>NC_042618.1:437276068-439806322 GCF_901001135.1 Rhinatrema bivittatum | reverse complement strand
AGTCAATCCCACAGGGACATAAGGCCTGATGGATGGCACAGCAATCGAGGTCAAACCCTTGTAAGGACATAAGGCCTGGACAGACAGGCACAGCAGTCGAGGACAGAGTCAATCCCACATAGGACATAGGCCTGAATGGACAGGTACAGCAATCGAGGTCAAACCCTTGTAGGACATTCCTGGATGGACAGGCCAGCAAGCGAGGTCAAAACTGGAGACAAAAGGCCTGGACGACAGGCACAGCAATTGAGGACAGAGTTAATCCCACGTAGGGACATAAGCCTGGATGGACAAGCACAGCAATCAAGGTGAAACATTGTAGGACATAAGCCTGGACGGACAGGCAAGAGCATCGAGGACAGAGTTGAATCCCACCTAGGGACATAATGCCTGGACGGACATGCACAGCAATCGAGGTCAAACCCTTGTAGGGACATAATGCCTGATCGGACAGGTAACAGCAATCGAGGTCAAACACTTGTAGGGACATAGCTCCTGGACGAACACAGCAATCGAGGACAGAGTCAATCCCACGTAGGGACATAAGGCCTGGATGGCATGCACAGCAATCGATGTCAAACCCTTGTAGGACATAAGGCCTGGACAGACAGTCAAAGCAATCAAGGTCAAACCTTGTAGGGACATAGCTCCTGGACGAACAGGCACAGCAATCGAGGACAGAGTCAATCCCACGTAGGGACATAAGGCCTGGATGGACAGACACAGTAATTGAGGTCAAATCCTTGTAGAGACATAAGGCCTGGACGAACAGGCACAGCAATCGAGGACTGAGTCAATCCCATATAGGGACATAAGGCATAGACAGACACGCACACCAATCAAGGTGAAACCATTGTAGGGACATAAGCTTGGACGGTCAGGCACAGTAGTCGTGGACAGAGGTGAATCCCACGTAGGGACATAAGACCTGAAGGGACAGGCACAGCAATCGATGTCAAACCCTTGTAGGCACATAAAGCGTAGACGGACTGGCAAAGCAATACAGGACAGAGTCAATCCCATGTAGGGACATAGGGCCTGGATGGATAGGCACAGCAATTGAGGTCAAATCCTTGTAGGGACATAAGGCCTGGACAGACAGGCACAGCGATCGAGGTCAAACACTTGTAGGGACATAAGGCCTGGACGGACTGGCAAAGCAATACAGGACAGAGTCAATCCCACCTAGGGACATAAGGCCTGGACGGACATGGACAGCAGTCGAGGACAGAGTCAGTCCCACGTGGGGACTGAAGACCTGGACGGGCAGGCACAGCAATCGAGGTCAAACCCTTGTAAGGACATAAGGTCTGGACGGACAGGCATAGCATTCGAGGACAGAGGTGAATCCCAGCTCGGGACATAGGCCTGACGAACAGGCATAGCAATCGAGGACAGTGTCAATCCCACCTACATACATAAGGCCTGGACGGACAGGAAAGCAATCGAGTCAAACCCTTGTAGGGTCATAATCCTGGACGAACAGGCGCAGCAATACAGGACAGAGTCAATCCCACCTAGGGACATACGGCTTGGACGGACAGGCACAGCAATAGAGGATTTCATTTGTGCAGGTATTTTGTGGTTTGACCTGTCACTTCTTCCTGAACTGGTTCACTGCCAGAAGAAAATGGCATCTTTTTCGTTTCTGAAAGATAATTCAACAGAGGATACTTTTAGAGCAATAGAGACTGCCATTTGAGAAGCAAGAAACTGAGCTGGAGATTATTTTTGAATACCCAGAAGCTATTAACTGTACTTATGCACTTCAGCTGATGACAAAGGAACAGGAAGAGCTCTCAGAATAAGAAACCGCTACTCAAGTCAAAATCTACAATATCAACCTATGTTGATTTTGTGGTTTACACAGTGCCTCTGTAAACAATGGGAACAGAGAGGATGAACAGGGTACAACTACCACCAGTTTTCAATAGTACTAAAACATTACTGTTGGCAAGGTCTTGAGAAATATTGAGCATTTGAAATATGAAGCCCAAATATCTTAAGTCAGCTTTTTATGTGCTTACATTCCAAATGTGGACGGACAGGCACAGCGTTTGAGGTCAGGCCCTTGTAGGGATGTGGCCTGGACAGTGGACGGACAGGTACAGCGTTTCAGTCAGGTACATGTGCTGCAGTGCTTATATTATCTGGAGCATAGAGGCAGTTGGAGCTGCTGCAAGGCTTTCAATTGCTTTTATTCATCTTGCCATTCGCAGGGAAAATTTGGAAACCCAAGCAAAGGCAGGTTTACTTTCAAAACAAGCTTTCCATCAACTCTGGTGGTGCCAGCCTTGAGCGGTGAGGCTCATGATATCCCCTGTCATTGAAAAGACAACGTTCACTGGGCACACTGGTTGGTGGACATGACAGATATCGCTGAGCCACGTTGGCTAGGTGTGGCCAGACAGTTGACTTGTGTGCCCAATATGCCAGCGGATCTGTCTGCATGTTCTCTGTCGACTCTGAGAGATTCCGTGTCTCTGACAGCTGTGCTGGTGTCTCCTTTGCTTGGGTGGCTGAGAGTCACTCATGCCAGCTGCTTTCTCTCTTGCCCATCGCACACAGAAATCTTTATGGGCAACATGCCTTTGTGTTCTGAAGTGGAGGGAGGTACTATCTGTCACAGACAGAGTGGTGCTCCTCTTGGGCTAGCAGCAACTCTCTGAAGTGCCTGCTGTTTCCCCTCTGCTTCACGCCTAAGCTGTCTCTGCCTATGGCGCTCCTGTTCATGGACTTTTGCTAATAGCAGGTCGTTCACCAATAAGAGACAATTGTACTGTAGGGCAAGTTTTCCCTTTCACACGGGGATCACAGACTGTGGCGAGCATGCATGTGTTCTTGTGCTGTTAAAGGCCTTAATCTCTCTTCCACCTGCTGCTGCAAACGTCCAGACAATGCAGCACCTCAACTGTCATTCCCTCTTCCTGTTTAAAGGCTCCAAATGTTCATCCAGGAGATAACTATAGGGATGATGTCAGCCAAGGTGGCACTTCTGGAACTCAAGCCTCCGTGACATGCTTGAAGGGCTGCAGGATCTTTACCAGCTGACTCATGACTACCAATCATGATGCCCGAGTGGATTCTGCACACCTATGTCCATTGTACCAGAAAGTTCATGAAGGGGTGTCTGCAGCTCCAATAACCTCTCCAGCATCATAAAGGTGGAATTCCACCAGGTGGCAATGTCTTGAATGAGATGCTAGTGAGGCATCTCCAAATCAGTCGCTTTTGTTGTAGAACCTGCCCCGTCTTCACAATTCTGTGAAGTGCGCTGCTATGTTCCTGCACTTCTGTATTAACCTATGCAGGTATTCATTCTCTTGTCATTGGAATCCAACCCCAGAGCTGACTTCACTACCAGGTGCAGAGTTGTGCAAAATCGGATGTTCTTAAAGTGCCCGTCATTTACTGCCTTAACCATGTTTGCACCATTGTCTGTGACAAAGAACCCTGCCTGAGGATTCCTGTCTCGCTGGTGTAGTTGCCAGCCCTCCAGCATCTGTCTGATGCATGCTAGAATATTGGCTGTGGTAAGGGCCTGGTCTGTCAGGTGGGTGTGCAGTAAAGCCCACCTCCACCCTGATACTTCTTCAGTAATAGAGCTGCTGGCTTCCCCTGCCTCAGCCATGTCCCACCAGTGTGCTGTCAGAGAGAGGTAAGAGTGTGCAGTATTCATGGCAGTCCAGATATCGCAGGTGAAATGCACTCTCCCCTCTGCCTTAGCTAGCAGCGCTTGCATGCGACTGCGACACTGCTTGTACAGGCTGGGGATGACCTTTCTGCTAAATGTGGTTCTGGAGGGGACTTTGTAATTTGAAACTACGACCTTCAGAAAACGCTTGAAACCCACATTCTCCACTAACTGCAAGGGCTGGTCATCAAGGGCAATCATTTCCCCAATGCTCCTGGTTACAACTTTTGAGGCTGCCTGCCTCCTTCCCCGGGATAGCGTTACCGCACTCCACCCCATTTCCTCCATGGTGGGTTGTCACTTCTGCCACATGTCAGGGGTTTGCTGGCTGCCTGCCACCTTACTGCTAGAAGGGATGAGGGCAAGAGCTGACTCTGCTGATTTTGAACCTCAGATGGCAATAATCTTGTTGGGTGTGCCTCTTCATATGATGCGTCATGCCAAAATTAGATAGATGTCCCATTTGCTTGCCTCTGCTAATATCCCTGCCACAGTAATTACACTGAGCAAAACGCGGGTCATCCATCACTTTAAAGTGGCTCCAGATCGCAGATGTCTTTCATGATCCTCCCTTCTCTAAAGCCTTGGGGGTGGATGCTGGCACTGGAGCTGAAGTAGTGGGTGCACCCTGAGAAGCAATGCCAGGGGCCTCAGTCACCCTCTGTGCCTGCGCTGACTGCTCTTCCTTCTCCTCCTCCTCCTCCTCCTCATCATCAGTTTTCATCTCTCCCCTGCTGCACTGAAGTGGAGGCTAAGACAGGACTAACTGATCCTCCTAAAGCTTCGTCAGCTATTACTTCCCGTTTCACATGAGAATCCCACACAAGATCATCTGAATCAGAAGCAAACAGTGACTGCGCTACATTGTCAACGCTAAGTATTCGAGACTTCTGTCCCCCTGCTGCTTTTGGCTGTCGACATTTTGTCTGGCATGACTCAGCTTCCCCTTCCCTCACTTCCAAAACTACAGGGCCAGAAACAGGTGGTGGCGATGGCGATGCATCATGATCCGATTTCATTTTTTTCTGAATGGAACTGCCTGCCCCTACAAAGAGTTTAGATTGCGACAGGTGCCTTTTTAATTTTAATGGGGGGAGTATCACTAGTGTCTTTTGAAGTGCCTCCTCTGCCAATCACTTGACTACATCTAGCTTTCCCTGACATTATGGATTTAATGTCACTGCCTAGTGCCTGGCTGCCCACTGTCACGGTGCCTTGCTATGCACTAATGTAACGTGTGTGGTGTGCGCACACACACTTGCTTGTAAGCACAAAAGAGGCAGACTGGGGATTTCACTGCACAGACCGTCCCAATAATACAGTTCAGTCTGTTAAACTAAACTACCCACTACCCATGTCACGGTGCCTTGCTATGCACTAATGTAACGTGCGTGGTGTGCTCACACACGCAGCTTGCTTGTAAGCACAAAAGAGGCAGACTGGAGATTTCACTGCACAGTCCATCCCAATAATAAAGTTCAGTCTGTTAAGCTACCCACTACCCACTGTCACGGTGCCTTGCTATGCACTAATGTAACGTGCGTGGTGTGCTCACACACGCAGCTTGCTTGTAAGCACAAAAGAGGCAGACTGGAGATTTCACTGCACAGTCCATCCCAATAATAAGTTCAGTCTGTTTAACTACCCACTGCCCACTGAAGCCCAGTGCATAGAGAGACTGAGTGAGTTGAATTAAACAAACTCAGTTTAAAAAAGCTGGAATTGTTGCAGCAGGAAAATCGATGAAATATATTTTCCAATGCAAATTCTAGCAAAATTGAATATACTCTCCCAGCCACACACACCCAAATCGTGCTTGCTTGCAGCCAGGCCAGAGGGTGAATGAAAAAAATGGCACTGCTAGCAGCTTTTCTCCCTGGCACACAGAGACTGTCTCAGATCACCTAAATAATAAACTGCTTAAAACACAAACAGGGCTAGCTGGCACTGCAGCCAAATAAAGAATAAATAGCTTTTTTTCTCTTTACTCAGTGCAGCCTGCTTTCACAAAGCCTACCTCCCCACACCATCCCTGCAAAGAAAGTGTGTGGCACGCCTCGTGCTGAAGTATATATAATGCTGGGTCATCAGTAAAATCGTCACCAAGCACCGAATGATAGCGCGATTGGCTGCATTCAGTGCATTTCACAAAATGTAAGCGCTGATACATTACATTCCAGTATCCATGCCAACCTGTTGGACCCTTTCCTGTGAGTCACTGATGACTCACAAGAAAGGGCTAGTTTTGGCTCTGGATACAGCAAAATGGCGTCCTTTGGGGCGGATTTTAAAAGGGTTAGGCGCGTAATCCTTAAAAAAAAAAACCTGCGCGCGCCGAGTCTATTTTGCATAGGCTAGGTGGCGCGCGCAAGCCCCGGGACGCGCGTATGTCCTGGGGCTTGCAAAAATGGGTGGTCCGGGGGCGGGGGGGGGGGCCACGGTCCGGGGGCTTGGCCGAGTGCCCCGACACAGCGGCATGTGTCGGGGCCTACAACAAAGGTAGGGGGGACGATTTAGTTAGGGCTGGGGGGGGGGTTAGATAGGGGAAGGGAGAGGAAGGTGGGCGGGGCCAAATAAAGTTCCCTCCGAGGCCACTCTGATTTTGGAGCGGCCTTGGAGGGAACAGGGAAAACCATAGGGGCTCCCCTCGGGCTCGGCGCTCGCAAGGGGTGCACCGACCCCAGATTTTTTGGAATTAAAATTAAAATCGGCCCATTTGATTGCACATGGCGGCGAAGAAAAGCACGCGCGCGCAGTGCGCCGGGTGACGAATGAAAAACGGATGATAAGTCATATTCGTGGGAGTCACTATACGTTTTTGCCTCCCCATGAATATAACGAATAGGGACATATACGTTGCGGATTGCCAATATGGCGAAAACAAATGCACACCCCTACAAAACTATACTTCGCTGTAGTTTCACAATGTCCTCAATGGAAAGATAGTATGACCTGTAATCACACTATCTCACTAGATATTATGTAAACTGATATGATACTCTTTGGTGAATATCGGTATATAAAAACAAATTAATAATAATAATTAATAAACCTAATCTAGAAATACATCTTTCCAAAATAAATCCTCACATCTCACCCTCACCCTCACCGTCTCCCGAGATCACCCAAACTGTAGTGCTACATTGACCTTTCATACTATCTCTTCCTAGTACTATGGAATCATGTCGACATATTGTTTTATAATCAAACTTCTCGCAACTGGTGATAGAGATGTAAAATAATCCTCCCATCTTTTACAGTGTCTCGTTTCTTTAGAAACTACTCAGTTTTTCTCCACATGCTTCTCCAATATACATGTCTGATGAATCAATTGCATCAAAGTAGGTATCTCAGAAGTCAACCATTTTTGCAAAATGCATTTTTTGGTTAATAAGATTACTTTCCTACACCAAAGCTTAACGTACCCTATTCTCAAAAATAACCCTAGCATGTCATCCCATAAAAATATTTTCATCTCCAGCGAAAGCAATATCCCACCTAATTCCATAAAAGTAACTTGAACTCTGTTCCAGAACCTTTGTATCTTATCATTTTTGCAAAATTGATGACCCAGGATGCTAGCTACTTCTCCATACTATTTACAAGCTCCAGAATCTGCTATGCCCAACATATTTGTCTTCTTCAAGGACATATAAAATCTCTGCAAAAATGTAAATTGAGTTTCTCTCAGATTGATGTTTGTAGACAGTGTGCAATACGTGGAAAAACATTTTCTATAATAAATAAACTGAGGTTATTTCAATGCCTAGTTCTCGTTTCTCACCCCACTACAAGAGTATCAGAAACAGACATTATTAAATGCTTGCGCAGAAATTTATACCAGAAAGATATTGTATGTCTGCTTAGAACCTCTAAATCCAAAAAATCCGATAATGTTTCCCACAAAGGGTGATGAGGATCTGGCAACAACAAAGACCTGGATATAGTGGTCTTATCTGTAAGTACGCAAAAAAAAATGTTTATTGTATAAATCATACTCTTCTTGAAGCGAACCAGATGTTCATATACGATTCATACCATCCACCACCGGAAGTAAAGTTCTAAGTATCTTAGCATGCTAATCTAAGAAAACTTTGTTTGCATTCAAGGACAAAAATCTTTGTTTTCCACAATAGGCAGTAGTGGAGATACTTGATAATTTAACTTTAACTTATAGCAGAACCATCTCCACATTTTCATTATTGACTCAAGTAAAATGCTTTGCTGGAGATTAAGTGGCAGTACACACTTCGTTTTATGTAGTATATACCAAAGTTCTAAAGGTTTGACCTTTAGCTTTTTCAAATCCCTTAGGGGTATAAAAGTGAGTAGCCATTATCCAATCTCCAAAGTGTCTCAAATTACATGCCATATTATACAATTTAATATTGGCCAGGGCCAGGCCCAGGCCTCCCAAATTTCTGTTTCTTATCAAAACATTCAATGCGATACAAGGTTTTAAGCCTTACCAATAAATTGAAGAATTTGCCTAGCTATACCACTAATTTCCTTTTTTGTCCTGTAAATTGGGACCAACAGCATCAGATATAACTACTGTGGTAAGTTCATCATTTGATAGAGATTGACTCAGCCCACTACAGATAGCAGAAGGTCCATCCATTTTTTAAATTGAGTATTTACACTCTGCAATTTACCTGGATTCCAATGTAACTCTATTCCTAAGAATTGAAATGAATTTTGTACCCAGGGAATAGGAAGCTATGACCTAACCAATTCATGACTTCTGACCATGTTGGTAAGACTTTAGATGTTTTCAAGTTTAACTTTAACCCTGTTACTACTCCATATGCTGAAGTCTGATCTTTTAATGTTATTTCATGCCCTGGTGTCATCCATGTAGATTATTGTAATTTTCTATCTAGGTATTTCAGAAGTTTTTCTTGAATGGATTTAACCATTACATAGTACAACGGCCAGAATAATTTTTGGTGCCTCTAAATTTGATCATGTTTCCCCTTATTTCATGAATTTCATTGGTTGCCAATACGATGCAGAATTATTTTTAAGATCCTTTGCCTGACTTATAAAGGGATCTATAAAGGAAAACTGGAATTATCTGGTAAATCTGCTGGTTCCCTATAGTCCCACATGAAAATTGATATCTGAGGCTTCCTTCTCCTCGGAAAATCAGATTTGAAAAGACTAGGCAAGTTATCGTCAAAGTCAAGGCATCTTTGATTTGGAATACTCTCCCACTGGATTTACATACTGAACAAACTTTTTCAATTTATGAAGATTCTGAAATCCTAGCTATTTAGTCAAGTTTTAGTTAATTTGTATCTATCCTTTTATGGTATCTTCTAGTAATATTTTTATGTAAATTGAACTTATTGTGTTGATGTTATGCTGATTTGATTTTTAAGTCTTTCTTAAATTTTGTGAGGATTCATTGTTTTATTCACTGTTTGATGTTATGTGAAAATTGGTATATAAAAATAAATTAGAAGCACACCCCTCTCACTAATAACAATATCCAAACACAGAGAGGAAAAAATCAAAATTTCACTAACCACTAACCAAAAATTATTTAACTAATGAGGACAACGTCATCAGACTATTAGTGCTATACTTTTAATCCACTGTCTCTCGCCACGCAATGGGCCACAAACAGCATCAGCTGCTTAAAAGCACTATATTGTAATCACTTGACATTGTACCCCAACCATTAACCACCCATTTAACTATATCCTAAACCCAAATTCTGTCTCCAAACAGCAATTTTTTATTTTTCTTAAACTGACATATTTAATATTTTAAAAATACTTAGCTCCCACTGTAGCATTCCAAACACCGCCCCAACATGGACCATGTTTCGGCTGTCTCCAGCCTTCGTCAGAGGACACCTCGTATCAACATACAATCCGGAAGCCTCTTTTACCCATACCTATTAACCTAAAATAAAATACTATTAAAAACATTCCCACCACAAACACTCACACCATTTGTATTTCATATCACATATAACCCCGCTATCAATTATACGACTTACTTTGATACCCACAAACAGCCTCCTCAAATGAACAGTCAAAACGTTCTTGTTTATACACTCTTATAGATACCACAGCGTTCCGAGCCCACACCTTCTTGTATTCCTTCTCTTTCTACAATGGCGCCTTGGTGTTCAAAACCTCCTTCAATTCCTCCTAGCCTACATCTCCACTTCCCTCCCCGGAAGTCAAATCTGTCAATCACAATTATAATTGTCAATGCAACCACATCTAAGGAACCAGACTCAAAACACAGACCAGTCTATTTCCTTATTCAGCCCACCAGGGGCTACCCGCGTTGAAATAATGTATCCACCTCTGTTCTTTCTGTAATAGGATGTTATCAAAATCACCCGCCCCGTACAGACGGCTTAGGTTGTTCAATTACTGCAAATCGCAGGTCATCAAATGAGTGTCCCTTCGCCAAACAATATTAAACTAAAGGTGCCTCAATACGTTGTCTCGCTATTGAACTTCTGTGTCCACCATCCTAACCCTTAAACATCGCTTCATTTTACCAATGTATAAAAGAGGGCAAGGGCACCATATCCCATAAATTACACCCACCGCTGAACAATCAGTGTAAATTCTAAAACGAAATTTGCCTCCTTAAAAACGGGCAACACTTCTCCACTAAAAGATTGATCACAAACGGAACACTTATTACATGGATGGTGTCCCATAACACATATCCCTTTTGTCCACAGGCCATAAAGGAATACTTGCAGAGATCTTGTAAAACGCAATAGTCAGTTAAAGTCCTGGTAGAAGTTAAGTGTAGCTCAGAATTTACACCGTTTCCCCACATATGCAACTGGGTTTCTGTAGACTTGAGCCTAATATTCAATATCAAATCAAAATTGCTGAAAAATATTCTAGTCATTCAAATTAGCTGATCTCATTCACACTGTAGTAAGAACTCTACAGCATATCACACATATTGCCACTGTACTTCAGTGGAAGGAATAATAAAGTAACTTAAAGTATACATAAATCATTCTTAATGCAAGTCATATATTCAGCTACATCTTACTGGGATAGATGTAGAGACAGATGTATCTTGATTGTACAGAAACTGACAAAGTAACCGTGCTGCAACATATATGCTTCATTGGCAAGCAGGGCTGAATTAACCGTGACATATGAGTGACGTTATCCAATGGTGCTGAACAAACCCTTGTCTCGTAGAACTTTTACTCTACTGAACATATGCAGGAATTCCTGCATTGGTGTTGTCTCATGAGCCTCATCAGTCTTTTTTTGTCCGAGCTTCAGCATGGACATGGGCTCTATTTCTCCAGAAAGTTTTCTCCTATTAATCATATTTTATACTTTCAATTATTTTTGTTGCTTCACTGTCTCAGCAGCCCTCAAAAAGCACTTTTCAGTGCTATATAAAAAAAAATTTTCTTCACAGAATGTCTGGATCCAAGAAGCCCACAGTGACTAGTTTCAAAGACTTTACTACAGTAGAAAAAGATGTCCATTACCAACAGACATGATCTTTGTTATTACTGCCTTAGACCGAACCATGATCAGTCAAACTGCTATCATTGTGGCCATGTCTCTGCTGTCACAAAAGTCCAGTGCCTTGAAAATGTAGGAATTGCATAAGTCTGAGGAGCTGCAGTCAATCTTCCTCTCCGAGGATAAGCAGGATGGTAATGCTCACATATGAGTGACATCATCAGATGGAGCCATGGAGGTTCCTTGCAGTGTTCTGGAAGGGCACCGAGGGGCATTGTGCTGTCCATCACTAACCTACAACTATTGGGCACCATGGATGCTGATGATCTCAGGAGTCCTAAGCCGCTGAGATCGGAGGGATCAGAGACCCCACCTGGATTCATGCACCATCAGTGCTAATAAGTGCTAGTGAGGCTATTGTCAAGCATAGCCGCTGGCTAGGGACACCATTGAGCTTGCAGCATCGACACCCTCAGACGGATATGTTAGCCAAGGAGAACTGTTGATGGTGCTGGCAGTAATTGATTCCTTTGGACACTGATGAGATGTGTCAGGGCTATATTGGGGCTGCAGAGCTTCTTCCTGCAGGTGCCTCTGGCATCCTTGGTACCACCAGTCCATTGATGCCTTCAGGCACTGGGGTTTCTATTGGTGCTGCCAGGCTATCGATGTCTGTGGATGCTGGGGATGGTGCTATATACTGTCGAACTGATCAAGACATGGACAAGTGCACTGGGTGCAGCAGTGTTTGATGCCCTTGATGTGACCCTTGTTGGTGAGCGTGTGAGTACTATGTGCCCTATGGGCGCCATCTCCACGGTGGGCACCAGTGGATGCCTGTTTGAAAAAGAGAGTCTGTCTTTCCTGGGGTAATTCATATCCAGGGAAGGATTCCATATGGACCCCGAGAAAGTCAAGAGCATCTAAGACTGGCTTCATACGGTAGGGCTGCAAGCCCTACTAAGTTTTCTGGGCTTCGCCAACTATTACTGTCACTTCATTGCAAATTATTCAGCTATTGTGGCACCACTCACTGCCCTCACTCATAAGGGAGCTAACATGAAGGATTGACCTCCCAAAGCTGTAGCAGCCTTTCAAGAACTAAAGGATGGCTTCTTGAAGAAATCTTGTCTTCACCACCCGGACCCTAAGTGCTCATTCATCCTGGAGGTGGATGACTCCACCTTGGACATATGGGTTATTCTAAGGCAGTATTCGTCTAAGGAGGTCCTCCATCCCTTCTCGTCCTTCTCAAAGAAATTTTCACCCTCAGAACGTAATTTCGGCATGGGTGACAGAGAATTCTTGGCGATCAAGCTAGCGCTAGAAGAATGGCACCATTGGCTAGAAGGTGCACAGTACCATATCACTATATGTCAGATCACAAAAATCTGAAGAACCTTCACCATGCCCAATGACTAAATGCACAACAGGCATGCTAGTCTCTGTTCTTCACACATTTTGATTTTGAACTGAGATATCGTCCAGCTCTCATGCTCCTTTCTGGGAAAGGACTTCCCAGAGCCTCCTGGATATATCATTGATCCAGCAAAGATCCTCTTAACTGCCTCCATGACCATTCCTCCAGGGTATGAAGATTGTTCCTACTTGACTCCATGAAAAGATACTGAACTGTTAACATGACTCCCATGTCACAGATCCTGGATGAGCCAGAACTCTTGCACTGCTCTAACAATATTATGGGTGGCCTCAAATGAAGCAAGATGTTAAAGCCTATATGGATGCTTGTCTCACCTGCACACAGCAGAAAACTCTGTCGGACCATTGCCAGCCCCCAGGGAAGCCTGGACCAACTTGTCCACTGATTTTATAGTGGATTTTCCCCTCTTAGATGGCACCACCGTAATCTGGGTGATCATTGACCACTTCTCTAAGATGGCTCCCTTCTGCCCCAGAGCTAGCACGCCTTTTTACTCTCCATGTCTTATGTTTGCACGGACTACCCAAATACATCTTGTTGGACTGGGAGTGCAATTCTTGGCAAAATACTGGCGTGTACTGTGTAAAAATTCAATATCACCCTGAACTTCATGACAGCATACCACCCACAGGGAAATTGACAGTCTGAATGTACAAACCTAATGCTCAAAACCTTCCTCTGAGCCTATGCCAATGAATTCCAGGATAATTGGGCTTCCCTTCTGCTCTGGGTGGAATTCGCACACAATTCCCACGTTTATAGCGCTACAAGGTCTTCACCATTCCAAAGTGGTTTACAGGAAGCAACCCTTACATTCTCTGCCTCTCCTTGTGACAGTACCTTCACCAGCAGCCCAGCTATCCACCTTGGAACTCCTGAACATTTGGACCTGCACCAACACCCTCATTTAAAAGGCAGCTGAAAGGGCCAAGAAAACCACAGATGGGCACAGGAGGCCCAATCTGCAATTTAAGGCAGATGAGAAGATGTGGTTCAGCACTCACCACATATGCCTCAGAGTGCCCTCTATGCATCTTGCTCCATGATACATTGGACCCTTTACCATCCTTCGCCAGATAGACCTACTAGTTAAGACTGCCACCCACATTGGGCATACACAGTGTTTTTCACGTGTTCTTAGTAAAGCCTCTAATACTCTCCTGGCCCTCTAGAGCACTGCCTAAACCTCAAGAAGTGATCAGTGAAGCAGCATGATCTATAAAGTGAAAGAAATCTTGGATTTGCAGTGCAGCGGCAAGAGATGGGAATACCTCATCTCCTGCAAGGGGTATGGTCCCGAAGAAAATACATGAGAGCCTGTTTCCAAAATTCTGGACACCAACTTACTAAGGGAATTTCACACTTAACATCCCAAAAAACCCTCAGGGAGGGGGTTTAAGGGGGGGGGGGATGTGCTGTTGCTTATGGTGGTCCGCAGGCCACACTTACCTCCAGTCCCAAGCTTGAAGAGTCTTTTTTGCAAAATCATTTTTATTGTGAAGATGTACAATGTCACAGTCACAGAAGGATATAACAATAAAAAATGATACCAACAATGTAACAAGTAATACAAAGGGTGTTCAGATCTTCATTTATACATCATCCCCCACCCCTAGAGGCAACTAGAAATCTCCAAGGGAGTCAGACTCACATGGAACCCAAGCACACCATTCACACCATGCGTTACCCACCCATGCACCATTCTCTCCAGCCATCAAGCACATCCTCTCCCCCCCCCCCCCCCCCAATGCTGAACCCTGCCCAAAAGCCCCAGGGCTCATAGCCAAGAAAACAATCATGGATGAAAACAAGAAACATCACAGTCCCACTCAGGTTGTAGGTGCAGAAGAAACACTGGAATACCAATGTACACGGTATCCTGCTGTAACCAGATGACCTTGAAAGGCGGGCGAGAGAAGAGAATAATATTGTGCCCAACAATCAGCATATTTCTTGTCTGTAGTCTTAGGCGAGTTGGTATAGTCCATCAGTTCCAGCAGCACCATGTCCATCATACGATGATGCCAGGCAGTTATGGATGGCTTAATTAAGGGATCAGTCCAGTCAGCCAGTATCGTACGACATGCTAACAAAATCGCAATCCTGCCGAAACGATCCTGGGCCCCAGTGCATTTTACAGACATCACCTGTGGTCCAGCCAGGAGGAGCGCTGCCTACAGGTTGAGAGGTAGCTGAATACATTTAGCAATACAGTCCATGACTTGGGCCCAAAAAAACTGCAGGGATTAACAAAGAATCAGCCAATGGAGCATAGTACCTTCTACCTGTGAACATTTAATGCATAGCGGAGAAGGGAGGCGGCCCATATGAAAGCGACGCACATCATCACAGATGGTGTGGTGTATGATCCTGAAGTGTAAATGAGTCACCCTCTGATGCCGGCAGTCTGCCATGCGCCCATTCAGGCGCATGGCAGACTGCCATACTTAGCCTGTCTCTGACGCTACTGTTTCTCTGGGCCACTCCTAAGGCATCGCTCCTCTTAAAGGGCCCTGAATGGGCGCATGGCAGACTGCCATACTTAGCCTGTCTCTGACGCTACTGTTTCTCTGGGCCACTCCTAAGGCATCACTCCTCTTAAAGGGCCCACAGGGGGAAAATACCAGCAGCACCCAATGATGACATCACCAGCATGGCCTATAAAAGGCCACATCAGAAGCTTCTCTTGCCTTGGCAATAGGTCAACTACTGTTCAGTAGAGCTAGTTGCCTCAGGGTTCCTGGTCTTTGTTCTTATGTTCCTGATCTTTTGCTCCTGAGTTACTGGTTTTTGTCTGCATCCTGTGGTCTGTTTTCAGTTCTTTATTGAGTCCTCATCTTGTGGTCAATCTTCAGTTTTTCAGCATCTTCTATGTCTTTTCCTGCCCACTTGTCAACAGAGGCCTCGACTGAATACCTGCCAGCCATAGCACCCAAGGGCTCAACCTAAGGGGAATAAGGGCTAGAATAGGTGAAGCTCCAGTAGGGCCTCTGCTACAGCCAACTCTGCGAGCCGACAGTGGGGACCTGAAGGGCCCCTCTCTGCAGGTTGCGCCAACTCCCCCTTGGTCCAAGGGTCCATGCCCGCAACAGCATTGATTAGCGCTGTCGATGCAGCTGACATACCTTGCTCTAGCCCCAGATTTTTCAATGTAGATAGCTTCAGCGCTGCTGACACATTGTTCCTTGGCACCGCTGATGCATCCATCTCTGTTGAGACACAGGAATATGCCACTGCCAACACATTGATCATTGGCGCTGTTGATGCATGGGGCTTCATTGAAACACAAAGCATTGGCACCATTGATGCACAAAGCCCCGACGTATAAATCCTTGACATACTTTATACACAGAGTTCTGGAGCATGTGATGCATCAAGCCTTGATGGCAGTAATGGTCCAAATGATGGAACAGATTGCTCCATCATCAGCTCATAGGGTCGCAGTGCTGTCAACTCAGCAGCTTTTTTCTACTTTACCCATACAGAGGGATGGATCCTTGGAGGCAGAAGGTAAAGTGATACACTTACCCCCACCAATCACCAGGGATTATGTCACCATCCAGATTTTTGAGACACAATTATTTCATAGTTCCCTTAATTTTGAATCAGCCTCTGATGCAGATCTTTCAAAGCCCAGAGGATGTGAATGGACTCCATTCTGGTATCAGAAAAAGATGTTGGACTTCCAATTCCTGGCCAAAGAGTATGTCAGCCCTTTGACCGTTCTTTACACCTCTGGCATCTGTTAGTAGTGACGTGGACCCTTGAGTCGGCTGAGACGGATGGTGATGCACTGTGGGATCCCACAGTGGATGTCGCTGCCGGGAGGTGGCGCTGAAGAGATGGCCCTGGAAGGCTTCACCCTTGGAAGCCCGCGGTCCCTCCAGGAGGAGCCCGTGAGGACCTGAGCCGCTGGGTCTTAGGCAAGGTCCTCTGCGACCGAGGACCAAGAGAGATAGGCCAGGGAAGCAGCCGGCACCAGGAGGTCAATGAAGACTTCACCCTTGGAAGCCTGCGGACCCCCCGGGAGGAGCCCATGAGAACCCGAGCCACTGGGACTTAGGCGAGGCCCCCTGGGGGGCGAAGAACCGGATACCTGTGGATGAAGAGAAGCCAGAAGCCGGAGTCCAGCCAGGGACGGAAGCTGAAGCCTGAAGTCAGTGGATGAGCCAAGGTCAGAAGCCAGGAGTCAGAAGCTGAAGTCAAAGCCTGGACGGAAGCAGAATCGGAAGTCCAGGAACGGAAGCAGGAGTCAAAAACCAAGTCAAAAGCCGAAGACAAGATCAGGAATCTGAAATAGGCAACTAGCAACTCTAAACAGAGTGAACCTCGTTGCAAGGTATTGGACAGGCCTAGCTGCAGGGTTTAAATACCTTTGCAGCGTCTGACATCATCAGAGGCTGACCTGATTTCTCCCGCTTTAAATCTGCAGGCCCCGCGTGCGCGCGCACCTAGGGGGCGGGGCCAGATGCATCTGGCCTGCAGTGTCTCCCTCGAGGAGGGAGCACCGTGGCAGGGCTAGGATCAGGCCTTGCCGACCGAGGAGGAGGCTCAGTGGCCCGGGCCGGCCTTGAGGTGAGTGGGAGGACCTGGGCTTGGCCCGGGACCATAACAGTACCCTCTCTCCTCTGCCCCCTTCCCGGGGGTCTGGGTTTAGCTGGATGATCCACATGGGACTGATGGAGGAGGTCCTTGTCCATGATGTTGGAGGCTGGCTCCCAGGAATTCTCCTCAGGACCATAACCCTGCCAAGAGAGGAGGTACTTCCAACATCTGAGGTGGAATCGCTCCATGGTGAGACCGCACCTTGAATATTGTGTACAATTTATTTATTTATTTATTTATTTATTTATTTATTTAAATCTTTTTCTGTACTGTCGTTAAGGTGGGTACCGTCACAACGGCTTACAGTAAGGCACAAAAAGTAATGCTATTAAAATCTATCATTTTACACAGGTGCCATAAGGTTCGGTAACATAGGGGCGGATTTTCAAAGGCGCGCGAATAGCCTACTTTTGTTTGCGCTCCAGGCGCAAACAAAAGTACGCTGGATTTTAGTAGATACGCGCGGAGCCGCGCGTATCCACTAAAATCCTGGATCGGCGCGCGCAAGGCTATGAATTTTGTATAGCCGGCGCGCGCCGAGCCGCGCAGCCTACCCCGTTCCCTCCAAGGCCGCTCCGAAATCGGAGCGGCCTCGGAGGGAACTTTCCTTTGCCCTCCCCTCACCTTCCCCTCCCTTCCCCTACCTAACCCACCCGCCCGGCCCTGTCTAAACCCCCCCTTACCTTTGTCGGGGGATTTACGCCTCCTGGAGGGAGGCGTAAATCCCCGCGCGCCAGCGGGCCTCCTGCGCGCCGGGCCGCGACCTGGGGGCGGGTACGGAGGGCGCGGCCACGCCCCCGGGCCGTAGCCACGCCCCCGTACCCGCCCCCAAAATGCTGCCGGCACATCCCCGAAACGCCGCGACGACCGGGCCCGCCCCCGACACGCCCCCCTCCGAGAACCCCGGGACTTACGCGAGTCCCGGGGCTCTGCGCGCGCCGGGAGGCCTATGTAAAATAGGCTTCCCGGCGCGCAGGGCCCTGCTCGCGTAAATCCGCCCGGTTTTGGGCGGATTTACGCGAGCAGGGCTCTGAAAATCCGCCCCATAGTTTTTAATCAAAGTCAGTTGTTAAATGAGTGTGAACACTATCATGTCCAGGTCAATTCTATAGCAGTTTTGAGTCTAGGACTCATTCTATAAATGTAACTTATCCTTTAGTGATGAATTCTATTAAAACATACACCCTTAGGGGCGGATTTTAAGAGCCCTGCTCGCCTAAATCCGCCCAAATCCAGGCGGATTTAGGCGAGCAGGGCCCCGACAAAGGTAAGGGGGGGTTTAGGCAGGGCCGGGCGGGTGGGTTAGGTAGGGGAAGGGAGGGGAAGGTGAGGGGAGGGCAAAAGAAAGTTCCCTCCGAGGCCGCTCCGATTTCGGAGCGGCCTCGGAGGGAACTGGGGTAGGCTGCGCGGCTCGGCGCGCGCCGGCTATACGGAATTGATAGCCTTGCGCGCGCCGATCCAGGATTTTAGCGGATACGCGCGGCTACGCGCGTATCTACTAAAATCCCGCTTACTTTTGCTTGCGCCTGATGCGCCAGCAAAAGTACGCCAAATCGCGCGGTTTGAAAATCTACCCCTTAGTGATTACTGTTTGTGTGGGTGTTTTGTACCTTGCACTTCCATGGTTTGAACCTTGCATCTCCCTGGATTCTATTCTCCCTTGTCTTTTTGAAAGGCTTGTTTAAATAGCCAAGTTTTTAGATTTTTTCTAAATGTTTTGTTTTCTCTTTGTAGTCTTAATTCCAATGGCATGGAGTTCCATATTATGGGTCCCGCTAAGGATAACGCCCTTTCTCTTACCTGGGTTAGTCTTGCTGTTTTGACTGATGGAATAGTTAGAAGTGCTTTGTTGGCTGATTTTAGATTTTTGTTGGGGATGTGTACGCGAAGGGCTGTGTTAAGCCAGTCTGCGTTTTCGTTGTGTATTAATTTGTGTATGGTGCATAGTGTTTTGTACTGTATTCTTTGTTCAATGGGAAGCCAGTGCAACTCAGCCAGTGTTTCCGTAATGTGGTCTCTTTTCCTTTTTCCAGTTAATACTCTTGCAGCCGTGTTCTGCCACATCTCAAAAAAGATATAATTGCGATGGAGAAGGTACAGAGCAGGGCTACCAAAATGATAAAGGTAATGGAACAACTCCCCTATGAGGAAAGACTAAAGAGGTTAGGACTTTTCAGCTTGGAGAAGAGACGGCTGAGGGGGGATATGATAGAAGTGTTTAAAATCATGAGAGGTCTAGAACGGGTAGATGTGAATCGTTTTTTACTCTTTCGGATAACAGAAAGACTAGGGGGCACTCCATGAAGTTAGCATGTGGCACATTTAAAACTATCGGAGAAAGTTCTTTTTCACTCAACGCACAATTAAATTCTGTAATTTGTTGCCAGAGGACGTGGTTAGTGCAGTTAGTATAGCTGTGTTTAAAAAAGGATTGGACAAGTTCTTGGAGGAGAAGTCCATTACCTGCTATTAATGAAGATGACTTAGATAATAACCACTGCTATTACTAGCAACGGTAACATGGAATAGACTTAGTTTTTGGGTACTTGCCAGGTTCTTATAGCCTGGATTGGCCACTGTTGGAAACAGGATGCTGGGCTTGATGGACCCTTGGTCTGACCCAGTATGACATGTTCTTATCTGGTACCTCTTTGACTTGGTAGACTGTATCCTTGTGCGCCTCAGGTGTGGCTGGTGTGGGGGTCTTCCTATGGAAGATGGATAGAACCAACGGCTTCAGCAGGGAAACATGGAAGACGTTGTGGACCCTGAGCGCAGGTGGGAGGCGGAGGGGGTAAGAGACTGCCCCACCCGTTCCATGATGGAGAACGGACCGATGTACTTTGGGGCTAGGCGCAAGGAGGGAAGCCGCAAGCGAAGATGTTTCGTACTCAACCATACTTTATCCCCAGGGAGAAAGGATGGAGCTGGATGTCGTAGACGGTCTGCGTACTTCTTAGTGATAACTGCTGTGCGTTGAAGCTTCTGTCGGGTAGAGTTCCAGAAACAACGTAACTGTTGGGCCGTGAGTTGTACGGCTAGAGATGGCACTACCAACGGCAAGGGGCAAGGGAGGTCGAAGACGTTTCCCATACACCATATAGAAGGGAGAACTGCGGTGGCAGAGTGTTTGTGGTGGTTGTACGAGAACTCCGCCCATGGGAGAAGGGCCACCCAATCATTCTGTAAATCTCCCACGAAGGACCGGAGGAAGGTTTTCAATGTCTGGTTTATGCGCTCCACTTGGCCGTTAGCTTGAGGGTGGAAGGCAGTCGTGAAATCTAGCTGGACCCCAAACTTTTTACAAAGTGCCCTCCAATATTTCTCTGTGAATTGTGAGCCCCGATCCGAGGCTTTCTGTTGGGGGAGTCCGTGAAGGCGAAAGATGTGGTGAGTAAACAGGTTCGCGAGTTCAGGTGCTGAGGGCAACTTAGCGAGAGGGACGAAGTGGGCCATCTTGGAGAACCTGTAAATCATAACCCAGATCACCCTCTTTCCTTCTGAAGGGGGTAGATCCACAATGAAGTCTGTGGACAAGTGGGTCCATGACTCGGTGGGGATAGGCAGTGGCTGAAGAAGACCCCAGGGCGGCTGGTAGGAGTCTTCTGTTGAGCACAGGTCAGGCAGGAGCTGACATAGAGCCAGACATCCTTCTTAAACTGGGGCCATCAGTAGTTCTCGGAGTGTAATTCCTGGGTTTGTGCTACCCCTGGGTGACTTGTGGTCAGGGAGTCATGGGCGAACCGGTACAACCATCTTCCCCATAGGGACCACGTCAGATGCTGCAAGAAGCACCTTGGCCGGGTCGAGTATGTATTGAGGCGGATTAGGGGTGTCCTCCGTCTCCGCCGTGCGGGAGAGGGCGTCCACTCGGATGTTCTTGGACGCTGGCCTGTAGCAGAGGAAAAATTTGAAACGGCTAAAAAAGAGGGACCACCGAGCTTGGCGAGGATTGAGGTGCTGGGTGCGACATAAGAACATAAGAAAATGCCATACTGGGTCAGACCAAGGGTCCATCAAGCCCAGCATCCTGTTTCCAACAGTGGCCAATCCAGGCCATAAGAACCTGGCAAGTACCCAAAAACTAAGTCTATTCCATGTAACCATTACTAATGGCAGTGGCTATTCTCTAAGTGAACTTAATAGCAGGTAATGGACTTCTCCTCCAAGAACTTATCCAATCCTTTTTTAAACACAGCTATACTAACTGCACTAACCACATTCTCTGGCAACAAATTCCAGAGTTTAATTGTGCGTTGAGTAAAAAAGAACTTTCTCCGATTAGTTTTAAATGTGCCCCATGCTAACTTCATGGAGTGCCCCCTAGTCTTTCTACTATCCGAAAGAGTAAATAACCGATTCACATCTACCCGTTCTAGACCTCTCATGATTTTAAACACCTCTATCATATCCCCCCTCAGTCGTCTCTTCTCCAAGCTGAAAAGTCCTAACCTCTTTAGTCTTTCCTCATAGGGGAGTTGTTCCATTCCCTTATCATTTTGGTAGCCCTTCTCTGTACCTTCTCCATCGCAATTATATCTTTTTTGAGATGCGGCGACCAGAATTGTACACAGTATTCAAGGTGCGGTCTCACCATGGAGCGATACAGAGGCATTATGACATTTTCCGTTTTATTCACCATTCCTTTTCTAATAATTCCCAACATTCTGTTTGCTTTTTTGACTGCCGCAGCACACTGCACCGACGATTTCAATGTGTTATCCACTATGACACCTAGATCTCTTTCTTGGGTTGTAGCACCTAATATGGAACCCAACATTGTGTAATTATAGCATGGGTTATTTTTCTCTATATGCATCACCTTGCACTTATCCACATTAAATTTCATCTGCCATTTGGATGCCCAATTTTCCAGTCTCACAAGGTCTTCCTGCAATTTATCACAATCTGCTTGTGATTTAACTACTCTGAACAATTTTGTGTCACCTGCAAATTTGATTATCTCACTCGTCGTATTTCTTTCCAGATCATTTATAAATATATTGAACAGTAAGGGTCCCAATACAGATCCCTGAGGCACTCCACTGTCCACTCCCTTCCACTGAGAAAATTGTCCATTTAATCCTACTCTCTGTTTTCTGTCTTTTAGCCATTCCAGATTCTTGTGATCTGTATAAACGATCACTGGATGTTGGGCTCCCTCCAACCACTGGCACCATTCCTTGAAAGCCAATTTGATGGCCAGAAGTTCCTTGTCTCCTATGCCATAATTTTTCTCTGCGGGTGAGAATTTCCGGGAAAAGTAAGAACTCGGCAGGGATCTACCGTTGCCGGATATTTGACTCAGAACAGCTCCGACTGCCATGTCGGAGGTGTCAACTTCCACAGTGAACTGACTTTGGGGTCCTGAAGGAAGGCTGTCTTCAGTTCTTAGAATGCTCGTAGCGCAGCTGCAGGCCAGTGTCTAGTGTCGGCCCCCTTCTTGGTGAAGGCCGTAAGCGGAGCCACCATCCTGGAGTAGTGGGGTATAAATTGTCGATAGAAATTGGCGAAGCCAAGGAACCGTTAAAGCGCCTTGACCCCCACAGGTTGAGGCCAATCCTTGATGGCCGTTGCATTCTCAGGGTCCATATGGAAACCTGTGGAGGACACAATATACCCGAGAAAGGGTAGGGACTCTTGCTCAAATTGACACTTCTCCATTTTGGCAAAGAGCCGGTTATCCCGAAGCTTCTGCAGCACCCTGCAGACATCTCTGTGGTGCGTGTCCAGGTCCTTCAAGTATATCAGCACGTCGTCCAGGTAAACGATGACCGAAGTATGTAACATATCCCTCAATACCTCGTTCATAAGATTCTAGAAAACCACGGGAGCATTGCAGAGGCCGAAGGGCATGACCAGGTATTCGTAGTGGCCGTTCCTCATATTGAACGCAGTCTTCCACTCGTCGCCTGGTCGTATCCTTACCAGGTTGTACGTCCCACGGAGATCCAACTTCGTGAACACCTTGGCTCCTTGTAGTCGATCAGTAGCTCCGGAATCAATGGTAGCGGGTATCGGTCATGTCGTGTAATATTATTGAGACCATGATAATCTATACAGGGCTGGAGAGACCCATCCTTCTTTGCCACAAAGAAGAACCCGGCTCCGGCTGGGGAGTTAGATGGCCGAATGAATCCTCTGTCCAAGTTCTCCTGGATATATGCGGACATGGCCCGAGTCTCTGGGAGCGACAAGGGATATACCCGTCCTCGTGGCAGCGTGGTACCCGGGATCAGGTTGATAGCACAATCAAAGGGTCGGTGCTCTGGAAGGAGCCCGGCCTTTTCTTTCAAAAAGACATCCATGTAATCTTTATATTGTAGTGGCAGCACCAGGGGGGTGGTCAGGAGAGGTATCGAAGGTTGAGGGACAGTGGTCAGACAGGTGTCAAAGCAAGATGGGCTCCGGGATGCAACCTGGAGAGTATCTCAACGGATAACTGGGGAGTGCTTCCGAAGCCAGGGTAGACCCAAGATGTCCGGGTGCATGGACTTTTCCAAAATGAGAAACGAGATTTCCTCTACATTCAGGAGACCCGTGCATAGCGTTAGGGGCTTGGTACAGATAGAAATGGTCCCTGGAAGGGGGTCCCATGAATGGAAGACACTCGGATGGGAGGCTTTTGAGGTTGAATCCCGATCTGAAGTTGCTGGACTAAATCCCAGAGGATAAAGTTCCCCCCCGGCTTCAGAGTCAATCAGGGCTAGCATATCGAAGTTCCCTCTGGGGAGGAGTATAGTCACTGGAACAGTACCCGGGGAGGCAGACGTGGTGTTACCTAGGGTTAGCTCCCCAACTATCCCTAGGTCCTGGCGTTTCCTGGCCGCTCACCACACCTAGCAAGGAAGTGGCCCTTGCCACCACAATATAGGCCAGACCCTGGACATGACATCTTCTTCTCTCCTCCTGAGAAATTGGGCCCCGGCCCAACTGCATGGGTTCTGCGTCTTGATTTCCTGGAGAGGCAGAAGAGGAGGGCACTGGTCGGGAAAATGTGGTTCCAGAGTTCCCGCGTTTCCGAGCGGACCTCCCCCCCGGAACCGGCATTGGATACGGCGGTCCACGCGACTCACCAAGTCGATGAGGCTGTTCAGGTCGTCCGGGAGATCCCTGGCCACCAGCTCATCTTGGATTCTTGGGGAGAGACCCTCCAGGAGTACGCCGTGAAGGTTGTCATTCCCCCCAGTTCAACTCGGCTGCTAGTGTCTGGAATTCCACTGCATACTCGGACAGGGGCCAGTTGCCCTGGTGTAGCTGAAGTAATTCTGAGGCGGCACTAGGCCTGTGGGAGAGCTCGTCGAAGATCTGTCGGAAGGCTGCGACAAATTGCTCCAGGTTAGCCAGGCGGGAGTCCTGACGCTCCCATAGTGGAGAGGTCCATGCCAGAGGTTTCCTGTCCAACAATGAAATAATGTAGCTGGTTTTAATCCGATCCGTGAGAAACTGGGCTGGCAGTAGGTTGAACCGGATGAAACATTGATTAAGAAATCCTCGGCATAGCTTTGAGTCCCCAGAGTACCGTGAGGATGGTGGCAGTTGTGAGGGCGTGGCCGGTCTGATCTTGGCTACAGGTACCGGGGGGCTGAATGCGGCGGCTCCATCTATCCAATCGGCTAATCTCTGCACGGTTGTCATCAAGGAGTCAATGCAGATTTGCTGTTGTTGCATCCACTGTGCCATACCAGGAATGGCTTTCAAGCCTGTGGCATCCGCCGGGTCCATGGCCTTGCAAACTGTTAGTGACGTGGACCCTTGAGTCGGCTGAGACGGATGGTGATGCGCTGTGGGAACCCAGAGTGGACGTCGCTGCCAGGAGGCGGCGCTGAAGAGATAGCCCTGGAAGGCTTCACCCTTGGAAGCCTGCGATCCCCCCGGGAGGAGCCCATGAGAACCCAAGCCACTGGGACTTAGGCGAGGCCCCCTGGTGGGTGAAGAACCAGATACCTATGGATGAAGAGAAGCCAGAAGCTGGAGTCCAGCCAGGGACGGAATCTGAAGCCTGACGTCAGTGGACGAGCCAAAGTCGGAAGCCAGGAGTCAGAAGCCGAAGACAAAGCCAAGGACAGAAGCTGAAGCCTGAAGTCAGTGGACAAGCCAAGGTCGGAAGCCAGGAGTCAGAAGCCGAAGCCGAAGTCAAAACCAAGGATGGAAGCAGAATCGGAAGTCCAGGAACGGAAGCCGGAGTCAAAAACCAAGTCAGAAGCCGAAGACAAGATCAGGAATCCGAAGCAGGCAACTAGCAACCCTAAACAGAGTGAACCTCGTTGCAAGGCATTGGATAGGCCTAGCTGCAGGTTTTAAATGCCCCTGCAGCATCTGACGTCATCGGAGGGCTGTCCTGATTTCTCCTGCGCTGGCCCCTTTAAATCTGGAGCCCGCGTTCGCGCGCCTAGGGAGCGGGGCCCGACATGTCGGGCCGGCGGCGTCTCCCTCAAGGAGGGAACGCTGCGGTAGGGCCAGGATCGGCCTTACCGACCGAGGAGGAGGCTCAGTGGCCCGGGCCGGCCTTGAGGTGAGTGGGAGGACCCGGGCTCGGCCTGGGACCGTAACAGCATCTAAAGATAAGAAAGGTACTGTCCAGCCTCTCCTTTTCAAGATCTCAGAATTACTCCTGCAAAAAGGAGTCACTGCTTCCCCAAGTGCAGTGGATTCTCCAACAGATACCCATAAGGTGGTTCTAGTCCTAGACACTTGCTTGCAGTGGAATCCAGTCTGAAGAGACTCATCTGGAGTACGTCTCTCTAAGACGAACAAGGGCTCCTTCTAATTCATCATCGGGGTCCTGGAGTACTGTTCCCTCCTCTCTTGGATCTGAAGAGCATTAAAAGGAATACCCTCCAATCCCCTACCTGAGCCTCTGCAACACATCTCCATAGGAGGACCTCTCTTATTCCAGAGTTCTGGACAAGTTGAGTACAGTGTTTCTAAGGAAAAGGATCCTTGAACAAAAGTCTTCGGACTTCTCCAGATTCTAGAGACCTCATCTGAATCAGCAGTCAGACTCATTCATGATATTCTGCAGGAGTCACAAATAAGAATGTGGGAGAACTTGATTTTCTGTACCCCAGTAGCAAGGAAATGAAATCTAAAGTACAGAGTAAAAAAAAACTCCAGGATACTTAGTATGCAACTGCCTTATCAATCAGTAGTAGTGGAATCAGCTCTTAAAAAAGCCAAGAAAACAAGAACATTTTCTAACAGCCCACCAGGAAAGGATCCCAGGTTGCTGGACAATTTTGGTAAGAAAGTATTCCAGAGCTCCATGCTTAATGCATGAATTTCTGCTTACCAATTCTACATGGTTCAGTACTTACATGATTCCATGGAAAAGCTGAAGCCATTCCTTCTGTCAGGTGTTACTTCCTCAGCATTTCCACAATTGTTTATAGACATGGAAGAATGTATATGCAATCTTATTCGGTTAATATATGAAGCATTTGACATAATCACTCACTCTTCATCAGCCTCTATAGGAGTAGGTTGGATGGCTTAGTTGCATGCCAGCAACTTACAGGATGATGTTTATGAAAAGCAAATGGATATCTCCTGCCTGGGAGATCACCTCTATGGAGATAAACTCAGGAAAATGATTGCTGAAATCAAAGAACAACATATGACAGTCCATCCCTCTCAACATACTCAGAGCAATAGTCATACTATGCTTTTAAAAGACCGTACTTCCAGAGACGCCTCTTCGGGCAGTTTCAAAAGTACTAGATTCTGCATCTACTTCCATAGCAGCAACAGTTTACAATCTGGAAGAAGACGGTGAGAATGCCAGCAACCTAATGCAGCACAACAAACCTAACCTAAGTCTGGGCCAAGTTTTGACCATCCATCATATCTGGGCCAGGTTTTTGACCATCCATCATATCCAGGTAGGACTGGAGGTAGAATCCAAGCCTACTTGGAAAAAGGGTGCAAGATTGCCAAAGACTGCTAGGTACTCAAAATTGTGGCATCTAGATACCACTTACATTTGTCCTGACTCCCCAAGTTTTCTCATTGCTTAGTCTTCATTTCAGATCTGTTTCATTGCAACTCCGCCTCGAAGTGGAGTTGCTGCTCAGTCAATGAGTAGTACAAGTTGTTCCACCCCAGCAGCATGGCCAGGGGTTTTACTCCTGCTTCTTCCTTATCCCCAAGAAAACTGGGGGATTGAGTTGCATCCTGGATTTAAGAAACCTGAACAAGAATTTGTTCTGGGAGAAATTCAAAATGAACTCCCTAAACACAATTCTCCCCTTCATCCAGAAGGGAAGAACTGTGCCCTGGATTTGAAGAATGTTTATACACATATCCTGTTACGGTCCCGGGCCGTGCCCCGGGACCTACACTCACCACGTGGCCAGTCCGGCTGCTGAAACGCCTTCCTTCCGGCCTCCCAGGCTGGAGACGCGGCCCTCCGTGGCGTTCTCCCTGCAAGGGAGATGCCAGCGTCGATCCGCGGCTAGCCCCGCTGCTAGGCACGTGCACGCGCGCCGGGGCTTCTGACATAAAGGGGCCAGCACGGGAAAACCCGGGAACAGCCCCTGATGACGTCAGACACTGCCGGGCCATTTAAACCCGGCAGCTGCAGCTATACCTCGCCTTGCAACGAGGTTCACACAGTTCCTCTGTGTCTCTAGTTGTTACGTTGGACTCCGGTTCATCTCTGCTGACTCCTGGCTTCTGATCTGGCTCCGTTCCTTGACTACGTCTTCAGCTTCCGCCCCTGGCTTTGGTTTGTCTTCTGGCTTCTGACCTGGCTTCGTCTCCTGACTTCGTCTTCAGCTTTTGTCCCTGGCTTTGGTTTGGATCTCTGACTTCTGGCTTCTGACCCGGCTTCGCCCTTGGACTCCGACTTCGGCTTTTTCCACCACCTCAGGTATCCGGTACTTGCTGGCCCAGTGGATTCTCCTAAGTCCCAGCGGCTCAGGCTCTCATGGGCTCCTCCCGGTGGAGCCGCAGGCTTCCGAGGGTGAAGACTCTTCCAGCCTCCTGGGCCCTGCCGTCCTCTCCATCCACCTCTCCGGATGCTGCCCGGATCCTTGGTTGCATAGGGTCCCGCCTAAGTCCAAGAGGCCCGGGTTCCTACGGGCTCCACCTGGGGGGACCTCGGGCTTCCAGTGTTGAAGTCTTCTCCAGAGTCTCTTCAGCGCCGCCTCCTGGCTGTGACGCTTCCTTTAGGTTCCCACAGTATTCCATCTACCATCTCAGCCGGCCCAAGGGTCCATGATTGTAACATATCCCTATCAATCCCTCCCACTGGCTTTATCTATGTTTTATAGTAGGCTCCTCTCATTGCCAGTACTGAGTACTCCCCTTTGAACTATCATTGACACTGAAGGTCTTCACCAAATGCCTAACTGTAGTAGAGGCACACCTTTGTTGCCGGGGCATACAGGTCTTCCCTTACCTAGATGACTGGCTAGTGACAGTGACTTGTCAGGAAGTTGTTCTGAGCTCCCTGCAGAAATTATTGTTCCTGTGAACTTCAAAAAATCAATTCTAGTTCTGTTACAGGTTCACTCCAGTGGTATGGTAAAATACATATCCACTATCCTGAATCATTATATAAGGCCGGTGTCCTGTGGGCCCATCCCCCTCAGGATTTGCTGCCCTGAAACACAAAGCCAGTATCCTGCAGGTTCCCTTCCTGATAGGATCTGCTACACAAATCACTTTACACCACACTTACACACACACACAACCTGAGTCAGCACAACTGTAGATTCTAGGATAAGCAATGTTTTATTACCAATGATAGGTTACACTCCTGAAAGCATTCTGCAAAGGAAATGTACAAATATAACAAAGACAACAGCTGCAATAATGTGCTACTAATACTTTTCTTACATTTATTAGACAGTAGCTGAAGGTTTGGAATTCTCTCTCTCTGTTTGTCCCTTTCCCTTCTCCCTCTCATGCCTGTTTTTTTTACCCTTTTCCTCTGCACATCTGAAACCATGTTTTTCCAAAAAACATGGTCCAGGGAAATAAAACAACTGTTAATGTATTGTGGCCAGCTGTCTCACCACAAAGCTTGTGCATCTTTGTTTACTTCTTCCTTTCCTTCATTTGTTGTACAGTCAGGTGATGCAAGGGTCAATGGTGAGAACATTGAGTCCAATGAGGGCTACTTCTGAATAGATCCTAAGTCAAGCTTGTCAGACTTAGGCCAAGCAAGCCCATTATAAGTTCCCACCCAGAGAATAATTTCATGGGAGCATGGATAGATTTCCTGTAAGATAAATTCTTCCTCCTGTTAGGCCAGGTGAACAAACTCAGAACATTTGTATATCAACTGCTAGGTATGATCAGGCAACAGCCAGAGACATTCTAATTGTACTGAGACATATTTCAGCAACAGTTCATGTACTTCTACGTTACCCACCTTTACATCTACGTTACCCACCTTTACATACAATTCTTACAGTGAGGTCTCCATTCACAATGGAACCATTTAACTCAGCCCTTGATGATCTTAGTGGAAATCTTGTGGAACATGAAACAGGAGCTTCACTGGTCGCTACAACCTTTCATTCTGTAAGAGGGGGCATGATTTTGTCTACTTTCTCACCAAGTAACATTGGCAAAAGATGCTTTCACAAAAAAGATGGGGAGCCCACACAGACCCCTCTCATAATCAAGAGACTTAGTTGTTATTAGGAAGAAAATTTCAGATCAACCTCCTAAAACTGCGAGCAATCAGATATGCTTTGACAACTTTCATGCATCTTTGGCAGGAGAAGATTGTGCTAATTCAAACTGACTGTTGCATCAGAGGTGGACCCTTGGGCCGAGGTGGGGTTGATGCAACCCATAGGTAGGGACCTACGGGTCCCCACCATCGGCAGGCAGAGTGGGCTAATAGGCAGAGGCCGCTGGAGCTTCATCTATACCAGCCCTCTTTTCCCGCGGGTTGAGCCTTTGGGTGCCGGGGCCGGCAGGACTTAGGTGGGCCTCTGTGTGTAGTCGAGGTAAGAGTTGGTTCAGCCCAGAAACAGCACGTGAGAGATGGTAAATCTTACTCTGGACAGGGTAGTGGCCTGGAAACTCGAGCACCAATGGAACAGAGGCAGACAGGGGGCACTCGAGCAAGAGCAGCCTGAAGCCTGAGTAAACCATGTCCAGGGAGTAAGCTGGAGAAGCACTGAAGAGCAGGCTTGAGTCAGGGCTGGCAGCAATCCAAAGGCAGTGGCAAGCAAAGCTGAGGTCTGATCACGGAGATAGGCAATAGCGTAGTCAGGCGAAGCAGAGGTCTGGTTGTGGAGATAGGCAATAGGATAGTCAGGCAAAGCAGAGGTCTGGGTCTGGAGATAGGCAATAGCGTAGTCAGAGGTCCGGGCTTGGAGAGAGTCAATGGCATGGTCAGGTGAAGCAGATGTCCAGGCTTGGAAAGAGTCAATGGTGTGGTCAGGCAAAGCAAAGGTCCGGGCTTGGAGAGAGTCAATGGCTTGGTCAGGCGAAGCAGAGATCTGGGCTTGGAGAGAATCAATGCAGTGGTCAGGCAAAGCAAAGTCAAAGTCCGTGTAGTCAATCTGAGGGATGAAGCAAGGTAGGAACAAGGAGAAAGGAACCAGGAACAACGAGGAACAGGAATGCAGAGATAAGACGAATCTCTAGGAGGCAACGAGTACTCAACCGGCAAGGAGACCTGTTGCAAAGGCAACGCTAGGGAGTGGAGCCTGAGCTTAAATAAGTAGCTGGGTTGATGTCATCATCCGGGGCCGCGGCTAGGTTCCCGCCGCAGTCCCTACTTAAACAACAATGGTGCGCGCGCCTAGGGAGGGGCGCGGCATGAGTAGCAGCATCTCTCCACAGGCCACGCAGAGAGGCCCGAGGAGAAGTGGGAGCAGGACCGGGAATGCCAGGGATTGCGGCAGGGTTGGAGGCACAGGGGGAGACCCGTGGATGAAGCTGACGGTCCACCACCGCCAGCGAGGAGGAACTAGGAGCTGGAGTCACTTTAGAAAGGTGAGGGGGCCGTGCCACGGATCTGCTGCGGACAGCACGCATAACACCAGCAATCAGGTAGCCATGTTCTACATGAACAAACAAGGAGATAGGGGGTCATGGACCCTCTTCCAAGAGGTGATAAAGATATGGGAATGGTCATGCGATTATTAAGCTAGTCTACAAGCAACCCACCTTCCAGGAATTTCCAACACATTAGCAGATTGTCTCAGCAGAGTATTTCACCCACATGAATGGTCCCTGCAACAATCAACTACCAAGACTGTTCAGTCTATGGGACTTCCAGCAATCAACCTAATTACATCCAAAAAAACCCCAGAAAAGTGGAAAGATTTTGCTCTGTTCTTCTCAGCAAATTCAGATCCACTCCGGACACTTTTCTGCTCAGCTGGAGTGCAGGTCTCATGTATGCTTTTCCACCGATTCCATTGATCACCAAGACGGTTCAAAAGGTTCTTGAGGATTGGGCCTGGCTGATTCTTATTACTCCAGTGTGGCCCAAATAAGATTGATTTCCAACGCTCCTCCAATCCATCTCAGGGCAGATCCATCGCTATTAATTGAGGAGGAAGGAAGTCTATATCATCTGAATCTTCCCTCCCTCAACCTGACAGCATGGATGTTGAATGCTCACTAATCTCACACTTTTTCATACCCAAGGAGGTTAAGGATATAGAAGCATCTACCCAGAAGCCATCTACTAGAAGAGCTTATGGATTTAAATAAAAATGGTTCTCATCTTTGTGTCACAAAAAATTATTTCCAAAAGGCTAGAAATAACAAAACATATATTTTAAAATAGCAGCCAAAAAAACTCCAATTCATATAATAGGAGATACCACTTATATACTCTTAAATTAATGTAGTAAAGGGATATCATGCTTGGAAAATCTCTGTGAACAACTTTCTCAGATAAACCATCGCCATATCACACAGATATTAAGCAGCCTGGAATTTTAAAGTTTAGAGATAATATAAGTGATATGCACAAACATAATATAAAAATTCTAAAAAGTGGGACTATGATTACAATATAGTGAGGTTTTCTCTGAGAAAGTTGTTCACAGAGTATTCCACATATGATGACCCTTCACTACATTCATTTAAGATTGGTATCTCATGTTGAAACAAATAATTATATCTCATCTTGGTGTCTACAGACTTTCTTGGACTCATTCACTTGTGAACCAAAAGACCTACTTAAGTACATCCTCTCTGTCTTCCTCGGTCTCAGTACTTCATCAGTGAGAGTTCATTTCAGTTTCATAGCAGCCTACCATTTTCAAATTGAGAGTAGGCCAATTTCTGCTCATTCATTGGTTTCCAAGTTCAAGAAAGACTTCTGACATACTTCCATTTGTTCCATATTTCATTTGTCATACCTCCTGTTCCATGGGCTGTAAATGTGATTCTGGCACTACTAATGAAGTCTCCATTTGAACCATTGGAGTTGGCTTCTCTCAGATTTTTCACATGGAAAGTATTATTTCTAGACACAATAATGTCAGTCAGAAGTGAACTCCAGGCTTTAATTTATTATAAGAACATAAGAAATTGCCGTGCTGGGTCAGACCAAGGGTCCATCAAGCCCTGCATTCTGTTTCCAACAGAGGCCAAACCAGGCCACAAGAACCTGGCAATTACCCAAACACTAAGAAGATCCCATGCTACTGATGCAATTAATAGCAGTGGCTATTCCCTAAGTAAACTTGATTAATAGCCATTAATGGACTTCTCCTCTAAGAACTTATCCAAATCTTTTTTAAACCCAGCTACACTAACTGCACTAACAACATCATCTGGCAACAAATTCCAGAGCTTTACTGTGCGTTGAGCGAAAAAGAATTTTCTCCGATTAGTCTTAAATGTGCTACTTGCTAACTTCATGGAATGCTCCCTAGTCCTTCTATTATTTGAAAGTGTAAATAACTGATTCACATCTACTCATTCAAGACCTCTCATGATCTTAAAGACCTCTATCATATCCCCCCTCAGCCGTCTCTTCTCCAAGCTGAACAGCCCTAACCTCTTCAGCCTTTCTTCATAGGGGAGCTGTTCCTTCCCCTTTATCATTTTGGTTGCCCTCCTCTCTACCTTCTCCATCGCAACTATATCTTTTTTGTCCTTATATGCAATTCTTATATACAATTCTTTCACAATAGGGTGATGCTGCACACGCACACAACGTTTTTGCCAAAGGTGGTATTGGCTTTTCATATTAATCAAGCCATCATTGTATCTACTTTCTTTCCAAGGTCTTATGCACATGAAGATGAAAAAGCCGTTTATTCCTTAGACTGTAAAAGAGCCTTGGCCTACTACAAGAAAACAGTTCAGCCACATCGTCAGGCCTCACAGCTATTTGTCTCTTATGAGCTTAACTGACCAGGCACAACAGTAGCCAAACAAACATTGTCCAGTTGGTTAGCAGATGTATTGCTTATTGTTATACTCTAACAGTTCTTAGACTCTTATAAATGCTCATTAAATGACAGCCATGGCTGCATCAGTGGCCTATCTGAGAGCAGTTCTTATTGAAGACATCTGCAAATTTGCAACTTGGTTGTCAGTGCACACTTTCATGTCCCATTACTGTCTGGCCAAGTTATCAAAAAGTGACAGTAAATTTTGACAAGCAGTTTTGTGTAACCTGTTTACCAAGTAGTCCACTCTCTATAGTGGAGTCCAGGTTACTTAATCAGTAAATGCTCCACTGCTGGTCTCAGCATGGGAATCCCCACATATCATGGCTCATTCAATCCTGCTTGCCAATGGAGAAAGCAAGTTTGCTTACTGCAAATGATGTTCTCTATAGACAGCATGATTAATTAGCCATGCTAAGTACCTGCCTGCCTTCTTGGAGAGTTGACTATTTAACTAGAATTAGCTCTGATATCAAGTGAAGGGACTCATGAGGCAATACCTATGCAGGAATTCCTGCACATGCTCAGTAGAACAAAAGCTCTATGAGCTTAGAGAGAGGGTCTGTTTGGCGCTGTCGAATGACGTCACCTATGTGTCATGACTAATTTATCCAGCTGTCTTTGGAGAACACCATTTATGGTAAGCAAATTTACTTTATTTTGGGTTAGTAGTCAATTGACATAGCTGCATAATAAAAAGTAAGCACTAGTCTCACTTGAGACTGATGTAAAATAAAGTCTTGACATTTCAGTAGCAATGTTTTTGCAAGCCTAGCCTTATTTATAAAGTACATCATAGTGATATGACAAGGAGATGTTTATTCAGGCAGTTTCATACTTCTTACAGCTGGTGCTGTCAAAAGAATTGTCAGGAATTAAGAGATATGCCAACTGTAATGCCATTTTGTTTTGTTTTAGGGTGGGGTTTTTTTACATTTAATATCAACACATACCCTTTAACTTTGACTTTCATCAAATTAAAAAAATAATAATTCCCATCCCTAATCCTTCTTGTCTCAAAATGAAATTTTCTTTGGAAAATGTTTCCTTCCAGTTTAGGTTTTCCTTTCATTATCAAAATTGTATCCTTGTCTGTCACAACATGTTTGAATATTGGTATATTGCAAGCTGAGCCCTTTTTCTATAGGAATCTGACAAGACTTCCTCTAATATTTTTTCTTTCCTATTTCCCAAATACATTGAAAACTATTATAAATATATTTACGTTCCCCCTCTCAAGATAACTACCTTACTGTAACAACTTCTTGTCTACAGTGTTGCCATGGCTATTTCTACAATTTATCTTCTTCAGGATGCAAACATTTTCAAGATGAAGCATCGGAACAAAACGCAAATTATTCCTTCACTGAGGCTACCTCTAAGAACAAAAAAGCATGTATGTTCAGGTTTAAATATATATTCTTCATCCTATTGTATATAACACTCCAAATGTCTCATATAAGAATGAAAATATGTTGAATTTTATTTAAATCATCAAACTGTGTTAAGATGATTTTGTTACAACTGAATTGGTTTTATGAGCATGAACCAAGCTTTCTAGTCAATAGTGCATCCATCATTATGGTCAGGAGATATTTTCCCTTGGGTCACACTCTAGTCTGTGACTATTTTTCTCACCCTTTTCTGAACTGTATTGTAGGATTGTTCATGGGTGTTGTTTACACGTGTTATCTTGTGAACAATTTGGATGAGAGAACTGTAAAGTAAAGCTATGACCTCTATATTTCCCTGCACCACTGGAAGAGATAAAGCATATGAAGAAAGATCACATTTTCTGTGGTTATAATCTTGGCCACAACATATAAGAACATAAGAACATAAATTGCCATGCTGGGTCAGACCAAGGGTCCATCAAGCCCAGCATCATGTTTCCAACAGAGGCCAAAACCAGGCCACAAGTACCTGGCAATTACCGAAACACTAAGAAGAATCCATGCTACTGATGCAATTAATAGCAGTGGTTATTCCCTAAGTATAATTGATTAATAGCCATTAATGGACTTCTCCTCCAAGAACTTATCCAAACCTTTTTTGAACCCAGCTACACTAACTGCACTAACCACATCCTCTGGCAACAAATTCCAGAGCTTTATTGTGTGTTGAGTGAAAAATAATTTTCTCCGATTAGTCTTAAATGTGCTACTTGCTAACTTCATGGAATGCCCCCTAGTCCATACTAGCATAGCAAGTTAGTTTATTTTGTTTGTATATTTTCAGTTTGTGCATCAGATCACACATGCACTATTTAAGTTGATTACATAATTATTTTTCAGTTACCACATTTACCTTTACTAATTACAAGTTAGTCAGATAATACAGCCTGTGATATGAAATACTGCAAGTGTGGGTGATACTGATCACTCTTATGTCAGGTAGTAATTTAAATAATAATGACTTAATAACTTAGCTTTTTAGAGCTGTATAATTTAGATAATTCAGTTAGTTTTAGCAAACACATTTTGAATTAAGTTTACTTAACATTCAAAATACAACTGGTCCCAATAGTTTCTTTCTTGACCTGTGTTAATCAATACAGAATGTCATGCGTGTAACTTGTAAAACAGTAACAACAACCTTAATCTCCCTTGAATCCAAAGATGTTTTTGTTAACAACCTCCTCATCTACTCCAGAAAGCATGACTTCTATAGAATATACAATATTAGCATAATAAACTTTTAGGAGCCAATTAAAACCTTTCATTTGGTTGCCTACAGGCTGACAATTAAGACTTTACTGAAAAGTCAAGTTGGATAACGTGATGATCTGATTTTTGCTTCTATGCATCTAGTGTATATAAAAAGTTTTCATTTGGCCTTAGTAAATTGAATGAGTTTAACATAATATTGATAATTAGGTACATAATGTAAGGTATTAGTGATGGTAAAACCAGCACTCAACAATCCATTGATTATATTATTCTTATTCACTTATTTCTAGAGATGTGAATCGTGTCCTCGATCGTCTTAACGATCGATTTCGGCTGGGAGGGGGAGGGAATCGTATTGTTGCCGTTTGTGTGTGTAAAGTATCGTGATAATCGTTAAAATCGTGAGCCGGCACACTAAAACCCCCTAAAACCCACCCCCGACCCTTTAAATTAAATCCCCCCCCCCCCAATGCCTTAAATTACCTGGTGGTCCAGCGGCACACTAAAACCCCTAAAACCCACCCCGACCCTTTAAATTAAATCCCCCCACCAAATGCATTAAATTACCTGGGAGTCCTCCGTAGCGGCGGTCCGTGGCTAAATCGGGGGAAGGGGGAGAGCACGAAAACCGGCACACTAAATCGTGAGGTCTTCAGCCGGCGCCATTTTTCAAAACGGCCGCCGCAAAATGGCGGCGGCCATAGACGAAAACGATTCGAAGCAAGAGGTCGTTCCGGACCCCCGCTGGACTTTTGGCAAGTCTTGTGGGGGTCAGGAGGTCCGGACCTCTCGCGAGGGTTCCGGACCTCGCTGAACGACCTCCTGCAGTCGATCTCCTGCCGGCGCCATTTTCCATACGGAAAACGATTCGCGGCAAGAAATCGCTCCTTGACCCCCGCTGGACCCCCAGGAACTTTTGGCCAGCTTGGGGGGGCCTCCTGACCCCCACAAGACTTGCCAAAAGTCCAGCGGGGGTCCGGAACGACCTCTTGCTTCGAATCGTTTTCGTCTATGGCCGCCGCCATTTTGCGGCGGCCGTTTTGAAAAATGGCGCTGGCTGAAGACCTCACGATTTAGTGTGCCGGTTTTCGTGCTCTCCCCCTTCCCCCGATTTAGCCACGGACCGCCGCTACGGAGGACTCCCAGGTAATTTAATGCATTTGGGGGGGTGTTCGGGAAGGTGGGGGGATTTAATTTAAAGGGTCGGGGTGGGTTTTAGGGGGTTTTAGTGTGCCGGTTTTCCTGCCCTCCCCCTTCCCCCGATTTACGATTTTTTGACGATAAATCGGGGGAATTGGTATTGTATCGTGGCCCTAACGATTTTTGACGATTTAAAATATATCGGACGATATTTTAAATCGTCAAAAAACGATTCACATCCCTACTTATTTCTACTGTGTGCTTCTTCCCTATCTTCCTTTAAATGTAGGCAGAATTGTCTTGCTCCCCATGGCCTTGCCTCTACCATCCTTACATTATGTGTCATAGTCCCTCTCCATTGTCTCTGGTGCCCTTTCTCGTGTTTTGTTGATATTCCATCCCTCAAGTTGTCCCCATTTGGCAGCAGTGTCTTTTTCTTTTCATATAATCAGTTATATCTGAAATTAAACTAAACTTTTAATCCCGAATTTATTGCCTGCTGCTTTACTTGTATTTTTTTTTTAATTTATAATAAAACATAACTGTATCAGATCCAGGAGGGAACCTAATATTTTGTCATTGTTTTTCTACATATTATATTCTGCATTGCTTCTAGAAATATGCATATGATACTGATATTGATATTGATAACATGGAAGCCAGAGACCGTATGAATATACACCTGTGGTTCAGATGTCGCCTTATGCTAATCACTGTACTAGTAGCACAAATACGTGGCGTGGGAGTCATGAAAGGTATGGCACTTTTTTCATTTTTGGTATTTAAAAGACAGTTTTCAGAGCTATTTACTCAGGTAAAAGAGCTGTCTGAAAATTACCCTCACGCAATCCAGCCAAAAGGTTGCAGAGGGTTCCTTAGTGTGTATGCTTTTAGCAGGATCGAGGGATTGTGTTCCCAGGAGAATGTTTAGGGTGGAGTTGGAAAACAACATGCGTGGACTGGATTTTCAAATTCAGGTAGGCTGTTTTCCAGAAAAAATCTGCCAACAGAAAAAGTCTGGGTATTTTCAAAAGGAAACCATGTGCATGGTTTCTCTTTTAAAATCAGCTAAAAGTTTGGACTTTGCTCCTGGGCAGGCTGTTTGAAAATTGTCCCCTTAGTATTTAGCATTTATTTAGTCCCTGCCCTCTGTAGTTTTGTTCCAGCAAGCAGTGCAACTGGAAGATTCTACAATATGCTAAAGTGCAAGGGGAGAATATGATCAGCTCTAAGGGACACTATCAGCAAATATAAGTTTGTGAATAGGTCTATACAATAAAATGAAATTTACATTTTTTGGTTAATTGGTAGCTGGCAAAGCAACATGGCAAACCTTCCGTCCATTAAGGGAGGTATGGGAGAGGTGCTTGCCTCATCATCAGATTCTGCCATGAAGAAACATTACATACTGTCCATGAAGGTATTGTGGTTGCTGAAAACCAAGACCCAGATTTTTGTATCAGCTAATGTAGGGGCTTCTGATGCTAGAAATACCATGTACTGCAAATACACTGCCATATACTTTGGATTGACTTAGGCCCACTGAGAGTAATTTTGTAACTGCCCACATGGATTCAAAGTCACAGACTTTACACCAGTTTTCAAAAGGAAAGTACATATATACTTTTCCTTTGAAAATTATCCGAGAAAAACTCAGTTATACTTGCTAATTTGCGTGGGTAGATTTTTCAAGAAAAAATATATACTTTTGAAAATGGAAAAGTATACAGATAAATGCAACCTCCTCCCCAACTCCGCCCCTGGAATACCTCCTCTCACCATGGGTAAAAGTATGCACATAGTGGCGCTACGCATACTTTTACCGGCATAGAGGGCAGACAGTTGTTTTCCCATGGAAATAGCTTTGAAGATTACTCTGCAGGTGGTAATTCAGTAACAGCCAGCATAACAAAATTGGCAAATAGAAGCATAAGTTACACCAGTTTTGAAAGTGAATTTACACACATATGTTCACTTTTGGGGCAGATTTTGTAACCTGCATGTGCGGGGTACATTTGTGCGCGCTACCCGGGGTGTACAAATGTACACCTGATTTTATAACATGTGCGCGCTGCCGCACGCATGTTATAAAATCCGGGGTCGGCACGCGTAAGGGGGTGCACACTTGTGCACCTTGCATGCGCCGAGCCCTAGAGGAGCCCCGATGGCTTTCCCCGTTCCCTCTGAGGCCGCTCCAAAATCGGAACGGCCTCAGAGGGAACTTTCCTTCCGCTCCCCCCCACCTTCCTCTCCCTTCCCCTATCTAACCCACCCCCAACCCTTTCTAAATCCCCCCCCACCTTGTTTTCAATAGTTTCGCCTGCCTTTGGCAGGCGTAACTTGCGTGCGCCGGCCGGCTGCTGGTGCGCCATCCCCCAGCATAGCCGCTGTGCTGGAGGCCTCGGTCCCGCCCCCGGACCGGTGCCCCCCCCATGACCCCACCCCCTTTTCAAAGCCCCGGGACATATGCGCGTCCCGGGACATTTCCGCGTCCCGGGGCTTGCGCGCGTCGCCGAGCCTATGCAAAATAGGCTTGGCGCGCGCAGGAGCAGGTTTTCGGGGTTACGCGCATAACCCTTTGAAAATCTGCTCCTTTGAAAACTATCCCATCAGAGCAACCCCAACATAATTATACCTACTAATATGTGTGCAGGAAATTCTTGGGAAAATTTGTGCACATACTTTGAAAATCTAAAAGTATATACATGATTCCAAACTCCTATCTAACTTTGCCCCAGAGAATGTCTTTCTCAATCTAGGTAAACTTGTGTGCAACAGGGCATAGGTGCATACATTTACCTGCATTTCGGGTGGGCAATTTTATAGCAAGCCATTTATGTGAGTAAAGAACCATTTCACCCTTGAAAATAATCATTTATTTATGACAAGCTTTTCCAATAAGAAAGTCCAAAGCAAGTTTCAGTAAATTAAGCAATATTCAGATACAGTGTGTCAATAAGAACATGTCAAAATAGTGATTTTTAGCTTTTTAAACTAGATTCACAAGGCCTGATTTTCAAAAGCATGTACACATTTAAAACTGGGTATTACACATTTAAATGGACTTTACCCATGTAAATGGGCTTTTTCAAAATGTGTAAAACGTATGCCATCAAATTTTCAATATGTTTTACCCGCATTAAGTGCACTTAAGATGGGTAAATGGTTTTTGAAAACTGCTACAATACTATGTTACATTTACATATGTAACTCCTTTGCAAATTCACCTGATTTTGGATTAGATACATATTCATTCAGAATTGGGAGTTTCGGCAGTCCTAAGTGGTAGGGTAGCCTTTGAAAATTATCCTATATGATTGAGCAATATCCATTCTCATAAACTGCTTCCCACAGGAAAGAATATGGGATACATTTACTTAGAAAATATTTATGTAGTAATTAGTCATTTTATCAGTTCTGCAATGTGATGACTGGTGTGGGTATGAGCCCTTTATGCTGTGGTGTAGTTGATGCAGCCTCGTAGGTGAACCTATGAGGCCTATGCCTACAGCTGGTGAATGAATCCTGAATCGGAACAGTCTGGAGTTTCGCCTATACCAGCTGCCTCTTCACAGGTTGAGCCCTTGGGTTATGGTGGTCTTCAGGACTTAGGTGTGTCGCAAGGGTGGTGTAGAGAGCAAGAGTCCAAGGGGACGCCAGGGTCAGAACGGGCTGGAGACTGCACATATCAGGAGGGGCAACAAGCATGCCTTGTCAGTTGCAAGGCAAGAGGTCAGGTCCAAGCAGCAGGCATTCATAGTCAGGTCCAAGCCAGAGGTCAGTATCAGGAAGTCATGCCAAAGATGAAAAAAGACACGCAAGATGCACCGTATAAGACAGGCAGGGCAGTACAAGGCTGGACGAGGCAGGTTGGGCAAGGCAAAGCTGGACGATGAGGCTGGTCAAGGCTGGAGGGCAAGAATGCAGGAGCAAACAGGAACGTAGGAGTAACACGCACTGCTGTAGGCAAGAGACCCATTGCTGAGGCGAGACAATGCTGCAAGGCCTTTGGTTAAATAGCCCGAAAGGATGACATCATCAGAAGGTACTCCTCTGAGTTTCCTGCCACGGGGCATATATTATGTGCGCACGTGCATGTGTGTGCACCTAAGGGGAGGCAGGGGCCTGGCCGGGATGGCTGCGTCAGTGGCGGTTGGTGGCATGCAGCAATGATGGCATTTTTCTGTTACAGGAGGCCTTTGGCAGCATCAGGCAGTGGCTGGGATGAGTGCAGCAGCTTACAGGGTAGTTCTGTGAGCTGCCAAGCGTAACATACAAATAAATATTTGTATTATCCTGTATCACACTGCATTTATTTTTATTTTTTTATTTATTTAAGGTTTTTATATACCGGCAATCATGAAAACATATCTTGCTGGTTTACATAAAACGGGAGTGCAGAATATACATCAAACTAGAACTGTGGTGACCGAAGGTGCAGTTACATTTTGTACTGTATCACATTATGAATAGATTTTAAGCAAAGTAATAATGCTGCTTAGATGATACATGTACTACAAAAATAATTTTCTGTATTGTTATAGAATGGAATTTATTGGACTGCTCAAGTTTAATAACGGAGGCACTAATGGAGGCTGATGCTTTTGGTGATATAGAAACTAAGGCTAAAATGATGCTGCAATCTGTTTTACTTAATCTTCAAGAAGGACGCCCCAAGAAGGACATTAAACAACTTCTAAAGGTTTGATTGCAGACAGGAGGTTACTAACTTTAGTTTTTCAAATAGCTTATTCAGAGGGAGGATAACTTTAAAACGTGCCCGCACACCGATATACGCATATATATGGGCACACGCAAAACTGCTGTGGTATGTTATAATCTGCACGTATACGATGTATGTAGATTATTAAATACGCGGAAATGTACCCATGAACATGTGGGTGCATGTAAAAAAAACGTGTAAATATATTTTTGCACTTATCCAGATAAATAGTTAGTTAACTGATTGAGTAGTGACACTTATCCAGATAAGTTCTGATTTTATCAGACTAAGAAGTGGCAAAGCTGCTATTTAGCCAGCTAAGTCTTAAAACACTACTTACCCAGTTAAGTCAGATAGCTGAATAGTCTAAAAAGCGCTACTTATCTGGCTAAATTAAAGAGCTGGATAAATAGCACCTTTTAGACTTATTTGGTAATCTGTCTTGGCCATATAGGTAGCCACTGCCATTAGCCACTGCCATTAGCAATGGTTACATGGAATAGACTTAGTTTTTGGGTACTTGCCAGGTTTATATGGCCTGGATTGGGTACTTGCCAGGTTCTTATGGCCTGGATTGGCCACTGTTGGAAACAGGATGCTGGGCTTGATGGACCCTTGGTCTGACCCAGTATGGCATTTTCTTATGTTCTTATGTTCATTTTAAGACTGAGCCGGATAAATAGCAGCTTTACCGCTACTTAGCCAGATATATTGGTATTTATCTGGATATGTGCTTCTACTTAGCCAGATAATTGTTAGAATCTGCTATGCTGGTGGGAGGAGCAAGCAGATGGGAGTTGGCAATCTGTTAGGTTATGCTCCTCTAGAGGGGAGGAGTTAGCAATCTATTGTAATCTGCTATGAGTCACCGTGCGGAGTTGCAATGCGTTAGGAACTGGCTCCTGTGAAAGGAGGAGTTTAGCAATCTGATATGCTCCGTAGGCGGAACAGGCAATCTTGTTGTGATATAGACTGCTGAGTTGGCAATCTGTACCAGCGGAGTGCTAGAGAGGGTACTCAGCTGGAAAGGACTGTAAATAGGTGAATCCTTGGGCCGATGGCAAATGACAGCGCCCCCAGGAGGATATCCTGAGAGGGACCACCGGCTAGGCTTGGTATGGAGACAGGCTCAGATAGTTCTTTTATTAGACAGGTTAGTAGAACCACCACAGGTGGCAGTAGTGAGCTGATATGCCTGGCAGGGCTGAAGTCCCTCAGATACTGGAACTGCGATCCCAGGGTTGCTGAGCTGTAGAAAGACTATAGATAGTGAGTAGACAGGGTATGCTGTATTCATAGCCAGTAATAGATGACAATCTCACATAGGGTCTTAAAGAAGCTCAGTAACTGGAAAGGGTTAGGCCCTCGAGGAGCGAGTACCTGGTTCCAGGGAAAGCTCTGAGAACGGTGGTAACTCACGAATGTCTGTATCTGTGATAGCTTCCAGGCAGTAGAGAATCTTCAGAGTATTCAGGAACATGGGCCCTCGAGGAGCGAGTACCGGTTCCTATCTGCATTCTGAAATAACAACTCACAAATGTCTGTATCTGCGATAGCTTCCAGGCAGTAGAGAATCTTCAGAGTGTCCAGGAACATGGGCCCTCGAGGAGCGAGTACCAGTTCCTATCTGCAATCTGAAATAGAGAAAAGAGAGCGAGGCCACCGAGGAGCGGGTACCTCTGGTAAGTCCGAGGAGGCAGAGTAGCTTGGAACAAATCCCGTATCCGTCCGTCTGTTCGTCCTTGCTAACTCAAATGATAAGCGAAAGTGAAGACCTTTTATGTTGGAAGCAGATGACGTCAATATAGGGGGACGCCCCTGAGGTTCGCGCCCTTGCTGGTACATACTTCGGAGCGTGCGCACCCTACGTCATCAGGAACATGGCGGATCCGCAGTGTCGAGCCGGTCTGGGTACGCTGGAGAGAGTCGGCATGGAGAGGTCACGGCAGCAAGCCGTCCAACAGGCCCGGAGGGAGTCGCCACAAAGGTAGAGAGGGTGGAGCAAGGGTGAAGAGCAGCCATGAACGCAACAGTAATAACCAGTATTTATTTGGTTAAGTTTATATTATTAAATTTCTGTCATCTGCTCTTTCAGTTCCCCAAGTTCCCATAGCCCCCTGTTTATTGTAACTTTCTTCTTCTTTATGTTATTGCTATATTTACCCCTGTTCCATGTGAAGCGATATGATATGATTTGTTCATGAATATCGGTATAGAAAAGAGTTATATAAATAAAATAAATAAAATAATAGAGAATTTACAGGCTATAAAGAGCAACGCTGCTACTTAGATAAATCGAAATTTAGCCGGACAAGTGTGCACCCCTTGTATACCCATGTGTTTATACATCAATTTTAAAGTCATATGCAAGTAGATTAAACATGCATAAATTAGACAGATTCCCCCCCCCCCCATAAATTGGCTTTTACACGCGTAAAGTGGGAGATTTTCTAACATGCATATGGCAATGAAATTATCAGTTTTACCAATTACTCTATCAGTTTGCCCAGTCCATCTGCAGGTCATCAAGACCCTCCTGGCTCTTCATCCCTAAGTCCCCCCCATTTCACCCAGACCCCCATCCAGTCACTATTTCACTTTTAAGATTTTTATGATAATGGGATTAAGCTTCACATTTGCATGTGTAAATTGCTTATAAAATATCAATTTACTTGAGTACATTTTGGCCCACCCCAGAACACCCTTGGTCTACCCCTTTTTAACACATGCAAATTTGCTTGTGGACATACACATGTATGTAGAGGTTTCTCAAATAGAATATTTTCACTTATAAGGAGCCGGCCCATCCCCCATATAGGGGAGAGGAAGCCACAACCATGGCAGTTTCTCCACCTCCAAACATCAAGGGAGGAGGGGCATTAGGAAGAGGGGAGAGGGATGAGAGTCAAGTAGGCGGGGGGGGGGGGGGGGGGGCACAACCGCAATATAAGGGTGGACTGGCCCAGCCATCATTCTTGCTGTGGTTTTGTGGGTAAAGAAATGTATTTATTTATTTTATAAAATGTATTAATCGCTTTTACATTTTATAATAAAATTTCCAAAACGATGTACACATATGGCAACAAAAATTATACAAAACATTTAAAAAGCCAGTATGTTAAAAAAATATATATAACATTATAATAGCTGTCCCAGAGTAACAGCCCTAAAAAGTACCCGCCTCTGCCCCATTACAGCAATTCCACATTTAATATTGGTACCCCATATATATCTTCTGATTTTAGGATTATACGCCGACATCACCAACCCCTTAAGTCTAAGTAGCTTTCCCAGAGAGTTAATTCGGGAACTCCGTCTTCATCAGCCAAGTTTTTACTTTACGCCGAAATTTCATCATTTCTTCTCTAACCTGCAAAGGAAGACTGTTCCATAATTTAGGAACAGACATGGAAAAGGACCGATTTTGAAATCTTACATAACAGAAACTTTTTACGGAGGAAAGTTGCAACTGTGAGCCATATTGGGAGCGAGTAACTCTCAGTGGGCATTTCCAGGAAATCCTATTCCGCAAATGAGAGGTTCCTTATCCTCAAAGGATCTTAAATGTGAGGACCAAGATTTTAAATGCTTTCTCTAATTTTTTCCTCCCCCACTCCCAGCCATTGCAGCCTACCTTTGTGGCTGACGTGTTTATGGCCAGGTATCCTGAGTGCTGTCACTTTCTGGGTGGTGGTGTCCTTCAGGTGCTCGTTTGGGTGCTAGGGATAATGTATTAAAAAAAAAAAAAAAGGAAGAGGCACTATATAGCCAGCAGAAGATGAAGTCAAAGGAATGCTGGGAGACCATTTAAGGTAGAAAAGACGCAATTTGCTGTGTATGTGTGCGGGGTGGGGACAGCCAGGGGTTGGAGCCAGGAGTACATCTGGTAACCTTGCAATCAGTTCTTCTCCTGAAGAGTTAATTATCGAGAGGGAGCAACAGAAGTCTGTGTTCTGAGGAATTAGAGAGACAGACAACTATTCTTGCTTCACAGCTGAGCTACATGTGAAATCCCAACAAGGGACAGAGGAGCCAGGAGCCGAGAGACTGAGAGACTTCCTTTCCAGAGATATCCAGGCCCAGGAGCACATGGCTGGATCACCCTCCTAAGAGATTGAGTTAAATAATCTAAACTTTGCACAGAGAGTATCTTAACAAAGGAGGGAGAAAGTTTATTTCCTTGCCTTTTGTCACAAATTCAATATCTCATCTTAAGTGCTTCAGCCTTTCAGCCGAAGTCAAGCACAAACCTTTGTTGGCAGGTACTGGGAAAGAAAAACTGGTGGACTGTGGTCTTTCTGTAAGAGACTGAAACTAGATCTCCTTTCTGTTAGTATCAAGTAAATCATTTGGGGAAGCTCCCCAGGAGAGAAAGACCTTTTTCACACTGCAGTGCTCATCTATTTGGTTTGTCATCTAGCCAGTTCCACAATCAAGAGGGATTTCTTCATTTTCTTGATTGTTTTTTTTTCCATACAATTTTGTGTTTGGGACAGGGTGCACCCTTTACAAACTGGTGTCATTGGGGTGGATCTGTTCCCCTGCCTCCACCTTTTTGAGTACTCAGGTGTAAAGACAATTTCTGAAAGTTGTGTACTTCACTGCTTTTCTCCTCAATCTTTCTTATTAGCTTTCCTTATTTTTTTTTTACTATCCATATGAGAATGTTGGTTGCCCTGGCTAACAGGCCAATACCCAGTGTTATTTTTGCATTGCTTGATTTAAAATAAGAAAACTGTAAGATTATATTATGCTTCACTACTGTACTTTTCCCATGTATTAATCTGGTTGGATTTACTGTCTACTTACACAATACTAGTAAAAGGGTTAATTACTGTTTTATTCTGGTGTGATGATTTTATCTGGTCTATGGTTCCATAAGTGAGAGGTTGCTTGGGAAGGGCACAGAATTGTGGTATAGCGGTGACTGGGACTCTGTCTCATTCCCCATTCAGGCTATGAACCCAGAAATAAATCATATTAGTGAATATAATTTCTCTTGTGGTAATCCCCATCCCAAGCATAGAGGTATTTCATAGTCTGGACCAAGGGAGACCACATCCCTGTCATCAGCCTGCCCTCTCTTCTCACCAGTTGTCATTCACATTTGGCGCAGGGCCCAAAAAAATGTTGCTGCTGACCTTGGCCAAAGGATTTGGAGAAGGGGCTATTTGAAGGAAGAGATCAGTTGCAGGAGGGGTTGGATCAGCTGGAGAGGGATTAGCTGTAGGTGGTGAGAGAGGGGACAGATTGATTAGGTTATGTAAAAGGCCTGAAGGTGAGAGAGGATCAACTGGAAATTTTAAGAGAAGGATTGGAAGGGAAAGGGGAAACTGGAAGGTGAGAGGAAATGGGGATGATAGCGAGGGAATGGGGGCATGGTGTGACAGAGGATCAGTTGGGGTTATAAGAAGGGGTTGAGAGTAAGAAGATCAGCAGGAGGGATGTAAAAAGGGATGAGAGGAGTTGGGGGTTGTAAGAGGGGATTAGCTGGAGAAAAGGTCAAAAGAGGAAGTCTGCTGGAGGAGTGGAAGCTGAGAGAAAGGATCGACTGGAAAGAGTAGATGTTGAAAGAGGGAATAAGCTACAGTGCTGGTAGATAGACCACATCCTTGCTAATTTGTTTTTATCATACTTTGGGGTCTTGTGAATTTTCAAGTGCTAAAATGGGGTCACATTGGCTAAAAGTTTAGGAAGTCCTGGTTTATGGACTTCACTAGGAATTTATCCAAACCTTTTTTAAACCCAGCAAAGCTATCTCAACTACGTCCTCTGGCAACAAATTCCAGAACTTATTTGTGCATCTGGCCTCGGGTGGCCAGATAACTCACTACTTACCCGGATATCTTCAGCTGGCCCAAACCTTTAAAATTTGAAAAGTTTAAAAGTTTCATCTGCAGATGACTGCCGGCATGGACTTTGCCCCCCAAGTCATCCCCCTCCACCTCCCCTACCCCTGGCTGATACACTCTCACCCACCCGTTATCTCCAAAATTATTCCCTCTGTGCAAGGATTGATCTTCCTCAGCAATCCCGGCAGCTTGTAGCATAACGTCGGCTAATACCTAAATAATGCTTCTAACTTTACGTAGTTAATAACACTGGAAGTGTCGTTTTATACTAACTCACTGGTTCCCAACACTTTCCTGGGGACCCCCCAGCTAATCGGGTTTTCAGGATATCCACAATGAATATACATGAGAGAAAATTTGCATGTTATGGAGGCAGTGCATGCAAATTTTCTCTCATGCATATTCATTGTGGATATCCTGAAAACCCGACTGACTGGGGGGTCCCCAGGACAGGGTTGGGAACCACTGCACTAAACTGTATGCTTCCAGTGTTATTACCTATGTAATACTGTCTAACCGGCTAGCTTTAGGCCAGCCCTTCAGCCTGCCCAGAGTTAGTCACTCCTCCCCAGAATGCCTACTGCCCGCCCATGGAAAGCCCCCTTGTTATCTGGCTAAATATAGCCGGGTAAATCATTTAGAAGGATAACTAATATGTTATCCTCTAAATCAGTGGTTCTCAACCTTTTTCCCATCGTGAAACACCTGACAGACCACGCTTACATGTGTTTATTTATTTATTTATTTATTTATTTATTTATTTATTTAAGGGTTTTTATATACCGCAGTACGTAAGGAAATACATCACCGCGGTTTACATTAAACAATAACTTAGCAACAGGCTTTACATTGACATTCTTAATAGGTATTAAATAAACTAACATCCATATAACAGTTTTGACGGAAAACAGGCTGAACAGACTGTGGACCATCCAATAAAGTATAACATACGATTAAACTATTGATGTAACTATTAAACCTTAACAAACCAACACAATAACTGAATAGTATCTAAAACAATACCAGTTCTGAGAGTAGATACAATTTCTATATTGCACCGAAGACATTTCTGTTATTTAAAGCTAATTTATATCGAGATGGGTAAGGGTGGGCAAGTAAGGTGAAGAAGGAGATTGAGGAGGGAATGAGGTTAAGGTGGGAAACGGAGCCAGGGAGTAAGGGTAGAAAATGGAATGGCATTTCAGATAAATGGATATTCACACTGCTCATTACAATTCACGGCAGAAATAAAAAATAAAGGTCCAGTATTATTTTTATTGTTAAAAATGACACAAGGAAATGATACGATTTCTGTCTGAACAGAAATTGCATAAATAGTAAACATCCCACACCAAAACAGCACCAATTTCCAGCACTTAAACAGTAACCACCTTACCTAAGAAAAGGCAACACTGAAAATATTACACCAAGCCTTAAGATACCAATACATCTCCTATTAGGAAAACGGACTAAGTCAGGCTGCTATAGAACCCTACACAGAAACTACATGCCAGCAGAAAACCTCACCTGAATCACATGTGCTGAATTACCCTCACCTAACAAAGAATACAGAGAACAAAACACATAACTAGAAGTATGCAGACAAAAACTGAATTGGAAACCGCAACAAGCCAGAGTCTCTGTATGCAGTGTAACAAAGGAAAAAAAGAAACATTATCCATCCTTATAAAACAAATCAAGAAATATAAAACCAGTAGCAGTAAAACCATACTAACAAAAATAACAGATTATTTCAAAATAGCTGATGAATGGAATAACCAATAATTAAAAACTCGTATCGAAAATTTCTAGATACTAATAAAATATTTCAAAATAGCAGACACAAAGACCCAGTAATGAAAAATAATAAGGATACAAAAAATGTTTTGCTCTGCATACCTGGAAACGTTTGATATCCAGGTGCCCTGAGATTTTTTTGAATTAGCAGGAGGCAGGATGGTTTGCTTGCAACTTTCTCCTCTCTCTCTCTCTCACACTGTCTCTCAATTGCTCACATATACACATGATTTTTCTCTCTCACTTATATAGGCTCTTAATTACACATTTACGCACATGCTGTCTATCTTTTCACGCTTACACACACAGGCTTTCAATCACACACATACATGCTGTCTTTTTCTCTCACACACAGGCTCTCATTCAAATGCTTACAAACGTGCTCTCTCTCTTTCTCTCATTTACACACAGGCTCTCAATCACATACTCACATGCTCCCTCACCTAAACCAGCTCTCAATCACACACATGCTCTCTCTCTTACTTATACACCCAGGCTCTTAGAACATAAGAACATGCCAATCTGGGTCAGACCAAGGGTCCATCAAGCCCAGCATCCTGTTTCCAACAGTGGCCAATCCAGGCCATAAGAACCTGGCAAGGTCCCAAAAACTAAGTCTATTCCATGTTACCGTTGCTAGTAATAGCAGTGGTTATTTTCTAAGTCAACTCAGTTAATAGCAGGTAATGGACTTCTCCTCCAAGAACTTATCCAATCCTTTTTTAAACACAGCAATACTAACCATATCCTCTGGCAACAAATTCCAGAGTTTAATTGTGCGTTGAGTGAAAAAGAACTTTCTCTGATTAGTTTTATATGTGCCACATGCTAACTTCATGGAGTGCCCCTAGTCTTTCTATTATCTGAAAGAGTAAATAACTGATTCACATCTACCCATTCTAGACCTCTCATGATTTTAAACACCTCTATCATATCCCTCTTCAGCCATCTCTTCTCCAAGCTGAAAAGTCCTAACCTCTTTAGTCTTTCCTCATAGAAGAGCTGTTCCATTCCCCTTATCATTTTGGTCGCCCTTCTCTGTACCTTCTCTATCGCAATTATATCTTTTTTGAGATGCGGCGAACAGAATTGTACACAGTATTCAAGGTGCAGTCTCAACATGGAGCGATACAGAGGTATTATGGCATTTTCCGTTTTATTCACCATTCCCTTTCTAATAATTCCCAACATTCTGTTTGCTTTTTTGACTGCTGCAGCACACTGAACTGACAATTTCAATGTGTTATCCACTATGATGCCTAGATCTCTTTCTTGGTGTTGCGGTCTCCACCGCTTCCCCTCTATCTGCTGTGCTTGGTGCTCACCTCCAATGGGGGAAACGCCGCTCCCGCGGCTCCGCTAGGCCTTCAGGGCGTCCGCCATTGCCAGATCATCTTGCTGCTGCCACGCACGCGCGCAAGGACGCGCATTATGGACGCACGGCCGCCGGAAGTCTGGCCCCGCCTGGGTTAACGACGCCACGCCCCAAGCCTGATTTAACCGGCGTTCGCCTGCCTTCTCATTGCCTTGCAACGAGGGTCGCTACTGTTAGTAGTTCTTAGTTGCGCTTCTTCTGTTCTGCATTCCGGTTGACCTCAGCTCGTTCCTGACTCCGCTTCTGCCTGCCGCCTGCCATTGACCTCAGCTCGTTCCTGACTCCGCTTCTGCCTGCCGCCTGCCATTGACCTCAGCTTGTGCCCGACTCCGCTCCTGCTTGCCGCCAGCCTCCTACCTTTGCCTGTTCCAGAGACTGCTTCTACTGGCTGCCAGCCTGACTTGGGTTCGTCTCCGTTCCTACTCACCACCCGTTCCAGCTCTATTGCACGCTACAGACTCCAGTCCTGCCTTCAGCTAGTCACAGTCCATTATACGCTACAGACTCTGTTCCTGTTATCTATCTGCTCCGCTCCACGGCATACTACAGACCCCGGGCCTGCTCGCAGACTGCTTCTATTCAGCAAGCTAGGGACTCTATCCGACCGCCCCGCTCTCGCCTGGCCTTCCAGCTCCCTGTTTACTGGACTCTGTGGTTTACTCCTTGCCCAGGCCCTCTTTCTATAGAGACTGTTACTGTGCTCCTAAGTCCCAAGGTTCTAGGACCCTACGGGCTCCTCCTGGGGGGTTCCTGGTTCCCGGGTGAAGACCTTTGCCTGTGGCTCCGCCTCCCGACCTACTCTGCCTTCAGGGTAGTTCGGCTCAAGGGTTCACACCTGGACTGCAGCTTCCCAGACTGCAACAGTTTGCAAGGCCATGGACTCGGCGGAGTCGCCAATGCCCCTAGTCTTACTGGAAATGGCTCATCAAATACACTATTCTATGCAGCAACAGATACAGGAGGTAGATCTAGTTCTGGAATCCATGCAGGGGTTAATCGAACATTTGGGGACACCACCTACCCCCCGCCTTCCTGCAGGTGAAGTGGTTTCTGAAGAGATTCTAGATCGCCTCCAACATCAGCAACATTGTATTGATACCCTTGCAGCTACAGTGGACCAATTGGTCTCTCGTCTAGAAGCTTCTACTCAAGGGCCTTCTGTACCAGTCGCTGTTCCTAATACACAGTTGCCAGCTCCTAGCAGGTACGCTGGGGACAGTAAGTCCTGCCGTGGGTTCCTGAACCAGTGTCAAGTACGGTTCACTCTGTTACCATCCCAGTTTCCCACTGAAGCGGCTAAAGTGGCCTATATTTTTTCTTTATTGGATGGCAAGGCGCTTGAATGGGTTTCACCCTTGTGGGAACGCTCCGATCCTCTGCTACAGAATCTTCAGGAATTCCTTCTTCAGTTTCGCCTGGCCTTTGATGATCCTGCACGCCAGTCCACAGCAGCTTCAGAACTCCTGCACCTCCGACAGGGCACGCGTCCGGTAGCGGAGTACATTATCAACTTTCGAACCCTGGCCATGGAACTGGCTTGGCAGGATGATTGCTTAATAGGGATCTTTCTTGAAGGCTTCGCTGGTCGGATTAAAGATGAACTGGCAGGACGGGAGATTCCTGAGGAGTTGAATGACTTAATGGACATTGCGGGCAAGGTTGACCGCCGTCTTCAACAGCGGGACAGAGAGACTCGATCGACTAATAGGAGTCAGCCGCGCCTACACGTCTCCTCCAGGTCTCCTCTGCAAAGGGCTTCCCCTGCTGCCAGCCCTGCTTCTGAACCTATGCAGCTTGGCAGGTCACCACTTACTCCGGAAGAGAGGAGCCGTCGGCGCTCCTTAGGCCTCTGTCTATATTGTGGAGGTAAAGGACATTTCCTGTCATCATGCACTGAGCGTCCGGGAAACGCCCGTGCCTAGGTTATACCGAGGAGCTACACCTAGGCACTACCGGATCCGCTCCTCTCTGCACTCTGCCTGTAACCCTCAAATACCCTGGTGGGGAGATCCAGATTTGGGCCTTTGTCGATTCTGGGGCTGAGGGGAACTTTATTGTGGCCGAGCTGGTAACACAACTGGGCCTGCCTACAGAACCGACGAATCCTCCTCTACGCATCTCTTCGATCCGAGGTACCTTGCTGCCTGGAGTTATCTCTCGCTCCACGAGACCAGTGACTTTGCAAACAGGTCTATTTCACTCCGAGGAGATTTCTCTACTCATCCTGGAACGAGCCGTGCATCCACTGGTGCTGGGACTTCCGTGGCTTCGTCAGCACTCTCCCGTCATCAGATGGGATGACTTCCAGCTGGTCAGCTGGGGTTCTGCCTGCTTTGACCGATGTTTACATCTTCCTCGTCCTCCCAACTCTCTGCATCTCTGTTCCTCGCACCTCCTGCCAGAGGCCTACCAAAGTTTCCAAGATGTCTTCTCCAAGGAAATGGCGGAGATCCTTCCGGAACACAGACCGTTTGACTGTCCCATTGATCTGGTTCCCGGTACCACACCGCCCCGTGGTCGCGTATATCCTCTCTTATTGCCAGAGACTAAGGCAATGTCCCAGTACATCTCCGAGAACCTAGCCAAGGGATTTATTCGCCCATCCCGGTCACCGGCAGGTGCTGGATTTTTTTTCGTGGGTAAAAAGGATGGTTCGCTACGACCGTGTATTGACTATCGCGGTCTCAGCGCCATTACCAAGCAGGACCGCTATCCACTCCCGCTTATCCCGGAACTACTGGATCGTCTCCAAGGGGCTCGCATCTTTACTAAGTTGGACCTTAGAGGGGCCTATAACCTCATCCGTATTCGCCCAGGGGACGAGTGGAAGATGGATTTCAACACATGTGATGGGCATTACGAGTACCTCGTGATGCCCTTTGGGCTTTGTAATGCCCCCGCCGTCTTCCAGCACCTCATGAACGAGGTGCTTCGAGAGATGCTCCATTCCCACATAATAGTCTACTTGGATGATGTCCTCATATTTTCCAAAGACATAGACTCTCACCGCCAGCATGTTTGCCAGGTTCTCCAGGCCCTCCGGGCCAATCATCTATATGCCAAGCTTGAGAAATGCGTTTTTGAAGCCGAATCTCTACCCTTCCTGGGATATATTATCTCAGCAGCTGGCTTTTGTATGGACCCAGAAAAGGTAGCCGCCATCCAAGGTGGCCCCAGCCCACGGGTCTCAAAGTCCTCCAGCGCTTCCTGGGCTTTGCGAACTTTTATCGACATTTTATCCCACGTTACTCTCACCGTGTGGCTCCTCTCACAGCCTTGACCCGTAAAGGAGCAGATGTTAAACACTGGCCGGATGCTGCAGTTGCAGCTTTCTCTGATCTCAAGGAGGCCTTCCTCTCAGATGTTTGTCTCCGACACCCGGACCCCTCACGACCGTTCATCGTGGAGGTTGATGCCTCCAGTATCGCAGTGGGAGCGGTCCTCAGCCAGCACTCTGATGCTGGACAACTCCTTCCTTGCTCGTACTTCTCCCGGAAGTTCTCAGCCGCTGAAAGTAATTATTCCATTGGAGATAAAGAGTTGCTGGCGATAAAACTCGCCTTCGAAGAATGGAGACAGTGGCTCGAAGGCTCTTTACACACCACCACTCTTTACACGGATCATAAAAATTTAGAATTTCTGACCCAGGCTCAACGACTGAACCCCCGCCAAGCCCGCTGGGCCTTGTTCTTCAGTCGATTTGACTTTGTTCTACAGTACCATCCTGCTGCTAAAAATCTCCGGCCAGACGCCCTGTCTCACACCTCTTGTGCCGAAGAAGACATTGAGCCACCTCAATTCATCTTGGACCCCGCTAAGGTTCGTCTCTCTGCGATGACCATCCTCTCACAAGACCGGATGGTGCTCTCGCGCCGGGACCGCTTGACCGCATTACGTTGGGCCCATGACTCCTTGATCGGAGGACACGCTGGACGAGAAAGGACCCTGGAGCTCATTAACCGGTATTACTGGTGGCCCAACATCAGGCGTGATGTTGCCTCTTATGTATCTTCTTGCCCAACCTGTGCTCGCCAGAAACCCAATTCTGGCTCCCCATGTGGTCTCCTGCACCCGCTTCCGGTTCCCACTGAACCATGGACCCATATAGCTACAGACTTCATAGTTGACCTGCCTCCATCCAAGGGACATACGGTCGTCTGGGTCACGGTTGACCGTTTCTCAAAAATGGTCCATCTTGTTCCTCTGCTTAAGCTTCACTCTGCACCCGAGTTGGCCCACCTGTTCGCCCAACATGTGTTCAGGCTTCACAGCCTCCCTCAGGATATCGTCTCGGACAGAGGTTCGCAGTTTGTGGCCCGCTATTGGAGAGCCCTCTGTAAATGCTTCCGGGTAAAGCTCAGTTTCTCCACAGCCTTTCATCCTCAAAGCAACGGACAGACCGAGAGGATGAATAGGACCCTAAAAGCATACCTCCGGGCCTTCATTAATGAGAGGCAAGACAATTGGTCAGAGCTCTTGCCCTGGGCCGAATTTGCATATAACAACCAGGTCCATGCTGCCACGGGCAAGTCTCCTTTTCATCTGGTTTATGGTAAGCCGTTACGACCACCGCTCCCGCTAGAGGCTCCCAGTGCCTCACCTGCTGTTCAAGTAACGGCCCAGCAACTCCAGGCTTTGTGGCATATGACACGAAAACAACTTCTCCGTGCGGCCGCGAGGGCTAAGCAGACGGCTGATCATCATCACCGACCAGCTCCCACATTCCAGCCTGGGGATAGAGTCTGGCTAAGTACGAAGAATCTGCACCTTCGACTTCCCTCTCGAAGATTTGCACCGAAGTTCTATGGTCCGTTTCGAGTCGCTGAACGAGTGGGATTGGTATCATATCGGCTTCGGCTACCCTCTTTCAGAGTACACAACGTGTTTCACGCCTCACTGCTCAAGCCTGTGGTCCTCTCCCGGTATCACCGTACGCCTCCGGATCCAGCGGCCACAACCATTGACGATGATCCTACATACCAGGTACGGGACGTCCTGGACATCCGATTTCACAACCGCAGATGGGAGTATCTACTGGCCTGGGAGGGTTGTGGCGACGAAGATAACACCTGGGAGCCCAGCCGTAATATTCTGGACAAAGATCTCTTGCACCAGTTCCACCGGGACCATCCAGAAAAACCGGGTACGTTCAAAAGGGGCCGTAAAGGGGGGGGGGGGGGGGTACTGTTGTGCTAATAGATCTGAAATTTCATTTTTTAGTTCCTTCAGAACTCTGGGGTGTATACCATCCGGTCCAGGTGATTTACTACTCTTCAGTTTGTCAATCAGGCCTACCACATCTTCTAGGTTCACCGTGATTTGGTTCAGTCCATCTGAATCATTACCCATGAAAACCTTCTCCAGTACGGGTACCTCCCCAACATCCTCTTCAGTAAACACTGAAGCAAAAATCTTCCTGCAATGGCCTTATCTTCTCTAATTGCCCCTTTAACCCCTCGATCATCTAATAGTCCAACTGAATCCCTCACAGGCTTTCTGCTTCAGATATAATTAAAAATGTTTTTTCTGTGAGATTTTGCCTCTATGGCCTACTTCTTTTCAAATTCTCTCTTAGCCTGTCTTATCAATGTCTTACATTTAACTTGCCAACGCTTATGCATTATCCTATTTTCTTCTGTTGGATCCTTCTTCCAATTTTTGAATGAAGATCTTTTGGCTAAAATAGCTTCTTTCACCTCCCCTTTTAACCATGTCGGTAATCATTTTGCCTTCTTTCCACCTTTTTTAATGTGTGGAATACATCTGGACTATGCTTCTAGGATGGTATTTTTTAACAATGACCACGCCTCTTGCACACTTTTTACCTTTGTAGCTGCTCCTTTCTGTTTTTTTCTAACAATTTTTCTCATTTTATCAAAGTTTCCCTGTTGAAAGTTTAGCACGAGAGCCGTGGATTTGCTTACTGTCCCTCTTCCAATCATTAATTCAAATTTGATCATATTATGATCACTATTGCCAAGCGGCCCCATCACCGTTACCTCTCTCACCAAATCCTGTGATCCACTGAGAATTAGATCTAAAATTGTCCCTCTCTTGTCAGTTCCTGAACCAATTGCTCCATGAAAATGTCATTTATTCCATCCAGGAACTTTATATCTCTAGCATGTACTGATGATACATTTACCCAGTCAATATTGGGGTAATTGAAGTCTCCCATTATTACCTCACTACCAATTTGGCTAGCTTCCCTAATTTCTCTTAGGATTTCACTGTCAGTCTCACCATCTTGACCAGGTGGACGGTAGTATACTCCTATCACTATAGTCTTCCCTGACACACAAGGGATTTCTACCCATAAAGATTCAATTGTGCATTTATTCTCATGCAGGATGATTATCCTGTTGGACTCTATGCCATCCCGGACATAAAGCGCCACACCGCCTCCCGAGTACTCCTCTCTGTCATTGCGATATAATTTTTACCCCGGTATAGCATTGTCTCATTGGTTGTCCTCCTTCCACCATGTCTCTGAGATGCCAATTAAGTCTATGTCATCATTCACTGCTATACATTCTAATTCTCCCATCTTACTTCTTAGACGTCTGGCATTAGCATACAAACATTTCAAATTTGTTTTTTGTTTGTATTTTCATTCTGCTTTTTAATTGATAGGGATTAGGGATGTGAATCGGGCTTCGGACGATTGAAAATATCGTCAGAAATCGGGGGCTCCCCCGAAATGATAGGAAAACCCCACGATATTGATTGTGGGGGTTCTCTTATCGTTTTGGGAGAGGGCAGGAAAAACGGCACACAAAAATAACCCCTAAACCCACCCTGACCCTTTAAAACTAATCCCTTTGCTTCCCCCACCCTCCCGACCCCCCCAAAAACATTTTACAGGTACCTGGTGGTCCAGTGGGGGTCACGGGAGCGATCTCCTGCTCCCGGGCCGTCGGCTGCCACTAATCAAAATGGCGCCGATGCCCCTTTGCCCTTACCATGTGACAGGGTATCCGTGCCATTGGCCAGCCCCTGTCACATGGTAGGAGCACTGGATGGCCCGCGCCATTTTTACAGATGGCGCCGGCCATCCAGTGCTCCCTCCATGTGACAGGGGCCGGCCAATGGCACGGATACCCTGTCACGTGGTAAGGGCAAAGACCATCGGCGTCATTTTTATTAGTGGCAGCCGACGGCCCGAGAGCGGGAGATCGCTCCCGGGACCCCCACTGGACCACCAGGTACCTGTAAAATGTTTTTGGGGGGTCGGGAGGGTGGGGGAAGCAAAGGGATTAGTTTTAAAGGGTTGGGATAGGTTTTTTGTTTATCGGCTTGGGCGCAGGGGACCGGGGACTGGGACCGAGAAGTTTGGCGGCACACCTGCGTGTTCTTGGCAACACACCGGTTGAGAACCGCTGCTCTAAATAGCTTTTGAATATGGCCCTTCTAAGTGTTTGCCCCATCTGGGAACACCCCAGATTACCCTTTTTTTACGCACATATATGTGCATACGAACGTGACAATGCATGCATATTTTTTACTTTTATAAAATTTGGAATATGTAAGTAGATACTACTTATTTGCATATATATTAATTTTTATGCATGTAACATTTTGAAAATTCACTCCTAAATGTTTCAGATTGAGGTGGAAATATTGAAAGTATAAATGATTATGATACAGTTCTGAGTGATGCCACTGTAAGAATCAGTTTCAGAAAGCATATTTTATGAGCTCTGCTTTTTACACCTGTTAATTATCTGGCATAAGTGATATTAAACATGTTTATTGTGTAGTTCTGACTAGGTGGGAGCTCAGGATGAACTGGGGGAGTTCAGGCTGAAGAACCAGGAAGGTCTCAATGACCTGGAGTAGGTCCGAGTGAACTGATGGACTAATTGGTTACCTGGCTAATTTCATTTACATGCCGTTTCAAAATTGTCCGACTTACACTTGAAAATTAGAACTTATGTAAGTTCTACTTTTGTGCATAAAATATACGCACGTATATTTTTAAAACAGATAGGAAAAGTATGCACGTTTAATGCATTGATATACGTGATTTCAATCCATTGAATGTATTTGCATGTAAGTCTACATATGCACATATATTGCAAGGTAGAAGTATGTGTTGCACTCGGGGGTGGACCCTTGTCCTGGAGCAGTGGAGAATGGCTCCCTGGTAGGGACCAGGAAGCACCTGCCCCCAGGGGGCAGAGCACTGGAGGAGACAGAGGCTAGGATGAGCTTCACCACTGGAAGCCCGCGGTCATCCCGGGTGAAGCCCATAGGGACCCGGGCCGCTTGGACTTAGGTGGGCCTCGTAGGGTTTCCTGAAGAGATGATAGACAGGCGAGCCCAGAGACAGGAGAGGAGCGCAATCGGGTTCGAAACTGGAGGTCAGATGGAGCAAGGTAGACCAGAACAGCATAGGCGATGACAAGGCAAGGGACAGAGCCAGAATCAGAAAACATAGTCAAACAGGCAGAGGTCAGAATCCGGGGGTCAGTCTGAGGAGTGGGCAACAAAGCAGGGGTCAGGTTCCAGAGGTCAGATGAGGTCACAGGCAGGCAGAGATCAGAAGGCAAGTAGCAGGCAGAGTAGTCAAGGAGCAAGCTGAGGTCAGAAGGCAGGCAGCAGGCAGGAGGGTCAAGGAGCAAGCCAAGATCAGTACTAGTAGGACAGTCCGGAGGTACTATCTGGGGAGACGACAGACAAACACAGGAACAAGAGGACACTGGAATGGAAGGATCAGGAACAAGGCTGGAACAAGGCTGGAACAGAAGGATCCTGGAACAAGACTGGAACAAGACTCAGAACGCAGTGACAGTCTAGCACAATACTAACCTGATTGCCAAGGCAAGGAAGTGCAGGCAGGGACTTCCTTATATTAGGCAATCAATCAGGGCGTGCTGCGGAGCTAGGACCCGCCCCTGGCCTTACAAGAGGCCGGGCAGTCCACGCGCGCGCGCGTAGGGGCATGGCCAATGCCATGGAAGGCAGCGAACTCTGACGTGTGGTCTGGTGCGCAGTGGAAGGCCCGGCGACCACCGCCGCGGGACGCCGAGGCCTGGAAGAGCTCGCAGCTGCCGCTAGGGAGGCCGACCCAGGACCTGCCGTGGAACCAGAGAGGTGAGCAGGCCAGTGAGCGGGCCAGACGTGGACGGAGTGCGCAACAGTATGTGTATTTTATAAAATGCATGTATATCATGCGTGTGGGTTATGAAATACTTGTGTTGATCTACTAATGGCCATATATGCACATATATGCTGCCACACAAATTTGTTTGAAAGTTATCCTCCCTCCCTGGGAACAATTTTTTAATTATTTTCATTTGGAATAAGATTACATGAAAATATGCCTGTATTTTCACTTTGGCACTTGCAATGGATAGAAATTAGCTGGAAACATACATGCAAATATTTGAAAATGCAATCTATATGTATAGTTTTCCACCCCGATTGAAACACATGCCCAGGAATGCCTCCTCTCAGTGCAGCTATGGAACAATATACAAGCTTTTAGCTGCATTGATAGAGGACAGTTTTCAGACAACTGACTAACACAGGGAAACATGTTTTTAATCACATAAATCTCTATGAATATAGTCCTCCAGAGAGAAAATTTGGTCCCCAAAGACTGCCAGTTCCAGTGTCTAATAGCTGACAAGATTATAGCTTTGATCATTTTACTATTGTTGTATCATGGCTACGGCTACAGTGCATGCCTACTTCTCAAAACAGTTCTGTCAAATATAAAATGTGTAACTGTCATAGGATCCTTATTTAAAATAAACTAATTACTCTGTTTATGTTCACAAATAGGACTTAATCCATTTGCTTGAAGGAAAGCAGCTTATTTCCCCTGAGACTTCATTAACACTTATTCAGGGTATGATTCTACTGGCTGACATAATGGTCACAGAATTAGAGGATGGTAAAGATCAGACACATTCTGAAAAGGAACCGTTAAACTTATTAATTCTGGCAAACAAACTGATCAATAAGCAGGCAAGTATATGCTGAATATTTCTTATCCTGGAGTAATTAAAACGATCTAACTCATAAGAGAACTTTTCTTTAAATGTTGCAAATTGACCTCATTTTGGGTAATTTCCATACCAAATACAAAAACTGAAACTTTTAAAATAATCTGCACTTATTCTTTGTTCTATGAAAGCATTCTTTTTGTGCAGTTTAACTTATTTTTCAGGTCTGAGGGTTTCAGTATAAGAAAATACTATAATGCCTATTTTTTCTCCATATTTTCCTCTCAATTAATGACCACCTCAGACAACAGACCTGGGTGAGTCAGGTACTCTTGTCAGTCTTGAGGGTTCGAAGGAATGCACTATCCGTCAGCACTGAGACTTTCCCTCTCTGTGGGTGGCAGGAGTTGCTGGAGTAGTGGCAATTGTCTTTCCTCTCTCCCTAGGCTTGAATGCATTATCTTCACAGTGCGTCAAACTCCAGGCAGCTCTGTCACACATGAGACTTGAATTTGAGTCTCCTGCAGTACAGTTATGGCTTGAGCTATAGTACTGGTCCATAATTCCTTTCTTTAAAGGCTGCCATGAAGGACGTGGTCAAAGCAAATTGCATGGCCAAGTTTAAAAAAGGTATGGACAAGTTCCTGGAAGAAAAGTTGATAAAAAGTTATTAGCCAGGTAAACTTTGGGAAAGCCATCGCTTATCCCTGGGAGTGGACAACAAGAAATGGATCTATTATTTGGGAATTGCCAATTACTTTCTAGAGATCTGGATTGGTCTGTGTTGGAGACAGTATGCAGCTATTGAATATAGCTGGCTATCTTAAAATTAGCCGGCTAACTTTAGGACAGGTCTGTGGGCCAACCAGACTTAGAGCCTGATTTACTAAGGCTTTTCTTCCATTCTATGTCTATGAGAAAAATGTTTAGCAAATGAGGGCCTTAGCTAGCTAAGTTATCTGGCTAAATATGAATATTGGAATTAGCCAGTTAACTTACAGGGTCATTTATCAACTCGCGTTATGGCGTTATCACATGCGTTAAGGCGTTTTTGCATGCGAAAATGCCTTAACTCATGCGAAAAGCAGCATAATACATGGTGCGATGCTAATTTTAAAAGGGGAGGGATTGGGACGGAGTCAGGGGTGGGAATTTTGTAAAAGTAGGCTGGCTTTGCAAAGCCATGATGCTTGATATCACACAGTTTTAATGCCGAAAATAACTACACCTTTTTCAATTGCATTAAGCTGTGCAATATGCTCATAACACAATTTGTGAAGAAGAGCCTGAGAGAGAGAGAGCGAGAGAGCACACCTGTGGAGGTAGCCCCATAGCAAGCAGCTATTTATGCTACTATAGGAGACCCATCTAGTAACTCGAGGTCAGGTTTAGGTAGTAGTGTAGGGGTTAGGGGCCACTTTTAGATGCAGAGCGAGACGTACGAACAGAACAGTACATTCTTCTGAAGATTTGATGTCTTTCAGACAACGATGAGATTTGTACAATGTTCTCTCAACCTAGCTTGATGGACTCTCTACCTGAGTAATATCAAGCTAGGTTGAGAGAACATTGTACAAATCTCATCGTTGTCTGAGTTTCCTCACTCCGAAGGACATCAAATCTTCATAAGAATGTACTGTTCTGTTCGTACGTCTCTCTCTGCATGTAAAAGTGGCCCCTAACCCCTACACTACTACCTAAACCTGACCTCGAGTTACTAGATGGGCCTCCTATAGTAGCATAAATAGCATAAATGAGATTTGTACAATGTTCTCTCAACCTAGCTTGATGGACTCTCTACCTGAGTAATATCAAGCTAGGTTGAGAGAACATTGTACAAATCTCATCGTTGTCTGAGTTTCCTCACTCCGAAGGACATCAAATCTTCATAAGAGTGTACTGTTCTGTTTGTACGTATCATTCTGCATGTAAAAATGGCCCCTAACCCGTACACTACTACATAAACCTTACCATGAGATACTAGATGGGCCTCCTATAGTAGCATAAATAGCTGCTTGCTATGGTGCCACCTCCAGAGGTGCTCACTCACTCTCTCTCTCTCATTCTCAGTCTCAGAGGCCCTTCTTCACAAATTGTGTTATGAGCATATTGCACAGCTTAATGCTATTGAAACTTTTTGGCATTAAAACTGTGTGATATCATGCGATATGGCTTTGCGAAGCCAGCCCACTTTTACAAAATTCCCGCTCCCCAGTCCCTCTCCTTTTAAAAATTAGCATCACACCATGTGTTATGGTGCTTTTCGCATGCGAAAATGCCATAATGTGAGTTAATAAATAACCCTGTAAGTGCCATCTAGCCAGCTAACTACTGAATTACCTGGCTAAGTACTTCTGAATATGGACCTTGATATAAGTTGTTTTTCATATGTTTGTATATCTTTTTTAGCTTCTTCTTCTTGGACAAGATATTCAGCAACATTTAGTAGATACTGCATTTACAACTCCATTAATGCCTTTGAGGAATATCTACTTATCACACATCGCTATATTAGCCAAAGTTAAACTACGAATTGGTAAGAATATTTTAATATTTGGACACTTTAAATTACCAACTGAAAGCCGAAAGTTAGAAACTGTGAGGGTAATTTTATAGCAGTGTATGTAGGGCTGAAATCTGCAAATAGAAAATGAGCAGTTAAGCATGTTCCTCTGGAAGCAGGCATAAATATTTATTTGCAGGTTTATGGCACCCAATGCTGTCCCCAAGAATGCCTTTTTTAAGTATGTATAAAAGTATGTGCAAAGTCACTTCCATGCTTACAACCCCTGAGATAATTTTCAAAAAGCCCATTTATGTGCATAAATACTTTTGAAAATTACTTTCCGTAAGAACAGCTTTAGGTTAGCCTTGATGCTTCTTGAAAAAGATATATAATAGTATTTTATGTAAATAAAAAAAGTAAAGAAAATATTTTTATAATATTCAGGTGGAAATAGTTGTCAAATAATTTTGTTCTTATATGGCTCATAGTTATATCATCATTTTGATTGTATTTGGAAATATCTTTCAGGGAATAGATCCATTTTCTGACAAGAGCTCTAAAACTGTCTTTTTCATAGCCAGTAGTTCATTCCCAGAATTCCCAGAATTTTTTTTATCTTGATATAAGGATAGATTAAGATCTTCTCTTCTAGCGGTAAAGATTCAGGGTCATATAAGCAGTTGTTATTTAATTAATAATATGTGAGCAGTCTTGTAGCTCGTGACAGTGATGTGGCACTGCCACGTGAGAGACATGTATTTGATTCCCAGCTTTGTCTTCTGCTCCTCGCACTGGCTGGGTCTGGGGATGCTGTGAAGGCAGTGTTCATAATCCTGACAGGAGGAAATCTCAGCCATTGTACAACAGTGGCACCTAGTGAACAAATACATTAGGGCCCAAATGTGCATTAAATGGGTCTAATGCGCGATAAATATCACAACACAAGTTAGCATGCAAATTTTACATTTGTTATGCAAGTGGGGGGAGTTATTTATTTAAAATGTATTTAAAAAATGTTTTTTATACCGGTATTTAGATACCACCATCATATCGGTTTACAATGTAAAAAAGTTAAAATAGCTACTAAATAATACAAGAATATAAAATAAAATATAAATCCGTGGATTCATTCATACATTATTAAAATACAATCCCTCCTCATCTCCATGTCTGACTTCATATTAATGGGCCTTGACAAAGGCCAATCCTTCCTCTTAATTCTACTGGACCTATCAGCCGCCTTTGATACGGTCAATCATTCCATTCTCACTTCCATTCTGGCTTCTATAGGTATCTCAGGCACAGCTCTCTCATGGTTTAAATCTTTTCTCTCCAACAGAGGCTTCAAGGTTAAGATACAGAACAAAGAATCTTCACGAATGGACGCATCCATAGGTGTCCCCCAGGGCTCCTCACTGTCACCTACACTCTTTAACATTTATCTTTTACCTATCTGCCAACTCCTCTCCAACCTTAACCTCAAACATTTCCTCTACGCCGACGACATCCAGATCGTGATACCCATTAAAGAATCTTACACAAAAACATTGGTTCACTGGGAAAACTGTCTCTTCGAAATTAAACATCTCCTGGCTAACCTAAACCTAGTTTTAAACTCCTCTAAAACAGAACTGCTTCTCATCTCCCCAGATAATAATGCCATCTCTAATCCTCCAACTATCCCAACTACTACACAGGTGAGAGATCTAGGAGTATTAATTGATAACCGGATGAACCTTAAAGCTTACATCAACAGAACCACCAAGGACTGTTTCCACAAACTCCAAGTTCTGAAAAGAATTAGACCACTCTTCCACACTCAGGACTTCAGAACCATTCTACAAGCTATCATTTTTTCTAAGATCGATTACTGTAACTCTATCCTTCTGGGCCTACCTTCCTCCTATACTAGACCCCTCCAGATGTTACAAAACGCTGCGGCAAGATTACTGACAAACTCCAGGAGGAGGGACCATATATCTCCAATCCTAAAAGATCTCCACTGGTTGCCTGTTCACTTTAGAATCCTCTACAAATCTCTTTCCATAATATACAAAACCATCCATCAACACACCCCACTCGACTTACAAGTCCCATTCCAAATTTATAACTCCTCCAGACCAACAAGAGACACACTCAGAGGATCTCTTCAAGTGCCCCCAGCCAAAACTACCAAACACATTACCTTGAGAGATCGGGCCTTTTCAACAGCCGGCCCCCTTCTATGGAACTCCATCCCACCGGACCTTAGACAGGAGCCCAGCCTCCCAACCTTCAGGAAGAGACTTAAGACCTGGCTGTTTAAAAAAGCTTTCCCGGACACCGATTAATTCTATTCAGCCAGATTCTACCACTTCCACATGTAAAAATGTTATTACTAATGTAAATACCTATACCTAATGTTATTCTCTTTCTTTTCTTCTCTCCTCCCAGTTCTATTACCTTGTTATTTGTAACTGCTTCCTTCTACACAAATAGGTTATTGAATTGTTTACTGTACACCCCTGTTATATGTAAACCGGCATGATGTGTTTGCAACATGAATGCCGGTATATAAAAATTTTAAATAAATAAATAAATAAATAAAATTTTAAACTCCATTCATACACGCATAACCAATCAAAACTTTGCTCTTCCAATGCTGTCTTTTAGAATATTTCTGTTGCTATCGTGATACTGTGCTTTTCTAGTCTCAAAAGCCTGCTGAAATAACCAGGTTTTAATTTTCTTCTTAAATTGTATTGCATTTGCTTCCAATCTCAACTTGGCTGGTAAACTATTCCAAATTGTTGGGCCAGCTAGAGATAACGCTCTTTCCCTTACTGATGTCAGCTTTGCAGATACCAAAGATTGAGTTGATAGCAGGCCCTTATTGGCCGACCTTAAATTTCTCTGTGGTTCGTGTAGCCTTATTGCTGCATTCAGACTTTCTACCTTCTCGTTATGAATAACCTTGTGTAGGATATTTAACACTTTGTATTGCACTTTGTATTGCACATTGTGGTTTCCTACTACAGAATGTAATAGATTAACACACAGTAACATGTGATTTAACATCAGAAATAACTACACCTTTTTTATTTGCGGTACAGGGAAAAAAACCTTTTTATTGTACGTCCGCAGCCGATATCATGGATCGCAGCTATTATTGCGGTGATTATCGCACTTGATAAAAAGAGGTATTCTATCAGATACACATACCAAGCCCTCCTGGCCCAATAAAAACACTTGTTCTTACCTGGCTTATCTTCCTAAAGCCCTAATGTTTGTGGCAAGTTTACTTGTTGGGGAATATTGGATGCTTCAGGAGGCTCGCCGCAGACAACAACAACCACAAGAACAGGCAAGGGTAGCTCCAACCCCTCTTAGGGAAGTCCCTGCACCGAAGGCCAAGCCACTGGCCCCGCAGAGAGAGGTTTGGGGTCCACGACAGGGCCTGGCATGCAGATGGCCACGGCAGAGGAATTACAGGGAGCACATCTTTCCTTCCTGAGCCTCATTGTTGGGCATGCCAGAGGATTATGTGGTTAGTAGGTATCGCCTCAGCTCTCGCCTATTCTGGTGTCATATGAAGAAATCAGAGGGGATCTGAATCTGGTCATGGAAAGGTCCCATGCTGTGCTGGGCCTCACCAAACTATTAGCCATCCTGCATTTCATGATAACCAGCTCCTTCCAAATGACATAGGGGTCATGGGGGGAATGTCCCAAACTACTTTTTCCCGCTGTCTGGACTAGGTCACAACAGATGTATCTGATCGCATTAATCGTTATATAACATTTCCTTGGGACAGGCAAAAATTGATGAACTTGAAAAAAGGCTTTTCCCTGTACGTACCCGGATCAGTCCAGACCATGGGTTAAGCCCCCGTTCCAGCAGGTGGAGAGCGAGAAAAACTTGAAAGACACCCTCACTTAACCTGGTGTGCCTCCTGCATCCCTTCAGTATTTATCTGTCTCCAGCAGATGGAGGTCTTGCCCTGCTTCTGGGGTGTAGGCTATCCTTTGGAATAACTAAAAGTGAACTAGCTAGATAAAGTTTTGAATCAAGCAAGTTTAAAAAAATAAATAAAGAAGAAGCAGTTCTCCTGCAGCAGGGAGTGTTTCCTAATCCTCCCAGGGGGTTGTTAGATCCTGCGGGGTCATCCCCTCTGGTAGCAGGTTATTGGAGCTGGGGTTGGTAGCCCTGCAGGACTCCAGGCAGGTAAGATGCTGGGGAAGAGATTACTGGTGGTCCGGTCCCTCTCTTACCTCGTGCCAATCCTCAGCATTTTAAAAAAAACAATTTTTGAAATTTTTCTTTTTTGGTGGGCTGCAATCTAGGACCCCTCCCTGTCCGAATCGCCGCATTTTGACGAATTTCTCCGTGTTTTTGCGGATTTTTAGGCTGGTTTTTCCCCTCCACAATGCTGCGGCCATCTTTGTGTGTGGCATGTGGAGAATCGTCCACGCGGCTTTCCCGGGCCGGTATTTGCTCCAGATGCCTTCCTGGAGGGAAAGGCAGCTCCTTTTCTGGGTCTGCAGCATTTGCTAAGCCCTGAGAGGCTCAGAAACGATCTGCTCCACGGGAGCCTTGGGTTGACCTGTTTCCCCTGAGTGCAGGGACGGCAGCCATCTTAAACATATTTGCTGAGGCACAGACAAGGGCTATGGGGGCGGGGGAGCTTCCCTTAGCGCTGTCACCAGTCCCTGCCAGTCCTGATGATATTCTTGCTCAGGACCAGGATTTTTTCCAGGAGGATCCTGATATTTCAGGAGGAGATGATTTTGATTCTAATTCTTTTTCTTTAGATTTTGTCCTCCTGATGCATAAAGCCTTTTTGGCTTCCAGGTCTCCGCAAGGTGATGCTTTGCCGGTGAGACCTGCGCAGGGACCATCCCCCAAGGTAGCCAAGCACACGGATGTGCCCGCGTCTCTATGGGTCGAGAAGTTAAAAGGTGCTTTAGCTTCAGAAGGCACAGCCGCTCCGAAGGTTCCGGGCAGTGCGGCTTCTGATGCGGGGGCCTCTCCTTTCCCTCCTGCTGGTGGGGGATTGGATGAAGAGCCGGGGAAACAGATCCCCTTGGTTAGAGATGACCCTAAGGTAGTCCATCTGTTCCAGAGAGAGGAATTAGAACCTCTCATTCCTGCAGTTCTTTCTGAGCTCAGTGTGGAGCTCCCCCCGCATGCTCCCCCGCAGGACTCGGTGGACCCAGTCCTGGCGGGTTTGCAAACGCCGACCCGGGCTTTTCCTTTCCATCCCATGCTTCAGAAGCTGATGACCAGGGAGTAAGATGCTACTGATGCTGGTTTACGGGTTGGTCGGACCATGAATAAGATTTATCCGCTATTAGATGAATCTCTGGAGCTCCTGCGGACCCCTAAGGTTGATGCTTCAGTTTCGGCTGTTGTCAAGCAGATCACTTTTCCAGTCACAGGTTCCGCTGCTTTCAAGGATCTTCAGGACCTCAAGCTGGAAGTCTTGCTTAAGCACATCTTTGAAGTGTTGGCCCTGGGTATCCAGGCGGCGGTATGTAGCAGTTATATGCTGCGAGCGAGCCTGCGCAGGGTCCAGCAATTGCTGACATCTAGAGATCTTCTTCCTGGAGAGTCAGAGCAGGTGGAACGATTGGAGGCTGCGGTGCCATATGGTGCGGATGCACTGTATGACTGCTCCGCACTTCCTCTCGCACCATGTCGTCGGCAGTGTCGGAAAGACGTCTTTTGTGGCTCTGAAACTAGTCAGCGGATGTTTCATCCAAGGCTCAGCTTAGGGCTATTCCATTTATTTATTTATTTAACATTTTTTTCTATAACGACATTAGTTGTGGACATCACATTGGTTTACATTAAACCTGAATGCAGCCGGGGAGGCTTTACAGAGGAATGAACATTATAACAGTGTGTAAAATGCTTATAACAATGATTATAACTATGATTATAACTATGATTATATTAAAACAATGATTATAGCGATGATTCGGCACGGTGAGTGCAGACAATGGGAGGAAGTTAACTATTAGTATGGACAAAAGATTTGTACATACCGTATAGGGATATGGGGGTATTAGTCTATATAATGTAAATCTTTTTATTCTATACAGAGTAGGAGGAACCCAGGTTTTTTTTTATAAAAGGGGGAGGGGGGATGTGGATGGGAGGGTCAGGGAGAAGGAGGGAGGGTTTGCGCTAGAAGATTCAGGGGGGAGCTTGGGACAGGAGCGGAAAAAGGGGGCGGAGACTTGCGTGGAATGTAAGAGAAAATATTCAGGTGAATACCTGCTTAAAAAGCCAGGTCTTTAGGTTCCGTTTAAATTTATTTGAACAGAGTTCTTGGCGTAGTTCTGTAGGCATGGATTTCCATATAGAGGGCCCAGCAATGGAAAGTGCCCGATTTTTGGTGGTGGCGAGGTTCGTGAGTTTGGGTGATGGAGTATGTAATGTTGCTAGGTACTGATTTCTGGTTGGTCTTGTGGGTGTGTGAAATATTATGGAGTCATTGAACCATTGCATATCAGGGTTGTGTAGTGCTTTATGAATGAATGTGAGCGTCTTGTATATTATTTGAGAAGCGATAGGGAACCAGTGAACTTCCATGATAACAGGGGAGATATGTTCCTTTCTGCATGTGTTAGTAAGGATACGGGCCTCGGCATTTTGCAGTATTCGGATTGGCATGATAGCATTTTTAGGTAAGCCTAGAAGGAGGGAGTTGCAGTAATCAGTCTTAGAGAATAGGGTGGCTTGGAGGACAGTACTGAAATCGTTGAGGTGTAACGGGGGTTTTAATTTCTTTAAGGTGTGAAGTTTGAAGAAGCCATCTTTGATGGTAGAGTTAATAAAATTTTTAGGTTAATTCGGTGGTCTAGTGTGATGCCTAGGTCACGTACTTTTTGCGTGAAAGCAATTGTGGGTGGGGGTGTATCGTGGGTGGGGAGATGAGAAGGGCTGTTTTGTGTAGAAATGGTCATGAGTTCAGTTTTTGTTGTGTTGATGGCTAGATTGATGTTTGTGAGTAGATTGCTGATTGCTAGGAGGGCAGGTTCCCATGTTTTAATGGCATTGGAAAGGGTGTCAGTGACAGGTATGAGTATTTGAACATTGTCAGCATATAAAAAGTGAGGGAGACCAAGTTTAGAAAGGAAGTGACAGAGTGGTAGTAGGTATATGTTGAGTAGTGTAGAAGACAGTGAAGAGCCTTGAGGGGCACCTTGCTTCAGGAGGACTGGTTTGGATTCGCAGTTTCCTATTTTAACTTTGTATTGTCTTTGTCTAAGGTATGATCTGAACCATTTGAAGGGGACTCCAGAAATGCCAATTTCATTGAGGCATTGTAGAAGGATATTATGATTAATGGTGTCAAAGGCTGATGATATATCTAGAAGGGCCAGGATGTAAGAGTGGCCTTTGTCAAGGCCTTTGACAAAGTAGTCTGTTAGGGAAAAGAGGAGGGTTTCCGTGCTGTGATATTTACAGAATCTGAATTGGGATGGGGATAGCATATGATGTTTGTCCAGGTAGTCAGTTAGCTGACAATTAACAATTTTTTCTAGTACTTTTGCAATGAAGGGAAGGTTGGAAATGGGACGATAGTTGGAAAGATCCTTTGGGTCGAGTTTGGGTTTCTTTAATAGAGGTTTAACTATTGCTTGTTTAAGAGCATTCGGTAATGTGCCTAGGGTGATGGAACTGTTTATAATAAGTTGTTTAAAATGTAAACCAGAGTGAAGGCAGCTTGCTATACCTCGGTATATAAAATTTCCTAAATAAATAAATAAAATGTCAGCAATTGGTTGGGCTAATGTGTTAGGTATGGATAGGAGGATTTTGCTGGGGATATTGTCTGCAGGGTGTGAGGAAGGTCTCATTTTTTTCATTATGGCTTCAATTTCAGAAGCGGTGGTCATTTCAAAAGAGATCAGTTCCATGGAGTGGTTTTTTGTGAGGTTTCTGGTGGTTACTGGGGTAGATGGGAAGCGTGTCAGTAGATTAGTTATTTTATCATGGAAGTATAGGGCAAGTTCTTCACATTTAGTTTTGGCTAGTTCATCAGAGATAGGGTTAGGTAGTGGTTTAGTTAAGGCTGCGACATATTCGAAAAGGGCCCGGGCATTGAATTGTAAGTGGTGGATTCTATGGGCTTAGAAATCCCATTTAGTATTGTTTAATTTCTCACGGTAGCTATGGAGGGAAGATTTGTATAATGCAAGCTGTGAGGGTGATGGATCTTTACGCCAGCACCTTTCTTGTTTTCTAAGATTGAGTTTCATGGTTTTTAGATCTTGTTTGTACCATGGTTTTTTTGAATTGTGTGAGGATTTTAATTCTTTGGATTGCATTGGGCAGATTTTATTGGCGACAGTGTTGGTGATATGATTCCAGGATGACAGGGCAGAGTGAGAGTCAGACGTATCTAGGTTGTCTAGAGCATTAGAAAGTGCTAAGATTAGGTCATCTCTTTTGCATGCTTTTCTGAAGAAAAAGGTGTTCTTTGTGTTTGTCGGGGATGGTTTTATGGAGCATTTAGTTCTAATGAGGAAGTGGTCAGACCAGGGGATATGTGTGCAAGTAGGGGGGTCTGGATGGATAAGGAGATTAGTAAAAAGAAGATCAAGGGTGTGGCCTGCCCTATGTGTTGGGTTGTTAATGGTCTGCTTAAGGCCTAAAGCATTGAAAGTGGCCAGGAGGGTGTCGCATGAGGGTGAGAGAGGAGAGGTGTCTACATGGAGATTGAAATCTCCTAAGACGATGGCAGGAGAGTGTATGTTTATATGTTTGGTGATAAGTTCAATGAGGGGAGATGGGTTACTGTCTAGGTGTCCTGGTGGGGCATATATTAGGCAGATTTGGAGGAAGGGGGATTTGAAGAGCCCAATCTCGAGTTTATGTGGGGTGATGATGTTTTGTTGTGTTAGCTTAAGCTCTTTTTTTGCGGCGAGGAGGAGGCCACCACCTCTTTTTTTGGGTCTTGGGATGGAAAAGATGTTGTAGGTGGTTTATTTGTTCGGTGATGATCTGGAGCAGTTGATAAAGGCCCTGGGGGAGAACAAAGTTCACAAGTTACCAGAGGACAGACTGAAACCATCCAGGGGCTTCCTTCCTCCTGCTCTTGGTTTCGGGGCAAACAGAGGTTTCGGCAGAACAGGCAACAATCGGCCGGGCAGCAACAACCGTTGGCCAGAAGCCAAGCCTGGACCGTGTACTTTCGTGGCTGCAGAACTTCCCGGGAGGGTGGTTCTTCCTCCTCTCTCGCCTCCAAGACTACACAATGAGATGGGGCCAGTTCATTCCTTGATCCTTCGGGTTGGGGATCGCCTGTCCCGGTTTTACAAAGCGTGGACCAGAATTACTTCCGATCAGTGGGTGCTAAGCATAATAAAATGAGGCTATGCTTTGGAATTTGCTCGACCTTTCAGAGATTTCTGCTTAATATCTCAATGCGGTCCCAATGTCAAACGGCAGATTGTTCGTCAGACTCTCGACCATCTCCTGTTTCTTGGAGCGGTAAAACCGGTCCCTCCAGAACACTGGTGGACAGGGAGGTACTCCATTTCCTTTGTAGTTCCAAAGAAGTAGGGATCCTTCCAACCAATTTTGGACCGCTAGAAGGTGAACAAGTCTCTCAAGGTGCCACACTTTCTCATGGAGACTCTGCGTTCGGTCATTGTGGCGGTACGCAAGGGCGAATTCCTGGCCTCTCTGGATCTGATGGAGGCCTACTTGCACGTTCCCATTCGCGAGGATCAGAAAATGTTCCTTCGCTTTATGATCCTGGGAATGCATTACCAATTCTGCGTGCTCCCATTCGGTCTTGCGACCGCCCCCCACACATTTACCAAAGTCATGGTGGTTGTGGCGGCGTTCCTCCAGAGACAAGGCCTCCTCATTCATCCCTACCTGGATGATTGACTTAATAGGGTGAAGTCGAGAGATTGCTGTGTAGAGGCCATCCACAAGGTGACCACTCTCTTGGAATCCCTCGGATGGGTAATCAGTCAGGCCAAGAGCAATCTTGTCCCTTCTCAGACATTAGAATTTCTGGGGGCCCGGTTCAACACCGCTGTCAGGAAGGTTTTTCTCCCAACGGATCGAATGCACAAACTGATGGAGCAAGTTTGTCACTTGTTGGCTCTTCCGTTGCCCAAGGCTTGGGACTACCTTCTTCTTGGCTCGATGGCATCTACTCTGGAGGTCGTTCCCTGGGCTTTTGCTCATATGAGACTGTTGCAATGAGCATTGCTTTCCCGGTGGGATCCCAACTCGGAGAATTTTCAATTCCCTCTGCCACTCACTGATCACGCCATGTCCAGTCTTGGGTGGTAGCTCTGCTCACACAACCTGTCTCGAGGGTTGGATCTGGAAGTCCCAAACTGGATAGTGGTGACCACAGATGCCAGTCTCTCTGGCTGGGGAGCTATTTGCCAGTATCTTTCAGTACAGGGCAGCTGGTCCCCGGAGAAGTCCAGATGGTTGATAAATCACCTGGAGACCAGAGTGGTTCACTTGGCCTTGCAATGCTTTCTCCCCCAATTACACCATCAGGCAGTTCGCGTTCTCTCCGACAATGCGACGATGGTGACCTACATCAACCGTCAAGGAGGCAGCAGAAGCCAAGCTGTAGCAAACGAGGTGGAGCTGCCCATGATTTGGGCAGAGCAAAATCTTGTGATGCTAGCGGCATCCCACATTGCTGGGAAGGACAACATTCAAGCAGACTTCCTAAGTCGGCAGCACATAGATCCCAGAGAGTGGAAGCTCTCGGACTGAGCGATGGATCTCATTTCTCGCAGGTGGGGGATCCCCCACCTGGACTTGATGGTGATGTGGGACAATGCCAAGGCTCCTCGCTTCTTCAGTCGCAGAGGGAATAGATGTGCTAGTATTTCCCTGGCCCACATCGGTTCTCCTATACATGTTCCCTCCTTGGCCTCTAGTGGGCAAGGTGCCTCGCAGGATAGAGGTCCACCCAGGAAGGGAAATCTTAGTAGCTCCCGATTGGCCCCGATGACCGTGGTTTGCGGATCTAATCAATCTGGAGGTGGACGGCCCCCTAAGGCTCTGGCATCTTCCACATCTTCTTCGTCAAGGTATTTCGACCAGGCAGATTGTTTTTGTCAAGCAGCCTGGCTTTTGAAAAGAGGAGATTGAGGAAGAAAGGGTACTCTGAGGAAGTTATCACTACACTGCTACAAGCCAGAAAAATGTCTACCTCTCTCTTATGTTAGGGTGTGGAGAGTTTTTGAGACGTGTCGGGAGCGAGAGATTCTCCCCAGACATGCTACGATTGCTCAGATGTTAGCCTTTTTACAAAACGGTTTAGCTTGTCTTTTAACTCCCTCCGGTTACAGGTAGCGGCCCTAGGCACTCTGGTTGGTAGCTCAGTGGCTTCACATCCAGATGTGGTGCGTTTCCTCAGAGGAGTAAGGGATTTGAAGTCTCCTGTTCGTCCGGTATGTCTGTCATGGAGTCTTAATTTGATACTTCTCGTTTTGTGTGATCCGCCGTTTGAGCCCCTTAAAACTGTGACGTTAAAAGATCTCACACTGAAAACAGTCTTTTTGGTGGCTATATGTTCAGCTCGTAGAGTGTCTGAGTTACAGGCTGCCTCTTGTAGGGAACCCTTTTTGAGGATTTCGGAGTCTGGAGTTTCTCTTCGCACTGTCCCATCTTTCTTGCCGAAGGTGGTCACGTCCTTCCATTTAAATTAGTCAGTTGAGCTCCCGGCTTTTCCTAATTTATCGAACGATGTTCCACAAGCACGAGAGCTTCGTCGGCTAGATGTCTCGCTGCCCGTCCTGCGAGCCACAGCTGCACCCACGCGATCGGCGCTGTCCCACCGGGGACAGGGTGCCCTTAGCCGGCCACATAGCAATCGAGTCGAACACAAGCCTGCGACCTACCTCGATGCTGAACTCCGCCCCTCGATCGACGACGTCATCAACTGCGGACGGAGCCCTCACCTAAAAGTAGGCGACGACCCGACAGCGCTCTCTCTTCTCTCGCTGCCCATCCTGCGAGCCACAGCCGCACACGCGCGATCGGCGCTGTCCCACCGGGGACAGGGTGCCCTTAGCCGGCCGCACAGCAATCGAGTCGGACACAAGCCTGTGGCCTACCTCGACGCCGAACTCCGCCCCTCGATCGACGACATCATCAACCGCGGACGGAGCCCTCACATAAAAGTAGGCGACGACCCGACAGCGCTCTCTCTTCTCTCGCTGCCCATCCTGCGAGCCACAGCCGCACCCGCGCGATCGGCGCTGTCCCACCGGGGACAGGGTGCCCTTAGCCGGCCGCACAGCAATCGAGTCGGACACAAGCCTGTGGCCTACCTCGACGCCGAACTCCGCCCCTCGATCGACGACATCATCAACCGCGGACGGAGCCCTCACATAAAAGTAGGCGACGATCCTTGGCGTCGTGTGCCTAGCGTCGCGCGCCTAAGGAGCGCGACCAAGGAGTCTGCCCCTTGGCACGCCCCTTAGCGTCGACCTCCTTCCCCCTGACCATACAACATACTCTCAACACCCACACAACGCCACACTCTCAAACCAACAAACCAACACTCACCGCTCTCACCGTGCCTGCCTCACTATCCCTCCTATCCATCCACCTCCCATTCCAAAAACATGTTAACACACTCAATCCCAACTATCAAACACTATTCCACCAAACCTCTCATACCACACTTTCCACGCCACAGTAACCTTTACTCCTATTTAATTCCAATCATGCCCATCCCACTCACGCAAGTCATCAGTCTCACAGCCATCACCATCTTCCTTTTCAATGCCCAATCCATTGTCAAGAAATCACCTATTCTCAACGATCTCCTACATGACAATTAACCCGACATATGTGCTATAACCGAAACATGGCTTAAGGAGACAGACACAGTTCTTCTGAACCAACTCCCATCAAATTCCTATGACATATTCTCTATTCCGAGGCCCAGAAAAAAAGGTGGTGGCCTATTATTGGCCGCAAAGAAGGACTTCATATTGAAACCCCAACCTATTACCCTCACTCCTAAATATGAAATAGGGTTTTTCAAATCACAAAACCTGCAAATATGCCTAGTATTTATTTTATTTATTTATTTAACAGTTTTATATACCGAAGTTCTGGTAACAATGTTACTAATCACTTCGGTTTACATTACAACAATTAAATTGACAGTATATAGAATAATGTCTTACAATGAACAAGGTGAATTGAAACTTGGAAAAAATAAATAATAATAATAAATTACAAAAGAGCAAGGAGAGTATAATTTGAATACAATGTATTTTGAGGAAAAGTGAGTATAATCGCTGGTAATAGCTTTGTTGGGACTGATGTATACAGTCGTGAAGTTCACAAGCTTGGTTATTGGATTAGGAGAATGCTTGGTTGAACAACCAGGTCTTGAGTCTCTTTTTAAAGGTGGGTGCCGATTGTTCAAGCCTGAGGTCTGGTGGGAGTGAGTTCCAAAGTTTAGGGCCAGCGGTGGAAAGAGCTCTTCTACTTAGTGATGTTTTGAGAGGATGGGCCGTTAGAGTGCCTCTCTGGGCTAGTCTCGTCGGACGGGAGGTGGTGTGAAGCTGTAAAGGGATCGTGAGGTCAATCTGGGTGGAGTTATTGATGAATTTGTGGATTATTGATAGGGTTTTGTAGAGGATTCTAAATTTGATAGGGAGCCAGTGAAGGTTCTTTAAGATGGGAGTAATGTGGTCCCTTTTGTTAGATATACAGGTCGATACAGTAACGTTCAGTTAAAGATTCCCCATCTGTAACGTGCTGGGAGCGCACAATACAGACGAGTAAGGCGATCCAGCAATACAGTCTCCAGTTTCACGCATCCTTAGCGCTTCCTAAAATAAACACCTAACCCTTTCCGCACCCAGCATGTAAATGAACGAAAAAGCTGTATAATGAAGGAATTAGCTATTCCCCTCCGATACTGTAACGGGCGCTGATATTATCTCCTCCGTAACCCGCTGTTCTGCCGCGGCCTTAACCTGCTAGTTTACCGCCTCCCCCTAGTAGGAGTTAGTGTAGTGTAGTGTAAAAAAACATTGCTTACCTGCCTGGTCCCCAGTCCAGCCGTCCGGTGTAGCCCCAGTCCGGTCTCCTGCAGCCCCGTCCGGTCCCCTCCTCCCGAAGCAAAAAAAAACAAAAAAAACAAAAAAGTAGCAAGGCTCGGGCCTGCTACGGGGGGGGGGGGGGGCAGCGGGATCCGGGGGCAGCAGCGGCAGCGGGGGGGGCAGCGGGATCCGGGGGCAGCATAAAAAAATAAAACAATTTTTTTAAATACCTGTCGGAGGGCCGTGGGTCCAGGCGGCGGCGAGAAGCAAAAAAAAATCGGCATCCGGGATCCGGGGGCAGCAGCGGGATCCGGGAGCGGCAGGTAGGTAGCAGGGGCAGCGGGATCCGGGGGCAGCGGCGGCAGCGGGGGGGGGGGGCAGCAAAGAAGCAAAAAAAGCGGCAGCAGGGGGGGAGAGGCATCCGGGATCCGGGGGGAGCAGCGGGATCCGGGGGGAGCAGCAGCAGCGGGGGGGCAGCGGGATCCGGGGGGAGCAGCGGCAGCGGGGGGGGGGCAGCGGGATCCGGCGTGTTCGATCGGGCGAGCGGGTAGGTGGCAAAAAAAAGATGGCCGCCTGCACAGGGAAGGCGTGCAATTGGCCGCCAAACGTCGTGACGTCACGTCTTCAGCGGCCAATTGCACGCTTTCCCCGTGCAGGCGGCCATCTTTTCTTGCCACCTACCCGCTTGCCCGATCGAACACGCCGGATCCCGCTGCCCCCCCGCTGCCGCTGCTCCCCCCGGATCCCGCTGCCCCCCCGCTGCCGCTGCTCCCCCCGGATCCCGGATGCCGCTCCCCCCCTGCTGCCGCTGCTACCTACCCGCCGCTCCCGGATCCTGCTGCCCCCCCGCTGCTGCCCCCGGATCCCGGATGCCGCTTTTTTTTTGCTTCTCGCCGCCGCCTGGACCCACGGCCCTCCGACAGGTATTTAAAATTTTTTTTTTATTTTTTAATATTTTTTTTAATATTTTTTATATAACACACAGGTTTTTGGGTTTTTACACTTTTTACACTTCCTGGTGCCTGTCATTTCAAATGTCATTTGAAATGACAGGTACCAGCGCACCCAGGTTACTGTATAGGCGCTGTATTAAGCGCCTATACAGTAAAATGGGTTGCGCGGGCATAACCCTTCCCTAACGCCTCACAGTCGCGGCATGCATTTGCATGCGATTAGAAGACTGTATCAGGCGCTAGGTCTAGAGAACTGTGGGTGCGGGGAGGAAGGGTGCGCCTGACACTGCCGCACTGTTTTTACCGCGGCCTTACTGTATCGACCCGTTAGTTAGAATCCTCGCAGTGGCATTCTGTAACATTTGTAGAGGTTTCAAAGTGTTTGTAGGTAGACCAAGCAGCAAAGAGTTACAGTAGCCTATTTTCAAGAATATGATTACTTGTAGTACATATCTGAAGTCTTGGAAATATAGGAGGGGTCTTAGCCTCTTTAATACTTGAAGTTTAAAGAAACAGTCTTTTACAGTGTTATTAATGAAACTTTTGTAGTTCAGCAGATTATCCATGGTGACCCCAAGATTTCTGACCTGGCGGGAAAAGGCTGGAGTAGATAAAGTGTGTGTGTTGGGTGAAGTGTAGTTGCCATCTGGAGAGATGAGAAGGAATTCTGTCTTGTTGGAATTGAGTATCAAATTAAGATTTGTTAGGAGGTTATTGATAGATAGAAGACAGGAATTCCAGAATTGTAAAGTGTTTTGTAGTGAATCTTTAATTGGGATAAGGATTTGGACATCATCTGCATAAACATAGTGTGTAAGATTAAGTTTGGAAAGGAGCTGACATAGAGGGAGAAGATAAATGTTGAATAATGTTGGAGATAAAGAAGAGCCTTGTGGGACTCCCATTGTGGAACTGAAAGGTGGTGACTCTTTGCTGTTGATCTTAACTTTGTAAAACCTATTCTGGAGGAAAGATGAGAACCAGTTGAGTGCGGTGTTTTTTATGCCAATCTCTGTTAGACGATCTAAGAGGATCTTATGGTTCACTGTGTTGAAAGCTGCTGATAAGTCGAGTATACACTCCCTCCGGTCTCCTAGAAGCCAATTCCTCCCCACTCATTGAATGCATAGCTGAAAACATCTCAATGGACTCTCCCTCCATCATCCTTGGAGATTTTAACCTACATGTCGACTCCACACCCCTCTTCCCCCCCCGTGATGCCTTTTTGACTTCTCTCCAGGCAATGGGTTTCAAGCAACTAATAGATGGTCCCACACACAGAGCAGGGCACACCCTTGATTTCATTTTCACAAACAACCTCGTACTCCCAGGCACCCACTCATGCACCCCTGTACCCTGGTCTGACCACTCCCTCAGCAAAGCAAGCTTCAGCATAAACAAAACCACAATCCCATCTACAAAAGACAATCGCAGCACAATCACTTTTCGTAAGTCCTGCTCCAGGGACGACCTCATCACAGCCCTCACAAATGATAGTGTCAAACAAGACTCGACTGATGCAGACTCTGCCCTCTCATCCTGGAGCCAACTCACCAACAACATTGCCAACAACCTCTGCCCACTGCAATATAAAAAACTCAATTCCACTTCAAGCACCAAAAAACCCTGGTACACCCCTGAGCTGAAAACTCTAAAACACACCCTCAGAAAGCAAGAAAGGACATGGCGCAAAGACCCCTCTCCCACCCAACTAGCTAAATGCAAACATCTCCTACACTCATACCGAGTGAACACCCTTAAAACCAAACGAGATTTCCATGCCCAACGCATACATAACTTTCACTTCAACCCTAAAGCCCTTTTCAACTACGTCTCAGACCTTACAAAAATTTCCCCTCCACCCATGCCAGATGAGCTAGCAGCAACAAAATGCCAAGACCTAGCCCAATTCTTCCATGATAAAATTAAAAGTATCATGGCTCGCTTCCCCAACACATATTCACAACCCAGTGCACTTAAAATACACCCTCAAGCCGCCTTAAACTCTTTTGAAAACACAGCCCCCTCTGAAATAGAATCCATCCTAAGAAAAATGAAACCTTCATCTCACCCATCCGACATCATCCCCACAAAACTCCTTCTCTCTATTCCCAATACCATTTCCCAACCATTAACGCTCATCATAAACCGATCCATCACCTTGGGACATGTCCCCTCCGCACTAAAACAAGCAATAGTTAAACCTATCCTAAAGAAACCAAAACTCAACCCCACTAATCTGACCAACTACCGTCCTATCTCCAACTTGCCGCAAATATTTCAACACCGAAACCCTCCTCCTCTCCCTCACCAACCATCTACTCAAAGGATTAGACAAGGGCCAATCATACCTCCTTGCTCTACTAGACATATCCGCGGCTTTTGATACCATAAGTCATAAAATCCTATTAGACCGTCTCTCTGAAATTGGCATATCAGGTACCCCACTTCAATGGTTCTCCTCATACCTGGAAGGCCGCCAATACAAAGTCAGAATAGGGAATCACGACTCTAATGCAATCAACCTTTCCCAAGGAGTCCCCCAAGGCTCTTCACTCTCCTCGACCCTGTTTAATATATACCTACTACCCCTCTGCCATCTCCTTTCCAAACTCAGCCTCACCCACTTTATCTATGCAGACGATGTACAAATCGTCATCCCTATCACAGATTCCATAGCCAATACAATCAAAACCTGTGAAACTGCACTCTTTGCTATAAATAACCTCCTCACCAACCTCAATCTTGCACTCAACTCCTCAAAAACTGAATTCATGATAATCTCACCCCAACACAATACTAACTCACCCATCCAAATCCACCCCTCCCATCAGCAATCACAATCTCGCATCACGTAAGAAACCGTGGCATCACAATTGACAATCAACTCCACCTCAAAAAAATTCATCTCCGCTACCATGAAAGACTGTTACTTTAAGCTACAAACCCTAAAAAAATGAAACCCCTCCTCCACTTTACTGACTTCAGAACAGTGCTCCAAGCAACCATTTTTTCAAAAATAGACTACTGCAACGCTCTCTTACTTGGCCTCCCCAAAACCTATATTGCCCCCCTCCAATTACTCCAGAACGCAGTCGCTCGTATTCTCACCAATACCAGAAGGAACGAGCACATCGCCCCAATCCTCAAACAACTACACTGGCTTCCCATACAACAACGCATCCAATACAAAACCCTCAACATTATACACAAAACCCTACATAATCAAAACATGAAATGGCTAAATGACTCTTTAGCCTTCCGCAATAATAATACGCGAGCCATAATACGCAGCAACTTTAAACATACTCTCACCTAAACTAATCCACTACAAATCTACCAAAGAGCGTACCCTCTCCATCGCAGGTCCCGCACTATGGAATACTCTACCCCCTGACCTGCGACAAGAAACAAGCCCACAAAAGTTCAAACAACAACTAAAAACCTGGCTCTTCAGACTAGCATACACCTAACCCCCTCTTTTAACGCTCTCCCCCCCTCCTCTAGGTACCTTTGTAACCCTCTGTTTTATTTTTCACCTCCTACCCTTCTCCCTCATTACTTTATATTAGCCCCTCCAAACCCTGCAAGAAGCCAAATCATACAAATTGTTTTTACTACCTATATGATGCTTGTATATAGTTCCCCCCTGTTCCTTCCCCCTGTAGCTTCCACCCCTGTTTTTAATATATCTGTGTGTTCTGTAAAGCCACAACCTCTTGTTTTAATTTTCAGTGTTTATTGTAAAGCATTTTCTTGCTACTGTTATGTTTTAATGTAAACCGATATGATGTTTCTAACGAATGTCGGTATAGTAAAAAAACTTTAAATAAATAAATAAATAAATAAATGTCCGACGTTCTTTATTATACTACTTGGAGGTCACAAATTCTTTCAGACTCTCAGATCATTTGTTTGTCCTTTGGAGCGGTCCCAGGAGAGGTCACAAGGCTTCAAAAATGACAATTTCTTGCTGGTTGAGAGAAGCAATTTTGTCTGCACACATTTGTAAAGGACGACCTGTTCCTGAGGGCCTGAAGGCCCATTCTATTCACTCTCAAGTAGCTTCTTGGGCCGAATGGCAGTTGGTATCGCCTCAGGAGATTTGCAGAGCTGCTACTTGGAGGACGCTCCGCACATTTGCGCTCCACTACCGTTTGGACGTTCAGGCGCCTGGTGAATTTGGCAGTGGCGTGCTGTGAGCGGGACTCGCGAGGACCCACCTGGTTTAGGGAAGCTTTGGTACATCCCATAGTCTGGACTGATCTGGGTACGTACAGGTAAAAGAAAACTGTTCTTACCTGATAATTTCCGTTCCTGTAGTACCACGGATCAGTCCAGATGCCCACCCAAAGACTAGGAGTGGGTAACAGGGGGATCTATAAAGTCCGCTCGCGCATATTATGTTATTGCAGCATTCTAAGAAAGAAAGCTACAGGTTACAGTTTTATAGGTTCGTTCTTATAGTTCACTTCTGTTCTTGCTTGATTCATTGCTAGTATTATTCTGCTTTGATACTCTATATACTGAAGGGATGCAGGAGGCACACCAGGTTAAGTGAAGGTGCCTTTCATGGTTTTCTCTGTCTCCACATGCTGGAAGGGAGGCATAACCCATGGTCTGGACTGATCCGTGGTACTACAGGAACGAAAATTATCAGGTAAGAATCAATTTTCTTTTATGCCTTTGCAAACTTTTCCAGTGTTCTGGGAGCTATCAACTGCACTCACATGGCCATCATCCCACCCCATGACAGGGAGGAGATCTTCCGCAACAGAAAGCTCTTCTACGTCATTAACGTGCAAGTGGTCTGCAACACTCAAATGCGCATACTTGTGGTGGTCAGGTACCCGGGAGCCAATCATGATTCCTTTAAACTTAGGCAATCCGTCCTGTGTGAAAATTTTGAGGACGGCCTCTATGGTGACAGTTGGCTAGTAGGTAAGAGAGATGCTTCGTTCTCTATTCCATCTCTGGCTATGTGTTTGTGGCAAATGGCACGGACATGGGGAGTGGGGGGGGGGGGGGAGGCTGTGGGGGATGTAACAGCATCGCTGTCATGACAAGTCACTTGTACACTTACGTCTTGCAAGCCATTGCCCCAGGGCCTGCCTTTTTCTCCCCATGCTGCAGAGGCTTGCTAATCTTGTGAGAGGGCAAACAATGCACCTGCCCTAAAGCTTGGTGTATGAGCAGGCACTATACACTTTCTACATGTTCACTGTAAAAAGTGGTCTGTTCCTATCCTCCCACTTGGAGCAGGTGAAATCTCACTGGTTAATCACAAGCTTGAAATGTCCACACTGCTGGTACTGCCAAATCACGTGTGGCCTGTTAGTGATGGGTCAGCCAGGATGTTGGGCACAGTTTGTCTTGACCATTGCACAGCTAAACCAGAAGCAGTGGCCTGTGCATTTTGGGGGTCAGGCATATTCCTTGTCAGGGCTCACAAATTGGTTTCTCTGCAGGGCATACTGCAGAGCAGGCAGGGATTTGCTCATTCAGACCATGAGATAGCGGTTTTTTTGCTAGATAGTTGTGGCAGCTCTTGAGTATTGCTTCAAGGTTGCTGACTGCTACAAAGGAGTAGCCTTAGCTTGGTTGTGAGAGGCTAGCACACATTTGGTGGAATCCCCAGATGCCATTTAGTAATCCGGAAGATCTGACTTAGTTTCGGCTACTGCTATCCTGGACATATACTGTCCCAGAACAATGTGGCATGCACTTAGGGTAGGGAAACAGGCTTTTAAGGCTCAGGCTAAGCTACAAGCTAGCTTCTACTGTCTTATAGCAGCCAGATCTCCAAATAACTGTGCTGTGATTGATGCCCTAAATCTGTCTTTGCTGCAGGAGATTTTGGCTACAGTTGCAGGACTTGGGTTTTCACCCCCGTTTCTATTCCCAACACTCCAGTGGACACGAACTACAATGAGACCTTATATTCTACCCACTGTATCACAGAACACATCTTCGGACTTCTCAAAAGTAGATTTCGCTATTTGCACAAAATGGGTGGAGCTTCAATGATTGCCTCACCCAAAGTAGGAGATATAATGCTGCTCTGCTGTATATTCCATAATCTCGCTCTAAGCCATGAAATACCAATGGAGATACATCCGGATCTACCCCTGGATCCCCATGTGCACCCGCACAAGCGGAGGACACCACACTGAGTGGCAGCCAGCTTCGGCAAAACCTCATAGAATGCAACTTTGCCTGTTAGGTCTCAATTACCCATCCCCTTCCAGGGAAGGGAGGCTAGTAGAGTGCAGCTGCTTTCCTCTCTATCATCTTTCTTTCACTCACTGCTCCTCTTTCTGGGTCAGTGTGTAACAGAAAACACATATGCCTACTTAGGATTTCTCTTGTCACTGGAGCAGTAGACTGAACTTGAAAAACAGTAGTGAAAGTAAAGATAACATCAAATAAATGTGGCTGGCATTATGTTTTCTGCCTGATAGTGAAACTAAAAGAGGCATGTATTACAAGAGAGTTTGTGTACAACTGCCAGCACAGTGTACATAGCTTGGCCTAGCTAGTGGTGTTTGGCTTGGCGGGCCTTCTCATTGGAGTCTGTCCTAGCCCTCACATGTGGGTGAGATAGTGCCATAGATGTGATGGGACTCCAGCTGGGCCTTGAGCATGGAGAGCAACTGCTGTAATAAATGCTGTAAATCATAATTAGCACTGAAGCTTAAAGGCACAGCCTAAAGGTATAGGTAGACAGTTTAAGATATCAATGACAGTTCCCTTTTTACAGCCTTATCCCATATCTGACAAATGTGTTCATTTATTTTTATTTGTAAGCTTTTATATACCGAAATTTAGCTCCGGTTTACAGGTATAACAACATATTACAAGCGAAACACATGGGGTCTAACAACATAGGGTCTAACAACATATTACAAGTGGAAATACAACTGATATATCAATAGAAATGGACTGGTTAAAGACATCTGATACAAACTGGGAATATATAACAGCTTATATGTCAATAGATTGAGTATAACATCAGTTCTCAGGAGATTAACTATATGTTATTGTCGAAGGAGATGTTTATCGTGTGAATGATTAGCCAATCCCGTCTTTGTAGACTTGTTTGAAGAGCCAGGTTTTGAGTGATTTTTTTAAATATTTTAGTGTTGTTTTGTGCTCTTAGGTGTTCGGGTAGGGAGTCCTGCTATTGAAAAAGCTCTGTTTCTTACGGTGGTGAGTTTGGCGGTTGAGACTGATGGTATGTCCAATTGTAATTTGTTTGTTGATCTCGTATTGCGATGGGAGTTGTGTCTTTGTATAATGGAGTTAAGTGCTGTACTTTAACTCTTCTGTATTGCATTATGGAGAATGGTTAGAGCTTTATACATGTGAAGTTATGCACCTGTACTGGGGTGTCACATAGTTATACAAAGACACTGCTGACAGCACTGTCTCAGCAGTTTCAGAGCCACTGCTGACTAGAGTTACCAACTGGCTGCAGATTTACAGAACATGTTGATTGAATCCTGGTTTTACTCCCCTGCATGCAGGTATTTATAGTCTTGTTTTTCTTAGGAAATGCAATAGTGAAATCAGAACAAGTCCCAGCAAGTAATGGGTTAAAACCAGGAGGGATGCAAAAAAAGAGATGCCAAGTTTCCTTAAAAGATTTATTAATAAAACAATATTCCGTTATTGCCCGACTCTAGGCCTCGCCCTAGCGAGGCCTAGAGTCGGGCAATAACGGAATATTGGGGGTGGGCCTACCCCTCAGGCGTCTATCAGGCTGGGGACTGCTGCAGGGCATGGAGTCCTGTGATGCTGGGGAAGACATCAGTGGAGGCTCGGGCATCCTTTGAAGGAGTTGCGTGAAGACGCTGGTCATAATGTTGAATGATGTGGCCACCATATTTAGAGTGTGTGTGTGTGTGTGGCAGTCTGATCTCGCAGGGCCTGGGTCTGCCTGTTCACAGCCCTTCTGAGGCGCACTAGCTCAGCCCATATCTGGCGGAGGTGTACCCCATGCCTCCTTTTCAGCTTAGAGTCGCCAATATTCCGTTATTGCCCGACTCTAGGCCTAGCCCCTGAAGCAGCCCCCCCAGTGGGGGGCTGCTTCAGGGGCTACAATAAAATAACATTAATTACAATTGTATACATGGATAACACACAGAAACATGAATTACAGCTGACAAAGACTAATAGATATACAGAAGAAACAATCATAAAAAATCAACTTATTTATTTATTTTTTATTTTAAGTTTTTTTATACCGATTTTCCTGCATAAAATGCATATCAAACCGGTTTACAATGAAACAGAATGAGCAGGAAGTAAAATTCCTTAGTCTAATACATTTAAACATCAATAATGAAATAATTTTAAACAAAGCAAAAAGCTAAATAACATTAATAAAAGTTAAATTATTAACATAAACATAATTATATTAGAAGGAGCACAAAGGTTAGCATGAAGGGGAGCACACCCGGCACGCGACGCCTGGTGTAATTGTGCCGTTAATCGGGTCGCCGCTGGCTGGTCGTCATGACGTGGGGGGGGGGGGGGGCAACCATCGGTTCGATCTCTGCCCCAATTACCTTGTGATCCAGGCGCTGATATTCTCCAGAATTTGGTCTTCGAACACCCTTCAATTTTCTTCCTTCCAGGACAAAATCGATGATCTTTCTTTTATTGTGATAGGCAATGTACAGCGCCGCCACAACAATGGCAGTGGTCACCAGGTAGGCAAAGAAATGGCTGCTCGTCGTCTCCATGTTTGACGCCTTGTCATTTTGAGGGTTCAGTCCCTGTTTATTACTCTCTTTACCAGCATCATCTCCACCACCTAGGCCATTTTGTTCTTCGTTAATCTCTTCTATTATTTTCAATTCTTCATTGTCAGCATCACCGGTATCATCAATCTCCTGGTCATCCAGATCCGCACCCCCCTTAGGCACCTGCTCTGCAGCTTGATCCACAACCAGATCCGCGCCCTCCTTCGGCGCCTGCACGTCCTGATTTGTGGCCCCCTTCGGCGCCTGCACGTCCTGATTCGTGGCCCCCTTTGCCGCCTGTCCATCCTGACTCGCGGCAACCTTATCCATAGCCCCCTTCGGCGCCTGCGCATCCTGACCCACGGCCCCCTGATCCGCGGCCCCCTTCGGCGCCTGCGCGTCCTGACCCCCGGCCCCCTGATCCGCGGCCCCCTTCGGCGCCTGCGCGTCCTGACCCCCGGCCCCCTTATCCGCGGCCACCTTCGGCGCCTGCGCGTCCTGACCCCCGGCCCCCTTATCCGTGGCCACCTTCGGCGCCTGCGCGTCCTGACCCCCGGCCCCCTTATCCGCGGCCACCTTCGGCGCCTGCGCGTCCTGACCCCCGGCTTCCTGATCCGCGGCCACCTTCGGCGCCTGCGCGTCCTGACCCCCGGCTCCCTTCGGCGCCTGCGCGTCCTGAACCCCGGCTCCCTGATCCGCGGCCCCCTTCGGCGCCTGCGCGTCCTGACCCCCGGCTCCCTGATCCGCGGCCCCCTTCGGCGCCTGCGCGTCCTGACCCCCGGCTCCCTGATCCGCGGCCCCCTTCGGCGCCTGCGCGTCCTGACCCCCGGCTCCCTTCGGCGCCTGCGCGTCCTGACCCCCTGCTCCCTGATCCGCGGCCCCCTTCGGCGCCTGCGCGTCCTGACCCCCGGCCCCCTGATCCGCGGCCCCCTTCGGCGCCTGCGCGTCCTGACCCCCGGCCCCCTGATCCGCGGCCCCCTTCGGCGCCTGCGCGTCCTGCCCCCCGGCCCCCTGATCCGCTGCCCCCTTCGGCGCCTGCGCGTCCTGACCCCCGGCCCCCTGATCCGCGGCCCCCTTCGGCGCCTGCGCGTCCTGACCCCCGGCCCCCTGATCCGCGGCCCCCTTCGGCGCCTGCGCGTCCTGACCCCCGGCCCCCTTCGGCGCCTGCGCGTCCTGACCCCCGGCCTCCTGATCCGCGGCCCCCTTCGGCGCCTGCGCGTCCTGACCCCCTGCTCCCTGATCCGCGGCCCCCTTCTTATAGGATATTCATATTAAAAAATGGAAAAGAACAGAAAGACCATGGCACAGTAATATAGACTGGGTTTTTTTTACCTGTTAAAAGCAGATTATATCAAAACCCAAGATGCACTTTTAGTATTGTCATGCCTAGTGAAAGAAAAAGTGTGGATAAATTCAGTTTACTACTAATGAAATTTCGGATATAAATATATGAACAATGGCATATCTATTTACCTCATTCAATTGATAGTCAAAACAATGCTGGCTGGTCAGTATGTATTGTATTGGTGCAGTCTAAAAATTTTCCTTAATGACATTTTGAAAAAAGGGGGGGAGGGGGAATGATAAGCAAATCGAATATATAAAAAAAAGGAATAAAACTTTAAAAATAAGGAATAAAACCAGGTCATAATAAAAAATACTTTTAAAAACACTAAAATCAAGATTGAATATAAAAAAGACTAAAACTTTAAAAATAAAAAATAAAAACGAATCATCATAAAAATACCTCTTGAACTTGTAAAAATGTACACAATTCAATTTCTGTCAATCGGACTGGCTTAAAAAAACAGCACAAAACATTTTGTTTGATAGACTACTGCTGACATCAGAATGCTTATCTAGCAGGCCTTCACTTACAGACATGGGTAATGCGCCTGTGCTACATGGTGCCATTCCCACAATGCTTACAGGTCTTTTCAAGTTAGCATACCTCTTTGTGGTTGCATGCACCCATACACATATGCACCCTGCTTCACCTACCTAGGCTAATTGTCACATATCATGTGCATATAGTAAGGGCCTTGGCCATTGAAATGTCATGTTGGTTAGGTTAGCTTCTCGGGGAGGCTAGACAAGGATGCAGGTCTGACTCTTTGAAGGCAGAATTGGGAATCAGATGGTGTCCTGCCTTCACTTGTATTTTCCAGTCACCTCTGAAATGTCACCATCACAGTATAGTTTCTAATGACTCTAAGAGCATCCACATCTCTCCTAAAAAAAGGTTCACATCATTGAACCCAACTCTAAGATATGTTAGAAGCTCTTTGTGTTAACTAACCAGTCACAGGTAGCCTTAGTCAGATATGGAGATGTCAGGGTGCTGCAAGGCCCTTGGCTTTTGTAACTCACAGATAGTCATGTGGTGCTACTGTGTACGTATGTATGTATGCCGAGGCGTACTAAGGGGGTGGCGAAGGGGGCAGTCCGCCTTGGGTGGCAGCAGGGGGAGGGGTGCCATTGCCGCCAGCAGGAAGGTCCTGCAGCGGCATGGAACAGTGACGAGGTGGGGGAAATCCCACCAGCAAAAGCAAGGACCTGCAGCAGTGGCAGAGGCCAGTGGCATTTCCTGGAGCTGGTGACCAAAAACGAGGCCCTGCTGTGCACCAGCGGCTGAAGAAGGGAGAGACTGGCCCTGTGAGCAGGCTTGGCACCACCGGGTGTACAAACTCTGCAATTGCACAGTGTGGCACACCTGGTGGGGCGGTGTCGGGAACAGGAAGAGGCCCGCGAGGCCACTAGTGGACCCCATTGCTCCGGTGGCCCGGAAGAGGCCCATGAGGCCGCTGGTGGACCCCATCTCACTGGCGGCTGGGAAGAGGAATCGGCCCATGAGGCCATTGGTGGACCTCATTTCACTGGCAGGCCAGAAGAGAAATCAGCTCGTGAGGCCGCCGGTGGACCCCATCTCACCTGCAGCCGAAGAAAGAAGGAGCCCATTCTCCTACTCCTTCTCAGTGCCAGCATTCGCTTTCCAAAACAAGTACAGCTAGCATGTTTTCTATGCTGATCTCGCGATGTACGAGATCAGCATAGAGGAAGTGCTAGGCTCGTGTGGTTTGATTAGCACACGGGCCGGCACACGAGGAGGAGCAGCAGCGTGGCTCCCGGTGGTATGTGTATGTGTGTGTGAATGAATGAATGAGAGTCTTATTGGGGTATGGGGATGTGGTGTGTGTGAATGAGAGCCTTACCTGGGAATGTGGGTGGTAGGAATCTTGGAGGGGGGGGGGGGTTGAATGGAACCTGTCTGGGGTGTGTGTGAATAAATGGGAACCTGCTGGTGTGTGTGTGTGTGTGTGTGTGTATGGGAACCTGTCTGGTGTGTATGTGTGTGTATGGGAACCTGTCTGGTATGTTTGTGTGTGAATGGGAGCCTGCCTGAGTGTGTATGTGTGTGTGTGTAAAGAAAATGTGCTGCCTCTCTAATCCATGCCTTACAGGATGACTGAAAATAAAATGTTTTCAGGTATGGAGAGCGGTAAATTTCCATCCTTATTAATTTAACCTATTTAATGTCTGTGTCTGCAATTTTGAAATAATTTATTGTTTGAGAAATTTTTAAAATTTTGTATGAGCTCTTAATTATTGGATATTATTTGATTCCTTGTATCATTATAAATATTTCCAAGTATGGTTTTACTAATATGATTGATTTATATTCCTTGATTTTGTTGTTTGATGAATGATTTATGAGGACTGGTGATATTTCTGTTTCTCCATTGCTGCATTGCATACAGAGTCTGGCTTGTTGCTGTTTATGTTTTATGGTCCAGTTTCTGTTTATAGTCTCTTTATTCTGAATTTTGTGAGAGTGAGTCTGTGTTCTGCATGTCTAATTGAGGTGGGGTATTCTGTGTTTAAAAAAATGAGGATGGGGCAGCACAGTAATTGTTCGCACAGGGCAGCAAAAATTCTAGCACCAGCCCTGCCTATGAGAGTAAGTGCTGGTGTGTGTGTGTGTGTGTGTGTGTATGAAGTGTATGAAGGTGTGTGTGGGTGTATATGTATATGAGGGTGTGTGTGGTGTTGTGTGGGTGTATAGTGTGTATGAGAGAGTGAATGTGTATGGGTGTGTGGGTGTGTGTGTATGAGGGCATGTGTGGTGTGAATGAGGGTGTGTGTGTGTGAGTGAGGGTGTGTGTGGGTGTGTGTGTATGAGAGGGTGTGGGTGTGTGTCTTTGGGTGTGTATGAGAGGATGCCTGCATGTGTATGAGACGGTGAGTGTATAGAAGAATGAGTGTGTGTGTGCCTGTGTATATATATCTGAGAGGGTGCCTGTGGGTGCATATGTGTGAAAGTGCCCGTGTGTGTGTAAGAGAGGGTGCCTGTAGGCATGTATGAGAGGGTGCCTGTGTGCAGGGGTGGGGGTGTGGGTTAGAGAGGAAGCGTGTGTGTGTGTGTGTGTGTGTGTGTGTGTGTGTGTGCGTGGGTGAAACAGGAATCGTGTGTGAGAGATACAGAGGAAGCGTGTATGGGGGTGGGGGTGCATCAAGGAGGCTGGAGTAGGGGCAGAGCATCGAGGAGGGCTTTAGAGCTAGGCAGTAGGACCACTGCTCGTCAGCACAGGAACTCTGTAGTGAGGACAGTCCCAGCAGGCTTCTTCCATCTAGCCAGCACCAGAACTCTGAAGAGAGGCCCAGCCAGGCTTGTTGATACAACTCGTCTTATTTGACATTTGATACCACCCCCTCTGCTGCCTGATGGTCCCTTGCCATAGAATGGTTTGCCATTTGGGGGTGGGCCTACCCCTCAGGCGTCTATCAGGCTGGGGACTGCTGCAGGGCATGGAGTCCTGTGATGCTGGGGAAGACATCAGTGGAGGCTCGGGCATCCTTTGAAGGAGTTGCGTGAAGACGCTGGTCATAATGTTGAATGATGTGGCCACCATATTTAGAGTGTGTGTGTGTGTGTGTGGCATTCTGATCTCGCAGGGCCTGGGTCTGCCTGTTCACAGCCCTTCTGAGGCGCACTAGCTCAGCCCATATCTGGCGGAGGTGTACCCCATGCCTCCTTTTCAGCTGATCCAGCTGCTTGTGCATCAACTCCTCTATTGATGACGGGAATGGTGCCAGTGCCTGTGCTGCTGGCGGTGCTCTGTTGGTGGTGTAAAGTGCTGAAATTTGGGCCTCCAAATGTGGCATGAGGGGACTGCTCGGCTGGTCCTGCCAAGAGCCTGGTGCTTTATGCTGGTACCATGGTTTGCTGGCTTAAAGTTGTGTTGCATCAACTGGCTCCCAGTCCAGACTAGGTTCGTCCATGAAGTTGGAGTTATTCAGTAATATTCAGTGGGCTGGCTGAGCCCAGGGGTTCAAGGATCTGCATAGCTTCCTGAGGCAGTTGCTGCTGCTGCTCCTTCTCCTCCTTGCTCACCTGGGTCTGGGTATCCATCAGCAAGGCCCTCTGCAAAAGGGCTGGTGCACTGCTGGTCCCTGGGGCTTGCTGGCTGGACCAGCAACTTCAAGGGCAAGAGCTGTGGAAACAAAGGAGACATAAGTACCAATGGCGAGAAGTATCCATTTTCCATTTGGCGTCAGAGGTGCACTTTGCATCTAAAGCATCATGAGTATCTTATACCAAATGATGTCTACAACTGTAGCAGCCTAGCCATTTACAGGTGAGGTGAACTTACCAGCTGCGGCTCATGTGGTGTCCAGCCGCTCAGCCATGCCCTAGAACACATCCAGTCCCAGCCATTGCACAAGGCGCTCCTCCATGTGTGTGAGGATGATGGTACAAGGGGCATCTCCTTTGGCCTGGCGTATGTATTTATTTCGATTGCAGCCTTTGCCTTCAACTGTTCCTTGATGTCTCAGTACCTGTGGGCCACCTGCTCCCACTGCATTGGTCACCACTGGGCCTGGAGATCACCTGTACAATAGTGTGTCATATCTGGCCCTTGGTTACCTTTTAGTTGCCAATGAGCATGGCATAATGCCCCAGGACCCCAGCAGATACTGTCTCGTTGTCCTGCACACTGAACTTGAGATGAGGGCATAATGCTGCCTGGCTGCCAGAAGGGGGTGCCAATTCTACTTCCAGAGAGGTGTCCTCCCTTTCCTCTCTCTCCCTCCCACTCCCCTCTTCTCTCCCTCCTGCCCTCTAAACTCCCTGCCCCTGCCCTCTAAACTCCCCCTCCTGCCCCTGCCCTGTAAACTCCCTTCACTTCTGCCCTCTCTATCCCTAGCCTGCCATCCTCCCTCCATCTTCGCCTGCCTATCCCCTCCCCCCTGCCACCTCCTCCTATCCCTTCCTTCCTGCCTATCTCTACTCCTGTCCCTACTTCTAGTCTCTTAGCACTCCTGCCCTCATCATCCCACCTCCTCTCCTCCCCCCTATTCTGCCTCCTCTTCCCCCACGCCTCTCACGCTCCATCCTCTCCACTGCTCACTCCTCCTCACCACCATCACTCCTCCTCACTCCTCCAAAAAAAAAAAAAAGACAGACAGATGTGAGAAACTAACAAATACTTTCACACACAGAAAAAGACAAAAGACAAAGGAACAGGGAAATAGATGAGAAACACAAAACAAAAGACACAGCACTCAGAAATCTGTACTTAAACTCCTACTCCAACCACTATCCAAGAACTCACCTCCTCTCCTCTCCCTCCTACGCCTGACACATCCTCAGAGAGATAGCTGCAGGAAGCCAGGATATATAAACTGGAAAAATAACGTGCCATGCACTAATCAATGCATGTCACGTAAAATGATGTGCAGCGCAATAACGCAACATACTTTGCGTTGCTTGCCTATGCAATGCAATAGACAGGAACTTAACCTAACCCTGCCCATTTTTATTTATTTTGGGCACTATTTCTGCTATATTTATAGCAATTTAATGAATCTAGGCCTTAGAGCGCACATTTCCTTTGCTTTCTGCCAAACTGGTCCAAAATGGAATATTGCAATCTGAAGGGAGACGCATTCTGTGGCTCTTAGCCAAGCACTATCACTGTAATGCCTGGGTTAAATGGGAGAGGAGGGGGCAGTTATGAAAAGAGGAAAAACACCAGTACACATTACTTCTAAGTCAAGTTCTAAGTAGCAGAATAAAACTGTTAGGCCCAACAATAACCTGTTACGGTATAATTTGGCTTAGTAGTGAACCCTCAATCGCGGCAAGAGGTGTCTCCACCCACAGGGAGGAGCCCTGTGGGGACTTGCCACGATAGGCTAGTTCCCAGCAGTAATGAACATAGAGAGAAAGAGGTATTTATTATACTGCAATGAGGAAATCTGTCCGTCGGACGGACAGTAAGGCTCAGTCCAGAGGAGAATATACCCAGCAGTGATATCCGGTAGCGGTATCTCCACGTACTTGCTGAAGAGTAGATCCGGTAGTGGTCTGCAGAGCGGGGTACGCCGAGAATCCACTCTGTAGATGGCAGGCTTGGAAGGTAGATCTGGTAGTGGTCTGCAGAGCGGGGTATGCCAAGAATCCACACTGTAGATGGCAGGCTTGGAAGGTAGATCCGGTAGTGTTCCACAGAGTGGGGTATGCCGAGAATCCACACTGTAGTAGACAAGCGAAGAAGGAGAGGCCGGCTGAGTAGTAGAGGTACTCATTCTGAAGAAGTGTAGACTGGAATGGAGAAGGCCCTCCGAGGAGCAGATGACTGAAATGTGGCAAGGCCCCCAAGGAGCGGGTACCTGAGGCGTTCGAGCAGGAACACTGGAACAACGAGTGCCTGCAATGTACAGGAATTCAGCAGGAAGGAAGTTCTTGCTAACTCGTAGGAAGGAAGATTCAGTGACGTCATGAGGAGGGGATGCCCCCGAGGTTCCCGCCATGACGTGCATAAGAGAGGGGATGCACGTGCGCGCATGCCCTAAGTTATCCCTGATTCAAAATGGCGAACGCAATCGCCCACGCCGTCCCGGGGACTCCAGGGAGGTCAGTGTGTAGAGGCGGAGGTGGCCATCCTTGCTAGAATCATAGGAGGGCGCAGCCATCTTTGACCGACGAGTGCAACAGTACTCTCCTTCTTAGGGCCCCTCCCAGGGGGTTTCGGCTCTTTGTTGAGGATATTGGTAGCAGGCTCCCAGCTATTTTCTTCTGGCCCATATCCTTCCCATGAAATTAAGTACTCCCAGTGCTTTCCTCTCTTACATACATCCAGGAAGTCGACTACTTGGTACCTAATGTCCTCTTCGGCAGTAAGAGGTAATGGGTCCAGAGTTTTAGCAGAAAGTATGAGAGGCTTCAAGAGAGACACATGGAAGGCATTATGTATCTTCATAGAGGAAGGCAATTTCAAGCTGGAGGTCAGAGGTCTTAGGCGACGAAGGACGGAGAAAGGACCGATGTATCATGGCGTAAATCGGACAGAAGGCAACTTGAGAAGAATGAATTTGTTACTGAGCCATACCTTATCTCCCGGTTGGAATTGTGGTGCCACTCTGTGATGAGCATCATAGATTCTTTTGGCCTGTTGTCCCGCCTTAAGCAGAAGGTCTTTGGTCTGTTTCCAAAGTTGCTGAAGTTCCTCTGCTGTAGCTTGAGCTGCAGGAGACGTTACCGACAAAGGTATAGGAAGTGGAGGCAATGGCTGATGGCCATACACCATTTGGAATGGAGATGATCCAGTAGCAGATGCAGGGTGAGAATTCAGGGCGAACTCAGCCCCAGGGAGCAATTCTGCCCAATCACTTTGCCTGGAGTTAACATATGAACAAATGAGTTGCTTGAGCATACAGTTCATTCTTTCCGTCTGACCATTTGATTGTAGATGGTATGCTGATGTCAAGTCTAAGGAGATGTCAAACGTTCGACAAAGTTCCCTCCAGAATTTGGTGGTGAATTGTACGCCTCTATCCGAAAGGATATGCTTGGGCATGCCGTGTAGACGGAAAATATGTTTTATAAATAGCTTGTGCACACACTGGGTGAAATAGAACTACTTTCTCTATCTATATATAACCACACCAATTTATAAGATAAAAGCATACAGTTTTATTATCTCAAATTTTTAAATATTTTAGGAAATGTGTCCCAAAATACAAACACTCGCACACACTCATTCACACTCTAAAAACATCCCATCAAATACAAGGCAATAGTCAGCCATATGGACAAAAAGGTCTATACAACAATATTTTTCATCATCTTAATACAATGTTATACACATGAATTCCCAGTGGTTACATCCACTTACAATCTATACCTGGCTTTCGCCCATTTTTACCTATTACCTCACTAAAACATAATTTTATAACAATGTACACCACTGTTGCATATCCTCAATTTGTCTTCATCCAGCTGACTTCCTTGTATTGATCTCTTCCCTTCAGGGCAACCGCCCTTCACATTGTTGTTAGCAACTATTCACTGTGGTCTGACCCCAACAAGCGGCCCCTGTTTCACATCTGTCTGCTTCCTCAGGGGGACTACAACCACTGAGAAAACAAACCTGAATTTTAGATACATCTAAAACTAATACCAAGGACACATTTACCACCAATAGTATATAATAAGCTTTTACCACAAACCATCTGTTATTCAACTTTTTCCCAGGCTGTCCATCAACTTCAAATCTACCATCAACTTTCTTCCACTTCTTCTAAAGACTGTATTCCTCATGACACAGAAAATGTCTTCACGGTTGCTATAAACCTAAATTATACCAAACACACATGCTAAAAACCATGCCTCATTATATGTGAAAACAGAAAACTATGCCTGATTCCTACACAAAACCTATCATTTACCAATTCAATAACTTCTCAAATAATGTTCCTCATGGACAACGATCATTTCCGAGTCCATCCAGCTCAAACTGATCCAAAAATGCCCAACTGCGTCACAGTCTCGCTGTGATTAATGGCATCTTTCCCTAAGCTTTTTAAAGCGATTTGTAAACGGCCACCGCCCTAACGCAGTGAGCCGCATGCCTCAACGTCCCCTTACTGTCTGTGGGACAGACAGTAAGGCTCAGTCCAGAGGAGAATATACTCAGCAGTGATATCCAGAAGCAGCCCGCAGAGTGGGAAGCGCTGGAACTTGCTCTCTCCAAGTACTTCCTATAGAGTAGATCCGGTAGTGGTCCGCAGAGTGGGGTACGCCGAGAATTCACACTGTAGATGGCAGGCTTGGAAGGTAGATCCGGTAGTGGTCCGCAGAGCGGGATATGCCGAAAATCCACACAGTAGATGGTAGGCCTGGAAGGTAGATCCGGTAGTGGTCCGCAGAGTGGGGTACGCCGAGAATCCACACTGTAGATGGCAGGCTTGGAAGGTAGATCCGGTAGTGTTCCGCAGAGCGGGGTACGCCGAGAATCCACACTGTAGTAGACAAGCGAAGAAGGAGAGGCAGGCTGAGTAGTAGAGGTACTCACTCTGAAGAAGTGTAGACTGGAATGGAGAAAGCTCTCCGAGGAGCGGATGACCGAAATGCGGCAAGGCCCCCGAGGAGCGGGTACCTAAGGCATTCGAGCAGGAACACTGGAACAACTAGCGCCTGCAATGTAGAGGAATTCAGCAGGAAGGAAGTCCTTGCTAACTCGTAGGAAGGAATATTCAGAGAGGTTAAATACACACAGGCGGGTGACATCATGCGGAGGGGACACCCTGAGGTTCCCGCCATGACGTGCATAAGAGAGGGGATGGTGCGCGCATGCGTGCCCTAGGTTATTCCTGATTCAAAATGGCGAACGCAATCGCCCATGCTGTCCCAGGGATGCCATGGAGGTCAGCGTATAGAGGCAGAGGTGGCCATCCTTGCTAGAATCGTAGGAGCTGGGAATATAGAGATGAGCAACAGAGAGTGCAGCCGTCTGCGACCGATAGGAGCATCACAACCCAAAGAAAATGTATTTCCTCTGCTCAAACAGCCTGCACCAGCTAATGAAAACTGATACTTCATATTATCAAGGACATTCGATTCTCAATGGACCAACAAAACAGAAACAAGACTGGTGGAAAAAATTTTGAAAGACCTCTTCTTTTGTTCAGTGCCCTTAATTTTATGAAACTCTGGTACAGATTATGTTTACTACTGCAGTATTCCATATTCATATATCCTCCTTTTCTCTATTTTAAAATTAATTTATTTTCATTAATTTTCTTTCTTTGCACTTAATTTTAAAATTAATTATTAAGCCAAAAAAAAAAAAAGACTGAAAGTGGTTCAAAATTGCATGCTTCCTGTTTGCAGAAATAAGTTCTGTGTTCTCAGAGACTGCCCCAGGCATCTTATTATAGACATTAACAGACATTAAGAACAGTTATTAGATTCAGAAAGTCTTTTATGTTTTCTGAAAGAACTGAGGACTGAGAAAATTAGCATACCTGAGAGAAAATAAAGGGAAATCTAATTAAAATGATATATTAATTAAAATGTGTACTTAATATGAATGCTGAGCCTTTAACATTGTTTTTGAAGATAAAGCCAGTTAGTTCTTACTGGGGCTTCATTTATTTCTCTGTGGACAAGCACAAGAAATAGCCACACAAGATGGGTGATGTCATTTAAAAGCACGGATTTGGGTGACTTTTCTCTCAAACCCAGTTCTACTTTCCTTATTTTTCTACTACAACATTCTAGTACGCTTCTGCTTCATACCACATCCAGCTGGCAGAGGCAGAGAATTCAGAATTTTAATGACATCATTACTGATACATATATATATATACGGAACCTTTATTCTAGTCATTATTTCTCTGCCTCCAGCTGGCACAAAAAGCCTTTGGTGATGTAGCAGACTTCTTCAGATTCCTGACCAGCAACTATGTCCTTAATTTAAAGTTATATTTTACCTTACAGACAAAGACTCTTGTTTACATCCCCTAGGAAGGGCTGGTGTAGAAGCCCTGAGCAGGATCTGACTCTTACAGCTCCCACCCCTCTCAGCAGAATAGCCTTCAAACTCACCCAAAGTTTCTTCTGAAAGTGTTGCATTTGGCGGTCTGCAGGACTCCCCGCAAACCACCACACTAGCCCTGAGTCACTGTCACTGATCCCCGATGTCACCTAAGATCTCTGGGGAAGACATGCGGCAGGTTACCACGCTCAGACAGCCTGATATGATGTGTGGCAGGAGGCCACCAGCTCCTCACAGGGCCGCATCTAGGGCGCACCCAACATGAAGCAACTTAAAGCACCTTCAGATGACATCACAAGCCTTGGCCTATAAAAGGTCCTTTCTCCCTGCAGTCCTTGCCTCGGCAATAGGTCTCCTACAGTCCTTGTAGTATGAGTTGCCTCAGTGTTCCTGGTCTTCATTCCTGTCTTCAGTTCCTGGTCTTCATTCCTGTCTTCAGTTCCTGCACCTTATTCTTCAATTCTTGTGGTCTTTGTCTTGTCCATCAGTTCCCGTAGTCAGTTTTCAGTTTCTTCAGTGTGCCTTGCCTCTTATGTTGCTTCTCACCTTCCTGCCCTGCCTATCCATCCCACCTTCCCTTGGATGGATACCTGTATTGACATTGGCTTGCTTCCTGGACCTCCCTTAACTTCCGCCTACCTCGGTTCTCTGCCTGCCTCCTGGACATTCCTGCTTGCTACCTGCCTCCAACCTCTGCTTGCCTCCTGGACATCTCTGTACAGCGCCTGTCAGTGACCTGATCCTGACTCTGACTTTATTTGTTCATCCCAACGTCTTCAATGGATCTTCTGACCATCAGCAGAGGCTCCCACCTAAGACCTGCTTGCTCCAGCACCCAAAGGCTCAACCTGAGGGGAATGAGGGCGGGTATAGGCAAAACTCTAGCTAGGCTTCTGCTTAGCAGACTGCACCATCTCCACCTTGGTCCAAGGGTCTAAGCCCACAACAGAAAGCAATGTCTCAATTCCACTTAAACCAATAAATAATAGTACCAATGTTCTTTCCAAAACCACATACGTCAACCGTCTTCAGACTTTACATACCTTACACTGCAGAAGACCCTCTTGTTCTACTTAGACAGAATTCAAACACTCAGGAAATCAACTCAACTTTTCATATCATATGACAAAACTAAAGCAGGTATAGCTTTCAAAAAACAAACATTATCAAGGTGAATGACTCAATGCATTTCTTATCATTATGAATCTATTGGTTTGAACATTCTAAAACCAATCAGAGCACATCAGGTATGAGCAATGGCATATATCAACTTGGCAAACCTCCAGGACATCTTTAGAGCTGCCACATGATCAATAATATACACTTTTACAAAGCATTATTGTCTGGATGAAGATATACAAAGGCAGTATTTTTGGATAAGTAGTGTTTGAGAACATTTTTAAATAATCGACACAAACTTCCCAAGATGCACTGGATGGGTTGCAGAAAAATGATGACATTGAAAAGCTATTATAATCCATCCTCAGCTGTGGAATCTCATCTTGTGTGGTTATTTGTGGTGCTTGGCCACAGAGAAAGCAAAATTGCTTACCTGTAACAGGTGTTTTCCATGGATGTCAAAACAAAGAGCCATATAGTCCTTCCTACCTCCCCAGAAAGATTACCAAACTTGGAAAGAGAATGAAGAGACTTGTGTGTAGTGACACTAGCACGGGAAGGATTGCACATGCTCAGAAAGAAAAGTAGAATTTTCTGAGCTTGAGAGAAAAATCAGTTGAATTGGCACCATCACATGATGTCACACAACTTATGTGGTTGTTTTCACGATTCATGGAGAACACCTGTTACAGGTAAGCAACTTTGCTGTATTTCAGTTTTGAACTGGCTTTCCTAAGAACGCAAGGGCACACAAGATAATATATTATCTCTCAATAAGGGAATCCTCTGATGATCTGAAAGCTTCAGCAAGCTCATATTTCAGTATTTATTGCTTTAAATAAGTTAGCTCAATGCCATTCATGGCTTTAAAGTAAGATACAGAATCTTAAACTTGGCCTGAAAAGAGGCTGGGAGCCAATGTAATTAAGAATTACATTATGTATTGTGAATGTTTATATGGAAATCTGCACTGTACTAGCTCATGGAAAATATGGAATATAAGTTAATTAATTAAATAAATATATAAGAATTGGATTTATATGCTATCTAAATTACAATTTTTTTATTTATAGAAATTTCTAGTTCTCTCTGTTTAGGGCAGATTACAACAGGGTAACTCAAAATAATAAAAACATCAAGCAATCACAAATATCTGGTCACAACATAATAGCTCCATCATGGTAAAGCAAATATCTATTAAAACATAATCAGGCAACATATGATCATATTTTAAATACAATAAAAAATATGGGCCGGATTTTAAGACGTAGGCACAGGCATACACTTGTGTGCACATGTTATAAAATCCGGGGTCGGAACTTTCCTTCTGCCCTCCCCACCTTCCCCTCCCTTCCCCTCCCTAACCCGCTCCCCAGCCCTACCTAAACCACCCCCCTATAACCTTTATTTGGCATAGGTTGCCCACACCAGCCGACGGCTAGCCTGCGATCCCGGGCACAGTGCCAAATGGCCGCTGTGCCTGGAGGCTCTGGCCAAACCCATGCCCCGCCCTGGGCTGCCCCGCCCATGGCCCACCCCTTTTTTCAAGCCCCGAGACATACGTGCGTCCCGGGGCTTTATGCGCGCCGCCGAGCCTTTTGAAAATAGGCCCGGCACGCGTAATCCCCCTACGCGTGTAAATCCTCCTGGGTTTTACACGCATAGGGCTTTTAAAATCTGCCCCATATTTCTTTCAAATCCAAAATTATTTGAGATGCTGCATTCAGTACTAAATGAAGCCTGTACAAGCTGTTATTTATTTATTTTACTTATTTTGACTTTAAATGAACTTTCAGATAGCTGAAGGCGATGTACAGAAAATTAAAGAAACAAATATTACAATTAAAATAAAAAAATGAAGGTTAAGTAATATAAAATAATAAATGATATAATATGATACCTTTTTATTGGACTAAATATATTTCTTGACTAATTTTCAGGTCTGAGTAGGCTAACATAGAAACCACACTACTTTATCCAATAAAAAATTTATTTATTTATTTAGAGTCTCTTCTATACCGATAGCCGTTTGCACATCGTATCGGTTTACATAAAACTAATAACTTTTGGGCATGGCCCTTACAAAGAACAATCGAAAGACAAGTAACCAAAAATATATAAGGGAGATAAGTGTGTTAAGATATAAATGTTTTAAGACCCAGAACTATATATGGGGGTATCTTAGGTATTTACAGTAACAAAAACTATAAATAATGCTGAGGAGCATAACAATGTATACGACAACTATAATACAATACAATGTACCAGGAGACAGCGTTCTTAAGGCGTTCTTAATCAGTTTCCATGGGAGTGGTATAAAGCCAGGGGTGGGGGCAAACGTAAGAGATGGTAATATGCAGGGGTCCAGGAGCACACAGCAGGGAGAGCAAAGATAAAAGGAAGGGAGAGCTATAGAGTCATTAAGGATTCATAGGGGATGGAGCAGAAAAAGGGGGGTGAAGCATAAGCGACTGAAAGGGGGGGTAGAGAGGATATAGGGTAGAATCGAGGTCAGTTGATTGGGGGAGAGTCAGAAGCATAACAGGTCAACTACTCTGTTGCCTGTTGTTAGGTATTTTTCATGGGGAGGGAGGGGAAAGGGGGTAGGCTTGATGGAACAACCAAGTTTTTAGTTTTTTTTTAAATTTAGGAGTAGAGGTCTCAGTGCATAGATCAAATGAAAAAATGACAAACACTGGATCAAATGAGATCAGATGCACAACACATACAATATGTAAACCAAAAAAAGAGAGTTACAATACTCGTGTAAAAAGCTTTGATCATTGCCCACTATCACTTTCCCTCAACACCACCAAATCAGGGATAGCTTATAAAGGCAATCTATCGGGCTGATACAGTAAAAGTCACGGGAGAATGCCCGCTCTCCTGGCACGCACACAGGCCACTCTCCTGTGCGCGCGATTCACTAAATTTTGGACAGGAGTGGCGGCTGTCAGCGGGTTTGACACCCGACGCTCAATTTTGCCGGCGTCGGTTCTCGAGCCCGCTGACAGCCACGGGTTCGGAAACTGGACACCAGCAAAATTGAGTGTCCGGTTTTCAACCTGCGAGCCGCGGGCCCATTTCAAATTTTTTTTTTTAATTTTTAACTTTTTTTTAACTTTGGGGTCCTCCGACTTAATATCACTAGTTTTTACTGCTTTTCTGTGCAGTTCCCCGGCGCCGGCAGAAATTAACACCTAACTTTGGGTAGGTACTAATTTCTTAAAGTAAAATGTGCGGCTTGGCTGCACATTTTACCTACTGTATCGCGTGGGAATACCTAATAGGGCCATCAACATGCATTTGCATGTTGCGGGCGCTATTAGGTTCGGGGGGGGGGGGTTTGGATGCACGTTTTGGACGCGCTATTGCCCCTTACTGAATAAGGGGTAAAGCTAGCGCGTCCAAAACGCGCGTCCAAATGCTCCGTCAGAGCGTACTGTACTGTATCGGCCTGTATGAGATTTGATTATATTACATGCAAGTAGATAAATAACTGTAATAACATGGTTTTAAATATTTAATTAGTACAAAAACATTTTCTTTGATATTTGCACTGGTTAGTAAATATTAGAAGCATTTTTTACTATGGACATAGGATTTTATGGACATAGGATTTTAAATACCTTACCAGAGAATATACCTTCAACCTGCTACAAAGAATAAGAAGCTTTATGGGTTCTATTGAGAGTTTAAACACCTGGGTTAAAAAAATGATATTAGAGGCTTTTTTATAATACTTATATGGATCCATGCATCAAAATTATAAAGCCTGATGCATGAGGCAATTAGGACTCTTGATTTTGCAAAAGGTAATGGTTAGACAATATTGTTAACTATATTTTATTTTATAATGATTTTGCTTATGCTTATATGGAAGATGTATTATTATTGTACACTATTTTGGGTGCTCCTTTTGGTCCAGGGAGGTGGTATAAAATGTTGTTTAAATAAATAAAATAAATAAGTAAATTACTCTTTGTGAAACTGTTTTCAGTTAAGCAGCCTATCAAGACTTGCATATATTTCTCAAACCAGGCAATACACTAGCACAACAAGTGGCCTGCACTTTCAAGGCACACGATTCACCTCAGTGGTTACCAGTTCTCGGACATTTTAACAATGCACTAGAACTTTGTAGAATATCATCATTGAATGAACTTGATGTGGAAGCAGAAGTGCTTTTTCAGATGGGTAAGGCAATCTCTAGTTGATTGGTCTCTTTTTTCAATCTGTCTTTCTTTCCATGATTATCAGTATCTGTATTGTACTCAATGTAATACTGTCTCTTTGTGAACTCACTATTATAACATCTGTGTTAAATATATGAATCAAAGGTTGTCAAAATAATTTTGTACTACATTTCATCTTGAAAGTTTTAATGCATGAGATATACTAAAGACTTTTTCCCATATTGTGTCTGGGGAAAAATGTTTAGTACATCAGGCCCACAGAGTCATTACAATGCAAGTTTTTTTTATCATTTATTTTACATATTCTTTATAGATTCTGCACTGCAGTCTTCCTTACACCTTCCTTCTGTACTGCTTGATAGCTTGTTGGGATTGTGTGGGTGATTGAGTATGGCATAATGCCTTGAATATAGACAGATTATTTGGTGGACTCAGGCTGGGAAGGACACGGTGATAAGAATATAAAATGTGCCATGATGTATCAGATTAAGATCCATTGAGCCCAGCAACTTGTCTCTGATAGTGGTCATTACGAGTCTCAAATATCTGTCAAATTCCAGAGTAGATCCATTTCTCATTACTAACTCCCAGGGATAAACATAGAAATGATGGCAGAAGAAGACCAAACAGTCCATCCAGTCTGCCCAGCAAGCTTTCATACTTATTTTTTTTTCATACTTTTCTGTTACTCTTGTCCCTTTAAATAATTTTTTTTGTTCTATTTCCCTTCCACCCCCGCCATCATAGATAGCAGTGCTGGAGCTGCATCTATGTGAAGTATCCAGCTAATTGGTTTGAGGTAGTAACCGCCGTAACAAGCAAGCTACACCCATGCTTGTTTACCCAGCCTGTGCAATTCAGTCCTTGTTGGTAGATGTCTGAATATAAAATATCTTTTCTCACAGGACAAGCAGGATGGTAGTCCTCACATATGGGTGACATCATCAGGATGGAGCCTAATCACGGAAAACTTCTGTCAAAGTTTCCAGAACTTTGACTGGCCCCTTCTGGGCATGCCCAGCCTGGTACTAACCCTGCAGTCAGCAGGGGCCCCCCTTCAGTCTTCTTTTTTCCGTGCAGTAGTAGCCTCGCGGTAAAGGAGCTCTGAAGAGATTCCTGACAGGAATTTTACTCACGGAATTACTAAAAGTTATTTGCCCCACATGGGTTCCCCCTCTAACTTTCTTAAGTCCGTGGTACTCCGGTATGTTTTTAACCGTTTTTCGGCGATTACCGTCGAGTTTCGTCCGTGCGACCTACTGACCCTCGACTGAACCGCGGCTCGATTTTTACCATGGCCACAGCGTCAGGGTTCCGTTGGTGCCCGGACTGTACCCGCACCATTTCTATCACAGACCCGCATAAAGTCTGTGTAATGTGCCTAGGATGTGAGCACGATGTACTTATCTGCACCAAATGTGCCTTAATGACTCCGAAGGGTCGTAAGGCTAGAATGGAGAAGATGGAACTTCTCTTCCGTGATCAAACCCCAACTCTGTCCATTGCATCGACGTCGTTGGAACTGGCACCATCAACTTCGCGCCAGCATCGTCCACCGACCGGTGACCGAATGCCATCGACGACTTCTCGCCTCCGATAATTCCTCCAATTCCTTCGGAGCCAAGGCCGGGTCCTTCAGGTCTTCAACCACCCTGTCCCCCTCTAGTCCCTAGAGGTGCAGGTGCTGACCCTTATGACACCTGGGGTGATGACACCTCAACAGACACCGATGATTTGCCCTCACCATCTTCACCCACTGAGAGTAGGAAGCGTTCTCCCCCAGAGGACCTCTCCTTTATAAATTTTGTGAAGGAAATGTCTGAATTGGTCCCTTTCCAGTTGCAGACTGAACAAGATGATAGGCACCAGATGATGGAATTACTCCAATTCCTGGATGCCCCCAAGGTAATCACCTCTATTCCCATCCATCAGGTCCTTCTTGATCTTCTTAAGAAGAACTGGGAACATCCTGGATCAATTGCTCTAATACATAGAAAAGCTGACACCACCTATTTGGTGCAATCAGCCCCAGGTTTTCAAAAATCTCAACTTGATCACCACTCAGTTGTGATAGAGTCTGCACAACAAAGGGCAAAGAGGTCAAAACCTCACTCATCTGTTCCTCCTGGAAAGGAACAGAAGTTTCTTGACAACATCGGTCGCCGAGTATTTCAAGAGGCCATGCTCATTTCCCGAATAGCAGCCTACCAACTTTATATGACCCAATATAACAGGGTCATCTTTAAGCAGATACAGGACTTCTTGGACTCCCTGCCTCAGCAATTTCAAGAACAATTACAAACCCTAGTTAGTAAGGGTTTTGAGGCAGGCAAGCATGAGATTCGAACATCTTATGACATTTTTGACACTTCCACAAGAGTGTCTGCAGCTGCCATTTCAGCAAGGCCTGGCTCAAGTCTTCTGACCTTCGCCCAGAAATTCAAGACCGATTATCCGACCTGCCTTGCTTTGGAGATAATCTGTTTGGCGAGCAGATTCAATGGACGGTAGCAGAATTAAAAGACCATCATGAGACCCTAAGACAGCTCTCTTTGATGCCTTCTGACTTCTCCTCAAAACAGCCTTTTAGAAAGGATTCTAAGAAGTCATTCTTCCACCCGAAGAAGACTTACCCACCACCATCCAGATCCCGTGCCACGAGACCCTATCAAAAACCACAGTCTCGTCAAGCCCGAAAACAAAAACCACAAGCAGCTCCTCAACCAGGACCTGCTTCAGGTTTTTGACTTTCATTTAGAGAGCAGCAGCCAAATTCCTCTCTCCCACATACCAGTAGGGGGTTGATTGTGCCACTTCCATAACAGATGGCACTCAATCACCTCCAACCAATGGGTATTAGCAATCATTGTTCAGGATTACCATCTGAACTTTCTCGCTCTACCACCGGATTCCCCACCTCTGCAGACGTGGACAACATCTGATCACTCCATTCTTCTGGATCAAGAGGTCTCCCTCCTTCTCCAGTCAAGAGCAATAGAACCCGTTCCTTTTTCCCAGCAAGGCCTAGGGTTCTACTCCCAGTACTTCCTAATCCCCAAAAGATCGGGAGGCGTCCATCCTATTCTAGACTTACGGGCTCTGAACAAGTACCTTCAATGAGAAAAGTTCAAGATGGTCACCTTGGGATCGCTTCTACCTCTTCTATAAAGAGGAGACTGGCTCTGCTCTCTCGACTTCCAGGACGCATACACCCACATTGCGATAACTCCAGTGCATCGCAAGTACCTGAGGTTTCTAGTAGGCCCCCAGTACTATCAATATCGAGTGCTCCCGTTCGGTCTAGCATCTGCACTACGAGTCTTTACCAAATGCCTCGTAGTTGTCGCAGCCTTTCTCAAAACCCAGGGTGTCCACGTCTACCCCTACCTAGACGATTGGTTTATCAGGGCTCCCACTCAGCAAGTTGCTCTGTCGTCCCTCAATCTAACCTTACATACTCTAATTTCGCTAGGATTTCTCATCAATTACGAAAAATCCTATTTAGTCCCATCTCAAACCTTATCATTCATTGGGGCAGACTTGGACACCTTACAGGCAAAGGCTTTCCTACCTCGACAACGGGCACTGACTCTTGCATCCCTTGCTCACCAGCTGCAGTCTCAGCGCTCCGTGACTGCATGCCAATTTCTCGTATTCCTGGGACACATGGCATCCTCAATCCATGTCACACCAATGGCCCACTTGGCCATGAGACTCATGCACTGGACTCTGAGGTCTCAATGGACTCAAGCTATTCAGCCTCTATCGGCCCTTGTCCAAGTCACCGACTCACTCCGTCTGTCCCTTGCCTGGTGGAAGAATCAGACCAATCTCCTCCACGGATTGCCCTTCCAGGTTCCAAATCCTCAAATTATTCTCACCACCGACGCTTCCAACCTCGGGTGGGGGGGGGGGGGGGAGAGCCCATGTAGCCGATCTGCAGACACAAGGCTCTTGGTCTCCAGAGGAAGCCAAACACCAGATAAATTTCCTGGAACTTTGAGCAATCAGATATGCTCTCAGGGCATTTCAGGATTGCCTCTCAAATCAAGTCATCCTGATTCAGATGGACAACCAGGTGGCCATGTGGAACATCAACAAACAGGGAGGCACAGGCTCCTTCATTCTGTGTCAGGAAGCTGCGCAGATTTGGGCGGAAGCTCTCTCCCATTCAATGTACCTCAGAGCCACCTGGTTGGCAGGAGTGGACAATGTCCTAGCAGACAAGCTGAGTCATGTGTTTCAACCGCACGAGTGGTCCCTCAACCCCTCGGTAGCGGACTTCATCTTTCAACATTGAGGATATCCTCAGATAGACCTCTTTGCGTCTCCACAGAACCGCAAAGTGGAGAACTACTGCTTTCTCATTCGCAGTAATCTCTCTCAACCCAGAGACACATTCTCCCTCTCTTGGGCAAACTGCCTGCTCTACGCATTCCCTCCACTCCCTCTTCTCTCGAAGACTCTCATGAAGTTACGTCAGGACAAGGGAACCATGATCCTAATAGCGCCTCACTGGCCACGCCAAGTGTGGTTTCCAATACTTCAGGACCTCTCCATCCGCAGGCACTTTCCCTTGGGAAAGGACCCGCTTCTGATCACTCAAAACGACGGGTGCCTACGACATCCCAATCTTCAAGCCTTGTCCCTGACAGCATAGATGTTGAAAGGTTAATCCTTCAGCCACTTAATCTTTCTGAGCCAGTTTCCCATGTCCTGATTGCTTCACAGAAGTCTTACACGAGAAAAGCTTACTCTTATAAGTGGAAAAGGTTCGCGTCATGGTGCTCTTCTCAGTCCCTTGACCCCTTTTCCTGTCCAATCCCAAAATTTTGGGATTATCTCTGGCATCTATCGGAGTCAGGTCTCAAGACTTTCTCCATTAGAATGCATATCAGTGCAGTAGCCGCCTTCCATAAAGGTGTCAGGAATGTTTCTATATCAGTACACCCCCTGGTAACACGTTTCTTGAAGGGCTTGCCTCACATCAAGCCTCCACTACGTCCTCCAGCCCCTTCTTGGGACCTTGATCTAGTTCTGGGTCGGCTCATGAAACCACCTTTCGAGCCTCTCCACTCCTGTGACCTTAGATATCTCACATGGAAAGTGATTTTCCTTTTGGCTATCACTTGGCTATCACTTGGCTATCACTTGGCTTGGCTATCACTTCAGTGAATTGTAGACTCTAGTTACCTACCCGCCTTACACTAAACTTCTGCAGGACCGGGCGGTACTCCGCACTCACCAGAAATTCTTACCTAAGGTAGTTTCAGATTTTCATCTTAATCAATCCATCATACTACCTACCTTTTTTCCCAGGTCCCATGCCAAACCAGGAGAACAGGCTCTGCATACACTTGACTGTAAACGGTCTCTAGTGTTTTACCTAGACCATACAGCTTCCCACAGAGAAAACACTCAATTGTTTGTCTCTTTCCACCCTAACAAGTTAAGGAAGCCTGTGGGTAAGCAAACTCACTCCTCCTGGTTGGCGGACTGCATAACCTTCTGCTATCAGCAAGCGCGCATTCCATTCCAAGACCGTGTTAAAGCACACTCTGTGAGGGCCATGGCAACTTCAGTAGCACACCTACGATCGGTGCTGCTTCCTGACATTTGTAGGGCTGCCACTTGGGAGTTCTCTCCACACCTATTCAGCCCCCTATTGCTTGGACAAAGCCGGAAGACAAGATTCCATCTTCGGCCAGTCTGTCCTTCGTAACCTCTTTACAACATGACATTCCAACATCCTTCCGCCTGTCCGGTGGGGTTCAGGATGCCCTCGTTCAAATTCTACCCCGGTTGTTGTGCCTGTTGCACACCTTTGGGTACATTAGGTGCATGTTCGGACATCCTCAGCTCGGTACTCACCCATATGTGAGGACTACCATCCTGCTTGTCCTGTGAGAAAGCAAATGTTGCTTACCTGTAACAGGTGTTCTCACAGGACAGCAGGATGTTAGTCCTCTCGAAACCCACCTGCCACCCCGCGGTGTTGGGTTCGTAACGTTTTGTTATTTTATTTTTCGGCACTGCCTGTAGCTTTCAAATAAGACTGAAGGGGAACCCCTGCTGGCTGCAGGGTTAGTGCCATGCTGGGTATGCCTAGTTGGGGCCAGTCAAAGTTCTGGAAACTTTTACAGATTTTTTCCATGATTGGGCTCCATCCTGATGATGTCACCCATATGTGAGGACTAACATCCTGCTGTCCTGTGAGAACACCTGTTACAGGTAAGCAACATTTGCTTTCTTCATTCCCCCTGCGTTTGAAGCAGAGAGCTATGCTAGATATGCATTGAAAGTGAAGTATCAGGCATTTCTGGTTTTGGGGTAGTAACCGCCGTAACAAGCAAGCTACTCCCCTGCTTTTATGTGGATGCAAATCCTTTTTTCCACATTTCCTCTTGCCGTTGAAGCATAGAGCAATGTTGCAGTCGCATTAACCGTGTGTATGTTTATTGAATAAGGATATTCATCTCCAGGTAGTAGCCATCACTTTCCCAAGTCTACCTGGCAAATAATGGTTTGTGACCTTTTCCTCCAGGAACTTATTGAAACCATTTTAAATCCAACTATGCTAGATACTTTAGTGCTTTGGCCACATCCTCTGGCAACAAATTCTATAACTTGATTGTATGTTGTGAAAAAATACTTCCTCCAGTCTTCTAAATGTTAGTTTCATAGAATCTTCTCTAGTCTTAGTACTATTTGAGAGGATAAATAACCGTTCCCTATTTACGTGTTCCACCCTACTCATGAATTTATAAACCTTGATCATATCCCCTCTCAGTTGTCTGTTCTTTAAGCTAAAGAGCCCTAACCTGTGTTTAGCCTTTCTTCATAGGGGAGGCGTTCCATTACCTTTATCATTTTTGTTACCCTTCTCTGTACCTTCTCTAGTTTTAATATACCGGTATCTTTTTTTTTTTTTTTAGAATGGGCAACATAACTGCACACAGAACTCAAGGTGTGGCTGCACCTTTAATGCAAACAGAGGCACTATGATATTCTCCATTTTATTTTTCACTCCTTTCTAAATAATTCCTAATATTCTGTTTACTTTTTTGCCCATTGTTGCATGCTAAGCTTAGGATTTGTCACAGGTCGGGCAGGCTGGACTGCGTTTCCCCCAGCAGGAGTAGGACTAAACTCTGGGACAAGGCCAGACTGGGTTTTCTGCGCATACAGCCACTTCCCCCTTAGGTTGAACCCTTGGGTTCTGGTGGCCAGCAGGACTTAGCTGGAACACAGCAAAGGTGACAGGCTGGTACTGAGAAGCTGGATACAGGCAGAGACTGGATACAAGTGCTGGAACCAGGGGCAAGGCAGACTGGGCTAGAGGCAAGGCAGGCTGGACTGGAATGAAGGCAGGCAGACTGGAGACAGGGCTGACTGGAGACAAGGCCTGGGCAACAAGGACTGGACAGGACAGGACAAAGACTTGGACAGGACAAAGACTGGAAGAGGACAGCACAAGGACTGGACCACAGAGCAGAGCTAGAATCACCAATGCACGGAACAAGGAACAAGGAGCACAGACTAGGAGGCCTAAGCAGGCCACAATGTAGGGCAAAGCACACTAGGCAGCACAAAGGCCCCAAGACAAGGCAAAGTGGCCTAGGAGGCCATAGGACAGGGCTGGAAGGCCGAGAAGGCCACAAGACAAGGCAGGTAGGCCAAGAAGGCCTCAGAGCAAGGCAGGAAGGCCTGGAAGGCCATAGAACAAGGTAGGAAGGCCTGGGAGTCAATAGAGCAAGGTAGGAAGACCTGGAAGACCACAGAGTAAGGCAGGTAGGCCAGGTCAAGGAGTCGAGATGACTCAATGAAGAGGCACTGATTTCTAGGCCTTGCTGAGTCATAGGATCAACAAGACGGTGGCAAGAGCATGTGAAAATGTGCCTCTGTGAGGACCTCTGCAAGTGGGGGAGGCTACCTAGCAGGCAGAATCGTGACAAGATTTCAATGTATTGTGCACAATGAAATCGATATTGAAAAGACAAACCCTGAGATTTGACTTTCCTATCCCTCTCACGAGTGCCGCTGTGCCGGGGGATTGTGCGCCGGCAGGGTGCCAGCGCGCGCAACTTGCTTCTGCTCAAAAGCAGGAGCAAAAGATAGGACAAGGAATTTGGGGGAGATTTAGGATAGGGATGGGGGAGGGCAGGATAGGGGAAGGGGAAGGTGTTATCTTTTCTGCTAGGAGTTAGCAATCTGTTAGAATTGCTCCCCCAGAGGGGAGGGGCTAGCAATATACTCAGCTCTTAAAGTGTGAGAGATGAGCATTCCAATGTGAAATGGTGAATCCTTGGGCCGATGGCAGATGACAGCGCCCTCAGGAGGATATCATGAGAGGGACCACCGACTAGGCTGGAGTATGGAGACAGACACAGATAGTTCTTTATTAGACAGGTAGTAGAACCACCAGAGGTGGCAGTAATGAGCTGATGTGCCCAGCAGGGCTGAAGTCCCTCAGATCCTGGAACTGCTATCTCCGGGTTTGCTAAGCTGTAGAGAGAGACTCATAGATAGTGAGTAGACAGGGAATGCTAGATACAAAGCCAGAAGTAGATGATACACTCACTTAGATTAATAAGAAGGTTCAGTAGCAGGAGAGAGTTAGGCCCTCGAGGAGCGAGTACCTGGTTCCAGGGACAGCTCTGAGAGAGGAATGGTAACTCACAGTTATCTATCTCTATAATGGTTCCTAGGCAATAGAGAATAATTAGTACATTCAGGAACAAGAGCCTCTAGGCGAGTACTGGTTCCTGTATGCAAACTGAAATAAGAACTCTCAATATCTGTATATGAAATAGCTTCTGAAATAGAAGAGAGTCTTCGGAGGGTTTTAGGAACATGGGCCCTCGAGGAGCGAGTACCGGTTCCTATCTGCAATCTGTAATAATAACTCACGATCTCCGTTCCTGCGATACCGTCTTAGATAGAAGAGAATCTTCAGAGTTCTAGGAACATGGGCCCTCGAGGAGCGAGTACCAGTTCCTATATGCAACTGGAATAGAAACTGGAATAGAAACGTCTGCGATCGCTTCCAGGCAATAGGGAGTCTTCTGAGCGTTCAGGGACATAGGCCCTCGAGGAGCGAGTACCGGATCCCGTCTTAGCAATCTGAAAACTAGAGGAGAGAGCGAGGCCCCCGAGGAGCGGGTACCCCAAGTAAGTCCAAGGAGGCAGAGTAGCTTGGACGAATCCTTGGTAACTCAATTTGTACGCGTAAGCAAAGGCCTTATATGTTGGAAGCGGATGACATCACTTCGGGGGGAGGCCCCCGAAGTTCATGCCCTTGCTGATACAAACTTCGGAGCGCGCACACGCGCCCTATGTCATCATGAACATGGCGGATACGCAGCGTCAGGCCAGCCCGGGGACTCTGGCAAGAAACGGCGAGGAGAAGCCATGGCAGCAACTGTCCATCAGACTCGAAGGGAGTCACCTCAGAGGTGAAGACGTGGAGCGAGGGCAAGAGCAGGCATGAACGCAACAGAAGGGAGGTTAGGCTAGGGGGTTGGGAAGTTCCCTCCCAGTCCGCATCTTAATTTGAGCTGATTGGGAGGGAACTGGGGAAGGCCCCGATGCGTCACTGCACGTATTTGCAAATCTCTACCCCCACTTGTGCGCCGACCCGGCATGTTATAAAATCGCGCGTCCATGTGTAGGCGCCGGGTAGCGCGTGCACATGGACGCATGAGCGTAACTTCTGAAAATCTACCCCATGAGAACAGAAGAAGTGGATCAAGCCTGGAGCAGACACTACAAGCAGCATGTGAGGAGAAACTGGAGAAGAGCTGCAATACACAAAAACCTCAGTCTGCAGCTGTTTTTCCAGGACTTGGGAATCACTCAGCTAAGGGCAGAATGAGGATGCATAAGCCATGGAGCTAATGTTGCACTTGTGGTGGATCCTTGGCCTGAGATGGGGTTGAAGCTACCCGAAGAGCAAGCCCCAAGGGTCCCTACCGTTGGGAGGTAGAGCAAGCCAGGAGGCGGAGGCCAACTGGAGCTTCGCCAATACCAGCCTTCGTTCCCCACAGATTGAGCCCTTGGGTGCTGGGGCTGGCTGGTCTTAGGCGGGCCTTCATCAGATGAATCCCGGTGGATGTTCGGAGTAGGCAGCCAGGGACCAGCAGAGGTATCGGAGGGACCTAGACAGGTCCGGACGAGGCAGGAGTCCAGAGGCCCGGGCGGCAAGGTCGGACAGAGTGCAAGGATAGGTGATGCCCAGGCAGTATAAGGCCAAAGCCTAAGAAGGCCAAGTCCGAAGAGATACCAGAGGCGAGGTCAGGAACAGGCTGAAGTCGGGGCAGGCGGCAGTGCTAGGCAAGGTACAGCAAAGCAAGGGTCAAAGCCAGTAATCAGTCCAAGGCAGAGGCTAGGTAGTAACCAGGAACGGAGTCAGGAACAGGAACCAGGAACAAAGTCAGGAACGGGCAACAGAGCACACGACTAGCGTGGAGACCTGTTGCCAAAGCAAGGAGTGAGTAGTGGGCCCTGCCTTAAATAGCGGGGCCCGATGATGACATCATCTGGGTGCCACGGGTTAGTTTCCTGCCGCAACCCCTTTAAAGGCCGACGGGGCACGCAACAGCTGAGACTTATAGGGGGAGGGATCAAAGAAAGCGCTGGGGTCAGAAAGAGATGAAGGGGAAGAATGCTGGGATAATCTCTGGAGGGGGGACAATTGATAATAATGGGAAGGAGAAAAAGAAAATGTGGATTAGTTGGGGGGGGGCGGTGGAAGAGAGAAAGTTGATACATATTATTAAATTCCTTCCTCCCTCTGTTAATCAACAGCAATCACCGGGTGACCACAAATTAAAAAAGTTCCCAGGTATGACAATGATGGGGAGCAAGGTTTTGGAGATCTGAAGAAAAGGGTAGATGGCAATTAAAGGATCTTTGTGTGTGAAAAATCAGTGCTGGAAGGAGGGGTTCACGGATAAGAGATCTTTTGTTTTTGTTTTTAAATATCATTTGCAAGGAGAAAGGGGCTAGGGTTGTTGTCTATCCTCCCCCCTAACCTTTTTCTAATTATGGGGAAGAGAAGGGGATCACAGGGATTTGTCAGGTCTCCCCCGCCAACTTCTTTTTATTAGATTGGGGTAGAGGATTGCAGGTGGTAGGGGCAAGGCACCACACTTCTAATCTTTATTGTTAGACAGCTAGCACTTGTGGAACTTGAATCTAGCCTGGCTAGATTTAGGATGATTTTCAGCTGAAAACCTAGCTGATTAGGTTCAGCTGAAAATTTTGGCCAAATGAATAGTCTAACAGTACAGCCTAGTATATGCAAACTTGGAGTAACACATTTATACTATTTATTTACACACATTGCAATAAAGCACAATACCGCATTGTGTAAAGGAATCGTTATTTCAATACAGCATTACTTATTTGTTACCTAAGAAGAGAAAAACTGTTACTTAAAAATTTTTCAGGCAAAGTGGAACGCCAGATTATAGTAGCAGATCACCTTCAAACTTTGCAAGCTGCTGAGAACATCTTGAATGCTATAAAAATCAGCTGGAAAAATGATCAAAACTTTGGGTAAGGAATTGAGAATGCAAACAGATTCTCCCCTAGATTTATCAAAATGCTATATTTATAGCAGAAATAGCACCTGCAATAAAAAAGGAGGGCGAGAGAGAGAGAGAGAACCTCTGTAGAGACCAATATGTCACTTTAAGTATTTATACCACTGTAATAGGGAGTACTTTTCACTCGGTGTGGGGATTTGGGGGTGGAGTAGGTTTGGGGGAGCAGTTATACATACCTAATAGGAGGTACAAACAGCAAAGTTCCAGAAGGAGCCTTGGTGCATGACTCCCAGCCAAGGTTTGTCACTGCAGTGATTGAGCTAAAGTTGGGAGGAGTTTTAAAATGGGAAAGCATTATTATCATCTTATTTCATATCTTTTAAAACTTTTCTGGTGTAAAAATGTCAAACTAAGTACACTGCACATGCCCAAGTTCATTAATATTATTGTACAATATATTTTCATGTGGACTGATTAACTTTAATCATGTCTTATCCTGCTTTGCTTCAGTTTTTAAGTAAATTATGCTCTGTCTTAATAAACAACTGTGCTTCTGGTTAGAGTGTGGTATACAGTAGTCACTGACATTCTTTTTTTTATTTGTAGACTTATCAGGAAGTCATACCTGGAAATAGCATTGTTATATTTTCATCTGGCCTGTTTAGATACAAAAAAGAAAACAAAGGTGGATTTACCAAAATCGCCAATCACAGATGCAGAGAAAACGGTAAATCTCTGAATATTTACTGGACGATACAATGGATTTTATGCAGTTCCTCCAGTATTAGTAGAGATTGATTGTTAATTAATATTATTAACTAAAATTATTACTAATTTCAACTACAAATTGCTTAAGTTGAAAGGAAGCTCAGTGACTATTGCTTTTCAAACTCATTTTTAAAAATGAGATAGAAACTGAGCTGTAAGGGATCTGGCTGAGTTAGCTGGATCGACTTATATGGTATTTAACTTGAACCAGATACTCAGCATTGTAGGTTTCTCACTGATACTACTCAGCTAGCAGAAAGTTAGCCTGATAAGTTTATTCAGCTAAACTTAGCCAGATAACTGTATTCCACCTTGGAACACCCCTGGATTACTCCCCTGGATTACCCCTCCCCCAAGTTATCCAGCTAAGTACTTAGTACATAGCCGGATAACTCGGGCCGGTGTTACTGGTAAGATTTTTGAAACCTTGGGTTTTGTCCAGCTAAGGCTAAAGGCTGGACAAATCCTTTTCAATATAGACCTCTTTATGTTTAATAGCAAATAAAAGTTTGTTGTGTCCGTCGGTTCCCGACGCCCTCTCTCCGCCCTCCTTACCTCTTTGGCGCCTCCCTCTTCGTCTGTGGGAATATTGGCTGCCACAGCGTTCTTCTGCCGAAATCCTCTAGCGTCACCGGACTGGCTGGACGCTGCTAACTGCCATGTTTCATGGAGGCCTAAGGGTGCGGCGCAGCCCCGACAGAAGTACCGGCAATGGCGCGAACCTCAGGGGCGTCCCCCTAAGATGACGTCACCCGCGACGCATATTTAAGGTCTGAGAAATTGCTAACAGATTGAGTTAGCAAGGATAAGGATTCGTTCTATCTACGCTACTCTGCCTCCTCGGACTAATCAGGGGTACCCGCTCCTCGGGGGCCTCACTCTCTCTCTTACTTTGTAGATTGCAGTCTGGAACCGGTACTCGCTTCTCGAGGGCCCTTGTTCCCGGACTTCTTCGAATTCACTTCTGCCTGGAAGTCATCGCTGCCTACTACATCTGTGAGTTACCATCGCTCTCTCAAAGCTTTCCCTGGAACCAGGTACTCACTCCTCGAGAGCCTATACATTCCAGCTCCTGGGCTTCTATGAGACATTGTGTGAGTGTTACCATCTGGTTCGGTACAAGAACTCTGCATACCCTGCCTACTCACTATATTTCAGTTTCTCTACAGCTCAGCCTTCAGGGATCGCTGTTCCAGTGTCTGAGGGACTACAGCCCAGCCGGGCATTCCATCTCACTACTGCCATCTCTGGTGGTTCAGTATACTGTCTAATAAAAGAACTAGTGTGTGTCTGTCTCCATAGTCTGAGCCTGATCGGTGGTCCCTCTCAGGATCTTCCCCCCCCCCCCCCCCCCCCAGAGTGTAGTCATCTGCCATTGGTCCAAGGATCTACCCACAACTCTCCTAAATAACACCAGAAAACAATAAAGTCAGACAATCTAAGTATCAAAATGTAAATTTGCAAATAGTTATATGTATACTGATCCATTAGCAGCTTAGGATAAAATACCCAGAGTTCTGTAATAAAGAAATCTTGTATCTGGATTTAGAAATGAAGAAATATATTTTTGTAGATTGAACTCAGAGAGGGTAACTTTCAAAACCGTTGGTGTGTGCCCATGTGGGTGCATGATAATTTACTATTCCCTATACGTACCTGGATCAGTCCAGACAGTGGGTTATATCCCCCGACCAGCAGATGGAGTCAGAACAGAGTTTGAGAGCGTCAGCATATAGAGTAGTGCACCCTCTGCTGGAGCTCAGTATTCTTCTGACTCCAGCAGATGTGAGTGGGGGGATCCACTAGCTCCCCCAGATTGACAGGGTTTCTTCATTTTTGGTTATTTCTTTCTTTATACCAGGACAAGCAGGATGCTAGTCCTCACATATGGGTGACATCGGTAATGGAGCCCTATGTACGGAAAAACTTCTTTAAAAGTTTCCATGAAACTTTTGACTGGCACCAGAGTGCCTACTGAGCATGCCCAGCATGCCATGATATTCCCTACCACGGGGGTCTCCCTTCAGTCTTCTTTTTTCCGTGAAGCACTTAGCATCGCGGTATAATTGGAGTCCTGAGGTGAATTCACCACCTTAAAAAAGTTAATCTTTTTCGGAAAAAAATTAGTCCCACCGCAAGGGTTTCCCTTCGACAACACCACGGTAACTTTTTTTCCCTTCGGTTTCCGGCCGGTACCGAGATTTTTTGGTCATCGCCGTCGACGGCTGTCCGGCAACATGGCCTCCGGGTTCAAAAAATGCCCGAACTGTGCGCGGAATATGTCGATAACCAACCCGCACTTGGAATGTGTTCTTTGCCTAGGCAAAGATCACAACATAAAATCGTGTAATTTATGTGCGGAGATGACCTCAAAAGGCCGTCGTCTCCGAGCTGAGAAAATGGAGCAATTGTTTAATATACAATTGCTTCCGAAGGCATCGACTTCCGTTCAGTCATCGCCATCAGGATCCGTCCGTCAGGTCCTTTTGAAGAAAAGTCGTCCGGAGGCGGGAGACGCTTCAATGCCTTCCCCGTCTATATCGTCGAAGGCATCCACTTCTGGGAGTGAAAAACAGAAGGAAAAACATCGACACCGGCATCGACGACGCCAAGCTCCGATGACCGAAGACCCATCGACAGGTACGGCCTCACCCGCAAAAATACCTCGGACGAGTGCGGAGGCTTCGAGGCCTACTGATCCAGGGCGATCCCCACCGATATCGGTGCCGGGTTCCGTGCCCCCTTAGGGCTCTGAGGGGGTATCGGCATCGCCATCACCGCCTCCCTCCATAGCTGCTCTGGTATCACCAGCTATGAGAGTGGAACTTGACTCATACATACGTCAAGCGGTGCACCAGGCTCTGCGCGATGCGATTCCGCCACAGCCACCGACACTTCCATCGATGCCGATTCCGATGCCGGGAGAACCATCACACTTGAAGCCGCCGGCACCGACAATGCCACGGGAACCGGTGCCACCGGTGCCACTGATGCCACGGGAACCGGTGCCACCGATGACTACACCGATGCCAGTGGAGGATGTCTCGATGCTCCATCCTTTCATCACTAAATTGGACACTCTGCTGGACATCCTTTCAAATAAAACACCAGAAGAGCCTATTCCAGGCCCCTCTGGAGTACCAAGACCTCCAAGGCCTCATTCTCCTCTATTACCAGCACGGCCTAAAGCACCATCCATAATACCAGTCACTCCTCACACTCCACAAGAGGTGGCTACTGACACCAGTTCTGAATATTCATCAGATGCAGATATATTTTAGAACCCTCTCCACCTGACGACCACAGGAAGTCACCTCCTGAGGACCTTTCCTTTACAAATTTTGTAAGGGATATGGCTGATACCATCCCCTTTCAACTACAAACAGAGGTGGATACAAGGCAGAAAACCTTGGAGGTTCTACAATTTGTAGATCCTCCTAAGGAAATGTTGGCAGTACCTGTTCATGAAGTGTTTCAAGACCTTCAGTACAGAATATGGGAACACCCAGGATCAGTTTCAGCAGTCAACAAAAGATCAGAGGCAACTTATTTGGTACAACCTATTCCAGGTTTTCAAAAATCACAGTTGCCCCACCAGTCAGTCGTCGTAGAATCCGCCCAGAAAAAGGCGAAGCGACTGAAATCACATTCATCTACACCACCTGGCAAGTACAGTAGATTTTTGGATAACCTAGGACGTAAAGTATTTCAGGGTTCCATGCTGGTATCCAAAATAACATCATACCAGCTTTATATGAACCAATATCAGAGGAACCTCTGGAAGCAGGTTCAAGACCTAGCTCTTTCTCTCCCTGAGCAGTATCAAGAGCCATTCCAAAATGTCATCCATAAAGGCCTCGAATCAGGAAAACACGAGGTCAGAGCCACTTATGACTGCTTCGAGACTGCAGCAAGACTTTCTGCTTCAGGCATAGCTGCACGCAGATGGGCATGGCTAAAGGCCTCTGATCTCCGTCCAGAGGTGCAAGAACACTTGGCTGATCTTCCTTGCTTGGGGGACAACCTTTTTGGGGAGAAGGTAAAGGAAGCTGTGGCGACTATGAAAGACCACACAGAAACCCTAAAGCAATTATCCTTACTACCACAGGATACTCAGCCTTCCACAAGAAGAGTTCCAAAGCGTGATGCCAGACGTCCTTACTACCGTCCACGCAGGTATTATCCCCCAGCAAACAGACCCAGAGCAGCCTGTCCACCTCAACTCCAACAACCTAGGCAGAGGCCTCCAAGGGCACAACCACCACCACAAACTGCCACTACATCTGGTTTCTGAAACAACCCAGAGAGCAGCAGCCTTATCAACCCGTTCCCACATTTACCAGTAGGGGGTCGAATAACACATTTCCAAAGCATTTGGGCCTCCATCACCACCGACCAGTGGGTGTTATCCATCACAGCTCACGGTTACAGACTGGATTTTCTTACTGTTCCAAAAGAAAACCCACCACTTCCATCTTGGACAGTAAATCAACATTCCATGATTCTTCAAACAGAATTATCCACCCTTCTGAGAGCCAGGGCCATAGAACCAGTTCCTGGACCTCAAAAGGGCAGAGGATTCTACTCCCGATATTTCCTCATTCCAAAGAAAACAGGAGGCCTTTGACCCATTCTAGACCTCAGAAATCTCAACAAATTTCTCAAAAAAGAAAAATTCAGGATGGTATCCTTAGGCACCATTCTACCTCTTCTTCAAAGGGGAGATTGGCTCTGCTCTCTGGATCTTCAAGATGCCTATGCTCACATTCCCATCTTTCCTCCTCATCGCCAGTACCTGCGATTTCTGGTAAAAAATCAACATTTTCAATACAGAGTGCTGCCATTCGGCCTTGCATCAGCCCCACGAATATTCACAAAGTGCATGGCTGTAGCAGTGGCACACCTCCACAAACAAAGAGTGCACGTGTTCCCTTATCTGGACAATTGGCTCATCAAGAGTCAATCAAAAGAAGGAGCTCTCACTTCTCTCAAGCTCACTATCCATGTGCTTCACTCCTTGGGATTTCTCATCAACTACCAGAAGTCTGGATGAACTGGTGGTGGTTCAGAGTGACGTGCTTGAGGTTCCAGGAGAATTGGAAAAGGACTGGGTGAACTGGCAAAGGTATTGGAGAACTGGTGATTTCAAGTAGACATGCAAGTATTTTCAAAACAGTGTACAGTGGAAGGGAGTGGACAGTGGAGTGCCTCAGGGATCTGTATTGGGACCCTTACTTTTTAATATATTTATAAATGATCTGGAAAGAAATACGACGAGTGAGATAATCAAATTTGCAGATGACACAAAATTGTTCAGAGTAGTTAAATCACAAGCAGATTGTGATACATTGCAGGAAGACCTTGTGAGACTGGAAAATTGGACATCCAACTGGCAGATGAAATTTAATGTGGATAAGTGCAAGGTGATGCATATAGGGAAAAATAACCCATGCTATAATTACACAATGTTGGGTTCCATATTAGGTGCTACAACCCAAGAAAGAGATCTAGGTGTCATAGTGGATAACACATTGAAATCATCGGTTCAGTGTGCTGCGGCAGTCAAAAAAGCAAACAGAATGTTGGGAATTATTAGAAAGGGAATGGTGAATAAAACGGAAAATGTCATAATGCCTCTGTATCGCACCTTGAATACTGTGTACAGTTCTGGTCGCCGCATCTCAAAAAAGATATAATTGCGATGGAGAAGGTACAGAGAAGGGCTACCAAAATGATAAGGGGAATGGAACAGCTCCCCTATGAGGAAAGACTAAAGAGGTTATGACTTTTCAGCTTGGAGAAGAGACGACTGAGGGGGGGATATGATAGAGATGTTTAAAATCATGAGAGGTCTAAAACGGGTAGATGTGAATTGGTTATTTATTCTTTTTTGATAGTAGAAAGACTAGGGGGCACTTCATGAAGTTAGCATGGGGCACATTTAAAACTAATCGGAGAAAGTTCTTTTTTACTCAACGCACAATTAAAATCTGGAATTTGTTGCCAGAGGATGTGGTTAGTGCAGTTAGTATAGCTGTGTTTAAAAACGGATTGGATAAGTTCTTGGAGGAGAAGTCCAGTACCTGCTATTAAGTTCACTTAGAGAAAAGCCACTGCCATTAGCAATGGTAACATGGAATAGACTTAGTTTTTGGGTACTTGCCAGGTTCTTATGGCCTGGATTGGCCACTGTTGGAAACAGGATGCTGGGCTTGATGGACCCTTGGTCTGACCCAGTATGGCATTTTCTTATGTTCTTACGTGCATACTTTATAAAATACCTTCCTCTGCATATTATGTGTGTACGTTATATTTTTTCATGCACCTAAAATATACACACATATGTATATAAAAAAGACAGATATTATGCACTTTCTTGCATTGGAAATGTTGTGATCTGCTATGCTGATGGGAGGAGCTAGCAGATGATGGTAGCAGTCTGATAGGATATGCAAAGGAGTTGTCAATCTGATATAGTTCTGCTCCTGTGGAAGGAGGAGTTAGTTATCTATAATGATGTAGACTGCTGAGTTGGCAACCTGTACCAGCGGAGTATTAGAGAAGGTGCTCAGCTGGGCAGGAATGTAAATAGGTGAATCCTTGGGCCGATGGCAGATGACAGCGCTCTCAGGAGGGAATCCTGAGAGGGGCCACCGGCTAGGCTGGAGTATGGAGACAGACACAGATAGTTCTTTTATTATACAGGTAGTAGAACCACCAGAAGTGGCAGTAGTGAGCTGATATGCCCAGCAGGGCTGAAGTCCCTCAGAGACTGGAACTGCGATCCCAGGGTTGCTGAGCTGTAAAGAGACTGTAGATAGTGAATAGACAGAGTATGCAGATATACATAGCCAGTACTTAGATGTTAACTTACATAAGGTCTGGAGAAGGCTCAGTAGCTGGGAAGGGTTAGGCCCTCGAGGAGCGAGTACCTGGTTCCAGGGCAAGCTCTGAGAGAGCGGTTGTAACTCACAATAGTCTGTATCTGTAATGGCTTCTAGGCAGTAGAGAGTCTTCAGAGATTTCAGGAACATGGGCCCTCGAGGAGCGAGTGCCGGTTCCTATCTGTATCTGAAATAATAACTCCCAAATGTCTATGTCTGTAGTAGCTTCCAGACAGTGGAGAATCTTCAGAGTGTTTAGGAACATGAGCTGTCGCGGAGCGGGTGCCGATTCCTATATGCCGACTGAAATAGTAACTCACAAATGTCTGTACCTGCGATAGCTTCTAGACAGTAGAGCGTCTTCAGAGTATTCAGGAACATGGGCCCTCGAGGAGTGAGTACCGGTTCCTATTTGCAGTCCAGGGGTGGATTGGCCTATCGGGGGATCGGGCTTCCCCCAGTGGGCTGGTCGCTCCCATCACATGATTTTTTTTTTTTTCCTTCCCGGCCAAAGACAAGAAGAGGGTCTGCTGGCGCTGCGGCTCGAAGAGAAACCTGCGGGCAGGGCCGGTGGAAGCACTAGGCGAACTAGGCCTGAGCTGCCGAGTATTAGGGGTGCCGCGAGCAGTGGTATCCCGAGGGGAGCCAATGCCCCCGGGCGCAGGGAGGCTCATGCAGCGCAGCGACAAGCATATAACAGGCAGATCGGCAGGGCCGTGCTGAGGCTCACGTCACCACAGCCCGAAGAAAAAGATCGCGTTTAAACGCGCTGATGCTCCTCTTCCTTCTTGCCTGTGCGGCCCCGGAAGTAAACGATGCCGGAGCCGCGTGGGCAGGAAGGAGGAGGAGCATCAGTGCGTGCAGAAGAGGAGCAGCGCTTACGGGCCGCCGCGAATCCCAAGTCACAGTGGCTCGAGAAGAGGAAGAGGCCCGGTAGCAGGGCCGCCGCAGCCCGGAAGATCAGGGCAGCTGCAGAGCCCATCCTGTGGCGACCCGCGAAGAGGAGGCCCAGAGGTAAGAGAGAGGCTGAGGGCCTGTAGAATGTGTGTGTGTGTGCGCATGTATGAGATGAGTTGAGAGATTGTATGTGAGAGTGAGTTGAGAGATTGTGTGTGAGAGTGAGGACCTGAATGTTGGCAGAGATAGCATGTGAGAGCCTCTGAGTGTGTGAGAGAGACAGCATGTGACAGTGAGAGCCTGTGTGTATGAATGATTGTATGAGAGAGAGCATGTGACAGTGAGAGCCTGTGCTTGAGCAAGACAGCCTGTGGGAGTGAGAGAGCCAGTGTGTATGAGAGTCAGACAGCATGTGCCAGTGACAGACTGTATGAATGATTGTATGAGAGAGAGCATGTGACAGTGAGAGCCTGTGTGTGTGTGAGAGAGAGAAATGCATGTGAGAATAAGAACGTGGTTGTGTGTTTGAGGGAAGAAGATGGAGAGAAAAGAAACAGAAAAAAAGACAATATAAAAGGAATTGGCAAAAAAAATAAGAAAGGGAAGGTGGAAAAAAATAAGAAAGGGAAGGTGGAAAAAAAAAGCCTGAGATCAACCAATTAGAAAACTAAGATGAGACATCAAAGGTAAAAAAAAAATAAATTACTTTTTAGTGATTGGCACATGTAATCTTTGGGAATGTGCAAGAATAGCACTTTCTCTATGCGGATCTCACAATGTACGAGATCAGCATGGAGAAAGTGGAAGCCCACGGGGCCTGCACAGAGGAGGCAGCAGAATGGGCTTCAATGTCAATAGCAGCAGTCGGCACCTCCCCAATAGCCATGTGGCAGCAGTGACAGTGGCAGCAGAGTAATGAGAGAGGTTCCGAAGTTGCTGGTAAAAGAGAGGGGGGTCTGCCTTTAGTGTGTGCATGTGTATGAATGGGACTCTGCCTGGGGGTGTATGTGTGTGAATGCATGGGTGCCATCCTGGGGGTCTGTGTGTGTGAGAATGAATGTGTGCATGCCTGGGGGATGGGGAGGGCGTGGTGTGAGAATGACTGGGAGCTTGCCTGGGTGTGTGTGTTTGTGTGTATGTGAGAGAGACAGTGAGTGTGAGAGCATGAGTGTGTATGAGAAAATCCAAGGGAGTAAGAGTTTGTGTGTGTGTGGGGGGGGGGGGTGTGGAGGGGGAGAGAGTGTCTTAGAGCCTGAGAGTGTGTCAGTGTCAGCGAGAGTTATGGTGGATATAAGAGCATGAATGTGTATGTATGTGACAGTGTATGTGTGAGAGAGAATGGACATGTGAGTATGTGTGAGAGAGAGAGGATAACCTCTTAATCCTCGACAATATCAGGGTGACTAGAAATCAAGAGCTCCCACAGAAGGGGACAGCAGGGGCTTTTTAAAATCCTTATTAGTTTTAATTATTGAATATTATTTGATGTCTGCTCTTTTTGAAATATTTTATTGGTGTTATATACAAATTTTTGAAAATTTCCCTGAGTTAAATTACTGGATGCTCTATTCATCAGCAGTTTTGAAATATATATTTTTAGTATGATTTTCCTATTGTGATGTTTTATAGTTCTTGATTTTATTGTTTGATGTTTTATGAGGAATTATGGTATTTTCTGTTTTTCCATTGCTGCATTACATACAGTCTAACTTGTGATTTCCAGTTCAGTTTGTCTGTGCATTTCTGTGTATATTTTATGGTCCCTTTATTCTGTATTTGGTGACTCACCAAATTGTCAGGTCGATACTGTATCGTGCGGTTGAAGATTTCCCGTCTGTAACATGCTGGGAGCACACAATTCGGACGCGTAAGGCGATCCAGCGATATAGTCTCCAGTTTCACGCGTCCTTAGCGCTTCTTAAAACAGACGCATAACCTTTCCCGCACGCAGCATGTAAATGATATGTAAATGAACGAATTAGCTGTATAACGAAGGAATTAGCTATTCCCCTCCGATACTGTGACGCGCGCTCCGACTATCGCTTTTTTTCCCTGCCGATTTGCCACGCGTTTAACCTGTTAGTTTACCGCCTACCCCTACCCCTACGTTAGAGGCAGGAGTAAGGGTAAGCGGCAAACTTTCCCCCAGCCCCGGCTCACCTGCCCTGGTCGCGTCCATGGGTGCCGGTCTCCGGGGTAGCCCCAGTCCTCTCCCTCCTCCCGAAGCAAAAAAAAAAGCGAAAAAAAAAATCCAATGCGGCCCCACTTCGGCAGCTCCCCTTTGGCAGCCCCCCTTCGGCGGAGACGGCAGTGTAAAGCGAGACGGACCTTTGGCGGAGACGGCACTGTAAAGCGAGACAGACCGCGGCGCAAGGAGAGGAGGAGAGAGAAGACGCAACTTACTCCAGCCAGCCAGCCCTCCTCCGGACAGCGGCTCCTCTGCCTCCCAGCTGCCGGCGAAGATAGACGCCCGAATGGGTAGGCCCCTCGTGCAATTTGACCTCAAGGCGTGACGTCACGACGTTTGGCGTCACGGCATGCGACGTCACGCCTTGAGGTCAAATTGCACGAGGGGCCTACCCGTTCGGGAGTCTATCTTCGCCGGCAGCTGAGAGGCAGAGGAGCCGCTGTCCGGAGGAGGGCTGGCTGGCTGGAGTAAGTTGCATCGTCTCTCTCCTCCTCTCCTTGCACCGCGGTCTGTCTCGCTTTACAGTGCCGTCTCCGCCGAAGGTCCGTCTCGCTTTACACTGTCATTTCAAATGACATTTGAAATGACAGATACCAGCGTGGCCGTGAAGCATTAGGCCTGAGCACCCAGGTTACTGTATAGGCGCTCTATACTGTAAAATGGGTTGCGCGGGCCTAATGCTTCCCTAACACTTTGCAGACGCGGCATGCATTTGCATGCAATTAGAAGAGAGTATCGAGCGGTAGGTGAAGAGAACTGTGCGTGCGGGGAACGAGGGTGCGCCAGGCACTGCCGCACTCTTTCTACCGCGGCCTTAGAGTATCGACCTGTGTATGTGTAATTGGGTACCCATGGGCCAGTATGGAGAAAAATCCCCCGGGCCACTATTTTCCCACAATCCGCCCCTGTTGCAGTCTGAAATAGTAACTCACAATGTCCGTATCTGCGATCACTTCCAGGCAATGGAGAATCTTCAGAGGGTTTAGGAACATGAGCTCTCGAGGAGCAAGTACCGGTTCCTATCAGTATTCTGAAATAGAGAAAGAGAACGGGACCCCCGAGGAGCGGGTACCCCTGGTAAGTCCGAGGAGGCAAGTCGCATAGAACGAAGCGGGTCCTGTAGAATCCCCGCAATCAGTCCAATTGTGGTGGAGCAGCTTGGATAGCCGAAGCGATTCCTTGCTAACTCAATCTGTTAGCAAAAGTAAAGACCTTTTATGTTGGAAGTGGATGGCGTCAATACAGGGGGATGCCCCTGAAGTTCACGCCCTTGCTGGTACATACTTCGGAGCGCGCACGCGCGCACTACGTCATCAGGAACATTTATTTATTTATTTATTTATTTCCGATTTTTATATACCGGCATTCGAGACAGCAGTCACATCATGCTGGTTCACATAGAACATGGGTGCATAGTAAACATAGTAAACATAACTATAACGATGGTGCTGAAAAGGCAGTTACATATAACAGGGTGATAAGAACTTGGCTGAGAAGAAAGAGAAAGGACAGGTTATTAATTCACACAGGTAAATGATAGAGGATATGGTTAAACAAGGTGTAGTTGGAGATTAGTTGACCATGTTGGCGTCCGGGAAAGCTTGAATGAATATCCAGGTCTTTAGTCTTTTTTTGAAGGTTGAGATGCATGGTTCTGTTCTGAGATTTGAGGGGATGGAGTTCCATAACGGTGGAATGGCTGTAGAGAAAGCCCGGTCTCTTAGAGTGCAGTGTCTAGTAGATTTGGACGGTGGTACCTGTAGCGATCCCTTGTATGCATCTCTTGTCGGTCTTGACGAATTGTGTAGTCGGAGAGGGATCTGTAGGTCAATGGGAGCCAGTTGGTGGATGATTTTGTATGTGGTAAGAATGGCCTTGTATATTATTCTAAAGTGTATAGGTAGCCAATGGAGGCTCTTTAGAATCGGGGTTATGTGGTCCCTTCTCCTGGTATTTGTCAGAATTCGTGCAGCTGCATTTTGCACCATCTGAAGCGGTTTGGTGTATGAAGCGGGAAGGCCGAGTAGGATGGTGTTACAATAGTCTAATTTTGAAAAAATGATTGCTTGTAGAATGGTTCTGAAATCTTGGGCATGGAAAAGAGGTCTAATTCTTTTCAGCACTTGTAGTTGGTAGAAACAGTCTTTGGTGGTTTTGTTAATGGTGGCTTTGAAATTCAGGCGATTATCAATTAGGACTCCTAGGTCTCTCACTTGTGTGATTGTTGGTGTGGCTTGTTGTGCAGAGGTGATGGTGCTATTTTCTGAGGCGATGAGCAGGAGTTCAGTTTTGCTGGAATTTAATACCAGGTTTAGGCTGGTGAGGAGGAGTTTAATTTTTTGAAGGCATGTATCCCAGTAAGCCAGAGTTTGTGCGAAGGAATCCTTAATGGGTATCAGGACCTGTATATCATCCGCATAAAGGAAGTGTTTGAGGTTAAGGTCGGTGAGAAGTTGGCATAACGGTGTAAGGTAAATGTTAAATAAAGTAGGAGACAGGGAGGACCCCTGTGGGACTCCTACTGACGACGGATGTTGAGAGGATTCTTTGTTCTGTATCTTGACCTTGTATCCTCTATTGCTGAGAAATGATATGAACCAAGATAGTGCTGTGCCTGAGATACCTATGGAGGCTAACTGGTGAATGAGTAAGGAATGATTGACGGTGTCAAAGGCGGAAGAAAGGTCCAGTAGGATCAGTAAGAAGGCTTGACCTTTATCGAGGCCCAGGATGAGGTGATCTGTTAAGGAAATGAGGAGGGACTCCGTGCTTAGTGTTTTGCGGAAACCGTATTGTGATGGGAATAGGAGGTTGTTTTCTTCAATGTAGTTTGAGAGTCGGGTGTTCACCAGTTTCTCCATAATCTTCGCTATGAAGGGGAGGTTGGCGATCGGTCGGTAGTTGTTTGGGTCATTAGGATCTAGATTAGGTTTCTTGAGTAATGGTTTGAGAGAGGCCAATTTTAGGTCATCTGGGTAAGATCCATGTGTTATTGAGCAATTTATGATGTCTGACAGGGATTTGGAGATGGAGTCAGGAATTGATAGAAGCAATTTCGAGGGGATGTGGTCCGAAGGGTGAGAAGATGGTTTCATTTTCCGTAAAATGCCTTGGATCTCAATGGAGGAAGTGAGTTCCAGTTCTTCTAAGCGTGTATTTTTGAAGGCGGTCTGAGGTGGTGTTGAGGTAGATGCAGTGTTAGGGGGCAGCTGAGTTAGAAGTTTGCTGATTTTGGTGTTGAAAAATAGCGCTAGTTCTTCCGCTTTAGATTTGGCTTGGTTGAGAGCGATTTCTGAAGGGTTTAATTGAGTGAGGTTAGAGACGTAGCTAAAGAGGGCTTTAGCGTCGAAGATTAGGTGGTGGATCTTGGATGCGTAGTAGTTCCTCTTGGATCTTAATGTATTCGATTTGTATTGGTGAAGAGTAGATTTATAGGTAGATAGAGTGATGGTGCATGGGTTTTTACGCCATTTAGCCTCATTTTGTCTTAGCAGTAGTTTGAGCTTTCTTAGCTCTGGGGTAAACCATGGTTGTCTTTTGGACGAGTTGGGGTGAGGTTTTTTTGTTGTTAGGGGGCATAGCTTGTTGGCTATCGATTCCGTGATGTTGTTCCAAGATTGAAGTGCTGAGTTTGGATTGGTGAAGTCAACTTGGGTGAGATGTGATAATAAGTGATTGCTAAGATCTTCTGTGGTGCATGTTTTCCTGTAAGTGAAGCAATGTGAGGGTATGCGAGGTGGACTGGTATCTTTTATTGAGAATGAGGAAGTTATGAGGGAGTGATCTGACCATGGTACCTTTGTGCAGGTGGGGTGCTGGACCAGTTTGATTGCTGTATTGACGAAGATAAGGTCTAACGTGTGTCCGGCTTTGTGTGTGGGTTTGTTAACTAGTTGAGTGAAACCTAAAGCGGAGTATGCTGTGAGTAAGGCTTCGCAGTTGGGTGATAATGTGGAGTTGTCGACGTGCAGGTTGAAGTCACCTAAGATTATTGCTGGGGCATCTAGATTGATAAGGGAAGTAGTTAGTTCGACCAGAGGAGATGCGTCTGTTTCCAGTAAACCTGGAGGAGCGTAGAGAAGTAAAATTTGGAGTTTGTCTGACGAGAAGAAGCCAAATTCGAGTTTCGAGTCAGTATTGGAGGAGTGTTGAGTGAATCTGAGGTCCTTTTTTGTAGCTAGGAGGATTCCTCCTCCTTTTTTTTTTCCCTGACGTGGGATGGAGAAGAAGTTGTATGTCTCTGTAGGTAATTGGTTGATTATTGCAGTATCTGAAGGTTTGAGCCATGTCTCAGTAATTGCGCATATGTCCGGTTTCACATCGATGAGATAGTCGTTTAGTATTACTGATTTCTTAGTTAGGGATTGTGCGTTGAATAGTGTTAACGTAAATAGTGTGAGGCCTAGCAGTTGGGTAATGGGAGTGATCACGATTGGAGAGAGGGATTTAAGGTTATGGTAATGGGTGTGTCGAGTTGAATGTCCTTTGGTAGGTGGACAGTGTGGGAGGATTGGGATTGGAAAGGATGGAGACATTCTTCTTAGATTGTTGGAGTGGAAGCTGGAGTGGCTGGACTGGATGCGGCTGGGCTGTATGCTGGATGTTGGAGAGGCTGGACTGGATGCTGGAGTGGCTGGACTGGATGCGGCTGGGCTGTATGCTGGATGCTGGAGAGGCTGGACTGGATGCTGGAGTGGCTGGACTGGATGTTGGAGTGGCTGGACTGGATGCTGGATGCTGGAGTGGCTGGACTGGATGCTGGAGTGGCTGGACTGGATGCTGGATGCTGGAGTGGCTGGACTGGATGCTGGAGTGGCTGGACTGGATGCTGGAGTGGCTGGACTGGATGCTGGATGCTGGAGTGGCTGGACTGGATGCTGGAGTGGCTGGACTGGATGCTGGAGTAGGTGGACTGGATGCTGGATGCTGGAGTGGCTGGACTGGATGCTGGAGTGGCTGGACTGGATGCTGGATGCTGGAGTGGCTGGACTGGATGCTGGAGTGGCTGGACTGGATGCTGGAGTAGGTGGACTGGATGCTGGAGTGGCTGGACTGGATGCTACGGTGGCTATAACGGGTATTGGCTTTAATGCAGGCAGTAAACTTTGTAGAGCTTCAGCACTTTTACTGTCTGTTACTATTGTATTGTTAAGGCTGTAGTCGTAGGCTGTAGTTACTTTCGTGGGTGTGGGTCTTCCAGCTGTAGTCACTTTCGTAGGCTGAAAGCTTGCTGAGATGGCGCTGGCTGGGCGCAGGCTGGTACTTGCTGGGTGAGATCTGGAAGAATCTCACCCAGCAAGTACCAGTATCTCATCCAGCAAGTATCAGTATCTCACCCAGCAAGTATCAGTATCTCATCCAGAACATGGCAGATCCGCAGCGTCAAGCCGGCCCGGGGATGCCGGGGAGAGGCGGCATGGAGACGCTGCAGCCGTAGCCATCCATCATGCCCGGAGGGAGTCGCCACACAGGAAGAGAGGGTGGAGCAAGGGCGAAAACAGGCACAAAGGCAACAGGAAATAGTCACGTGTACTGAAACATACATGTGTACTTTCGAAGCAAAAATACATGGTATTTTATAAACTGTGCAACTATTTTCTAACACCACTAGTCTGTGCTTTGCTGATAACAATTACCAGTAGTTACTTGCATAACATCCCATTTAAGATGGATTTTGCTATAGTCATAAAATAGGGGAAAGTCTATATTTAATAGCTTGAACATGTGGGTGAACATTTCATAATATAGCTGGGCAGTTCTCAAACTGAAACTGACACCGAACAAAATGAACACACATTATGCATTTTTAACAGTCAAATACCAAAATGAAAATTTCTTTTCTAGCTCTGCTGAATAATGGACATTTGCATTCGCAACATTTTGCCTTTAGTTTAGTGATTAGTGGTATAACTGGGTATGTTATAGGGATGGGTGAACTTCCTTTGTCCCATTTTGAATTCAGGGTCATATCTGCAAATACTTGGCTTAAATTTTCTCACATGATTAGAGTTATCTTTGACAAATTTAAATTTGACTCCTAATTTGAAAATATATATATATCTTAAATTAGTTTGGTGTTATTTAAATACCTGCAGATTCAAAGAATAGATTTTAAACCACTTAAAAATTTGCATCTATCTCAACTGGTGTAAGAAATCCGAAATAGGCAGTATTGAGATCTGAGTCAGGCTCACAGGGATTTATCCTAGTGAAGCCATAGATTTTGTTAGATTAATTGAAACACCCTTCTGCTTCCAGTGGCAATCCTACTGAATCAGTCTTTCACCTATCCCTAATATGCTATTACTGTTTGAACTAGTGTTATTATAAGCCATGAACATCCTTCATGGATTTTTTTTTGCAGAAAAATGAAAAAGAGGCAACTCTTAGCCAATCAGAACAGTATAGACTGCGGTCCTGGATTGCAATAAGAGCTGCTACACAGGTAAGAGTTAAGTTCCATGTATTTTGTCACACTGTACTTCGAAACTACTAGGGCAACATGGTTAAGTGTACCTCTAGAAGATATGTCACTGTGAAAAGTCTAGAATTTTCAGGTTCCACCTTTCTGATATTTGCTGTTGTCCTTTTTTTATAGAGTTCCTAAAACTCTTTTATTTATTTTGGCCTACTCTCAGCAGACAGGTGCTCATATAACAACCTACCAGCACAATTGGCAATAGCAATAAAAATGCTAGTTTTGAGTGAAGCTTTGAAACCTTCTATAACTGGGATGGCCAACTCCGTTCCTCGAGAGCCATAGACTGGCCTGATTTATAGGATATCCACAATGAATATGCATGAGATAAATTTGCATACAATTGAGGCAGTACATGCAAATCTATCTTATGCATATTCATTGTGGATATCCTAAAAACCTAGCCTATATGTGGCTTTTGAGGACTGAAGCTGGCCACCTATGCTTTATAAGAACTAATAAATACATACATATTCCATCCAGAACAGGTGTGTTCTATTCAGCTCAGCTATAGAACATTATAGAGAAGCTTGTCCTGATAAAGTCTATACCAGTGGTTCTCAAATCTATCCTGGAGGACTCCCAGCCAGTCAGGTTTTCAGGATATCCCAATGAATATGTATGAGATAAATCTGCAGGCCTAGCATGCAGTTTTTCTCTCATGCATATTCATTGAGGATATCCTGAAAACCTGACTGACTGGGGGCCATCTAGAACATGTTTGGGAACCTCTGGTCTATACTATATCTATTTTTAGTTTGAAATTTGTTGAGGATTTTCACTTTTCATGGACAGTAGATTCATTGTATAACTTAGGGAATGATTTACCCAAATTCAGGACTTAGAACAATATATGCTGAAAAATGTATTCAGCAAGTTTGGCAAATAAAATTAATCGCATCCTGTTTAAAAAATAATAATGGCTCAGAGGCCCTCTGTATCGCAGAAATAAAGTGTACACCCCTGATATTAAGTTTTTTTAGAGTGGCCCTGGCACTAACTTGAGTAAGCTTCATTCTCCCAGGACAAGCAGGATGGTATTGCTCACATATGGGTGACGTCACTGGACGGAGCCCTATCATGGAAAACTTTCTGTCAAAGTTTCTAGAAAACTTTGACTGGCACACTGAGTGCACTGAGCATGCCCATGCTTTTTTTCCGTTCAGGGACTCTGTGAGAGATTTCTCACAGAAATACTTGGAAGTTTTACTTCAAAAATAATTTTTCCCTACACAGGTCTTCCTTCGCATTCATTTAATCGACACTTGGTGAGTACTATGCCCTGTTTTACGGTCAGTTCCTGTCACCTCACTAACGGTTTCCCCGGCTTACCAACCAAATTGTGGCCTCCCTTCTCCCTATGATTTCATCCTCAGTTAGCCCACAAAGCCTGCGAGTGTCCTCTTGCGATCCTCCACTCTTATTTGGGCTAGAGGGATAGGGTCATCCACGGTTACCATTGCCACCAGGGCCGCTGTCGAGGCCATCGATGCTCTCGATTCCATCCACCATGCCTCCATTGATTCCCTCGGTGACTTCGTTGCGGTCAATGCCCCCATCGATGCTGTTGGTGCCTCCATCTATGCCGTCTTGCCTCCATCGATGCCATCGATGCTTTCATCAATTCTATCGATGCCCCCATCGATTCCATCGATGCCCCCTTCGATGCCATCGATGCCTGCATCGATTCTATCAGTGCCATTGGTGTTTACATCAATGCCACTGATCCCTCCATGAATTCCATCGATATCCATATCGATTCCATCGATGCCATCGATGTCCACATCGATTCCATCGATGTCCATATCAATGCCATCAATGCCATCAATGCCCATGTCAATTCCATCGATGCCATTGATGCCCATGTCGATGCCATTGATGGCAGTGTCGATTTCATCCATGCCATTGCCTGTGTCCATTCCATCGATGCCATCAACACCCACGTCATTTCCATCGGTGCCATCGTCGATTCCATCAATGCTTTCGTCGATTCCATCGCTACTGTTGATGCCCTCGTTGATGCCATTGATGCCACCATCGATTCCGTCGATGCCGACGTTGATTCCACCGATGCTATCGATGATGCAATGATTCATCGATGCCACATTGATTCTATCGATACCTATGTCAATAACATTGGTGCTTCCGTCGATGTTATCAGTGCTCCGCCCGTGCCATCAATGCTTCCATCGATGCCTTCGACGATACACTTGATGCCGCCTTCAATGATGCCATCTATACTGTCAATACTACCAGAGCATCTAAATGCAATCCTTCGACTAAAATAAACGCTCCATACTTCAGGTTCTTAACCAAAGCCCGGTATAATCCTAGGGCACTAGTCAGTGCCAGGAGCAGTGCGGGCATGGTGACAGTCCATTACCACTCGCCAACGAGACAATCCAACTCAGTGCCGGGGAAAGACTGGGCCAAGCAGCATGACAATCATCATCACCGGCAGGATGACCGTCCGCCACCGACGCAATCCAGGACATCGATGGCATCTTACTAGGTGCTGGAGAATGACCGGGCTGAGCGCCGAGGGAGACATTGCTACTGCCACCGACACTGTTCCGCACATCGGTGGCATTTCCTCGGTGCTGGAGAATGACCGGGCTGAGCTCCGAGGGATACTTATTCCACACTGGCGTCAATGTCCATTGTGCCAGTTGTGAAGTGGGCCCGGGTTCATGTGTCCTGTGCTCCTCTGCACCCAAGGCGTTCCCACCGACACCGGTGCCGGGTACTGAGCCACCACAAAATAATGTGGAAGCACCAGTAACACCTAGCCTGTCTCCTCTGTAGCTGCGCTACCATACCAGCTTACAGAGTTGAGCCGGACGTTTACATCCCTCAGGCTGTTCTTGATGCCTCCTGAAATCCATGGAGCCATCAATATTCACCCACTCGTCCTTCTGCGATCCACCATGAAGGATGGTAAGTACTCTAATCCCGCTTCAGCAACAATCCCATTGAAACCTGGTCTCTAAATCGGACCACATGGTTTTGGAAGGTTCTAGGTCATATTCTCCAAGAACCGAATTGGTGTCACATATCGCTATTGCCAGCTATGTTTGACACAACACCAAGAGAACCTCTCTACCAATAATTTGGGATTGCATCGAGACATCCTCCCGTTGCCGGAAACGGGACTCTGTACTCAATAATACTCTTGTTCTGGTTCCTAATTACGGCCCAAAGTCCCAGATACATTAGCTGATCTGCTAGACACAAGATCCAGCAATCACTGCCTCAATTGCAAGCCCACCTCGAGACCTGGTGACAGCTCTTGATGTTTTCTTGCACAGCAGACAGACATGTGGGTAAGACTTTTACCGCTCATGCTCCCGCATGACACCAGCTGATATCCAGTTTACATCAGCTCCGCCAGTTGGACAGCCTCCTGGCCTCTCAACCTTGCCGGATATCAGAACGGCCATCCCACTTAGTACCAGGGTTCTGGGTACAGTCCCCCAGATGCTACAAGGCGGGCGGGGTTTAATCCCACTATTCCTTCTTTCAACCAAAAGCAGATGCTCTCCGCCCATCCTGGACCTCAGAAATGTCAACAACTTTCTTCAGAAGGAACAGGTAAAATGGTGTCTCTCTTCACCGTGCTTCCCTTACCGCAATAAGTGGGTTACCTCTCTCCTATAGTCTTTCTAGGTGCTTCATAGTGAGTCAAAAACATTCCAATGCCAAGTTCTACCGTTTGCACTAGCTTCGACAACTTGCGTATTTCACCAAATGCTGTTTCTCTACGGAGCAAAACATCATTCATGCTTTTCCTTGCATGGACAACTGCTTAATATTTATTTATTTATTTATTTATTTATTTTATTTTATTTTATATACCGGCAACCGTTTGCACATCGTGCCGGTTTACAGATAACTTACAACCAAGGATATATAGGCAAAGCCTTTACAAAGAACAGTTTGTAACAATAAACTCAGTAACATAGCAATAACCAAGATAAAAAGGTGGGGAGGAGAGGTATATAGGTAGACAAGACAAAGGGAGGGGGAGGGGGGAGGGAGAAAAGGATACATAAGGAAAAGATATGTACAGGGGTTTGGGGAAAATGTGATAAACACATAGATTATTTACAGGTTAGTATAAGCGCAGAGGAACAGTGATTGGAGGGGAGAGGCGGGTACTAAGTAATATTTTAGGTTTGAAGTTCATTGGGGGGGTGGGTGCAGGGAGTATGTCCTGAAGAAGGGGTGTTGGTAGGGGTAGGCAGTTGGGTGAGGATGTTTGTAAGGGATGATGAAGATTGTGACTGGGGGTATGCTTGGAGGAAGAGCCAGGTTTTGAGTTTCTTTTTGAAGGTGGGTGTGGAGGTTTCGGTACGAAGGTCAAGGGGCATGGAGTTCCAGAGGGAAGGGCCTGCTAGGGAGAGGGCCCGTTTGGTGGTGGACATGAGTCTTGTGGATTTTATAGAGGGGTGAATAAGGGTTCCACGGAGCGAAGATCGGGTGGGTCTGGTAGAAGTACGTGGGAGGAAGGGGGGGTTTAGCCAGTTGTAATGTTCATTGGTAATACTTTTGTGGATGAGGGTAAGGGTCTTGTAGGTAATGCGTGAATGAATGGGTAGCCAATGGAGATTAATGAGGGTGGGAGTAATGTGGTCTTTCTTTTTGGCATTAGTGAGGATGCGTGCAGTGGCATTTTGGAGGAGTTGGAGAGGTTTGATATGGGAAGCAGGGAGACCAAGTAGGAGTCCGTTACAGTAATCAATCTTTGAGAAAATTATAGATTGAAGTACTGTGCGGAAATCAGAGAAGTAGAGGAGGGGTTTAAGTTTTTTTAGGGTTTGAAGTTTGAAGTAGCAGCTGCTAAGGATAGATTTGATGTATGGTTTGAAGGTAAGTTGGTTATCAATTATGACCCCCAGGTTTCTTGTGTCAGAGAGAAAGTTAGGGAGGTGGAAGGTGGAGGGGAAGGGTATGGGTATGGATGCATGTTTGGGGGAGATGAGGAGGAGTTCAGTTTTTTGTGGATTAAGGGCAAGGTGCATGTCAGATAGGAGTTGGTTTATAGAAGCGAGGATGGTGTTCCATTTTTGGATAGCAGTGAGTGCAGAATTTGTGAAAGGTATAAGGATTTGCACATCATCGGCGTAGATGAAGTGTGTGATACCAAGGTTGGAGAGGAAGTTTGTGAGGGGGATCATATAGATGTTAAATAGGGTGGAGGAGAGGGAGGAACCTTGGGGGACGCCACAATCAAGATTAACAGGAGGGGATGTAAAATTGTCAGTGAGTACTGTGTAGGTACGGTTGTGGAGGAAGGATTTAATCCAAGACAGAGCAGTACCTGTGATTCCTATGTTGACGAGGGTGTTGATAAGGATGTTATGATTTACAGTATCAAAAGCGGCGGAGATGTCGAGCATGGCGATGAGATAGGAGTTACCCGCATCCATACCTTTGATGATTGTGTCAGTGAGTGAGAGGAGGAGGGATTCCGTACTGAGGTGTTTTTGGAAGCCATGTTGTGTTGGTGGGAGTAAGTTGGATTGTTCTAGGTGGTCAGAGAGACGGGAGTTAACTAGTTTCTCAATAATTTTGGAGAGGAAGGGGAGATTGGAAATGGGACGGAGGTTGGATAGGTTGGAGGGATCAAGGGAAGGTTTTTTTAGGATGGGTTTGACCACGGCTTGTTTCAGGGAGCTAGGGACCAGGCCGTGTTCTAGGGAACAGTTCACGATTTTGGAGAGTGAGGAGGCTATTGTTTTGGGAATAGCGAGAAGTAATTTGGTAGGGATTGTTTCTGAGGGGTGGGAGGAGGGTCTCATCTTTTTTAAAATGTTTTCTATTTGTAGAGTGGAGGAAGGTTCGAAGGATGAGAGAGGGGTGGGAGAGTGTGGGGTGGGAGGGTTTATGATGTTAGTAGTAGGGGAGTTTTTGGTGTTAGGGTTAAATTTGGCGGTGATGTTGGAAATTTTGTTCTTAAAGAAGAGGGCAATTTCATTACATCGTGTCTGAGAGGAGGGGACTTGGGGGGTAGACACATTGGGTTTGGTGAGATTAGAAACTAGTGTAAATAGTGCCTTTGGGTTGAATTGGAGGGGGTGAATTTTTTTTGCATAGTATTCTTTTTTGGTTGTTTGAATGGCGTTTCTGTATGCATGCATCAGTTGGTAATATTTGGTTTTTGAGGCAGGAGTGGGGTGTTTGCGCCAATGTCTTTCTGCTGCTCTGAGCTGGGTTTTTTGGGTTTTGAGTGTCTGGGTATACCAGGGTTTTTTGGATGACTTGGTTTGTGTGATAGTTTTTTGAATGACTGGGCATAATTTGTTAGCGATTTTTTGGGTAGTTTCTGTCCAGGAGGAGATAGCACTATCTGCTGTCTCGAGGTCAATGTGATTAGGGATGGTGGAGCAAGCCGTAGCAAGGGTGTCTAACGGGCAGGTTTTACGAAATTGAAAGGATTTTGACTGAGAGGGAGGGGATGGAGATGGGGTTTGTAGGGAGAGGGTTGTGTTGATGATGGAGTGGTCGGACCAAGGGACAGGGAGGCATGTGGGGGCGTGTATGACTTTGATGAGAGTGTTCGTGAAGATAAGGTCAAGTGTGTGACCGGCTTTGTGGGTTGGGGAATGGATAAGTTGGGTAAGGCCCATTGCTTCTAAGGAAGAGATGACTGCTTCGCATGGTGGGGATTGTGGGATGGAGTCGACGTGGAGGTTAAAGTCGCCTAGGAGTATCGTGGGTATGTCGGGAGAGAGGGAGATGGTGAGGAATTCGATAAGGGGGGAGGGGTCTTTTTCTAGTAGACCAGGGGGGTATAGATAAGGCAGATTTGAAGAGATTGTGATTTGAAAAGGCCTATTTCGTATTGCTTGGGAATATTGCAGGTTTGTGAGGTCAGCTTGAGTTCTTTTTTAGCTAATCCAAGCAAGGAGCTCTAAATTCTCCAAGACTCACTATAAATCTACTACATTTCCCTGGGATTTCTGTTTAACTACCATAAATGCCATATGGAGCAGTTCTGGGCACAACAGTCGCAACGAACTTCCTGCCCAACAACCGTGCAGACATCCTGTCAAATTCCTACACATCTCTGCGTGCATGCAACATAGCATCAGCCCCTCAATTCTTTCATTGATGGGCCACGGGGTTTTTTAACTATCCACTTCACTCATATACCCAGACTGACTATGAGTAAGATCCAGTGGATTTCCAAATATCAGTGGCTCTAAGCTGTTCAACCGCTTTCATCCCTAATCCATATTATCGATCCAGAACAAAATCCTCAGATGATCCTGGTCATGGTCGCATTTACTTAGGGTTGTTCGAATCCACATTTTCCCAACCCAATATGCGTCTATTCCGCTCCATACAGAGTTTCACATCAATTTCCTGGAGCTTCGAGCCATGAGTTATGCCTTTTATGCCTTAAAAGGCTGCCTCTACAACAAACCTTTGTGCATACAGACAGACAGCATAGTGGCAATGTGGTATTCCAACACACAAGCACACACAACCTCTTAGCTAGTCTGCCAGGAAGCTGCGCAGCTCTAGCCTTTGGCCCTTGCACACTCCATGCATTCCCGGGCCACTTATCTAACAGACTTACCGAACGCACTAGATGTTTCCATCCTCTCAAATGGTCTCTGACTACATGTGTAGCGAGCAAAATCTTCTAGCGCTGAGGTCAACTGACCTTGCCCTCTGCGTCCAAATTGAACCATATGGTGGACAGATTGTACTCCCTACACATGTATCGGAATGTGTCCCCATGGACGCCTTTGTTCGCTCTGCAACAAAGGCCTCTTATATGTGTCTCTTTCGATGCCTCTCATAGCCAAAACTTTCATTATGCTACAACAGGATTGGGTTCACTGTTTCTCAGACCCACGTCCTGACCACGACAAGTATGCTTTCCCATACTTCTCAACCTATCACTCCAGTAACCAATTCGTCTGCTCACAAGTCAGTCTCATATCACAGACTCACTGATGTTCTCAGGTACTGGTAGCGTCACAACAGCCTTCCACACGTAAATCTTACCATTCGAAATGGCATGATTTACCACATGGCGCATACAAAAGGGTATTAGCCCCTTTTTCTACACCACTCCTTTTCTCTTACGCTTTCTAACATACCCTCTGTTACGGCTATGGCTGCTGTGCAACCGCCTCACCACCAGGGGTCCCTGTCTCTGTCTTACTACTAGATGCCCTGACCCAGCCTGGACTCTGACACTGTTGCCTGCCGCCTGCATTGACCCAGCCTGGACTCTGACACTGTTGCCTGCCGCCTGCATTGACCCAGCCTGGACTCTGACACTGTTGCCTGCCGCCTGCCTTGACCCAGCCTGGACTCTGACACTGTTGCCTGCCGCCTGCATTGACCCAGCCTGGACTCTGACACTGTTGCCTGCCGCCTGCCTTGACCCAGCCTGGACCCTGACACTGTTGCTTGCCACCTGCCCTGACCCAGCCTGGACTCTGACACTGTTGCCTGCCGCCTGCCTTAACCCAGCCTGGACTCTGACACTGTTGCCTGCCTTGACCCAGCCTGGATTTTGACACTGCTCCCAGCCATCCCTATCTCTCTCCACCTGGAGCCACCCTTCTGGGTGGTGTTCACAGCACCAGAACACAGCCCGAGCATAACACCCTCAGATTGTGGTCCCCAGACTTCCTCCGCATGGGTAACCTCAGTTCCAATTTGGCGTACCACTTGGGAGTGGGGATGCCTGATTAACGGTTCAACCCCTTCTGAGTCGGCTTACCATGGGTTATCCACTGATTAAGCCGCCTCTATGTTCACTGGTTACGGAATGGGGCCTACATTTAGTGCTTACAAAACTCATACGTTCCCCGTTTGAGCCTTTGCATTCCTATAACTTTAACAGTCTGACATGGGAACTTCTTTCCCTCATAGCCATCACTTCTGCTAACAGGGTCAGTGAGTTACAAGCCCTTTTTGCATACTCACCCGACACTGCGTTCCTCCGTGACCGAGTGGTCCTATGTACTCACCCTCATATACTTCTTAAGGTAGACGCAGCCTCTTACCTTACTCAGAATATACTCTGCCCACTTTTTCCCAACGCCTCTCTCTCACCAGGGCGAGAGGGTTTTCCACTCCTTGGACTGTAAGAGTGCACTTGCATTCTATCTAGACCGCACTACACTCCATAGGAATTACACCTAACTCTTTCCTTCTTTGACAAAAGGCAAGCTGTGAGTTTAAGTGGGCAAACAGACTCTCTCCAACTGACAAGCAGACTGTATCGAATTCTGCTATGACGCACTAGGCCTTCCTCTCTAGGGGTGAGTGCAGGCACATTGTATAACGGCCATGACAACATCGGTACCACACTATCGTTCAGTACCAATTGCCGCTATTTCCTAGGCTGCAACTTGTAGCTATCTTCACACATTCGCAGCCCCCTACTACTTATCAATGAAAGTCTGTCAAGACTCTGCCTTTGGCCAACCTGTCTTGAAAAGCTTTCTTCCACGATAATCCCCAACTCCTTCCACAATCACCTGCTGTGATGTCAGGCTGCCTCATCTTTGCTAATAGCACCCCAATTATTGTGCCTCTGCACTAGTTGTCTGCTATTGGCCTGTTGTAATGTGAGTCAGCCTGTAGCTTGCTAATCACCCATATGTGAGGACTACCATCCTGCTTGTCCTGGGAGAAAGCAGAGTTGCTTACCTGTAACAGGTGTTCTCCCAGGACAGCAGGATATAGTCCTCACGAAACCCACCCACCACCCCGCGGAGTTAGGTCCGCTAATGTTTTTTATTTTCCGCTCACGCTTTTTGCTACAAATGAGACTGAAGGGAGACCCCTGTGGACACAAGAATAATGGCATGCTGGGCATGCTCAGTGAACTCAGTGTGCCAGTCAAAGCTTTCTAGAAACTTTGACAGAAAGTTTTCCGTGATAGGGCTCCATCCAGTGACGTCACCCATATGTGAGGACTACATCCTGCTGTCCTGGGAGAACACCTGTTACAGGTATGCAACTCTGCTTTACAACACAGATTAAACTCATTATTTATTGAAAATTATTTATATTCCATCTATATCCAACCAGCCATGCTAGACAGATTACATATCAACATATACCAATAAAATCTGCTCAAATAACGTATAAACAGAAACATTTCTTTTTATACATTTTTAGATATGATGAAACACTCTATTGATACAACATCAGAAATTGATAGGAAAAAGTAGACTGAACATGCTGCTTGCTGTTTTGATAGCTTGAAATAAGGCAAGAAGCCAAAAACACTTCCCCATGCTATCTGATTGCTCAGTGGCACTTCTGTGCCATACAAAAGAGCTGGATTTGATTCCTAAGACCAGTTTCTGCACTCCAGGTCAGCCAAAGCTGGAAATGTTATGATGGTTTCCACACAACCCCCAGTGGAAGAAGAAGTTCCAACCATTATAGAGTAGTATCACCTAGTAGCCAGACTCCCTGATATCCATATTTAAAAGATTTATGCAGATAATATTGGCTTATAGTCACATAAATCTGGACCTATAAAAATATACCCCCTTGTCTGAGTGAAGGTTGCTGCTAAACTGATCTATAAGTTAAGAAAATGTGATGAGGCTGCTCCTCTGCTCCAGAAATTACACTGGCTTTCCATTCTATGTAGAATTAAATTCATATTCCTGTGCATGGTATTTCAATCCATACATAAGGGCCAACCCATTTGGCCCTTATGTATGGCTATGAGTAAGATTCAGTGGATTTCCAAAGATCTTCTGACCGCATATGATCATTGGTTACTGTTTTTTCCATAAAAGTTGTATTTATTTCTGCTTTAGTGAGATTCTCATAATTCTCCTCTGTATTTTTACTGATTTCAAGATGCAAGGAAATACTGGCATTGTGTAAAAAAATGTTAATTTTGCAATAGGTAAGTGAAGCCATGACTACATATCAACAGTTACTTGGACAGCACAATCTGACATTACATATCCTGCAACCTAGCAGTCAGCATTATATCCCTGCTTTTGCTTCAATGGATCTTCTTGCAAGCTATAAAGATTTTCTAACTGGTACTTATGTCTAAAAATTTTATAATATGTATTAAGCAATACAGAACAATTAGTTGAACACATGGAAGAAGACTTAGGATCTAATTTTTAAGCTTTTGTTTTCATAGACACAGAATGGAAAAAAACCTTAGTGAACCAGGCCCTCAGTTGTACATATACAATTGTTTTTATAAGCAAGGTATTGAGACAAAATCTTATTCAATTAATATTTTTCCCTGTATGCACAGAATGGAGAAGAGCTTGTTATGAATAAAGACGCATAATAATTTTTATATTACTTTTCCAGAAATACTGCCCAAGGCAGTGAACAATAAAACCAACATGATCCAGAATTAGCATTAAAGCTTAAATAAAAGATTAGGAAAGCTTAAACGTTTCCCATGAAATAATGTGACACCAAACAGAAAAACGCTGAACAACTTGATTATTTCTAGTTTATCACTAAAATACTGATCAGTTTCTGTATTTCTTTATGCAGCCATGACTCTTTGTGAAACCTGAAAAATATACATAATCTACTTTCTTTGGCTAAGGAGTTAATTTTCAAAGGAGTTACATGTGTAAATATAACATGCTATCGTAGCAATTTTCAAAAGCCATTGACTCAATTAAAGTGAACTTAGACGAGTAAATTCTATGGACAATTCAATGGCATATATTGTAGCAATTTTCAAAAGCTCACTTACTCAAGTAAAGTGCATTTACTCCGGTAAAACCTAGTTTTACCGGAGTAAATGCCTTTTAAAATCAGGCCCTAAGTATCTGAGATCAGAAAAAAATTAATAAACACTGTAGTTCATAAAAATTTCTTACAAATGACTTATGGCTGCAAGAAGTAGCAGCGTTTTGAAGTGTGGCTACTGCATGCGTGTCTAGAGCATCTATACTTAAGCTTAGGATAAAATATATAATTAATGTTCAATTTTCAGAGTTTAGGCTCCAAACTTTTGAAGTTGGGCTCCTGAATTGGCCCTTTTGAAAATGTATTTCCTAGCATGTAGCAGATGGACTCAGGACCAATGGGTATAGTGTACTCCTGATAGTAGTTGGAGACAGATCAGATTTCAATCTGACGTCAGCCCTAGTACATATACCCCTGCATGAAGTGCAGCTCTTCAGGATTTTCCGTCTCCATAGCAGTTCGGGACTCAATGCACGCTAGCACAGCGTTAGAGTAAATTTTACAAAGAAAACCCAAAACAAGAAGAAATCTTACCTCTACAGACGAGCCTGCTCTCCTGTGTTGACACCCATTGGGTCCCTCCCCCAGTTGAGAATTCCCAAGGTGATTTCCGCGATCCCTCTGAGGTAAGCCTCGGTCCAGTGGCCGACCCTCGGCGGGGACCTAGCCCCCAACATCGGGTGAGGCTGAGAGGCAGCGGGTGCCACTTCGAGCGTGGCGGTGAAGGTATTTTCCCTCTCCCCCCGCAGCCGGAGACCGCCCGGAACGAGACCGGGAAGCGCTGAGACACTGTAAGGTAGAAATCTATTTAAAAGTCTCCGGTCTCCGAAGCTCGAGGAGTCACACAGGTCTCCAGCCGGGACCAGTGCCACCGGGTTGATCTGCCCTAGCAGGGCTAGACCCCAATCAGATCCGAGGGTCCTCCCATGTGGAGACCCTCCGAGGTGGTCGCCATATTGTCCACGTGGTCGCCGTCACCATTTTAATCTGTTCGCCGCCCTCTCCGCCGTTCCGACCCGTGCGCACAGAGGCGAGCCGTGCTCACAAATATCTTGTGCGCACATTGTCACGCGTCCAAGTACCGGGCGCACAAGCTACGCGCACAGCCACGCACTTACTGTGCCGGGCGTATACCTTCGATCTGGGCACACAACAGCGATCACACCTCCCTGAGTGCGAACCAATCCTACGCGCACAACTTTGACGCACTGGAGCACATAACTGTATTTTATGCGCACAAAGCCATGGCACCACCGGAAAAGAAGCTCAAGGCTCAGGGCCTCTGCCCAGCATGCCACTTTAGAGCTGCACAGCATGAGGATTCCTCTGCCCTGTGTATACAGTGTGAGGAGGCCCTGGGGGATCCAGCCCATGGCCCTCCCCAGCCGGTACCGGGTTCCAGCTCCTCAAACAGTACGCTGGACCTAGCGTCTCCTAGCGGGACCCTCCCTCAAACGGGGCTCCCCAGGGACACAGCGCCTTTTAATTTAGACCCAGCATCTATCTCCTGGGTGGAATTCTTCAAAGGTCTGCATACCTTCGTCCACATGCAACAGGAGCCTCCGATAATACACCACAACCTCCACCAGAGGCCTTCAACATCCCGGGACCCTCTATGCCCAGGGAAGTGATTCCACTGCCCAGAAGCCCCACGTTCGGGGATGCGGACAACTCAGATGAGGAATCAGAACCCCCGGAGGAAGGGGAATTCCCTCCGGGGACAGAGCCCCACCGAACCATGAGGCGCTTCTTCACCAAGGATGAGCTTCCAGACCTGGTCACACACAGCTTGAAAGAGCTTGCTATCCCGGGCGGCGAACATGTGCCTCGGGGGAACCTAAGACGAATCCCCTACTAGAGGGACTCCGTCAGACCTCCCACCATTTCCCACTATTACAAGCCGTCCAGCAGCTAATTGACCTGGAATGCGATGCCCCGGAGACTACGTTGAAAGGGGGGCGTGCTCTGGCAGCCATGTTCCCTCTGGAACCAGCTGCCAAAGAGCTCTTGGCATGTCCGAAAGTGGATGCTATGGTCTGCGCAGTTTCGAAGCGCACTACTATCCCAGTGGAGGGAGGAGCAGCATTCAAAGATGCTCAAGACAGATATCTGGAATCCATCCTCAAACAGTCCTTTGACATCTCCGCTATGTCTCTACAGATCACGGCCTGTTGTGCCGAAGTGACACGCGCCTGCTTATCATAGACTAGGAACAACACTCCTGGGGAAGTCCTGGAACCAGTAGTATCATTCCTCATGGATGCCACTTCTGATCTGGTGTGCACCGCAGCTAGAGGAGTGTCTTCAGTTGTGGCAGCCAGAAGACAACTCTGGCTCCGAAGCTGGTCAGCCGACGCATCTTCCAAAACGAGACTCACAAGGATGCCCTTCAAGGGAACCCTCCTGTTCGGAAGCGAACTAGAGAAACTAGCCAACAAATTGGGCGAATCCCCACTGCCGCGGCTACCGGAGGACAGGAATAAGAGAAACCAGCGACCCTTCCCCCGAACTTCCAGGGGCAGAGGATCACAGCGCTTCAACCCATACAGAAGCACATATCAAGCGGCTCGCCCCGCAGGCAGGAGCCAGTCCTTTCGGAACTACGTCCATCGGCGCCACCGACTCATCCATCGATGCCTTCAATGCCTGCACTCGTGCCTTCGATGCCATCATCAGTGCCTCTGATAATTCCTCCGATTCCTTCGGAGCCTAGGCCGGGACCTTCAGGTCTTCAACCACCCTGTCCCCCTCTAGTTCCTAGAGGTGCAGGTGCTGATCTTTACAACACTTGGGGTGATGACACTTCAACAGACACCGATGAATTACCTTCACTACCTTCACCCACTGAGAATAGGAAATGTTCTCCCCCAGAGGACCTCTCCTTTATAAATTTTGTGAAAGAAATGTCTGAATTGGTTCCCTTCCAATTGCAGACTGAACAGGATGATAGGCACCAGATGATGGAATTGCTCCAATTCCTGGATGCCCCCAAGGTAATCACCTCTATTCCCATCCATCAAGTCCTTCTTGATCTTCTTAAGAAGAACTGGGAACATCCTGGATCAATTGCTCCAGTACATAGAAAAGCTGACACTACCTATTTGGTACAAGCAGCCGCAGGTTTTCAAAAATCTCAGCTTGATCACCACTCGGTCGTTGTAGAGTCTGCACAAAAAAGGGCAAAGAGGTCAAAACCTCACTCATCTGTTCCTCCTGCTCTTCGCATTCCCTCCACTTCCTCTTCTCTCGAAGACTCTCATGAAGTTACGTCAGGACAAGGGAACCATGATCCTGATAGCATCTCACTGGCCACGCCAAGTGTGGTTTCCAATACTTCAGGACCTCTCCATCCGCAGGCACATTCCCTTGGGAAAGGACCCACTTCTGATCACTCAAAACGACGGGTGCCTACACATCCCAATCTTCAAGCCTTGTCCCTGACGGCATGGATGTTGAAAGGTTAATCCTTCAGCCACTTAACCTTTCTGAGCCAGTTTCCCGTGTCTTGATTGCTTCACATTAGCCTTCCACGAGAAAAGCTTACTCTTACAAATGGAAAATGTTCACGTCATGGTGCTCTTCTTGACCCTTTTTCCTGTCCAATCCCAAAATTTTTGGATTATCTCTGGCATCTATCAGAGTCAGGTCTCAAGACTTCCTCCATTAGAATGCATGTCAGCGCGGTAGCCGCCTTCCATAAAGGTGTCGGGGATGTCTATATATCAGTACACCCCGTTGTAACATGTTTTTTGAAGGGCTTGCTCTACATCAAGCCTCCGCTACGTCCTCCGGGCCCTTCTTGGGACCTTAATCTAGTTCTGGGCCAGCTCATGAAACCACCGTTCGAGCCTCTTCACTCCTGTGACCTCATATATCACACATGGAAAGTGATTTTCCTTTTGGCTATCACTTCTGCTTGCCGAGTTAGTGAATTGCAGGCCCTAGTTACCTATCCGCCTTATACTAAAATTCTGCAGGACCGGGCGATACTCCACACTCACCCGAAATTCTTGCCTAAGGTAGTTTCGGGATTTCATCTTAATCAATCCATCATACTACCTACCTTTTTTCCCAGGCCCCATGCCAACCCAGGAGAACAGGCTCTGCATACTCTTGACTGTAAAAGGGCTCTAGTGTTTTACCTAGACCGTACAGCTGCCCACAGAGAAAACACTCAATTGTTTGCCTCTTTCCACCCTAACAAGTTAGGGAAGCCTGTGGGTAAGCAGACTCTCTCCTCCTGGGTGGCGGACTGCATAACCTTCTGCTATCAGCAAGCGGGCATTCCATTCCAAGACCATGTTAAAGCACACCTGTGAGGGCCATGGCGACTTCAGTAGCACACCTACGATCGGTGCTGCTTCCTGACATTTTCAGGGCTGTCACTTGGAGTTTTCTCCACACCTTTGCAGCTCACTATTGCTTGAACAAAGCGGGAAGACAAGATTCCATCTTCGGCCAGTCTGTCCTTCGTAACCTGTTTACAACCAACACCCTTCCGCCTGCCCAGTGGGGCTCAGGATGGCCTCTACCAAATTCTGCCCCAGTTGTTGTGCCTGTTGCATGCCTTTGGGTACATTTGGTGCATGTTCGGACATCCTCAGCTCGGTACTCACCCATATGTGAGGACTACCATCCTGCTTGTCCTGTGAGAAAGCAAAATGTTGCTTACCTGTAACAGGTGTTCTCACAGGACAGCAGGATATTAGTCCTCATGAAACCCACCCGCCACCCCGCGGTATTTGGTTCATAACGTTTTCTTATTTTACTTTTTGGCACTGCCTATAGCTTTCAAATAAGACTGAAGGGGGACCCCTGCTGGCTGCAGGGTTAGTGTCATGCTGGGCATGCCCAGTAGGGGCCAGTCAAAGTTCTGGAAACTTTGACAGAAGTTTTCCGTGATTGGGCTCCATCCTGTGATGTCACTCATATGTGAGGACTAACATCCTGCTATCCTGTGAGAACACCTGTTACAGGTAAGCTGACGTCACATGGGAGGGCGGGTCTTCTGGAATGCCGCCGGGGCTAGGTTCAACGAAACCTTACCCCCCTGGTCAGCAAGCAGTTCCCAAATGAAATCAGTAGCAGCTCCGGTTTAAAGGATTCCCACCGGGCTGACGTCACACGGGAGGGCGGAGCTTCCAGAATGCCGTCGGGGCTAGGTTCAACGAAACCGTACCCCCAGGTCAGCAAGCAGTTCTTTCTACCTCCTTTTGCTAAAGTTACAAGAATTCTTTCTCCCCATGCAGGGGATTTCTTAATCAATATAATATGCATTTCTGCCTGCAACCAGCTTATTTCCCAGACATGATCCCTAAAACCACCTACATCCTCTCTCTCCTGGATGGCAAGGCCTTGGCCTGGGCCTCGCCCCTTCGGCAACGTGCAGACCCGGTTCTCCGAGACCTGCCCGGGTTTCTTGCCTTGTTCCACTCTGTCTTCGACGACCCTGGCAGACACTCCGCTTTCGGATCCACGCTCCTTCATCTCCAGCAAGGTACCCGGCCCTTAGCTGACTATGTCATAGAGTTCCGCACTCTAGCTTCCGAGCTACATTGGGACCTTGATTGTTTCCGAGCCATCTTTCTGGAGGGATTGAACTCTCGCATCAAAGATGAGTTGGCGGCCCGTGAGTTGCTCTCCTCCCTAGACTCCTTAATTGACCTCGCTGGACATATAGATCGGCATCTCCAGGAGCGTTTGCAGGAATTCCAAGCTTCCAAGAAGCCTACGGCAAGCTTGTGCTGTGTTCGATGCTCTCCATCTCCAAGAGTGGACTCGCTTCCCCAAATCAAGACTGGAGAGGAACCCATGCAAATGGGTCGGGGTATGCTCTCACCCGAAGAACGACGCAGACAGCAGCGGTCGGGCCTTTGCCTCTACTGTGGTAACTCCAGACACTCTTTGCCCGCCTGTCCTGTGCATCCGGGAAACTCTAGGGCCTAGGTTCGGCAGGAGGACTGCCCCTAGGCCTGACTTCTCCATTAATCCTTCTGGTGTCCATCAAAATGGACAATCAAGAGTTCCATACCTTGGCTCTTGTGGATTCAGAGCCAGAGGTAATTTTATTTTGAAGCAACTCACAGAACACCTTCGGATTCCCACCATCCACACCACGGTGTCTTTGCTTCTTTCATTTATCCACGGAGAACCCTTACCCAGTCAGGTCACCCATGTTACAACTCCGATCCATCTATGAACTGGATTCCTGCATGTGGAATCCATCTCCTTCCATGTTTTGGATAAAGCCATACACCCAGTAGTCTTGGGCTTGCCGTGGCTACAAAAACACACCCCCAGTTTGACTGGAGTACGCTGCAACTCTCTCGCTGGGGACCCTTCTGTCATTCGAACTGTCTGGAGTCTGTATCACCTCGGCTTTGCCTTGTTACTTCTCTTCTGCCTCCCGGCCTTCCTTGTCAATATTCTACATTTGCCGATGTCTTCTCCAAGAAGGCTGCTGATGCCCTGCCTCCTCATCGAGCCTACAATTGCACTATTAATCTGCTTCCCAATACAGAACATCCTCAGGGCAGGATTTACTCGCTGTCTCTCACTGAGATGCAGGCCATGTCAGAATACATCCACGAGAACCTGGCCAAAGGATTCATCCGACTCTCCAAGTCTCCCGCCGGAGCGGGGTTTTTTTTGTTGTAAAGAAAGACAGTTCACTCCGTCCCTGCATCGACTACCGGGGTTTGAATGAAATCACTCAGAAGAACCGTTACCTTCTTCCTCTCATTTCCGAGCTATTTAATAGACTCCAAGGGGTGAAAATCTTTTCTAACCTAGAACTCAGAGGAGCATATAACCTGGTTCGTATCCACGAGGGAGACGAGTGGAAGACAGCTTTTAATACGAGAGACGATCACTACGAATATCTCATGATGCCATTTGGCCTTTGCAATGCCCCAGCTGTCTTCCAGATCTTAATGAATGAGATTTTCAGAGATATGTTGTACCAATGCGTCATAGTGTATCTTGATGACATCCTAATTTTTTCCAAAGATCTGCAAAGCCACCATCAGGACGTCACCTACGTTCTCCAGCACCTCAGAGAGAACCAGCTCTATGCCAAACTAGAGAAATGTTCCTTTGAGCAAGAGACGATACCCTTCCTTGGATACATCGTTTCGAGCCAAGGCTTCCGAATGGATCCTCAGAAGCTAAAAAGCATCCGGGATTGGGCTCAGCCCACAGGCCTTTGATCTCTACAAAGGTTTATTGACTTTGCCAATTATTATCGTTCCTTCATCCATCACTACTCCACTTTGACCGCACCTCTTACAGCCATGACCTGCAAGGGCTCCAATCCCTCTCTCTGGTTGCCCGAGGCCGTAACAGATTTTCAAGACTTTAAAACCACCTTCCTCCGTGAGCCATGCCTTCGACATCCTGATCCCAGACATCCATTTATTGTCGAGGTAGATGCCTCCAAAGAAGGAGTTGGGACAGTCTTAAGCCAGTAGTCTGCCATTCAAACGTTACACCCATGCTCCTTTTTCTCTAGGCGTTTCTCTCCCTCAGAACGCAACTACGCCATAGGAGATAAGGAGCTCCTGGCGATCAAATTAGCCTTCGAAGAGTGGTGCCCCTGGCTCGAGGGAGCTCAGCATCAGATCACGGTGAACACTGATCACAAGAACTTCGAGTACCTGTACCGGGCTCAATGCTTGAATCACCATCAGGCCCGCTGGGCCCTCTTTTTCACCTGTTTTAACTTTCTCCTTCGCTACCGACCAGCCAATAAGAATTGCCGGGCTGATGCTCTCTCTAGGTCCTTTGTCCCTGAGGAACTTCTCGCCACATTATAGACTCTGCAAAGGTCATCTTGGCTGCCACTTTCTCGGTTCCACCTGGGAAGACGATAGTCCCGCATCAGCTACGCTGGAGAGTGCTTCGCTGGGCCCACGATTCTCTCACCGCAAGGCACTCTAGGCAATCCAGAACCTTGGCTACCCTCCAGCGATTCTACTGGTGGCCAACTATGAGGAAGGATGCACAAGCCTACGTGGAGTCTTGTCCTACTTGTGCTCACCACAAACCTCCAGTAGGACGCCCGTGGGGTCTCTTGCAACCTTTACCAATCCCTAGCGAGCCCTGGACTCACATTGCAACAGACTTTATTGTCAACCTTCCTCTCTCTAGCAGCAAATACACCATCTCAGTCATTGTGGATTGCTTTTCTAAAATAGCCCACTTTGTTGCTCTGCCTGGCCTTCCATCGGCCCCATAACTCGCTCAGCTTTTCATCCATGTGTTCCGGCTCCATGGCCTTCCTAAGCACATCCTATCTGACCGTGGAGTGCAATTTACAGCCCGTTTTTGGAGTCCTTTTGCAGAAAATTCAATGTGTTGCTGGATTTTACCTCCGCATATCACCTGCAGGCCAATGGGTAGGCAGAAAGAACCAATAGGATGCTCAAGCAGTTCCTGCGTGCCTATGTCAACCTCCAGCAAAATGATTGGGCAGACCTTCTTCCCTGGGTGGAGCTCACATTAAATTCTCATCTCTCATCATCCACTGGCTCCTCGCCCTTCTAGGTAGTCTACGGACGACAATCTCTTCCTCCACTACCATTGCCATTATCCATTCCTTCAACTGCGGCTCAGTCTTCCGCCCAAGAGTTACAACAGCTCTGGAATAGTACTCAACAGCTACTATAAAAAGCAGCCCAAAGGGCCAATAAGTTCTTTGATGCCCATCACCATGTTGGCCCTCAGTTCAAACCGGGTGACAAGGTGTGGCTTAGCACCTGATTTATCTGCCTCAAGCTCCCATCTTCACGTTTCACACCCAGATACATCAGCCTCTTTCCGGTACTCTGCTGGTTGGGCTCAGATACTTACAAGCTCTGGCTACCACCGTCTCTCAAGATCCGCAATGCATTTCATGTGTCTTTGTGAAGCCCTTGGAATTATCTGGAATCTCAAAGAAGCCACCCAAGCCACAACCACTGGCTTCCGAAGCTGATGTCTACCAAATGCAAGATGTCCTCGATGTGCGTAAACGTGGGAAGAAATGGGAGTACCTTCTCTCTTGGGAGGGATTCGGTCCAGAAGAGAATAGTTGGGAACCAGCTGCCAATATCCTTGACAAAACCCTCATCAAGCAATTCCATGCCACCCATCCATTGAAACACAAACCCCCGGGAGGGGGGCTTAGGAGGGGGGTACAGTTATGACCGCCGGCTGCAGCCGCCCATGGCAGGCCCAACTCACGTCATGTTATGCTTGGTTCTTTAACCCCAGTGCTCTCGCGGCCAGTCATGGCCGCCACATTCCTCCTGGCTTCCTGCACTCCATGTGGCAGCTGGTATGCTGCCAGCCAGCGTTCCATTCCTGGGCCTCTCTAGGCGTGCGTGCCCTTTGTCCTCCCTTTAAAGGGCCAATGCCGGGAACTCCAGGCTCGTCCCCAGCTGATGACATCACTGACCAGGGATATTTAAGCTTCACCTCCAGTCCTCACTAACCGACTTGGCAACGAGTTCCTTGGTACATTTTAGTGCCAGTTCCTTTTCCACGGACCAATTGTTCCTGCTTTTCTGTGCTTTTCCTTCCGGGTTCCCGCTACAACACTGCCTGCTCCGCGGGGCCTGGCTCAGCACTACTTCACCTGGACTTTCTCTCAGTGCTTCCCGCTCCTCGGGGCCAGGATCAGTGCCACCTCTCCTAGACTCTCTGCAGCACTTCCCGCTCTGCGGGGCCTGGCTCAGCGCTACTTCACCTGGACTTTCTCTCAGCGCTTCCCGCTCCTCGGGGCCAGGCTTAGTGCCACTTCATCCGGACTCCCTTTCAGCGCTTCCTGCTCTGCGGGTCCTGGCTCGGCGCTACTGCATCTGGACTCTCTCTCAGCGCAGTGCTCCACCTGACTGTGTCTCGGTACTCCCGCTCCTCGGGGTACCCCCCTGCGCTGCTATTCTTCTGACACCTGCTATGGTAGGCTTCCTGCCTTCACCTTTCCAGCATTCTACAGTTCGTGTCTCTGCACCTGCATCTCCTCATCTCGAGGCCACTTCCCTGTGGCTTTGCTCCACTCCCTTCAGAGCTGCAGGGGCCTTGCACTACTTAAGACTCAGTCTCCTCCTCCCTCCGAGAGTGCTCCTGTCTCGAACTGTGCCTAACCTCTCTTGACACTCTCTACACCCACTCGCCTTACCCTCTCCAGGACCAGCCACACAGAGGTGCTCCTAAATCCTGCCAGCCCCGTTACCTAAGGGCTCAACCTGCGGGGAACGAGGGTCAGTGAGCTGAAGTCCCAGCTTGCCTCTGTTCCCGGCCAGCCTCGCCTCCCGACGGTGGGGACTTGTGGGGCCCTGCCCTTCAGGTAGCAACAACTCCATCTCGGGCCAAGGGTTCACAATTCCTAACAATACTGAGCTCACTGGGGCCATTGTCAAAATCACTACTGAACTTTAGATTGACTTCTACTCTGACTAATTGGTTAATGCCTTATGTCTGTTAAACACCTTTAGACAGGGCAAAACGTCATTATAACCCTTGTACCTGGTGGTGCTGAGATTTAAGTGAGTAGAAGCCCAGAGTCTAAAAATGCATGCCTTTGACAAAGTGACATCACTCCAAAATGCCATTGAGGTACCATAGTTTTTTGTTTTGATTGAGTTGGTAGTCCAAGCTTGAGTATCTGTATATTTACTGCACTGGAATAAGGGAAGTGATTTTTACATTAGCTCCATTTCATCTGATTTCAGAGACGCATGTAGCATTGCATTTTAATTCAATGCCAGTTAATATATTCTCCATTTTGAGTTGTTTTATTAAATAAATAAAGAGAAAAAAGAGGATTCATGGGAACAAGACATACTTCATAACATCATCTTTAGAAATCCAGTTGAATTAACACTTTATAAGTTTTTTTCAGATTTATTGTAGATTGTTTAGTGCTATTATTCATTTTATGCTTGCAGATGATTATCAGTTGATCGATAAAAATATTGTGCCAGAAAAAACAAACATAGAAAATGATGAAAAACTAGCAGAAGAAGAAGTAAAACCAGAAGAAGAAGAAATTGAAGCCAAAGATGATGATAGCAAGAAAATATTGTCATGGTTTCCTTTAATTTGCTATCATAACCACTTGATAAATCTGGTTGGCTTGACATCTAGAATTGGTATGAAATTAGATTTTGTTGACTTGTTTCTAGTTTGATTAAAAGTACAGACAACCCTTGGCTAGGAAGTTTAGTTAATGGTACTTCATTTCCACTTGCTACATTCAAAGTGAAACAAACTTTAACTGTGTGGAAGTGTAATATATTTAAAAAGATTCCTTGTCTTTCTGCTCCACCAGTCAAGAACAAGTGAATAACATCATCCAGCATCTGGAGGCACAGTTGTGTGTGTGTGTGTGTGTGTGTGTGTGTGTATATAGTATATATTACATATTTTTTATGACATCAAACATATGTATGTCATATGCAGAAACTGTATAGCCAGTGTTCTCTGCCTCCAGCTACTGGATGGACTGTTGCAGACAAGCTCACCCTAAAATTCAAATTTCTGTAATTTAAGGAAAAAGATTTGGCTTGTATATTAAACCTATAAACTATTCATTAATTTGTGGCCAGGTTCCTGGAGATCAGTTCTCTTGCAGAAAAGTGTGCCAGTTAATCAGAGTCAACTCACTCTATCTTGTTTGGAGGAAATTGGTGGAACTTTGAGGTTATTTCAAACAAGCATTCATATCAAAAAAGGGGACTTGCTTTGCTTACCAATTCACTCACTCTTTGTCTTTTAAGTCACTATTAAGGTAAAGCTCTTGTTACTTTACAACTCTGGGTTACCATTTATTCTATATAGGAGCAATAATAGTCATTGCTCTTCCCGCTATGATAAACGTGCAGCAATCCTAAGCAATTACTGTGCTCCTATCACAATCCAATGGAGTCTGCAAAATCCACCAAAATGTCTCACTCCTCCAAGATATCCTGCAGTGAGTCAAGGCCACCTCAAAAAAAGTCATCAGGCTCATTTTTTATTCACAAGAAGACCATTGAGGCTGTTTGCTTTGCGGTTGAGAAGGACACCATGGCCATCTTGAAGCCGCCGTGACAGTGGGCTGGTGTGATAAAAGGACCTTCTGCAGTTGTTACTGGAGGAAGCTTATGATCTGAGCATCTCACATGAAAGAGAGGCTTCTTCCAGGGCTGAATATTCACCCAAATTTTGTAATTTCTTGCACCAAGACTTTCAAGCCTTATAGGCTAAGCATGACATGGATTATTTCCCCCAATGGAAAATCCTTCTCAGACAGTTCCTGTAAGGCAGAAACAGTATAAGGCTGATGCAGAGGACCTGGGCTTGAATACCCAAAAATCTATTTATCCTCCCTTTTTATTAGTGGAAAAGGAGTATGCTAATAGCAGTCTTGGTTCCCTCAAAAAGGGAGCAATCCATTCTGGGGGGGGAAGAGGAGGTTTCTCTTAGATTGTTTCATAAGGAAGAGATGGCAGTGCTGATTCCCATGTAACGTCAGCTTTAAGAGTAATGATAAAGTTGACGAATCTCCAGAATAGGACACATTCTAAAAGGTACCCGCAAGTCTATCATTTCCTTCTGTTTATATTCAGAAATCAAGACCATGTTTTTTTCTGAATGGTTTATTCAGCATTATTAGAGTCTCGGCAAAGTCCTTAGCCCTCTCTGTGGGAGCTAGAAGAATTCTTTGGCTCCATAACTGGGCAGCACACTCCTGACTAAGACGTGCCTGAGTAGGTAGCCCTTTAGAGGCAATTCTCTTTTTGGAGAGGAATTAGATAGATTAGTTACAAATCTGGGTGAGTAGAGATATTATAAGCTACAGAAGATAGATTTGGATCAAGTAAATGCTCTTTTCAGGGAAGGAATCAGTACAGTGACTCAAAAAGATTTCGGCCATCTAAGCAGTTCCCATGACAGTCAGCTAAAGGAAAGTGAAGATTTCAATCCTTTCAGGGTGCCAGAAGACTGCGCAGATTCAGCTCAGCCTTCTTCCTCTGTGCAGTTCTTATAATGAGGTCTAATGTGTTCACTCCTTGATTACTCCTATAGGGGGCAGATGACGGGTTTTTCAAAGAGTGGATCCATATTACAATGGACCAGTGAGATGGGAATGAAGAAAAGAGTGCATGGGGGAAGCTTGTTGGTGTGGCGGTTACTACCCTTAACCAATAAGCCTTCATACTGTTAATACAACTCTATCATTGCTCTCTGCTTCAATAGCAGGGGGGAAAGAGGAAAAGGGAAATTAGTTTCAGACAGAAACCAAAAAGGACATTGAATTGTATTGTCTGTGAAAATAAATAAGTATGGAGGTAACTTGCTGATGCGGCTGTTATTACCCTTAACCAATAAGCCTGATACTTTTGATGCAACTCCAAATTGCTCTCCACTTCAAGAGCAAGAGGTAACGGGGAATTAGACTCAAACAGCTTTGACAGTCTGGGAAACTGATAAGTATAGGGGTGATTTGTATGACACAGTACCGTGAGCTTGCTGAGCAGCCTGGATGGACCATTTGGTCCTTTTCTGCCATCATTTCTATGTTTCTATGTAAGAATGGGTACTCCTCAGATTTTCTATTCCCAATAAGGTAGAGTTTTATGATATCACTTGCTCATGCCCCAGAAAATCTGGAGGCAATTTATTCAACCCTCAACAAGTTGGTAAGCTTCAAGCTATATGCCTATTCACATTCAATGAACAGCGAAAGGGACTCTATTCAAGCTATTTTGTCATTCCCTAAAGGGATGGCACTGTTCAACCAATCTTAGACTTAAAAGGAGTGAACAAAAGGTTGAATGATTTTATCTTCCAAATGGAAGCCCACCAGTTAAGAGCTTTGCCTTTTGGCTTAGCAACAGCTCAAAAAACATTAACAAAGATAATGATGGTGATAGCACCCTTTCTAAGAAAACAAGGGATCTTGGTGTATCCATATTTGGACGATTGGTTAATCCGAAGCAAGTCATATTTGGAGGAATCATTAGCAATGGAGTACGTAGTCTCTTTTCTCCAAAGATTGGGGTGGATAATCAATTTTGGGGAAAGCCAATTAATATTATCACAAGAAATGGAGCATTTGGGAGTCAAATTCAATACCCGAGAGGGTCTAGTGTCCTTAACAGGAAAGAGGATTTCAAAGATCATTGTGCAAGTGAAACAATTTTCAAGAGAGCAGGTGCCATTGGCATGGGCATCACAATGGCTTCGACAATAGATGTGGTGCCATGGACAATGGCTTACATGAGGCCATTTTAGTTAGCTCTGCTTTCAAGGTAGAAGGCCCAAATGCTGAGCTATGAGGTTTGTCTAGAGCACAGAAAACAATGGAAGACCTAAATTGGTGGACCAACACTATACATTTACAAAGAGGTACTCCATTGGAGAGGCTGGATTAGATTTTCATAACAACAGATGCCAGCCGAACAATATGCCCAATGCCAGTGATCTCAAACAGAAAAATTATGGTCAATAAATCATTTAGAGGTGAGAGCAATCATATTAGCCTTGATTCACTTCCAGAATGTCATCAAAGGAAATGCAGTATGAGTTCTGAGCCACAATGCCATGGCAGTGGCTTATATGAACAAGCAAGGAGTACCCGAAATTAGGGGATAGCAGAGAAAATGGATCTTCTCTTTATGTGGACAGAGAAGAGTCTGCTTCAACTCTATGCCCTACACATTGCAGGACAGGAAAATGCCTAAACATTTTATCCAAGCAGGAACATATTAGATCCAGAAGAGTGGGAACTAAGTCACTGGGTGTTCCAACAGGTAGTGCAGAAGTGAGGAGAGCCACAGATAGATTTAATGGCAACAAAGCAGAACTCAAAGGCACAGGTATTCTTTAGCCAACGAAAGGAATATGGCAATGAGACCATAGATACTCTGGTTTAAAATTGGCCAGAGGAGGTGTTGCTGTATATGTTTCCTCCTTGGCCATTAATAAGTCATGTGACAAGGAAGGTAGAGAAGGAGAGAGAGCTTACATGATCATGGTGGCTCTGATGGATCAAGAAGGCCTTGGTATGCAGATCTAAGCGGGCTGATAGTAGACAAACCATTACATCTACCAAGAATCAGGGGTCTGCTTCATTAGGGTCCAATCTTAATGGAAGACACTTCTCCTTATTCACTTACAGCAAGTCTCTTGAGAAGGCAAAACTAGTTAAGAAGGGATACTCATCTTCAATAATTAAAACAATGTTAAATTCGAAGAAAATTTCTACTTCGCTGGCTTATGTAAGTTTATGACATTGTTTTGAGTCATATTGCAAAGAAGTTAATAATCTCCCCTTGGTGCTGTCAGATTGGTGATATTCTGGTCTTTTTACAAAGAAGTTTTGACAAGGGCTTAACATTAAATTCTATGAAGGTACAGGTAGCATCGAATGTTGTGGGAAGAATTAAAGTGTTCTCCTAGAACAAGCAGGATGGTAGTCCTCACACATGGGTGACATCATCGGATGGAGCCCGACATGGAAAACTTATCTCAACGTGTCTAGAACTTTAACTACACTCAAATGCACCTGAATTCTTGCGTTTTTTCAAGGGATTCCAAAACTAATATATAATTTTTACCACAAAATCACCTCTTCAAATATTATTTCTTCGATTCAACTTACAAAATATAGAATTTAATCTCCCAAATGGGTATCTTGTAAAGATATTTTTATAACATTTTTTTAGAGACAAATGTTTTTATGAAAAAAAAAAATTTTTAAGCTGGAGAGGAAAGTTTCATACTAATTTTTATCCCCAACAGGGTGATATCTCTTATATGTAATCATGAACAAACCTCCACCAGCCAAATGTTTTTTCTGTGAAAATTTATGTGCGTGAGTTAAAAATCTGCCATTTCAATGTAAAATTACAAAAGAGTTTTTTTCAAAGAGCTGTAACTGCACAATTCTTCCTTAAATTTTTACAAAGCACTCGCCAACTTATTTATTTGAATGCATGCCGACTTATCTGCATAGCCATTCCAGTTCCCAACGTGGCCGCGTTTCAGATCCTTCACGGATCTTTCCTCCGGGGATATGGATTTCTTTCACAAACAGTTCATGATTACATATAAGAGATATCACCCTGTTGGGGATAAAAATTAGTATGAAACTTTCCTCTCCAGCTTAAAAAAAATGTTTTTCATAAAAACATTTGTCTCTAAAAAATGTTATAAAAATATCTTTACAAGATACCCATTTGGGAGATTAAATTATATATTTTGTAAGTTGAATCGAAGAAATAATATTTGAAGAGGTGATTTTGTGGTAAAAATTAGAACTTTGACTAGGCACACTGAGCATGCCCAGCATGCCCTAAACCATGCATCCATGCGGGGTCCCTCTTCAGTCTCTTTTTTAAAAACATAAGAAATTACCATACTGGGTCAGACCAAAGGTCCATCAAGCCCAGCATCCTGTTTCCAACAGTGGATAATCCAGTCTACAAGTACCTGGCAAGTTACCAAACACTAATTAGATCCAATGCTACTGATGCCAGTAAATCAGTGGCTATTACCTAAATAAACTTGATTAATAGCAGTTAAAGGACTTCTCCTCCAAGAACTTATCCACACCTTTTTTTTTTTCTTTATGCAATTTTACATATATTCAAAACAAGACAAAAAATCTTGATGGAAAATACAGAGAAGAAGCAACTACATCATAATCACTTAAAGGAAAAAATTTTTTCACAAAAATAGCAATGCTGCTCTAGAATAAGCCCTCTTATATGGGGGTTGGAGTTACACAACCTAAGGAAATTGTTATAACAACAAGAGTCAAGGTAATAAAGACCACTCAGTGAGCAAAGACCTAAATACGTCAGGAACTATAAGCTAACTCTGGGCTCGCTGGGGCTGGAGGTTGCTTTCCCAGCTATGAACTGAGACAGCTGTGGGGGGGGGTCAAAAAAAACATAGGAATTGCCTCCATACTTTATGAGGCATTTACAGGGATATTTTAGAAAAAAGCCCCCCCCCCCCCACCCTAGTTGTAATACCTGAGGTCTCATGAGGAGAAAAGCCTTTCTCCTCTTCTGTGTTTCCTTTGCAACTTCAGGGAATACCCTGACATTGCATCCAAGAAAAAACACATTTCTTTTCTTAAGATATTGTTTCAGTAACCACTCTCTGTCTGACTCTAAAACTAAGGTAATTATCAAAGTTACAGGTATTGCTAATTCAGTATCTGAAGTTTCCAAAAGAGCAGAAATGTCCAGTAGTTGTTCATTAGCTGGAACCATAGTTGTTATCTCTCCATTTTGGTCCGAAGATCTTTTAAATCTAGGAAGATAAAATATTTTTGATATTGGTGGCATCACTGCGTCTTCAATGCCAATTGCTTCCCTGAGATACCTTTTAAAAGTGTCTTGAGGAGATATCATTGATACTTTTGGAAAATTGATGTCTCAGATTTTTGTTCCTAATCACATTTTCCATATGTTCCAATTTCACTAATATATTCTTTCTTTCCTTTATGGAGGCATTCTGAACCACTTGCATATTCCTTATCTGATCTCTGTTCGTTATTATCTGTTGTTCCATTTCAGAGTTTGAATTTGTAACAATCTTTACTTTTTCTTCTATTTCTTTTACTGTTTCGCTTAATGGTGTTATTTGAGCCAGAATGGAAATTTTCACTTCGACAATCGTCTCCCAAATAGTCTCAAGAGTAAATGTGGCTGGCCTTACCGGTATTAACTCAGTTCTCTCCGGGATACCTCCTATAGCCCCTCCCTCGAGCTCCAGTAGCGCATTATCTACTTCCCCGGCCGGCTGCAATGTTCGATTCAAGCCTGAGATTTCTTTTCCTCCTGGGTCCTGTCCTGCTGAAGTGTGCTGCGGGACACTTTGGTCCTGCAGCGTCATTCCAGGAATCAAGGAGTCCCAGCTAGTTGCCGGGTTGCCGGAAAGAGTTCCTTCCACAGGGCTGAGAGGTGATAATGAGCCTAGGAGAGAGGGTAGCTCGTCTTCTCCTCCCCCTCTCTCCAACGGCTGCAATCCTGTGTCAGGTCTCTGTGAACCACATGTGCGTCCATCGGGTCAGTGATGAAAGTTACCGGAGGGGCTGCAGGATAAGGCTCACCTCTCGGTTTCCTCTTTCGTCCCATATTCAAGGTAAGTTTTTCGCAGGAAAAAAACTTCAATATCCTCTGGAACACACACGCAGTGTCTGACTGCTGAGCGGCCATCTTGCTCCGCCCCGATCCACACCTTTTTTAAACCCAGCTATACTAACTGCACTAACCACATCCTCTAGCAACAAATTCCAGAGCTTAATTGAGCGTTGAGTGAAAAAGAATTTTCCCCTATTAGTTTTAAATGTGCTACTTGCTAACTTCATAGAGTGCCCCCTAGTCCTTTTATTTTTTGAAAGAGTAAATAACTGATTCACATTTACCCATTTTAGAACACTCATGATTTAAAGACCTCTGAAATATACCCCCTCAGCCGTCTCTTCTCCAAGCTGAACAGCCATAACGATTTTAGCCTTTCCTCATAAGGGAGCTGGTCCATCCCCTTTATCATTTTAGCCGCCCTTCTCTGTACCTTCTCTATCACAACTATAACTTTTTTAAGATGCGTCGACCAGAATTGTACACAGTACTCAAGGTGCGGTCTCACCATGGAGCGATACAGAGGCATTATGACATTTTCCATTTTATTAACCATTCCCTTCTTAATAATTCCTAACATTCTGTTTGCTTTTTTGACTGCTGCAGCACACTGAGCAGACGATTTCATTGTATTATCCACTATGATGCCTAGATCTTTTTCCTGGGTGGTAGCTCCTAATGTGGAACCTAACATTGTGTAACTACAGCATGGATTATTTTTCCCTATATGCAACACCTTACATTTGTCCACATTAAATTTCATCTGCCATTTGGATGCCCAATTTTCCAGTCTCGCAAGGTCCTCCTGCAATTTATCACAATCCGCTTGTGATTTAACTACTCTGAATGATTTTGTGTCATCTATAAATTTGATTACCTAACTTGATGTATTCCTTTCCAGATCATTTATAAATATATATTGAAAAGCAGTCCAAGTACAGATCCCTGCGGCATTCACTGTTTACACTTTCCCACTGAGAAAATTGACCATTTAATCCTATTCTCTGTTTCCTGTCTTTTAACCTGTTTGTAATCCACAAAAGGACATTGCCTCCTATCCCATGACTTTTTAGTTTTCTTAGAAGCCTCTCATGAGGGACTTTGTCAAACACCTTCTGAAAATCCAAATACACTACATCTACTGTTATTGGATAGGGATCAAGCCATATCTATAGCAGGCCCATCACTCTGGAATGCCATGCCCCTTGAGTTTAGAATGGAAATCTGCACAAAAAAATTCAAAAAAGGTTTGAAGACTTGGCTCTTCAAACAATCCTACCCGGACCTGAACCCCCCCTAGCCCCCACCTCTTCCCTTTTTCCCTTTTCCCTCTTCCCTTTCCCCTCCCCCTCCCTGTCCTCCCCTCTCCCCTTCCCCACTTTCCCCCTCCATCTCCCCCTTCCATAGCTCCTCCATCTTTTTGATCTAACTAGCTTGCTCACTCCCCCCTTGCTGGCCTCCTCAGCATAGCCCCCCGTTCCCATTCCCCCTCTCCCCCTAGTGCACCCCCTCACCCATTGCACACCACTTTAAGTATTTTATTTTTTGTATTTACCCTTTTTTTGTATTTACCCCTGTTTTTGTAATTATCCTATTTTGTACATTGCCTGTTACTATTGTACCGTTTGTATTATGTTGCAGTAATTTGTAAATTTGTATATTTGCGAGCCCCTGGACATTAGTTCTTGTCCGTGAGCCTTTTTTCACGTGTTATATTTTTTTTCACCTATCCTTTCTCCTCTCCTCTTCCTTTCTCAAACCTGGAGTTTCCTCGCTGCCCCCCTCTCCCCCCCCCCCCCATTTTATTGTATTTCTCTGAAGTTTTATGTAAACCGATATGATGTTGCCCTCGAATATCGGTATAGAAAAGTTAATAAATAAATAAATACTGTTTCACCTTTATCCACATGTTTATTAATCCCTTCAAAAAAAGAAGCAAATTTATGAGGCCTTGCCTTGGGTAAATCCATGCTGTCTATATTCTATTAAAACGTCTGTCTATATGCTCTGTGATTTTGATCTCTAGTTTCCACTATTTTTCCCAGTACTGAAGTCAGGCTCAATGGTCCATGGTTTCCTGGATTGCCCCTTGAGCCCTTTTTAAATATTGGGGCTCCAGTCTTCAGGTACAATGGATGATTTTAATGATGGGCTACAAATTTTAACTAATAGACCTGAAATTTCATTTTTGAGTTCCTTCAGAACCCTGGGGTGCATACCATTCGGTCCAGGTGATTTGCCACTCCTTAGTTTGTCATTCTGGCCTACTACATCTTCCAGGCTCACAGTGATCTGGTTCAGTTTATCTGACTCATCACCCTTGAAAACCATCTCTGGAACCGATTTCTTTCCAACATCCTCATTTCTAAACAGAGAAGCATAGAATTCATTTAGTCTTTCTGCAATGGCCTTATCGTCCCTAAGAGCCCCTTTAACCCCTCAGTCATCTAAAGATCCAACCAACTCCCTCATAGGTTTCTTGCTTTGGATATATTTTTAAAAATTTTTATTATGAGCTTTTACCTCTACGGCCAACTTCATTTCAGATTCTCTCTTAGCCTGCCTTATCAATGTTTTACACTTAACTTGACAATGCTTATGCTTTTTCCTATTTTCTTCAGATGGATCCTAGTTCCAGTTTTTGTAAGATGTTTTTTTGGCTAAAATAGCCTCTTTCACCTCACTTTTTAACCATGCTGGTAATAGTTTTGCCTTCCTCCCACCTTTCTTGATGCGTGGAATATACCTGGACCGTGCGTCTAAGATTGTATATTTAAACAATGTCCACACCTGTTGTACACTTTTAACCTTTGCAGTTGCACCTTTCCGTTTTTTCTATTTTCCTCATTTTATCAAAGTTTCCCTTTTGAAAATTTAGTGTTAGAGCTGTAGATTTACATATTATCCCCCTTCCAGTTATTAGTTAAAATTTGATCATGTTATGATCACTATTGCCAGGAGCCTAACCACCGTTACCTCTCTCACCAAATCCTGTGTTCCACTAAGAATTAAATCTAAAATAGCTTCCTCTCTTGTTGGTTCCTGAACCAATTGCTCCATGAGGTAGTCGTTTATTCCATCCAGGAATTGTTTGTCTCTTGCATGTCTTGATGTTACATTTAAAAACAGCAAGGAAGGCTGCTTAATAAAGCCGTGAGAGCAGAAATACACAATAAGCAGCCAGATGTCCAATCTGTAAAAATTTATTGTGTAGAATCAAATATGTGCAAATGAGCCCGACTCCAGCCGAGTTTCTCCCTCTTTCAGTAGGGCTGCATCAGGGGTATTTGCATATATGAATTCTATATCTTCATCGGAATGTTGTGTGTGAATTATGAACCATACCCGATCCGTCGAGCATACAGCTTGAATAATGCAGTATGAAACTGGCACACAAATCACCCAAAGTTTCTCAAAGTGGCGCTCTGGATCCTGAGTATTACACAAAACGATATGGTATCTCTCAGAGCAGTTTGACAACAAACTTTCCATCCAGGAATTGTTTGTCTCTTGCATGTCTTGATGTTACATTTACCCAGTCAATATTGGGATAATTGAAATCTCCCATTATTACTGCACTGCCAAATTTGTTAGCTTCCCTGATCTCTCTTAGCATTTCATCATCTGTCTGATCATTTTGACCAGGTGGACAGAAGTATACTTCTATCACTATACTCTTACCCAACACACACGGGATTTCTACCCATATACATTCTACTGAACATTTAGTCTCTTGTATATCCTGTAGGACTCTAAAGCCTCCCGGACATAAAGTACAACACCCTCACCAAGTTGATCCCTCCTATCATTATGATATAATTTGTACCCTGATATAGCACTGTCCCATTGGTTATCCTCCTTCCATCAGGTCTCTGAGGTGCCAATACATGCTAACTCTCACATCTTACTTCTGGCATTGGCATACAGACATTTTAAAGTGTGTTTTTGTTTTCAGTTGATATTGATAATTTGGAATTCTTTAGCTCAGGTGATTCTTTACTTATAGGCACATGAACTATCTTTGCTTTTATTGGAACCTCTCTGATGGGATGCCGTAACTCCTATTTCATTAGAATCCTTCAAAGATACATTCCTCTGAACCATGCACTGCTGAGTGACTGTCAGCTTCACCCCTTGTTCTAGTTTAAAAGCTGCTTTATCTCCTTTTTGAAAGTTAGCGCCAGCAGCCTGGTTCCACTCTGGTTAAGATGGATCCTGTTCTTTTGGAAAAGTCTCCCCGTTCCCAAAAGGTTGTCCAGTTCCTTAAACAACTGAATCCCTCTTCCCTGTATCATCTCATCCATGCATTGAGACTCCGGAGCTCTGCCTGCCTTTGGGGACCTGCACATGGAAAGGGAGAATTTCAGAGAATGCCACCCTGGAGGTTCTGGATTTCAGCTTTCTACCTAAAATCCTAAATTTGGCTTCCACATTTTCCTATGTCAGTGCCCACATGTACCATGACAGCTGGCTTCTCCCCAGCACTCTCTATAATCCTATCTAGGTGACATGTAAGGTCTGCCACCTTCGCACCAGACAGCAAGTTACCAGACGGTCCTCATGTCCACCAGCCACCCAACTATCTATGTTTCTAATTATCAAATCACCAACTATGATGGCCAATCTAATTCTTCCCTCCTAGGCAGTAGCCTGGGGAGACTTGTTCTCAGTGTGAGAAGACAACGCATCACCTGGATAGCAGTTTCTTGCTACAGGATCACTTCCTGCTACACCAGGTTGCAGACCTGATCCAAGGCAGCACTGGGGCTGCCAGACTAGATTTGGGACTTGGCTACTATGTCCCTGAAGGTCTCATCAATATACCTCTTTGTCTGCCTCAACTCCTCCGTGTCTGCCACTCTAGCCTTCAGAGATCGGACTTGTTCTCCGAGAGCCAGGAGCTCTTTGCACCGGGTGCACAAATACAGTCTCTGTCCGGTGGGTAAAAGATCATACATGTGACACTCGATGCAAAGGACTGGAAAACCCCTCTCTTGCTGCTGGACTGTTGCCTTCGTCTTAATTTTGTTGAGTTCCTAGTTAAGTTTAGGTTGCTAAGGGAGTTGAAATTAGAGTACTTTAAATTTATAGGTGTATTCACTAATTAATCTGCTAGTGACCTACAAGAGGATGATTAAACTCTCAACAAGGGCTGGTGCAATATTATGATTTAGATAAGAGCTTGATTGATTTTTACTTGGAAAGTGTCTCTAGCCTAAAAATCAAGGGTTTAGCTTGGGGTGGGTGGGAGGGAAAGAATTAACTCCCTCTGGTTTGCTTATTATCTCAGACAAAACAAACACTAAAGAATATATCCCACTATTAATCCTCTCTCCAAACCTTTTTAAGTCCTAAGAATTTCCAAAGCTAAACTTACCAATTCTCTTCAATTACCATTAAGTTGATCTTCACTCAAAGGATGGAGAGATTTGAGATTTGGTGGGTGCTTCCAGTTCTCTTCTACTGCAAAGGGTATGGGGCCTCTGGAAGCTGGAGCTGTGGAGCTCAAAGACTGATTTGCTCGCTGTGACCTCTAGAGTCCTCCCAGGGGAGTCTTCTGGTCCTCTTCTACTTTCACCTTGCAGTTAAGTGAGCTCTAGGCTTTTTTCATAAGATTGCCTTTGAAAAACTTTTCACCTATTTTTTTATTTTTCGCATTCTATCGACTTCAGGTCTCTCTCAGTTCCTCCCCAGAGGCTCCTTAGTCAGGGTTTTCTGTGTTCTCAGTAAGTTTCTTTTCGCAATCATTCCCCCGTGGCGGCAGTGCCTTGGTGCCCATAGGCTTCTAAGCCCCCCATCACCACTCACGTTTTATTTCCTCTTTTCTCATTCATCATGGCCTCGTCCACTTTTTGTCAATGTCCCCAGTGCCCAAGGACCATGTCCATCACGGACACCCACGAGATATGTGTCCTCTGCCTAGGGGTATCACAAGATGTCTGGGGTTGCCTTATGTGTGTCCAGATGACCCCTAAGGGACATCGCGCTCGACGCGATAAGATGGAGAAACTGATTGGGTCGAGGTAGTCAAAGTCATCGATGTCAGCATCGGTGGTATCTGCACCTATGGACCTTGGAGCTGCACTTATAGACAACGTGCCATCGACATCAATGGGGCCTTCAGTTCCATCAATGTTGCCGGCAGATGGGGAGCTGGAGACTTTTGGTTTCTTCCAGGTCAAGGACAATGGGTTCTTCGTCATTTACCTCGGCTCCAGGGAAAGACTGGACCAAGCACCGAGGATATGCCGAGGAAGCATCGGCACCGATCACCTTCGATGCTCCGTGCTGGACTCGGGGATGTACCGGCTCATGCCATGATGCCCTTGAAGTGACCCCGTGGCAAGGAGTGACAGTTCTCCATCGATGCAGGGGTCTGTGATAGTCTCCACTGGACTTGGTGCCAATTGCTGTTCCACCTTGGGAATCCGAGGAAGATCTGGCCACCCCTCCTGCCTCCCAGTCGGTATTGCATCGGCAACTTTCAAGGAGGAGCTGGAGCGGCAAGTCCAGCTGACAGTGGAATGAGTGCTGCAGGACATCAGACTTGTGGCACTGACGGTACCGATGCCAGCACAATCCGTTCTGGAACTGCTGCTGGAGCAGCTCAGTGTGCTTATTGATATGTTACCAACCTAGCTGGCATTGGTTCCTGGATTGCCATTTATGCCCATTGGGGCACCGATGCTTCCCCTGACCAATATGGTGGTCGTTGCCAGTTCCTATGAGGAGAAAGCTCCACCGAGGCCTGTAGCCCCCTGTCCAGCTTTGCTGGGGCCGGCACCAATGCTACCAGTGCTTATGCCTTTGGATGAAGGCCAAGCACCTGGGCCCCATTCCCTGTGGACTACAGTGAGGGTGAGGTTCTGTATGACCCCTGGGAGGATGATAGATTCCTCCTCAGAGGACTTGGAAGGTTTCTCCTCAGAGCCATCTCCTCCAGAGGGATGAAAGAAGTCTTCACTAGAGGACTTAACCTTTGCAGGTTTTGTGTGGATGATGGCCAAGGCCATGCCTTTTCAGTTATTGATGGAGGAGGATCAGGCACAAAATTCTGGAATTCCTCCAGTTCGTGGAGGCTTCTAAGGAGATCATGGTGGTCCTGCACAAGATCCTTAAGGAGTTGCTGCTAAAGATATGTGAACACCTCCTCACAGTACCTCCCATGAACAGGAAGGTGGATGGGGTTTACCTCGTCCAGAAGGCTATCGGATTCAATAAGCATCAGCTGCCATACCAATTGGTGGTAGTCGAATCCATCCTCAAGAGGCCAAGCACTCGGAGCCAGTCCTTGGTGTCGCCAGGGAAGGATCACAGGGTGAAGGACACACTTGGGAGGAAAGTATTCTAGGGAGCCATGCTTATTGCCCACAATGCCTCCTACCAGCTCTACATGGGCCAATACTCCTACCAGCTCTACATGGGCCAATACTCAAGGAACCTCTAGAAGTAGGTGCAGGAGGTGGTTGAGCAGCTGCCTGAATGCAGCAGGACACCCTCATGTCACTGGTGCATAAGGGCCTGGAGTGCGGTAAACACAAGGTTCGTACAACCTATGAGACAGCATTGAGAGTCTCTGTAGTGGAAATCGGCACCTGCAGAATGGCATGACTGCAGGCCTCAGATCTCCAACCAGAGGTACAGCAAAGAATTGCTGACTTGCTGTGTATGGGAGAGAATCTCTTCGGAGATAAGGTGAGGGATGTGGTAGCCCAATTATGGGACCATCATGAGACCCTCCAACAACTTTTGACCCTTCCTCCTCAGCCAGGGTGTCGGCAAGAAAAGGTCAGAGGAAGTCTTTCTACCATCAGAGGAAGTACTATCCTCCGGCTCCTTGCTCCCGTTCACAACATGGGAGCTCCTGTGGCCATCCCAGGCAGCAGAGAGCTCCCAAGCCCCAACCAGCACCCCAGTTAAATCCTAGGATGGGGTTTTCACTGGATCATAGGGAGCATAGGCCAGCCACCTAAACCCGAGATGCCAGTCTGTGATTCTTCACGAATCAGTGGCCCAATATAACCTTGGACCAGTGGGTTCTGTCCATCGTCTGTCAATAGTACCAATTAAACCTATTGGGTGTCCTGCCAAATTCCCCTCTGTGCTCTCTGACCTCTTAACAGCCAGAGTGGTTGAACCTGTCTCACCAAGGCAAAGAGAACCGGAGGACTCCATCCTATCCTATACCTGAGGGCCTTGAACAAGTTTCTAAAGAGAGAAAAGTTCAAGATGGTTTCCCACTTGTGTTACAATCCTGCTTGTGGGATAGGCCCACAAGCAGTTCCTTACCTCTCCACTGCCATCGCTGAATTCTGGACCTTCTCCTCGCAACCTGGAAGCTGCTGCCATTGCCGCCAACTCCATGGTCCTCTCACAGCACGAGCCACCGTCGACTATGTTTCCCGTGGCCTGAGGCTGCCACCAGCACCGTCCCTTCATGGCCTGGAGGCCACCGCCGACCCGGCTGCTCTCCTGCGTCCTGGGCGCCACCTCCTTCATCTCTTCGTGGCTTGGAGGCCGCCATCGAACATCGCCGTCCCTCTGCGGCTAGGCTGCCGCTGAAGCCCTCCTCTTCAGCAGCCTGGAGGCCACCCCAAAGCTCTTCTCCTCGTGGCCAGGAGGCAGCCATCATCCGGGTCCTCTTCAGCGGCCTGGAGGCCACTCCAAAGCTCCCCTTCTGTGGTCAGGAGGCCGCCTCCGAACATCGCTGTCTCTTTGTGGTTAGGCCGCCACCAGCTTTCCTCTTCAGCGGCCTGGAGGCCGCCCCGAAGCTCTTCTCCACACAGCCTGGAGGCCGCCACCGAAGTCTTCCTTTTCTGTGGCCCAGAGGCCACCCTGAAGCTTCCTCTTCTTGTAGCCGGTAGGCTGCCCCAGAGCTCCTCTTTGAGGCCTGGAGGCCGCCAAAGCCATCTCCTCCCCTGTGCGGGGAGTCTCTGCCTGCAGTCTTCTCTCTTCGCAGCAGGAGCCGCCTTTGACACCTTGGGCCTACTCCTGCTTCAGCTACTCTTCACAGCATGGCCACTCTCCAAGGCCCTGCCTTCTTCCTAGGCATGCAGCCGCATCTCCTCTGTCCATTTAAAGGGCCAGCAGTGGGCTGTCTTCCTAGGCTCCTCATGCTGACGTCCTCTAGGCGTTTCCTCTTCAGCCCTATAAAGAGGGCCTTCCTTCACTCAGTCTTCACCTTTGCAAGGAGTTGGTCATGGAGTTGGACTGCTCCTGGATCTTCAGTTCCATCTCTTCGTCCCAGGAGTCCTCCATGATCCTTCTTCACTTCTTCAAGGCATTCTGATCCTCGTTGGTACTCCTTGTCTTTGTCCATGGTTCCTGAACCTTCATCTTGATCTTCATTCCATGTCCTGGTCTCTCGATGGAGCCCGTCCTCTTGTCTCCAGATATCCTGATGTCTCCATGTCTCCGGATGTCAAGACATCTCCTTGCCTCTAGATGTCTAGATGTCTCCATCCTCTGATGTCTTTGTCCGTCATGTTCCAGATGTTTCTGTGTCCTCCTCTCTAGAAGGCCCTGATGTCCAGTTGCCATAGATGTCCAGACTCCCTGATGTCCCGAGGTACCGGTGTCCCTTTGTATCCGATGTCCTACATTCCAGTCCTGATGTTCCAAGTACTGATCTTGATGTTTCAAGTTCCAAGTCTCGATCCTGATGTCTTTTGTCCAGTCCCAATCCTGATGTACTGTCAGTTCCTAGCTCCGGGTTCAGCTTTGCCTCACCCTAGTCCTTGTCTCCAGCTGACCTTTCTGGGAGTAAATCCGTATCTATCCGGTGTCTGAGTTTGGTGGCTGGAGCCCTCTTCCAGTTGGATCTGTCTTCGAGCACTGCCCGGATTCCTCCTTTGTCCTGAGCCTCAGTCCTACGCATGTTCCGCTCTCCGCGTGGTCCTCAACCAGCCTCTTCAGGTTGTGTAGGGCGCGCAGTGGGACAGGTTGGTCTGCGACGAGCCCCTGTTGGCTGTGTAGGGCGCCCTGAGGGGCAGTACCTGTCTAAGTCTCCGAGTATTCTGAGTCCTTGTCCTCGTCCCTTTCAAATTCCAAGTGGTCTCATCCAAGTTCCAAGAATCCTTGTCTCATCTCATCCAAGTTCCAAGATCCAAGTCCTTGAGTGAGCCCTTCCAAGTTCCAAAAGTCCTCGTTCGAGTCCTTCCAAGTTTCAAGAGTCCTTGTCTGAGTAACCGGAATTCTCTCCTCAATCTACGTCTGATTTCATTCCCAGTCTGAGCATCCTGCATCTGAGTTCCAAGTTCCAAGCATCTTCGTCTCGTCTGAGTTCCAAGTTCCAAGTGTCCTTGTCTCATCTGAGTTCCAAGTTCCAAGGGTCCTCATCTCATCTGAGTTCTGAGTTCCAAGCGTCTCTTCTCGTCTGAGTTTCAAGTTCCAAGTAACCTCGCCTTCTTCAAGTCTTCAAGCCTAGTCCAAGTCCGAGATCCCGTCTTGTTCCTAGTTCCAGTACCATCACCTGTCCTCGACCTCTGTCCATCCTGCTGCATCTGCCGCTCCCTAGTGGCAGGTCCGAAAGGGCTATCGAGTGGCTGGAGGGCTACCCCAGAGACCAGCATTGCGTTGCTGGGTCTCTTCCGGTATGTGCAGGTTCGGCAGAGGCTAGGGCAGTGGTCAGCCTGCTCCTCCCATGCTTGGACATGTCTTGCCTGCTGCAGCACTTCCACGGAGCTTCTCTCTGCAGTCGCATTGTGGTTCAAGGGCACAGATCTCCCCAGAATCGGGAGTGCTCCCTAGTGCTCCCGCAACACCTTGATTCCCCTCTTACAAAAAGGGGATTGGCTATGCTTCCTTGATTTGAAGGACGCATACACTCACGTCGAGATCTTCCCAAGTCACAGGAAGTATCTCAGATTTGTGGTGGGAAAACAGCACTTCCAGTACAGAGTGTTGCTGTCGGGCTAACATCGTCCCCCAAGTGGCTTCACAAAATGCCTGGCCGTGGTGGAGGTGCACTTAGGCTGGGAGTGCATATTTTCCCTTATCTGGATGATTGTTTGGTCAAGAGCACTTCTCAGGCAGGAGCCACTTGATCCATGCACTTGACCATTCGGGTGCTGGAGTCACTAGGGTTTGTCATCAACTACCCGAAGTTCCATCTCAGCCTCAGTTGGACTTCATAGGAGCGCTGCTAGACATGGCTCAGGCAAAAGCCTTCCTGCCATGTTCCAGGGTGGTCCCCTTGCCATCCATAGCAGCAGTGATTCAACAGAACCAGCAGATGTCAGCTCGGCTCATGTTGAGGCTGTTGGGCCACATGGCCGCAACTGTCCATATTACTCCCTTGGCATATTTGCACATGCACAGAGCCCAGTGGACCATGATGTCACAGTGCCAGGCCATACAGAGCCTCCAGGATCACATCTGAATCACCCCATGTCTCTGGGCCTCTTTGTCCTGGTGGCGGGTGCTCTCAAATTTGGAATGGGGAATATCCTTTCAAAGACCACCTATTTAAATTATCATAACCACGGATGCATCCACCCTGAGGTGGGGAACTTATGTAGAGGGGCTCCGCACCCAGGGCCTTTGGTCTGCTCAGGAAATGTCAAATTAATTTCCTGGAGCTCTGGGCTATCAGGTGTGTGCTGTAGGCTTTCAGAGATTGGCTGTCCAACAAAGTCGTCCTGATCCAAACAGACAAGCAAGTAGCTATGTAGTATGTCAACAAGTAGGGAGGCACAGGGTCATACCTCCTGCATCAGGAAGCGGTCCAGATATGGTCGTAGGCCCTGTCCCATGGGATGGGGCTCAGGGCCATATATCTGGCTGGAATGGAGAACGTGATAGCAGACAGACTGAGTTGTGCTTCTGACCCCAGGGGGTCTGAAGCACAACTCAGACCAGGGGGTAGCAAATCGGATCTTCTGCCTTTGGGGGAGCCCAGATGTGGATCTATTCGTGTAGCCCTGTAACAAAAAGGTGACTCAGTTTTGCTCCCTGTCCAGGACAGGGCTTCATCCAATAAAGTCAGCCATGCATGAGGACTAACATCTTGCTGTCCTAGGAGAATACCTGTAACAGGTAAGCAACTCTGCTTTTCTTTATCTTCTCATAAGGATATGTGTCACTTTCTTCAAGGGGTAAAGCATTTGCATCCTCCAGTTAGGCCAGAAATACCTTTGTGGAATTTAAATCTGGTATTGTGTTCCCTGACAGAGGCTCCTTTTGAACCTCTTAAGCAGGCAATTCTAAAGGATTTAACTTTGATGACCATGTTCCTGGTCTCAATTACTTTGGCAAGACTAATTTCTGAGTTACAATCATTGTCATGTTGAGCTCCTTTCTTGAGGTTCAATAGAGAGTCAGTACCATCTTTTTTGCCAAAGGTGATTTCGGCATTTCATTTTAATCAAAAGATTGTTTTGTCTTCATTTGATAAATCTGATTATAAGAGATTGATGGAGGCTCTGCATTTCTTGGATGTGAAGAGATAATTTTTGAGCTATTTGCAGGTTACAGGGGATTTTTGTCATTCTGAAAAATTATTTGTGCTTTTTGTGGCCTGCAATAAGGTGAGACCACTTCAAAAGCAACCTTTACAAGATGAATTAAATAAGCTATTTCTTCTGTGTATTTCTTGTTCTTTTACCCAAGGCAAGTCTTTTACCCAAGGCAAGGTAAGGCAAGGCAAGGCAAGTCAAGTCTTTTACCCAAGGCAAGTCTTGCCTCACAAATCTGCTTCACTTTTTTTGAAGGAGTTAATAAACATCTAGATAAAGGTGAACCGGAAGATATAGTATATTTGGATTTTCAGAAGGCGTTTGACAAAGTTCCTCATGAGAGGCTTCTAGGAAAAGTAAAACGTCATGGGATAGGTGGTGATGTCCTTTCGTGGATTACAAACTGGCTAAAAGACAGGAAACAGAGAGTAGGATTAAATGGACAATTTTCTCAGTGGAAGGGAGTGGGCAGTGGAGTGCCTCAGGGATCTGTATTGGGACCCGTACTTTTCAATATATTTATAAATGATCTGGAAAGAAATACGACAAGTGAGGTAATCAAATTTGCAGATGATGCAAAATTGTTCAGAGTAGTTAAATCACAGATTGTGATAAATTGCAGGAAAACCTTATGAGACTGGAAAATTGGGCATCCAAATGGCAGAAGAAATTTAATGTGGATAAGTGCAAGGTGATGCATATAGGGAAAAATAACCCATGCTACAGTTACACAATGTTAGGTTCCATATTAGGAGCTACCACCCAAGAAAGTGATCTAGGCGTCATAGTGGATAACACATTGAAATCATCGGTTCAGTGTGCTGTGGCAGTCAAAAAAGCAAACAGAATGTTGGGAATTATTAGAAAGGGAATGGTGAATAAAACAGAAAATGTCATAATGCCTCTGTATAGCTCCATGGTGAGACCGCACCTTGAATACGGTGTACAGTTCTGGTCACCGCATCTCAAAAATGATATAGTTTCGATGGAGATGGTACAGAGAAGGGTGACCAAAATGATAAAGGAAATGGAACAGCTCCCCTATGAGGAAAGACTAAAGAGGTTAGGTCTTTTCAGCTTGGAGAAGAGACGGCTGAGGGGGGATATGATAGAGGTGTTTAAAATCATGAGAGGTCTAGCACGGGTTAATGTAAATCAGTTATTTACTCTTTCGGATAATAGGACTAGGGGGCACTCCATGAAGTTAGCATGTGGCACATTTAAAACTTATCGGAGAAAATTCTTTTTCACTCAACGCACAATTAAGCTCTGGAATTTGTTGCCAAGGGGATGTGGTTAGTGCAGTTAGTGTAGCTGTGTTTAAAAAAGGATTGGATAAGTTCTTGGAGGAGAAGTCCATTACCTGCTATTAATTAAGATGACTTAGAAAATAGCCACTGCTATTACTAGCATCAGTAGCATGGGATGGACTTAGTTTTTGGGTACTTGCCAGGTTCTTATGGCCTGGATTGGCCACTGTTGGAAAAGGATGCTGGGCTTGATAGACCCTTGGTCTGACCCAGTATGGCATTTTCTTATTGTTCTTATATTGTTGGGAAACAAGCTCTAGGGGAGTTAAAGGCTCCCTCAACTTGAGCACAAGTTTCTTCTTGGGTTGAAGTAGGCATGGTTAATCCCATTGATATTTAAAAGGCAGCTACATGGACTACATTAAGTACATTTGTAAAACATTATAAGTTGGACATTCTTGCCAAACAGGATGTTTGTTTTGGTGCAACTGTTTTAAGAATGAGTTTGTAGTCTACTCACCATTAGTGTATGGGCTATGGTACTTTCCCACATGTGCTTGACTGGTGGAGCAGAAGGGCAGAGAAGGAGAAATTAAAACTTACCTGATAATTTCCTTTCCTTTACTTCTGCTCTACCAGTCAAGAAGCCCACCCGGAAGAATATTTTCAAGCTGCCTTGATTTATTTGAAAAAAAAAAAAAAGAGAGTCATGAGTGAGTTGGTATTTAATAGCCTATTATACTTTCTATGTAGGAGTTTCTTTTTCAAAATGAGTGCTTAAATTTTAATGACGTTATTTATTTATTTATTCATTCATTCATTTTAACATGTTTTGTATACCGTATATTCGGTTTTGCCATCATAATGGTTTACAGGTTAGGAGAGTAACATTAGAGTTAACACTTGTGTTAAGCAGTTTAATGTTTGGGGAGCTTTATGAGGAAAGATTTTAGTTTTAGATAGTTTCATAGGTTCACGGCCATGATTTGTGATTAGGTTTGACAGAGGTATAGTTGCTATAGAGGTTCTGCATATGACATACATACATGTGATGACAAAAAAAAATGTACAACTCTGCATCCAGATGATAGATGGAGGATATTATCCATATGTTCTTGACTGGTAGAGCAGAAATAAAAGAAAGAAATTATCAGGTAAGGCATTTCTCCTTATAAAGGAGAAAGGATGTCATTTTAAAAGTAAGATAAGAAACTAATCTATTAAAGGTATACAGTAAAACATACATTCTATTAGAATAGAAAAGAATTTGCAATACATAAGACCTTTCTGCCGACACCACTGAAACAGTACTGCCAAACTAAAACTAGAATTGGTAGCAAGTTTGAAATTGAAATTGTTTTGAAATGTATTAATCGCCTCACACTGCAGGCTGAGGCGATGTATAAAAAACATACATAAAATAGTTATATACATACATAAAATAATAAAATGCAGTGACCTATAATCATTAATAAAAAAAACAAAGTCAACCAATAAATTATTATTTAAAACATCTGCATCATTTACCTACAAGAAAACAGACAAGTAGTTAAAACATTAAAATATACTTTTAAAAGGCCTGTTGTAAGAAAAAAGTCTTAAGCATAGTCTTAAAAATCTTACTGCAGGGATTCAATCTCAATTCGACCGGTAGGGAGTTCTAAATACTGGTGCTGCAACAGAAAAGGTTGAATCTCTTATAGACGCAAGACAAGCAAGTTTAACTGAAGGAATATCTAGTAAGCCCAGCTGAGATGAACAAAGCAGTCGAGGTGGCTTATACACTTTTAGTAACACATTAATATCAGTTAATAGTAGGGGTAGTAGCCTCAAAAAATGTTGTTGTCTTTTTATTTTTGTTTCAGGGATGAACCATTTTGGGTCCACCCTTGGATCATTTTTGGTTTTGTTTTTAAAAAAAATTGAAAAACCTCCCAAACTTTCTCTTTTAATGCAATATTGAGCTGCACCCCACCATCTGAAAACCCTCACCCAACCTAGCCCACCCTCCCGACCTTCCCAGGATTGAACAATTCTGCCCTGGTGGTCTAGCAGGTGGCTGCCATTATTCAAAATGGTGCCACTGCCCTTTGCCCCTATCTTGGGACAGGGGCTACCGGTGCCGTTGGGCAGCCACTGTCACATGATAGGGGCAATGGGCGGCCCGCACCATTTTGAAAAAAAGGCAGCCATCAGCCCTTTGCCTCATCATGTGTCAGGACTGCTCAACAGCACCGGAAGCCCCTATTCTAAGATGGGGCAAAGATGGTAACTTTCAAATCTCCGCGTGGGCACAAATCGGCTACCCGTGAACACAATTTTACATCGATGCATGCATGTGCACACAAATCCTGCCTCAATTGCTTTAGGGGGCGAAATTTAGTAGGTATGCATGGCGATGCAATAGACCCATTTCCCAGTTCCCTCGCACTTTGCCCCTGTAAAGTAGCAAACTTCCTAAACCTCCTACCGAACCTGCCTCCCTTTTACTCTACAAGCCTCGATCCCTAACACCCCACTAAGTACCCTAGATTTTTTTGTTTTCATACTTACTCACTGTCCATAGCAGCAGCAGATTATGTGTTCCTCTGTCCCCGGCATGTGCTTGTGCGCCGATGGCACTGTCCCGGCCCGCCCAGACCCTGCCCCCAGCCTGCTTTTTTAAAGAAATCCTTCACAATGCGTGTACCGGGAAATATGCGCGTGGCTGCAGGCCTCTGAAAATCCATGCAACGTGCGCACATCCCAGCCACACACATTTCTTCCGGAATCGCCGCAAGTAGGGCTCTTAAAATTAGCTCTAAAGAGCAGCCGGTGCCATTGTGAATAATAGCAACCACCAGCCTGGGAGTGGGAGGTCACGCCTAGGCCCCCCCCCCTACTAGACCACCAGGGACATATTGATGAGTCTTGGGGGGGTCGGGAGAGTGGACGAGGGTTTTCAGCTGGTGGGGTCTCAATATTGTACTTAAAAGGAAGGATTGGGGGAGGTTCAGGGTTTTTTTGTTTTTGTTTTTTTTAAATATTGCTTTTTTGGCCAGTTCAAAAAATGATAGGAAAAGCAACACAGAATTGTGTGTTTTTTTCTATCATTTTTTTGAAAGTCTGAAATGAAACAAAATAGGAAATATCATCGGTATTTTCTATTTCATTTTGAACAACTGGTTAATAGTGTTCACCGTTACAGAGCTCTGAAGAAATGCTGGCAGTGTAAGTCATCCTAGTGTGTGGTGTGATAATCTGTAAAGTATCATGGAAAAATTGAGCAAATATTATGGTCTGGTTGTGTTGGGACCAGCTCCCTACTGACCAAATGCTTTCTCATCCCAGTTTTATTGATTACTATTTGTCTGCTTGCATAGGGATCTCTTGTATCTCCTCACAGTGGCCTGAGTACAACCTAGTGACCCTGCTGAGAAGGTACAATAGACCCTAGAGAAGGAGAATAGCTGGTAGTGTAGGGATTTGGGGTATAGCATAGCTGCAGCATTTCAGGAATATTGCAATATTTACAATGTTTGGAACAGTCATGCCATTCTTCTAACATAGCATTCACTTTTATATGCCACCTTTCTCATCTGAAGGAGTCCCAAGACAGTTTACAACCACTTGGCTAATGAACTTCCGCTATCGACCTCTCAGACCCCAACTCAGCCCTTCTATCTTGGAGCAACATTACAGAGACAGTAGCAAACAAATTATGTCCTCTAGCAACAAAAAAACTTAACCACAACTCCCCAAAAAAACAACCGTGGTTCACCAACGAACTCTGAAAACTCAAACAAAACCTCAGACAGAAAGAAAGCAATTGGCACAAAGCCCCGTGCTCCAGCACACTATCCGCATACAAACTCACTCTCCACCACTACAAGAACTCCACCCTAAGGCCAAAAAGGGATTTCTACGCTCACAAGATTCACGACCTTATTTTCGATGCTAAAGCATTATTTTCCTACGTAGCTGATCTAACTCAAGCTAATGCCCCAGCGATCCCTAACGACCAAGCACAATCCAAAGCCGACGAACTAGCACTGTACTTCCAAAACAAAATCTCCAATCTCTTAACTCTGTTACTCCCCAACCCCTCCTCTACTACTAGCTCCTACCATCTCCCTAACAAGAACATCTCCCTTGAAGCGTTTGAACCAACCACAGCTTCAGAGATCCAATCTCTAGTAAAGAAAATGAAACCCTCATCCCATCCACTCGACCATATACCTACAAAACTGCTACTGCTAATACCCGACACCATCTCCAAAACCTTGGCTGATATCATAAACTGTTCCTTATCTCAGGGAATCTTCCCAGATGCTCTAAAACTGGCATCTCTTAAACCTCTCCTAAAGAAACCGAATCTGGATCCAAAAGATCCCAACAATTTCTGCCCCATTTCCAATCTTCCTTTTGTGGCCAAGATAATAGAAAAATTAGTCAACTCTCAACTTTCTGATTACCTAGAAAATCATAAAATACTGCACCCCACCCAATTCGGGTTCCGCAAGGCATTAAATACTGAAAGCCTTCTCATTTCTCTGACTGACTACCTCATCATGGGCCTGGACAAAGGCCAATCCTTTATACTAATTCTCCTCGACATGTCTGCGGCCTTCGACACCGTCAACCATTCCATCCTCCTTAACCGACTGGTGGACATCGGAATAACAGGAATGGCTTTTTCATGGTTCACATCTTTCCTTAGTAACAGAGGGTACAAGGTCAAAATCAATAGCAAAGAATCCCTCCGCTGTGAGTCATTAATGGGAGTTCCGCAAGGTTCCTCCCTCTCCCCCACCCTCTTCAACATATACCTTCTTCCACTTTGCCAGCTGCTAACCAACCTCAAACTAAAACACTTCCTTTATGCCGACGATGTGGAAATACTGATCCCCATCAAAGAATCCATTACTAAAACACTCGAACACTGGGAAACCTGTCGATGAGAGATTAACCTTCTTCTGTCTAGTCTAAACCTGATACTGAACGCAGCGAAGACAGAACTCCTCCTCATCTCCCCGTAAAACAGTAATATCACACAAAGCGCACCATCTAACATCTTTGTCACCCAAGCAAGAGACCTAGGAGTTCTAATCGACAACAGGTTGAATTTAAAATCATTCATCAACCGCACCACCAAGGATGGCTTCTACAAACTGCAAGCACTAAAAAGAATCAAACCACTCCTCCACTTCCAGGACTTCAGAACGGTTCTCCAAGCCGTGATTTTCTCCAAGATAGATTACTGCAACTCTATCTTGCTAGGTCTCCCTTCCTCCTCCATTAAACCTCTTCAGATGCTCCAAAACACAGTAGCTAGAATTCTGACAAACACCAGAAGAAGAGATCACATCTCTCCCATTCTAAAAAATCTGCACTGGCTACCAATACATTTCAGAATTCTCCATAAGTCCATTACCATCATCCATAAAACCATCCATTCCCAAGCCCCTCTTAGCCTTCAAATCCCGCTCAGACTACACTCCTTATTCAGACCCATCAGAAAAGCCTACCGAGGATCGTTACATGTCCCCCAATCCAAAGAGACACAACACCTCTCCTTCAGGGAACGAGCCTTCTCCACGGCGGGACCTTCTATTTGGAACGCAATTCCCCCGGACCTCAGACAGGAACCATGCTTATTAACATTTAGAAAAAGACTTAAGACATGGTTATTTAGACAAGCCTTTCCCGAATCTCACTGACTCTCCCAATGGGCCTAACTGACTGACTGCAACAACCATCAAGATAATTCCAGCACTATGTAAATAGTTGTTCCTGTTCTTACTCCTAAAACTATTTAAGCTTCTTTTTCTTCTCCCAGTTCCTGCTTCCCCTGTTTTATTGTAACTTTCTCGCTTCTCTCCACCTGTTAAATGTTCAAGGTTATCACTCCCCTTGTTACTTGTAAACCGGCATGATGTGATTTTATCATGAATGCCGGTATAAAAAAGCTTTAAATAAATAAATAAAAATAAGAATACAATTACAATAACAAGCATAAAATATCTAAAAATACATCAGCATAAAAAATTTAACAATATCCCACCCTTAATCCAAAAACTCATTCACCCTCTACTCTCACTAAGGGATGGACAGAAGCACAATCCATCTAAATCTCATACCCAGTAACACAGGCCTTACCTAATCTCAGAGCCAAAAATTATCCAAGGAGGTTTAGAACAAGAACATATGTACAATAATGAGCATAAAATACCTAAAAATTCATAAACATAAAATAATCTAACAAAATGCAACCCTTAATCCAATAGCTCATCCATTCCTACTCTCACTAAGGAATGATTAGGACCACAATTTGCCCAAATTACATATATAGCAGGATAGATCTAAAGAAGGTACCTAGATAATTTCAGAAACAATCCAACAATATATTTAGATAATTTTTATGTTGGTTTTATAGAAGGTATCACAACATGCAAATAATCCAGTAGGATTGAGAGACATGCTGAAAAAAGTGCAAAAAGCGGAATATAAATCTAAATAAATAAAAATAAATAAATGTTTGGCAACATATTAATATTCTTTAAAACTAACCTTAAATATCAAGGGTAGTACTGATGTGTTGTGTGTTGTCTGATATATATTCCAATATAGTTCTTTAGTCATTTTGAAATCGTAAGAAAGAGAAACAGTGAAAAATTTCCCCCTAGTGCTTTGTGACATGTCTTGGCTTGTGCATCATACTCCTAATACTGGGTTGTAAATAAACTCACTAGAGAACATCAGATTCTGAAGAAAAAAACTGTAAAAAAGCTTTTAAAACATATATTTGGATCCCCTTCCCTTGTCTTCTAAAGGGATAGAAAGCCCTTCCTTACTGTGATAATTATGCTTATAAGTTTGAATAGTGACTTCACGTAAGTATACATTTGAATGATCTAACAAATCTTATTTCTGCATGTATCATCTTTAAAAGATAAAATGCACCTAGAAATATGTTAACTTCTCTTTCCAAAGTTTCTCCGAAGTCAGCAAATGAAATATGTTGGAAAGGAGACACACTGTATACATCTGTTGTCAACATTGGGATTGTTCAGCGTTTAGCAGAAATGCATCATTTCCTGAAAAAACATCTTTTTACTTATACTTCTTGCTGCATCAATGAGTCTCCAAAAGAACTTCAACCAAATTATGTAAAGTCAGTCATATCTCAGCATTCAAAGGTAATTCATTTATTAAAGAATAAACTTTACATAGCCTGAACTGCTTTCAGATTTAAAGTTCTTGAATGGAAGACAGTATACATATCCATCTATATAATGAGCTAATCTGCAAGCATTTCCAGGATACTGTGCAGCCACTGCACCAGTTTTCATAAATGAGGTATGATTGGAAAAGCCATAATATCTACATTATAGTCTATAAGTCATGAGGTTATAAAAACTGAACTTAAGCTGAAAATGAACCAGTTTTCAGATATGTGTGTTTATGTACGCACAATTTTATATGGACGTGTGCATGTGGGTGCAAATACCACCTCTATCGCGTAAGTGGGAGGATTTTAGTAGACAGGCGCACCAACGCAATTAGCAGTTTCCCCAGTTCATTCCAAGTTCACCCAGGTAAAGATAGGACTTCCTAACTCCCCTAGTTAATTAGCCTCCCTTTTACCCTGTTAGTCCCGACCTTTAAAATCTCGCTGACTAGCCTAGTTTTTTTTTTGTTTTAGGAGTAATCGCCATCCATAGTAGAAGTAAATTTAGGTAGTAGGAGACTGTGCATAAGTATTTACGCGCTGGTTTCATTCATAAATCCTGGAACACCTATGCCCAGTCCACGCCCCTTTTTCTGGTGAAAATGTTTGTGTGTATGCCAGGAGATAACGTGCGTATGTGGGCATTTTTTAAAATCTGAGTGGCGCACACAGCCCAATCTCTGCACATATCTTCCAGCTTTAGCGCATGTAGGGCTTTTAAAATTCACATTTAAGTGTTTTGAATTGCATTGAGAGATTCAGAGTACAGTTAAATACACTCAGACATAATATCAGTTGAACATCTCCATTAAGACACCTAAGATGGGTTCCTAATTTCAGCTAATTTCATCGGAAATTTCACCTATATTTAGGGAGCTAAATATAGGCCTACCATTCATTTTCCTAGATTAAGGTTACTGAGTTAGGTGCCTATTACTGAAAATCGGGAGCACAGTTAGGGCTGGGATTAAAAGTTAGGGGGCAGATATTAAAAAAAAACTGAGCTCCTAAATTTAGGACTCGAAAGTAAGTACCTAAGAGGGTCATTTTCTATAGCTTTCGCACGTGATAGCTAGATCAGGGCGGAGTCGGGGCAGAGTCGGCACCGGAAGAAGAGGAGTTGGGGTGGCACCGGGGCGGACGCAGCGAAGACGTCGCTGACGGCGAAAAGGTAAGGCCCCTTATCGCTGCCGGTAATGCGCCCAATAGCACCACCACCTTTCACGGTAGCGCTTTTGGTTTGCGAAAACTGGCAGCAATCGCACCGCAGTGGTGCGATCGCTGCCAGCTTTCGCAGGCCCGCCCCCTGCTTCGCCATCCCCCGGTACCGCACAATTCACTAAGGCCTGCGATTTTAGAAAATCCAGGCCAAGTTAAGAGCCAGTTTCCAGCTGAACTAAGCATCCTAAGCTGAAAATTTTAATAAATATAGGAACCTGAAAACTTAGATGCTAAATTTAGGCCTGCTGTTCATTTGCATAGATTTCGGTACCTAAGTTAGGTGCTTAGTTCTGAAAATTAGTGCTAGGCTTATAACTTTGTTTCACCACCCTAACTCCATTCCTGTAGCCAATCACTTTTTAGGTCCCTAAATTTAAGTGACTAAAAAAACTAGGTGTCTAAATTTAGGGACTCAGCTCTAGTAAATTTTCAAAAGGGACAATTTAGGGGCTCGTCTCCAAAGGTTAGGTGCTTAAACTCTTTGAAAATTGGCCTTAATGTTCACAGCCCTCTTGGGAAGGAAGTCAATTACAGTGACTCCTACTGATCAGGTTCAGAGTGCACGATGTTCTGGAGGAAGTCACATCTGTGACCTCTAGGTGAGGATTGCTGCTACGATGGCTAGGCTACATTGAAAGGGGATTAAAAATGAAGACCTTAGGGCAAGTGTAAATGAAGGTTTATGATGGTGGTTCATGGATCTGGAAAATGCCAGTCCAATTGATCTGGCAGCCCCAAGAAATGCCAAACAAAAAAAAATAAAAAATTAAACAAACAAGAAAAATCAACAGAATAAACTAAGCACAAAAAATTTAGAACTAATTGCTGTTTCAAAATATTTTTTGTGAATTTCATTTACATTTTAAGGTAATATTCATTTTGTATGCATGATAATAACAATTACATTTTGTCCTGCTATACCAGTCCAGCCCATGACAAGTGGGTTAATTCCCCCTACCAGCAGATGGAGGCAGACAACACTATTTTCCTCTGTGACATCACAGCCTCTACTTAGGGGTGGTGCTCAGCATTAGGAATCCAGTATTTTCTGTCTCCATAGATGGTAGGACAGGGTTGGTGCAACAACTTTGCATTGATCCTTGATCAGACCCCTGGGCCAGGCCACTGGTTTCCACCAGCAGTGCAAGACCATCACCTTGTTCCCGGCCCCTGTGGGGGTGTCTGAATGAGCATGCCAGGGGAGCAGATTACAAAAAAAAGAAAAGGGAAATAGGTAAGTTTTTATTTTTTTTCCCTTTTCTCCTTCTGAGAGGAGGTTTGCCTAACTTTCCAGTTACCCTACCCCCTTCTCAATTCTTCATTCCCTGATTAAAGTTAAAAAAAGAAAAAACAGAGATGTATAGCAGTGCTTGCATGCAGGAGAAAGGCCATTCAGACTGCAGAAACTTTGTGGATACAGTCCAGGGGTGAGTTACAGTGGGTGTTACCATGGCCATGTGAGAAGTGAGTGTGCGTAGCACGTGGTTTTGTGCTGTGAGGTATGATGGGTGTTTCAGGCCACCATGGAAAATGGATCCATGTGTTTGGCCTGTATCCAATCCAGAGAGAAGCCGAGCAACTGCTCGTTGGCATGTCTGGCTCTCCCCTCACCTCCCACTATCTTCTTTAGGCCACCAAACACCAAAGGCCTTGACAGAGTCTGCTGTGATTACATTGGAGTTGGTGGCCATCTTAGATTCTCCCAGGGTCTCCAGGGGACTTTTCCACAATTTTTTTTCATTTTCTCCACCAGGCCTTTTGTGCCTTCTCTAAGCCTGGGGAAGCACCACAGGGGACTAGTGGCAAGTTGCTGGCAGGTCTCACATTGGGTTGCTCCCTCCATGTGCCTGCCAAAAGGGCATGAGAAGCCTTAGAAGGGCCAGGCCCCTCATGGGAGGACCTCGGGAATGCCAATAGCTCAGTATCTTTGGAGGAAGGGATGGTCCCCTCGGGGCTAGAGGATGACCATCATTCGCATATTTTACAGGGAAGAGAATGATTTCCTCATAGAGCAGGTGATTTCTTTTATTTATTTATTTATTTATTTATTAACTTTTATATACCGACATTCTTCCATCAAATGCAAATCATACCGGTTTACAATGAAACAGAATAAGCAGGAAATATGATTCCTTAGTCTAATACAATGAACATTTATAACAAACAATTGTTAATTTCTTGTATGCATTTGGAGGAGTCACAGCCTCAGGAGACCCCAGTGTGGGATACAGTCATCAAAGGAAAATGAATAACCACTACAAAATTATTCAGAGTAGTTAAATCACAAGCAGATTGTGATAAATTGCAGGAAGACCTTGTGAGACTGGAAAATTGGGTATCCAAATGGCAGATGAAATTTAATGTGGATAAGTGCAAGGTGATGTATATAGGAAAAAATAACCCATGTTATAGTTACACAATGTTAGGTTCCATATTAGGAGCTATGACCCAAGAAAGAGATCTAGGCGTCATAGTGGATAACACATTGAAAACTAGAGATGTGAATCGGAACCGGAATCGGTTCAGATTCCGGTTCCGATTCACATGTGGGTTTTTTCCCATCGGGCCCGATCACGGTTTTGTTTATCGGCTGCACCCCAGCTGATAAACAAAAACCCCACCCGACCCTTTAAATCTAACCCCTTAGCTTCACCCACCCTCCCAACCCCCCCAAAAACGTTTTACAGGTACCTGGTGGTCCAGTGGGGGTCCTGGGAGCGATCTCCCACTCCGGGCCGTCCTCCCGCTCCTGGGCTGTCAGCTGCCACTAATCAAAATGGCACCGATGGCCCTTTGCCCTTACCATGTGACAGGGTATCTGTGCCATTGGCCGGATCCTGTCACATGGTAGGAGCATTGGATGGCCGGCGCCATCTTGTGCTCCTACCATGTGACAGGGGCTGACCAATGGCACCGTATTATTATTATATAATATTTTGTGAATAAGAGACATAGGGCCTCATTTTCTAAAGTATCGCAGGCCTGCGATACTTTAGAAAACTGTGCTAATGGGGGGCGGGAGTCGAAGCGGGTGGGCGGTCCTGCGCTAGCCAGCAGCGATCGTACCGCCCAAGCCTGCGATAGCTTTAGAAAATGAGGCCCATAATCTTATATTGTATTCTATAAAGAATAGGTAACCAGTGTAAATCTTTTAGTACTGGGGAGATGTGATCCGATTTTTTGTGATTAACGAGTAGTCGTGCAGCTGTATTTTGTAATAATTGAAGTGGAGTGATGGTAGTAGAAGGTAGTCCAAGGAGTATAGAATTGCAATAGTCTAATTTGGATAATAGTAGAGTTTGCAAAACTAAACGGAAGTCATGATGATGAAGGAGAGGCTTAATTCTTTTTAAAATTTGAAGTTTATAGAAACCTTCTTTGATAATGTTGTTGATATTGTGTTTGTAGCAGAATTCTGAGTCTAAAGTGACTCCGAGGTCTCTTGTTTTGAAAAGAATGTTATTATTAGATAGACATTCATCTTAATAACCTTCTATTTCAGGAGAGGATTTATTGTCTATATATACAATTTCTGTCTTATTATGATTAAGATTAAGCAATATTTGCGTTAGTAATTTTTGTATAGCATTAAGGTAAGAATTACAGAGGTTCAATGTATTAGTAAGGTCAGAGTTAATAGGTAAAAGAATCTGAACATCATTGGCATAAATGAAATAATTTAAGATTTGAAAGTAATTTACATAATGGAAGCAAGTAGATATTGAAAAGAGTTGAGGATAAAGAGGATCCTTGAGGAACACCATGCGTGAGAGGAATTTGATTGGATTCATTGTAATTGGTTTTGACAATCTATTATGTATGTATGAGGAGAACCAGTTAAAGGTGGTATCATATAGACCAATTTCATTTAGTCTATTTAAAAGGATGGAATGATTTACAGTATCAAAAGCAGCTGATATGTCAAGGAAGATTAGAATGTATTATTGGCCAATATCTAATCCTTTAATGATGGTATTTGATAATGATACTAATAAAGTTTCAGTGCTAAGTGTATTTCTAAAGCCATGTTGATTTGGGAATAGTAATTTATGTTTTTCTAAGTGCTCTTGAAGTTGTTAATTGACATATTTTTTGATTATTTTTGCGATGAAAGGGAGGTTAGAAATAGGTCTGAAATTAGAAATATTAAGTTGGTTAAGGTTGGATTTTTTAAATGTTGGTTTAATAACTGCACACTTTAATTTATCTGGAAATATTCCTTCATTTAGGGAAAGATTAATTATGTTTGCAATAGGTTTAGCTATAATATTAGGAATTAGTTTTAATAAATTTATGGGAATAAAATCAATTGGGTGGGAGGCAGGATTCATTTTTAATATAATATTTTGAACTTCAGAAGAAGCTATAGGATCAAATGAGGACCATTTTAAATTTGATTTGATAGGGGTGGATTAGTATCTTCATTAATTATTGGTATATTTTTGATGAGCTTAAGAATTTTATCTTTAAAAAAAAGTAGCAAAGTCATCACAAGTGATTAGTTGTTGGCTTTTTGGTGAAGAATAAGTGTTATATTGGGTGATTTCTTTAATATAATTGAAAAGTTCTTTAGAATTAAGTTGGTATTTGTGTATTTTGTCGGAATAAAAATCTTTTTTTAGCTTTATTAATATCGTTTTTATAAATATAGAGAATGGTTTTATATCTGTCTTTTAATTGCTCAGTTGGGTTTTTTTCTCCACTTTTTTTCAGCTGATCTGAGTAATTTTTTAATTTTCTGGAGAGCATGGGTATACCAGGGTGATTTATGTTTGGGTGAATGTTTGATTTTTTTTTTTTTATGATCGGGCATTTATAATTTGCAATTTCAGAGGTAATTGAAATCCAAGAATTTATAGCAGTATTGGTATCTAAATAGTTTATAGTTGTTAAATATTTGGGCATGATATCAATTAACTCGTCACTGGGACATAATTTGCGAAACTCAATATATTTATTTTGATTAGTGAATTCTAGGTGTAAGGAATTTAAGCAAAATTTGGTTATGATGAGATTGTGATCAGACCAATGGAGATTTGTTACTATTAAAGGGCATGAAATTTCAATAAAATTATTAATAAATATAAGATCTAAAGTGTGTCCAGACTTCTGAGTGGGGAAATTTACTATTTGTTTTAGACCAATAGTTGTTAATGTGTCAAGAATAAGTTGACAGGGTTTAGAATGTGGAATTGTATCAACATGCAAATTAAAATCTCCTAGAATGATAACTGGATTGTCCATATTAATATTATTTGAAATAGCTTGGATAAGTGGTGAGGGGTTATGTTCAAGGAAACCTGGAGGAGCATATAATAATAAGATTTGTAAATACTTAGATTTAAATAAAACAATTTCTAGAGTGGGGTTGGTATTGATTTTTTGAAATGTGAAATTATACTTTTTTAGAGCCAAAAAGAATAGACTGCCTCCTTTTTTTTTTCTAGGTATGGAAAACATATTATAAAGGGCTTTAAGTAGTTGATTAATTAAGACAATGTCAGATTCCTTTAGCCATGATTCAGAAATACAGAAAATGTCTGGATGGTAATCAATGAGGAGGTCATGTAGTATTGGAATTTTTTTTTTAATGGATTGAGCATTGAGTAGAAAAAGTGATATAAGTGTTAGTTTTAAAGAGTTAATAATATTTGAAGTTGATATTGAAATGGGATTATGTGAAATGTGTTTATGAATTTGTTTTTCCTTTCTAGTGATGTGGTTGTATGATAGAATGGGAATATTTTTGTAAAGTGTTGAGTTAGGCATAGTTAAAATTAGTATTGAAAAAATATGGTGAAGACAGTATTGAAAAAGAGTTTGAGCAAAGGGTCTGCGCAAAGGGGCGCACCAAGGGACTTGCTTCTTTGGTCGCGCTCCTTTAGGCGCGCGACGCAATGGCGCGAGTCTCAATTTAAAAGGTAACTGGTGTCCCGCCTTCGATGATGTCGATGATGTCAGAGGGGGCAGAGTCAAAATCGAGAGATCCAGGAAGTGGCCAGAAGGAGAATTTCAAAAGAAACAAAATAAAAATAAAAACCCCTGTTGAAGTGATCTCAGTGCAGAAAGCACTCCAGTAGAACAGAGAAGGCAGCAGAGATGCAGCAACTGCCCAATTTCACCAGGCAATGGCACGCGATGCCAAGGAGAGAGTCTCAATTTAAAAGGCAACTGGTGTCCCGCCCTCGATGATGTTGAAGATTAGTGAATCCTTCCAGGCAGAAGAGAAGGTAGGAGTAGGCAGCGAGTCAGGGAACATGGGCCCTTGAGGAGCGAGTACCGGTTTCCTGATAGTGACCTGGAAAGCAAGTGAGGCCCCCGAGGGGCAGGTACCCCGTTAGCGTTAGAGAGTTCAATAGAGATTGGAGAGGCAGAGTAGCTGGGTACGGAGAGCGAATCCCATCCGTAGGATTCCCGTAGGATAACCCCCCCCCCCCCCCCCCCCCCGCTAACTCCAAGGCTAGCAAACATTGTAGGCTTTAAATATCCGGGCATCATGACGTCATCACGAGGGAACGCCCCGGAGGTTCGTGCCAAGTAGGAAATAAGAAGAAGGGCTGTGCGGCGCGCGTGCCCTATGGTACAAGCGGAGCATGATGGGAGGCAGCGCCCAAGCTGGTCCGGGGTCGCCGGAGAGGATGGCAGGCAGATGCCGCGGTAGCCAGGCATCCATCCGCAGCATGAGGAGGAGCAAACAAAGAGAGGTAGGCGGAATGAAGCCTTCGGAAAGGGACGGTTGCAACAAAGTAGCTCTTTATGTGAAAAACAATATCCAAGCAACTGCATTTCAAGGGCCGCAGGGTAGAGAAGAAGCACTGTGGACAGTCCTAAAAAAAGAAGATGCTGCTTTCATTTTTACTGGTGTGATCTACAGACCTCTGACTCAGACAGAAGAACTGGACAGAGAACTTATTGAAGATCCAAAAGGTGAGAAAGAAGGGTGAAGTGTCACTTGTTGGAGATTTTAATATGCCAAATGTGGATTTGAGAATTCCTTCTGTGGAATGTATGAGAAGTAGAGAGATAGTGAATGCCTCAAGGGGATCTGCTCAAACAAATGGTAATGAAACCTACAAGAGAGGGTGTAGTACTCGATCTGGTGCTCACTAAGGGGCGGATTTTAAAAGGGTTACTCGCATAAATCCTCAGGTCCAAGGGTTCTGGGATCTCCCGGCGTGGCCAGAAGGACACCAGGAGCTTAAGGAGTGAGACATGGAATATGTTGTGTATTTTTAAAGAGGAAGGCAGCCTCAAGCGGTAGGTGACCAGAACAATTCGTTCTGTGAAGGAGAAGGGACCGATGTACCGGGGAGCCAGTCTCATCGAGGGTACATTCGGCACTATATGTCATGCTAGGGGTTTTCAAACGTTTTCGACACTACATAGGGCTAGATCTTCACATATGTCTCAGTCCTTTGTCCCAGGTAGCCCAGATGGGGCATGGGCTCAAGTGGCAGTGCCCCCCTGAACCCCTCAGTGAGGATGTGCCGACCCACTCCTGGGAACAGGAGGTAGGGGTCGCCTGTCTCCTTTTTATTGGAGGTGGATCAATATCATGTCAGACCAGTGGGGTCTGGAGGTAATAAGAGATGGCTATGTTCTGGAGTTTCTCAGCATTCCTTGAATCGTTTTTGTGGTGTCTCCCTGCAGCTCTCTGCAAAAAAGACAGATGGTGGAGTGTAATTGTCAGGACTCCTCAGCCTGCGGGCTGTGATCCCAGTGCCCATATCTCAAGATAATTTGGGCCAAATTTCCAATTATTTAATTGTACCCGAAAAGGGGAGGTTTCTTTGCCTGATCCTGAATCTCTAGGGAGTCAACTGGCTTTTGCAAGTGACTCGTTCCCGCATAAAACCTTACATTTGCTGATAATGGCTCAGGCCATGTCATGGGCAGTGATTGGGCTGCTAACCAATCACTGTCCCCGTCGAGATTTGTCGAGCTGCGACTTGGTTTTTCTTACACAATTTCCAGGCATTATCGCCTGGATGTGCAAGCCCGGGAGGATGCAACCTTCATGTGTGTGGTGTTGATTGGACCATGAGCAGCCTCCTACCTTGTACAGGAGTAGTTTTGGTACATCCCACTGGTGTAGATTTACCTGTCTGAATGCTAAGAAAAGAGAAATTACTACTTACCTGATAATTTCCTTTTCTTTAATGAGGACAGGTTAATTTACTTTTCTGCCCTTGGCTGCCGGATGGTGGTACTATTGTCCTTTTGAGTGGCTGCATTTCTGGGGATTACTGATAAGTGTCAGATCCAATCCCTAGATTAGTAACATTACACTCCTTGTCTGTTAACTGATTGTTTGAATGGTTGTCTTTATGGTTATGATCATGTATTCTTTAGTTTTCGACAGTTGGCTTTTGCAGAAAATACTGGCAGGCTGATGGTGCCGGGGTATATATACCATAACATCAGCTTTGCTCCATCTCTATCTGCTGGTAGACATGCATAACCTACTGATGTGGATTAACCCAGGGGCGGATTAACCTATTGGGGGATCGGGCATCCCCCGGTGGACCGGTCTAGCTAGTCACATGGTCTCGACCGCGTGGCTCTTCCTCAGCCCAGCCTCAGCGCCTCCCAGCCAGCCCCCGCCATTAGACCAAGCCAGCGTGGGCCGAAGAAAAGAAGATTAGCCAGCCCCCACGGAAGACCAAACCGGCAGGGGGCCGACTAAATTAAAATCGAGGCCGGCGGCGGCGGCGGCCGAAGAAATGAAGATGGGGGCCGACTAAATTAAAATCGAGGCCGGCGGGGGCCGAAAAAAAGAAGATAGGCGCCACCCAGCCAGCCCCCACTTGAGGCCAAGAGACCAAGAGACCAAGAGGGCCGAAGAAATTAAAACCAAGGCCGGCGGGGGCCGAAGAAGTGAACACCGGTGCCGCTAACTGCCACCAGAGACCAGCTGTTCAGTGGGGGCCTTGGATCGGAAGGGTGCTTCTGTGTGTATGTGAGAAAGGAACAGTGCATGTGTGTGTGAAAGGAATGGTGCATCTGTGTGTGTGTGAAAGGAACAGTGCTTCTGTGTATGTGTGTGTGTGTGTGTGTGTGTGTGTGTGTGTGTGTGTGTGTGTGTGTGTGAGAAAGGAATGGTGCTTCTTGTGTGTGTGTGTGTGTTATGTATGTGAGAAAGGAATCTGCCAGTTTAAAAAAAATGAAATGTGTTAATACATATACCTCAACTTTTGTGCTGGTAGTGCAACTTTTGAAAAGTTGGATGAAAGATTCAATTACTGAATGTTAAGCATCCCTCTTCTGGAAAATAAAATTTAGCAAAGTAGGTAGAGACAAATACTAAAGCAAAAAAAATTAAACTATTTAAAATGTTCATCTCAGCAAAATCACAAATTTAAGATACTGATGCCAGGTGGGGTTTTGTTTTGTTTTTTAAGCATAATTTAAACATGAAGACTAGAATAGTTCCAATCTGAAACGGTTTTGCTATTTTTTTTTAAGCCTTTGGAAAATGTATATTTTTAAATGACTAAGACTGGAATCTTCCCATTTAAAAGGGAAGTTGACTAAGGATGTCTTTCGGTTCCATATCTCCCACATGAATAAGCATATGACTGATAGTTTGAAGAAAGACACTTGCTTTATTGCCTGAAAGCGCAAAACAAGAGAAGCTGTATGGTGTGGGTGGCTATCCCTTGGGAGGACAGAACCTGAAGGAAGGGTGTCATTTCGCCTTCTGATAGGAATGTGGTTTTCTTATTTAATGGTTGGGATCATCACTTTCACTTTCAGTAAAATTGAAAAATGCTACAAGTCTGAAAGCAAGGTGCTTCTGTGAGAGTGTAATGTGTATGTGAGACAGGGAGGGTGCTTCTGTGTGTCAATGTGTGTGCGCAAGAGAGATGGAGCATGTTTTTGGCTGGCTTGTGGCTGTGAGAGATGGCATGTGTGTGATTGAGCCTGTTTGTAAGTGAGATAGAACATGTGTGTGATTGAGAGATTGTGTGTGATTGAAAGCCTTTGTGTAAGTAAGAGAGAGTGAGAGCATTGTGTGATTGAGAGATTGGCCAGAGAGGTGACGTGTGTATGTGTTAGACTGATCAGGGAGATGACTGGTATGTGTGTGCTTGTGTGTGTGAGAGAGAGACTGGTTGGGGAGAGATGATTGGTGTGTGAGAGACAGAAACTAGTCTTGAGGGTATGACTGGTGTGTGTGTGTGTGTGTGTGAGTGAGAGAGAAGAGATTGGTTGTGGTCCCTAAGGAAGAGGACCGTGAGGATAGCTTCAGCAGCTACTGCTGCATCTGGTGTGGCCTGCAAGGGAAAGGAGTAGGAGAACTGCTGGAGAGGGTAAGTAAAGGTGGCTTTTTAAGTTCATTTTTCTTGATTGACTACAATTTTAATTATTGGGTAGTATGTGATGTGTCTGCTGTTTGAAATATTTTATTGGTGTTTGGTAAAGGTTTCAAAATTTGCTTGAGTCTTTAATGGATATTCTATTCATCAGCTGTTTTGAAATTATTTTATTAGTATGATTTTATAATTATGATTCATGATTTATATATCTTGATTTTATTGATTGTTTCATGAAGAATGATGACATTTTTGTTTTTCCATTGTTGTACTGTATAGAGTCTGGCATGATACGTTTTACAGTTTAGTTTTTATCTGCACATTTCTATTTATACTTTATGTGGCTTTATTCTGAATTTGATGAGGGTCTGTGTTCTGCATGCGAGACTGAGATGAAGCATTCCTTTAGCATGTGGTTTCTCTGTAGGGATCTGTAGTAGCTTGGCCTGTTCTGTTTTCCTGATAGGTGTATTGATATTTTAGATTCTGGTGTAATATTTGTGGTATTCTTTTTCATAGGTGGGGTTGTTATTCTTTGAGTTTTGCAAATAGTACTGTGTTGATACGGGAGGACCATGCCGAAATATAGGGCTGTGTACATATATATGTAAATTATATATGCAAATTATATATGTAAATTATATTGTATATGTAATTGGGTACCCATGGGCCAGTATGGAGAAAGATCCCCCGGGCCACTATTTTCCCTCAATCCGCCCCTGGATTAACCTGTCCTCATTAAGGAAAGGAAATTTATCAGGTAAATAGTAATTTCTCCTTCTGGCCCAGTAACCAGAGTTCTTGCAGCTTTGCGCAATAAATAAAAAGGTCCCTTCCCTCAGTTAAACCCTATGTAGTACCTCACATTTGAGATTTAAATCTCATCTCTTATTTTTTGGTTAGTAGTAGATTGTTTGAAGTTGCAGAGAATTGTTTTAACCTAGCTGTAAAAGTTGATCAGCCTGGATTTCAATTTGGGATCTTGGAGTATAGTATTACATAGGAATGTGCATTCATTTGAAATGAAACAAGAAATGTTAACAAAATTTCCATTTCATTCCAATTTTTTAAAAATGAAATAACAGAAATCGCAATTTTGTTCATTTTCCATCATTTTGTTTTTAAAATATTTTCATGCCTTCACCAAAAAGAAAATCTTCTAGGTCTTGCCGCGATCCCTTTGCAGTGTTTTCACAAATAGCGCTTTCAGTATTTTAAGCTGGAGAGAGAGAGCGAGAGAGAGTGAAAGAGAGAGCGAGAGACTGACTAGCTATTAGGCCCTCATACTAGGTAGGTATTTATATCTCTATATGAGGCCCACCTAGCTAGTGTAGGGATTAGGGGCCACTTTGACATTCAGAGTGTGACATACAAACAGAACAGTGCACTCTTGTGAAGATTTGATGACCTTCGGAGTGAGGAAATTCACCCAAAGATGAGATTTGTGCAGTGTTCTCTCAACCTAACTTGATGTTACCCAGGTAGAGAGTCCATCAAGTTAGGTTGAGAGAACATTGCACAAATCTCATCTTTGGGTGAGTTTCCTCACTCCGAAGGTCATCAAATCTTCACAAGAGTGCACTGTTCTGTTCGTACGTCGCACTCTGAATGTCAAAGAGGCCCCTAATCCCTACACTAATACCTAAACCTCACCTTGATTAGCTACGTGGGCCTCATATAGAGGTATAAATATCTACCTAGTATGAGGGCCTTATAGCTAGGCTCTTGCTTTCTCTCGCGCACTCTCTCTCTCTTTGTAGGTAGGAATTACAACAATTCTGGCACTTACTGCAAATTGTGAAAAAGTTATCACAGTTTGCGCTAATACCTATGCAAAGCTCTAAGATAGCGCACTTTGCGATAAATAGCCTATTACCATAAAACACAGCCCTTTTCCTATCGCATGTTTGTACCTGAGGCAATGGAGGGTAAAGTGAGATATATTTCTGAAACAATGATGAGATAATGTATTTGTTATATTGTTTTTATTTTTTGGCTGCTATTTATTTTATGTTAAATGTCTTGCTTTTATCAGATTGTATTTTATGAATGTATTTCTTGTAATCCACCCCAAACATGATATATGGAGGAGGTGGAATATTGAAACTCTTAAATAAATAAAAGAAAGGCCAGGAGGCACAGCAGCGTCATCAGGAGAAAGAGTAGCATCAGTCCCTGAAGAAAGGAGGAGTTCTGGCTGCAGCAGCTGGAGAAGGAGGCTGCTACTGCTGCTTGTGCTTCTTTAGGGATTGGGGATTAGAGTGAGTGAGAGAAGGAGTATGTGAGAGTGAGTATGTTTGAGTGAAAGAGAATATGCGTGTGACTCTACACATGTGAGTAAGAGGGAGAGCATGTATGTATGAGACAGAGAGTGTGTATGTGTGTTTGAGAGAGTGCATGTGTGAGTGAGTGGCTTCACTTGGATTACTGTGTTCAGTTCTGGAGATCGAATATCAAAAAGGATAGAGACAGGATGGAAGCAGTCCAAAGAGGGGCAACCAAAATGTGCGGGGTCTGCATCAAAACCCACGTGAGATGAGACTGACGGACTTATTTATTTAATTTATTTAGAAGGTTTTATATACCGACAACCGTTTGCACATCATGTGGGTTTACAGATAACTTAGAACCAAGGTATAGATAGGCATGGCCTTTACAAAGAACAAAGAACAGTCAACAAAATAACAACCAAAAAACTAGATAAATTTAGTTGATAGATTGAACTGGGGGTAACATAAGTTAGGAGAGGGGGATGAACAACAAAAACAATAAGAAAAGGCTATGTACAGGGTTCAAAAAATACGGACTTAAATATGTATACCCTGGAGGAAAGGAGAGACCGGAGATATGATAATGACTTTTAAATACCTGAAAGATATTAGTGATGCCCGTGAATTGAACCTTTAATGGAAACAGTGCAAAGGAAGGCAACCAAAATGGTGTGGATATATACCAAACGTCATATGAGATGAGCTTGAAAACCTTAAATATATATACCCTGGAGGAGAGGAGAGACAGGGGAGATATGATAATGACTTTTAAATACCTGAAGGGTATTAATGATGCACTTGAATCAAATATTTTCTGATGGAAAAGAAGTTGTAGATCTAGGGGTCATCATATAAAACTCCAAGTGGATTAACTCAGAAACAAGAAATATTTCTTCACAGAGTGGATGTATGGAATGCCCTCTTGGAAGAGGTGGTGAAGATAAATACAGTAATGGAATTCAAATGGGCATCAGATAAACACTGATGATCCCTAGTAGCTAGAGCAGAGCTTTCCAAACTTTTCATGTTGGTGACACACTTTTTAGACAAACATAATTTCGGGACACAGTAATTCAGTCTACTAGCAAACCAGAGGTTAAAGGTTAAATGAACGAAATGTATTTCGACAATTTATGTATGTTTCCTTAAATATATCATAACAAAATGTTTCACGACACAACCTATCTTGTGAAAACCTTTCATTTATATTAAAAATATATAATATTCCAAGATTAATGTTATTGTTATAATGTATGAGTAACAATAATAAAACAAAGTTATTGTGTTATTCAATTTACCTCTTTAATGAGATATATGAGCTTGATGGGATGAACACAGCTTTTGAATATTTGGTGTTAATAAAAAAGTCCAAAGGGTCTTCTGCGTAATTTTAAAAAGCTGGCCAGTTTCACACTATATAATTATTTGATAGCCTCATTCAACTAATTCTATATGGCTATGAGAGTGAAGTCTGGAATTTATAGGAAGGGACAGAATGTCAATATAAATCCTGCACCTCCAGTTCTGTAACTCTGTGTATCCACTGAAATTCCCCCCAACAATGGAGCTTGGATGTTTCCCTTACAGCTCATCATAGTAAAAGATATTTTCAAATTCTGGTGTCACCTCACAGTAACAGCAGCACAAACACCTTCCACTGCCAGGCACATTGTGAACTAACACAAAACCTCGCAAAAAAGACACTCAAAATCTATACTGCAATCCCATTGTAACATAACAGTAATAACACAAAGGTTTCAAACAACAATAACCCTACCTTGAAAAAGCAAGGGTAAATATTACACTGGGTCCTAGAATACCAATACACCACCTACTGAGGAAACAAAACAAATCAGATTGCTATAGATCCCTATGCTAGCAGAATCTCTCATCATGGTCACACACAGAGAGCAGAGACAGACCCTCACCAAATACAGAATACAAAATGAAGGCGCACAAATTAGACAAAAACTGAAATGGAAACCCCAAGAAGCCAGACTCTGTGTATTAACAATGGAAAAACAGAACCATCATTCCTCATAAAACAAATAAAATCAAGAAACATAAAGCATCAGTTATAATAGTAAAACCATACTAATAAAAGAATATTTTAAAACTACTAATAAATAGAATTTCTATTAATTAAAATCATTTACATTTTTTACAATTTCCCAAACACCAATAAAATGTTTCAAAACAGCACATATATCAAATAACACCCAATAATTAAAACTAATAAGGATTTTAAAAAGCTCCTGCTGGGAGCTCTTGATTTCCAGTCACCCTGATGTTGTCAAGGATTAGGAGGTTATCCTCTCTCTCTCACACATACTCATATGTTCATTCTCTCTCACACATACACTGTCACATACATAAACATTCATGCTCTTATACCCACCATAACCTCTCGCTCTCACAGACACTGACACACTCTCAGGCTCTAAGACACTCTCTCCCCCTCCACACACACCCCCATACACAAACTCTTACTCCCCTGGATTTTCTCATACACACTCTCTCTGGCTCTCTCACATACACACAAACACACACACCCAGGCAAGTTCCCAATCATTCTCACACAAACACACACACCCAGGCAAGCTCCCAGTCATTCTCACATACTGAAACTGACCCCCAGGCAGGCTCTCATTCATTTTCACACCACTCCCTCACCATCCCCCAGGCATGCACACATTCATTCTCACACACACAGACCCCCAGGCAGGCACCAATTCATTCTCACACACACATACACCACACACAGGCAGGCACCTATTCTCACACATACAAACCCCAGGAAGACACCCATTCATTCTCATACACAGACACACCCTCAGGCAGGCACCCATGCATTCACACACATATACCCCCAGGCAGATTCCCATTCATACACATGCACACACTAAAGGCAGACCCCCTCTCTTTCTTTTGCCAGCAACCTCAGAGCCTTTCTCATTCCTCTGCTGCCACTGTCACTGCTGCCCCGTGGCTATTGGGGAGGTTCCGATTGCTGCTACTGACACTGAAGCCCATTCTGCTGCCTCCTCTGTGCAGGCCCCGTGGGTTTCCACTTCCTCCATGTTGATCTCGTACATTGTGAGATCCGCATAGAGAAAGTGCTACTCTTGCACATTACCAAAGATTACATGTGCCAATCAGTAAAAAGTAATTTATTTTTTTTTTTTACCTTTGTTGTCTGATCTTAGTTTTCTAATCGGTTGGTCACAGACTTTTTTGTTCCACCTCCCCTTTCTTATTTTTTTGCCAATTCCATTTATATTGTCTTTTTTTCTATTTCTGTTCTCTCCATCTATCTTCTTCCCTCAAACATACAGTCAGGTTCTCATTCTCACATGCTTTCTCTCTCTCTCTCTCACAGACACCCACACACACACACAGGCTCTCACTCTCACATGCTCTCTCTCATACAATCATTCATACACAGTCTCTCTCTTGCACATGCTGTCTGACTCTCACACACACAGGCTCTCTCTCACTCCCACATGCTGTCTTGCTCAAGCACAGGCTCTCACTGTCACATGCTCTCTCTCATACAATCATTCATACAGTCTCTCTCTTGCACATGCTGTCTGAGTCTCACACACACACAGGCTCTCTCTCACTCCCACATGCTATCTTGCTCAAGCACAGGCTCTCACTGTCACATGCTCTCTCTCATACAATCATTCATACACACAGGCTCTCACTGTCACATGCTGTCTCTCACACACGCAGAGGCTCTCACATGCTGTCTCTGCAAACATTCAGGTCCTCATGCCCACACACAATCTCTCAACTCATCTCATACACGCACACACACACACACACAATCTCTCAACTCATCTCATACACGCACTCTACGGGCCCTCAGCCTGTCTGTTACCTCTGGGCCTCCTCTTCACTGGTCGCTGCAGGATGGGCTCTGCAGCGGCCCTGATCTTCTCGGGCCGATCCGCGGCGGCCCTGATCTTCTCAGGCCAATCCACAGTGGGAACCCTGCTACCGGGCCTCCTCTTCTTCTCAGCCCGCTGCAACAACGCTGCTCCTCTTCTGCATGCGGCTGATGCTCCCCCTCTTTCCTGCCCGTGCGGCTCCGGCAACATTTTTCTTCAGGGGCCGCGTGGGCAGGAAGGAGGCGGAGCACTTGCACGTTTCGACGTGACCTTTTTCTTCGGGCCATGGTGACATGAGCTCCACCACAGCCCTGCCGATTTTCCTGCTGTGTGTCTCCAGCACACAGCACAGCCCAGCCCAGCGAAACGTCACTGCTCAGCCGTCAGTGGGATGAGGTCCACCGGCGGCCGCATTGGCTCCCACTTGCCGGTGTGTCACATGCACCGGGCTTGCGCGACACACCAGCACACTGCAGGCGACACACTAAAGTGTCCCGACACACACTTTGGAAAGCTCTGAGCTAGAGGATGGAAATTAAGAAACTGGGTAACCTGTGATAACTTTTGTCATCAATAATATTAAACCCTTATGTGTGGTGGCCATATATGAAAGTTTTCTTATTGCATAAAGAGTTATTGGGATACTCTGAATTTTGGTGGATGTTAGTTTGGTGGCAACTTTTTGTGTAACATTTCAGCAGTTAAAATCCTTAACAGAAGGCATGTTTTAATATAGTAGTTTGGCCACCATTCATTGTGCCTGTCATTTTGCAGAATTTTTTTAAGATCCTATGGGCCGGATTTTAAAAGGGTTATGTGCATAAGATACGCACGTAACCCTTTTAAAAACCCCCTGCGCACGCCAAGCCTATTTTGCATAGGCTCGGTGGCGCGCACAAGCCCCGGGACGTGCGTAAGTCCCAAGGCTTCGCTAGGGGGCGTGTCAGGGACGTGTCGGTTGGACGGCGCAACGATCGGGGTGTTCCCGGGGGTGTGTCGGGGGCGTGGTGCAGGCCCGGGGGCGTTCTGGGGGCGCAGCTGAGGCCTCCGGAACAGCCCCCGGGTCGGGAGATGGTGCGCCAGCAGCCTGTTAGCGCGCGCGAGTTACGCTTGCCGGAGGCAGGCGTAACTTTTAGAATAAAGGTAGGGGGGCGTTAGATAGGGCCGGGAGGGGGGGATTAGGTAGGGGAAGGGAGGGGAAGGTGCGGGTGGGTGGAAAGAAAATTCCCTCTGAGGCTGCTCCGATTTCGGAGCGGCCTCAGAGGGAACAGGCAGCGCGCGCAGGGCTCGGCGCACCCAAGGTGCACAAATGTGCACCCCCTTGCGCGCACCGACCCCAGATTTTATAAGATACGCTCGGCTACGCGCGTTCTTATAAAATCCAGCGTACTTTTGTTTGTGCCTGGTGCGCGAACAAAAGTACGCGCTCGCGCTTTTTCTTAAAATGTACCCCTATATGTATATATGTAATACAGTTCTAAGTATGTTGACCCTATTTTTTTCAGATGAGTCTAGAAAAAAGTGAATCTGAGGAATTTGTGATAACAGCAAAGATATCTGAAAGTGATACTTTAGCCGACATTCAGAATGTTAACATGGCAACCATTGCTTCGGATAAAGAGCTTTGTGTTCAGTGGTACCTTCCATCATTAGAAAGACCGCCCAAAGAGGAAGAACTAATGGTATGATTGAATAATATTGGTTTTGTAATAGACAATCCTATATTTGTACTGTGCAATTTTTCAAAAATATATGTGACATGTATCCAATGTTCCCTCTTAGATATATGGGGAACTGCCAACACTTTTCTGCAAGTGTACTCCAGCCTTTTCACAGTTTGAGCTGCATGGGCCCTATCACCTCTGGAAGCTACTGGCCCTGCACAATTTAAAGCATGAAAGGGCTGGAGCAAGCCTGGTGGGAAGAAAGGTGTCAGCTGTCCCCTGCACACCTTAGAAGGAACATTTCATGTAGCAGTACTCATCCAGTGTCAGTTAAAAGGTTTACTATCAATATTATTTTTTAAATTCTTTTAGATGCTCTCCTATAATCCAGGAACGCAAGACTTTTGGAGTTAAAATGATAGACACATTGGAATTGGAAAGAAAGGACTCAGAGATCTAGTTTTCCTATCACATTATGAACCATGAAATTATACTGCCTGTCACTTTCTGATCACCCATCAAACCCCCTATCCCTTCTCCTCCTTCCCTTTATCACTGGAATGCCTTTTATGGTTTACTTATGGCAGCCACACTACTTTATATTTTTTAGTAATGTCATCTTTTTCTCATTTGAATTCTGACCTGAAGAAGAGAAAGCAAGCTATGATGTGCATTAAGTTAGCCCAATAAAAAGTTATCACCTGAAATATATATTTTTGTTTTTATTTGTTAACTTTTATTTTTGTGAATTCCCTTGCATGTCAGATAGTAGCCAGTTTTTGAAGCATACTGTAGATTACATCATATCTATTTGTTTCTGATATGTTAATGCATCATAGCCAATATGAACCAGTCATATCTAGAATCTGAGCTAATCTGAAACTCTTTTGCTAACATTGCTACTTTCGTAAGTGCAAGGAAACTGCCTATCTAAATGTAAAAGTAATGACTTAAATGTAAAAGTAGGGTCTGGTCTCTTTAATAGTGGAGAATGCATTAAAATGATATCAAACTCATTTTGCTGCATGAGGTGCACCAGCAGTAAATGGGTAAAAATGTACTCTTAACTCCAAACAGCTTATAAATTCTACTTGTACAGTGACTCCAGTATCAGTATCTTAAAGGATTTAGGATGATCAAAAAATACTACAGAATTAGTGTAGAAGTATACATATTGCAGAAGACATCTGTAATACATTCAGCAAATCTCATTGACTGCTTTTCAGTGTATTATTTACAGCGGATTCTCTGACTAGAGATCTCTATATTTCCAATAAGTTCTGCTCCCTTAAGTTCTTTTTGAGAACCACAACTCCCTCCTAATAAATTCATTCCAGTACATGAATTCTGAGCTAACATGTAAATAATGGAGCATACAGTACTGTAATAAATGGCAGTTCTTTATAGTCTGTCAGTGCAGTCCAGTGGTTATAATAGGAAGATGTGAATCATGGAAACCCAGGTTCAGTTTCCATCACCAGCATCATTAATTTTGACCTTGAACAGGTCATTTATGGCCAGAGGATCAGATAAAATTAGAGCAAAAGCAGAAAAATTGTTTAAGCCAAAGTTTATACAAAAAGCATTGTGCAACTTCGTGCCTCAGACAAATTTAAGGCTTGGAGTAAAGGATTAGTCTAGTGGTTGGAGTACCAGGTTGTGAACCATGGAAGCTGTAATATTATTAGTATTGGTAATGTAAATGCAAGGTCCTAAGTTTACTTTCCTAGGGCAGTGGGTGCAGCAGACGATAGACACAAAGGCAGGTATTCATGTAATAATATTTTATATGAGATGAGCTTTTTATAAAAACTGTGCAGCTGCAAAAAGAGAGAGAAAGGAAGAGATCTGTATGTGTGTGTGTGTGTATGTGTATGCATGTGTTGTGAGTGAACTGTTTAGTGGACCCTTGGTCCGACCTGTGAGAGACTGGAGAGAGGTGTACTATAGTCTCTGGAGAGTGACAGGTCGGGAGGCGGATACCAGGCAGGAGCTGAAGGTGAGGTTCACCCTGGAAGCCAGTACTCCCCCGGGAGAGCCCATAGGAGCCCAGCTGCTGCGACTTAGGTGATTCACCCCGGAAGCCGGTACTCCCCCGGGAGGAGCCCAGCCGCTGGGACTTAGGAGATCACGGAAGCTGGAGCAAGCAGGCAGGGATCAGGAGACAGGCAGGAACTGAAGTAGGCTAGGACTGAAGCAAGCAGAAACTGAAGCAGAACTGGCCACTGGAACCAGACAGGAACTGAAGCAAAACTGGCTACTGGAACCAGACAGGAGCTGAGGCAGGACTGGCTACTGGAACCAGACAGGAACTGAGGCAGGACTGGCTACTGGAACCAGACAGGAGCTGAAGCAGGACTGGCTACTGGAACCAAGCTGGAACTGAAGCAGAACAGGTTACTGCAAGCAAGCCAGACAGAAGCAAGACTTGGGCACGGAGTGAAGCAAGTCTCAGGCAGAAACGGAGTTGCTAACGCAATAGCACACTCCGGGGCACGGAGCAACAGAGAACCGCAAGGAACCCTGTTGCAAGGAAAAGTCCTGGGCTCCGCGGCGGCCTTACACAGGCCGCGGCGTCTGACGTCATAGATAGGGCGGAGCTTCCAGTGGCGGGAAACAGCCTTCATAAGTGCGGACTGCGTGCGCGCCTAGGGAGAAGGTGTCCAGGCAGGGCTTCTTGGCGGCGTTCCCCCCCCCCCCCCCCCCCGGGGATGCTGCAAAACAGACCGCAAACCCTCGGAGACGGGCCGGGACCAAGGAGGTAAGGGCCTAGTCACGGCTGCCGCAACTGGGACCGCAACAGTACCCCCCCCTCTTACGCCCCATCTTAGCAGGCCCGGGTTTACCTGGGTGTTCTTGATGGAAGGCTTTCAATAAGTCCTTATCAAGGATGTTGCGGGCTGGCTCCCATGTGTTGTCCTCGGATCCACAACCTTCCCAGGCGATGAGGTATTCCCAGCGACGTTGATGGAATCTGACATCTAGAACCTCCCGGACTTGGTAGGTGGTGTCTCCCGGCACGGAAGGATCTGCAGATTCAGGAGCTCGGGTATGGTACCTGGAGAGGATGAGAGGCTTCAAAAGCGACACATGGAAGACATTGTGCACATGCATCGAGGAGGGTAAGCGCAAGCGATAGGAAACGGCTCCTACGCGCTCAGCAATGTGAAATGGTCCACAGAATCTGGGGGCGAGTCTGCAGGAAGGAATCCAAAGTTGTAGATTCTTTGTACTCAGCCAAACACGGTCCCCAGGGAGGTAGACTGGTGCTGGCTGACGGTGGCTGTCTGCCCATCTTTTGGCAGCAAGGGCAGCTCTTTGCATCTTCTTTTGGATAGACGTCCAGAGGGCAAGTAGCTGGCAGGCAGAGAGTTGCACTGCTGGCAGTGTGCTGGGTTCAGGCGAGGGCAAGGGCGGCCGAAGTTGCTTCCCATAGACAGCTATGAAGGGAGAACTTCCTGTAGCAGAGTGTGTATGATTGTTGTATGAAAATTCCACCCATGGGAGAGGTTTGGCCCAATCGTCTTGTCTTTTGTTTACAAAGGAGCGCAGGAAGGTCTTCAGAGTCCGGTTCGTACATTCAGTCTGCCCGTTGCTCTGAGGGTGGAAGGCTGATGAGAGACTCAACTGGACCTTGAAGCGTTTACATAACGCCTTCCAGTAGCGGGCGGTAAATTGTGGTCCTCTGTCTGATACGATGTGCTGGGAAGACCATGAAGTCGGAACACATGTTGAACGAATAAATTAGCCAAGTCGGGCGCTGAAGGCAATTTTGACAGGGGAACAAAATGTGCCATTTTGGAGAACCTGTCCACAACAACCCAGATGACCGTGTTCCCGTCTGATGCTGGGAGATCCACCACAAAGTCTGTGGAGATGTGCGTCCAGGGCTCCACTGGGATAGGCAAGGGGTGTAACAACCCTTTGGGTTTCCCGCCAAGCGGTCTTTGCAATGCACAAGTGGGGCAGGAGTCGACAAAGAGACGAACATCTTGTCTTACCGCTGGCCACCAATAGAACCACTTGAGGAGGTCTAGCGTACCGGCATGGCCCGCATGCCCTCCAGTGAGGGATTCGTGGGCCCATGCCAACACGGCCCTATGAGAGCAGAGGTGGCAGCAAGACACACTTTCTTGGGATCCAAAATGTACTGTGGTGTCTCAGGGGTTTCCTCAATCTCGGTGGACCGTGACAGGGCGTCTGCTCGCACATTTTTTAAGCCAGGGCGATATCGTAGCGTGAAGTCAAATCGGTCAAAAAACAAAGACCACCGGCCCTGTCTCGGGTTCAGGCGCTGGGCTTGGCGGAGAAAAGAGAGATTTTTATGATCCGTGTAAATGGTGAAGGGGTGATTGGCTCCCTCCAACCACTGCCTCCATTCTTCCAAGGCGAGTTTCACGGTGAAAAGTTCTTTGTCGCCGACTCCGTAATTACTCTCAGCCGGGGAGAACCTCCTAGAGTAAAAGGAACACAGTTGAAGCTGTCCATTGTCGGAGTGCTGGCTCAGCACCGCTCCAACAGCTACATTCGAGGCATCGACCTCAACCACGAACGGCCAACTGGGATCAGGATGGCGGAGGCATGTGTCTTGTAAGAAGGCCTTTTTCAAATCATCGAAGGCTTGGCAAGCTTGGGCAGGCCAGTCCACCGCATTGGCTCCCTTCCGGGTGAGCGCAGTCAGAGGAGCTACTATGCGAGAATAGCCGGGAATAAAATGTCGATAAAAGTTAGCAAAGCCGAGAAAACGTTGCAACGCCTTGAGACCCCTCAGCTGCGGCCAGTTCCTAATTACAGCAACTTTCTCCGGATCCATCTGGAAGCTGTCAGCCAAAACAATATACCCCAGGAACGGCAAGGAAGTCTTTTCAAAGCTGCATTTCTCAAGCTTAGCGTATAGGCTGTGCTCTCTGAGAATTTAGAGCACCTGGCGAACATGCTGGCGGTGCGTAGGCAGGTCACGGGAGTAAATCAGGACGTCGTCGAGATAGACGATCATACAGACGTTGAGCAAATCCCGTAGCAGCTCGTTCATCAGGTGTTGGAAGACCGCTGAGGCATTACAAAGGCCAAAGGGCATTACGAGGTATTCGTAATGCCCATCCCGGGTATTGAATGCGGTCTTCCATTCGTCCCCGGGACGGATTCTAACTAAGTTGTAGGCCCCGCGTAGATCCAACTTAGTAAAGACTCTTGCACCTTGGAGCCGATCAAGTAGTTCTGGAATCAATGGGAGAGGGTAGCGGTCCCGTTTGGTAATTGCATTGAGCCCTTGGTGGTCGATACAGGGCCTCAAGGAGCCATCTTTTTTGCTGACGAAAAAGAATCCCGTCCCGGCGGGCAACTTTGACGGGCGAATGAATCCTTTCGCCAAATTCTCAGTGATGTACTCAGACATGGCCCTTGTCTCGGGCAGGGACAAGGGGTACACTCTAGCCCGAGGTGGCATAGATCCGGGCAATAAGTCACTAGCGCAGTCATATGGGCGATGCTGCGGAAGAATCTCTGCTTTAGTCTTCGAGAAGACATCCATAAAGTCCTCGTATGGCACTGGAGGTCCAAGAGCAGAGTGCAAAAGCAGAAGTCCTGGAGGCTTGGGAACCTTCATACAATGAGAGAGGCAATAGGGACTCCACTTAGTGATTTGCAGAGTATCCCACTGGATCACAGGCGAGTGCTTTTGGAGCCACAGCAGCCCTAGCATAACAGGGTGGACAGCCTTTTCGAGAATCAGGAAGGCTATCTCCTCTGAGTGGATCGCCCCGGTGCGGACTGTGATGGGAGCCGTGGTGGTCAATATGCGACCTGGAAGGAGCGTTCCCTGAATGGAGGTAATCCGGAGTGGGACTTCTCATCTCTGCGTAGGAATCTGCAGTTGAGAGACCAAGTCTTGCTGGATAAAATTACCTCTGGCTCCGGAATCCAGGAAGGCGAGGGTTTCCAAGGACCCTCCGGGAAATTCCAAGGTAATGGGTATCATACTCTGAGGAGCTGTGGCACAACCTAGGAGGAGCTCCTCCTGACCTCCTAGGTTCTGGAGTTTTCCGCACGCTGCTGGCAGCGTGCCAAGAAATGGCCTTTCTGACCACAGTAAAGGCACAAGCCCAACAAGCGGCGACGTTGTCTCTCCTCAAGGGAGAGCGGGGCACATCCAACTGCATGGGTTCGGAGGCAGAAACATCAGGACAGGCAGGCCTGGGTGAAGGTAGCGGGTGTGAGGAACTGCGGGCAGGGCTGTGCTTTGTCGTGCGTAACTCTCGTGCTCGCTGTTGCAGGCGGCGATCGATGCAGGCAGCCATGTCAATGAGGGCATTAAGATCTTCCGGGATATCCCGGGTGGCAATCTCGTCCTTGATGCGCCCTGACAACCCTTCCAAGAAGATGGCTTTAAGGCTATCGTCCTGCCAACCTACTTCCTGAGTTCTGAAATCCATTTCATAGTCCGCCAGAGGACGGGATCCTTGGCGAAGCTGTAGCAATTTTGACATGGCTGAGGCCTGGCGGGCGGGTTCGTCAAAGGCTTGGCGAAAGTTGGTGACAAACTGCTGTAAGTCGTCCAAGGAGGAGTCGTGACGCTCCCACAGGGGGGAGGCCCACACCAGGGCCTTACCATCGAGCAGGGAGAGAATGTAGGCTACTTTGACGGAGTCCGTGGGAAACTGCCAGGGCAAAAGCGAGAAGCGCATGAAACACTGGTTTAAGAACCCACGGCAGATCCTAGCATCTCCAGCGTAGTGAGCAGGTGGGGGCAGCTGAGCCACGGGTGAGGCTGCATCCTCGGGTCTCGAACCCACAGCAGGCAAAGAACGGGTATCATGGGCATCCATTCGGGCAGCCAATTGCCCAACGGATCCGGCCAGTACATCCAGGTATTGTTGTTGCTGTTGTAGCTGCAGAGCCAACCCAGGAAAATCCTGGGATCCTGGTACCTTGGCCAAGTCCATGGCGTTGCAATCTGTTGTGAGTGAACTGTTTAGTGGACCCTTGGTCTGACCTGTGAGAGACTGGGGAGAGGTGTACTATAGTCTCTGGAGAATGACAGGTCGGGAGGTGGATACCAGGCAGGAGCTGAAGGTGAGGTTCACCCTGGAAGCAGGTACTCCCCCGGGAGGAGCCCGGTCGCTGGGACTTAGGAGATCATGGAAGCTGGAGCAGGCAGGCAGGGATCAGGAGACAGGCAGGAACTGAAGCAGGCTAGGACTGAAGCAAGCAGAAACCGAAGCAGAACTGGCCACTGGAACCAGACAGGAACTGAAGCAGAATTGGCTACTGGAACCAGACAGGAACTTAGGCAGGACTGGCTACTGGAACCAGACAGGAACTGAGGCAGGACTGGCTACTGGAACCAGACAGGAACTTAGGCAGGACTGGCTACTGGAACCAGACAGGAACTGAGGCAGGAGTGGCTACTGGAACCAGACAGGATCTGAAGCAGGACTGGCTACTGGAACCAGACAGGAACTGAAGCAGGACTGGCTACTGGAACCAAGCTGGAACTGAAGCAGAACAGGTTACTGCAAGCAAGCCAGACAGAAGCAAGACTTGGGCACGGAGTGAAGCAAGTCTCAGGCAGGAACAGAGTTGCTAACGCAATAGCTCACTCCGGAGCACGGAGCAACAGAGAACCGCAAGGAACCCCGTTGCAAGGCAAAGTCCTGGGCTCCGTGGCGGCCTTACATAGGCCGCGGCGTCTGATGTCATAGATAGGGCAGAGCTTCCAGTGGCGGGAAACGGCCTTCATAAGTGCTGCCGCAACTGGGACCACAACATGCATGTGTATGGCTGTGAGTCTCTCTGCCCAAGTCCTTGATAGTTTCATCATTATATCCAGGGCTTATTTTTCAGGTGATACTAAATATTGGCACATTGACCTGCAACCTGCTTGATTTGCTGTATGGTTCCTCAAAAAAACACATGCATTATGCATGTGAATACGGGCACTTTTTTCCAGAAAGAAAGTTACCTTCATCGATGCCTCCGGTAACTCCCTCGATACCTTTGGATCCTAGACCGGGACCTTCGGGAATACCTTTGTCCCGTCCCTCTAAGGTTCCTGGAGGGCACGGTGATGAACCCTGATACATGGACCGATGACTCGTCCCAGGACACCGATGATTTACCATCACCACCCTCTCCTACCGAAAGCAGGAAACATTCTCCAGAGGACTTGTCCATTAATTTTGTGAAGGAAATGTCTGAGTTAGTTCCCTTCCAACTGCAGACTGAACAGGATGATAGACACCAGATGATGGAGTTTCTACAATTTCTGGATGCTCCTAAAGAAATTACCTCTATCCCTATCCATCAAGTTTTTTTGGATCTTCTGAAGAAGAATTGGGAACACCCTGGTTCGGTGGCACCAGTCAACTGAAAAGCAGATTCCACATATTTGGTCCAGTCAACTCCAGGGTTCCAAAAACCCCAATTGGATCACAAGTCCATGGTTGTTGAGTCTGCCCAAAAGAAGGCCCAGCGCTCAAAGCCTCATTCTTCCTTCTAGGTAAAGAGCAGAAATTCCTGGATGCCATTGGTTGGCATATCTTCCAGAGATCAATGCTTATCTCTCAGATCGCCTCTTACCAGCTTTATATGACCCATTACAACAGGGTCCTATTCAAACAAATACAGGACTTTGCAGAGTCACTGCCTCAGCAATTCCAGGAACAGCTACAAACCCTGGTTCACAAAGGATTTGAAGCGGGAAATCATGAAATAAGATCATCTTATAACATTTTTTACACTGCTTCCAGGATATCTGCAGCTGCTATTTCTGCAAGAAGATGGGCCTGGCTTAAGTCTTCGGACCTACGTCCCTGAAGTCCAGGACATATTGTCCGATCTGCCTTGCATTGGGGACAATCTGTTTGAACAGATCCAGCAAACAGTGGCACAGCTCACTGGCCAAGCAAGCATTCAGGAAGGACTCCAAAAAGTCGTTCTACCATCAAAGGAAGTCCTATCCACCACCATCTAGAGGTCACTCCACTAAGCCTTTCCAGAAGGCCCAGTCCTGACAACCTCGTAAGCCAAAACCACAGGCAGCTCCTCAGCCAGGCCCTGCTTCTGGTTTTTGACTCTTTCATAGAGAGTGAGCAACAGCCAGCTTCCATTACTTCATGTACTAGTAGGAGGTTGATTGTGCCTTTTCAACAACATATGGCACACAATCACCTCGGACCAGTGGGTTCTTGCTGTAATCTCTCAAGGTTATCACCTGAACTTTCTCTCCATCCCACCAGATTCCCCACCTCGGCAGACGGGGGAACATCAGACCACTCACTACTCCTGGATCAGGAGGTCTCCCTCCTCCTTCAATCCAGAGCAATTGAACCAGTGCCCCTACTCCCAACAGGGCCTCAGATTCTATTCCCGGTACTTTCTAATCCCCAAAATGTCAGGCGGCGTTCGTCCAATTCTGGACCTGCGCGACCTCAACAAGTACCTCCAAAGAGAAAAGTTCAAGATGGTAACCTTGGGTTCCCTCCTTCCTCTTCTGCAAAGGGAAGACTGGCTCTGCTCTCTAGACCTCCAGGACGCTTACGCACACATTGTGATAACTCCATCTCATCGCAGATTTCTGAGATTCCTGGTAGGCCCAAAGCACTATCAATACCGAGTGCTCCCATTCGGCCTAGCATCTGCACCACGAGTTTTCACCAAGTGTCTTGTAGTAGTAGCAGCCTTCCTCAGGACCCAAGGTGTTCACGTCTACCCCTATGTTGACGATTGGTTGATCAGGGCTCCAACTCAACAAGCTGCTCTGACGTCCCTACGTCTTACCTTACACACTCTGATCTCTCTAGGATTTCTTATCAATTACAAAAAAAGTCCTGCTTAGTCCCATCTCAAACTTTGTCATTCATAGGGGCAGATTTGGACACCTTCAAAGCAAAGGCATTTCTGCCTCGAGAACGAGCTCTCACTCTCACTTCTCTCGCATACCAGCTACAATCTCGACAATGCTCAACTGCATGCCATTTCCTCATCTTACTGGGACACATGGTGTCCTCAGTGCATGTTACCCCAATGGCCCACTTGGCCATGAGAGTCATTCAATGGACTCTACGGTCACAATGGACTCAATCCATTCAACCACTATCAACCTTTGTCCACATCACCAACCCACTTCGTCAGTCTCTACTTTGGTGGAAAAATCAGACCAATCTCCTCCAAGGCCTATCTTTCCAGACTCCAGATCCTCAAGTAACCCTTACCACCAATGCTTCCAACTCGGCTGGGGAGCACATGTTGCCAATTTACAAACTCAAGGGTCTTGGCCTCCAGAGGAAGCCAAACACCAAATCAATTTCCTGAAACTACGAGCAATCAGATATGCTCTCAGAGTGTTTCAGGATCGCCTCTCCCACCAGGTCATCCTGATTCAGACAGACAACCAGGTGGCCATGTGGTACATCAACAAGCAGGGAGGGACAGGCTCCTACCTCCTGTGTCAAGAAGCTGCACAGATATGGGCGGAGGCCCTTTCCCACTCGATGTACCTCAGGGCCACCTACTTGCTGGGAGTGGACAATGTGTTGGCAAACAGGCTGAGTCACACTTTTCAGCCGCATGAGTGGTCTCTCAAGCCCACAGTAGCGAATTCGATATTCCAATGTTGGGGGTTACCCTTACATAGACCTCTTTGCCTCACCTCAAAACCACAAAGTAGAGAACTTTGCTCGCTCACTCGCAGCCATCATTTACTACCAAGAGACGCGTTCTCCCTCTCATGGGCCACCGGTCTCCTCTATACATTCCCTCCACTTCCACTTCTCTCAAAGACTCTCGTGAAGCTAGGTCAGGACAAGGGAACCATGATCCTAATAGCCCCTCACTGGCCACGCCAAGTGTGGTTTCCAATTCTTCAGGACCTCTCCATTCACAGGCACATTTTCCTGGGGAAGGACCCGCTTCTGATCACTCAGAACGACGGGTGCCTATGCCACCCCAATCTTCAGGCCTTGTCCCTGACTGCCTGGATGTTGAAAGGCTAATTCTTCAGCCGCTCAACCTTTCGGAGCCAGTTTCCCGTGTCCTAATTGCTTCACGGAAGCCTTCCACGAGAAAATCTTATTTTTACAAATGGAACAGGTTTAAGTCATGGTGTTCCTTACTGCCCCTTGATCCTTTCACTTGGTTCCACCACGAAGGTTCTGGACTACCTCTGGCACCTATCAGATTCAGGTCTAAAAACTTCTTCCATCAGGATGCATGTCAGTGCGGTAGCCGCCTTCCATAAAGGTGTTGGGGATGTTCCCATTTCAGTACAACCCCTTGTCCCATGATTTTTGAAGGGCTTGCTCCACCTCAAACCTCCACTGTGCCCTCCGGCCCCTTCTTGGGACCTTAACCTAGTTTTGGGTTGGCTCATGAAACCACCATTCGAGCCTCTCCAATCCTGTGATCTTCGCTATCTCACATGGAAAGTGATTTTTCTTCTGGCAATCACATCTGCTCACAGAGTTAGTGAGTTACAGGCTCTAGTTACCTACCCGCCTTACACTAAACTTCTGCATGACCGGGTGGTTCTCCACACTCATCCTAAGTTTTTGCCTAAGGTAGTATCGGAGTTTCACATTAATCAATCCATCATACTACCTACCTTCTTTCCCAGGCCCCATTCTAATCCAGAAGAACAGGCTCTGCAAAGCCTTGACTGTAAACGGGCTCTAGCATTCTATCTAGACCGTACAACTGCGCACAGGAAAAGCACTCAACTGTTTGTTTATTTCCATTCCACTAGATTGGGGCAACCTATGGGTAAGCAGACTGTCACCTCCTGGTTAGCGGACTGCATATCCTTTTGCTATCAGCAAGCAGGCATTCCACTTCAAGACCGTGTTAAAGCACCAATGGACCTTCAAGCCACACTAATGAACACCGAGCCATTGGCTGGGTCATCAGTTCTGTTGATGCCATCGGTGGATAGGAATGCCAGAGACTGGCCTCTGTCAGTCTCTTCCAGGTGCAAGAGCTTCTACTAGCATGTTCTTTTCTGCAAAGAGTTAGAGAAGAAATACAATCGGATTCTTGCACCTGCTCAGACTTTACAGATACAGTGGGTCAGCATCACTTAATCCAGATAGCAGTTATAGACTATTTAAAAAGATTCTGCACCATGATTTTTCTTTGGCTAGTGACCTTGCCAACTTGTCATGACAAGACTCTGACAAGGTACACAGCTGGTTACTAAGTTATTTGTTCAAGGACAGTCATAATGGGCCATAGAAATTAATAAGAAACAAACAATAATAAGACATTTTTTCCATTTTATTCGTGGGACCCCTCCATTTATTTCGGATGTCCATAAATGAAACAAATATGGGATAATTTGTCATGTTTTGCCAATTCATTTCAAACAGTTGCACATCCCTAGTAGAAAGGTTTATTTTCACGTAACGCACAATCAAGCTATGGAATTTTTCACTAGAGGACATGGTCAAGGGGACTAGTGTGGCAGGGCTTAAGTTCCTGGAGGAAAAATCCATAAAACATTATTAGCCAGGTAGACCGGAGAAAGCTATTGCTATCCCTGGGAGTGAGTAAGAAGAAATAGATCTATTTTATGGGATCTACCACATACTTGTGACCTGAAATGGCCACTGTTAGAGACAGGATGTTGGGTTTGATGGACTTTGATCTGACCCAGAATAGCATATTTTTCTTCTTAAAAGGCAAGGTTTATATGGTAAAATCTAATCTTAATTGTATAAATCTTTTGAATATGGACTTCATATTTTATACACTTACAGATGTGAGAAATATCACTGCTGTTCTATGCTTACATAGAGACACATTTCTTTTCCAGATTAAGCTACTTTATGCCTACAATACAAACAGTGTCAAGGTTACTGATTTGAATACTTGTAACACAACTGATGTGTTTTGTGGCCATTTGTGGATTCCTCTTGCTAGGTATGTATTTATGCAAGAATAACAAGTTAATATCATTAAGAAATATCCTATCAAACATTTCAAGGACATCGTATAAAAACGATAAAATGTATTGACAGCATAATGTAAACCTGGACTGGGTGCTCTGTGAAAGCAGAGGGAAGTGGAAATTCTACCTGAACACAAGAATGAATTTGTGTGTTACATTTATCACCATATGTCAATTTGTAATTTGTTAGTAGTAGGGAAAAATGGCATGGGTACTTTGATGAATATCCCTTTAGGTTCTTCCTGCCCCTTGTGTCTATTTTATTTCAAAGAAAGCAGAGAAACAGTACAACTTGTAAATAGATCATAAAGTTAGTTCATCTTTTATCTACTATAATCTCTGTCTTCACTGATAAAGAAGCATCAGACAGCCTATTTGTATTTGTGCATCTATTGAAAATTGTACTGCTCAAAGATCTGTTATACATGGAGACAATATTCAAGGCTTTTGGGGGTTGATTTTCAAAGTGACCTACTTTGAAAATCAACCAGGGAATTGTGCATGTAACAAAACAAGATTTTGTGCCTACGTTTACTACATTTGTGATAGGTGTTAACTTTGACCATTATCAAACTCTCGAAGAACAGTGTCAGATAAAGCAATTAATAATGTTTCTGTACTAAGATGTTTTCTGAAGCCAAACTGGGAGGGGTATAAAATATTGTGGCTCTCAAGATGATCAGCCAATTGTTTCTGTATCACTTTTTCTAATAATTTGGATATGAATGGAAGGTTAGAGATAGGTCTGTAGTCATTAAAGTTATTAGGGTCCAGATTATGCTTTTTGAGAATTGGTTTAACAATAGCACATTTAAGTATTTCCAGGACATTTCCTTCTGCAAGAAAAAGTTTAGAACATAAGAACATAAGAAAATGCCATACTGGGTCAGACCAAGGGTCCATCAAGCCCAGCATCCTGTTTCCAACAGTGGCCAATCCAGGCCATAAGAACCTGGCAAGTACCCAAAAGCTAAGTCTATTCCATGTTACCATTGCTAATGGCAGTGGCTATTCTCTAAGGGGCGGATTTTAAAAGCCCTGCTCGCGTAAATCCACCCAGATTTACGCGAGCAGGGCCTTGCGCGCCGGTGCGCCTATGTTCCATAGGCCTGCCGGCGCGCACAGAGCCCCGGGACTCGCGTAAGTCCCGGGGTTTTTCGAGGGGGGCATGCCGGGGGGTGTCGGGGGCGGGGCCGATCGGCACGGCATTTTGGGGGCGGGACGCGGCGTTTCGGGGGCGGGCCCGGGGGCGTGGCCGCGCACTCCGGAACCGCCCCCAGGTCGCGTCTCGGCTCGCTAGCGGCCCGCTGGCGCGCGAGGATTTACTTCTCCCTCCAGGAGGCGTAAATCCCCCGACAAAGGTAGGGGGGGTTTAGATAGGGCCGGGGGGGTGGGTTAGATAGAGGAAGGGAGGGGAAGGTGAGGAGAGGGCGAAAGCGAGTTCCCTCCGAGGCCGCTCCGATTTTGGAGCGGCCTTGGAGGGAACGGCGGCCGGCTGTGCGGCTCGGCGCGCGCCGGCTACACGAAATCGGCAGCCTTGCGCGCGCCGATCCTGGATTTTAGCAGATATGCGCGGCTACGCGCATATCTGCTAAAATCTAGCGTACTTTTGATTGCGCCTGGTGCACCAACAAAAGTACGCGAAGGCGCACTTTTTTAAAATCTACCCCTGTGCGAACTTAATAGCAGGTAATGAACTTCTCCTCCAAGAACTTATCCAATCCTTTTTTAAACACAGCTATACTAACTGCACTAACCACATCCTCTGGCAACAAATTCCAGAGTTTAATTGTGCGTTGAGTAAAAAAAGAACTTTCTCCGATTAGTTTTAAATGTGCCCCATGCTAACTTCATGGAGTGCCCCCTAGTCTTTCTATTATCCGAAAGAGTAAATAACCGATTCACATCTACCCGTTCTAGACCTCTCATAATTTTAATCATCTCTATCATATCCCCCCTCAGCCGTCTCTTCTCCAAGCTGAAAAGTCCTAACCTCTTTAGTCTTTCCTCATAGGGGAGCTGTTCCATTCCCCTTATCATTTTGGTTGCCCTTCTCTGTACCTTCTCCATCGCAATTATATCTTTTTGACATGCGGCGACCAGAATTGTACACAGTATTCAAGGTGCGGTCTCACCATGGAGCGATACAGAGGCATTATGACATTTTCCGTTTTATTCACCATTCCCTTTCTAATAATTCCCAACATTCTGTTTGCTTTTTTGACTGCCGCAGCACACTAAACCGACGATTTCAATGTGTTATCCACTATGACGCCTAGATCTCTTTCTTGGGTTGTAGCACCTAATATGGAACCCAACATAGTGTAATTATAGCATGGGTTATTTTTCCCTATATGCATCACCTTGCACTTATCCACATTAAATTTCATCTGCCATTTGGATGCCCAATTTTCCAGTCTCACAAGGTCTTCCTGCAATTTATCACAATCTGCTTGTGATTTAACTACTCTGAACAATTTTGTGTCATCTGCAAATTTGATTATCTCACTCGTCGTATTTCTTTCCAGATCATTTATAAATATATTGAAAAGTAAGGGTCCCAATACAGATCCCTGAGGCACTCCACTGTCCACTCCCTTTCACTGAGAAAATTGTCCATTTAATTCTACTCTCTGTTTCCTGTCTTTTAGCCAGTTTGCAATCCACAAAAGGACATCGCCACCTATACCATGACTTTTTACTTTTCCTAGAAGCCTCTCATGAGGAACTTTGTCAAACGCCTTCTGAAAATCCAAGTATACTACATCTACTGGTTCACCTTTATCCACATGTTTATTAACTCCTTCAAAAAAGTGAAGCAGATTTGTGAGGAAAGACTTGCCTTGGGTAAAGCCATGCTGACTTTGTTCCATTAAACCATGTCTTTCTATATGTTCTGCGATTTTGATGTTTAGAACACTTTCCACTATTTTCCCTGGCACTGAAGTCAGGCTAACTGGTCTGTAGTTTCCCGGATCGCCCCTGGAGCCTTTTTTAAATATTGGGGTTACATTTGCTATCCTCCAGTCTTCAGGTACAATGGATGATTTTATGTTAAAACTGTTTTATTGAATTGACACACATCATGAAACAAACCGGCATCAGAGACATATTTTTTCCTTATATATCCCCAATACTGTCAATAGTAGCTACCAATACATTGACTGTCAATAAACACTGAAATCCCCCCACTCCCACCCGAACATCTTGCCAACATACCGCCGAAAGTCCAAATCATGTCCACAAGCAAGGGGTCTAGAAAGTCTAAGGCCCCTCTCAGTCATTCAAAATTAGATTGCGAGCCCGGTGCGGTAGAGCCTGCAAGTATCCATTCCAGAGCTGTATGAAGCGGCGCTGTTGGGACGGGTCGGTCCTGGACGCCAAGTTGTCCATTTGCATCATGCGATGGAGATGAATGCGCCACATCCAAAAGGATGGGCCGGCTGAGTCCCGCCAGGTAATAAGGACAACCTTCCTCCCCACCGCAAAGGCCTTTCTCAAAAATCCCCGCAGGCATTGACCACGAACAAGCGGACGGGGAACACAGTCAAATAAAATCATATATGGGGATAGAGGAAAATTAATCCCTAACAACCGCCTGCGATAGCCCACAACACTCCCCCAAAATTTAGTGATGTTGGGGCAGGCCCAAAAAGCATGAGAAAGGGTCCCCGTATGAGATTGGCAACGTGGGCACGAGGCTGTAGGTGTCAGCTTGGCATGAAAAGGCAATTGTGGGGTTATGTATGCCCGGCAAAGCAGCTTATACTGCATCTCCCTATAGTACATGGCACTAGTGAGTTTAGTCAGGTGTGTCATACTTGCCTTAAATACTGCTGGCGGCACCTGAAACACTCCATCCCTATTCCAATGAGTCACCGAGATTTGGTAAGAGTCCGTCGCTAGCCCCTTTAGCAGGAACCGATAATACAAAGATAGAGACGGCACCTTAGTGCTGTCAAGCCCAAAGAGACTTACAATATTCTGAAATTGAGAAGATACTTTTTGAGAGGCCGGGATGGAGGTTACATAGTGCCGAAGCTGCATGTAACTAAATATGTGAGTCCCAGCTATCCCGTATAGATTCTGAAGCTCTAGGAAGGAGAACATCGTCCCTGACGTGTCAAACATGTGACCCAACCTAGTAAACCCTTTAACCCTCCAATCCCTAAACACCCGCGATTCGGAACCCGGTGTGAATTCCGGATTACCCATAATGGGTGCCAAAAAAGCACAGAAGGTAGATACTCCCAGTTGTCTAGTGCAGAAGCGCCAAGCATGACGGATGGGTGCAATGAGAGGGTCCTGTCGTAACTCACTAGCAAGCGCCTTCCCAGGGCACATAAGTACATAAAGTAAGTTTAGGGGGCTACTAACGTATGTTCCGCCACTAATGTCACACATTGGGAGTCCTCTGCAATCCAATCACGCACAATGCGCAGGTTGGCCACAATATTGTACCGGTACAGATCTGGGATCCCCATTCCGCCCCCTCCCCACTTCAATTTAAGCCAGCTCAACGGGATTCGCGCTTTCCTGCCCCTCCAAATAAACGCACGGAGTAATTTGTCAACTGTCCCCAAGTCAGAACGGGTGAGAAGAAATGGGAAGTTCTGCAGCACATATAGCCATTTAGGCAGAAGAATCATTTTGAATAAGTTGATACGGCCCCCTAAAGAAAGGGGGAACTCGCACCACTGGCGCAATTTATCTTTCGTCACATTTATTAGTCGCGGAATATTTAGGGAATAAATGCGTTTCACCTCGGTGGAAATGAAGACCCCCAAGTATTTAAGCGAGTCTATTGCCCATTTTAAGGGGAACCTTCCCGACCATCGCTCCCTAATAGAGGATGGGTAGGCCAGAGCTTCCGATTTATCCCAATTAATTCGCAGACCAGAGAACGACCCGAAGCTGCGAAACAACTGTAAAAGAGCCATCAGAGACTTCTCCGGGGAGGTAAGAAAAACCATTATATCATCTGCAAAAGCAGAGTATTTAAAAATCTTCTTTTCCTCCCGAGAGTAAAACTGCACCCCCCTAATACTCGGGGATGCCTGTAATGCCAGGAGCAAGGGCTCCATGGTCAGCAAAAATAGCAAAGGGGACAGTGGGCATCCCTGACGAGTGCCCCGCCTCACTGGAAATGGAGAAGATAACGCCCCATTCACTGAAATAGACGCCATAGTGGCATGGTAAAGTAAATGTATTACTTGAAAAAAATACCCTTGAAACCCCATAGATTCTAGCACCTGAAACATAAAACTCCATTCTACCCGATCAAATGCCTTTTCGGCGTCTAGGCTCACCACTAAGAATGGAATATCCGAACGCCTGCATAAAGCCATTGCTGCAGCCACTCGCCTAATATTTGTCAACGCATATCGCTTTTTGACGAAGCCCACCTGATCGGGTTGGATCAGGGTCGGCAGAATACTTCCCAAGTGATCCGCCATAATTTTAGCCATGAGCTTATGGTCCACATTCAGCAGCGAGATGGGGCAGTAAGCAGATGGCTCCAGGGGATCCCGACCAGGCTTTGGAATCAATATTACATGGGCTGTATTGCCAAGATGGGGAAATGAGCCTTGATCTATCATGTTTTGAAATACTAAAGGAAGAAGATTGCTTAAAGGATCCACCAAACATTTAAAGAACTCATAACTAAAGCCATCCGGTCCGGGCGTCTTCAGCTTTTTGGCTTGATGGATGGCCTTCCGTACCTCATCTGCCGTGATCGGTTCGTTTTTTTTGTTTGTAATCTATTTTTATTGGCAGAATCCATAAAACACGATAATACAAAAACATAGCTATCATATACAATACATGAGAGCAAGAGTATGAACGTATATCATAGGAATGGTAATGATGAGCTAATACAAATGATATACTACCAAACTTTTATAGCCCCAACCAAAGTGACCCGCTTCCCCCCCCCCCCCCCCCCCCCCCCAACTACCTGGTATTTGTAATTATCCGTAAACAGTAATAAACGGATGTGACTGAGAAAGATAAACAGGCTAGCATATGAGAGCAGTAATCTTATACTGAGTAATATAGGAGCATACATGAACAAGCAAGGGAAAACAGGCATATATAGAAATAATTAGATACCTAGGAGTGTATGCCTAACAAAAAGAGACATAACTACTGCCGCGCCTATACGTAAAGCAAACAAATACTGGTACATACTATGCCAAGGAAAATGACGGCACCCAGGGCTCAAGAGCTACAGGCAGCGATGCTGGTCCCAACGAATGGGCAAGTACCACACAGAACATGCAGGAGACTACTAGATCAGCAGGAAAGAAAGTGGATTACACACCGGATGTTTGAGCTTGCTTATCAAGCCAGAGCCGATATGGTTCCCAAGACCGATAAAATGCAGGCAGGCGATTATGATGAGTAGCGGTAAGTCTGCCCAATTGGTAATATGAGTATAGGCGTTGGAGTATTCCGGCCACCAAAGGAGCCTGAGCCTGTTTCCAATGTAGAGCTATTTCAGCCCTAGTCGCAATAAATACCTGCAACATGAATTTGTATGTGTCTTTATTGCAATCCGGCATTGGAAGACCCAATAAAGCATGCCATGGTTTAGGCACCACAGGTTTGCGTAAGAGTAGAGTTAACCATGTGAATACCCCCTTCCATACCAAGTCGACCTTTGGACAGGTCCACCAAACATGATAGTAAGTGCCAACTGCTCCACATCCCCTCCAGCACTGATCCGATATGGATGGAACAAATCTATGTAACCGATCAGGGGAGTAATGCCATCTATATAGCATTTTATAGCAGTTTTCCTGCAGACCCGCAGAAAAAGAGCATTTATGAGCCATGGTATATATTATGTCCCAATCCTGATCCTCAAGGTCCCTGTGAAAATCTAATTCCCAATTAGTGCGAAATTTTGGGAATCCACATCTCTTCCCATTAATAAGGGCATAAATTTTTGAAATGATGCCCCTAATAGACGAGGCATGGTTGCAAAAAGATTCAAACAGAGTGCCCGTGCCCCGTAGAGTACCCTGCTGCATCCCTCTATGAATAAAATAATGGAGCTTAGCATAAAGAAGAAAATCTGGTTTAGTAATGGGGTGCTGCGCACCCAGCTGTTCCCTAGTGAGCAGAACCCCCTGCTGGATAACATGAGCCATTTTGTAGATACCAGCCCCCCTCCATCGTGTAGCCAAGCCAGCAGACACAGCACCTGGCCCCAGGGTATTAGTAAACAAGTGAGACATTAATGAGAAGGGCTCCGTCCCCACCAATGTTGGCCTCCATTGCCTCCAGATCCTCATTGTGGTAACTAAAGCATAGGGCATCAGTGATACGGCGGACCAAGTCGAACAGGGTTGCCAAGGCATCGCGGAAACTGGCATGGTACCCACCAAGGCTTGTTCAAGCTTCACCCACTGAGGGAGGTCATGTGTACAATGAAGTGACACCAAAGCACGCAACTGTGCCGCACAATAGTACCAAGATAGATTTGGCAATTGCATCCCCCCTCTTGACCTAGGTTGGTATAGCATAGTTCTAGATACCCTTGGGGGCCGCTTTCGCCAGATGAATTTACACAGAATTTGTTGCCATTTATTGAGTTGGGTAGAAGTAATGTGTATGGGGATAGTAGTGAAAAAATAAAGGAATCGAGGTAAGATGTTCATTTTTAGGATGGCCAGCCGACCGAGCCACCGTTCCAAATCACTCGTGATGGAGGTAGTAAGGGGACCATAGTTTAGGTCATATAAGTATTTTGTGTGAGACCCTAGGCGAACCCCCAGATATTTGAGGGATGTAGTAGCCCACTTGAAGGGAAATAAGCGACTTAACACGCCAACCTCCGCAGACGGTAAGGTCAAGTTCAAAATTTCAGACTTCTCATAGTTGACTTTCATGCCGGAAACTGCCATAAACTTGCCCAATTCTTCCATAACCCCCTGAAGTGAGGAGTCAGGTTCTGTGAGGGTAAGCAGGACATCGTCAGCAAATAAAGAAATTTTAAACTGCATATCACCTCTGGAAATACCTGCTATATTTGTGGCCTCCCTTATACGCTGGGCAAAAGGCTCCAAGAACAGAGCAAATAATAGAGGTGACAGCGGGCAACCCTGTCTTGTCCCCCTCTGTATGGTAAAGGGCATCCCATATCCCCCATTCGCCTTCACGCGAGCGAATGGGTTCTCGTATAGCTTCCTCAACCACTTCAGGTAAGCCGCCCCAAAACCCATAGCACCCAGCACTCTGAATAAGAACTCCCAGTGTACCAGATCAAAGGCTTTCTCTGCATCCAGGGCGAGCAGAACCGCTGGGGTATTATCCCTGTGTACTAGGTCTATAATATCAATAATTCTCCGCACGTTGTCCGCTGCCATTCTGCCCGGAACGAATCCCACCTGGTCACTATGAATGATCCCTGGTAATATCCCATTAAGTCTGGCAGCGAGAATCCTAGCCAGGATTTTCAAGTCAATATTGATTAAGGATATTGGGCGATAGGAGCTACACCTAGTAGGATCGCGGCCCGGTTTGGCCAGTACTGTAATGCCTGCGGTGTTAGCATCTGGAGTTAAGGAGGCCCCCTCTCCCAGGGAATTAAAAGCAGCAGTCAAGGGTCCCGCCAGTTGGGCCGCATATTTGCGATAATAAGTCCCTGTATAGCCGTCTAGGCCAGGAGCCTTACCCGGTTTGAGTTTTTTGATAGCAGAAAGGACCTCTTCTGTCTCAATAGGTTTATCTAAGAAATCCTTCTGGGTAGATAGAAGCCCCGGCAACCTAACCGATTGTATGTACGCATCTATGGCGTCCTCCGTGATGGACTCATCCCTGGTATACAGCTTGGAATAAAAGGCAGTAAAGGAGGCACGAATACCATCAGATGCAGTAACCAGGTCCCCATTCTCAGCAAGAATTTGGGCAACCACCGTTTTGGCCTGAGCGACCCGTAGCTGCCTAGCCAAATACCTGCCCGCCTTGTTTCCTCCCTCAAAGAACTGCTGCCTCGCAAGCATAAGTTGGTGACTAATAGCCGAATCCTCTAGGGCCCGAATCTTGTCTTTAACCTGCAGTATCTTCCGATACGTCATTTCGGATTTAGTGTGGCTATGTGATTGGGTCAAGAGAGCCAAGTCCTTTAACCATGTAACCCGCTGCTCCTCCCTCTCTCTGTTGCAGTGGGCCGCCCTCGCTATAAGCGTGCCCCGTATCACCACCTTAGAGCACTCCCAGACCGTTAGCGGGGACACGTCACCCGTCTGATTCTCCTGAAAGTATGTCTGTAGCTGCTTCTCCACTTGGCTAGCAAATTGGGGATCCCTCAGGAGGCTATCATTAAGACGCCAGTGGCGAAACCCCCTGTCCTGATCACCAAGGGAGCATGTCATCCAGATCAATGCATGATCGGACCATGTGATGCTGTCAATATCAACTTTCTGAACCAAATGTTGGAAAGCAGAGGACATGAAAAAACAATCAATCCTGGTATAAGTGTCATGCGGGCGGGAGTAAAAAGTATAGGAGCGGGAGTGCGGGTGCCTCACCCTCCAAATATCCACCAGTCCCCAATCCGCCAAAAAGGTATGCCACTGACGCCTAACTGGAGCTGCATAGGACTTCCCTGAGCTAGAATCTACCGCAGGGTCCTGCACGAAATTGAAGTCCCCTCCCAGAATCAGATCACCCTCTGCATGGTTCCGCAGAAGATCATCCAGCGCATGTATATAGGAGGACTGCTGAGAGTTTGGGAAATAAACGTTGAGCAACGTGAGTGTCTGTTTGCCCAGCCTAAGTTTCACCAACACATATCTTCCTAATGGGTCACACACCTGGAACAGTATGTCATGCACTAAGGCCGAAGAAATAAGAATACCCACCCCAGCGTACTTTTGAGTCTGAGAACTGGCAGCCCAAAATGAGGAGGAATAATTGGGGAAAATCAAAAGCCTTTCATGGTGCTTACGGACGTGCGTTTCCTGAAGGAAAACGATTGCAGCCTGCTGCCTCTGTAGTTCTCTCTTGAGGGTCTGTCTCTTCCTAGGGGTATTTAACCCTTTAACGTTTAAGGAAATAAGTTTAGCCGCCATTATATATCATGAAGCGCCCTGTAGGTCCACACAATACCCCCGAGGACCCTTGCAATATCCCCCACCACTCACCCAGCCAACCTTGTCCCCCAATGCCACCCATGCTAGTATCCTCCTTCCTACCATGCAAATACTGCCCATATACACAAGAAAATGTACATCCGAGTAAAATACACCCCAAATAACCAGGTCTTGCCCCCTTCATTCCAACAGTATCCCTAGTGCCCTGTTCGGGATACACCACTCCTAGGAGACCGTTACAGCCTCTGCAGAGCAGTCCCACTTTCCCGAGAAGCTCTCCCTCCCCCCCCCCCCCCCCCCCCCGATCCCTTAACGATAAGTTAACCTGAAAATGTGTAAAGAAACTCAGAACCCACTCGGCAAACTCTGCTGAGGTAACAAATTCCGGCCCACATACCCTCCTTAGAAGGCTTGTTACCCGCGATGCAGCAGGCGCTTCAACCGAACATATGTCAAACTCTATAAACCTTGAATAACCACACTGTGTGCAATAAAAGTTTTAAATTGCCGCGGAAAAGTCCACTGAACTTGGCCAGCGTCTCACCCCAAGTCCTGCGCCGGGGAGCGGCGAGTCTCCGACTGCCTCTGTAGACGTTTGCCTCCCTTTCCCGCTCTTTGCCATCTAGGTGCAGTGTCAAGGGGTTGCTCAGCAGGCGCCATTTTAGAATGCTGAAAGGAGATCGGGATATTTGCCTTACCGAAGGCCTCCGCAGCTTCCTCCAAATTCGTAATACGATAATTGATCCCCTGGGCTTGAAAAGAGAGACCGAAAGGGTAAGTCCACTTATATCGGATGTCCTTCCCGCGTAGCGTCGCTGTTACTTCCTTGAGATCGAACCTTTTCTTCAAAGTAAGAGCTGATAAGTCTTGAAAGATAGCAATTTTTAAATTTTTCCAAGTAATCTCGGTCATCCGGCGGGCCACCGCGTACACCTGTTCCTTTAAGGGGTAACTCGTAAAACAAAGCACAATGTCCCGCGGTCTTTGGTCGCGCCGGGGACCGAGTGCTCTATGCGCCCGCTCGAAACTAATCTCTGGCGCAGGAGGGACAGATGTAGATTCCTGTTCTGTGCTCTGTGATAGCAAATGGGTGAAAATCTGTGTGGCGACCTCCGAGGCATCAGCAAATTCGGGGGTGTCCGGTACCCCTCGTATGCGTAAGTTGTTTCGTCGACACCTATTCTCTAGGTCCTCAACTTTAGCTTGCAACGATTGAAGATCTGTGTTAGCCGAAGCTTGTCGTGTAGTTATGGTGTTAATCGCATCCCCATGCCGATCAATACGGCCTTCGTTCTCGTCCACTCGGGTCCCCAGTGCCACGAGGTCTCCTCGGAGGTCAGCCATTGTTGCCATGAGCTCTGACTTATGTTGCTTTAAATCAGCACGGAGCTCGATAAACCATTGCCGAGCTTCGTCTCTGGTAAGCAGTGTCGAGAGAAGCTGGCTGTTAGAGGACTCCAAAGCCCCTGCCTGTGTGTCGCTAGCCGAGGCCTCCTCCGAAGGGGAAGGCGATGGATCGTCGCCATCTTGTCCCGGCTCAGTGGGAACTTTCCCATATGAAAACTGTTTCAGATCTGCAGTTTTCCGCTTCGTGGCCATTGCACAACCCGCTGTACGAAGTCCTAGTGTCTTTGGTGTGGATCTGTGCTTGAGGAATGAATTTAAAAAGACGAAGCAGTGGGTTATAAGGATCGGGGGGTTCGGAGCTCACTCGTTATGCGACCGCTTGCATCGGCTGCCAACAGCGCCCCCCGTGATCGGTTCGTTTAACCAACGCTGCTGTGCTACCGTAATTGAGGGAAGATTGAATTTGGTACAAAAGTCGCTCCAATAATCCGGATTCCATCCCTCAGACTGGTACAGGGAAGAGTAATAAGCCCGAAAAGTTTCTAAGATGTCAGGTGTGGTATTAACAATTTGACCCCTAGACGTCCGAATGGCTGGAATAGATCGTGAACCTTTAGTGGATTTGACCAGGTTGGCTAACATTTTCCCCGTCTTGTTCCCAAACTGATGTAACTTGAATTGGTAATATAGAACACTCTTTTTCCCTCTCTGATGAAGGAGAGAATTCAGTGCCATTTGCAGTGAGATAAAGGCTGCGCGGTTTTGTGGGGAGGGCCGAGCCGCAAGGGCCCGCTTAGCTTTTTGTAATTGGGCACTAAGAAGTAGGAGTTTCTTATCTAAGGATTTCCTCCAGTGAGCCACATAAGAAATTATATCTCCCCGTATTACCGTCTTAGCGGTCATCCAGAATAAAATAGGGTCATCACTGTGCTGGGCGTTATGTGCTGCATAATCCTCCCATCTCTCTCAGAGATAGACCTGAAAAGCGTTGTCTTCCGCTAAAAAATAGGGGTATCGCCACTGATGCGTTTTAGGATCTGCCGAATTAGCCGACAACTCCAACCAAATAGGTGCGCGATCTGAGACCACAATATCACCTATGCCGGCATGGAGAACTTTTGAAAAAAAGTGCGCACTTACGAAAAAATAATCCAGGTGCGACTGCGTCGCATGCGCTCTAGACAGGTGCAAAAAATCCTTATCAAATGGGTGCAGTGTCTTCCATGAGTCCACTACATGCAAGGTAGGCTCCAGATCATGTAATTCTTTACTGGGAGGGCCAGCTTGTGTCACTGTCGAAATTTTATCCCACTCAGGGTCCCTTAAAGCATTGAAATCCCCTCCCACAACCAAAGCCTTATCTATATACGGGAGGAGTAATTTGAGTAATTCCTGATAAAAAGGAGCTTGATGTGTATTTGGGGCATAAACACAACACAGTACCATGGGGACATGGTTTAATTCTGCTTCTAATATCAAGTACCTGCCATTAGGGTCTTTAATTTCTTTGAGCATTTTAAACATGAGATTTTCCCGAATTAGGATGGCCTCTCCTGCAGATTTGGAACTAGCTGACGCAAAGTGAACTGCTCCCACCCAGCTTTGACGTAGTTTGACATGCTCCCCCTCAGTTAAATGAGTTTCTTGCAGAAAAGCAATGTCCATGGAGGTCCTTTTCAAAACTTGTAAAATTTTAGACCTTTTAATGGGGGAATGGATACCACATACATTCCAAGATACTAACTTGGGACGATGATTAACCAGTTCCACAGGCCACATGGATTATGAAAGTATATTGGTACAATTTTGAAAGAGGTGATGGCCGTCCCAGCAAGGACCATCCCCTCAACATTTGAACCTCCTTTACTCGTGGACCATGACTAGCGTGGAGCTCACTCCATGAGCCCCCAGATTCAGACGGCGGCTTTTGAAAATTTCAAAATCCCCACCCCCCCTTCCTCAAATACCCATCCCCACCTCCCACCCTCTCTTTCCCTTGAAGCAAAATCCCCATCCTTTTCCCAAAAGTACAATTAACCCCTCTAGTGGAGATCACTCGAGACGCTAAGACTCCCCTCTACTCCCACCAACCCCATCTCCTATGAATGTATGAAATCAATGCCTCCCTTCCCCTTCTGTTTTTTTTTTTTTTGTTTGTTTGTTTTTTTGAGGCATGATCTCTCGGAATATAAACCCCAATGAAAACTTAACGTGATTGTCAACCTGCACGGACAGGCTGACCCCAGCTCAGCTAAGTATTAAAAGCTAGAAGCGGCCTGTTCCCACAAGCAGCCCTTAAAAACTGTGGCGCCAGCTTGAAAACTAGACCTTATCAACCATGGTCTTCAGGCAGGCAAAGGGAGGAAAAATGAAAGGGAACAAGAAAAGCCTGTCCCCATTCTGTAGCCATATTTAACTCTCTCTCTGTCGAAATCCTATAGATTACCCCCCCCCCCCTTTCCCCAACCCTCCCCCACCCTCCCCTCCCTTACATGTCCTATTCATGTTTTTGTTATTATTTTGATTTGATTTTTATTTTTAAATTTTTTTTTTTCCCAAAATTAAGGGAATGAACTAAACTTATTCGCTATCCCTACCAATAAGGGAAGAGACCCTGGGATCCCAAACCTTGTACAACACACAAGAAGTATGAAACCAAGTTAACCCACTAACCCCCCATACAACAGCCCACAGAGAGAAAGCACTCGCTGCCATTAATAGTCCTGCACAACCCGGTTGATAGAAGGTCTCAGGATGTCTCTCCTTCCCCAGTTGGAGCAACATTGAGAGAAGCGATGTTGTCATGAATCGTAGCTGCTTCAGTAAACCATCGTGGACCGCCAGAAGTAGAGACTTTCACCTTGGCCGGATACACCAGGACCGCGCGCTGGCTGAGATTGTGAAGCTGCGCGCAGAAGGGAGAAAGATCTCTGCACTGCGCTGAAAGAGCCACTGAGAAATCTTGGAAGACCAAGATTTTTTTCCCCTCATAAGAAAGAGTCCTCCCTCCTCGAACCGCCTGCAGAACTGCTTCTTTGTGGGAGAAATTGAGGATCTTCGCTATTGTTACTCGCGGCTTGCCTTGCTGCTCTCGTCGCGGGCCCAAACGATGCGCCCGCTCCACTCTCAGGGGGCCTCGTGCTGCCGGGATCTGAAGCTCGCGATTCAGCCAGGTCTCCAAGGTTGTCGCTAAATCTCTCTCACCCATCTCCTCCAGTAAGCCGACAAATCGGAGATTTGACTGGCGGGACCTATTTTCCATGTCCTCCAGCCGGTTAGTGTGTTGATCAAGCAACGCTCTTATGCTTGTGACGTCAGAGCGCATGGCATGGAGGCCATCTTCCGTCTCTGAGACCCTGTTCTCCATTTCTTGAAACCGGCTTTCATATCCAGAAAGTGAGGAGTTAAGCTCTGCAATTTGGTGAGAAAGCTTCTTAAACTCGGGCTCCAAAGCCGCTACCACCGCCGCACGTATGTCCGCCCAGTTTGAGGGCACGGGGGAGTCTGGGAGGCAGTTCTCATCGTCCGAGGGCGATTCCGTAGGCCGCAACTTCTCCCGATCTCGATCCCTGTCTTTCTCTTTTTTGGCCATGCGCGTGGTCATTTTGGTTAGTAAAAGCAGGCCCCTGACAATTAGCAACACGAAAGAGATCAGGTTGGGCTCAAATGGCGCGCTGTGATGGGCTTGGATGGGGTTAGTTGGAGCAGCAGGGAGCCAGCAGAGGAAGGCTACATCCGTTCCCCTGCACAGCGTCACGTGATCTCACAATGGATGATTTTAATGATAGGTTACAAATTTTTACTAATAGGTCTGAAATTTCATTTTTTAGTTCCTTCAGAACTCTGGGGTGTATACCATCCGGTCCAGGTGATTTACTACTCTTCATTTTGTCAATCAGGCCTACCACATCTCCTAGGTTCACCGTGATTTGATTCAGTCCATCTGAATCATTACCCATGAAAACCTTCTCCATTACGGGTACCTTCCCAACATCCTCTTCAGTAAACACCGAAGCAAAGAAATCATTTAATCTTTCCGCGATGGCCTTATCTTCTCTAAGTGCCCCTTTAACCCCTCGAGCATCTAACGGTCCAACTGACTCCCTCACAGGCTTTCTGCTTCGGATATATTTTAAAAAGTTTTTACTGTGAGTTTTTGCCTCTCAGCCAACTCCTTTTCAAATTCTCTCTTAGCCTGTCTTATCAATGTCTTACATTTAACTTGCCAATGTTTATGCTTTATCCTATTTTCTTCTGTTGGATCCTTCTTCCAATTTTTGAATGAAGATCTTTTGGCTAAAATAGCTTCTTTCACCTCCCCTTTTAACCATGCCGGTAATCGTTTTGCTTTCTTTCCACCTTTCTTAATGTGTGGAATACATCTGGACTGTGCTTCTAGAATGGTATTTTTTAACAATGACCACGCCTCTTGGACATTTTTTACTTTTGTAGCTGCTCCTTTCAGTTTTTTTCTAACAATTTATCTCATTTTATCAAAGTTTCCCTTTTGAAAGTTTAGCATGAGAGCCTTTGATTTGCACACTGTTCCTCTTCCAGTCATTAAATCAAATTTGATCATATTATGATCACTATTGCCAAGCGGCCCCACCACAGTTACCTCTCTCACCAAGTCCTGTGCTCCACTGAGAATTAGATCTAAAATTGCTCCCTCTCTCGTCTGTTCCTGAACCAATTGCTCCAAAAAGCTATCATTTATTCCTTCCAGGAACGTTATCTCTCTAGCGTGACCCGATGATACATTTACCCAGTCAATATTGGGGTAATTGAAGTCTCCCATTATTACTGCACTACCAATTTGGTTAGCTTCCCTAATTTCTCTTACCATTTCACTGTCCGTCTCACCATCTTGACCAGGTGGATGTTACGAGCGCGCGCGGGCGCGGTCGTCGTAAGCGGGTGGTGGTGAGCCCTTGGGCCACGGCAGGACTCAAGGAGGAGCCCCAAGCCACACCGTGGGAGGTGAGCTGAGCAGGCATGGTGAGCCAGGCAGGCAGGAACAGAAGCAGGGAGTCCGACCCTCAGCCGGACCTGCATGCCCATGGTAGCCAACACGGGGAAGTTGACTAATGAACGGTCCTCCGACTGTTCCCGGCCCTTTCGGACCCGCTGCAGGGAACGGCAATGGGCAGCAGGCCGGACAGAGGTGAGGGCAGACAGAGTCCTTAAACAGAAGACATCAGACGGGGCAGAAGCAGGCATCCGAAAAAGGCTGAAGCAAGACACTGAAGACATCAGGGCAAGGGCTGAAGCAAGAAGGAAAGGTCCAGGCGAGCGGGAACTCCGATGCTGGGATACTCACATCCGAAGCCCCTTCGGCTGGCAGAAGCTCAAGAGCCCGTGGGACGAATCCCTCCTGTTGGCCACTCCAGGGCCCAACAGGACAGAAGGCTCAGGAACCAGATGAGGACGTAGGTCAAGGCAGAGACAGGAAGACATCTGGGCAAGGGCTGAAGCAGACACTGTAGACAAGGCTGGACGGAAACATGGCACTGTCCATCAGGGCGCCCTACTCAGCCCACCCGTGGGACTGAGTCGCGGACCACCCTGTCCCAGACGCGCCCTACACAGCCCAGGAAGGCTGGTCGCGGACCACGCTGAGAAGGAGGGTGCAGGGAAACTCCAGGCGAACAGGAACTCCGATGCTGGGATACTCACATCCGAAGTCCTTACGGCTGGCAGGCACAGGAACAAACATCTAGGCAGAGACACTGGACAGGGATCCATCAAAGCATATGATGATCACGGAAGACCTGGATCAGCAAGGATACAGACGACTGTAGGACCTGATCCGGAGGCCCTTTGCAAATGAACAGAAAGTCCTTAAGTACTGGAGGTAGAAGGCAACTCCCTGGGAGGAGCTTGCCAGGACCGCCCACCGCTGGTCCTATAAGTCAGGTGGAGAGCTGCGGGCCAGCCCCTAGGAAAGGGCGTCGCCAAACAGGAAGTCCAAACGCTGGCATGCAAGCCACAGGCACAGCTAGGCCTCTCAGGCCCTGGAGCAAGTCCCGGATGGAACACAGGCGAGGCCCAGGCTTCAGAGCGGCCTCTGGAGGAAGGTAAGAGACCTCCTGTAGCGCAGCAGCAGGGGGGTTCGCAACAGTGGATGGTAATATAACCCTATCACTATAGTCTTCCCCGACACACAAGGGATTTCTACCCATAAAGATTCAATTTTGTATTTAGTCTCATGCAGGATGTTTATCCTGTTGGACTCTATGCCATCCCAGACATAAAGCGCCACACCTCCTCCCGGGTGCTCCTCTCTGTCATTGCGATATAATTTGTACCCCGGTATAGCACTGTCCCATTGGTTATCCTCTTTCCACCATGTCTCTGAGATTCCAATTAAGTCTATGTCATCATTCACTGCTATACATTCTAATTCTCCCATCTTACTTCTTAGACTTCTGGCATTAGCATACAGACATTTCAAAGTTTGTTTTTTGTTTGTATTTTCATTCTGCTTTTTAATTGATAGGGATAAGTTAGAATTTTTTAGCTCAGGTGAGTTTTTAGTTACAGGCACTTGGACTATTTTTCTAATTATTGGAACCACACTGTTGGGATGCCCTAATTCTAATGCATCATTAGTATCCTTTGAAGATACCTCTCTCTGAACCATGCGCTGCTGAGCGACTGTCGGCTTTCCCCTTTGTTCTAGTTTAAAAGCTGCTCTATCTCCTTTTTAAAGGTTAGCGCCAGCAGTCTGGTTCCACCCTCGTTAAGGTGGAGCCCATCCCTTCGGAAGAGACTCCCCCTTCCCCATAAGGTTCCCCAGTTCCTAACAAAACTGAATCCCTCTTCCTTGCACCATCGTCTCATCCACGCATTGAGACTCCGGAGCTCTGCCTGCCTCTGCTGACCTGCGTGTGGAACAGGGAGCATTTCAGAGAATGCTACCCTGGAGGTTCTGGATTTAAGCTTTCTACCTAAGAGCCTAAATTTGGCTTCCAGAACCTCCCTCCCACATTTTCCTATGTCGGTGCCCACATGTACCATGACAGCCGGCTCCTCCCCAGCACTGTCTAAAATCCTCTCTAGGTGACGCGTGAGGTCCGCCACCTTCGCACCAGGTAGGCATGTTACCAGGTGATCCTCACGCCCAGCAGCCACCCAGCTATCTACATTCCTAATAATCGAATCACCAACTATGACGGCCGACCTAACCCTTCCCTCCTGGGCAGTAGGCCTTGGGGAGATATCCTCAGTGCGAAAGGACAATGCATCACCTGGAGAGCAGGTCCTTGCTACAAGATCCTTTCCTGCTGCACCTGGTTGGTGCTCTCCCATCATGAGACCCTCTTCCTCCAAGGCAGCACTAGGGCTGCCAGTCTGAAGTTGGGACTTGACTACTATGTCCCTGAAGGTCTCATCTATATACCTCTCTATCTGCCTCAGCTCCTCCAGGTCTGCCACTCTAGCCTCCAGAGATTGGACTCGTTCTCTGAGAGCCAGGAGCTCTTTGCATCGCATGCACATGTACAACTTCTCACCGGTGGGTAAAAAATCATACATGTGACACTCTATGCAAACAGAATAACTTCACTTAGTCAGCCAGAGTGACTCACTGCTCTCTTGATTAACAAATGTTGGTCCCTATTCAAACTCAATCACACTACCTCAACACCTTTCCAAGGTGAGTAACTGAGCTGAAACTATTCAACTTTTTTACTTAGGTATACACTGCTCCTAGCTTATTTCTAGCTTCTGGCTACTTTTTTTTTTTTTTGGGGGGGGGCGGGTTTATGGGTTGTTTTTTTTCAATACAAACCCTCAGTTTGTATTAAATACAAACACTCAGTTCTGCATACTTTTAAAAATAAACACACTACCAACTGCTTACTAGCTACCTTATTGACTGACTATTTAAACATACAAACAGTCTAACACTACCTACTGCTTACTAGCTATCTTACTGACTGACTATTTAAAAATACAGTCTAACTTGTTTATTCACTGCCTTTCTGACTATTAAAGGCACAAACACACAAACACACTAAATAATATTCTCAAATAGTTAACTTTGCCCCAATACTTTTAAAAAAGACAATGTCCCAAGCAAAAACTTACTGATTCCTTTCAGCCACCAGCAAGGTGATCCTCTCCTCTCAGTGTTCCCACTGGTTAATTAAGGATGCAATAGGTATAGAAATTGTATGAGCAATCAGTTTTGGAGTGGAGATGGGAATGCTGTCCATAGGATGTACTGCAGGATACATTTGCTTAATGAGGGATTCAGTCTCAATGGAGGATGTCTCCTTAAAGGCAGACCATTTAATTACTTCCCTAGATGTGAGACTGATTAGATTGCTATTTGGATTATTAAGACTTTTGGTTAAATTCACAATTTTTTGTTTGAAAAAACAAGGAATCTCATTGCATTTGGTTTCAGGAATCAGACAATTCATGTCAAAAGAATTTTTGGTGAGGTTTTGAACTATGGAAAAAAATGTTTTAGTGTTGTGGCTAAAGGATTGTATTTTTTTGGTGAAGAAATCTTTTTTTGCAGGATTTATTAATGTTTTATAACGGGCAAGGTAAGCTCTGTAGGCATCAAGAGAGGTGAGGGAGGAATTTCTTTGCCATTATTTTTTCTTTTTCCTTAAGTTTCGCTTGGCAGTTGTGATGTTAGCATTGTACCGGGGGTTAAGTTTTTTTGATTGTTTGACAGTCTTTCTCACAAAGGGATTTAATTCTTTGGTGACAGAGTTTGTAATCATGCCATGCGTTAATGGCATGATCACTGTTGGATAGTTCTAAGTTTTTGATTTTTGAGTTGAAGTTCAGTCTGTAGATTGTCAATACAGAAAGGTGGACGATATGAAAAAGTTATAGGATCGGGGTTCATCAAGGCTGAATTCAGAATAAAGGAAATTGATGCATGGATCATGAAATGGTCGGACCATGGTACTGGATTATGTTTTACAGCTTTGCAAATATCTATGTTTGTGTTAATAAAACTCAAGTTAAGTGTGTGACGTGCCTTATGAGTTGGCCCAGATAAAATTTATTCAAAACCTAGAGCAGCAAGGGAGTTGATGAGTATATTACAGGTAGTAGAATGTGGATAGATGTCCATATGCAAATTGAAATCTCCTAAAATGATTGATGGCTTATCAGGATTCAGCTTACTGGCAAAAGTTCAATAATGGGGAACTATTATGTACCAGGAATCTGGGTGGACAATAAAGCAGACAAATTTGGAGATCATTCAACTCAAATAAAGCTACTTCAAAGGGGGAAGCTATGCAGGTAGGTATTAATTTAAGGTTGTGTTCTTTCTTAGAAATGAGCATTAAACCAGCCCCTTTGTGGTTGCATCTAGGGATTGAGAAAGTGACATAATAATGATTTGCAATTTGATTGATTAGGATAATGTCAGTGGGCTTCATCCAAGTTTCAGTAATTGCAATAAGGTTCAGTTTAACATTGTCTAATAAGTCTGCGATAACTGGCATTTTTTTAGTCAATGATTGCGCATTAATTAGAATGAGAGACAAAAATACAATGAAACATTATAACATGGGATATTGATTACAGACTGCTTGTAGAATGATCTTGCTTTAGGTCTGAATAACTCCTTTTTAGGGTCCAGATTTCTGGTTACCTGATATTTACCTTGTTGAGACAGACTGGAATTGGAAGGTCTAATTGTGGAGGCATGATATGGTGAGAAGAAATCAGGAGAAATCTGAGAAATTAGAAAAGTAGCGAAGGGGCTGCACGAAGGGGTGCACAAAGGGGCATGCCCCTTTGTTGCGCTCCTTTGGCTTGCAACGCTGGCACACGGCACCTCCAGCAACACACTAACACTTATGGCCCCCTCAGCACCCTTGATGATGTCACGGTGGGCAGGATCAGCAGCCGAGGGGGGAAGCGGGTGGCGGCTAATCTCAGGGCTAGCCTCAGGTCTTAGTGGAGGCAGGAGCAGCAGTAGCAAGGCTGATAGGTAGGCAAAGTCCCAGTCCACAGACACGCTTGCACTTATTGCCCCCTCGGTGCCCTTGATGATGTCACAGTGGGCGGGATTAGCAGCCTAGGAGGGAAGCGGTGTAGTGATTAGTCCTGGGGCTAGGCTGTAAAGCAGCAGTGGAGAATGGAAGCCTCAGGTCTTAGTGAAGGCAGGAACAGCAGTAGCAAGGCTGGTAGGTAGGCAAAGTCCCAGTCTACAGACACGCTAGCACTTATGGACCCCTCGGTGTCCTTGATGATGTTATTGTGGGCGGGATCAGCGGCCGAGGGCAGAAGCGGCGTGGCGTTTATTCCTGGGGCTAGGCTGTAAAGCAGCAGTGGAGAACGGAAGCCTCAGATCTTAGTGGAGGCAAGAGCAGCAGTAGCAAGGCTGGTAGGTAGGCAAAATAGATATATTTGGCTAGCTTAACTAGCCACTGTGTGGCAGAATATAGGCCCCATTGATTTGCTTGGACATGCAGGGAATCTAAAAAGAGAAATGGTAACTTTCAAACCAGCGTGTGTGTGCACATTTGTTATATCCATTGCCAGCCCATCTCTATGGAACTCCTTACCCCTCAATCTAAGAACTCAATTTGACACCAAAACATTAAAAAAAAAGACTTAAAAACCTGGCTTTTTACCAGAGCCTTCTCAGATGATCTTAACCACCAACACCAACAGACTCCCAACCAGACAACTCCAAACAAAACTGAGACACCACCCTATCAACCCATGAAGGATCAATAAAACCACAAACTCTACAATAGACATCTAAGAACTTTTTCCTATATAAAACTAATCTCTCTATTACCTCCCTAATGTTACACAACTTTATCTTTGAAATTCTTTGTTAAAACTCTAATGTTACTCTCCTAATATTTCTTGTCCTGTAAACTGTTATGATGGCAAAACCGAATATATGGTATACAAAACATGTTAAAATAAATAAACATATGTCAGCTTACGCCCGGGGACGAGACCATTTTATAACATAACCACACATACAAACACATGTAATAAAGCAGTCTGGCCGTGCACACGTGTGTCAAATTTTAAATGGGCATGCACATGTGCACACAAATCCCGCTTCAACCGCGTAAATCATGGGATTTTAAAAGGGACATGCACAAACGCCATTCCCAGTTTTTACCAGTTCACCCAGTTAAAAGACAGGTCCTCCACCCCCCCGGTTTAATAGCCTTCACTCCCCCCAGTTAGCTCCGACCTTTGAAACCTGCAGATCTGTTAGTTTTCTCTAAATTTTAACTTATACGGCATTCATAGCAGAAGTAAAGTTACGCTGGGTCACGTCAGTATTTATGGGCATATCTTTGGTTCATGCCCCAAAATGCCCATGCCTCGCTCAGATCACACCTACGTTCCCGCCCCTTTTTGAAAACTTTCAAAATGTGCGCAGTGCGGATAATACATGCATATTTCGGCAGCTTTTAAAATCTGCTCAGTGTGCGCTAGCCTGACTTCTTTGCGCATCCCCTAATGAATGCATGCATTGGGCTTTTAAAATTCACATCTAAGAGTTTAAACATATTTGTTGTGTAGAAGTCTTTGGTAGATTTCAGATTTGAACTTTAAAACTCTGCTGACCTAATATAAAAAGCAGGTGGATTCAAGGCTGGCTTTTCAGGTGTATGATCTGTGCTGCTTCACAAGGCACCATATTTAAGGCTGCATCACTACTCTTCCCTACTGCACCCTTCAAAATGAGATCTGTAAGCAGGAAGCTTGAGGCTTGTGTTTGTGGTAGTAGATGGATCAGCCTGCAGAGAGGAGGAAGAGGAGAGGCAAGAAAAAGAAGAGAATGCTGCTGGTAAAGAACGGGAGAGAGTAAGAAGAGGATGCTAAAGAGAAAGAGGGCACTGGAGAGCTAACCAATGGGGGAGGGAAGTGTATGTGGGGAGAAGAGGGAGGGATATTCTGTCATGAAGCCACTGCTGAAGGAGGGAATACTGTGCCAAGGCTTCCACCAAGGAGAGGGGAGGGATTCCAATTTAATTTTCTCACAGAGCACTGGTTAGTATAGAGGCAGTCCTTGGTAGATTACTTAATCTGCATAGAAACCACTACCACTGTACACTTATTTATTTATTTATTTTTAATTTTTATATACCGAAGTTCTTATAAGAACTACAAATCACTCCGGTTTACATGAAACGATGGATTGCCCAAAAAAGAGAAGGGGGGCTTTACATGGAACAATAGAACAAATTGCCAATTTAACATAGAACTAAATAAATCTTATAGATAAATATTATAGATACAATTTAACAATTTAACATAGTAATAATGAAATAATATAGATACAATATAAATACAATATAAATACGAGAAACGTTTGAACTCAAATTGTTATAAAGTTAAGAAGTCATGATAGTAAAACTCGGTGAGGTATCCCATAATTTAGGTAATGTTCCCATCAAGGCAGCATTAAGAGTCTGGGAAGGCTTGTTGGAAAAGCCAGGTCTTCAGTTTTTTTTTGAACTCTTGATGATTGGGTTCTAGTCTTAGATCTGGGGGGAGCGCGTTCCACTGGTGGGGGCCTGCTGAAGATAGTGCTCATTTACTCAATGATGATTTTACCTGTGGGGCATGCAGTGTGCCTTTGTATGCGCTTCTAATTGGTCTGGAAGATGTATGTGGTTGAAGTTGAGAGCTTAACATGATAGGAGCCAGTTTGTATGTCACTTTGTGAACGATTGTGAGTACTTTATAGATTATCCTGTGTTTAATAGGAAGCCAATGTAGGTTGCGAAGGATTGGGGTGATATGATCTCTTTTGTTAGAGTTTGTGAGGATTCTAGCGGCGGAGTTCTGTACCATCTGTAATGGTTTGATGGTATTGGTGGGGAGACCTAGCAGAAGAGAGTTGCAATAGTCGAGCTTAGATAATATGATGGATTGAAATACTAGCCTGAAGTCGGAGAAGTAAAGGAGGGGTTTTAGTTTTTTGAGGACTTGCAGTTTGTAAAAGCAGTCCTTTGTGGTAGTGTTTATAAACTTTTTTTAGGTTTAGATGGTTGTCTAGCCAGGCTCCAAGGTCTCTGACGTCTGGTGAGAACATGCTATTTGAGTTTGGTTGTGAGAGGCTTGATGAGATTGTGAGGGGGTCATGGGAGATAATGAGCATTTCAGTTTTATTGGCATTCAATACTAAGTTGAGGCTTGAGAGTAAGTCTTTAATTGGCTGTAGGCATTCGTTCCAATAGGTGATGGTTTTTTGAAGGGATTCTGTAATCGGGAGAAGGATTTGTATGTCATCTGCATAGAGGTAATGGGTAAGCTTGAGGTTTGAGAGTAGGTGGCAGAGAGGGAGGAGGTAGATATTGAAGAGGGTGGGTGAGAGTGAGGATCCTTGCGGGACTCCTTGATCAGTAAGGACAGGATGAGATTCTTTGTTGTTTATCCTGACTTTGTAGAATCTGTTGCTTAAGAAGGACTGAAACCATCTGAGAGCTGAGCCTTTGATCCCTATATTGGCTAATTGGTCAATAAGTATAGTGTGTTTTACCGTGTCAAACGCAGCAGACAGATCCAGAAGAATAAGCAGGTAGGATTGTTTTTTCTCCAGGTTAATGAGTATGGTGTCTGTGAGAGATAGTAAGAGAGATTCGGTGTTTAGGAGTTTACGGAAGCCATACTGAGCCGGGGATAGAATGTTATGATCTTCCAGATATTCTGACAGTTGCTTGTTGACAATTTTCTCCATCAATCTGGCGATGAGAGGTAAGTTTGCGATAGGTCGAAAGTTAGCTGGGTCCGATGGAGAGGCGTTTGGTTTTTTTAGTAGTGGTTTGAGGATTGCTAATTTTAACTGGTTAGGAACTAAGCCTTGAGAAAGGGATGTGTTAATAATTTCTGCAATTGGTTTTGAGATGGTATTTGGTATGGCGATGAGGAGATTTGTTGGTAATGGGTCTGATGGGTGGGAGGATGGTTTGAGTTTCTTGAGTGTATTTTCTATCTCCAGTGAAGAAGTGAGTTCAAATGAATCAAGACTAGCGTTTTGTTGAGGCAGGGCTATGAGATGGTGTGTTGGGATGAGGCTGTTGGTTGTGATAGAATGGTTAAGGTTGGTGATTTTTGTCTTGAAGTAGTTGGTGAGTTCGTTTGCTTTGTTAAGAGCTTGGTGGTCTGGGATGGTGGAAGGAGAAGGTTTGGTTAATGAGGAGACGTAGGAGAAAAGAGCCTTTGAGTCGAAGATGAAGTTGTGGATTTTTTTTGCGTAGAATTCTTTCTTTGTTCTAAGGATAGTATTCCTGTATGTGTTGAGGAGGGATTTGTAGATAGCCTGTGTCGAAGTGGATGGGTTTTTTCTCCAGCTTTGTTCTTTTTTTCTTAGTGATTGCTTGAGGGATTTAAGTTCAGGGGTAAACCAGGGTTTTCTATTGTCTAATGTGGGTTGTATAGTTTTGGTTGAAGTTGGGCAGATTTGATCTGCAATTTTATTGTTAAGATTGATCCATGAGGTGGTTGCTGTGGTTGCGTCTGTGAGGTCTAGTTGATTTAGTGCTTCGGACATCTTTTCGCTGAGTAAGTCTAGAGAGCATGGTTTCCTGTAATGGATGGTGGATTTGGTAGAGACTTAAGGTGGTGGATTGTTGATCTTAAGGGTTGTGTGGATGACTCTGTGGTCTGACCAGGGAACTGGCGAGCAAGTAGGGTTGGCGTGAATGGTAAAGCTATCGTTAATAAAGATGAGGTCCAATGTGTGGCCTGCCTTGTGGGTAGGACTGTTGATGATTTGAGTAAAACCCAAATGGCTGAGTGAGGAGAGAACTGTTTGGCAGTTGATGGATTGTGGTGAAGCGTCTACATGTAAATTAAAGTCTCCAAGGATTATAGCGGGTTTGTCAGTGTTTATGTGTTTGGCTATAAGCTCGATCAGAGGAGAGGGATCCAATTCTAAGGTTCCTGGTGGGGCGTAGACTAAATCTAATTGGATTTGTTCAGATTTAAAGAGGGAGAATTCTAGTTTGGTGGAGGTGTTAGTAAGTTGTAAAGTTATACTTAGTCCTTTTTTTGCTGCAAGGAGGAGTCCTCCACCCCTTTTTTTGGGTCTGGGGACTGAGAAGAGGTCGTAAGATTGCGTGGGAAGCTGATTTGTAAGCACTTGGTTTAAATATTGTTAAAAGTCATTGACTGCATATTATTTTTAAACCAGTATGGCCGTACTGAATTTCATAGAGAATATATGTTTTATTTTTTGTTCTTAGAGTTGTTTCTTTACATGAGAATTTAATTGCTCTAAAACAACAAGCTGAATTTTCATCTCATCAACTGGAACGTTCTGCAAGTTCGAGTACTAAAAAGAAACAGGCATCAAATGTAAAAGCTAAATCTGACTCTGAAAAATTACAGCTTGATTCAAAAGCAGAGGTCAGTAAGAAGAAGAATGCATATGCTTTAAGAGACCATACAGGTGTCCCAGTAGTTAATGTTTTGATGAACTCAGTTTCCTTTCTCTTGAAGTAACTAAGATTGGACATATCAATGCTCTTAGGGGCTGTCATTATTAAGTAAGTCCAAGGTAAAAATTACCAATGACAACATTTCTATGTATCTTGATTGCTCTTAGATATTATGAGTGAGTGACCTGTCAGTAAACAATGTTGTAAGAAGTCCATAGGGAACAGCAGTTTGAAATTGGAATTAATCAGCAGAGAACTGGGTCAAGCACCCCTCAAACTGCAGTACATGGGCTCAGGGCTGATGCCAAGTGTATTAGGTGCACTAAGTGAACCTTACAGCTTTGCATTCCTTCCCACACACAATTAAAAATTATGCATTTATAATAACAGATTTTACATGAAAAAGGACATTCAAAGTACAGTTTTCTGAGGTAAAAATATCACTTATAACATGTATATAATATTTAGATGCATTGCTGTGGTGCCAACCAGAAAAACATGCAAAGAAGTTAAAAAAAAAAAGTCACTTGGAACCCATATGGTATTAGGCCTTCTGTAAAGCATGTAGAGCATGGCCCTCAGAAAGCCATGAGTAAACTGAATTACCAAAACAGCACTAATTGCAGTACTCAAACAGCAACAATCCTATCTATGAAAAGCAACACTACAAATATACCAGGCCCTAAAACACCTCTACCCCTTCTATTAGAAAACCAGAACAAGCCACCATAGATTCTTACACAGAAACTTCATACTGGCAGAATACCTCATCTTGGTCACCCTGAGGTGTTAGTGGTGGTTTAGGGTTTAGGGACCAACAGCACAGTATATCCTAAACCTTAAACCACCATGAACACCTCACCTCAACCTATTAGGTGGCCCTCCTATATTTATTTATTTATTCCCTGTACGTACCAGGATCAGTCCAGACGGTGGGTTATGTCCCCCGTCCAGCAGATGGAGTCAGAACAGAGCTCGAGAGTGTCACCTCATATGCTAGCGCACCCTCTGCTGGAGCTCAGTATCTTTCTGACTCCAGCAGATGTGAGTTGGGGAAATCAGGCTTTCCCAGAGTGACAGGTTTTTGACTTTCTTTTTGCTCTCCTTTGAGTTCTTCCTGTCATTTTTTCCTCTTTTAACAAGTTTGGATCAAGTTAGTATTAAAAAAAAAAAAAAAAAAGTTTGTAAGACAATTTTCTGTCAGGTTGATTTTTGAGGAGGCGTGCCTTTCGAGTTCTATTCTGCCTCCTCCTGCTATTCTCTACTTAAGCTTTTGGGGTAAGTGTTATTTGGTTTGCGCCTTTGCCTTTCAGCTGTGTCAGCCGGTGGAGCCGGCTCCTGCGCGCGTTCATTTACAGTCCCGCGGCCCGGCACATCTTCCTCGGGCCTGGGCGCGCCGGCTGGGGGATTTCCCGCCGGTGCCTGGGGACTTGTTGGGCGGGTTGTGAAGGCCACTTCGGCCCCCCCGCGGTGCGATCCTTTTCGGCCCCCCCCCCCCCGAGGCTTCTCTTTCGTCGCGGCGTTCAATGCCGCGTTTCTCTCGGTGCGAGACCTGCGGCGAGCAGGGGTCTCGTTTCTCGAGGGAGGGGGTTTGCCCGCGCTGCCTTCCCGAGGAGGAAGGCGCCGCGCACGGCTCGGGTGCGCTCCCGACGCCCCCCTCCCCGCTGCCCGGGAAGCGTGGGCCGGCCATTTCCTCGCCAAGGGCGGGAATGGCGGCCATTTTGGAGAGGGATCCTGGCGCGGCAAACGGCCAGGAGGAGGATGCTGCGGCTCGGGGCGTCCCTCGCCTGCAGTGTAGCCCCGAGGAGGGTTTGTCGAATCGTCTGCCTCAGGACCCCTCTACTTCTGGTGCGCCTCCCGGTCTGCCGTTTTTCTCCCCGGATTTTATTTTAAAAATGCACAGGGCATATTTACAGGGCCTAGCAGATCCGGGGGGTGCTACAGCAGGACCTGCTCCTCCCAAGATCCCTAAGCTAGCATTACCGCCCACCGGGTCTCCGAGTCCGGCTGGGGCAGTCCCAGGAACCTCTGCTTTGCCATCCCCGCCTCGAGCTGTGGGAGCGGCTTCCACCACGGGATTCGACCCCTCGGACCCTCCGGATCCGGCGCACGCGGATGGACAGACGGAAGGAGACGACCCGCGCGCCCTACGAATCTTCCACAAGGAGGAGCTGCAGGATCTGCTTCAACAGACGCTGCAAGAGCTGGATTTGGATCCGCCTCCGGATCCTCCGGCGCCAGTGGCTCCAGCGGTTGCGACGTGCTCCAAAAAAAGGGATCCAGTCCTGGCCGCGCTCAGGCCTCGGGCGAAGGCTTTTCCGGTTCATGAGTCTTTTCTGCAGCTACTTACTGGAGAATGGGACGCCCCTGAGGCGTCTTTGAGGGTCACCCGTGCCATGGAAAAATTGTATCCGTTGCCGGAGGATTTCTTAGATCTCGTCCGGGTTCCTAAGGTGGACTCGGCGGTCTCAGCGGTGACGAAGAGGACGACAATCCCGGTAACTGGCGGTACGGCCCTACGGGACACGCAGGACCGCAAGCTGGAAACGTTCCTCAAAAGAGTGTTTGAAGTCTCGGCCCTAGGCATGCGTGCCGTCATGTGTACTTCGTTGACCCAGAGGGCTAGTCTACTCTGGGTGCAGCAGCTCCTGACGTCCCAGCAGTTGCCTCCGGATGAGGCTGCTCAGGCCGACAGCCTAGAATCTGCCATTGCATACGGGGCGGATGCCCTGTATGACCTCTTCCGTGTGCTGGCCCGGTCCATGGTCTTGGTGGTGGCAGCTCGTAGGCTCCTATGGCTTCGGAATTGGTCTGCGGACGCCTCTTCGAAGTCGAGTTTAGGGTCTCTTCCGTTTCGGGGGAAGTTTCTCTTTGGCAATGATCTGGATGAAATCATCAAATCGCTGGGAGAAAACCCGGTGCATCGTCTACCCGAAGACAGACAGCGACCCTACCGGCCGTTTGCTTCCACCAGGACCAGAGCTAGGGCACAGCGACGTTACAGGTCGTACCGACAGCCGGGCCCTCGCGCCGCCCCCAGCAGACCACAGCCTTGGTCGCGTTCCTTTCGCGGGCGGAGGCCCGCGAGAGAGGGCTCGGGGCAGGGGAATCCCCCCGCCAAATCCACCCAATGATGCCAGAGCGGCCCACTCCTCCAGTCCGCCCATCGGGGGCCGACTCACGGAATTCTTCGAGGAGTGGGCAAATATCACCTCAGACCAGTGGGTCCTGGACACCATCCGGCACGGTTACGCCTTGGAGTTTGCCCGCCCGCCACGAGACAAGTTTCTTTTCTCCCCGTGCGGCTCCGAGCTCAAGAGAATGGCGGTCCAACAGACTCTAGACCGACTTCAGGCTATAGAGGCCATTGTGCCCGTCCCCTTTGCCGAGGTGGGCTCGGGGCATTATTCCATCTACTTCGTAGTTCCCAAGAAGGACGGATCGTTCCGTCCCATACTGGATTTAAAGGAGGTCAACCAGTCACTGCGGGTCAGCCGTTTTCGCATGGAGACACTGCGGTCGGTAATTGCCGCAGTGCACCGGGGGGAGTTCCTGGCGTCCTTGGATCTGACGGAGGCGTATCTCCATATTCCCATACGTCCGGACCACCAGCGTTACCTTCGCTTCAAGATTCTCGGACAGCATTTTCAATTTCGGGCCCTGCCCTTCGGACTTGCGACAGCTCCTCGGACCTTCACCAAGCTCATGGTAGTGGTGGCGGCGGCCCTTCGAAAGGAGGGTATCTTAGTGCATCCCTACCTGGACGACTGGCTGGTACGGGCAAAGTCCTTCTCCCATGGTCAGGCCTCGGTTGCCAGAGTCTTGGAGGTCCTTCGCTCCCTGGGCTGGGTCGTGAACCTTCTCAAGAGTTCCCTCGTGCCATCTCAACGCTTGGATTTCCTGGGCGCGACCTTCGACACTCAACAGGGCATGGTATTTCTGCGTTCCGACAAGGCCCTCTCCTTAAGGGAACACATACGTCATTTCGCGGCCTTGTCGGAGCCCACCGCTTGGAATTATCTGCAGCTCCTGGGAGTGATGGCTTCCACGATCGACATGGTGCCTTGGGCATTTGCACACCTGCGTCCCCTGCAGGCGTCCCTGCTTTCTCGTTGGAAACCGGTCTCACAGGAGTATCAAGTGATTCTGCCCCTTCCTCCGGCGGCGCAGGACAGCCTAAAGTGGTGGTTGGTTCCGGGTCACCTGGCTCGCGGCGTTTCGCTCGAAGTTCCAACTTGGGTGGTGGTGACCACGGATGCCAGTCTCGTGGGCTGGGGCGCCGTCTGCGATCGCAGCGCCACACAGGGACTGTGGGCCCCGGAGGAGACTCGGTGGCCGATCAATCGACTGGAAACCAGGGCAGTACGTCTAGCGCTCCAGCGCTTCCTCCCTCTGGTTCGGAACAGGGAGGTGCGGATTCTTTCCGACAACGCGACCACCATGGCTTACATCAATCGTCAGGGCGGAACGAGGAGCGATCACGTCTCCGCCGAAACCACGCTACTGATGGCATGGGCGGAACTCCATCTCGCGCGGCTCGCGGCCTCTCACATAGCCAGGGTGGACAACATCCAAGCGGATTATCTCAGTCGGCAGCGGCTGGACCCCGGCGAGTGGTCTCTCTCCGACGCCGCGATGAAACTCCTAGTTCAACGCTGGGGGATGCCGCGGCTGGATCTGATAGCGACGGCTTCCAACGCCAAGGCCCCGCACTTCTTCAGTCGCAGAAGGGAGCGCGGCGCGGAGGGAGTAGATGCTCTAGTACTGCCGTGGCCAGAGGACCAGTTGCTCTATGTTTTTCCACCCTGGCCCCTAGTGGGCAAAGTCATTCGCAGGATAGAGAATCACATGGGCCTCGTGATTCTAGTGGCTCCGGAATGGGCCCGACGTCCCTGGTTCGCGGACCTGCTACTCCTGGCGGTGGACGGACCGATTCGACTGGGTCACCTTCCCCGGCTCCTGCACCAGGGTCCGGTATTTTTCGACCAGGCAGAACTCTTTTGTCTTGCGGCATGGCTTTTGAGCGGCGCCGCCTCCGCCGCAGAGGCTACCCGGAGGCGGTGATCTCGACGATGCTTAAGGCTCGCAAGCCTTCCACTTCCGTGGCCTATGTTCGAGTGTGGAAAGTCTTCGAGTCCTGGTGTGCCGGTCATGAGGCCCGGCCCACGGAGGCGACGGTTTCACTAATCCTTCAGTTCTTACAGGACGGGCTGGATAAAGGCCTCGCTTATAATTCTCTCCGAGTACAAGTGGCGGCCTTGAATGTCTTGGTACGGAACACGACTTCGCTTCTTCTACATCCGGACATCGCCCGGTTTCTGAAGGGGGTTCAGCATTTCCGGCCTCCGGTCAGGGATCCCTGCCCGTCGTGGAATCTTAATCTAGTACTCCGGGCACTGGCGGGTGCTCCATTCGAACCTCTCCAAGGGTCTACCCTTAAAGATCTCACTATGAAGACAGTCTTCCTGAGTCGCGTGATGTGGTGAACGGGATCGGACGCATCTGATCTCGCTCCGGACGCCAGGCTCCCCTCCGCCTCCATCCACTGGCAACAATCTTCTGCGGTACCCCTTTTCTGCTCAAGACGGACTTAGCCTATGTCGATTACCTCGTTTATGTCCAAAACGCCGTCCCCCATGCCTCCTAAGCTGGCAAAACGTGATAAAGAAAAAGGCAAGGGGCCGGATCCCAAGATGGCGCCCGGAACGGCTGTGCCGATGCAGGAGAGCGAAGCACAGGTAACTGTGCCGCTTTCGCTTACGGTGACTGAAATTAAAGAAGCAGTCTTAGCGGCTTTGGACTGCAAATTGACGGGCATTTCAGACCAGATTGGGGCCCTGAGAGAGGTGATCACGGATTATGCGCCACGACTCAATCAAATCGAGGACCGCACGTCCTCCTTGGAAGACGAAGTCACGGGCCTGCGTGGGCAGGTGGCTACTTTTGATAAAATGCTACAAGAGCAGATTGCTAAGACTGATGACCTTGAGAATAGGGCCCGCAGGTCTAATATTCGATGCCTAGGAATACCGGAAAGCGTAGAGGAACACCTGCTTAGGCCTTCTCTTATAAAATGGCTGCCAGAGGCTTTGGGCCTGCCGGAATTGGAGGGCTGTCTAGAAATCGAGCGGGCCCATCGGATGGGAGCCAAGGGTCAAGACCAGTCACGGCCGCGAGTGGTCATTATGAAAATACTCAATTTCCATCACAAGCAACTACTGATGCAAGCAGCTAGGAAATGTGGTACTGTGCAATTCCAGGGAGCAAACGTTCGGCTTGCACCGGACTACTCGGCGAGAGTGGCTGCAATGAGGAGAGCCTTTGCCCCTGTTTGCGGAAAGTTAATTGACAAGAACTTACGGTTTATCATGCAGTTTCCAGCTAAGCTTCGCGTTAATTATGAAGGCAAATGGCAATCGTATGAAACAGTGGCAGAGGCTACGAAGTTCTTGGACTCCCTGAATTCTAGCCCTTAAGTATTAATACCGCATGGAAGGCTATATAGTTAAAATGGAGGGGGAGGGGGAGCTCTGGAAGGTCCGAGCACTCATGATTGACTCCACTACCAGGCTTATGTGTCTGGACGGGTTACTAGTTGTTGGGGTTATGGGACCGGGGATGGGGGTGGGGGGGAGGGCACTGGTGTTATTGGGATTATGTATGCTTTTGAATTTTCATTTTCTTTTCTTACTGGTATTTCTCTGTGTGATGAACACCTTTGTTGGCTGGACACAGCTCTTTACTAGGGAGGGTGAGTTAGGCTGGGAGCTTGCTCTTCCGTTTTTTATTCATCCTGTGTTATGGCTCACACCATACCTTGGCCGTTATGGGTAGTAAATGCAGGATAATTTCATGGAATGTTAATGGGTTGGGTACCCCTATTAAAAGAAAGAAAGTTTTCCAACATTTAAAGCGTTTAAAGGTTGGTATCGCCTGCTTACAAGAAACACACTTAACTGCCCTTGAAAGTAAGAAACTTTGCAGGGACTGGGTTGCTGCTTGCTATTTCTCGGAAGCTAAGGGGAAGAAGGGAGGCGTCGCGGTACTTATCAATAAGAATATCCCCTTTACACTTATCCAGGAAATTAAGGATCCGGAGGGACGGTTTTTAATAGTTATAGGAACTCTAGCAGGGAACACGGTAACTATTGGCACTATATATGCTCCCAATACTCCGGACCCAGCCTTTGTTAATAAGGTAACTAATATCTTACTAACTAGCTCTCAGGGCGAACTCCTTTTGGTGGGAGACTTTAATAGTGTTTTTTCAGGCTGGCGTGGATAAATCTTACATTCCAAAAAGCTTCAAGGACTCCGCGGACTCTGGGGTTCGCCAATTCTGTAAACGTCTGGGGCTGTTAGATGTTTGGCGCCTCTTAAATCCAGAAAATAAAGTTTATACACATATCTCTAGGGCGCACTATACCTTGTCAAGAATAGACTACATTTTACTGTCCAAACCCTTGTTGGACAAGGTGGACACAGCAGATATTGAATCTATTGTGATAGCTGATCATGCCCCAGTGTGGGTGGACCTCTGGCTAGCTGCTCCCAGGACAGGACAGAGGACGTGGCGCTTCCCTGGATCTTTACATGCAGATAAGGATTTTCAGTTGTATCTCCGGACAAAGTGGGATGAGTATGCTCAGAATAATGAGCAGCATGTAGTAGACCCCACTCTATACTGGGAAACGAGCAAGGTAGTGTTAAGAGGGGAGGTTATAGCCTATTCTATTGCGCAGAGGAAAAAATTAAACGCACTCATTTTGCAGCTTGATTCCCAGCTCCACACAGCCCAGAGAGTGTTAGCTAACTCTCCGTCCCAGGTGCATAAAGATGCCTATAACGCTTGCCTCACTGCCTTAAATTCCCACCTTCATCTTCGGGCGCAAAAGTCACTTAAAGCCTCTGAAAATTTTTTCTTTCAGTATGGGAATAAATCTAGTAAATTACTAGCACGGATGGTAGCCATAAAACGCCGTAAAACCTTTATTGGGGGCCTAAAAACCCACCTTGGCCATCATGTTACCTCTACTAAAGAGATCTGTACAGTTTTGCGTGATTTTTATGAAAGACTTTACAGTGAGGACAGAGCAGGGGGTTCGGCAGAAGAAGAGGCATTCTTTCAAGATATTAGATTGCCTCAGGTCCCAGAGGACAAGAGGGATTTTCTTTGCAGACCTATTACTGAAGGGGAGATACGGGGTGTTATTAAAACAGGTAAAAACCATAAGTCCCCAGGTCCGGATGGGTTTACCTTAGAATATTATAAAATTCTGAGTGCTTCGTTGGCGGGGCCTTTAGCAGCCTTTTTCAACCATGCTTGTGATATTAACCAATTTCCCCCTTCGTTTAACAAAGCATTTATTACTGTTTTGCCCAAACCAGGGAAGGATTCCACTTTAGCCTCCTCTTACCGCCCCATATCTTTGTTAAATTGCGACTTAAAATTATATGCAAGGATTTTGGCACAAAGAATGAATTCTGTCTTGCCCTCTATTATTTCACAGTACCAGGCAGGGTTTGTGGGGGGCCGAAATGCAGGGGCCCATGTTATTCGCCTACTCTCTGCCATAGAAACATCGCATTCCCTTGGTCTTGAATCCATGGCGGTAGGGTTTGACTCAGAAAAAGCCTTTGATAGAGTTTCCTGGGATTATATGTTTTCTGTCCTGCGGCGTTTTGGGTTTCCCAATAAGATTATACAGGCCATTTCTATTCTATATCATCAACCAATGTCTCATATTGTAGCTAATGACACTATATCGGAAGCCTTCGGTATTGCACGTGGGGTACGGCAGGGATGCCCGCTATCCCCGATTCTATATATTCTTACCCTTGACCCCCTGTTAAGGAAATTGGCTGAATCCTCTATTATTCAGGGTCTCCATTACAAGAATGGGAATTTCAAAGTAGCGGCCTTTGCTGACGATATGTTGGTTTTTCTTTGTAACCCTGCTGCCTCCTTACCACATGTCCTCCATTTACAGGCTGTGTTTGGGACATTTTCCGGGTTAAAAATCAATGTGGAAAAATCAGAGGCTTTGGATATACTGGGGACTTTGCACTCGACGTGGCCGGGTACCTTCCCCTTGAGGTGGGTGGGCACCTCTCTAAAGTATCTGGGTATCCACATCCCTGCCTTACCTAGTAAGCTTTATGGGTTAAATGTCACCCCTCTGAAGCAGAAATTGCTTACCCATCTCGCGGCGTGGAGGGACTTACCCTTGTCACTATCTGGAAAAATTTTGCTATTAAAGATGATGGAAATCTCAAAATGGTTGTATCTTTTTCATATGTTGCCGCTATGGCTTAGGAAACAGGATGTGCGAGATGTTAACAAAGGACTTCAGCAATATCTATGGAATGGTAAAAAGGCCCGCATTCCCTTAAAGACTCTAATGCAACCCAAAGGACAGGGAGGCCTCAATTGCCCGGATCTGGAGCGCTATAATCAAGCATGTTTATTACGTCATGTAAGGGACTGGGTCTGTGGCACGGCTTTTTATTCTCCAATGGACCACTACACAGCTTGGCTCTCTCCACACGCTCCTGGGGCTACTCTACACCTATCGGACTCCTCCCTTCCAAAATTAATAACTACCAGTGTGGTGGTACGGCCCCTGCGTCAAGTGTGGAGGCGGCTGTGTCGGCAATTTAAACTTACTCCGGGAGTGACCACTTGCTTACCCATTCGTGGCTGTCAAACATTCCAGCCCGGAATGTCGCAAATGATCTTCAAGTTGTGGTCAATTAAAGGTTTACAGTGTATGTACCAACTCCTGGAGTCGGAAGCAGATCGCTATCGGCTGTGCAGTTTTCAAGACCTCATGGACCGTTTTTCTGTCCCTCATTCTGATCTGTATGGATACTTACAACTTCGGCATTTTATGTTGGAGGAGCAAAAGGCAAATCCGACCTTTTTTCAGGGCCACAAGGTCCGTGATTTTTTGATTGGTGAGGACGGGAAAAGAATGTCTGCCTCACAATATTACTCGGCACTAGCGATACTGACTTTAGCACCAACCTTGGAGAGCGTTACTGCAAAATGGAATAAGGTTTTGCCACAGGCTGTCTCCTCGCGGGACCTTCAGGCATGCTTTACACATATCTCTCGAACTGTGGTGAATGTCACGCTACGGGACCAGACGTACAAGTTTCTACACCAAGCTTTCTACTCTCAATGTCATGCTTATTATATGGGACTTACGTCAGATATACACTGTACTCGATGTGCCGCCTCACACCCGGATTTCTATCATTGTTTTTGGTCATGCCCAACTTTACAGGTTTTCTGGGGGTATTTGCAGTCTTTAGTTCATTCAATGTGGCAACTTGATCTTCCTCTAGACCCTCGACTTTGGCTCCTTGGTATGAGGGAGCTGGCGGACACCGAACTTACTGGCCTCCAACAGGGCTTATTCCAAAAGATTATTCTTATTGCGCGGGCAGCGGTTTTGGCGCAATGGACTCAGCACACGCCTGTTTACATTCCAGTCTGGAAAATTAAATTTCACAACCTCATGCATATGGAACTCTTAACTGCCAAACACAGTTCTAGTGAGAAATACCAAAAAATCCAATTATTATGGAAGGACTATGTGAAACTTCTGCCAGTGGAGGAATCTGGAGTCATATCATGATGTGTATTATTACTTTTGTATTCTGTCCCCTGTTTTTGACTTCTACACGTTACACTAACTATACTAGTTAAGTATATGGCTCTTCGTAACCTCTGCTGATAATGTTCTGTTTCTTAGCTTATACACCAGTGCTCTGCCCGGGGGAAAAAGGGGGGGGGGGGGGGGGGCGGGGAGGGTATCTCTGTAGTTTATTATTGTTAAAAAAAAAAAACCGGTTTACAGTTTGGTTTCTTTGTGCGATTACCTAACTGGGGTCCTGTGTTTCATAGCTGACTTCCAGATCAGACTCCTGGTTTTGTGTTTCATTGCACTATGGCTCTTCTTGATGTTGTTGTCGCACTCTTAGCACTTTGTGTGTTTTCAGATGCTCTTTTACCTACTGTACTCCAATAAAAATATTTACACAAAAAAAAAAAGACAGTCTTCCTCTTAGCGATATGCTCCGCCCGGCGTATCTCGGAGCTTCAAGCGCTATCCTGCAGGGAGCCCTACCTGCGTATTTCGGATGCCGGGATCTCTCTTCGTACAGTGCCATCCTTTCTGCCGAAGGTGGTGTCGCCTTTTCATTTGAACCAGACGGTTGAGCTCCCGGCATTCTCGCCAGAGGATTCTCGGGCTCTTCGACACCTGGACGTGAAGCGAGTGCTCCTCCACTACTTAGAGGTTACCAATGACTTTCGGGTTTCCGACCATCTGTTTGTTCTCTGGTCAGGACCTAAGAAGGGTTCCGCCGCGTCGAAGACGACCATTGCCCGCTGGATCAAGGATGCCATCTCGGCGGCCTACATTGGTTCTGGTCGGGACCCACCCAGGGGCGTTCGAGCCCACTCTACTCGCTCGCAAGCAGCATCCTGGGCTGAGTCTCGTTCCGTCTCTCCTCAGGAGATCTGTCGGGCGGCGACATGGAAGTCGCTGCATACGTTTGCCAGGCATTATCGGTTGCACCTGGCTCCTTCGGGATCTGGTCACTTTGGCGATCAGGTTCTCCGAGCAGGGCTTTCAGGGGCCCACCCGGTCTAGGGAAGCTTTGGTACATCCCACCGTCTGGACTGATCCTGGTACGTACAGGGAAAAGAAAATTATTCCTTACCTGCTAATTTTCGTTCCTGTAGTACCATGGATCAGTCCAGACGCCCACCACTCTGGGATTTCAAGCTCCTGCTCGGGTTTCGACTGTATGGCTGTCCTGTTTGCTGTTTTTCCCTCATCTATTTTTCTTTCGGGGTTACAGCTCCTCACAAGTTAACTGTTACGACCTGAGTTGCAGGTCGTCTCTGTTATTGTTCTTGATGTTTTACTTACGTCAGGTTTCTTGATCCAACTTGTTTTTTACCTTGCTATTTTCAGCTTTGTTATTCATGATACTGAGCTCCAGCAGAGGGTGCGCTAGCATATGAGGTGACACTCTCGAGCTCTGTTCTGACTCCATCTGCTGGACGGGGGACATAACCCACCGTCTGGACTGATCCATGGTACTACAGGAACGAAAATTAGCAGGTAAGGAATAATTTTCTTTTTGTTTGTTTGTTTAAAAACTTTTCTATACCGTCGCTAAGTTATATACCATCGCAACGGTTTACAAATAGGCACATAGACTAAGGTAAGTAAATGTAGGATATCGTACATTCTAACAGGTGCCAATAAAGTTCGGTTACAATTATAGAGATATAAATAGGTGCACCCAGTGAGGCCCTCCCCAGAGGGTTTCTCTACCTCTACCTCTTTCTCTCTCTCTCTACTCCACTCTCCCTCTCCCCCTTTCCCTCCCCAAGCCAAGAAATGGCCAAAATGCAATTCCAAAAATTAATCACGAATTGCATTATGGTCTTTTTAGGCATATCACACAGCCTAATGCCAAGAAAAAAGGTGTAGTTATTTCTTCACGGAGAGGGTGGTGGATGCCTGGAACACCCTGTGGTGAAGACCAAATCTGTGAAGGATTTCAAAGGGGTGAGGGATAAACACTGTGGATCCATAAAGCCTAGAGGATGGGAATGAAGAGAAGAGGCATGGGGATGGCTTGCGGGAATGACAGCTACTACCTGGTGATTAATACCCCTATTCAATAAACGTTCACACGGTTAATGCGACTCCAACATTGCTCTATGCTTCATTGGCAAGAGGAAATGTGGAAAAGAGGATTTGCATTCAGGCAACAACCAACAAGATAGCACAGTCTGGGTAAACAAATAAGCATGGGAGTAGCTTGCTTGTTGCAGCGGTTACTACCCCAAATCAATTAAGCCTGATACTTCACTTTCAATGCAGATACAGCATAGATCTCTGCTTCAATGACAGGGGGGAATGAAGATAAGAGGATTTACATTCAGACAACAACCAACAAGGACTGAATTGCACAGTCTGGGTAAACAAATAAGTGTGGGAGTAGGTTGCTTGTTGTGGCGGTTACTACCCTTGGAATGCGGTTACTTGACTTGGAATGCATATCCAGTGCAGCTCACTGTTTCAACATCGGGGGGATGAAGAAAAGAGGATTTATATTCAGACAACAACCAACAAGGACTGAATTGCACAATCTGGGTAAACAAATAAAAGTGGGAGTAGCTTGCTTGTAGAGGCAGTTACTACCCTAAACCAATACTACCCTAAACCAACCTAAACCAATCAAGCCTGATACTTCAACTTGAATGCATATCCAGCGTGGCTCTCTGCTTCAGAGGCAGGAGCGGAATGAGGAAAAGAGGATGTACATCCAGACAACATCTAACAAGACATTGATCTGAACAGTATGAGTATACAAACAAACATCAGGGTAACTTGCTCGATACGACGGTTACTACCCTCAAACATTAAGCCTTATACTTCACTTTGATGCAGCTCCAACACTGCTCTCTGCATCAATGGCAGGGGTGGAAGGAAATCAGAATAAAAAAGTTACTAATAAGGGCCCTGAACTCAGTGGTCAGAGTAACAGATAAGTATGAGAAAAAAAAGTGTGAAAGCTTGCTGGGCAGACTGGATGGGCTTATTGGTCTTCTTCTACTGTCATTTCTATGTTTCTATGTTTCCGGTGTTAAAACCATACAATAGCATGCGTTATGCTATTGCATGGTGCAATATTGCCCCTAATTTAATTAAATCCCACCCAAACTCCTCCCCCCTCAAAAATTTGCATTCACGCCATGCGTTATCATACTTTTTCCATGTGTTAAGATGTTAATGCGTGCATTAATGCGTTAATGCCATAACGCATTTTGATGAATGATGGGGTTAAATTGGCACTTATATGGCTCACTTAAGAACTTTTTAACCAGTAGAAATCTCTTCTGTGCAACTGTGACACAGGTCCATGTTTCAAAAGTGGATTTTTATCAGGAGATCATTCAATATATATCTCATTTCAACCATATTCAAGATTAATCTACAAGTTTTTCTTGCAAACTCCATGATGATAAAATTCTACAAATAAAATTAAATTCTCTTCAATATTAAAAAATTGAATGAACATGCCTACAGCCAGAGCTGAAGCCAGGCAATTTGGTTCCTGTAGCCAAGTGAAAAACTGCACCCTCACCCATTACACAATACATGACATCATGAGTTGGGACACTCTGTTTAATGTTTGTACAGCAATGCCTATGTCTAGTGCAAGGGTATTAGGTGCCCTAGGAAAACTTTACAGAGTTGCTCCCCCGTACCCCATCACACCTTCCTCACACAAAACTAAAAATTATACATTTATAATAACAGATTTTATGTGCAAAAGAACATTCATAGCACAGACTTCTGAGGTAAAAATATTACTTACAATATGTATATTATATTTCTCCTAGAACAAGCAGGATGGTAGTCCTCAAAAATGGGTGACATCAGATGGATCCCGGCACAGAAAACTTTTGTCAAAGTTCCTAGAATTTTGACTGGCACACTGAGCATGCCCAGCATGCCACTATTAGTGCATCCACGCAGGGTCCCCCTTCAGTCTCTTTTTTCCCATGCTTTTAGTTGCCTCGTAGTGGTGGAGCTCTGCTCTTATAGTGTTTTCTTCAACTTTTTTTTCTGGTGTTTTTAGTGTCAGGTCCACCTTTTCCAGTTGATGTCCCTCCGGTGGCGTGGTAGGTTTATTTTACATTCATTGAGGTCGATTCCCGGCATGTCGCTCCTCGGTGGCCGCCGGCCATCGACCACTCGCTGTTTTTTTTAATGGCATCGTCCGGTTTTCGATGGTGTCCCCAGTGCATGTCGATTATTCGTACACACGAGGTTTGTATCCTCTTCCTGGGGCGATCACACAACGTCCATGGGTGTCAACTGTGAGATCAGATGTACCCTAAGGGCCGTCGCGCCAGGCTGGATAACATGGAGAAACTTTTTGGTCCCAAGAAGTCTGCTCCATCCACTTTGGCATCGGAGGCACTGACGCCTAGGGGCCAGGGGAACTGCCTAACATGCTATCCCTATCCATGCCCCCTGTGGGACCATCCAGGGAGAGAGAAGCTGGTGATAAGCCATCTCCAGTGTCAATGTTCTCGAAGACATCGGGCTCTTCAGCTTCTTCGGAGCTGAGGAAAGACCAGGCCGAGCATCATGAAAATTCCAACAAACACCATCACCGGTCGCCATTGGCACATGGCTCCAGAACTGGCACGGTAGTGGCGGCTGCAATGCTGTCACCAAAGTAATGCCATGGTGAGGAGGCCTCATCCTCTGACAGACCCGGGGTCCCAGGCGTTCCCCACCGATATTGGTGCCGGGCACTGAGCCTCCTCGGGGCTCTGAGGAGGCTCCAGTGACGCCTCTTCCTCCTCCATCAGTCCTAACTTCACCGGACTTCCAGGAGGAAGTCCGGTGAAGTTAGGACTGATGGAGTTAGGCAGGGTACAGATGATGGTGTTCCGAGCCCTGCAGGGTATCGGACCACCCCCGGCACCGGCCCCAATACTGGAGCCGGAGCCATCTCTTTTGGCACCCCTGCTAGAGCGTCTGGACATCCTACTGTGGCCTTCTGACGCAACCAGGCCCGGGGGATCATTGGTTCCCCAGTGGCCACCGATGCCCCCCTCTGGAGTGATTCCAATTATTGGGTCTTCTGAAGAAGAAGATTTGCTGCTGCCACTGTTGGTCCCGCGGTTGGAGTTCCCCGAGCCCATTCCTGGGCCATCCGGAGCTTCAGTACCATCGGTGCCTTTGCCGCCCTCGAGGCCATCGGTGCCCTTGATGCCTTCGGTGCCCAGACTGAGGAACTTGGACAGGGTCCATATCCCAGCAGGTCCCCTAGGGACCTTAGCAAGGAGGAGGGCCTCTATGACCCCTGAGGAGATGATACCTCAGAGTCTTCTTCTGAGGACTCCGGTGATCTCCTATCGGAACTTTCGCCACCAGATGAGAGGCATAGGTCTCCCCCGGAGGATCTTTCCTTTGCGGGCTTTGTCTAGGCCATGGCTGAAGCCATCCTTTTTCAGCTCCTCAAAGAGGAGGATGCTCGGCATAAGATGCTGGAAGTTCTCCAATTCATTGATGCCCCAAAGGAGATAGTGGCTGACCCAGTCCACAATATCTTTAAGGAACTTCTCCTTAGGATTTGGGAACATCTAGTGTCAGTTTCTTCGGTTAATAGGAAGGCAGATGCCATCTACCTGGTCCAACAGGCTTTGGGATTTGAGAGGTGCCACCTCCATCACTAATCAGTTGTGGGTTAGTCCACTCTCAAAAAAAGCCAAGTGCTCCCTCACCCATGCATCTGTCCAGCCGGGCCACGATCACAGGGCACTGGATGCCCTAGGTTGAAAGGTATATCAGGGCACTTTGCTTATCTCTCGCCTCTCCTCCTACCAATTATATATGACCCAATACAACCAGAACCTGCGGAAACAGTCCAGGAACTTCGGAACACCTGCCTCAGCAGCAACAAGATGCGTTCTCTGCGGTAGCACAGCAGGGTATGGAGGCGGGAAAACACAAGGTGAGTTCTACTACGATGTTTTCAAGTCAGCTGCGAGAATAGCTGCAGTGGGAACTGGTGCCCTCAGGATGGCTTGGTTCCATGCCTCAGATCTTTGGCCGGTTGTCCAGGAGAAGCTAGCTGATCTGCTTTGCACAGGAGAGAATCTCTTCAGGGACAAGGTCAAGGATGTGGTAGCTCAATTGAAGGACCACCATGAGACCCTTCAACAGCTATCAGCTAATGCTATCCTCTGTCATGGCCCTTGGGATAAGGCTCAAGGAAATCCTTCTATCATCAGAGGAAGTATTATCCTCTGGCGTCACCAGCGTCACCAGCAACAGCCCCTAGACCTCAGCCAGCCCTCCAGCAAAGCCCCACCACGGAGTTTTGACTGGGAGCGAATGAGCGTTAGTCAGCTCGCCATACCCCTGGCATCCTGCCCTCCGGTTGGGGACAGGCTGCTTCGCTTTGCCCATCACTGGCCCCTCATTACATTGGATCGGTGGGTTATCACAAAGATCCACCAGGGGTATCGGATGAATTTCAGGGATGTTCCTGTGGACTTTCTCACATGTCCGACATAGGGTTCATCCGCTCCACAGGAAATATTTGTGTCAGAGCTCTCCACCCTTCTAAAGGCAGGAGTGGTAGAACCCATTCCCTTCCACCAACAGGGACGAAATTTTATTCAAGATTTTTCTTGACACCAAAGAGAACTGGGGACCAACACCCCATTCTCGATCTCAGAGCCTTGAACAAATTCTTTCAGAGGGAAAAGTTCAAAATGGTCTCTCTGGGCACCCTAATCCCACTCCTCAAAAGAGGAGACTGGCTCTGCTCCCTCGACCTCAAAGATGCCTACGCCCACATTGCGATCTTCCCAAGTCACAGGAAATATCTTCGCTTTGTGGTAGGAGAAGCTCACTACCAGTATTGAGTACTGCCGGTTGGCCTGGCCTCAGCCCCTTGGGTCTTCATCAAGTGCCTGGCAGTGGTGGGGGTGCATCTCAGACATTAGGGGGTACATGTGATCCGCTACTTGGATGACTGGCTGGTCAAAAGTGCCTCCCAGCAGGGAGTGCTGCACTCTTTAAATCTGACCATCCAAGTGTTGCAATCTCCAGGATTTTTTATCAATTACCCAAAGTCCCACCTCTTCCTGTCACCCCTTCTGAATTTCATAGGAGCCAGACTGGACACAATTCAGACCAAGGTATTTCTGCCCCATGACAGGGCACGTGCTTGGTCCGCAGTCGTCAACAGGTCCCTGCCCGTCTGCTGCTTCATCTCTTGGGCCACATGTTTGCCTCTGTCCATGTCACTCCATTGGCCCATGTCTGCATGCGCAGAGCGCAGAGGACATTATGGTCGCAATGGCAACAGGCATCCCAGGACCTCAGGGCACATGTTTACATCATGCCACCTTTTCAGGTCTCCCTATCCTGGTGGGAGAATCTCTCCAACCTGGAGCAGGGAACCCCTTTTCAGGCTGCCCCACTTCAGGTAGTACTTACCAATGATGCCTCGCTCCATGGTTGAGGGACGCATGTGGACGACCTTCACACGTAGGGTTGGTGGACGGCTCAGGAACCTCTAATCCAGATGAAGTTCCTGGAGCTTCAGGCGATTCGTTACACTCTTTAGGCATTTTGAGACTGCTTGTCCCACAACACAGTCCTGATTTGGACAATTAGGTAGCAAGGTGGTGCATCAACAAGCAGGGAGGCATGGGGTCATTCCTTCTCTGTCAAAAGGCAGTACAGATTTGGTCCTGGGCTCTGTCGCAGAGCATGTCCCTGAGAGCAATGTATCTAGCCGGAGCAATGAATGTGGTGGCAGACCGTGTGGGCCGTATGTTTCAGCCACATGAGTGGTCACTGAATCTGGAAGTGGCAGCCCGGATTTTCAGCCAGTGGGAAGATCTGGATGTGGATCTCTTTGCCTCCCCCTGCAACTGCGAGGTGAGAAAATTTTGCTCCCTGTTCAGGACAGACAGTCTTCCAGCCTCGGACACCTTTGCCCAGCATTGGGCACAGGTTTCCTATACGCGAATCCTCTTCTTACGCTGGTCATTAAGATTCTCTTGAAGCTCCAGCAAGACCGGGGGACCATGATTTTCGTGGCCCCATACTAGCCCAGATAGGTCTGGTTCCTGCTCCTTTGGGATCTGTCAGTCAGAGAGCCTATCAGTCTGGGGACCACACCCGATCTGATAACGCAGGATCGGGGCAGACTGCGCCATCCAAACCTCTGAGCGTTGGCCTTGACAGCCTGGATGTTGAGAATTTAGTCTTGCAGCCCCTGGACCTCTCTGATCACATGTCTCAAATGCTGGTAGCTTCCAGGAAGCCTTCTACCAGGAAGTCTTATCGACTGAAGTGTAGGAGGTTCTTCATCTGGTGTGAGGGTCATGGCTTAGATCCATTCACCTGCCCCACTCCGAAGTTACTGGACTACTTGTGGCCGCTCTCCGAGGCTGTTCTGAAAACCAACCCTGTCAGGGTCCACCAGAGTGCTGTTAGTGCTTACCATTGGGGTGTTGCGCACGCCCATCTCTGTGCAGCCCATAGTAGGACGCTTTTTGTGGGGCCTGCTTCGACTGAAGTCCCCCATCCGGCCTCCTGTTTTGTCCTGGGACCTCTACGTTGTGTTGGCGTGGGTCATGCGAGATCCTTTCGAGCCTATGCACTTATGCAACCTGACGTTCCTCACTTGGAAGGTCCTCTTCCTGGTAGCGGTCACTTCGGCTCACAAGGTTAGTGAGCTTCAGGCCTTGGTTATATCCAACCTACACAAAATTTTTTAGGGATAGGGTGGTCCTGCGGATGCATCCCAAGTTCCTGCCTAAGGTGGTAACTGACTTTCACCTCAATCAGTCTGTCGTTCTGCCCACCTTTTTTCCGAGACCCCATTCACACCAGGACAAACGGGCTCTACACATGTTGGATTGCAAAAGGGCCTTAGCTTTCTATTTAGAATGCACAGCAGGCCACAGGCAATCCACTCAACTCTTCATATCTTTCAACAAGAATAGATTGGGAGTTGTGGTGGGCAAGCAAACTCTGACCAATTGGCTTGATGGACTCTCTACCTGGGTACCATCAAGCAAGGTGAAGAGAACATTGCACAAATCTCATCTTTGAGTGAGTTTACTCACTCCGAAGGTCATCAAATCTTCACAAGAGACCACTGTTCTGTTCGCATGTCTCACTTTGAATGTCAAAGTGGCCCCTAATCCCTTACACTAATACCTAAACCTCACCTTGAGTTACTAGGTGGGCCTCCCATGGGGATATAAATACCTATCTAGGGAGAGGGCATTATGGCTAGACACTCTCTCTATATCTCTCTCTCTCTCTCTCTCTTTCTCTCTCTCTCTCTCTCTCTCTCATATTTGAGCTCCCTGGGACCATTAAAAATGAAAATGGTCCCCCAGTGGTTGTATGCAGGAAATACAACAGGTCTGGCACTTATCACAAAGTGTGAAAAAGTTATCACAATTTATGCTAACTTAGCTCTTCACATAGGTATTAGCACAAATTGCAATAAACTGTCTATTATCATAAAACACACCCCTTTTGCTATCGCATTTTGATAAATCCAGGCCAGAGAGAGAGAGATAAGGCCCTAATGCAATTTGAAAAATGACCCTGCAAATTTGTGGAAATCCAGTCCTTAAATAGAATTCCTAGGTTTCTTTTTTCCAACTCCCTTGTTGGGGTGAAAAATTACAACCACACCTAAGATAGTTTTAGTAAGATTTTCCTTTTTATTCCAATATACATGCATGCATGGAAATAGCAAAACCATATTCTAATCTGAAGAAATCAGGAATTACAGACCAATACATACAGTAGTTTCAATTGTTTAATATTAACAGTAGCTCATAACTTAGTATACACAGGGTTGACGGAACCACTAGGCGAACTAAGCCTGGCCTAGGGCACCAACCATTAGGGGGCACAAGCCGAATCTCCACTCCTCTTTGTCGATGACATACCGTCGCCACTCGCAGCCCCACATGGCTCACGCCCCCTAATGGGTGTGGCGGCGGGGGGGGGGGGGGGGGGAAGCAGGCGCAATACAGAAAGCGCCTAATCCTCTTACACCGGCCCTGAGTATAAAGTTATTAATTGAAGTTTTTCAGTTTTGTGTAATCTTACTGAAAACATGATGGCCTGGATTTTAAAAGCCCTATGCGCATAAATCCAGAGGTGGGGGCTAGGGGGCGGGAGGGTTAGGAGAAGGGAGGGTAGGTTAGGGGGTTGGGAAGTTCCCTCCCAGGCCGCTCTCTCTCTCTCTCTTTCTCTCTCTCTGCCCAAAACATGCATTATGGCTTCACAAAGCCAATCCACTTTTATAAAATTCCCACCCCTAACTCCACCCCAATCCCGCCCCTTTTAAAAATTAGCATCTCACCATGCGTTATGGTGCTTTTCGCATGCATTAAAGTGCTTTTCGCATGCGTTGTGACCCTGAATGTTTCTAGCAGTTTCTGTACTTTATGAATAATAATTTTACCTGTATAACCAACTATTTATTTAAAATTACTTGTTTTCCGCACTCTCCAAAGTTTGGGCAGAGTACAACCTTAACATGCATAAAATCTTTCCTAAGTAAGAAACAATATCTGTTCTGATCTGACTGTGACTACCTAAAACTTAACTCCAGTTTCTTCATTTCTAAGGGTTACTACCGGTCAGAGCAAATACAAAGCAGAATAATATATTCTGACTAATTCTATAAAACCAGCACAGAGGTTAGCTAGCTAGGGCATAAAAAACCACAATATGAGCTGAGCTGGGCCCTCTAAGATTTAACATGTCTGCCTGCAAATTCCCCTAGGCAGTTTAAATCCAACCTTAAGGGCCTATTTACTAAGCTGTAATAATGAACCAATGTGCATTAAATGTTGAATTTGGCATTTAACATGCATTACAATTGTGTTAATGTGTGACATCAGCAATGTTCCTATATGATTTTGCAAGAAAAATAGCTCCAACCTGAGGAAAATATTACTGATTTGTATTGCTTGCAAATGCATGCAAAGCAGCTCATTTATTTATTTTATATTCTGCTTTTCAGTCACTTCAAAGCGAATTACATTAAAATGGTGTCATGAGGTTTGTGATAACCTCACAATCCAGGTTAATCAAGTGATGTAGTTAACTTTTCCTGAGAGCACTGGTAGGCGAATGTGCCTTCTAGTGCACTTGGGCTCTCCTTCCCCCAGGATCTGTTCAAGACCAGTTGACCCATTTTTCCACCAAAAAGAAACCCTATTCCCCTCCAACAGAAGCTAGTTTGGTAACTTCAAACCCTCCCCTCACCTGAACTGTAAAAAGAAGACCCCTCCCCTACAAACCTTTCTCCCCCAGACCCCCACCCTTACCCCAAGGCAAACAGAATGTGTTCCAGGCAGGAGCAATGCTCACTCTTTTCTGCCCTACTGGTATTGCCATGGCTCCCTTTTACTACTGATCTGCTAGTTGAGGGGGTAGGGTTTGAAGTCTGAGGGCTGGGAAGCCAGCTTAGTCCTTGTTGAGGGGGGATGGTAGACTCTCTTGGGAGAGATGCAGGCGTGGCTTCTTTTTTGTGAAGATGATTTCTGCCAGGTGAGTTGGGGGAAGATCATTCAAGTCTACTGCTCCTTTAAAGATCACAGCCTTGGACCTTGATCACATTGCCCCTGCTGGGAACACGTATACCTTTCCAGCCATGGTAATGTACGTTCTTAGAACCAGCAGAGAAGTTACTAAACTGTGGTACTAACTTACTGCAATTTAGTAAATCCTGGAGAAATTTACGTGTGTTAAAATGGTTCATTATCATGGAATTTTAATGCAGCTAAGTAAATAGGCTCCTTAATTAGGAATATGATTGTCTTTATTCTTCTTATATCCGTTTGCAGGAGGATTGTAGCCCTGAGTTTTCAATTGTGTTATTTCATTGATCCCATCACTGCAACATAAAATACATTTAGAAAATATGTATTTCTATTAAACCACTTTGAGTAAACATGTTCTCAATTCCTTTGTATCTTTTATTTTAGGAAATGTTTAAAGAGTGCTGCTCTGAAGCTAAAGATTTGTTGTCCACGATTCCAGACCGACAACCACTAACTAAGGTTAGATTATGGTGAAAAATATATTTTCTCTGATGGAACCTGTAGTGTTAATTTAAATAAGTACAATGAGGTCCATATTCAAAAGCCATTTAGATGGATGACATAATAGTTATCTGTCTAAATGGCTTACCCAACTATAATCAGACTTTATCCAGCTAAATTCTAGCCAGCTAATAAGTTAGGAGTCTAGAATTTAGTCTAATAAGTTAGGGGTATACCAGGGACATAACTGGGAGGAGTTGAGTTAGCCAGTTAAGTTAACCAGCTAACTGCAATATTCAGAGTTAGCTGGATGACTTAGCTTGGTCGAGTCAAAGAGGTTCCTAAAGTTAATCGGCTATAGTTAGCCGGCTGACTAATTAAGATAGCCGGCTATATTCAATAGTGTGACTGTACTGTTGAATATGCCTCCAAAGTTAGCCAGATAAGTTTATCTGGCTAACTTTGCTATCCAGACTGTGTCTGGACTTCAATATTTATGCCAGTCTTATAAAAGAGCATAAACACAATTGTCACATTTTTAGTTTGGATTTTATTAGTCCACTTCTATAATGGTGTTTAGCATGCAAAGAAAGGATATTACTTATTAAGGACTCACCTTATTATAGCCCCCAAATATAACCATTGCTTTACACACAGCCATTTTGTACTTCTTGAAAATTAAATCCCTCGGTGTGCCTTCCAGCTATTGCATACTGCTATCTAGCAGTCCTCATGACAGCTCTACAGTGAAACACCCCATTGTGTGGGGTTGGGGGTTCTCTTTTTCCCCATGAAGTAAGGTGTATCCATACTGTGGAGTTTCTTTTCTTTTGATGGATTGGTCTTTTTCCTAATGTCACCCTTTTTAATGTAACTAGCATCTAAAAATTGTGTTCCCTTCATCTGGTCAGTACAAAATGAGATAAAGGTAGTTAAGATGATGTCTGAATATACAATAGTTTGGATACTGTATTAGTCCACTTTGATACCTATAAATAAAGGTAAAAAAGGTTGTAGGTAACTGTTAAAGAAAAAAGTGATAGGGTGGATTGGAATGAGTAAACACAAATTGGTTGTTTACTCTTTCAAAAACTACAGACTAGGGGACATGCAATGAAGTTACCAGGTAATACATTTAAGACAAATACAAGAAACTTTTTTTTAACACCTTCCCTTCCCTTCCCCCAACTAACCTACCCCCCCTGGCCCTATCTAAACACCCCCCCCCCCCCACCTTTGTCGGCAAAGTTACGCCTGCTTCCAGCAGGCGTAACTTTGCGCGCCGGGCCGGCTGCCGTGCTCCATGTTCCAGTCCGGAGGCCGCGGCCACGCCCCCGGAACGCCCCCGGGCCGAAACCACACCCACGGCGGCGCCCCCAAAACGCCGCGTCACTCCCGGCACACCCCCGACACGCCCCCGACAAGCCCCTCCATGCAAGCCCCAGGACTTATGCGCGTCCCGGGGCTTGCGCACGCCGCCGAGCCTATGCAAAATAGGCCCGACACGTGCAGGGGGGGTTTGGGGTAGGTTTTCGGGGCGTACGCACGTACCCCTTTGAAAATCTACCCCACTTTCTCTATCCATTTTATAAAATTATGCACATAAATTTTATGCACATAATAAATTATAACAATGCACATGCAATAACCCAGAATTAAATGCAGAGCACATATTTTATAAAGTATGCGTATACTCCACTTCTAAAAATACAAACCTGCACGTGGACTTGGAATCTCAAATTCACCAGTACCTCCACCAGTTCACCTCCACCCTTCAGAACTTCATCCTGAACTCCTACCAATTCACCCAGACCCCCCACCCGTAAACTACAGATAAAAGAGAAGCGTGATGTCAATTGCATGAGTGAATTAGCAGGTGTAAAACTGTATGGACCAGTTCAGTATTGTATCCGTATACCACTTACAACTTCTGAACCCTGCCCCGGAACTCCCCTAAACTGTCCCTTTTTTCCCCCTGTTCACATTTACATGTGATACTGCAAGTACATATATACTTTGTAGGTTTATACAATAGAATATGCACATGTACATAGTTTATTTTCTCCTGTTTCTGAGAGGTCAAAGTTGTTTATTCCTTGCATGATTCTTATGACCGTCTGCTCACGTTCAACGTCTGACCCACATAGACAGATAACCCATTAGCTGGACTTCTGCTTAGACTTACTATACTTACTTCAGACCTCCACCTCCCAATTGTCCATAGCTGCTTGCAAGTAGGAAAAACAGGAAATCTATTTGCAAAGATAGCAGGACTAGAAGAAAAAGAAAATGAAACTTAGAATTAATTTAATAAGAAAATATGTTCTTTTGTACTCTCTTACACTTTTAAGAGGGCTTCTCATGTTAAAAAGATGGTTTTCCTAGTATCAACCAAGCTATACTGACTGTTTCCGTACAGAACTATAAACCATTCCTAATGTAATATATTGGATAAAATGAATATTCGGTTTGATTCCAAATAATTTGTAGCTGGAACATAAGGTGGACTTAACGGTCTCTCATTTGTTAAGTGAAAATTATTTTAAAAATCCCAAAATAAACACATTTTATCTTCCAACAGCAATAAATTCACCCTAGATATGCTATAAGTTGAAAGTGCATTAGCTGAGTTCAACGCTTTCAGCTCCTCCAGTCAGGGCATTTACTGTCAATAAATGACCAGTTCATTGGTGATTATTACCTCTGTAACTTACAATAAAGATGGTAAAATGAAAAAATAGATGCAGCATATATTTAGTTCATATTTGATAGATTAAGAAAAGATTTGCAATAATTTAACCTTCTTGTTTTCAATTGACAGATTCCTGTTGAAATCTCTATGCAGTCATTGACCACATTGCAGGATATTTTTGACTCATCTGGTGGCTGTGTGATAACAGGAGGAAGTGTTTTTGACTGGATTACTTCTCTGCTCTCCTAGCAATATTTTAGGCAGTAAATTTTAAGATAGTTTTAAAATTGTAAAAGCTGTGGAACTTTCAGGGAGTCATGCAGTTTCTTGATTGGTTTCAATATTGATCATATGATCTAGAAGATTCCTGATATTTTAAACAACCTCAACTCTCCATGGCAACATTTGCTTGTGGCGACATTCTGTTTCACCAAAGCAATAATTTTTAGATCATTTTGTATTTATTTGCAATAAAAAAACCTACAATTGAAATAATTGCCTACCAAAGGAGCCGATGCAATACAGTGCGCTCATGCGTCCGACGCGGAGTGAATGAGATAGCGCTCATTACATGCAAATGCATGTGAATGAGCCTAGTACTCATTCACTCCGAATACAAAAAGATAAATGTGCGTTTATTGGCAGCCATTTTCATTACTGGCAGACAGCCGGTTATGAAAACTGATGCCGAGTTTACCGGCATCAGTCTTCATAACCGGCAGCCGCAGCGGGGTCGCGTTAGGAAGGAGGCGCTAAGGTTGCGCAAGGTTGCGCAAGCGCTAATGTTGCACAAGCGCTAAGGTTGCGCAAGCGACCTTAGCGCCTCCTTCCTAGCGCGACCCCCTGCCAATAATGAAAACAGCAGTCATTTTCATTACTGGCAGATGGGCGGTTATGAAAACCGACACCGAGTTTACCGGCGTCAGTCTTCATAGCTGGCTGCCGGTTATGAAGACTGATGCCGGTAAACTCGGCGTCGGTTTTCATAACCGCCCATCTGCCAGTAATGAAAATGGCTGCCAATAAACGCACATTTATCTTTTTGCATTCGGAGTGAATGAGTAATAGACTCATTCACGTGCATTTGCATGTAATGAGCGCTATCTCATTCACTCCACGTCGGACACATGAGCGCACCTTATTGCATCGGCTCCTTTGGTAGGTAATTATTTCAATTGTAGGTCTTTTTATTGCAAACAAATAAATTCAAAATGATCTAAAAATCATTGCTTTGGTGAAACAATGTCGCCACAAGCAAATGTTGCCTCCTTCCTAGCGCAACCCCCTGCCAATAATGAAAACGGCAGCCATTTTCATAACTTGCAGACGGCCGGTTATGAAAACCGACGCCGAGTTTACCAGCGTCAGTCTTCATAACCAGCAGCCGCAGCGGGGTCGCGTTAGGAAGGAGGCGCTAAAGTCGCGCAAGTGACCCTAGCACCTCCTTCCTAGTGCGACCCCCTAATTTAAATATTACATGGCGTCCCCCTTGCGGACGCCATGTGTGCATTAAAAAAGTGGGCACTGAAAAGTCAGTGCCTGCTTTCAGCGCACATAATTGCATCAGCCCCAAAGTGGCTTTATCTGGGGGTAATGTTGAAAATATCATCAGAAGCACTATAACAGCTGATCACTACCATTAGATTAGTCACTAACTGCATAAGTAATACCCATTGTTGGGTTTTGTTATAAGTTTTTCAGTTCATCATTTTAAAATATTTTCTGTTTCCATGAGTGGATGTCTAGATAAATGTCAACTGATTAAAAACTAAAATATATGTACATTTTGCCTACAGTTTGCTTTGTTTATTTTCCAATAAATCAGTGCTGTATATGGATATTTGTAATGGTTGAAGTGGTTTTTTCATTTTTTTTATATGGGAACGAAATAATTTTAAAATGCATCAAGTATCTTTGATGGCTTCTGGAGGAAAGCAGAATACATGTTTTCCATACTACCCTAGGAGTGGGCAAAGGATGTGTATCCTGGGTAACTTTTGTTACTTCACATCTGGCTGGAAGAAACTATTAGGAGGACAGATTCCAAAAGCTTTACCCAGGGCAACTAGGCAGTAACTAGAGGCTGAAAATTGCCCTCCCTCTCTTTGGGCACAGTATGGGCACTTTTTCCTGTGTCAAAAAAAAGAGGTGGAGCCAGGTTTAAAAATTGCCCCATGAAGTGTTAATCCCATGGGGAGGCATCCTATCCCATGCACCTTGTCAAGAAGCTGCTTCAACGTGCCGTGTCGAGGTAGAGGGAATTTAAATAGAATCACCAGATACTACAAATAACCCCAGACTTCCCTGCAGCCTGTCATGCTACATTTTAACAAGGTACAAAACATAGTTCAACTGCACAGCTGTCAGATTGCTAGCAACAGGATATGAAATGCAGGTATCTTTTCATTCAGTGAAATATTTTTTCATAACGTAAAAGGTAACAGGTTCTCTTCACCTTCATTAACTTGAACATAGTGAGATCCAAATTCAAAGGCATTCAGCCAGATAACTTGTAATTTAGCTGGTTAGAGTAGGAGCATTTCCAGGGTGTTCTGGGGAGGAGCTGTTATCCAGCTAACTCAGCCAATATTCAGCTGTATCCAGCCATGTGTGGCCAGATAACTTAAGGCTTAGCTGGCGACATTCTTTTGAATATAGCCAGTTTAGCTTGGACACACTTTAAAAAACAATATGGTCCAGTGGCCAGGGCCTCCTCTACCCCCTTGAGAAGTTTTCAATTTCAGGCCAGCAGACCTGTCCCCCCCCCCCCCCCCAAACTCCACAAAATAAATTTGAAAATACTCTTAGTGATGCACATTTTTAAGTTGGAAGGAGATTCCCCCTCTCGCCCCCAAGCCAACTCCATCTCTACCACTTTCTCAGCACCTCCAAATAGCGAAGTCCACTAGGACCACAGTATGCAGAGACAGAAGAATGGCTAGCTCACTTCTAATTTTGGGGTGCTTGGGGGGGCTAGGGTGATGGTGTAGTCTGCTGGAGGTATGACCCCAGAGCCAAGGGCGGGTGGTGCATGAACAAGGCCACACTGGTGGTTTCTAACTGGAGTAGGGGTGGGGCATCTTCTGCCTGTGATGGCTACCTTCCCTTCAGTGCTAGCAACTGGCAGGACTTGGACTTGGACAGCAGGAATCACAAAGCATATACTAAGATGGTAACTTTTAAATGAATGCAGGCGCACTCATATATGCAGGAATCTTATATAGGCCGCACAAGTACGTGCGTATGTTATAAAATATGCCTAGTGCGCATACGTGTGCTCCTGATTTTAAGCATTTCAATGAGCATCTGCGAATCAAACATTTTCCTTAGGAATTGTTGACTTTTACACATGCAAGTGAGGTAATTTTGTAACATGCCCACGTGAAGGAAATGACCAGTTTAACCAGTTCATCCACCAGTTTGCCCAGTCTATCTCTAGGTCATCAAGACACCCCCCCCCCCCCCCCCCCCCCCCGCTCTTTAACTTCACTCCTCCCCAGTTTATCCAGTCCCCTCACACAGTCCATATTTGGATATAAATTATTTTATTCAGACTTACACATGATAAGTAGCAGAAGTAAATATGTACAGGGAAAAGCCATATGCGCACTGCATTCGCAGAATATAAAATCGCTACTTACATGTGTATATGTCATCCCTGCCCAGAAAGCTCCGACCTGCCCCCTATTTTGCCCCTTTTTTTCAAGATGAAAGAAATTTGCACATCTGTACTTGTACATGTATGTGCAATGTTTATAAAATCTCCTTAGCATAAATAAGCTCTAAATGGGCGTGCATCTCCAACTTTTTTGTGTACGCGACGCTTTTAAAATTCACCCTTAAGACATTGTTGAATCCAAACCTGAAGACATGAAGGCACCCACAATAGGGCAGGACCACTGCAGGAAAATCTGGAAACACAAAGGCACCCACAAAAGCAATATGGGACCAGTACAGAAGTATAGCAGCAATGAAGACACATCAGGCAGGATTCATGGCAGGCAGGTAAAAAGAAGGGCCGGGCACTCCCGTGGGTCCCCTATTTATTGTACATACATTCAAAAGCATACTATGTGTCATCACATCATTGGCTCCTCTCCACATAGCAACAGACGTATCACTACACTATTGGCTTGGCTCAGGGGGTGTGTACGGATCATTTCATTGGCTGCTGAATCCTATACCTCCTGTCTTTGTCCTGCCTCTGACTAGGGACAACTAGCCCTTCTTTCAGGCAATCAGGGTTAATTATAAGCTAGAGAAATACATGACAGTCAGGTATCCTCTCCTAGGCAGAGAGGTTTAAGCACAAGTAATGCTTTATTCAATGCAAAGGTCAGGGAGAAGGGAAGTTAGTGTTAAACCCTGACATGGCCAGCCGGCAAAGCTCATAATTCCCACATCTCACCCTTTCTGTTTTTATTTAGGCAGCTCAATAAAGATTTAGACCCTTATTGAAATCTGTTATATCTTGGTATGGGCTGGAGATAGGGGAAGGGGGATATGGAGAGAAAAAGCTGAGTCGGCGTGGTGTGCCAGCCGCCGCAGAGCTCCTGAATCTCCACATCACCCAGAGCTGGTGCAGTGTGGTGTGCCAACCGCTGCAGGGCTCAGGATTCCCTATTAAGCAGCATACAAGACATCTTTGTATCTGGGCTGAGAGCAAGGTTTCAGTATGGATATGAGGTTGGGTATGCACTGAATACAGCAGCACAGGCAAATAATTAAGACAATTACAGTAATTATAATAGAAATCACCCTTTTGGGACCAGAAATATCAGGGAGCCAGGACCATAGCCAGTCCCATGGAGAAGTTGGTATTCTGCCTGAAAGTGGTGCATCAGCAACCATGGTTTCTATCTGCTCTATGGTATGTGTGAGGTTTGCTTTATAAACTGATATGTACACACAGCAATGAGATCCTATTAATGCACAAACACCATCCTTTGAAGCTAAAATGGTGTCTAAGACATAGCGGTTCTGTAATGCTACCTCTCTAATCTGAGAATCTTCTGTTGTGAGTAGTTTCAATGCATGGACTGTCTGATTAAATAGGGCAGTCGTCCAGTTAGCTAGGATGTGTAAGTCTCTGTAATTCATAGCTGTCCCCATTGGAGGAAACAGGCTTCTAGCTATCTGAGTTTCTGTATACATATCTATGGGACTCTTGATAGCCTCTCTTTTGTTACGGAGTCTTGCTTTGGGTAAATTGTTGACTGCATAGTATGAGGGGAGGATGTAGCCTAGAGTGCATCTGCCTCTCCATCTGGGGGGGAATGTGCATATATGCTCTACGCCCACACAGCAACCAAATGTTTCCTAACAGATTAGTGGACATGTCATTGGTATTTTTAATCTCTGTTATCATTTGGGCTACATAACTACAAAGGGTAAATCCCTCGACCCTATATACTCTCTGCACCTGCTTGGGTCTCCCACTGCACATCCTGAAATCTGCCAATTGCACATATATGTGGTATAATTATGTAAGTGTTCAGTGATTAATACAAAGGTTCGGTTACAATATGGATATTTCCCACCTGAAGCCCCTTCCCATCCCCTGTATCATAGTCCTAACAAAGAGCGGCAGTCTCTTGAATACGGCTGCCGATGTGTAGTATGGTATTATTAACTGGAGAGTTAATGAAAACACCTCTCTGTAAAGGATAATTAGTCCATACTGTAAGGTTAAATGGTACAGCATGCATCAGTAGTTCTCCGCGGGCATGGGTTGGCATGTGTGTGCAGATCCAACAGTCTGTTCGATTCAACAGGTGTGAAATGTTCTGTGCATTGAGGATGTACATGTTGTCCTGTCAGAGTCCTTGTTCTGAAATCGCCATAGCTGGAGAAATAAGGCAAAGGAGGAAGGTGCAGAGCACAATTGTTAATGAGTTGGCATTAAGGCAAGAAAAGGCAGCTAATAAGTTCTCTGGAGTTTTCTCAAGGCCTTGCTGTTCCAAGAGTTGTGCAGATTGGTCGGATAGGGCCTTGATCTGTCTCCAGGTCATGTGGTGCTGCTTTTTGCAAGGAGTCCAGTCTCTGTCCTTCTGAGGGCTGTGGAGGCTCAGGGAGAAGTTGGTGATCGGGTCCTGTAGACCTGGACACCTTTCCATCTTTCCACGGCTTGATATAACGGCTTGGAACCCACCCAAAGTGGACCTGTGGGAGCAAGCAGAAAAGCATATCCTCATCCCTATGTTAAGGGAACGGGACCGTACCAGACAGGGTTAAATATTCTATACAAAACTGATGGCTGTGGGTGACTAACCCTAGTCCCATAATGATTACCCATGGCTGTGGTCTTATTTGAATTTGATATGTTTAGATGATTTAAAGTAAACAAAACTTTGTTCAGCCAGTCCTGTTTGGGGGGAAGTCCAGGGGCATTCCCTCCTTTTTGTTTTTGTTTTGTCAAGAGCTCTTAAGGGTATGATTGGCTCTCTCCACAATGGCTTGCCCTGTGGTGTTGTAGGGGATGCCAAATACGTATTTAATGTTCAATTATTGACAAAATTCATGCAAAGGAATGGCTGCAGTAAATAGAGCCATTATTAGTTTTCAGAACAGAGGGTAACCCCATTATCAAGAAAGTTTTTATGCAGTGATCAATTTTCATTCAGTAAAATAGTATACATGTAAATTAATCATTAAAAGGAAAAGTCATTTGCAGTAAGCTGAACCACAAACGATAAGTATTTTAGACATTACATTAAACATATGTTACACAAGACTGACACATATTCATTCATCCTGCAAATATTAATTTACACAAAACTGACATATTCATCCATCCTGCAAATATTCATTCATAGTCTTCTTGACATCAAGACAGACAACAGATAACACATAATTTGAGCTAAAAATTTCGTATCAAAAAGTATCAAAAAAATTAGATCAAGGATCAAAAGTCAAAAGGTGTTAGAAAAATGTTAGAAAAATGTTAAAATAAGCTGCAAAGTGTTCATCTTCACATCTCCTCATGGCGGGAAGGCTGTCAATCTGGAAAATATTAAAAACTGGCACAAGGCAAAAAATTTACTAAGGTAAGGATTAAAGTGAAATTCTTACTTTTTTAACCTTGGAGAAATCAGTTCTATTATTCAATTTAATAAAATCAATTTGGATTTGCAAGAAAAGGCTTGGGAGGGATTGCTTTAGATGTAGCAACCTCTGTCAGTAAAAATTTTAAGGTTCAGAATTCTGTAAAAATTTGTGAAAAAGAAAATAAAACTGAAGTTTCCTTAAGACAGGAGGACTGTAGACCTGAAAAATAAAAACTAGTATACAACAGAATTATTAAAATAATAATATAATATAACTGGTAGAATAGCATAGCGCCTCCTAGTGGAGACACCATCATTACTTTATAGATTGCAACCTGGAACAATAAATTCAATCAATAAATACTCTGAGCTTACTTTCAATGTGGAATATCAGAATAGAATTTCTTCATATAATTATTAGAATAGGAAATTAAACACGCTGTTCGCTCAGCTCTGTCTGCTGCACGCTAAAGTGACTGTAACTATTATTAAATGTCCTTGTCAGTAACCTCAGTTCAGTATTAAAGAAGTTTGAAAGTATTAAAAAGATTAACAACAGAAAGACAGAGTAAGAGGGGGAGGAACAGTGTTTCTCAAAAGAAAAGAAACAGAGCAGAGAACTTCATTCAATGAATTAATCCTTCAGTCAATAGGGACTGAAAGACAGCATTGTTAACAATCTAGATAACATCAACCAGAGACAATGACTGGCAAGGACTTGCTGATCTCTTGCAAACAGATTCTATCTTTGTCCTATAGGGAAAATTACAATAAAAATACAAGTTCTGTGCACTGGCAATACAAGCAATTGCTATAAACTTAAATCTCAGAGAAATGGAGTCATTTTAAATGTGAGCCAAATTAACTTTGCAAAAGGGAAATCCACACAGCACACTGTTCAAGCTTCAGCACAGCTACAACACAAGGCTCTGCATACACTTTCCGTGGGGGAAAGCTGCAAGCATGCAGTACCTCTGCAACTGAACATCAAAGACCAAGAGAAACCACTCCTTCCAAGTCTGCCCTGTCTGCTTAATTACTCTGTTTAATCTGGTCTGCAATAGGTCATTGAAGTGTCTAATTAAATCATTTCTTTCATATCGATACTGTTTTTGCTTGAAACGCAGGAGTGCAGCTGCCTGGCCCAAGGTCTTATACACTAATTTCTTTGAAGACCTGGGGGCATAGCCACTGCCCATGGCACTCCGGGCGGCACTCAACTCTATTGCTGCCCCACCTAGTTCTTTGATCCTTTCTGTAATGGGAGAGGCTTGAATCCCTTCCAATAATTCCTCCCTTATGAGATTTTCATTCACTTGCTCTAGGTGAAATCCCATGCTGACCGCGGCACATAAATTGTTACCAGGAGCAGCAGTTTGAGATGGTAATTTACCTGGACAAATCGGTGATGCAGAGTCAATGACTGTCTCAGGCAATGGCAACTGGGGGTACAGGGAGTTGGTGGTTGGTGGGGGAAGGGCTTGCGGGTAAGGTGGAGGGAGGCTAGCTTCTCTGATTTCAGTGTCTTTAGTTTCCTGGGGGTTTTTCTCTGAGGTGGACGCAGAGGAAGCCACAGGAGCCATGGTAGGTGACGGTGCCTTGTGAGTGTGTGTCCCCAGATGTTCTATTTCATATTCTGTCCCCCTTAGTTCATGGGTCTTTTCTGTGATGGGAAAGGCTTGAAGTCCTTCTAATAATTCTTTTCCTGTAAGGTTTTCTTTTTTCTGTTTCTGGTGAAATCCGATGCGAATCGCCCCACCCAGGCCAGGTTGTGGCTCAATTGTGCTCAAGGGCTGTTTTTCTAAAGAAGGCGGGGAGGTGTGAATGGGCTGTGTCTTGGGTGTAGGTATGGGGAGCTGCGGATACAAAGAATTTGCTGTCTCTGAGGGAGTTTGTGGATAAGTTGGGGAAGGGTATGTTGATTGAGTGTACTGATGGGCAGTCTGCCTGCTTCTTTACTGTCTGCTTCTAAGGGCACATGAATTGGAGATGCTGCCTTGAGACTTTTTTTTTCCTATGTGTTCTATGGCCTCTGTACATTTTTGCCAGATTAATAATTGCTTTATGGGGGCCCTTGGGGCCGTATGAAGACTATTGCCTATTATAATCCAGTCCTGGATATTCAGAGTTCCCGCCTCCGAATACCATGGGCAACGGCAAGCTATTTCACTTATCAATTTTTCTAAGTCCCCTATTCTGACTTGTGCTATTTCCCCCCTGGTGACGAAATAATGATTCTTGATTATTTTCTGCAGCTTTCTTGCATGACACGTCTGCTTAGCTGACAGATTTCCCCCCATACTCACGATTGTTGGGAGCAGATTTGCTGAAAAATTACTTACGCTTGCGGGAGCAAATGTCTGCTGTGCGGTAGCTACCTAGGCTGTTCCAGCCGAGTGAGCAGGGAGCTTCTTATCACGTCGTGGATCACCAGATATAGCAGCAATGAAGACACATCAGGCAGGATTCATGGCAGGCAGGTAAAAAGAAGGGCCGGGCACTCCCGTGGGTCCCCTATTTATTGTACATACATTCAAAAGCATACTATGTGTCATCGCATCATTGGCTCCTCTCCACATAGCAACAGACGTATCACTACACTATTGGCTTGGCTCAGGGGGTATGTACAGATCATTTCATTGGCTGCTGAATCCTATACCTCCTGTCTTTGTCCTGCCTCTGACTAGGGACAACTAGCCCTTCTTTCAGGCAATCAGGGTTAATTGTAAGCTAGAGAAATACATGACAGTCAGGTATCCTCTCCTAGGCAGAGAGGTTTAAGCACAAGTAATGCTTTATTCAATGCAAAGGTCAGGGAGAAGGGAAGTTAGTGTTAAACCCTGACATGGCCAGCCGGCAAAGCTCATAATTCCCATACAGAAGAACTGGATACACAAAGCAAACTAGGACCAAACAAGAACACAGGATACATGAAGCAATCTGGACCAAGCAGAAAGACTGGACACACAAAGTAATCTTAAGAGTAAACAGGAACACAACACATAGGACTGAGTCTGGGACCAAAGGTAAAACCACATCTAGGACCAAATGTAACACCAAGTCTAAGACTCAACATAAGAACAAGCTCTGGCCAAGTGCAGATTGTCATCTTGGAATATAACTGTGTCCAACAGGAAAAAGTAGACCGTCAGCAGGAAGTGTGGGCCATATAGCTGGCAAGACTATTCAGCATGTCCAAACAGGAATAAGTTGGCTGCCAGCAGAAAGTGTGGGTCATAGAGCTGGAAGGACTAACTGGAGTATCCAAGAGGCCCACTGAGGCCTCTGCTAGTGAGAGGCAAGAACTGCCTAAGAGGGCCTCACATTACCACCCTTTAAAAGGGCTGACTCCAGACACCCCCAAGGATCCTCCAGGATCTCAGAGCCATCTCAGGGAGGAAAATTCCCATCTAGAGATGTAGTCAGATTCAGGCCCCAGATATGGCTGGCCCAAAGTCAGGAACAGCTGCAATTATACTCTAGAACAATTGTTGCTGGGACACCTGGAGGTGGATCTGGAGTCACTAACATGATATAAGCAGGATCTGGAGTTACTGAAATAACTATAAATGAATGGAGTCTCCAGTGTGGGATTTGGAGAAACTGAGATAACTGTAACCAGCGTTAGAGCTGCCAGGAAAGGAGTCACTGGAACAACTGGACCTAGCCTCTCTGGTGCAAGAAATGGAATTACTGAGATGATACGACCCGTCAGAGTTGCCAGGAATAGAACTGCTGGAAGAACTGGAGCCAGACTGTCTGGTGAAGGAGCTCAAGTCACAGAGATAGCCAGAACTGGATTTCCTAGGAATGAAATCACTGGAACAACCAAAATCAGAATCTCTGATGCCAGAGTTGATTTGAAGTTGGGCTAGGGGCATGATACAGGGTCTTGTTTAGGAATCCTGGTGGCTTGAGCAGGTTCTTTCAGAAAAGCTAAATGTGGATCTTGGAGATGGCTGCTAGGGCTTCCACAGGATTCACTTTGGCAGGCGTAGCTGGAACAGCTGGAACAATATGGACAGTTGGAGCTGGATTCACTGCAAAAACTGCAGCTGGAGCTGTATGAACAGTTGCAGCTGGATTCACTGGTGCAAGAAGTGGAGCCGGAGCCGTATAGACAGCTGGCACTGGATTCACTGGAGCTGGAGCTGTATGGGCAGCTGGCGCTAGATTCGTTGGTGTAAGAAATGGAGCTTCTGAAACCAGAGAAGCTAGGAACAGAATTAAAATCTCTAGAACAGCAAGGAGCAGAGTCATTGGAGCAAGAACTGGATTCACTGATGCAGGAGCTGAAGCTGCTGAAACTAGAGTAGCTATGAACCACATTAGAATTGCTGGAGTAGCTGGGGCCAGAACAGCCCAGAATGGAGTGTCTGAAACTGATGGAGCTGGAGTCATTTGACAAGAACTGGATTCGCCAGTGCAGAAACTGAAGCTGGAATGCGACAAGAAACATAATTTGCTGAAGTTTCCATATTTCTCACAAAACATAGCCTATAGTCCCAGAATAGCCAACAAATCGAGATGGATGAGTGGCAGCCTTTAGAAAACTACTCGTGTATGAATGAGGGTGCTGGCAAGCCACACAAATAGTAGCAATGTTGCTCACAAAGCAGAAATCACAAATCCATTCTCCTGGTTTCTTAATAAACTGAAATCCAAAGCCAGAACTCCCAGTAGTAAAAGAATTCTTACAATTCCGACATGATTCTTTTAGAATTGCAAAACTTTGACATGACAAATACCTGGACAGGTACGTCTTGAAGTCAAGAAACATCAGGCCATGCCCTGTGGAGTCTATTTGGCCAGAGCTCGATGTGAAGGAGTAGTCTGCCAAAAGTGTGAGCCCAAAGCTGAGTGAGTGGTGCGCAGACAAGGAGAAATTGGCAGGTTCTAACTGGAACTGGGACAGGGAATCTGCTACCTGAGATGACCACTTTCCCCTCAGATTGAGCCCTTAGGTGTTGGCAGCTGGCAGGTCTTGGACAGGAAAAACAGGAAACAAAAGTCTCACAGTAAAACAATGTAGAACCCAAGCCTGGAGACATGAAGATGCCCGCAGACGTAGGGCAGGACCACCTACAAGAAAACCTAGAGACACAAAGGTGATTACAGAAGCAGTGTAGGACTATTGCAGGAGGACTGGCTACATGAAGCAATCTAGAACCAAACAGGAACACTGGATACATGAAACAATCTATGAATAGACAGAAACATGAAATGTAGAACCAAGCTAGGACTTAACATAAGACCAAGCTCTGGCAAACCGCACCTGGAATATAACTGTGTCCAAACAGGAACAAGTTGGCTGCCAGGAAGAAGAGTGGGCCATAGAACTAGAAAGATTAACTAGAGTGTCCAAGAGGCCCACTGAGGCCCTCTGCTGGCAGGAGACAAGAACTGCCCAACAGAGCCTCAGATGGAGGGGCACGGACTGCCAAACCAAAGTTGAATACTTTTTGGAAGGTGGGGGTGGACTTGGGGGGAGATGGGGACCCCTGGCCACTGGCTGGACCGGGTTTCTTTTTAAAATATGTTGGCGTTTAGCGGCTACATTGTTTTGAATATAGCTGACCTGTGGCTTCATCCCTTCTATCCCACCTGGCTAGCTGTAGCCAGATAACTTTAAACCTAACCTTTGATATTTAATGCTAGCTAGTTAGGTTTAGTTAGCCAGCTAAAAGTAACAGGATAACATTCAATGATATTCAACAGGAAGTTTATCCTGCTGAATATAATTTACCCAACTAACTTTTGTCATATAGATTAGCCATTTTATGGGTTTTTGAATATTATTCTCAGGGTTACTTCACAGGTCCTCAGTCAGATAAAATAACAGATCTTCTGGACCTCAGATTATAATGGGAGTCTGTTTGAGTGCTGGTTACACATAGGAAGACTTCTAACCCAGGAATGCAGGAAAAAGAAAAGGATGCAGAGAAGGAAGTTGTTTATTATAATGCTTAAAATGCTTCTGAGAAATTATTTATTTATTTAGGTTTTTTATATACCGGCATTCGTGAAAAAATCACATCATGCCGGTTTACATTCGAACAAGGTGTGCAAAAAATACAAAACTGAATTTAGTGCCGAGGAGTTGCAGTTACAATGAAACAGGGGCACAGGAACTAGGACAAGAGAAAAATTATGTAGAGAAGAGAGATTTTTATGCTAAAATGCTAATGAGAACTGTCAGGCAAGAAGCTGGGATCTGTAATTAGTGCCTAGGCAGTTCCAAGATGTGAAAGTAAACAACTGAGCAGTACCAAGGTCTGAGTAAGAGGGAGGATTCACAGATGTATGGAATAGTGAGATCTGAACTGATGAGAATGCAGAGAGGGAGGGGTCATCACTCCTACCTGATTCAAGCCACTGCCAATTTTAGACACCACACAAATAATATACAAGTGAGAAAAGCTATAAGGGATCAGATCACTATACTCGTTAGACTTCTACAAGTGGCAGAGCAGACTGATTCCTGGTGCCCTCTTTTGGCCCCTAGGTAATTCCTGTGGGCATGCAGGTAAGACTCTCAGTAGATCCCATTTCTGACCTGGTCAGTGGGCATGTGTTTACATTGGGTAAGCTCTTGGGTAATTCCTGTGAGCATGCAGGTGATCTCCTAGGTAAATTCCAGTATAGATCCCAGTACATTTTTTTCCCTGACATTGTGTACGCTTACATTGAGTAAGCACCCAGGTAAGTCCTGAGGTAAATCCCAGTATTTTCAGTCTGAACTCAGAACAGGGATCCGCAGCATAGAGTGCAGCTATTAAACACTCACTTTGCTGGGAACTCTGGGATATCCCCTGTGATCCCTTATAAACTCCCAAGGACCAATCCGAGTCCTTAGGGGCAGAGTTGAAAGTCTGTGCTGAAAGCAGGTATTTAAACCTTCTCAACTTGCTTAGCTGCAGATAAGCAGACTCACCCTGTGGCTTATGGGTAGAACACAAGTGCTCTAATAGGGCAGACCCTGCTTCAAGACCAAGTCTGCCCATTTTTCCTCTTACACAGCCCTAGATTCATCCTTCTTTTAAAGTCTACACCTTCCTCAGTCCTGCATGGGTTCTTAGGCTGCAAAGCCTTTTGGGAACTGTGTTTTTTTACTCTTAGCCTCTGAGATTTAAACCTTGGTATATATACTGCACGCCCGTGCCCTCACCTACTCTGTTCCTCAGCTCAAAGCCATAGTTTTAAGTACCTCTTTCTATTAGCAGGGATTCCTGGAACAGAATGTCTGTGTTCCATGTACATGGGCTTACCAATACATGGGATATGGGCCTTACAAACAGTGCAAAATTCTCCTCCCAGAGTACTAACCAACACCAGATTGTCAGAACATACTACTCCGGTACTCTGTTTCTTGTATTGGTTACCAGTGTACTGGAGAATTAAATCAAATACAGCAATGTTGATGGATTTGCGCCACTTTGCATATCTACAATACATCATATGCCCCCAAGATTGGCTCAGCAGGGTCTCCTCTCCTCGTCTGGTGCATCTCAAACAGAACAAGCCTTTTCAGTGACTGGCCCTGTTTATTGGAATTCTCAGCTTGAGAGTTTACACACTATGATCTGCACTAATACTTGCAGGAAGCAGTTTAAAATCATTTCTATTTAGGAAAGCCTTTGAGATTGAGGATTAGGCTTCTTATCTTTTAATTTAGCAGTAGTACATGAATCCTAACTCTCGACTGCATAACTGCTACATGGCTGAGGCATTTGACACTTCAATCCTTTTCTTGTATAGTTTGTGAATCTGGCTATTAGTATGCAGGCCTTTCCTTTTTTTTTTTTTTACTTTTACTTTTCTGCTTTCTTTTTTTTTTAATTAAAAAAAAATTATTTTTTTTAATGCTTTTATTCTTTCTGCTGTTTTATGTGTTGTTTTATATGTTTTCAAGAAAGTCATTCTGCTGTTTGTGGATATGAATATGCATGTTTCAAACTGTCAAAAATAAAAAGTTGCAAATAAATAATTATTTTCTTTGCTAGGGCGATGTTCTGCTTGAATCGTGTAGGGTTGGAGTATCATGAACCACCTCATTATTCTTCTATTGGATTCTTTGAACTAGATATTTAATAAAAACCACTGAGCAGGTACGATAATTGGCTAATTTTAGCCAGTTATCTTTACCTGAATATTCAGCTGAACATAACCGGATAGGTTTTCAGCTGAAGATGTGGTTAAGCATAGCCAATTGAAATTGGACCGGCTAGATTTAGTGCAACTGGGGTTCCCCAGCTAAATTTAGCCAGATAGTGCTGAAAATCTGTCTAAGTCCTTTTTAAAATACAAGCCAGGGAACTATTTAAATCAAAAAAAAATATTGCCAGGTCCCCATCCCATTCCTCTTCCCCTTCTCTCCCAATGTTCTCTATTGTTTAAAAAAAAAAAAAAAATTGCCCTGCTGCTCCATCTTCTCTCTGACCACCCTCCTGATGATCCCTTTAATTAAATAAAACTTGCTCTGCAACTCCATCCCCTTTCCCCCTACCCTCCCTATGCTTTTTTCTAAATTGCCCCGTGGCTCCATCCTCTCTAACCCTACTCTTCTGATGCTATCTTTTAAAAAAAGAAATATATATTTGTCCTGAGGTCCATCCCCTCCCTCCCCCCCCCCACTCCCAAAGCTCTTTAAAAAAAAAAGCAAAAACTTGCCCTGCGGCCCCATTCTCTCCCCCTCCTCACCATCCAGACACTTTCTCTTTTGTTAAAAACGCATGCCTACAGCTCCATCCAATTTCCTCCCACTCCTCCATCATCCAGATAATCTCTCTTTAGAAAAAAAAAAATCTGCCCCATGGCCAGCCAACTTTCTTCTTCAGCCTGAATATAAGAACAGGCAGAGGGGAAGCCCTGGAATCCTCTGTCTTGCTCCAGTCCAAATACCACTATTGTTCTATCTCTAAATCACAGCCCCTCCCTAGCCCTTCTTCTCCTCTGTCTCTCTCTCACCTCCTCCCCCTCCTCGCCAGTCCTGCTCCTGTGCTCCTCTATCTCAGCCTCTTTGCTTGGAATGCTAATTTTCATGCCCTTTTTCAGCCACCTCTTTTGAAGATGATATTGGTCTCTTTAACCTCTTATTATTATTTACCCTCTTAACATAGAGATATAATGTGTGTAACCCCACCCCAGTGTGCCTGTCCTGCACGGGTGGGGATATAAAATAATGTATAAACTCTTTGGGGCAGGGACCCTGGATAGCTCTTCTTTGTGTCCCTTTTCCCAGGGTGTAGATCCTTTTTGTTTGGGGGAAAAGGTTAACTTTCAGGGCCCAGAACCGGGATAACTTCCTCCTTACTGAAATTTCCCTGGGAGAGGGGTATTCTCACAGGACAAGCAGGATGGTAGTCCTCACATATGGGTGACATCACAAGATGGAGCCCAATCACAGAACACTTTTGTCAAAGTTTCCAGAACTTTGACTGGCCCCTACTGGACATGCCCAGCATGGCACTAACCCTGCATCCAACAGGGGTCCCCCTTCAGTCTTCTTTTTTCCGCACAGCAGTAGCCACGCGGTTAAGGAACTCTGTAGAGATTCCTGACAGGAATTTTCCTCACGGAATTACTAAAATGTAATTTACCCCACAGGGGTCCCTCCTTCAACCTTTTCAAGTCGCGGTACTCCGGTAAGTCTTTTACCCATTTTCCGTCGATTACCGTTGAGTTTGGCCCTCGCGGCCTACTGGCCGTCGACCATACCGCGGCTCAATTTTTTCATGGCCATGGCGTTGGGGTTCTGCCGATGCCCGTACTGTAATCGCACCATGTCCATCACAGACTCCCACAAAGTCTGTGTAATATGTCTCGGATGTGAGCATGATGTCCTAACCTGCACCAAATGTGCCCTAATGACACCAAATGGTCGCAAGGCCAGAATGGAGAAAATGGAACTTCTCGTCCGTGCTCAAACCCCGACGCCTTCTATTGCATTGACGTCGTCAGAACCGGCATCATCAACTTCAAGCCAGTATCGACCTCCGGCCGGTGACCGTCCGGCATCGACGACTTCTCGACCTTTAACACCCTCTGCTCTTCCTCAGGACCGTGGGGATCGTAGAGATAAACATCGCCACCGGCATCGAAAGTCTCGGACCATCGAGGGAGCGAAATCATCGACCTCACCATCGTCCGAGCTGCCGTCGAAGAAACCCCGTCCAGAAAAGGCACCGATCTTTTCGATGACCGGGTCACTGAGGCAACCCTCACCCAAAAGGGTATCGGGAGCAGCGACTCCGCCTTTAATGGTGCTCCCTCCGGCTATGCCTCTGCCGCCTTCTTCTGTTCCGAGCAGGGGCTGCTTGCTCCAGGTCTCTGAGAAGAACTGGATCGGATGGTTCAGGAGGCCATTGACAAGGCGATGCATCGACTCCAAGTTCCTCCAGCACCGACACCGATACCAATTGTGGAACCGACCACCGACCCGATTCCAGCAGCGTTGGCACCGCTGCTCTCAAGGATGGAAGCGCTCATGGCCACTTTTCCACTGATGGATCCTGGGTCACCGATGGCTCCGGTGCCCTCCCCGCTTACTTTGTCATTGGGAGGAGAAACATTGTTCCGCATCCCTCCATCGGGAGTTCTGTCGATGCCTCAGCCATCGATGCCGATATGGCCGTCGGTGCCACCGATCCATCCCTTGGTGCCGATACGTCCGTTGGCACCACCGAGCCATCCATCAATGCCTTCAATGCCTGCACTGGTGCCTTTGATGCCTTCATCGGTACCTCCAGTTAGTCCTTCGAGTTCTTCAGAGCCTAGACCAGGACCTTCAGGGATCCCACTGCCCCATCCTCCTCTAGTCCCTAGAGGAGCAGATGCTGATCCCTATGATACTTGGACTGATGATTCTTCACCAGACACTGATGATTTGCCTTCACCACCTTCACCTACTGAAAGCAGAAAGCGTTCTCCTCCAGAGGACCTTTCCTTTATAAATTTTGTGAAGATGTCTGAATTGGTTCCCTTCTAATTACAGACGGAACAGGATGATAGGCATCAAATGATGGAGTTGCTACAATTCATGGATGCTCCCAAGGAAATAACCTCCATCCCTATCCACCAGGTTCTTCTGGATCTCCTCAAAAAGAACTGGGAACATCCTGGCTCTGTTGCTCCAGTCAACAGGAAAGCTGACACCACTTATCTCGTACAGTCAACTCCAAGCTTTCACAAACCTCAATTGGATCACCAATCTGTGGTTGTAGAATCTGCCCAGAAAAGAGCAAGGAGATCAAAACCTCACACTTCCTTTCCCCCAGACAAGGAACAGAAATTTCTAGATGCCATTGGCGCTGTATCTTCCAAGGATCAATGCTCATCTCCAGAATTGCCTCTTATAAGCTCTATATGACCCAATATAATAGGGTCTTATTTAAGCAGATACAAGACTTGAAAGACTCCCTGCCTCAGCAATTTCAAGATCAACTCCAAACCCTAGTAAACAAGGGTTTTGAGGCGGGCAACCATAAGATCAAATCATCTTATGATATCTTTGACACTGCTACCAGGGTATCTGCAGCTGCAAACTCGCCCTCCAATCATACAAGAGCTCCACTTTAAAAACAAAAAGGGACTTCTACGCACATAAGATTCATGACATTATATTCGACTCCAAAGCGCTATTCACATTTGTCTCCAATCTAACTCAGGCCAACCCTCCTGACATACCACCTAACCAAGCTCAAACAAAAGCTGATGAGCTGGCATTCTTCTTCAGTAAGAAAATCACAAACCTGCTAACACAATTAAAGCCTAATACAGGCACACCAGCCAGCAATTACGCACTCCATAATAAAGACATCTCCCTCCAGTCTCTTGAACTCACCACTTCCTCAGAGATCCAAACACTTCTTAAGAAAATGAAACCCTCATCTCATCCACTAGACCAGATCCCATCTAAATTACTACTGCTAATCCCGGACACCATAACCAAAACCCTAGCGGACATCATAAACTGCTCATTCACCCAGGGTTTCTATCCAGACGACCTCAAACTAGCATCCATTAAACCGCTCCTCAAGAAGCCTAACTTGGACCCCAAAGATCCTAACAACTTCCGTCCAATCTCCAATCTGCCTTTCATTGCCAAGGTGATGGAGAAACTAGTTAACACACAACTATCTGATTACATAGAAGAACACAAAATTCTATTCCCTACTCAATTCGGTTTCAGAAAAGCTTCAAGCACAGAATCCCTTCTAATCTCACTGACTGACTACATTATATTGGGCCTCGACAAAGGACAGGCCTTCCTACTGATTTTATTGGATCTATCGGCAGCTTTCGATACTGTTAACCACGCCATATTACTAAACCAACTGGCGAACATCGGTATTGCAGGATCAGCACTAACATGGTTCAAGACATTCTTAGAAAACAGAGGTTTCAAAGTTAAAATCCACAACAAAGAATCCCCCAGATACCCATCTTCACAAGGAGTTCCTCAGGGTTCCTCTCTCTCACCAACACTTTTCAACTTATACCTTCTCCCGCTTTGCCAACTGCTAAACAAATTGAACCTAAAACACTTCATATTCGCCGACGATGTCCAAATTGTGATCTCCATCAAAGAATCCATCACTAAAGCTCTAGAACTTTGGGAAAACTGTTTTCAAGAAATTAACGATCTCTTATCCAGCTTAAATCTTATTCTAAACCAATCAAAAAGCGAATTCATGCTAATCTCTCCAGATAATTGCAAAATCACTACAAACCCACCAGCCAACTTGCAAATCTCAAAAGTAAGAGATTTAGGAGTTTCTATAGACAATCGGCTAAATTTAAAATCGTTTATCAACCAAAGACTGCTTCCACAAACTGCACGTATTAAAAAGAATAAAACCCCTATTTCATTTCCATGATTATAGAACAGTGCTCCAAGCAATAATATTTGCGAAAATTGATTACTGCAACTCTATCCTACTAGGCCTCCCATCATCCCACACTAAACCTCTCCAAATGATACAGAACACGGCAGCAAGAATTCTAACAAACAAAAGGAGAAGAGATCACATTACACCAGTCCTCAAAGATCTTCACTGGTTACCAATCCACCACAGAATAATTCATAAGTCCCTCACCACAATCTACAAAAATATCCATGGACTGGCTCCACTCCATCTACAAATAGCTCTCAAAAAACACTCCTCCAACAGACCCATCAGAGAAGCATATAGAGAATATCTACAGGTACCTCACAACAATACTACCCAACATATAACATTGAGAGATCGGGCCTTCTCCACAGCAGGTCCCCCACTATGGAACTCAATCCCCTTAGAATTACGACAGGAACCATGTCTTCCAACCTTCAGGAAGAGACTTAAAACATGGCTGTTCATGAAAGCATTTCCGGACCCTTAATGATTCACTTCCATCAAATGCAGCAACACTGAGCATCTTCTATTAAACTGAAACAGACAATACCAACCAATCACTACAATGTTTTACTTCTTGTTAAACTTTTTATCTCTCCTCTAACTCTAATCCCAGTTAGAATAACCCCTGTTTTATTGTAACTTTTTCTTCTATGCACTTGTTATACTTTTGTAATGTATACTCTTACGTTTTAGCTATGTACTTTATAATGTATTGCTCACCCCTTGTTTTATGTAAACCGACATGATACGAACTTCCGTGAATGCCGGTATAGAAAAACACAAATAAATAAAATAAATCTTAGCAAGATGATGGGCCTGGCTTAAGTCTTCCGACCTTCGCCCTGAAGTACAAGACAGATTATCCGACCTGCCTTGTGTAGGAGATAATCTGTTTGGTGAGCAGATTCAACAAATGGTGGCGGAACTCAAGGACCATCATGAGACCCTAAGACAGCTCTCTCTGATGCCTTCTGAGTACTCTTCAAAACAGCCCTCCGAAAGGACTCTAAAAAGTCATTCTTCCGCCCGAAGAAATCCTACCTGCCACCAGCTAGAACCCGTTCTACGAGACCGTTTCAAAAAACCCAGTCTCGTCAGAACACGAAAACAAAAACCGCAAGCACCTCCTCAACCAGATCCTGCTTCCGGTTTTTGACTCCTGCATAGAAAGTAGCAGCCAGCTTCCATTGCCCCACATACCAGTGGGAGGTCGATTGTGCCATTTCAACAATAGGTGGCACTCGATCACCTCAGACCAGTGGGTCCTGGCAATAATTGCTCAGGGTTATCATCTGAACTTTCACTCCATTCCACCGGACTCCCCATCTCTACCAACGTGGAGAACATCCGATCACTCCATCCTTCTGGAACAGGAGGTCTCCCTCTTCCTCCAGTCCAAGGTAATAGAACCAGTACCCTACTCTCAGCATGGCCTAGGGTTCTATTCCAGGTACTTTCTAATCCCCAAAAACTCAGGGGGTGTTCGTCCAATTCTGGACCTACGTGCCCTCAACAAGTACCTCCAGTGAGAAAAGTTCAAAATGGTAATCTTGGGCTCTCTTCTTCCTCTTCTACAAAGAGGAGACTGGCTCTGCTCTCTAGACCTCTAGGACGCATACACTCATATCGCATAATTCCATCCCATCACAAATACCTGAGGTTTCTAGTAGGCCCCAAGCACTATCAGTACCGACTGCTTCCATTCGGCCTCGCGTCTGCACCACGAGTCTTCACAAAATGCCTCGACGTGGTTGCAGCCTTCCTCAGGACTCAAGGTGTTCACATCTACCCCTATCTAGATGATTGGTTAATCAGGGCTCCCACTCAGCAAGCTACTCTGTGGTCCCTACGTCTAACCTTACACACTCTAATTTCGCTCGGATTTCTTGTCAACTACGACAAATCCTACTTAGTCCCATCTCAAACCTTATCGTTCATTAGGGCAGACTTGGACACCTTACAGGCAAAGGCTTTTCTGCCTCGACAGCGAGCTCTCAATCTCGTGTCTCTTGCACACCAGCTGCAGTCTCAGCACTCCACGACTGCACACTACTTTCTCATCCTCCTGGGCCCTTGGGGTGACCTCAGTTCAAGTCACCCCAATGGCCCGCTTGGCCATGAGAGTCATGCAGTGGACTCTAAGGTCACAATGGAGTCAATCCATTCAGCCCCTGTCGACCATTGTCCACGTAACTGACTCACTCTGTCAGTCTCTCGCCTGGTGGAGAAATCAGGTCAACCTCCTCCAAGGTTTGTCCTTCCAGGCTCCAGACCCTCAAATAACCCTCACCACTGATGCTTCCAACCTCGGCTGGGGGAGCCCACGTGGCCGATCTGCAGACACAAGGATCTTGGTCTACAGAGGAAGCCAAACACCAAATAAATTTCCTGGAGCTTCGAGCAATCAGATATGCTATCAGGGTATTTCAGGATCGCCTCTCCAATCGAGTCATCCTGATCCAGACGGACAACCAGGTGGCCATGTGGTACATCAACAAACAGGGAGGGTTCGGGCTCCTACCTTCTGTGTCAGGAAGCTGCACAGATCTGGGCGGAGGCCCTCTCCCACTCGATGTACCCCAGGGCCGCTTACTTGCCGGGAGTGGACAATGTGTTGGCAGACAAGCTGAGTCGCACCTTTCAACCACACGAGTGGTCTCTCAACCCCTCAGTAGCGAACTCGATCTTCCAACAATGGGGTCATCCTCAAACAGACCTCTTTGCGTCACCTCAAAATCGCTCTCTCACTCGCAGCCAACACTATCAGCCAAGAGATGCATTCTCCCTCTCATGGGCAACCGGTCTCCTATATGCATTCCCTCCACTTCCAATTCTCTCGAAGACTCTCGTGAAGTTACGTCAGGACAAGGGAACCATGATCCTGATAGCACGTCACACGCCGCGCCAAGTGTGGTTTCCAATACTTCAGGATCTCTCCATTCGCAGGCACATTCCCTTGGGAAAGGATCCGCTTCTAATCATTCAAAACGGCGGGTGCCTATGCCACCCCAATCTTCAAGCCTTGTCCCTGATGGCATGGATGTTGAAAGGTTAATTCTTCAACCACTTAACCTTTCTGAACCAGTTTCCCCTGTCCTGATTGCTTCATGGAAGCCTTCCACAAGAAAATCGTATTCTTACAAATGGACCAGGTTTATGTCATGGTGCTCTTCTCAGTCCCTTGACCCCTTTACCTGTCCAATCATGAAGTTTCTAGACTATCTCTGGCACTTGTCAGAGTCCGGTCTAAAAACTTCCTCCATCAGGATGCATGTCAGTGCGGTAGTCGCCTTCCATAAAGGTGTCGGGGATGTTCCCAATTAAGTACAACCCCTTGTAACACATTTTTTGAAGGGCTTGCTTCACCTCAAGCCTTCTCTGCGTCCTCCAGCCCCTTCTTGGGACCTCAACCTAGTTTTGGGTCGGCTCATGAAACCACCATTCGAGCCTCATAAATCCTGTGACCTTCAATATCTCACATGGAAAGTGATTTTCCTTTTGGCAATCACTTCCGCTCGCAGTTAGTGAATTACAGGCTCTAGTTACCTATCTGCCTTACACTAAACTTCTGAAGGACCGGGCAGTACTCCGCACTCACCATAAATTCCTGCCTAAGGTAGTTTCGGAGTTTCATCTCAATCAATCCATTATACTACCTACCTTTTTTCCCAGGCCCCATTCCAATCCAGGAGAACAGGCTCTGCATACCCTTGACTGCAAACGGGCTCTAGCGTTCTACCTAGACCGTACAGCTGCCCACAGGACAAGAACTCAATTGTTTGTCTCTTTCCATCCTACCAAATTGGGGCACCCAGTGGGTAAGCAGACTCTCTCCTCGTGGTTGGCGGACTGCATATCCTTTTGCTATCAGCAAGCGGGCATTCTACTTCAAGACAGTGTTAAAGCACACTCTGTGAGGGCCATGGCGACTTCAGTAGCACACCTACACTCGGTGCCACTTCTTGACATTTGCAGGGCTGCCACCTGGAGTTCTCTCCATACCTTTACAGCCCATTATTGCTTAGACAAAGCTGGAAGACAAGATTTCATCTTCGGCCAGTCTGTTTTGCGCAACCTATTTACAATGTGACGTACCAACACCCTTCTGCCTGCCCGGTGGGGTTCAGGATGCCCTCGGCCAAATTCCATCCCAGGCCTAGTGCCTTGCATGCCTGAGTACATTTGGTGCATACTCTATCATCCTCAGCTCGGTACTCATCCATATGTGAGGATTCTGCTTGTCCTGTAAGAAAGCAAATGTTGCTTACCTGTTACAGGTGTTCTCACAGGACAGCAGGATGTTAGTCCTCACGAATCCCGCCTGCCGCCCCGCGGTGTAGGGTTCGTAACATTTTCTTATTTTATTTTCAGCACTACCTGTAGCTTTTTAACAAGACTGAAGGGGCACCCCTGCTAGCTGCAGAGTTAGTGCCATGCTGGGCATGCCCAGTAGGTGTTCAGTTTGGAGTTAACAGTCTGCTTGGGATTAGCAATCTGTTGTTATTTAGGAGAGTTGTGGGTGGATCCTTGGACTAGTGGCAGATGACCATGCCCCCGGGGGAAGATCCCAAGAGGGACCACCGATCAGGCTCAGAGTATGGAGACAGACACACACTAGTTCTTTTATTAGACAGTATACTGAACCACCAGAGGTGGCAGTAGTGAGCTGGAATGCCCAGCTGGGTTGTAGTCCCTCAGATACTGGAACAGCGATTCCTGGAGGCTGAGCTGTAGAAAAACTGAAATATGGTGAGTAGGCAGGGTATGCAGGGTTCATGTACTGAACCAGATGATAACACTCACACAATGTCTCATAGAAGCCCAGGAGCTGGAATGTATAGGCCCTCGAGGAGCGAGTACCTGGTTCCAGGGAAAGCTCTGAGAGAGCGATGGTAACTCACTGATGTAGTTGGCAGTGATGACTTCCAGGCAGAAGAGAGTACCGAGTAAGTCTGGGAACGAGGGCCCTCGAGGAGCAAGTACCGGTTCCAAACTGTCACCTGAAAAACAAAGGAGAGAGCAAGGCCCCCGAGGAGGCAGAGTAGCTTAGGTAGAGTAACCCCTTGCTAACTCGATGTGTTAGCAAATTCTAAGACCTTATATATCCATCGCGGGTGACGTCATCTTCGGGGGACGCCCCCGAGGTTCGCACCATCGCCGGTACTTCAGTCGGGACCACGCCGCGCGCGCGCCCCTAGGCCTTCAGGAAACATGGCGGGTTGCAGCGTCCAGCCGGTCCGGGGATGCCGGGGAACCTTGGCAGAAGGACGCCGTGGCAGCCAGTCCTCCCGCGGACGAAGAGGGAGGCATCAAAGAGGTAAGGAGGGCAGAGAGATGGTGTCGGGAACCGACAGACACAACAGTAGGGGCCAGTCAACGTTCTGGAAACTTTGACAAAAGTGTTCCGTGATTGGGCTCCATCCTGTGATGTCACCCATATGTGAGGACTAACAGCCTGCTGTCCTGTGAGAACACCTGTTACAGGTAAGCAACATTTGCTATCTCTTCACTGTGTGCTATGTGCCAAAAACCACGCAGGATACACTGGGTTAGTGTCCAAAATAAAACTTTACTGTTCAGAAATGGGTGAATAATGGCACAATAAATATGAATCCAGCACTTTCTTTGCTTACAGTCTTTATCCTCTAACTGTTGAGGAATCTTTTAAAAAGGCAAGGGATTTAACCACCCTCCTGGATTAGGCAAATTGGTGGTCCCAGTGGGCAGGGTAACCCTAAAATGGTCAGGAAAGCCCTTTCCAAAGATAGCCAAAATCCTGTCCATGCACAGAGAATAAATGCTCTCTCTCCTTAGAGGGTAAAGACTCCTGATCGGTGTCCTCAGTGATTTTCAGAAAAGTCTCTTACAGTTAGTAGATCTCTTCCTTTTAATACAAAGGGGATCCCTTTTGGGAGGGATTCATGCTGGGTAGGAAGAGGATGCAGAAAACCACTTCCTTCCAGATTTCCACAAAACAATGTCTTCTGGTCCCCAAAAAGGAAATAACACAAGAGTTGCCCCTTGCAACGGGTCACCATCTCAGAAGTCAGGCTTCCCTATCCCTGGGCATCCCAAACACAGGTCTTTCCGTTCCCTGAATCCAGGGAAGACCCGGGTGTCCAGGAAGGCTCCTACCACATAAAAGTCCAAAATTTTAAAAAGTTCCCGTGAGGAAACCCTTGCCCACCAGGAAATGGATAGGCAGGGAAATCCCTTATTCGCAGGGAAATCCCTTATTCGCAGACTGCCAGCTGGGAGTTCCAGAGCCCCAAGAGTAGGCCCAAATCAACCTCCTCCTGAACTGCAAACTTATACTGCCCCCAGAGCTCTTGGCAGAGCGCTGCTATAAAACCTCTGAAGTGGGACGTCCATTCCAGCACCCTTGTGGGGGGGGGCTGCACATGAATGGATCCTGTCCTTATTATTCCCTCACTAACTGAACTACCATGACATATCCCAGGGCTTACTGGTATCCTGACAGGATGCTCGGGTTACATATGCATTCTATAGCTCCTTTAAGTTCAGCCCCACCATTCTTCAACTTCACCTACCTCCTCCCGCTCTGCCATGCTTCCTTAAGGTTCTTTCCTATTTTACCAAGCTTGATATTTTTAAAATCCAGGACCTTGAGTTCTGTGTGCCACTCCTCCCTGCCTTGACTGATACCTCAGAGCATGCCATCTGGTGACCAAGGGTGCTAGGGTGGTTTCCCACTTGGAGAGTAGAAATACTACCTCCATTCATAAGTACCATCTCCAGTATTGCCCCTTCCCTCGTGGGTTTCATTATCATTTTTCTGAGCAAAGCCTCTTGAAGGGAGTCCAGAATGTCTCTATTTCTAACTGATTCTGCTCATGAGATTCTCTCATCCATCTCTAGCGGGTTAAAATCTCCCACCAATACCACCTCCCTCTTTGTTCCCTCCTCTTGGAGCCTATGACCAGCTCTTGCTACAGTTGCTCTGACTGAGTCAAGAGGGCTATAGACTAGCCATCTCCCCAGTACGCCATTCATACATAATCAATAGTGTACACAAGAATAATAAAAATGCAACTTTACCATATATTTTACTCATTAAGTATGACATTTTAATTCTGATTTACAAAGCATTGTCTTCACAATGGCATAGAATGCATTTTTAAAGTAAGTCTCTGAGTGTGAAAGATGAAAACTAGAAATGTGTTAATTTAATTTAACACAGCATCTCAGGGAAATCATGACGCCAGGTGCAGTTTCCATTCCTAAAATAAGAAAACGTTGACAGATCACATTAAAGAAACTATTCTGAATGAATGCATGATTACAGATACCAGTTGCTGAACTTTACTTTCTGAATGCCTCATCTGAGTAAATATTAGGAAACGAGATTCATCAATTGAACTGTCTCTGGGTATTTATATCAGAGGGAAGGAAAATCACATTGTCTCATAGACCCAATTTATAGCCTCACAAAAACACTAACAGAAAAATAGGAAAAAAGGGCAACATTCGGAAAGCTTTAGGCTCTGTCCTTGAAAGCTCAAGCTTCAATAAATTGCCACCTGCCTCTTGTCATTTTTACTAATGTTCATATTATGGAAAATAAAGTCCTGGATCTAGAGGCAGTCATGGAAAAGGCTGACTTGGATTTAGTGGCTGCCGCAGAGATATGGGCCATGGAAAACAAACAACTGGGATGTAGTTATATTAGGCTACAATCTTTTCAGAAAGGGCAGCTTAGGAAGAAAAGGATGAGGAGTGGCCCTATATACACATAGGGCTGGATTTTATAAAGGTTACACAAAGCACCAAATTGCTAAGCTTTGCTTAAACTCTTTAAGGTAGATTTTAAAATCCGTGTGCACGCATCCATGTGCATGCAGTTCCCGGTGTGTCGGTGCACGCATGTTATAAAATATGATTCCTACACGCACATACATGTCCGATTTTTATATTGGGGCGTGTATGTGTGGGCGGAATTAAAAAAAAATATGTGCAGCAACGCGATGGGCCTACAGTATTCCCTCCCAGTGGGCAGGGCTTAGATCAGAAGTAAATTCTGATTGGCTGATGGCGATTTTGATTGACACTGTACCCATTATACTATTTACTATTTCAACCCAAACCTATTTATTGCATATTAGATTTTAAAATACATGTATTTATTTATTAATATTTCTTAAGCACCCACTGCCAAGATACTCAGATGAAGTACAATAATCAAACAAAAACATTTAAGAACTCAATAAAAATTGTAACAAATTAATACATAATTAGAAAATATCATTACAAAGAGTGTGGTAGTGGTCAAATATCATAAAAAAAAAAAAGTCAGGTGGTGATCAAAAAAGCAAATAGAATGTTAGGAATAGAGAATAAAACTGAGAATGTCGTAATGCCTTTGTATAATTCCATGGTAATGCCACACCTGGAGTACTGTGTGCAGTTCTGATCACCATATCTCAAAAATATATAGTTCATTAGAAAGATATAGATATGGGTGATCAAAATGATAAAGGGGATGAAATGGCTCCCCTATGAGGAAATGCTAAAGAGATTAGGGCTGAATAACTTGGTGTAGAGACAGCTGAGGGGGTATATGATAGAGGTCTGTAAAATTGTGAGTAGAATAGAGCAGGTAAATGTAAATCAATTAGTTACTCTTAGAAAATACAAAGACTAGAGGGACATTCCATGAAGTTAGTACTATATGTAGCACATCGAAAACAGAGACAATTTTCACTCAACATACAATTAAGCATTGGAATTCATTGCCAAAGGATGTGGCTAAGGTAGTTAGCATGGCTGGGTTTAACAACGGTTTTGAGAAGTTCCTGGAGAAGTCAGTAAAATGTTATTAACAAAACAATAGCAGCATGGGATGCATTTACTGTTTGGGATTTTGCTAGGTAGTTGGGATCTGGATTGGTTACTGTTGGAAACAGGATACTGGGCTTGATAGATCCTTGTTCTGAGTCAGTATGGCAAGTCTTATGTACTATGTAACCACAATAAAAAAAAGTAGAATAAATCAAAATACTGCCATGCTATGTACTTATTTAAAAACAAGAAAAACAAAAGCTTTATATGATAAATTGGAAGAGAACGGTGTGTAATTCTGAAGATCTTCCATTGGGCAGAAAATGTTGGTCATAGCACTGAGCTAAGCTCAAAATGCCAACCATCAGACTAGTTAACAGACTGAATAAGGTATTCTAACTTGCAATGCAGCTTTAAAGTCTAAGTTGCTTGCACTTAGACTTGCACTTAGACTTTAAAGCTCTCTTCTCTCATCCCTTAACAAACACCACTTCAGCCCTTCACGTAGAAAAAGATCCATCCGCTTTATTTACGCCCTACCCTGACACCTGACGTCATGATGCTGCCCCTTTGAACGCTGACTGGTTTGACCCTTCCCGGCCACCGTGGCTGCTGCGCGTGCGCAGTTCGCTGGGGTTTGTTCTTTTTGCTGTGGGCGCAAAGCTGTCTCTGTTGTCTGGTCATCACGGCCAGAAATAAAACAGACGGAGCGCAGGGGTGTACAGTATGTAGAGGAGCTACTGTGTGGCTTGCAGCTTCCGGGGAGGTGAGGTAGACAGTTACTTCTCGGCAACTGGCCATCTCCCGGTTAATGGGAGAGAAACGTGGGCGCTGTCCGTCTCCCTTCCCTGGGTTAGTGACTGTAAGGGTTGCTGAGGGGAAATGCGTTGCTTCCCTGCCGCCTTCCTCCTGCAAGGGGAGCATGTAGCGGGACTGAGTCGTTTTTCTCTCCTTCTCCTCGCCCCTTTTGTTTGGAAAGTTTTGCACGTTCTGACAGGTTCAGTTACTCCTTGGTTGAGGGAAGCCTTTGCATTTTGTTAAGCCCGCAGGTAATTTACAGTTGGTTTCTCCCGGAGCTCAAGGAAAGCAGTTTAAAGTTTTTCAAAAATAGTAACTTCGGTTAGCCGGTCCGATAGCCTATAGTACTGCTATGCTGGTGACCTGGGTATGATCCTTATTCTTGGTTTTTAATCAGGCCACACACAGCATCGGGTGGAGAGGCAGATTTCTTGATGGTTTAGGAGTTAAAGGGATGAGTCCCTCAATTGAACCTGTTTTATGGAGATTTGTGATTTGAGCGTAGTATGAATAGGTTGGATTTATAAGAGCAAGGATTGGGGGAGATATATTAATGTGTATGCTTTTATTGGGTAGGTTTGTAAGCCAACTTGAGGAATAAGGAAAGGTGAAAATCAAGTAAATAACCCCTATTTGGGGCTAGGAGGGAATCCAACCATCACGAAGCACCAGTGAATGAGATTCACGGTGCATAATTAAGAGCCATGGCACACTTCTAAGAACTGTTGTAGTAGTGACTGTGTTATGGAGGGAGACTAAGGGAATTAAACATAGGAGCGTATCCTAGCTAGCTGTGAATGAAGGCTTCAGGCATTGCATAACAAGTTGGGGTAGGTTCCAGTTCTGCTGGAAGTCTAAAGAAGCAGAAAGAACAGGGGAAGGGGGTGTCAAAAAGTTAACTGTAAAAGTTTTAAAAGTAGATTGGCTATTGCTGCGTGCTTTAAAGTATTGTATAGTGCGCACAGTATTTTTTTAAGCAGTTTTTAGAACCACTGGGAATATGTTAGTAAGAGTGACTGTCTCACCCTCCTAAGGTAATTTATAACATTTAACATATAGCCATTTCACTTCCACAAACACAGAGTGTGTGTGTAAATTATAGGAAAGAAAAACAAATGATTACTAGTACATATATAATCAAAATTACAGGTTGTGTGCTTTTGAAATAATGTAGAGAGATGACAGGTGCAAAGTAATGTACTTAGGGAAGAAAAAACCCAAATTATAGCTACAAAATGCAATGTTCGACATTAGGAGTCACTGTTCAAAAAAGGCTCTAGGTGCCATTGTTGAAAATATGTTGAAATCTTCTCGGTGTGCAGCAACAGCTAAGAAAACAAATAGAATTCAAGGGATTGTTAGGAAAGGAATGGAGAATAAAACAGAGAATATCATAATACCTCTGTATCACTCCATGGTGTGACCTCATCTTGAGTATTGTGTTCATTTCTGGTCACCACATCTCAAGAAAGATATAGCAGAAGTAGGGAAGGTTCACCAAGATGATAAAGGGAATGTAACAATTCCCCTATGAAGAAAGGCTAAAGAGGTTAGGACTCTTTAGCTTGGAGAAGAGATGGCTGAGGGGGGATATGATAGAGGTCTATAAAATGAGTGGAATGGAACGAGTAAACAATCAGTTTATTCTTTTGAAAAGTACAAAGACAAAGGGACACACAATGAAGTTACTGGGTAATACATTTAAAACTAATAAGAGAAAATATTTTTTTTAAACTCAATGCATAATTAAGCTCTAGAATTCATTAGCAGAGGATGGGGTGAAAGCTGTTAGCATAGCTGTGTTTAAAAAAGGTTTTGACAAGTTCCTGGAGGAAAGTCCATTAACAATTAAGAGAGAGTTGCAGAAATTCATTGCTTATTCTTGGAATAAGCAGCTTGGAATCAATCTACCCTTAGGATCCTGCCAGGTACTTGTGACCTGGCTTGGCCACTCTTTGAATCAGGCTTGATGGACCCTCAGTCTGACCTAGTATGGCAAGCCTTATGTTCTTATGCTCTTCTAGCGCTATATGACATATGCAGAGTTGTACAAACACAGCAAAAAGACGTCCTTGCTCAATATAGCTTACAATGTAATAAGGCAGACATATAGGATAAGAGACTTGGGGTATTTCATAAAGCAAGACAATGGTTAAAAAAGAAAGAAAAGAAAGTTAGTTACTAAGGCAAAAAGCAGACAATCAGGCATAAAATTTAAAAGCAGCTTCAAAAAGGTTGGTCTCTAGATGAGATTTGAGCATGATGCACTATTCCAAGAACATGGCGTAGCCAGGTGGAAAGCATGGAGATAGAGGAGAGGGACACAGTGGGGCGCAGGAGGAGTGGTGGAGAGAGAGGAGAGGAGCAATAGTGATGTGCTGTAAAGGTATTTCAGTATAGCTGTTTCTGTAACTCAGTAAGTTTCTCTTGTGCCTTGAGGATGTGTAAAAAGTAATGTTTGGGTAACTTTTCTCCATGGTGTAGCATCTTACTTTAGATACGCACACTAAATTGTTATCTTGACCTCTTGTGGCACCTAAGAGCAGCATGTGTCTACCCAAGGGATTCCACATGTAAGGAGTGCATGTTGTTTTGATGAGATCTGAATCATGAAGAATATGAATCATGAAGAATATGAATTTTAACATTTAAATTTTCTGCTTTTTTTTTTTTCAATAAAGTGTGTAGTACTGAATTTTAGGTATTATTTCAATGTAGCAATTTTTTTAAGTTGGCTAACTGAAATGCTTCTTTAAAAAAAAAAAAAAATCAGCTACTGCTTCAACTAATATTTTTGCCAAATAAAAAGCCTCGCGTTATGGGATCTGTAATTTTTCACCAGATTCATCAAACGTTTATTGCTCGTAGGTATAACCATGCAGGAAAATACCAGATTTGCCTCTTCAGGAGATGATATTAAAATATGGGATCCTTCATCCATGACAGTGGTGGAGCAGTTCAATCCACATAATTCTTCACATGCGGTTACCTCATTATGTTGGAGTCGGAATAGTATCCTTTATTATGGCAGCCTGATAGCACAATTTTGGAGTTTTTGCATTTTTAATGTAGCAACTGACTGTGAATTTAAATACATCGTTGTAGGTGTTAAGGTCTTACTACTTTGTTTTCTTGTTTGTGTTCACAATGTTTAAATCTACATGCAAAAATCTATATAATCCATTCAAGAAACAGTGTCAGCAATTCAAGTACATAAAAATGTACAATATTTACAGCTGTGAAAATCTTCTGTTTGGATTATTAGGTAAGTCAAAAATATCTAATTTTGGAGCCAGTTTACTAAAGTGTATTAACATCAATAGTTAACATGGGTTAATTAGCATACATTAACAGCCCATGTTGATGGCTTGCATATGAGTTTTGTGTTAATTTACTAGCATTAGTTAGCACATTAATGTGGATATTATAAAAAATTAATTGTACCTTTTGTAGGTTTAGTTAAGTATTTGTATGTTAACAGATCTGTGTTAAGTTTTAACGTGCATTATTTATCTATGCTGTAGTAGGTAATGAGCTGTTTTCCATGCTTTTGGATCTCACTACCATAGGTTTTTGTGTTAAAATTCTTGCAAGCTAATTTATCATGTTAAAAACACCATTAATGTGTGTAAACTAGATTATGTGCACAAACAGCCCTTTAACTTTTTTTAATGCTTGCAAAACTGTTAGCACCCTTTTGTGCGCCTCTTCATTTGATCTGTGGTGACAATAACTATTTGTTGGTATACTTCTCTCAGGTCAGTTACTTAAGTTAATTCTCTTTCTCACTGGTTTTTATCAGTCACACTTTGACTGTTTTCATTCCCTTATTCCTTGTTAGATCTCATCATGTATATTCCAGTAATTATATGATATGTTGAATTAACTTATAAACATGCAAAATCGCGCAATCAGATCTTACGTCAAATTAACTTCAGTCCATTATCTCTTATTGTAGCTGGCATCTACACTATCTCTATTAGTTTAAAATGCTCAGTCTATTACAAAAAAAAGGTACCTGCTGTTTATGATCTTATTAAAAATCTAGACCAGACTGCTTATTAATTACTAAATCTTGGCTTGTGAAACTGATTCTCTGATTTTGAATAAAATATGTCCCATGATGTATGTTCCTATTTCCCAGCCTAGACTAAAGTGACGAAGTGGCGGTTTACTGGCAATTTATTAAAATGTCATTGTCTACAGTTAAGATATTTAAAGTAAGCAGTCCTTATGAAGTTTTACTTATTACTACAACAATGTTTAATCTATTTTTAGTCCAGGATTACTAAAGGCTGATCTTTCTCCTTTACTTGAAACTTTTTATCTTCATTGCCAGTTGACCTATCTAATACTATAATAACTGGAGACTTTAATTTACACCTCAATCCCATAAAGTTATCATCTCAAGCTAACATCCTGTTAGACGCTGTGTCTGGTCTAGACTGGGAACAGATGGTACAGTCTGCCACACATAAATTTGGTCACATTCTGGATCTCATTTTTATTAAGCTCTGTATTGATAAATCAGATTCCATAACCATTAATATTTACAATATACCATGATCATCTCAATTCATTAACTTGTTCAGTTATTCTGGTAACTAATTTCTACAATACTACTCAAAATGTGATTTGTAAAGCTGACCCTGAACTATTTTTAACAAATTTAATTCTCTTACTGTTAAATTTGCCTACTGATAATGTTGAGGATGCTATTACTAATTGGAACTAATGTTATTACTTTAATGGACCCTATTGTAAACCGTGGAGGTAGAAGCTTGTTTTCTGTATAACGGTATAGAAAAGTTGTATAAATAGATAAAATAAATATTGCACCAATAAGGCATATTTATTGCATGCAGCAAGCATAATGCCCCATGGCTTACTCCACAACTGAAAAAAGCATAGTCATGAAAATCGTTGGTGGGGAAACAACCCAGTGCCACAAAATGTCCTATTTGTATAAGTACAAGAAACAAATTGATATCAGAGAGAGCTTACTCAATTAAGATATCTGCAAACAGTAATCCAGCAGTGTTATTTAACATCATCTTTAATTACTGTGATCAATAACTCAGCCATATAAAACAGGAAAATTGCAATAAAATGGCATTTTTCTGTTAAAAATAAATAAATAAAAAATTGTAAATATCTTTAACAGTTTCATCTTTCATTACCAATAATATTTGCTGGAAATCCTGATGCTTCTTGGGATGCATTTGAAACAATAAGTGCCACTATACTGACACACATCTTAGCAAAAATGAAATCCTCTTCTAGTCCTTTAAATCCTTGTCCAACACCATTACTTAAATTGACCCTTGAAGAATTATCTCATCACAATGCCCATATTGTAAATCTCTCTCTCTCTCTTTCTCTTTGGGCACATTTCCAGATACACTGAAATCTGTCGTCATTACTTCTATACCTAAGAAACCATCTGCTAATTCATTAGAATTGAGTAACTTTTGACTTATATCATCTTTGACAACAATAACAAAAATAACTGAATTTAGTGGTATTACACCAGTTTAAAGATAGGGAGCGTAACTTTCAGACTTCCGCTCGGGCGTCCATATGTGCGTGTGTCGAAGCGCGCATGTTATAAAATCCGCTACCTGTGCATGCGAATGCCCTCTCTTGCTTGTAAGTTGGGGGGGATTTCAGTAGATGCACGCAGTGACGCGATAAGCCTTTTTCCCTGTTCTCACCCAGTCTGCTTCAGTAAAGGAGTGGACTCAGAAGGAACTTCCTAAACCCCCTACCTTGCCTGTCTCCCTTTTACCCAACTACTTCTAACCCCTAAAACCCCGCTAACTTCCCTATGTTTTTTTTTGTTTTACAACTTACCTGCTCTCTGGAGCAGCAGCAGGTTGTGCGGGCCGGTTGGATCCTGGCACATGCTTCAGCGGGACAGTGTCTAATGGCGCTGTCCTAGCCCGCCTGGATCCTCCCTGCGGCCCCGTCCCTTTATCGTGTAATCTTTCCAATGCAAAAATCTGTGCGGCGTGCATCTCCCCAATTCCGCGCGCATTGGGCTTTTAAAATTCAGCCTTATATTACTGATAATTCCATTGTAGATTAGCATCAATGTGGTTTCAGATGGGGTTACAGTAGATCTTGTTATCATTTGATTCCAATATTGACTTTTTTTTAGTGCTGCTTGACATAGCATTTGACACTCTCGCCCATAATATTCTGTTACAACATATGAAATCACTTGGAATTACTGGTACTGTACTAAATTGGTTTTCATCATTCTTACACAGTCGTTCTCGGCAAGTAAGAATTGGTCCTTATTCATCTTATTTGGAAAGCAGTTTCCACTGGTGTGCCTCCAGGCTCTGCTTTATCTGCCACTCTTTTCAACATTTATATTGCTTCTCTGTGTCAACTCTTCATTTCCTAGCGTGTAGCAGATGGACTCAGGACCAATGGGTATAGTGTGCTCCTGATAGTTGGTGACATCAGATTGAAATCTGACTCCATCTCCACCAGTACATATACCCCTGCAGGAAGCTCTGCTCTTCAGTATTTTCCGTCTCCATAGCAGTTCGGGACTCTATACATGCTTGCACAGCGTTAGAGTATTCAAACCAAAGAAAATTCCAAACAAGAAGAAACCTTACCTCTACAGACGAGCCACGCTCTCCTGCTGTGATACCTACGGGTCCCTCCCCCAGTTGAGAATTCCTGAGGTGATTTCCGAGATCCATCAGAGGTAGGCCTTGGTCTGGCAGGCGGTTCCCGGCATGGACTTAGCTCCCAGCAACAGGAGAGGCTGAGAGGCAGCGGGTGCAACACCGAGCACGGCGGTGAAGGTAGTCCTCCCCCCCCCCCCCCCCCCCCCCCCCAGCCGGAGACTGCCCGGAACGAAACTCTGTCTCCAAGGCTCGGAAAGCTGCACAGGTTGTCAGTCGGCGTCTGTGTTATTGGGTTGATCAACTCCGTCTGGTCCGAGGGTCCTCTCACGTGGAGACCCTTCAAGGTGGTAGCCATATTGCTCACATGGTCGCCAGCGCCATTTCCCATCGATTTGCCATCCTGTCCACCTAACCGAGCTGGGCGCACATTGGTACGTGCACGAGGGGGCCGGGCGCACAGACAGCCCCTGGGACTTTCACCAAAATTAAGGTGGTAGTAGCGGCGACGCTGAGGAAAGAGGGAATCCTCATACACCCATATGTGTACGATTGGCTGATCAGGGCAAAGTCTCCAGAGGAAAGTCATCAGGCGGTGACCAGAGTCAAGGCTCTACTGGAGAACCTCAGGTGGGTTGTCAACACAAACAAGAGCTGCCTACAGCCCTCCCAATCCCTAGAATACCTGGGAGTCCGGTTCGACACCAGACAAGACAAGGTCATTCTTCCCCCTACGAGGAGAAGAAAACTGTCGAACCAATTGCGAAACCTGCTAACAAGACCTCGCCCTAAGGTATGGGACTACCTCCAAGTCCTCGGCCTCATGATAGCAACCCTGGAAGTGGTCCCATGAGCAAGAGCTCACATGCAACCGCTACAGTGCTCCCTATTGTCATGGTGGAACCCGATGTCCCAGGACTACTCAGTTCGCCTGCAGCTCCCGGAGGAGGTGCGGAACCAGCTCCAATGGTGGCTATAAGAAGACCATCTTAGCAAGGGAGTAAGGCTATCCCCACCGACCTGGATCTTGCTCACCACGGACGCAAGCCTACGAGGGTGGGGAGCCCACCTCCAGGAACTGACGGCCCAAGGGCAATGGGACAAGGAAGAGTCGGGATGGAACATCAACAGACTCCGGGCTGTCAGACTAGCCTGCATATGGTTCAGTCACAGACTCCGGGGCAAATCTGTCAGTCATGTCAGACAATGCCACAACAGTTGCCTATATCAACCGGCAGGGAGGAATTAGAAGCCAACAGGTGTCCCTTGAAATAGATCCTGTAATGGCGTGGGCGGAAGCAAACCTACAAGGGATCTCAGCCGCCAACATCGCGGGAAAAGACAACGTCCCTGCGGACTACCTCAGCAGAGAAAGTCTAGACCCAGGGGAATGGAAGCTGTCGACCACAGCCTTCCAGTTGATAGTAAACCGCTGGGGAACCCCAGCCATGAATCTCCTGGCAACCCGGTCCAACGCCCAAGTTCCCAACTTCTTCAGTCGCAGACGAAAACCACAATCCCAAGGGATCAATGCCCTTGTCCAGACCTGGCCACAAGAAGACCTGCTATACACCTTCCCCCCCCCCCCCCCCCCCCCCCCCCCCCGTGGCCACTACTGGGCGGGATCATCTGCAAGATAGAGCACCACAGGGGGCTAGTACTTCTAGTGGCCCCGGACTGGCCAAGAAGGCCGTGGTATGCAGACATGCAAAGACTCGTGACGGGGAGCCCTCTCCCTCTACCTCCACACAGGGATCTGCTCCAGCAAGGCTCGATCCTCCACGAAGACCCAACTTGATTCTCTCTTACGGTGTGGCCATTGAGAGGACACGCCTGAAGAAGAGTGGATACTCGAGGGCGGTGATTGACACCTTGCTCCGAGCACGCAAGTTCTCCACATCACTGACCTACATATGAATATGGAGAACATTCGAAGCTTGGTGCGAAGACCGTGACATCCTTCCGCGAACAGTCAAAATTCGCACGATCCTGGAATTTCCGCAGGATGGATTACAGAAGGGGTTGTCTCTCAACTCCATCAAGGTTCAGGTGGCCGCTCTGGCCTGCTTCGGAGCCAAAGTGGAAGGCACCAGCCTAGCATCTCATCCGGACGTCTCCCGCTTCCTGAGACGGGTCAAGCAGATTCGACCACCCCTAAAGTGGCTGGTACCCCTATGGAACCTCAATCTAGTACTAGACTTCCTAGCAGGAGCCTCCTTCAGACCTATCCAAGGTCTGCCTCTACGACTCCTAACCTTGAAGACGGCATTCCTAGTGGCAATATGTTCGGCCTGTCGCATCTCCGAACTTCAAACACTATCCTGCCGCGAATCGTTCCTCAGGTTCACACCGGGATCCATACAGCTACGTACAGTCCCCTCCTTCCTCCCAAAAGTGGTTTCTCACTTCCATCTCGCTGCCATCTCCAGACGAGCATATGGACTTGGAAAAATCTCGCTGCCTTCGCCATCTTAACGTCGGCAAACTTCTAGTCCGATACCTAGAAAGGTCGGAATCTGTACGAAAGATGGACCACCTATTTGTCCTTCACAGCGGGAAGAAACAAGGGGAAGCGGCCTCGCGGGCAGCCATAGCCCGCTGGATCAAAGAAGTAATCAAGGCAGTCTACGTAGAGGCAGGCAAGCCCCCACCTCTACAAGTCAAGGCCCATTCCACTAGAGCCCAGGCAGTGTCCTGGGCGAAAAACCAAGATGCTGTCACCTGTCGAGATCTGTCGGGCGGTGACATGGTCCTCCATTCACACCGTCTCTAGGTTCTACCGCCTGGATGTTCAGGCGCGGGAGGACACAGCATTTGCAAGGGCAGTACTAAGTGAGCCACGGGCAGCCTCCCACCCGGTTCAGGAGTAGCTTTTGTAAATCCCATTGGTCCTGAGTCCATCTGCTACATGCTAGGAAATGGAGAAATTACTTACCTGATAATTTCGTTTTCCTTAGTGTAGACAGATGGACTCTGTATCCTGCCCACGGCTGCTGCCAAACACGGAACCTCTGGTGACAATCCCCAAGAGCAAGACAAGTACGGGTAAGCCACGCTTTCCTTTAGTTAAGACACCCATAGTTACCGGGTGTCAGAGTTCCTCGGTTGAAGTGCACTGGCGGTCTCTCCAGCTATAGCCCACATCAACCAGTTCAAGTTAATCACGTTAATCAAGTTATCCAGATACACATATATCCACAATTGCTTTTCGAAGAGAATACTGACGAGCAGAGCTTCCTACAGGGGTATATGTACTGGTGGTGATGTCAGATTGAAATCTGAGCCAGTCTCCAGCTGCTATCAGGAGCACACTATACCCATTGGTCCTGAGTCCATCTGTTTACACTAAGGAAAATAAAATTATCAGGTAAGTAATTTCTCCATTTCTCTCAGCATATGTTATAAAATATATGCTGATGACATTCAGTTCTTTATACCATACAATTCATCTTGGGAAAATACTCGTGTCAATATGCATTAATTCAGTAAAAAGTTGGTTAATTCATAATAGATTGAAACTTAATATAGCTAAAACTGAAATAATCCTATTTGTTGTAAAATATTCCACATCTGAAATTCCAGTTTCATTAGACTTTGATGGGCATTGCATTCCAATTACTCATAGAGCCTGGAACCTTGGCATAATAGATTCCTCACTTTCAATGCAATATCACATATCAACAGTTGTAAAATCTTCATTTTACAAATTATATTTGCTAAAAAGCCTAAAACCATTGCTCGATACATACAATTTTCATACAGTATTGCAGACTTTCATACTAAATAATTTAATTACTGCGATTCACTATACCTAGGTCTTCCTGCATTTGTTATTCATTCTCTACAGTTGATCCTAAGCTCAGCTGCTCGTATTGTTACAAATAATCATCTACATGGGCACATTACTCCTGCACTGTATGCATTACACTGGCTTCCCATCACTCAATGTATTCAGTATTAAATATTAACCATGATATCCAGTTCGTTAAAACAGGAATCTTTAACATGGCTGTGCTCATTATTGCACTTTATACATGGCTACTATTCAATTAAAATCTGCCAATTAAAAAAAATTACTAGAAGTCCCTGCAATAAAAATCGCAAGAAACCGCGCTTTTTCCATTGCTTGGCTAAATTATGGAACAGTCTTCCAGAATCATTGAGAATGACCCCTGACAGAATTTAAAAAGAACCTAAAAACTTATGTTTAAACAAACTTTCAATATATAATATCTTCAGGCTTTATTTTCTGATGAAACGATATTACATCTAGGAACATAAATGCTGGGTTATGCTTTTTGTAATTGTATGATTTATTTTGATATTTTCCTATCTTATTGTTTTTTTTAATATATCTACCATTTTATGGTTTTTACTTTGTCTGATTTTATTTGTTTACAATGTAACATTCAAAATTAAAATTAAACTGCCCTGAGTAACATTTTGTAGGTAGCGGTGTATGACTTTTAAAATAAATGAATACATTGGCCTCTAAATAATCCAGCTTTAGAAACATTGATACAGTGAAGACATGCCATTGGTAGCTATGCTCCAAGCCCAGAGTTCCTCTCCTAGTTGTTTATAAATTAAATGGTGAGCATTGACTTCAGCATTATAATCCTTTCTACAGAATTAATCCATATAATCTCAGGATGGATTATTGAATCACAGGAGAAAGGAGGTTAAAGAGAATACTTTTTTCTCAGTTTAATTATGTTACACATATTAAACCAACATTAAAAATTAAGTTTTAGTAATGACAAGCAGGACAGAACATTCCTGCATTTTTATTTATGGAGGTAATCGTGTAAGTGTAGTCCGGAGCTTATCCTGCCTTCTGATGGGATGAGTGCTTTAGGAAACAGTACAGTATTTTCACTGATATGTAGGTATGTATATATATTCTTACACTTTTTAAAAATTAAAATAGAAAATTCTTCAACCTCCCACCTTTCTTGCCGCCAAATAGTGTTTCATCTAGTTTGATTGAAAATAAACTTGAACATTTTAGGGGCCTATTCCTCAACCTTAAAATTAAACCTTTTTTTTGTGGTTTAGACTTTTTTCCTATTTGTATACTTGGACTGCTAGAGTGCAGTTTCTTCTTCATACCAGTTTTAGAAGTTGGTTAGAATTTGTAACACTATACAAGCTCCCACCTTGTCAGTGTATGTGGAAGTTTAGTTGCCTTTTTTACAGAAGAGTTCAGGTATAACATTTGTGAAATGAAACTTAGCCCCTGTATTGCAGATGTATCTGTCTGGCCTATTACAGTCCATTACTGATTAAGGCAAATGGAGTAGAAAGCTCAGTGTATGACTGATCTCCCATCATTGAACAACAGTTATAATAACCAATGAATACCATCTGGTTGACTAATGTTGCCATTTAAAGAAAGGGAAAACACAAGATAAATTGAGCATGTTAGAATATATATGCTTTGTGTTTTTAAGATGAATGCACGGAAAAACAATCCCTGTCGATACCAGATATTAGAATGAAAAGCATTTGGCAGGGAAAAAAAAAAAGAAAATCCAGCAATCAGCAGAATAAAAAAAATTCAACAGATCAAATTATACTAGGTATACACTGAGGAAAGGATAGCCCCTTGAAATATGGATTCTTAAACTTCACCTTTATAATAAAATTTGAACTGGAGAAATTACTCCGATTGTTGTCATTTTTTGTTTCTGTGTAGGGTAGGGTGTTCCTTTATTTTTAGTATACTTTTTGTGGAAAAAGATATTTTAAATATTTCATATCTTTCCTTGGTTCCATGATTATTTGCTTAGCAAATAACCAAAAAGATTCTGGCAATGACAAGGTGAACACACCATGCAACCACAGGATCTAATTTTTACAGATTGACATTATTCTTCTGCTTTAGTGTGGCGCTTCTGGGGTATGCTTTAGCATGGTGCACACATTGGCCGCATTTAAAAGGTTGTTTAGTTTTGTATTATCTGCTTCCTTAGTGAATAAATGGGGCAGCATAATGGGGCAAATCCTTAAACTTACGCGAGGGCACAGATATGTTCGTGCAACCCGGCACGAACACATCTACGCCCGATTTTATAACCTGCGCGCGCAGGGGGGTGCACAATTGTGCACCAACCTACGCCTGCCTTGCCCACGCCGCTGTGCCGGAGCACTCGGCCACAACCCTGGCCCGCCGCCACGCCCCACCGGTCAGCCCCTTATTCGAAGCCCCAGGACATAACGCGCGTCCCGGGGCTTGTGCGCGCCGCCGAGCCTATGCAAGATAGGCTCTGCGCGCGTAGGGGGAGCTTGGGACAGGTTTTCGGGGGTTAAGCTCGTACCCCTTTGAAAATCTGCCCCAATGTTAATTTGACGCACATGTTGTGCTGGTGATGTCCTGCATAGATATTTAGAAATTGATAGTAGACAAAAAGGGACATCAGATTTATCCGCTCAGTCTGTTTCTGAATTATTTCAAAAACAGAAATTTATGAGAATTCTTTGGCTAAGGGCATCATTGTCCATTCTGGGTTTTCATCTGTTATATCTATATCTCAGGACCATTAACTACATAAGCAGTCCAGAAATGATATAGAAGTTCTGCTGTTTATTATGATGGAAGTATATGTGACTCATTCCTTTAAAAATAAATTCATTAAAAAAGGTGGAAAGAGGTTGTCATTTGCTTGTTCTGATGGACCATTTCTCCATGGCAAGATTAAGAGAATTTATAAAACCATACCTGGGAAGGGGTACCTACAGGGCACAAAACCTTTAAGTAAAAGATCAATCCAAAACACTTTTTTTTTTTTTCTTTGGTTTTAAATCAAAAATGTTTACAGCTTATTCTCAAGTTCAGTAACCTTTCTTAGTCCTTCTTTTGGACTTTAACCCAAATACTATTACTTTAAATGTTTGCAGAGCCTATAGGAGCATTTCATGACTTATATTGCATGGTCCATAACTTTTGATTCAGATCATTTTCTGGTCAGTGCTTCTGGCAGTGGTGATAAAATAGTTGTTTCAAGCTGCAAGTCAAAACCTGTTCCACTTTTAGAGCTTGCTGAAGGGGTAAGTATAATTTTGAATTTCTGATTATTTTTTTCAGCCTTTTGTGTATGTTCCAAGTGCTTATAAATCACATAGGGTAGGAAGACGTGTGATTACTGCTAAGAGCAAGTTCACTATTTTTGTAAACGTGCTTTAAAATGAGAATTAATTCATAAAGCACCTGTTCTGGGAAAGTCTTGTATGCAAGCTGTGACCCATTCCCAGAAAAGTTCTATGGCCACATCAAAAGTAGAAGGCAGATTTAAAACACATTGAGAATCTGAAATTAACGTAGGAAATCTTTTGTGTCATTGTCATTTACAGTACTGTGTAATGAAATTAAGGCAAATGAGTAAGAATTTTAAAATATAATTTTTGATGGAACTTTGTTTTACTTAGCATGTGATCTTGTGCTTAACTATGCAATTAGCTGTAGTTTCTGAAGTTTTGGAGATGGTTTAGGGCTAAGTTTTCAAAAACTGCACTTGCACAGAATCTGACATTAGGTAATTTTAGATTTGAAGCTTGAGAGAGCTATTTTAGTGGGAAATCTGGAGGCATGTTTTTCCTTTAGAAATCCATATATAGTTTTCAAAACAATGGGCATCTAAATGTTTAGTCTTTTGTTGGTTAAACCCTCACCAAGTGTTTCTATAGCTTTTAAAAAAAAATCTTTCAACAATTTCAACTTTAGATACAAAATGCCACAAATTATTTTTTTTTATTTGAATTCCGTACGTTTTTGTGTTTGTTTTTTTTAATTTCAAGCTTTTGTATTAATTTCAAATAAACTATCCAACAAACAATAAGTGGTAACATATAATCTTATCACAATAGTAAAACAATGTTGCAGGGCCCAGATTTTACTACAAATTGACCATTATGCTCCGCCCTAGCAGCTTCGTATTTGTATAACACTGAAATAATATACCACCTCAATCAGGTCAGTGGTTTGTTTTTTTTTTTGTTTTTTTTTCCCCCCCCTGTAATACAAAATTATCTGTTTTCCTAGCACCCATACAGATGGATTCAGGACCAGTAGGTTATGCATGTCTACCAGCAGATGGATGTCATAGTATATATACTCTGCAGTGACATCAGCCTGCCAGTATTCTCCATCTCTAGCAGATGGTGGACTTGCTTCTCCCTACTGGGGATTGCTTTAGATTTTAGAAGGAGAAATAAAAGGAAAATGAATCTCCCTGCTCTCCTGAGTGATACCAAATGGTCCCTCCCCTAGTTGAGAATTCCTAAGGTGATTTCTGTGGTCCCTCAGATGAGTGCCTTGGTCTGGTAGCTGGCTTTTCATCCGGCATGGACCTAGCTGTTGGTAAGCTGATAGGCAGCGGGTGCAGGAAGCTGAGTGCGGCGGTGATGGTATATGCCCTCTCCCCCCGCAACTGGAGATTCTTTGCACTCAGCCAGGAAGGGCTGAGCTCAGGTAAGTTTTAAATGGTGCTTATAACTAAGGAACTTAAATTGCTTTCCCTGTGCGCTGCCTGCCATATTCAAGCATCTCAGCTTGGCGTGCCCTCTAACTTGTGCCAGTGCTGTTTAAAGGCTCAGGGAGAATTATCTTCTTCTGATTTTACTATGCCTAGTTCTTCTCAGCCTGATGAGGGTTTGGGTAAAGATATGTCAGGAGGGACGCCTGATATGGGAACTCCCTTAACTGGATCTTCAGTGGGGGAAGGTAGCTCAGTGGGTAAAGCACAAGTTCCCCCTGGTTTTGGCATGGATTCTTCTGCCTTTTCTTAGGTAGAATTTTTTTCAAGGATTGCAGAAAGACTAAATGAATTCTTTGCTTCCGTGTTTACTAATGAATATGTTGGAGATACCAGTTCCGGAGATGAGTCAGACGAACTGAACGAAATCACTGTGAACCTGGAAGATGTAGTAGGCCAGATTGACAAACTAAAAAGTAACAAATCACCTGGACTGGATGGTATGCATCCTAAGGTACTGAAGGAACTAAAAAATGACATTTCTGATCTATTAGTTACAATTTGTAACCTTTCATTAAAATCATCCATTGTACCTGAAGACTGGAGGGTGGCCAATGTAACCCCAATATTTATAAAAGGCACTAGGGGTGATCTAGGTAACTATAGACCAGTGAGCCTGACTTCAGTGCCGGGAAAAATAGTGGAAACTATTCTCAAGATCAAAATCGTAGAGAATATAGAAAGACATGGTTTAATGGATCACAGTCAACATGGATTTACCCAAGGGAAGTCTTGCCTAACAAATCTGCTTCGTTGTTTTGAAGGGTCAATAAACATGTGGATAAAGGTGAACCAGTAGATGTAGTGTATTTGGATTTTCAGAAGGCGTTTGACAAAGTCCCTCATGAGAGGCTTCTACGAAAACTAGAAAGTCATGGGATAGGAGGTGATGTCCTTTCGTTGATTACAAACTGGTTAAAAGACAGGAAACAGAGAGTAGGATTAAATGGTCAATTTTCTCAGTGGAAAAGGGTAAACAGTGGAGTGCCTCAGGGTCTGTACTTGGACCGGCGCTTATACCAGGAAAAAGATCTAGGCATCATAGTGGATAATACTTTAAAATCGTCGGCTCAGTGTGCTGCAGCAGTGAAAAAAAAAAAAAACCCAAACAGAATGTTAGGGAATGGTTAATAAAACGGAAAATGTAATAATGCCTCTATATCGCTCCATGGTGAGACCGCACCTTGAATACTGTGTACAATTCTGGTCGCTGCATCTTAAAAAAAAATAGTTGCAATGGAGAAGGTACAAAGAAGGGCAACCAAAATGATATAGGGGATGGAGCAGCTCCCCTATGAGGAAAGGCTGAAGAGATTAGGCCTGTTCAGCTTGGAGAAGAGACGGCTGAGGGGGGATATGATAGAGGTCTTTAAGCTCATGAGAGGTCTTGAACGAGTAGATGTGGATTGGTTATTTACACTTTCGGATATTAGAAGGACCAGGGGGCATTCCATGAAGTTAGCAAGTAGCACATTTAAGACTAATCGGAGAAAATTCTTTTTCACTCAACGCACAATTCAGCTCTGGAATTTGTTGCCAGAGGATGTAGTTAGTGCAGTTAGTGTTGCTGGGTTCAAAAAAGATTTGGATAAGTTGTTGGAGGAGAAGTCCATTACCTGCTATTAATCAAGTTTACTTACGGGCCGATACAGTAAGGACTCGTAAGAAAAAGTGGGGCAGTGCCGGGCGCCCGCTTGTTTGACGTGCGCACATTTTGGTTCACAAGCCGCTCGATTCAGTATTCAAATTAGATGCAAATCCAAGCGGCGGTAAACGAGCGTCCAAAGCGCGTCAATGAAGCGGTAAGCATTCGCAGTCCATTTTACTGTATAGAGCGGTATACAGCGCCTATAAAGTATCCAGGGTGCGCTGGTACTTGTCATTTCACCAGGTAAGTGGATGGTTCTTTTCTACATGATCGGAGGCCCCGCTGCCTTGAGCGCTGTTCATGGACGTCCGAGGTCGGGGCTTCCGTTCATGGACCTTCCCGCCTGTATCCGGGCGTCCATGATCATAGGCCGGACGTCCAAAGTCGGGGCTTCCATTCATGGACGTTCCTGCCTCCGCTGGACCCCGGAACCTCAGGACGCCTAGCAGACGCCGGATGAAGGCATCCGTAGAGGCGTCTGTATAGGTGCCCATAGAGGCGTCCATGCCTCCGCTGGACCATGGAACCTCAGGACGCCTAGCAGACAGATGAAGGCCTGGCAAGCCTCCCATCTCTCCGGCGTCCATAGATGCGTCCATGTCCGGAGCCTCAGAGATGCCCAGAGATGGTTGGTATACTTGAACCCAAACAGAATACATACCTCCTCCGGTCTTGCTGCTGGGTTCTCCAGTTGGATGGGTCCAACAATCTGCTGAGCATTTCGAGCATTTCTCATTCGAGCATTTCTTATTCTGCTTCTCAACCGAATGAAAAATAGCGCCAGAGCCAATATATGCATGTTGTCCATGGCGCTGTCCGGTACGAAGCTGACTGAACACCACACTAATGCCAGGGTCAGGGTAGGTGGTAAATATGCAGGTTAAAGACGCGGTAAATAAGCGGGTTAAAAAGGCGATAATTTGGGCACATGTTACTGTATCGGAGGGAATAGCTAATCCGATCATTAACATATCATATGCATATGGCGGGCGGAAAGGGATACGCGTCTTTTTCTGCAAGAATAAGGATGCGTAAAAGCCGATACTGAATCGTGGGTTTGCCTTACGCGCTCAAAATGCGCGTCCAAAGCGGGTTAAAAAACGGGCAACCGCGGCCACGCTTTACTGTATCGGCCTGTTAGGGAATAGCCACTGCTATTAATTGCATCAGTAGCATGGGATCTTCTTGGTGTTTGGGTAATTGCCAGGTTCATGTGGCCTGGTTTGGTCTCTGTTGGAAACAGGATGCTGGGCTTGATGGACCCTTGGTCTGACCCAGCATGGCAATTTCTTATGTTCTTATGTTTCTTATGTACTTCTCATAGGAACATCGCCGCTGCTGCCACCGTCTTCACTTTTGCTGTTTTGCCCTGAATTGTGAAAGACAACCCAAAAGGGAAAAGCCAATGATCACTCACATCTTCTCTTCAGGACTGTAATTATAGGTTTGAATTGCTGATGTTTCCTTATGGTTATTGGTGACAAGTCTTGGAAAATCTCAACTGTCTGGTCTCTCCATAGTATTAGCCCCATTTTTCTGGCCAGCTGGGCAATCCTTTCCTTGACTGCGAAAGTATGGAAGAATGCAGTAATATCACATGCAAATTTCCACGCTGTGCACCAAGTGACCCGTGGGCCCTCTCCAACTTAATTGTGGGCTCATTTTCCAACATTCCCTCAACTTCCAGGACCATGGAGCAGATACTGCAGACAATTTGAAAATGGTCTCCAAATTCATCTGCTTCCTGTATACCATGCAAGCGAAGGTTTGCCCTACAGGATCTGTTTTCCAGGTCTTCTAGTTTCTCCTCCATATCGCCCGATTTCATAAACACTGCCAGCGCTTCCCTGTAGCTGAGCACATCTGCGGCCTGGTCATCTAGGTGAGTGTCTGTTTCCTCCACTCTCTGCCCCAGTTCTACTACTTTGCCCCACAATTCAGTGACCATTGTGCCAAATTTGGCCTTAATACCAGCCTTATCCTGCCTCACTTCTGAAAACCATTTTTTAAAGTTGGCCCGTAAAGGCACGCCAGATTCGTCCCCGTTCCAACTGGCGATGTCCATATCCGGGGTGCAACTTGCGGCCCCTTCCTCTCAGCCATCTTCCTCCACTTCCTCGAGGCCTGTTGCTTGCACTACCTCCTGATTTGTAAAGAAGTGCTTCAGATCGGGTTGTTTTCTTTTCATTGACATCTTGGCACCTTCGTGCAACGCCAGCACCATCTAAGGGAAATTGTAGAGAGTTCGGTGTACTATGATGGCTAAAGATAGCTAGGTAGGGGAAGGAGCCACAGACTTAAGCCGCCATCTCCTCTGATGTCACTTCCTCCTCAGCAGAACATTTCTGAGAGGAAATATAATATACTTTGTGCATCTGAGGCATATTCTAAGGTACAATTTTTCATTTTCAGAAAAATATCTTTTAACCATTTCAAGTGGGGAAACAAACTTTTTGGAAAAAATTTACAAAGCACAAATTCCTAGATCTAATAGAATTTTCAAACATCTCCATCCACATACGTAATGAAGCATTATCTTTTATTAACACATTTTGAAAAGATTGACTTTCAGAAACCCAATTAGAGAGGGAAGTGTCTAATCCAATAATGATTGATGATGCTCGATTGGAGCAGAAGCATTGGCAGAAAAAGTACAAAATTTAGCTCACACCCCTCAAGAATACCTTCTACCTGTTGCAAGGAGGAAGCAAGATCATTTAAAGAAATATTTTGAGAGGACATTTTAGCACCTCTGTGAAGGGCAGAAAATACAACAGAAGACAAAGTCACAGATATTGGTTGAGACGAAGAAGAGACAGATGACACAGACTCACTCCCAGAAGTTAGAACTTCTCTGTCCAGAACAGGAGATCATGGCAAAACTTACTCTATTACTTCCAAGAGAGGTCCAGTACGTGAAAACTCTCCTGAGCCCAATCTCTTCTCGACCGCTGAGTTACCAATAACAGGGACTGAGAGAGAGAAACAAGGGATGTGAAAGGAGGACTACGATCTTTGGGGCTAAGAAGACATACATTGCTCGGGGGAGATACCGATGGAGCACAATTGGATGTACCCTCAAGAGCTTCCCCGATATGTCTGGTAGATGGAGTAACCCAAGAATCCAGAGTTCCAGAGACTGGAGTGGTAACTGTCACTGCAGATGGCATATTCTGTCCCTTTCTGTTCATGCCCATAAGGTAGCCAAAAACAAAACACTTATTTGATCAGTCTGGGAGATAAGATCTTCCTACAAAAGACTGTTAGGTCCTGCTGGATCCCCACAGGACTCTCCAATGGGCTCACAAGGGGCAGGCTTCTTATGTTCGCTCTTTGGGCTGCAAGCTGATGGCAGCACACCGTAGACCAGCTTGAATTTATGCAGCCAGACACAGAGATGACAGGGAGGAGTCAGCAGCATCTCTGCACCCGCCAGAGTTCAGCATATATGTAGGGTAGTGTCTCACCTCCTCAGGTCTCCCTGTGTTCGCTTCTCTTCTAAATATCTAAAATCTAGTGGGGTAAATTTTCAAAAAGCTTTTGCATGTAAAAATGACAATATACATGCTTAAGTAGCTTCTACTCATGTATTCTGCATTTTATAAAAGTAGAACATATGCACATTTTCACTTTTGCATGCCCATACATGTGCATAAAAAAAGGTGTGGTCTGGGGCAGGTTCAACACTCAGGTACATAAGTTGCTATTTTAAGACACGCACATACATGTACCAACTTTCTCCTATATTTTTACTCCTGCTAGTTATTTGGTGTAAGTGATATTGAATGTGTTTGTGTGGTGCTGACTGGGAGAGAGGTCTGGGTGAACTAGGGGAAGGAGTTCAGACTGAAAAACCAGGAAGTTCCCTGTACGTACCTGGATCAGTCCAGACCGTGGGTTATGTCCCCATTCCAGCAGATGGAGTCAGCAAAAACCTCGAGGGGGCGTCACCATAAGTACTACTACCCCCTCTGCAGGAGTTCAGTATCTTCTGACTCCAGCAGATGCGAGTAGGGTACTTGGGTTTCTCCCAACTTGGTCTAGGTTTTTGACTTTTACCTCTGCTTCTTTCCCTTGGGCTTCTGCCTATTTCTTTTGAATCAAGTTTTCTTGTTTAACTTCTTTTTTTTTTTTTTTTTTTTTTAATTAAAAGGGTTCAATTTTGGGGAGGCGTGGCTTACCCTTTGTCCTGTGTGTCCTTTCCTTTGCTGTGCTACGGACCGGACGGGGTAAGTGGTAGTGTTGGTATCGTCTTTTGTGTTCTTTTCTTTCAGCTCCCCAAACTGCTCTTGCCTCGCGGATGCTGGTGGTGCCGGCCTCTCCGCGCGGGCTAGCCTGAAAGCGGCCATTTTGCAGCTCCTCGTGGGCTGCTGGTGCAGGCAGGCAGGCTTTTCTCGGCGGGCCGTGCGGCCGGGAGGGCCCCCCCGCGGCACTTGTCGTCTTCTCCGCCGGCGGGCAGTGCAGGCCATCGGGCCCCCCCGTGGCGGCGGCGCGCTTGCTCGCGGGACCCCGAGGCTCGATTTTTTTGATTTTTTTTTTTTACTTTATTTTTCGCGGGTTTTCTCCGCGACACTGATGCCGCGACCGATGCGATGCGTGGCCTGCGGCGAACCGGGGTCCCGCATCTCCCGGGAGGGCATCTGTGCACGGTGCCTTCCCGGGGGGGAAGGCACCTCACAGCCCGCCGCTGATTTTTCGTTTCTTGTGCCTTTGCCTGGACGCCGTCGGCCGGCCCCTCCCCCATTCCTGGCGGGAATGGCGGCCATTTTGAGCACCCAGCGTCCGGAGGGATTTCAGGAGACGCCGGATGACAGGGATTCGGCAGTGGCTTCGCCCCCGACCTTGCTACCGGAGCAAGGCCCGCAGGGGCAAGACAGCACGGAGCCACCGCCCGCCGGAGCTCCCCCGGCCAGACCAGGGTTTTCCCCGGAGTTTATACTCCTTATGCACACGGCTTACCTGCAGGGACTGGATGAACCGGTGGGATCCCCCCCTGCCAAGCTGTGCCGGACCTCGCCCGCGGCTCCGGCCCCCCCCCCCCCGTCTCGGCGGGAGTGGGGGCCCCCCGTCCTCCCTCCCGCGTCCGGACGGTTCCAGGACCGGTGGGAGCGGTGCCAGACCCAGAGGCCCTTGATCCTGATTTCCCAGACTTGGGCCAAGGGGACCCCACGCCGGAAGGGGACGATCCGCGTACGCTGCGGCTCTTCCAGAGGGAAGAACTGGAGGAGCTCATCCCACGAATTATTCAGGAACTGGATCTGGACCCGCCGCCAGACCCGCCCGCTCCAGTAGCGCCTGCGGTTGTCACATCCTCGAAGAAGGGGGATCCGGTCCTGGCTGCCCTGCGGCCGAGGGCCCGGGCGTTTCCCATTCACAAATCGTTCCTGCAGCTTCTCACGAGGGAATGGGATACCCCTGAGGCTTCTCTAAAGGTAGGCCGCGCCATGGAAAGGCTGTATCCACTACCACAGGATTTCCTGGATCTCATCAAGGTACCGAGAGTTGACTCCGCAGTTTCAGCGGTCACAAAGAGGACGACAATACCGGTGACGGGAGGGGCGGCCTTGCGGGATACGCAAGATCGCAAATTGGAGATTTTCCTGAAGAGAGTCTTCGAGGTCTCCGCACTGGGTATGAGGGCAGCGATGTGCAGTTCCCTCGCCCAGCGGGCGAGCCTCCTGTGGGTACAGCAACTCCTCACCTCCCAGGATCTGCCTGCTGCGGAGGCCGCCCAGGCGGATAGGTTAGAAGCTGCGGTGGCATACGGGGCGGATGCCTCGTATGACCTGTTCCGAGTCCTGGCCAGGTCCATGGTTTCGGTGGTGGCGGCCAGATGCCTGCTTTGGCTTCGCAACTGGGCGGCGGATTCGTCCTCCAAGTCAAGTCTGGGCTCCCTGCCTTTCAGGGGTAAGTTCCTCTTTGGAGAAGATCTGGACCAGCTCATCAAGTCCCTGGGGGAAAACGCGGTTCACCGCCTCCCGGAGGATAGATATCGTCCTTCTCGGGCGTTTGCTTCTTCCCGGACTAGGGCCAGGGCGCAGCGGCGTTACAGGAACTACAGGCCGGGGGGTTCCCGGCCTGCCGCGCCCAGGTCTCAGCCCTGTTCGCGTTCCTTTCGCGGACGCAGACCCGCCCGCACCTCTCCAGGGGCAGGTAATCCCTCACCCAAGTCCTCGCAATGATGCCAGGCTCGCCCACTCTGCCGTACCCAGGATTGGGGGGCGGCTGACGTTTTTCTACAAGGAGTGGGCGCGGATTACCTCAGACCAGTGGGTCCTGGACACCGTAAAGCACGGCTACGCATTGGAATTTGTCCGCCCACCAAAGGGTCGTTTCATTTTCTCCCCTTGTGGCTCGGCTCTCAAGAGACGAGCGGTGCAGTCAACGCTGGACAGGCTTCAGGAGATAGGCGCTATTGCGCCTGTGCCCTTCGGAGAGGTGGGCTTGGGCCACTATTCCATCTACTTCGTAGTGCCAAAGAAGGACGGATCGTCTCGGCCCATCCTGGACCTCAAGGAAGTCATCAAGTCCCTCCGAGTGGTCCGCTTTCGCATGGAAACGCTGCGGTCGGTGATTACGGCGGTACATCCGGGGGAGTTCCTCGCCTCCCTGGACCTCACGGAGGCTTACTTACATATCCCCATCCGTTCGGACCATCATCGTCTTCTCCGGTTCAAGATTCTGGACCAGCACTTCCAGTTCGTCGCTCTCCCGTTTGGGCTGGCGACGGCACCGCGCACCTTCACCAAGATCATGGTAGTCGTGGCTGCGGCCCTTCGGAAGGAGGGTATTCTGGTCCATCCCTATCTCGACGATTGGCTCATACGGGCGAAGTCCTTCACCCACGGCCAAGCAGCGGTGTCCCGGGTGCTACAGTTCCTGCATTCCCTGGGATGGGTAGTGAATTTTTCCAAAAGCTCCCTCGTGCCCTCTCAGCGCTTGGATTTCTTGGGGGCGACCTTCGATACCCGGCTGGGCAAGGTCTTCCTGCGACAGGACAAGGCGCACTCTTTGCGGGATCACATACTGCGATTCTCTGCGTTGCCAGATCCCACTTCCTGGGACTACCTGCAACTTCTGGGGGTGATGGGATCCACAATCGACATGGTCCCTTGGGCATTTGCGCACCTCCGGCCCTTACAGTGGGCGCTCCTCTCCCGTTGGAAGCCACTCTCGCAGGACTACCAGGTGGTCCTCCCGCTCCCTCAGAAGGCCAGGGACAGTCTGGGCTGGTGGCTGGAGCCGTCCAACCTAGCTCGAGGGGTGTCCCTCGACGTACCGGATTGGGTGGTGGTCACTACCGATGCCAGTCTGGTGGGCTGGGGCGCGGTCTGCGATCGCAGCGCCACGCAAGGAACGTGGTCCGCGGTGGAGGCGACATGGTCCATCAATCGTCTGGAGACCAGAGCGGTCAGGCTCGCTCTGCGCCATTTTCTCCCGCTTCTTCGGAACCGGGAGGTCAGGATACTTTCGGACAACGCTACCACCGTGGCCTACATCAATCACCAAGGGGGCACGCGCAGTCCGCAGGTCGCTCTAGAAGCGGCGCTGCTCATGCAATGGGCGGAGCGCCATCTCGTTCGGCTAGCGGCGTCTCACATAGCCGGAGTGGACAATGTTCAGGCGGACTTCCTCAGTCGTCAACTGCTGGACCCCGGAGAGTGGTCTCTGTCCGAAGAGGCGATGCAGCTCCTCGTCCATCGGTGGGGGGCTCCCCACCTAGATCTGATGGCATCCGCGCTCAACGCCAAGGCCCCCCGCTTCTTCAGTCGGCGAAGAGAACGCGGTGCGGAAGGGGTGGACGCGCTGGCGCTCCCATGGCCGACCCATCTTCTGCTCTACGCGTTTCCCCCGTGGCCTCTCGTAGGCAGGATGATCCGCAGAATAGAAGGACATCAGGGGACGGTGATTTTCGTCGCCCCGGAATGGCCCCGACGACCTTGGTTTGCGGACTTGCTACAGCTGGTAGTCGACGGACCGGTCCGGCTGGGACACCTCCCCCTCCTCTTGCATCAGGGTCCAGTATTTTTCGAGCAGGCAGAACTCTTCTGTCTTGCGGCCTGGCTTTTGAGAGGCGCCGCCTCCGGCGCCGAGGGTATCCGGAGGCGGTAGTGTCCACGTTGCTGCGGGCGCGTAAGACGTCCACGTCGGTGGCCTACGTCCGAGTCTGGAAGGTGTTCGAGCTGTGGTGTACCAGTCAGGACACGAGTCCTACTACGGCTTCGATTTCCCAGTTCTTACAAGCCGGGGTGGACAAGGGGCTAGCCTATAACTCTTTGAGGGTTCAGGTGTCCGCTCTTGGGTCGCTGTTGCGGGCGGAAGGGTCCCTCCTACAACATCCGGACATTGCTCGTTTCCTCAAGGGTGTCAAGCATCTGCGGCCTCCGCTACGGGATCCTTGTCTATCCTGGAGTCTCAACCTGGTGCTTCGCGCCCTGTCGGGGCCTCCGTTCGAGCCACTGCGCAGTTCAACACTTAAGGACCTTACCCTCAAGACGGTATTTTTGGTGGCCATCTGTTCCGCTCGTCGCATTTCGGAGCTGCAGGCTCTGTCGTGCAGGGAACCCTACCTTCGGTTTTCCGATTCTGGAGTTTCGATCCGCACCGTACCTTCCTTCCTCCCGAAGGTGGTCTCTGCGTTCCATATGAACCAGACGGTGGAGTTGCCGTCCTTCTCCTCCTCCGAGCCGAGGTCTCTCCGACTCTTGGACGTTCAACGCACGCTGCGCATCTATCTGGAGGCTACAAACGAGTTTCGGACGTCTGACCATCTGTTTGTCCTTTGGTCCGGACCTAAGAAGGGTTCCCAGGCCTCCAAGACTACCATTGCTAGGTGGTTGAAAGCGGGGATTGCCGCTTCCTACGTTGGGGCGGGGCGGACTCCCCCGCCCGGCATTGTAGCGCATTCCACACGCTCTCAGGCGGCTTCCTGGGCGGAGGTTCGTTCGGTCTCTTCTCAAGAGATCTGCAGAGCGGCTACCTGGAAGTCGTTACACACATTCGCGAGGCACTATCGTTTGCATCTCGCCTCTCCCGTCTCGGGACATTTTGGTGAGCAGGTTCTCCGAGCAGGCCTCGCAGGACCCCACCCGATTTAGGGACGCTTGGGTACATCCCACGGTCTGGACTGATCCAGGTACGTACAGGGAAAAGAAAATTATTACTTACCTGCTAATTTTCGTTCCTGTAGTACCTACACGTTGCTAGGACGCTCCAGTTTTTCGTTGCTATGGTTGACGGCTATTGTTGGCCGGTTTGTATAAACATGATTCAATACGGGGGTTCTGTTTGTCTACTCGGGCTTTGATATACTCGATACTGAACTCCTGCAGAGGGGGTAGTAGTACTTATGGTGACGCCCCCTCGAGGTTTTTGCTGACTCCATCTGCTGGAATGGGGACATAACCCACGGTCTGGACTGATCCATGGTACTACAGGAACGAAAATTAGCAGGTAAGTAATAATTTTCTTGTCTTGATGACCTGGAGGACGACTGAGCAACCTTGTTGACTAATTGGTAAACTGACTAATTTCGCGCGGAAATTATACGTGTGTAGATTTTTAAAGAGGTAGGAAAAGTACTTTCTTTCAGTGCATTGGTATTCATGGTTTCAATGCATTGCATGTATTTACATGAAAGCCTACATACACGCATATGTTGCAGCATAGAGATACGTGTATTCTATAAAATGTATGTATCTAATGCATGTGAGTTATAAAATACTCACATATATCTGTTCCTGGTCATATACATACATATATGCCATCACGTGCAGTTGTTTGAAAATTATCTTCCCAATGTATAAATCTGGGATGGCCAACTCCAATTCTCCAGAACCACAAACGGGTCTGATTTTCATAATACCTACAATGAATGTGCATGAGATATGTTTGTATATACTTGAGGACTAGGTTGATCACCCTTGGTCTAAATGAAAGAGTTAGCTCCCAAGATGTCTAGGGATATTCTGAAAATTCATTCCATTTTTATTCATATAACATTTAAATGCATAACTTCAGACTTGAACACCAAGTACTTTCTTTGAAAACAAAGTATTTAATGATCTAGAAGACTCAGACTTTTGTTTGAATACCTAAACCTTTTTTTTTTCCTTCCAGAAAAAGCAGACATATGTAAATTTAAACTCAAGTTCCCAATATCTTGTGAGTGGAGGCCTTGATAATACAGTCAATATTTGGGATTTAAAATCCAAGAGACTTCATCGATCGATAAAGGTAAAAAGAGTGCATTTTGAGATGGCAAGTGCCGATGCCTTATGTAATTTAGTAAAGTCTCAAAACAGAACCATAGCACCAGCTTGCATCTTTCACAGCTGACCAATTCAGACCTATGTGGCTTTTTGGGACTCGTAGATATTCTTTGTGTGAGAAATGCTTTAGCTTTGAGGATCTAAATTAACCTTAAAACCTGGGAATGTGACCTTTTACTTCCGAACAGAAGTTTTTATTTGTTAGTGTTTTGAATTGAATTTGGATGCTCCTTTTTTTTTTTCCAGGATCACAAAGATGAAGTGACATGTGTAACGTTTAATGGGAATGATTGCTACGTGGCCTCTGGCTCTATGAGTGGTGAAATTATTTTGCACAATGTAACTACTAATTTATCCAGCACCCCCTTTGGTCATGGGAGCAGCCAGGTACAGTATGTGTGCTGAAATTACCCCATCATTAGAATTTCATACTACTACTTTTTCCTGTTTTTAACAGGATTCCAATTTAACATTTGGCTTTGAAATGTATATTGAATGAACATATACAGTAGAGCACCATATGTCTAAAATGACTGGAACATTCCAAGTAGTACATTTTTCCAGATAACAGAAATTCCGGCTCCTCCTTTCTTCTCCCACCCCAACAGTCCAGCGCACCTGTTCTCTTACCTGCTCCTCCTGCCATCGGCATCCTTTCTAAGCAGTTCTCAGCTCGATTAGCTGTTTGACTTGTAGGATGCTCCATAGATTAACACCTCAATTTATGAACATTGTACAAATGTAGCATCTTCTAGGCCTTGACATTATTTTTGGATTAAAGAGCCAACCCAAAAAATCTAGGAGCCACCAGACTAGGGGAAGGAGCAATGGGCCCAAAGAGAGAGCCAGATGTTGATGGCTTTCTCAGCCATTCCTCATCCCTAGCAGTTACCCTCGCTCTGTCTCACACCCCCCACTCAGCAGTTGCCCCCCCCCCTCTCTCCTCAAACATCACATCATCCTCAGCAATCTCTTTTGCTCTTTTCCACCAGTAACTCTCCTCCTCCTCCAGCCCAACAATTGTCAAGCTTTTCAGCCATGCAGGCCGCTGATCATCTCTTCAGCCTGTGCTGGCCGCTCCTCCTCCCATTTCTCGACTCGTGTGGGCTGCTGATGCTTCCTCCTCATCTTCACGCCATTTAAGCACTGATGTCACTGCTGCCTCAGTCTCCGCCTCCTCCTCCCATTGGCCTCCTCTTTGTCTTGTGCAGGCTGCTGCCACTGCCTCTTCAGCCCACTTAGATGCTGCCGCTTCCTTCCATTAGCCACCTGGGCTATAGACACCAATATTCAATTTCTGATTGCCAGGCAAACTGGTCCCTGGTGTTTGTCAAGCCTTGGAGCATTTTCTCCAAGGCTTGAAATGAAGGCAATGAAAATATTAATTCAGTTAAACATCCATAAAGGAAAACTAAATATGGTCACCAAAGGCCTCAAGCTCTGCAACTTGGACTTTCATCATTGGTGAGCAGCTGATGCTAAGTAGAATTCAGAAAAGGAGACCATACGGTATGGAATCATGTAAAATATTCTAAGTACACCATTAGAAGACAACCAGGGAATCTGAGGTGATTCTGACTGATTGGTGCCAGTGGAGATGTTTGTCGCAGCTCTTTCTTTCTTATTTATTCTGTTGAATTTTCCTTCTTCAGTTTTCCTTTTGTTTTCAGTGTGTATGTGAATCCTGCTGATTCTGTCACCTTTTCTTGTCACTGCTTTCAGTTATTTTCTTTATTTCTCTCCCTTCAAGCTTTTGACATTTACATTAGCATGTCAGTTCAACTTGATCTCATACATAGCTGTCATCACTGTCGCATTGTGTTGTCTCAGAATTTTGTGCACATCCACACATACTCTTTTGCATACTGACACACTATCAAAAACACGTTCTTTTAAATCGCATATAACATATACTAACACAGCGTAGGCAGCGCCAGTCCTCGCGTGCCACAAACAGATTTTATTTTCAGGATATCCACAATGAATATGCATGAGAGGTATTTGCATGCACTGCTTCCATTGTATGCAGAGATATTTCATGCATAATCATTGTGGATATCCTGAAAACCTGACCTGTTTGTGGCACCTGAGGACTGGAGTTGCTTACCCTTGTAGTAGCACCTTCAAAGCTCCTTGGGAGCAGCTGCATGTCAATCTCATGAGCATTGTGACCTCAGTTTAGAAGGATTTTCGCTGACACTGGTTCTCTTCTTCCTTCCCAGTAACAAATGAAGTACCAAGTTTTGCTTCTCCTTCATTTCTGTGTTGGACATTTGGGTTCAAACCTCACTTCCATTCAGACTTTTTATGTAGCTTTGTACTGGCACTGGACTTCTGAAATCAGAATGTTGAGCCCTGTCTACCCCCTCCACTACTATCTGTGGCCATTTAAACTCACTTTTTTGCTAAATGGGGAATGTTATTGGTATATAAATTCACAGATTCAAACATTGTGCAGATAACCAAAATAAATTCCTAATTATAAGTTACTGAAGCATTGGTTTACTCTGTTTTGAAAATAACGCCTTGTCTCCCACTTCATTGTAATGCCTATGAAATAGAAAGGGTTCTTAGTTTGTTTTTTTTTTTACTCTAGTGCTTATTCAATCTGAGGTAGATCTTCAAAAGATACGCGAGCGCGTACTTTTGTTCGCGCAGCAGGCGCGAACAAAAGTACGCTGGATTTTATAAGATATGCGCGTATCTTATAAAATCCGGCGTCGGCAGGCGCAAGGGGGTGCACATTTGTGCAACCTTCGCGCGCCAAGCCCAGCGCTTGCTGCCTGTTCCCTCCGAGGCCGCTCCGATTTCGGCGCGGCCTCGGAGGGAACTTTTCTTCGCCCTCCACCCACCCCCCCCTTACCTTTGTCAGCAAAGCTACGCCTGCTGAAAGCAGGCGTAACTTTGCGCGCATCGCCGGCAGCCCCGCTCTGTCCTCCGGTCCCGGGAGCTGGTCCGGAGGCCTCGACCACGCCCCCGGGCCCGCACCCAAAACGCCACGGCATGCCCCGTCCCACCCCTTTTCGAAAGCCCCGGGACTTACGCGCACTGGCGGCCTATGCAAAATAGGTGCGCCTGCGCGCGCAGCCCTTTTAAAATCCGCCTCTATAGATTCACAATTCAAAGGAAGCAATAGCAGCCAGAATGAAAAGTAAAAAAAAAAAAAAAAAAAAAAAAGAATTTGGCATTTTTACAAGAATCTCTCCCTCTTTCAGCCTATTCGACAAGTAAGGTACTCATTTCTGAAGAAATCTTTATTGGGTAGCGTCTCGGATGGTGGAACTGTAACTCTCTGGGATGCCAACAGTCAGAATGCTTTCCATACATTTGACAGCGCTCACAAAGCTCCAGCCTCGGGAATCTGTTTTTCTCCTGTCAATGATTTGCTATTTGTGACTGTTGGTTTAGACAAAAGAATCATTTGCTATGATGCTTCAAGTAAGATGTAAGTATTTCTTTCTTCACAGAAAATATAGTCCAGTCTTGTGAAAATAACTATATAAAAGTATTTGTTGGACTTGGTGACTTTTGTGAATGCCATGTGTGCCTTGACATTTGCATTTCTGCTATGAGATAAAAAAAAAATCCAAAGAATGCAGCTTCTGTATTTTTTTTTCCTTTGCTGGTGTGCTCTAATTTTACTTCATTTTCCCTTTTAATATTCTTTTTTCACATTTAAAGACTATTGAGAACCTTGGTAGCTGAGTCTTCTCTGACTGCAGTAGACTTTATGCCTGATGGGGCCTCTCTGGCGATTGGATCTTCTCGTGGAAAGATCTACCAGTATGATTTACGAATGTTGACATCTCCGGTAAAAACAGTTGGTGGTCACAAGACTTCAGTACAATGCATACAGTTTCAGCATAGTACTACCTTTGCAAAGGTAAGAAACAGCATACATTTTAATAACTGATCTAAGACTGGAACCGTGCCTCCACACCTTCCGAAGGAAACTTAAGACGTGGCTTTTCCTCCAAGCCTTCCCCTAACTCAAATTAACTCGCCATACCCAGATCAAGGAACTGAATGTCTATTAATTTCATACCATATTATATGATAATTACCTAGTTAATTTCTATTGCTCTTACTCCTACTTCACTTATTCCTAGCTACTCTAGCTCCCAAGTTCAATACCCCTGTTTTATTGTAACTTTGATAGTTTCGACCTTTCTTATTTATGTTTACTTTGGTTTTATGTTTACTTTGGGTTTTCCCCTGTTCCATGTAAACCGGCCTGATATGAATCCCATTCATGAAGGCCGGTATAGAAATATTTTAAATAAATTAATAAATAACGAAAATAAAGCCAAAAAAGGTACGATTAAAGACTGATTGCATACTTTATTAGTTGAAATTGTAGGTTGTGATTGAAAAATGTAGTTTTATTTGCTTAGAAGTAAACTTTAAGACCCATGCCTGTTTGCCGGCACACGCTCATGGATGCACCGATTTTTATAACATGTGTGCACATGTTATAATAGCTACCCATGCAGATGATTTTATATTGATGTGTACGTGAATGCAGTCTTGAGCATGCAAGTGGGGGGAATTTTAGTGGGTTTGCTTGGCGACGCATTTGGCCTTTTTCCCAGTTTGTTTATTTAGATGTTTATATTCCACTTTTCACACTTTTTTCAGCGCTTCAAAGTGGATTACATTCAGGTACTGTAGATATTTCCCTATCCCCAGAGGGCTTACAATCTCATAGGGTCATTTTTCAAATCGCGTTATGGCATTTTCACATTCAATAATGCGTTTTCGCATGCGAAAAAAGCCTTAACATGTGCAAAAACACCTTAACGCATGCGATAAGCACCATAACACATTAATATAAAACATGCCCCTTTTTCTACCACATGTGATATTTACAGCAATTTGATAAATCCAGCTCTGTTTGTACCTGAGACAATGGAAGATAATGTTTCTTCCCAGTTTGCCCCAGTAAAGGAAAGGACTTCCTAAACCCGCTACCTAACTTGCCTCCCTTTTAACCCCGAGTCTTATAACATCCGCTGATTAGCTTTGTTTTTATTGTTACATGTCTTACCCACCGACCATATGCATAGTGATAGGGGATCCCTGCATGCACTTGTGTGCTTAACTGATTTCATGGTGCAGTCCTGGGCCACCCACGCCCTGCCCCTTTTTCACAAAATTTTTATTATGTGCGTATTGGGAGATTTGCACTTGGCCGTGACCTTTTTAAAATCTGTGCGGCCGGCGCGCATCCAAGTCGTCTGCGTATCTCCCAGTGTTGCTGCTTGCAAGCCTTTGAAAATTGACCATTAAGGGAGGGAAGGTGTTCATTGTAATTATAAAAACTGGGATTCAATGTCGTGTTTTTTTAGGTTATGCTCTTGTTAACCTCTTTCTCTGAGGCCAAGCAAGATGGTAGTCCTCACACATAGGTGACATCATCAGATGGACCCTGGCATGGAACTTTGATCTCAAAGAATCTAGAACTTTCAAACATGCCCTACTGAGCATGTGCAGCTGTCGTCATCATCCTGCCCCCTAGGCAGAGTCCCTCAGTCTTTTTTTCTTTCCATGGAGCCATGTGGTCAAACAAACTTTGAAATGTTTGTATGCTAATGCCAGAAGTCTAAGAAGTGAGATGGGAGAATTAGAATGTATAGCAGTTAATGATGAGACAGCCTTATTTGGCATCTCAGAGACATGGTGGAAGGAGGATAACCAATGGGACAGTGCTATACCGGGGTACAAATTATATCGCAATGACAGAGAGGAGCACCCGGGAGGCTGTGTGGCGCTTTATGTCCGGGATGGCATAGAGTCCAACAGGATAAACATCCCTCATGAGACTAAATGCAAAACTGAATCTTTATGGGTAGAAATCCCTTGTGTGTCGGGGAAGACTATAATGATAGGAGTATACTACCGTCCACCTGGTCAAGATGGTGGGACGGACAGTGAAATGCTAAGAGAAATTAGGGAAGCTAACCAAATTGGTAGTGCTGTAATAGTGGGAGACTTCAATTACCCTAATATTGACTGGGTAAATGTATCATCGGGACACGCTAGAGAGATAACGTTCCTGGATGGAATAAATGATAGCTTTATGGAGCAATTGGTTCAGGAACCGACAAGAGAGGGAGCAATTTTAGATCTAATTCTCAGTGGAGCACAGGACTTGGTGAGAGAGGTAATGGTGGTGGGGCCGCTTGGCAATAGTGATCATAATATGATCAAATTTGAATTAATGACTGGAAGAGGAACAGTATGCAAATCCACGGCTCTCGTGCTAAACTTTCAAAAGGGAAACTTTGATAAAATAAGAAAAATTGTTAGAAAAAAACTGAAAGGAGCAGGTACAAAAGTAAAAAATGTGCAAGAGGCTTGGTCATTGTTAAAAAATACCATTCTAGAAGCACAGTCCAGATGTATTCCACACATTAAGAAAGGCAAAACGATTACCAGCATGGTTAAAAGGGGAGGTGAAAGAAGCTATTTTAGCCAAAAGATCTTCATTCAAAAATTGGAAGAAGGATCCAACAGAAGAAAATAGGATAAAGCATAAACGTTGGCAAGTTAAATGTAAGACATTGATAAGACAGGCTAAGAGAGAATTTGAAAAGAAGTTGGCCGTAGAGGCAAAAACTCACAGTAAAAACTTTTTAAAATATATCCGAAGCAGAAAGCCTGTGAGGGAGTCAGTTGGACCGTTAGATGATCGAGGGGTTAAAGGGGCACTTAGAGAAGATAAGGCCATTGCGGAAAGATTAAATGATTTCTTTGCTTTGGTGTTTACTGAAGAGGATGTTGGGGAGGTACCCGTACTGGAGAAGGTTTTCATGGGTAATGATTCAGATGGACTGAATCAAATCACGGTGAACCTAGAAGATGTGGTAGACCTGATTGACAAACTGAAGCATAGTAAATTACCTGGACTAGATGGTATACACCCCAGAGTTCTGAAGGAACTAAAAAATGAAATTTCAGACCTATTAGTAAAAATGTATAACCTATCATTAAAATCATCCATTGTACCTGAAGACTGGAGGATAGCTAATGTAACCCCAATATTTAAAAAGGGCTCCAGGGGCGATCCGGGAAACTACAGACCGGTTAGCCTGACTTCAGTGCCAGGAAAAATAGTGGAAAGTGTTCTAAACATCAAAATCACAGAACATATAGAAAGACATGGTTTAATGGAACAAAGTCAGCATGACTTTACCCAAGGCAAGTCTTGCCTCACAAATCTGCTTCACTTTTTTGAAGGAGTTAATAAACATGTGGATAAAGGTGAACCGGTAGATGTAGTATACTTGGATTTTCAGAAAGCGTTTGACAAAGTTCCTCTTGAGAGGCTTCTAGGAAAAGTAAAAAGTCATGGGATAGGTGGCGATGTCCTTTCGTGGATTGCAAACTGGCTAAAAGACAGGAAACAGAGAGTAGGATTAAATGGACAATTTTCTCAGTGGAAGGGAGTAGGCAGTGGAGTGCCTCAGGGATCTGTTTTGGGACCCTTACTTTTCAATATATTTATAAATGATCTGGAAAGAAATATGACGAGTGAGATAATCAAATTTGCAGTTGATACAAAATTGTTCAGAGTAGTTAAATCACAAGCAGATTGTGATAAATTGCAGGAAGACCTTGTGAGATTGGAAAATTGGGCATCAAAATGGCAAATGAAATTTAATGTGGATAAGTGCAAGGTGATGCATATAGGGAAAAATAACCCATGCTATAGTTACACAATGTTAGGTTCCATATTAGGTGCCACAACCCAAGAAAGAGATCTAGGCATCATAGTGGATAACACATTGAAATCGTCGGTTCAGTGTGCTGCGGCAGTTAAAAAAGCAAACAGAATGTTGGGAATTATTAGAAAGGGAATGGTGAATAAAAACGGAAAATGTCATAATGCCTTTGTATCGCTCCATGGTGAGACCGCACCTTTAATACTGCGTACAATTCTGGTCGCCGCATTTCAAAAAAGATATAATTGCGATGGAGAAGGTACAGAGAAGGGCTACCAAAATGATAAGGGGAACGGAACAGCTCCCCTATGAGGAAAGACTAAAGAGGTTAGGACATTTCAGCTTGGAGAAGAGACGGCTGAGGGGGGGATATGATAGAGGTGTTTAAAATCATGAGAGGTCTAGAACAGGTAGATGTGAATCTGTTATTTACTCTTTCGGATAATAGAAAGACTAGGGGGCACTCCATGAAGTTAGCAAGTAGCGCATTTAAAACTAATCGGAGAAAATTCTTTTTTACTCAACGCACAATTAAACTCTGGAATTTGTTGCCAGAGGATGTGGTTAGTGCAGTTAGTATAGCTGTGTTTAAAAAAAGAATTGGATAAGTTCTTGGAGGAGAAGTCCATTACCTGCTATTAATTAAGTTGACTTAGAAAATAACCACTGCTATTACTAGCAATGGTAACATGGAATAGACTTAGTTTTTGGGTACTTGCCAGGGTCTTATGGCCTGGATTGGCCACTGTTGGAAACAGGATGCTGGGCTTGATGGACTCTTGGTCTGACCCAGTATGGCATGTTCTTAGGAGTACAGGCTTTGCATATCCTTGACTGTAAACGTGCGCTAGCATTCTATCTAGACCGTACAGCTGCCCACAGAAAAAGCACTCAGCTATTTATCTCTTTCCATTCCATCAAATTGGGGCAGCCTGTGGGTAAGCAGACTCTCTCCTCCTGGTTAACAGAATGCATATCCTTTTGTTATCAACAAGCAGGCATTCCACTTCAAGACCGTGTTAAAGCACACTCTGTGAGGGCCATGGCGATTTCAGTAGCACACCACGCTCGGTGCCACTTCCTGACATTTGCAGGGCTGCTACCTGGAGTTCCCTCCATACCTTTACAGCCCATTATTGCTTAGACAAGGCCGGAAGACGAGATTCCATCTTCGGCCAGTCTGTCTTGCGCAACCTTTTTACAACTTGATGTACCAACACCCTTCCGCCTGCCCGTTAGGGTTCAGGATGCCCTCTACCAAATTCCACCCCAGTCCTTGTGCCTATTGCACATCTTGGGTACATTTGGTGCATTTCTCGGACATCCTCAACTCGGTACTCACGCATATGTGAGGACTACCATCCTGCTTGTCCTGCGAAAAAGCAAATGTTGCTTACCCTGTAACAGGTGTTCTCACAGGACAGCAGGATGTTAGTCCTCACGAAACTCGCCCACCACCCCGCAGTGTTGGGTTCGTTACGTTTTCTTATTTTATTTTTCAGCACTTCCTGTATCTTTAAACAAGACTGAAGGGGGACCCCTGCTGGCTGCAGGTTTAGTGCCATGCTGGGCATGCCCAGTAGGTGCCAGTCAAAGTTCTAGAAACTTTGACAAAAGTGTTCAGTGATTGGCCTCCATCCTGTGATGTCACCCATATGTGAGGACTACCATCCTGCTTGCCCTGTGAGTCCCTCAGTCATGGACTGAGGGACTCTTCCTAGGGGGCAGGGTGATGACTACAGCTGCACATGCTCAATAGGGCATGTTTGAAAGTTCTAGATTCCTTGAGATCAGTTCCGTGCTGGGCTCCATTGATGTCACCCATGTGTGAAGGCTAACATCCTGCTGTCCTCGGAGAACACGTGTTACAGGTAAGCAACTCCGCTTCATCCAGCCCTTGCATCTTTTGAAGAGTACCTCACTATTTACAAGCATTGCCTCAAATACTTAGTAAAGTCTGATTTTTTAAAATTTGATTTAATTGATTATTAGTAATTGTGAGGAAAGAAGAGATTTGTTTCAGTTTTATTTTTAAGTAATCTTCAGGCCATTAAGTGACTTCTATTATACATTGAGGCCAATTAATCAGCACCACTTAGGTGGCTCAGTGGTGCTATGTGAAAATTCAGCTGCGCTGACCGGCAGCCACTTAGCTAGCTGTTTATCTGGCTAAACTGTTAGCTGGATAAGTGAGGGGCTATTTGGCTGGCCTATAATTAGCCGGATAAACTTATCTGGCTAGCTGTAAGATAGCTGAATAAATTTATCTTACTAACTTGCTCAGTGATCTTCTAATACTTATTTGAATGTTTTAGTACTGTATTTTTCTTTTACCATGTTTCAGTCCAGCGGTGCTAAAAATTCAAGTAAGTCTGCATCCTTGCTGTCTGCTGCCATGAACAAGAGAGCCACTGTTAAAGCAGGTAGTGTCGATGGTGGAAACCAGACTGCCAACACTGCCAGGAGTATCACTTCAGTTGCATCTGTAACTGTTTTACCTCCACCGGTAGCAACATCTGAGGGGAAAGCTATTGATTCAAACCAGGATAAAATTGGTAAAGACAATCAAAATTTGTTGGGTAAGTTACTGTACATTGTACTTCAGTTAATGTGATAGGCATATATGGGTTTGTTAGACTGAAGAAGAAACCTCGCTCCCAGCCAACTTTGTCATATGAAAACATTGTGTTTGTTTTTGGGGGCAATTCTTGGTAATTGCCCCTCCAGAGATTTCATATCTGCTCTGTTGACACTCCACTTTGGGTTTTTAATAATCCTATGTGTTCCTCATAGATGCTAAGCATCTCCAGGTCAGATTCCTATCACTTCAATAATCATGGTGTACTCACACGCACCTTATCATCTGGATAGCTTTCCAGCTTCTTTAATGCAAACAGGGATGAGCGAGATATGAGGAAGATGAGTGCCTGTGTTTAAATCATTGCATTCACACGCCTAAGCTAGTTGGCAATCAGAAAACATAGTGTGATGGATGCAGAATGGCTCTATCAGATTTATTACATCCTGTCTGGAAGATCAGCAGCAGTATCTTGAGCCATCACTGACGTATTAAAAGTGAATTTTAAAAAGCAACCCACAGTTACATATCTCTTGAGCTCATTTTATAAGGGAATGTTAAATGACTCCTCAGTCACATTATAGTTATTTTTTCACAGTAAAGTTTGATTACAAAATTGCAATAAACACAGGCAGTTAGTTTTGCTCAATACTACTCCTGCTGCCGCCATGCTTCTCTGTGGAGTGTGATAGTGGCTTGGACCAATCCCAGTTGCTCCCCAAGATGTACCAGCAATGAAATACAGTCTTGTATTTGGAGCACCATGTGAGCAGTAATAAGTATCATTTTCTCTCGACTCCTGTAGTATTGAGTTTGTAAAGAGTAGTCTCCAATCTAAACCTGATTCAAACTCTTTGACCCACTGTATCCCCCAAAAATCACTTGAAGGACTGAATCTAACAGTTAATTTTGTACAATAAGATTCAAATCCGACATATTTAGAAAACTGGGAAAATAAGTTTGCAGCTGTAGTTTGAATTTCTTCAGTGTCTGTATAACTGTTAGCTGATTTTGTGCAGGACCCTCTCATGACAACTTTGGACAATGCTCAACCCAATTTGAATAATCTATTGTCAAATTATTTTAAGAATATTTGCAGAGCATGTTCTTTTGGTTGTCCTCCATAGCAACACAAAAAATTAGAATCATAAGTGAACTTAGAACAAATTGTATCAAGTAGGTTAAACTCTAATGGACACACCCTTTTAAAGTATAGCTGGATTAATAATCTGTCAATGGACACCTTTATTTTAAAATCTTCATCAGAGACGATGAATTAATCGTTTTATATATGAAAATGCCATGACCAACTTTGGACTTTGCTACTCTGTGGTGATGTAGAAATATATGTGGAAGATGCAGTACATGGCATAGAGGATAAATGCTTTTCTTGGGATGACCACCAAAGTTAATAGGGCAAGTAAGATTTGGTAACATAAATTATTTTCCCCAAGGCAGTTTTACAGAACTGTCATATATAATTAGTAGTCAACATTTTCTTTGTGTTTCAGAATATTTGCAGTGGTGTGTTTTGTAAACAGATTTCCTGTCAGGAAGGACTGTAATTTGTTTGACATGAGATGTAATTTTATTTCACAAGGCTGTAAATGTGCTGACAGTGTTGTTCTGTTGAAGGCGTACCGCGCAGCACCAGCCTTGATGTAATTCCATCCAAGGAAACTGATTATACAAAAAGTTCAGACGTGAAAAACTTGGATACATTCGGAAGAAGCAGCTTAGGTGATATGTTCTCTCCTGTCAGAGATGGTAAGTTTATCAGTTGTCAGATCTTTAAGTACTCCCTGTGCCTACAATTCTTGCCAAGTTTCCAGTCCAGCACAAACCTAGTAACATAATTTGTTTGTCTGCTGGTCTCCTTCAGACTTTCACATTTAGTCATCTTAGCTGCCTCTCTGGCAGCCTCCTAGTGGTAAGAGAAAAAGCCCATTGTTTTTCACTGTACATGGTACATAAACCTGCAATTAAAAGTCTAAATTGCATTAGTGTAGAAAGACAGTATAAACTTGAGAGTGCTAGGTATGCCTGGTGGCTGGATTTAGACCCCCATGATACAGGATTCTGCAAGAAGCCCTGATGCGTGACTTCTGGCCTCAGAATTGTTCTGACCAGAGTTAGGGGAGCTCTTAAAAAGAAGTCTGGGTGGGGGGATGGAATCCCTGGGTAGTTGTGAGTGAAGCATCATGGAGCTAGAATACCAGTTCTGGTTGGTTTGAGCTTGAAGAAGGAGAGAGGAAGAACTTACTGACCCAAAAAATAGTATTACATTATAATCGCAGTTCCCAGTTTCTGCATCAGATATTTTCAAGGTTCTGTGGCAAAAGTTAGCAAAATCTGTGCAGATTTCTCAAAATTATGCAGCAATTACGTGGCAAATTTATATTTTTGCATAAAGAGTCACATGCAAAAAAAAAAGACAGTTATTTTGTTGAAAACATTTCACATTGGTTTTTAAACATAAGAACATAAGAAATTGCCATGCTGGGTCAGACCAAGGGTCCATCAAGCCCAGCATCCTGTTTCCAACAGAGGCCAAACCAGGCCACAAGAACCTGGAGTTACCCAAACATGAAGAAGATCCCATGCTACTGATGCAAGACTTGCCCAACCCCCCCCCCCCCCAAGACATACCGAAAGTCCCTGGTGGTCCAGCGGGGTCCCGGGAGCGATCTCCCCCTCCCGGGCCATCTGCCGCCACCAATCAAAATGGCACCGACGGCCCCCTGCATCCACCATGCGACAGGGGCCATCAGTGCCATTGGCCAGCCTCTGTCACATGGTAGGAGCAATGGAAGGCCCGTGCCATTTTTTAAGATGGCACCGATGGCTCCTGTCACATGGCAAGGGCAAAGGGCCACTGGCGCCACCCTGACCAGTGGCAGCCGACGGCCCGAGAGGGGGAGATCGCCCCCGGGACTCCGCTGGACCACCAGGGACCTTCATGAAGTCCGGGGGGGGGGGGGGGGGTTTCGGGAGGGTGGGGGTTGCAACCAACTAAATTTGAATGGTTGGGGTGGGGCTTGTGTTATTTTTTTTAAATGTGCTCTTTCTCCCCCCTAAAATACAATAAGAAAACCACACGAAATTTCGTGGGTTTTCTTATCATTTCGTTGCCCCCCCATAAGGCAATGAAATAGGAAATATCATCTCTATTTCCTATTTTGTTGCAAACGAATTCACATCCCTAACTATTACTACTATTATTAAACACGAATATAGTGCTACAAGACATTCTCTGCTCCTAGGAGTTTACAGTCTGATTCAGTGATTCCAAACCTTGTCCTGCAGGTACACTTAGCTGGACTAGTTTTCAGTATATCTGTAATGAATATGCATGAGAACAATGTGTATGCATTGGATCTCCAAAGTATGCAAATACATTTCATGCATATTTATTATGGTTATCATGACAACCATGCTGGTCAGGTATGCCTCCTGGACTAGATTGGAAATTGCTGATCTAGACAAGACAGACAGACAGACAAGACAAATAAGCATTTGGGGAGAATGAGAGAAAACATTCAGTCTCAAAGGTGGATTAATAGGTGCAATTTAAATGATGACAGGGACCATTTTATCTCTGTACAGTAAAACAAAACTGCAATAAAAACATAATCAGCATATATGTAGCACACCTATTGGTAAAGCGGAACAAATTGGACTGCTAGGGATCCCTGCACAGAAACTACACATTAACAGACTACTTCACCTCGGTTGCACACACAGAGAACAGACAGGCCCCCACCAAATACAGAATAAGGGGAGACAAATTAGAACTAGAAATCTGCAAACAAAAACTGGATTCTTCTTTGCCCTGCCATCAATTCCAGTCTCTCCCCTCCCTTTCTGTCTCTGCAGCGGTCCCAGAGAGGAAGGAATGCCTTAACTGTATACAAATCCCCCAGAATTTACAAAGTACACTAATCAAGTAAAGACATAAACGTTTTAACTGTGAAATGTCACTTGTTTTGAATTGAATTACAGTGCAACCATCCTTTTTATGTTTTATTGAGAAAGTCTTTGTCTTTCCAACAGTTTTTCCAGCAGTTTTTCATGTTAATTACACAGAAGAATACATGGGCAAATATTAGACACTTGGGGCCGGATTTTAAAACCTATGCGTGTGGGGTACATTTGTGCATGCTACGTGGCGCGCACAAATGTACACCCGATTTTATAACATGCATGTGCAGCCCAGCGCATGTTATAAAATCCGGGGTTGACGCGCGCAAGGGGGTGCACACTAGTGCACCTTGCGCGCGCTGAGCCCTAGGGGAGCCCTGATGGCTTTCCCCGTTCCCTCCGCCCCCCAGCCCTATCTAACCCCCTCCCCCCCACCTTTGTTTAATAAGTTGTGCCTGTCTCCGGGTAGGCATAGGTTGTGCGCGCCGACCGGGTGCCGGCGCGCGATCCCCCGGCACAGCCACTGTGCCGGAAGTCTCTGTCCTTCTCTGCCCCTTTCACAAAGCCCCGGGGCTTGCGCGCGTCGCCGGGCCTATGCAAAATAGGCTTGCCGCGCGCAGGAGCGGTTACGCACGTAAATCCTTTGAAAATCTGGCCCCTGGTATCAGATAGAAAAGGGGGTTGAATTTGCACATGTCTGAGCCAGTTTATTTATTTAGTAAATTTTTTATTCCGTCGTTTAGAGCAATTCCTTCACAACGGTTTACAAAAAGGCATATAATATAGCAGCGGTGTAAAAGAAATAAAATTTTGGTGAAGTGCCAGTTATCAAGGCTTCTATAAATTGAAATTAATACTGCCTTTGCCAGTTGTAGATTTCTAAAACATGTCCAGGTCTCTGTAGGTGTTTTATGGCAGGTCACAATTGCAGGTGCTAGAATCTTTGTATAAAGATGTCCCTTTAGAAGAATTTCATCACTTCATCCAGGAATGATATCAAAATCATCTTTGGTTTAATTAATTTTTGTTTCTTGTAGTTATATGCTGCCCTGATGGTGGCTTACAAAATTTGAGGTCTTTGAGAGATCAAACTTGCTCTTTCTCTATCCACTCTTATCTTGTCCCTCCCTTCCAAGACAGGAGGGAAGTGGCTGGATTACAAAACAGAGTGCCTTTTTTTCTGCGGACAAGAAAAATAAATACAGCCACACAAGATGGGTAATGTCATCCAGTGGTACCGAGTTGGTCAATACTCTCTTCTATCTTAGAAGCTTTTAATTGCATCTTCTGAGCATGCGCAGGAGCTCCTGTTCAGATGTCACCATATGCCTCTCCGTTTTTTGTTTTTTCTTTTCGTCCACTTTGCGAACAGTTCAACTCTTTCTTTCTCGTCATTGCATTTATAAAAAATAAAGATTGGTGAAGAAAAAAAAAAAAGTTTTTGGTGAAATCTTCATCCATCAGGAAAGGTAAAAGTTCTTTCAAATCTTGTGAAAGGTGTCAGCACAAGAAGGTTGCAGCAGACCTGCATATCCTGTGCTTACATTGTCTACGACTGGATTTTGATAGTTGTGCTTGTGACCCCTGTGGCAGAATGGCCCCTGGTTGATATCATTCTGGGACCTCAGGCTAAAGTATAAGGTCCAAGAATGCTATCATAAAGGAGGATCAAAACCATAAAAAAAAAAAATATAAGAAACTTCCAATTTAAAAAAAATCATAGGAAAAGTCGAAAAAACATGGATCTGAGTGCCAAGGAGCTGAGGGAAACAAACAGCACTGAAAAAACTAAGCAGAACCAGGGAGGGTAACTTCAAAAGGTCTGTGCGGGCATCCATGTGCACGCCGATTTTATAACGTGTGCATGTGCACATATGGAAGGGAAATTATATAACATGCGTGCGGCGATACGATAGACCCCAATCCCAGTTCCTTCCCAGTCCACTGCAGTAAAGGAGTGAACTGGGAGGGAACATTTTAACCCCCTATTAACCCTGACCCCTAAAACCCCGCTAACTACCCTACATCATTTTATTTTACAACTTACCTGCTCTCTGGAGCAGCAGCAGGTTGCGCGTGCTGGCCGGATCCCAGCACGTGCTTCAGCGGGACAGTGCCTAATGGTGCTGTCCTGGTCCGCCCAAACCCTGTTTGTTTTGGCTAAAACTATTCTAATGCATGTACTGAGAGATACATGCATGGCTGTGGGTCATTTAAAATCCACGCGGCGCAGCCACGCACATATCTCCAGGAATCGCCGCTCGCAGGGCTTTAAAAATTAGCCCTTAAGTACGATGCAACACTACAGTGCCATAAAGCCACAACACAAAAGCGTCTGTGCCAAATAACCATGGCATTGGCAGTACCAACAAAACTGGCGCCCAGATTATGCCGTGTAACGAGCAGCTACAGAAGCTAGCGCAGAGAAGTCTGCATAAGAGTGCTTCGGTGCAGAATCTTCAACACCCACATAAAGCAATGCCAAAAGATACTGGCGTAGAAATAACAAAAAAATTAGAACATCTAGTTCAAAAAGCAGTAGTTCGTTTCCACTAGTTTTACTACCAGAACGACCTCCATATGCAAGTAAAACAGAACCAGTTTTTCCTTTTCCATCACTGCCAGATTGCTACTCATTTGTCTAAAAGCTATGGACAGATTTTGTGAAAATATACAATAAAGAAAAGCCTAGTAAAGAACCATTAATCCAAAGACCTTTTCTAGAGAGGTTAAGAACTAAAAGCAAAACTTCATGCACCATACTTTATGAAGGATAAGATTAAAAGAAGTTTAAGATATGCCGTACTGGGTCAGACCCCAAGGGTCCATCAAGCCCAGTATCCTGTTTCCAGCAGCAGCCAATACAAGTCATAAGTACCTGGCAAATACCCAAACATTAAACAGATCCCATGCTACTAATGCTGGCAACAAGCAGTGGCTATTACCTATTGATTAATAGCAGTTTATGGACTTCTTCTCCTTCACATTTACCCGTTCAAGGCCTTTCATGATTTTGTAGACCTCTCATATTCCCCCCTCACCTGTCTCTTTTTCAAGCTGAATAGTCCTAACCTCTTTAGCCCTTCCACATAGAAGAGCTGCCCCATTTCATTTATCATTTTGGTTGCCCTTCTCTGTACTTTCTACAGTACAACTATATATTTTTGAGATGCGGCAACCAGAATTGCACACAGTATTCAAGGTGCTATCTAGCCATGGAGTGACAGAGACATTATGACATTCTCTGTTTTATTTGCCATTCCCTTCCTAATAATTCCTAACACTGTTTGCTTATCAACTATGACACCTAAATCTTTTCCCTGTGTGGTAACTTCTAATTTGGAACCTAACATTGTATACCTATAGCATGGGCTATTTTTCCCTATATGCATCACCTTGCCCACATAATATTTCATCTGCCATATGGATGTCCAATCTTCCAGTTTCATAAAGTCCTTCTGCGATTTAGCACAAGCAGATTAACTCCTATGAATAATTGTGTTTCCTGCAAATTTGATCAACTCACTCTCTTACCCCGTTCCAGATCATTTATAAATATATTAAAAAGCACCATTCCCAGTACAGATCCCTAAGGCATGCCACTGTTTACCTTTTTCCACTGTGAAAACAGACAATTTAATCCTGCTTTCTGCTTCCTGTCTTTTAACCAGTTTGCAATTCACAAACTGACATCTCCTTTCAAACAAGAAAAGACACTAAATCACAGTCCATATCACATAAGAAAACAATATTGGAAGAGTCACAGAATTTCTTGACTCAGATTGTTTATTGGATTTCCAATCCCTGGACCCAACCTTCTGTCCCATCTCTGGAACTAGGCAGAGCCTCAACACCACCAAAATATGCAGCCTATTCAGTTTTCCTAAAAAAAAAAAGTCAGAAACTATACCTTTCAAACTGGAAATAGAGGTAAGAACAGCAGAACTCTAAAGATCTCTTCGTTATACAACCACCCAAATAGTGAAAAGTAGTACCGATGCGACGGGCAATGTAGAATGTTCAGACAAAAATATGTGCCCTCTGTTGCGAAGAACATAGACATCAAATATAGGTAGGGTTCTTTGTTTTCAGTTTCTATTTTATTTTGCCTGTGAATTTCAAATTGTGATTAAAAAAAAAATCAGTGGAAAAGTAATTATTGCATTAATTTTGTTATAAAATTGAAATCTCCTGGAAAAATAAAAACTAAAAATGAAGGTCCTTAAATATAGTGGGACAGATTTTCAAAGGGGTACACGCGTACCCCCCGAAAACCTGCCCCAAGTTCCCCCTGCGCGTGCCGAGCCTATGTTGAATAGGCTCAGTGGCGTGCGCAAGTCCCGGGGCTTTCCTGGGGCACGTGTCCGGGGCGTGTCGCGGCGACGCGTCATCCGGGGGCAGGGCCGTGGGCGTGGTTCCGGCCCAGGGGTGTTTCGGGGCATGGCCGAGGCCTCCGAAACAGCTCCCGGGCCGGGGAATCGTGCAGCTGGCGCGTGCAACTCTTCAAACAAAGGTGGGGGGGGGGGGGGTTAGATAGGGATGGGGGGGTGGGTTAGGTAGGGGAAGAGAGGGGAAGGTGCGGGGGGGGTGGAAGGAAAGTTCCCTTCGAGCCGCTCTGATTTCGGAGCGGCCTCAGAAAGAACGGAGGCAGGCTGTGCGACTCGGCGCGCGCAGGCTGCCGATTTTGCACAGCCTTGCGCGCACTGACCCCGTATTTTAAAGGATACGCGCGGCTACGCGCGTATCCTTTAAAATACGGCATACTCTTGTTCGCGCCTGGTGCATGAACAAAAGTACACGCGGGCGTACTTTATTAAAATCTACCCCAGTAGGTGCCCAGGCCACCATAAAGTACAGCTTTCACACAATTTTTGAGTCAACCATGGAAAAAACGCAAAAGGACCAAAACATTCTCAAATAACCCTCCAGGAAAATATTCTAGAATACCAGATATGAGAAAAAAGGGTATTCCTGGAGGGCACACTTCTGTCAAGAATTGAGGCTCACCAATTACATATGATCCAGTACCTCTTGAATAACCTACAAAGGTTCCAAGAATATTCCAAAAATATTACCAGAGGACAAACTAAGGCAGTTTAATAAAGTGTCAGAAACAGATGACTGTGCAAAACATTTAACATAATTGATCTATGACTCATTTGATACTGCCTCAAGAAAATCATCTTCGGTATAGCAGCAAAATTAGCATGTCTGCATGCATCTGGGCTCAGGGAAGATGTTCATGAAGAAATTGTTTGACACTCCCTGTGCAGGCAATAACTTATTCAGAGAAAAAATTAAGGAGACAGAACATAAGAAATGCCATTCTCAGTCAGACCAAGGTCCATCGAGCCCAATATTCTGTCTGACAGTGGCCAGTCTGAGTCACAAGTGCCGGTTAGATCCCCAGCAGTTACGTTTCTTGTATCTTACTTCCAGGTATAGCTGCCTTTCCCAAGTCTACCTGGCTAATAACTGTGTATACACTTTTCCTTCAAGAAATTGTCCAATCATCTTTTGAATACCACTATATTAGTTGCCTTGACCACATCCTCTGGCAACAGATTCCATAGCTTGATTGTGCACGGAGTGAAAAAATACTTTTTATGATTTGTTTTAAATCTAGTTGCTAGTTTCATGGAGTTCATTGTTTCCTATTAACTTGTTCTACCCCATTCATAATTGTATAAATTCATTCATATCCCTTCCGTTGGCTCTTTCGCAAACTAGAGACCTAATCTGTTTAGCTTTTCCATAATGGAGCTTTTCCACCCTTTTATCATTTTTGTTGCTTTTCTCTCTACCTTTTCTATGTCTGTTATGGCTTTTTTGAGATGAGGCAACCGGAACTGCACACAGTACTCCAAGGTGCAGCCACACCATATATCTATACAAAAGTATTATGATATTCTATTCTTTCTAAATAATTTCTAACATTCTATTTGCCTTTTTGACCACTGCTGCACACTGAGACAAAGATTTCAAGGTATTGTCCACAAGAACTCCGAGGTCTTTTTCCTGGGTGGTGACTCCTAACACGGAACCAAGCATTGTGTACTAGTAATTGGGATTATTTTTCCTTATGTGCATTATTTTGCATTTGCCCACGTTGAATTACATCTGCCATATAGAAGCCCAGTTTCCTAGCCTCAGAAGGTCCTTCTGCAATTCTTCACAATTTGCTGCCATTTTAATGACTCAAAATAATTTTGTTACCTGAAATGATCTCAAGAGTGAATTGAGGTGTGTGGAAATTGATAACATAAATACTAAATCCACCACAACCCTAAAATAATAATGTTTTTAAGTATTTTAGACCATCATACTAGGCGTCATCAAGGTGATGTATTTAAACATGCACGCAATTTTCTGCCTTACGTTTATTGGTTTATTGTTCCTGTTTAATGTTCCTTGTAAAAAGCCCCGGTTGGACCTCACAGACCAGGGCAACTTATCGTTTCATGTAAACCGGATTGATTTGTATTGTATACAGGAATTACGGTATATAAAAATTCAAAATAAATAAATTCAAAATAAATAGACCAATGATTAGACATTTTATTTAACAAAAATCTCCAAATTCATCAGTGTCCCAGTGACAAACTTCTTCCTTTTTTTGTTTTTTTTTAACTTATGCATTTAAAATAATTCTCATTATTCGAAAGAAAGAGAAAACAACACTTACTTGTATAAATCTAGTTGTATTGATGAAATGCCAAGCTTATATACTGAACGCCTTACATACGAATCTGGAGAGTATTCGAAGCCTGGTGCAAGGACCGTGGGATACTCCCGTGGATAGCCAACATTCCCATGATTCTGGAGTTCCTACAGGACGGTATGAAGAAGGGGTTGTCAATCAACTCCCTCAAGGTCCAAGAAGCCACACTGTCCTGCTTCAGAGCCGAAGTGGACGGTATCTGGCTATCAACCCATCCGGATTTGTCCAGCATCCTGAAAGGGGTTAAACAACTCTGACCACCCCTAAAGTGGCCAGTGCCTCTATGGAATCTCAATCTAGTATTAGACTTCTTAGCTGGGGCTTCCTTCAGACCAACACGCGGTCTGTCACTATGCTTCTTAACATTGAAGATGGTATTTCTGGTAGAAATATGTTCAGTTCGTCGCATCTCTGAACTACAGGCACTATCCTGTCGGGAACCATTCCTTAGGTTCACACCTGGAACCATACAGCTGCGCACGGTCCCCTCCTTCCTACCGAAAGTGGTTTCCGAGTTTCACTTGAACCAAACCATCTCATTACCATCTCCCGATGAACATAAGGGCTTGGAAGACTCATGCCTTCTTTGCCATCTAAATGTTGGCAGACTCCTAGTGCAATACCTGGAAAGATCAGAACCGGTGCGCAAAATGGATCGCTTGTTCGTTCTTCACAGTGGGAAGAAACATGAAGAAGCGGCCTTGCGGGCGACCATAGCCCGTTGGATCAAAGAAGTAATCAAGGCAGCCTACATAGAGGCAGGAAAGCCCTTACCACTACAGGTTAAGGCTCACTCTACGAGGGCACAGGCAGTTTCTTGGGCAGAAACCAAGCTGCTGTCGCCCGCCGAGATCTGTTGGGCGGCAACGTGGTCCTCCATACAGACCTTCTCCAAGTTCTATCACCTTGATGTTCAAGCCCGGGAAGAAGCAGCCTTTGCAAGGGAGGTACTAAGTGGGCCACGAGCAGCCTCCCGCCCTGTCCGGGAGTAGCTTTTGTACATCCCACTGATCCTGAGTCCATCTGGCTACATGCTAGGAAATGGAGAAATTACTTACCTGATAATTTCGTTTTCCTTAATGTAGACAGATGGACTCAGCATCCCGCCCACGGCTATTACCGCAGATTGCTTTACTGTCCTTTTCAGCAGTAACGACTTCCACTTCTTTTGGCCAGTGCTGATAGCTGCTTCTGGTCAGACCTAGACAATGGGGAGCGGTGACAGCCAACACCACTCAGGGTCTAGTTTTTGATCCCATAGCCAATCATCTCCCTTCTCTTCTGGTAGTAGGACAAATTCAACATTTTCTTGTAATGCTTGTTAATTTGTGAAAATGCAATAAATTAAAAAAAAAATTCAACATTTTCTGGAGAAATGGCGTCAAATAATCAAGGTCACCTGTGACCTTAAGATTGTTCAGCATGGATACTGGTTGTGTCTCTCCTGGCCCCCATCCAGATCTAACTTATCTCCCACAGATCCCTCTGGAAGTACAATCACTTCTCAAGCAGCAGACAGTAGAGCTAATTCAATCATTGCAACACGTGCAGGATTTCTATTCCAGGTACTTTCTTTTCCCCAAAAGGTTGAGGGAATTGTGACTAATCTTGGACTTGAGGAGGTCTATATTCAAAAGCATTTAGCCAGCTAACTCAGAAGTTAGCTGGCTAAATGTTAGCCAGGTAAGTTAGCCAACTAACTCCAATATTCAGAGTTAGCTAGATGTAGCTGGCTAGGTCTTGTTAGGCCAAAGAGCTGTTTTAAAGTTAGGAGGCTATAGTTAGCTGGCTGATTTTAAGATAGCCAGCTATATTCAGTAGTGTAGTTTCACTATTGAATATACCTCCAAAGTTAGCCAGATACATTTATCCAGTTAACTTTGCTAGCTGAACTGGGTGTGAATATGAATTTCAAGGCTTCTGAACTAGTATATCTTCCAGGATAAATTCAAAATAAACAGGCACAATTCTCTCATTTATTCTTCAGGATGAATGGATGTGTGCCCTGGATCCCAAGGAAGCCTATACCCACAACCCCGTTCATCCTTCTCATTGGCATTACCTAGTGGAATCCAAGTGGATTCTTCCCACTACCAGTACAAAGTTCTTCATCTGTTTTTCTGCTCCCAGAATCTTCATGAAGTGCTTTTCGGTGGTGGCAGCATGCTTGTGTTGTCATGGAATACAAGGCTTTCTGTACTGCGATGATTGGCTGATTGTAGCATAGTCACAAGAAGCAATTCTCCACTCTCTGGACAAGACTATTCACCTGCTATAGAGTTTAGGATTTCTTATCAGCTTTGAGAAATCAAACCCCAAGTTCATAGGAACATACATAGACTCATTTCTTAAAGAGAGTATTAGGGATGTGAATCGTGTCCTCGATCGTCTTAACGATCGATTTCGGCTGGGAGGGGGAGGGAATCGTATTGTTGCCGTTTGGGGGGGTAAAATATCGTGAAAAAATCGTTAAAAATCGTGAAAAATCGAAAAAATCGAAAAAACCGGCACATTAAAACCCCCTAAAACCCACCCCCGACCCTTTAAATTAAATCCCCCACCCTCCCGAACCCCCCCCCAAATAACTTAAATAACCTGCGGGTCCAGCGGCGGTCCGGAACGGCAGCGGTCCGGAACGGGCTCCTGCTCCTGAATCTTGTCGTCTTCAGCCGGCGCCATTTTCCAAAATGGCGCCGAAAAATGGCGGCGGCCATAGACGAAAAAGATTGGACGGCAGGAGGTCCTTCCGGACCCCCGCTGGACTTTTGGCAAGTCTCGGGGGGGTCAGGAGGACCCCACAAGCTGGCCAAAAGTTCCTGGAGGTCCAGCGGGGGTCAGGGAGCGATTTCCCGCCGCGAATCGTTTTCGTACGGAAAATGGCGCCGGCAGGAGATCGACTGCAGGAGGTCGTTCAGCGAGGCGCCGGAACCCTCGCTGAACGACCTCCTGCAGTCGATCTCCTGCCGGCGCCATTTTCCGTACGAAAACGATTCGCGGCGGGAAATCGCTCCCTGACCCCCGCTGGACCTCCAGGAACTTTTGGCCAGCTTGTGGGGGGCCTCCTGACCCCCACGAGACTTGCCAAAAGTCCAGCGGGGGTCCGGAAGGACCTCCTGCCGTCCAATCTTTTTCGTCTATGGCCGCCGCCATTTTTCGGCGCCATTTTGGAAAATGGCGCCGGCTGAAGACGACAAGATTCAGGAGCAGGAGCCCGTTCCGGACCGCTGCCGTTCCGGACCGCCGCTGGACCCGCAGGTTATTTAAGTTATTTGGGGGGGGGGTCGGGAGGGTGGGGGATTTAATTTAAAGGGTCGGGGGTGGGTTTTAGGGGGTTTTAATGTGCCGGCTCACGATTCTAACGATTTATAACGATAAATCGTTAGAATCTGTATTGTATTGTGTTCCATAACGGTTTAAGACGATATTAAAATTATCGGACGATAATTTTAATCGTCCTAAAACGATTCACATCCCTAGAGAGTATTCCTACCCATTGGTCAAATGACCACCATGTCCCTGCTCATCCAGAAATTACTGTCTAATCCGACTTCCTCAGCCAGGAAGCTCCTTATACTCTTAGATCACATGGTGGCGACTAACCATGTATTCCCAATAACGCCTTCACATCCGTCATTGACACTGGAATCTGAGATCTCAATAGGATCACCTCGTACAACCTTTGTCTTCTGTACTGCAGATCACGTCACAAATAGCAAAGGACTTGAAGTAGTGTTTGCAGCCCCATGTGCTGCAGAATGGGGTCCTGATTCAACTACCTCCCCATCAGCTCTTTTTCATAATGAGTGCTTCTACCAAAGGCTGGGGGCCCATGTGGGATATTTTTGTACCCAAGGAGTTTGGTCTCCTCAGAAAATCCTCTTTCAAATCAATCTCTTGGAGTTAAGAGTGAAACTGCAAGTTCTAACCGCCTTTACACACTACCTCTGAAGAAGTAGCATCCTGATAGAATCAGACAATCAAGTAAACATTTTCTATGTCAGCAAGCGGGAGGGAACGGGATCATGGCAGCTCTGCTGAGAGGTGTTGAAGATGTGGAATTGTGAGAAAAGACTTCAGGCCACTTACCTATCAGACATATCCAACACTTTTGCAGATCACCTGTGCAGAGTTTTTCGACTTCATGAATGGTCTCTGCAAACACTTTTTTAGACTTTTGAGGTCTACTAACAGTCAACCTGTTTGCAACACAACAAAACTAAATCAATTCTGCTTAATTCTATCAAGCAATTGAGAACTCGCTCAAGAAGCTTTCCTTATATATTGGGTCCAAAGTCTCATGTACACGTTCCTGCCAATACCTCACATTGCCAAGATAATACAGAAAGCCCTTCAGGACTGCACTTGGCTGGCCCTGACAAATTTGGTATGCATATCTAGTCAAGCTTTCCAGCAGTCTTCCCATACCTCTAGGGTCAGACCATACTCTTCTAACTCAAGATGATGTGACTCTCATTCCAATCTCTCAGCCCTCAACCTCATAGCTTGGATGTTGAGCACACAGTGATTGAAAATCTCTATTTATCATTGGAAATCCAAGACACATTAGTTTCCTTTAGGAAGCCTTCCACCAGAAGAAGCTACATGTTCAAATGTTTCTCCATCTGGTACCAATATGGATTTTTATCCTTTTCCATGCTAGCCTTCACAACTCTTAAAATACTTGCTTCACCTCACTTATTCTGGCCTCACCACTTCCTCATTTTATTTATTTATTTATTTATTTATAAATTTTTATATACCGCCGCTCATCAAAGATATCACGTCGGTGTACAGTGAACAGGAACTTACGCCGGAGCGTTTTACATTTAACATTTTGAATCGATCTGAGTGCTATCTTGGCATATCATGTTTTTTTTGGACAACAAACTAAACTCCACTTAGCTGCTTGTATCTCGTTTTGTGAAAGGACTCTGGCACATCAAACCTCTGCTTCAGAAGTCTCCTGTACTGTGGGATCTTAATGTGGTCTTCTCCCAACTGATATGCCTTCTTTTGAACCACTAGAGTTTGCTTCTTTGAAGTTCTTGATTTGGAAAGTGCTTTTCTTTATTACAGTCACCTCAGGGAGAAGTGTTAGCAAACTCCCTGCTCTTGTCCACTACCCTCCCTATCTGCAGTTTTATCACAATAGGGCAGTCCTCCGAACACATCCAAAGTTTCTACTGAAAGTAGTCTCAACTTTCCATAGTCAGTCAGTCAATCTATAGTACTACCTACTTTATTCCCAAGGCCTTATGTGCATGAGGGCGAGAAATTCCTCCGTACTTTGGACTGTAAATGGGCCTTGGCATTCAATAAGATATATTGCTGTCTCATCATCGGACCAGCCAGCTCTTCACCTCATACAACCCTAACCACCTTGGAGCAGCGGTCACTAAGCATACTTTTTCCAGTTGGTTGGCTGATTGCATCCATCACTACTGCAACCTCAATTAAAGCTCATCAGGGATAAACTGTGGTTTCTATTGCTCATCTACAAGAAATACCCATAAAAAGTATCTGCAAAGCTGCAAAGTGGTCTTCAGTACACACATTCACATTTCACTACTATCTTGATAACTCAGAGACTGACAGTAGATTTGGACAAGCAGTTTTGCATAATATATTTCAGCTGTAATAAATTCTATATGTGGAGTGCGGCTTACTAAGGGGCCTGTTGCATCCGTCAGACTCAGACGGCTTCGTCTTACATGCCTCACCTCAATATTTTCTTTCTCCACTAGCCTCCGGAAGATGGCAACCGCCGCATCTGCTTGCCGCACTCTCCGGCATCCCCGGAACGGCTATGGCAAGGCATTCTGCCATGATTCACCTGAGGACGTCCTAGGGTACGCGCGCGCTACCCATGCCTATATTCCAACGTTGGCATGAACCTCGGGGGCGTCCCCCTAGAGTGACGTCACTTCATCCAGGTATTTAGGCTGCCCATTTGCTGACTGACTTTGAGTTAGCAAGGATTGGACTCGTCCGGTCTAAGCTGCTCTGCCGCTTCTTCTTGCTGCTGGAAGCTCTCTCCACCCTCCGGGGTTCACTAACTTGGGTACCCGCTCCTCGGGGGCCCTATGCTTCTTTCCAGGTGCCTATCCAGTATCCAGGTACTCGCTCCTCGAGGGCCTGAGTTGTCTACCTTGGTGCCTGCTACTAATACTTCTACCTGCTGGGAACTCCACCATTACAGCTACAAGAGTGTGAGTAATCTAACATCTACCAGTCTGTCTCACCTACAGCTCCTCATTGGAAATCTGCATCGGAGCTTCCTATACCACCATTGTGGGACGGGTCTCCTCAGCCGAGGACCCAAGACTGCTGCTGCCGGAATCTGCTCACTACTGCCCCCTCTGGTGAACTCTACAAGCTGTACAATAAAAACTCTCTCTGTGTTTGTGCATCTGAGTCTAGACCAGTACTGCAGCTCCCCGCGGGGCTCCTCCCCGTTGGAGTGGCCATCACTGCAGCACCTAAGAATCCACTAAACACCTCAAAACCAGAACAGGGCCGATTCAGTATGGTGCGCTCAGCTGAGCACATAGTTAGCCCCCGTTTGGCCGCGCGTTTTCCACGCGCTATTTTTACCCCTTATACAGTAAGGGGTAATAGCACGTGGAAAACGCGCGGCCAACCCCCCCAAAACTAATAGCGCCCGCAACATGCAAATGCATGTTGATGGGCATATTAGTTATTCCCGCGCAATTCAGAAAGTAAAATGTGCAGCGAAGCCGCACATTTTACTTTCAGAAATTAACGCCTACCCAAAGGCAGGAGTTAATTTCGGCCGGCACCGGGAAAGTGTACAGAAAAGCAGAACTGCTTTTCTGTACACCCTCCGACTTAATATCATAGTGATATTAAGTCGGAGGCCCCAAAAAAAAAAAAAAAAAAAAAATCTGCCCGCGGGTTGGAAGAAGGACGCTCAATTATGCTGGCATCTGTTTTATGAACCTGTGGCTGTCAGCGGGTTTGACAGCCGACGCTTAATTTTACCGGCGTCGGTTGTCAAACCCGCTGACAGCCGCCGTTTCTATCAATAAAGAGCCACTAGAAACGCGCTAGTGTCCCTAGTGCCTCCTTTTTATCACGGGCCCTAATTTGCAAAGCTTGATTTAGTGAATCGCGCTCCCAGGAGAGTGGCCTGTGCGTGTGTCGGGAGAGCAGGCGCTTGCCGGCTGTCCCGAGTGGTTTACTGTATCTGCCCGTAAGTAATCACTTCACTGCAACACTCAGCTTAGGACTTCCCACATTTAATAGTTCAACTTAAGAACATAAGAACATGCCCTGCTGGGTCAGACCAAGGGTCCATCAAGCCCAGCATCCTGTTTCCAACAGTGGCCAATCCAGGCCATAAGAACCTGGCAGGTACCCAAAAACTAAGTCTATTCCATGTTACCATTGCTAGTAATAGCAGTGGCTATTTTCTAAGTCAACTTAATTAATAGCAGGTAATCGACTTCTCCAAGAACTTATCCAATCCTTTTTTAAACACAGCTATACTAACTGCACTAACCACATCCTCTGGCAACAAATTCCAGAGTTTAATTGAGTGAAAAAGAACTTTCTCCGATTCATTTTAAATGTGCCACATGCTAACTTCATGGAGTGCCCCCTAGTTTTTCTATTATCTGAAAGAGTAAATAACTGATTCACATCTATCCGTTCTAGACCTCTCATGATTTTAAACACCTCTATCATATTCCCCTTCAGGCATCTCTTCTCCAAGCTGAAAAGTCCTAACCTCTTTAGTCTTTCCTCATAGGGGAGCTGTTCCATTCCCCTTATCGTTTTGGTCGCCCTTCTCTGTACCTTCTCCATCGCAATTATTTCTTTTTTGAGATGCGGCGACCAGAATTGCACACAGTATTCAAGGTGTGGTCTCAAAATGGAGCAATACAGAGGCATTATGACATTTTCCGTTTTATTCACCATTCCCTTTCTAATAATTCCCAACATTGTTTGCTTTTTTGACTGCTGCAGCACACTGAACCGACGATTTCAATGTGTTATCTACTATGACGCCTAGATCTCTTTCTTGGGTGGTAGCACCTAATATGGAACCTAACATTGTGTAACTATAGCATGGGTTATTTTTCCCTATATACATCACCTTGCACTTATCCACATGAAATTTCATCTGCCATTTTGATGCCCAAATTTCCAGTCTCACAAGGTCTTCCTGCAATTTATCACAATCTGCTTGTGATTTAACTACTCTGAACAATTTTGTATCATCTGCAAATTTGATTACCTCACTCTTATTAACGGAAAAATCAAGCTTGCTTACTGTAAACGGTGTTTTCCATAGATAGGATCAATTAGCCATGGAATACCCGCCTGCCTCCTTGGAGAGTTGACTACATAGCTAGATTCCTCTCTGAATACTGCCTGAGGTGGCTTATGAGGCAACGCCCATTCAAGAACTCCCGCACATGCTCAGTAGAGCTATAAGCTCTACAATCTTGGAGAGACAAGTCACCCACATGTAATGGTTAATTCATCCTGCTATCTGTGTAAAACATTGTTTATGTTAAACAAACTTGCTTTACAGTATTTTTAACAAGAACACTTAAACTTAAAGATTACAGCAGGGCTTCCCAAACCTGTCCCGGGGACCCCACAGCCACTTGAGTTTTCAGGATATCCACAATGAATATGCATAAGATAAATTTGCATATACTGAGTCTCCATGGTATGCAAATGTATCTCATGTATATTCATTGTGGATATCCTGAAAACCTGACTGGCTGTAGGTTCCCCAGGACAGGTTTGGGAAGCCCTTGATTACAGATTAATTTTCATTTGAAATGCACATTTCAGTGTAGAGCATCTTTTTTTCTTTAGGATATATTTATTTTATCTAATTTCTATACAGTTTATCAAAATTCTAAAGGCTTACATTTCTCTTATCAAGAACAGTACAAATTGAGCCCATGTAAGGCTCAATTTAGCCTCTGTTCTAGAGCCAAATGGAACTTAGAAAACGTTTAGTATTGGCTGTCACTACAAAGCAGGCTTGGCAATGCAGATTTTTTTCTCATATTAGTCCTTGAAAATAAGATAGTCGCCTTCTCTTTCTAAAGAAGATTCAGATTAACTGTAAAAGTAGGTAGTCTGTGTTTCTGTGACTTCATAAAAGAGCTGGAATGGATTACTGCTATGCAATGGAAGTTTTAAAGTTTTCCATTCAGAAATCTACCACACACTTTCAGTTGTGGCTTTTGCAGCAACAGTAGAGATTGCTTTGCATTGGAACGAGCAGGTCATATATCACTATGTAAAATGTATTTATTTATTTTATTTAACGTGTTTTGTATACCGTCATTCGGTTTCGCCATCAGAACGGTTTACAGAATCGTGAGACAAGGTTAGATAAACATCATCGCAGCAACTTATCATGCATATGTGCTGCGATTTTGGGATATCAGTGTTAATTATATAAAATTAGTACTTATACTTATATATTATTATATATATATATATATATATATATATATATGAAAGATTATTATATACAAACTGTTACATATAGTAATTGGGTTAGTAAGTGAAGGAGAAAAGAATGTGGATCAGTAACAGCGGGGGTTTAACAGTTCTGAGTTTGACAGTTCTGAGTTTACATTGGAGGATGCAATATATACTATGTGAGGCCATTTGCACATCGTTTTATGTAATCTTATGCTAAGAGTTTCTTAGTAAATCTTCTTGGTATGACTGCATGTGTACTTGGTAGCCTGGTTGGTTGAGTGATTGGTTGGTTGTAGTTCCTGTAGTAGCTACTCATAACTACAGACCTTGAAAACATTCATTTTTTTTTTTAGTACAGGAACCATTTGTGATTTCTAACATTTAAAACTTTCATAAGTGCAATAAGATTTTTAAAATATAGCAGTTAATCCTAAACTTTTATCTAATACACCTACAATACTTCTCATAAGATCATAAGAAATATGCTCTGTCAGACCAACGGTACATTGAGCCCAGCATCCTGTCTTCAACATTGGCCAGTCCAGGTCACTTGGAAATACCTAGGAGCTCCTAATCGGGAGATCCATTCCATGTTGCTTATTCACACATGAAAGAGTGGCAGTCTTGTAGCTCTGCCTGGCTAATAATTGTTAATGGACTTGTGCAAACATTTTTTAAATCTGCCTGGACCATATCCTCTAGCAATAAATTCCACAGTTAGTGTTGACTTAAAAAAAAAAATACTTACATTTTATTTTAAAACTGCTACCAGTTAGTTTCAAGGGGTGTCTCCTAGCCATAGTACCATTTGAAAGGGTAAATAACTGTTATTACATGGCTCCACACCACTTATGATTTTATAAACCCCTATCATATCCCCTCTTGTCAACTTTTCCCCAAGCTGAAGATCCCTATTATGTCTTCATAAGGGAGCATTTCATTCCTTCTGTCATTTTTGTTGCCCCTTTCTGTACATAAGACATGCCAGACTAGGTCAGACCAAAGGTCCAAGCCCAGCATACTGTTTCCAACAGTGGCTAATCCAAGTCACAAGTACCTGGCAAGTTACCAAACATTATATAGAACCACAGATGCTATTCCTTATTGATTAATAGTTTAGGGACTTCTCCTCTAGGAGCCTAGCCAAATCTTTTTTAAACTAGTTATACTAACTGCCGTACCACATCCTCTGGCAATGAATTCCAGAGCTTGATTATGCATTGAGTGAAAAAGAATTTTCTCCAATTTGTTTTAAATGAGCTACTTGCTAACTTCATGGAATGCCCCCTAATCCTTTTATAGTCTGAGAGTAAATAACCAATTTACATTTACCTGTTAAAGTCCTTTTTCTAGTTCTGCTATATCTTTTTTCAGATGGGGGCCAGCAGAACTGCACATAATATTCTGTGTGAAATAAACCATATTTATACAGAGGCATTATGATCTGTGTATTTTTTTTTTTATTTTTAGAATTCAGAAATTATAATATAAGCATTTAAGACCAAGGAATTAAACCAAAGTAATGAACATTGACACCCAAGAAACAAAAAAACCCATAGTTAAACATACTTGAAAAATTAGTCCATCATAACAGGGAAGAATCTACAAGTTAGAATATTAAAAAAAAAATCCAGCAGAAATAAGCAGCTAGTTACAAATGTGATAAACTTTGTTATTAGGTCATAGCAGCTTCTCCAGAAGTACTGTCTTTCCTGCAAGATGGGACTAAGAGGGAAGCCTACAGCAATCTTTCCAGACCAAAAAGCAGATATTGAGGTGGATCAAAGAAGACCTATTTCACTCCCTGAAACCCGATGACACATTTGCATGGATATCCTAGCACAAAAGTAGCACCCATATGTAGCAGTTTAAATCTAAGTATCAGACATTGCATCCTTTTTTTTTTTTCATGCAACACACACATATTTTAAATCTTAAAATAAAATGATACTTGGAAAAAAAAAGTCTAAGTAAAATTTCTACATCTGTGTCGAATGCCAACTGGACTAATAAGGTTGCAGTTATAGGAGCCTTCAGACCTTTTCAAAGATTTGAGAAATATCTGAACTCTCATGATATTCTGTTTTCCTTTCCAAATAATTCCTAACTTTCTGTTTACCTTTTTTTTTTTTTTTTTATACTGCTGCTGCACATTAAGCTGAGGATTTCAGTGTATTTTCAAGGTACTTTTCCTGAGTGATATAGTTGGGATTGTTTTTCCATATGTGCATCACCTTGTATTTGTCTACACTGAATTTCATCAGCCATTTTAGATACTCAGTTCCCCAGCCTGGCAAGGAGGTCCTGCAATTCTTTGTAATCATCTTATGTTTTAACTACTTTGAATAATTTTGTGTCATCTGCAGATTTGATCATCTCACTCATTGCTTCCTTTTTCAGATCATTTATGAATGTTAAACAGCACCAGTCCCAGTACAGATCTCTGGGACACACCACTATTTACTAATCTCCATTGGGAAAATTGTCTATTTAGTCGTCCCCTGTTTCCTAACTTTTAAGCAGTTATCAATCCACAATATATTTATCTTCTATTCCACTACCTTTTAATTTCCTGAAGAAACTCTGAGAGCCTTTAGAATAGATCACATTATGTCACAGCCTTATACATGTGTTTTACACCTTCAAAGACTTCTAATAGAAGGCATGACTTCCTTTTCTAATTACATGCTGGCTCTTCTCTATTAAGTCATGTTTATCCATATGTCTAATAATTTTTTCCTAACTTGCTTTCTTTTTGACATTTTGTCATTTTGGAGTTATGGCAGTGAACAAATTGGTGTTACATTCTAAAGGTGACTATGTTCTGCTCTGATTATTCTTGCTTGTGCTGCTGATAAATCCAAAGTATGATAAAATCATAAACAAGTCACCTCACTTGAGCGTTTGCAAAGTATGGTGTACACATTGAACAAAATAAATTCACATTTAGCTGTGTGGTCCTGAAATTTTCCTGAACTCATTGGTTAAATTTGCAATGTTGGTGATATAACTGTGGATTGCTCAAGAAACCCACAGCTACTCTTTAGACCAGGGGTCGGGAACCCATGGCTCGCGAGCCAGATATGGCTCTTTTGATGGCTGCATCTGGCTCGCAGACAAATCTACTTCCAGTCCCCCGCTGACCCAGCTGCTCCCCGGTCCTCCTCCGCCCGGGCTTAAAATGCTGTCAGCCCGGGCGGAACGCGGCAGAATAGCTGGAGTCGGTGGCACTGGCATGCTCTCTTCTTCCCGCCCCCCTGTGGCCCGGAAGAGGAAGCGGCAGAATAGCTGGAGTCGGCGGCACCGGCATGCTCTTTTCTTCCCGCCCCCCCCCCCCCCCCCCCCCTGCGGCCCGGAAGAGGAAGTGGTGAGCATCGGGTGCGTGCGCGGGAAGAAGAGACCACGCTAGTGTGGTCAGCGTCGGTCCGACGAAAAGAAGACTGTGCAGCGCGGCTTGGAGGAAAATAAAGAAGAGCTTCAACCGCAGCCGATGGGACTCCTCCTCTGTGAGGGCTGAAAATGAAGGAGGTTAACGTTGGGAGGAGGCTGCTGCTGCTGTGAGTTCCCGGGGTGGGGGAGAGAGAGTGAATGAGCGAGCAAGCATGTGTGTTTGAGATCCTGTGTGTGTGAGTGAGAGATTGCATGTATGTGAATGATTGAGAGCCTGTATATGTGAAAGAGAGTATGTCTGTGATTGAGAGCCTGCCTGTGAGAGAGAGAGCATGAATGTAAGTTTACGATTGGGAACCTGTATGTGTAAGTTTGTGATTGAAAACTGTTTGTGAGAAAGAGTATGTGTGTATGACTGAGATCCTTTGTGTGTGAGAGAGATCATGTGTATGTATGATTAAGAGCCTGTGTGTATAAGTAAGAGAGAGCATGTGTGTCTGTGTGTGATTGAGAGCTGGTTTAGGTGATGGAGCATGTGAGTATGTGATTGAGAGCCTGTGTGTAAATGAGAGAAAGAGAGGACATGTTTGTAAGCATGTGAATGAGAGTCTGTGTGTGAGAGAAAAAGACAGCATGTATTTATGTGATTGAAAGCCTGTGTGTGTGTGTAAGCGTGAAAAGATAGACAGCATGTGTGTAAATGTGTAATTAAGAGCCTATATAAGTGAGAGAGAAAAAGCATGTGTATATGTGAGTGACTGAGAGCATGTGTGTATAGGTGTGTAATTGAGAGCCAGTGTGAGAGAGAGCGCTGGTATGTGACAGAGAGGAGAAAGTTCCAAGCAAACCACCCCTCCTCCTGCTAATTCAGAACAATCTCAGGACACCTGGATATCAAACGTTCCCAGGTATGCATAGCAAAAAATCTTTTGTATCCTTATTATTTTTCATTACTGGGTCTTTGTGTCTGCTATTTTGAAATATTTTGTTGGTATCTGGAAATTTTTTATGAGTTTTTAATTATTGGATATTCCACTCATCAGCTGTTTCGAAATATGTTCTTTTTGTTAGTACAGTTTTACTGCTGATGATTTTATATTTCTTGATTTGTTTTATAAGGATGGGTGATGTTTCTTTTTTCCTTTGTTACACTGCATACAGAGACTCTGGCTTGTTGCAGTTTCCAATTCAGTTTTTTCTGCATGCTTCTAGTTATGCGTTTTGGTCTCTTTATTCTATGTTAGGTGAGGGTCAGCATGTGATTCAGGTGAGGTTTTCTGCTGGTGTGTAGTTTCTGTGTAGGACTCTATAGCAGCCTGACTTGGTCCGTTTTCCTAATAGGAGATGTATTGGTGTCTTAAGGCCTGGTGTAATATTTTCAGAGACTTATTGTACTTTAAAAGGGTGATCTTACATAAAATGCACACATTTACTTGTATTTAGTTTTAAACATATTGTATGGCTCTCATGGAATTACATTTTAAAATATGTGGCGTTCATGGCTCTCTCAGCCAAAAAGGTTCCTGACCCCTGCTTTAGACCTTTACTGAAAAACTGTATGGTGCAGCTATTTTTCTAGAAATTAGAAAGAAAAAGGTATATACTGGCATGCTGTGAGTTTAGATCTAAACTCTCTAATCTGTGATATAATTTGCAGCACAGGCAGAATTGAGAAGCAGTTATATATTGGTTGCTGCTTGCACATTTTGGTGCTTAATTTCTATGTAGAATTTCCATGCATAACACTACAGCATATATAGATTTAATTGCAAACCATAATTAAAGAGAGCACAGGTAATTATTAAAATAATTGTCAAACTACTGACTAATATAAATATAAATTATATCATAAACATTCCCTGTACATACCCAGATCAGTCCAGACTCCTGGGTTTTGCCTCCTGGCAGATGGAGACAGACAGTTTCACTGACACTGACACATAACCTGGTGTGCCACCTGCAGCCCCTCAGTATTTCTCTGTCTCCAGCAGATGGAAGGGATGCAAAACCTTCAGTCTGGAAACTAGGTTTAAAAAAAAAAAAAAAAAGAATAGTTTTCTGGGAGATTTCCTCCCAGGAGGTTGGCAGATCCTACTGGGGCCATCCCACCTGGTTCTTAAGTGGACGAGCATGGGGTTGGGGACCTTTATATTGCTTGGTCCTTCGCCAGTTCCGTCTTCCCCAGGAGGACTTGCAGAGTCTGCTGCCACTTTTCTTCTAAAAGGGAAGTAGTTTTGTATATTTCTGTAAAGTTAAAAAAAAAAAAATTGCTTTATTTTTTTTCTACCGGTCAACTCGTTGTGAGAGTGGAGCTGAAGCCCGGCAGGGGCTTACTGCAGTGGCTCTGGCGGCTTAGAATCCTCTGGCGATTGACTGCACTCACGGTCCGGGCAGGCTGAGAGCATGTCATGCAGCAGCAAATGCAGTGATGCACATGCAGCTCTCTCATGCCAGCTTTTGTTCTCACTGCTTCTCTGAGGGAGAGGGCAGCACGAGGATGACCATGGCGGTGTCAAAGGCAGGACAGGCCTGGGAGGCGCTCTGGTGCATCGGGTGAAGCAGTGGGCTCCTTCCTGAATAGCGTGGGAATGGCGGCCTTTTTGTCTTCACTTGCTGCTGCTTCAGAGGCTGGGGGGGGGGGATCTCCCTTCACTGCTGTCCCAGCAGTTCAGAGCCCCGTGGAGGGCTGAGGAGCCTAAGGAATTCAAATCGGATGAGAACAAGGACCTCCTGGGGGAGGAGTCTGATGATTCTGCAACCTTCTCTTCGGATTTCGTCCTGTTGTTGCACAAGGCCTTTTTGGCCAGGAAAGACGCCGGGCAGCTTGGTTCCAAGCAGGAGGGGTTGTAGGTCCATGACACAGGAAGAAGTCCAGGGTTTCCTAGGTTACTGGGGCTACAAGGGTTCGTTGAGTCCTTGGCATGTCCACACAGTCAGATGCTGTGGGCGAACTCTGAGAATTCGGAGGACAGGGATCCGCCAGTAGAGGAACCTTCTGAGGCGGATCCTTCTTCAGCGGGACAGGATCCAGAAGAGGGGATAGGACAAGCCCCGGCTGTTGAAATGGATGATCCGAAGGTGGCTTGTCTTTTCTACAGGGAAGAGTTGGGGCCCCTGATCCCCTATGTCCTTAAGGACATAGGGGATCAGGGGCCCCATAGGGGGACATAGGGGATCAGGGGCCCCATAGGGGGACATAGGGGATCAGGGATCCGAATTGGTTTGAGGTGAGAATTTCATTTTCTTCTAAAAAGTCAGATAGTTGTCTGTTTACAACCTTCTCCATGATTTTAGCGATCATTGGGAGGTTAGCAATGGGTCTGAAGTTAGCTGGGTCAGTGGGTGGTAGGTTAGGTTTTTTGAGGAGAGGCTTAAGTATTGCAAGCTTAAATTGGTCAGGGACTTGGCCTTGAGTCAGCGAGCAATTTATGATGTCTGCTATCGGTTTGGCGATGATGTTGGGAATGGAGAGCAGCAGATTGGATGGGATGTGCTCTAGTGGGTGGGACGAGGGCTTCATCTTCTTGAGGATGTTTTCTATTTCTAAAGCGGACATCAGCTCGAGGGTGGAAAGCAAACCTGGGGATGATTTATGTTGTTGAGGGGTTGGGTGCGAGCATTGTGGGCCGGTGGTGGATGAGTAGTTTGGTTGAGGAGAGGGCCCCTTGATCAGTGCGAGGAGGGTGTCGATTTTTTTTCTCAAAGTAGACCGCCAGTTCATTGGCTTTGTTGGACGCTTGTGCGTCTGGTATGAGGGGGGTAGTTGGTTTTGTGAGGGCTGATACATAGGAAAACAGAGCTCTGGAGTCGAAGATAAAGTGGTGGATCTTTTTGGAGAAGAATTCTTTTTTGGTTCTGTTGATGAGGTTACTGTATGAATTTAGGCAGGATTTATAAACCAAGAGGGTTGTTGTGGATGGGTTTTTACGCCACCTTGAATCTGAGCTCTTGTTTGAGTGACTTCAGCTCTGGTGTAAACCAGGGTTTCCTATTATCCTTGTCTGGATGGAGAATTTTCGTGGTCATGGGGCATACTTGATCAGCCACCCTGTTGGTAATGTTGATCCACGATGTAGTGGCAGTGTTGATGTCCGAGAGGTTTAGTTGAACTAGTTCTTTGGATAGATGCGAACTGAGGAGTTCTCCGGTGCAAGGTTTTCTGATAGAGACTGAGGTTACATGTGATGCTTGAGGAGGGTGTTCCATGATCTCTAGAGCCGTAGAGATGATTCGGTGGTCCGTCCAAGGGACTGGTAAGCATGTTGGATTGGTAATGGGCGAAATTCCTTCATTTATGAAAATGAGGTCTAACGTGTGACCTGCCTTGTGGGTAGGATCTTTGGCAATTTGTCTGAAACCCATGTGTCCGAGTGAGGAGAGTAGGGTTTGGCAGTTAATGGAGCGAGGTTGGACGTCCACGTGAAGGTTGAAGTCTCCCATCAGGATGGCCGGTTTTCCGGTATTAAGATGTTTGGCGACTAGTTCAATGATGGGGGATGGGTCTGCTTTGAGTATTCTTGGGGGGGGGGTGTATATTAATCTGATTAGGAGGTATTTAGATTTGAAAAAGGCAAATTCCAGGTTGGCTGATGTATTTGTGGTCTGTAGGGTCAAGCCTACACCTTTTTTGGCTGCTAGGAGCAGCCCTCCTCTTTTTTTGATCCTGGGAATAGAGATGATGTCGTAAGCCTGGGTGGGGAGCTGGTTTAGAAGTACTGTCTGTAGTTTTTAACCAGGATTCAGTGATCGCACAGATGTCTGGTTTAGTTTCGTTGAGAAAGTCGTTGAGGATGTGTGATTTTTTTGAATATGGATTGTGCATTGAATAAAGTCAATGAGAAAAGTGCCAGGCCGAGTAATTGTGTGAAGGGCGATATTGAGATGGGGGTGATCCTCTGTTGGCGATTGTGTGATTGCGAGTAGGGCTTAGGGAGTCTCCTCAGGTGGTTATAGATAATGGGAATGTTGAAGGAACGCATGATGGCTGGAACAAGCTAGGCGAGATGTGTAGATCGATTAGGGCTGGATAGGGAGGCGCTAGTGGCTATGATAGCTGGTTGAGCTCAAAAAGCTTCTCAGTTTGCTAGAGCAACCAGGAAATAGGGAAGCAGGAAATTTGGCAATAGTGGATGCTAGACAGTTGATGACCGGACTATAGGCAGAGGCTCCACCAGGGCTGCACGAAGGGGCGCACAAAACTGAACACTGAATCACTACTAGCCTCGCTTTCTGATACAATCCTCATTAATCTGGAAAAAGGTCAACCTTTCCTTCTCGCATTACTGGACCTATCCTCAGCGTTCGACACCGTGAACCATCCATGCCTCCTCCAGCGCCTAGCAGACATCGACATAACAAGTTCGGCGTTCAACTGGTTCAGATCTTTCCTTGAAAACAGGCACTACAAGGTCAGGATTAACAACCAAGAGTCACTCCCCATCAGATCAAAGCTGGGGGTACCCCAAGGTTCATCTCTTTCACCGATACTATTCAATATTTATCTCCTCCCACTCTGCCATCTACTATCCAACCTCAAGCTAACTCACTTCCTATACGCGGATGACATTCAGATCCTCATCCTGATAGTAGAATCCCTCCACAAAACTTGGTCCTACTGGAAAAGCTGCCTCACAGCAATCAACAACCTGCTCACCAGCCTAAACCTCGTGTTAAACACTAGCAAAACTGAGATCCTCATAATAGCTCCAGACAATTGCACCCTGCTCAACCCGCCCAGTTCTTCCCAACTCTCTGTCACATCGATCGACCACACTCTGCTAGTAAGAGACCTTGGCATGCTTCTTGACAACCAACTCAACTTCAGCAAGTTCGTAAACTAATCAACCAAAGAATGTTTCTTCAAATTGCAAGTCTTAAAAAAATTAAAACCACTTCTACACTTCCGCCTTGTACTACAATCTATCATTCTCCCTAAACTGGATTATTGCAACTCACTCCTCCTGGACCTGCCCGCCAGCACCATCAAACCACTTCAGATGGTCCAGAATGCGACGGCCAGAATCCTCACTAACACCAAAAAAAGGGAACACATCACCCCAATACTCCAGAACCTTCACTGGCTGCCCATAAAATTCAGGATTCACTTTAAATCCCTCATGATGATTCACAAAGCTCTTCATAACATCTCCCCCCTCAACCTAGCTTTTCAACTGCAGCAGTACATTTCTAAGAGACCGATCAGAAGTGCTTACCAGAACATGCTTCAAACACAGCCGGCTAAAACCTTACTGAGGAAACGAGCTCTATCCCCCTCTCTGGAACCAGCTCCCACCAGACCTCCGCCAAGAACCTTGCCTCTTGACATTCAAAAAGAAGCTAAAGACTTGGCTATTCACCCAAGCTTTCCCGGAGAGCTAAAACCTGAGGAAGCGATAAACGATATCTATACCACTGTACATATGTTACCTAGTTTGGTACCTTGTTTCAGTTAAGCGTGTTTATGAATGTCTCCCAAAAGTTTTTCTTGTCAAACTGTTTCAATGTATTCCACCCCTGAGGTGATTGTTTAGTTCCATGTAAACCGGTGCGATATGTATTGTATACAGGATCATCGGTATATAAAAATTAAAAATACATAAATAAGGAATTAGGGATAAAGGTTTCATGAGAGGAATCCGATCAGGAAAAGGTGGATCTGGTCATGGATGGCTTAAGAGGTCCAGCGAAGGCCTTTCCTTTCCATAAGTCAGTTAAGAAATTAGTGGTCAGGGAATGGAATGCTCCGGAGACCGGCTTGAAGGTTGGTAGAGTAATGGATAAATTCTATCCTTTGCCAGAAGACACGCTTGAGCTGTTGAGGGTTCCAAAGGTTGATGCCTCAGTGTCTGCAGTTACTAAAAAAAAACAACCATTCTGGTGGTCTGTTCTGCAGCGCTGAAGGATCTGCAGGATAGGAAGCTGGAAGTCCATCTCAAAAATATTTTTTAGGTGTCTGCCCTAGGTATAAGTGCTGCGGTGTGCAGCAGCTTTATGCTTCGGGCTGGGCTGCGATGGGTGTAGCACTTGTAGGTGGATAAAGTGATATCTGCATCAGAGGCGGACTGGCTAGATAGCCTATGGAGCAGATGCTTATATGACCTCATTAGGACTTTTTCTAGAACAATGATGTCAGTGATAACGGCCAGGCAACTTCTTTGGTTGCAAAACTGGTCAGTGGATGTTTCATCCAAGTCTCAGGAGTGTTACCTTTCAAAGGAAAGCTGCTTTTTGGAGAAGACTTTGGAGGAGCTGAGAAAATATTTGGGAGAAAATAAAGGACATAAATTGCCTGAGGATAAGCTGAAAAGGGGAAAAGTATCTCTTCCTATGTGTTCTTGATTCAGAGGGAATAGGTGTTTTCGGCAGAATAGGGCTTCAGGAGAAGCCCAGAGGCAACAGCCCTGGAACCATTCTTTTCGCAGTAGAAAGCCAAACAGAGATGTCTCTGGCCAGGGTGCTGGTGGAGCCAAGTCTGCCCAATGAAGCTAGGCTGGTCCATTCCTCACTTCCGGTTATAGGGGGGTCAGTTGACTCTTCCCCCCCCCCCCCCCCCATCCAAGGAGTGGGCCAATATCATGTTGGACCAGTGGGTCTTAAGCGTGATAAGACAAGGTTACGCTTTCATAGGCTGCTCTTGCGCTTCCTTGACAAAAAGGCGCGTGGTGCAGGAAACCATCAGCCGCCTGCAGGGGGCCATTGTTCCACACTCCGTAGAGGAACGAAGGATGGGAAGGTATTCCATTTATTTTGTGGTTTCAAAAATGGAGGGAACTTTTCGCTGATTTTGGACTTAAAGTAAACATGGCTCTCAAAGTTCCTCGTTTTCGAATGGAGGCTCTATGCTCGGTCATTGCAGCTGTGCACAAGGGAGAGTTCTTGGCTTCCCTGGATTTGACAGAGGTGTACTTACACATTGTGATCCAGCTGGACCATCAGAGATTCCTGCGGTTCATGACCCTAGGGACGCATTTTCAGTTTTGCATCCTTCCATTCGGATTGGCGAAGTCACCGAGGACTTTCACCAAGGTGTGATGGTTGTGGTGGCAATGGAAGCTCTCGGGAAGGAGAGCATCCTTGTTCACCCATATCTGGACAATTGGTTTATTCGAGCAAAGTCAGAGGCCCTATGCAGGCGGGTAATGGAGTTGGTGCTGCAGCGGTTGAGATCCCTGGATTGGGTTGTAAATCTATCAGCCATCTTTCCCCTTCTCAGGTGTTGGAGTTTCTGGGGGCACGTTTCAATACCAAGGTGGGGAAGGTGTTTCTCACCAGGGAACACATTTTCAAATTGCAGAGGCAAGTTCACAGTTTGATAGAGAAAGTGGTGCCCAGGGTCTAGGATTACTTGCAGGTTCTCAGTTCCATGGCTTCCACTTTGGAGCTAGTTCCTTGGGCGCTTGCTCATATTAGGCCTCTGCAGTCGGCGTTGCTCTCCTGATGGAACCCATTGTTTCGGCAGTTTCATCTTCTATTACCTCTTTCGGAACTAGCCCGGTCTAGTCTCTCATGGTGGCTTGGTCAGGACCAGTTGTGTCATGGAATGGAATTGAAGGTTCCAGAGTGGATAGTTGTTGCCACCAATGCCAGTCTCTTTGGATGGGGAGCTTTATGCCAAGCTCGATCAGCACAGGGCCAGTGGTCAGCAGAGGAAGCATTGTGGTCTATCACTTACTTACTTACTTATTTATTTATTTATTTATTTGAATCTTTTCTATACCGTCGTTAGGAAGGATCCGTCACAACTGTTTACAATAAGGCACATAAAATAAGGATGCTGAGATACATTAATTTACACGCGTGCCATAATGATTCGGTACATAGGTTTCTCAATGATATAATTGGGGTGTGATACAATACTGTCCAGGAACTATCAGTTTAAAAACAAATCTATTTTTATAAGTTTCAACTTCTCATCTTGTGAAGAACTTAAAGACGAGAGTGGTTCGGTTTGCGTTGCGTGCCTTTTTACCCTTCTTGTGCGGGCAGGCAGTAAGCATCTTGTCAGACAATGCGACTATGGTGGCTTACATCAAACAATAGGGTGGTACCAAAAGTCAAGCGGTGGCTCAGGAAGCCCAGGGATTTATTTGCTGGGCAGAGCAGCATCTGGCAGTATTAGCAGCTTCTCACATGGCTGGGTAGACACTACAAGTGGATTTTCTCAGTTGACAGCTGGATCCTGGAGAATGGGAGTTGTTGGAAGAAGTAATGCATCTCACCATTGCAGATGCGGCAGACCCCACATGGACTTAATGGCAACTCAGTGAAATGCCAAGGCCTGCACTTCTTCAGTCACAGAAGGGAATGCAGAGCAGAAGGGGTTGATGCCTTGAGTCTTCCTTGGCCATGGGGTATTCTGTACGTGTTTCCGCCATGGCTGCTGGTGGACAAAATATTGTGGCGAGCAGAGATTCATCTGAGAAACGTGATTCTAGTGGAAGCGGAATGGTCTCAATGGCCATGGCTTGCAGATCTAAACAGTCTAGCAGTGGACGAGCCATTGTGACTCATCTACCAAAGCTTCTGCACCAAGGAACCATATTTTCAGATCGGGCGGCTCGCTTCTCTCTCATGACTTGGCTTTTGGAGGAAATACAGGAGAAAAGATATTCCAAGGATATCATTTCCACTCTGTTGCAAGCTAGAAAGAGTTCCACCTCCTCGGCGTATGTGAGGGGCGGGAGAGTTTTTGAGGTTTGAAGCGCGGAGCAGGGGGTTGAACCGAGTATCCGTAGTGCATATTCTGGTGAAGGGGGCTAGCCTTTAACTCCCTCAGAGTTCAGGTGGTGGCTTTGGTCTGTCTTCGACGCAAAGTGCAGGGAGTGGCTCTAGCTGCACATCCAGATGTGGTATGTTTTCTCTGAGGGGCAAAACATTTGTGTCCTCTGGTATGGAAGTTGTGTCCCTGCTGGAGCCTTAACTTAGTCCTTAAGGGCATGTGAGCGGCTCCTTTCGAGCCTCTTAGAAGGGCAACTTTGAAGGATCTTACCTTGAAGGTTGTGTTCCTGGTGGCAATTTGTTCCACTAGAAGGATTTCAGAGCTTCAGGCTTTGTCATGTAGGGATCCTTTTTTTGAAGATTATGGATTCTGGAGTCTTGCTGCAGCGGTTCCTTCCTTCCAAAAGTTGTCGTCTTTCCACTTAAGTCATTTGGTAGAGCTTCTGGCCTTTCCAAATTTGGATGCTACAGTGCCTCACACGAGGGAGTTGCGACTCTTGGATGTAAAGCAGACATTATTCTGGTATCTTAAGGTCACTAATAGCTTTTGGTTGTTGGACCATCTTTTTGTGCTGTGGAGTGATGCAAAAAAGGGTCATAAAGCTTCAAAATCCACCATAGCGCGGTGGCTGAAGGAAACCATAGGTTTGGCGTACATCTGTCAGGGTTGTCCTATCTCCGAGAGTTTAAGGCTCATTCTACTTGTTCTCAGGCGGCAACCTGGGCTGAATGTCAACAGGTATTTCCACAAGAGATTTGTCAGGCGGCTTCTTGGAAATCGTTGCACACTTTCGTCAGGCATTATCATTTGGATGTCCAGGCCCTGGAGGACATGGGCTTTGGTGAAAGTGTACTTTGAGTGGGATTTTCACAGTCCCAGCTGTTTAGGGAAGTTTGGGTACATCCCAGGAGTCTGGATTGATCTGGGTATGTACAGGGAAAGGAAAATCGGTTCTTACCTGCTAAATTTTGTTCCTGTAGTACCACAGATCAGTCCAGAGTCCTGCCCAGTTGATGTGGGGAGAATTGGAGAGTCTGTTCAATCTATTATTGTAATTAGTCTGAAGAATGTTACAGGTTTTGTTTAGTTCCTCACGTTTTTAAGGTTGGAAAGATTTATCCATTATAAGTTTCCACTTCCTACTGCTCATTCAGGGGGATGTGAGCATGTTATTTGTGGTTGTGTTTGTTAGTACTTGCAAATACTGAGGGACTGCAGGTGGCATACCAGCTTATGTGACAGAGTCAGTGAAAATTTCTCTGTCTCCATCTGCTGGGAAGAGGCAAAACCCAGGAGTCTGGACTGATCTGTGGTACTACAGTAATGAAAATTAGCAGGTAAGAACCAATTTTCCTTTATTATATCCTGAAAATATTAAGAGGATCATTTATCTCATTTGGTATTAAAATGTCTAAACAAAGAATCCATGTAGACATTTTTTTTTAACTCAACAATCTTAGTCAAATCTCTTTCTCATGTATCTCAGTTTTTTTCAATAGCAAAATAAATTGTGTGCTCCCAGAACATTCAAAGTATTTAGAAATGCTTCATGCTTTATTGCAATCCATCATTAAACTGAATACATCGCTTCAACAAGCATACTGCATATCTTTCATATCTAGAGCCGTACTGTATAGCAAACTACATCCTGTTGCAATTAATCTATTAATTATGTAGCTGTATCTCCTAAGCAAAATTCTAAAAATGATATAGCATTGATTGAACACGTAGGTCAGTAAGTATTAAATTATTTGTAAAATGAGTCTTATGTTTGCACTACTTATAAGTCATCAAATTTTAACCAAAAAAACTGATAGGTGCTTGGGGTTATTTTCCTCCTCTATCGCCAAGTTGTTTCCATTTTTTTCTCTTTGTATGTGCTTTTTGTATTCTAAGCAAACCCCTTCCAAGTGATGTCATCAGCAAACCCCTTCCAAGTGATGTCATCAGAAAGAAAGCTAATGCTGAGAGGCAGGAACAAAATTTAAAGGGGTTGATGTCTGTCCAACCTTTGTGCCAGGGTTGTCTGATGGAATCCTTGGGAAATAGAATATAAAGTATATCATGAGTCTTTAGTTGTATGAGCTTCCTGGCAGCCTGCTAGGCAAATCATATCTTCAGAGATTTGGCTCTGGGCCCGTAATGCTAAATTCATAAATATGATAGCTTTTTGTCACTTTGTGTATCATCATTTCTTTTAACATCTTTCAGCCTCACAAAAGAGAACTTCATGAAAGAACTGGACCTCAGTGGGTCAGAGAGGTGAATTGGGTTGAAAAGAGAATTGCTAGAACACATTGGAAGATGTAATAGGCCACTTCTTTAATCTATTGAAAGAGATTTTCTCCCTCTCTGTCAGCCTAGAAATCACAAGTCATTTCATGATCATTGTCTCTCATAATTTACATTTGCAAATAGAACAGTATAAGGTCAGCCGATACTAAACTATACTTGCATCATATTTTGCTGGTGTTTGGTCACCAGTATCACAGAGAACAGTGTTACTTGTTTGCCCGAGACAACAGAAGTAAGGTCTGTATTTTTGTATGGTATGTTGTTGTTGTTTTTTTTTCCCCTGAGGTACTTTATCTGCTGAGAGAAAAAGTACTTGCCTTTCACTCAGTCATCAGTCTCCTGCCTTTTCCTCAGGACTCGACCACGGTGGCAGGCAATTATCTTATGATAATACGTGTCCACATTGCAAAGATGTTTCTACAAAAGCAAAGTGCCTCCTACCACAGGGCATTTGTTTAGTTGAAAATTAATCTACTCCAATTACTACAAACACAGAATTCTCTGTTCTAGCCTGATTTATTTATTTTTTTAAGAAAACTGTACCTTTATTTGTACTATACAGAATTTCAAAGTACATATTACAAATGCAGTATTTACTCTCTGCCAAATACAAAATTGACTTCAGTCATTATTTTGGAAACTGCAGCTTCCCTGGAACTCTCTATAGCCTTTGGAACAATGCTATAAATTGCCTCATTTGGAATGGGATCTGATTGGTTCCTGTGGTGTGATGCCACTTGAGACTTTATAGTGAATGTGGAATGATCGGGTCCAGTAAGTGTAATATAATTTGCAACTCTTGTTGATGTGCCTGCCCTGGAGAATTCAGGAGAATTTTCATTAAGGCCACTTAAAACATTTTTAAATAATGGTTTAGAATTCCAGTTTTGCTGAGATGCCAAGATTCAGGGGGTGGGGGAAGGTAGAGGGTGTTTTAAGCACCAACATTCCCACCCACATGGTTAAATAGCTTAAAAGGAGTAACTGGGCAGAAAGCACACTGGTTAAGGAAAATCAAAATTGTATTGTGTGTATCTTTTCAGATACTGGAGCTTATAAAGCAAGTGATGACTTGGTAGCAAAAGAAGATGGTATGTATTTTATTTATACATTTATATTGATACAGTTCTTTTTGCTTTGATGAGGAGAGTTGATAAATTATTTTTCAACACTGTTACTAGACTTATTAGAAGTTTATCCCATAAAATATTGAAATGTCTTCCATTTGCGTTAGTATGTCTAAAAACTCTGCAAAGGAGGGAATGCTGAAAGCTGTATGTACCTTGTGACAACAGCAAGTTTTATTAGCCCTGCAAATTACCTCGAAACAAGGAAAACGGTGCTGGAAGGCATACTGAGACAGCTCTCTGGTGCTTTGGGTTCAAATGTCAAGTTAGGTTTTAGGTCAGATTCATTCTGCGGCTTGACTCCAGTCTCTTGTGGTCAGTTCTTTCCATAATACTAAACCTAATTGGCACAGTTATTGATCTTGGGTCAGCAAAAAAATGGATAGTGCATATCATGATTGAAGGCCATTGGCTGATTGATGTGTGGGAAGCTTATATAATGTAAGACTGCACTGTACCTCATACTTATTAGTGCTGTTAGCCCCTAGTTTTAGCATGATGTTTCTGCTGCTTACACTAGATCTTGGAAGCTAAGAAGGGCCCAGTGTTATCCATTTTCTAAAATAATGCCTCCAAGATACATCAAGAAGGTAGTATTAAAAAACAATTTACTCAGGTAAATGTGTGTGTACCTGTGTAACAATGTAGTCTGAAAATTGCACCCCCACCACATGTGCGTACTTTTACTTGCATGAAAAACTGGGTGGAGTTAGTTCAGGGGAGTATGTGTGAGATTTAATTTTCAAATCCCTGTGCAGACTTTGACACATATTTTCCACCTGCTTTTTAAGAAGGTGTAAAGCAGACAGGTTCAGGAATACCCATGATTTGTGGTCACCTGGGGAGTTTCCTTTTGAGATTTGCATGCAGGCATGCAAACTATTGTTTTCTTTGTGCATTGGAAGGCATTGCTGGTGTCTAAATAAGAAGGCATTCATCTCATTGGTCTTATACAGATCCACTACCACAGCTTGCTGTTTGTGGTGGTTATGCTAGTAAACTTGTCCTTTTATGAATAAAGCTTTTAACCAAAATCTTGTCTAAATTGTAATCTTGAAAGAATTTTTGCAAGAAAATGAGTGGTAATACTGACGTCATTTTACCAGTTTCTACAGTGTACCATGCTCAAATTCCATTTGTAAGAAAAATTTAAATTGAAGCAACAGCTTAGTTTTCTTATCTGTTATATGTATTTTTTATTAAATAATGGGATACTTTTCAGCTTTAGATTTTCTACAGCAATTCGGTGCATTGTCTTCTGCAAGAAGAAATCCTATAGGTGCTAGTGCAACTGGGACACAATCTTCACCGCTGTGTTTTTTTGGTGCATCTCCAATTAAAGAAGAGGATGAAAATCAAGATACGAATGCTAAGACTCAGAAAACCTATCCTGGAAAGCAAGAACCTAGAGAACCAATAAAGCAGGTAGACTGCAGTATATTTACTCTTTTATACAGGTGTCTTATCAAATTTCTGCTTTGAGGGAGTTTGCTCGCATTTTTTTTATCGGCTGTAATTTATCCTTAAAAATGGGTGCACTCTCTTATTTTTCTTGCTGTTCTCAAAGCAAGAGACTTTTAAAACTTTATATGGTTAAATCACAACTGATTCAATAGAAAATAATAGGAAAAAGACAATCACAAAAAGTTGTATATCTAAATTCAAAAACACTGATTAGTACTATAAACTTTAACAAACCTGCCAGAGGATGTGGTTATTGCAGTTAGTGTAGCTGGGTTCAAAAAAGGTTTGGATAAGTTCTTGGAGAAGTCCATTAACGGCTATTAATCAAGTTTACTTAGAGGTAGATCTTTAAAAAGTAAGCCGGATTTTATAAGATACGCGAGGGTCGGCGTGCGCAAGGCTGCGCAAAATCGGCAGCCTGCACGTGCTGAGCCGCGCAGCCTGCCTCCGTTCCCTCCGAGGCCGCTCTGAAATCGGAGCAGCCTCGGAGGGAACTTTCCTTCCGCGTCCCCCCACTTTCCCCCACCTTCCCCTACCTAACCCACCCCCCCCCCCCGACCCTACCTAAATCCCTCCCTTACCTTTGGGCAAGTTACGCCTGCTTGAAGCAGGCGTAACTTGCACGCGCCGCCCCGCATCCCCCAGCACAGGCCGCAGTGCCGGGGACTCGGGGCCGCCCTCCTGGCCCCGCCCCGGGACTTACGCATGTCCCGGGGCTTTGCGCGTGCCGGCGGCCTATGCAAAATAGGCGCGCCAGCGCGCAGGGCTTTTAAAATCTAGTCCTTAGGGAATAGCCACTGCTATTAATTGCATCAGTAGCATGGGATCTTCTTAGTGTTTTGGGTAATTGCCAGGTTCTTGTGGCCTGGTTTGGCCTCTGTTGGAAACAGGATGCTGGGCTTGATGGACCCTTGGTCTGATCCAGCATGGCAATTTCTTATGTTCTTATGTTCTAAGAAAAAATATTTGAGCTCAAAAAAATAACTAAAAAGAATTTGAGTGAAAAATCAATGTTAAAAAATACACTGCTCTGGGCAGAAAAGAAGCACTTACATTTAATCACGTGTCCTTAGCTCATCATTACATGGCAAAAAAACTTGTAAACAAAAAAAAAATAAAAACCCTCCCCTTTTAATCCTTATTTTATTTAGCTAGCTTATATACACACAATACAACAATTCCAATCCCCAATTTATAAAACACAATTTGCAAATTGTATATATAAACAGAGATTTACCATTTTCTTGAGTTATAGGTATAAGTTTATAGAACACATTTAGTGTTTTGAAATTTGATATACCATTTTTTGTGATTGTCTTTAATAGCGATAGTCGTATTTGGTATATATCTTCTTTTTGTGTGCATAATAGGAACAAGCCAGTAAGAATAGATCTTGTACCAAAACATTTGTTGCATTTAACAAAATAGTCTCTGGAAAAATGTCAGATCCAATGTATGCTAAAAGTTTGCCACCTTCTATAATCAGAACTTTCTGAATATATTTTTCACTGAGAAATAGGTTCTGAGTGAATTATTTCAATTGTAACATCTTGGTGTGTTCAGTGCCTAATACATATGATTTGGTTTATGTACTGATGGTTTAATTTATTTCAAACAGTTGACAGAAAGCCTCAGAGTTTTCAGCTGATTAGCTGCAGTGCCTTTTTCCCTGCAAAAGGCTCTCGTACTCTATGCCATCCTGTTTTGCAGCTTTGTGCTATGAATTGGCTATAATTATGAACCTGTGACTTTTTGTAGGCATTATTTCCTTCACTGTTCATGGTTCTGTTAATGTGTCTATACGCTGCAGGCCAGCACCTTAGAACACCACCTAAATAATCATCTGGCATAATTTTGTGCAATTGTTTTAAGTTTTATATGCAAATCTAAAATTAATCTTAAGTAATCAGAAGTCCCATGCCCCATTATAACTATTGTTTTTTTGCTTTCCCTGATTTTCATGCTTGCCTATATTGAACATAATATTTTATATTGATTAATACTATAAAATCATCACTAGGACAGGAGTTACAGCAAAGTTCAATGAGTGTGGTGTTATACAAGAGTTTGGTTAATTAGAATAGCATGGTAAGTGTTTGATTAAATTGGAACAAGACTGATCACTCAATTATAAGCAAACTTGTTGCACTATAATAAATGATTATAAATAAGTAAATATAGACCTTCAGAATTATGCATGAACTGCCTTTGCTGTTATGTCTGATTTATAGCAAATTTCAATCACTTGGTCTTGTATATTTTTTTTTAAGAATTTTCCAGTATTGCACATAAATATTTAATGGAATCCTCGGAGATTGTTGGACTTGGAAGATATATTTGAATACTTAACTTTTGTCAAAGCTGACCATCCCTAGCTGGTACTTAAAACATAGTCCAAAATATCTTACAGAGAGATACACTGTCACCTAAATAAGTTAAATGTTCTCTAAAGTTCTAAAAAAATAAAACAAAATTCATATGCTTGAAACTTTTGAATATACACTGAAAACATATATCCTCTTTGGTTTTTATACATAAAGCTTCTAAAAAATAACATGATTGTTTGATATAGGTCTTTATGATATTGATAAGAGAAGATTTATCATATTGTCCAATAAGATGGTGAAAAAGACCTTTAGTCCACTGGTTGTGTAGCTCACCCAAGCTAAGCAGGAAAGAAGGCCATTGTTTTTAAAAAGACTCTGGTTCAATTAAACAGAGAACAGTTATAGCTACATTGGCTTGCAAAAGTATTTTACCCCCTAAAAAGTCAGATTTGTGTGGATTACAAATGACACGCAGATTGTTCCAGATATGTTTATTGCAAACCAATATGCTCTTAAAAGTACATTTTCAAAGTCACAATTCATTATTTATCTGCATATTTTGTAAAATAAAATTAAAAACTGAGAAATGCTGCTTGCCTAAGTATTCCGCCCATTTAGACTAGTACTTGGTAGAACCGCCTTTTGCTGGAATAGCTTTAAGTCTGTTGGGGCAAGTTTCTACCAGCTTTGCACACTGTTTGGGAGTGAGTTTTGCCCATTCTTCCTGGCAGATTTGCTCTAGGTTGTTCAAGATGGTTGAATGACATTTATGGACTGCAATTTCCAAATAGTGCCACAGATTCTTGATTGGATTGAGATCTGGACTTTGACGTGGCCATTATAGAACATTCACCTTTTTGTTCACCCACTCCTGTGTTGCTTTGGCCTTGTGCTTAGGATCATTGTCCTGCTGAAAGGTGAACTTTCAAGTTTTAGTTTGTTTGCAGACTGAAGCAGGTTGACTTGCAGTATCTCCCTATATGTTGCACCATCCATCCGTACTTCAATTTTAAGAAGATGCCCAGTCCCTGGTGAGGAAAAGTATCTTCCCAGCATGATGCTGCCACCCCCTTATGCACTGTTGGGATGGGGTTTGCTGAGGAATAGGCAGTGTTAGGTTTGAGCCATACATAGCGTCTTGAAGTTTGGCCAGAAAGCTCCATTTTTTCTCATCTGACCTCAAAACCTTATCCCACATATTAGCTGGGTTGCTGATACTTTCTGATAAACTCGAGATGTGCTTTGATGTTATTTTTCTTCAGTAATAGCTTCCCTTTCAGGTTAGTTGTATGCAGAGTGGTTGACTGGTGCACCTTCACTCCAGTCTTAGCCACTGAACTCCTGTAGCTCCTTCAGTGTGATTGTTGGCCTCTCTGTGGCTTCCCTCACAAGTCTGCTTCTTGCTCTGATGCTGAGTTTTGAGAGACTGTCTTGTCTAGGCAGTGCCTGGGTGGTATAAAGCCGCTTCCATTTACTCACAATTGATCCAACAGTGCTCACTGCGATATCCAAGCACTTGGATATTATTTTGAAGCCTTATCCTATTTTGTGCATGTCTGTAACTTTATCTTTAATTTCCTTAGAATGTTCTTTGGTCTTCATTTTCACAGCTTTCCTTCAGATTCACAATCTGACCCAATGGTACTGGAATTAGAGGGTCTTTTTATCCAGAAAAGCTGACCTTTTAATAATTCACAGGTAGAGGACAATTGTAAATCAGTTGTTAGGGCAATTTCTTTCATCTGTGTATAAACTTGGAGCTTCCATAGCACATGGGTTGAATACTTATGCTAGGAGCATTTTCAGTTTTTAATTTTATTTTACAAAAAAATGCAGAGAAATAATGAATTGCGACTTGGAAAATTTACTTTAAGATCATACTGGTTTGTAATAACACTTACACAAATTGTTCCTGAAAGTATGTTTATTTGTAATCCACACAAATCTGACTTTTTAGGGGGTTGAATACTTTTGCAAGCCATTGTATAAACACCCAAATACTGTGTACAATTTCTAATTAGGATTTAACTACAGAGTACATCAGGGGTGGGCAATTCCGGTCCTCAAGGGCTGCAAACCAGTCGGGTTTTCAGGATATCCTTAATGAATATGCATGAGAAAGACCTGCATACACACTGCCTCAGTTGTATGCAAATCTATTTCATGCATATTCATTAGGGGTATCCTGAAAACCCGACTGGTTTGCAGCCCTCGAGGACTGGACTTGCCCACCCCTGGAGTACATAGTTGGCAAAGTACTGTAGGCTTTTCTTAGACATGCCAGAAACTGGAGACAAATCCCTTTGGGTTGAGGAGAATGTATTAAGCATAGTTAAGAGGCTGCACAGGTGTTTAGGCATTCTGCCCTGGGTTTAGCACAGTTTATATTTCTGGTATGTATCATAAAAGCTGTTTGAGAGTCAGGGATTGTGGATAGTGGAGGGATTGATGTTTGTATATACTGCATTAGCAGGATGTATGTCATTGAATCACCCTAAAAGCTGCTTCAAATAGCCAGGTTTTCACCAGTCTTCTGAAGGAGAGTAGGTCTGGAGCAAGTCCGTTGGGTGGTAGAGAGTTCCATTGAGTTGTGACCACGCCTGTGAAGATTCTTTTTCTTTTACTGATGAGGCCTACTGTTCGGGGAGCCAACACAACCAGGAGGGCTAGTGTCAGGGAGCATAGAGAACAGGTAGAGGTATATGGAGTTAGTGATCTGTTAAAATATGTGGAGCTAGGCCTTTGTGTCTTGAAGGCAAGAGTTAGCAGTTTTGAATTTGGTACGGTAGAGTTTAGGGAGCCAGTGTAGAGTTTTCAGGATGCATGTTATGTGGTCAAATTTTGTTTACATTCATTGTTAGGTGGGCTGTGGTGTTTGAATAAATTTTAGGTGGCAGTTTAGTGTTTTGGGAAATCTGCAGTAAAGAACTGCAGTAGTCAACGCGTGATACCACCAAGGCTCAGACAGTGGTTACAAAACATTATCATTCAGAAGGGGGCGGAGATGGTGAAGATGGATGTAGGCAGCTTTGAGAACCACTTAGTACAGGGTTATCAAGTGGTTTATAATCATATGATGGTAGAGGCAAGACAGAGTATTGTAGTTTGGAGGGATATGGGTTATATACATGTGACCCATGTGAATCTATTGAAGCTGCTCATTAAGTATGTGAAATTGTGTACTTTTATTAAATAAGAACATAAGACTTGCCATACTGGGTCAGACCAAAGGTCCATAAAGCCCAGTATGCAGTTTTCAACTGTAGCCAATCCAGGTCACAAGTATCTGGCAGGATTCCTAGGGGTAGATAGATTCCATGCTGCTTATCCCCTGGTCCACCTTAATAATAATTTATGGACTTTTCCTCCAGGAATTTGTCCAACCTTTTTTTAAATTCAGCTACACTAATAGCTTTCACCATATCCTCTGGCAGAGAATTCCAGAGCTTCAATATGCGTTGACTAAAAAAAATGTTTTTCTTATTCGTTTTAAATGCATCACCTAGTAATTTCATTGGGTGTCCGCTAGTCTTTGTACTCTTTGAAAGAGTGTAAGCAACTAAAGTTTACTTGTTCCACTCCACTCATTTTCTAGTCCTCTATCCTTCCCTCAGCTGTCTCTTCTCCAAGCTGAAGAGTCCTAATCTCTTTAGCCTTTCCTCGTAGGGGAATCATTCCATCCCCTTTATCATTTTGGTTGTCCTTCTCTGTACCTTTTCTAATCCTGCTATATCTTTTTTGTGATGTGGTGGCCAGAACTGCACACAGTATTAAAGATGTTGAACATGGAGTGATACCGAGGCATTATGATATTCTCTGTTTTATTCTCCATTCCTTTCCTAATAATTCCTAGCATTGTATTTGCTTTCTTGGCTGCTGCTGCTCATATTGAGCAGAAGATTTCAACGTGTTGGATCCCGTTTCCATTTTTTAAAGATGTTCTTTTAGCTATTATAGCCTCTCTCCTCACCTTTTAACCATACTGGTAGTCGTTTAGCTCTCCTACCAGCTTTTCTAATATGTGGAATACGTCTGGGCTTCCAAGATGGTATTTTTAAACAATGTCCATGCCTGATAAACTCTTAATCTGTGTAACTATTCCTTTCGGTTTTTTCCTAACTCATTTTATCTTAGTCACCTTTTCAAACGTTAAATGTTGTCGCAGTAGATTTCTTTAGTGTTCCCTCCAGTTAAGTCAAATTTGATCATGTGATCACTATTGTCAAGTGGCTCCAAATCCTCTTGCACCAAATCTTGTGTTCCACTAAGGACTAGATCAGGTCTAAAATAGTTTCTCCTCTTTTTGATTCTTATACCAATTGCTCCATGAAGCGTTTATTTCATCTAGGAATTTTAACTTTTTAGCATCACACTGATAAATGATCTGTTAGAGGAATTAAACCCGACTATCTTTGGCATTTTTGAAACCTGGCTGAACGACAAAGTTAATATACTCTTAAATCAAATTGATCAACCCAGCTATGATGTCTTTCACTTCCCCAAATATAAACGTAAAAGTGAGAGGCTACTAATAACCTGTATTTAAAAAAAAAAAAAGAACTTAAATTTACACCTTACAAAGTACAGATTAACTCGCCCTACGAGGTGGCAATACTAAAAGCACCAGAACTAAACATAGGATTAGTCTACTGTCCCCCTGGAATACTTCAAAAAGAATGCTCACCTTTAATCAAATAATTCTCCAAAGCGTTTCCAACACCTGAATCAACACTGATTGTAGGAGACTTTAACCTGCATGTAGATAAAACACCAAAAACCACCACATGTGAAACTTTTTTTTTTTTTTTAAGACACAATCGAAACAATGGGATGGTCACAATTTCTAACCAACCCTACTTATAAAACAGAACATATCCTAGATCTAATATTTGCCAACTGCAATAACTGCCTAATCAATACTTCACACAAAATATTGCCCTGGTCTGATCACCAACTAATAAAAGCGAACATAACTCTCCTCAGCGCAAAGCAAACAAACCTTAATAATAACCAAACCTTCACCTTCAGAAAAAAGATAAAACCAGACGTACTTGAAGAAACAATAAAAAATAAATAAATAAAAAGCTAATTGATTTTAATCAAACTAATGCCTCCTCAGCCTTTGACTTCTGGGAAAAAAATCATCATTGATATTACAGTAAAAATGATCCAAAATGAACAGAATACCTCTAAACAAAAGAAACATGTTACAACGAAGAGCTAAGATGATCCAAACATACTCCGAGAAAATCTGAGGAAATGCCCATTTTCAGAATCCCTAGGAAAATACAGATCCCTCCTAGCAAAATACTGTGGACAAATCAATAAAGCAAAAAAAGACTACTATGCAAAATGGATTAACGGGGTAATATTTAATTCCAAACTACTCTTCAAAACTGTAAAACACCTAATCAAGGACCCAGCTTCATCCATCTCAAGTAACTACAATTTCTCAAAGAATGCCTGCAATCAATATGCCACCTCACTGTTCAATAAAATCATTAAGTTAAAAACATAGTTCTCCACTGGTTTGCTGACTAAAGAACCTGAAGAAAAGCATGTGCAGCCTAAATAGAACACATGCGACATAGTTACTAAATTGGAAATAAATGAAATCATTACCAAAATTAAGCCAGCTATCCACCCACTAGACCCAATTCCAGCGAGTTCCCTGAAAATAGTACACAATGTAGTCACTCCAACAATCACAACCATAATCAACCACTCGCTTTCAGAAGGATTGGTCCCTTAAAGGGAGAAACAAGCTGTGATCAAATCAATGCTAAAAAATAAAACTGGCAGAATTGACGATTGGGACAGTTATAGACCAATATCCAACTTACCTTTTATTACCAAAGGTTCTAGAAAAAGCAGTGCTATTTCAATTGGAAAACCACCTAGAAGACAATGATATTTTATACCCAAACCAATTTGGTTTCAGAAAAGATTGCTCAACAGAAACTCTATCTCTAATGGACCCTGTACTACAAGGGTTTGACAATGATGAATCTTACATCCTGGTTTTAAAAGGCTTAAAAGCAGCCTTTGACACTCTGGACCATACCCTGTTTTGCCATCAGATGAGAAAAACTGAAATAGACAGAAATGTTCTCAAATGGCTCTCTTCTTTCCTATCTGATAGGACTTTCCAAGTCAAACTGTGCAACTACATATCTGACATTTTCCCTATCGATACAGGTGTCCCCCAGAGTTCAGCACTATCAGCAACACTTTTCAACATTTATATGCTTCCTTTGTTTACTAGCAAAACTAGGAATCGGCTTCTTCTTATATGCTGATGACATACAGTTCTACATTCCTTTCGCCAAATCAATTGGAAATACAGCATCAACACTCTCAACATACATGAAGACAGTACAGCATGAACTGACACAGCTTAAGCTAACACTAAACACAAATACAACTGAAATCATATGGCTAAGGAGAAACTGCTTCACAGTTAAACCGCCACCCCTAGTCCTGGGTAGTTTTCAGATTACACCCTTTGAATATATACGAGACCTAGGAATACAGATCGATGAGAACATCACAATGAAAGCACATAAACAAATTAATTAAAACAGGATACGCCAGGCCGCGAATATGACATCAGTTGAAACCATTGCTAACATTCCGGGACTTCTGCACTGGATAACAAACACTAATTTTCTCAAATATTACTGCAACTCCCTATTACTGGGCTTATCCTCTGGCTTCTAAAACCACTACAAGGCTTCTATTTAGGAGCAAGGAAGTTTGACTACATCACCCACTCACTGATAGCCCTGCACTGACTGCCAGTACAATCTAGAATCCATTATAAAGTGCTATCACTAATTTTTATCATCATCAATGACAAAACCTCCGGCTTAATAGGTGTGAAACTACAACCGTGCGCCCCACAGCGAACACTAAGATTGCAAAGCAAAGGGCTGCTAACTGTGCCTACAACGCGAAGTACATATCTAAGGCAAATAAGAGACTGAATGTTTTCCATAGCAGGCCCCAAGCTGTGGAATTCTCTTCCAGAGACTTTATGCCTGACAGAAAGAAAGAGATTCAAACGAGAGCTGAAAACCTGGCTCTGCAAAAATGCACATTATCTAACACAGTATACCAATATGCAGAGAAATACAATGTTAAAAAACATAGTCAATATTAGAAGAAAGAATGAGAAACAATGAGTGATAGAAAGTGTCCTAAGAAAATCTCTGATTAATATATGAAGACTATTAATTTGTACTACATAATTTCCGTTTTACTATATAAACCATCAAGCTAACATGTTTTAATTGTTTTGTTGACCTATAATATGACTGTCGCTTTTTGTAAACTTGTGATCTTCTATTTGGAATGACTGTATATAAAATTCTTAAATAAATAAATTCACCCAGTCAATACTGTGGTAATTGAAATCAATTATTACTGCACTGCTGATTTTGTTAACTTTCGTCATTTCTTTTAGCTTGTCATTGTCTGTGTGTTTGTTCTGGCGAGGTGGATAGTAATACACCCCCACTGCTATTTTATTCTCCTTTTCATCTAAATTTCTATGCATAAAGATTCAGCACTGCATTTTGATCCCTGTTTATCTCAATGCCCTCTAATATACCATGCCTTCATCCATATGATCTATCCTATCATTTCAATATAATTTGTACCCTGGTATCACGATGCCCCATTGGCTTTTCTCCTTCTACCAGGTCTCTGAGATGCCAGTTATATCAACCTCTTCATCCAGTGCTATGCACTCTCTCTCTCCCATCTTACTTTTTAAACTTCTAGCATTTGAATGCAGACATTTTTTTAAAGTGTGTTTTTTGTATGTATTAACAACCTGCTTATCAATTGATAGAGGTAATTTGAAATCTTTCTTCTCTGTCTGCTCTTAAAGGCACCTGGTCCACTTTAGCATTTATTGCAACCTTTCTACTGGGATGCCCTAATTTCTTTGTTCTCTTAGTATCTTTCAAAGATGCATCATTCCGAACCATGAGCTGCTGAGCAACTGTTGGCTTTCCCCCATCATCTGGTTTAAAAGCTGCGCTATCTGCTTTGTAAAGGTTAGTGTCAGCAGCCTGAGTTATAATAGGTCAGTGGATTCACAGAAATGGTTTCCATGACCTGGTTTCTTCTGTCCTTAAACTGAATTCCATTTACCATTACCTGTTGTCTGTCATTTAACTAGTTTCTAATCCAGGCCACCGCTTTGGGACCCATCCCCGGGCTGCTCAGTTTAATAAGTAGCTGCCTATACAAGACAGTATCCAAAGCTTTGCAGAAATCCAAGTAAATCACATTCAGCACATGTCTTTGATTTAATTCTCTAGTCACCCAGTCGAAGAAATCAATGGGATCAGTTTGATATTATCTGGCTGTGGTAAAACCATGGTATCTTTGATCCTGTAATCTCCTGGTTTGTTGATAGACCACTATCCTTTCCGTCGGTAGAGTCTACATCAATTTTCCCACCACTGATATAAGGCTAACCAGCTTGAGGTTTCAAACTTCCTTCCTCTTAACACTTTTATATAGAGAGACCACATCTGCCCTTCACCAGTCCTGTGGGAGCACACCTGTCTCCAAAGATGTACTTCACAGGTCCTTCAGAGCACTTGCTAGAACATCTGGCTTTGTCCATTTTGTTTTGTTAGTTGCACAAACACTTTCCCCTGCACCATCTACCATACTGTTATGTTTTATGCCCATATATTTTTATGTTGCACCTTGCCTAGGAATCTTGATAGGCGGGTTATAAATAAATAAATACCCTTGATAACTATTGGTGATCCTTCTCCAACACCTTAGTCACTGAAAATTGAGCAGAATTTAGTGTTTCTGCTTTTTTTTTTTTTAATTTTATTTTCCCACCTTTTTCTCCACGCATTGCTTATCTCCTCTGTCTTACAATACCACTTCTGGCCTTTCTTCTTTCACTCACATATCTGAAGAAAGACCCAGAACTGTATGGGCCCGAGCCAAGGACTTTTGCTGCAGTGACTGGGCTAGGTAAGTTTGGAGGGAATATAAGATAAGGAGAAAACAAACCTTGGGTAAGTTGTGAATGATGGTTCATGATGCCAGATGTTAGTCCTAGTTCCGACCAAGCTAGAAGCCCAAAGGAACAGGAAAAAAATTGCCAGGTCCAGCAACAGTTTATAAGCAAACAAGTAACTGTATGAACAATGTATTTTTTTCTTATTTTTATGTTTAAATTGGAAGCTTGCAAAATTAAGTTCATCAAGTGCAGATTCCAGTGGAAATGTTAACACTCCATCATCAATAATGAAGACCCCAGAAGCAGATGAAAAGAGAGGTAGAGAACTTCAGACACAGCTAACCTGTGATTCTTTGGTGAACGGCATCTCTTTGGCAAGTAAGTTAACAATAGCAAAGCCTGTAGGTTTTTTTTGTCAGTGGTAAATTCATTATCAATGCTGTATTTGAGTGTTAAGTAAAATGTTAAACTACAAGCAGGTGGTATATTTAGTGCTGTTTTTGACATGGAATGTTACCAGGCATTTACCATTGATGTATCATGATAGACTGATTTGTTTAGATAATTATTATAATCCTTATTAAGATAAAAATGAAATCTTTGAAACCAGTGTCTACTTATAAAGCTATCTGAGAGACAATGCAGTTCCAGGAAGGGGCAACTACAACCAAATAGCATATGTAAAAATATTCTAACTCCTTTGTTTTTCATAATTGATGCTGTAAGCATTAGCTGGCTTTATGTATGAGAGGATCAGAGGAGGTGAATATTAAAGCAAAGTGCTAAAGTCAAGGCCAGAAATAATCAAGTGCCCTCCAACATTTCTATACTCAGAATTCAAAGCAAGCTATCTGATCCTAGACAAATAGCACCACACTTAAAATTTGCAGCAAGAAATTGAATCCTTTGCATTGTGTGTGTGCATTAATTTTCCCTCCCGCCATGACTCCTGCAGTCTTAACCATGGATTTAGCTTCTCATGCTGACAAAAAATCCTGCTTTTTCCCCCAATTTATTTTAAGCACATCTATATGAAAATGTGATTTAGAAAATGCAGATCTCCATTTAGTTTTCTTATGGTATAAGATTTGTTTGTCCCATTGAAAATACCCTAGAGTACATCACACAACTTTTTTTTTTTTCAATGCTTGGCAAGCCATATTTCTAGCAGTCAAGAATAATTTTGTATTTTTGACATTTCTTATTCTAATAGAATTGATGCAATGCACCTTGGGCTCATGTGCAGTCATCTTTGTAATTGACACCAGATAAACATTTTACTCTTGCATAATAACTTTTGAAGTTGAAAGCTTGATGAACATTACCACCCAGTTCAGTTTTGTTAAATTTGAGGCACAGGAATGGTAAGGAGACTTGAGGTCATACATACAGTATGAAAAATGAAAAATTAGTACTTACATAAGTTCCTTTTCTTTATGACAGATGAATCCAGAACAAGTAGGTTATGCACTTGTACCAGCAGATGGAGACAGAAACTGACATCACAGAGTATGTACCCCTGCAGTGACATTAGCCTGCCAGTATTCTCTTCAAAAGCAACTGTGGACAGACTAGCAAAAAACTTGATTAAAAACAGAGAACCATTTCAATTCTCGGCTAAAAGGCAACACTGTTCTCAGATAAGAACTTATTAATACTAGTCTAGGGACTGGACGAACTTTTACTAGTAATCCCTATAACACGTAGTCATGGAGGAGCCATTCGACAGCCAAGGGAGGGAAGCTGGATTCATCTGACTGCCCTAAAGAAAAGGAAATTTATCAGGTAAGTAGTAATTTCTCATTTCTTAGTGTCCAGTCAGATGAATCCAGAACAAGTGGAATGTACCCAAGCTACTCCTGGATAGGGCAGGAGGCTGCCCGTGGTCCAGTCAAAACCGCACGTGCAAAGGCTGTGTCCACCCGGGCTTGCACATCCAGACCATAGTACCTGGAAAAAGTGTGTAACGAGGACCACGTCGCAGCTTGGCAAATGTTGACGGGAGACAACAACTTTACTTCTGCCCATGACACTGGTTGAGCTCTAGTGGAATGAGCCCTGACCTGAGTAGGTAACTGCTTTGCAGCATCAATGGTATGCAGCTGCTGGATTAAGGAAGTAGTCGCCTCGATCCTCACACCAGGCCTCAAACACTCGCCACACCCGCACATAGGCTAAGGAAGTGAAGAATTTTCTAGCTCTTAGCAAGGTGGAAATCACTGCTGCAGAGTATCCACATTTCAGCAAGCAAGCCCTTTTAAGGGCCATACTTTAAGATTAAATTGAGTTGGATCTTTGTGAAAACTAGAACCCTGCTGCAACAGGAAGCCGAAGGGGCGATTTCTGCCAGGAGCCACTGCAGATCCGCATACCACTGTCTCCTGGGCCAGTCTGAAGCAACCAAGAACACCATCCCTCTATGGCACTCAATCCTTTGGACTAATCTGCCCAATGTGGGCCATTGAGGAAAGGTGTACAGCAACTTGTCTTCCGGCCACTGCTGCATCAAGGCATCCCCAATGACTTTGGAACTCTCCTGTGACTGAAGAATCGTGGAACTTTCACATTACGAGAAGTAGCCAGTATGTCTAGAAATGGGAGTGATCTAGAATCAGCTGAAATGCCTCGTTTGATAGCACCCATTCTCCTGGGTCCAGACTTCCCCTGCTGAGAAAGTCTGCTCTTACATTGTCTCTTCCTGCTATATGCAAGGCTGAGATTATGTGGAGATGTAGTTTGGCCCATTCCATAAGTTTATCTCCTGCAACACTTGTTGGCTCTTGGTTTCTCCCTGCTGATTTTTATAAGCCACAGTCGTTGCGTTGTTCAACATTATCTGGACCACATGCCCCTGCAGCCTGTCGCCGAACTGCAAACATGCCAGCTGGACTACCCTGGCTTTCAAACGATTGATGTTCCAGAGAGACACTTCTGCATCCCAGTGCCCTTGCGCTGTCAGCTCCTGACAGTGAGCTCCCCAACCATGGAGGCTCGCATCCGTCATCAATATTACCCAGTCCAGTGGTGCCAGGGAAATTCCCTTCTTTAGATGATCCAACTATAGCCACCGCTGCAGTCGTGAGAAGACCTACATTGGCAGATGGAGCCAAATTGAAAAGTCCAGAAACTGCGGGTTCCACTGAGAAAACAGGGAGCACTAAAGAAGGACGCATATGCACTCTTGCCCTCTGTACCACTTCCAAAGTTGCCGCCATTAAACCAAGTAGCTGCAGGTAGGACCATATGGTCAGGCGCAGAGTGTTCATCAAGAGACATAGCTGTGCCATCAACTTCTGAATATGAGCTTCCAGCAGGGAAAACCTTGCCCTTCTTCGTGTCAAACTGAATACCAACAACTAAGGTATTCCAACGACTAAGCAGGCTGAAGACTGCTCTTGACCAGGTTCACAACCCAGCCAAGCTCCTGCATCAAGGAGATCGCCTTGCAGGTCACCAGGTGGCTCTTCTCCAGCGACTTGGCTCGAATCAGCCAGTCCAAATACAGGTATACTAGTATCCCATCCTTTCTCAATTCTGCTGCAACTACCACCATTACTTTGGAAAAGGTCCTGGGAGTGGTGGCTAGACCAAAAGGTAGTGCCTGAAACTGATAATGGCGTCCCAGAACTGCGAACTGCAGAAAGTGTTGATGCTGTAGTTGAATGGGAAATGTGAAGATACGGTTTGGACAGGTCCAAAGAGGTCAGAAATTTCGACTGTAAGGCCATTATCACCGAACGCAATGTCTCCATGCAAAAAGGCGTCACCCGCAGATGACGGTTGACACCCTTAAGGTTCCAGGATGGGACTAAAGGATCCCTCTTTTTTTGGGCACAATGAAATAAATTGAATATCGCTCCGTATTTTCTTGAGACATGGGCACCGGAATTACAGCCCTCAGACTGAGGAACCTTGCCAATGTATTCTCCATTGCCTGCTGCTTCTGTGGGAAGTGGCAGGGAGAGACCATGAACATGTTCCGAGGAATATTGTGAAACTCCAGTGCATATCCTTCTCGTTTCACCTGCAGGACACATTGATCCAATGTGATCTCGACCCACCTCTTGATAGAAGAGAGAGAGGTGGCGTCTTCCTATCTCCTACTCCCAGGCAAACCTTCATTGGGAGGCTCGGGAGGATCCATTAACCAAGCCCACATCCCTTCTGGGCTGTCTGGGACGAAAGGACTGAGACCTACCAAAAGGTCGAGCCTTCTGAAAGGTTGCTCCTCTGTAGGGTCGAAAAAGCTTGGATTCCCTAGCACGACTTCATGCTAAAGGAGCGTGGTGTCTGCTTCTTATCCTTCAGTAATCAAGGAACTGGTGATTCACTCCACTTCCTGGCCAGTTTCACCACCTTGCTCCCAAACAAGAGCGAGCCTTTAAAGGGCAATTTTGTGAGGTTAGCCATGGAGGTCACATCGGCCGATCAATTTCTCAGCCATAACTGACACCTGGCCGCTATTACCAAAGCCACTTCTCTGACTGAGGTGTGGACCAAATCACAGCCTGCATCTGCCAAGAAGGTGACTGCTGGATCCATAACTGTCCTGGAATTCACCCCAGAGTCATCAACCTCTTGAGAGAGAAGCAAACAAGCAAGCCACCAGGGAACAACAAGAAGCTATTTGCAACTATTAAGAGACCTTTCAGCACAATGTAAATAACTTCTACTTTAAAGTTACTCTTACTCTTGTCTCCTTCCTCCCCCAGTTCTTGCAACCCTGTTTTATTGTAACTTTTGTTTCCTCAACACTTGTTAAATGTTCAAGGTTATCGCACCCCCTGTTACCTGTAAACCGGCATGATATGATTGTATCATGAATGCCGGTATAGAAAAGCTCTAAATAAATAAATACATTTTCACTGCTTCAGATACCTGCTTAAGGATAGTTTCAATCTTCTATCCTGTACATTCTTCAAGGCCACTTCTCCCTCCACGGGGATAGTATTACGCTTGGAGACTGCACATACAAGTGCATCCACCTTTGGAAAACTTAAACGCGCTCACCACTGGATCCAGAGGGTACAGGCCTTCCAAAACCCGACCTCATTTGAAATTAGCCTCTGGGGTGCCCCACTCAAGATCAATCAATTCTTGAATTGCCTCATCACAGGGAAAAAAGAAGGTTTTACGCAGAAAAACCAAAATGAGATTCTTCTTTGGCTCGGACATGGAATCTGCTCCAGGTACTCCCAGCATTTTCAAGGTCTGGGAAATCAGGGCCGGCAGTTTATCTCTATGGAAGAACCCATAGCATAGTCCTATACTGTTCTAATCCTGGAGGAATTTCACCATCCTCAAGAGTCAGGGTCGGCGTCTTCATCTGTGCCATCTGGATCTCTATCGGATAGTCTTGCTTCTGCTCTAGGAGTACTCTGGCACTTACCAGTAGGTCCAGGCAAGGTTTGTACCTGCGACTCTGCCCTGGGAGCATTGGAAGGGACTGAGGGCTGTGCCTGGATTGCAATCCCTGGTAAAATTCTACCGACGAGAATGTAGAAGTATCCAGACCAGGAGATATCTGAGGCATACTCACTCAACAGCCTTCCCCTGCTGAAGAATACATCAGATACATCAGGGAAAGGAGAAAAGTTCAAAGTGGTATAGTGAAATTAAAAGGTGAAAAGGATCAATGTGTGGAGAGAGACGAAGACATAGCAGAAATATTAAATGAATACTTCAGTTCTGTGTTCACTAAAGACCCTGGAGAAGGACCGTCGCTAGTTAACAAGAAATTAGAGGGCAATAGAGTAGATGTAACTCCATTTACAGTAGAGAATGTATGGGAAGAGCTGGGGAAACTGAAAGTGGACAAAGCCAGGGGGCCTGAGGAGGTTCATCCCAGGATACTGAGGGAGCTCAGAGATGTGCTGGCGGGTCCACTATGTGACCTGTTGAATAGATCCCTAGAAACAGAAATGGTGCCGAGTGATTGGAGAAGAGCAGTGGTGATCCTGCTTCACAAGAGTGGAAACAGAGAAGAGGCTGGTAACTACAGACCGGTTAGCCTCACCTCTGTGGTGGGAAAAGTAATGGAATCGCTGTTAAAATAAAGAATAGTGAGCTATCTACAGTCGGAAGAATTGCTGGACCAGCGGCAGCATGGATTCACCAGGGGAAGATTCTGTCAGACAAATCTGATAGACTTTTTTGACTGGGTAACCAAGGAATTGGATCGAGGAAGAGCACTCGATGTCATCTACTTGGACTTCAGCAAAGCTTTTGATACAGTTCCGCACAGGAGACTGGTGAATAAAATGAGAAGCTTAGGAGTGAGTGCCGAGGTGGTAGCCTGGATTGCAAACTGGTTGAAGGACAGAAGACAATGTGTGATGGTAAATGGAACTTACTCTGAAGAGAGAGCGATATTGAGTGGAGTTCCGCAGGGGTCGGTGTTGGGACCGGTCCTGTTCAATATCTTTGTGAGCGACATTGCAGACTGGATAGAAGGTAAGGTTTGTCTTTTTGCGGATGACACTAAGATCTGTATCAGAGTGGACACGCCGGAAGTGGAGAGAATGAGATGGGATTTAAGGAAACTGGAAGAGTGGTCGATGATATGGCAGCTGTGATTCAATGCCAAGAAGTGCAGAGTCATGCATATGGGGTGTGGAAATCCGAAAGAATTGTATTCGATGGGGGGAGAAGGGCTGATGTGCACAGAGCAGAAGAGAGACCTTGGGGTGATACTGTCTAATGATCTGAAGTCGGCGAAACAGTATGACAAGGCGATATCTAAAGCCAGAAGAATGCTGGGCTGCATAGAGAGAGGAATATAGAGTAAGAAAAGGGAAGTGATTATCCCCTTGTACAGGTCCGTGGTGAGGCCTCACCTGGAATACTGTGCTCAGTTCTGGAGACCGTATCTCTGAAGGGACAGAGACAGGAGGAAGGCGGTCCAGAGAAGGGCGACCAAAAAGGTGGATGGCCTTCATCAAATGACTTATGAGGAGAGATTGAAGAATCTAAATATGTACACCCTGGAGGAAAGGAGGAGCAGGGGTGATATGATACAGACTTTCAGATACTTGAAAGGTTTTAATGATCCAAAGACAACGACAAACCTTTTCCGTTGCAAAAAAATCAGCAGAACTAGGGGTCACGATTTGAAATTTCAGGGAGGAAGACTCAGAACCAATGTCAGGAAGTATTTCTTCACGGAGAGGGTGGTGGATGCCTGGAACGCCCTTCCGGAGGAAGTGGTGAAGACCAAAACTGTGAAGGATTTCAAAGGGGCGTGGGATAAATACTGTGGATCCATAAAGTCTAGAGGATATGAATGAAGAGAAGAGGCATGGGGGTGGCTTGCGGGAATGACGGATACTACCTGCAGATTAATATCCTTATTCAATAAACTTACACACGGTTAATGCAACTCCAACATTGCTCTATGCTTCAACAGCAAGAGGAAATGTGGAAAAAAAGGATTTGCATCCACATAAAAGCAGGGGAGTAGCTTGCTTGTTACGGCGGTTACTACCCAAAACCAAAAATGCCTGATACTTCACTTTCAGTGCATATCCAGCATAGCTCTCTGCTTCAATGGCAGGGGGAATGAAGAAAAGATTATTTATATTCAACTACCAACAAGGTCTGAATTATATAGTCTAAGTAAAACAAATAAGCATGGGTGTAGCTTGCTTATTACGGTGGTTACTACCACGAATGAAGCCTGATACTTCACTTAGAATACATATCCAGCGCAGCTCACTGCTTCAACGGCAGGGGGATGAAGAAAAGAGGACTTGTATTCAGACAACCAACAAGGACTGCGTTGCACAGACTGGGTAAACAAGCGTGGGAGTAGCTTGCTTATTAAGGCGGTTACTACCCCAAACCAATTAGCTAGATACTTCACTTAGATGCAGCTCCAGCACTGCTATCTACGATGGTGGGGGTGGAAGGGAAATAGAACCAAAAAAGTTATTTAAAGGGACAAGAGTAACAGAAAAGTATGAAAAAAAAATAGAAATAAGTGTTAAAGCTTGCTGGGCAGACAGGATGGACTGTTTGGTCTTCTGCTGTCATTTCTATGTTTCTATATGTTTCTATGTAAGAACCAGTAAGGGGAGTTCCAAAATCAGGTGCCCACCTGAAAGGTCTTTACCCAGACATAAAACCTGCTGGGAAGAACCAGGCTTAGTGAAATCAGAGGAAGATAATTCTCCCTGAGCCTCTAAACAGCGCGGGCACACCTGGTTGAGATGCCTAATTATGAAAGGCAGTACAAAGAAAAATGTGCTTAGATTTCTTAGATATAGGCGCCATTAGGCCAGCAGCAAGCAGACGGCGACTGGAAGCATTCTTCTACCTTTTTTTTTTTTTTAAGATGTCTAAAAATTCTAGGCATTCAAAAATTAGGTGTCCAACACCTAGGCATTTCACACCTACATGTTCCAATGCCTAGGCTTCCAAGACTTAGGTGTCTCTAGGATAGGCACAGTAAAAAAAAAAATTAAGCACACAGCAGTGCTCAACTTGTGCGCACAGGTAAGCAGATGGCCACTTAAGGCAATGCTTAACTTGGACGCACAGACTATTAGGCCTGCCTAAGCATCCAAAAAGTAGACTCACACACCAAACTGACAATCCTGTAGAGGGCAGCCTAAAGAAAGCACGTGAAACGCTATTGAGGCCTTCAACACGGCATGCAGCAAAAAAGCTTCAGAGTGGGACCTAGTCTACAGAGGCTGCTCAACCCGTCATGCTGTTCATGTCCCTCAACCACCCATGGAGCGGAATGAATGTCAGAACGGAGCGCTAAGCACGGAGACCGGGGGAAGGAAGAAGCCCTACAGCAAAAAAACCCTCCTTTTCTGTCTTTCTATTTCTTTCTTTTTTTTTTTTTTTTAATTAAACTTACCTGAGCTCAGCCTTACCTGGCTGAGTAAAGAGACACTGTCTCCAGCTGCGGGGGGAGAGGGCATTTGCAGTCACCGCCGCGCTCGGCTTCCTGCACTTGTTGCATTTCAGCTGTTTAACAGCTAAGTCCACATCAGCTGAAAAACCAGCTACCGACCACGGAAATAACAGGAATTCTCAACTGGGGGAGGGACCTTTAGGTATAACCGCAGGAGAGTGGGCAATCCTTATTTCTCCTTTTTTTTTTTTTTTTAAATTGAAGCAATCCTCAGTAGGGAGATGCACATCCACCATTTGCTGGAGTTAGAGACATCAGCCTGCCAGTGTTCTCCGCAGGGTTATATATACTGTGATGTCAGTTTGTTCCGTCTCTATCTGCTGATAGAGATGCCCACTTGTCCTGGAATCATCTGACTAGATGCTAAGGATTAAATCCCAGGAACCCTGAGTTCTAATTTCATAGTCTAGCCTCTAAACATCATTACACCTTTGAATCTCACATACATCTCCTGTTCTGTTCAGCTATTTATCATCTTCTATTGTATAGGTCCAAAGATGACCACCTCTCTCACTGCAGCAGTTGCAAGTTCACTGTCAGAAAAAATATCAGAAACTATCGGAAGTGACAAAGCAAGTGCACCATTGACACCAATTCAGATCCATTTCATTAAAAATATGATACAGGAAACCCTGGATGATTTCAGGTAATTTCATGACATGGCATAGGGAAAACATTTATTACATTGTCTGCTCTTGGCAAAATGGCAGTGCCTCTTCACCCTGAATTGATGTACACTCATTTGTTCCTTCATGTTTGATGTACAATAATGCAGACTCTGCTTTTGTGTGTGTGTTTGCTGTGTACATATGAATGTTAAATATGCTGTTTCTTCTAATGTCTGCCTAGTATAAATACGTGACAGCTGACAGTAGTGAATGATGCTGTCTTAGGTGGAGATTCTTTATATAGGGTAACCTTGCAGCTGCAGGTGTTTATGTACACTGATAAGATTTTTGGAATAAGTACATAAAATGTTACCTTAATATGAAAAACTGGAAAAATCGATACTGTTCTCACACTGAACCACCTTTTATAGGCTCTATCTACCATTGCTCCTTTATCTCATATGTCTCTCTGTATTTGATATTGTTTAAGAGTCATCCCAATCTTCACGTGGCTCACACTTTTTCAGCTGTTAATAGTTACCGTGTTTGTGAACCCTTGCTCCCAGTTCCATGATACCCTGTTCTTTGTAATGCTCCTTGCAACTTTTGTGTTTTTCTCTGTAAACCGATATATGTAATTTTCACATGAATGTTGGTATATAAAAGTTCAAAATAAATAAATAAATAAGGATCTGGCCCATTCAAGGCAAGGGAAGTTAATACGGATAGTGAAGACTTCATAATGGTAGATTACTCAGTACACCTGCAGAGCTGTATGTATAAAAGAAAAAAGCAAATCAAGAGTTGTTCTACTGGAATGGAGACATTTATTGTAGATTGTGAATAGCAAGGAGGTAGGTAGTGAGAGAGGAATGAGATAGAGGGGATGGGACATGGGAAGGAGCAGAAGGAAGAGGAGGGGGGGAAGTGGAAAGGTCAAGGGGGGAAAGAGTACACACAACCCTCTTTCCGCCCCTGCACGCAGTCCACAGCAGAGAGATCACCTTCAGGGCAGGCAAGAGACGTTCCTACCAACTATAAAAACAAATAAATTATGATTGAATTATTGGTAGGCACAGAGGATTTTGTTTGTAAATCTTCAATCAGTGATGAAAAAGGAGGACAAAAAGTAAATGTAGAGCCTCTGATTTCCTATGGCAGATTTTTCAGAATTCTGCGGCAGTCTTGTAAATGTGTATAATTTTGCTAAAGATTCACATCTGACTGCAAAAAATTCAAATTTTTTTTATTGAAAACAATTAATGTGTTTAAAAATGTTTAAACGATATAGAAATAAAAAATGTTAAGTACAATAATCATCAATCTAAGTTATAAACATTTAACTGTGAAACATTTTTGTTTTGAATTGAATTAGTACATCTATCCTTTTTTATATTTTCTTGATAAAGTCCTTGTCACCTTTCCAAGTTATGAGCCTATATATGTTAAAAATGCCCTCAACATCAGCAGTTTATCATGTAGTTAATTACACAGAAATGTATGTGCACATATATGGTACACATGGTAACAGATACAAAAGGGGTTGAATTAGCACAAGTAGTGCCAAACATAAAAGCTTCTATGAATTAAAATGTAATGCCCTTTCTGTCGGCTGTGAGACCCCCAGCAGTTTCAAATTTCCAAAAATATAACAAGGCCTTTTATAAATGGTGTATAATTGGCCATATAAACAGGTACAAGAGCCATGTGTAAGATGAAGTTCTTCTAAAGGCACCTCACTCCATGAATTAAATCAAAATAAACTGTGGTTTGATTTAAGAGATTTTTCCGAGATTATGCATCTTGACTGTTTTCTCTGTCTATTCCACCTTTTCACCTGCTGTTCCCTTCTGGCCAGGAGAAGGTGGGGAACAAAAGGTCTGGATTAGGGTGAGCAGTGCCTCTTTTATTTGCTACAGCCTCATACCCACTCCTGTTGGCTGCAGGATGTTTACCAGGTGAGGGGCTGGGGCTGGAGCAGAAGCAAATAGAGCTGAGACTAAGGGAAGGCACTCTGTAGCTTTCTTCAAAAGATTGGGTTAGGAGGTGGGACAGCTTCACGTATATTGATTTTGTGGAGGTTGTCAATTATGTTTTTACAGCTGGTGCAGAATGCGGCAGTTCGGGTTATTTTTAATTTTTCCGAGGACAAGCAGGATGGTAGTCCTCACATGGGTGACATCATCAGATAGAGCCCCAATGCGGAAAACCTGAGCATGCCTTATACCATGTGTCCACGCAGGGTCCCTCTTCAGTCTCTTCTTTTCTGCGGGGCTGTAAGCCTCGCGGTCTGATTGAGCTCACTTTGTCTGTTTCTGGCCTAGTGGTAAAAATGTTTTTCATCGCAGTTTTTTGTGGTTTTTGGTATTGTTCCTTTGCCATGTCCCTCTCAGTGCTTCCCTTTAATATCCTTGTCAGGGTTTTCAGTGTTTCTGGTAAGTTTCCTTTTGCGGTCAATTCCCCCCTCGGTGGTGGTGCCCCGGTACCCACCAGTCATTGACGGCCGCCGCCTTCGTTTCATGTCTGCAGCTCCTTTTTCTTTCGTTCTTTCATGGCTACGTCCGGTTTTCATCAATGCCCCCGGTGCCCAAGGACCATGTCCATTATGGATACTCACAAGAATTGTGTTCTGCCTGGGGGCATCACATGACATCTGGGTTTATCGTTTGTGCGCCGTGTTTATCATCTTTGGCATCTGCATTGGGGAAAGACCAGACTGAGAATCGAGTGAGCCTAAAACCATCTGCACTGGTCCCCGTCGTGGCACGATGCCAGGTGCAGGAATGCACTGAATATTGCCGTGATGCCCCCAAAGTGACCCCGTGGCAAGGAGGGCCCTTTCTCTATTGATGCCAGGGTCGGTGATGGTCTCTCCCGATCCTGGTGCCAGTCGCCGATCTACCTTGTGGGTCTGAAGAAGATCTGGCCACCCCCTCCTTCCTCTTTGTCGGAATTGCAATGTTTGAGAAGGAGCTGACAAATTTGAGCGTCTGGTTTTCGGCCCGACAGCCGCGTGCCGAATTCAAATTTTTTTTTTTTTTTACTCTTCGGGACCTCCGACTTAACAACGCTATGATATTAAGTTGGAGGGTGCACAGAAAAGCAGTTTTTACTGCTTTTCTGTGCACTTTCCCGGTGCCGGAAGAAATTAGCGCCGACCTTTGGGTCGGCGCTAATTTCTGAAACTAAAATGTGCAGCTTGGCTGCACATTTTTCTTTCTGAATCGCGTGCGCATACCTAATAGGGCCATCAACATGCATTTCCTTTTACCATAAACCTGTACATAGTTATCTTATATATTATTTTGCTATTACTAGTAATCTATTTATGTTCTCCTGTAAAAAAAAAATTCTTGTTAATTGTTCCTTGTAAAGGCCTTGCCAAAATGATAGTTATGCTATCACAGTTATAAGTTATTTGTAAACCGATACGATGTGCAAACGGCTGTCGGTATATAAAAGTTCCAAATAAATAAAATATTAGGTGCTGCGGGTTGGACGCGCGTTTTCCTCCCCTTACTGAATAAGGGGTAAGGGAAACGTGCGTCCAAGAGCAGGTTAACAGTACACTCCGTTGGAGCGAACTGTACTGTAGCGGCCTGTAAATAAGGTAAAGGTATTTCTAGAAGTGCTTAAAACTTTTTTTTATTAAAGTTATTCTAATTTGGTCTCCCTGGTAATGTGTGTTCTGTCCCCAGGAGTGGTACATGTTTGTATCTGTCTATATTGTAGTTTAACTGTGTTTAGTGCAGTCCTCCCTTCTGAGGACACTTAATACTGAAGCACTGTTTGTAACCTATGATAATCTGTGAGCCTTTGCCTTTAAGAGGCCCCCTCCCCCTCCACTTTCTCTCACCATCGGGAGAGCTTGAATCCTACTCAATCTAACTTAAGTTTTCCAGGGTGTCTTATAGGTTCAAAGGGCTGCCCTTCATGCTCCCCCTGTGTTACATGGTTCTTAGGCTTGCTGCCATTGGACCCTGTCCCCTGCCTCTAGCTTGTGGAGGCGTTTCCTTTAACAGCTCTTGAAGAGAGTGCAGTTTGCTCCATGCTTGCTTCCGAGTAGCAGCGCTCTGTGTTAACCCCTGAAATGGATTGGGTTTCACCTTCCCTTTATCGCCTTCTTCTAAGGACTAAATCAGCCTCAGATTCCTCTTATCTTCCCACCCTTGCAACACAAGAAACTCCATTCTCCCTTCTCCTACCTTATCTCCAGTTACCAAAGATTCTTGCCTGGGGCTCGCATTTGAAATGCAACAATTGTGAGTAGAATTTACTTGTACAATAAATAATTTCAGACTTACAGAATCTTTGTCATGAGGACTGATTGGGGGGGGGAAGTTTAGCTGCCTGGATAATAAAACACGGATGTTTTATCTGAGCCAGAACAATGTGGGTTATGGAAAGGGAACAAGATCCAAGTTTGAGATATGGTGATAGCAGCAGGTAGTGTGAATGTTCAAGTTCTAGCAACCAGGGCACTTTGGATAATGATTGTTAATACAGTCCTTGTCATCTTCAAAGGAGGCACTAAAATCTGTATCATGTTGGAATTATTGGGGGTAATTTTTAAACCTACTGTGAGGCTTGCAGACTGTATACTTTTCAAAGGGAAATTCCATGTAGAGGTTTCCTTTTGAAAATCCCAGGGACTGTGGACAGCATGCACAATGAATCCATATACATTTGTATCTGCTTTGAAGCAGGATATTTTACCTACAGAAGAAAATTTTTCCAAAATTTTTTTTTTTTTTACATAGGTAAAACAGCAGTTTATCTATGTAAAAATCTTTGAAAATTGCCCTCATTTTGATAGCTCATCAAGCTATTCCTAAAAGATTTTGTTAAATTTGTGGCCCAACACCGAGGAGCTTTACAACCAAGTTTGAATATAAAAAGATGAAGTGATATGCTCAAGCGAGTGGAACTGGGCCACAGTCTCCAAGTTTGTAGTTGTGTATTAACTATTACACTCCAGGCAAAAAGAAAATTGGTTTGATAATTATAGGTAACTGCAAACTGTCAATTAGATGATGTGATTCACTAGAGTGCTGTGTCCTTACAGAGCTCATGGGAGAAGGTTTGAATTAAATGCTGAATTTTTAATGAGTTTTGACCCTCAGTGCTTGTTATCAGAGCATGCAACTTCTAGTGCTTCCTAAAAATGATGCATCTTAAGTTTTCTACCCAAGGGGATGCTTCTCAGTCAGATTAAGAATTACTTTTTATTACATAAAACAAAGTACTGTAAAAACAAGACAGCAATCTAGAGTAAGTTACATAAAATATAACTACAATATTTGTATGATTTTGCAACACTGGATTTTTGCTGGAAAGTAATATTTTTTATTAGAATAAATGCAAACAATTGTTTATGTAGAATAGGTCTAATAGAAGCACATTGCATAGTTTTCCTGTGTCAAGAAAGTCAATTTAATTATCGTTATGAATGCTTTATTGTACTAAGCTTATACGGATGGTAACCATGCGTTGTGGAAGCTATGTGAAGTCTGAGAAAGCAAGGCGCTCATAGTCATCAGTTCAGAGACCAGGTAACTAGCAAGTCTAAAGAGAAACCTGAGGCAAGCAGTGAGTGATGGTCAACATCTTGGTTTGCCACGTTAAACAAATGGCCAGTGCAGCAGCACTTACTGTGAGATGCAACATGCAAACATACAGTTTTTTAAAGGAGTGATGGTCTCTATATCCCTATTAAGAAATGTTGTGATGGCCAGGTTATAGAGAGGAAGAGGAGGATGAGGCCTATTCAGGGAAACCCCTTGGCAAAGTTCCATAGCACCTCGGCTTCAGAACCCCCCCCCCCCCCCCGCCCATCACCACCATCTTGCCGTAATCTGTTCACTAAACTGAAACCCCTCTTAACACTAAACAACTTTTGCACGATCCTACAGGCACTGATATTCGCAAGCACAGACTATTGTAAAGCACTATTACTTGGGCTACCACAATCTACACTTAGGCCGCTGCAAATACTACAAAACTCCGCCGCAAGAATTTTAACTGGAAAAAAAAGAAGGGACCACATAACTGGAACACTCGCTGAACTACATTGGCTCCCAATAGAACAAAGAATACAATACAAAGTTCTATGTATAATCCATAAGCTAATACATGAGGAAAAAGCCGACTGGCTTAACACAGCTCTGCGCGTACACGTCCCTCACAGAAACCTAAAATCTGCAAATAAGGCCCTACTTACTGTCCCCTCAGTCAGAACAGCACGGCTCACTCAAGTTAGGGAAAGAGCACTGTCACTGGCTGGCCCCGTAATATGGAATACCATGCCCCTCGAATTAAGGCTCCAGAGAAATCTGAAAATCTTCAAATCTAATCTGAAAATCTGACTCTATAAACAAGCCTTCGATAAAGACAAAGTGAAGGAGAAAAACAATTGATTAAGTTGGACGCACCGAACAAACTCATAGTAATGTTAATCTTATACCGTTGAGAAACTGTCATACCAAATTGATTAGCTCACTTAAACTTTTAGCTTATTGCAGTATATTGCTACCGAACTATGTCGGCACATACTCAAGTTGTAATCTATACCACTCATAATTGTTATCGTGCCTATATGTAAATCGTTGTGATGGTTCTCCAACTTAACGACGATATAGAAGAGTTTTTAAATAAATAAATAAATAAATAAATAAATAATAAATAATTGGTAGTGAACAGATTAGGGCAGATTTCTGGTTGCCAAAAACTTTGGTGTTTAGGAAGGTTTACTAGGCTAATACAATTTTTTAAAAAGTAAAAGAAGGAGGATCCAACAGAAGAAAATAGGATAAAGCATAAATGTTGGCAAGTTAAATGTAAGACATTGATAAGACAAGCTAAGAGAGAATTTGAAAAGAAGTTGGCCGTAGAGGCAAAAACTCAGTAAAAGCTTTTTTAAATATATCCGAAGCAGAAAGCCTGTGAGGGAGTCAGTTGGACCGTTAGATGATCGAGGGGTTAAAGGGGCACTTAGAAGAAGATAAGGCCATCACAGAAAGATTAAATGATTTCTTTGCTTCGGTATTTACTGAAGAGGATGTTGGGGAGGTACCCGTACCAGAGAAGGTTTTCATGGGTAATGATTCAGATGGACTGAATCAAATCACAGTGAAGGTAGAAGATGTGGTAGACCTGATTGACAAACTGAAGAGTAGTAAATCACCTGGACCGGATGGTATACACCCCAGAGTTCTGAAGGAACTTTTTTGAAGGAGTTAATAAACATGTGGATAAAGGTGAACCGGTAGATGTAGTATACTTGGATTTTCAGAAGGCGTTTGACAAAGTTCCTCATGAGAGGCTTCTAGGAAAAGTAAAAAGTCATGGGATAGATGGCGATGTCCTTTTGTGAATTGCAAACTGGCTAAAAGACAGGAAACAGAGAGTAGGATTAAATGGACAATTTTCTCAGTGGAAGGGAGTGGGCAGTGGAGTGCCTCAGGGATCTGTATTGGGACCCTTACTTTTCAATACATTTATAAATGATCTGGAAAGAAATACGACGAGTGAGATAATAAAATTTGCAGATGACACAAAATTGTTCAGAGTAGTTAAATCACAAGCAGATTGTGATAAATTGCAGGAAGACCTTGTGAGATTGGAAAATTGGGCATCCAAATGGCAGATGAAATTTAATGTGGAAAAGTGCAAGGTGATGCATATAGGGAAAAATAACCCATGCTATAGTTATACAATGTTGGGTTCCATATTAGGTTCTACAACCCAAGAAAGAGATCTAGGCATCATAGTGGATAACACATTGAAATCGTCGGTTCAGTGTGCTGCGGCAGTCAAAAAAGCAAACAGAATGTTGGGAATTATTAGAAAGGGAATGGTGACTAAAACAGAAAATATCATAATGCCTCTGAATCGCTCCATGGTGAGACCGCACCTTGAATACTGTGTACAATTCTGGTCGCTGCATAGCAAAAAAGATATAATTGCGATGGAGAAGGTACAGAGAAGGGCTACCAAAATGAAAAGGGGAATGGAACAGCTCCCCTATGAGGAAAGACTAAAGAGGTTAGGACTTTTCAGTTTGGAGAAGAGACAGCTGAGGGGGGATATGATAGAGGTGTTTAAAATCATGAGAGGTCTAGAACGGGTAGATGTGAATTGGCTATTTACTCTTTCGGATAATAGAAAGACTAGGGGACACTCCATGAAGTTAGCATGTGGCACATTTAAAACTAATCTGAGGAAGTTCTTTTTTACTCAACGCACAATTAAACTCTGGAATTTGTTGTCAGAGGATGTGGTTAGTCCAGTTAGTATAGCTGTGTTTAAAAAAGGATTGGATAAGTTCTTGGAGGAGAAGTCCATTTCCTGCTATTAAGTTCACTTAGAGAATAGCCACTGCCATTAGCAACGGTAACATGGAATAGACTTAGTTTTTGGGTACTTGCCAGGTTCTTATGGCCTGGATTGGATGCTGGACTTGATGGACCCTTGGTCTGACCCAGTATGGCATGTTCTTATGTTCTTAAATTAATAGCAGTAACATAGAGCAACATCATGGTATGAAAATAGAAGAACTCAAGTTTCACTGCAAGTTGCTTATGATATACAGAACACAGTGCCAGGGGTGGATTGGCCTATCGGGGGATCAGGCATCCTCCGGTGAGCTGGTTGATCTGGTCACATGGTCTGCGAGCACGGCCGCGACAGAGCTGTGCCCGGCAGACCACAGGGTATTTCCTGGGCTGGCCTGGGCGGAAAATCCCCGGGCCGATCTTTACCCGGAATCCACCCCTGCACAGTGCATTCAGAAAGAATTCAGATCCCTTCACTTTTTCCACATTTTGTTACAGCCTTATTCTAAAATAGTATGCATTTCTCCCCCCCCCCCCATTCTATACACAATATCCCATAATAACAAAGCAAATCAGGTTTGTAGAAGTCTGTGCAAATTAATTTAAAAAATATATATACAGTGGACCCTTGAGTTACGACCAACTTGGCTTACGACCAAGTTGTCCGGTTTTGAGTTACAAACAAATTTCGAGTTACGACTAAAAGTTTTCCATGGAGAGAGAGAGTATGCCCTCATACTAGGTAGGTATTTGTACCCCTATTTGAGGCCTACCTAGTTACTCGAGGTGAGGTGTAGGTATTAGTGCAGGGGTTAGTAGGTATTAGTGTAGGGGTTAGGGGCCACTTTGACATGCAGAGTGTGACGTATGAACAGAACAGTGCACTCTTGTGAAGATTTGATGACCTTCGGAGTGAGAAAACACATCCAAAGATGAGATTTGTGCAATGTTCTCTCAACCTAGCTTGATGTTACCCAGGTAGAGAGTCCATATGCAGATATTGTAAAGGAACTGGGGAGGAGATGAAATTGTTGTTTCTGGTAGGCTAGGCACATTTTATAACTTTTTGGTGAGTACACTAGGAAATTATTGGTGTTTCTAGTAATTACAGACATTATATAACCATTTTTTATTATAGAAATGGTTAGGTAAGGGGTGCTTTTTGGAGGGTTGGAATGCATTATGGGTATTTCCATTATTTCCTATGGAAAAAATAGTCCTGACTTACAATCAACTTGAGTTGCAACCAGCCCTCTGGAACTAATTGAGTTCGTAAGTCAAGGGTCCATTGTATATCACATTTACATAAGTATTCAGACCCTTTACTCAGTACTTTGTTGAGGCATCTTTTGCAGCAATTACAGCCTCAAGTCATCTTGGGTATGACACTACAATCTGTGAATTTTCTCCCATTCTTTGCAAATCCTCTCAAGCTCTGTCAGGTTGGATGGGGGACCGTCGATGTACAGCTATTTTCCGATCTCTTCAGAGATGTTCGATTGGGTTCAAATGTGGGCTCTGGCTGGGCCATTCAAGGACATTCACAGACTTATGCCGAAGCCGCTCCTGTGCTTAGGATCGTTGACCCGTTGGAAGGAGAATTGTTTCCCCAGTCTGAGGTCCAGAGTACTCTGGAGCAGGCTTTAATCAAGGGATCTATCTGTACTTTGCTCCGTTCATCATTTCCTCAATCCTGACTAGTCTCCCACTTCCTGCAGCTGAAAAAACATTCCCATAGCATGATGCTGCATCGCCATGCTTCACCTTAGGGATGATATTTGCTAGGTGATGAGCGGTGCCTGGTTTCCTCCAGGAATGATGCTTGGCATACAGGCCAAAATGTTCAATCTTGGTTTCATCAGACCTAGTGAAACTTGTTTCTCATACTCGGAAAATCTTTTTAAGTGCCTTTTGGCAAACTCCAAGCGGGCTGTCATGTGCTTTTTAATGAGGAGTAACTTCTGTCTGGCCACTCTACCATAAAGGCCTGATTGGTGGAGTGCTGCAGAGATGACTGTCCTTCTGGAAGGTTCTCCCATCTCCACAGTGGAACTCTGGAGCTCTGTCAGGGTGATAAGAACATAAGAACATAAGAAAATGCCATACTGGGTCAGACCAAGGGTCCATCAAGCCCAGCATCCTGTTTCCAACAGTGGCCAATCCAGGCCATAAGAACCTGGCAATTACCCAAAAACTAAGCCTATTCCATGTTACCATTGCTAATGGCAGTGGCTATTCTCTAAGTGAACTTAATAGCAGGTAATGGACTTCTCCTCCAAGAACTTATCCAATCCTTTTTTAAACACAGCTATACTAACTGCACTAACCACATCCTCTGGCAACAAATTCCAGAGTTTAATTGTGCGTTGAGTAAAAAAGAACTTTCTCCAATTAGTTTTAAATGTGCCACATGCTAACTTCATGGAGTGCCCCCTAGTCTTTCTACTATCCGAAAGAGTAAATAACCGATTCACATCTACCCGTTCTAGACCTCTCATGATTTCAAACACCTCTATCATATCCCCCCTCAGTCGTCTCTTCTCCAAACTGAAAAGTCCTAACCTCTTTAGTCTTTCCTCATAGGGGAGCTGTTCCATTCCCCTTATCATTTTGGTAGCCTTTCTCTGTACCTTCTCCATCGCAATTATATCTTTTTTGAGATGCGGCGACCAGAATTGTACACAGTATTCAAGGTGCGGTCTCACCATGGAACGATATAGAGGCATTATGACATTTTCCGTTTTATTCACCATTCCCTTTCTAATAATTCCACATTAAATTTCATCTGCCATTTGGATGCCCAATTTTCCAGTCTCACAAGGTCTTCCTGCAATTTATCACAATCTGCTTGTGATTTAACTACTCTGAAGAATTTTGTGTCATCTGCAAATTTGATTATCTCACTCGTCGTATTTCTTTCCAGATCATTTATAAATATATTGAAAAGTAAGGGTCCCAATACAGATCCCTGAGGCACTCCACTGTCCACTCCCTTCCACTGAGAAAATTGTCCATTTAATCCTACTCTCTGTTTCCTGTCTTTTAGCCAGTTTGCAATCCACGAAAGGACATCGCCACCTATCCCATGACTTTTTACTTTTCCTAGAAGCCTCTCATGAGGAACTTTGTCAAACGCCTTCTGAAATCCAAGTATACTATATCTACCGGTTCACCTTTATCCACATGTTTATTAACTCCTTCAAAAAAGTGAAGCAGATTTGTGAGGCAAGACTTGCCCTGGGTAAAGCCATGCTGACTTTGTTCCATTAAACCACGTCTTTCTATATGTTCTGTGATTTTGATGTTTAGAACACTTTCCACTATTTTTCCTGGCACTGAAGTCAGGCTAACCGGTCTGTAGTTTCCCGGATCGCCCCTGGAGCCCTTTTTAAATATTGGGGTTACATTTGCTATCCTCCAGTCTTCAGGTACAATGGATGATTTTAATGATAAGTTACAAATTTTTACTAATAGGTCTGAAATTTCATTTTTTAGTTCCTTCAGAACTCTGGGGTGTATACCATCCGGTCCAAGTGATTTACTACTCTTCAGTTTGTCAATCAGGCTTACCACATCTTCTAGGTTCACCGTGATTTGATTCAGTCCATCTGAATCATTGACCATGAAAACCTTCTCCATTACGGGTACCTCCCCAACATCCTCTTCAGTAAACACTGAAGCAAAATAATCATTTAATCTTTCCGCAATGGCCTTAACTTCTCTAAGTGCCCCTTTAACCCCTCGATCATCTAACGGTCCAACAGACTCCCTCACAGGCTTTCTGCTTCGGATATATTTAAAAAGGTTTTTACTGTGAGTTTTTGCCTCTACAGCCAACTTCTTTTCAAATTCTCTCTTAGCCTGTCCTATCAATGTCTTACATTTAACTTGCCAATGTATATGCTTTACCCTATTCTTCTGTTGGATCCTTCTTCCAATTTTTGAATGAAGATCTTTTGGCTAAAATAGCTTCTTTCACCTCCCCTTTTAACCATGCCGGTAATCGTTTTGCCTTCTTTCCACCTTTCTTAATGTGTGGAATACATCTGGACTGTGCTTCTAGAATGATATTTTTTAACAATGACCACGCCTCTTGGACAGTTTTTAGTTTTGTAGCTGCTCCTTTCAGTTTTTTTCTAACAATTTTTCTCATTTTATCAAAGTTTCCCTTTTGAAAGTTTAGCACGAGAGCCTTGGATTTGCACACTGTTCCTCTTCCAGTCATTAAATCAAATTTGATCATATTATGATCACTATTGCCAAGCGGCCCCACCACCGTTACCTCTCTCACCAAGTCCTGTGCTCCACTGAGAATTAGATCTAAAAATGCTCCCTCTCTCGTCGGTTCCTGAACTAATTGCTCCATAAAGCTATCATTTATTCCATCCAGGAACGTTATCTCTCTAGCGTGACCCGATGATACATTTACCCAGTCTATATTGGGGTAATTGAAGTCTAATCCAAATAAAGAAGAAGCAAAACCTTGCACATCTGCAAGTCAAAGGAGACACTGGTGCAGGACAAATCTTATAACCACCAAAAGTTTCAATATATATTTTTTATTATTATGGTTCCGAAGAAAGAAGTGTATCAAAATTATAGAGGCAACTCCGTAACTCATATACAATGAATTATGACGGTCCCCCGACACGGTCCCGTGTTTCGCTAGGCTGCATCGGGAGGGACCATGGGTACAGTGAATCTATGATATAAGACAAATACCGTTTTCGCGCCTTTTTCCTTCTTTAAATGGCTGTCACCTGTGAGGGCGCTCGCACTCCGGGTATCACTTTTAAAGGTATGTGTACTGCTTTGTGGATTTTGATAAGTAGCCTGTTCCACCACATTTTTATATTTGATTTATATTTCTCTTATATCATAGATTCACTGTACCCATGGTCCCTCCTGATGCAGCCTAGCGAAACACGGGACCGTGTCGGGGGACCGTCATAATTCATTGTATATGAGTTACGGAGTTGCCTCTATAATTTTGATACACTTCTTTCTTCGGAACTATAATAATAAAAAATATATATTGAAACTTTTGGTGGTTATAAGATTTGTCCTGCACCAGTGTCTCCTTTGGTAATTGAAGTCTCCCATTATTACTGCAGTACCAATTTGGTTAGCTTCCCTAATTTCTCTTAGCATTTCACTGTCCGTCTCACCATCTTGACCAGGTGGATGGTAGTATACCCCTATCATCAGGTTCTTGGTCTCTTCCCTGACCAAGGCCCTTCGCCCCCAGTTGCTCAGTTTGGGTAGGTGGCCAGCTCTAGGAAGAGTCCTAGTGGTTCTGAACTTCTTCCGTGAAAGAATGATGGAGGCTACTATGTTCTTCGGGACCTTCAATGCTGCAGCAATTTTTTGTACCCTTCCCCATAACTGGGCCTCGACAAAATGCTATCCCAGAGGTCTACAGACATTCCTTCGACTTCATCTTTGATTTTGTTTTGACATGTACTGTCAACTGTGGTACCTTATATAGACAGGTGTATACCTTTCCAAATCATGTCCAATACATTCAATTTACCACAGGTGGACTCCAGTCAAGTTGGAGAAACATCTCAAGGATGATCACTAGAAATAAGATGCACCTGAGCTCAACTTTGAAGGGTAGATTTTAAAGAAGCGTGCGGGCGTACATGTGCACCCCATTTTATAACATGCACACGCATGGCCATGCTGCCTTCCCCCGTTCCTTCCCAGGCCGCTCTGAAATCTGGGCGGCCTGGGAGGGAACATCCCTACCCCCCACCCCACCTTCCCTTCCCCTACCTCCCCCGCCCTATCCCCCACTACCTTTTTCTTTTTCTTTCTTGTTTTAAGGGCCCTGTCACATGGTAGGAGCACAAGATGGCGCCGGCAGTCCATTGCTCCTACCATGTGACAGGGGCCGACCAATGGCACCGGTAGCCCCTGTGACAGAGTAAGGGCAAAGGCTATCGGCGCCATTTTAAATACTGGCAGCCGACGGTCCAAGTGCAGGAGATCGCTCCGGACCCCCGCTGGACCACCAGGGACTTTTGGCAAGTCTTGGAGGGAGGGTCAGGAGGGTGGGGGGTTGTAGTTAATTAAATTTAAAGGGTTGGAACGGGGAATGGGGACAAAAAAAACATTGGTTGTAGTTTGTTTTTTTGGTTTTTTTTTAATATTCACTCCATAAGACACACAGACATTTCCCCCCACTTTTGGGGGAAAAAAGTGTGTCTTATGGAGCGAAAAATATGGTAACTAGTTTGCGGATGATACAGAATTATTCAGAGTAGTTACCGTATTTTTCGCTCCATAAGACACATTATATTGAAAAGTACCGGTCCAAGTACAGATCCCTGAGGCACTCCACTGTTTTACCCTTTTCCACTGAGACAATTGACCAATTAATCCTATTCTCTGTTTCCTGTCTTTTAACAAGTTTGTAATCCACAAAAGGACATCACCTCCTGTCCCATGACTTTTTAGTTTTCTTAGAAGCCTCTCATGAGGGACTTTATCAAACGCCTTCTGAAAATCCAAATACACTACATCTTACCGGTTCACCTTAATCCACTTGTTTATTAACCCCTTCAAAAAAATGAAGCAGATTTGTTGGGCAAGACTTCCCTTGGGTAAATCCATGTTAACTGTGTTCCATTAACTCACTTCCTCCAAGGAAAGAATATTTTCATTCAAACTGACAACCAAGTTTCCGTGTTCTGTGTAATCTACTCTCCAGTACGGTGTCCGGGTTGCTTATTTGGTAAACACTGCATTGCAACCCTCAGCTTGGGACTCTCTACATATAATGACCAGTTCAGCCCTGTTTATCAATGGAAAAAGCAAGTTTGCTTACCTTAAACTGTATTTTCCATGGCAAGCCATTACCTGGCTAGAATTAGCTCTCAAATCGACTGAGTGGGCTCATAAGGCAATGCCCGAGTGGAAATTCCCACACATGTTCAGTAGAGCAAATGTACTAGCTCAGAACGAGAAGCCCGTACGATGCCACCAGGTGACGTTACTCACATGTAATAGCTAATTCATCCTTCCGTCTACGGAAAACACTGTTTATGGTAAACAAACTTGCTTTTTAATGGGTAGACAGATGAGGGAGGGATGCAAAGGGGCATTAAACATCTAAATACAGCTTATATAAAATGTATCTTGGTCTCTGACATATTTCCTTATGTAAATGCATTCTCTTTACTCATTTTTCATTCTCCAGAGAAGCATGCCATCGAGACATTGTGAATCTACAGGTGGAGATGATAAAACAATTTCATATGCAACTGGTAGGTACCAAGTAGAATTTAAAAATGCATGCTGATCAAAGAGTACTTTCTATGAAGATCCAAATGCTTTTGGAAACTTTTGTGACTATCACAGAATGTTGTAAAGCTGCAAACATAGGACCAACCCCTGTAGCTTAGGTCTCCTAATCATTGTAGCCAATATGGGTTGAGCTTGTCACTTAAGTGATGGGCTTCGGTCCCTGAGGGACAGAGGACAATTGAACAGCATCTGAAGGATCTGGACTTAAAAGCAAGCTTCTCTTTCAACCCTTGGGCATCCAGAGGGACCTGAAACTCTTGGTACAGACATCCTGGAAAGATTTGAGAGAGAGGTTAAAAAACTGGTAAAACTGAAAATAAATGTACAAAAATGGCATGTAGCTCTATATCTACATTCCTAAACAGCTTTTTGTCATGTGGAGATTTCATTAGGGCAGTAGCATTGGCGATTTGCAGTGCGTTTGTGGTTAATGTCAGGAAATCCTGACTTTACTCACCAGAAGGTAATGAGCTTTTTTGAATTCATTGAGAAGTCGCTCTTCATTTTCAAGCTGAAACTCAGAATGAGAAAAAGAAAATAGATTCCAGGTCGTGAAGTTAATGGGAAGGGAAGAAAATGAACTTGGAACCACATGAAATTGAGTAATTTGCTTTTCATCATGGATTACTGTGGTCAGTATGAAGGTTTCTCATTCCAGAATGATTGCCCCAAGTCATCTTGTAACTTTTAGGGTAATGATATTGAAATGTGTATATTTCAGATCCTCAGGTGGTATTTGTTTGACAAGAGAGATGCTGCCTGATCATGTATGTTTATTAAGTAATAGAATACTGTGGTAAAAAAGACAAACCATAAAATATATTTTGAAGACCTTACAAACCCCTGTCTGTCAGTGAGTGTAATTTTTTTTTAGACATGGCTTTAAATTACGTAGAAGGACGTGGGAGAAAAATAGGAAAATATTCCAGTTATTCAAGCTGTACCTCTGAGATAGGAAGGAGTTTGGGAGGGGAGAGGTCTTTCAGGAGATAAACTAAAAAGTGTGCCTGTATGTTGTTTTCTGACAGTCAGAAAATTCAGAAATTCATGCAGAAGAGAGTTAAGATATTGGGTAAGAATGGAATGAATGAAACTGTGTTCAGTTTGCTTCTAGTCTGTGCAAATAGGATATCTTGCATGGTCAGATATGGCCAACTCAGTTCCCAATGAAAGCAAGAATGGTTCACACCTGTATGCAGTGAGGCTTGATTTTTTTTTTCTACGTGTGTTAAAACATTTTTCTTTTTTTAAATTCTGCTGAATGACTATGCTGGGCACTGGAGTCTCTTCCACTGATGACAGTGGGAAGGGAGGTCTCCTTTATGGTTGAACTCTTCAGTGATGCATTTTAGTCAGCACTTGGATGATTGAGACCACCAGCCTCTGCCCCACTGTGTGAAGAGGTCGCCTGTATTATCCCTCTCCTGGTCCCATCGGCTCTATCACTCTGCTAGTGTGTCATTAGCTCCACCTTCATTCATAATTTATAAGGAGATATAGGAATATTGTCTTGTGAGCTAATCCTTGTCTCACCGAATTTTAACGGATTGGATGGGAGAAATTGAATGAACTAGTGATATACAGATATTGTTTCTTTGCAGTACATGCCAGATCAGTTTATTATGTCCCCTGCCAGCAGATGAAGACAGAGGTGAAAAAAGCTCAAAGCTGACTTCACTTCCCCTTTAGGGTTCTGGTGCTGCCTTCAACTATTTAGTATTTCTCTGTCTCCAGCAGATGATGTAGACGTATGGACTGGTGCTTCAGCTAGGAGTAGGCCGCGGCAGTGGAGCATAAGCCAAGTCTTGGGTGTGCTCTGGGAGACAGTGCTGTTAGGGCTAATTCTCCTTTCCCCCTTGGGAACAAACTCAGTTTGGGGGTCTGAGGTCAAGCACTGTGTGGTCCCTGGTGACTTTGTTCCCTTGGTGTGAGTCTGATAGCATTCTCACCTCCTATTCTGTGAGTATCAGGGAAGCAGTAAAGTTATTTAAAAAAAAAAAAAAAAGGTGGCAGCGCAGCCTCTTTCTTGTACTGCCTCCTGGTCTCCAATTTTTCCCTGCTAGTTTTGGACTTTGTCAGGGGGTCTGAAGTGATTACCCATCTCGGGTAAGTCATAGTGGCTCAGTGTCAGCTGGTGCATTCTGCCTGGCTTGCGAGTAGGCAGGCATCAGGCAAATGGATGCGATCTGTGGAAGGTTGGCACACTGCTAAACACAAAGGGGTAGATTTTTAAAAACTGTGCGATCGCGTACTTTTGTTTGCGCAGCAGGCGCAAACAAAAGTACCCTGGATTTTATAAGATATGCACATAGCCGTGCGTATCCTCTAAAATCCTGGATCGGCGCGCGCAAGGCTGCCGATTTTGGGCAGCCGGCGCGCGCCGAGCCGCGCAGCCTGCCTCCGTTCCCTCCGAGGCCGCTCCGAAATCCATGGATTTACGCCTCCCGGAGGGAGACGTAAATCCACGCGCACCAGCGGGCTGCTGGCGCGCCGAGACCCAACCTGGGGGCGGTTCCGGAGGGCGCAGCCATGCCCCCGGAACGCCCTGGCCCGAAACCACGCCCCTGGGCCCGCCCCCGAAACGCCGCATCCCGCCCCAAAACGCTGCGTCGTTCGGCCCCGCCCCGACACGCCCCCGACACGCCCCCGTCCAAAAACCCCGGGACCTACGCGCGTCCCGGGGTTCTGTGCGCGCGGGCGGCCTATGGAAAATAGGCACGCCGGCGCGCAAGGCCCTGCTCACGTAAATCCGGGCGGATTTACGCGAGCAGGGCTTTTAAAATCCGCCCGAAATTGAGTGGGTTCCACAGTTCAAGCATTTATAGTGGAAGGGCAGTGCTGTAGTGAATGTGGAACAGGGCCTTGTTGGCACTCCCATTTTGGTGGGATCAACAGACATTTTATCATGCCAAAAATAAATGTCAAGCATACCAGGTTTTTTACCTTCCTCTTCCCTCCAACAGTCAAACAGGGAAATTGTGGGGACTACGTATTTACCCTCCAACATGCCAGAGCCTGTGTGGCTGCACAGAGCCTGTGTAGCTGCAGTCTCTACCAAGTTATTTCAGCAGGCAACCTCACAGTCAGGTTGGAGGTCTTCTCTCCTGTCCTCTCTAATAGCAGAGCAATGAAGGGAACAGCCTGCAGAAATGCTCTCTTCCCCTTTAAACAGTAAAACTTCCCAGAGGGTCTTTTAAGACCAAATTAGGCTTCTGAAGCTGTAGATGTTCCTAACCTGTTAAAAAAAAAAAAAAAGAAAAATCCTAGGGTGGTTCTGCTTGACAGCACCCTTTGGATTCTTTCTTTAACCCCTTCTAGCTCTTATCCATGTTCTCACATAGAAGAACTTTTGATTATTCTTGGCAACATTTGGGATGTTAGAGCACTCCACTGGCTGAGACAGTCGTAGGGAGTTGGCTGGACAAGGGGAGGAGGCGATAGCCAGTCCAGCAGACAGGAGGAGAATGCCTCAGTTGGGAGGTTGTTCAGGAGAGAGAAGCTGGTAACACTTAATTTCAGAGCCTGATCTTGTGCAGCTCTTGGATGATCAATAAGAGGCAGTAGTCCATAGGAGATCCCATATTTCTGAATACTCTTAGGCCCCGTCCCTAAGAGCTTCCTGTTACATCTGACTATTGATGATTTCAGTTTGAAACACCTGGTTCCAACTTTAAGATGGCCAAGACGATGAGAGATAGTAACATAGTGTATGAAGGCAAATAAAGACCCAATGGTCCATGCAGTCAGTCCAGCAAATTGTTTAGTAACTGCAGCTCTGTTCAGTTACATCTATGCAAAAATGTTACATCCTCTACCAATTAGCAATATTCTGTGTTTATCTCATGCCTTTTTTGCATTCTTACTGTCTTCACCACCACTCTGAGAGAACATTGCATGCATCCACCATCCTTTCAGTGAAGAAATATTTCCTGACATTCTTGCTGAGTCTACCCCCTTGGAATTTCAGATCATGACCTCTTGTTTTACAGCTTCCTTTCCATCGGAAAAGGTTCGAATCTTGTGCATCATTTATATTTTTAAGGTATTTATTTAAAAATTTATATTATATCTACTCTGTGTCGTCTCCTCCAGGATATACATATTTACATCCTCCAATCTCATCTTGTAAGTTTTTTGGTGCAGACCCCACACCATTGTAGTCATTTTTATCTGGATCACATCTATTCTGTCCCTGTCCTTTATTGAGATTCAGTCTCTAGAACTGAATATAATACTCCAGTTGAAGCCTTACAAAGACCCGCACTGGGGCGTTATTACACCTTTTTTTCCTGTTGGTTTATACCTCTCTTTATGCATCCCAGCATCTCTCTGGTCTTAGCCACCACCTTGTCACATTGCTTCACCACCTCAATGTTGCGCGTCCTGGTTGCGCTGGTGCCGCGACCGGGCCTGCTCACCTCGGGCTTCCCTCCATAGGCTCTGTTCCGTATTCCTCAGCAGCCGCAGCCAGCTCTCGGCATCCCCAGCGCCTACCCCGAACGCCTCCATCATGTCAGGCCTCTCAGCAGAGTTCCTTCAGGGTCTCCGCATCCTCTGCCCCACCCCTAGGCGATAGGCACTTGCGATAGGCACTTCCTCATTTAAAAGGCCCAGGGCGGGAACCTCTGGCCAGACGCCCCCTGATGACATCACGTAAGCGTCCTATATAAGACGAGGGCCTTCTCTCAGTTCCTCGCCTTGGAAAACAGGTCATCTCATTCGTGAGAAGCTAGTTGCCGTTCTGTGTTCCTGTTTCCTTGATCCTATGCTTGTTCCTGCATTCCTTTTTCCAGTGCTTGTTCCAGTGTTCCTGCATTCCTTGTTCCAGTGTTCCTCTTTTAGTCAGATGTCTGTCTACTCAGTCAGAACAGGAAAACCATTTGGCTGCAGCTAGGGTTATGCAGTTGTGGAACCCCTAAGCTGTGTGATGATTATATTGAGTAGCAAATAGTCCTTCCTAGTCTCTGGAGTATAGGGAAGCCTTCTCGTATCCAAAGGAGAAAATGGACTCATGTCCAGAAATGAACTCTGCCCTGCCAGGGGTCAGGTGGTACACGTCCGGAACTGGATTTCAGATTAGCTCGGCAAAGCTACAAGACAATCAAGTTCTTCAGACAAAAAAAGGAGACAGTATTTACCTTTAAGGGATCCATTTCTTCAGTCTTGTTCTTTCACCAGAGGAGTTTGGGATGAAGGCATAACCTGCAAATTTCGTAGAGAACAGAGATTGGCTCTAGCTTGCTGCAAGGGACAGTCGCAGAAGCTTTCACACTACTCTCTCAGATGGAAACCTTTCTTCTGGGGATTCAAGAATTCCCGTCCTCTGCTGTGGGAGGTTTCTTCGACTTGGAACCTGAGCTTAGATTTTTAAAGGGATCTGACTTCTTTTCCTCTCAAACCTCAAAGATAGAACATAAGAACATGCCATACTGGGTCAGACCAAGGGTCCATCAAGCCCAGCATCCTGTTCCAACAGTGGCCAATCTAGGCCATAAGAACCTGGCAAGTACCCAAAAACTAAGTCTTTCATGTTACTGTTGCTAGTAATAGCAGTGGCTATTTTCTAGTCCACTTAATTAATAGCAGGTAATGGACTTCTCCTCCATGAACTTATCCAATCCTTTTTTAAACACAGCTATACTAACTGAACTCACCACGTCCTCTGGCAACAAATTCCAGAGTTTAATTGTGCGTTGAGTGAAGAAGAACTATGTACGATTAGTTTTAAATGTGCCACATGCTAACTTCATGGAGTGCCCCCTAGTCTTTCTATTATCTGAAAGACTAAATAACCGATTCACATCTACCTGTTCTAGACCTCTCATGATTTTGAACACCTCTATCAGCCATCTCTTCTCCAAGCTGAAAAGTCCTAACCTCTTTAGTTTTTCCTCATAGGGGAGCTGTTCCATTTCCCTTATCATTTTTGTCGCCCTTCTCTGTACCTTCTCCATCACAATTATATCTTTCTTGAGATGCGGCTACCAGAATTGTACACAGTATTCAAGGTGGGGTCTCACCATGGAGCGATACAGATGCATTATGACATTTTTCCCTTTTATTCACCATTCCCTTCCTAATAATTCCCAACATTCTATTTGCTTTTTTGACTGCTGCAGCACACTGAACCGACGATTTCAAGGTGTTATCCACTATGACGCCTAGATCTCTTTCTTGAGTCTTGCTGTTGGATGTGATCTCCTTGATGGCATTTTGGTAACTTAAAAGGAAAGGGTATCGCTGTGCCCAATTCATGCCCACTTGTAAGGGTAGAATTTCACTTCTGTTGAAATCAAGTTTTTCTCATTTATAATTGTGAGAAATTTTGGTGGTCGGCCAGGACAGGGATGGCCATTCTCAAGTCCATTGCAGATCACCTTGGAGATGTCTGTAGGTCAGTGTTTATCCAACCATTGTTCCTTCAGACGTGATCAGATGTGCCATGGAAAAGTTACCACTGCCTGATGCTCAGATCCAGGCTAGCAGTTGAGCTGTGCTCTCAGCACCTTGCAGCAACTAAAGACATTAACAGTGGCTTTTAAACTTGTAGGAACTCCTTTCTGAGAGCGTGTAATGATGCGTGCTGCCGCTTCCTAGCTGCAGCATGAATCTTGGAGTGTGGCAATTAATGGGCAACATACAGGGCATGGATAGTTGGGACCTGGCTTAAACAGCATACACAGTGCACACAGCATGCAAGTTCTTCAAGCCTCTGTTTTATCCCCAGACTGAATGAGAGAGAGAGAACATGCACCGAGCACTGGATTAGACTCACTTTGAGTGTTGTGAGCAGTAGTAGCAGTGAAGGAGCTCTGGCAATCACATGCAGCAGCCAAGACAACTGAGCCAGCTGCTCTCACCACACCAATTTCTTCCTTCTCCCTTCTCCTGCAGGATTTAGTTTATTGTGACAGGTACATGTGTCTCTTTGTCCCCTCGAATGTGTTAAAATTTGGAAGAAATATTTATGGTGCTTTTATTGTTTCCCTGGTTCTTCTTTTGGCTATATACTCCTTTCTGTGTCTGCACTGCCTGCTCCATGGAGGTAAGTGTGCCGCACAATATTTTTGTTAATGTAGGTGTACCTTGTGCTTGAAAAGGTTGAGAAACACTGTTATAGGTGACCACTTTCTTCTTGGATAGGTTTTTAATGTGTCCTATTAAAGCATAGTAGTTTAAGGTATTAATTTCAGGAAAAATCAAGGAGATGAGTGCTTCAGCCTGCTCTGGCAAAAGTTTTCAGGTCCCAAAAGTCCATTTGATGAAGGTGTAGTCCTCCTTGTAAGCAGAATTGGAACCTGTCTTTCCAGAGTATAATGGCAGGCCAACACCCTTGTTTCCACTGTGATTGTGCAGGCTGGAAGAGGCTATGCCTTTGTCACAGGAATCCTGAGAGCTATTGTGGCTTTCTCCCTCCTGGTCTGGTTGGAGCCTGGATACATTTCTTTTGTCTGGACTAGTCTGGCATGGATGATAAGGGAAGTGAAATTTAAAATTATTTGTTAATTTCCTTTCCTATAGTCCTACCTTGACCAGTCCAGAACTAATCCTGGGAAACCATGTGATGAAGGACTCTGACTAGTTCAGCTATCAGCTAGTACATTGTTGCCTAATCATGACATTGACATAAGGATTATCTAAGTTAATGACCATGGAATGAAGTTTCTTGACTATAGCAGATTTTGGTGGTGATTTGGAAACCAAAACAAGCGCTTTTAATTGTCTTAGCTTAGACAAAGGATACTGAAGAGGTGAAGACAGCACCAGACCATTATTAGGGGGAGTGGTCAGTTTTGAAGTTTGGGGGGGGGGGGGGTTTCTTCCTCGTTCTCTGTCTGCTGGCAGAAGGACAATAACCCATTTGTCTGGACTGATCTGGCAGGATGAAAGGAAAAAACAGGTAAATTTGACCTTTTGACCCCTAGCGAGAGTGGGGAATGGCAGGCGGTATGAGGGATTTTTAGATTTGCTTTGTTTTGATGTTTTTTATGTTTTAATGATGCATTCTGATATGTAAACCACTTTGGGTTCTCTTTGGAGGTGGAAGGCACAAACAGAAATATAAATATATGTTGTGCTTTTTCTTCCTTTTCTTGCATCATTGGAGCAGTGCTCCAAATGAGTGTCGTCTTGCTGGCAGAAGGGAATCTTCCTCTAAAGATGTTCCTGTGCTAGGAGGTATTTTCCCACACTCTGGGATGTTACTCCTGTAAACCCAAATTTCCTCCAGTCCCATTTGGTTAAGGGGCCAAAAAGTCAAGTCTTCTGTCCAGTCTCAGCAGCCAGAATATGTTTCATGGTGTAAACGCTTTTGGTTTTCAGAGTCCTGGGTGAGCAGCAGTATAGAAATCCAAACTAGAAACAGACTTGAGCCATCGTGTCCTGTGTGGCAAGGCATGGTGCTGCAAGTTTGGTCATGTGACTCACTCATACTGCACACTTCTGTTTTAGCTGAATAATGTTACTTTTGCTGAATCAACTATAAAAACTGTGCAACAATGGTGACATTTTCCTTTTCTTTCAGAACGAAATGCATGTTTTACTTGAAAGATACTCTGTAAATGAGGGATTGGTAGCAGAAATAGAAAGACTTCGAGAGGAAAACAAGAGACTACGAACCCACTTTTGAAAAGAACTACACAGATATAATTTGTTAGCATGAACTTGCCACATTTTCTGCTTTATACTTCAGGATGCCATCTATCAGCACTTATTAACAGAAAATGCTGTATTCATCTGTAAAGTCTTTTTTCATTAGAAGATGAAAAAGCAATGGATAAGTACAATGGCTGTAGCATCTGTATCGCTGACACAGCTGGTTCTGCTAATGAGCTGGACAGGTACTTGGGTGCAACCTTTTAATGGCAAAACAGCTTAAAATATATTTTAATATGAAAGCTAACAGGGGTGAGTTTTTTACCAGATCTTTTGCTCTATCCGAAGTGCCTTTATCATAAAAAGGAGTTTAGTCTGACTTGTATGTTTTTATGTAGGGATACTTTTCTTAACAACACTTTAAACATGTATATTTTGTTAATATTTCAGGCCAACATGAACATTTCTACATAAAGAATCCTTAATATTTTTCTAGGAAAAAAATTCTCATTTCAATAAGATGCTTATATTTTTCATTTGAATTGCTGTGTATTTATTTAGCTAATAAAGTCTAGGACTTAAGTATTTTGTTAATTATATTGGAATAATGACTAATAACTTTCTTAATATTTGGTATATTGAAATTGAAATGCTGTCATCACAATATGTTTGTGTTTCTCAAAAAATGTACATGAAGTTTTGAGATGCATTCCAGACACTGATTATTTGTTTTACTTATAGAGCTTTAAGTATATAAAATGAATTGTGATATTGTGTTAGAATTATACTGTAAAAATTGTATTTACATAAGACTGAATCTTTACGTGAGAGACACAAAAAAATTGCATCTCGTTCACTGGAAAACTTTGTAAAAACACAGAATACCTTATAAGGAGTATTACAGCATTAACCCCATGAGGGGAGTGGAGAATATGATGGAGGCATTCCTATCTCTCAAGGTATAATTAATATACAAGCAGCTAACCCTTTTCAGTGGAAGGAACCTTTAGAACAAGAAGTTATGATATGAGATTCCAAGGGGGTAGATAGCAAAATAACATTAGAAAATATTTCTTAACAGCATGAGTGGTGGATGCTTCCCACTGGAGGTGGTTGGGGCAAAATAAAATAATAGAATTCAAGAAATCATGGGATAATCATAGAGGATCTTTAGGTGTGAAAAAGCCAGAGTTGTCTTGGGCATCCCTGGCATTTTAACAGGAAGTAAACTAAGCAGAGTAAATGAGCTTTGTGATCTTTTCCTAACATTGTATTCTATTTCTATAAATTTCAGTGTCTTGATTTTTATTAGTTTCCCTTGACCTGCTGTATATGTTGAAGTATTCCCTATATATCAGCAAAAACCAAAGACAAAGAGCTTAAATATGAGACCATCATCTGTTAGGATTGCAAATATTTGCTAAATAATACTCAAGCAATGGGTATTTGAACATTTAGTGTGTTTCACTGATGCTTTGTTCATATTAAGCATGTCTCAGTTTTTTACAAAAAATGTGCTAATGTGCATTTACTTATTCAGTTTTTCTATTTTTACTGAAAAATTATGCAGCAGGCAGTCAATTCATATTAGAAAACAGTCGCTTATCTTAGTCGACAACATATGGTTTGTATTCCTTCAAGTTTCAGATAGAGAGAATCTTTAACGCTCCTGAACAAGAAACGAACCACGCCAGGTCGGGCGTTTTCTTTTAGGTCTGTCTTCCAGCGCTTTTTCTAAGGACGCCATCTGAAATCTGAAGTGGGTGAATGTACAAAAAATGTGATGCTTTTTACAATCTGTTCTTTTAGCACATATAAGGCCTGATGTATTTTTTCACTATTTTGTGTCTGAGAAAAAAAAAAAAAAAAGCGGAGGCTTTATTTGTTCTGTCTGGCACAGATACCACTTTTCAAGCAATCTGTGGCAAGCAAACAGAAAATGACACCACCCCAGCCTTTACAAGGAGGAATTATGCCACAGCACATGATTATTTTCTATATTTTCTATATTTTGCTGTGATTGCCTGTTTCAGATCTAGTACAGGTCCGTGAAATAGATTTTTAAATTGAATTAGGGGCGAAGGTCCATTATTCTCTGACCCAGTGACTATCCTACTGCTACTTACCAGGGAAGTATAGTTCAGTTTTGAACAGTATAACAATATGTCAGAAGTTTAAATGTGACCCATGTTTCTGGTAATTAAAATATATTAAGATTTAAGAGATGCTTGGCATTGGGTATTGGTTTCAGCTCCATTTTTGCTGGACAGAAGCTCTGATAATTAAATCAATGACTATAGCACCTCACAAGAGGTAATCTTTTTGATCTGCGTGACCTTTTTATAGCAAAGTTGAGGCACATTTGTGGGACGTGTTGGGATCTCTGCTAAAGAGTTGGTGTGTTGTGACAAAACTGTGATTTAACACAGGCCTTCACTTAACTATAAATGCTCAATCTGGCACCCTTTATTATGCTAAATTCACTATTAAAAAAAAGCAAAAATGTTTACATACCAGGTTAGTAAGTTAATCATGAGCATTAGGTAGAACTGTTATAGCTGCAGTACTTGGACTGGGCCTGATAAATGTTCCAGATGTCCTTAATGATTTGCTTCTGCACAAAAGATCATAATAGTATATCAGTCCACAAGAGACAGCATTCAAAGGTCTATTCCTAGAAGACCTTTCCTTGGGTGCAGTCCTTGGTAAGAAAGCAATTTGAGTAATAAATATGCCAAGTTCTCCTGTGCTCATGCTTGTCTGTAACAGTAGTAGGGATATCTCTCAGATCCTAAGTCCTTTAACTGTTCTTTCTCTGAACCAAGAAATATGGAGGCACAAAGCACTAGGACACATGACAATGTTCACCATCAAAGACAAATAGGCACAGCACCAGCTTGTCTCATTTTAAGTCTTCTACAAGCAGCCTAGCCTATCAGAGACTCTTTTATCGGTAAGTTGTCTACAAACTGTGTGTTATGTGGTCATCTGACCACCAGTTGAACTAACTTGATTAAAGAAAAAAATATGTGAGCCAATGCTGCTGTTCCTCTTGTAACTCATTAATTTGTCTTAATGAAGCTTAAACATGCAAAGGCCTATAAAAAAAATATATAAAATAAAGAACTAGGGAAGCTTCCCTTCTCCTAGGACAAGCAGGAAGGTAGTCCTCACAAGTGGCTGACATCAGATGGAGCCTGGCCCGGAAAACTTCTGTCAAAGTGCCTAGAAACTTTGACTGGCACACTGAGCATGCTCAGCATTCCTCTATCCATGCATCCACATGGCGTCTCTTTTTCAGTCTCTTCCATGGAGCTATCGTCTTGCAGTGGAGGAGCTCATGTTCTTTTTTGCGGGAAACTTCCATAAAATGGTTTTTTTGCTTCCTTTTTTTCCTGTGCTGGGTCTCCCTCCGGTTCCCAGGTTATATTCTAATCGTTTGGTGAGGGTTTTTTTTCTTCTTCTTTGGTGTCTGCTGGTCTTAAAGCCTTTGTGGTCTTCTGTGCATCTTATGATGGTGTCGGGCATCTGTCGGTGTCCCCAGCACCCCTGGACTATGACCTTAACGAATCCACATGAAGTGTGTATCCTGTGCTTAGGGGCATCACATGATGTTCAAGGCTGCAACCTATGTGCTCAGATGACCCCCAAAAGGCAATCGCGCCAGGCTGGACAAAATGGAGAAGGTCTTCGGATCGGGTAAGTCTGATCCTTCCACCCCAACATCAGTCCCATTGATGCCCAAGAGCCATGGGGAACCGTTCATCCTCAAGCCGTCGGTGGCCATTTCTGCCCCAGGGCTTTCGGGTGAGAAGGATGGCGGGGATTGGCCTGTGTCTGTCTCCTCCAAGTCGCGGACGTCTGCATTGCCATCCTCTGTTCCGGGCAAAGACCAGGCCGAGCACTGTGGGAAGTCTCTGAAACACTGTCACCGGTCTCCGTTCTCACACAGTGCTGGCCATGGCAGTTGCCACCTTGCCCTTGAAGCGGCCCCGGAGCGAGGAGTCCCTGACCTCCCTTGAGTCCGGTGGCTCAAGGCCGTCCACACCGATTCCAGTGTTGGGCACAGAGACCCTCTTTGGCATCCGGAGGAGGGACTGGCCTCACCTCTCCCCTTTCAGCCTGCCCTTTCGTTGGAGGCTTTTAAGGCAGAGCTTGAGCGTGAGGTGCGCTTGATGGTGGAACTCACGTTGCGCAACAGGTAGCCGGTGCCAGCACCAGTGGTGCCCGGGTTGGAACCATTGTTGGACTGATTCGATGTCCTCTCCACACAGCTGTTGTTGGTACCCTGCGATCTGTCAGGTACTGAAGCATGGGGCATCTGAGCTAGTCCTTATTGGTGACTCTTTCAGAGACTAGGGTCCGTCGGTGCCTTCTGCACCACTGGGCCCCCCTGTGCCCCAGCCCACTCTGGTGCCTGGACCCTTGAGTCCCCCAATGCCTCTGCTCCAGGATGCACTCAGTGCTCCCCGGCCTTCTTCCCCGGGTACTCCCGGTGAGCCTGAGGCCCCTTATGACCTTTGGGGAGGTGATACCTCCACTGCCTCGTTGGTGGATTCTGATGGTCTTCCTTTGGATCCATCTACCTCAGAGGAGTGGCGTTGATCTCTGCCGAAGGACCTAACCTTCGCGGGGTTTGTCCGGGCTATGACTGAGGCCATACCTTTTCAGCTTATGATGGAAAAAGATGCCCGCCATAAGGTGCTAGACATCCTCCAGTTCATGGATGCCCCCAAGGAGGTAGTGGCAGTCCCTGTTCATGTGCTTTTCCGAGAGTTGCTTCTCTGGCTCTGGGAACACCCCCTTTCCATTGCCCTGGTGAACCGGAAGGCCAATGAGGTGGTATCTGGTGCAGCAGGCCACGAGCTTTGAGAAGCCTCAACTCTCCACCAGTCTGTGCTGGTGGAGTCTGCGCTGAAGAAGGCGAAGAGGTCAAAGACTCATGCCTCTGATTCCTCCCCTCCCCCCCCGGCAAGGAGCACAGGGCGTGGGATGCTATGGGTAAGAGAGTGTTTCAGGGCTCCATGTTGGTAGCCCATATTGCTTCCTACCTTTTATTACTCCTGGGAGCATTCTGCACTAGTCTGGAGCACAGAATTTGCGCAGAATTGCCACATTCTGCACAGAAAATAGCAGAGGAGACCCTGTCATGCCGCGAACTGAGAGCATCCTGCGGGACGTGCTCCGTTCGCGGCGAAGATGAAAACCTGGTGCGCCGTTTGTGGTGAAAAGGGAAGGCCCCCGTGTGCTGTGAAGGTACTGTGCTCCGCTCAAGGCAAAAATGGAAGGCCCCCATGTGCCGCAAACGGCGCCCCCAGGCCTTCATCTTCGCTACAAATGGAGCACGTCCTGCGGCACATGGGGGCCTTCCCTTTTCGCTGCGAACGGTGCGCCAGGCCTCATCTTCGCCGCGAACGGAGCATGTCCCACGGGCACATGGGGGCCTTCCCTTTTCGTTGTGAACTGCGTGCCCGGGCCTTCATCGTTGCAGCAAATGGAGTGCGTCTCGTGGCATGCTGGTGAGAGAGAATGTGTGCCAGGGAGGGTGAGAGAGCACGAGGGTGTGAGAGAGCATGTGTGAGTGAGAGAGGGGAGGGTGACAGCATAGTTGGTAAGAGAGGGAGTGGGAAGGGTGATAGAGCAGGAGGGTGTAAGAGAGCATGGGAGCTAAGAGAGGGTGGGTGGGGGGGGATGCTTGAGTGCGGGTTTCAGAGAGAGGGAGCCTATATGAGAGAAGTGGGATGCCGGTGAGAGAGAATGTGTGTGTGAGAGAGGAGAGGGAGTGTGGGGGAAAATGAGAGCTTAGTTGGTAAGAGAGGGAGTGGGTTTCAGAGAGGGAGCCTATATAAGGGGAGGGGAGGGGGACAGAGCATGGGAAGTAAGAGAGAGAGGGGGGGGGGGGGGGGGGGGATGCTTGAGTGTGGGTTTCAGAGAGGGAGCCTATAATAGGAGATTGTGAAGGAGTGTGTGTGAGAGAGATTGGGAGCTCATGTGTATGAAAAAGGGAATGTGTATATGTGAGGGTGCTAGCCTGTGTGAAGGGATTGTATATGTGTGAGACAGAGCCTGTGAAGGGCTGCATGCGAGAGAGACATAGGTAGCCTGTGTGAGGATGTATGTGTGAAAGAGAAAGGGAGCTTGTGTGGGAGTGTAGGCAAGAGAGAGGGCCCTGTATGAGGGGGATGTGTGTGTGTGTGCGAGAGAGTGAGGGAGCCTGTATCAGGGGGTGTGTATGTGGAAGGGACACTCTTACACTGAATTTCTAGAGAAATTCTGCTCAAAATATTTAAAATTCTGCAACTTTAAATAATTTTTTTCAGTAATAATTTAAAATATAATTACTTAGACTGTCATGTAAACTGTTTTATTTTAACCAATCTAAAGTTTGCAGAATTTTAAATTTTTTTGCGCATAATTCCCCCAGGAGTACTTTTATACATGACAATACACCCGTACCCTCTAGAAGCAAGTCCAGGATGTTGTGGATGGCCTGGCCCAGCAGCAGGAGGCCCTTATGTCCATTGTCCAGCAGGGCCTTGTGGGTGAAGCACGAGGTGCATGCGACCTAGGACATCTTTGAGATAGTGGGCCGGGTTGTGGTTGCCGATGTTTCTGTGAGTTGGCTTGACTGTGCTTCAGACCTTCGTCCTGAAGTTTAGGAGTGGCTAGCTGATTTACCCTGCACTAGGGATAACCTTTTTAGTGACAAGGTGAAGAATGCAGTTGCTGAAGGACTAGCATGAGAAGCTCCAGCAGCTGTTGGCCAGCGCGTCTGCCTCCCCATCCTCCTCTAAGAAGTCCTCCCTACCAGGTCCGAGGAGGCCTTTTCTTCAAGCTGTGAAAGTACTACCCTCCTGCCCCTCACTCCCGCCTACAGCAGGCAAGCTCCAGGGGCAGGTCCCAACAGCAGCAGGGCCCCAAGCCTCAGCCAGCACCTCGGGCTAGCTCAGCTATGGGGTTATTACGGGTTGCGAGGGAGCCAGTGGTCTCTGCCAGTGCTAGAGGACCCACTGGTTGGGAGCCGCCTCTTGTTCTTTGTAGACAGGTGCCCATCTGTGAGTTTGGATCAGTAGGTCCTGTCCATAATCTGTCACGGGTACAGGCTCAATCTCATAGCAGTTCCACTGGATTCGCCCCGTGTCCACTTTGGGGTACCATCTTGCATCTGGAACTGCTCCTAGCGGAGCTCTCTGCCCTTCTTATGGCCATGAGGCATTTACGGAGTATTGTTTTATTAATAAATCTTTTTGAGGACCCTCTGCATCTCTTTTTTTGCATCCCTCATGGCTTTGTTAGACTGACTTCCTTCTTGTTTTTTTGGGCCCTTCTTATGGCCAGGGCAGTAGAGCCCATTCCTCGGGAGCAGTAGGGATGGCGGTTTTACTCCGTTACTTCTTGATTCCAAAGAGAACAGGAAGCCTCTGTCCCATCCTCGATTTGCGAGCCTTGAACAGATTTCTAAAAAGAGAAAAGTTCAACATGGTATCCTTGGGCACCTTGATTCCCCTCTTGCAGAGAGGGGACTGGCTTTGCTCCCTTGAGCTGAAAGATGCCTACACCCACATTGAGATCCTTCTAAGTCACAGGAACTACCTCAGTTTTGTAGTGGGTCATCAGCATTTTCAGTACCATGTGCTCCTGTTCAGCCTGACCTCTATGCCATAGGTCTTCACAAGTGTTTGGCCGTGGTGGGAGCCTTTCTACACCAGCAGGGAATCCAGGATGACTGGCTGGTCAAGAGCAGCACCCAAGCGGGAGCTTTGTGGTCACTACAGTGGACCATTTGGGTTTTGGAGTCCTGCATGTTCCTGATCAATTACCAGAAGTCCTATCTCCATCCATTGTCAAGGCTGGATTTCATAAGAGCCGTGTTGGATGCAATCCAGGCAAAGGCCTTTTTCGCCCCGTGACATGGTATACACGCTGATGTCCCTGGCGGAAGAAGTCCAGCAACGCCAGCTGATGTCGGCATGGCATATGCTGCAGCTTCTGAGACACATGCCTGTGACCATCCATGTTACCCCTTTTGCCCGTCTGTATATGCACCGGGCCTACTGGTCCCTGTGAGCCCAGTGACATGAGGCCACACAAGGCCTTCAAGTCTGCATCCAGGTTTCTCCTTCTCTCAGGGCTTTCCTGTCTTGGTGAAGGACCCCTTCCTATCTGGAGATGGGTGTACCTTTTCTGGCTCCTCCTGCCCAGATTGTGCTTACCATGAATGCATCCCATCTGGGATGGGGTGCCCTGTAGAAGGCCTCCACACCCAGGGGCTCTGGACCACGCAAGAAGTTCTGTGTCAGATAAATGTCTTGGAGCTGCAGGTGATCCAGTATGCTCTGTTGGTCTTCCAGGATCGGCTAACCAACAAGGTGGTCCTCATCCGGACCGACAGTCAGGTAGCCATGTATGTCAACAAGCAGGGAGCCACCAGATCATTCCTTTGTCAGGAGGTGGTTCAGATCTGGGCTTGGGCGCTGGCTCAGGGGATGTTGCTCCGTGTACTTGGCCGGTGCAAACACCCTGGTGGACAGGCTGAGCTGAACTTTCAGGCGCCACAAGTGGTCCCTGAAGCAGGAGGTTGTGGATTGGATCTTCAGACCCACAGCTGGTGTTCCCCAGAGACTATTTGCCTTCCCCTGCAACAGGAAAGTTCCTCAATACTACTCCCTGTCTAGGTTGGACGGCAAGCCAGCCATGGACGCCTTTGCCCTTCAGCGGGGGACAGGCCTCCTGTAGGTGTATCCTCCACTCCCGTTTGTATCAAAGACTCTCTTGACGCCTCGCCAGGACGGGGGGACTATGATCCTCATAGACCCCTATTGGCCGAGACAGGTTTGGTTCCTGCTCCTGCGGGATCACTCTTGGTGGGATGCAATCCGTCTGGGAACTGCCCCAGACCTCCTCGTGCAGGATCAGGGCAGGCTGCACCACTCCAACCTCCAAACCCTGTACCTCATAGCCTGGATGTTGCGGCCTCTTGACCTCTCAGAGGAGGTGTCTCGAGTCCTGGTGGCTTCGAGAACGCCTTCCACCAGGCAGTCTTATGCTTTGAAATGGAGGAGGTTTACAATCTGGTGTGAGCAGAAGGGTCTTGACCCACTTCTCCTACCCTACCTGGCAACTCCTGGATTACGTGCTGCCCTCTCGAGGCTGGGCTTAACTCCCTTCGGGTAGATCTGAGTGCCACAGGCGCTTACCACCAGGAGGTGGATGGTTCTCCCAAATCGGTGCAGCCCATAACAGGGCCATTCATGTGTGGATTGCTTCAGCTGAGGCCTCAGGCCCCCTGCAGTTTCCTGGGTCCTTTACGTGGTGTTGGCCCAGCTGATGAAGCCACCATTTAAGCTGCTGCGCTCTTCCACGCTCAGTATTTGACCTGGAAGGACTCTGTGAACTGCATGCCTTGGTGACTTATCCACCCTACACATTCTTCCATGACCCGGTGCTTCTGCGCACACACCCCAAGTTCCTGACGAAGATAGTAACATATTTCCATCTTAACCAATCCATCCTCCTGCCTACATTCTTCCCTAGACCTCATTCCAACTAAGGGGAAAAGGCACTACATACACTAGACTGTAAGAGGGTCTTAGCCTTCTACCTGGACTGGACGGCAGCCCCCAGGCGGTCCACCCAGCTCTTTGTCTCTTTTGACTCTAATAGGCTGGGAGTGGCTGTTGCTAAGCAGACTATCTGCATCTGGCTAGTGGACTGCATTTCCTTCTGCTATGGCCAGGAGGACTGCGGCGGGGTGGGGGGGGGGGCATATAATGGCTCATTCTGTTAGAGCTATGGTGACTTCTGTGGCTCGCCTCCATGCAATTCCAACAGGGGAGATCTGCAAGGCTGCGACATGGAGTTCTCTGCACACCTTCGCAGCTCATTATTATCTGGACAGGGATGGCCGCCAGGATAGCAGATTTGGCTAGTCTGTCAGAAATATCTTTTAGCTGTGAACCTAACTCTTCTTGCCTAAGGCCCCTGGTTTGAGTTCAGACTGTCCCCACTGTTATCAGCAGTACCTCTGTTGTTGTGCCTGTTGGCACCTGATTTGGTGTAGTCCGGTCCCATTGTTTTTCGGGTCCAGTCTGTAGCTAGGGATTCACCCACTTGTGAGGACTGCCATCCTGCTTGTCGTAGGAGAAAGCGAAGTTGCTTACCTGTAACAGCTGTTCTAGGACAGCAGGAGGTTAGTCCTTTGGAAAACCAACCACCACCCCGCAGAGTTGGGTTCTCATTGTTTACTGTATTAAGAACATAAGAAAATGCCATACTGGGTCAGACCAAGGGTCCATCAAGCCCAGCATCCTGCTTCCATCAGTGGCCAATCCAGGCCACAAGAACCTGGCAAGTACCCAAAAACTAAGTCTATTCCATGTTACCATTGCTAATGGCAGTGGCTATTCTCTAGGTGAACTTAATAGCAGGTAATGGACTTCTCCTCCAAGAACTTATCCAATCCTTTTTTAAACACAGCTATACTAACTGCACTAACCACATCCTCTGGCAACAAATTCCAGAGTTTAATTGTGCGTTGAGTAAAAAAGAATTTTCTCCGATTAGTTTTAAATGTGCCCCATGCTAACTTCATGGAGTGCCCCCTAGTCTTTCTACTATCTGAAAGAGTAAATAACCGATTCGCATCTACCCGTTTTGACCTCTCATGATTTTAAACACCTCTATCATATCCCCCCTCAGTCGTCTCTTCTCCAAGCTGAAAAGTCCTAACCTCTTTAGTCTTTCCTCATAGGGGAGCTTTTCCATTCCCCTTATCATTTTGGTAGCCCTTCTCTGTACCTTCTCCATCGCAATTATATCTTTTTTGAGATGCGGCGACCAGAATTGTACACAGTATTCAAGGTGCGGTCTCACCATGGAACGATACAGAGGCATTATGACATTTTCCGTTTTATTCACCATTCCCTTTCTAATAATTCCCAACATTCTGTTTGCTTTTTTGACTGCCGCAGCACACTGAACCGACGATTTCAATGTGTTATCCACTATGACACCTAGATCTCTTTCTTGGGTTGTAGCACCTAATATGGAACCCAACATTGTGTAATTATAGTATGGGTTATTTTTCCCTATATGCATCACCTTGCACTTATCCACATTAAATTTCATCTGCCATTTGGATGCCCAATTTTCCAGTCTCACAAGGTCTTCCTGCAATTTATCACAATCTGCTTGTGTTTTAACTACTCTGAACAATTTTGTGTCATCTGCAAATTTGATTATCTCACTCGTCGTATTTCTTTCCAGATCATTTATAAATATATTGAAAAGTAAGGGTCCCAATACAGATCCCTGAGGCACTCCACTGTCCACTCCCTTCCACTGAGAAAATTGTCCATGTAATCCTACTCTGTTTCCTGTCTTTTAGCCAGTTTGCAATCCATGAAAGGACATCGCCACCTATCCCATTACTTTTTACTTTTCCTAGAAGCCTCTCATGAGGAACTTCGTCAAACGCCTTCTGAAAATCCAAGTATATTATATCTACCGGTTCACCTTTATCCACATGTTTATTAACTCCTTCAAAAAAGTGAAGCAGATTTGTGAGGCAAGACTTGCCATGGGTAAAGCCATGCTGACTTTGTTCCATTAAACCATGTCTTTCTATATGTTCTGTGATTTTGAAGTTTAGAACACTTTCCACTATTTTTCCTGGCACTGAAGTCAGGCTAACCGGTCTGTAGTTTCCCAGATCGCCCCTGGAGCCCTTTTTAAATATTGGGGTTACATTTGCTATCCTCCAGTCTTCAGGTACAATGGATGATTTTAATGATAAGTTACAAATTTTTACTAATAGGTCTGATATTTCATTTTTTAGTTCCTTCAGAACTCTGGGGTGTATACCATCTGGTCCGGGTGATTTACTACTCTTCAGTTTGTCAATCAGGCCTACCACATCTTCTAGGTTCACCGTGATTTGATTCAGTCCATCTGAATCATTACCCATGAAAACCTTCTCCATTACGGGTACCTCCCCAACATCCTCTTCAGTAAACACCGAAGCAAAGAAATCATTTAATTTTTCCGCTATGGCCTTATCTTCTCTAAGTGCCCCTTTAACCCCTCGATCATCTAACGGTCCAACTGACTCCCTCACAGGCTTTCTGCTTCGGATATATTTAAAAAGGTTTTTACTGTGAGTTTTTGCCTCTACAGCCAACTTCTTTTCAAATTCTCTCTTAGCCTGTCTTATCAATGTCTTACATTTAACTTGCCAATGTTTATGCTTTATCCTATTTTCTTCTGTTGGATCCTTCTTCCAATTTTTGAATGAAGATCTTTTGGCTAAAATAGCTTCTTTCACCTCCCCTTTTAACCATGCCGGTAATCGTTTTGCCTTCTTTCCACCTTTCTTAATGTGTGGAATACATCTGGACTGTGCTTCTAGAATGGTATTTTTTTAACAATGACCACGCCTCTTGGACATTTTTTACTTTTGTAGCTGCTCCTTTCAGTTTTTTTCTAACAATTTTTCTCATTTTATCAAAGTTTCCCTTTTGAAAGTTTAGCACGAGAGCCTTGGTTTTGCACACTGTTCCTCTTCCAGTCATTAAATCAAATTTGATCATATTATGATCACTATTGCCAAGCAGCCCCACCACTGTTACCTCTTTCACCAAGTCCTGTGCTCCACTGAGAATTAGATCTAAAATTGCTCCCTCTCTTGTCGGTTCCTGAACCAATTGCTCCATAAAGCTATCATTTATTCCATCCAGGAACGTTATCTCTCTAGCGTGACCCGATGATACATTTACCCAGTCAATATTGGGGTAATTGGTAGTGCAGTAATAATGGGAGACTTCAATTTGGTTAGCTTCCCTAATTTCTCTTAGCATTTCACTGTCCGTCTCACCATCTTGACCAGTTGGACGGTAGTATACCCCTATCACTATAGTCTTCCCCGACACACAAGGGATTTCTACCCATAAAGATTCAATTTTGTATTTAGTCTCATGCAGGATGTTTCTCCTGTTGGACTCTATGCCATCCCAGACATAAAGCGCCACACCTCCTCCCGAGTGCTCCTCTCTGTCATTGCGATATAATTTGTACCCCGGTATAGCACTGTCCCATTGGTTATCCTCTTTCCACCATGTCTCTGAGATGCCAATTAAATCTATGTCATCATTCACTGCTATACATTCTAATTCTCCCATCTTACTTCTTAGACTTCTGGCATTAGCATACAAACATTTCAAAGTTTGTTTTTTGTTTGTATTTTCATTCTGCTTTTTAATTGATAGGGATAAGTTAGAATTTTTTAGCACAGGTGAGTTTTTAGTTACAGGCACTTGGACTACTTTTCTAATTATTGGAACCTCACCGTCGGGATGCCCTAATTCTAATGCATTATTAGTATCCTTGAAAGATACCTCTCTCCGAACCATGCGCTGCTGAGCGACTGTCGGCTTTCCCCTTTGTTCTAGTTTAAAAGCTGCTCTATCTCCTTTTTAAAGGTTAGCGCCAGCAGTCTGATCTACTTACAAGACTGAAGAGAGCCTGTGTGGATAGTGGCATGCTGAGCATGTTCAGTGTGCTAGTCAAAGTTTCTAGAAACTTTGACAGAAGTTTTCCATGCTGTGCTCCATCTGATGATGTCACCCACTTGCGAGGACTAACATCCTGCTGTCCTGAGAGAACACCTGGTACAGGTAAGCAACTTTGCTTTATCACTGAGTGGTCCACTAACACTGACTCTGTAATGATATAACTGACCACCCTAGTGAAGTGCTGAATAAAGAATTCCTGACTTTTTTCATTTATGCTCCATGCCTTACTGGACAAGCCCTGGTATATTTTCAACTCCGAAACGAGAAACCAAAGCTACCTGTTTTCGTGACTGCCACAGATGCTGATCTCTGAGCGACACAGATAAGCTATGCCTACTTTATGCTAAGGGTCTGACAGATAAACTTACCTACCACAAAGATTAGTAAGCCTTACTATGTTTGATCTGTGCAAGACAAACTGCTTAACTAAAGTGTCTAGTGATACAGTGTGAAACACATGAATGAATACATTTATAAATATACACATGCAAACATGATATGCCACCTTTACCAACTTAATCACAAGATGGATTGCATAAACATAAGGAACATTACAGATATGCTCTAAACATATGCGGTAGATTTTGATTAGGGACCTTGGTATAAATAATACCTTTAATTAGTACTTTGTGTAGTGATAAAAAAAAAAAATTACAAAGTTTAGCTAGTGGGCATGTGTAATACTTAGGTATGTTAAGCATATGTTGTATACATGGAAAAGTTAAGCTCCTGATATAGAGATGGCAATTCCAGACTGGAACCTTCCACCCAATCGTTCAAAAAACAATTGAAGACATGGCTATGGAAGACAAAGCCTACCAACAAACAGGCTAATCCCCCCTCACCCCCCCCCTTCTGCTTTCTCTGCCATAATCTCTGCCCCCCGCCCCCCCAAAATCTCCATGTATCATCTTTAAGACACCTTAATTTCGGTTACATGCCACACTGTGTATACTATAACTGTCACATGCTATATTGTATATATAGTATCTCTTAAGAGGCCCCGTAGCCCAGTTCTAATTCTGAACTTTGCAACATCCTATCCTTTATTTATAATGTTATTTTTGTTATATGTTTACTAAGGTTTAATGTTACAATGTAAAAATAGTAAGACACCCCTGTCATACTATTACAACTGTTATAATGTGAACCGATGTGATGTACTCCAATGAATGTCGGTATATAAAAGCAAATAAATAAATAGCCAGTTGGGTGGAATTAGTACGGTAGTGGATGAAAATGGGGGATCTGTTAAAGAATTCTGGGAGTCAGATAGTAGTAGTAGGAGTCTCTACTGTAGAATTTAGAGGAAGGCCTGGATGATATAAGGGCCTGTTGGGATGGAAACTTCTCTAGTGGGAGTGTAGGAGAACATAATTTTGGAAAAGGTATTATGGGTCCAGTTCACTCATGCACTTGAAGTAGAGAGTTTAAAATTTTATTTTGCTAGGAGCCAATGTAACTGACTCAAGACTGGTTTTACATGATCAGTTACCTTAGCCTCTACTAGAAATCTAGCTGCCATACACTGCAAAGGTGGAAGCGGTTATCATTATACTAAGATATGCCATTAAACTAAGCAGTTACTCCACACTTTTTGATCAATGAGAGTATCACAGTTGCAAGTTCCTGCTTCTCAGAGTAGTTGCAGATAGTGTAGATACATAGGACTTGACTAAAGAGGTCAAGTTCCATTGTATAGGTTATATATATTTCTATGCAAGTGCTTGCTATATTAATTTATTGAATATTTAAAATCTTAATTAAAATCTCAACTTTAAGTGTATCCTTGTTCTGATTACAGCAAATGCTGATCAATAATAGAGGAAGTCAGATTCAAATATAGTCTTACAGTAAAGGGTTACAGCTACCCCTACTACACATTCATGCTTTAAAATTTCAGCAAACTTGGGTCCTCGCAAAATGTGCTGTTTTTGTTCTTCTTTCTGATCTTCACAAAGCTCTACTTTCACATCCTGTGTGTGTAATATGTGTTTTGGAGTTGTCTCTTTCTGTGTGATGTGAGCGATGGATGGCTCTGGTTAGATGCTAAAGTTTAAAAGAGATAATGCTTCCAGCTTTCAAGAGAGGGGCCATAAAAGGACAGGACAGATCAAAATTGAAAAATGTCACCAAGGTCTATCAATATTACTGCTTAAACAGCTGTCAGAAACAGCTTACCACAAAGTCATCATTTACAGTAAGCCTGTCTGGATTGAATCTAATTAGTGGTATAAACCAAATGTGATACCAATTAGTGGTATAAACCAAATGTGATACATAGCAAAGCAGCCCATAAACCCTTCACAAGGATGCATCTTGACATTTTTGCAAGAATTTAGTATAACAGATTTTTTAAAAAATTTGTATAAAAAAAAAATCCTTGGAAGAATTATTGGATAAAGTCTATAGAGTGTTCTCACAGGACAAGCAGGATGGTAGTCCTCACATATGGGTGACATCACAGGATGGAGCCCAATCACAGAACACTTTTGTCAAAGTTTCTAGAACTTTGACTGGCACCTACTGGGCATGCCCAGGATGGCACTAACCCTGCAACCTGCAGGGGTTCCCCTTCAGTCTTCTTTTTTCCGCATAGCAGTAGCCACGCGGGTTAGGAGCTCTTAGAGATTCCTGACAGGAAGTTTCCTCACGGAATTACTTCAAACTTTTATACCCCACAGAGGTCCCCCTCTTGAATTTTTACTTCTGCGGTACTCTGGTAAGTTTTTTACCTGAATCCGGTCGAGTTTGGGCCTACTGGCCGTTGACCGCACCGTGGCTCAATTTTTCAAAGGCCATGGCATCGGGGTTCCATCGGTGCCCTGACTGCGCTCGCACCATGTCCATAACAGACCCCCATAAAGTCTGTGTAATGTGCCTAGGGTGTGAGCATGATGTCCTGACTTGCACCAAATGTGCCTTAATGAAACCAAAAGGTCGCAAAGCCAGAATGGAGAAGATGGAACTTCTCTTTCGTTCTCAGACTCTGACGCCATCTATTGCTTCGACGTTGTCCGAACCGGCAACATCCACATCACGCCAGCATCGGGCACTGGCCGGTGACTGTCCGGCGTCGACAACTTCCCGGCCATCGACTACCTCTGCCCCCCCTCAGGACCAAGGGGATTGTAGAGAGAAGCATCAGAATCGACACCGAAAGCCTCGGACCATCGATGAAGGAAAATCATTGACCTCGCCATCGAAGAAACCCCGCCCAGAAAAGGCATCAACCGTTTCTGAGACTGGGTCACCGAGACAACCCTCACCCGGACGAGTATTGGGAGCCGTGACTCCACCTTTAATGGTGGTCCCTCCGGCTATGCCTCTGCCTCCTTCTTCCCTTCCGGAACCGGGGCTGATTGCTCCACGTCTCCGTGAAGAGCTGGACAGGATGGTTCAGGAGGCCATCGACAAAGCGCTGGAAAGGTTCCTTCGATGCCGACCCCGGTGCTGATTGCGGAACTGATCACCGATTCCATTCCGGCAGCACTCGCATCGCTGCTCTCGAGGATGGAAGCGCTTATGGCCGCTTTTCCACCGATGGATCCAGGGTCACCGATGGCTCCGGTGCCTTCTCCACTTGCTCTGTCATCGGGAGGAGAAACACCGTTCTGTCTTCCACCATCGGGAGTCCTGCCGATGTCTCAACCATCAATGTCGGTGCGACCATCAGCGCCGCCGATCTGTTCATAGATGCCCTTGATGCCTGCATCGGTGCCCTTGATACCTTCATCGATGCCTCCAGTAGCTCTCTCGATGCCTTCAGAACCTAGACTGGGACCTTCTGGAATACCTTTGTCCCGTCCCTCTCAGGTTCTTAGAGGGACATGTGCTGATCCCTATGACACCTGGACCGATGATTCGTCTCCAGACACCGATGATTTACCATCACCACCCTCTCCTACTGAAAGCAGGAAGTGTTCTCCTCCAGAGGACTTATCCGTCTTCAGTTTTGTGAAGGAAATGTCTGAGTTGGTTCTCTTCCAATTACAGACTGAGCAAGACGATAGACATCAGATGATGGAGCTGTTACAATTTCTGGATGCTCCCAAAGAAATCACCTCCATCCCTATCCATCAAGTTATTTTGGATCTTCTCAAGAAGAACTGGGAACACCCTGGTTCGGTTGCACCAGTTAACCGGAAAGCAGATACCACATACTTGGTCCAGTCAGCTCCAGGGTTCCAAAAAACTCAACTGGATCACCAATCCATGGTGGTGGAATCTGCCCAAAAGAAGGCATAATGCTCAACGTCCCATTCTTCCTTCCCTCCAGGCAAGGAGCAGAAATTCCTGGATGCCGTTGGTCAGCTTGTCTACCAAGGATCAATGCTTTTCTCACAGGACAAGCAGGATGGTAGTCCTCACAAATGGGTGACATCGAGGATGGAGCCCTGTACGGAAAACTTTTCTGTCAAAGTTTCAACAAGCTTTGACTGACACTGGCACACTGGGTGCACTGAGCATGCCCAGCCTGCAATTATCCCTGTGAGCCACAGGTGTCTCCCTCAGTCTTCTTTTTTCCGCTCTGCAGTCAGCATAGCGGTTGGAGCTCTGTGAGGATTTTTTAACTAATTACCTCATGGAAACACTTAACTTTTCACGTCAAAAAACACTTTTCCCTGCACAGGTCTCCCTCCGCGTACGTTTTTACGACGCTCGGTGAGTACTAATTCTTATTTTTCGGTCGGTTCCTGTCACTATCTTAAGGCTGTTAACTGACTGAAGCCTTCCCTTCCCCCATTTTTCAGTTAGCTTTAAACAGCTTGCAAGTATCTCTGTGACATTCTGCTTGCTTATGCTAGTGGGGTAGGGATTTTTTCCTTAACTTTAGGACCTCTGTAGCTTCAAGTCCTTCGTTCCCTGGTACCCTCACGCAGTCGATACCCTATCGCTACACCGGGACCCTCCTAAACCGCCCTGGGCTTTTATATGTCATCAGCGCCCCTCCCCCCACGGTGCCCTGATGCCTTTATCCATGTTTTTTGCTTTTCAGTGCTACCAGGCTTTTTCCTCCTACGCACTGTTTTTTTCCTTGGGCTTCCTCGGTGCCGTCCCTACCCGGATGCATGCCATTGACGCACACGCTGTTAGTCACTGCCATGCATACTCGGGTCGCTGCCACCGCTGCCCGAGACACTTTTTAACGATCCCAGGGTCACTTCATCGATGCCACCCCCCCTTTTGGGGATGCCATCGATGCCCCATCCTCCCCACCGATGTCCAGCCCTTTTCCATCGGTGGGCATCGGTGCCACATCGATTCGTCAGTGGGCATCGATGCCGGATGGTCCCCATCGGTGGACATCGGTGCCGGATGGTCCCCATCGATGGACATCGGTGCCGGATGGCTTGTCCGTCGATGGCATTGGTGCCGGATGGCCGTCCGTCGATGGCATCGGTGCCAGGTCCTTTTGCATCGATGGACACCGATGCCCAGGTGTTTCATCCATGGGCATCTATGTTAGAATGCATCCATCGAGGGCAGTCGATGCCAGGCTGCTCCCATCGGTGAAATTCGATGCCCAGGTGGGTCCCATCGGTGGGTATCCATGCCGGCTCGATTCCGTGGATGGGCGTTGATGCCAATGCCAGCCTTATGGCTGGCATTGATGCCCATGCCGATTCCAGGACTGGCGTTGATGCCGGGATGGAATTCATCGACTGGGAGATCCATGCCATCGATTCCATACGTGTCCATATCGATGCCACCGACACACGTGTCTGGGGCACCGATGCCATGTACACTTGGAAATCTGAGTCTGTCCAAATCGATACCGTCAACGTCTGTGGCCCTATAGTTGATGCCCGTGGCCATGCCACAAACGGCATAAATGCCCGCCTCCATGCATCGATGCCCTCGACACCTCCGTTTTCCTTCGGTGTCCTTGACGCCCTATTGATTCGACTTCGACTCAATCGATGCCGGTATCTTTTTCAATAACGGCAATGTTTTTCGATTATTCGATTCCACATCGTTTCAAAGATACCTATGCCACTGCTGTCAGTGCCCATCACTGTCATCATTCTCCTGGCCAGTCATCGACGATTTTTCATACCCATTTTGATGATATCCTCGAAGCCCCTTAGGTTGCCTTCAATATCGTCAATACCGACATAGCACCGCCACATAATACCCTCGCCTCCTCACATTGCTCCACGCTTTGGGTTCTTTTTTAAGCCCCGTATTAGCTTAAGACACTCCATTGTGTCAGGAGCAGAGCAGGCGTGCTGACAGTTCGTCATCGATCGCCTTCCAGGACGACGAGGGCTTCCATCTCGGCGCTGGGGAAAGACCGGGCCGAGCACCGGGGCACCCATCATCGCCGACATCGTGATCGTCCGCCGCTGACGCCATCCAGCACATCGGTGCCATCCTTCTCCAGGCTGGACAACGCTCGGGCAGAGCGACATCACCACTGCCATCAGCACTGTTCCTACAGTTTTGGCAGTCCTTGGTGATCCAGAACTTCCGGATCCAGGTCCGACAGCTTCTGCATTGGCGTCACGACACATCGAGCCGCTGTGACGAGGGAAGGGAACATGAGTTCCGTTAGGGCTCCTCTGTTCCTGGCGTGCCCCACCATCAAGTGGTGTGGGACTATGGCCATCTGTTACACTTAGCAGTCTAAACGCCACTCACGCCTGGCCTGTCTCCTCTGTACCTGTGCCACCATACCGGGTTTCAGAGCGAGATGGACGTTTACGTCCCCGGCCTTACCCTCGAGGACTCCGGAGACCGTCGGAGTCAACAATCTTCACCGGCTCGTCTTGCGGCGATCCACGTCGGATGGTAAGTACCCGCTTCGGCGGCATTCCCATAGAGTTGTGTTCTCCCATTCGGACCGTGGTTCGAAAAGTTCTGGGTCATGTGCCTTTTAGAACTGTATTAGTGTCACATATCGCTATGTTAGCTATGTTAGCCACAATATCAGGAGAACCCCTCTATCTTCTTGGGATTGCAGCAGGGCTTCTTCTCTTGTCAGTAACAAGTCCCTGTGCCGACCAATGCTCTGACTCTTGGTTCCCTCCCAACCAAGGTCCAGCTGCATTGGCTGATCTGCTAAACATGAGATTCAGCAACCATTGCCCCATGTACAAGTCCACCTTGAGGCCTGGCCACAGGTCTCAGTGTCTCCTTGTACAGCATACAGAAATGCGGGTACCACTTACCGCTCACACACCTGCAGGAGCCTACATGATATCCTCCATTGGGACACCTCCTGGTCTCCCATCTGGTCAGATATCAGAGCGGCCACCCCACCTTGTACCAAAGTCCCGGTACACTCCCCCAGGCGCTACGAAGTGCAGAGGGGAGAAGGGAGGGGGGTTGGGGAGTTTTAATTGCACTATTCTTTCTTTTAACAGAAAATAGTTACTCTCCGCACATCCTGGACCTAAGAAAATCCAACTTTCTTTAGACGTCACAGGTACAATGGTATCTTTGGTTACCATCACTCCATACTGCAGTAAGTACATTATTTTAATGTTTCTATGTGCTTTATGGTGAGTCAACATTACAACCCCAAGCTCTGCCGCTGGCACCAGCTTCGGTAAGTGAACTGTCTCTTGCATCACTGTTGGTGAATGCTGTTTTCTCTGCGGAGTGTAACATCATTCACTTTCCTTGCATAGACTACTGCTAACCACTTTCAGTACATGCAAGGAGCTCTCACTTTTTTCAGGACTCACTATACATTTACTAACTGGGATTACTGTCACTGCCATAAATCCCTTCTGTAACACTTCTGGACACCACAGTCTTAAGACCCTCTTGTCCAGCATGCGCACAGACATTCTGATACATTGTTATATGTCCCTGCGCATATTTTCCATAACCTCAGCCTTTCAACTTTTCATGGTTGGGCTATGGGGTTTCTTCCCACTATGCATTTTTCTCATAATTCAAAACTGCTATGGGTTATATTCAGTGACATTCTATACTCAATGGACCTAAGTGGTTTCATTGCTTTCGTCCCTGATTCTTATCCCAGTTCGAACTAGGACCTAGTCTCCTTCGACTCATGCTCGCAATTCCTTAGGGTTATAAAGTTTCTCCTGAAAGCTGTCAACCCATTATGCATCTATTGCACTCCAGCATAGTTTCTCATAAACTTCCTGGACGTTGCACCCATGAGTTATGCCCTTATGCCTTCCAATACTGCTTTTGCAACAATTCTTTGTGCATACAGACAGACAGCATAGGGACAATGTGCTTTCCAACTCATAAGCACGCATTACCTCTTAGCTGCTCTGCTAGACAGCTGCGCAGCTCTACCCTTGGCCCTTGTTCACTTCATGCGTCCTTGGGCCACATATCTAAGAGATTTAATGAACGCTCTATCAGACCTTCTCCACGTAGGTTCTATCCTCTCGAATGGTCTCAATTACATGTGTACAGGGCAAATCTTTTAACGCTGAGTTTAACTAAACTTTCCTCGGCGTCTGCATCATTCCATACGATGCACAGGTTCTGCTCCCTGCACATGTTTCCTATGCGTTCCCTTAGATGCCTTTTCTTCCACCAAAGGCCTCTTCAATATATCTCTTCTGCTGCCTCTCGTAGCCAGCATTCTTCTAATGTTGAACTGGGATGGGGTTCAGTATTCTTTTCCCCACTCCCTGACTGAGATCAGTATGCTTTCCCATACTTCTCAATCCATCATATCAGTAACCTTTTATTCTCTCACCAGTCAGTCCCAAATCATAGACTTACTGATGTTCTTAGGTTCTGGTAGCATCACAAAACCTTCTAAACATAAATCTTGCCGTTTAATATGGCAGGCTTTACCTCCTGACGCTAAAAAAAAAAAAAAAAAAAAAGAGGTATTACCCCTTTTACTTTTCCACCATTTTTTCTTACTCCCTCGGATTCTGTTCTCCAGACATCCTCCACATAGATACACCTTTCTCTTAGGAGGTGTATCGTTTTGGGAGTTGGATTCCCGTTTTCGGTAATCCTCTCTGAGTCGGCTTACCATGGATTATCCACTGATCAAGCCGCCTCTATTTCTCTAATCACGGAATGAACATATATATTCTCCTTATAAGTCTCATACATTCTACGTTTGAGCCTTTCCATTCCTCTCTTCCACAGTTTGGCAAGGGAACTTCTTTCCCTCTTAATGTCATTCCTGCCAGCAGGGTCCGTGAGTTATGCACTCTTTCCATACTCACCTGACTCCGTTCCTCTGCCACTGAGTAGTTCTACGCATTCAACTTTCTATCCTTTTCAGGTAGATGTTGTATCTCCTTTCCTCAGGAAATACTCTATTAATTTTTCCTAACCTCTCTCTCTCGCCCTAGGGAGAGACTGGGTTTTCCACATTCCTGGACAGTTATGCTGCGCTTACATTCTATCTACATTGCACTGCATTCCATGTGAATTCCACTTGACTCTTTCCTTCATACAAGGGTCAAGCTGCTACTTCCAGTGGCCACACAGACCTAATCCTTCTGATTAAGTGGTCTATATTTCCTTTCCTACCAACAAGCAGACATTTCACTACAACACTGTGGGTATCCACATACGGTTGTGTCCGTCTTAGCCTTAACAGCTTCCCTTTGGTTACTGCTGCTTGTACTTTTTTATCAGGCTGCAGCCTGGAGTCCTCTCCATACCTTTGCAGCCTATTATTGCTTACATTGACTAGCCGGCATGCTCCATGTTTGGCCAGTCCGACTACTCTTACCTTTTTCAATTCACTACCCAACATCCTTCCACGAACCCATTATGGTGTTGCGGATGCCCTCCGTTCCCATTTCCACCTCAGTCGTTACGCCTTTGCGCATCTGCGGTGTATCTGGTGCATTCCCGGGCATCCTCAGCTCGGTACTCACCCATTTGTGAGGACTACCATCCTGCTTGTCCTGTGAGAAAGCAAATGTTGCTTACCTGATGTAACAGGTGTTCTCACAGGACAGCAGGATGTTAGTCCTCACGAAACCCGCCCGCCACCCCGCGGAGTTGGGTCTGTATACTTTTATTTTAGTTTCGCTTGCGCTTTTTAGCTATAAGACGAGACTGAGGGAGACACCTGTGGCTCACAGGGATAATTGCAGGCTGGGCATGCTCAGTGCACCCAGTGTGCCAGTGTCAGTCAAAGCTTGTTGAAACTTTGACAGAAAAGTTTTCCGTACAGGGCTCCATCCTCGATGTCACCCATTTGTGAGGACTAACATCCTGCTGTCCTGTGAGAACACCTGTTACATCAGGTAAGCAACATTTGCTATCTCTCGGATCGCCTCTTACCAGCTTTTTATGACCCAGTATAATAGGGTGTTATTCAAGCAAATACAGGACTTTGCAGAGTCCCTACCTCAGCAATTTCAGGAACAGCTACTAACCCTAGTTCACAAAGGTTTTGAAGCGGGGAAACATGAAATAAGGTCCTCATGACATCTTCGACACCGCTTCCAGGGTTTCTGTAGCTGATATTTCAGCAAGAAGATGGGCCTGGCTTAAGTCTTCGGACTTGTGCCCTGAAGTCCAGGACAGATTGTCCGATCTGCCTTGCATCAGAGACAATCTATTTGGTGAACAGATCCAGCAAACGGTGGTGCAACTCAAGGAGCATCATGAGACCCAACGCCAACTCTCTCTGATGCCTTCTGAATATTCGACCAATCAATCATTTAGAAAGGACACCAAAAAGTTGTTCTATCGTCCAAAGAAGTCCTATCCACCACCGTCTAGAGGCTGCTCTACGAGGCCTTTCCAAAAGGCCCAGTCCAGACAACCTAGTAAGCAAAAACCACAAGCAGCTCCTCAGCGGGCCCTGCTTCCGGTTTTTGACTCCAGCATAGAGAGCAGCAGCCAGCTTCCACTGCCGCATGTACCAGTGGGAGGTCGATTGTGTCATTTCAACAACATATGGCTCACAATTATCTTGGACCAGTGGATCCTAGCCATAATCTCTCAAGGTTATCACCTGAACTTTCTCTCCGTCCCACTGGATTCCCTACCTCGGCTGACGTGGGGAACTTCAGACCATTCAGTACTCCTGGATCAGGAAGTCTCCCTCCTCCTTCAATCCAGAGCAATCGAACCAGTGCCCTACTCCCAACAGGGCCTCGGATTCTATTCCCGGTACTTTCTAATTCCCAAAAAGTCAGGCGACATTCGTCCAATCCTGGACCTGCGTGCCCTCAACAAGTACCTCCAATGAGAAAAGTTCAAGATGATAACCTTGGGTTCCCTCCTTCCCCTTCTGCAAAGAGGAGACTGGCTCTGCTCTCTAGACCTCCAGGACGCTTACACACATATCGCAATAACTCTGTCTCATCGCAAATTTCTGTGATTCCTGGTAGGTCCAAAGCACTATCAATATCGAGTGCTTCCATTTGGCCTGGCATCTGCTCCACGGGTCTTCACAAAGTGTCTCGTAGTGGTAGCAGAATTCCTCAGGACTCAAGGTGCCCACGTCTACCCCTATCTCGACGATTGGTTGATCAGGGCTCCCACTCAGCAAGCTGCTCTGTTGTCCCTACATCTTACCTTACACACTCTGATTTTGCTAGGATTTCTCGTCAACTATGCAAAATCCTGCTTAGTCCCATCTCAAACTTTGTCATTCATAGGGGCAGACTTGGACACCTTGCAAGCAAAGGCATTTCTGCCTTGACAGTGAGCTCTTGCTCTCATTTCTCTCACACACCAGTTACAGTCTCAACACCACTCAACTGCACGCCAATTCCTCATCCTGCTGGGACACATGGCATCCTCCATACATGCTACCCCAATGACCCGCATGGCCATGAGAGTCATGCAGTGGACTCTACAGTCACAATGGACTCAATCTGTTCAACCACTATCCATATCACCGACCTACATCGTCAGTCTCTAGCTTGGTGGAAAAATCAGATCAATCTCCTCCAAGGCCTGCCCTTCCAGGCTCCAAATCCTCAAATAACTCTTACCACCGATGCTTCCAACCTCGGCTGGGGAGCACATGTTGCCAATTTGCAAACCCAAGGAGCTTGGTTTCCAGAGGAAGCCAAACACCAAATAAATTTCCTGGAGCTACGAGCAATCAGATATGCTCTCAGGGTGTTTCGGGATAACCTGTCCAATCAGGTCATCCTGATACAGACAGCCAGGTGGCCATGTGGTACATCAACAAGCAGGGAGGAATGGGCTCCTACCTACTGTGTCAGGAAGTGGCACAGATATGGGCGGAGGTCCTTTCCCACTCGATGTACCTCAGGGCCACCTACTTGCCAGGAGTGGACAATGTGTTGGTCGCACCTTTCAGACACATGAGTGGTCTCTCAACCCCACAGTAGTGAACTCAATATTCCAACATTGGGGTTATCCTCACGTAGACCTCTTTGCGTCACCTGAAAACCGCAAAGTAAGGAACTTTTGCTCTCTCACTCGCAGCCAACACTCCCAACTAAGAGATGCATTCTCCCTCTCATGGGCCACCGGTCTCCTATATGTATTTCCTCCACTTCCACTTCTCTCGAAGACTCTCGTGAAGTCACGTCAGGACAAGGGAACCATGATCCTGATAGCTCCTCACTGGCCACGCCAAGTGTGGTTTCCAATTCTTCAGGACCTCTCCATTCGCAGGCACATTCCCCTGGGGAAGGACCTGCTTCTGATCACCCAGAACGACGAGTGCCTATGCCACCCCAATCTTCAGGCCTTGTCCCTGACTGCCTAGATGTTGAAAGGTTAATTCTTCAGCCACTCAACCTTTTGGAGCCAGTTTCCCATGTCCTGATTGCTTCACGGAAGCCTTCCACGAGAAAATCTTATTTTTACAAATGGAACAGGTTTAAGTCATGGTGTTCCTCACTGTCACTTGATCCTTTTACCTGTTCCACCACAAAGTTTCTAGACTATCTCTGGCACTTATCAGAGACGGGTCTAAAAACTTCTTCCATCAGGATGCATGTCAGTGCGGTAGCCGCTTTCTATAAATGTGTTGGGGATGTACCCATTTCAGTACAACCCCTTGTAACATGCTTTTTGAAGGGTTTGCTCCACATCAAACCTCCACTGCGCCCTCCAGCCCCTTCTTGGGACCTCAACCTGGTTTTGGGTCAGCTCATGAAACCACCATTCGAGCCTCTCCAATCCTGTGATCTTCGATATCTCACATGGAAAGTGATTTTTCTTTTGGCAATCACGTCCACTCGCAGAGTTAGTGAGTTGCAGGCTCTAGTTACTGATCCGCCTTATACAAAAATTCTATACGACCGGGTAGTACTCCGCACTCACCCTAAGTTTTTGCCTAAGGGAGTATCGGAGTTTCACATTAATCAATCTATTATACTACCAACCTTCTTTCTCAGGCCCCATTCCAATCCAGGAGAACAGGCTCTGCATACCCTTGACTGTAAATGGGCTCTAGCATTCTATCTAGACTGTACAGTTGCCCACAGGAAAAGTACTCAATTGTTTGTTTCTTTCCATCCCTCCAAATTGGGGTAGCCTGTGGGTAAGCAGACTCTCTTGTCTTGGTTAGTGGACTGCATATCCTTTTGCTATTAACAAGCAGGTATTCCACTTCAAGACTGTGTTAAAGCACACTCTGTCAGGGCCATAGCAACTTCAGTTGCGCACCTACGCTCGGTGCCGCTTCCTGATATTTGTATGGGTGCTACCTGGAGTTCTCTCCATACCTTTACAGCCCATTATTGCTTAGACAAGGCTGGAAGACAGGATTCCATCTTCGGACAGTCTGTCTTGTCCAACCTTTTTGCAACTTGACGTACCAACACCCTTCCGCCTGCCCGTTAGGGTTCAGGATGCCCTCTACCAAATTCCACCCCAGTTGTTGTGCCTGTTGCACGTCTTTGGGTACATTTGGTACATTCTCGGACATCCTCAGCTTGGAACTCACCCATATGAGAGGACTACCATCCTGCTTGTCCTGTGAGAAAGGACGAAACCCGCCCACCACCCCGTGGTGTTGGGTTCGTTACGTTTTCTTATTTTATTTTTTAGCACTTACTATAGCTTTTAAACAAGACCGAAGGGGGACCCCTGCTGGTTGCAGGGTTAGTGGCATCCTGGGCATACACAGTAGGTGCCAGTCAAAGTTCTAGAAACTTTGACAAAAGTGTTCCGTGATTGGGCTCCATCCTGTGATGTCACCCATATGTGAGGACTAACAACCTGCTGTCCTGAGAGAACACCTGTTACAGGTAAGCAACTTCTGCTATTTCACTGTGAGGATGTGGTGTTTACTAGAGATGTGAATCGTGTCCTCGATCGTCTTAACGATCGATTTCGGCTGGGAGGGGGAGGGAATCGTATTGTTGCCGTTTGGGGGGGTAAAATATCGTGAAAAAACGTAAAATCGCAAAACCGGCACATTAAAACCCCCTAAAACCCACCCCCGACCCTTTAAATTAAATCCCCCACCCAAATGACTTAAATAACCTGCGGGTCCAGTGGCGGTCCGGAACGGCAGCGGTCCGGAATGGGCTCCTGCTACTGAATCTTGTTGTCTTCAGCCGGCGCCATTTTCCAAAATGGCGCCGAAAAATGGCGGCGGCCATAGACGAACACGATTGGACGGCAGGAGGTCCTTCCGGACCCCCGCTGGACTTTTGGCAAGTCTTGTGGGGGTCAGGAGGCCCCCCCCAAGCTGGCCAAAAGTTCCTGGAGGTCCAGCGGGGGTCAGGGAGCGATTTCCCGCCGCGAATCGTTTTCGTACGGAAAATGGCGCCGGCAGGAGATCGACTGCAGGAGGTCGTTCAGCGAGGGTTCCGGCGCCTCGCTGAACGACCTCCTGCAGTCGATCTCCTGCCGGCGCCATTTTCCGTACGAAAACGATTCGCGGCGGGAAATCGCTCCCTGACCCCCGCTGGACCTCCAGGAACTTTTGGCCAGCTTGGGGGGGGCCTCCTGACCCCCACAAGACTTGCCAAAAGTCCAGCGGGGGTCCGGAAGGACCTCCTGCCGTCCAATCGTGTTCGTCTATGGCCGCCGCCATTTTTCGGCGCCATTTTGGAAAATGGCGCCGGCTGAAGACAACAAGATTCAGTAGCAGGAGCCCGTTCCGGACCGCTGCCGTTCCGGACCGCCGCTGGACCCGCAGGTTATTTAAGTCATTTGGGGGGGGGGGGGGTTCGGGAGGGTGGGGGATTTAATTTAAAGGGTCGGGGGTGGGTTTTAGGGGGTTTTAGTGTGCCGGCTCACGATTCTAACGATTTATAACGATAAATCGTTAGAATCTCTATTGTATTGTGTTCCATAACGGTTTAAGACGATATTAAAATTATCGGACGATAATTTTAATCGTCCTAAAACGATTCAAATCCCTAGTGTTTACATGCTCAAAGAAGAAATATGCATGGTTCCCTTGAAGCAGATGTTTATTGAGGCGTAGAGCATGTAGGATGGTGTGGGGCAGCTGAAATGTTAGTCTGCAGGAGATTGGTTGTTTGTGAAGAATGCATGGCTTTCATTGGCACATGCCCCTTTGTGACAATTGAATTGGCAATTGGTCCTGTTTCATTGCATGAACTGATTTAGTACTTTTTCATTGAATACAATGAGCTGATTAGCAAGTTCTTTTTCACTGAGCTATTATGAGTCAATGAATTGAAATGGGGACCAAGGCTTATGAATTGTGTATTAAAGGAACCTGCATGAGTCACATGTGTGACGTTCCCTGTGTCCTACACAAATTATTCAAAGATTTTTTAAGAATTTATTTTTTTTTGATAGACTGGGAAGAATAAGGGATTCTTTTGAAAAATTGTATGAAACCAAATCCTCACAAAAATTTCAGCACAACAAAAGCTTGAGAAGGTAACATACCAGCTAAATGGTGCAAGCTATATCTGACCCTAATATTAAAAACCATATTGTCAAAATCTTTTGCTCATAAACGGACATTGGATGCAGTAACTTTTAAAAATAGTCCCAGACATTTTGGAGGGATATTTCACATTTAAGCACCAGGGGGTGCTGGTGTAGTTTTGTAAGCTGACTACACTAAGTATTTAATTTTTTTTTTATATTTACTTCTTACAAAACTGTAAGTGTGTTGCAGCAATCTAAAATTTATACGGATGACCAGAGTTTTGACAAGAGTTCAGAATTTATGGTGAACGGGTTCTGCCTGAATTGCAGTGTGTTTGTTTGTGCCCTGAAAAGGTCTGCACATCTTTCTAATGCATTGTCTACCCCCTCCCCTTTCCTTTTCTTGAAAAAGTAGAATTGTTTATCAAAAGGGAAAAGATGAATGAAAATGTTTAAATAATTTGTGTTAAAATACTGTGTATGATTTATCTATGGTTTATTAAAATAAGTCCTTAATCCAAGCTGAAAGAATTCTAAGGAAGGCTATAACTCCAAAAGAACATAGCCAGATTAGAGGCTGAGTGGAGAAGTGTCACCAAATTGACAGTCTGCACTGACAACCCTATAAAATGAGAGAGACCCAAGGACCTAAATATGTATAACTCTTGAGGGGGATGGGGCCAGGGTATATGATAGAGACATTCTGATGCTTCTACAGAATAAATAATACAAAAGCAAATATTTTTTGGTGGATAGAAAGTTCTAGAACAAGAGATGATGATAATAAAGCTCAAAGGAGATAGACAGCTGCAAAATCAGAAAATATTTCTTCACAGAAAAGTCTGGTAGATGCAGGGAATGGCCTCCCAGTGCAAGTGGTGGAGCAAAAATACTATCAGAATTCCAAAAAAACTGAGATAAGTACAGAAGATCCCTAATTGCAAAAAGTAAAGGAAAAGCTGGAGGGTAATTTCTCCCTACCTCCTGAACATTCAGACTCTTCTCTGATGCAGCGCACAGTAAGCAGCACAGTCTGATTTGGGGCATTCATAAATAGAATTGGGGCAGTAGCAGGAGATATACTTGGCAGAATAGATGTGCCTTACGAACCTTATCTATTGTCATATTCTATGTTTCTAATGGTACCATTGTGTTCTGTTAACTGAAAACTGTTAATACTAGCATTTTGACTTTTGTGTAGTAAATCCTTCTTTGCTTATTAGCACCTACTATATATTGTGCATTGCTACAACTGTTAGGAGTGAAAGTACTACATACAGTTGTTTCTCTTTATGAAGGAGAACTCCCTTGTTTTGTGTGTCATTCTATATATGTATTTGCATAACTCACTGTCCTGTCTATAGATATATAATTTCTATTTGCCCCTTCATGCGTCTAATGGTGAATGTTATAAATAAATCTGCACTCTAAGACTCCAGTCCTCTGAAAAGAAATTGTATTCTGATGACAGCCTTTGCTTGTTTTCCTGCCCTGGTTTTCACAGCAGTAATGGTCAGAGTTTGATGGTTCACACCTCCCGCAAAGCTCAAGATGAGCAGAGATAATGTTTAAACTCTGCTTTGGTGTGATGGTGCCCAGCTGCATGGACTATCTCTCAAACTCAATCTTTCTTTCCTTCTCTCTTCATGGAGGAGTGAAGGATTCTGTATAAATGTAATATTTATGAGAATAAAACACATATTAGCAGCCATCGGCATTGCTCCATCACATTCCATGAGATTAGTCAAAAAGCTGAGTCACCAAAAAAAATTAATACAGACCCTGCATGGTTTCCTGGCATCTTTGAAAATTGCTATGAAAGTCAACCCATGAAACAAATCCATATTAAATTCAGAGAGATTTTTCCTTAAATAAAAAAATTACCTTGAATCTCAGGTATTCCCCTCCCCCTCCTTGTTTATTTAATTTAAATCCCATACTTCAAAGTGAATCGCATTCAGGTACTGCAGGTATTTCCCTATCTCTAAAGTAACAGGGTCTTTCATCAAACCGCGTTAGGACCTCAATACAGGATAAAAGGGAGTCTAAGGCGCACTCTTTATCCCACTGTGCATTTGTATGCAAATTTGATAATGAGTATGCAAAAGTCAGCTTTTAATGCAAATAAGGGATTCCTACCTTTTGCAAAAATTTATTGTATACTAACGTGAGATTTAATGTCGGAAATAACATCTTTTTTGTGCATTAGAGTGGAAAACAGTTTTTAATTATGGGATAGGTGCCATTATCGTGGATCACGGCTATCATGGAAGCTAATATCAGGAGCACTAAAACAAGGGCTTTTCTCAGACACACCTACACAGCCCTGCTGGGCCCAAAAACATACCTTTACTTACCTGCCCTTTTCTTCCTAAATTTTCTATGTTAGAGGGAATTGTAATAGTCATGGAAAACTGGCTGCTTCACTGGCCCATTAACCTGATAGAAACGGGATTTGTGCACACATATACCTATATATCAAATAGGCTGCACATGTAGGCACTTTCAGCCTATTTGAATCTATGCACACACATATGCACTAGTTACAATGGTTGAGGCTATTGTATTACATACATACATATATGCGCACATGATATCACATGCTTAAGTATATATGCGCACATCTATTGGTTCCCCCCCCCCCCCCACACACACACGCCAATGCCCTACCCCTTTTTTTTTTTTGCTGCTTTTCACGTGCGCATTGTAGGAGATACATAGTCAGGTGGCATTAAAACCCTTTCTGCATGTATAGGCCTGACTTGTGCGCATATCTCCCAGTTTGGATGCGTTAGGCGCTAATGCATCACACATCGTGATACTATATCCTGCAATGCAAAAAATTATCGCAGGTTACAATTTTTACCTACGTGATGCATAATGTCAAAACTTAGCATAACCTTGCCCCTTTTTATTGTGGCTGCTAATGCGCTATATTACCATGATAAATATAGCAATTTGAAGAATCTAGGCCTAAGTTTGTACCTAGGGCAATGGAGGGTGAAGTGATTTGCCTAAGATCAAAAGGAGCAGCTGTCGGATTTGAATCCTGGCTTTCCTAGGGGCCGATGCATTATTATTTGCGGAAAGCGGGAGTTGACTTTTCACCACCCGCTTTCTTAATGCACACATGGCGCCCGCAAGGGGGGCTCCATGCAATACGCAAATTAGGGGCTCACGCTAGCAACGAGGTGCTAGGGTCATGACCTTAGCGCCTCCTTACTAACACGACCCCACGGTTACTGGTGGTCTGCTGGTTATGAACACCGACACCAATAAACTTGGTGTCGGTTTTCATAACTGCAGTCAGCTGGTTATGAAAACAGATGCCGAGTTGTTTTTTTGTTTTTTTAAATAATTTTTATTGAGCAACAACAACATACATATACAGGCCATATGGATGCTGCTACGGCCTTGGGATACTGGAAAAGAACAATGTGGATAAGCTCATTTGTAATATTGCTAATACTTCCCCACCCTACTGATAACTCCTCCCACCCACCCCCCCTTCCCCTGTCCCTTCCCCTTCCCCCCACGTCCTGGACTCACACAGTTAACACATCAATATCTTAGGTCCCATCACCTACTCACCACTCAATGGTGGGAGAAATATCAATTCAGAGCAGAGCCTACCACCCCAGTGTGCAGTTATGTCCATATTCAGTCATTCACTATCAGACTCCGCGCTCTGTGTGGCAGAGATTGCAGGTAACTATTTCAGGTCTTCAAGAATTTATGGCCCTGAAGCGGGGAAGCTCTAGAGGCGTGATGTTCCATCTCCAAAAGTCTGTGAAACGCATTCCTCCACATCCAATAGGAAGGGGCATCCAGAGAGCACCACTGGAGTAAGATCAGCTTTTTCCTGACCTGACAAGCCTTGTGAAAAAGTAGGCAACACTCTGTTCCCCAAATCTGGGATGCAGATACACAACCAAACAAAAGAGCTGGTGGAGAGACTGGAATTCAGATTGCCATTAAATCCTCTAAGTATTGAATGATGTGGGACCAGAAGGTGTGAATATGAGGGCAGCCCCAGAACGTATGCGAAAGAGTGCAATTCTTGGCCAGACATTTTTCGCATTGATCTCACACGCCGAGTTTATCGGCGTCTGTTTCCATCGCTGCAGCCGGCCGGTTATGAAAACAGACGCCGAGCATATCGGCGTCGGTCTTCAAAGCGGCCGGCAGAGGTTTTTTTTTCTTTTCTTTTTAACTTTTAAAAAAGTACAGAAAAGCAATTTTTTCTGCTTTTCTGTACTTCTTTTTTCAGTGCGCTCAGCTATTAACGCCTGTTCCAAGCAAACGTTAATTGCTGAGCGATAAATGTGCTTCTGAGATGCACATTTTATTTTATTGCATTTGGAGTGAATGAGTAATAGCCTCATTCACATGCATTTGCGTGTGATGAGCACTAACTCGTTCACTCCACGTCGGACCCGACAGCGGGTTAAACAGTGCGCTCGGCTGAGCGCACTGTATTGCATAGGCCCCTTAGTTTGTAATTCTGACTACTGGGCTACTCCTTTACTCTTTCCCTCATACTTCTCATGATTTACAAGTCATTTACAGGGCCCTGCACCAAATCATTCTCTATGACAGCATTTAGTTGATGTTGAATGAGGTGCACTTTCAAAATTCAGTATTTTATTGTTTCTGTAAATTAGAAAGGGTTTATTTTATTTTATCTTATTTTTTTTTAGAAATGTATTTAAAAAGTCAGGGTCATTCATTAAACAGTTTTTTGACAGCCATTGGAACAGTGAACTGCTTCAAAGATCATTTCAAAGGTCAGGTGCGTGCTTTCTATAAGTTAAAAATGGATTTAATTAAATGTTTTTTCTTTTTTTTTTTGCTGTTTTGGTATTTGCAGAATATTGCAAAAACAGTGAGGTTCACTTTGGTTCTTCAATTTGGAGAGTGTGGAGTTTGAAGGAAATGGTATTTTAAAAGTAAAATGAATGCTCCAACCAAAGATTTTGAAATTGTTAAGAGAAAGAGGTGATTGCTATATTTGTTGGAAACTTATCTTTTGTTGTCTAGGCACAGGGTATTTTAGATAGCTAGTGAGAATGTTTTAGAGTAAACACAGCCTGCTTTTCAGCACTGAAAAGTGATTATAGAGATTCTTTTTTTAAGGTAATCTGATGTCTTCAGGTCATCAGGCTGAGTATGCCATGTTTTTATCTCTCAATCTACTACCTTCAAGGATTTACAGTTAAGTTTGCTGGGGAAATTAGGGCAGAAGAGGCCAGAATGCACAGAATCCAAAGTTTCTTGAAACAACTTTTCTTGCCAGTCCCAGGTGACTTGAAGCCATCTTGTAACCCAGGCTTCATCCATAAGTGCAATGGTAATCTACGCATAAGCTAGGGAAGCAGCTTGGGCACATTGCAAAGACTATTGCCTTTTCATGGGAAGGGAAGGGAAAGGTTAGGTCATATAGATGACTTCAATACATGGCTCAAAAACCACTTCCTGCACTTGTATATGCTGCGGTGACATTTCAGTTCTATTCACTTACTTCTGCCACCCCTATCCTATAGGGGTGGCAGAAGTAAGTGAATAGAACACTGCCCCAACTCCCAAGAAGGGAGTTGGGGCAGTGTATAGAATAATAAAAGTCTATAAAATAAGGATGGCCTGCATCTGTGGCAGGAAAACGGATCCTAAGTGAGACATTAAGAACATATGTCATCAGGTATTTAAACTATAGGATAGGGGTGGCAGAAGTAAGTGAATAGAACTGAAATGTCACCGCAGCATATACAAGTGCAGGAAGTGGTTGGAGAAAAGAACAAAATTAGTCCACTTTGAGGCAGACGCTCAGAAAAGTTGTCTTGGCAGAGCAGCAAGCCAAGGGAAATAAGATGGAAAGCTGTGGGCACAAATGCTCCAGTCTGAGCAACAAAGTTCCATATTTTCAGGCCCTAATGATGGAGACAGGCTTGGGTATTGATGCTATCATGGAGACATTGTTCAGTAAGTCTCATGAATGGGGGTACACCCATCCCGGGCTATAACTTCTAGAGAAATAATATTCAGAGGGATAGCCGTGTCTGATGCAGCAAAAATGGGATGGTGATGCATCTGACAAAGTGGAATCTGTCTTCAAAAGCTCACGCCTCGGTAAATTGCTTGGTCTATAAGGTGCCACTCCCCTCATGTCATTCTTGAGAAAAGATAGAAAGGGTAAAAAAGGAGGAGGAGCTGTTTATCTCAAAAACATGTAACTGAAATGCAGGGGATGTGCAGGAAGAAAGAAGCGCTGTGGGCTGTCTTAAAAAAAAAATATGATGGCACTTCCATTTACACTGGTGTAGTCTACAGGTCTTCAAATGAGACAGAAGAACTGGACAGAGATTTGGCTGAAGACAGCCAAATGATGGGAAAGAAGGGAGAAATGTTGCTTGTTGGAGATTTCAATCTGCTGTATGTGGATTGGAATATCCCTGCTGCAGAATATGTAAGCAGTTGGAGCTTGTGGATGCTTTTCATGGGCTCTGCTTAGACAAAAGGTGATGGATACAATGAGGGGAGGAGCAATTCTGCATCTGATGCTCACAAATGGAGACAATATCTATAGGGGCAGATTTTCAAAGCCCTACGCATGTCGGGCCTATTTTCAAAAGGCCCGGCGGCGCGCATAAAGCCCCAGGGATTGAAAAAAGGGGCGGAGCGTGGGCAGGGCCAGGCCGGGACTGAGGCCTCTGGCACAGCCGCAAAGCCAGGGGATTGTGCGCCAGCAGCTGTGCGTACGTTGTGCCTGCCAGAGGCAGGCATAACTTACAAAATAAAGGTAGGGGGGGATTTAGGTAGGGCTGGGGGGCGGGTTAGATAGGGGAAGGGAGGGGAAGGTGGGGGGGGGGCCAAAGGAAAGTTCCCTCCAAGGCCGCTCCGACCCCTAGGGCTTGGCCCGCGCAAGGTGCACTAGTGTGCACCCCTTTGCGCACGCCGACCCCGGATTTTATAACATGCGTGTGGCTGCGCACACTTGTTATAAAATCGGGCGTACATTTGTGCGCGCCGGGTAGCACTTCCATTTATGCTGGTGTAGTCTACAGGCCACACCAGAGGAAGAATTAGAAACTGAGAAAAGATGGGTGAGGTGGAATGACAGTGGGCCAAAATAAAAGGAGCCATTACAAAGACAACAAATCTTTATGTAAGAAAGTAAAAGACAAAAAGGAACAGTGCTTAAAAAGTACAAAGGATCCCAAAAAGAGTAACCCAGGGAAGAATATCTGGTGAAGCTGAAGGACAGGAGGAAAGAAATCAGGAGAACAAAAGATCAAGCATACAAAAGGATTGCCAAAGAGATAAAGCAAGGTAACAAAACATTTTTCAGATAGAGAAAGGTCCAAGGTGGTATAGTAAAACTTAAAGAAGACATTGAGCAATGTGTGAAGAAAGATGAAGAAATAGCAGAAATATTAAAGAAGTACTTAGGTTCGGTGTTCACTAAAGTAGATCCTGGAGGAGGACTGATGCTGGTTGACAAGAGCATGGATGGGAAGTGGGTAGATGCAACCCCATTTACAGAAAGGAATGTATGGGAAAAACTAAGAAAAATAAAAGTGGACAAGGCCATGGGGGTCAGATGGGGTACGTTCCAGGATAGTAAGGGAGCTCAGAGATGTGGTGGCAGTCAATTGAACGGTTTGTTCAATAGATCCCTGGACATGGGAGTGGTGCCACAAGATTGTAGAAGAACAGTTGTGGTCTCGCTTCATAAGGGTGGTAGCAGAGAGGAGGCTGGAAACTACAGGCCAGTCAGCCTCACCTCAGTGGTGGGAAAATTAATGGAGACTCTACTAAAGGAAAGGATAGTGAACTATCTACAGTCTGGTGGGTTGCTGGACCTGTAGCAACATGGTTTTACCAGGGCAAAGTCCTGTCAGACAAATCTGATAGAATTTTGATTGGGTCACTAGAGAATTGGATCATGGAAGAGCATTTGATGTGATTTACTTAGATTTCAGCAAAGCTTTTGATACTGTCCTGCACAGGAGGCTCATGAATAAAATGAGGAGCTTAGGTAGGAGTGGATGCCAAGATGATGGAATGGAATACAAACTGGTTGACTGACAGGAGACAGCATGTAATGGTAAATCGAATCTACCCTAAAGAGAGAACAATGTTAAGTGGAGTGCATCAAGGATCAGTTTAGGGACTGGTTCTGTTCAATATTTTCGTGATTGGCATTGTGGAGGGGTTAGAAGGAAAATTTTCTCTTTTTGCAGATGACACCAAGATCTGCAACAAAGCAGACATGCCTGAAGGGTTAGAGAGAATTAAAACAATTTAAGAATGCTTGAAGAGTGGTCGAAGGTTTGGCAGCTGGGATTCAGTGCCAAGAAGTGCAGAGTCATGGATCTGGGGTGCAGTAATCCAAAGGAGCTATAAAACCAAATGAGGGACGTTGGAGTGATAATGTCTAGGAATCTGAAGGCAAGCAAAGAAATGCGACAAGGTGATAGCTAATGCCAGAAGAATGCTGGGTTGCACAGACAGGAATAACCCAGCAGGAAAAAGAAGGAGAATAATGCCTTTGTACAGGTCTTTAATGAGGCCTCACCTGGAGTACTGTGTTCAGTTCTGGAGACCGTATCTCAAAAAGATAGAGACAGGATGGAAGCGGTCCAGAGGAAGGCAACCAACATGATGTGGGCTGTGTTTCAGAATACCTATGAGAAGAGGCTGAAAGATCTAAATATGTATGCCTTGGAGGCAAGGAGGTGCAGGAAAGATATGATACAGACTTTCAGATACATGAAAGGGGATAGACTTAAAGATCTAAACATATATATAAGATATAACAAATTTATAACATAAATTTAGATATAATTGTATTATTTTATATTGATATGTTACCTATTGTATTTTTGTTCTAACTTTTATTTTTTATTTTACTATTCTAAAAATTATATTTTTATTTTATTTTTATATTTTTATTATGTTAAATTAGAAATATTTGTAAACAGTTTTGATCAAATTGTATTTGCTATAATGGTATATAAGAAGTTTTAAATAAATAAATAAAATAAATATACCTTAGAGAAAAGGCGAGATAGGAGAGATATGATAGAGACATAAAAAATCTCAAAGATTTCCATGCACAGGAGCTGAGCCGTTTTCAATAGAAACGAGGGGCTGAAAGGGGGTAGATTCGTGAAATATTCTTTACAGGGTGCTGGATGCGAAAAACAGCCTCCAAGTAGAAACTGTGAAGACAAAAACACTATCTGAATTCAAGAAAGTGTGGGATAAATACAGGGGATCTCTAAGGAAGTGATGAGAATTGTAATGCTAAATTAATTGGATGAATTGACAGACTAGATGGGCTATACAGTCTTTTTCTGCTGTCATGTTTCGTTGTTTATATTACTGAAGCATAGCTATCAAACCTTTTCCATTGGAAAGGAAACTGTACAACTAGGGGCCATGATATGAAACTCTAGGATGGATGACTCAGAACTGACATGAGGAAATGTTTTTTCACAGAGAAGGTGGTGGATGCCTGGAATATCCTCCCAGAAGATGTAGTAAAGGAAAGCGCAGTAATGGAATTCAAATGGGCATAGGATAAAACACTGTGAATCCCTAGAGGCTAGAGGATGGAAATGAAGAAATGGTGTGACCTATATTAACTTTAGATGTAATATTTCTGCATGGGGGTAACCTGCACGGAGCAGCTGTTACTACCCTTAACAGACAGCATAGGGCAGCAACTACTACCGTAAGCAACATGCTGGGCAGATGGGCTGGCCCCCTTAGGTCTTTATCTGCTGTCATTTACTATGTTACTATACTTAGCAGTATTGCTCTTAAATAATAAACTTTTTTTTAAAGACGGAAGAATTTGGTATTGAATAATTAAGTACTATGTTGTACCAGGGGTGGCTATGTGTTTGCAGACACCAGTTCCTCTTCTGTTTGACAGCAGCAAGCTTTCCATCCTATATCTTCCTCCTCATGTATAGAAGACAGTATTTAAAGCTATTTACCCCTGTAAAGTGGCTTAGCTGAGAACTGCCCTCGACCTAGTTAAAAGTATAGGCAGGGCTTCCACAGCATATGCACTTTTTGTGGAAGTGAAAGGAAGTGTCTCTAGAGGCATGGTTCAGTTAGGTTGGGAGAGGAAAGCAGCAAAGGCATACGACTTTTTTTTTTTTTTTAACAAGTACGCGCATTGTTTTTTACTCCCCTCAGCAGGCCTGCAGTATGCAGGAGATTTTAATGCACGTTTACTGCCAACTTTCAAAGAGGAGGTCCACAGGTTCTCTCTCTTATGAGTGTTTATCGGCTTGCAATCTTCAAACTGTGAGATCAAAAATTTTTTTTTTTATTATATATAATTGGGGGGAGAGGAGAATTGTTAATGAATATATCACACCTATGGGAAAATCCTAGGCTTGAAAGTGGGTTTTATGATCACAACCCTAAATTGCAGTTTTTCAGTCACTAGGTGGTTGTTTTGAGTTGTGTTATGGTATAGTTGAGGTTGTATTTGTGTTTAGGTGCTTTTATTGTATTGGGTAGCAACACCAGCATAATGTATGTAGTTAGTGAAAAATAAAATTAAGACATTAAAATGAGAAAAATATGAATTAAGTTAAAATACAACAGTGACCCAGGTGGATTGCATGGTTGACTTCTTTACATTTTCCTGTACCAATGAGACAAAGTTAATTTTTTAAAGTGACAAAATTTCCAATTTAGTATCTCTAATTAGATGAGTCAGTGTAGTGACTTTTCCTGAGATAAAAAACAACTGTTGATTGGGGAATGAACAGTCTGACACTGCCTAAGGCAATGTGTCCCTAGATCTGAGCTTGATACAGCAGGAAGGGGAATATCTAATGACATGAAATGAAACAATTAGGGAATAGTACTACCAGTTTTATATCATTGGTGCACATGGTATTGTGTTTTCCCAGTTTTATGGAGGAATGATTTAGGTGTCATCTGACACAAAAATACTTGTGACACTGCAGTAGGATAGGATGTTCCCATGCAGTGTTAAATATAGTAAGATTTAACCACCCAATAATCTCTCACCCATATCATACCCTTCTGTTATATGCTCCTAAAAAGAGACACAAATTCTAAAAAAATCAGAAAGCTCATCTATTGCAAATGGAACACATAGAGGTATTTCCCTTGCTAATATTTAGGTGAATTTTAAAAGCCCAGCGCACCCCAAAACCAGGAGATACCGAGAGTACATCCGATAGACATGCACTAAAACCGATCTTAAAAATCGCCAGTGTATGCGCCTGTCTCCCGGTATGTGGGCATGATCTGGGCAGGGTAAGGGTGGGACATGGATGTTCTGGGACTTTAACATGAAATAAAAACATGCCATAGCAGGTCAGACCAAGGGTCCATCAAGTCCAGCATCCTGTTTTCAACAGTGGCCAATCCAGGCCATAAGAACCTGGCAAGCACCCAAAAACTATGTGGATCCCACGTTACTGATGCTAGTAATAGCAGTGGCTATTCTCTAAGTCATCTTGATTAATAGCAGGTAATGGACTTCTCCTGCAAGAACTTATCCAAACCTTTTTTAAACCCAGCTACACTAACTGCACTAACCACATCCCCTGGCAACAAATTCCAGAGTTTAATTGTGTATTTAATTGTGTATTTCGCATAAGTATTTACAAGCACAAGCATGCGCTGGGCTCCCGCCATGTACCTTTACCACTGTTACAGATGGCGTGTAAGTAATAAAACAAAAGAAACTAGGTCAGTAAGTGGGGTTTTAACCTGGGGTGGAAGGGGGGGGGGGGGGGGGGTTGGAAGTCCTATCCTTTTAACTGTGTGAACTGGTAAAACTAGTAATGGCATCGACATGCGCCCCTTATAATATTCCCCCACTTGTGTGATAGAGGTGGCATTTGAGCGCATGAACACGTGTTCAGTCTATTGATTATTGCCATGCCCGAATCTACGTGCGTATGCTTTAAAATGGCCGTGGCCTTTGGCGTGAGTCAGCGTATGCACGTACATGTCAGCCCACGCAGCGGTATCAAAGTTACCATCATTATAAAGTAGACAATGCCTGGCTAAAAGTGCATTATGGGACTACAGAAAGATTTAAGTGTTTTGCTTATACTCTATTATCTTCTGAGATGTGACTGGCTGCTGAAGGTCTGGCCCACATTGATCTTTCAGCATTAACGGCTGGGTTAATCTTTCAGGGCAGGTGTGCGTTAACTGAGGACCCGCAAACAGGTGTGATTTTCACAGTAACCGCCATGTTCCAGTTAACTTGGGTCTTGGACAAAAAAAAGCACTGTAAATGGCTAGAAAACTAGATCTGTGACCATCCCATGATGACTGGACTTGTGCACTTCTGCCCTAGGGCCTTTTCAGGTAGAGGTCCTCAGCATACCAGCTGCTCATCCCCTTAATTCTTCTCTCTTGAGAATTAAAAGTAAGGAAAATCCGGTTTGTTGGGGAGTGGATCTTCACAACTCCAAATTAAGAAATGTAGTTAGAGGGTAAGAAATCCACGCCATCTCGTTTCCTTCTGTCTTCCCTCTCCTATCTCCCCTGGCTTTCATGGGCAGTGGTGTGTCCCGGTCCCCACTTTGCTGCGTGACCCACAGCATTTAAAATTGTAGAAAGGAATGCACTTAGCCCCGATTTAGCTGAATTACCCAAAATATTGTTTCCATTTCCATGGCAAAAAGCCAGGAAGAGCATCGAAAGCTGGCAGGTAGAGCATAATCTCAGCAGGATAGGAACATGCTCAACTTCTTAAAGCTGTTCCCAGCTTGCCGTAGAAATTGGAAAAGAATTGAGGAATTTAACCTACGGTAGCTGAGAGCAGGAGTGATTCCTCTTTACTATTTTAAGGGACCGAGGACCTCACACAATACAGGAGGAGCTGGAGCCCAGGGCAGAAGCAGCAGCATAGAAAGAAAAAAAAAAAATACAGGGGGGGGGGGGGGGGGGGTAGGCAGAACGAAAGGCAGGGCAAAAAATATTGAAAAGACTGAGATTATCGGTGTGAGTCATAATGCAGCTCAGGTGTGCTATCTTATTTATTTAAAAATACTTCTATTCTGCTCCTCACGGTAATATCCCAAAACTCATATACTTCCTTCTTACGTAACTATGGAATGTGATTTAGGCAATCATATGGCAGGATTAGCTAATCGTTCCATGCCAGAGAATACCACACCTACTAAGTTTCATACCATGAATGGGTCAGTAGAGAATCAATTTCTTCTTTTGAAAAGCACAGTTAAGAACTGCTGTTCTAAAGTGCAATGTTTTTGGTAGGTTACCATCGGTTGACTCAATGAAATTACCGCATGCTAAAGAACAGCTCCTGTCACCCTGTTACTAAACTAATGCATATGCATAACTAGCCCACAGTAACCTATTTGCCAAGCACAAATACCAGGGAAAAAATATCCGTGCTATTATTTGATCATGCAACAGTGGCAACAGTATCAAGGATGCACCACTCCCAGGGCAATTGTAAAAGCCTGCTCGTCAATCACATGTAGACAGTGCCGCTAGAAGATTGTGGAGAGCTGCTGGAGGGAGGAGATGAAGGATAAGCAGTTAAAAGAGGTGGAAATGGCAAGAGGAGGACAGAAGAAGAGGAAGCAGAAAGGAAGGAAGACAGTAGGAAGGGAGGGTGCCGCCTCATCATCCTAAATTACTATCGGACGTGAAAGTGACTTCACAGGCCGTGAGCAGCACAGGGAGACTGCTACCCAGACCTGGCTTCACCACATCCTTTTCAGAGGTGAAGAACAAGTCCTGAAGCATTACTCGGCCAGAGCTCCGGGGGTGGGGGGCAAAGGACAAGCTGTGGAAAGATACAGTCGTGTGCATTACCGGCTCCGTGTGTGTGTGTGTGTGTGTGTGTGTGTCAGTCAGCCTGCTGATTGAAAGATGTGTTACAGGGACTGCAAATGCCTTTTCTGGCAGATGATTTGCCAAATAATGTCTTATCCTGCCAAGGCCACAAGTGGGCTATCCAGATCTGTATTTTGAAGGGAAGGCTGAAGGGTGTCCTGGGAACCCCTGAACAGGTTGCAGGCTGCAAGGCCGCCTCTGCAGTGCTGCTGGCTTAAAGGGTTTTCCTTCCTGTTTCTGCGGTCTTTCCTCCCTGCCTGCTATTGCTCTTTCACTTTTGCTTCTTATCCCCTTTATCGTTCTCACTGCTTTCCCTCCTCTCTTGACCCTCTTTCTCACATTCCTTCCCCCCTTACCACTCCTACTGCCGCCTGCACAGTATAAAAGGAGGATCCATGTAAAGAGAAAAGCTTTGTTCTGAGTCCTATGGGTTTATCACCAGCCAGCCCTTTAACACCACCCTTCAAGTGGTGAGCTTTTTTTTTCCTAATTTAAATGTGAGGCAAATACAGCACCACTTATCACACACTTTAGTACCTAGGAGTGCTGTTTAAACAACTCATGATCCTCCATTGGCTTCAATAACACCATTTTACTGTGATTTAACAGACAGGAAACACTTTTCCTCACCTCATCCTCCCATCAACATCCTTCCCCCAAAAACCAGAACAGGGACCAGCTTGGTGGCAGTGCTGCACACTGCTGTGTGGAGAAACTGGGTTCCGTCCCGCGTCAAGTCCACCAGTGCTAAATTGCTAAAAAAAAACAAAACAAAAAACAAAAACCAGGTTGGGGTCAGCAGCCTGTCTCTGCCTCCAACTCCATCCACAATGGGGGAAAAAGAAGCAAGATTAAAATGGTTCTGTGTCGCTACACTAGCAGAAAATCCCCCTTGGGGCCCTCTGTTGTACAGACCAGCAGAAGGTGAGGATGCCGTGGAGGCAGCACTGGCAGTCCCCGGATGATGGGGAGGGAGCCGCAGCCACTGCCCTACAGTGACATCCAGTGCCCGTGCTTAGGGTTCACGTGTCTGCCTTCAGGTCAAAGACTATTGTTCTAATGATTGGACTGGGTGGAGGGTGGAGGGGCGGGTGTTTATACTGTAGGGAAAACCCCAAAGTAGTTGCAAATGAAGGTCAATGCACAGCAGCTCAACAGAGGCAGTTGTCAATTGAGCAAGAGGAAACTAAACTAAAAACAAGGCTAGAACTTTTCTTGCTACATAAAATGTTATATCAGTATTACATTAATTTTGCTACCTTGTCATCAAATTATAATGATGCAGTTATGGAGCAAGCTGATACCTGTAACAGGCTGGTTTAATAAGGCCCCGGGTCAGCCCTGACACTGCACTGCCTCCAGGTATGCCACTGCAGTGATCCAGCTCTACAGTAAAACCCCATACAACAAACCCTGCATCTCGCGCGATAAAAGGCAGTAGTTTCGTGGCTAGCAACAAGCGTCCCCCCCATTCAGGAACTCGTAGCCAGCAGTACAGCCGGCCTTTAGATCCGATTTGAGGGGTCACAAGACTGAACCTGTATTGTTTTCCGTTTACAGTTATTTGGAAAGCTGCCAGCAGTAGCTCCGGGGAAAGGGGGGGGGGGGTGTCAGAGCAGTGTATTGGGCGGGGGTGATTTAAGAAGTTCCACCCAGCCCCCCAAAAAACCTGTGGTGCCCCAGTGTAGGCGCAGAGTCCGGCCCTCTCCGAGCCAGGCAGGTGACCAGCAGGGAGGAGACGCTACGGTGCTACTCCACCAATGTCCAAAAAAAACCAGAGATCCTGCGGGAAACCACTAAGGCGTCCCCTGTGCCTGCCCGAGTCCGAGGGTGCAGTGCCTTCCAAGGCTTACAGCACCCGGGACAGTAGGACCCTCCAGTGCCCCAGTGCCAGGCGACATTCCGCACTCTGGCAGGCAGTGTACCCAGCAGCGCGTCGCGTGCCAGAGGCTAAAGTACCCGCCGGTGTAATCGGCCTCCCGGGCTGCAGTAGAAGCCATCCGCAGCCCTCTCCAGTGCATTACGCTGGGACCCCCTCCTGGCGCGTGCAGTACAGTGCAGCGCAGCGAGCTCCTCCACTCGCCGAAGGTGCGCGGGAAAGCCTCGCGACCACCACCTCACAACTCCCCCCCTCCCTTTTCAAGAATGTTCTGCCTCAAAAAACCACGAGAACACCCCCCCCCCCCCACACACACACACACACACACTTCCCCGCCCTCAATGGCGTCTAGACGGGTGAGTACGACCTTGCACCGTGTACCTGCTGCGAACATTTTTTTTTTTTCAAAAAGAACAAACTTTTCTGTCTTCAAGGCTGAGAGAAAATAAATGTAATGTTAAGTAACCTTCCTCGCAGTGCAAGTCCTTGTCCCTTAATGCCCTTCCCAGTGTATCTGGCAGGGGGCAGGACCACCAGGCGAGGTTTTTCACGGGAGGCGCGCCCGAGGTCTCAGGGGAATGGTTGGGGTTGTTCCCCCCCCAGCCCCTTATGGGCATTTTTGGCGTCATTTCCCCCCTCCTCCAATGCCTTCACTGGGCATGTTTGGGGGCATTGCCCTTCACTGGGCGTGTTTGGGGGCATTTCCCCCAAGCCCCTCTCTTTCTTGATAGGGAGGGTGGGGCAGGCACTGAAGGGAATGCTTTGCCTGTGAGCGAGCGCAGTCGGTGGCTTTAATGACACCCGGAGCAGAGCAGAGCAGCGCTTTCGCGTCAGACCTGCCGCCTCTCGCTTGCCTCCTCCGCCGAGCTGGATTGTCCTCATAGACAAAGCCAGGGCTCGGTAGCGTTCGTTTCTTCTCTAGCCTTCAGTGATCTGTGAAGTTGCGGAACCGCAGCAGCTCGTTTGAAGTCAGAAACTAATTTTCAGATTGTGTGTGTGTGGGGTTTTTTTTTTTTTCCCCCTTCAGAAGTGCTGCTGGTAGAATTGCTCTCGAATGATTAAATTACCCCAGTTCCTTCTGTCTGAATTTTACTGAACACAATATGTGAAAACGTAGTCGCCAGTCACATTATCTTCCTTTTACAAATTACAGTAGCCTGTATTAAAAATTGGCTGGATGCCGACACATTCTGTTGTTTTCAGAAGGGGCTGCTATAGCAAAATTAAACTGTTATAACCAATAATATATAATAATTACTCGAGAGAACACATTTTTTTTCCTTTGTCATACCCCAAGGTATTTTTTTTTTAATAAAATAGATTTATTCTAATGAATTAGCAGTGCATGTTAATTGCTTATTCCATGCCGGTCTATTGAAATCTAAATAAGTGCAGAGTATGAATTAATATGTTCTCATTCGGAATTATACCAGTAGTATTTAGGAGAGAGAGTGAAATAGAATTTTTGAAGCAGTTATTCTCCTTTAAAGCCCTAAACCTCTACCCCCGCCTTGTTTCAGGCTACACAGAAGCAAGGTTTGCAGCTGCTGTCTTTATGCCATAGGGTTTCCTTGAAAAAAACATGAGATGTGCTAGTAAATAATAGGATATTAGTTTTGGATTTTTCTAACTTGTAATACTATTTTTTGGCTATTTTAAAGTAGGAATTTTCTGAAACACTGCTGGGGGATTTACTGGTGGGGACACTTTAATTTTGAAGCACTTGTGCACTGTTTTAACAGTGTGACACACATGCAACTCAATTAAACCATCATGGGGGCTAGATTATTGCGTCCTTGAGCATGCTGTCAGAATTCTCTCAGTTTTCTCCTACAGTTTACAAGTTTATTTTCAACAGGTGTTTAGGCTGCTTGAAATATTTAACTCTTAGGATAAACCTGGAATTATTATTTTTTGTATTTTACTTCTGTAGCTATAATATTTTAAAATCTGCCAGAATTGGGGCTTAAATTAATAGATATTTCTGGAGAATTTAGTGTGTGTATGTGTGTGTGCGCACTGGGCTGTGTGTGGGAGTATAATCATGTCTATATTTCATCATTACATTGACTCAGATGTACCACACAAAATGTAAAATCTACTAGCTTTTATTTGTGTAGTGGGTGCACACATTTGATAGTCTAAAAAAGCTGACAGGATAGTGTTTTGTTCTTAAAAGTATGCAAACATTCCTTATTTGATTTGATGGAATAGTTTAAATTCCCTTTTGATGAATTTGATGAGGAAGCAAAATGACTAAAGTGATTTCGAAGTGATAAAATACTGTTGTAGGTATTACAGTTTCTTAAAAGTAATAGAAACAGCATAAATTTACAAGTTTACATTACAGATACTGTGGTTTATAGGCTTCCGTACTGCGCTATTTTGGTCTTATACTGTTGTTTTTAATATGGCTGAGTATGTTCTATTTGAGACCCATAGCATCTTATTTTTATGATGATAATGCTTTAGATAGAAGAATGGTAGAAAGGAGGGAGCTCATGAACTGAAAATAGATGCAGTTTAAAGGCAGGAAGCTTGTTAAGTCTAAAACATTTTGTACTCAAATTACACTGTGTTTGGATACTGTAAAACTGTAAGAGAATACACCTTTACTTTTTTTGAGAGTGAGGCATCAAAATGTTGCTTTTGCTTTTTTTGAAACATCTTTCTGTTATACTGCTGTAGTAGTGCCATGTAATAATACTAGATTACCATGTTACTGGATTTCTGTGTTAGTTGGGAATATGAAGATCAAAGTGTTAATAGAACTTTCAGAAAGACTTGCCTTAACTTTTTTCCTTTGTGCAGCAGGATTCAATGAGTTCTCATGTGCCTCCTGCAGAGGGCAGAACGGTCCTTAACGTTTACTAAATTATCATTGTTGCTGCATTTGTACCCACCACATAACTTTTCTAGTTGAGCTTGTGGAGAGCGTATTCTTTTTTTTTTCCAGAATCATAATTTTTGCTTATTTTTCCAGCCCTTGTTTACTAAGGGAGTGCATGGGTCAAGACTGATTGATTGATCATATTCTGAATCATAAGAATTTAGTAAGAAACTATATCAAAATATCACCATGAAATTCAGTAAAAATGCAGGCTGTAAATCATTAATACAATGTAATAGTTTTTCTGCATGGTCTAAGTTTAGATTAAACAGGTTTGTAAAACACCCTATATGCTAGATTTAAAGATATTGATGCAATATTATATGTTCAATAGAATCCTGCATACAATGTATACTGGAATTCTTCACAATTGCATACAAGATATAGTAAAATACAATACATCATAAGAACATAAGAATTGCCATACTAGGTCAGACCAAGGGTCCATCAAGTCTAGTATTCTGTTTGTAGCAGTGGCCAATCCAGGACAGGTCACATGTACCTGGCAAGATCACAAATAGTAGATAGAGCTCATGCTGCTAATGCCCAGGGACAAGAGGTGACTTTTCTTAAGTCTGCCTGGTTAATAACAGTTTATGGACTTCCTCTCCAAGAACTTGTCCAAACCTTTTTTAAACCCAGCTATGCTAACTGCCTTTACCACATCCTCTGGTAATTAATTCCAGAGCTTAATTATGCATTGAGTGAAAAAGAATTTTCTCCAATTTGTTTTAAATGTGCTAAATTGCTAACATCATGGAGTGTCGTCCCCCCCCCCCCAGTCCCTGTATTTTTTGAAAGCACAAATAACAGATTCACATTTGCCCATTCTAGTCCATTCATGACTTTATAGCCCTCTATCATATCCCCCCTCGGCTGTCTCTTCTCCAAGCTGAACAGCCCTATCCTCTTTATCCTTTCTTATAGGGAACCGTTCCATCCCCTTTATCATTTTGGTTGCCCTTCTCTTTACCTTTTCCAGTTCAACTATATCTTTCTTGAAATGCAGCAACCAGAATTTCACTCAGTACTTTAGGTGCGATCACATTATGGAGCAATACAGAGGTATAGTATTATGACATTCTCTGTTTTATTCTCTATTCCTTTCCTAATAATTCCTAACATTCTGTTGTTTTTTTGACCACCACCAAACACTGAACCAAGGATTTCAAAATATTGTCCACGATGGCTCCCATATTGTTTTCATGGGTGGTTCCTCAATGTGGATTACTTTTCCCTATGTGCCTCACTTTGCACTTCTCCACATTTATTTATTTTATTTATTTATTTTTAATTTTTATATACCGAAGTTCTTGTAGGGACTACAAATCACTCCGGTTTACATAAAACAATGAACTGCCCAACAGAGAGCGGAGCTTTACATAGAACTGTAGAACATATGGAACAATATAACTAGATGACAATTTAACATAGTGATAAATAAATATTATAGTTTAACTGGTAATACTAGATGACAATAACTAGATGACAATTTAACATAGTGATAAAATAAATATTATAGTTTAACTGGTAATACATAAAAATTATATTATTTAATATAAGCAGTATAACTATTTAATGTAGAAAAAAGGCGTATTAACAGTGCCAAATATATATATAAAAATGAATTTTTTGAACTCAAAGATAGTTGTTCAGTTGCAGAGTCTTAAAGTAGGACTTGGTGTGGTGTCCATGATTAGGAGATACCTAATATTTAGGATGCCTGTCCGTCAGAGTAGAATTAAGCGTCTGGGAAGGCTTGTTGGAAAAGAAAGGTCTTAAGTCTTTTTTTGAATTCTTGGTGACTAGTTTCTAATCTTAGATCTGGGGGAAGCGTGTTCCACTGGTGGGGGCCTGCTGAAGAAATCGCTCGTTTGCTCAATGAAGATTTTATTTGCGGAGCATGCAGTGTTCCTCTGTATGCGCTTCTGATTGGTCTGGAAGACGTGTGCGGTTGGAGTTGAGAGCTTAATGTGATGGGAGCTAGTTTGTTTGTCGCTTTGTGGATGATAGTGAGTACCTTATAGAGTATCCTTTGTTTAATGGGAAGCCAATGTAGATTACGAAGGATTGGGGTGATATGATCTTTTTTGTTAGTGCTTGTTTGTATTCTAGCCGCTGACTTCTGAACCATCTGTAATGGTTTGATGGTGTTGGTGGGTATTCCTAGAAGCAGGGAGTTGCAATAGTCGAGCTTAGAAAGAATGATGGATTGTAGTACTAGCCTGAAGTCGGAGAAGTAAAGGAGGGGTTTAAGTTTTTTGAGGACTTGCAGTTTGTAAAAGCAGTCCTTTGTGGTATTATTTACGAACTTTTTTAGGTTTAGCTGGTTGTCTAGCCATGCTCCAAGGTCTCTGACGTCAGGTGAGAACGTGTTATTTGCGTTTGGTAGAGAGAGGCTGGAAGAGATTGTGAGTGGATCCTGGGAGACAATGAGCATTTCGGTTTTATTAGCATTCAATACTAAGTTGAGGCATGAGAGTAAATTTTTAATAGGCTGAAGGCATTCGTTCCAGTAAATGATCATTTTTTGAAGGGATTCTGTAATCGGAAGAAGGATTTGTATGTCGTCTGCATAAAGGTAATGAGTAAGCTTGAGGTTTGAGAGTAGATGGCAGAGAGGGAGGAGGTAGATATTGAAGAGGGTGGGTGAAAGTGAGGATCCTTGTGGGACTCCTTGCTCAGTAAGGATTGGATGCGATTCTTTGTTGTTTATCCTTACTTTGTAGAATCTGTTGCTTAAGAAGGAATGAAACCATCTGAGAGCTGTGCCTTTGATCCCTATGTTGGCTAGTTGGTCTATTAGAGTAGAGTGTTTTACCGTATCAAACGCAGCAGAAAGATCTAGAAGAATAAGCAGGTAGGATTGTTTTTTCTCCAGATTAACTAGTATTGTGTCCGTGAGAGATAGTAGGAGCGATTCGGTGTTTAGGCATTTTCGGAAGCCATATTGAGCCGGGGATAGAATATTATGATCTTCCAAATAATCTGACAGTTGCTTGTTGACAATTTTTTCCATCAGTTTGGCGATGAGTGGTAAGTTTGCGATGGGTCTAAAATTAGCTGGGTCTGATGGGGAAGCGTTTGGTTTCTTTAGTAGTGGTTTCAGGATTGCTAATTTTAACTGGTTAGGAACTAAACCTTGAGAAAGGGATGTGTTGATAATTTCTGCAATTGGTTTTGAGATGGTGTTTGGTATGGCGATGAGGAGATTTGTTGGTAATGGGTCTGATGGGTGGGAGGAAGGTTTGAGTTTTTTGAGTGTGTTTTCAATCTCCAGTGAAGAAGTGAGCTCGAATGAATCCAGGCTTGTGTTTAGTTGTGGCAAGGCTGTGAGATGGTGTGTTAGGGTAAGGCTGTTGGATGTGATTGATTGTGTAAGGTTGGTGATTTTTGTCTTGAAGTAGTTGGCTAGTTCGTTTGCTTTGTTGAGAGCTTGGTGGTCTGGGATAGTAAATTTAATCTGCCATTTAATCTGCCATTGCCATTTAATCTGCCATTGGTCTGGGACATTAAATTTAATCTGCCATTTGGATGCCTAGTTTCCCAATCTCGCAAGGTCCTCCTATAATTTCTCATAATCTGCTTGTGATTTAACAATTTAAAATAATTTTGTGTCATCTGCAAATTTGTTCCCTTTTCCAGATCATTTATAAATATATTAAAAAGCACTGGTCTCGGTACAGATCCCTAAGACACTCCACTGTTTACCTTTCTCCATTGAAAAAACTGACCAGTTAGTCCTGCTCTCTGTTTCCTGTCTTTTAACTAGTTTGCAATCCAAAATAGGACATTGCCTCCTATCCTGTGACTTTTTAATTTTCTTAGGAGTCTCTCATGGAGGACTTTGTCAAACGCCTTCTGAAAATCCAAATACACTATATCCACAGGTGCACCATTATCCACATGTTTATTAACTCTTTCAAAAATATTTATCAGAGTGATGAGGTAAGCCTTCCCTTGCTTTCATCCATGCTGGCTGTGCTCCATTAAACCATGTCTTTCAATATGTTCTGTGATTTTGTTCTTTAGAATAGTTTTACAGTTCTCCCTGGCATTGAAGTCAGATTCACCTGTCTATAATTTTCAGATCACTCTTAGAGCCTTTTTTAAAGATCATTGTAACATTGGCCACCCTCCAATCTTCCAGTACAATAGATGATTTTATGATAGGTTACAAAATATTAGTAGTAGATTTGCAATTTCATTTTTGAGTACTTTCAGAATTCTAGCAGGTAAACCATCTGGTCCAGGTGATTTGCTACTTTTTAGTTTGTCAGTCTGCCCTATTACATCTTTCAGATTCACCGTGATTTGTTTTAGTTCTTCTGAATCATCACCATTAAATACCATTTCCGGCATAGGTATCATGCCAACATCCTCTATGGTAAACACTGAAGTAAAGAATTAAGTCTTTCTGCTATGGCCTTGTCTTCCCTAAGTGCCCTTTAAATGCCTCAAGTCATCTAACAATATAACCAATTCCCTGACAGGCTTCCTGCTTCAGATATATTTAAAAAAAAATTATTATGATTTTTGCATCTAGGTCCAGTTTCTTTTCAAATCCCTTTTTGCCTGGCTTATCAATGTTTTACATCTATCTTGCCAGTGCTTATGCTTTTTACTATTTCCTTCAGATGGATCCTTTTTCCAGTTTTCGAAAGTAGATCTTTTGGCTAAAATAGTCTTTCACCTCACCTTCTAACCATTCCAGCAGTTGTTTGGCCTTCCTTCCACCTTTTTTAATGCTTGGAATATATCTGGTCTGGGTTTCCCAGGCGGTAGGTATTTTTAAATAATACCCACACAGGATGTAAACTCTTAGGGGGCAGATTTAAAAGCCCTATGCGCGCCGAGCCCATTTTGCATAGGACCAGCGACGAGCGCAAGCCCCGGGATGCGCGTATGTCCCAGTGCTTTGTGAAAGGGGTGGGGGCGGGACTGAGGCCTCCGGCACAGCAGTTGTTAAGGATAACTTTGGAATATTTTAATTCAATCTGTTCTTTACTTATAAGCACATAGGCTGCTTTTGTTTTTATTTGATCCTCTCTATCAGGATGGTCTAATTGGCCCTGTTTCTTTAGTATCCTTCAATGATTCTTCCCTCTGAATCATTGCTGCTGAGTTACTGTTGACTTTTCCCCTTTTTCTAGTTTAAAAACTGCTCTGTCTCTCTTTTAAAGGTTAGCCCAAGCAGCCTGGTTTCACGCAGGTTAAGGTGGAAAACATTCTTTGGAATAGACTCCCTCTTCCCCAAAATGTTGCCCAGGTCCTAACAAAACTAAAACCCTCTTCCCTGCACCATTGTCTCTACTCATTGAAACTCTACAGCTCTGCCTGATTCTGAGGGCTTGCATGTGGAACAGAGAGCATTTCAGAAAATGCTAACCTGGTGGTTCTGGATTTCATGTTTCTACTTAAGAGCCTAAATTTGGCTTCCAGTATCTCCCTCCCACATCTTCCTATGTTGTTGGTGCTTACATGTACCATAATAGTTAAATCTTCCTCAGCACTGTCTAAAATCCTATCTAGATGATGCATGAGGTCCTCCACCTTCATACCAGGCAGGCAAGTTTCCAAGCGATCCTCACATCCACCAGCCACCCAACTATCTCTATATTTGAATCACCAACTATGATGGCCGACTTAACCCTTGCCTCCTCAGCACAAGCCCTTGAAGACCCATCTTTGGTGCAAAAGGATAATGCATCATTTGGAGAGCAGGTTCTAGCTACAGGATCACTTCCTGCTACACTAAGGTGATGCTGTCTATCCAGGTGACATTGATCCTCCTGGAGTTGGGACTTGGCTACTAATTACATGAAGGTCTCTTTTATCTTTAATCATCTTTATTAAACAATAACAGCATATAAAATAAAACAAATTCAGTAGACTGCAATACATTGCCAGATTTGCACATTATAGAAACATGAAAATCTTTTTCCATCTTTTATAATTCTGTCCCTAAATTCCCCCCCACCCCTCTCATCTCATCCCCTCCCTTTGTCTGCCTCAGCTGCTCCAGAACTGCCATTCTAGCTTCCAGAGATTGAATTCATTCTCTGAGAGCCAGGAGCTCTTTGCAACAGGCGCATACTTATAACCTCTTACTAACTGATAGACAATCATACATGCAGAACTCAGTGCAAAAGACTGGAAGTACCCTATCTTGCTACTGGACTGCTGTTTGTATCTTAATGTTATTGAATTCTTAGTTAATTTAGGTTGCTAGGGAAGTAGGCATGCATAAATTAAAGTCCTTTTAATTTGTGTAGTATATTTAATGGCAATTTGGCAATGACCTGCAAGAGGACAATAATTAATCTATTGATAAGTGCAGGGTCACATTCCCTTGTGTTAGATAAATCTCTGATTGAAGTTTGGTATGAAAATGTCTCTTGTCTTCTTATATGGGATAAGAATCAAAGTCAAAGTTGTAGGTGAATTCATTTTTGACTAGAGTTTAAGAGCTTCACTCCTTATGTCAGGGACTTGCTCATTTTGATTTGACCTGATGGAGAGAGTGTTACTTTCAGAAGCTCATCAGAAATGTGTTGTCAGTCTAATAAAAAGATGTAACTACAACATTCTTGTTGACTTTTATTTCTAAGATAAAGAGGCTAGGAGTAAGACAATAGTTCACCAATAGGATCAGTTAAATTCTTAGTTCTGATGGAGCTAAAGAAGAAGGTAGAAGATTAAGGAGAATGGAGAAGTTGCAATTTAGAAATAGTCCGTGGAGAATTTGGAGAACAAGGAAGGCAATTTTAAATTGGACCGTGAAAGATGGAATGATCTATCAGCATTTAGGGGTGTGCATTCGGTCCCTACGTATTGGCAATCCGCAACGGATGTGGCCATATTCGTTGTATTTGTGGGGAAGCGAAACGTATCGCGATTCCCCACTAATACTACTATATCACAGGGGCTACTGGTGCCATTGGTCAGCCCCTGTCACATGGCCATCGGCGCCATCTTGTGCTCCTACCATGTGACAGGGGCTAACCAATGGCACCGGTAGCCCCTGTGACATAGTATGGGCAAAGGCTATCGGCGTCATTTTGATTACTGGCAGCCAACGGTCCGAGTGCAGGAGGTCACTCCCGGACCCCCGCTGGACCACCAGGGACTTTTGGCAAGTCTTGGGGGACCCTCCTGACCCCCATAAGACTTGCCAAAAATCCAGCGGGGGTCCGGGAGCGACTTCCTGTACTCCGGCCGTTGGATGCCAGTACTCAAAATGGCACCGATTGCCTTTGCCCTCACATGTGACAGGGGCTGACCAATGGCACCGGTAGCCCCTGTGACATAGTAGGTCAAAGACTATCGGTGCCATTTTGAAACCAGCACCGAGGGTGTGAGTGCAGGGGATGGCTCCCGGACCCACCGCTGGACCACCAGGGAGTTTTGGTAAGTCTTGAGGGGGGGGGGGGGGGGTGTCAGGAGGGTGGGGGGTTGTAGTTAATTTAATTTTAGCGGCGAAATGAATCGAAATGGACGTATTAACGGATCGGGGTGCCATATGGCCGAATGCAACGTATCTGCCCCCCGACAAATCCGAATCCCAAATGCAACGTATGGCGCCCCGCTGCACATCCCTATTGGCATTCTTGGAGGAATTAATTGATTATGGAACCTAACTTCATGTAACTACAGCATGGGTTATTTTTCCCTGTATTCATCACCTTGCACTTGTGTACATTAAATTCATCTGGCAAGCTTGTCTTATAGGAAAGAAACTGATCCTTCTGCATTGGAAAGAAACGACGACGCCTTCTTATTGGGCCTGGAGGAATCAGTTACATCGTCTGATGAAGATGGAGCAGATGTCGGCACGTGCCTCTCCAAGTCGTCGCCGCAAGTTCTTACAGATCTGGGACCCTTATATTCAGACATTACCACACAAGGCGAGGAGTTTGATTCTAAATGACTGATGACTCTTACTAACCGTTATTGGCCAATGAGTCGCTGAGATTTCTGATCTTTGTTCACAGTATCATTGTATATGTTTTCTTTGGGGTGGGTGGGGGGGGGGGGAGGGGAGTTCTGGGGGCGGGGAGTCGCAGCTTGCACTTTTGGCTATTAATTTGCGGTCTGTTGCATCTTCCAACTGTTGAGCGCTGAAGAGTCCCTGGGCTCAATATGCTGTTTTTGTACTTGTTGATATGTTTCTAAAGCAATAAAAAATTGTTAAACATAAAAAAAAAAAAAAAAAAATTAATCTGGCATTTGGATGCCCAGTCTTCCAGTCTTGCAAGGTCTTCCTGCAATTTATTATAGTCCACATATGATTTAACTACTCTGAATAATTTTGTGTCATTTGCAAATTTGATCGCCTTACTTGTCGTATCCCATTCCAGATCATTTATAAATATATTGGAAAGCACCAGTCCTCAGGGATCTGTGCTTTGACCGGCGCTTTTCAATAAGATTATAGCATCATGTAGACAAAAATTTAGCTATTTGTATGTATTCAGGATCTCAGAGAGAGTTGGTTCTGCTAAATTTTATCATTGCAAGTAATACAATAGGACTTATTAGTAATTTGGCCAAGTCTGCTTGTAGATCAGATGAAGTCAGGGCTGGTGCGTCCCAATAGGTGAACTAGGGGGTTGCCTAGGGCACCAGACATTAGGGGGCAGCAAAGAGCAGCCATGTGGGGTCATGAGCGGAACCCATCCCAGTCATGGCTGAGAGGAGACTTGGCAGGCTGTGAGCAGCACCCATCCTGTTCACGGCCAAGAGAAGCAGAGATGTGGCGGGCCACGAATGGTGCCTCTGTTTGTATGTGTGTGTGAGAGGGATTGTGTGTGTACGAGAGAGCAATGGCGTTAGTAAGAGAGAGGAAGGGAGCCTGTTAAGGGTCCATGTGTGAATGAGACAAGGTGTGTGTAACAGGAGGGATCTGTCTGAGTGAATGAGGTTGGGGCTGGAGCCAGGGCCTGGACTGGGAGCACGCAAGGTGGAAGGGTCACCTAGGGTGCCTAATGCCCTTACACCAGCCCTGGATGAAGTCAGATAAGCGTGTGCCTGGACTTGCTTGATGATGGCAATTCCTAAGATTTTTCGCTTTTCTTATATATTTTCGGCAGCATGTCTGTGACAGTCCAAGGGTGATGTCATCCCTGTTACTCATGGGTCATGTTGGATGCACCCTGGACAGTGTTAACTGTAAATTTCTATTCAGAAGTTGTTTGTGTCTTCATCAGTAGAACCTGTCTCCAGTTGTTTGTGAGACCAGAAGGAAAACCAAGAGAGTAGCTCTGCAATGTCTGTATTCACACTTGACCAACAGACAATTCTCAGCAGTTTTCAGCAAATATTTTGATCTTGGCTTTTTCTCTAGTATCAGCATTTTGTAATATTACATTTTGGTTCACAGCAGCTAACATAAGCTAGTGTAAGGGATGTGCTGATCTCTTACTAATACATTTACCCTTTTGATAATTCACTTAACCTTTTGACATGATTAAGGGACTTGGAGCATTTTTTTTTACACCATCCCTAAAGGCTCCTTTTCCCAAGGATTCAGATTGGTGAGCTCTGCCCTCCTATATATTGGGGTTGAGCATGTATAGTAGTAGTAGTTGAGAGTCGGTGAGGGGTTGAGTTAGAGGTGAGGAGTTGAGATGGAGGTTTTGTGAGACGTCCCTTTTTCTAGGCCCCCCCCCCCCCCCCCCGGCTTAGACAATAAGGGAAGAGGGCAGCAGAAGTGAGTTTTTGGAGTTGTTGAAGCGAGGCTGTGTTTTTGACCGGCATCTCTTCAGGTAGGAAGCTTCTGCTTGAGGCGATCTGGGATAGGGTGCTGCTCTGCCATATTACCAGCATAAGTGGGGCTTGCAGTGTCCCTCGAGAAGATACATTTTGGAGAGGACATTTTAGTATTTTGGAAGTTTTTGGACTTTACCATCCAAGGTCCCAGGAGTTTTGATGACTAACAGAGAGATCAAATCTTGGCCTTTTTCCAATAGCCCATTTTGTCCCCTAGGAGAGTGGATATTGAAATTGTCCCCACCACATAGGGATGTTGGGTCAGAGAACCTCAAAGTGACAACAGGCACTGGATTTTTGTGTTGAATTTTTGAGATTTATGGACATGGATTATTATTTTTTTGGAATAGACTTTAAAGTTTATTTTTATTTCAGTAAAAGTTTATTTTTGAGCACCAATTTGTTCTGCTGGTTCTTCCAAATGAAAGCATCCTCATCCAGAGCCAAAGGACAGTGAGTACCAAGTGTGAGAAAGTGAATGGTGTGAAAGTGGGCCCCCATCCCTGAACGCCTAGGGCTGCAGAGGTGGAGCACAGTGGCCAGTGGAGAACTGTGTGGTGAGAGAGGTGGAGAGAATCAGAGGTCCGGATAGATAAACGGTCCCGGGGAAACTGTGCGCCCCTGAATTCCAGGAGATCCTCGAAGAGGGAGTTAGATAACATGGCACCTGAACAGGGATCTGAGGGCATCCCCGGGTTGGATTTTGTGAGTTTTGGGGTGAAAACGAATGTAGAAAAGGAACTGTTTTGGACGTTGCTGTGATTTGGAAAACTTTTAAGAAAAAAAAAATCCCCTATAGGGAGTAATGGATTTAAAAATGGATAATCACTGTTCCTGCCTGTGAGGGAGGGGTTAAGCATGAAGAATCTCATGTCAATTACCCCAAGGTGGTGGTGGTGATATCAGAGCAGGATGAGCTGAAATCGGATCCTGGTGATGTCAGCATGATTGAGAGGAGGAGGTACTGGCTGAAAATCCCTAGAAGTGATGTAGCCAACCCCCCCCCACCCCGCTACTTTGGGCAACGTTGCCAGGGTCTGATCCCTTTACCACTTGGGAGGAGGGGTGGCCTGTTCAGGAGGAGGAAGAGAACATGCTGCCAGCCGTTTGCCTTGGCCTGGTTACAAAATCGGGAGCCAGAGGAGGCACCCCATAAAGTGCAGCCTAATGTGATGCTTTCTCTACTGCCACAAGAATGAAGATGCCGGTGGAGAGAGGCAAAACCCAAGAGAGGGAGAGCCACAGGAGCACCATTGCACCAGCATAAAGGAAAGCAAGAGCCAGTGCAACAGCTGATCGGGAGCAGGGCCGGGACACGCAGCGGCCCAGCACCAAGCTTCATTTGGAGAGGCCTGGAATAGGAAGCAGGGCTGCACAACCAGGGAGGAAACATAGGAACCTGTGCAACATCTGTATGGGAATGGGAGCAGGATCTTGGGGAGAAGAAGCTGTTTCTGCTGGAGTCCTTATCAGGGATCCAACAGAACCCCGGGGCGGAGGAGCACACAGACAGCTCGAGGAGGAACGGCTTCAATGCAGAGCTAATGAAAGGGAACCCTCAGCAAGAGAGAGAGAAGGGAGCCTGTCTTGGGAGCTTGCCTTAAAAAGGAAGAGCACCCTTTATTGGTGTAAAGATACTGGCTGCTAGGTGGCCTTCTGCCAGCAGGGGCCCTCCCTGGGCCACTCTCAGACCTGCTCTAGCCTCTACTTTGAAGGCTGCTTGATGCAGCAAGGCCAGCCCTATAAAATGTTCAGCTTTCTCGTGGCCTCATCATCGAGTCACCTTGGATCCTTGCTTTGGCCATCCTTGCTATTACCTTGCCTTGCCAAATGTTCTTGTTTGCCTTGTTCTTGCTCTGTTTGGGTCTCTTGGTGGTCTTCCTTTTCTGTGTAGTCCTTGCCATTGTCCTGTCTAGGTCTTCCGTGGCCTAACTTGTACCATGCCTTGTTCCTGTCCAGTCTGGGCCTCTTGGTGGCCCTCCTTGTCTGTATAGTTCTTGTCTTTGTCCTGTCTAGATCTCCTGGTGGCCTGTCCTGTCCCTGTGTTCCTTGTCTTGCCCTAGTCTTGTTTAGGTCTCCCGATGGCCTATCTAGCTTGTTCCTTGCTTATCTAAGCTCCCCTGGTTGCCTTCCTTGCCTGTGTGTCTTTGCCTTGTGCCCTGTTCCAGTTCCTGTATCTTGTCTGTCCTTATTTGTCTGGTTCTGTCTTGCCTGCCCTGTTTCCTGCCTAGCTCCATTCTTGACCGCAGCCTGCCTTCATTCCTGCCTGAACCCTATCAGTGAAGTCCTGCCGGCCAACAAAACCTGTGGGCTGAACCCAAGGGGGAGGTGTCTGGCCAGGCAGAAGACCTTGCCCTGCTCTTGACCCCTATGCTGCCCCTGCCTGGGGAATTAACTTGCACCATCCTGCCCAGCCCTGATAATTGGAATCAGCAGGGGAAAAGAGAACAGTGCCTTGTGCTTAAAGACGAGCCTTCCGGTGACAGCCTTCCTGGAAGACTTGGATGTCACAAGGCCCAGCATACAAACTGAGAGGTGCAGATGGTGCCTCACCTACTCCAGTGTTTGTTAGAGGCACCATAGACAGCTGATGATTTAAGCATAGTCACCATCCATGCCAGAATCTGCTCACACAAATGGTCATTGCTGATCTAAGCTGGTATGGTGGAGATAAAATGATAGTGGTGGTGATGATGAGCACAGCCTTCCGTAGGCTCACATCTCCTTTTGCAAATGACTTGCACCATGGAAGCATAATGCAACCTTCCTCTTGGGCATAGCATAGACATGCAGAAGGCACAGGGGGGGGGGGGGGGGGGGGGGGCTTTTCTTTTTTTTTTTTTTATGAATATCTGCTTTTACAACACTTGCTATTTGGATTTTTGTAGATACTTACCCTCTGGAGTCCAAAACGAATGTGGGTAACTTGATTCCTTTGTGAGCAGTTCACTTGATAAAGGTTGTTAATCTTTATAATGGTTAAGGTTAACTTCAGGATGCTATGAAAACATGCACAGATGTTTATTTTTTTAAAGTGTGTTATTGTAGGATTTTTCCCTCAATCCAGGTCACCTGTTTAGAATTTTTCACTGTGCTAGCCCTCACCATAGTATGACATCTGCTAGATTTCATGACATATCATCTTGTCACTTCTAGGGGAAGTCTGTTCCAAGACTTGTTTTAAAACCCAGCTAAACTCAACAACCAATGGTGGGCTCCCTGTCTGTATCCATCTTTTTCATACCAGGCCCTCATCACCTGCTAGCCAGGTTTTTTTTTTTTTTGTTTTAATTAAAGATTTGTATTGAAGTTCAATGATTACATTGCAGTGGATCAACAAGAAAAGAAGTAATGATGGACATTCATTTTAAACTTTCCATACAACTGTACCCCTCATCCCCACTCACCCCCCGCCACCTGATACAGTTTATAATAGGCACAACAGATAACACTACCTAGTTGTATATTAACATATGATTGTGTTTGTTCTTTTTCACCATCTGCTTAATTGCTATACCTCTCAAATGGAGAATCGACCAATGAAGCGTAAAACAATAGATATGTAATAAAGGAATAAAGAAATGAAGAAATATAACCTAAATCTTCCCAATACTTCATAGTGAAGAGTTATCCATATTTTCCTATCTCATAAATGATTCCCAAATCTTCTGGAAGGTCTTTCTGCTATCATTCCTGGAAGCAGTTATAGCTGCCATCCTATAATTGTAGCATACCCTTTGCAAGTCCGCCGATAACGGGGGAGGTTCTGAGCTTCTCCATCTCCATGCTATCTCACGGCGAGCGGCCACACACATTTGTTGGCACAGCCGCTGCTGGAACTTGTCCAGTTTGGGAGAAGGCATATTAAGCAAAGCAAGACCCATAACAAACAAATCTTCCACTTCAAGCATTTCCTGAGCCCAAACTAGTAATTTTTTCCATAATGGGGAGATAATTGGACAGTTCCACCTTATGTGGAGGAAAGTTCCCCTATACCCGCATTGCCGCCAACAATAAGCGCTAGCTGAGGGATACATGCGATGTATCCGCTCTGGTGTTATATGCCATCTCACTAGTAGTTTATAACAATTTTCCTGCTGTTGCGCCGAGACGGAGCATTTACTTACAGATGTGTATATACCATCCCACATTTCAGGGGAAATGGTTGTTCCTAGATCAGCTTCCCAAGCAGAAACATAGGGAAAAATAGGCTTACATTGGCTGCTGAGTATAGCATATAATTTAGACATAAGACCTTTGTTTTAGATGTAAAGCTCCAGAACAATAATGTTCAAATAGTTTTTTACCAGGGGCCAGAGAGGTGCTTATTTTTGGGGACATTAAAAATGTTGAACCTGAGCATAGGCTAACAAATCCAGAGCTCCAGGTCCATACTGTTGTGAGAGGGAGTCAGGACTTTATGGATTCTCCAGAAAGTAAATGTTCGAAATATTTTGTTCTCCTATGTTTCCACTTGGCAAACGCTAGCCAGTTTGAGACAATTTGCTTGCAGAGTGCAGTACAGTAATCGTCTTGGGGCTCTCAGTCTTGAAATCTGACCGCCACTTGTGCACAATCCTAGCCGGTTGTAGGCCCATAGGGATTGGGCATCATCCCCTATGGGGGCTTCCTTCAGGCAGACTTACAGAGTTGTTTTGGTTTTCTTTTGTGACTTGGAGTGCAGTATAGTCTTCTGTGGAGAGCACTGATGGGCTGGAGAGCACCTAATACTAATTAAGATGCGCGAAGATCCATTAAAAATCTTTACGCTAAAATGAGGCAGGATTTAAATGATCTTCAAGTAACACAGCAGAGAAAATAAATACTGGGCCAGTCACAGGTATTTTTTCTAGTAAAACAATTGGTCATCCAAATCAAGAATATAGGAACATTTTAAATAACTGAACATATGTTCTGTCAAGAGATAAAATGAGTCTGAGCTATGTTTTGAAGGACTTCAGTGGCTATCCTGCACCTTAGGCTGGCAGTGGGTTGAGGAATGCTGAGAGGGTAGTAATCACAGCACTTGAGATGGAGTTAAGAGTTACAACTTATACCAGGTCAGCCTGAATGAGCTGATTCAGTGTGTTCTCCCCGGCCACTGTGGCATGCATGGAGTTGTAGTTCTGATTTTCCTAAGAATAGTAGAACCGTATCTCTATACATGTGATGCGGCAAAAACCAGGCTTGAATCTGTCCAGGTTGATACGTGTGAGGTAGCAACTCTCGATGTAGTCAGCTACTACATTGCACATCAGCGACACCTACTGACCCGACCCAGGGTTGAGAAGGGAGCATGGTCTGTGACCTCTGATGACCAGTGCAGGAAGCTGCAGAGGGGCAGGTCTTCCCTATCCTGGCCCCCCCCCCCCCCAAGGAAAAGTTTCCCCGAGACATCCCTCCAGGCAGTCTCATAGGCTTCCTCAAAAAAATGTACAAAAATCACGGAAACAACCCGAAAGCCCACCAAACAGCCAAGGAGTGGACTGTAAGGCAGCTTCCCGGCCTGATCCAGGGACCACAAGCAGGTAGTACCTGAGTCTAAGGATAGGCCTCAAAGATCCAACACAGAATAAACTCCTAACTTCAAAACCAAACTGCACTGCTCCCAGAGCTCTCAGGAGAGCTGCTTTTATTACATCCTAGGGGATCAGCCATCTCAGCACTCTCAAAGGGAGGGACTGCCTATGAATGTCGCCTTCCTATAATTACCAAGGTATACTACTCTAGCTGAAGAAATTCACCAATCCTTAGTGGGAATGAGCCCAGAGTGCCATTACAGATTTATAATGCCATTTTTATATTAAGCACTCCTTTTGTTCCATGCTACGTAGCAACATAAAATGTGAAGTAGAAGATGCATGTATGAAAGAGTTGCTCGGTGTGCTTCATCCTGTGTTCACTAGCAATTGCCTAAGTTCATTGAAGGGAAAAGAAAGCTTAAATGTTCTTTATAATCAGAAACAATGCTGTGCATCAAAAATTTATGCATTTTGTTTTTCAGTTTTCTTCATTTGAAACAGAACTGCTTCTTGATAAACATTGAACAAGAGGAGATGGATCATAATGTGCCTATGTTTGCAGATTTATTAGATACCTGAACTATTCTTAGGTAGTCTTATTCATCTTTACCTAGTGTTGTGGCCCATTTAGCTTATAAGAATCATTAGGTTGTTTTTTTTTGACATTCAAATGAAAGTAAACCATACACTTTTGGCAGTATTGTATAGCTGAGAATCATTTACTTGTCAAATATCTTTGAACAAGTGTGAAAAGGCCTCTGTCTAAGCTGTAATTTTCATGAAGGTCACCCAGCTTCAAGTCTGTATAAGTAAGGTGACTTTAATGAAAGTATTTTTATCAATGATTTTTGGATTTTCTCCTATTGATTTATCTGTTATATGCCTCCTTGCTGTAGACATTTAGACTTAAACAGAAAGGGTCGCTGAATGCTTAGGTTTTCAATCATTTAGATTTGGATTATTGAAGCTAATTATGAGGTGGTAATTGTAGATAGTGGAATACAGTGTATTTCAACAGGTTTTATTGCATCCACCAGAGCATATGACTGTGTGTGTTTAATAATTTTGGGGCATCTAATAACAATCCTTTGTTTATCTCCAGGGATGCACGAGATTGGAAAAATTTCCCTGATAGGGAGAGCTCAAGATGAATCACCCTGATGACAATCCCTAGATCTACAGCATTTCACAAGCTTATGGAAAGCTGTAGATCATGATCATGATGTTATCGTCAGGGTGATTTATTTTGAGCTCTCTTACCCATAGGAGACAACTTTTCAAAATGATTAGGGGTGCTAAATTCAACACAAATTACCCCTCCCTAGGCACAGTGAAAAAGTTTGCTCAATATTGGCGGTGCTCAAGCAAGCACAATATGCAAAGAACTGGCACCTATGCTCCTAAGTAAGGACAACTTTTCCAAGATAACCGATGCTATTTGCATATCTACATGTTTGTGCATTTACATTTTTTTTTTAAAGATACTGCTCTCTTCAATTACAATAGATTTTATGTGGTTAACAAATATATACAAGTATAACATAAATCAAAAACAATAAAATTAAAAACAGAACAAAAAACCGAGAAGCATTTCATATAGCAAGTACAAGCCTCTTAAATTTAAATTTCAAATGCCTCCAAGAAATAATACACTAATACACTTTGACCTGCTTATGAAATATTTTAAAGTCAAGCAATCCTCTTAACTGTAAAGGTAAGGCATTCTTCAAGGTTGGCCCAATCACTGCAAAAGCCAGCTTACGGGTTTCTTGCAGCCCAACATCCTCAGAAGCACAAGCAAAAATATATCCACAGACCAAAGACTTCTCATGGAATGATATCATCATGAGAAGTCTGCTAAATACCTTGGCCCACTGCCATCAGCAGCTTTAAAAATCAGCATTTGTATCTTAAACTGAATCCTTTGGGCAATCAGTAACCAATGAATCTCCTTAAGATAAGGCATAATAAGGTTTGTGCAGCAGACAACCTGTAAGAAGGAATGGGGCAGAGCTTTGCACTAGCTGTAATGCTTGAATAGAAGATTTAGGTAACCCAGCATTCAGAGCACTACAGTAATCAAGCACAGCCAGCACAAAACTCGGCATCACAGACCTAAAATCTTCCTTAAATAGCATAAACATCAGTCGACATAAGAATCTCAATTTAAATTACCCGTTTTTAAAGCAGACCTAATCTGTGCAGTCACAAAAAAGTTTGAGTCGATTAGTATCCCCAAATCATGTGCTACATCAAGTATCTGACAAATCTTGTCCATTAATTTTAATTGAAGTAAATGTGCAAAGGAAATTGATGCAGATTAATCCAACAGACCTCAGTCTTACTTAAATTTAAGACTAAATTATTGCTGTTTTAACCATTTCCGAATGGATTCCATGCAAATTATACAAGTTTTTTTTTAATTTTTGAAGCAAAGTTGTACAATATGGGGTAAATTTTAACACATGTGCGCACGCTACCCAGTGCGCACACATGGACACGCAATTTTATAACTTGTGCGCACAAATAAAATCAGGAGTCAGAGCACTCAAGGGGGTGCACAATTGTGCACCTTGTGCGCACCGAGCCGCGCTTCCTTCCCCCGTTCCCTCCCAGGCTGCTCCGAAATCGGAACGGCCTTGGAGGGAACTTCCCCCGCCCTTTCCCCCCTAACCTTTTCCTTGGTTTTTCTTTTATTACAAAACTTACTTCAGCCCTGGGGCTGAAGTAAGTTGCGCGTGCCGGCCGACTGCCGGTGTGTGATCCCCGGCACAGCAGCATATGGCCGCTGTGCCGGGAGCTTCTGACCCCACCCCGCCCCGTCTTGCCCACGCCCCACCCCTTTCCCAAAGTCCCGGGACCTAGATGTGACCCGGGGCTTTACGCGCGTCGCCGGGCCTTTATAAAATCGGTCTGGCGCGCGTAGGGCTTTTAAAATCAGCCCCTATATATCCAAAGGAATAATAAAAAAAAAAAAAAAAAAGCATCTGGGCAGTACCTCCTGGGAATGGATTAGTTGTCTAATTCTTCCTGAGCAAATATTGCAGAGATGCCCCAACCAATGTGGCATTCCTTAGCACTAGCACACAAACCTTCCTTTCAAGGCCTGTGTATTAGCAGCATAGAGAAAAACGTGCTGTGAAACAAGTGGTGTGCACAGTCACATTGTAAAGCACCCTATGGAACAGGAACCTCCTGGTCACGGTGGCAAGGAGTTCCACTACTGTTATTTCATAGTTATTATCGGTTCTCCGTTATCCTTAGGAGTTTATATAAAGAGGGGAAGGTGTCCTATCTCCCCACAATCCCACTCCTCGACTGTGTAAATTGTAGTAATGGGTAAACCCACATGGCCAGTATGACTCCCAGAGGCTTGGAGTAGGAGATGGCATGGAAATATTAAGATTACAAACCCAGGAAAGTAGAATTTATATGAAAAATATTTAAAAAATTTAGCACTTAACTATATTATAGTGTAATCGTACAATAGCAACAATTAAAACAATACAATTTTTAATTTTTCAGTCACACTTCTTGTTTGGCTAAAAGAAAAGATCAAAACAAACCAAAAAAGGAACCGAAAATGGATCATATACCAATTAACTCGCTATCCTTCAATCATAAAACGACAGTAAAGCCTGATATCATAAATGATGAAACAACGAACTAGAGGTTAACACAAAACCCAACTGGGTGAGAAACCAAGCTCTCAACAATATAGTACAAATAAATTTGGACTATGTATCATCAAAATTTAATCATATATCAGGATTTGTTGCTCATTGGTTTTTTTTTTTTATTTTTTTGCAATTTAAAAATATTGAAACACGTTTTACTTACCTTCTCTGAAGAACTTCCATAAACATATGTAGAACCAAATTTCAAGGTACTGTTCCAATCACATGGAAATAGGGAAACTCAATTTGTCAACTACGGTTTTCAATGATGCATAAATTTGGTTAGCTTGGTTGAAAGGCGAAATGAAAAAGGCTATTTGTGATAAAGAGACCCTACACACAGAAACTATGTAGAAAAGAGAAGAGGAAAAAGTTGTGGAAATCCTGCCAAAGAAAAGGGGCTGGGACAGAAAAACAGTGCTGCTAAGGTTGCAGAGCACTGAAGGTTAAAAGCTTGCTGGCGCAAAGAGGAGCACACAACAAAAAGAAAAACAAAACAAAAAACTGAAACTGCCTTTAAAATAGTGAGTGATCTGTGGGGCCTGGAGGGAAGCAGGTTTAGGTTTTTCTGCAGACTAAGGAGGCAAGCTCTGTCTGAAGTTAGGCCTTATTCTCAGTGTAGTTAGCACTGGACATGCAGGAGTTTTGTTTTTTTTTCCTTTTATATAAAAAAAAATCAGAGAGAAAATAATGGTATAAAAATCTGCAGAGACAGGGTGCAGTCCCTGTAGAGACTGAAGCTGCCAGAGATCCAGGCAGTACTATGGAAAACCTGGTCTGAAGCCAGTTGATGTACTGCACTACAGGTAAAAGAAGGAAAAAGCCAGACTGCTTGGGAAAAGTGAGCATACCTACTTCTGTGTGATAGGTGTTCCCAGCTCTCTAGAGCCAGATGGAAGAGAGAACCTGAGGCTGGAGAGGCCAGCCAAGTTGGTGGAGCTAGAGAATCCACTCCTAAGAGTCCAGGACAAGCAAAGAAGTGAGTGCCTAGACCGGCTGGATAGAGAGTGCCAACAACTCCTGGTTGAGCTAGATGAGATGTTGGCAGAGATGTCCCATGAGTTGAGCGAGTTGGGGCAATGTGCTGAGGAGACCACTGGGAATGCAGAGAAGGCACAGCAGAGTGTGGTACTCGAGAGCTCATGGAGAAGCTTAAAGGAATGGCCTGAAGAGATGGGTTGCAGAAGAGCATGAGAGATATACTGCCAAGTGGTCTGATGGAGGGCCACAGAGGCCATGGAGACCCCAGCAAGAGGGGCTACAGAGTAGCCAGATGGAGGAACTGTCATAGAGAGCTCAGATGGAGATGCAGCTGAGATCCCAGACGGACGGTAGAGTCCCCAGCGAGAGGGGCTACAGAGGAGCCAATGTGTGGTGATGTCGAGGATTCAGCGAGAGGTGCTGTGGAATCACCAGATGGCAGTGATCGTGATGGTGCAGATGAGGCATAAGTCACCAGAGAGAAGAGTACTCCCACAGACAGTCCAAAGAGTCATGCTAAGGTGGAATTGGAACCCGAAACCAGCAATGGACTCAATTAAAGGACTGGGGGTGCACACTGGATTAAGAGCACAGTAGATGGTGCTACCTGCGCTGTCTGGGGTAACCCTAATGTATTGGGGTGAACATGATCCTAGAATCCTGACCCCAAGCTTAGTTGGCGGAGGCCAGATGAAGGGAAGTGGGGAGGTGAAGCACTTCCCTGGCTGGGATCCTGGGGCAGTGAAAACACTGAGACTATTGGATCCAAGATGATGGGGAGGGTATGTGATGAAATGACCCTCCCACCCCCGTTTTGCATATGCAGGAGCAGGCATTTAGCCTGGTCCACCTTAACCAGGAGTTCCTCAGGGATCTGTACTTGGACCGGTGCTTTTCAATATATATATAAATGATCTGGAAAGGAATATGATGAGTGAGGTTATCAAATTTGCGGATAATACAAAATTATTCAGAGTAGTTAAATCACAAGCGGATTGTGATACATTACAGGAGGACCTTGCAAGACTGGAAGATTGGGCATCCAAATGGCAGATGAAATTTAATGTGGACAAGTGCAAAGTGTTGCATATAGGGAAAAATAACCCTTGCTGTAGTTACACAATGTTAGGTTCCATATTAGGAGCTACCACCCAGGAAAAAGATCTAGGCATCATAGTGGATAATACTTTAAAATCGTCGGCTCAGTGTGCTGCAGCAGTCAAAAAAGCAAACAGAATGTTAGGAATTATTAGGAAGGGAATAATTAATAAAACGGAAAATGTCATAATGCCTCTGTATCACTCCATGGTGAGACTGCACCTTGAATACTGTGTACAATTCTGGTCGCCACAGCTCAAAAAAAGATATAATTGTGATGAAGAAGATACAGAGAAGGGCTACCAAAATGATAAGGGGAATGGAACAGCTCCCCTATGAGGAAAGGCTGAAGAGGTTAGGGCTGTTCAGCTTGGAGAAGAGACGGCTGAGGGGGAATATGATAGAGGTCTTTAAGATCATGAGAGGTCTTGAACAAGTAGATGTGAATCGGTTATTTACACTTTCGAATAATAGAGGGACTAGGGGGCATTCCATGAAGTTAGCATGAAGTTAAGACTAATCGGAGAAAATTATTTTTTACTCAATGCACAATAAAGCTCTGGAATTTGTTGCCAGAGGATGTAGTTAGTGCAGTTAGTTTAGCTGGGTTCAAAAAAGGTTTGGATAAGTTCTTGGAGGAGAAGTCCATTAATTGCTATTAATCATGTTTACTTAGGGAATAGCTATTAATTGCATCAGTAGCATAGGATCTTCTTAGTGTTTGGGCAATTGCCAGGTTCTTGTGGCCTGGTTTGGCCTCTGTTGGAAACAGGATCCTGGGCTTGATGGACTCTTGGTCTGACCCAGTATGGCAATTTCTTATGTTATTCTATTCTTATCTCCTATAGAGAGAAAGAGCTCTGTGGGCAGGATCCTGCTGGGAAGGGAATAAAGATTATGAGCCTAGCTGGTATCTGGAGGCCCCTACGTCTCCAAGAGAAGGCAGCTCTGGTAAAACATCTTTAACTTGAAGCTCCTGGAAGTATACTGCAAAGGTAGGCATTCATTGTTATGCTTGTGGTGCTGTTAAATGTGAATAAAGTGTTCTCACAGGACAAGCAGGATGGTAGTCCTCACATATGGGTGACATCACAGGATGGAGCCCAATCACGGAACACTTCTGTCAAAGTTTCCAGAACTTTGACTGGCCCCTACTGGGCATGCCCAGCATGGCACTAACCCTGCAGCCAGCAGGGGTCCCCCCTTCAGTCTTCTTTTTTCCGCTCAGCAGTAGCCACGCGGTTAAGGAGCTCTGTAGAGATTCCTGACAGGAATTTTCCTCACGGAATTACTAAAATTTAATTTACCCCACAGGGGTCCACTCCGGTAAGTTTTTTACCCGTTTTCCGTCGATTACCGTACAGTTTGGCCCTCGCGGCTTACTGGCTGTCGACTGTACCACGGCTCAACTTTTTCATGGCCTTGGCGTCGGGGGTTCCGCCGGTGTCCGGACTGTAATCGCACTATGTCCATCACAGACCCCCACAAAGTCTGTGTAATGTGTCTCGGATGTGAGCAAGATGGCCTAACCTGCACCAAATATGCCCTAATGACACCAAAAGGTCACAAGGCCAGAATGGAGAAAATGGAACTTCTCTTTAGTGCTCAAACCCCGACGCAGTCTATTGCATCGACGTCGTCAGAACCGGCACCGTCAACTTCACGCCAGTATCGACCTCCGGCCGGTAACCGTCTGGCATCGATGACTCCTCGGCCTTTTAACATCCTTCACTCCCCCTCAGGACTGTGGGGATCGTAGAGATAAACATCGCCACCGGCATCGAAAGTCTCGGACCATCGAGGGAGCGAAATCATCGACCTCACCATCGTCCGAGCTGCCATCGAAGAAACCCTGTCCAGAAAAGGCACCGACCTTTTCGGCGACCGGGTCACCGAGGCAACCCTCACTTGACAGGGTATCGGGAGCCACGACTCCGCTTTTAACGGTGGTTCCTCTGGCTATGCCTCTGCCTCCTTCTTCTGTTCCGGAGCCGGGGCTGCTTGCTCCAGGTCTCCAAGAAGAACTGGCCTGGATGGTTCAGGAGGCCATCGACAAGGCGATGCATCGACTCCAGGTTCCTCTGGCACCGACACCGGTACCGATTTCGGAACCGATCACCGACCCGATTCCAGCAGCGTTGGCACCGCTGCTCTCGAGGATGGAAGCTCTCATGGCCGCTTTTCCACTGATGGACCCTGGGTCACCGATGGCTCCGGTGCCCTCTTCGCTTACTTTGTCATCGGGAGGAGAAACACCGTTCCGCATCCCTCCATCGGGAGTTCTGCTGATGCCTCAGCCATTGATGCCGATACGGACGTCGGTGCCACCGATCCATCCATTGGTGCCGATACGTCCGTTGGCGCCACTGAGCCATCCATCGATGCCCTCGATGCCTGCACCGGTACCTTCGATGCCTTCATCAGTGCCTCCAGTTATTCCTTCGAGTCCTTCGGAGCCTAAATCAGGCCCTTCAGGGATCCCACCGCCCCGTCCTCCTCTAGTCCCTAGAGGAGCAGGTGCTGATCCCTATGATACCTGGACTGATGAGTCTTCACCAGACACCGATGATTTGCCTTCACCACCTTCACCTACTGAAAGCAGAAAGCGTTCTCCTCCAGAGGACCTTTGCTTTATAAATTTTGTGAAGGAGATATCTGAATTGGTTCCTTTCCAGTTACAGACAGAACAGGACGATAGGCATCAAATGATGGAGTTGCTACAATTTCTGGATGCTCCCAAGGAAATAACATCCATCCCTATCCACCAGGTTCTTCTGGATCTCCTCAAATAGAACTGGGAACATCCTGGCTCTGTTGCTCCAGTCAACAGGAAAGCTGACACTACCTATCTTGTACAGTCAGCTCCAGGCTTTCACAAACCTCAATTGGATCACCAATCTGTGGTCGTAGAATCTGCCCAGAAAAGAGCAAGGAGATCAAAACCTCACACTTCCTTTCTCCCAGGCAAGGAACAGACATTTCTAGATGCCATTGGTCGCCGTGTCTTCCAGGGATCAATGCTCATCTCCAGAATTGCCTTTTATCAACTCTAAATGACCCAATATAATAGGGCCTTATTTAAGCAGATACAAGATTTGACAGACTCCCTGCTTCAGCAATTTCAAGATCAACTCCAAACCCTAGTAAACAAGGGGCTTGAGGCAGGCAAGCATGAAATCAGATCATCTTACAATATCTTTGACACTGCTACCAGGGTATCTGCAGCTGCTATCTCGGCAAGACGATGGGCCTGGCTCAAATCTTCTGACTTTTGCCCTGAAGTACAAGACTGATTATCTGACCTGCCTTGTGTAGGAGATAATCTGTTTGGCGAACAGATTCAACGAATGGTGGCGGAACTCAGGGACCATAATGAGACCCTAAGACAGCTCTCTCTGATGCCTTCTGAGTACTCTTCAAAACAGCCCTTCCGAAAGGACTCTAAGAAGACATTCTTCCGCCTGAAGAAATCCTACCCACCACCAGCTAGAACCCATTCTACGAGACCGTTTCAAAAAACCCAGTCTCGTCAGACACGAAAACAAAAACCGCAAGCACCTCCTCAACCAGGTCCTGCTTCCGGTTTTTGACTCCTGGATAGAGAGCAGCAGCCAGCTTCCATTGCCCCACATACCAGTGGGAGGTCGATTGTGCCATTTCAACAACAGGTGGCACTCGATCACCTCAGACCAGTGGGTCCTGGCAATAATTGCTCAGGGTTATCATCTGAACTTTCTCTCCATTCCACCAGACTCCCCACCTTTACAGACGTGGAAAACATCCGATCACTCCATCCTTCTGGAACAGGAGGTCTCCCTCCTCCTCCAGTCCAAGGCAATAGAACCAGTACCCTACTCTCAGCACAGCCTAGGGTTCTATTACCGGTACTTTCTAATCCCCCAAAAATCGGGGGGTGTTCATCCAATTCTGGACCTACATGCTCTCAACAAGTACCTCCAGCGAGAAAAGTTCAAAATGGTAACCTTGGGCTCTCTTCTTCCTCTTCTACAAAGAGGAGACTGGCTCTGCTCTCTAGACCTCCAGGACGCATACACTCATATCGCGATAATTCCATCCCATCGCAAATACCTGAGGTTTCTAGTAGGCCCCAAGCACTATCAGTACTGAGTGCTTCCATTTGGCCTCGCGTCTGCACCACGAGTCTTCACAAAATGCCTTGCCATAGTTGCAGCCTTCCTCAGGACTCAAGGTGTTTACATCTCCCCCTATCTAGACGATTGGTTAATCAGGGCTCCCACTCAGCAAGCTGTTCTCTCATCCCTACATCTTACCTTACACACTATAATTTCGCTCGGATTTCTCGTCAACTATGACAAATCCTTCTTACTCCCATCTCAAACCTTATCGTTCATTGGGGCAGATTGGGACACATTGCAGGCAAAGGCTTTTCTGCCTCGACAGCGAGCTCTCACTCTCGTGTCTCTTGCACATCTGCTGCAGTCTCAGCACTCCATGACTGCACACCGCTTTCTTATCCTCCTGGGACGCTTGGCGTCCTCAGTTCAGGTCACCCCAATGGCCCGCTTGGCCATGAGAGTCATGCAGTGGACTCTAAGGTCACAATGGACTCAATCCATTCAGCCCCTGTCGACCATTGTCCACGTAAACGACTCACTCTGTCAGTCTCTCGCCTGGTGGAAAGATCAGGTCAATCTCCTCCAAGGCTTGCCCTTCCAGGCTCCAGACCCTCAAATAACTCTCACAACCGATGCTTCCAACCTCAGCTGGAGAGCCCATGTGGCTAATCTGCAGACACAAGGATCTTGGTCTCCAGAGGAAGCCAAACACCAAATAAATTTCCTGGAGCTTCGAGCAATCAGATATACTCTCAGGGTACTTCAGGATCGCCTATCCAATCAAGTCATCCTGATCCAGACGGACAGCCAGGTGGCCATGTGGTACATCAACAAACAGGGAGGGACGGGCTCCTACCTTCTATGTCAGGAAGCTGCACAGATATGGGCGGAGGCCCTTTCCCATTCGATGTACCTCAGGGCCACCTACTTGCTGGGAGTGGACAATGTGTTGACAGACAAGCTGAGTCGCACCTTTCAACTGCACGATTGGTCTCTCAACCCCTCAGTAGCGAACTCGATTTTCCAGCAATGGGGTTATCCTCAAATAGACCTCTTTGTGTCACCTCAAAATCGCAAAGTAGAGAACTTCTGCTCTCTCTCTCGCAGCCAACACTATCAGCCAAGAGACGCATTCTCCCTCTCATGGACAACCGGTCTCCTTTATGCATTCCTTCCACTTCCACTTCTCTCGAAGACTCTCGTGAAGTTACGTCAGGACAAGGGAACCATGATCCTGATAGCACCTCACTGGCCGCGCCAAGTGTGGTTTCCAATACTTCAGGATCTCTCCATTCGCAGGCACATTCCCTTGGGAAAGGACCCGCTTCTAATCACACAAAACGGCGGGTGCCTATGCCACCCCAATCTTCAAGCCTTGTCCCTGATGGCATGGATGTTGAAAGGTTAATCCTTCAGCCACTTAACCTTTCTGAACCAGTTTCCCGTGTCCTGATTGCTTCACGGAAGCCTTCCACGAGAAAATCGTATTCTTACAAGTGGACTAGGTTTACGTCATGGTGCTCTTCTCAGTCCCTTGACCCCTTTACCTGTCCAATCACGAAGTTTCTGGACTATCTCTGGCACTTGTGAGAGTCAGGTCTAAAAACTTCCTCTATTAGGATGTATGTCAGTGCGGTAGCCGCCTTCCATAAAGGTGTCGGGGATTTTCCCATATCAGTACAACCCCTTGTTACACATTTTTTGAAGGGCTTGCTTCACCTCAAGCCTCCTCTGCATCCTCTGGCCCCTCTTGGGACCTCAACCTAGTTTTGGGTCGGCTCATGAAACCACCATTCGAGCCTCTTCAATCCTTTGACCTTCGATATCTCACATGGAAAGTGATTTTCCTTTTGGCAATCACTTCCGCTCGCAGAGTTAGTGAATTACAGGCTCTAGTTACCTATCCGCCTTAGACTAAACTTCTGAAGGACCTAAATTCTTGCCTAAGGTAGTTTCGGAGTTTCATCTCAATCAATCCATTATACTACCTATTTTCCCAGGCCCCCTTCCAATCCAGGAGAGCAGGCTCTGCATACCCTTGACTGCAAATGGGCTCTAGCGTTCTACCTAGAGACCATACAGCTGCCCTCAGGAAAAGCACTCATTTGTTTGTCTTTCCATCCTATCAAATTGGGGCAGCCTGTGGGTAAGCAGACTCTCTCCTCTTGGTTGGTGGACTGCATATCCTTTTGCTATCAGCAAGCGGGCATTCCACTTCAAGACCATGTTAAAGCACACTCTGTGAGGGCCATGGCAACTTCAGTAGCATACCTACACTCGGTGCCACTTCCTGACATTTGCAGAGCTGCCACCTGTGGTTCTCTCCATACCTTTACTGCCCATTATTGCTTAGACAAAGCCGGAAGATAAGATTCCATCTTCGGCCAGTCTGTCTTTGCCCTCGGCCAAATTTCATCCCAGGCCTAGTGCCTTGCACGCCTGAGTACTTTTGGTGCGTACTCGGACATCCTCAACTCGGTACTCACCCATATGTGAGAACTACCATCCTGCTTGTCCTGTGAGAAAGCAAATGTTGCTTTCCTGTAACAGGTGTTCTCACAGGACAGCAGGATGTTAGTGCGGTGTTGGGTTCATAACGTTTTCATATTTTATTTTCGGCACTACCTGTTGCTTTTTAACAAGACTGGAAACTTTGACAGAAGTGTTCCGTGATTGGGCTCCATCCTGTGATGTCACCCATATGTGAGGACTAACATCCTGCTGTCATGTGAGAACACCTGTTACAGGTAAGCAACATTTGCTAAACTGCAAGAAGAAAAGTTGGAGTCAGCATGTTTTCTGACTCGAGAGTGAAGATTTGCTTAACAATCCTCACACTATTTTAGCCAAAAGAAATTCCTTCAAAAACTGGAAGAAGGAGCCTTCTAAAGAAAATAGGAAAAAGTATAAGCACTTGTTGCGGTCTGCACCGCTTCCTCTCCCTTGTGCCTGACCAGTGCCTACCTTCGCGGCTGGAGACGCCACGCTCCGCAACCCCAGGATCCCAAGACGCCGATGGTTCCACATGGCGTCCGCCATTTCCTGCCTGTTTCGCCGCGGCCTCGCGCGCGCATGAGTACGCTCACTTTGTGCGTCCAGCACCCGGAAGTCGAGCCCCACCTGCGAGGATGACGTCACGCACCCAGGGCGATATAACCGGCGCCCGGACGCCGTCTCATCGCCTTGCAATGAGGTTCACTACTGCCTTGTAGTTCTGAGTTGCACATCGCCTTCACTGAGTTCCTGTCGCTGACCTTGGATTGCCTGACTACGCTTTGCCTGCTGCCTGCCTCTGACCTTGGTTTGTTCCTGACTACGCTTTGCCTGCTGCCTGCCTCTGACCCTGGTTTGTTCCTGACTACGCTTTGCCTGCTGCCTGCCTCTGACCCTGGTTTGTTCCTGACTCCGCTTGCCTGCCGCCTGCCCTGATCTTGGCCTGTTCCTGTTTGCCCAGCCTGCTGCCTGCCACTGATCTCGGCTCGTCTCTGGTCCTGCTTCAGTCTTCAGCTTGCTCCAGTTCCTGTTGGCTACGGAACCCATCCCAGGTTACAGCGTGCGCCAGCTCCTGCTCGTCACAGACTTTGTCTCAGGCTACGCCTGCTCCTATTCCCGCTGGCCACAGAGACTCTGTTACTATTCCCCGCCTGCCTCAGTATCCGGTCTCCTGCCTACCAAGTACCTTTGGACTTCCTTGCTCTCACCCCTGTTACTGGACTCTCTCTATTGCCCAAGTCCCAAGGAGCCAGAACCCTACGGGCTCCTCCTGGGGGGTTCCTGGTTCCCGGGTGAACACCTCGAGCCTCTGGCTCCGCCTCCCGGCCTACCCTATCACTCAAGGTAGGCCGGCCCAAGGGTCCACTACTTCGCCTGCAGTATCAAACTGCAACAGCACTGACAAGTTAAATGTAAAACATTTATAAGGCAGGATAAAAGAGAATTTGAAAAGAACCTGGCTGTGGAAGAAAAAAAGTCATAATAAAACCTTTTAAAAAAAATATTCAAAGCAGGAATCCTGCGAGGGAGTCAGTTGGACTGTGAGATAATCAAGGGGTTAAAGGGGCCATCGCTGAAAGACTAAATTAATTTTTTACTTTGGTGTTTATAAATAAAGATGTTGGAGAGATACCTGTTCTAGAGATGGTTTTCAAGGGTCATGATTCAGATAAACTGAACTAAATCATGGAAGATGTTATAAGTCAGATTGACAAACTGAAGAACAGCAAATTACCCAGACCAGATGGTATATACCCCAGGGTTGTGAAAGAACTAAAAAATGAAATGTTAGATCTATTGTGAGTAATTTGTAACCTATCATTAAAATAATTCATTGTACCTGAAGACTGGAAGATGGCCAATGTAACCCTGATATTTAGGAATTATTAGGAAGGGAATGGTTAATAAAATGGAAAATGTTATAATACCTCTTTATTGCTCCATGGTGAGACCACACCTTGAATACTGTGTACTGGTACTGGTCGCCGCATCTCAAAAAAGGTATAGATGCATTGAAGAAGGTACAGGGAAGGGCACCAAGAACATAAGAGCATAAGACTTGCCATACTGGGTCAGACCAAAGGTCCATCAAGCCCAGTATCCTGTTTCCAACAGTGGCCAGTCCAGGTCCCAAGTACCTGGCAGGATCCCAAGGGGAAGATGAAGCAAAATTATTCAAAGTTGTTAAATTACAAGAGGATTGTATGAAATTGCAAGAGTACCTTGCATAACTGGGAGACTGAGCATGCAAATAGCAAATGAAATTTAATGTGGTCTAGTGCAAAGTGTTGCAATTAGGGAAGAGTAACCTAAATTATAGCTACACAATGCAAGGTTCCACATTAGGAGTCACCATTCAGAAAAAGGATCTAGGTATCATCGTTGATACTATGTTGAAATCTTCTGCTCCGTGTGCTGCAGCAGCCAAGAAAACGAATAGAATGCTAGGAATTATTAGGAAAGGGAGAATAAAACAGAGAAAATCATAATGCTTCTGTATCGCTCCATGTGGTGCAAAAGGTTTTTTAAACCAAAATGATAAAGGGGATGGAATGGCTCCTCTATGAGGAAAGGCTAAAGAGTAACAACTTCTGAAATTCATTGCCAGAGGATGTGGTTACAGCAGTTAGTGTAACTGGGTTTAAAATAGGTTTGGATAAGTTCCTAGAGGAAAAATCCATAAACTGCTACTCTGTTAATAAGCAATAGGAGCTTGTGATTTTTCTAATGTTTGGGTACTTGGCAGGTGCTTATGACTTGGATTGGCCACTGTTGGAAACAGGATACTGGGCTTGATGGACCCTTGGTCTGACACAGTATGGCAATTTCTTATATTCTTATGGAGGATGTAGATTATAAGAAATGTTAAATAAAATATAACTTTTGTAATGCAGCTTGTTGGAAGAGACTACAAATTAAAATAAATGCTGTAACATTTGTGTATTTTGAGTGATTTCATCATTTTGTGCCTAGGGGAGACTTCTGCTCCAAAAGAGTCCTGTTACTTCTCCTGCTGCAGGTCATAAGGGGCCAGCAGCCTTCTGCAAAGTGAGTAAAAAAACCCCAAAATAAAACAGATTCTACTTCCTGGATATAATATCAAGATAAATATTAAGGGAAAAATCCTCCCAGTCTACTTTTCTGTGACAGGGCTTTTTTTTTTTTTTTTTTATTGTGAAAAGAGTTTTATGAGAGGTCCTGGCAGTCTCCCAATTTCACGATCTGTGCTCCATTGTAATTTGATCTACTACTTATTGAAAAGTCTCTCTTTGTTTGCTCTAACCTAAAATTATGAGCCATTGCTGCTGGAACAATGGATCAGAGAAAATCTTTGAATACCTCTGGTGTTGGCCTATTCATCTATATTCTTTTCTTTTTCTCCATATCCTGTTTGGATAGCTGGAAGAAATAGTGTAGTTGTTCTGCAGACTGCCTTGTCTCTAACCTACACATATTTAAATTTAGCTGTAATATGTGCTGTTACAATATCTCAGGGATATAAAGCAAACAATGCATAAACACTGGTACCTTGCAGATGGTGCCCTTTGTATGAACCAAATAGGCTTCTATTTTAGGCCATCAAGGTCATTAACATTTGTGAATGAGATGAAATGGCTGAGCCTGAACTGTAACACTTATGGAGTGTGATTTTAGGACCTAAATAGATAAATATAGAGGAGAGAAAGAAATGACAGAGATATTCAGATACCTCAAAAGGTACACATAGTGCATGATAGGCAAATATTTTTGGTGGAAAGGAGGTTCTGGAGCAAGGATCATAATAGTAGGTCGGAGAGGGGTAGAATAAGAGAAACATAAGGTCAAATTCCTTCATAGAAAGGTGGAGGAAACACCAGACATTCTTTAACAAATTGTGGGAGGGGGGCTGTGCAATGGGGCAATCACAACTGCAGAGAAAGTGGGGGAAGTGATGGGACAGCTGGAGATCACATTTTGGTCTGTGGTAGTGCAGCAGGCAGGGAAAATGGGCAGGCATGATGGAACATGTGCTTTCTGTTGATAAGCAGGGCTAAATTAGCCATGATCTATGGGTGACGTCATCCGGCAGCATCCACCGATCATGGCTAATTCATCCTGCTATCTACAGAAAACACTGTTGATGGTAAATGAACTTGCTCGTCTTCACCTGCTAACATATTCTCTTGCTCCATGTTAGTGTGCAAGAGAAACTTGTTTTGCAGAGCTTTAAATGGATAGCAAACTGATGAAGTATGCTATGTATCAGTGTGCAGTGGTGTTTTAAGCTGATAAATCTAATAAAGTATATTGCTTTTATGGAGAGCACCTCAAGGTATAATATGAACAGGAGGTGCTGCCAATTTGCTAGTAAGCCATTATTGTCATTTTGTTTTTGCCAGGGGGGCCAAACATCACTTGTTTTGTTTTGTTTTGTTTTGTGTTTTCTATTACAGTTGCACAAACTAAATGTGAACTATGAATGCCAAAAACATTTAGTTTTGTTGGCATTTTAGCTTTGCATTATATGCATGTTTACATACTGTTCTGAGAATAAAGTCTAATTTGAATGTGATGTGTAAATATTAATAGACTATGCTAGCCCTTTTTTTTTCTAGCTATATTTTGAGTTGGGCGTATTAGTGATCAAGCTGTTGTAATTTCATTGTGCAACAAACAGTTCCAGAAAGCAGATGACATCATGGTTTGTTTTCCAGTACTGGGTTTCATATGCTGGAACAGTGATAGCATTAGAATGCAATTCTTCTTTAACATAATAACATAGAAAGACAATGACAGATAAAGACCAACATGGAACTTCAACTTTTCCAGCAAGGTGTTGAGGGTTGTAACTGCCGCTTTGCTACATAAAAGTTACTACATGTTACCTCAGTGCTTCATTTCCATTCTCTTGCCAGTAAGGATCCTATTTGTTTAGCCCATGCCCTTTTGAACCTCCATGCCTGATGTAAACTCTTAAGCTATGCAGCTGCTCCTTTCAGTTTTTTCCTAACCATTTTCCTCATTTTATCATAGTTACATTTTTTAAAGTTAAATGCTGTCGCAATAGATTTTTTTAGGTCCTCCCTCCAGTTATTAAGTCAACTTTGATCATGTTGTGATCACTATTGCCAAATGGCCCCAACACTGTTACCTCTCGTAAAATTCCTAAATGAAATAAATGACTGATTCATGGAGCAGCTAGTACAAAAAACAACAAGAGGGGAAGTTATTTTAGACCTAGTCCTTAGTGGAACACAGGATTTGGTGTGAGAGGTAACAATGTTGGAACCACTTGGCAATAGAGAGGGCACTAAAGAAATCCACTGTGTCAGCATTTAACTTCAAAAAGGAGACTATGATAAAATGAGGAAAATTGTTAGGAAAAAACTGAAAGGAGCAACTGTAAAGGTTAAAAGTTTAGATCAAGCATGGACATTGTTTTAAAATACCATCTTGGAAGCCCAGACCAGAAGTATTTCATATATTAGAAAATGTGGAAGGAGCTCTAAACGACTACTGCATGGTTAAAATGTAAGGTGAGAGAGGCTATAATAGCTAAAAGATCATCTTTCATGAAATGGAAAAGGGATCCGAATGAAGAAAACAGGAAACGGCATAAACACTGGCAAGTTAGATGCAAAGCATGATAAGGAAGGCAAAGAGAGAATTTGAAAAGAAGCTTGCTGTGGAAGCAAAAACTCATAATAAAAACTTTTCCAGGTACATTCATGGTAAAAAGCCTGCAGGAAGTCAGAGCATTAAATGATTAAGAGGTAAAAGGAGCACTTAGGTTTGACAAAGCCATAGCAGAGAGACTAAATTAATTCTTTGCTTCGATATTCACTGAGGAAGATGTAGAGTGAAACCCATGTCATAAATGATATTCAAAGGTTATAATGCAGAGGAAATCAAACAAATCTCAGTGAACCTTGAAGATGTACTAGGGCAAATTGGAAAAGAATATCAAATCACCTGAACCAGATGTTATACAACCCATTGTACTAAAAGAACTGAGAAAAGAAATTGCGGACCTGCTATTGAAAATAGTTAAAATATCATTAACATAGTCTGTGGTACCTGAAGACTGCAAGGTTGCCAAAGTAACACCAGTTTTTAAAAAGGGACCAAGGGGTGATACAGGAAACTGCAGACTAGTGAGTCTGATGTCTGTGCCAGGCAAAATGGTAGAGATCATCATAAAGAACAAAATTGCTGAACATATAGATAGGCATAGTTTAATGGGAGTGTCCCCCAAAACTTGCCAAAAGTCCCTGGTGGTCCAGCGGGGGTCCGGGAGTGATCTCCTGCACTCGGGCCGCCGGCTGCCAGTATTCAAAATGGCGCCGATAGCCTTTGCCCTTATTATGTCACAGGGGCTACCGGTGCCATTGGTCAGCCCCTGTCACATGGTAGGAGCACAAGATGGCGCCGGCCATCCATTGCTCCCACCATGTGACAGAAGCCGACCAATGGCACCGGTAGCTTTTCTGTGACATAGTAAGGTCAAAGGCTATTGGTGCCATTTTGAATACCGGCAGCCGAGGGCATGAGTGCAGGAGATGGCTCCCGGACCCCCCGCTGGACCACCAGGGAGTTTTGGTAAGTCTTGGGGGGGTCAGGAGGGTGGGGGGTTGTAGTTAATTCAATTTTAGCCGGGAAACAAATAAGAATTAACGCATGAACATATCGGGGGCTCCCTTGCCGAATGCAATGTATCTGCCCACCAACGAATACGAATCCCGAATGCAATGTATGGCGTCCCTCTACACATTCCTAGTTGATAATACGTTGAAATTTTCTGCTCAGAATGTAGCAGCAACCAAGAAAGCAAATAGAATGCTAGGGATTATTAGGAAAGGAAATGAGAATAAAACAGAGAATTGCCTCTGTATTGCTCCATGGTGCAACCTCATCTTGGGGATAGATGTCACTTCTAGTCATCACATCTCAAAATAAAAACAGCAGAATTAGAACAGGTACAGAGAAGGGTAACCAAATTGAGAAAGGGGATGGAGCTAGTCCCCTGTGAGGAAAAGCTAAAGAGGTTAGGACTCTTCAGCTTGGAAAATAGATGGCTAAGGGGAAATATGATAAAGGTTTAGAAAATAATGAGTGGAATGGAACAAGTAAATGTTAATCAGTTGTTTACTCTTTCAAAAAGTATGAAGTCTAGGGGATACACAATGAAGTTACTAGGTAATACATTTAAAATTAATAGGAGAAAATAATTTTTTACTCTACACATAATTAAACTCGGGAATTCATTGACAGAGGATGTGGTGAAAGCTATTAGTGTAGCTGCTTTTAAAAACAGCTTGGACAACTTCCTGTAGGAAAAGTCCATAAACCATTATTAAGGTCGCTTTGCTGATATCCACTGCTTATTCTTGGGAAAAGCAGCATGGAATCTATCTACCCTTTGGGATCCTGCCAGGTACTTGTGACCTGGATTGGCCACTGTTGGAAACAGGATACTGGGTTTGATGAACTCTTGGTCTGACCCAGTTTGGCAAGTCTTATGTTCTTATAGCTTGGAACAAAAGCATTTTAATGTCTACCTCAAGGTTAGGCATTATAACCAGTCATTTGAGAGAGACCATTAGCAACAAGAAAATAGGGTTCTTTTGTCTGATCTATATGATATTACTGACCCGAGCTGGCACACAATCTCTTTTTTGTATTGGATTCTGGTGGGAAAGCTAAAGACTCATGTTTACACTAAGTTGTTGAATCTTGGGAGCGAGAGATAGGTGTTGTCCTTACAGAACGTCAATATATGCAAGTGTTTAAACATATACCTTCCATAACCTGCAATCTGGGCCTCTATGAAACGCAATATAGATTCTTAATGTGCTACTATGTATCTCAGCATTTGGCATATATTATGAAAATAGCTACTACAGAAAATTTTCTAAAATGCCATTCAGCTATAGGAACTCTGGGTCATCAACTTTGGGATTGCCAAGAATCAGTGAATTTTGGAGAAAAGTTCTTTAACATATTCAGGTCTTGGTTGATGTGGTGTTACTTATGATGCTAAAGTTCTTTTGTTTAATAATCTGCACTGTGTACCCCTGAAGAGGCAATTCCTTAAATTATGGGTGCGGAAAGTTCTGCTGTTAGCAAAACTTTGTATTTTGCAGTGTTGGATGATTGAAGATTCCCCAACACTGACACATGGGAGAAACCAGATTCATCAAATGTGTATTCTTGAAAAATATGTGGAGAAGATTGACATTTTTCAGAAAAAGAAAGTCTTTCTATGAATTTAGGAACCATGAATATAGACATTATCCCACAAAGTAAGGAACATGATTCTGAATGACTGTTAACTATTTTTTGGGGCTGAAACCCATGATGTCTCTCATGGATGCGTGTTGGACGTGAGTTAAAGAGGAGAGGGTTGGAGGGGAAAGGGGGGAAGGAAGAGCTTTTCTGTAGATGATGATGGAGTAGATGAAACTCCATTTACAAAAGAGAATGTATGGGAAGAGCTAGGAAAACTAAAAGTGGACAAGACCATAGGGCCGGATGAGCATACCTGGAAACTCTCCGGATTTAGCCCGGAGACTCTGGAAATTGACAAATTTCCGGATCTCAGGGCAGGACCATAAAATTTCCAGGCTGCTGCTATTTCCGCACGTCTCGAGCTGGAGCCACTATATTTCCGCGCATGCTGAAAAGCTGGAAGGCACTCGACGGTTTCAATCAAGGTGAGAGAGAGAGAGAACTATAAGAAGGCAAACACGATGACTATATATACACATCACAGTAAGAGCATACTTTCAACTCAGGGTGGGTGGGTTGGGCAGGGTTTCATTGGTCTGCCTGATGAATTTCCTGCAAGGTGTCCAAGTCTGCCCCTTTGAATGATAAAGTTTGAGATGGGACTAAGCAAGATTTTGTGTAGTTGACGAGAAATCCTAGCGAAGTTAGAGTGTGTAGGGACGACAGAGCAGCTTGCTGAATGGGAGCCCAGATCAACCAATCGTCTAGATAGGGGTAGATGTGAACACCTTGAGTCCTGAGGAAGGCTGCTACTACTACGAGGCACTTGGTGAAGACTCGTGGTGCAGATGCCAGGCCGAATGGGAGCACTCGGTATTGATAGTGCTTGGGGCCTACTAGAAATCTCAGGAACCTGCGATGAGATGGATTTATCGCAATGTGCGTGTACGCATCTTGGAGATCAAGAGAGCAGAGCCAGTCTCCTCTTTGCAGAAAAGGAAGGAGGGAACCCAAGGTTACCATCTTGAACTTTTCTCGTTGGAGGTACTTGTTGAGGGCACGTATGTCCAGAATTGGATGAACACCTCCCAATTTTTTGGGGATTAGAAAGTACCGGGAATAGAATCCTAGGCCTTGTTGAGAGTAAGGTACTGGTTCTATTGCTCTGGACTGGAGGAGGAGGGAAACCTCCTGCTCCAGGAGTAGTGAGTGGTCGGATGTTGTCCACACCTGTAGAGGTGGGGAGTCCAGTGGAATGGAGAGAAAGTTCAGGCAATAACCTTGAGAGATTATGGTGAGGACCCACTGGTCCGAGGTGATTGTGTGCCACCTGTTGTTGAAATGGCATAATCGACCTCCCACTGGTATCTGAGGCAGTGGAAACTGGCGGCTGCTCTCTATGCAGGAGTCAAAAACCGGAAGCAGGGCCCGGCTGAGGAGCTGCTTGCGGCTTTTGTTTACGAGATTTCTAGTAGGCCCCAATCACTATCAATACTGAGTGCTCCCATTCGGCCTGGCATCTGCACCACGAGTCTTCACCAAGTGCCTCGTAATAGTAGCAGCCTTCCTCAGGAGTCAAGGTGTTCACGTCTACCCCTATCTAGACGATTGGTTGATCTGGGCTCCCATTCAGCAAGCTGCTCTGTCCTCCCTACACACTCTAACTTCGCTAGGATTTCTCGTCAACTACGCAAAATCTTGCTTAGTCCCATCTCAAACTTTATCATTCAAAGGGGCAGACTTGGACACCTTGCAGGCAAAGGCTTTTCTGTCTCGACAGCGAGCTCTCACTCTCATCTCCCTCGCACACCAGCTACAGTCTCAGTGCCGCACGACTGCACGCCACTTTCTCATCCTACTGGGACACATGGTGTCCTCAGTACAGGTTACCCCAATGGCCCGCTTGGCCATGAGTGACATGCAGTGGACTCTAAGGTCACAATGGACTCAGTCCGTCCAACCTCTATCAACCACTGTCCACATCACCGACTCACTCCGTCAGTCTCTAGCCTGGTGGAAAAATCAGATCAATTTCCTCCAAGGCCTGCCTTTCCATGCTGCAGACCCTCAAATAATTCTCACCACCGATGCTTCCAACCTTGGCTGGGGAGTCCATGTGGCCGATTTGCAAACACAGGGAACTTGGTCTCCAGAGGAAGCCAAACACCAAATCAATTTCCTGGAGCTTCGAGCGATCTGATATGCTCTCAGGTTATTTCAGGATCACCTTTCCAATCAGGTCATCCTGATTCAGATGGACAACCAGGTGGCCATGTGGTACATTAACAAACAGGGAGGGACGGGCTCCTACCTACTGTGTCAGGAAGCTGCGCAGACATGGGCGGAGGCCCTCTCCCACTCGATGTACCTCAGGGCCTCCTAGTTGCTGGGAGTGGACAATGTGTTGGCGGACAACCTAAGTCACGCTTTCCATCTGCACGAGTGGTCTCTCAACCCCATAGTAGTGGACACAATATTCCAACATTGGGGTCATCCTCGCATAGACCTCTTTGCGTCACCTCAAAACTGCAAGGTAGAGACCTTTTGCTCTCTCACTCGCAGCCAACACTCTCAGCCAAGAGATGCGTTCTTCCTCTCATGGGCAACCAGTCTCCTATATGCATTCCCTCCACTTCCACTTCTCTTGAAGACTCTCGTGAAGTTACGTCAGGACAAAGGATACATGATCCTGATAGCACCTCACTGGCCTCGCCAAGTGAGGTAACCAATACTTCAGGATCTCTCCATTCGCAGGCTCATTCCCTTGGGAAAGGACACGCTTCTGATCACTCAGAGTGGCGGGTGCCTACGCCACCCCAATCTTCAAGCTTTGTCCCTGACGGCCTGGATGTTGAAAGGTTAATTCTTCAGCCACTTAACCTTTCAGAGCCAGTTTCCCGTGTCCTGATTGCTTCACGGAAGCCTTCCAGGAAAAAAGTCTTACCTATACAAATGGAACAGGTTTAAATCATGGTGTTCTTCTCAATCCCTTGATCCCTTTACCTGTTCCACCACGAAGTTTCTAGACTATCTCTGGCACTTGTCAGAATCAGGTCTAAAAATTTCCTCCATCAGAATACATGTCATTGTGGTGGCTGCCTTCCATAAAGGTGTAGGGGATGTTCCTATTTCAATACAACCCCTCGTAACACGTTTTCTGAAAGGCTTGCTTCACTTCAAGCCTCCACTATCCCCTCCTGCCCCTTCTTGGGACCTCAATCTGGTTTTAGGAAGGCTCATGAAACCACCATTCGAGCCTCTCCAATCCTGTGATCTTCGCTATCTCACATGGAAAGTGATTTTTCTTCTGGCAATCACATCTGCTCGCAGAGTTAGTGAGTTACCGGCCCTAGTTACTTATCCACCTTACACTAAACTTCTGCAGGACCAGGCAGTACTCTACATTCACCCTTATTTCTTACCTAAGATAGTATCGGAGTTTCACATTAATCAATCCATTATACTATCTACCTTCTTTCCCAGGCCCCACTCCAATCCAGGAGAACAGACTCTGCACACCCTTGACTGCTAACGGGCTCTAGCCTTCTATCTAGACCATACAGCTGCCCACAGGAAAAGCACTCAATTGTTTGTCTCTTTCCATTCCATCAAATTGGGGCAGCCTTTGGGTAAGCAGACTCTCTCCTCCTGGTTAGCGGACTGCATATCCTTTTGCTATCAGCAAGCAGGCATTTCACTTCAAGCACACTCTGTGAGGGCCATGGCGACTTCAGTAGCACACCTACACTCGGTGACGCTTCCTGACATTTGCAGGGCTGATACCTGGAGTTCTCTCCATACCTTTACAGCCCATTATTGCTTAGACAAAGCCGGAAGTCAAGATTCCATCTTCGGCCAGTCTGTCTTGCACAACCTTTTTACAACTTGATGTACCAACACCCTTCCGCCTGCCCATTAGGGTTCAGGATGCCCTCTACCAAATTCCACCCCAGTCCTTGTGCCTATTGCACATCTTGGGTACATTTGGTGCATTTCTTGGACATCCTCAGCTCGATACTCACCCATATGTGAGGACTACCATCCTGCTTGTCCTGTGAGAAAGCAAATGTTGCTTACCTGTAACAGGTATTCTCACAGGACAGCAGGATGTTAGTCCTCACAAAACCCACCCGCCGCCCCGCGGTGTTGGGTTTGTTACGTTTTCTTATTTTATTTTTCGGCACTTCCTGTAGCTTTAAACAAGACTGAAGGGGAACCCCTGCTGGCTGCAGGTTTAGTGCCATGCTGGGCATGCCCAGTAGGTGCCAGTCAAAGTTCTAGAAACTTTGACAAAAGTGTTCCGTGATTGGTCTCCATCCTGTGATGTCACCCATATGTGAGGACTAATATCCTGCTGTCATGTGAGAACACCTGTTACAGGTAAGCAACATTTGCTTTCCCACAACCATGCATTTTAGTTCTTTGATATTACTTTTGAAATAAAGAGCTGCTCCTCCCCCTTTTCAGTTATCTCTATCCTTACTAAATAGATTGTAGATTGGTATGGCCGAATCCCCATTCATGAAACTCATTGAGCCACGTTTTTATAATACAAACAATATCTAAGTTCATCTTCACAATTTTTCAGAGGTTTGGAGATGTATTTGTACATATAATATGCTTAGGGCTTGGGGTCTATTTGTTGGAGTACCATTTTATAGTTCATGCCCACTGACATGCACACCTCTGTGGAACCCAGCAGCTGCATGGGCTGGAAGGAGGCATGTGCATAGGCCTTCTGCCTGCATGGCAGGACACAGATGAAAGTGTTGAGGGGAGGCTAAAGGTGTATGTGTCGGGTGGGAGGGGTTACATCTCCAGTGGGTAACAACTGGGAAAGGGGAGTGCAGGCATGAGGGTTCCCTCTGGAGCCCTACAATTGTGGACCCTAAATCCAGCTACTAGAGGTTGCAGTTGTGCAACGACATGGGCTTACTGCTGTCTCTGCAGCATCCTCAGCCCCAGCCGACCTAGGAAGTGGAAGACCTGAGCAGTGAATCAAACCCAGGTCTTCCGCGAGAGCCACTTGTGTTATTTCTAATTTAACTCATATTGGAGAGGAGAGATGGTAATAATGAAAATTAATAGTCCAGAGGGATGGAGACCTGATAATTTTCCAATTTTTAACCATGTTTATAAATAATAACTATCTAAGTATAAAGAACTTAGAGGTCTGTTTCCTAAAGGTTTTCTCCCATTTTGTGTGTATGAGAAAAGTGCTTAGTTAATAGGGTCCTTAATTAGGAGATCAGAAAATAAAATATATATTTTTTAATATTTGCATTATTTCCTCATAACAGTTTAGTACCAGCACAGTACTATATTTAAATTCTGTTGCCTGCTCTGCAACTTAATAGTCTCACAAATGTGAGTCAAGAGAAATTATGCATGTTAGTACATATTTTGAATTTGTATCATTTTGCACCATCATCCATCCCATCTGTTGAAAGGTATTTTGAAGACCCGAGTTGGAGACACTTACTCAACATGAGCATTTGCCAGAAAAAAAACAAAACCCTCAAAACAAAACAAAACAAAAATAAGCATTTGCAAACAGGGTGAGTAATTATTCTTGCTAATGAAGGAAGGGATGGATTGACTAGTAGAGAATGAGTTAGCTCCAAATGCTTACCGGCTGAAAATCAACAAACAATAATCTCAGCATATGTCTCTTGGCATATTTTAATGAAAAAAAAAACCCAGAAAATTGGTGTTCAGCGTATTTCTGTTCTTTTGGTGTGCTCTGTTAGTTTTAATAGAAGTTATTTAAGGGATGTTGTCAACCACCTGCAGGTCCATTTTGACCATTTTATAATTAAATGAATAGGAAGGAGGAAGGTTTGCCATGATTCACAGAATGTAGTTCTGTTTCATTTGTGCCAAAGATGTGCTATCAACAGCTTTATTTGGCATTAATATGTATTTATTTTCTTCAATTTATATTCCATGTTTCTATGAAAGTGAGTTTCGCATGGCCGCTATGCCAGGGATCGCGCGCCGGCCAACTGCCGGCGCGTGCAACTTACTTCAGTCCCAGAGCTGAACTAAGTTTTGAAAAAAAAATGAAGACGAAAAAGGTAGGGGGGGAAAGGGGAGGGAAGGGAAGTGGGGTGGGGGAGGTAGGGGAGGGGAAGGGAAGTGGGGCCGGGGGATAGGGAATGGGGGAAGGCAGCACAACTCGGAGCGGGCTTGGTGCGCGTAAGGTGCACAGTTGTGCACCCCCCTTGCATGCTCCGACCCATGATTTTATAACATGTGCGCTACCTGACACGCACACATGGACATGTGATTTTATAACATGCGCATGCAGGGGTGGGGGGGGGGTGAGGATTTTTGCAGTTACGCGCAGTGATGCATTGGGGTCTTCCCCAGTTCCTTCCCAGTCTGCTCCAATTAAGGAGCAGACTGGGAGGGAACTTCCCAACCCTCTAGCCTGACCTCCCTTCCCCTTCTTCTGTTCTGCTCTCCCCCTTTCCTTATGCTAAACCCTCCCAAAATCTTTAACCTACCTTTTGCACAGTGGTAAATGGCCGTTGTGCCGGGTGCCTCTAACCCCACTCCCAGACCACCCCTTTCAGAAACCCCAGGACTTACACACGTGGCCGGGCCTTTGAAAATTGGCCCGGCACGTAAGGCCACCTACGCAGGTAAGTGATTTAAAATCCGGCCCTTAGTGTGATAGGGTGGCAGTGAATGGTGGAATTATGAGTGAGAAGAATTGGAGGACTACAAAAGGAACAACTAAAAATCCCCAAAGAAAATAATGAGACCTATCTACTTAGTGTGACACATAAGTATGCAGCTGTATTATTTATGAGAATGACTGTAAGCACCAAACAAGTTATACAAGCAATATAGCAGAGTAAATAATTTTCACAGCTAAAAGGAATAAGTGAATATACAAATGCCCTAGCAATAAGCAGTCACTTTCCTGTTAGAGCATCCTCTTTCTCTCCAGACAGTGACAGCAAGTGGTTTCTTGATTGAGGCCTGGATGGTATTGGGAAATTCCTGGTCATTGCAGAGTTGGTCATGATGACCTTTGTAGGCTCAGGACTCTGCAGGAATCCGTCCAGTCTCTTGTGTATTCTTCTTTTAAGCTCTTAGCCTTGCACATGCGTATAAGCCAGCCTAGTATATATTCTCTTTGAAGCTTCAGCTAAGTTTGCAGCATGTGCTTGCAATGAAGCCCTATAATGGAGTCTAAGTTGTTCTTTTCTCTGACATCCTATTCCACCATCTTACAGTCACTGGCCACTGATCATGCTTTCATACAAATAGGCCTGTCTGTGTCTCAAGCGTACAATGAAAAAACCTCATGTCAACTCTCTCCTAATCAAATATACTTAGTAAAATTAATTCAATCACAAATGATTAGCATGTAATTTATTGTGCATACTAAACTAGTTTAGCATACCCCAGAACCATTGGCAACCTATAATGAATTAGTCTCTATGTCTTGATGAATTAGTAAAAAATACTTTCCAACCAGTATTTTGATATCAATTGATCTTTACTTAATATAAATGACAATGCTTATATCATGAAAAGCACTGATACTTGTAAACATAGTGCAGACTACCAAGAATCTATTCATTTCTGTACAAATCTGCAAGCAATCCATGGGCAGATGTGGGTATTCTGTGGGTGATGAAAATATAAATTTGCTTATCCAAATTCTCTAGCTTTGTAACATTCTGTAGTGTAAATGACCCTTCTCCATAAAAAAAAATAGCATTCTCTAAGAGGTCGATATTCAGCAGGCCAGTGATTAGTATTTATTTATTTATTTGAAAATGTATGAATCACTTATCAATGTTACTAAGCGATTTACAATAAAATATTCATAATTCGGTTAAGCACATGAAGGCATCTTTTAAAATTAGCTATAAAACAAATACTTAAGAACAATAAAATAGAAATAAAAAATGAAAATAAAAATAAGAATAGCACGAACAATGACTGCTGTTGTAATGAGTAATTTTACCCTGATATTCAGTGGATTATAGCTGGATAAGTGTTTCACTGAATATGCCCAGTTAAAGTTACCTGGATAAGGTTATCCGAGTAACTTTAGGACAGGTATTTCTCTGACCAGACTTACCTGGTTAACTTTAGCCAGTGAGCACTGAATATCAGCATTCATTAGCTAAAATTTAACAATGTCCTGAGAACGACCACATCAGTAATGAATTATCCAGACAAAATTTAGCTGGATGGGGGGGGGAAATGTTCAAATCTTGGGCTTTGTCCAGGTAACTCAATGTTATGCAGAAACACCCTTTGAATATTAACCTCTCAAACCTTAATGTGTGTGCTAAGGTGCCCACTAATGCTTTAGTGAGCGAATGGAAAATGTTAACCTATAGGTGCATGCTATTGAGCATAATGAGATGTAAATGAAGGCATAATGAGCTCATGCAAAAGATCACTCTTTTCACTAAACTCACTAATTATTGAGTACGTGCCCCCCAAAAAATTGTATTACCCGCTCTGAAACCCACAATAGGCATTGATTTCACACACTATATAATCCACTTACTGGTCAGAGGTAGGTTGTTGTGGAAAATGGAGATGTTTTACTTGCTGGAGTAGAAAATGCTGCAGCAAGGAGGGAGAAGAGAAGGAGACAAGAGTAAGATGGAGAGAGAGAGAGACAGATGAAGAATAGGGATGTGATTTTGTTTAAAATTAAATACTATTGGCCGGATTTTCGAGGCCTGGCGCGTATAAAATCAGTGAGATGTGTGTATGTTGAGTGCATTTTAGAAACGGCCCGGCCACGCGTATATATCCCAGTACGCGCAGAAGTGCCGGGCCATCGAAAAGGCTTACTTACTGAAAGAGCAGTAAATAAGAAAACAAAAAAAATTTACGCTAGCTAGGTAGGGGTCGGGGAGGAGAGGGGAGGGGAAAAGGGAGGCAGAATAAGAAGGGATATAGTGAAGTTCCCTCCCAGTCCGCTCCTTAATTGGAGCAGACTGGGAGGGAACAGGGAAAACCCTACTTGCGTTGCTGACGTATTTTTGAAAAATCCCTCCCCCTCCCCCCATTGCTTGCGTGTGCGTGCGGGAATCATATTTTATAACATGCACGCGGCAACACGCGTATGTTATAAAATTGGCGAGTCCATGTGTGCGTGCATGGGGTTTAAAATCGACCACTATGTCAACAAAATATCTTTTTTCTTTTCATTTGTTTCTTTCTGCCCTGCCTCACTGCTGACTAAATCCATACTTAAAAATGTATTATAAAGCTCTTGGGCTGCTTCTGCATTCCTTCCACCCTCTCAGCCTTCACCTTAAATTACCCCATCTCCAAGGTTGCTCCTGCCCTACCAATGCCATACTTCAAAATAGCGCTGACTGACCTGAGGCTGGCGTTGACTGACATGAGGCTGGTGCCTGTATGGAATACGACCATATGACAAAATGACACTGGCTGACCCAATGCAGATAAAGACCAAAATGGCTCATCTAAGCTGTCCAGTTGAGATTTGTCCTCTTTGGGTATATAAATGATCTGGAAAGGAATATGACGAGTGAGGTTATCAAATTTGGGGATGATACAAAATTATTCAGAGTAGTTAAATCACAAGCGGATTGTGATACATTACAGGAGGGCCTTGCAAGTCTGGAAGATTGGGCATCCAAATGGCAGATGAAATTTAATGTGGACAAGTGCAAAGTGTTGCATATAGGGAAAAATAACCCTTGCTGTAGTTACACAATGTTAGGTTCCATATTAGGAGCTACCACCCAGGAAAAAGATCTAGGCATCATAGTGGATAATACTTTAAAATTGTCGGCTCAGTGTGCTGCAGCAGTCAAAAAAGCAAACAGAATGTTAGGAAATATTAGGAAGGGAATGGTTAATAAAATGGAAAATGTCATAATGCCTCTCTATCGCTCCATGGTGAGACTGCACCTTGAATACTGTGTACAATTCTGGTCGCCACAGCTCAAAAAAGATATAGTTGCGATGGAGAAAGTACAGAGAAGGGCAACCAAAATGATAAAGGGGATGGAACAGCTCCCCTATGAGGAAAGGCTGAAGAGGTTAGGGGTGTTCAGCTTGGACAAGAGACGGCTGAGGGGGGGATATGATAAAGGTCTTTAAGATCATGAGAGGTCTTGAATGAGTAGATGTGAATCGGTTATTTACACTTTCGAATAATAGAAGGACTAGGGGGCATTCCATAAAGTTAGCAAATAGCACATTCAAGACTAATTGGAGAAATTTCTTTTTCAGTCAACGCACAATAAAGCTCTGGAATTTGTTGCCAGAGGATGTGGTTAGTGCAGTTAGTGTAGTTGGGTTCAAAAAAGGATTGGATAAGTTCTTGGAGGAGAAGTCCATTAACAGCTATTGATCAAGTTTACTTAGGGAATAGCCACTGCTATTAATTGCATCAGTAGCATGGGATCTTCTTAGTGTTTGGGTAATTGCTAGGTTCTTGTGGCCTGGTTTGGCCTCTGTTGGAAACAGGATGCTGGGCTTGATGGACTCTTGGTCTGACCCAGTATGGCATTTTCTTATGTTCTTATGCACATGTAGACCATATGCAATGCAGCACCAACTGCCCCATTCCCCATGTCTTTTACCCAACCTCTCAACACTTTTCCTACCACTGTCCTTATATATATCCCAAACATTCCCAAAATCTGTTACAATGATGGCCTCTACTATCTTTGGTAGCAGGCTTTTCCATGTCTTGTCATTTCCAACTTTTCTTCGCACAAAATCAGTACTCAGGGCTGTAAGTGCTGCTTTGTGCAGATTACCCCGATACTTTCTTGGAGGTCTAATTCAATCATACCTTTGCTATTTAGGGTTGGAGTAACAATGCAGTCATACCACTGCTGTTTTGGGCTCAACTGCCACTAAATGCAGTTCATCTCAATGCTTCATTACCATTCTTTTGCCACAATTGTTCCTCTGTGTTTATCCCACACTTTTATGAATCACAGAAAGAACAATCCGTTCCTGAATATGCATGTGATGTGCACATGACCATTCTAAATTTGGTTGCCTGCTAGCTAGGGTTCTACCATGACTCCTTTGTCCTGCATTACTCTGCCCTTTTCCAACAGTGTGAGGAGAGTCAGTATGATAGAGGCTGGCTGCTTAGTAAGTACATCTCCTTTATCCCAAATCAGTCTATACACAGTGCATCTCAGACACATGCCAGCCACAAAAACACAGCAAAGGGAACATGCCTAATGAGAGCCACCCTTTGACATGAAGTCCTGTCTATCACTGACATCCATTAAGCATGGTCAGAGGAACAGGTGTGTTTTCAGCAAGTTTATGGGATTAATTCACAAGGCGCAGTTTAAACTTCAGACAGAGTTAATGATATGATTTTGCTTTTATTGTTTCATTTACTGTTTCTATTTAAATAATGATTTTAGATACTTTTAGTCAGATTTTATTTGTATTGATTGGTTTTATGTAATTTTTTATTCTAATCTATTTTTATTTTATTTTTTATTGTTTTTATATTTTTAATGTGTAAACCGTAGAGATAGCGACATGGTTCTCTGTATAACGGTATAAAAAAGTTGTATAAATAAACAGGGACAATTGGAACACTTACAATGCTAACAGCCACATCATTTGCACACCAGCTCACGCTGGCTAAGGCTTATCTCTAGGATTTTATATGCTCCTTTCTTCTTTCCAGGTGATGCAGGACATGGATGTTGACCTTGGTGATATCAAACACACATCTGGTGTGTTAGAAAGTCACTTTAGCTATTTGTATCATTCCTGTGGGGCTTTTATAGTACTCCCTTCAAAAAGTGGCTATCATTGCATTTGACTGCTGTATGCCTCACAAACTTGCAATTACATAGCATATACTAGCTGATATTAATCCAGAGCTGGAGGAGGTTCCCTAGTGCTCCCTTGCTAGATGGAGGAAAAATACAGCAAAGGAAGTCAGTCAGAAGCCAGATGGTGGCAGATTACTTAAACTGTAAGTGCCAACTAAATCCACATCTTACTAGTACCCCTCCATGAGGAAAGACCACTCACAACGCCCTTTTCACAGATTTTATTTTTTATGCTTTACACAATGCAATTGCCCTCAGATACTCTCCTACCATGGCCTGCTACTTTTCCTCACTCTTGCCAGATAAGGATAACTCCCTCTGTGGAATAGGCAATTTGTTGGGAATGTGGCACGACAAGGGGGAGGGGACAGGGCTGGACCTGGGATGGACAGAATGGAGGTCAGTGTAGAGCTGGGAAGATAGAATACAGTGCCTTGTAAAAGTCTTCACGCCCTTGTACATGTTTTGATACAAATCAAAATGCATTAAAATAGGAGTTTGTTTTACTGATCTGCACAACATTCTGTACACTTTAATCGTAAAAGAATAATAATGGAAATATAAGAATATATGAACATATAAGAATCTATGACATATATGAAAGAAATATACATTTCATAAGGGAGTGGAATTTTGGGATTGAACACTAGATAGCACGTTATGCAAAAGCAAGAATTTTTGAGTTTTTTTTGAGGCTGTGTGACGATTAAAACACCAACGATAAAAATGACTGGACTTTGATTCTGTTCATTTTTTATGTATGAACGCACCTATTTTTCACTCAGATTTTTTATTAGTATAAAAAGCTTTTAAATGATTGTGCCTGTTGATGAGGCAGTTTCTTGATATAATATAATATTTTTCTCTGCTTTGGACACTTGCCACACCCTTCTGCTATCCTTAAGATGTACCAAACCCCAACTGTGGCTCACCTCCAGAGTTCATTTCCTATATTCCTGCACCTTTCTTCTCAAGTCACTACACTGGCTCCACATTTGCTTTCATATTCAATTCAAGATTCTCCCACTCACCAGGGAAGTGCAGGGAAAAACAATTTGTTGCAGTTTTGTTTTTGTTTTTAATTTTTTTCCTCCCATATATCATTTTGTTTAATGTTTATTTCATTTCTGTACTTTGCAGAAATAAAATAAACATTAACCCCCCAGACCCTTCTGTACACCGTCTCTCCCGCCCCCTCAAAAATTGCTGGTGCCAGGAACCTGCAATCTGTAAGCATTTGTATTTATTATAAGAATTTGTATTTATTATTTAGCTATTTACATTGTTCTGTTACCACTTGGTCCTATTCTCTCCTTTACCTCAAGTTCTAAGTTCCTACAAAGTTAGCCTTGTTATTTATACCCACTTGTTTGATGTAATTGTTTGATGTAATTTTCCAATCTTGGTTCTGTGTAAACCGAAGTGGTATGTACTAGTACATGAACTCCGGTATGTAAAAGCCTTTAAATAAATACATAAATAAATAAATAAATAACCTTCCTGGTCCTCATTTACCTTGTCCTTGGGGCATCCCATTACTGAGCCCTAGGCCTAGGTCCAGGCCTGATGCAGGGGGCCCAGCCTGGAAATTGGTCCCATCACAGATGCCTCAGTCCACGCCCAACACCAGAGCCTGGCCTGGAGGTTGGAACCTGTTGCCGAGGCCTCAGCCCAGATCTAGGTCCATTGCTGGGGCCAGGCCCAGAGGCAGGACCCGATGCTAAGGCAGCTGTACATCAAAATGGTGCCCTCCAGGCTGCCGCTTTTGCTTCCTGCTTCATTTGGTGAGCCTCATTACCTGCTTCTATTGGTCCCGTTGGAGAGAGGGAGGAGCTGGACTGCGTTTAAAGAACCGCGCTTGTAGGCGCGACGCTGCCGCTTTTGCTTCCTGCTTCATTTGGTGAGCCTCATTACCTGCTTCTATTGGTCCCGTTGGAGAGAGGGAGGAGCTGGACTGCGTTTAAAGAACCGCGCTTGTAGGCGCGACCCTGCCGCTTTTGCTTCCTGCTTCATTTGGTGAGCCTCATTACCTGCTTCTATTGGTCCCGTTGGAGAGAGGGAGGAGCTGGACTGCGTTTAAAGAACCGCGCTTGTAGGCGCGACGCTGCCGCTTTTGCTTCCTGCTTCATTTGGTGAGCCTCATTACCTGCTTCTATTGGTCCCGTTGGAGAGAGGGAGGAGCTGGACTGCGTTTAAAAAACCACGACCAGCGGCGCAACGCTGCCGCCGGCGCGACACCTAAGCCGCGCGCGCCGAAGGGGCGCGCGCGGCTTTGTCCGGCTTCGTCCGGAAGAGAACGGGAGTGAACATTAAGGCAAACCGACTGTAAGTAAAAGATTTGTTCTTCGAAATTATTTCAAGCGGCCCAGAGACATATATACAAGGGAACAAGACTGACTATCAATTTCTGACCCTCTCCTCTTGATAACGGTTTATTTTTCCTATAATGCCGCATACTAAGAGGAAGGCCCGAATAAAAGAGTCTTCCTCTACACCGATTACAACTTCATTTCAACCGCGAATCGAGGACAGTTTCAGAAAATCTTCATCAAAGACTTCGGGGATGGCCGCTGAGGGCTCTAGTTTAGAGCAGGAACTAGGTCCCAGGCCCTTAGAAATATCTTTAAGCCCCGGAGCCCCCGAGAGACCTGAGCCACCGTCTGGTAGAAATGCCAGAGAGGAACTAGAACAATCCCCAGATCCATCTGTTTTTGATTTCCAGAGGCAATTAAGGAATTCACCTGAATTGCCGGTGAACCCCGTTGATAGGGGTTCCATGGAATCAGAAATACAGGGAGAATCTGTTCTAGATAAAGAGGCCACTACAAGATTAGGAAATGATATAATCCAGATTGTAGCCCCCAAGTCATTTTCGCTAGAAGAAATTGGGAAAATGATTATCCAGATGCAGAAATCAATTAATACTTTGTCCAATAAAGTAGAGGAGGCTTTACAAGTAAACCAAGCAATAGAACAAAGGGTGGGAAAACTGGAAACAGATATTAAGATAGTAGAGAAGAAGGTGGAACAAAATGATGAAATTCAAATTAATTTGATAAAATCTGAAAAAATGTTGTTAGATAGAATTGAATATCTAGAAAATCAGTCAAGGAATCAGAATTTGAGATTGCTTAATTTCCCAAAGACGAATTTGATGTCCCCTATGGACCTTTTTCGGAGTTACTTAAAAAATATTTTGAAATATTCAGAGGCCTCCGTACCAACAATCTCTCGAATGTATTATCTTCCCCTGTTCCATAAGGGTGAAATGGGGCAAACTGTGAGAGAGGAATCTGAAAATGTAGATTTAAATCTGACTGATTTTCTGGAGAAGTCATTTGAAACTAACATAACATCTAGAGCTACGTTGTTAGTTCAATTTGTTTATATGACAGATAGAGATTCTCTGTTGAAATCATTCTTTAGGAATCAAAATCTGCTGTTCTACGGTCAAAGTATAAGAGTGTTCCCAGATATCGCCCGTTCGACACAAATTCGTCGGAAGACATTTATTAATATGAGATCTGAAGTTTTGGAAAGAGGGGCAAAGTTTATGTTAAGATACCCATGTCGTTGTTTAATCATATACCAAGACTCTAGGTATGTTTTCACTCAACCTGAACAACTGAGGGGTTATCTGGATTCTCATTCCTAATGTATCTTGTAGAAAGGGGGTAGAAAAAAATGAATAAAAAGATGGAGAAATAAGATAGGTTAAGTGTTAAATATATGTAATTTCCTAGATCTGCTCAAATATGAATATATATGTCTCTTTTGCTTTGCACTATGAATGGTATGATAATTCAAGGTGGGATTGAAATTTCTTCTTTATTTTTAAGACATATTGTTATTTATGTACCTTGATTTTGTTTACATTTTGAAAAAATTCAATAAACAATAAATTAAAAAAAAAAAATAAAAAAATGGTGCCCTCCACTCAAAAGGAAGGCACCAGAGAGACGTCACTCCGGTGCATCCTCCAAGCGGAAGGCATCATTTGAAGAGGAAGTCAGACGGAAAAGGATTTCTGGAGGCCTGGTACCCAGTTTCTGAACCTGGGCCTGGGCCAAAGCAAGACCAAGGCCCTGGGAATGGGACTCAGTCTCTGGGCCAGGCCCTGGCATTAGCCCCAGCCTCTGGGCCAGGCTTTGGCATTGGCCCTAGGCCGAGGCCTCAGCATTGGGACTTGGCCTCTGGGTCAGATCCCGGCATTGGGCTTGGGTGTAGGCTGAGACCTTGGAATTGGGAACTGGCCTCTGGGCTGGGTCCTGGGCCTAGGCCTCAGGCTGGTTGCATTGATGGGACCCCTCATGGACAGAGTAGGTGGGGACTGGGGAGATTCCTGGCCCCAGCAGTTTTTGGGAGGTGGTCTGAGGGTTTTTTCCCTCTTTTTTTCAAAACAACAAAAAATATTAACAAAATCTCATTGGTTTTTCTATCATTTCATTTTGAAAACCTTATAAAAACAAAATAGGAAATGTTTCATTCCCTATTTTTTGTCAAATGAATGCATTTCTTTACTGTTCACCTACAAGCAATGCTCCCTGTAAGCTGTAAATATGTGGACATGCATACAGTTTATGAAACAAGTGCACTGGAAAACAACATGCACAAGGAAAGGAAAATAAAATAGTGTTTCAAAGAACATGGCACACAAATTTCTGGTTTGTGTTGCACAGGAGGACTTTTTTGCACTCACAAAAAAATGAGAGGAAACACTGCCTACAAGTGCATTCACTCTGCAGCTTCTTATTACCTCTGCTTGCTTATCTCCCTCTACCCGCCCATCCCACCTTTCAAATTCTGTAGATCTGGGACTCTGCTCTTATCTTATTCTTCTCCTCCACTGCTAGCTCCCAGCTCTGCACTTTCCACCTTGCTGCAGCATGTATGCCTGAAATAGCCTTACTGAACTGGAGTGTCATGCATCTCTGGCTATATTCAAGTACTTACCCTTCTGGGGTTGCTTTTTAAATCTTGTTATGTTATGGTCATAGCCTTGTTGATTTGAACTATATTTGCTGCAATAAATACAATTTCCTAAAGCTTTCTTATTTGTCCTGTATGTGTCTTGACTAGATTGTAAGCTCCCCGGAGTAGGGACTATTTCTTATGTGCATGTGTACAGTGCTGTTGATGTTTGGAAGTGCTAAAGAAATAAGTAGTAGTAGCTGCAACTATTTGATGCTTGAACTTGCTGCTGTTGGAATGCTTTTTAAGTGCCAAAGAATGTATATATACAGTACATATAATAAATCAAGGAACTTCACATCATTTAATATAAAACAAATTTTCATTTATTTTTCATGATTTTTAACTTTTTATACAAACAAGTGTGATTCTAAGACAATTAATTTCCCAAAATTGGTACCAAACACCGCAAGTATATCAGTACAGATCTTTTCTTTAAAAACCAAATCAATCTGTTAAATAAATCCAAAATTTACAAATGTCCTGAAGACGAAGGATTTAGGATGACTCAAGGCTTAAAGGTTTTCAAAAGCAAACGTCCGAATATGGAGATGCACAGAGAACTTCTCTTTCTTTTATGTTGAATTTCTTTACGAGACCAGCAATTGCCATACGCAGACTGCAGTTTGAAGAAATCTGTTTTTACTCCCATTGCATCTTGGTATAAGCTTGGCAATCTCCATATTCGGATATTTACTTTTGAAAACTTTTAAGCCTTGTGTCATCCTAAATCCTTCGTCTTTAGGACATTTGTGAATTTTGGACTTATTTAACTGATTGATTTGGGTTTTAAAGCAAAAATCTGTACTGTTGCACTTGTGATGTTTGGTACCATTTTGGGGAAATTATCTTAGAATCACACTTGTTTGTATAAAAAGTTTAAAAATCATGAAAAATGAAAAAGACTTGTAAATTAAATGATATGATGTTCCTTGATTAATTATATATACTGTATGTACACATAGGAACACTTTCAACATTTATTTCTGCCAGCTGGTTTGTAACTATATATGTATATATGTATGTGTGTGTATGTATCTATTCCAGAAAGTGCACAAAAACATTGAAACATATGTACAACACAATAGCCTATAAAAGAAAATATTTTAGATCAACATTCACTTGATTTAGTAATGTTTTTCTGTTTGTTCCGTGACAAAGTGGAATTCTATGAGTATGTTTTGGATTTGGCAGAAGGAAGGTTGGTAAAACAGTTGCAGTAGAATGCTGTTCTGCCTTCTGGTGGCAAATTTATTAAGAGTTTGCATTTAAAATAGAAAAACATATTTTGATGAGATTGATTCTAACCTGGCACATACTGTGCTGTCTGAAAGCCTTCACACAATTCACAGCAGCACTGGTGTGTTATAAATCAATATATACTGCACACTACTGCTATAAGAATGTTCTGTTTATAATAATGTTTACTTTTATCCCAAGGGAATATTGTACATAAGAAGAACATAAGAAATTGCCATACTGGGTCAGACCAAGGGTCCATCATGCCCAGCATCCTTTTTCCAACAGTGGCCAATCCAGGCTACAAGTACCTGGCAAGTACCCAAAGACTAAGTAGATCCCATTCTACTGATGCCAGTAATAGCAGTGGCTATTCCCTAAGTCAGCTTGATAAATAGCAGTTAATGGATCTCTCCTTGAAGAACTTATCCAAATCCTGCTACACTAACTGCACTAACCACTTCCTCTGGCAACAAATTCCAGAACGTAATTATGCATTGAGTGAAAAAGAATTTTCTCCGATTTAAATGTGCTACTTGCTAACTTCATGGAGTGTACCCCCTAGACCTTCTATTATCCGAAAGAGTAAATAACAGATTCACATTTACCTGTTTTAGACCTCTCATGATTCTGTAGGCCTGTCATATCCCCTCTCAGCTGTCTCTTCCTCAAGTTGAACAGTCCTAACCTCTTCAGCCTTTCCTCATAGGGGAGCTGTTCCATCCCCTTTATCATTTTGGTTGCCCTTCTCTGTACCTTCTACAGTGCAACTATCATTTTTGAGTTGCGGCGACCAGATTTGTACACAATACTAAAGGTGCGGTCTCACCATGGAGCGATGCAGAGGCATTATGACATTTTTTGTTTTATTCACCATTCCTTTCCTAATAATTCCACACTGAGCTGACAATTTCAATGTATTATCCACTGAAATGCCTAGAAGTTTTTCCTGGGTGGTAGCTCCTGATATAGAATCTAACATTGTGTAACTACAGCATGGGTTATTTTTCCTTATATGCAACACCTTACACTTGTCCACATTAAATTTTATCTGCCATTTAGATGTCCAATCTTCCAGTCTCACAAGGTTCTCCTGCAATTTATCACAATCTGCTTGTGATTTAACTACTCTGAATAATTTTGTATCATCTGCAAATTTGATTACCTCACTCATTGTATTCCTTTCAAGATCATTTATAAATATATTGAAAAGCACCGGTCCAAGTACAGATCCCTGAGGCACTCCACTGTTTACCTTTTCCACTGAGAAAATTGACCATTTAATCCTACTCTCTGTTCCTGTCTTTTAAACAGTTTATAACACACAAAAGGACATCATCCCCTATTCCATGACTTTTTAGTTTTCTTAGAAGCCTCTCATGAGGGACTTTGTCAAATGCCTTCTGAAAATCCAAATATACTACATCTACTGGTTCACCTTTATCCACATGTTTATTAAACCCTTCAAAAAACTGAAGCAGATTTGTGAGGCAAGACTTCCCTTGGGTAAAACCATGCTGACTGTGTTCCATTAAATCATGTCTTTTTATATGCTCTGTGATTTTGATCTTTAGAATACTTTCCACTATTTTTCCTACTGGAGCCCTTTTTATATATTGGGGTTATATTGGCCACCCTCCAGTCCTCAGATACAATGGATGATTTTAATGATAGGTTACAAATTTTTACTAATAGGTCTGAAATTTCATTTTTTAGTTCCTTCAGAACCCTAGGGTGCATACCATCCGGTCCAGGTGATTTGCTACTGTTTAGTTTGTCAATCTGGCCTCCTACATCTTCCAGGTTCACAGTGATGTGGTTCAGTTCATCTGAGTCATCACCCTTGAAAACCATCTCCGGGACTGGTATCTCCCCAATATCCTCATTAGTAAAGACAGAAGCAAAGAATTAATTTAGTCTTTCTGCAGTAGCCTTATCTTCCCTAAGAGCCCCTTTAACCTCTCGGTCATCTAACAGTCCAACAGACTCCCTCACAGATTTCTTGCTTCAGATATATTTTTAAAAGTATTTATTATGAGTTTTTGCCTCTACGGCCATCTTCATTTCAAATTCACTCTTAGCCTGCCTTATCAATGTTTTACAGTTAACTTGACAATGCTTATGCTTATTCCTATTTTCTTTAGATGGATCCTTCTTCCAATTTTTGAAGGATGCTTTTTAGGTAAAATAGTCTCTTTCACCTCACCTTTTAACCATGTCAGTAATCGTTTTGCCTTCCTTCCACCTTTCTTAATGCTTGGAATACATCTGGACTGCGCTCCTTGTACACCACTATGTACATTGACAGTGCTTTTGTGAGTAATAAGGGAATAGAAATTAAATATGATGATCTTTTTAATATAAAGGATACATATTTGATTTTATAAAAATTGTATATATATATAGATATATGACTGCATGTACATATGGATATCCCTATCTATAAATCTGTCCCTATAAATGTGCTTCACTCCATGTTATGACAGTATTTGCTTAAATGCAAAAGTTCATATTTATAGAACCCGTAAAGGTGAAACCAGAATGTGCATAAATAATCATGGGAGTGGTTAGCGCAGCAGGAGAAAAACCAGAGAACCCAGGGTTCAAATCCCACTGCTCTTCCTTGTTACTTTACATTCTATTACATTGGTACCAGCTTAGGGTCTGCCATACATACAGGTAAATTTTAAAAGGAACGTAAGTATTGCATCACTAACAAAAATACACCTTATTTTATAAAGTTTGCATGTAGCATTTAAAATACTGTTGCTGCACATACTTCTACAGCCTTTACACAATCCAGTGGGAGCACTGAGAGGAGACAAATTATATCGCAATGACAGAGAGGAGTACCCGGGAGGAGGTGTGGCCCTTTATGTCCGGGATGGCATAGAGTCCAACAGGATAAACATCCTGCATGAGACTAAATACAAAATTGAATCTTTATGGGTAGAAATCCCTTGTGTGTCGGGGAAGACTACAGTGATAGGGGTATACTACTGTCCATCTGGTCAAGATGGTGAGACTGACAGTGAAATGCTAAGAGAAATTAGGGAAGCTAACCAAATTGGTAGTGCAGTAATAATGGGAGACTTCAATTACCCCAATATTGACTGGGTAAATGTATCATCGGGACATGCTAGAGAGATAACGTTCCTAGATGGAATAAATGATAGCTTTATGGAGCAATTGGTTCAGGAACCAACGAGAGAGGGAGCAATTTTAGATCTAATTCTCAGTGGAGCACAGGACTTTGTGAGAGAGGTAACGGTGGTGGGGCCGCTTGGCAATAGTGATCATAATATGATCAAATTTGATTTAATGACTGGAAGAGAAACAGTGTGCAAATCCAAGGCTCTCGTGCTAAACTTTCAAAAGGGCAACTTTGATAAAATGAGAAAAATTGTTAGAAAAAAACTGAAAGGAGCAGGTACAAAAGTAAAAAATGTCCAAGAGGCGTGGTCATTGTTAAAAAATGCCATTCTAGAAGCACAGTCCAGATGTATTCCACACATTAAGAAAGGTGGAAAGAAGGCAAAACGATTACCGGCATGGTTAAAAGGGGAGGTGAAAGAAGCTATTTTAGCCAAAAGATCTTCATTCAAAAATTGGAAGAAGGATCCAACAGAAGAAAATAGCATAAAGCATAAACGTTGGCAAGTTAAATGTAAGACATTGATAAGACAGGCTAAGAGAGAATTTGAAAAGAAGTTGGCCGTAGAGGCAAAAACTCACAGTAAAAACTTTTAAAAATATATCCGAAGTAGAAAGCCTGTGAGGGAGTCAGTTGGACCGTTAGATGATTGAGGGGTTAAAGGGGCACTTAGAGAAGATAAGGCCATAGCAGAAAGATTAAATGATTTCTTTGCTTCGGTGTTTACTGAAGAGGATGTTGGGGAGGTACCCGTAATGGAGAAGGTTTTCATGGGTAATGATTCAGATGGACTGAATCAAATCACGGTGAACCTAGAAGATGTGGTAGGCCTGATTGACAAACTGAAGAGTAGTAAATCACCTGGACTGGATGGTATATACCCCATGTTACATGGGGGGTGTTTAGTGTGCCCTTGGGCCTCAGCCCAGGCCCAGACCTTCAGGGCTGGGCCGAGGGTTGACGGCATGCCCCCCGCATAGTTGAACACAGTCTTACCCTCTGCCAGGCCTGCAAGCTCCCAGCGCCAACAACATGATGTTGGTAGGGGAACGGTCCTCCGACTGCTCCGAGCCCTTTCGGACCTGCTGCTTGATCGGCATTGGAGCAGCAGGCCTGCCCTGAAGTTGAGGGCAGACAGAGGCCTTGACATGTAGACAGGACTATGATTGATGCGACGGCATCTTAGACAAGACTGGGTTGATGCGACAGCATCACACTCATGACGAGGAACTTGATCCAAACAAGACAAGACATAAGGCAGGAGGAAATCGGCACTGTCTCTCAGGGCACCCTACTCAGCCCACCCGCGGGACTGAGTCGCGGACCACCCTGTCTCACTGCGCGCACTACAAAGCCCTTGCAGGCTGGTCACGGACCACGAGGAGAACGGGACAAGCGCAGGGAAAGTCCAGGCAAAGAGGAACTCCAATGACGAAGCCGGTGTCACCCGAAGCTCCCTCTATGGCTGGCGGAAACGGAGGCTCAAGAGCACAGGGCAATCCCACCTGCAAGCCACCTCATTCCTGGGCACACATCATCCGAGAGAACAGGTTTACAGGAACAGAAGGCTCAGGAGCACCAGCCGAAGACACAGGGAGGAACATCCTGGCAGGAAGACACATCAGGATGTGGAGGAACATGGCGGAACATCAGGACATGGTCAGGGACCTCAGGCAATACATCAAGACACAAAGACGTGGTATAAAAGCAGACGAGACGAGGAGCTGCACGAAGAACAAAAACCCTTACAAGGCTCTGGCAGGCAGGAGCTTCCAGAGGGAAATCACCTCGATGCAAGGCAAAGACAGACTGAAGTTGAAGTCCTTATATAGGGCTGCAGACCGGTGGCTCCCTGGGAGGAGTTTGGCAGGCCCACACCTAGCTGACCCTATAACTACAAAGAAGAGCTGCGGGCCGGCCCCTAGGGAAGGGCGTAGCTCAAACCAGGAAGTCCATGCAAGCACAAGCAGCCTCAGGCAGGCCCCATGGACATCAAGGCCTCCCAGGCCCTGGAGCAAATCCTGGACAGTTCACAGGCGAAACCCTGGCTTGGAGCGACCTCCATGAAGAGGTAAGGCGCCTCCCGTAGCCCCGCTACAGGAGGGTTCATAACACCCCAGAGTACTGAAGGAACTAAAAAATGAAATTTCAGACCTATTAGTAAAAATTTGTAACTTATCATTAAAATCATCCATTGTACCTGAAGACTGGAGGATAGCAAATGTAACCCCAATATTTAAAAAGGGCTCCAGGGGCGATCCGGGAAACTACAGACTGGTTAGCCTGACATCAGTGCCAGGAAAAATAGTGGCAAGTGTTCTAAACATCAAAATCACAGAACATATAGAAAGACATGGTTTAATGGAACAAAGTCAGCATGGCTTTACCCAGGGCAAGTCTTGCCTCACAAATCTGCTTCACTTTTTTGAAGGAGTTAATAAACATGTGGATAAAGGTGAACCTGTAGATGTAGTATACTTGGATTTTCAGAAGGCGTTTGACAAAGTTCCTCATGAGAGGCTTCTAGGAAAAGTAAAAGGTCATGGGATAGGTGGTGATGTCCTTTCGTGGATTGCAAACTGGCTAAAAGACAGGAAACAGAGAGTAGGATTAAATGGACAATTTTCTCAGTGGAAGGGAGTGGACAGTGGAGTGCCTCAGGGATCTGTATTGGGACCCTTACTTTTCAATATATTTATAAATGATCTGGAAAGAAATATGACGAGTGAGGTAATCAAATTTGCAGATGATACAAAATTGTTCAGAGTAGTTAAATCACAAGCAGATTGTGATAAATTGCAGGAAGATCTTCTGACACTGGAAAATTGGCATCCAAATGGCAGATGAAATTTAATGTGGATAAGTGCAAGGTGATACATATAGGAAAAAATAACCGATGCTATAGTTAAACAATGTTAGGTTCCATATTAGGAGCTACCACCCAAGACAGAGATCTAGGTGTCATAGTGGATAACACATTGAAATCGTCGGTTCAGTGTGCTGCGGCAGTCAAAAAAGCAAACAGATTGTTGGGAATTATTAGAAAGGGAATGGTGAATAAAATGGAAAATGTCATAATGCCTCTGTATCGCTTCATGGTGAGACCGCACCTTGAATACTGTGTACAATTCTGGTCACCGCATCTGAAAAAAGATATAGTTGCGATGGAGAAGGTACAGAGAAGGGTGATCAAAATGATAAAGGGAACGGAACAGCTCCCCTATGAGGAAAGACTAAAGAGGTTAGACTTTTCAGCTTGGAGAAGAGACGGCTGAGGGAGGGATATGACAGAGGTGTTTAAAATCATGAGAGGTCTAGAATGGGTTAATGTGAATTGGTTATTTACTCTTTTGGCTAATAGTCTAGGGGGTACTCCTTGAAGTTAGCATGTGGCACATTTAAAACTAATCAGAGAAAGTTCTTTTTCACTCATCGCACAATTAAACTCTGGAGAATGTGGTTAGTGCAGTTAGTGTAGTTGTGTTTAAAAAAAGGATTGGATAAGTTCTTGGAGGAGAAGTCCATTACCTGCAATTAGTTAAGTTGACCTAGAGAATAGCCACTGCTATTATTAGCAACAGTAGCATGGGATAGACTTAATTTTTGGGTTCTTGCCAGGTTCTTATGGCCTGGATTGGCCACTGTTGGAAACAGGATGCTGGGCTTGATGGACCCTTGGTCTGACCCAGTATGGCATGTTCTTATATCTTGCGCATTTGGAGAAAGAGAAGAGTGAGCACCTCTGTATATGGTAGGTCTGATACTCTATAAATAGGTACCACTCTAGTGGGGCACTCTGAATTGGGGTGGGGTTTCGGGAGGTGGGTTGGGGTTAGGAATGGTGTTACATACATATTCAGAAGTATTCATAGTAAAATTGACATCAGTAAAGAATTATAGTCTTTATAAGTGATGAAAAGTCTAACAAGAGGAGTTGATTTGTACACTACCATGCTAGCTGCACTGTACAAATCTACTCCTTTTCATCAAAATTTCAACTATAAACACCATGGTTACACATGACAGGATTGTTATATCACAACTTATATTTCCAGTGAAAAAAATCATTTACGGTATCACAAGATAGAGTGCTTTTGAATGAGAACTTTTTCTCCAATATTCTGTGGTCTACAAGACATAACTAGAAAATGTTCTACTGTGGAAAATGAAGACATCTTGAATTGAGTAAATGTCAGTTTTACTATGAATACCTCTGAATGTGCTATTTCAACACCCCCCCTAACTGCAACCTGCCCTGATTCAAAGTGCCCTTCTAGAGTATCCTTTAAGATCCGGGGTCGGCGCATGCAAGACTGCCCAAAATCTGCAACCTGTGCACGCTGAGCCGCGCAGCCTGCCTCTGTTCCCTCCACCCCCCCCTGCACCTTCCCCTCCCTTCCCTTCCCTTCCCCTACCTAACCCAACCCCCCCAGCCCTATCTAAACCCCTCCTACCTTTGTTAGAAAAGTTACGCCTGCGATTCCCCGTCCCAGGAGCAGTTTCGGAGGCCTCGGCCATGCCCCCAAAATGCCCCCGGGCCGGAACCCCGCCCACGGCCCCGCCCCAGATGACGTGTGCCGCAACACGTCCCCCTCCGACACGCCCCCCCAGGAAAGCCCCGGGATTTATGCGCATCCCGGGGCTTGTGCGCGCCGCCGAGCCTATTCAACATAGGCTCGGTGGCGCAGGGGGAGCTTGGGGCAGGTTTTCCAGGGGTATGCACGTATCTTATGCACAAACCCCTTTGAAAATCTGCCCCATAGTGTATTAGACTGATCCTATACAGAGGTGATCTCTCTCGCTCTCTCTCTCTCACACACAGTAGGAAAGTTACACAGGCAACATATGTGTGTTGCCTTTGCAAAATTTGTGGTTACATGCATCAGTTTTGAAACCCAGAACGCCCATGAACTGCCCCTTTTCTGCCTCCTTATTCTGAATGCACGTACATGCATCCTTCCCAGCTTCCTAAAATGTGTGTTGCTTACGCCTATGTAGCTGTTTAATCACGAGCAACACTTTTAAAATCTACCTCTAAGACTTTTCTCCCATTCTCTGTCTATGGGAAAAATGCTTATTAAATCAGGCCAAAGTGGTATAGTGAAATTGAAAGGTGGAAAGGATCAATGTGTGGAGAGAGATGAAGAAATGGCAGAAATATTAAATGAATACTTCAATTCTGTGTTCACTAAAGAGGACCCTGGAGAAGGACCGTCGCTAGTTAACAAGAAACTGCACCACCCTAGCCCATCCCTCCCCCCCCAGATCCCGCCTAAATTGATTGATGCTTAATTGCATCTCCTTGTATAACCGCCTTGTAACTTCATTCCCTTGTATTTTGCCTTTAATCTCGTACCCATGCATTACTGCCCCGAACTTCATATCTCCTGACCTCAGTCTTTTATAACTGCTTAACCACTTCAGGTATATTATTTATAGATTCCACCTCCTCAGCCATTTTTTTTCGTATTCTCACTTTTAATCTAATACAGGTATATTATGTACATAGTTTATATTTATGGTTCTATCTATTTAAAATCCTTACCTAGGTCACCTGACCATTCTTCTACAACTCCTCCAAGTTCTGTATATCCCTGTTACATGTAACTTTATACTTCCCTCTCAGTTGCAATATATTTTATCCCCCTGTTATCTGTAAACCGATGTGATATGCTTATGAACGTCAGTATATAAAAGTTTTTAAATAAAATAAATAAATAAATAGATGTAACTCCATTTACAGTAGAAAATGTATGGGAAGAGCTGGAGAAACTGAAAGTGGACAAAGCCATGGGGCCTGATGAAGTTCATCCCAGGATACTGAGGGAGCTCAGAGATGTGCTGGCGGGTCCACTGTGTGACCTGTTAAATAGATCCCTAGAAACGGGAGTGGTGCCGAGTGATTGGAGAAGAGCGGTGGTGGTCCCGCTTCACTAGAGTAGGATCAGAGAAGAGGCTAGTAACTACAGACCAGTTAGCCTCACTTCGGTGGTGGGAAAAGTAATGGAGTCACTGTTGAAAGAGAGAATAGTGAACTATCTACAGTCGGGAGAATTACTGGTCCAGAGGCAACATGGATTCATCAAGGGAAGATCCTGTCAGACAAATCTGATTGACTTTTTTGACTGAGTAACCAAGGAATTGGATCAAGGAAGAGCACTCGATGTCATCTACTTGGATTTCAGCAAAGCTTTTGATATGGTCCTGCACAGGAGACTGGTGAATAAAATGAGAAGCTTAGGAGTGAGTGCCGAGCTGGTGGCCTGGATTGCAAACTGGTTGATGGACAGAAGACAATGTGTGATGGTAAATGGAACTCTCTTTGAAGAGAGAGCGGTTTTAAGCGGTGTACCACAAGGATCGGTGTTGGGACCGGTCCTGTTCAATATCTTTGTGAGCGACATTGCAGACGGGATAGAAGGTAAGGTTTGTCTTTTTGCGGATGACACTAAGATCTGCAACAGAGTGGACACGCCGGAAGGAGTGGAGAGAATGAGACAGGATTTAAGGAAGCTGGAAGAGTGGTCGAAGATATGGCAGGTGAGATTCAATGCCAAGAAATGCAAAGTCATGCATATGGGGAGTGGAAATCCAAATGAACTGTATTCGATGGGGGGAGAAAGGCTGATGTGCACGGAGCAGGAGAGAGACCTTGGGGTGATAGTGTCAAATGATATGAAGTCGGCGAAACAATGTGACAAGGCGATAGCTAAAGCCAGAAGAATGCTGGGCTGCATAGAGAGAGGAATATTGAGTAAGAAAAGGGAAGTAATTATCCCCTTGTACAGGTCCTTGGTGAGGCCTCACCTGGAGTACTGTGTTCAGTTCTGGAGACCTTATCTCCAAAGAGACAGAGACAAGATGGCGGCGGTCCAGAGAAGGGCAAACAAAAAGGTGGATGGTCTTCATCAAATGACTTATGAGGAGAGATTGAAGAATCTAAACATGTACACCCTGGAGGAAAGGAGGAGCAGAGGTGATATGATACAGACTTTCAGATACTTGAAAGGTTTTAATGATCCAAAGACAACAACAAACCTTTTCTGTCAGAAAAAAATGAGCAGAACCAGGGGTCACGATTTGAAGCTCCAGGGAGGAAGACTCAGAACCAATGTCAGGAAGTATTTCTTCACGGAGAGGGTGGTGGATGCCTGGAATGCCCTTCCGGAGGAAGTGGTGAAGACCAGAACTGTGAAGGACTTCAAAGGGGCGTGGGATAAACACTGTGGATCCATAAATTCTAGAGGACGTGAATGAAGAGTGGGTGGCTCGCGGGAATGACGGCTACTACCTGGAGATAATTCAATAAACATTCAATAAACATACACACGGTTAATGCGACTCCAACATTGCTCTAAGACTCCAACATTGCTCTAAGCTTCAATGGCAAGAGGAAATGTGGAAAAAAGGATTTGCATTCACAAAAAAGCGGGTAGTAGCTTGCTTGTTACGGCAGTTACTACCCCAAACCAAATAAGCCTGATACTTCACTTTCAATGCATATCCAGCATAGCTCTCTGCTTCAACGGCAGGGGAGAAAGACTGATACTTCACGCATATCCAGCATAGCTGTCTGCTTCAATGGTAGGGGAGAAAGTCTGATACTTCACTTTCAATGCATATTCAGCATAGCTCTCTGCTTCAACGGCAGGGGAGAAAATCTGATACTTCACTTTCAATGCATATCCAGCATAACTCTCTGCTTCAACGGCAGGGGGGAATGAAGAAAAGTGGATCTATATACAGACAACAACCAACATTACATAGTCTGGGTAAACAAATAAGCATGGGTGTAGCTTGCTTATTGCGGCAGTTACTACCCCTAACTACTTAAGCTAGATATTTCACTTAGATGCAGTTCCAACACTGCTCTCTACATTAATGGTGGGGGTGGAAGGGAAATAGAACCAAAAGGTTACTAAGAGCCAAGAGTAACAGATAAGTATGAGGAAAAAAAAAAGTGCGAAACTTGCTGGGCAGACTGGATGGGCCGTTTGGTCTTCTTCTGCTGTCATTTCTATGTTTCTATATAAGCCCTTTTTTCATCAGGGAAATACCTACAGTACCTGAATGTAATCTGCTTTCAAATGCCTGAAAGGCAGAATTTAAATCTAACAAATTGTTAAAGAGGGGTCAAGTTTCAAAGAGTTTAAATGCCTGAACCAGTCGTTTGGAAAATTGGACTATTGTTGAGCACCTAAATTTAGGCTTAGTTTCATTAACCACCTGAATAAACATTCCTAAAATGTGGGCTTCTATGGCAGGAGTTAGGTTGGAGAAAGCAAAATGTTTCACACTAATTTTCAGTAGGAGACACATAACTTAGGCCTGGATTTATCAAAATGCACTAAATATTGCATGCGATAGGAAAAGGGGCATGTTTTATGGTAATAGTGCACTTTGCAATAAACAGCCTATCTTAGCATAGGTATTACTGCGATAACGTTTTTGCTCTAAGTACCACAATTGTTGCAATTCCTACCTACAACCACTGGGTGGGAAGAGAGAGAGAAAAAACCTAGCTATAAGGGTCTCATACTAGGTAGGTATATATACCTCTATAGGAGGCCCACCTAGCTACTCGAGGTGAGGTTTAGGTATTAGTGTAGGGGTTAGGGGCCACTTTGACATGCAGAGTGTGACGTATGAACAGATCAGTGCACTCTTGTGAAGATTTATGACCTTCAGAGTGAGGAAACTCACCCAAAGATGAGATTTGTGCAATGTTCTCTCAGCCTAGCTTGATGGCCTCTCTACCTGGGCAAAACTGTAAGCCCAGCCCACTTGGCCAAAAATCCCACCCCTTTTTCTCATTTGCATCGCACCATGCGTTAATGTCATTTTCACATGCCTTGATAAATCACTCCGCTTAGTTCTTTGTCTTAACAATTGTGCCACTGTTTGTAGCTAGTTCATCATTTAATGACAAGATATTTCAGTACCGCTACAACTAATACTTATTACTAATTTCCCTGCCATCTATCTTATGTAGAGCATGTTTCTTACCTTTGCCAAGGTACATTACCTTAAATTTCTCTTTATTGAAACCCAACTGCTGCTTCCTTATCCAAGTCTGCTGCTAACCTTTTCACATCTTTCTTTCTTTCTTTATTTATTTATTTATTTATTTATTTATTTATTTATTTAAAGCTTTTTTATACCGGCATTCATGATAAAATCATATCATGCCGGTTTACAGAAAACAGGGGAGTGATAAACATTGAACGAAAACTGGTGTTGATATGTAGCGAAGAAGTTACAATAAACAAGGGAAAATTAGAACTTGGAGAAGAAGAAGAGTAGCTGGAACGATTTAGTCAATTACAATAAATTAATTAATTACATAGTGTTCAGATTAATTACATAGTGGATGTAGTATTTTTGGAGAAAGTTATGAGAGTCCATTGTGATTGTCAGTTGTGATCAGGAAAGGCTTGCCTAAACAACCATGTCTTTAGCCTTTTTCTGAATGTTGGTAGGCAAGGCTCCTGTCTGAGGTCGGGGGGGATGGTATTCCATAATGATGGTCCAGCGGTGGAAAAGGCCCGTTCTCTGAATGTTTGATGGTGTGTAGCTTTTGTTTGTGGAACGTGTAGGGATCCTCTGTATGCTTCTCTGATTGGTCTTGACGAGGAGTATAGTCTGAGTGGTATCTGAAGATTGAGTGGGGCTTGAGAGTAGATGGTTTTATTGATGATGGTGATGGTCTTGTGGAGTATTCTGAAGTGAATTGGGAGCCAGTGTAATTTTTTGAGAATGGGGGAGATGTGATCTCTTACATCAAAAGCATAGAACAATTGAACAATTGAACATAGAACAATAAATAAAACATAGATCTCTTACATCAAAAGCATAGAACAATTGCACACCAGTAAACTCTGTACATATCCCTGTCCTACTCTGCTATAGATACCATGGAAGCTCCAACCTGATAATTAACCCCTACTGTATTAAATCATGGTATTTGCTTATTTGTCTTTAGATTTAGTTGCAAAATGCAGTATTTATTATATTTATTCTTTTTGCATGTAGTACCTAAAATATTTCCACCATTTGTTGTTTATTATATTAGCATTTGCACTATCAGCTATACTGTCACAACAGCATACTGTATTCTGAAATGTTATAATTATTCCTGTAACACGCTTTGAACTTTCTTGTTGGCAAGGTGTGCCATAAATAAATGATGATTTGAGTTGATACAAGACTAGTGTTTTATCAGGAAAACTTGCTAGTCCACTAGAGACTAGCCACAGAAGACATGGAAACTACCACATGAAAGGCATATCATCAGGAAAATAGTTTATTATTTTTAAGACTTTGTAAATCAATAGCTTGTTTCTATATCATCTAAAATTGTTAGCATTAGATTTAGAATGATTGTGATATTAATTTCACGTGGAATATTGTAGCATGGAAGTAAGCTAAATATATGCTCAGTCCAATGACCATAGTAGACTACACTCTCCCAGAAGAGGTGCACTTGTGCAAGAACCATTTATCATTCAGGAAGGGCATAACAACTTAGCTATTCAGGACATTTTATCCTTAAATGATTCCATAAATTAGAAAGCGTTGGGGCTTAATGTAGAATTATTAATACTGTATATTCATTTTTTTTTGGTGGGAGTTAGGGAATTCATTATGGGTATATATTTGTTTTATCTTGTTCTGTTGGGATCTGCTGGACTAGAGCAATGAGACTTGCCAGTCATAGCCTAGCTCTCCATACTACTGGTTGGAGTGCCCCTGAAAGGACCAGTGCTTTACATTTCAGCTGTGTGAAAAACTGCAGTCAAGTAATTTTCTGAATTGCTCAGCTATAGGCTGTACAGTGTATGAAATGGTCATGCTCCTTTGTAAATAATTGTCGGAACTGGAGAGGTTTGAAGCAGTGACTGGCCAGAAAAGCAGGATGGTGCTCTTCTAACGGGGCTAAAGCTTCAAGACAGGGAAAGCTGAGTTGTTGGAGGGAATGAGCCTGATGCAGGATCTAATAACCACACTTCTTGGTAACTTGATTGGGCCATTGGCCTTGAAAAGTGGTTGCTGGAATCAGGAAGGTGATCTGGCAACTTGAAGGATACTTAACCTGACATCCAGGGTAGTTTATTTTTGAAACCGGAGTAACACATCCATTTACCAATACAGTACTTATATTTCGATTGGACCTGTTTTTACTAAAATGATTTGCTATTTTCCTTGTTAATGCCAGACCAGCCCTGGGCTGGCTCTCAACCATGGGAGGCCCAGAGCTATCTCTCAGGCCCCCTACACTTTGGGAAAGGCCTCTGGGTCAGGAACCTGATAATATTCTAGATTAAAACCATTTTATAGATGATCAAATATAGAAATAGTAAGCTTTCTACAGCAAGAACAAATATATAGGAGTAGGTTATGCAGCAAAATGATTATTAAATGAATACTTCAAACTTCTGTACTTACCCTGAAAGTCAGCATGGCTGAAATGTTCCCCTTGTGGGTGTACAGTGTTAAAACACAGCACAATATACCTTTTTCAAGAGAAAATAACCTTTTAACAAATGTAGTGGTCATAATTTTGGATTCTATCATGCAACAAAATCTGTTTATTCTGCTTCTGGTAGTGCTGTAACCCCTTGCTGCTGTAACCTACGTCTTCCAGCTGCTCCCTGATCGCCTTAGCAGAGTGATTGGGAGGAAAGGAGGCAGGGGAGCAGCTAGGAGGCTGCTGAATTGCAGAAAAATCCTTTTTATTGAAAAGTTTGCTCATGTAACAGGCAATTGGTGACATTTTGGAGGATTATATGCCTGTCTGCAGGGAGGTGGGGGCTGGTTTCAGTCTTGTTCACTTTTGAGTAAAAGTTCTTTATTTATTAAGGAAGATAGATAAGTCAGTGTTTCCCAGCCCTCTCCTGGTAGCAAACCTCCCCAGTCAGGTTTTCAGGAATATCACACTAAATATGTATGAGAATCATTTGCATACATTGAAACCCACTGTATGCAAATCTACCTCATGCATATTCATTACGGATATCCTGAAAACCTAACTGGTTAGATGTGCTTCCAGAAGAGGGTTTCCTAACCATCTGTAGACATTAAAACACTCCTTTGCAGATTATTACAAAACTATATATTTCTTACTTCCACAACATACATTTACTAAAAGAAACCAACAGATTTTTAAAACAGCTACTGGAGCATTATTTGCAGAGAGGAATTTTATTTTGAGCCATAGCTGCTTGCTCAAAGGGGAAATATGTTCATCTCTGTACCCAGTTTCCTTTCTTACCTTGCATAACTGTAAGATTTCAATGCTTTGGTGTAGATGTGGCAGAGGGAAAATGCAGTTAAACAGACAGAGGCCCTTCCAGAAAATCCCTTCCCTTTCAAACTCCACTCTTCCCTTTCCCTTTCAAACTCCACCCTTCCCTTTCAAACTCCACTCCTCTAACAGACCAACGAGAGATATCCACAAAGGCACTCTGAAATTTCCCCCTACTAAAGCCACTCGCCTCTCTACGACCAAAGACAGAGCTTTTTCAATTGCAGGCCCAGCTATCTGGAACAATATCCCAGCAAATCTCAGATTGGAACCCTGCCTCTTAACCTTCAGAAAAAGACTAAAGATGTGGCTCTTTCACCAAGCCTTCCCAGATCCACCGGATAATCACTAGTTTGAGCCTCACTTCTTACAAGGACCTTGACACACTTCCTCCTGAACAATGGACACTGGCATTTCCTGGTTAAAGCATATGCTCTAACCCGTTAAATTATTCGTATCATGTTATATTTATTCTACCTGCCTCTATCTTCCTTCCAGCTTGTCTTTAAGCCTCCAAGTTTTCCATACCTTGTTGATTGTAACTTTGACTTATTCCTTTTCCTTTGTTATCTATTATTTACCAGAATTGTTACCTCAGTTTTTACCCTTTGTTAAAATGTAAACTGATCCGATATGGTTATCTACTATGAAGGTCGGTATAGAAAACTGCTAAATAAATAAAATAAATAAATAAATAAAATGGAAACTACATTTCAGAAGCTAACGACTGGAGCGTTTAGGTTGGGGAGCATTGATTACTGTTATTTTAAGAATATTTCTTTTAGCAATTGTAGTCACTGGGCCACATAGTTATGTCCCAGAGTGAGAGGAACCGCTGTGTTTAGGGCCTTGATGTTGGCATCCCACAGATGGAGAATGCTCAAGGTGTGTGTGTGTGTGGGGGGGGGGGGGGGGGGGGGGGGGGGAGGGGAAGGGGAATGTTTTCAGTTGAGAGAGAGGAGTCCTGGTGTGAGAGTGGACTGAGAAGTGGCATGCTGAAAGTGCTTAGGAAGCAGTTATCGAGCCCCACTGGGTCTCTACTAAACATATTTGTAGGGGGGGACAGAAGTAGATTTGCTTGGGTGCAGGTCCCCCGAGTGAGAGGCATCGACAGTGAAGTCCTGATTCTTTAAAAACCTGTGACGCCACTTTGAAGTGTGGATTTTTTGTCTTAGCCCCCCATAGGAGGTAAGATATTCCTGTTCCTATTCCTGGTTTTGTTTTGTTTTCTCTCGGGAAAGGACCCTTGGGCCCCATGGAAGGAGAACTAGAACCGGAAAAGGAGAAAGGATGCTTTTCCCAACTTTAATGATGCCAGGCTTTCTCCCTTTTGATTTTAGGTAAAGGAAGTTTTTATCCACCCTTCCTTCCTCAATTTTGGTTATATTGTGAAATTAACTTTTTATTTTATAGCTTTTCAAAATACATATCTCAAGATAAACTTGAAAAAACCCCCCAAACTATAAAAAAATGAAAGAAAACAAAATAGAACAAAATTAATGAATAAAGATAATTGCTCACAAATCAAGTCCACAATTTAGAAGAATCCAGGAACACAAGCCAATAGGTAAATATAGATTATTCCTGACTAAGAAAAAAAAGGGCATAGCAGTTAGCTCCTAGGACTACTAATTAGAACGCAGTTCAAAATTACACTTGCATATCACGTATAATAGCAGGAGGATCCAAACTTACAAATTTATCAGCAAGAAATAAAAGAAAGCTGGCTAGGCACATAGAAAACATACATAATGACCATTATATTTAACGCAGTATTTGCATAGGAACTTAAGAAAAAACTGTGCCTCCAGTTGAACCTAGGTGTCAACAAAATAAACTGTTTTCATTTCCATTGAGTAGATCTAGCTACTTCAGGAAAAGCCATAGCTTAACTTCACATTGTAACAGGTGAATTTTAAAAGCCTGGCACATGCCAAAGCCAGGAGATATGTGCACAAGTCGGGCCAGTGCATGCCGAATGGATTTTAAAAGCCGCCCGAGTACGTGCATACTTGCCGCTATGTGCACAAATGAAAAGTTCCGAAAAAGGGTATGGGCGTGGGCATTCCTGAATTCCACATTGAAATCTGCATGTAAATAATTTGCGCGCACAGGCGCGCGCCAGGGTCCCTTGCCATACAACTTTATTTCTGCTATGGATGATGCACAAGTTATAAAATAAAGACAAAGAGGCAGATCAGCAGGGTTTTAAGGGTCGAGGGTAACAGGAGAAGGGAAGTCCTACTCCTTACCTGGGTGAACTAGAACTGAACTGGGCAAACAGATAATGGCGTCGGCGCACGTATCTTTTAAAATCCCCCCACCTACGTAGTAGAAGTGGCATTTGTGCTCATAAGCGTATGTCCTACTAAAATTGCACACACGTGTGCGTGGGCAGGCAGTTTTATATCATGCTTACATATAAGCGCATATGTTATAAAATGGCCACTTCCTAGGGTGCGGGCCGACGACCGCGTGCATATGTGTACCTGCGCACCTGTTTAAAAGTTACCATCTAAGAAAATAAGACCACAATGCCTGCAGTACATTTTGAGAAGCCAGTCTCTATCAGATTCTAATACCAAAGTGACCAACAGTGTAGAAGGTTTAGCCAAGACTGTGTCAGATGTCTCAAAAATATCAGTCTATTTTAATTGGAAGAAAATATTTGTAAAAGATGGAGGAAGGGTTTCATATATATGAGTTTTAAACCCCCGCCAGGGTGAACTGAATTTGTGTATATATAATCATAAACCAAACCTCCTCCATCCAGTATTTTTGTTGAAATGTGTGCAACAAGATGAAACACCTCTTCAATTGAAGAGCGCACAATGGCGTCTTGAAGAAAGAGAATAATATCACAGACGGCTTTGGTACACCAATTGATTTAAAAACAGGATAACATCCCCTGAGGAAAGGTCCTTTCAAGGACCAGAAACGTGGCTACGTCGGGTTGTCAACTTTTACCAGATAAGTCGGGACTTTTAAAATATATCTGATAAAGTCTGTTGTCAATGACATTTAAAGGAAAAGAAAAAAAGTGAAACAAAAAATTACACAGGTGTTTCATCTTGTTGCACACATTTCAACAAAAATACTGGATGGAGGAGGTTTGGTTTATGATTATATATACACAAATTGAGTTCACCCTGGCGGGGGTTTAAAACTCATATATATGAAACCCTTCCTCCATCTTTTACAAATATTTTCTTCCAATTAAAATAGGCAGGCTACTTCGGGTCATACACAGGCTCGGTAGCCTTCAGTGAATAGTTGCGGTATTTGGAATGAGATGATTCACGGTTGGTGAGCAATAAAGATTGAATGTGATTTGTTTAGTATCTTATAATTCCCCAAAACATTTTTTGGTGCTTTTTGAATTGGGTATCTCTCGAAAATATCAGTAACATCCAAGGAATTGTTCGAAATAGAAAAAAGTCCTTGGAATTTATTAATTTCATTCTTTGCAGTGGAAGATAATAAATCTAGACTATAGGTGTTAATGCAGCTTCGTGAACCTTGAGAATTTCCAACAAATATCATCTGAACATATCTTTGGCAGGAACCATGGGAACACAAGGAAAATTTATAAAGTACAAATTTCTGCACCTCAAATTTCTCCAAATTTTCTACTTTGTTAGACAAAAAAACTATTGTCTTTAATCAGTTTATCCTGAAGAGACTTGATATGGGAAAGAATGGCCTGAACGTCAGTAATTTGTTTAACCATTTCAGCTTTAGATTTTTCTATCGCTTTAACACATGTGTCCAAGGCACTATTTCTCACAATTAAAGGAGAAACTTGACCTTACCCAAACCTTCAGTGGCTTTCCATATGGACTCAAGAGTAAATTCAGTTGGCCCCTTCATTTTAAAGCTCCCCTGCAAAAGTAGTCTGCCCAGCCATTGCAGTCATTTGACTAAAACCACCAGGATCCTCTGACTGAGCCCACACAGCCTCCGAGCCCATGAAGATATCTTCACCAGCAAACATGTGTTCCCTGCTCCAAATAGTCTCTGGACTAAGAGATACAAATGATCCTGGGGGAAGGCGGAGGCAAATCCTCCCCTCCCACACTTCCCAGCGGATTTCCCATTGGCAGCACCATTCCCCAGAGAACGTGGACATCCACAGGACCTTGTGGTGAGGAGGCTGATGAGGCAGCAGGGAGCTCCGAATCTAATCTTCCTTTTTGTCCCATATTTGAAGTAAAAGTAAGTAGTAAACCACGAGGAAAGAAGTTTCATGACTAGCTGCCTGCTGCCATCTTGGATTCCTAGAAAATATTGTGAAACTAATTTTTATTGTTACCATTTACCCAAATTCCCAAGGGTCCAGGGGCTCAGTGTGTAATATCGTGGAAGGAGTTTGGAAGTCTCTAAACCAGAGATCCATTGACCCTGGAAAGCTCACTGAAGGAATGAGAGGAGGAGAACAGAAGTTGAACTTCAAAAAAGACCAGTGGCACCCATCTGGTGTTATACAGAAATGTATCATCTGAATATTGAAGAGACGCGTGGAGAGGTACTCTGCAGGTATCATCAAGAACAGTGAGATAAATGGAACAGAAGTAAGAAGTAAATTCTGTACATTTGGATAAAGGTATGAGAGATGGGACTTTACGTAATGTTATCTAAATTGTAATTAAGAATCCTGTTGGCCAAATTTTGGGAGAGAACATTACAACTACCCCTATGATTGGACAGGATCAGGAATGAAAGAACAAATTATAAAGTCATAGATTTATTTAGCACCAATAGTGTAAATGGACCGCATTGAACAAGGAATTGTAAATGAACATTTTCATCAACTCAATCAATGATCAGTAAAGTTAAGTTGGACTCACCATCACTTTTCAGAGTGATTATTACTATGATGTTTAAATATTGGTTTAAAAATGCTCAGGGTCCTGGAGATAAGTCGTCCCCCCCGACAGAAAATCCTGGACTCAGATGGGCTTAAATGACAGTAAAGGAAGTTAGAACAGCAGAAACCTTTAAATCTAACGGTGACTCTTGGGGTCCTGTTGTGAGACATCAGCCAGGGTTTACATAGTATTTGTAGGAGGCCAGTGAGGATAATCTCTATCTCCTGGTGAAATTGTAGTTCTTAGGAGGATTAAGGATTATGAATTACAACACTATATTGTTCCTACTCCAGTGAAACAAACTCCAAGGTTGAAACTGCGAGTATGTATGGAGGATATACTTCCTGGTAACTGTAGAGCAGAAAGGATTCACTGGGTTGTACCCATGTGAGAGGGGAGAAACTTTCAATAGAAAGTGAAAAAGAAAACTAGTTCCTTGGAAAAACTAGAGAGATGTGGCATGTTTCAAAATTCTGAGTGGTTTATCTGAAGCTGGAGTAAGTTGATAAATGAATTTTCTATTGAACTGAGAATTGTGATCCCAAAGCTCCAAGGAATGCCAAAACTAAGATAAGTCCTTAAAGGAGAGGGGTTTAGCGAGATCTGTGATCTCATAAAGCCTGGGAGAAGCAAAATGCTATTAAAACCCTAAGCTCTTTTTTTTGAGAATATGATCTGGAACTTGAAAGTACAGTAAAATTTGCACGCTGAAACTGCGAATCTGAACCCAAAAGCTTAGCTCAGTTCTGTGAACATTAAATAAGTCAGACCAGTTTGAACCACATTTTTTTTGGAGTGTGTGCAAGTTATTACGGTGTCTTGTCTCCACTAAAATCAAATACCGCAGAGAGGACTGATTTGGTAAGCTTTTGCTTTTAAATGCTTTCACCCCTGGTCCAGTACAGCATCTGATTGACCACTTGTTAAAGAAAACATTAGACTGTCAGGAATTGACCCCCCCCCCGAATAAATGGGTTACACAAGCATCCCTCGCTTAAGATCTTTGTAGTGAGCTTCTTGCATCTCCTCCACAGTGTGTTATTTGCCCTGGATCCTATGTTGATTGAACTGAGGAACAGATGAAAGGTTAACCATACAGGAAGTGCAAGATAGGAGAGAGTGTCAGAAGTGGATTGCAGAGAGATGTTAGTTGAATTCAGTTGCAAATGTAGAGTAGAAAGTTCCCCTCTCCCCACCCCATAATTTATATTCTTTGCTGGAATTAGGTTAGTAGCTTTCCCAGTACACAACTGTTTTGGAAAAGTCTCAGATTGCTGTAATTTTTTTTTGTCTTTCAAGATTAAATATTTTATCTCATTTTACAGCTTGCAGCCCACATGTGTCTTTAGTGTTTGCACCTGCAATAAAATAGCTTATTTTTATTCCAGAGAAGCAATTTGAGAGGAGTGTAACCCACACCAATAAAGAGAGGTTGATAGCAGGATATTTTTCATTTTAACAAAATTTTCTGGCAGCAAGCAAAGCTATGAAGATCTAGTATCATACTAGTGCTAGTCTTTTCCTTGATACAGCACTTAGGAGTTGGACTGCATGAACCTACGGACAAGCTCTTCAATATCACACATTCAAATATGTAAGAAGAAGAAAGATGAGATGTAGATAATTAGTTTACCTGGGTAACAATGAGGTTGGATTATTGCTCGCCCCACCATATCTCCGTGAGTGTGGCTAAAAGCATGCATGCAGATTGACAGTGCGCCTGTTTTTAGCTGCACTGAAAGTGAGCAGCACTGTGGACGGGTTTGGGGGTGGGGACAGGAAATTGGGCATAGGGATTTAATTTTAAAAATTCCTGTGCACGCTCCCAGGCACTTATTTAGCAGCTGCTTCAGTGCAGGTGCAAAGCAGACAAGTACCTTGCACCCGTGGCATAAGCAGCAGACCACAAATTTTATAAGGGAAACCCTGCAGGGAGTTTCCCCTTGAAAATTAGCTGGCAGGCTCCCCATGGGATTTAGTTATTGACCCCTCCTCCCCTCCCAGTACCAGTTTTCACTGTGTTATGGCTTATATCAGTGATCTTCACTATATTTCAAGCCAGGGCCACTTTGGCTAGAAAACTTCAACGTGAGAGTCAAAATTGTTGCTGGAAAAAATAACTGGCAACTCTGGGAAAGGAGGGTTCCCTTCCAATGATATGGCTGGCCTGCAGGGTCCTTCTCTCCGATGTGGTTGACCCTGCTGCTCATGCGCATTCGTGACTTGTGTAACTAAAACAGTCTTGCCCCTCTCCCCCCCCCCACCGCAACACTTTCTCTCTCCCCAGCAACTCTCCTCCACACACACTTTCCTTAATATACTCTCCCGTAAATCCCATCCCAGCCAGTCTCGACCTCCCCACCTATTTCTCCCACCATTCAGCCTTTACCAAGCCTGTCCCCACCTCCATCCTCCCCCCAAGCCTGTTTTAACGCCTTCCCCCCTTCCCTCCTTGTCCAGAGATTTGCTGACTGGGCCATCTCCTGAACAATTCTGTTTTCTTTTGGCACCACATGGCTGTCGGTGAGTTTGAGTCGCCTGTTGCCAAAAGTCCTTGCAGTCTCGACAGAATAGCACAGGAGTTCGGGCACCGCATGTCTCAGAACTCACCGAGAGCCACGCAGCAGCTCGGGCAGAAAACAGAAGGCTTGCCGTCAGCAAAGCCTCCAGAGAAGGCATGGGGAGAGTCTAGGTTGGGTGAAGAGTCGGGATGCTGCGCTGGGGGGGGGGGGGGGGGGGGTGAGGGTGTCAGTGGGAGCAACCTCTGGCTCCAGGATCTCATACCGAAGGACACTGGCCTACATGTTTAATTTCCGATAAAATGTTATCCTTTTGCCTGCTTGTAGACTCATAAACATTAAACAAAAATTCTGTAGATTTTACCTTTTTTTTTTTTTTTTTTTTTAAATTAAAATACTGTCTACTGGGGGAAGAGGTTGGGAGAAGGGGACTGGGGAAATGTCAAAATTAATCCACTTTTTGTGCTGCGTCTAAAGTACTTTTATTTTCAATGCGAAGAGCAAAGCAGCTGAGGAGTAAAATAAGCTTAGTCCAGAAGAATTGTAAATGTGTGTCATCAATAATAGAAGTACAGTTACAGAGCTTTTTGAATTTGTGTGAGATTGGTGGTTTCAGCTCTAGTGGGTCAAAAAGGTTAGAAATAGCTTTCTAATAGTATGTGTTGCCTAAGACAAGCAATCTTTTTCAGCGTTAATAGCAGCAAAATCGTACAAATTGTGGACGTACGGTAGCTTCTTTCAGGTTTGTTTTGAGTGCTGGAAAGTGGTAATGGAGGGGAGAGAAAATGTCTCAGGAACGAGCTGTTCAATAGAAATAGGTTAATTTATATCCGGGGGGGAGGGGGAAACGGATGACATTTTTTGTAGTTTCCTTTTAGATGGGCACGGGTGGGGCTGGAAATGGTTAATAGTATTTCAAAAGGCCAAAGTGTGTTTTTGTTTCTCTGATATAAGTGAAAATCCTCTTTGGCCCTAGGGGTTGCCAGAATGCCAGGAGGCTGTCTCCCCTGCCACCTGTCTCCCTTCTCACCTAGCCATCACAGATATATTTTCATTTCTAAAAAGGCTGAACGTTAAGAGTTTTGCAGTCTAATGTGACATCTTTCCTTATGTATGTCCTGGAAGCCTGGAGAAAGGATCCTCAGTTCCTTTCCAAAAGCCCTGCTTCATCTGGTATTAGGTAAGAGGGAACGTGGAAGAATCTTATATATGTGAAGATTTTGTGAGATGTTGGCAGTTGCTTGTGGGTATGCTAGTCTTCAGTTTTGTTTTTTTTTCGCAGAACCTCACTACGCTTGATGTCCGTCTATGTCCTAGGTCTCCTGACTCTAACTTTAGTAAATGCTTCATAAATCTGTGTAATAGCCCAAAGCAAAGCGTTGTGGTGGCCCTGCTAGTCCGTTTGCATGAATTGTAAAGTTTCACTGTCTGCGGCCTCTGTCAAACTTGCATTCAACCTCCCAACCCACCCTTTTGCAGGGCTAAAATGGCCTATGCAGGCAACCTAACACATGGCTGATTCTAACCCAGTGCAACCGTGCTGTTTCCTCACCAATCTCTTGAAGAGAGAGTATGGGCCGGATTTTAAGAGGTACGCGTGGGCGTAGATTTGTGCGTGCAAACCGGCGCGCACAAATCTACCCTAAATTTTATAATATGCGCACGCAGCCACGTGCATGTTATAAAATCCGGGGTCGGCGCGCGCAAGGGGGTGCACACTTGTGCACCTTGCGGGCGCCGAGCCCTAGGGGAGCCCCGATGGCTTTCCCTGTTCCCTCCGAGGCCGCTCCGAAATGGTAGCAGCCTCGGAGGGAACTTTCCTTCCCCCCCCCCCACCTTCCCCTCCCTTCCCCTACCTAACCCGCCCCCCAGCCCTACCTAAAACCCCCCCATACCTTTGTTTTGCAAGTTGCGCCTGCCTCTGGGGCAGGCGTAGGTTGCGCGCGCCAGCGCGCAATCCCCCGGCCTAGAGGCCCTACAAAGGCCTCTGACCATGCCCCCGCCCCGGACCGCCCACTCTCCACCCCTTTTTTCAAGCCCCAGGACATACGCACATCCCGGGGCTTTTGCACATCGTCGGGCCTATGCAAAATAGGCTTGGCGTGCGTAGGGCTTTTAAAATCTGCCCCTATATTCCTCTTGAAAGTCAGTCACAGATGGATTAAGTTTAGCTCAGTAAAAAGGTATCTCCTAATACAACATGTTTGTTGACCCTTGTTGCTATATAATAGTTCCACAAATTTACCAAGTTAGCTTTAAGACGATTTTACAGTCCAACAGGTCCGCCCCGTGCCTTTAACTGGGGTAGGTTTGATGGGGCACTGCTGCTCAGGCTGAAAGGCGTTTCTTTTTCATATATTTTATTTATTTAAATTTACATTTACTAATCACTTCTACGGGCAGCTTATAGAGACTTATAGTTACACATATTGTAAATTCACTAACAGTTCAGCTGCATAGATGGCTAATTTACTTTGAAGCGCACTAAGCTTCAGCAAGTGCGTGGAATGTGGAAACATCCGGCGTTGGGAGATTCCATGGGTGCGTAGTCCTTAAGGAATGATGGTTCAGGTCCATCCCCCCTACCCGATGTATCTGTAGGGGGGTTTGTTAAACGAGGGGAGTCAAGGAAAGGCAACATTCGCTGCTGTGGCTCCACAGGTTCCAGGAGGGGAGGAGTCATTTGCCTTTCCTTCTCCAGAAGAGAGTGCATGCCCTCCCTCTCTCAGGCCCATGCAATAAGGCACCATCAGCAGAACGCACAGTTTTACCTGCACTTGAATGCACGTTTTGTGGCAGTAAACCCATCGCTGCCAATGCAGGAAGGAGTTTTAAGGGCACAAAAGCGTGCGCATGAAACCGTGCGCCCAGCTCAGTGCCCTCACATGGAAATCCCATGCAAACGAAGACAATAGGCATTAAACCCCTCCCCCCCCGTCCCCGCCGATGCAGAGAGGTGCGTCAATGTTCTTAACATTGGAAAACTTTACTCATGGTCAGAGGTGGAGTAAAGTTTCTGGCACTGATGTGCTGGCTCTTTGATACTTCTGCTACTCAGTTATTACAGTTTTAAAGAAATGGCAGTAAAATCACAAACACTAGAAGAGTTTCCTGGTAGTATATGGGGAGGGGGGGGGAAGTGCACTCTCTCTCCACCCCCAAAAAGAAGTCACAATCTGTTCTAGAGCAAGGCACACTTCTTGTGCTTGCGATGGAGGGGCTGGTGTGCCATAGTCCCGGGTCCTTCACTGCCGCTGCTGCTGCTGTTGCAATTCCTGACCCACCATGGCCCGGAACCAGTGCTTTCCTGCTTGGCCACGACCCAGCAGGATGGCCCTTAAAGGGGAAACGTCTCCCTCATTAAACAGCAGCAAGTAAAAAAAAAAGAAGTCTTATGATGCTTGCAATAAGAAGTGCAATGAGAGACACACAAAAAAAAAAAAATCAGGGCTGCCAGGCGCTCGCATGGGCCTATTCCTGTCTTGTCCTGCAGCTCACTTAGCCTACTACAGCAAGAAAAAGATGAAATCAGCAAGGCTTCCAACCCCCCAAGAGTTAAATGTGCATTCAGCCTGTGCTGAGCACACATTTTAACTCTGTATGCACTAGGGATGTGCTTTCGTTTTTAATGACGTAGGCAGTGTCTGTGACATTGCCTGTTTCATTTCATATTGTTTCTAAATTGAAAGGATAAAAAAATTCACTAAATTTTGTGTTTTTTAAATTTAAGTTTGTGCGCACTATTATGATTCGCATATAGACTAATTTTAAAACGAGAGCGCATGCACCCATACACATGCGTATGGGAACACGAGTGGACATAATGCTGGGATTTTAAATCATGTGTGCACTTATATGCATATGATTTAAAATACATTAAGTATGCTCCTAATTTTAAGCAGTTACTCAAGCAAATGTACTTCACATATCTTCCTTAGGGCTTTGTCAGCTTTAACGCGCATAGGTAAGCGGATTTTAAAGCATGCTCACGTGAAGGATATTCCCAGATTTTCCAGTTAGTCCACCAGTATCCCCAGTCAATCTCAAGGCCATCCAGACCCCTCTGGTTCTTCATCCTGCACTACCCACAGTTGACCCAGACCCCTCACCCTGTCGTGTTAGACCTAAAACGTAAGATCAGCAGACAGTAGGTAGTAATTATATGCAGCTAACAAGCTGCCTTATGCTGTGGCCTCCAGTCTTAAAATACAGATTTACATGCATGACTGTTGGCCCCGCCCCTTTTCTGGCCCTTTTTTTTTTTTAGCTCACACATGCGCACCTACATGTGTAATTCGCAGGTTTTAAAATCCACGTTGCTCACGTGTGTTATGCTGTGCGTTATGCCTGAAACAGGATTTGCGCGTAACATTGCAAATCCCGTTTTGTGCAGAAGAGGGGGAGAGAGGGGAGGGAAAGGGGAGAAGAGGGGAGAGAGAGAGAAAGAGTGCCTCTGGGGAGGCACACATATTAATCAATTTTTTATACCACTGTAGGATTGGCAGCTAGTAACTAGGGGTGAGGTTTTGGTGGTGGCCTAGGTTTTGGGAGGCAGTTTTATATGTACAGTCAGAGGTACGAACAGCACAGTACACAACAGTGAAGATTTGTTGGGATTTGGAGTGAGGAAAGGTACACGAAGATGAGATTTCTACAATGTACTTTAGGTATAATTGCCCCCAAAACCTAAGTCACCACCAAAACCTCACCCTGAGTTACTAGTTGCCCATCATACAGTGGTATGAATAGTTTACTTATATGAGAGCCTTATAAAGTGTCTCTCTCTCTTTCTCATTTTTTATTATGGGGGCTATTCTTGCAAAATGATAAATCTAGGTGAAAGTGACTTACACTTTCTCAAGGCCTGTTAGTGGCAGAAAGAGGTTTTGAACCTTGGCTTCACTGAGGGCTCAGCCCATTGCTCTAACCACTAGGCCACTTCCTCCTTAAACCCAAAGGCCTCTGTTGCCTGTGTATGAAATCTGTATAGTTCATCCTTCACACCAGGGACACCACTGAGGGAGGGATTTACTAATAGCAGTTGGTAACAGTCCTGTGAGGAATTCAGTCCTGGATTAGGAGGAGAATACCTGCCGAACAAAGATCACATTTGTTCAAGTCCGTGTTGTGGCAGTGTAGAGGGGCCTAGTGACCTTGAAAATAATAATTCACAAGTGCTTGAATCACCTCGTACCGGTGAGGTGCAGTGCCCTGAGTGAGGCTCTGCATTCCTGTCCATTGCCATTCAGCTTTCGGTGGCCATTAATGTCCTCACTTTTATAGTTACCATTAAGACTTTTTGAATGAAATATTGTAACATATGCCTTTCCATACACTACATCTTTCAGCTAACTTCAGTAAGCAAAGGAAATTCACCAGATGAAATCTAAAACATCATTTTCTGTGCTTCACAAGCTTTTTTTTTTTTTTGCCTTCTCATGGTATACAACATTCAAGTCACCAAGTCAAAATTAAAGAAAATATTTTTTTGCCTTTGTTTTTCTAGCTTTGCACAGTCCGTATCCTGAAAGCATTATCCATTAGTGAAAGAACAGGAGGCCAGAAAAGCAGTGAAGTGGCACATTTTTGAAAAGCGGCAGTTACCTCTAGACATTGCGTTGTAGGTTTCTAGTCGAACTACTCAAAAATGTATTTTAGGATGTGAATCTGGGACTCTTGAGAGTATTTTTCATGATATGGAGGAAAGCCTAGCCTCTTTAAGCCTTTGCTTTGCCTCTTTCTTCTCTTTCACATTTCCTTGTAATTATTCTCTAGAAAACTGATATACTAGTGCATGCGTGAGCAATTTTATTATTTTGGAAGTGTTGTAATGAGACAAGGAATCTAGGGATTTGAAAGGCAAAAGGGTGTGTGTGCGTGTGTCAGTTTTAATCATCAGGAGACGCTTCGCACCCTTTTTGTTTTTGCTGTTGGAACCTTTATCCTGTCTGATTATTTTCATTGTTTTTTTTTTTTTTTTTGAGTGGAGGTGAAGAGAAAGAGGGGTAAGGGTGGCAGTGTGAAATAGGACATAAGGAGAACTGCAAAGAGGTTAGTCGGTAGGCAAGGAAGCATACCACATGGGGTTGACCCCAGTAATATGATGCAGTTAAAAAGAACAGTTTGAATTAATTGTACTGCGATTATAGTTGAAATGGCTATATGCAAAGATCTGTGTGGTTATATAACAAGGATATTACTGCACATACTTCTGGTTGTGTGAATTGGCTTCTTGGAGGAATGCAGAAGATATAACATTTTTAGATTACATAGAGGACGGTGTGATGATAGGACAATGAAAAAATGTATCACTTAACAAGGTTTGCATTATTCAGAGTTATGCCCATACAAGTAAATGTTCTAATCCCTTGCCAGCATGTTGCCTTGGCAACCAGTTACCTGCACACCTGCTCTGTGACTACAAGGAAAAGGGCATGCATGGTTGCTGGCCACATTTAGTATTGAAGTGGAAGCTAAAATCCAACAAAATATTAATATTTAATAGTGCAATATATTATCTAGTCAATTGTTCTGTTCAGTTGCAAATTTTTATTTCAATTAGAAAGGCTTCAGCCTGAAAATACCCCTTTAGTATATACAATCCAAGAAAAGAAAGCAAACATCAACAACAAAAAACAAAACAAAAGAATTTAAAAATCAATGTATATAATTTTGAAATATTTAAGTGATGCTTTCTGACAGTATGCTTTGATAACAATGGAGGTAATTTTCAAACTGTTCACTTTTGGTGCAAAGTTCACGGGTACAAGTACCCGTGGACTTTTATTTATTTATTTTATTTATTTTTAGTTTTTTTATACCGATTTTCCTGCATAAAATGCATATCAAACTTTGCATCTGCTTTTTCTGTGGGTAGAATTTTTATGGAAAATAACCTGCATATATTTGTAAATACAATCTACACTTATTTTCTGATCCCACCCAAAGCACTTATATATTTATTCATTGGACTTATAAAGTGCCTCCTCCCGCAGGTCTACAAAGTGATGTACAACTGAACATTAACTGTATAGCAAAATAACAAAATGACAAACATATAATAAATCTAAAAAAAATCTTTCATAAATAACCAACTTATACATTGCTTGTGGAATGCGGCATATCCATCCAGCAAACGAAAATTTATTGGCAAAGAATTTCAAAGTGTTGGACTGGCACAAGAAAAACCTCTTTGGTCAGTTTCAGCTAATCTAGCTACAGAAATTGTGAGCAAGGCTTGCAGTGAGGAGCATAAAAGTCGATTTGGTTGATAACTAGAGATAATATTAGACAAATATTGAGGAGCACAACCATAATGATACTAAATATTATACACAGCAGTTTGAATTCTCTTCTACAAACAATGGTTAGCCAATGGAGTGTGTTAAGCAATTTATTTTTAAAATATTTGTTAATTGCCTTACTGATTACACCTCCCAAAGCAATGGTTGTATATGATTATGACTTTTTGTATTAATGATTAAATGGACAGCAGTATTTTGAATCAGTTGAAGCCTATGAATTTAATATCTTAGAAAACCCAATAATTTATAGTAGTCCAGCTGCATGATAATGAATGTACTATAGTGCAAGGTTCATCCTGACCAAAGTAATGGCGGAGATATTTTATATTCCGTAAATGGAATTTTTCTGTATTGTGAGCTTGGAGTCTAACCATATACCCAGAACTTTAATTTCCTCACTTGGGGAAATTGGATTGTCTAATTGCCAGTATGGTTCTTTTTTAAAAGCATGATTTAGCTTTTAGTTTGTCTGCCATTACTCAGCTCTCTGCAAGCAGCAATTTACTTACATTACAAAAGCACATTGATTTGGTATCCCAGGAACTATATATGAAACCCCCTCTTTGACTGATACTCAGAATATAGGGGCCACTAATGTTCCAGGGTCATTCTTATCTTCCCGGACCTCTAATTCTTCCTTCCATGTACAGGGTTCTACTGTTGGGGAGGAGGACAAGCCTCTAGGGCAGGGGTGGGCAATTCCGGTCCTCGAGGGCTGCAAACCAGTCGGGTTTTCAGGATATCCTTAGGGGCGGATTTTAAAACGAGCGCGAATAGCCTACTTTTGTTTGCGCTCCAGGCGCAAACAAAAGTACGCTGGATTTTAGTAGATACGCGCGGAGCCGCGCGTATCCGCTAAAATCCTGGATCGGCGCGCGCAAGGCTATCGATTTCGTATAGCCGGCACGCGCCGAACCGCGCAGCCTACCCCCGTTCCCTCCAAGGCCGCTCCGAAATCGGAGCGGCCTCGGAGGGAACTTTCCTTTGCCCTCCCCTCACCTTCCCCTCCCTTCCCCTCCCTTCCCCTACCTAACCCACCCGCCCGGCCCTGTCTAAACCCCCCCCTTACCTTTGTCGGGGGATTTACGCCTCCCTCCGGGAGGCGTAAATCCCCCCGCGCCAGCGGGCCTCCTGCGCGCCGGGCCGTGACCTGGGGGCGGGTACGGAGGGTGTGGCCACGCCCCCGGACCGTAGCCACGCCCCCGTACCCGCCCCCAAAACGCTGCCGACACGCCCCCGAAACGCCGCGACGACCGGGCCCGCCCCCGACACGCCCCTGACACGCCCCCCTCGGAGAACCCCGGGACTTACGCGAGTCCCGGGGCTCTGCGCGCGCCGGGAGGCCTATGTAAAATAGGCTTCCCGGCGCGCAGGGCCCTGCTCGCGTAAATCCGCCCGGTTTTGGGCGGATTTACGCGAGCAGGGCTCTGAAAATCCGCCCCTTAATGAATATGCATGAGAGAGACCTGCATACACACTGCCTCAGTTGTATGCAAATCTATTTCATGCATATTCATTAGGGGTATCCTGAAAACCCGACTGGTTTGCAGCCCTCGAGGACCGGTCTTGCCCACCCCTGCTCTAGGGCCTTAGGTGCACGAAGGTGGGGGTCTTGCTTAGTCTTCCCACAATAGTATTCATTCCTTGGAGTCTCAGCAGCCTGATTCATGAACTCAAAATAAGCAGGATTGACACTTGAAGTGGTGTTCAAAAAAAATCTTTACTGTAACTTAGAAGAACTTGAACAAAAATTAAATAATCACAAATACTAAACAATTTTTTGATGCAATGGAATAAAAACTTCAAGTGCCTTAGTTTCTTTCTGTCCAACTCTTGAGTCAGTGTCCCTGGTGACAGGAAATTAGGAAAATTCTCTTCTCCAAAAAGTGGGCAGGAAGGTGATGGTGAAAAGGCTTTTTTCCATCCAAAAATAAAGGAAAAATGTCTCCAAAAACAGTATTTATTTTTTGAGCATCTACAGTCCTCCTGTCTTATTCCTCTCAGGCAGGGGTGATTGCCTTCCTGAACTAGGAGCAGATCATGAGCAAAAAAACACTCAACTCCCTCAAAAATCAAAAACCTTCTTCTCTTTTCTGCTTGCCAAGGGTAGTCCCCTCTAGAGCCATGAAGACTCTGGCAAGAATTCTGCCCTTATTTTTTCCAGTTCTGCAAGCTGTAGGGGCTACTGGGATCTACCAGTTAAAACTCCTCTCCTTAACCTTTTGAATCTTTAACGTTTACATTTTAATACTTTAACTCTCTTAATATTTTATTGTTTTATTTTATTATGAACTTATGTATTTATATCTTTTCTTTTAACTTTTGAAATGCAAATGTTTTTAAATGGATATTTGCTAACAAGCGTAAACCGATGTGATATGTTCTCATGAACACCGTTATATAAAAATTAATAAATAAATAAAATAAATTATAAAAACTACAATCAACCACAAATTGTGCATGGTTCACTCAAATTATATAAGAGAAGCCTGACCAAACCCAGCACCCAAGGAGGGGAAAAATCTTAGGATTGGTCCAAAAAGTGCCATAAACGTCTCACTGGAGAACGAAAAGGGCAAAATAAGTGGTAAAGGAACAAGATACCCCTTACATATATCTGTATGTTATCTATGTACATGACATGTGAGAAGCCACAGGACTCAATCAGGGCTGCAAGGGGGGGGGGTCATATAGATATTAAACAATATCAGGGAAAGAACAGATCCTTGAAGAACCTCAGACATCAATTCACATACCTGAGAATAAAAATTTCTACAGCAAACCTGTTGGGTTCTTGATAATAGAAATGATGAGAAAAACGCAAGATCCGTAACCTTTATGCTGATATCTTCTAAGCATAATTTCAAAATTTATAGTATCAAAGGCAGCCAAAAAATCGAGCAAAATTAGGACACATTCCATTCCTAAATCCAAACGTCTTCTAAGATTATTGATCATTGCTAAAAGAGCAGTTTCTGTGCTATGAGTTTGCTGAAAGCCAGCCTCCTTAACAGTTACAGCATTATTATCCTCAATAAAATCTGATAGCTGCTTTTCTACAAGCTTCTCAATCATCTTTCCAATAAATGGAAGGTAAGAGAGAAGTCACAGTCTGGAAAACTGAGCATAATCTGAGTATCCCTTTATTAGTGCTGGATAAATTATCACCTGTTTAAACTCAGGGAAGAGGCTATCTTCTAGGGATCTATTTATGATGATAGCCAGCTCACAAGGTCATTCATCAAAGTGTGTTATGGCATTAACGCCCACGATAACGCACACAGCATGCGGCACGAATGCAAATTTGTCAAATGTATTCAAAGGGGCGGGATTGGGGAGAGGTTTGGGCGGGATTAATGAAAATGAGGGGCATTATCGCACCGTGCCATAGTGTGCATTATGCTATCACATGCTTTTAACAACGGAAATAATTACACCTTTTTCCTGGCATAAGCTGTGCGATATGCCCGAAATGGCCATAATGCAATTTGTGATACATATTGAAAATTCGATTTTGGGCATTTTTGGACACGGGGAGAGGGGAGTGGAGTAGAGGTAGAGAGAGAGAGCCTCTGGGATGGCACACATAGTAGTTCTCTCGCCCTAACTTGATATTTATTTATTTATTTATATAATTTTTATATACCGTTGCACAGAAACAAGTTCTATCTCTACAGTTTACAATATACAATTTAAAACAATAACGATAAAGGACAAAAGAAAATAAAAGTACATAATAAAATATCCAGAAATAAAATTCATAAAAACTACTAAATAGAGACTAAAATTAATATTAAAAGTAGATAAGAACAGACTAAAAGGAGAGCATGGATCAAATAAAAAAGACCTGGCCTATACCTCAGTGACCATTTCAAATGCCTGTTTAAAAAGCCACGTTTTTAGATCTTTCCTAAATCTCTTCAAATTGGGGCAGATTTTCAAAGGGGTACGCGCATAAGATACGCGCGTACCCCCTGAAAACCTGCCCCAAGCTCCCCCTGTGCGCGCTGAGCCTATGTTGAATAGGCTCGGCGGCACGTGCAAGCCCCGGGACACGCGTAGGTCCCGGGGCTTTCCTTGGGGGGGCGTGTCGGGGGGGGGGGGGGGGTGTCGTGGCGGCGCGTCATCCGGGGGCGGGGGCTGCGGGCGTGGTTCCGGCCCGGGGGCATTTCGGGGGTGTGGCCGAGGCCTCCGAAACTGCGTGGGGGAATCGCGCGCCAGTGGCCGGCCCGGTGCGCGCAAGTTACACCTGCCTCGGGCAGGCATAACTTTGCCAACAAAGGTAGGGGGGGGTTTAGATAGGGCTGGGGGGTTGGGAAGGGAGGGGAAGGTGCGGGGGGGGGGGGGGGTGGAAGGAAAGTTCCTTCCGAGGCCGCTCCGATTTCGGAGCGGCCTCGGAGGGAACGGAGGCAGGCTGCGCGGCTCGGCGTGCGCAGGCTGCCGATTTTGCACAGCCTTGTGCATGCCGACCCTGGATTTTAAAGGATACGCGCGTATCTATTAAAATCCGGCGTTCTCTTGTTCGCGCGGGCGTACTTTATTAAAATCTACCCCATAATGTTGTAGTCATAATTCTTGTGGCAATTTGTTCCAGAGGGACGGACCTGCGATAGAAATCGCGCAGTCCCTTACTTCGCTCAAGTGTGCGGACCTTACTGTTGGTAAAGTCAGAAGAGCTTTATTAGCTGACCTGAGGTTGTACTGGGAGTTATGTAATTTTATCGTAGAATTTAACCATGCAGACATATCACTGTACAATATAATCATCATCCAGTTCGTTTTACAAAGTTGTATCCTTGCTCGTTGACTCTCTCTATCCTTGTTCCTAGTTCATTGTAATATTGTTGACTCTCTCTATCCTCGTTCATTGTAATTTCCTTTCTCAGTTAAATGTGAACCGACATGATGTGTCCTACGAATGCCGGTATATAAAAATTGTTAAATAAATAAATAAATAAATAAATATTTTGTGGATAATGCATATAGTTTCATGCATTATGCTACTTTCAACTGGCAACCAATGTAAATCCTTTAAGACTGGAGTGATGTGATCCCTTTTTTTAGTATTTGTAAGAATACAAGCTGCAGTGTTTTGCAGAACCTGTAAAGGGCGTAATGTCGCTTTTCGGAGTCCTAGCATTGTGGAGTTGCAGTAGTCTAGACCAGTTAATAACAAAGCTTGGAGTATTGATCTGAAGTTTTTGTGTGAAAGTAATGGCTTCAAGTGTTTTAACATAATCAATTTACTAAACCCTTCTTTAACTTTATTAGAGATGTGTACTCTAAAGTTTGATTCATAGTCCATGATTACGCCTAAATTCCTAGTTGAGTCTACTAACTTGTAACTTGTTATGTCATTGAGAGTCACCACTTTCTTTTCTAAATTTTCATTTTTCCGGTCTAAAATCATAAAAACAGATTTAACTAAGTTTAAAATTAATTTCATTTGAGTTAGCAATTGTCTAATAATTTTTAGGTACATTTCTACTAATTTAAAAGTTGACTCTAAACCATTTTCTATTAGGAATAAAATCTGGATATCATTGGCATAAATGAAATAATTTACACTAAGACCGGTTAAAAGGTGACACAACGGGAGTAAATAAATATTAAAAAGAGTAGCCGGTAAGGCAAAGCCCTGTGGCACTCCTGTTGCTAATTTTACTTTCTCAGAAACGCTGTCATTGATTTTTCACTGTAAAATTCTGATTATCCAAGTAGTGATAGTTAATCCTATGCCCTGTAGTCTGTCGAGAAGTATTTGGTGATCCTTCATGTCAAAGGCGGCTGATAGATCCAAGAGGATGAGTAACTTTGTCCCCTATCGAACCCTCTGAGAATGTTGTCTGATAATGATAGTAAAAGTGTTTTAGTGCTATATAATTTTCTAAAACCATGTTGCAATGGATATAAAATGGATATAAAATGTCATTCAGTTCCAGATACTCACTTAATTGTCTGTTGACTCTCTACCAGGGTACTATCAAGCTAGGACAAGAAAACATTGAAGTAATCTCATCTTAGTATGACTTTTCTCACTCCAAATGATGTCAAATCTTCACTGAGGTCTACTGTGCTGTTTGTACGTCTCACTCTGCATGTAAAATTGGCCCTAAAACTCTACACCACAACCAAAACTTCACCTCCAGTTACTAGCTGGCCCTCTTATACGGGCCGATACAGTAAAGTCTCGCCAGTGCGCGCGATTCACTATTTAAATTAGGTCCGACGGTAGATCCAGGTAAAAGGAAGCGCTAGGGACACTAGCGCATCCCTAGCGCCTCCTTTTTGACAGGAGCGGCGGCTGTCAGCGGGTTTGACAGCCGACGCTCAATTTTGCCGACGTCGGTTCTCGAGCCCGCTGACAGCCACGGGCTCGGAAACCAGACGCCGGCAAAATTGAGCGTCCGGTTTTCGGCCCGACAGCCGTGGGCCGAATTCAATTTTTTTTTTTTTTTTTTTTTTTTACTCTTCAGGACCTCCAACTTAATATCGCTATGATATTAAGTTGGAGGGTGCACAGAAAAGCAGTTTTTACTGCTTTTCTGTGCACTTTCCCGGTGCCGGAAGAAATTAGCGCCGACCTTTGGGTCGGTGCTAATTTCTTAAAGTAAAATGTGCGACTTGGCTGCACATTTTACTTTCTGTATCCAGCGCGCATACCTAATAGGGCCATCAACATGCATTTGCATGTTGAGGGCGCTGTTAGGTGCCGCGGGTTGGACGCACGTTTTCCTCCCCTTACTGAATAAGAGGTAAGGGAAAACGCGCGTCCAATAGCAGGCTAACAGTGCGCTCCGTTGGAGCGCACTGTACTGTATCAGCCTGATAGTGATGTAAATAGTTGACTACCATGAAGGTCTTATAAAGAGGTTCTCTCTTTCTCTCTCTCACCCTCCAAAAGTAAGGAAATGCCTGTGTGGGCGCTTCATGAGTAGCAAAGTACAAGTATTTTGAGGCACAAAAACTTTAACACACGTTGTAATAAACTACCTATGTGAAGCAGTAAGATAGTACGCTGTGCGGTAATTCTAAAATTATCATAGCTACACCCCTTTTTCTTATCATGGGCGTTATCCATGTGAAAATTATAGCATTTTGATGAATCTAGGGTTCAGAAGATAATGTTTGAGCTGATTCTCTGATCAGGGCTGCTGGGAGTACATCTAGTAGGGATCCACTGATCCCAGAAGATTTATTTATGTAGAGGGGATGTCCATTTTCTGCTCCTATGAAAATGTACCTACCCCTCACAACCATGTAGAATGTGGGTTCAGCTCGTCTGAGTGCCCTCAGTTTGACAGACTTATCAGACTCTGCTCTTGTGATATCGGAGTAGTGTCAGTGTGGTAAGGAGGAGCACCACTCCCCATTGGGAGGGGTAAAGTATTAGTATAAAACCCCCTGAACCCCCCCTGGAAGCAGGGGTTGTTTTGAGTGGATTGCTGAGAGTTGAAGAGTGAGGATTCCAAGCCCTGGAGCCCTTTCCCATTGAGGGGCTTCATGGGACCTATCTCCCACTGAGATGGCCCCAGAGAGATTTAAAAGAAGGAGAAGAATTTCCAGGGGGGTAGAAATTACTGGAGAAAGAGAGAGAGATGGAGAGAGAGAAGAAGGTTCTTGCAGAGTTTGGTGATTTGGTGTAAGGGGGTGGAGTTGGGGGTTGCCGAGTGGAAGGGCAGTCCCAAGGTTCCAAGCTAAGAGAGAGAGAAAAGAAAGGACAGTAGAGGAAGAGATTATAACTACCCCAGCAGATTCTGGGAGGACCCAGGGAGGAGAAGAGTACCTGCTCCAAAGAGATAACCAGTTAGAGGAAAGAGTGAAGAGACTGTTATTTGTGGTTTTAAATTTGTTTTGGACTCTGTTGCAGAATTGGTGCACTGCTCAAGAGTGCTGGTTTTGGATTTTGTGTTTTGCCACCAGTTTTGAATAAAAGCTTTATTTTGCACAACAGTGCTGGGCTGAAGGGTGATTTTTTTTTATATGGCAGTGGAGAGAGTGACTGGTGTACAGAGGAGTACACCCCTCCCCCAGAATGAGTAAAAACCCTAAAGGCCTTGAAAACTTGTGCTTTTCCCCTGTGCGGGAATCCCGGGATGGTCATAGGGCCTTGTGTGGTCCGTATTCTCCCCATATGTCCTCCTGCTCAGGCCCAGAATGGAACTGTGGACACAATTAGTTCCTGAATATTCTTTAAAGTCAGAAGTTGAAACTGGTCAAGAGTTGGAAAGACTGTACCACTAGAAACACTGTTGTTCTTATTTTCAATCCTTTTTATGCAATTTATTAAACTACTGTTAGTAGAACCAGTGGGTAAGGAGTTCTTGATTGTTGAAATTTTGGAGGAGAAGTAACCCACCATGGCATATGCAATTGCTTCATTATTGACATATCCTGGGACAGAATCTGGGGAAAGGGCAGTTGGTGCTTTTATGTTTTTAACTGCGAAATAGCTCACAGGTCTGCTAAGTGAGGTAGAGCACCTGGTATTCTTTGTCGATAAGCAGGGCTAAATTAGCCATAACATGTGGGTGATGTCATCCACCAGCACTGAACAGAACTCTTTCTCATAGCTAGCTAGTAGAACATTTTGTTCTACTGAGCAAGTGAAGGAATTCCCGCTCAGGTGTTGCATTATGAGTCCGTTCAGTCTTTTTTCATCCGAGCACTAGCACAGATGTATACAACCTATCACTCTCTGTTTTCTTAAGAAAGTTTCAAAACTTGTATCTTTAAAGTTGCCTTGCTGCCTCAACAACCCCAAAGCAGTACTTTTCAGTGCTATCTTTAAAAAAAAAAAAAAAAAGATTTGTCAGAATATCTACCAAGAAAAACCCCACAGTAAATGGGTTTAAAAACTATTTGTTACAGGAAAAAGTCCATTATATGTGGACATGAACTTGGCTACCATTGCCTGGATCCAGACCATGACCAAGGCAGTTGTTACAATTGTGGACACAAAGCTCCAGGGCCTGGAAAATGGAGGAACTGTGTAAGTTTCAGAGAAGCTGCTATCAGTCCTCTTCTTGAAGTGCAGCCTAGTTTGTCTCACTGGGAATAGAGTTTGGCACTAACTCTTCTATAATTTCTCCCCCATTGGTGGAACAGCCAGATCCTTAGGCTTGAGTAAACATAGCTGCCATGTGTTGAAAAAAAGGAGGCACTACTCTATGGAACCACTGGAACATTGAGTGCCGAAGAAGTACAGAGGCTCGAGTGAACCGGCACTGTTGACGCACAAAGTTCCATTTGTGCACAAAGCCCCATTGGCTCTATTGATGCACCGAGCCTCATTGGTGCCGTTGACTCCTTTGGTGCCATTGCACATAAGACTTCATTGGCACCATCCAAACACAGACCTACATCAGTGCTGTCGAAGCATAAGGCCCTTGTGTTCTCACAGGACAAGCAGGATGGTAGTCCTCACATATGGGTGACATCATCAGGATGGAGCTTAATGTTTCCAGAACTTTGACTGACCCCTACTGGGCATGCCCAGCATGGCACTAACCCTGCAGCCAGCAGGGGTCCCCCTTCAGTCTTCTTTTTTCCACGCAGCAGTAGCCTCGCGGTTTAAAATTATTTTGCCCCACAGGGGTCCCTCCTCTAACTTTTCTCAGGCCGCGGTACTCCGGTAAGTTTTTGACCATTTTTCGTCGATTACCATCAAGTTTGGCCCTCGCAGCCTACTGGCCGTTGACCATACCGCGGCTCGATTTTTTTCTATGGCCATGGCGTCGGGTTTTCATTGGTGCCTGGACTGTACTCACACCATATGTATCACAGACCCTCATGGAGTCTGTGTAATGTGTTTAGGCCGTGAGCATGATGTCCTGATTTGCACCAAATGTGCCCTTATGACACCAAAAGGTCGCAAAGCCAGAATGGAGAAGATGGGACTCCTTTTCCTTGCTCACACCCCGACGCCGTCCATCGCATCGACGTCATCGGAACCAGCACCGTCGAAGTCGCACCAGCATCGACCACTGTCCGGTGACCGCCCGCCATCGACGTCTTCACGGCCATTGACTCCCGTTTCTCCCCCTCAAGATCGAGGGGATCGAAGGGAGAAACATCTCCATTGGCATCATAAGTCTCAGACCATCGAGGGAGCGAAATCATCGACCTCGCCACCGTCCGAGCCACCATCGAAGAAGCCCTGTCCAGGAACGGCACCGACCAGTCCTGCGACCGGGACATCGAGGCCACCCTCACCTGATCGGGGTTTGGGAGTTGCGATTCCGCCTGTACAGGTGGTCCCTCCGACTGTGCCTCAGTCTCCCTCTTCCGTCACAGAGCCGGGGCTGATTGCCCCAGGTCTCCGGGAAGAACTGGACCGGCTGGTCCAGGAGGCCATCGACAAGGCGAAGCAATGACTCCAGGTTCCTCCGGCACCGACACTGGCACCGAGAGTGGAACCGGTCACCGACCCGATTCCAGCAGCACTGGCACCGCTACTATCCCGGATGGAGGCGCTCATGATTGCTCTTCCACCGGTGATTCCCGGGTCTCCGATGGCTCCGGTGCGCTCCCCGATGACAGCTTCATCGGGAGGAGAAACACCGTTCCGCATTCCTCCTTCGGGGGTATTGCCTCAGCCATCGATGCCATGTCGTCCCTCGCCACTGATTCATTCATCGGGGGCGATATGCACATCGGCACCATCGATGCCGGCACCGATACCCTCCAGGGCGTCCACGGTGCCCCCGATGATTCCTTCGATTTTCTCGGAGCCTCAGCCGGGCCCTTCGGGTATCCAACCCCCTTCTCGTCCTACAGGTCAGCCTGCTGATCCTTATGACACCTGGGGTGATGATACTTCCACAGACACCGATGACTTACCTTCACCTCCCTCTCCTACTGAAAGTAAAAAGCGTTCTCCTCCAGCGGACCTCTCTTTCATTAATTTTGTGAAGGAAATGTCGGAATTGGTCCCTTTTCAGCTTCAGACGGAGCAAGATGATAGGCACCAGATGATGGAGCTTCTCCAGTTTCTGGATGCCCCTAAAATGATCACTTCTATTCCCATTCATCAAGTTCTTCTTGACCTCCTCAAAAAGAACTGGGAAAACCCTGGATCCATTGCCCCTGTACACAGAAAGGCTGACACTACCTATCTAGTACAGTCAGCCCCTGGCTTTCAAAAATCTCAGCTTGACCACCACTCAGTTGTGGTAGAATCAGCTCAAAAGAAAGCAAAAAGGACAAAGCCTCACTCCTCTACCCCTCCTGTCAAGGAACACAAGTTCCTAGACAATATTGGTCGACGAGTGTTTCAAGGGGCAATGCTCATCTACAGAATTGCTTCTTACCAGCTGTACATGAACCAATACAACAGGGTCATTTTCAAGCAAATACAGGACTTCTCTGAAACCCTGCCTGACCAAGTCCAAGAACATCTTCAAATCCTTGTCAGCAAGGGGTTTGAGGCAGGGAAGCATGAGATAAGAACAGCTTATGATATCTTCGACACCTCCACTAGAGTGTCTGCAACTGCCATTTCAGCAAGATGCTGGGCCTGGCTCAAGTCTTCTGACCTTCACCCAGAAGTACAAGACAGGCTCTCTGACCTGCCCTGTATAGGAGATAACCTGTTCGGTGAACAGATTCAGCAAATAGTGGCTGAATTAAAGGACCATCATGAGACCCTCAAACAGCTCTCATCGATACCTTCTGACTTCCCTTCTAGACAGCCCTTCAAGAAGGACTCTAAGAAGTCATTCTTCCGCCCAAGGAAGTACTATCCTCCACCAACAAGGTCCCGAGTTATGAGGCCTTATCAAAAATCTCAGCCTCGCCAGCCCCGGAAGCAAAAGCCACAAGCAGCTCCCCAGCCGGGGCCTGCTTCAGGTTTTTGACTTTCCCTTGGAGAGCAGCAGCCTGATTCCTCTGCCAGGCATACCAGTGGGAGGTTGATTGTGCCACTTTCACGGCATGTGGCAATCAATCACAACCGACCAATGGGTGCTAGCAATCATTGCTCAGGGTTACCACCTGAACTTTCTTGCTCTTCCACCAGAATCACCACCTCTACAGGCGTGTAGAGTAACCGACCACTCTGTCCTTCTGGAGCAGGAGGTTTCCCTTCTTCTCTAGTTAAGGGCAATAGAACCCATTCCTCTTTCACAACAAGGCCTAGGGTTCTATTCCCGGTACTTTTTGATCCCCAAAAAATCCGGGGGGCTTCGTCCAATTCTGGACCTACGTGCCCTCAACAAGTACCTCCAGCGGGAAAAGTTCAAGATGGTAACCTTGGGCTCGCTTCTACCTCTTCTACAAAGAGGAGACTGGCTCTGGACTCTGGACCTCCAGGACGCATACACCCACATTGCGATAGCTCCAGCTCATCGCAAGTACCTCTGGTTTTTAGTAGGCCCAAGGCAATATCAATACTGGGTGCTTCCATTCGGCCTAGCATCGGCACCACGAGTCTTTACCAAATGTCTCGTAGTTGTCGCAGCCTTTCTCAGGAAAGAAGGTGTTCACGTCTACCCCTATCTAGACGACTGGTTAATCAGGGCCTCAACCCAGCAAGCCGCTCGATCGTCCCTGGATTTGACCCTACACACTCTAATTTCTCTAGGATTTCTCGTCAATTATGAGAAATCCTATGTAGTCCCATCTCAAACCTTGTCGTTCACTGGGGCAGACTTGGACACCTTACAGGCAAAAACCTTTCTACCTCAACAACGAGTGCAAACCCTCGTGTCCCTCGCTCACCAGTTGCAGTCTCAATATACAGCAACAGCTCGGCAATTCCTTGTCCTTCTCGGACACATGGCGTCCTCAGTCCATCTCACACCAATGGCCCGCCTGGCCATGAGAGTCATGCATTGGACTCTGAGGTCACAATGGATTCAAGCGACTCAGCCTCTGTCAACCATTGTCCACATCACCGACGCACTCCGTCTGTCTCTCGCCTGGTGGAAAGATCAGAACAATCTCCTCCAGGGTCTGCCTTTTCACTTACCAGATCCTCAACTTATTCTCACCACCGACGCTATCAACCTCGGGTGGGGAGCTCATGTGAACGATCTACAGACACAAGGATCTTGGTCTCCAGAGGAAGCCAAACACCAGATAAATTTCCTGGAGCTTCGAGCAATGCGATATGCTCTCAGAGCTTTTCAGGATTGCCTATCAAATCACGTCATCCTGATTCACGTCATCCTGATTCAGACGGACAACCAGGTGGCCATGTGGTACATCAACAAGCTCCTTCCTTCTGTGTCAGGAAGCTGCGCAGATTTGGGCGGAAGCGCTCTCCCACTCGATGTACCTCAGAGCCATCTATTTGCCGGGCGTGCACAATGTCTTGGCAGACAAACTGAGTCATGTCTTCCAACCGCACGAGTGGTCTCTCAACCCCTCGGTAGCGACATCTCTCTTCTAGCAATGGGGTTATCCCCAAATAGACCTCTTTGCGTCCCCTCAGAACCACAAAGTGGACAATTACTGCTCCCTCGTTCGGAGCGAGCACTCTCAGCCCAGAGATGCATTCTCCCTCTCGTGGGCAACCGGTCTGCTTTATGCATTCTCTCCACTTCTTCTTCTCTCGAAGACTCTCTTGAAGCTCCGTCAGGACAAGGGAACCATGATCCTGATAGCACCTCACTGGCCACGCCAAGTGTGGTTTCCCATATTCCAGGATCTCTCCATCTGCAGGCACATTCCCTTGGGAACGCACCCGCTTCTGATCACTCAGAACGACGGATGTCTACGCCATCCCAATCTTCAGGCCTTGTCCCTGGCGGCATGGATGTTGAAAGGTTAATCCTTCAACCACTTAACCTTTCAGATTCGGTTTCTCGTGTCCTGATTGCTTCATGGAAGCCTTCCACAAGAAAGTCTTACTCCTATAAATGGAAAAGGTATACATCATGTGTTCTTCGCAATCCCTTGATCCCTTTTCCTGTCCAATCCCAAGGTTTTTGGACTATCTCTGGCACTTATCGGAATCAGCTCTAAAGACCTCTTCCATCAGAATGTATGTCAGTGCAGTAGCTGCCTTCCATAAAAGTGTCAGGGATGTCCCTATATCGGTACAACCCCTCGTAACACGTTTTCTTAAAGGCTTGCTACATATCAAGCCACCTTTACGTCCTCCAGCCCCTTCTTGGGACCTTAATCTGGTTCTCGGGCAGCTCATGAAACCACCATTCGAGCCTCTTCACTCCTGTGACCTAAAATATCTCACATGGAAAGTGATTTTCCTTTTGGCTATCACTTCAGCTCGCATGGTTAGTGAGTTATAGGCCCTAGTTACCTATCCGCCTTACCCTAAACACCTGCAGGACCGGGTGGTACTCTGCACTCACCCTAAGTTTTTGCCTAAGGTAGTTTCGGAGTTTCACATTAATCAATCCATCATACTACCTATCTTCTTTCCCAGGCCCCACTCCAACCCAGGGGAACAGGCTCTGCATACCCTTGACTGTAAACGGGTTCTAGCGTTCTACCTAGACCATACAGTTGCCCACAGTAAGAGCACTCAGTTATTCGTCTCTTTCCATCCCAGCAAATTAGGACAACCTGTGGGTAAGCAGACTCTCTCATCCTGGTTGGCGGACTGCATATCTTTTTGCTATCAGCAAGCAGGCATTCCTTTCCAAGACTGTGTTAAAGCACACTCTGTGAGGGCCATGGCGACTTCAGTAGCCCACCTACGGTCGGTGCCGCTTCCTGACATTTGCAGGGCTGCCACCTGGAGTTCTCTCCACACTTTCGCAGCCCACTATTGCTTGGACAAAGCCAGAAGACAAGATTCCATCTTCGGCCAATCTGTCCTGCGTAACCTATTTCCAACGTGACGTACCAACACCCTTCCGCCTGCCCGGTGGGGTTCAGGATGTTCTCTACCAAATTCCACCCCAGTTGTTGTGCCTGTTGCACGCCGTTGGGTACATTGGGTGCATGTTCGGACATCCTCAGCTCGGTACTCACTCTTATGTGAGGACTATCATCCTGCTTGTCCTGTGAGAAAGCAAGTGTTGCTTACCTGTAACAGGTGTTCTCACAGGACAGCAGGATGTTAGTCCTCACAAAACCCGCCCGCCGCCCCGCGGTGTTGGGTTCGTATCGTTTTGTTGTTTTATTTTTTCGGCACTGCCTGTAGCTATCAAATAAGACTGAAGGGGGACCCCTGCTGGCTGCAGGGTTAGTGCCATGCTGGGCATGCCCAGTAGGGGCCAGTCAAAGTTCTGGAAACTTTGACAGAAGTTTTCCGTGATTGGGCTCCATCCTGATGATGTCACCCATATGTGAGGACTAACATCCTGCTGTCCTGTGAGAACACCTGTTACAGGTAAGCAACACTTGCTTTATCAATGCATAGGACTTTGCGCCATTAATGCAAAGTCACTGATGTCATCAACGCATGTTCTCAATGCTGAGAGCCCCAGAGCATTGCCTTTGCCCATTAAATCATTGGATGGATCAATGCATTGTACTGCAAATCTTTCTACACAACTATAAACTGATCAAAACAAGCTCTTCACAAGAGCAGAAGGGGATATAATCCCCCTTCCTCCACAGATTACTAGAGCACTGTCACCAATTAAATTGTTGTTTCAGGGACTGCATCTAAAATCACCAGATTCCATCTGCTCTTTGGTGCCCGTTATTTCCAATTGGCCTACATTTCAAATTCTACAAAGCCCAGAAGACATGCAGCATGCCATTCTGGTATCAAAAGAAGATGTTCCACCATCCATACCAGGTCAGAGGGTATGTAAGCCATTTGACCAAGTAGTGGAGTTGGTGAAAGATTTATTTACCTCAGTAGTGACTAAGGATAAGGACGATATCATATAAGCTTTCCTTTCAAAGTTATTATCTTTGCTTCTACAAGAGAGAGAGTCGCAGAATCCCCAATATATATGGATTCTCCATTGAATCCCCTGCAAGGTGTTCTAGCCCACAGCATTTGCATGCAGTGTACTTTAATTGCTCCTAGGATATGCATCAGGAGCTCTCTCCTCTGAGGTGACAAAGGACCCCTTGTCAGTCACCAACTTCATCATTAGACTCCTGGATCAGTGTTTCCTCACTTCTAGGCTCCAAAGAGGGATCAACAGGAATTCCCTCCAAACCCACCACCGTCCATCCCCAGAACACTCTTCTTCCATGGAAGACCTTTTCTACCCCAAATTTCTGTGTAAATTAGGAAAGCCCTTGGAGTGAATATTCATAAGGGCAAAGACCTTTGCGTAGATATCTTGGGCCTCTGCCAGGTTCTGGAAGCTCCAGCAGACACAACAGTTATTTCGATCCATCATATATTGCAAGATTTACAAATAAGAATGTAGTAAAATCCCATTTCCTATGTCCCAGTAGCAAGGAAACTTGACCTCAAGTACTGAGTTTAGAAATCCCCAGACTTTGGAGTGGTATAGTTACCTCATTAATCAGTAGTGGTAGAACTAGCTCTTAAAAGAGCACTGAAAACAAGAATATATTCAAATATATAGCCAGGGAAATATTCCAAGCTGCTGGACAATTTTGGCACAAAGATGTTTCAAAACTCCATGCATGGCTCGCTGCTCATCAATTCTACATGATCCAATATTTACACAATTGTATAACTGTATACAAAAACTGAAGCCATTTCTTCCCACCAAGGACAGTGGAATTACATACAACCTCATGTTCTTCAATGAACTCCATTGCAGCTTGTCGTATAACCTGGTTGAGAGCCAATATCCTACACGAGGATGTCCATGAAAAGTTAGCAGATGGTACCCTGCCTTGGTTATTATTTCTTTGGAGAAAAGCTTAAAGAAGCTGTGTCTCGAATAAAAGAACAGCACATGGTGGTCAGTCCCTCTCCAATGGACTGGAACAGTAGTCTTCTATAAGGCATCCATTTTACATTCTTAAAAGGCCTTATTTTCAGAGATGCTCCTTCTGACAGCTCCATTGCTAACAGATTTCATCTCTACTTCCACAATAGCAACAACACCTTCTGACTTGTGCTTGACAGCTTGAATGTCAACCAGAAACAGCACCATGGGTCCAGTCCAAGCCTTGGCCAAGATTTGATCACTCTTCAAACCAAGTAACTATCTTTTCTGGTAGAGGAAAGAATCCACCATTATCTAGAAAAGTGGTGCAAGATCACCAGATTATGGAGTCCGAATACAGGCTTCTTGGGCTTCCTCACTGCTCAGCCTTCAGTCTGGATCCATCTCATAAGAACATAAGAACATGCCATGCTGGGTCAGACCAAGGGTTGTCTAAATATTAGAAGATCTTGTGTAAAATGTTTCCTTGCTAAATAGATTAGTGATTGCAGTTAAAACTAAAATCTGGACATTTGTTTTACTGGAGCAGTAGGAATTCTTTGTGCAGAGCAGAGAGAAAGCGTGAGTGAAGAAATAAAAAATGCGGTGCTTTTCAAACAAAAAAAAATGCATGGCTGGATATTGTAGTTTTCAGCTGTCTGTTCCATGTGATCAGAGGTACAAAGATACATCAAGTTTATTTCAGTTTCAGTCCATGAGATTTAGTTTTATAAGTTCATACTTAAGTTTGCTTTGGAGTTAAAGCGTGATTGCTGTTAGGTTATTATTAAACAGACAAAGGAATCTTTTGGTTCTCTCAGGATAGCACAGGGCTGAGTGATTTAACCCTTGCCTGGTATAATGAATCTTATGTGTACAGTCATCATAGAAACATAGAAGCATAGAAATGACGGCAGAAGAAGACCAAGCGGCCCATCCAGTCTGCCCAGCAAGCTTCACACATTTTTTTCTCATACTTATCTGTTTCTCTTAGCTCTTTGGTTCTATTTCCCTTTCACTCCCACCATTAATGTAGAGATGCTCATAGTTTCATCTAAGTTTTTAGAGGGTCCATCAAGCCCAGCATCCTGTTTCCATCAGTGGCCAATCCAGGCCATAAGAACCTGGCAAGTACCCAAAAACTAAGTCTATTCCATGTTACTGTTGCTAGTAATAGCAGTGCCTATTTTCTAAGTCAACTTAATTAATAGCAGGTAATGGACTTCTCCTCCAAGAACTTATCCAATCCTTTTTTAAACACAGCTATACTAATTGCACTAACCACATCCTCTGGCAACAAATTCCAGAGTTTAATTGTGTGTTGAGTGAAAAAGAACTTTCTCTGATTAGTTTTAAATGTGCCACATGCTAACTTCATGGAGTGCCCCCTAGTCTTTCTATTATCTGAAAGAATAAATAACCGATTCACATCTACCCGTTCTAGACCTCTTATGATTTTAAACACCTCTATCATATCCCCCCTCAGCCGTCTCTTCTCCAAGCTGAAAAGTTCTAACCTCTTTACTCTTTTCTCATAGGGGAGCTGTTCCATTCCCCTTATCATTTTGGTCGACCTTCTCTGTACCTTCTCCATCACAATTATATCTTTTTTGAGATGCGGCAACCAGAATTGTACACAGTATTCAAGGTGAAGTCTCACCATAGAGCGATAAAGAGGCTTTATGACATTTTCCATTTTATTCACCATTCCCTTTCTAATAATTCCCAACATTCTGTTTGCTTTTTTGACTGCCGCAGCACACTGAACAGACGATTTCAATGTGTTATCCACTATGACGCCTAGATCTCTTTCTTGTGTGGTAGCACCTAATATGGAACCTAACATTGTGTAACAATAGCATGGGTTATTTTTCCCTATATGCATCGCCTTGCACTTATCCACATTAAATTTCATGTGCCATATCGATGCCCAATTTTCCAGTCTCACAAGGACTTCCTGCAATTTATCACAATCTGCTTGTGATTTAACTACTCTGAACAATATTGTATCATCTGCAAATCTGATTACCTCACTCGTTGTATTTCTTTCCAGATCATTTATAAATATATTGAAAAGTATGGGTCCCAATACAGATCCCTGAGGCACTCCACTGCCCACTCCCTTCCACTGAGAAAATTGTCCATTTAATCCTACTCTCTGTTTCCTGTCTTTTAGCCAGTTTGTAATCCATGAAAGGACATCGCCACCTATCCCATGACTTTTTATTTTTCCTAGAAGCTTCTCATGAGGAACTTTGTCAGAAGCCTTCTGAAAATCCAAATACACTACATCTACCGGTTCACCTTTATCCACATGTTTATTAACTCCTTCAAAAAAGTGAAGCAGATTTGTGAGGCAAGACTTGCCTTGGGTAAAGCCATGTTGACTTTGTTCCATTAATCCATGTCTTTCTATATGTTCTGTGATTTTGATATTTAGAACACTTTCCACTATTTTTCTTGGCACTGAAGTCAGGCTAACTGGTCTGTAGTTTCCCGCATTGCCCCTGGAGCCCTTTTTAAATATTGGGGTTTCATTAGCTATCCTCCAGTCTTCAGGTACAATGGATGATTTTAATGATAGGTTACAAATTTTTACTAATAGGTCTGAAATTTCATTTTTTAGTTCCTTCAGAACTCTGGGGTGTATACCATCCGGTCCAGGTGATTTACTACTCTTTAGTTTGTCAATCATGCCTACCACATCTTCTAGGTTCACTGTGATTTGGTTCAGTCCATCTGAATCATTACCCACTTGGAAGTGGCGTCACTCCTCAAACAATAAGAGATAGGACCAGTTCATCCCCATCTCCATGGCCAGGGATTCTACTCTCGTTATTTTTTCATCCCCAAGTAATCTGGGGGACAGAGACCATTCCTGGATTTAAGAAGCCCAAAGAAGCATATATTCCAGGAGAAATTCAAAATAAATTTCATCTACACGATCCTCCCCTTCATCTAGAAAGGGGAGTGGATGTTTGCTCTGGATCTAAAAGATTCTTATTCTCACATACTCATCCACCCTTCCCATTGGCAATACCCATGTTTTATGGTGGATTCTTATTATCAGTACAGAGTGCTCTTCTTCAGCCTGTTGGCTGCATCAAGAGTGTCCACTAAAAGCCTAGCTATAGTAGCAGTGCATCTATACTGTCAGGGCATCCAGGATTTATCTTACAGTGATGACTAACTTGTGACAGAGAATTCCCAGGAGAGAGTTCTGACATTCCTGGAGAAATCAGTATATCATTTACAGTTGCTGGGCTTCGTCATGAATTTCAAGAAATTGACTCTAATTCTCTCCCAGAAAATCAAGTTTATTGAGGCTTGGATAGATTCTCTGCAGGAGGGACCTTTCCTTACTTCAGATTGAGCACAGACTCTCATTGGCTCACAGACAGCGGAACACAGATCAGTCAACTGCCAGAGAGGTGCTGGCTATTCTTAGTCACATGGTAGCAGCAATCAACATAGTATAGCTGACCCGCCTGCATGTATATCTCCTACAGTGGGGCTTTGTTTTCAATTTGACCAGCTTGCTCAGCATCTAACAATCAAAGTAGAGGTTTCAACAGAAATGAAGTTTGAATTGAATTAATGGCTAGACCCCGCCATTCTTCAGGAAGGAGCACTTTTGTGTCAAGCTCCTTACCAAGTAATCCTTTTATAGATTGCAAACTGGTTAAAAAACTGGAAACAGAGAGTAGGATTAAATGGTCTGTTTTCACAATGGAAAAAGGGAAATAGTGGAGTGCTTCAGGGATCTGTATTTGGACTGGTGCTTTTTAATATATTTATAATTGATTTGGAAAGGGTAACGACAAGTGAGGTGCTCAAATCTGCAGATGACACAAAATTATTCAGAGTAGTTAAATCATAAGTGGATTGTGATATATTGCAGGAGGACCTTGTGAGACTGGAACAGTGGGTGTCCATATGGTAGATGAAATGTAATGTGGAGAAGTGCAAGGTGATGCATATAGGGAAAAATAACCCATGCTATAGTTACACGATGTTAGGTTTCATATTAGGAGTTACCATCCAGGTAAAAGATCTGAGTGTCATAGCTGATATTACATTGAAATCATTGGTTTAGTGTACTGTGGGAGTCAATAAAGCAAACAGAATATTAGGAATTATTAGGAAGGGAATGGCAAATAAAACGGAGAATGTCATAATGCCTCTGTATTGCTCCATGGTGAGACCACACCTTGAATACTGTGTGCACTTCTGTTCGCTGCATCTCAAAAAAGATATGGTTGCACTGGAGAAGGTACAGAGAAGGGCAACCAAAATGATAAAGCGCATGGAATGGCTCCTCTATGAGGATAGACTAAAGAGTTTAGTGCTATTCAGCTAGGAAGAGATGCTGAGTTTGGGGGGGGCAAGGGGGGGGGAGTATATGACAGATGTCTACAAAATCATGAGAGGACTTGATTGGGTAAACGTGACTCAGTTATTTATTCATTCGGATAAAACAAGAACTAAGGGTACTCTATGAGGTTACATTTACAACAGATCGTAGAAAATTCTTTTTCACTCAATCCACAATTAAGCTCTGGAATTCATTATCAGAGTATGTGGTTAAGGCAGTTAGTGTAGCTGGGTTTAAAAAAGGTTTGGATAAATAATTGGAGAAGTCCATAAATTGCTGTTAATCTATAGGGAATAGCCACTGCTTGTTGCCAGCATTAGTAGGATGGGATCTATTTAATATTTGAGTACTTGCCAGGTACTTGTGATTTGGATTGGCTACTGTTGGAAACAAGATACTGGGCTTGATAGACCCTTGGTCTGACCCAGTATAGCATATCTTATGTTCTTAGTATTGGATACCTCCACAAAGAGTTGGGGGCCCACTCAGGCACTTTTCGACTCAAGGGACATGATAATTCCTAGAGAAACAATTTCAGATCAACTTCTTTGAGTTGAGAACAATAAGGTATGCTCTGTGCCACTGCCAGAGATGTGCTCTCTCTCTCCCCCAGCATAAAAATCACAATTTGCATTATGGGCATATTGCACAGCTTAATGCCAGTGAAAAAGGTGTAGTTATGGCTTTGTGAAGCCAGCCCACTTTTACAAAAATCCTGCCCCCGACTCCTACCCTTTTAAAAATCAGTATCGCACCATGCATTAAGGTGCTATTCACATGCGTTAAGGTGTGTTTCGCATGGCGAAAAAGCCTTAATGCATGCGAATATAGCTGCTTAGTATGGTGCCACTCCTAGAGGCTTGCTCTCTCTCTCTCTCTCTTCCCCCAGTGGTTACAGGTAGAAAATGCAATAATTGTGGTATTACCGCAAAGTGCGAAAACTTAACGCACTTTGCGGTAATACCTATGCGAAGCGCTGAGATAATACACATTGCGATAAAACACGCCCCTCTTCCTATCGCATGTGATAGTTTGATGAATCTAGCCCTTAGCTGGTTGGCAGCTGCTGGCGCCACACAATTTTTCCCTTATACTACACTTGCATATAGAGAGATCTGGTCAATTGTGATGAGTTCATATGCATTTTTGTTTCCTTTGTTATAAAATTTGGAAGAGAGACTGGAGGGGGGGGGAGCTTTCAGTGCTTCCCTAGGTTTTCTTTTGCCACTATGAGTCCTCTCCATATCCTCACTGCCTACTCCATGCAGGTTGGTCTGCCACACAACAATTTTGTAAATGTAGGGGGTGCCTTGGGCTTGAAAAGGTTGGGAAACACTGGCTTATGGGCCCATGCCCCAGATCTTTTAGGTACCTAGCAATGCCTCTGTAAAGGTTATAGTGTTGGCAGTTTTGCTGATAAATAGTAAATTATGGGCATTATGGACCAAGTATACTAACCATTTTTCCCATAGACATAAAGAGAAAATCTTTTAATACATCTGGCCTATGTGTATCCAGCAAGTTTAACCCAATCATTTCAGCTTCATTAGATTTGTTGTTTAATTTTACACTTATTTTTCTTATTAACCATTTTTAGGAAAAATATAAATCTGTGCCAGTCTAGAGGAAGAGTAAGGGATAAAAAATATATATTGTTTATACTTAATTCAGATGTCTTTTAAAAAGGACATTACAGCACAATACTAGTTTCAAAGAACATTCAGGCTATAATGAGCTGAGATCATTTGCAGAAGAAGTTCAGTCTTGGGTATAATTATTCTTATCTCTATCTGTAAAAGTCAGTTTCTGTTTTTCATGCTCTCATAAAAAGGATGTAGCACCCCAACTTTGAGAGTCACTGATTGGCTAGAAGCCTGAAGCCTGGCAGTCCTTCCAGCATTGTAATGGTTATGTTGAACTCACCCAGCCTTTTCCTGTTGTTGTGGCCCTGCTTTTGTGCCGGTGCTGGTGCTGACAGATATGGCTCTCACCACTGTAGTCTTGGTCTCATAGTGTCCATGGAAGCAGTTGCTGCTGCTCTAGCCATAACTGCTTGCTGCTTCTTACCACTGGTGCTGATGTGGGAAGGCTGTTCCGATTCTATTCTTTCTGCCTCTGTGCCACCCTGCACTCTTACGTCCTCCTGCATCAGCTGCATAACCTTCATTTTACCCTCCTGCATACACAATCTCCTGTTTTACTCACACATACACACACTACTTCCCTTTCTGTGCCTCACATTCACACGTACACATTCTTTTGTACATCCATACACAGCCACATTCTCTCTCGCCTATACATCCACACCCACTCTTCTTACTTAGACACATACAAATACACACATGCACAATATCTTTCCTTCTCCATCTCATACATCCATGCATGCATTCTTTCTCTGACTCACACAGGCATACACACAGCATCTTCTCTCTCTCGCACATACAAACATACACACACAGCCACATTCTTTAGCCCCCCCCACACACATACAGCTTCCATCTTTCACTGAATAACCAACACATACAATTTCCCTCTCTCTCTCACACAAACACATATAGCCTGTTTTTCTCAATCACTCACATACACACAGCCACACATACACCATAGTGACACTTTCTCTTTCAGACACATTCATACACAATTGCATTCTCTCATCCATGGAAACTCACACACACACAAACATACATATGCGCTCCCTTCCTCACATAGAAACACATATGCACAACCTCCCTCCTCCAGATCACCCACTCATACACACAACTTTCTTCTCACTCACACAGAAAGATAGCTTCTCTTTCTCATACACACACCTTCTTCTCTCTCTCATTCATACAAGCACAGCCACATTCTCTTACTCACACACAACATTCTCTCTCAACCATCCCCCTTCCCCAGGCTCCTTCTTTAACTTCTACACACATATGCACAGCCTCTGTCCTTCATCAACTCAACCACATTATCTCCCTCTCACATAAAACACATGAACACAGGTTGCCATTCTCACTCGCACATACTTATAGACACACACACACTCTCTGTTACAAACTTCTTCTTTCTGCAGCTCACCCAGTCACATACATAATCTTCTTCTCACTCACAAAGACACACACAAACAAACACACACCCTTCCCCTCTCACATACATACATAGCCATATTCTGTCACCCCCACACACAACCATATTTTCTCTCATCTGTACACTCACACACTTATACAGCCTCCCTTCTTCATTTCACCCATCCACATATACAACTTTCTTCTCCCTCACATGAACATACACTGATACACAGTGACATTCCCTCACTCACAAACACACCCCTCCCTCCCTCCCTCATGCGCACACACACCACCACACACAGAGTAGTGATTTTTCTGACAGGTCATGCCAGGTTACCAACCTGGAAATGTTTGAACTTGTTTTCTTTTCTCCATTGGTAAAAAGTGGAAAGTAGTGACTGCCGCTGACCACAACCCAGCACCTTTAAAAAAAAAATATATTTTTTTTTAGAAAATTACCAGTCGTCATATGCACACACACAGCCTCTTTTCTTCTCTATCTTACCCTTGCATATACACAACCTCTCTCTCTTACACTCCTAGAAGTGCACACACACATACACAGCTGTTCATGTAGTATACCATGAAATATTTAAACCATGAATTCTTGTCATTTTTGAATGGCATTTCATCTAGTATTTTTAATATGTTTAAACCCCATGAAGCATGAAACAAAAGCTTTATTAGAATAAATGATTAAATTTTGCATATGCCTTGTAATCTAGGAGTTTGCATATTAAATATTTATTTTCAGAGCTGACATACCAAGGATTAACAGTAAAATGAATGCCTGACAAAGCTGTGGTGCTTCCTGACCTTTAAATCCAGAGAAGCAATCAATCCTAGCTGGTTCTCTGCTTTCATGTTCACCAGCGACTAGAGTTTAAATGCCAAATGGTGTTTCTCCTCTCCTACGTGAGGGCCTGATGGACATTTATTGTAAAAGTTAAACGGAGAGACAGCCTGCTCTTGGTTGAGGCCTCGAGTTCCTGACTACCCTGTTTTACTTTCTTCCATGGTAAGAAGTTAATAGAAATTCTCTGACCTGCAGTGCAGACTTAATTTATCACATATAACAGGTTGATTTAACAAGAATGGAATGCAGTGGAACAATAGATTTTTTTTTTCGTCCTCTTACTGGGCTTCAGACATTTTGTCGGTAAAGAAAAATCGGTCATAGTGCCCAGAAACACGAACGAGACTTTGAATAATTGGGCTACATTTGCACAAGTATATGATCAATAGAGACTGCCAATAAATTTAACACAACCCCCTCCCCTCTCATACCTCCCAAAGAATGAAGAGACTCGTATTTTATATTTGATTTTAAAAGTGCATTTTTGCAGGGTACCATATTACAGTGTCAGTAAATGCAGTCTTAGCTACAATACTCCATTTAGATGCACAAAATACTTTGTCATCGAGGACTGTCTTGTGAGCCGGGGGGGGGGGGGGGGGGGGGGGGGGGGGTGGAAAGGGAGAAAACTGAAAAGTGCATGGGAAAACTGCCATGTGCCTGGTACGAATTGTTGGCCAAATCGGTTGCACAAGAGTTCAGCAGAACTATGGATGTTAAAAAGTTTTTAAGCTCTTGTTTTACTAAATCTCATGTGCCCCTTTGGCGCCTGTACGAGGCAGAATGAAATGGGGAGTGATTTGGCTAGCAGAGACGTATGTTATTAAAACAGGAGCACTGAAGGGAAATAGAATTGTGAAGGGTTCCTAATCTTCTTAGGAAATTCAGACAGCTTTTGCAGTTTGAAGCCAATTATTGTAAATGTTGCCAATTTTGCTATTTCAAGTAGTTTAAAAGAAGCCTATCCCATGCACTGTTTGTAATTATTTGTGCATGAAACTCTTAATTTAGCAACCTGTTATTTCCAATCTGTGTTAGCTGTCAGTTAGCTTCTCATAATTAGTATTTGTTGTCCAGTATTCTAAATTAGACCATGTGCTAAAAAATTGAAAAATTGTTATAAACACGTTTATATTTTATTTAATCAGCTTTGGAATGTAAGAATGTAAGGCATAGTTTTAAAATTAGTGATCATGAAAATGAGTGTTTGTTAGCTGGCAAGTTTATTTGGGAATGTATGAAGGTCTGCAGTGTTCGTTTTTTTTCTAGAAAGAAAGGTGCAGGTAATCAGAGGCAGGTCCATTCTTGGAGTGGGGTAGCAGGGGATATCAGGGCAACCGTCCAGTGCCCTGCCCCACAAGGTATCCCAGCTCCTTGCAACTTTCTGCAGGTTTCAGTCACACCATGATCCTCCCCACCTTCTCATCCTCCCTCCCACTGATGGCAGGCATGAGAGAGTAGCATGGGAAAAGCAACACCAATAAGTGTGCTTTTCCAAGATTCAGGAAGTTTTGTCATGAAAAAATGTGTGCATATGTTGCCAAAATAATGCATTAAGTGGTTAAAAAGGAGAAAGAATAAAAACATATAAAATGGCAAATAACAGTAATTAAAATTATAAGATACAAGATGATTAATAATATGGCAGTCCATATTCAGCCAAAATTATCTAGCTAATTTTGGAGGTATATTGAATGGTTCAGCTGCACTATTGAATATAGCAGGGTATCTTAAAGTTAGCTGGATAACTTTATCTGGCTAACTTTAGGACAGCTTTATGGCACGGCTAGATTTAACTGGATAACTTGTCCGGCTAACTCTAAACATTTGAGTTAGCTGAATAACGTATCCTGCTAATGTAACTCCTCCCCATAATTACCCCAGACCTCCCCTACTTTACCTGTCAATATTTTAGCTAATATACAGGCCTATCCTGTAAAGTGCGGCCGTGTTTACCCTGCTCCTAAGCCGCTTCTAACTCACGTTCCGGCCGCGTTAGCCCTTCCTGCGATCTCGAATCCCCTTTAACCTAGTTCTACCGCGTCCTAAATTCCCCGGGTAACCCCTTCCGCCCGCGGCATGTATATTGCATGCAAACGAGCGAATTAGCTCGATATTGCATGCAAACGAGCCAATTAGCTATTCCCCTAGCATCCCGTAACCCGCGCTGTGACTAACGCTACCTTTCCCTGCCGTTTTCTCGCACGTTTAACCTGCAAACTTACCGCCTACCCTGACCCAGGCGGTAGAGGCATGGGTAAGGGTAGGTGGCAAGCTTTCCCCCAGACCCCGCTCACCTGCCCCCGCCGCGATCATGGGTGCCGGTCTCCGTGGCAGCCCCAGTCCTCTCCCCTGCTCCCGAAGCCAAAAAAAAAAAAAAAGTGAAAAAAACGTTGCAGCCCCCCTCCGATGTCCGGACTGGGGCTGCCACGGAGACTGCAACGGCAAAGCGACTTTTCAGTGTCCCCCCTCCTCTCGGAGCAGGGCGGAAAAGCCGCCCTGCTCCGGGAGGAGGGGGGACACTGACAGCGGCGAAGCTTTCCCCCAGCCCGGACACCTGCAAAAAATTTAAAAACTTACTTTTTACAGCGGCGAAACTGAGCGGCAAAGCCCGAACCCGACCCGGCGAAGCCCGAACCCGACCCGGCCCCCCAACCCCAAACCCGGACCCGACAAGCGACGAAACTGAGCGGCAAAACTAAAAAAAAAAGAAAAGCAATTTTTTTTTTTTTCAAAATTGACAATTTTGGTTTTTTTCCCAAAAGCGACTTACTTTTGGGATCTGTCAAGATCCCAAAAGTAAGTCGCATTTGGACGCAAGCAAAACTTACTTTTTACAGCCATCTGCAGGAACACGACCTGGCTCCGTAGCTCCTCCCGAAGACACGGGAAAGCGTACAATTGGCCACTGAAGACGTGACGTCACGATGTCACGTCTTGAGCGGCCAATTGCACGCTTTCCCCGTGCAGGCGGCCATCTTTGTCTTCGGGAGGAGCTACGGAGCCAGGTCGTGTTCCTGCAGATGGCTGTAAAAAGTAAGTTTTGCTTGCGTCCAAAAGTGACTTACTTTTGGGATCTTGACAGATCCCAAAAGTAAGTCGCTTTTGGAAAAAAACCAAAATTGTCAATTTTGAAAAAAAAAAAAATTGCTTTTCTTTTTTTTTTTTTAGTTTCGCCGCTCAGTTTCGTCGCTTGTCGGGTTCGGGCTTCGCCGCTCAGTTTCGCCGCTGTCATCTCTTCTCCCCTCCTCCCGGAGCAGGGCGCGAAAAGCAGCCTTGCTCCGGGAGGAGGGAGAACAGACTGACAGCGGTCCGGTTGGGGGTCCGGGTCGGGTTCGGGCTGGGGGAAAGCTTCGCCGCTGTCTCTTCTCCCCTCCTTCCGGAGCAAGGCTGCTTTTCGCGCCCTGCTTCGGGAGGAAGGGAGGGGGGACTGGCAGTCCCGACTTCTGGTATCTGTCATTTCCATTTGAAATGACAGATACCAGCGTGGCGTGAAGCCTTAGGCCCGCGCACCCAGGATCCTGTATAGGCGCTCTATCCAGTATCCTGGGTTGCGCGGGCCTAAGGCTTTTCGGACGCGGCTTACATTTGCATATAATTAGGCTTCAGGATCGAGCGGTAGGTGAGCTGCACTGTGCGGGCGGTAACCACGGGTGCCGTAGGCACTAACGCAGCTCTTCCTACCGCTCGGTACTGGATAGGCCTGATAGTTGGGGTACCAGCTTTTAATGTTAGCTGGATATCTTATTATAACAAGTAAGCCAGATAAGTACCTAAATATTCATTCAGCTAGATAACTAGTGAGTTATCCTGCTAAATGTCTCTAAATATGGACCTCATGGAAAATTCCCAGGTTCTGGTACTGTTCTACCTTAACCCTGGTCATGAGAGATAGGGCTGGTACTCCAACAATATTGGTCAGTGCTCTGCAGAGCTCTCCTCCAGTTATTTCCCAGGAGTTGATGCAGAGGGGAAAAAAAGTTGCATGTGCATACTGCAAAGTACTGACAGAAATATAGCCCTGAGGACTATTTTTTGGTTTAAGCCCTCCCCCCATCCAATCCCCAAAGAAAACATTTGTAATTTTTTTTGCAGCAGATGCTTTGTGCATTGGTTTAGTTTCAATAGTGTTTAACATTTAATTGGTTCTGCACAGAGAAGCTGTTGATGAATACATGCGCACAAAGAACTGGATCACAGCACAGTCAGGCTGATACTGTGTAAAGTGCGCCAAGCTGAGCGTACTTTTTAATCTGGTTTGGATGCATGTTTTGAACGCGTGTCCACAACCACTTATACAATAAGGGGTTTAGCACGTCCACAATGTGTGTCCAAACCCCTCTGAAACTAATAGCGCTCACCACATGCAAATTATTTTGATGAGGCTATTAGTCATTCGCCCGGGATACAGGAAAAAAAATATGCGGCCAATCCACACATTTTACTCTCAGAAATTAACGCCTGCTCAAGGAACTGAGAGCATACTTCCATCGGTAAATGGAGGTGAATGAATTAGTCTTGAGACAGTAGGTTCCAAAGTGACAGCAGGGAACGTTGAATTGGTTGCATGTGTGCCCTCGCCCGCGGTACTACTTCCAGGGTTGCCGCCATCAAACCAAGGACTTGAAGATAGCTCACCATCAGGCGTATCGTGATCATCAACAGATGCACTTGGGACATCAACTTCCTTATCCTCGTGGTCAGGAGGAAGACCTTGCCCTGCTTGGTGTTAAACCAGACCCCAAGATATTCCAAGGACTGGGAGGGTTTGAGACTGCTTTTGTCCAGGTTTACGACCCAACTGAGTTCCTGAAGCAAAGAGGTCTCCCTGTTGGTCACTGGAGACTCTCTTCTACGGACTTTGCCCAGATCAACCAGTTACCCAAGTATGGGTGAACCAGGATTCCTTGTTTTCTCAACGCTGCCGCTACGACTGCAATAATCTTGGAAAATGTTCTGGGGGTGGTGGCCAGGCTAAAGGGCAGTGCCCAGAAATGATAGTGGCGACCCAGTACCGCAAAGCATAGGAAACGTTGATGTTCTTGCCAGATTGGAAGATGTAGGTAGGCCTCAGATAGGTCCAGGGAGGTTAAGAACTCTCCTGATTGTACAGCCATTATCCTGGAGCATAGGGTTTCCATGCAGAAATTAATCACTCGTAGATGGTTGATGCTCTTGAGGTCAGGATGGGGCGAAATGAACCTTCCTTCTTGGGTACAATGAAATAGATGGAATAATGCCCGCATCCTGAGGAGCCTTAACAGGGTAGTCTCCACTGCCTGCTTCTTGTGCTGGGGGTGGCAAGGAGATATCATGACTATGTCCCAAGGAATTTCACAGCACTACAGCGTATATCCTTCTTGTATGACCTCCAGTACCCATTTGTCTGAAGTGATCTCGTCCCACTTTTGGTTGAAGAGGGACAGTTGACCCCCTAACTCCTCGTTCCGAAGGTGGATCGGCAAAACTTTATTGGGGGGTTCGGGATGAACCTGAACCTGAGCCTGACCCTCTTTTGGGCTGCCGACTCCAAGAGGTCTGAGACCTCCGATAGGACAGAGACCTCTAAAATGTCGAGTTTCTGTAAGGGCGAAAGTGTTGGGAGCCCCTGGATTGACCCCTCATGGGCGAGGGGCACTGTAACTGCTTTCTCTTATCTTCTGGTAGCCGGGGTACTGGAGTTTCGCCCCATTTACTGGCCAGCTTTTCCAATTCGCTTCCGAAGAGAAGGGCATCTTTGGGAGATATGCCTTGGAGGTTGCGTCTGCTGAACAGTTCCACAGCCATAGCTGTCTTCTGGCCACCACAACCGAGGCCACTCCTGGCCGAGGTATAGACTAGGTCTGAGCCCGCATCAGCTAAAAAGGTGGCAGGTTCCATAATCACTCTGGAATTCGCCCCCAAATCATCCACATCCCTAGAGAGGAGCAGGCACGAACGAGCTACCAGGGCACAACAAGAAGCAATCTGTAAGGTCATTGCTTTTGCAACAAAGGCCTGTTTAAAGATGGACTCCATCTGCCTATCATGCGCATCCTTTAAGGCCACTCCTCCCTCCACTGGGATAGTTGTTTGCTTAGAGATGGCACAGAACAGCGCATCCAATTTAGGGAAACGCAAACATTCTCTTGCTATAGATCCAGTGGGTATAGAGCTTCTAACACTCATCCACCTTTAAAACTTGGTTCTGGGGCAACCCATTCCATGTCAATAAACTCCTGGATGGCTTCCAGTACTGGAAAGTAGCTAAAGGTGTTTTGTAGGGAAATCAGAATGGGATTCTTCTTTGGCTCCGTCATAGTGTCCGCCCCAGGAACTCCCAGCATCTTCCGGGTCTGGGAAACCAGGGCCGGCAAGTCATCTCTATGGAAAACCATAACATGGTCTGGTACGGTTCTAAACCGGGGGGATTTCCCCATCTTCCAAGGAATCTGGAACCTCTTCTTCATCCGTGCCGTCCGGGTCCCTGCCAGGGATACCCTTGGTGAATCGAGGCATGCCTCGAGGTCTGCTGATAGGACTGGGAGAGGGAGGGCTTACCGGCTGAGGTTCTGTCCGGACATGGGCAAGTGAGATAGCAGACTGCGCCTGTATGAAGGTTTGAAGGCCTTGAAAGAATTCCACCCAAGAGAAGGCGGCTGGGTCCATGCCTAGCCCAGGAAGTACTATGGTAGATGCTGCTGAATTTCCCTCTCCCATGGATGACCCAATCCTGGGGTTACTCAGATCCGGGGTATTTCTGGTTAAGGCTGTGGCTGACCCATCCTCTGAATGGGAGGAGCCGGGCTTAGCAAAGTCTGAGGAGACCAACTTTCCCTTCGTTTCCTCACAGTGCTGACATAAGCAAGAATACAGGTCAGACTGTGCAGTCCTAAAATGACAAGAAGCGCAAAAAGAAAGACGTTTATGTTTCTTTGATGCCGGAGCCATTGGCGACAGTAACTGCATGTTCAGACGGCTTGTTCTTAAAATTTTATATGCACAGATTTCGGGTGCCTACGCGGGCTGCAGCGAGGCACAAGCACAGCCCGTGCGCCTGGTTCTACTTGTATTCTGCGCCTAGTAAGTTGTGCACGTATGTATGTGCAAAGCGTTATGCACACGGTCTGTGTGTGGCATTATGTGCATAGCACGTGCGCAGAGCTGACACGCATTGTGCATACTGAAGCTATATGGTGGGCAATAAAGGCACAAAAGTGTGCGCAAGATGGTGCAGCTATGGCCTACCACACAGTGTGCTGACCAAGCCTAAAGCGGGGCCTAGCCCACCGGGGTGGGGGGGGGGCACTTAACCCGCTCGGAAGCCCCCCTTACCCCAACAGGATCGGGAACGACATCGGTACGGTACACCGAGTAAGGAGACCGGAGGAAGTCTTACCAAAACCCCTCCAAAGTCTCTGAATCGGGAGGAAATCTTCTCTTTTTTTTTCCTTTACTTACATGGGCTCAGTGCTTACCGGCTGAGTACAGAGATGGTCTCCGGCTATGGGGGAGCTTTGGCTGTCACTGCCGTGCTTGGTTTCCTGCACCTGCTGCCTTTCAGCTGCTTCAGCAGCACTATCCATGCTGAGAACTGGCTACCGGACCAAGGCAGAGCTCTGAGGGATCTTGGAAATTACCTCAGGAATTCTCAACTGTGGGAGGGACCTTCAGGTGTCACCGCAGGAGAGCGGGGCTCAATCTTTTCTCCAATTAAAAAAGTAGAATTTCTTTTTCCAAAAGGTACAGCGGTCCCCATAGGAAAGCATGTCTGCATCTGCTGGAGATGGAGAAATACTGAAGGGCTGAGGTCACTGCAGGGGTGTATCTAGGGTGACGTCAGCTTTGAAACCTGACTCCGTCTCCATCGGCTGGCCGGGGAGCATAAACCATTGGTCCTGAGTCCATCTGACTACACACTAGGAAAATCAAAATCCACCACAAATGACTTAAATATGGATAAGAAGACTGCAAACCAATGAGAAACATCACTCAAAATGAAAGCATGGAGACATAATAAACTTAGCATACTGGAAAACTCTCATAAAACAAGTTTCCAAATTCTTACAAAAGTCCCTGATTGCTAAGCATTTTTGCCATAGACATACAGTGGAAGAAAGCCTTTTAGAAATTCATATTGAGTGGGGTAGCCAGCAGGAAGTTACCCAGATAAAGTTAGTCATGTAACTTTAGCCGGGGGGGGGGATATTCAGTAGGATTTATCCGGATAACTCTCCCACTGAATATATCAGGCTAAGGTTACCCGGGTAACTTTAGGACAGCGTTTTCTCTGATTAGTCGACCTGTGCACAATATCTGTGCTCCCTGGCTAAATTTAAGCCTTGGTCCCCGAACACTCCTCAACCTCCCTCTTTTTACCCAGCTACATTTTGCTTATGTAAAAAGTGATCCAGGTAAAAATTTCAATGGTCAGCGGGGTGACCACAATATCGACATTTTAGTAAATGAGCCCCAAAGCAGGACTAGCAAAATGGTGCACAAGTCTCAACTATAAGCCCTATGATGAGAGTCTTAAGGACCTAAGTATGGATACCCCCCCGCCCCCCAAAAAAAAAAAAAGAGAGGGGAGAGAATGACAGGATGGGAAAAGGAGTAGACTAGATGAACATTGAGGTATTTACCTGGCTTCCATCAATTTCTACATTTCTAAGTCATAATGGCCTCAATCCTGCAAGATTTGGGAGTTAAAAAAATGGCTAAATAACTTAAAACATTTATTTAGCTTGCTGTATTTTTTTCTAACATAAAAATTTGGCCAGAGTTTGTGGAAATTTAATCCTTTACATTTATTTTTGCTTACAGCAAATTTTGCAGAGCAGAGGCCATTACAACTGAAGAATAGTGCAAATCTTCTATTCCTTCTCTCAGAGTTAAGATAAAGATCTATTTGCCAAAATGTTAAGGGCTCAGGATTCAGTAATTAGCAGCTGAAGAGGTATAATTAAGGGTTTTTAATGCAGGTACTCATCCTTTAAATTATGGGATACCTAGAAGCTGCTTCCCTAACCTGAGACAGAAACAGAGAAATGTGATGGCAGAAAAGACCATATTGCCTATCTTAATTGTTCATCCAAGGCAATACCAATATTTAGGTCACCACTTTTCTCTGAAACGTGAATAATGTTTTGCATAATTTATCCCTTCCTCCATTTGAGCCCAATGCATCTTTTTAGTTTGACTTTAAGCGAAAGTGCATTTTCTGGTAGTTGGTAATTCTGCTGGGCATGCAGACACTTCTGTTCAGTCTTTCTCTTGTTACATTGTTTAGCATAAAAATAAAATTGCTTTTCAAACATGCCCATGGTTTTTATTTCCCCATAAACATTCTCTCCATGTTTCATAAAAATCATACATATTAATATCCCTTATTTTGTCCCTTTTTCCTGTTGGACAAAGAGAAGTGGCATAATCTATGCCCCTTGTGTGGATATGAAGTTTGATTTGAAGAATGTACAGAGATTCCATATATCTAATACTTTGTTCATCCTATTAAAAGACGTTTCCACAGGCTATGCTTCTATTTCAACATGCAGGGAGGTCAATTTTCCAAAACCATTTATCCAGGTAAATAGGATGTCTGAAAATTGCCCACCCAATATGTGGGCAAAAGTACAAGTGGGGATCAGTAATGTGCATACTTTTTCCCGAAGAAAAAAATAGACAGGCGAGGAGGTGGGGTTAAGTCAGGGGAGGCGACAATGCATATAGTTTTGAATTTTCAAAACCACATGTGTTTTTCTGAGGGGAAAAAGTATCTGCAAAAAAGATGGTACTTTTTATTCCCCAAGGCGATTTTCAGAGGGAAAGAATGCGCTTTAGTTTCCCTATAAGAATTGTTGAAAAGTAGTGGTGAAAAGTAGTGGTAAAAGTGTATGTGGACTTCACCACTACTGGCATACGGGCCGATACAGTAAAGTCTGCGGGAGAGCGGGCGAATGGCCGCTCTCCCGGCGCGCACACAGGCCACTCTCCTGTGCGTGCGATTCAGTATTCAAATTAGAGTCGGCAGTAAAAAGAGGCACTAGGGACACTAGTGCGTCCCTAGCGCCTCTTTCTGGACAGGAGCGGCGGCTGTCAGCGGGTTTGACAGCCGACGCTGAATTTTTGCCGGCATCGGTTCTCAAACCCGCTGACAGCCAGTTTAGAAACTGGACGCCGGCAAAATTGAGCATCCGGTTTTCAACCCCCGAGCCGCGGGCTGACTTCAAATTTTTTTTTTTAACTTTTTGTAACTTTCAGGACCTCCGACTTAATATCACCATGATATTAAGTCGGAGGGTGCACAGAAAAGCAGTTTTTACTGCTTTTCTGTGCACTTTCCCGGTGCCTGGAGAAATTAGTGCCTACCTAGGGTAGGCGCTAATTTCTGAAAGTAAAATGTGCGGCTTGGCTGCACATTTTCCTTTCTGAATCGCGCGGGAATACCTAATAGGGCCATCAACATGCATTTGCATGTTGCGGGTGCTATTAGGTTCAGGGGGTTTGGACGCACGTTTTCGACCCCTTACTGAATAAGGGGTAACGGCTAGCGTGTCGAAAACGTGCGTCCAATCGCGGGTTAACAGTGCGCTCCGCACTGTATCGGCCTGCTAGTTTTGAAAACTGTGCTCTCAATCTTTAGACTGATAGTGCTTCTAGGGATATTGAGGTCCATATTCAGAAGCATTTAGCTAAACTCAGATGTTATCCAGCTAAATGAATATTTGGGCACTTGTGTGGCTAAATTCTAGCCGGATAACTTTTTATCTGGCTAAACTTTGGCTAGATAAGTCAGGGGCATTCTGAGAAAAGCTGAGTTAGGCATTTGGATATCGGAGTTAGCCAGATAACTTTTCCAGCTATCTCTGGTCATCCCATATGCCTGTCTTAAAGTTAGCCGGATAAATTTATCCGGCTAACTTTAAGATAACTGGGTATATTCAGCAGTGTAGCCACATTGCTGAATATATAGGCTAAGGGCCGGATTTATCATTCTTCGCAGAATGATGAATCCAGCGAAAAAGGGGGGGGGGGGGGCGGGCCTGCGAAAGGCCGCAGCTGTTTTCACCATGGCGGTGCGATTTTGCTGACCGCAGTGCGGCCGACTGAAGTCTTTCATGCAAATAGCACAACCATGAAAGGTGGTGCTATTCGCTGCGCTACTGCCGGCGATAATGTTCCTCACATTATCGCTGGCAGCGGTGCCACGGCAGATTCCTCCCCCTCCCCGCCCTGACTTCTCCCTTCCCCGCCCCGACTCCTCCCCTCCAGCTAATTTACATCCTATTGCACACGATAAACGTTTAGAAAATAACCCCCTAAGTTAGCAGGATAAGTTCATCCAGCTAACTTGCTGAACCGCACAGCAGCTAAATATGAACATAAGAATATAAGAACTTTCCATCAAGCCCAGTATCCTGTTTCCAACAGTGGCCAATCCAGGTCCCAACTACCTGGCAAGATCCCAAACAGTAAATAGATCCCATGCTGCTATCGTGCAATGATAAGTAGTGGCTATTTTTTATGTCTAGTTGATTAAAACAGTTTTTTTACTTTTCCTCCAGGAACTTGTCCAAACCTTTTTTAAGATAGTGAAATTCAAAATTCATCTATGCTTCATAGACATACCATTGTGTGGTTATTCAGCTTAGGCTTTATTTACAGAAACCTTTTTTAAACCTAGCTACGCTAAATGCCTTAACCACATCCTCAGGTAATGAATCCCAGAGCTTAATTGTGCATTGATTGAAAAATAATTTTCTCCAGTTTGTTTTGAATGTGCTACTTACTAACTTCATGGGGTGCCCCCTAGTCTTTGTGAGAATTCAAGCAAGAGCTGGGGCCATCTTCCTGACACTGGCAGTATTTCGACAAAAACCGTCTGCTTCAGGGATGAGGAGAGTTGTATAACGTCATGGTAACTTCTGAACTATACGGCATTCAGAAGTTACCATGACTTTATACAACTCTCCTCGTCCCTGAAGAAAACAGTTTTTGTAGAAACACTGCCAGTGTCGGGCAGATGGCCCCAGCTTTGCTTGACTTCTTCACAAGTAATAAGAGACGGTTTTATACTGCACTGCAGCTTAATAAGTGAAGAGATTATGGCAAACACACACGCAAGTGAGTTGGGTTGACCGTTAAAGAAGGAGAGTATTGATTTAGTAATATTGGATCAACATTTAAGGGCGGTTTTATATACAAAAAAGCCAAAAATTAATTAAATATAATTTAAAATTTTTTTTGAAAGTATTCACACATTGCACTTTTTCAATTAAATTAAAAATTGTAAACACTATAATTTGAGTTATTACCAATACAAGGTTATTACTCATATTAGTGCTACCGGACATCTTCTTCAAGCTGAACAGACCCAACCTCTTTAGCCTTTCCTAGTAGGAGAGCCATTCCAATCCCTTTATCATTTTGGTCGTGTTACGTGCAGGTTTTCGTGTGCCCTTGGGCCTCGACCCGACCCCAGACGGATCCAGGACCAAACCGAGGGTTGGCGGTGTGTCCCTGCAAGGCAGAGACACGGTCTTACCCTCTGCCAGGCCTGCAAACTCCCAAGGCCAACAAGATGATGTTGGAAGGTGAACGGTCCTCTGACCGTTTCAAGCCCTTTCGGACCTGCCGCTCAGGATCGGCATGGAGCAGCAGGCCGGCCTGAGGATGAGGGCAGACGGAGGCCTTGACACGAAGACATGAGACTATGACTGAGGCGAAGACATCACAGACAAAGGCTGATGCGAAGACATGACACCAAGGCTGATGCGAAGGCATCACAGACGAGGGCTGATGCGACGGCATCACAGACGAGGGCTGATGCAACGGCATCACAGATGAGACAAGGAACTTGACGAAGTCCAGACAAGACGAGAAGCTGGGAAGGTTGGACATTGGCACTGTCTCTCCGGACGCCCTACTCAGCCCACCTTCACGGGTAGACCCAATGGGCTGGTCGCGGACCACCGTGACCCACTACGCACCCTACACAGCCTGAGGAGGCTGGTCACGGACCACGCGGTGAGCGGGACAAGCGCAGGAAGGAATCCAGCTGAGGCGGGACTTCGACGACAGAGCCGGTGTCATCCGGAGCACCACAACGGCTGGCAGGACAGGACGGCTCAGGAGCACAGGACAAGAGTCCACTACCGGCATCTACACAGACAGAGGAGTGTCACCCAGAGATCCACGGTCGGCAGAACGGAAGGCTCAAGAACACAAGAACACAACACCAAGAAGGGCTGGAACACCAGGAAGCGAGACATCAGGAGACCTGGACGAGGACCTCAGGCAACAAAGACATGACAAGAAGCAGACGAGACGAGACGAGGAGCTCCATGAAGAACACCAAGGACCTGACGGAGTGCTGGCAGGCAGGAGCCTCCAGGACTGATGTAACTCTGATGCAAGGCCAAGAGGAATTGCAGGAACAGCCCTTTTAAAGGGCTGACACAGGAAACAGTCCATAAGTGGGGCCCAGGGCATATCCGGCCGTGGGCCCTTTAAATCTTGAAGGGAGGCGCGTCCGCGTGCCTAGGAGGAAGCAGGAAGCTGTGCAGGACCGTGGACAGTGGTCCTGCACTGACGTCGATGTCGCGGAGAAGCAGGACTGGGCCCAGATGCAGGCTCTGACGACGGCAGCGGCTCCAGCCGCTGCAGGAGGCCCCGAGGGTGGCTCCAGCTGCCAATCCAGACCGGGGCTTGCGGCCTTCAGCCGCAAAGATGGCAAGGACGTCGGCGGCAGCTCCAGCCGCGAAGAAGCAGCGAGCAGCATGGGAAAGTCCACGGCTCCAGCCGCGGTGAAGGCTGACTTCGGCGGCACCGTGCCGCGATGGAAAACACAGCAAGTCGGCAGCATGGTAAGGAGCCTGCTCGCGGGAAACCGCGGGCAGGTTCATAACAGGTCGTCTTCCTCTGTACCTTTCCCAATGCAACTATATATTTTTTGAGATGCACAACCAGAAATTCACACAGTACTCCAAGTGCAGCCTCACCATGGAGTGATACAGAGGCATTATGTCATTCACTATTTTATTCTCCATTCTTTTCCTAATAATTCCTACCATTGTGTTTGCTTTTTTGACCGCCACAGGCACACTGAACAGAGGATTTCAAAATGGGGTTCACTATGTCGTCCAGGTCTTTTTCCTGGGTGGTAACTCTTAGTATGGAAGCTAACATCATGTAACTACAGTATCACTTTACACTTGTCCATATTAAATTTCAACTGCCATTTCCAGTCTCACTAGAATCTCGTGCAATTTTTCACAGTCTGCTTGTGATTTAACATCTCAGAATAATTCTGTATCATTTGCAGATATGATCACTTCACTCATTGTTCCCTATTCCAAATATTTTATAAATGTATTAAAAAGCATCAGTGCCGGTACAGATCCCTGAGGCACCCCACTGTTTGCCCTTCTCCACTAAGAAAACTGAACATTTAGTCCTACTTTCTGCTTCTTATCTTTTAACCAGTTTGCAATCCACAATAGGACATTGCCTCCTATCCTCTGACTTTTTAATATTCTCAGAAATTTCTCATGGGGCTCTTTGTCAACAGCCTTCTGAAAACCCAAATCCAAATAAACTACATCTACTGACTCACCTTTATCCACATGTTTATTAACCCCCTCAAAAAATGTAGCAAATTGGTGAGGCAAGATTATCCTTGTGTAATTTCATGCTAGCTGTGTCCCATTAAACCATGGCTTTCTATATGTTCTGAGATTTTGTTCCTTAGAATAATTTCCTGGCACTGAGGTTAGACTCATCGATCTGTAGTTTCCTGGATTATCCCTGTAGCCATTTTTAAAGATTGCAGTTACATTAGTCACCCTCCAGTCTTCAGGTGCAGTGGATGGTCCCAATGATAGGCTACAAATTACCAGTAACAGATCTGAAATTTCATTTTTTAGTTCTTTCAGAACTCTAGTCCAGGCCATTTGCTACTCTTTTTTAATTTGTCAATCTGCCTTATTACATCTTCGAGCTTCCCAGTGATTTATATCTGTTCTTCTGAGTCATCACTATTGAAAATAGTTTCTGGCACAGATATCTCCCCAACACCCTCTTCAGTAAACACCGATGCAAATAATTCATTCAGTCTTTTTGCAATGGCCTTATCTTCTTTAAGTACCCCTTTTAACTCCTCGATCATTTAACGGTCCAAATTACTCCCTCACAGGCTTCCTGGTTTAGATTTATTTTTAAAAAGATTTATCATGAGTTTTTGCCTCTATGGCCAGCTTTTTTTCAAATTCTCTTTTAACCCGACTTATCAATGTTTTACATTTAACTTGCCATTGCTTATGCTTTTTCCTATTTTCTTCAGATGGATCTTTTTTCCAATTTTTGAAAGAAGTTTTTTGGCTAAAATAGTCTCTTTCATCTCACCTTTTAATCATGCCAGCAGTCATTTGGATTTTCTTCCACTTTTATTACTTTTTGGAATGCTTCTGGTCCATGCTCCTAAAATGGTATTTTAAAACAAACAATGACCACAACTGTTATAAACTCTTAACCTTTGTAGCTGCACCTTTCAGCTTTTTTTTCTATTTTCCTCATTTTATGAGTTTCCCTTTTGAAAGTTTAATGCTTGAGTTTTAGATTTACTTAATGTCTTCCCATTCATTAAGTCAAATTTGATCGCACTATGATCACTTTTGCTGAGCAGCCCCACCACCCATTACCTCTTGTACCAAATCCTGCATTCCATTAAGAATCAGGTCTAAAATTGCTCTCTCTCCTCGGTTTCTGGACCAACTGCTCCATGTAGCAGTCAATTATTTCATCTATAAACTTTACCTCCCTAGAATATCCTGATGTTACAATTACCCAGTCAATGTGGGGGTAACTGGAATCTCCCATTATTATTGTGCTGCCAAATTTATTAGCTTCCCTAATCTCTGTTAACATTTCATCATCCGTCTATTCATTTTGGCCAGGTGGACCTTAGTATACCCCCTCTCTACACTCTTCCCCATCACACATGGAATTTGCACCCATAAGGATTCTACTGGGCATTTAATCTCCTGCAGGATCTTTATCCAATTGGACTCTATACCCTCCCTAACATAAAGTGCCCCTCCCCCCCCGCTCCCCAAAGATCTACCCCTATCTTTGCAATTTAATTTGTACCTTGGTATAGCAGTGTCCCATTGGTTAACCTCCTTCCTTCCGGTATCTGAGATGCCAATTATGTCTACTTCTTTATTGAGTGCTATACATTCTTAACTCTCCCTTCTTAACTTTTAGACTTCTGGAATTAGCATAAAGACATTTAAATGAATGTTTTTTGTTGGTATTAACAATTTGCTTATCACTTGACAGGGGTGTTTTGGAATCTTTTAACTCAAGTAGTTCTTTACTTCTAGACCAGTGGTTCTCAACCTTTTTTTGGCCAGGACACACATGACAGATGGTTCTCACATGCGTGACACACTGAACATGTGACCATCATGGGGCTAAATGTAAACATGCACTTTGCATCCACAGGAATCCCCTCAAACCCCAGCAGTGAGTGCAGAGCAGATCTAGGGCATTACCCTGTACAACTCGCCATACAAAAAAAGATATTCTAGTTCTGATGACATCCCAGTAAAAGCAAAACAAACTCCTTTTACTGCCAAGCAAAATAGCCTTCCTTATGAAAAGACAGTAATTTACCACTAATGCATATCCCATTGAGAAAACACAACAAATAAGATTGATACAAATGCCTACATGCTAGTTAAATACCTCACCTCGGTCACACACCCTTCACCAAGTACAGAAAATCCACAAATTAGAAATATGGAGACAGAAACTGGAATGGAAAACCAAAAAGGCCACTCTGCATGCAATGCGAACCTGGAGAAATGGAAAGAGAAATATAGCACCTAACAGACTCACAGGATTTGAAATAATGCACACAAACTAACCCGCACAAAGTTACACCTGTATTATGGAACACACTCAAACAGTAACAACCCTATCTAAGAAATACAACTATGAAACCAGGCCCTAAACACTAATACATTTCCTATTGGGAAAACAGAATAAGCCAAGCTGCTATAGAGCCCCACACAGAAATAATTGTAAAGCTATACTAAAAATGTTACAAAACAGCTGCTGAACAGAATAATATCCAACAATTAAAAACTCATAATTATTAAAACATGTCCAAATATCAATAAAATATTTCAAAACAGCAGACATCGCATAATACCCGATAATTAAAATGGCAGTCAATCAAGAAAAATAAATTTAAAAAGCCACCTTTACTTACCCTCTCCAGCAACTCTCCTATTCCTTTCCCTTGCAGGCCAATAGCTCTCACCAGAAGCAGCAAGGGCTGCTGAAGCTCTGTCCTCACAGTCCTCTTCCTTAGCGCCCACAAGCAGTCACTCACACACACACACACACAGACCTCCAATTAGTCCCCACGACCAGTCTCGGTCTCTCTCACACCAGTCATCTTCCTGACCAATCTCTCTCTCTCACACAGAAACACATCACCTCTCTGACCAGTCTATCTCTCAATCACACTCATGGTCTCTTATATACAAGCTCTCAATCACACACAAATGCTCTCGCACCCATTCACACCAGCTCTCACCCAGGCTTCCATTCACACCCACACACACAAGCTCTCACCCAAGCACTCATACACACAAGCTCTCACCCCTGCATACATTCACACCCACACACACAAGCTCTCACTCATGCATCCATTCACACCCACAAGCTCTCACCCAAGCACCCATTCACACCAGCTTTCACCCTGGCACCCATTCACACCCACACACACAAGCTCTCACCCAGGCACCCATGCATCCATTCACACCCACAGATACAAGCTCTCACCCAGGCTTCCATTCACACCCACTCACACAAGCTCTCACCCAGGCTTCCATTCACTCCCACACACACAAGCTCTCACCCAAGTACACATTCACACCAGCTCTCACCCAGGCTTCCATTCACACCCACACACACAAGCTCTCACCCAAGCACTCATACACACAAGCTCTCACCCAAGCACTCATTCACACAAGCTCTCACCCATGCATCCATTTGCACCCACACACACAAGCTCTCACCCATGCATCCATTCACACCCACACACACAAGCTCTCACCCAAGCACCCATTCACACCAGCTCTCACCCTGGCACCCATTCACACCCACACACACAAGCTCTCACCCAGGCACCCATGCATCCATTCACACCCACAGATACAAGCTCTCACCCAGGCTTCCATTCACACCCACACACACAATCTCTCACCCAGGCTTCCATTCACACCCACACACACAAGCTCTCACCCAAGCACCCATTCACACAAGCTCTCACCCATGCATCCATTCACATCCAGAAGCTCTCACCCATGCATCCATTCACGCCCACACACACAAGCTCTCACCTAAGCACCCATTCACACCAGCTCTCACCCTGGCACCCATTCACACCCACACACACAAGCTCTCACCCAGGCACCCACACATACAAGCTCTCACCCAGGCTTCCATTCATACCCACATACACAAGCTCTTTCCCAAGCACCCATTCACACCAGCTCTCACCCTGGCACCCATTCACACCCACAGACACAACCTCTCACCCAGGCACCCATTCATACCCACAGACACAATCTCTCACCCAGGCACCCATTCACACCCACATACACAACCTCTCACCCAGGCACCCATTCACACCCACAGACACAACCTCTCACCCAGGCATCCATTCACACCCACAGACATAAGCTCTCACCCAGGCATCCATTCACACCCACAGACACAAGCTCTCACCCAGGCATCCATTCACACTCCCAGACACAAGCTCTCACCCAGGCATCCATTCACACCCACAATACAGGCTCTCACCCAGGCACCCATTCACACCCACAGACACAAGCTCTCACCCAGGCATACATTCACACCCACAAGCTCTCACTCAGGCACCCAGACACACAAGCTCCCACCCAGGCACCCATTCACACCAGCTCTCACCCAGGCACTCATTCACACACAGACACAACAGCTCTCACCCATGCACTCATTCACACACTGTTGCAACCGTCGCTGCTCTATGCCCTCACTCCGCCCTCTTTACCTCTGTGGCGACTCCCTCCGGGTCTGATGGACAGCTGGCTGCCGCGGCGTCTCCATGCCGTCTCCTTCCGGTGTCCCCAGACCGGCTCGACTTTGCAGATCCGCCATATTGCCTGAAGACTTAGGGCGCGCGCGCTCTGATTAAAGTACCAGCAAGAGCGCGAACCTCAGGGGCATCCCCCTGAAATGACGTCATCTGCTTCCAATATTTAAAGGTCTCTGATATCGCTAACAAACTGAGTTAGCAAGGATTCGCTAAGGACTTGCTTTGGCTGTCCAAGCTACTCTGCCTCCTCGGACTTAACAGAGATACCCGCTCCTCGGGGGCCTCGCTCTTTTCTTTACTTTCAGATTACAGATAGGAACTGGTACTCGCTCCTTGAGGGCCCATGTCCCTGGACACTCTGAAGATTCTCTACTGCCTGGAAGCTATCGCTGCTATAAACAATTGTGAGTTACCATCGCTCTCTCAGAGCTTTCCCTTGAACCAGGTACTTGCTCCTCGAGGGCCTAAACCTTTCCAGCTCCTGAGCTTCCTTGAGACCTTCTGTGAGTTTTGTCATCTAGTTCTGTTTATGAACTCTGCCTACTCTGCCTACTCACTTTCTACAGTTTCTCAACAGCTCAGCCATCCTGGATCGCTGTTCCAGTACCTGAGGGACTACAGCCCTGCCGGGCATATCTCACTACTGCCACCTCTGGTGGTTTCAAAAACCTGTTTAATAAAAGAACTAATGTGTGTCTGTCTCCATACTCAAGCCTAGCCGGTGGTCCCTCTCGGGATATCCTCCTGGGGGAGTGGTCATCTGCCACCGGCCCAGGGATCCACCCACTACTTTATCAGAATTAGATTGCTACTCCCAGCTCTACACAGAGCTTTCCTAACAAGATTGCTAGCTCCTCCCTCTTCAGGAGCCCGCAATACTGATTCATTACAGATTGCCAACTCCTATCTAATTGCTCCGCTCATCCGGCATCAGATTTCTAACAGATTGCTAACTCCGCAGTCTAACTAACATCAGATTCCTAGCACACACAGACACACCAGATGTCACCCAGGCAATCATTCATACACAGACACACCAGCTCTCACCAAAAATGTATTCTTCCGTCACTGCAGGGATGGGCTCCAGTTTTGCCGCAGCTATACTCCGGCGGGCCTTCTTTTTTCGCCACCACGGAGATGGGCTCCTGTGGTGGCCTCGGTCAGGGTCGGGTTTCCTCTTCGCCGCTATGGGCTGTGGCGGCCTTGCTTGGTTTGGGTCGGGTTTCCTCTTCACCGCCATGGGCTGTGGCAGCCTTGCTTGGTCGAGGTCGGGTTTCCTCTTTGCCGCCACGGGAATAGGCTTTCGTGGCAGCCTTGCTTCATCGGAGTTCAACACTTCTATTCTTCCCACCCCACCCCCAGGCTTTCTGACGCGTGCCTCACCAGCCAATCAAAGGCTTCCTCCCTTCTTCCTACTCCCACTGGCAGGTAGAAGGGAGGAGGCTTCCGATTGGCCTGGGCGGGGGCAGGCAGAATGAAGGAGGCTTCCCATTGCACAGTGGGGGTAGGAAGAAAGGAGGATTCCATTTGACCTGCGGGGTCTGGAAAAAGGGAGAAGGAAAGTACAATGGGGCAGTGGGACACTGGGAGACGCGACACACCTGCTGGTCCTCCGACCATTCCAAGCCCTTTCGGACCTGCTGCTGGGTAAAGGCAATAGGCGGCAGGCTGGATAGATGACAAGGGCAGACGGAGGCCTTTGGACATGGAAGACTCTTGGACAAAGACATAGGCGAAGACTCTTGGATGAAGTCATAGGCGAAGACTCTTGGACGAAGGATCAGGAGCAAGGTACTGCAGGCAAAAGTGTACAGGAGCAAGATAAAGAACTGGGTTGAGACTGCGATGCAGCGCGCCCTACACAGCCCACCCGCGGGACTGGTCGCGGACCACGCTGGGCTTGAAGCAGGCTCTAGACAAGGTGTGGAATAGATGAGACTGGAACATGGCGAAGATCCTGAAGAGGCCTGCACTGGGGCGCGCCCTATACAGCCGCCCATGGCTGGTCACGGTCCACGCTGAAGCGGAGCAGATTCAAACAGAGTCTTAGGCATGGACGGCCACAATGCAAGGAGCTCCATAGACAAGGAGAGGACACAAGCTCAGGATACAAGATACAGGATTCTCCGACAAGTTGGGATTCAAGAGACAGGGGACAAGCAGAAGTCTTCCGGAGGCTAGCACTGCGGAGGTGAAGATGGCAATGTGCCATGAGGCGCCCTACACAACCCGCCTGTGGGCTGGTTAAGGACCACGACAATGGCATGCCAGGAAAGTGGAAATACAGGAACCAAGGAACTGGAGGCAGAGGCGAAGACAAAGGCATCAGGAAGGAACATTGGACATCAGGAGGTACGGACGAAGGACATCAGGAACACTGAGACATCTGGAGGCACGGACGAAGAACATCAGGAACACGAAGACGAAGCCGTCAAAGCAGGAGAAGACCACGGAGGACCTGGACCGAAGAAGAGGACACTGACAACTGTGGAACCCGGTCCGAAGGCCCTGAATGAAGGCAAGCAGGACCCTTAAATAGGGCTAAACCAGGAAATGATGATCAGCTGGGTTCCGGTGGGGCCAGGAGCACTTCCTGCTACTGGCCCTTTAAATACCCTGAAGAGGCGCGCGCCGGCACCTAAGAGCAGGGCCAGGAAGAGAGCACAGGACCACGGACAGCGGTGTTCTCCCTCCATGCAGAGGCAAAAGAGCAGGCAGGCTTTGGGGTGGCCTCCAGGCCGCAAGATGATGTCGGGTCAGCAGCAGCTTCCCCTGCTGCTCAAAGAAGATCTCGGCGGCGTTGGGCAGGACAGAACTCTGGCGGCCGGGCCGCGGGAGCAGCCCAAAGGGAAGTCTGCTGCGGCAACAGGCTGCAAGGGCGGAGTTCCGGCGGTGGCATGCCGCGAGTCTCGGCAGCGATTTAAGCCGCGGAGCGGCAGTCTCAGCAGGTCCCTGCCGCGGGACCAAGGAAATGTTGGCGGCGTGGCTGTAGTCCGGGGTGCGGCAGCAACGCGGCCTCCTAGCTGCATGGTGGAAGGTGGGCGGACCGAGGAGCGCTCGGTGACGGCTTCCAGCCAAGTCGGGAGAGGCAGCGCAGGGAAAAAGGTGAGAGGCCCGCTCGCGGAATGGCACCGCGGGCAGGATTCGTAACAGAATTAAAGTACAGATAAAATGTATCACTGACCCATTACTTTTGGCTAAGAGAAAAACGGGTTTCTATTGTACTCATTTCCTGCTGGCAATAACTTACTGAGAAATCTGCCACCTACCAAGTTTAATTTACTGCTTAATGCTTCCACAGTGTTTGCCTTGCATGGAGAAAGGTGCCTTACTCACCTATCAACATGCTTGTTAAGTACCTACATTTCCCCAAAAATATTTTGCTGAAATCTTCAGCCTTATTTTACAAATGTTTTAAACAGATTAATTTTATTTGGGAGGAATAATCTTGTCACAAACTGACTCATCTAAGAAATCTTAAGGAGGATGAAATAATTTATTAAGAGATTCATTGCAAGAAAGTGACAATTACAAGACTGCATGCTATACAAATTATTCCTCTAAATACCCTTTATTTGTTGCTAAGTTTGTCTACATGCCTGATGATAATTTCACAAGACAGCAGTAGGACATGACCTGCCAATATGAATTGAGTCCATCTGCAGTGAACTTAAATGCTAATGCTGAAAACAGATTGCAGCCTGCTGTTAGATATCAAAAGTTAATTTACCAGCTTCTTGTTATGTACCTAGGACTTTTGACCTCTCTGTTCCTTTTTTTTTAGGCCTGTTTCCTCCTGTTCCTTTGGGCCTCCCGCTCAGTCAGAGCTGGCTTTTATTGAGCTATAGCTCCTTGAGCTATCATTTGCAACCAGGGCTTTTTTTCAAGGGGTACTTGCTGGCACCAGTACCTTTTTCCTCCACCTGCTTGATTTGACCTATAGTCCTTAAAAAAAAAAAAATCATGCATGCTGAGTGTGAGTACTGGCACCTTTTTTTCCCCAGACAATTATCACTGTTTGCAAGAATCTGGGATATTTACTCCTGCCCTTCCCAAGCCAGTAGAGCAATGACTGCAACTTCTTCTAGCATTTTGTCAATGTGTACGTTACTTCTGGCCATAGAAGTAGCGTAGCCATGGGTAGATCTGGATGGGCCCAGACCAATCTAAAGAGGGCTGCCCGACATCGCACTGGTGTGGTGATGGTGTGCATACATCGAACCGTGCCAGGGACGCGGCCATTTTAGAACATATTCGTGCGTGTTATAAAATAGTCTGACCACGCACACGTGTGCCAAATGTTAAATGTGTGGTGCAAATCCTACTTCTACCGCGTAAATTGGGATTTTAAAAGCAGCACGCGCCAATGCCATTCCCAGTTTCACCAGTTCATTGCCATTTCATCCAGTTAAGAGATAGGTCCTTCAAACTCGGCTAGTTTAATAGACTTCACTCCTCCCAATTAGCCCCAACCCTTAAAAATCCGCAAATCTGCCTGGTTTTATTTTTTTTTAATTTACACGTCATCCATAGCAGAAGTAAAGTTACGCGGCAGGGGATCCTGGTGCTTGCTGGCACACGTATTTATGTGGACATCTTTGGTTCCCGCCCAGATCACGCCCATGCCCCTTTTTTAAATCTTTGGAGATGTGTGCACTACGAGAGGTACACACATATCTGGGCGGCTTTTAAAAACCAATGTAATGTATGTGCCAAGTTTTTAAAATCTACCTCAAAGTGTTTTACGGTGGAAAGATTTTGTTTTGCTGAGCTGACACCAGAATTTTAATTTTTTTTTTTTTGCATGTGGGTTGTAATGTGAGCTGTCATAGTTTTGCTCTGTATCCGCTCATATGATTATTGCTATTTTATTGTAATTGTGGTGATCTCTGCCTTTCTGGAAAGAAGATTCATGAAAGAATGCATTGGTATTTGTTTTATTACATGATTGGATCTGATGTTTGCGTTGTTTGCTTTTTACATGATATTCTTGTGTATATATAAACTGCAATAAATATAACATAAAATAATATAGATTAATAAGAAATTTTTAATGTTGGTAAATGCTTGAAATAAGAGTTAAAATATTCTAAAAAGCTTTACTCATGATGCATAAGGGCTGTTGTAGACTATTTAAGAACCCAGTGGAGAACAACTAATAGGGTTTAGACCTGTATGCCTTCAGCCCACCCGTGTTAACCTTGGGCCCACCCAAAAAAATAATTTCTTGCTATGCCACTACGACAAACTGTCAGAGGTGGGTTTGAAGGAGATGGGAATAGATAGTGGGCTTGGCAGCCCTGCAATATTAAAGTAAAGTGGCTAGTTCTGTCTCCTTTTCCTCATGTAGCTAGAAGTTAAAATAGCTATGGTTTTGTTTTTTGTTTTTTTTACAAACAGCTGTGGGTGGATGGTAGTTATCTAGTCTGTTGAGACTACCATGGTTGGCAGTACTCTAGAGCTGCACTTCTCAACTGGTGTGTCGCCAAACACCGGCAGGTGTGTCGCATCTCCTGGTGTCCCACTGCCCTGTTGTACTTTCCTTCTTCCTTTTTCCAGCCCCCGCGGGCCAATTGGAAGCCTCCTTTCTCACAGGACAAGCAGGATGGTAGTCCTCACATATGGGTGACATCACAGAATGGAGCCCAATCACCGAACACTTTTGTCAAAGTTTCTAGAAATTTGACTGGCCCCTAATGGGCATGCCCGGCATTGCACTAACCCTGCAGCCAGCAGGGGTCCCTCTTCAGTCTTCTTTTTTCCACGCAGCAGTAGCCACACGGTTAAGGAGCTCTGCAAGGATTCCTGACAGGAATTTTCCTCACGGAATTATTAAAAGTTAAATTGCCCCACAGGGTTCCCTCCATTAACTTTTTCAGTCCGCAGTACTCCGGTAAGTTTTTACCCGTTTTCTGTTGATTTCCATCGAGTTTGGCCCTCGTGGCCTACTGGCCGTCGACTGTACCGTGGCTCAATTTTTTTCTATGGCCATGGCATCGGGGTTCCATCAGTGCCCGGACTATACTCGTACCATGTTCATTACAGACCCTTATAAAGTCTGTGTAATGTGTCTTGGATGAGAGCACGATGTCTTGACCTGCACCAAATGTGCCCTAATGTCACCAAAAGGTCGCAAGGCCAGAATGGAGAAGATGGGACTTCTCTTCCGTGCTCAAACCCCGACTCTGTCCATTGCATTGACGTCATCTGAACCGGCACCGTCAACGTCGTGCCAGCATCGACCACCGATCGGTGACCTTCCGGCATCAACAACTTCCCGGCCTTCGACACCCTCTTCTCCCCCCCTCAGGACCGAGGGGATCGTAAAGAGATACACCGGCATTGAAAGTCTCGGACCATCGAGGGAACGAAACCATCGACCTCGCCATCGTCCGAGCCGCCGCCGTCGAAGAAACCCCGTCCAGAAAAGGCACCGACCTTTTTGGCGACCAGGTCACCGAGGCACTCCTCGCCCAACAGGGCATCGGGAGCCGCGACTCCGTCTTTAATGGTGGTCCCTCCGGCTATGCCTCTGCCTCCTTCTTCTGTTCCGGAGCCAGGGCTGCTTGCTCCAAGTCTCCGAGAGGAACTGGACTGGATGGTTCAGGAGGCCATCGACATGGCGATGCATCGACTCCAGATTCCCCTGGCACCGACATTGATACCGATAGTGGAACCGGATACTGACCTGATTCCAGCAGCCTTGGCACCGCTGCTATCGAGAATGGAAGCGCTTTTAGCCGCTTTTCCATCGATGCACCCCGGGTCACCGATGGCTCCGGTACCCTCCCCGCTTACTTTATCATCGGAAGGAGAAACACCATTCCGCATTCCTCCATCAGGAGTTCTGCCTGAGCCATCGAGGTCGGTGCCGATACTTCCATCGGCGCCATCGAGTCATCCACCAATGCCCTCGATGCCTGCGCCAGGGCCTTCATTGCTTTCATTGGTGCCTCCAGTTATTCCTTCGATGCCTTCGGAGCCTCCAACTCCCCCATCCCTCTCCAGTTCCTAGAGGGACAGGTGCTGATCCTTATGATACCTGGACTGATGATTCCTCACCAGACACCGATGACTTGCCATCACCTCCTTCACCCACTGAGAGTAGAAAGCGTTCTCCTCCAGAGGACCTTTCTTTCATAAATTATGTGAAGGAAATGACTGAATTGGTCCCCTTCCAATTATTAACGGAACAGGACGACAGACATCAAATGATGGAGTTGCTTCAATTCCTGGATGCACCCAAGGAAATCACCTCCATCCCTATCCACCAAGTTCTAGATCTTCTCAAGAAGAACTGGGAACATCCTGGCTCCATTGCACCAGTACACAGGAAAACTGACTCTACCTATTTGGTACAGTCAGCTCCAGGCTTTCAGAAGCCTCACTTGGAGCACCAATCTGTGGTGGATGAATCTGCGCAAAAGAGAGCAAAAAGGTCGAAACCTCACACTGCCTTTCCCCCTGGCAAGGAACAGAAGTTTTTAGATACCATTGGTTGCCGAGTCTTTCAAGGATCAATGTTGATCCTCTGAATTTTCGCTTACCAACTCTGTTTGACCCAATATAACAGGGTCATTTTTAAGAAGATGCAGGAGTTGTCAACCTCCATGCCTCAGTTACTTCAAGAACAACTCCACACCCTAATTAACAAGGGTTTGGAGGCAGGAAAACATGAGATCAGATCATGTTATGACATTTTCGACACTGCAAGCAGAGTATCTGCAGCAGCTATTTCAGTGAGACGATGGGCTTGGCTCAAGTCTTCAGACCTTCGACCGGAAGTCCAAGATAGGTTGTCTGTCCTTCCTTGTATAGGAGACAATCTCTTTGGCGAGCAGATTCAAAAGACAGTGGCTGAATTAAAGGACCATCATGAGACTCTCAAACAGCTCTCTCTGATACCTTCGGATTATCCTTCCAAACAGCTTTTCCGGAAGGACTCTAAAAAGTCTTTCTACACACCAAAGAAGTCCTACCCGCCAGCAGCCAGATGTCGTTCTGTGAAACCATTCCTCAAATCACAGTCTCGTCAGACCCGAAAACAAAAACCTCAGACAGCCATCCCCTGCCGGGCCCTGCTTCTGGCTTTTGACTCTTGCGTAGAGAGCAGCAGCCAGATTCCATTACCACACATACCAGTGGGAGGACGGTTATGCCATTTCAACAGCATATGGCAATTAATCACCTCAGACCACTGGGTTCTAGCAATCATTGCTCAGAGCTATCATCTCAATTTTCTCTCCATCCCACCGGATTCCCTGCCTCTGATGGCGTGGAGAACATCCGACCATTCATTGCTTCTGGAGCAGGAGGTTTCCCTCCTACTCCAGTCCAGAGCAATAGAACCAGTACCATTCCCTCAGCAAGGTCTCGGGTTCTATTCCCGGTACTTTCTAATACCCAAAAGATCGGGAGGCGTTCGTCCAATTCTGGATTTACGAGCTCTCAACAAGTACCTCCAGAGAGAAAAGTTCAAGATGGTAACCTCGGGCTCGCTTCTTCCTCTTCTACAAAGAGGAGACTGGCTCTGCTCTCTCGACCTCCAGGACGCATACACTCATATTGCGATAACTCCATATCATTGCAGATATCTGAGGTTTCTCGTAGGCCCCAAACACTATCAGTATCACGTGCTTCCATTCGGCCTACCGTCTGCACCAGGAGTCTTTACAAAATGCCTCGTCGTGGTTGCCGCCTTCCTCAGGACTCAAGGTGTTCACGTCTGCGCCTATCTGGATGATTGGTTAATCAGGGCTCCGACACAGCAAACCGCTTTGTCATCCCTATATCTCACCTTAACTACTCTAATTTCACTCGGATTTCTAGTCAACTACGACAAATCCTGTTTAGTCCCATCTCAAACCTTGTCGTTCATTGGGGCAGACTTGGACACCTTGCAAGCAAAGGCTTTCCTGCCTCGACAACGAGCCCTCACTCTCGTGTCTCTGGTGCAGCAGCTGCAGTCTCAATGCTTGACGACTGCTCATCGTTTTCTCATCCTCCTAGGACACATGGCGTCCTACGTTCAGGTCACCCCAATGGCTCGCCTGGCCATGAGAGTCATGCAGTGGACCCTAAGGTCGCAATGGACTCAATCCTTTCAGCCCCTGTCGACCATTGTCCATGTCACCGACTCACTCCGTCTGTCTCTCGCCTGCTGGACGAATCACATCCATCTTCTACAGGGCTCGCCCTTTCAGGCGCCAAGCCCTCACATAAATCTAACCACCGATGCTTCCAACTTCGGGTGGGGAGCCCATATGGCCGATCTCCAGACACAAGGTTCTTGGTCTCCAGAGGAAGCCAAACACCAGATAAATTTCTGAAGCCAAACACCAGATAAATTTCTTGGAACTACGAGCAATTTGATTCGCTCTCAGATTATTTCAGGATCGCCTGTCCGATCAAGTCATCCTGATCCAGACGGACAACCAGGTGGCCATGTGGTACATCAACAAACAGGGAGGCACAGGATCCTACCTTCTGTGTCAGGAAGCTGCACAGATTTGGGTGGAGGCCCTCTCCCACTCGATGTACCTCAGGGCCACCTACTTGCCGGGAGTGGACAATGTGTTGGCAGACAAGTTGAGTCGCACCTTCCAACCACATGAGTGGTCTCTAAACCCCTCAGTAGCGAACTCCATCTTCCAAGAATGGGGTTATTCTCAAATAGACCTCTGCGTCACCCCAGAATCACAAAGTAGGCAATTTCTGCTCTCTCACTCGCAGCCAACATAATCCACCAAGAGACGTGTTCTCCCTCTCATGGGTAACCGGTCTCCTATATACATTCCCTCCACTTCCACTTCTTTCGAAGACTCTCATGAAGTTACGTCAGGACAAGGGAACCATGATCCTGATAGCACCCCACTGGCCCCGCCAGGTGTGGTTTCCAATACTTCAGGATCTCTCCATTCGCAGGCACATTCCTCTGGGAACAGACCCGCTTCTAATTACTCAAAACGATGGGTGCCTCTGCCACCCCAATCTGCAAGCCCTGTCCCTGATGGCATGGATGTTGAAAGGTTAATCCTTCAACACCTTAACCTTTCTGATCCAGTCTCCCGTGTCTTGCTTGCTTCACGGAAGCCTTCCACGAGAAAATCATATTCTTACAAATGGACCAGGTTTACGTCATGGTGCTCTGCTCAGGCCCTTGATCCCTTTACCTGTCCAATCCCGAAGTTTCTAGACTACCTTTGGCACTTGTCAGAGTCAGGTCTTAAAACTTCCTCAATCAGAATGCATGTCAGTGCGGTAGCCGCCTTCCATAAAGGTATCAGGGGTGTCCCTATCTCAGTACAACCCCTTGTAACACGCTTCATGAAGGGCTTGCCTCACCTCAACCCTCTACTGCGTTCCTCCGGCCCCTTCTTGGGACCTTAACCTAGGTTTTGGGTCGGCTCATGAAACCACCATTTGAGCCTCTCCAATCCTGTGAACTTCACTATCTCACATGGAATGTGATATTCCTTTTGGCAATCACTTCAGCTCGCAGAGTTAGTGAGTTACAGGCCCTAGTTACCTATCCGCCTTACACTAAACTCCTGCAGGACTGGGCGGTTCTTCACACTCACCCTTAGTTCTTGCCTAAGGTAGTATCAGAGTTTCATCTCAATCAATCTATTATACTACTTACCTTTTTTCCCAGGCCCCATTCCACTCCAGGAGAGCAGGCTCTGCATACCTTTGACTGCAAACAGGCTCTAGCATTTTACCTAGACCGTACAGCTGCCCATAGAAAGAGCACTCCATTATTTATCTCTTTCTGTCCTAACAAATTGGGGCAGCCAGTAGGTAAGCAGACTCTCTCCTCCTGGCTAGCAGATTGCATTTCCTTTTGCTAACAGCAGGCAGGCATTCCGCTTCAAGACCGTGTTAAAGCACACTCTATGAGGGCCATGGCGACTTCAGTAGCACACCTACGCTCGGTGCCGCTTCCTGACATTTGCAGGGCTGCCACCTGGAGTTCTCTCCATACTTTTACAACCCACTATTGCCTAGACAAAGCCAGAAAACAAGATTCCATCTTCAGCCAGTCTGTCTTGCGTAACTTATTTACGACGTGACTACCAACACCCTTCCACCTGCCCGGTGGGGTTCAGGATGCCCTTGCCAAATTCTATCCCAATTGTTGTGCCTGTTGCATGTCTTGGGTACATTTGGTGCATGTCCGGACATCCTCAGCTCAGTACTCACCAAAATGTGAGGATACCATCCTGCTTGTCCTGTCAGAAAGCAAATGTTGCTTACCTGTAACAGGTGTTCTCACAGGACAGCAGGATGTTAGTCCTCACGAAACCTGCCTGCCACCCCACGGTGTTGGGTTCGTTTTCTTATTTTATTTTTTGTCACTGCCTGTAGCTTTTAAACAAGACTGAAGAGGGACCCCTGCTGGCTGCATGGTTAGTGCCATGCTGAGCATGTCCAGTAGGGGCCAATCAAAGTTCTAGAAACTTTGACAAAAGTGTTCCGTGATTGGGCTCCATTCTGTGATGTCACCCATATGTGAGGACTAACATCCTGCTGTCCTGTGAGAACACCTGTTATAGGTAAGCAACATTTGCTTTCTTTCTACTCCCACTGCCCAATGGCAAGCCTCCTTCATTCTGCCTGCTCCCGCGCAGGCCAATCGGAAGCCTCCTCCCTTCTATCTGCCAGTGGGAGTAGGAAGAAGGGAGGAAGCCTTTGATTGGCCGGTGAGGCAGGCATCGCATAGCCTGGGGGTGGGGTGGGAGGAATGGCAGTGTCGAACCCGATGAAGCAAGGCCGACACAGGAGCCCATCCCCGTGGCAGCGAAGAGGAAAACCGCACCAAGCAAGGCCGCCATGGGAGCCCATTCCCATGGTGGCAAAGAGAAAAACCCGAACCCGACGAAGCAAGGCCACCACGGCAGCCCATCCCCGTGGCAGCGAAGAGGAAATCCGACCCCGACCAAGGCCACCACGGGAGCCCATCCCTGTGGCGGTGAAAAAAGAAGGCCCGCCGGAGTAAAGCCGCGGAGAAACTGGAGCCCGTCCCAGCAGTGAAGGAAGAAGATGTTTTTGGTGAGAGTTTGTGTATGTGGGTGTGAATGGGTGCCTGGGTGAGAGATGGTGTGTGTGGGTGTGAATGAGTGCCTGGGTGAGAGATAGTGTGTGTGGGTATGAATGAGTGCCTGTGTGAGAGATGGTGTGTCTGTGTGTGAATGAGTGCCTGGGTGAGAGATAGTGTGTGTGGGTATGAATGGGTGCCTGGGTGAGAGCTTGTGTTTGTGGGTGTGAATGGGTGCCTAACTGAGAGCTTGTGTTTGTGGCTGTGTATGGGTGCCTGGGTGAGAGCTTGTGTTTGTGGGTGTGAATGAAAGCCTGGGTGAGAGCTGGTGTGAATGGGTACTTGGGTGAGAGCGGGTGTGCATGGGTGCGAGAGCATTTGTGTGTGATTGAGAGCTTGTATGTAAGAGAGTATGAGTGTGATTGAGAGAGAGTCTGGTCAGGGAGGTGATGTGTTTCTGTGTGAGAGAGAGACTGGTCAGGAAGATGACTAGTGTGCGTATGTGAGAAAGAGACTGGTCAGGAAGATGAGAGAGACCGAGACTGGTCATGGGATCTAATTGGATGTGTGTGTCTGTGTGTGAGTGACTGTTTGTGGGCGCTAAGCAAGAGGACTGTGAGGACAGAGTTTCAGCAGCCCTTGCTGAATTCTGGTGAGTGCTATTGGCCTGGAAGGGAAAGGAATAGGAGAGTTGCTGGAGAGGGTAAGCAAAGGTGGCTTTTTAAATTTATTTTTCTTGATTGACTGCCATTTTAATTATTGGGTATGATGCGATGTCTCTGTTTTGAAATATTTTATTGATATTTGGACATGTTTTAATAATTTTTATGAGTTTTTAATTGTTGGATATTATTCTGTTCAGCAGCTGTTTTGTAACATTTTTAGTATAGCTGTACAATTATTTCTGTGTGGGGCTCTACAGCAGCTTGGCTTATTCTGTTTTCCCAATAGGAAATGTATTAGTATTTAGGGCCTGGTTTAATAGTTGTATTTCTTAGATAGGGTTGTTACTGTTTGAGTGTGTTCCATAATACAGTTGTAAATTTTTGCGGGTTAGTTTGTGTGCATTATCCTAGGACAAAGCAGGATGCTAGTCCTCACATATGGGTGACGTCACTGACAGAGCCCTATTGCGGGAAAACCTTCTGTCAAAGTTTCTAGAAACTTTTGACTGGCACTGTGAGGCCACTGAGCATGCCCAGCATGCTATGATATTCTCTGCCACAGGGGTTTTACTCTAGTCTTCATTTTTCTGCGTTGCTGTAAGCATCGCGGAGATAGGAGCCCTGTGAGTTTCCTCACACATTACTGACTGGAAAGTCATTATTTTCAAAAAAATTCTCCCATAAGGGATCTCACTCTCTCTTTTTCCACCGGACGGTGAGAAATCTGTATCGTTTTTACTGTAAGAAGAAACAAATTTTCTCTCACAAAATTTCCCCCATTTTTTCATCGACGGCTGTTGGTGAAAAAAATGGCTTCAGGCTTTAAAAAATGTCCAATTTGCGATTGGACTAAGTCTATCACAGACCCACACCTTCAGTGTGTTCTCTGCTTAGGCGAAAAACATGATGTTTCATCCTGCCAACAGTGTGCAGAAATGACTCCAAAAGGAAGGAAGCTTAGGCAGGAAAAAAATGGAACACCTTTTTCACCTCCAACTCCTTCCTTCTCCTTCGACATCGACAAAATCGTCCCCAGCAGGAGTTACCAAAAATATTCCTCTGAAAAAACGTCGTTTGGAGGGATCAGGTGATCAGGCATTGCCAACACCGTCGACGGCGTCGATAAAGTCAGTAATCGAGCAAAGGCCTAAACATAAGCATCGACACCGACATGCCCCGAAACCAATGTTAACTCCCTCCCCGGGAGAACCGATCACAAAGCGGCAAAAATATAAGGAAACACCACCACCGTTAGGGCCTACATCGATGGAACCCATACAACCATCGCATGAAGTAGTATCCACTACTCCACCGCCATCGACTATCCCAGCTGGTTTATTTATTTATTTATTTCGGATTTTTATATACCGACATTCTCAATACAAGTACATATGTGAGGACTAGCATCCTGCTTTGTCCTAGGATAATGCACACAAAGTATTTACAGGACTTGTCCATGTTAATCAAGCAAGCGGTGATGCAGGCCCTGAAGGAACAAATTCCGGCGACCATGCCGATGCCGGCGATACTGCCAATGTCGATGACATCATCGATGCCAGTGACATCACCGATGATGGAGGCACTACCGATATCAGTGACATCACCGATGCCGGGGACCAACCCGATGCCGGTGACAACACCGATTCAAGTAACAGCTTTGATGCCACTATCGATACCAACGTCGGTGCCTTCGTTTTTGCCAGTCACTGTGCCGATGTTGATGACCCTATCGGTTCTGTCTCCGACGCCAATCTTTACACTTGCGCTGATGCTGGGCATTAAAGAAAAGACAACTACGGTGACTTCAAAGAGATCATTGCGGACACTAGTCCCATCGTCGATCCTGAAGCCCTCGTCAACGGTGCCACTCCGTCCTGGGAATTCAGGACACCCAGAGTCAGCACTACATCAAATTCTAATGAAAATGTATCAGGATCTACTGGATTCTCTCCCTTCTAATCCAAGGGAAGAACATCTGGAAGAGTTATATCCTGAAGATCCATTACCAGGACCTTCTGGCATTCCTCCTCCACCTAAGGCTTCAGCAACTCCTCAACACATCCAAGAATATGACACTTGGAGTGACACAAATTCAGAAACGTCATCTGAGGATTTTATGTCTGAACCATCACCACCAGATCCACGAAAGAAATCTCCTCCAGAGGATTTTACTTTCACAACTTTTGTCCAAGAAATGGCTGACTCCATTCCTTTCAAATTAGTCACTGAGCAGGACATCAGACAGTAAACCTTGGAGGTGCTTCAGTTTGTCGACCCTCCAAAGCAAGTGGTAGCCATAGCCATACCAGTACACAATGTTCTCCTAGAACTGCAACATCGTCTGTGGGAACATCCATGTTCCGTTCCAGCTATCAACAAGAGAATGGACAGTACATATCTAGTACAATCTGCTCCTGGGTATCAGAAGTCGCAGCTTCCTCACCACTCAGTAGTGGTGGAGTCAGCACAAAAAAGATCAAAAAGGATCAGAACACATTCATCAAATCCCCCAGGTAAAGACCACCGATTTTTTGATTCCCTGGGTCGTAAAGTGTATCAAGGGACCATGTTGAACTCAAGAATCTCGTCATACCAGCTCTACATGACCCAATATCAACGAGATTTATGGAAACAAATGCAAGATTTTGTTCCATCTCTCCCACTCAGTATCAGGAGGCTGCCCAGGCCATCATCCACAAGGGTCTGGAGGCTGGAAAACATGAAGTCCGTGTGGCTTATGACGGATTCGAAACAGCTTCTAGGGTAGCTGCATCAGGGATCAGCGCCAGAAGATCGGCATGGCTTAAGGCCTCAGACCTTAGACCCGACGTTCAAGATAAATTAGTGGATCTCCCTTGCTTAGGAGATAACCTTTTTTGGATCCAAGGTCCAAGATGCAGTGACTCAACTAAAGGAGCACACTGAAACACTGAGGCAGCTTTCTTCCCTTCCACAAGATCCCCCTACGCACTCTGGGCGTAGGCCTCAGCGAAAAGAAGCTAGAAGACCTTTTTACAGACAAAGGAGGTATTACCCTCCTACATCTTGAGCCAGGCCTTCTAGAACTCAACAAAGACCGCAACCAAGACAGCTGAGGGCAGCTAGGCCTCAACCTTCTCCACAGACAAGACCTGCTGCTGGTTTTTGAAACCACCTCCAGAGAACTCAGCTACTTCTCCAATCCTCAGCCAGAACTTCCAGTGGGAGGCCACATATCCAAATTTTACAACAATTGGATGCCAATAACATCAGACCAATGGGTTCTGTCCATAATATCTCGAGGATACCAACTCAATTTCCTCTCAATTTCCACAGATTTTCCTCCGAGTCATTTTCATCTCAGCGAAAATCACACGCTCCAACTACAAGTAGAATTATCCACCCTTCTGAAAGCCAGGGCTGTAGAGCCGGTGCCCCGGCCTCAGAGAGGCCGAGGACTCTATTCCATTATTTCCTCATTCCAAAGAAAACTGGAGGCCTTCGTACCATCCTAGACCTCAGAAATCTCAACAAATTTCTAAAGAAAGAAAAGTTCAGGATGGTTTCTCTAGGCACCATGCTTCCACTTCTTCAAACGGGAGATTGGTTTTGTTCTCTGGATCTTCAAGACGCTTACGCTCACATTCCAATATTCCCCCCTCATCGCAAGTATCTGCGCTTTATGGTGGGTCATCAACATTTCCAATACAGAGTACTGCCATTCGGACTTGCCTCTGCTCCCAGAGTATTCACCAAACGTCTGGCAGTAATAGCAGCACACTTGCACAAGGAAAGTGTCCATGTATTTCCCTACTTAGACAACTGGCTCATCAGAAGTCAATCTCAACAAGGAGCTCTGACTTCTCTCAGTCGAACAATTACTGTACTTCACTCCATGGGCTTTCTCATCAATTATCAAAAGTCCCATCTTACTCCATCTCTCATAGGAGCAGAATTGAACACCATCCTTTCAAAGGCCTTTCTACCCGAAGATCGTGCAGAAACACTTTCCTTGTTGGCAAACTCGATTCACTCAAACAAACAAGCAACAGCTCATCAGTTTCTAACCTTATTAGGCCACATGGCCTCCACAGTTCATGTCACGCCTATGGCAAGGCTCGCCATGTGAGTAACACAAAGGACTTTAAGATCACAATGGATCCAAGCCATTCAACCACTGCATTCTCCAATTCAAGTAACTCACCAGCTACGTTCATCTCTACTTTGGTGGGTGAATAAGGACAATTTGCGCAAGGGCCTACCCTTCCAACAACCAGTCCCACAGATAACGTTAACTACAGATGCATCCACCTTGGGTTGGGAGCTCACATAGACAACCTGCAAACCCAAGGTAATTGGACAAAGCTCGAAGCAACGTTTCAAATCAATTTCCTGGAGCTACGAGCTATACGTTATGCACTATATGTGTTCAAGGACTGCCTTTCACACAAGACTGTTCTCATCCAAACAGACAACACAGTTGCCATGTGGTACATCAACAAACAGGGAGGTACGGGCTCATATCTCCCTTGTCAAGAAGCTGCACAGATTTGGGGCTGGGCCCTGAACCACTCAATGCTTCTCCGGGCCACTTATCTGGCAGGCATTCACAAAATAGTGGCAGATCGACTCAGTCGTCAGTTCCAACCACACGAATGGTCCCTGGATCCCGCAGTTGCGACCAGAATATTTCAACGTTGGGGACAACCAACAATAGACCTCTTTGCATCACATCTGAATCACAAAGTGGACAACTTCTGTTCCCTACACAAACAGAAGAACCAGCCCACCAAGGACACCTTTGCTCGCCCTTGGAACTCAGGCCTTCTATACGCATATCCTCCGATACCGCTCATAACCAAAACTCTTGTGAAGCTACAACAGGACAAGGGGTCCATGCAACTCATAGCCCCGTATTGGCCTCGACAAGTATGGTTCCCCACACTTCTAGACCTCTCAGTCAGGGATCCCATTCGCCTGGGTATAGCTCCCACTCTAACTCAGGATCAGGGTCGGTTGCGCCATCCCAACCTTCAATCCCTATCCCTGACAGCATGGATGTTGAAAGCTTGATTTTACAACCACTCAATCTTTCAACCAATGTATCTCAAGTGCTTATAGCTTCACGTAAACCTTCCACACGAAAAAATTATTCTTCCAAATGGAAAAGATTTACTTTGTGGTGCAGACAAAAGAATATTGATCCTTTCACTTGCCCCACTACTTCTCTTCTAGACTACTTATACCATCTTTCAGAATCTGGTCTCCAGACTTCATCTGTAAGAGTCCATTTAAGTGCAATCTCAGCTTACCATAACAAGATGGGAGATACACCAATATCCACACAATCTCTTGTCAGCAGGTTTACGAGAGGTTTAACTCAACTTAGATCACCAATTCGGCCACCAGTCACAGAATGGGACCTGAATCTGGTTTTAACAAGACTCATGCGTTCTCCTTTCGAACCCATGAATTCCTGTGATGTTAAATTTCTCACATGGAAGACTATCTTCCTCTTAGCCATTACATCAGCTAGAAGGGTTAGTGAGTTACAAGCACTTGTCACGTACTCATCCTATACAAAGTTCCTACATGACAGAGTGGTTCTCTGTACACATCCAAAATTTCTTCCCAAGGTAGTTACGGAATTCCACTTGAACCAATCCATAGTTTTACCCACATTCTTTCCAAGACCTTTTTCCCACCAAGGAGAAAGGGCCTTACATACCTTGGACTGTAAGCGTGCGCTAGCATTTTACTTAGACCGCACTGCAGTCCACAGGAAATCCACTCAGCTCTTTGTATCTTATGATCCAAACAAACCGGGAAAAGCAGTGGGTAAACATACTCTATCCAACTGGTTAGCAGATTGCATACAGTTTTGCTATGAAAAAGCAGGCCTTCCTCTCCAAGAGCGAGTAAAGGCACATTCAGTAAGAGCAATGTCAACCTCTGTAGCACACTATTGTTCAGTGCCAATCCTTGACATATGTAAAGCAGCAACATGGAGTTCTCTTCACACCTTTGCAGCTTATTACTGTTTGGACAAAGGAGGATGACAAGATTCAGCCTATGGACAATCTGTCTTAAAGAACTTGTTCCCAGTTTAGTCCCGACTCCTACATCCAACCTACTGTGATCTTTGGCTGACTCATTTTCAACAACAATACTTCACTGTTGCTTCACTACAAAATGACTCAGCCTCTAGCTTGCTAATCACCCATATGTGAGGACTAGCATCCTGCTTGTCCTGGGATAAAGCAAAATTACTTACCTTGTAATAGGTGTTATCCCAGACAGCAGGATGTAGTCCTCACGAAACCCACCTGCCACCCCGCGGAGTTGGGTCTCATACCTTTTATTATTTTATTTTTTGCTAAAGCTTATTGCTATATATGAGTGAGACCCCTGTGGCAGAGAATATCATAGCATGCTGGGCATGCTCAGTGGCCTCACAGTGCCAGTCAAACGTTTATAGAAACTGTGACAGAAAGTTTTCCCGCAATAGGGCTCCGTCAGTGACGTCACCCATATGTGAGGACTACATCCTGCTGTCCTGGGATAACACCTATTACAAGGTAAGCAATTTTGCTTTATTGCAAATCCTGAGAGTCTGTTAGGTGCTATATTTCTCTTTCCATTTCTCCAGGTTCACACTGCATGCAGAGCAGCTTTTTTGGTTTTTCTATTCCGGTTTCTGTCTCCATATTTATAATTTGTGGATTTTCTGTACTTGGTGAAGGTCAGTTCTGGGTGTGTGACCGAGGTGAGGCATTTTACTAGCAAGTAGGCATTTGTATCAATCTTATTTGTTGTGTTTTCTCAATAGGATATGCATTAGTGGTAAATTACTGTCTTTTCATAAGGAAGGTATTGTGCCTGGTAGTAAAGGGAGTTTGTTTTGCTTTTACTGAGATGTCATCAGAACCAGAATATCTTTTTTGTATGGCGAGTTGTACAGGGTAATGCCCTAGATCTCCTCTGCACTCATTGCTGGGAGTTGAGGGGATTCCTGTGGATGCAGAGTGCATGTTTACATTTAGCCCTGTGATAATCACATATTCAGTGTGTTACGCAGTGAGAACCATCTGTCGGGTGTGTCCTGGCCAAAAAAAGGTTGAGAACCACTGTTTTAGAAGACTGCAATAGTTTGGGGATTTGTTGAACTTTTGGAATCTGCACAGTTAACTTACCCACAGAAGTCTAGCCAGTGTTTGAACAGAGAATCCCTATACGACAACATCCGAAGAGATATTTTAAGTTAATATAGTGTGAAAGATGCCAGATTGAATTTCATGTAGGATGGTGCAGTGGCACTATAAACGTCCCTGTGCTGCCCTACCAAGGAAACACCAATTAGTGTGAAAGGGTAATTCAGTCTCTATGCCTGCACTGTCTTTGGCCTCTTTGCTGAGATTACCAACAACAGTGCCAATTGTGATTTGAAATGAACTGAGAGACCACCAACACATTTCACATAAGTTGCCAAACAATGTTTGGATAGTAATGACTTTTGTATCACTAATGACTTGTGCTCGATTTGTACCAGTGATCTAGACATGAAAGGCTTCAGAACCTTGTACCTACATCCTTGATGTAGTGTTGGGGGTATGTGGGGGTGTTTTATATATAATCTGCTTTGGATGGATCATAGCCAGGTAATAAAATATTTTAAATAAATCCATTAAAGCATGGATTCTCAATTCTGGTGCTCAAGGGCTGCAAACTGGTCTGTGGTTTTTTGGGGTTTTTTTTCATTGTAACCAAAATATGCAAATCAACCTGGTTTTAACCAAGTCTTTGCAGCTATGTCTGATAAACATTCACTATGAACATTCTGAAAACAAGGCTTGCCTGCGACCCTCGAGGCCAGGGGCTGAGACTAGAGCCCTTCTGTGTGAAAGCATTCCAATGTGCATATGGGTGAGTTGAGGCAGGGTTCCAAAGAAGAAGCAAAATTTTCAAAATACTCAAGGCAAAGGCACATGCCTGCTGGCTCCAGATTGCACTGTGCAGAATGAGCTCCCAGCACCCCCTCTTCTCCAGGCTCCTCTCACTGCCACAGCCCTCCTGCCAGCTCGTGCATGACCCCCCTCCTTTCCTTTCTTCGATATCTGAAAGGTGGGCTCAGTTGACTACCCTGCCTCTCCCATGAGCAAGGCATTCGGCAAGTTTTGGGTAGGTTCAGCCTCCTTAGGTCTGTTAGACCCCTGACTTGTGGTTTGACTGTAGTTACATTATAATTTCATTTTATTTGTCTGTTCAGACATGAAGGACCTTCACAGTGGGATTTAATAAATAGTATATAAACTGTATTTATTTTTGCTTTACTACTGAAACCTTCCTTTTGATACTTTGGATCCCTGGATGATTGATTGTATTTTATTTACATATTTTTTTTTTCCAGATGCTTGATAATATACCTCCAAGGGTTTTTGCATTTGCTCAGTGAGTGACAGTTCTGTACACTGTAGGAGACAAGTTATTTTCTTGTTGAGTAAAAGGGAAACTAATCTCCTCCCACACTCACCACATTTTGAGAAGGATAATGGAGTGAGGAAAATGTATTATTATTTTATTTTTTTTTTTTTGCTGCAAATTCTTTTTTTTCCCCAGCATATAAATTTTGGTCATTTTTATTTTCTATCATCCACAACATAACTCATTTTATTACAAAGTAGAATCTAATGCTGCAGAAAATGGGTGCATGCTTTATAAACAGTCTGAATGATGATGTATTATAGGGTGGTTTGATATTATTTTAAGCCTGCTGATGGCTTATGTCCAAGAATAGGGCCTCCGCAACTGAAGGAAAAGATAGAAAGCCAATAATATAACGTTAAGTGGCTGAAGACTCCTGGGAATAGACTGTTTTCCTTGTACCCTCCCTTGAACACCATTTTCCTCAAATGATCAACTTGCATTGTTTTCCTATTGTCTTGTTCCAGTATTTTTTCCTCTGTTTTGTTCCAGTATTTTTTATTCAGGAAATAAAGTATGTATTGTCAGACTATTTTTGAAGTAAATATGAGCACACTTCTTTAAGTTTTTTCTTCTGGCACTCATTAGCATTCTGTTGTGCTCATATGTAGTAATGGTTCTCAATCTAGTTCTCAGGACCTGCTTGACTAGTCAGTCTTTAAGAATATCCACAGTGAACATGCATGAGATCTATTTGTATGCACTGTCCTTATTGTATGCAGGTATATCCCATGGATATTCATGATGGAATCCTGACAAGTAGACTGGTCAGGCAAATGTTGAAGACTACGTTGAAAACCACTGATTATAGGATCTTGGATACATCAAGGCAAAGCTTATGTAGGCTTTGATGGCTGGCAAAATATCAACATCCTTAGGTGCACTTTCAAACATTTATTTTTGCCTTGTAGTAAAATGTGAAAAACAACCACGAAAGGAGAAATTACTATTTACCTGATAATTTCCTTTTCTTTAATGAAGACAGGTTAATCCACGGCCAGTGGGTTATGCACCTCTGCCAGCAGATGGAGACAGAGCAAAGGCCTCTGTTTCATTGACATAGGCTTTGTCAGGGGAATGTAACTCCGCACAACCCTTACTTCGTCAACGCACTATATATTTACAATGACTGTATATGATGGAAAACACTGCTGTATTTCCTGATCTGCTTATTGCATTTTGTGTAGTAATTCCTCGGCTTGATAGCTTAACTTCACATATATTTGATATTGTGTGTTCAAATACTCAACTGATTTGTAAACTTTTATTGCCTTTGCAATGCGATAAAAAACATTCAGTCGTGGCTTCCTTTAGCACACTATTATGGTTCAAGACATACACACACATGCAAATTCACAAATCTAGTGAGTGAGCCCCAATATAAATTCACACAATTTTTCCTTTATTGAAACATTTGTTAAATATAATTCCAAAAACAGATCTGTAACCGAAGTAAAAATAAAACAAACAATGCACTTTTCATCCATATCTCGTTCAAAAAACTTTTAAAATCATACCCAAATCATAAAACCACATCCATTTATATGAATAATACAAATGACACATATTAGCATTACTAATACATTAAATAAATGTTCACAGTGTAAATATACATTTTATCCCTTATTTCTCAAAAGAACACAGCACCTTTTTCAAGCAGCTCTGCTCATATCCACATAATCTTATTTCATGAAGTGAGAATCAGAAAGCCAATATGTAGCGCAGCATCTTCTTCCAAAAAACCCTGTAAAATATCACAGTGATAGAGAGTGTGAACCCCCCAACTTTTTGCTCAGCTTTGTGCTAGACTCAGTCTCCTCATAAGATCCCCCTTTTTTCTTCAATTTTGTGCTGGATTCAGTATCTTTGTAACACCCTGACAAAGGCCCTTGTTTCACCCTCTGCTAGGGCTTTTTCAGGGGAAATTTTAAATACTGCACTTTGATGCAAAAGTGGCATTGAACCTCCGCTTCTTAAACAATAATGCTGTATCAGCTCTCTTATGCTCTGATCCCTCAAACCAAACATTGTGTGTCTTGCTCTGCTTTTTTCATTCATTAGATATCTTGCTTTGCTTATCTCAGATCTCAGCAAATGCTACCATTCTTACTTCCAGATTTTTAAATGCTGGGTAGATGGGCTTATAATGTGCTCATTTCAAACATTGTCTACACAGCTTACTTTGTTCTTTCAAGGTGTCAGCAAACACCAAAATGCAATATCTGCTGCCTTGTTATATATACTCATTTCTGTTGCACCAGGAGGTGGACCCTTGGCCTAGTGCAGGATTGGTAGGCTCCCTGGTTGGACCCAGAGAGCGCCTGCCACCAGGGGCGGAACACAAGAGGAGACAGAGGCTAGCTGGAGCTTCACCACTAGCAACCCGGGGTTCCCTCGGGTTGAGCCCTTGGTTTCCCGGCCGCCTGGTCTTAGGTGGGCCTCACAGGATCTCTTTGAGAGAAAGTTGAGAGGTGTGCCCACCAGGATCAAGGGTGTGCGGTCGATGTTCAGGCTAGAAGTCCGGGGTGCCTGGGAAGGCCAAAACAGGGTCTCTGAATGTATGGCAAGGATCAGGGCCAGAGTAGAGGTAATGTGGTCAATCAATGCAAAGATCAGTGCCAGTGATCAGTCCGTGGGTAGTCAGCCAAAGCAGAGGTCAGGTTCCAGGAAGCAGTCAGACGTGTTCAAGTTCAGGCAGAGGTCAGTTCCAGGCAGCGTGCAGATGTGGTCGGGAATCAAGCAGAGGTCGGTTCCAGGCAGCGAGTAGACTTGGTCGTGGAAACAGGCAAGAGGTCAGAGGCAGGCAGCAATCAACACAGTCAAGAACAGGCCGCTGCAGGACACCGAGGCCTGGCTGGATTCGCTGCCGCAGCTGGGGAGCACAACCTGGGACCCGCGGAGGTCTTAGCAAGGTGAGCAGGCCCAGTGTGGACGGGACGCACAACAATTTCAAGCACTCTCATCAAATCTTGCTCTAACAAGTAAATAAAAATGTTTTATAGCAGCCTTACCATAATTGACATAAATTCGTGCCTAACAAAAAGGTTTTTTCAAAGCATTTCAACAGCACAAGTATTAAGAAATAATTATACGATAAGAATGGGAGGTGCGAGTGGTGATTCTGGCAAGCATATTACTAATATATAGCAAGGAACTTGTGAAACAAGTTGGGGGCATAGCTGTGTTACTGATTCCTACAAACCACCCTGAATCACGGTATCCAGATTCCTTGAGATGCAGGCACGCTGCCCTGTTTTTGAATTGTGTCCCTGGATGCTTAGTCAGCCTTCGTGAATTTTCTTGTGTCAGATGTTTCTTTGGCGCAGTTGTGTCACTGTGGCCTTGGGTCTTTTCTTCACTGAGGCTCCTGTATCAAATCCCACACCAGTATGCTTGAGATCTTTGAAAAAGATTTTTATGTAAACACAAGTCCTTGATTCTGTTTTCTGGGTCCCTCCGGACGCAGCCCCATCGGTGAAACCCGGCCATGTTGGGGGACTGTAATATATATGAAGTTTCTCAAATAAACGTCATAGCTCAATACTAAGAATATTTTATTTTCTTTAAAATTGAACAGTCCTACTTGTTTCACACACTCCTTGCTATATATGTATTGACCCTTTTTTGTATGTGTGATCTTTTACTCCACGTTTCCTGTGGCATAAGCATATTACTAAAGCATTGCCAAATTAAAAAAATAAAATTGAATTGTTTTCTCCGAGGATTTGTAATGTTACAATGATTTTACAAAACTTATGTACATATTTTCTAGGTGCCTAAAAAAAATATAACATGTGCATGTAATAATCTTATTTATTTAATTTATTTAGAAGCTTTTATATACCGATGAACGTTGGGAACATATCGGTTCACAATAAACGAAATGCAGCTAAAAGAGCTTTACAGTGAAACAGAGAACAATGTGCATTAAATTAAGTAACAGAGAACTAAGGAACATAACGTATAAGACTAAATGAATACAGGTAAAAGAAAGAAAAGTAAAACTGAACGATTTACAAATTATATGGCATAAAGTATAACTAATTACAAGAGGAATGTCATAGAAGTCAGAGGGGAAAAGGAGCCAGTGGGGGGGAAGTGAACTGTTAGGAGTATACTTGTTTGAAGAGGCAGATTTTCAGGTTCTGTTTAAATTTTTTTGGACATGATTCTTGCCGTAGGGAGCTTGTTCCATAGGGTGGGTCCCGCCAAGGATAGCGCCTGAGCTCTAGTGCAGCCGAGCTTAGACTTTATACGTGGAGGCAGGTAATTTATGAAGTATGTACGTGCACCATTTTGATTATACTTGCACGCGTGCTTGAAATCACCACTTCACTCATACCTCCGCCAGTTCATCCAATCCATCTAAGATCCTCTAGCACTTCATCCTGAACCCTTGCCAGTTCACCCAGACCTCCCACTGAAAAGCTGCAGCCAACAGTCAAAGTCTGATTTTTGGCTTGCGCTAGTTAATGAGCAGGTGTAAAAGTGTACAAACAAGTTCAGTAATGAATATGGTTATATCTCTTACAAAATAGCATATGCTGTGTGTACTTCTGAACCCCACCTGGAAAGCTCCTTTTTTCCCCACTGTTAAAATTCGCGTGCAAAACTGGAAAATAAACACATACTCTCGGCATTTGGAGCCAATCAAATTCTGGGTGATCTCAGGGGTGGGATTAGGTCATGGGAAATTTTTAGCACTAGCTGGCTGCCTTGGCCAGCTAAATCTAGGCACTAGATTGCAGGCTGGTCAGATTTTCTCTCTCCCTCTCCCTCCTCTCCCTACCAAGCCAAAGGCAGGCAGCCGTCCACCCCCCCATCATAACCTTATAGTCACTCCTTCCCTCCCTTCTACTGAAGTTAAAAGTGAGGGGGGGGGGGCGGATGCACATTACACTTCATCAGTGTGATGTGGATGTGGTTTCTGGATGACTCCTTCAGCTTGCGGCTTACAGGCAGGCTAATTCTGCGGGGAGCAAACAGATGCTCGGAGACAGTAAAACAATTCCACAAGTACCTCCAGAGTTACTGACATCAAATTCATAGCGGTGGGCCTTTATCAGCACCCCTGCTAGATGGCAGTGGTCTTCAATGCATTATCTGTGGCGTTTGGCACCCCCTCCTAGACTAGGCTCAAAGCTATAGTCAAAGGAGCCCATGTTGGTGCTTTGCCCTTCTCTCTCTCTGGGGTATATCTGGCCACTTATCCGTCTGTATGTAGACCCTAAAGTCTTGTAACCTTTTCTCAGAAGTTTCGGGTAAAAGACTAATATTAGGCACTCTTGGTGTGCTTTGGAACTCACTCCCCTGGCATAAGGCCAAGAACTCGGAATCTGAGGCTTTCTATAAACAGGTGATTCTCTCTTATTTCTCCATAACAAAATTCACTGTTTAGGTAGGTCCTCCGTATACATCTGGGCAAGATATAGCATATAAGAAAAGATCCAAAAAGAAATCACAGTTGGCTTCTTAGGCACTCCCAGCTTTGAATGCCTTAGCATTCCCCCACCTTAGTTTCAACTATCTCATCTGTTTCAGTTGCTTAAGTTGAAGAAAGCTCATCTTAAAAAAAAAAAAAGCAAACAAAAAACCAACAAGGCATTTTCTTCAGATTCAACCCAGTGAATTTCTATTTGCTGTTGACTCCCCTTCTTTAGGATTCAGAGACACCATCCTGTTTAGGTTACTTCTTATCAGCCTCTGAGTCATCAGGCAGAAAAACTACAGTCCTTCAGCAGATTATAACTGTTAACACCCCAAAACTAAGCAAGGCTTTAACCTGTCCTGCTAGCTTTAAGTGCTTTGCGTCCCACGCAGAACCTTAAACAGACTTTCCCCATCTTGGCACAGCCCAAGTTTCTCAGAGTTTAATTCAGCATGGAAAAAAAAAAAAAAAGACTCCATTATAAAAGAAAACTTAGCTTTAACTCTGTGTCATCTGTGGACCAGGATTCTAACTCTTCATCGGAAGCGTTCTCCATTGTGCTAAATATGGAAGCCAGGCTCTGCGCTTCTCCTTGGTGTGTCTTGGGCTCTCCCTGTCTCCACCTCTTACTGCAAAAAGGCTGTCTCCTTTTATTTCGCCTGCACCGCCACTGCTGCAAGCTGGAGCGACTCCACCCTGTCCCCCTGTCTGTTGTCTGGGCCCTCTCCCCTCCCCTTTTTACCAAGGGAGCCTGCGGTGGCTGCGGGACTTTGGGTCACAGTGAGGAGGCATTGGGGTTTACTCTCCAGGAGGTATTTGGTGTAACAAGGGAACAGCTGGGAACCGAGCCGCAGGGCAACCTGCAGCCATGAGTTCTGAGCTTCCCCCCTCCCCGCCTTCCCTTATCAGTTTTTGGCTTCCCCACCCCCACCCCTGAGCCCAGAAATAGTCTCCAGCTGCTCTCTAATCAGATCCTCCCAGAAGCTAACTGCTATGGCTTCTGGGAGGTGTAGTTCTTTGGGGCAGCCATATGACTAAATACTGATTTAAAGATTTAGACATTTTTTTTTTCATGCAGGGACCAGAGACCTTGGTGACTCATCACAACTACTATTAAAGTCCAGTGTTGGGGGTTGGGCTGTTGGCAGCCCCTGCTGAACATTTTTTGTTTATTGGTACCCCTATGCCAATTTTCTCTCTTCAGGTGGGAGGAAGAAGGAATCTTGGGGGAGGTTTTGCCCTCATCCCATTTTAAATTTAATTGGGGAGAGTGGGAGAGGATTTTATTGGCTAGCACTGATTTTCTGTGCTAGAAGGCTAAGTTGAGGCAGAACATCCTAAATTCTAACTAAATTTTAGCTGGCTAGATTTAGGATGATTTTCAGACACCTTTTGAATATAGACCTGGAAGTCCCTATATTACCAAAACAGTAATAAAACAAAAGCAACAAACTTCAGGGTGAGAATAGTCTTTGTTTTGAGTGAAGCACTGCCTGTACATGAAAGCACCCGGCCTATAGTAATGCAACATTGTAAGAATTACTTCAGAGGATCCAGAGATTATGCATATATTCATATTGCAACTGGATTGTTTGTATTTTTTTGCAATAATAGCTATTCTTTTTTTTCTTTTGGCCCAGTAGTTTCCACCTTTATCCTTCCAGCTCAGTTGGAATTCGGGTTGGGACTCAGCACCATGGCTCTTTATCTGTGGCTACCCAGGAAATTATACTTCTGTTCCTCTCATTCTTTTCGAGTTGGCCATAACAGTGATGGTCCTTGACTTGGGGTCATGTAAGCACGCTCCCTTTGGCGTGTGCAATCATGGCCCTCTGAGTCTGGCTGTTGGGCATCACTGTTGAATGATGGACGGGGCTTCCATGCCCCCCTCGAGCCGGCCCAGCAGCAAAGTCCTGTTTCTGGGAATGAAACTCAAGTTCTTTTGCATGGTGATGCAGAGTACTGGCGCTGCTCTTCCTTTTCTTTCTTTTTTTTTTCTTTAAAGAACTGTAAAATATACAATTTTTAGCAACTGTGATCAAAATAATGTATTTACCCTTTCACTATCCTTTTTCTGATATTTATGAGCTATGAAACGAGGTGCACAGACCACATGCTTTATGGCCAGGGAAGAGTTTAGACCCTACCACTCAAGGATTGCGCTGTAACATACTGCCAGAATTGCAGGGAGCTGCTGCCTGGAGGAGGCCAGGTGAACCTGAAGAAATGATTAGCTACACCAACCTGAACACTAACACATGGCTAATCTGGCACGGCTTTGATGCATTGGCTAATGAGCTGAATGCCAAGCAGGAGGCTAACTGGATAGAGAGCAGGCAGGGAATCTGTCTGCAGCAACCGAATGGTATTCCAGTTAATTGGGGTGTTTTGAATTCTGGCTGCTGCCAGAGACGAATTGTGTTTGCTTCTTTGCTAACCCTGTGAAAAGGAGAGATTTTCCTGGGCAACACTTTTAAAAACCAGCCCTTTTTAATTCCACAACAATATTTGTTCTTCCCGCACGTTTGTTCTACCATCATCTGGCTGCTATGCCAACCCTCTACCAGCTACAAAAATGGAATATATCCAGTTTACATTTACTACACATAATCTTTTCAGTATACTGGCAGAAGTTTGGTGCGGTGTAGCAACTGTATAGAAATATTAACATAAAAGTATTATACAGTAGCTATTTCTGTACAAAAGCATGCCAACAGCAGCATTACTTAAGGCCCAAATGCTTTTAACCAGCCTGCATCTCAAAATGGACCAGCAACTTGTTACATCTTTATAGCAAGGCCTCTGGGGACAAGGAAATACCTATAGTTCCTGAATGCAATCCGCTTTGAAGTGCTGAAAAGCAGAATATAAATATAGAAATATAGAAATAGTCTTGCAGGATTAAAGATCTTTATGTGGCTCAGCACTGGTTATGGCTGAAAATGGGTTGGTTTCATGGCTTGGTTGTGGCAATGCTTCTATATGCCATTAAACTGATCATTTTGGGGATAGGAGAGAGGGAGGGAGGGAGAGGGGTGTTGCAGCTATTTTGGAAGGGCCTCATGGACTTCTTTCAGCAGCTGGCGCATCATACATTTTATTCAGAGTACAGTAAAAAGCATTTATTGGCCCTATGCACTAAAGCTCTATGTGCATACCAAGGCTATTTTGGGGTAATTGTAGAATAGCCTGCATATATTTGTGGTTTGCTATATGGCTAAGTTTCTCCAATTTTCAAAGCAAAATTACACAAGCAAGTTCACTTAGAAACTTATCCCACAAATACTATTTCTGCAAGGAAATGTATGCACATACTTTTAAAATAGTAATCATGTAAATGCAAACCCTTCCCAGATTCCGCCCTCCCCCCAGAATGTATATACATAATTGTACATGCATATTCAGCCATGTAATTTTCAAAAAGGCATTTTTCTGTGAGTAGAGCACTGTTTTACCAACAGAAGTCCCTTTCAAATGAGTGACACCCCCTCCCACCTTGTTTACAAAACATAATGTGCTATTATGAAAGTCCTAATATGCATACTAAGCCAATCTGAAAAGGCATTAGTGTGTGTGCACTAAATTAGTGTGTACACGTAACTAAATGAAGGAACACCAGAGGAAAATGAGGCTTTTGTGGGTGTATGTTTAAGATAGCATGGTATGCATTCCTCTATGCACTATTTAGTACAGTCCTAAAATTTACCACCTGCCTTGGACCAGATGTTAGCTTTTTAGCATGCATGCTATTTCAAGGACTCAGCTAACAGGATGCTTTTGGGGGTCACTGATGGAAAAGATAGGGCTGCTGAGAGCAGGAGATATTGCAGGAGGTGTGGAGTAGAGGACAAGGGAGAAGTGGAGATGGGAGAGAACAAGAGATAGAGGAAGTGGCCAATACATATTTGAGTATTTCCAAAAAATTACACATTTATTGAGACAAGAAAATGTATTTTCAAACCAAAAGTTCACTGATGACAACTATTTTTCAAACAGTGCACGGTATATAGAAGTAAATTTTAAGACCCATGCATGTGCACATATGGACGCATCAGTTTTATAACATAAGCACATATATGCACCTATATGTGCATGTGTTATAAAATTGGCTATCTGCTCGCACTATTTTATATTGACATGCACATGTGTGTGTGAATTCCATTTCGAGCACGTAAGTGGGGGGAATTTTAGTAGGTATGCGCGGAGACACAATAGGCCTTTTGCCCAGTCCGCTCCCAATTCACCCCAGTAAAGGAGAGGACTTCCTAAACCCCCTAGTTAACCTGCCTCCCTTTTTCCCTATTAGCCCCAAGCCTTAAAACCCCGCTGACTAGCCTAGTTTTTTTTGTTACATGACTTACACGCCATCCATAGCAGAAGTAAAGTTACGCAATAGAGGATCCCAGCGCACACTTGTGCCCATAACAACTTACTCGCTGACTTCATGGTGCAGTCCCACCCTGTCCAGACCATTCCCACGTGCTGCCCGTTTTTCAGAAAACGTTTTTTAATGAGCATACCAGGAGATATGCACGTGGCCGCAGGCCTTTTAAAATCTGTGTGGCGCGCGCAGGTCCGAGTCACGCGCGTATCTTCCGATTTTGGTGAAAATCAACTGATAAGGTATAGTGTTTTTGGTTTAAAACGTTTTTTTATTGCATTGCAAATAAATCAATAACAAGAAACAAGGGGTACTGCATGCGCGCAGTAGCTCTTATGCGCCCATGCAGACCAACTGTGGGGTTACAACATTTTCGGGTAGTCACTCCTCCTCCCATCAACCCACCCCCGTCCCCCATCTCCCCATCCCCACCCAATGATTCCATGAACCTGTTCGCAATGCTGAGGCAGTGCCACAAGCCCTATGTCTGGACATGATACCCAATCATTTATTTAAAATCAAACTCCTTGCCCGATGTGGCAAGGACTGAAGATAGGAGTCCCAAATGAGTAGAAACCTCCGGAGGTATAGTGTTTTTAATTATTACAAATAAAGTCCTATCCCACAAATTGCCATAGAATGTATTGATTATACAGAAACATTGCACTGCATGTGTTCTGTGTCCTACATGATCCCCCGGTGCTGCAGTAAGAGAAAAAGCTGCAACAGTTGGGCCATAAGTCCCTAACAGAAAGCATGGCGTGGGAACTAGGAGGGATGCTCACAAAGCAGCCTCTTCCTTCCTAAGATTGGATCCCCCTCTCTAACCTTTCCACTTTTGGTCCATGTCCCTCTGAGATGGCCTACCTCTGTGTGACCTGGATGATGTGGGTACTGAAGAATAGGGGGAGTAGCTTTGGATGGTGTTGCCACCCACCCAAACTTTCTTTGCAGGTGTATGTGACAGCCATTGCTGTCATTGATATGGTTAAGTCCATCCCAAGACAACTGAAGGCATTCTGAGTCTTAAGTATGAACAGCTGTCGAAGTGCCTTTACAGTCCCTGTACGACAGGTTGCTCATGGGAGGAAGGGATGTTCAAAGCAGGTGTCCTTCTTTCCAAGAGCTGGCAGATTTCCCTCCATGGCATCCATGGGATGAAGTGTGCCAGGGCATGGCAAGGCACCTTCTGATGCCTGTCCTGATCCTTCTACTTTGCAGACCTCTAAGGCATGTAATTTTGGTTGGGATTTTTCCTCTTCTAGAACAATCTTCTTTTCTTTTACCTCCTCTCCTAGTGTCCAGATGCTCTCCTGCTTCTGTCCTCATCACTGACAAGCAGCTCTATATGCCAGACATACTTTTATATAAGTTCATAATAAAGGGGCTTAGCTATGAGGAAAAGAAGCAGCATAAGCTCAGTTTGGCATGTTCATGCTATTTTTGTTGCAGTCTTGTGCTATTTTGTGCACAGATGACATTAGTGCAAAGATGTACAGTTTTATATGTTAGCATGCAAGCTAATAGTGTTCACATGCTATTGGGCTATTTTTAGTATATGTTCTAAAACCTTAAAGGTGAATTTTAAAAGTCCAATGCACGCCAAAATCGAGAGATACATGAATACGTCAGGCTGAGCAGATTTTAAAAGATGCCTGAGTATGAGCGTATCTCCCGCTGCGTGCACAAATGAAAAGTTCCAAAAAAGGGCAGGTTATGGGCCTGGTCTTGGTGGGGCATGGACATTCCTAGATTTCAAGTTCAAATTAGCGTGTAAATATTTACATGCACAGGCACGCACCACTGTCATCTGCCACGTAATTTTACTTCTGCTATGGAGGACGTGTAAGTAATAAAATCAAGATAAATAGATAGCCCTGACCCTTAAAACCCTGCCGATCTAACAGGGGAGAAAGGAGGGGTTTGGAAGTCCGATCCCTTACCTGGGCAAACTGGGAATGAACTGGGAAAACTGATAATGGCATCAGCGTACATGTCTATTAAAATCCCCCCACTTACATGGTAGAAGCAACATTTGCTCGCATAGGCATGTGTCCACTTAAAATTGCATGCACATGTGCACGCATTCAGGCTATTTTATAACATGCTTTCATATACACGCATATGCTATAAAATGGCTACATCCCTGGGCGTGGGCCGACAAATATGAACATAGGTGTGCCCTCGTGCCTGTTTAAAAGTTATCATTTGAGAGTATGGTATGTTGAGCAAAGTTTTAACATGCACATGAAGGGACGGCAACTTGTTAACACGCATCCAGATACACGGTCATTTTATAACTTGCACGCACATATATGCGCACGTTATAAAATAGCCAGGGCGCATGCACAGGAGGGCCTGCAATTTTAAGCATGCGGGCACCCAGCCACGTAAATCGGATTCAAGTCGAGATATTTTAAAACGGGCGTGCATCCACGCCATGACAAGTTTCACCAATTCATCCACCAATTAACTCTGTCAATAGTTAGGTCCTCCAAACTCCCCCTGGATTAATATCCTACACTCCCCCTAGTTACCCCAGATCCTTTAAACCCCTCAAAAATGGCTGGGTTTTTTTTTTTTTAAACTTATATCTCCTTCGTAGCAGAAGTAAACGTACACAGCAGTGGACTTGGGTACACGCTGGGCACGCAAAGTATTTACGCACATTTCTTGGCCATGCCCCTGAAACACCCATGCCCTGAAATTAAGTGAGGTGTGCATGCTGCAAGAGATACATGCACATCTGGGCGGCCTTTGCAATATGGTTGGCGCGCGTAAGCCTGACTTGTGCGCACATCCCCCAGTTGGGGCATACGCTGGGCTTTTAAAATCCAGCTCTGAATGTTTTAGCATTCGTTTGCTAAACAATTTTAAGTGGAGTTTTACTGTATAGGCTCCTTAATGATATTGTATGAAAACATCGAGAGACTGTGCACTGTGTTTAAATAACACTTCCCAGGAGGTGAAAGGCAGAAAGCTTTGCCTTGTGGCTTGCAGTGCATTTAGTGTATGAGTTTATTGTAGTTCTACCCACACACACACACCCTGTCATGTAATCTTGTATAACCTTCTGCTCTAAATTAAATAGCCAGGCTATATATTAATATGAAGATTTGCTTAGGAATTGGTCACAAGGCAGCTTTTATAATGTCAGCATTACAACAAAAGATGTGATCCTGTCCTTGTTATCTTGTTTAATCACTTTATAATTTTCTTTAAATAAGATTTTTTGGGAGGTGATATTTCATTACCCCTCAGCACTCTGTCATATAAGTGCTATTGATTCATTCCTAGGGTTTTTTTTATTATGCAGATCTTTTTTTTTTTTTTTTTTACAATACTCTTCTCTCCCCATAAACTGCACTGAAGTGTTATTTCAGCATACAAATAAGGTCAGCAGTGACATGCAAGTCTACCTCAGTGAAAAAGAAGCACTGAACGTTTTAAAACTGGCCTCAAAAATTGGAAATTCTATATACTTCAACATAACTCTTCTATGTGGAAGATGTACAGTGAGTGTCAGGGATGGTACCTTTGTGGTATTTCTACTTTGAAAGATTTTACTATTTCACTATACATCTGTGTATGATGAAGTAGAGGATTTCTGTTTTTATTGTGGTATGAATTGCAAGATTATAACTCTCTGGGAGCTTCTGAAATGCTGAAAAATAACATCACAGGTATCAAAAGCATACACTGTTTGGTAAGATGCATTAGAAATGTCATTCAGAAAGGCATCTATGTCATAGGCAGTATAAACGTCTGCACTACATGTCTCATGATGCACAGTGAGAGGATGCTGGGCCAGTAGGGAGAGAATAGGAGGGCTCAGTGTTCTTGTACTGCAGGTGAGGCATAAGAATAGCCAGGGGAATTCTTTTTCCCAAGGAGTAATTTATTCCCCAAATTGAGGACAATAGCTCAACTGCTGGACTCCTGAATGGTTGGGCTTTATGGTGTAAGAAAAAGTGTGTATTATTCCAATCTATTTAAAAATTAGATGCGCGGATAATTTACATGCAGCAATTAAGTAGGACTTACCTGTGTAAGGCCCTATTAATGCATGCAAGTTTTCTAACATGCACGCGTAAAGAAAATTAACCATATTTTCCGATTCCTCCACCAGTTTGCCCAGTCCATCTCCAGGTCATGGAGACCCTCTGTTTTCTTCAGTGTGAACTCCTCCCAGTTCACCCAGTCCTCCCATCCAGCCAAATAATACAGTATAAACACTTATCCAAGATAATTAGCAGGTATAAAATTACACATGTAAGTTGCCAAAGCTACACACGTAGGGCCTGATTTTAAAAAGCATTTTCATACTTTACAGTTGGGCTTTCTTTCTTTCTTTCTTTCTTTCTTTCTTTATTTATTTATTTGCAGTTTCTTATAATCTGCATCTTCCTGAAAAATTCATCTAGAGTGGATAACACAGTTCATAACCATAAATTATTCCACATACAATAAAAATATAAAACATTTACAGCCCGATTTTATTTATACTTTATTGATTTTCTCAAAAAACATTTACATGTAATAAGAAAAGGAAAATTGTGCGTTAAGACATAATTAAAATTTCAATGCACTTCAATTCTAAGGAAAAAAGAATATATAACTAACACAATACAGACCCCATAATCTCTGGGGGAGCCTTTCTACTAAAGTAATATTTAAAGGAAATTATGAAACCAAAACATAAAATTGAGAGAGATTATTCCATTTTTTCCAAACTTTTTAACTCCTATATAAGGGCAATATACCATTCAGCCACTTTTATCTTGAAGAAAAGTTTCTAAATGCCCTGGGTCAACGAAAGTAAACTTATTCCTCTGATAGGAGATCATGCATTTACATGGATATTTTAAATAAAAGGTAGCCCCTAGGGCCAAAACCCTCTGTTTCATTAGTAAAAATTGTTTCCTTTTGTGTTGGGTTACCCTAGACACATCCGGAAATATTTGTACTGTTTGTCCACAGAAGGCATAATTTTTATTTAAGAAATATTTCTGAAAAACCAAATTCTTATGGTTCTCCAGTGCAAATGCCACTACCAAAGTAGATCTTAACTGGATATTATCCACCGAAGCCTCTAAAAAAGATGTCAGGTTAGGGCTATCTGGTTGGAGAACATCCATATCATCATCATTTTTTGCTATGTTCTTTTTCACATTAGATACATAATACATGTTAGAAATAATTATTTCTTCTGAAATACCCAAAATCTCTTTTGAGTATTTTTTAAATAATTCATTAGCAGACAATAATCTAGAAACAGGAAAATTCAGTAGTCTAAGATTCTTTTTCCTTAACATATTCTCCGTATTTTCTAACTGCTTATATATCATTACAGAATCTTTGATAAATGCAGAACCTGACGCTTGAATAGATGCAAGCTGTGTAGTTGTTACCACATTGTTTGCCTCTATAGTTTGCAGTCTCTTTTCGTGGTCCTCAAGGGCTTTTTTTGTGTCTGTTGCAAATAATGTGGCTTGATTCATGGACTGGATCAATCTCCTGTCCATGTTGGTGACTGCCCTCCAAATATCAGTCAAAGAAATATTCTCTGGCTCAGATGTGTTCAGATCTAAAACAAGGGAGGGGTTAACATTACCCTCTTTTGCAGTTAATACACCTCCAACTGCTCCCTGAACCATAGTCTGTGCCAGGTTATCCTCCCTTGGTGTTTTAGCAACTTGCATTGCTAAACCAGAAGAGCCCGATATGTCTCCATTGGGCTTTCCTTCCACCAAGGGTGTAAAGGATGTTTGGGTTTGAGGGGGAGGGGTCCCGGATTCCCCAGATGCAAACGATATTTCTGTTGCCAGATCTTTCATACTTTGACTCACCCTCCAATGGATATGGGAGTCCATGGGTCCTCGGACTTCCTTTGATGTCGGCGTAGAGGTCTTAATTTTTCTCTTCCTCCCCATTTGATGTTTCCTTTCTCGAGGAGAAAAACGCGCCCAGGGGTGCACCCCTTTGGCGCGCGGCTTCGGCGCGCCGGCGGCTGCGCGCCGCTGTGCTATACGCTTTATACCCCAGCGTCTCCCGCAAGCGTCGGAGGATGGGGGCGGAGCTCTGTTCTCTTGCGGCTCCTTCCGGTGTCCCTCTCTCTCCTGCTCCTCGCCCACGGCTCTCAGCACGGCAGGCTCCCAAGCAGAGAAGGTAGCTGTAGATTTTATACCCCAGCGTCTCCCGCAAGCGTCGGAGGATGGGGGCGGAGCTCTGTTCTCTCGCGGCTCCTTCCGGTGTCCCTCTCTCTCCTGCTCCTCGCCCACGGCTCTCAGCACGGCAGGCTCCCAAGCAGAGAAGGTAGCTGTAGATTTTATACCTCAGCGTCTCCCGCAAGCGTCGGAGGATGGGGACGGAGCTCTGTTCTCTCGTGGCTCCTTCCGGTGTCCCTCTCTCTCCTGCTCCTCGCCCACGGCTCTCAGCACGGCAGGCTCCCAAGCAGAGAAGGTAGCTGTAGATTTTATACCCCAGCGTCTCCCGCAAGCGTCGGAGGATGGGGGCGGAGCTCTGTTCTCTCGCGGTTCCTTCCGGTGTCCCTCTCTCTCCTGCTCCTCGCCCACGGCTCTCAGCACGGCAGGCTCCCAAGCAGAGAAGGTAGCTGTAGATTTTATACCCCAGCGTCTCCCGCAAGCGTCGGAGGATGGGGGCGGAGCTCTGTTCTCTCGCGGCTCCTTCCGGTGTCCCTCTCTCTCCTGCTCCTCGCCCATGGCTCTCAGCACGGCAGGCTCCCAAGCAGAGAAGGTAGCTGTAGATTTTATACCCCAGCGTCTCCCGCAAGCGTCGGAGGATGGGGGCGGAGCTCTGTTCTCTCGCGGCTCCTTCCGGTGTCCCTCTCTCTCCTGCTCCTCGCCCACGGCTCTCAGCACGGCAGGCTCCCTACAGCCCGATTTTAAAACCCGCGTGATTGTAAAATCCAGGGGATACGCACGTGGCTGGGCCTTGTGCACGCCACGTGCATTTTAGAATGGGCCTGGCCACGCGCGTAACCCCTGGTACGCGTAGAAGTGTGGGGCCTTTCACAAGGAGGTGGCGTGGAGGCATGGCCTGGGTGGGGGCCGGCCGGGACAGCGGCCATTGGGCCCTGTCCTGGTGAAGCGTGCACCGGCAGCCGGCCAGCGCATGGAAGATAATTTTGCTCTGGAAGTATTGAAACAAAAAAATTTGGGAGAGATAGGTAGGGGTTAGGGGTCCGGGTGGAGAGGGGAAAGGGGAAGAAGGTTAGGTAAGGAGGTAGGGAATTTCTGTCCCAGTCTGCTCCTCAATTGGAGCGGACTGGGAGGGAACTGGGAAAAAAGACCAATCGCGTCGCCGCGTGTAATTTACAAAATTCCCCCTGCGCGCAGAAGAGCCCACCCGCTCGCAGATGCGCATGCGGATGTTAAAATCCGGCGCACGTGTGTGTGCAAATATCATATTTTATACATGTACATGCTGATGCGTGCATGTTATAAAATAGCCATGTCCATGTGCGCACACTGGGAACCGTGTGCATGAGTCTTAAAATCGACCCTTTACAGATTTACACGAGTAAGTGCACTTGGCCCATGTAAATGTAGCAATTTTCAAAAACCCAACATATGCCATGTGAATATCCCATGGGCAATTCGGTGCAAGTGCACTTTATGCATGTAAAATTTTTAAAAAATTGCTACGATAGTATGTTACATTTACACATCTAACTCCTTTTAAAATTACCTCCATTAGTGACTTTTAAAATAGCACCTTCTGTGTGTATGTTTTTCCCCGCCCTTGGACCACCCCTTTTTTTACATGCATACATTTGCACTTAAACCCTTATTTACATGCATGTGTTTGATGTTTATAAAATAGCATATATGCAAGCACATGGTAATTTTTTTTCTACCGACAGCCTTTTGAATATTCACCCGACAAAGGGCGATAATAAAGAAAGAGAGTTTGATGAGGGAAGGAAAGCGAGAACAAGAAAAGAGAGTGTAGGAAAAGAAGGTAATGGACAGTGAAAAAGGGAGAAATGAGGAAGGAGGATGAAAAAAAAAAAAAAAGAATTACCAATAAACCTAGGGGATTATTAAAGTGTTATTTCACTGCTGTTCAGCACCATCGACTGGACAGCTCCTGTGACAGATGGACAGACAGCCACATCAACATTAATAGCGCTTTTCAAAGTTTTGAAATAAACTGAAAAAAGGGAGCAAGGCTTTGTCTGCTGCATCCTGCCACAAGTTCATAGAGAGGCACTGCACATAAGAGAAGAAATAGAAGCAGGTGGAGAAGAGGGAGAAATAGGCACGAGGGAGTGACTGGAGGAAACGAATGATGGGAGGTAAAGAAAATAATAGAAGTTAATGTGTGAAAACCTGGACTTTAAAGATGACCTGTTAGTTTTAGGGGGATTATTTTGACCTAGCAGTTTCCTCCAGCAACTTTGGTCCTCCAGTTCCATCCAGAAACAAGGCTGCAATCTTGGCTCCTTGAGCCTTCTTTCACAATTGCGTGATGGTTTCCCCCCAATTTTATATCTTCTGCTCCCCCCCCCCCCCAGTTCCCCCCGCCACAGCATAGTTTTTGCAGGATGGTCCTGAGATATGGGCCGGGCACCAGAGCTCCCTCTGGAACCTTGGGGTGATGGGCCCCTGAACTTGGCCAGTAAGTGCCGCCCTTGAGCAATGATCATGACTCCTTCACCCCCGGGTCCCCTGGGATCCATAGCATCTCTAGCCCCAGCCAACCTAGGGATTGGAAGGCCCAGCTCAGGAATCAAACCAAGGATCCAAGTTACCTGGCTGGCCTAAAGATAATTCTTTTTATGCCATTGTTCTATGTAAGGGCCACGCCCAACAGTTCTTAGTTGTATGTAAACCGATACGATGTGCAAACGGCTATTGGTATAGAAGAAATTCCAAATAAAGATAACTTATTCTACATATGTACCAAGCTGATGAATGAGAAAAGAAAATGCCTATCACCATGTTTGTGTGTAGTATGGGTATGTGTGTTACGTAAGTAGTATTCATGTGGACAGTTTTCAGTAAGTAGCCCATGTTGCATATCTTGATACTTTTGTGCTTGCAGACCTTATAGCCACTTTCCAAAGGAAAACAACATGTACTACTTATTTCTGTGGGCAACAAAATACCATACGTACACTGGAAAATCCAAGTGTACAAGTGTTGTTTCCTCCCCCAACCTAAACACAACCCTAGGAATTACTACTTTTTACAAAATCTTTTGGAAAGACTGAATGCATTTTCAGCTGTACGGAGGGATAAGTTTTGACCAGGGACAATCTAAGAAGGAACTACTTTTGTTTTTTTCTGTCTTCTTTCTACCCTTTTCTGGGTCTTGAGTGATCAAAGCCCCACCACAGTGGCTGCAGAGAGTACTGCAGTCATTTGCTATTGCCTCTTGCAACCCACAGCATCCAGGCTTTTCAGGTGGTCCCCCACCAGCTACTAGTCAGGCCTGATCCTGCTTAGTTTTCACACTCTCCCAGGCTATGGTTGTTTGAAATTTATTCTTTTATCAGTTTATATATCTTTGGATATTGCCTTCCATTTATGTTTTTCTCTCTCTGTGTTATGCAGAGTGTTGTAGCCTGATGAATGGGGAATTTTACATACAGAGCTGGTGCTTCCATTATGTACACTAGGTGGTCACCTAGATCACCAGAACTTGGGGTGGTAGCAAAATCCCAACAGCGCCAGACCCCTGGCCACCAGTAGAGTCCATCCTGCTAGTGGCCAAGTGCTAGGCCTCTTCTTTCTGTTTCGCTGCCAACAGGATGGACTCTGCTGGTGGCTCAGGACCCTCTTCTACCTCTTTGGCTACCAGCGAGATAGGTTTCACTGGTAGCCTTGTGCCATCTTCCATTTCAGCCGCTGGTGAGATGAGTCCTCTTTCTTCTTAGGCCACCTGTGGGATTGGCTCCGCTGGCAGCCCAGAGATAGGCCTCTTGTTTTGGTTTGGCCACCAGCAAAGTGACCAAAGAAGAAAAAGAGGGCCTGGGGCCACCAGACTGGCCCATCCCAATCCACCAGCAGCCAAAGAGGGAGGGCCCAAGGCCACCAGCAGTGCCTATCCCACCTGCGGCCAAACAGAGAGAAGATGCCGGGGGCTGCCAGAGTAGCCCATCCAGCTGGTGGCTGAAGAGTGCAGAGATGCCGTTGGTAAGTATCACTAAGTCTCAGTGGAGGTGGGGTTGCACAAGCATAGTTTATCTAAGATGCCAATTACCCTTGCCACCAGTCCTGTTTATATCACTATCACCCTTGTTCACATCTAATCCTAAATAAAAAAAAACCAACCCAAAAAACAAAAACACTTTCTTGTCTAAGTTATGTTTCTGCTGTTTGCCTGTGACAGAACAATACATACTTATGTATTTTATGTTTTAATAAACAACCAGCTTTCATGTCCTTGCACATTTTGCATTGCATGTTGCAAGAAGAGCTGCAGAACTGCATCTCACCAACAAAAAGGGAATTCTGGGCTAGGGACAAAATTAAGCACAAGCACGGCATGCTCAGTCTGGGTCTAAAATACTTTACTATACTTATTTCTAAAATACAAATGCTGAATTGTAAATGGGGGGGGGGAGATGTTTGTTGTTAGCAGTAGAGCCACAATTTCTTTTTCCTGCAGCAAGATGAGCCACATGATCATTATTATTTTCGAAGATGATCTGTGTCACGGTGGGTTTTATCAGTCTACTTTTCCTCTCTGTGTATGTGTGCCACCCACACCAATAACTTTTGTGTTTAGTGTCCTAGCAACACTGAGTTTTCAATACATCAGAAGGTCCAAGGGGATCCTGACAGGATTGTGGGTTTCTTTTTTTTTGTTTTTAAATGTATTTATGTATGCGTAGATGTGCATCTCTGTCCCGGAAAGTAGGCTTACCTTGGTTCTGTGTGGATCTTCATTTTTTTCTTTTTTTCTGTTTGTTTATCTGGACTAAATCAAGTTGGTTTGTTTTTTTTTAAGATGCTAGAAATCTCAGCATAACACTGTGTTACTAGGTTAGCATTGCCCCAGTTTGAAGAGAAGTAATAAAACCTCATTTCCTTCACAACTTTCTGTATAAATTCGCAGCTGTCGCATTAACCCCACATTAGTGTTAGATTTTAATAAAACACAACAAAGCAGAAAGGTATTTTGCTGAAGGCTTGGACTAGGCTTCGTAATTTAGCTACTTTGCCTTTCTAATTTTGTTTTTATTTTGCCTTAATAAATGATATCTGACAAAATCAAATAATCCTTTCTTGGCTTGTGTAAGGTTCCCATCTAATTTCTGCTTCGTTTGGGCTTTTAATGTTTTGGTGGCAAGATTCCAGACAGCTTTGCAAGGTAATAAAGTTGAACTCATGCCATACAGAAGTACATTTTTAAGCTTGTTATTGATTGAGAATTAGTTTTATTGAAAAATCTCAAGATCCTTTTGCAATAAGATTTTGCCCTCCTCTTAATAACATTACTTGGATAAGGTATCTGGCTAATTACAATTATTCAGAGTTAGTCATGTAACTTAACTGGGTAAGTCTGCTCCACCAAAGAGCTGTCTTAAAGTTAACCACTGCATTATTGAATATACTGTTGTGTGCGCGGCCTACGGCTGGTGTTGAGAGCATGGAGGCGGGGTCGCTAGCTCATGGGAGGGTGTGAGCCCCTGAACCATGGCACGACTCAGGGAGGAGCCCCAAGGCACACCGTGGGAGGTGAGGGCATGCAGGCACAGGTGGAACAGAAACAAGACAGGACTGGAACTAAGGCAAGGAACTTTGGAACAGAAACAAGGCAGGGTTAGCCCTCCGCTGGACCTACACGCACCAATGAAACCCAACAACACAATGCTGGTCTCAGGAGTAGCCCTCCGGCCACTCGGAAGGCCTTCCGGACCAGCTACTTGGGAACGACGAGTGCGTGAGGCCAGACGGAGGCTGAGGGCAGAAACAAGCCAAGACAGGAACTTGGAAGACTCGGACAAAGACTCATGAAACTTGGAAGACTCAGACGAAGACTCTTGGAACTTGGAAGACTCAGACAAAGACTTGGAACTTAGAAGACTCAGACGAGGATTTGGAACATAGAAGGTACAGGTGTGCACTGTCCCTCAGGGAACCCTACACAGCCCCCCATGGGCTGATCATGGACCACCCTGTCCTACTGCGCGCCCTACACAACCTGGAAGGCTGGTTGTGGACCATGTGGGAGCGAGATAAGCGCCGAAAGGGGATCCAACCAAACAAGGCTCCAATGTCCGGAGATAGGAACCTGATCAATATGGATTTACCCTCGGGGTGGTCGTCTGGAGGACTCGAAGAGCTGGAAGACTCTGAACTTGGAAGACTTGGAACTTGAAAGACTCGGAACTTGGAAGACTCCAGGAACATCAGGACTTCAGGAAACAGAACAACGGGACCTCTGGAACATCAGGACCAAGGAAAATCTGGAACATCAGGACATCTGGAACTAGGACAAGGCAACGAAGGAGCTCTGATGAACGAGACCAGGAACATCAAAGACATGGAATGAAGAGCATCTAGACAAATGAAGACCACGGAGGACCTTGATCCGAAGAGAAGCACAGACAACTGTGGATTCCAGATACGAAGGCCCTGAAGGAAAGAAGCAGAGCCCTTTTATAGGGCTGGACCAGGAACACTATGATGACATCACTGGTGAGGGCCACGGGGCATTTCCCACCGCTGGCCCTTTAAATACAGAAGTGAGGTGTGCGCCCGCACCTATGCAGAGCCCAGGAGGATGACTGCATCGGCGGCATCCTGCCACGATGGAGCAAGGCTGGAGGCAGCTACCACACCGTGTGGGAGGTCCTGGCAGCGGCGTACAGGCCGTGAAGATGGGGACCGTGGCAACGACAGTCTCCTGCTGCAGCAGGAATCGAGCAGCGTCAGCATGCCATGTGAGAGTGGAGTCAGCGGCAGCAGTGGCAGCTACAGGGCTGCATAGAGGCGTATCCCAGCAGCGGCTAGACTGCGAAGATGAAGAGTGGCAGACCCTCTTGCCGCGAAGGGAATCCTGGCGGCATCCTCTCTGCCGCCAAGGCGGACACAGCTTCGGCGGCGCGGTCTTGGGGCGGCCTAGCGGTGAGTGGAGGGCCTGCTCGCGGGATGGGCTCCGCGAGCAGGGACGCAACATATACATCCAAAGATAGCCAGATAAGTTTATCCGGCTATCTTTGCTATCCAAACAGTGACTGAATATGTACCCCATGTCTCCAATGAGTGAATATTAATGTAAGTGTTATGATTTTACCTGTTACACAACCTCAGCATACCCTGACTGATGCCTCTCCATCAGCAGAGGTCTCCTCGGAGATCAGTTCCATGCTATGCGCATCAGCTCTTCATATCTCATGCCTGTGCTGCAACCTGTTAGCCATCAGCAGTCATCTGTGAGCCTTGCTTCCAGCCTTTCCAAGCTCCTTCTCCTTGCCTGCAGCCCTGCACCACACCTATGCCTCAGTGTACATAACCCTGTCTGTTCCCTGATTTGATTTTTTCGCATCGAGTCTGCCTTGGCTCCTTGTCCTGACCCTTTGCCTTGCAGCCTCCGGGCCTTCTCGCTCCTTGCCCTGCGGCCTTCTGCCTTGTCTTAGCCCTGTTGCATTTTCAGGCTTTCTGCCTAGCCTTAGCCCTGTGGCCTTCTCAAACTTTCTGTCTTGCCTACGGCTTTTGGGCCCCCTGATATCTTCTTGTCTAACTTGCCCTCAGGCCTTTATTTCAGTGTTCCTTGTTCAGTGTGTCCTGTCCTTGTCAGTCCTGTCCTTGTTCTGTCTTGCTTGCACTCCAGCCTCATTTCCAGTCCTTGCCTGCACTCAAGATCCTGTTCCAGTCCTTGCCTGCACTCTGCACCAGTATCAGATCCTGTCTTTGCCAGCGCTCATCAAGATGCACCAGTGCTACTGCAAATCCCTACTGTTCCCCAGATCCCAAGGGCTCAACCTGAGGGGGAGGGGGGCTGGCTAGGTGGAAGACTGGCCCTAGTCTTGGCCTGCCATCTCGTGGCTTTCCCCGGATGGTGTTCCCTCACTCCAGACCAGCCAGCCCTAATAGTAATTGAATGATATGAACATTAAGAGGACTGTGAGTAATGTCTACTGAAGTGAGAATGAAGAGTACTTTTGATATTTTTCTAGAAAAGGGAATATTTCATAGTTGGCAGAAAAACCTTTTTTGATAAGTTTATATGTTGTTAAAGTTGCAGTCTTGCTATGGACACCTCCCTCCGAGAGTGCTCCTGTCTCGAACTGTGCCTAACCTCTTGAACACTCTCTTCACTCACTCGCCTACCCTCTCTGGGACCAGCCACACAGGGGCGCTCCTAAGGCATAGCCAAAGAGGTAGCCAAAGAGGTAGAAGAGGGTCCTGAGCCACCAGCAGAGTCCATCCTGTTGGCAGCGAAACAGAAAGAAGAGGCCTAGCACTTGGCCACTAGCAGGATGGACTCTACTGGTGGCCAGGGGTCTGGCGCTGTTGGGATTTTGCTACCACCCCAAGTTCTGGTGATCTAGGTGACCACCTAGTGTACCTAATGGAAGCACCAGCTCTGTATGTAAAATTCCCCATTCATCAGGCACCCAAGGGCTCACCCTGAGGGAAACAAGGGTCAGCACAGGTGAAGTTCCAGCTTGCCTCTGTTCCCGGCCAGTCTTGCCTCCCGACGGTGGGGACCTGTGAGGCCCAACCTTTCAGGTAGCAACAACCCCACCTCGGGCCAAGGGTCCACAATTTCTAACACCTTGATTCAGCTAGAGGCCCTCAAAATTATGAACAACTCCAAAAGCATATCTGGCATCAATGTAGACTGTTACATTCTGAGAGGCAGCAAGAAGACGGGCACGGGTAAGGGCTAACAATTCTTTAACCTGGGCTGAATAAACATGACGGTCAAATGAGGCCTCATCAATGGAAGAGGGAGAGCAAACAGCGCAAGCAGCCCTGAGAGAACCAGAGGAGTCTATGAGGCAAAAGCCATCCACAAAGAAAACAAGGTCTGGATTTTGTAGTAGTATTTTTGAAAGGTCTGGGCTGACTTTACTATCAGTTTCAACTGCCAGTTCCCTCTTTTTCCTAGGACTGGCTGAACCCACTGAAGGAAAACCCAGCTTACTAGGAGGAAGTGGGTGATAGTAAGGTGGTCATAGAAAATAATTAAAAAGTAGACTCACCATAAGCACCTTGTTCCTCGTGAGTTTTGGCACCAGAACTGTTGGGTGCGTTTTTTTCTTCCTGACTCACTGAGGAAAAAATTATAGTTGGGACTCCAGTCCAGGATGAGCCATTCCATTTACTACGAGTGAATCGCAAATAGAAAACTGCTTTGAGTGATGCTCTTAGCAATGTTTCAAACATTCATTACAAGCATTACTTCTTATATAACTGATTAGACAAAGAAGGTATTCAGCCAAGCTTTAATCTGGCAATACTACTAAGCAATATCATCAAACTTCAGGAAAGTAATAATTTTTTCTTCATTATACTTTTACTATTGACTAAAAAAAACCATACAACTCTTGTGAATCAAAAGGCCTATCTAGTTACAGGAAGATAGGCTTATCTTGTAACTCATTTTGCTTTCTTTTGGCTGGATTGAAGAGAAAAAGCACAACTCCAAACAGAAAAATGCCTTTTAACTCTTTCAATTCCTACAAAACTTCAGCTTGGGATTCTCCACATATAATGGCTAATTCAGTCCTGCTATTGATAGAAAAAGAAAGTTTGCTTACTGTAAATAGTGTTTTCCATAGATATCCATACTAAATCCCCCCCCCCACCTCCCTTGGAGAATCGACTATCTAGCTAGTCTCAAATTGACTGAAGGGGGCTCACAAGCGAATGCTCGAGCAGGAGCTCCTTCACATGCTCAGTAGAGCAAAATCCATACTAGTTGAGAGAGATCCATTTGGTGCCGCTAGATCCAGATGATGCCACTCACATATAATAGTTAAATCATCCTACGGTAAGCAAGTTTGCTTTTTATATCTCATTAAAATTTCTCCTCCTGTGATCCTTGACCTTTAGGACCATTTTGCAAAAATGAATAGACATGGGATGAATCCAGTAAATCACAAACTAGAAAATCAGAAGAACCCAGATCAACAACAAAACATTACTACTGTGGCTTCAGGAGCTTTATCAGCAGCAGAAAGAGGCCAAGAGATTCCCAGCTCCAAAAGGCCCTAGAAGGAGGGAGAGAGACCGAACCACACCTCACCGCAATTATTCTATGATGTATGTCGCTATTTATTGTATTTCTGATAACATTATTTTTATGCTGTAGTGCTATTTGTTGTATTTTCATGTTTTGTGAACTGAATGGGTTGGTCTATGTCTAAATAAGACAGTATACAAATATAACATAACATATCAATGTGATATAATAGTGGCGGCAAAGACATCAATTTAGCTCCCTAACTCCATTGTTAGTCAGATAGTTGGCTTTGAATATCGGTTCCTGTCATGGGCAGTTTTCTCTTTAGGCTTCTAACCTAATTAGACCCCAGTTCAGGCTTTTCCCCGCTATAATTATGGGGAAGCCTAAATCTTAGGTTCCATGAGCCATTACTTGTTCCTGGCTTTGTTTATATATTTTTTAAAAGATACTTTCTTTATTTAATTCTCAGTATTGTAGAAGAAGTACCCCAGTTTAGAGACATGGCTGTTTCTACTCTCTGAGGCCCCGGTAGAATACACTTCTAAGCCAGTCAGTAAGTACTGCAATAGAGTGATATCTAAAACTTCTTAATCTCTCTCTGCCTCTGCATTTTCTCATTTTTTGACTATGGGCACTACCCCATATGCATGATCACCTCTAGTGCGCCATAACCCAAGCTGTGAATTGCATTGAGTCTCCTGCACAGTAGCAAACAGTGAGTTATCGGTCTGACCCTAAAATATATATTTTGCTTCATTACTTTGGGAATTAACAACACTAGCAATGACTGCTCTTGTCCTGTGGAGAGAATTTTGAGTTCCAGTGTGTCATTAAAAGCCCCCCCACAAAAAAAGCCTTCTGTAACAATTGGTCTTTCGGCAAGCTATGTCTTCATGTCAGGAAAAACAAGTGTCAAATATTTCAACATATCATTCATTCATGTTCTAGACACATTTATTGTCTTTTTTTGGTGGAATTTAATTGCTTTACTTCTTAGCTTTCTTTTTTCTCCATCATGTGTCATATTGATTTTTATTGCAGTCTTTCTTATAGACAGAATTAAAGAACAGAAGCATGAAGGTGTCAGTTTTCTCCCTCCCGTCATGCCTTATGTTCAGTTGATATATTAAGTTGTAGGCTTATTACACTTACAATGAGGTTATTATATTAGCTGGTAAAACAATATTTCAGTTCTTTTAAATAAAATAAAATGATTGGGGTTTTTTTCCTGCATTTTCTTTTTGCAATTTTAATTTTTTTATTAGGTCCAATATTTTATGAAAGCAATAATTATAAAGATTTGTGTGCTTTCTATATGGAATATCATGCATTAAAGGGTTGGCAAGTACTTTGTGGATGAACAATTTTATAAAGGATCACATTTAACATCTCAATTTTAAAAAAGTTCTAATTTTGTATAGTAGGAGTTTGGTGTAGGTGGACTACTGATTTTTTAAAAGGTTGAGTTGATAGGTAGGGTTAAGTCAGCTGCTCCCACACACAGCATTGGCTCCATATGCAAATGAAATTCGATTGAGATGCTACTGTAGGTGTTGGTATTTAAGTCGGACACATAGACTTTGACAAGCTGTGCATCTCAAACAAACTGAAAATGTTATTGCCTTCTATACTGAAATTATCAATCTAGCAAAATAAATACTGTGCAACAGCTAGTACCATGTAGCAGTTAGGATATTCTGAAACATTCCTTGGCTATTTTAGAGAGTCAGTCTTATTTATAACTTGATTAAATACTTATCATTTCTTGTAGTGTTAGGACTGCCCCATAATACACATAGCACACTTAAAGGAAAAGGCACATTTTAATAATTCAAGAGCTATTAACATACCAATAGTTACACTTTTATGTTTTAATATGAGAAAAGAAAATCTTTATTCATGATTTATACCAGTTATATGCATAACAAGTCTTATTTGCAAGTTCATTGTTAAATTAGCAAGCTAAAATTGACACCAAATTCATAAAAATAGATGTTAGATTTCTCAATACTATAATTCCATCCTGTTGTGGAAAAATATGTCCCAGCCAATACTAGTACCAACAGATTTCTGATCTAAGGCAGCAACCATAAGATTTAGCAAATAGGAGGTCTTGTACTGATAACCTTCTAAGCAGTAGAAGCTGATAATTTTTCATAGCTGAAGTTTTTTCCTCTCATCAATAGAGAAGACTCATTATAATAAACTCTGTTGAACTGGGATTCAAGTACAATTTTCAAAGTAACTTATGTGGTTACAAAGAATTTTACTCACTTTAATCAGCAGCCTGAAAATAGCCCTCAATGCAGCTAAAAGTTCATCTATTGTTTCATGGCATGCACACTTTTAGCCGCACAGAGAGGAGGCATTCCTGAAGGTATGTTTAGGTCGACAGAGGAAAGGTGTATGTGTAGTTTGCATTTTTTGCTCCATGCATGCAGTTCTCCAGCAAAAGTCTACCTGCAGCAAATACAGGTGCAAGTGGTTGTACATACTTTGTACCTGTGTCAACTTTCAGAATTGATGCAAAGCCGCCAGGTGGAAATTATGCATGGTCTTTGACCCAGTGAGGACAGTTTTTAAATTGGCCCCCAAATTACTTCTTATTTTTGTTTATGGACTTTTGATGGCCACACATTATGAAGCTCTACCAGCTGACTATATCTACTAAATTATATGAGAAATCAAATTGTACTGTATTTTGTTCCATGTTCATGCTGCAAATTTACTGTCCTTCTTCTGTAAATAGGGAAGTACAGCATAAGTTCATGGTGCTATACATAAAGAAAACACTAATAATTGCTGTCCTCCCAGAACAGATCTTTACTTTAATGCAGTGCTATTGTGATCAAGATTCCAGTGAGCTGTTCCCAGACTTGACAGTCTTTTGAAAAGAATCCATTACCAGGAACATCTTTACCTTTGTGTTTGACTGTGCCCTTGCAACTCTTATTATGCTCAGTTCAATGCCATCATCTTTGATTAACTTGTTACGAGTTTGTACACCTTTAATGGGTAACTGAGCTCCTCCCTGGAATGCCCTCATCCCGCCCACCATTTAGTTGGCTATATAGCTGGATAAATAGTTAGCTAGTTAAGCGGTGGCCACTGATCCAGGCAGATATTCATCCACTACCACTTAGCCATATAAGTCGAAACTTACCCAACTAAGTGGCACTGAATATCTTCCTCTTAGTTTCTTCATATACAGTATGATTAACACAATTTATAGACTTGAATTGCGCATGGTATTCTGTTTCAGACCTGACTGGAATCCTCTGTTAAATTCAGCAGCCAATTCAGCAAATTCAGCAGCTTAATTGGAGCGGACTGGGATGGAATTGGGAATGGTCTGATCGTGTAGCCGCATGTTTTTGTTTTATCACCCCCCTTTTGTGCACGAGTCGCGACTCACCCGCACATGTGTGCTCTGATATAAAATTGGGCGTGCATGTGCATGTGGATATCGTATTTTATAGCATACATGTGGCGATGCACACATGTTATAAAATCGCCGCGTCTTTTAAAATCTACCTTTTGATTTATAAAATTTCAAGTTTACCTAACAGGAAAAAATAATGGGGTACGTTTTCCACTGTGGGCGCACGTGTCCATGTACGGGTGCTTGGTAGAAAATCTGTGGGCTGCGCTCACATGCACGCTGGATTTTATAATCCGTGTGTGTATGTTCGGGCAGTGCACGCAAGGGGGGAACTTTTGTAATTTCCACGCGACGATGGATTCTGGCATTCCCCAGTTCCCTCGCCCCCTACCTAAATTCCCCCCTCTTCTCCTCTCCTCCCCACTCCCTAAACCATACCTTTGTGGGGGTTTTTTCTTTGTTTCACAACTTACTTTAGCTCCCAAGTAAGTTGCACATGCCGGCCAGCTGCCGGCGCGTGAGTCTTTCTTAACAGTAAACAATGGCGCTGTCCCGGTCTGGCCCCCTGCCCCATCCCTCCCTGCCCAAAGCACGCCCCAGGCCCACCCCTTCGAAGAGGCCCGGCACTTATTCGCATACCGGCATTTACACGCGTGGCCAGGCCTCTTTGAAAATTCGCCCGGCACGCCCAAGGCCCGGATTTTTTATGTGTGTAGGGCTTTGAAAATCTGCCCTAATATGTTTAACTGAAGATAATTTTATGGAGAATTGATAAAAAAAGGAGAGAAAATTTCTTTCTCCCAGGACAAGCAGGATAGTAGTGCTTACATGTGGCTGACATCAGCAGACGGAGCCCTATCATGGAAAACTTTTCTGTCAAAGTTTCTAGAACTTCTGACTGGCACACTGAGCATGCCCAGCATGCCATAATCCCTAGCCACAGGGGTGTTGCGTCCGTCGGTCTCAGACGGCTTCGACCTCTGTGCCTCACCTTTCTTCCTTCTCTCTCCACAAACCTTGGGAAGATGGCTGTTGCCGCATCATCATGCCGCGCTCTCTGGCGTCCCCGGCAATGGTGTTCACCATGTTTCTCCTGAGGGCCTCGTAGGGTGCGCGCACGCCACCCATGTCTATATCCACATCATGGCGGGAACCTCGTGGGCGGCCCCTCCAAGTGATGTCATGCCATCCGGGTATTTAGCCTGCCCTTCATTTGCTAACAAACTGAGGGGGTCATTTATCAAAATGCGATAAGGCGTTTTCACATGCGAAAAGCCCCGTTAATGCATGCGATAGCACCATATCGTATGGTGCGATGCAAATTCAGAAAATAGGAGGAGTGTGGGCTGGGTTAGCCTGTCTGCGAAGAGCTATTGCACAGCCATAATGCTGATTTTAACTACATCTCTTTGAATTGTGTTAGGCTGTGCCATAAGGTTTCATTGCCTTTTGTGATGTCTCCCATAAGGCCTATTTGAGGAGAATTGAAGGCCCCAGAGGGGGGAGGGGGAGGGGAGAGGGAGAGAGAGAGAGAGAGAGAGAGAGAGAGAGAGACTGGCTGTAATTTCATCCCCAGAGGTAGGTATTTGTATCCCTATGGTAGGCCCATCTAGTAACTGGAGGTGGGGTTTAGGTATGAGTGTAGGGGGTTAGGGGCCACTTTGACATTCTGTGTGACATGTACGAACAGAACAGTGGTCTCTTGTGAAGATCTGATGGCCTTCAGAGTGAGGAAACTCACTCCAAGATGAGATTTGGGCAATGTTCTCTCCATGTAGCTTGATGTTACCCAGGTAGAGAGTCCATCAAGCTAGGTTGAGAGAACACTGCCCAAATCTCATCTTGGAGTGAGTTTCCTCACTCCGAAGGTCATCAAGTCTTCACAAGAGACCACTCTTCTGTTCGTACATGTCACATAGAATGTCAAAGTGGCCCCTAACCCCCTACACTCATACCTAAACCCCACCTCCAGTTACTAGGTGGGCCTACCATAGGGATACAAATACCTACCTCTGGGGATGACATTATGGCCAGGCTCTCGCTCTCTCTCTCTCTCTCAAAAATGGTCCTCCCAGTGTTCATATGCAGGAAATACAACAGGTCTGACACCTATCACAAATTCAGATAATGTTATCACTATGTGCACTAACTTAGCTCTTCACATAGCTAATTAGCGCAAATTGCGATAAACTGAATTTTTGCATTAACCACGCCCCTTTTGCTATCGCATGCGGTTCTTACTGCATTTTGATAAATCCAGGCCTGAGTTAGCAAGGATTGGATTTGCCTCCGGTTTAAGCTACTCTGCCGCTTCCTTGCTGCCGCTAGAAGTTCTCTCTGCCCTCCAGGGCCATTCACCTCTAATCTGGGTACCCGCTCCTTGGGGGCCCTATGCTTTCTTTCAAGTGCCTATCTGGGATACTGGGTACTCGCTCCTCGAAGGCCTGCTCTCCCTGCCTTGGTGCCTGCAAACCAACTACTTCTGCCTGTCAGGATCTTCAACAATTACAGCTATCTATTCAGTGAGTAAACTAACCTTTGTCAGCTTGTCTCACCTCCAGCTTCAGCGCTGTGAGTCTACATCCGGGACTCTTTCTTCTACCCATCACAGCCTACCATCATTGGAGTGTGGGATGGGTCTCCTCTGCCGAGGACCCCTGGACAACTCTACTGGGCAGTACCACCAAGCTGTAAAATAAACACGAATTCTCTGTTTCTGCGTGTATAGGGTCTAGCCTAGTACTGCGGTTCCTCACGGGACTCCTCCCCATGGGAGTGGCCATCTCTGCAGTACCCAAGAATCCACTCAAACATCTCGAAACCATAACAAGGGGTATCCCTTCAGTCTCTTTTTTTCCGCGCTGCAGTTTGCCTCGTGGTTAGGAGCTCTGTGAGAATTTCTCACTACTTTTCTTCACGGAAAAACTTGAAGTTTTCTTCACAAAATGTTCCCTCATAGGGGTCTCCCATCGCGACATCGTTTTTTTGTCGCTCGGTGAGTAATTTCCACTGTCTTCAGTCGGTTTCTGCTACCCTGTCCTCAGTTCCTGCAGGCCACCGACCATTTTCGCGGCCTCCTTTTTTGCATCATGGCGACGGGCTTTAGAAAATGCCCGGAGTGTCCGCGAACCATGTCAATTACTGATCTGCATGATGTCTATGTGTTGTGCCTCGGCTCATCACACGATGTTCGTCGATGCCCGAGCTATGCTTAGATGACTGGACAAGATGGAGTCCCTTTTCAAGATAAAGCTAACTCCATCGACGTCCACCCAGTCATCACCGTCAGGAACATCGACAAAATCCATTGACAAACCTCGCTGGGAGCAGCAAGGCAGCAGTGACTGTCTGTCACCAACAACATCCAGGTCATCAGCATCGTCTTCCTCGGTGCTGGAGAAAGACCGGACCGAGCACCGAGGGAAACACCAGCACCGATGCGATTCCACACCCGGGGCCGGCACCGACACTGCATCGGCTTCGATGGCTATCGAGCCGATTGCGAAGAGAACACAGGTAGAGGAGCTTCCAACCTTCTCTCCACCCGAGACACCGAGGCGATCCCACCGATATCGGTGCTGGGTACTGAGCCCCCACAGATTCCTGTGTGGTGCCAGTAGCGCCTAGCCTGCCTCCCCCTGCAGCTGTGTTGCCTACACCAGCTTCCAGGGACGAGCTGGACATACTTGTCCGACAGGCGGTCCTCGATGCCCTCCAGAACCTTCAACCATCGATGCCAGCCCCCATACTGGCACCGGAGCCATCGATCTTCACACTGTTGCTCGACCGCCTGGATACACTCATCGGTGCCCTTCCGACCCAGCCTGGACCATTGGTACCAAGACGACCTACTGAGTCTCTGAAACCCCCGATACCCATTCTGGGTCCTTGGAACTCGAAGGCACGGACTCTAGTCCTCTTCCAGCTCCGCTTCCACCGATGCCGGAACCAGTTCCTGGTCCGTCTGGGCTCACGATTACCATTGATGCCATCGATGCCACTTCACTCTCCATTGGTGCTCCATCAAGACCATTGAGGGATCCGCCAATGCCAACACGTCCTGGAGTAGCAGGTTTTTTCCCTCCCTCGGGATCTCAGCCTGAGACCCCTTATGATCCATGGGCGGATGTTGACACCAACAGTTCTACAGAGGACATAATCTCGGAGCCATCTTCACCGGAAGAAAGGAGACTGTCTCCTCCAGAAGACCTCCTTTGCTAATTTTATAAAGGAAATGTCAGAGACCATCCCCTTTGACTTGGTCACTGAGGAGGACACACGTCACAAGACATTGGAAGTCCTTCAATTTGTAGATGCCCCCAAAGAAATTATGGCCATTCCAGTCCACGAAGTGCTCTTGGATTTGCAACATCGCCTATGGGAGCATCCTTGCACTGCCAACCAGTTAATAGAAAGACAGATGCAATTTATTTAGTCCAGCACACTCCAGGGTTTCAGAAGCCACAGCTACCTCACCAATCAGTGGTAGTGGAATCTGCGCAGAAGAAGGCCAAGAGACTGCGCCCCCATTCTTTAGCTCCCCCTGGAAAGGACCAAAAATTCTTGAATGGTTTGGGCTGAAAGGTCTTTCAAGGTTCTATGCTAGTGTCACACATAGCTGCGTATCAATTATACGTGACACAAAACCAGAGGAACCTGTGGAAACAGGTCCAAGGCATAGCGGACTCTTTGTCTCAACAACAGCAAGAACACCATAGATGTGCATTCGTTTTTGCCGAATTGGAAAATTTCAACGAAATTGTCCAATTCGGCATGTTTCGGGGAGCCCAAAAAACGATCAGGATTTTACCATTTTTTCCGCGAAAATTCATTTTTCGGATTAGTGCGCATTAATTCCCTTTAGTGCGCACTAACAAAAAGTAACAAAATCTAATATTTTTTGTTAGTGCGCAGTAATGGGGAGTTAGCACGCTGTAACGGGGAGTTAGTGCGCACTAACTCAAAAAACGATTTTTCGTGAAAAAAAAAAGACCCGAACCGCAAAAAAAGTCATTTCCCACGGCGGCCGAAAAATGAAGAATGACACGAACACAAAAAACGATTCACATCTCTACACCTCACTGCCATTCTCCAGAACGGCCTCGAGGCGGGAAAACACGAGGTCAGAGCTACATATGATTCCTTTGAGTCGGCATCTCGCATTTCAGCAACAGGAATCAGTGCCAGAAGATGGGCCTAGCTTAAAGCATCTGACTTGCGAACTGAAGTTCAAGACAAGCTAGCTGATCTCCCCTAGACCGGAGATAATCTCTTTGGTGACAAGATTCAGGACGCAGTAGCTCAATTAAAAGATCACCATGAGACCCTGCGTCAGCTCTCCACAGTCTCCACGGAACCACCTCCTTCGGCTCATAAAACCACCAGAAGGGATGCCAGAAGACCCTTTTATCGCTCACGCAAGTGCTACCCACTTACATCTCACATGAGTCCAGCCAGACCACCACAAAGGGGACAGCCACGTCAGACCAAGCCGTCCAGATCTCAGCCAGCCCCGCAAACAGGCCCAGCCTCTGGATTTTGAAACTTATCCAGAGAATAGCGGCCACTCTCTAAATTCAAGACCAGACTTGCTGGTAGGAGGTCGGCTACACCACTTTATAACCAACTGGCACAGCATTACCACAGACCAATGGGTTAAATCCATCATAACCCAAGGATACCATCTAAACTTTATCAAGGTACCCCCGGATTCACAACCCAACCCACTGTGGATGCAGAAAGATCACACAACCCTTCTAGAGTCAGAACTGTCCACCCTACTGAGCGCCAGGGCTGTGGAAGCCGTTCCCCGGGCACAGCAGGGCAGAGGGTTCTACTCCCATTATTTTCTCATTCCAAAGAAATCAGGCAGCCTCCGCCCCATCCTAGACCTCCGCAGGCTCAACAATTCTTTAACAGAGGCAGACTTAAACTCCAAATTACTTTGATCATGAGATTTCAATACCTTCAATTTCTGATCATTTATTTATTTTTTATTTAAGTTTTTTTTTATATACCGGCATTCAAGACTGGTAGTCCCATCATGCTGGTTCACATAGAACAGGAGTGCAAATTAAACTAAAACTTAAACCATAGTGCAGAAAAAGCAGTTACATATAACAGGGGTAATAGAACTGGGTGAAGGAAAAAGAAAAGAATATAAATAACCGTGGAATTGAAGATGATGGGTTTTGATTGTTAGGAGTTAAATCGTGTTGGTGTTAGGAAATGCCTGATTGAACAGCCAAGTCTTGAGTCTTTTCTTGAAGGTTGAGAGGCTGGGTTCCGTTCTGAGATCTGGGGGGATGGAGTTCCATAAGGTTGGACCAGCAGTAGAGAGGGCCCGGTCTCTTAACGTAATGTGTTTGGTGGTTGTGGCTGGGGGAACTTGAAGTAGTCCTTTGTATGCGTCTCTTGTCGGTCTTGTTGAAGTGTGTAATCGGAGGGGGAAACGTAGGTCAATTGGTGCTAGTTGATGGATGTTTTTGTATATGGTAAGAATTGCCTTGTAAATTATTCTGAAGTGTATGGGTAGCCAGTGGAGTCCCATTAGTATAGGGGTTATGTGGTCTCTTTTCCTGGTGTTAGTGAGTACTCGGGCAGAGGCATTTTGAACCATCTGAAGTGGTTTGGTGTGTGATGCAGGGAGACCAAGCAAGATGGTGTTACAATAGTCCAGCTTTGCGAAGATAATAGATTGTAGAATCGTTCTGAAGTCGTGAGCGTGGAAAAGTGGTCTTATTCTTTTCAGCACTTGGAGTTTATAAAAGCAGTCTTTTGTGGTTTTGCTGATGGTAGCTTTCAAGTTCAGGCGATTGTCAATTAGTACTCCTAGATCTCTCACTTGAGTGGTTTTTGGAGTGGCTGTATGAGAGGACATGATAGAGCTATTCTCTGGTGTGATGAGCAGTAGTTCCGTTTTGCATGAGTTTAGTACCAGGTTGAGACTTGAGAGAAGCTGTTTGATATTTTGGAGGCATGTTTCCCAATGGGACAGTGTTTTCTCGAGGGACTCCTTGATGGGGATCAGGACCTGGATGTCGTCAGCATAGAGGAAATGTTTGAGATTGAGGTTAAGATTGATCATGAGATTGATCATGATCCTCAAGAGTAGTTTGAACATTAGAAACTTGACTTTTAAACGCAATTAATGAAGCAACACAGCCATCAAGTTTCCTACTCACGGTTTTGTTTTGTTTTTCCAACAGGACAATCACACTCCACACATCTTCTAAACTGATAGTTGCTGGCCTCTGAAGTACCTATTCTGCTAAAATACTCTTAGCCCGCTCGGGCACTATGGTCCCAGCTGATGAAGCTCCCATATCAAAAACATAGAAAGAATTTGTAGAGGGCTGAGAGCTTGGAGAGAAAAGTGAAGCGGGGAGAGGAATGCGGATCTCTGGACTTAAGGATGTTTCCTCCTCTAGCTGACCAAGCGCCATCCCATTTGCGCTGTCAACAGCGAGATTATCACCTGCGCTTTTCTCTGCTAGTTGAAAGAGCATTTGGGGAATGGTTCACTGATGAGACGAGAGGGGTAAATCAACCCAAACTTGACTTCTCCTCTTTCCCCTCTAAAAATAGCAGTAAAACAGAAGCAAGGCAGAAAACAGCTAAAAACACCCACAATGCCCAAAAACTGGAACAAGGGGCATGACCCTATAGTGCGTGGCTTCGGATATGTGCGCCGGTGGTGGGGCACCACTAGGTGCCTCCTTTTAAACCTCAGGAAGGCTCTTTCAGGTGACATAAGGGCTGCTTCTCTGGCGGGGGGGGGGCGGGGCTTAAGGTGGTGTTCTGACAATATTGGGCAATGCAGGTAATGAGGCAGTCCTGGCTTCCCACAGCTAGGCGCCTCCTTTTAAACCTCAGGAAGGTAGCTCCGGGTGACGTTAGGGCTGCTCCTCTAGGGGGGACTGCAGCGATGTTAACGGTGATATCGGGCAATGCAGGTAATGAGGCAGTCCTCACCTCCCCGATCAAATACTGTTAAGCAAACACAAAAGGACTTAATATGGAGTCAAGAACATTGGCTTTCTCACCCACTATCAGATTAAGGCCCTTTGAACCGTACAATTTTCTGTCACAGTCGCTTCTGTCAACCTCCTCCCCAACTTTCCCTTTACTGAGCTGTAATGGCATATGCAGATAGCCCATGCCTAAGAGACTCTGTACTGTTTAAAATCCAGTGTAATCCCCTTCCAATATCCATTGACTTCTTGCTTCCTTCCTCTTGTGGAGTGGCTGGCTATTAAGATTTGGCCACCAGGGTCCTGACCAACTGGAAGGAAGCATTGAAAGTAAGCTGCTGATTAATGTGCAGATGTTAATATAGCATCTGCTGTTAGAACCAGTAATCCTGCCCCTGAAGAAACAGATTGATCCTCAAGCCTAGGGTTGCTGGGATAGAAGAAATTGTTCTAAGCAACCTGAGGGCCATTGAAGAATCTGGATATAGAGCAGTCCCTGAAACCTGAAGTTGTAATTGACTTTTCTGAATGTAAATTACCTGAGATTAGAACTGAAGTTACTGGGAACTGCTGCTGGACTGTGGTATGTGTTATATAACCCTCTCTGTAGGAGAGCTTGCACTTAAGTTAAATCCTTGTGACAAAGAGAACTTGCATACTTGGGTTTTTATTCCTGGGTATAAGTAAAAACAGGCAGTATTTTCAGGCTCAAAACTTGACACTAGGCCTCCTCTTTTTTTTTTTCCCCCTTACTTTTTCTCTTCCAACATTTGATGGCAGCTGCTTCCACTGCCTGGATGCCACGTACTTCTGTTGACTGCAAGGCACACAGAGCTGGTAGTAACTATCTGTTTTTCTTTCTGCTCCATAGCCTTTCTTCTCTCCCATTTCTAATACTGACCGTCCTATAAGCCGGTGCTTGCCTCCCTTCCATACTGTCTCCTCCTACCATAGTAACATAGTAATGACGGCAGAAAAGGACCAAATGGTCCATCTAGTCTGCCTGGCAAGCTTCTTATGGTAGTATCTCCTGCACCATGCAGGTTAAGGTTACCACCATGTTTCTGTTAAGAAGGTCGACAACTGGGGCTCCCCATTCATTTCAACTGGCTCTAGTTGCCACCCTTCTCTCTTCCCAGACACTGACTTCTTTCTCTTTCTTTTCTCTTTCCACTCCCTGCTTCCTTCTCCTCTCCACCAGAGCCACTGGCCTCCTTTCTTTCTTTCCTCACCCTCACCCTGCCTTTCTGTTTCTGCTCTCAGCAGTCACTTCTACTGTTCCTCTGTCATTCTGATGCTGTGCAACTCTGTGATACATGTAGAGTCAGTAGCGTATCTCTAGTCTTTTGAGAATAACATACTGTATTTGTTTTGGATATGTTACTGAAGCTTTTCGATTAAACTTTGTAAGGGGGAGGGGCAAGGGTTGCTTTAATAACTTCTTTGCATTCTACTAAGGGCCCTTTTGTTTTTACTTTAACTGTAACGCAGATGATCCTCAAACTTGAAAATTTTCTAGTGCCTACTATTTTAAGCCTGAGGATCATAGCTCTATCATAGGAGGTGGCCGGTGTTTGTTGCTATTGTAAAAAGAAAATATCAAGATACTCAGCAGCATACTTAAAAAACAAAACTTTAATTTAGGTTAAACAGTCTCTGTGGCCAAATTTGAGAAAAAAAAAGTGCAGAATTTTATGCACCAATAATTTCTTGGGATTTACTCTGGAGTTTTTGCAGAACTTACTTTACCTGGTAAGCTACACACAATGAGTTAGTACTTTTTTCCCCCCTGACTTGGGAAACTGCACATAATGACTGAGAACCTTTGAGTCCTTTTCCTGAGTAGCTGCACTTGGTAATTTGGCACTTTGGTCTATTGATTCAGTTGATATCTTGCTTCTCCTTGACAGCTGCATACCTTGGGAGTACCTCTAGGACGTGCTGACCCAGGAAGCAACACACACTGGCCCAGCCCTTCTGGATTGTTTGATCTGGCAAGCTGCAAACATCTGTGTTGCACCTTTGGTCTGTTGAAACAGCTGTAGTGAGCGCCTCTACTTTTTGTTGTCATTTTTTTTCTTTTTGGTGTTACTACTGTAACTGTTGTAAAATTTTGTTTGTACTGGGAGTTTCTGATTTGGGACAGGGAAAGAGGATACTCAACAGTGTTTAGGATTAATGTGAGGTTAAAAGGCTTTATTTCTTCTTTTGCAAGGTTGGTGGTGTTTGGCGCTACTGCTTTCTCTTCCAGATGCTTTTATTACTCTTAATTTTAGATCCTAATAGAAATATATAGGTAATGGATTTGGTATACTTGTTGTTTTGAGTGTGCCCTGGAAAATTTCTACTCCAGTAATTATTCTCATGATATGCCCTTCCAAACAAAGATGCTCAGGGCAGTCTTCACCGTAGGAAACCAGTTGAACTCAACATTAAAAATAAAATGCATGCACTTAAGCAATTGAAATGTCTGTGGCATCTCTTTAGGAAGATATATTATACCTAGGGTACAGCTACCTTTATAATTTAAGTTAAGTCTTTGTTTATGCAGCTTTTTTAACATGCGCAGACTATAACGTGCCCATACTGTGAAATGTCTTGTGGATTGGACTGGTAAATATATTCTTTAGTAAATAAAGACAGCCCAGTTTTGGAACAATATATGTTGAGTAATCTGGACTCATTATCCTCTTTTTAACTGGTTTCCTTCTATCTATTTTAGTCTACACTACACAGGAAGGAATTAACCCATCCATGGAGAGGTCTGGTCAGCCTTTACTGATTAAGGATTTATCCCTAGGTCTACTACAACATCTAATTTATCACTGACCATTTAGAAAACTAAAATCCCCAGTCCTGACTTTTACCTCAGACAAGGGTTACATGAATATAGCCTGAATGACTGAAGATAGGAATTGAGAAGATTTTTTTAAATTGTGCAAAGTATTCTAAAATATGAGAACTGAAATATTTTTAGGTCAAAAATAGGAATAAGGTAAAAAAAAAAGATTCAAGAAACAGGCAAGTATATATTTTGAAGAATCGAGTTAACACTGTTACTTGAAAGCAGTGAAACACAACAGTCTTATCTATCTTGTCAAACTATTGTATTTATTGGGTACTTTGAAAGACCTTGTGTTTTAGTTAGTCTATAGGAACAATAATCTCCCAAAAAACCCTTTTTCTTGTAGTGTCTTATTGATATTGTAATAGCACTGATAGTGACTAAAGTACTTTTTATTTAAGATTGATTTATATTACAATCAATTCTGTAAATAGAATGGAACATTCTCAACCTACTGGTACTTTTATGTAAATTAATTAACTAAATGGGCAATGTAATTGCCCTTGCATTTACTGGTTAGTGGTATGTATTTGTTACTGGTAGGGGATCCTCATTAGCAAATCTAGTTACTACTGCCTAGGATTTTGAAGCCAATTTTAATTGAGCATTAAGGCATGGTTGAGAGATTAGGAAATAGGATTACCATATGCTGTTAACAACTCCCCCAACTCACAGAAGATGGAATGAACAGCTACTGATTAAAGTTCAAGGGAGAAGAGGAACAAGAAATCTGTGATTGTCCTATGAATTATTGAAAACCCATTGAGATATTTTTGTTAGACTGTGGGAATACATATAACACTGAGGACAGTCCAGCCCTTTGGTGACAGTTTTTGCTACATTTTAAATTGATTCCATGGGAGATTATAAATGCCTGGTTAGAGGAAAGGGACTGAGAAAAAAAAAATTTCTATATTTGTGGTAGAATCAGTCTAATAGTTCAGATTATGGCATAGATATTGTTGTTTTGATTCTCTTTTCTTTGTGGTGTCTCAACTTTAATTTAGAATTATGAGCATTTCTGCAAAGCAAAGAATTTTAGAGCTGTATTTTTGAAAACATACATTTTGCATACCTTTTTCTTTGGAAAAGCACACAGTGCAAATTGTTCATGTAAAATTACTATTTCCAAAAGTATAAAATTCTATAGTTCTGCCTACAAAGTATATTGCAAACTTACAGTCAGATATAGATCAGGAAAGAGATCTTGGGGTGATTATATCTGTATTTCAAAGTAGTGAAACTGTGTGACTAGGCAATGGCCAGAACCAGAAGGATTCTAAGGTGCATAGGAAGAGGAAAAACTAATAAGAAGAAAAGGAAGTAATTGCTATTGTACAGGTCCTTGATGAGACTTCACCTGGAGTATTGTGTCCAACTCTGGAGACCTCTGGAAGGACATAGAGTCGAGGTGGCCGAGAGAAGGACATAGAAGGGAAACAAGAACCAAAAACCAAAAACCATATGACATGAGACTAATAGACCTAAATATGTATCCTCTAGAAGAGGAGACATTAAAATACCTGAAATATATAAATGATGGACAGAATATAAGAACATAAGGTATGTCATGCTAAGTCACTCCAAGGTCCACTGATCCCAGAGTACTGGCTCAAGCAATAGCTAGTTGAGGTTACAAATACCCAGCGGATCCCAAAAGGTATGTCTGTTTCTTGTTGTTAATGCTCAGGGATAGGTGATAGCTTTCCTAAGTCTACTTGGTTAATAATTATTTGTGGACGTTTCCTCAAAGAACTTAACCAAGTCTTTTATAAATCCTGCTAGGCTAGTCACTTTGACTAGGTCCTCTGGCAACTGATTCCACACTTTGATTATGTGCTAAGTGAAAAAATAATTTTTAGGACTTATTTAAATCTGGTTTTGGTTTCATGGAGTATCCCCTTGTTTTAATATTATTTGAAAAGATAAACATCCATCCTTTATAAACTGCTGTTATGTCCCCTTTCAGTCATTTCTTTTCCAAGCTGAAGAGTCCTAACCTGTTTAGCCTTTCTTCATAAGGGAGCCATTCCATCCCATTTATCATTCTTGTTTCCCTTCTATGTACGTTTCTATTCTACGGCACCCTTTCTGAGATATGGGAAACCGGAACTGCACACAGTACTCAAGATGCAGTCACACCATGGATCAATACAGAGGCTAGAACAAAGGGTTATGGTTTACCTAGAGGAAGGTCTTGTCAGATAAATCTGATTAATTTCTTTGACTTCATAAGCAGAGAGTTGGATCAGGGGAGAACATTAGATGTAGTGTATTTTAATTTCAGTAAGGCTTTTGACACAGTTCCACATAGGCGACTTATAAATAACCTGACTGCCCTTGGTGTAGACCCAAAAGTGACTGATTGGATTAGACACTGGTTGAATGGAAGGTGAGAAAGAGTTGTGGTAAATGGAGCTCACTCTAAAGAGACAGCCATTACTAGTGGTCCTTAGACTGTTTCTTTTCAACATTTTCTTTAGTGGTATTGTAAAAGGACTATTGAGAACAAATTGTCTTTTTGGGGCTGAAACTAAAATCTGCAGGAGGGTAGAAACCCAGGAAAGTGTGGACAACATGGGAAGGGATCTGGCAAACTTTGAGGAATGGTCTAGATTTGGCAGCAAAGATTTAATGCTAAAACAATTCAGGGTCATACATTTGGGCTGCCAAAACCCAATGGAGCAGGTGAAATTCTTTTATGCATGACTGAAGAGCGGGATCTGATGGTGATCATATCTAATGATCTCAAGATGGCAAAATAGGTAGATAAGGTGATGGTAAAAGCTAGTAGGATGTTTGAGTTCAGGTCTAGTACAAGAATATTTAGTGCCCTATGTGAACCTTTTGTCATGAACCCTCTCTCCCAACTTAATTGGTAGCATCTCTAGCATAGCACTCGCTCCTACCAGCAGCAGTAGAGCCAGAACATTGCTCCCTTCTTTCATGGTATTAGCTCTGGCACAGCAACCGTCTGGAACTTGTGCTAGTGAGATTTTGCCACCCCCAAAACTTTGGTATTCTAGGCAACCAGCCAATTTGCCTAATAGAAGATCCAGCCCTGCTTGGGTTCATAGGAGAGGAATGGTGAATAGAAAAAAGGAATTGATAGTGCCCCTGTATAAGTACCTGGTGAGACTGCATTTGGAATATTGTTTACAGTTCTGGAGTCTGCACCTTCAAAAGGATATAAACTGGATGGAGTCTGTCCAGAGGGAGGCTACTATAAAGATCAGTGTTCTTTGTTGTAAAGTGTCTGGGAACATACATAATGATCTAAGCATGTATACCCTAGAGAAAAGGCAGAATGGGGAGATATGAATGAGATGAGGAAAGTAATCAGGATGGAAAGAAACTCAAGGGAAGAAAGAAGTGCTAAGGAGGTAAAGTGAGGTGACAAAATATTTTTCAGATAAGTTAGGAGGAAGGCCAGAGGTAGATTTGTAAGACTAAAAGGTGCCAAGGAGCAATGTGGGGAGAGAGCCAAGGAAAAACCAGAAATATTGAAAAAAAACCACTTCAGTTTGATGTTCAAAAAGCCTTTGGAGGAGGACCGTTTTTGATTGGCAAGAGTACAGATGGATGTGGAGTGGATAATATAACCATTTACAGATGAGTTTTCAGGCGCAGTTGTCAAAACTGAAAGTGGATAAGGCCATAGGATCAGTTGAGATGCATCCCAGGATTCTAAGGGAGGTCAGAATGGTATTGTTGGGTTCACTATAAGACCTGTTAAATAGATCCTTTGACAAAATAACATTCTTATATTGTCCAAGAAGCCAATGTCCCAAACGAAATGAACAAAACATAAAATTAAACACTTACAAGCAAATAATTAAACACAATATTGCAACCTAAGGGGTAGATTTTAAAAGGAGCGTGCGTGGCGTACATGTGCGCGCGCGCTACCTGGTGCGCACACATGTACGCCCGATTTTATAACTTGCTCGTGCAGGCGCGCACAAGTTATAAAATCAGGGGCCGGCGCGCGCAAGGGGGGTGCACAATTGTGCACCTTGTGTGCACCGAGCTGCGCTGCCTTCCCCCGTTCCCTCCCAGGCTGCTCCAAAATCGGAGTGGCCTAGAAGGGAACTTCCCTTCCCCCTAACCTAACCTTCCCACCCCTTCCCCTAACCTTCCCTCCTAGCCCTACTCTAACTCCCCCAAAATTGTTATCTTACCTTTTGCGCCTGCATTTGGGCAGGTGCAAGTTGCACGTGCCGGCAGCCTGCCGGCATGCGATCCTTCGACACAATGGCAATGGCCGCTGTGTCAGAGGCCTCTGGCTCCACCCCCACCCCGCCCATGGACCACCCTGCCCTGCCCCCAGACCGCCCCTTTAGTAAAGCCCCGGGACTTACACGATTCCCGGGGCTTTACGCACATTGCGGGCCTTTTGAAAATAGACCCGGCACGTGTAACCCCTCCTATGCGCATAGGGCTTTTAAAATCAGGCCCTAAGGTATTAGAAAATGGTGTCAGCAAGCCGGGACAACAGTGCAATACCTCTTTACTTAAGAGGTTACCTGGTCCTCTCGAACATTCACCCATCAGTAACAGTACATTTTTTTAGGAATTTTTTTAATATATATATACACTTGCATATAATAAACTTTTGTGATCACTCTTCCAGGAAGACATCTGATCTTATACTAGTGGAGATCATTGAATCTGTTTTGAGCAATTTCTGCCTAAAGATAAGTCCCCCTGATGCAGGTTCCACGAAACGTCAGCTGACAGGGTTTTTTGGTCTTCTACATGTTTTGGGTCTTGCTAATTGATCATGACTGATTAACACGATTTATATTCCTGGAAGAGTGATTACAAAAGTTTTTTAGATGCAACTATATATATAAAAAAATTATTTTCTAAAAAAATGTACTGTTTCTGATGGGTAAATGATCGAGAGGACCGGGTAACCTGTTAAGTAAAGAGGTATTGCACTGTTGTTCTGGCTTGCTAACGTCCATTTTGTATTGCCTTAGGTTGCAATACTGAGTTTAATTCTTCGCTGTATAAGTGTTTAATTTTATGCTTTGTCCATTTCTTTTGGGAAATAGATCCTTTGAGAAAGGAGTGGTGTCACAAGACTAGAGAAGGGCAGTTCTGGTCTTGCTTCTCAAAAGTGGTAGGAGAGAAGAGGTTGGAAACTACAGGCCAGTTAGCCATACCTTGGTGGAGGAAAAATTAATGGAGACTCTGCTGAACGAAAAAATACTATCTACAATCCAGTAGGCTGTAGAATCCAAGGCAACATAGTTTTACCAAAGGAAGATTGTGTCAAATGAATCTGATTGGGTTTTTTGAATGGGTAACCATGAAATTAGATCAAGGATGGGAATTTAATGTAGTTTACTTGGATTTCAGCAAAGCTTTTGATATAATCCTACATAGTAGGCTCATGAATAAAATGAGTAGCCTGGGAGTGGATCCCAAAGTGGTTGAATGGATTAGAAATTGGTTGATTGACAGTTGGCAGCAGATAGTGGCAAATTGAACTTACCCTGAAGAGAAGGGTGATTAGTGCAGAGCCTTATGGATTGGTTCTGGGGCCAGTTCTGTTCAATATCTTTGTTGGTGATATTGCAGAGAAGTTAGAAGGAAAAGTTTGTCTTTTGTGGATGACAAGATCTGCAACAGAGAAGACCCCTGAAAGATTAGACAGATTGAGAAGTGATCTAAGAAAACTTGACGAGAGATCAGAAGGTTAGCAGCTAGAATTCAATGCCAGGAAATGTAGAGTCATACATTTGGGGGTGCAGAAATCCAAATGAGCTGTATGTAATGGGGGTTGTTGTGAGAGACTGCTATGTACTGACCTGGAAAGAGACCACGGGATGATAGTGTCTGTCATCATCTACATTGTTACAATGTTATGTTACAGAAAGCCCTATTTCTCATTCTCTTCATTTTGCAGTAGACCAGAAAAATGAAATAGGACAGAAACTATAGGACTAAGATAAGTTCCTACATTGGTCTTCTGCAATCTTAAAATTGTATTTTCGTACTGCAAGTGTAAAATATTTAACAGTAGAGTAGCTACATTAAGTAAGTTTTAAAAAATTACTTTTAATTTTAATCTAGTGTTATCATTTTATTAAATTGTTTTATAATTTGGGGTTCTTTTTATCTTATTCATATCTTACATTTTATTATATTTAGTATTTGCATTTTCTGATCAACTCATCTAAATGCTGGTGTTAAAACTAATAAATAAATACTTTTTCAGGGTTAAATGTGTCCTTTTTGGTTTGCAGGAAAGATGATTTTTCTGAGAGAGCTCTGATCCGAAGCCAGGATAGTCCCATAGGCCCTCCTATCATCCACACATTTCTCTGTCTTCTAGCTAAGCAGGCTCATTGACTGACATTGAATCCGTGTTTTCAAGTAATAGAAAGATAGAAAGAAAAGTAGAAAATGACTTCTAATGCAGCGGCAGCTATTGGCTCATAAACAATTACCTGAAGTGGGTAAGAGCAGCTGGATAAAAACATCTGGAGGATGACTATGGACCATTCTGAAGTACCAAGAGAGCTGCCATGTAGAAAACTGTAAGTACACACACAGAGAAAATATATAATTTTCAATATAATTTTTACAAATATTTATTTAAGTAATACATGCATCTCAAAACCTATCTAGATTTTAAAATCTAACTATCCCACACATACTACATTCATACCATTTAAAAACATATAAAACCCTTTAACATTTATTGACACTTATAAATATTTAAAACACTTATAAATATTTTGAATATTTTCTAAATATGTTTTAAATATTTTTTACATATTTATATCATCCACTTTTTAATGGTCACTCTTCTATATTCCACACTCTTTATTTGGATTTTGGTTCATTTTTTCATATTCTCAAAGCTTCATTATTTCAACACATCACATAATAATGTGATTCTCTCTCTCTTTATGGTCCAATAATGTGATCTTCTCTCTCTTTATGGCCAACAAAGATATCTCCATTTCACCCTCTCTCATAAGGGCTTCCTCAGGGACTAACCCAAAGCTTTTTTTAAATAATGCTTCTTCCAATCTCGTCCTACAATCAAAACAAATCTTAAATTATTCCTTAACCCCAGGATTCACCCATATTATCTCCAAAAATACTATATATAACCAATATCTCACCTTACCAAATAGAAAATCACTTCCCAAACACAAATCCATCACTCGACATATATGTATTATTACTCACAACGGCGATTCTCAACAGATTTTAAAAAATGTCCCTCATCTCTTCAATTTATCGCAAATACCAGTTATCTATAAACAAAAAACACACCAAATTACATTTAAAATTAAAATACCTTACCTCCACTACATATTTAACTCTTGCTGCCATGTTCCCCCTTACTCACTTTTTACCGGAACTGACGTCCTCTATCGCCGTTATCTGTACGTCACCACGTACAATCTCCTACTCCCTCTTTATAAAGCTAAACTAATCAGGAATCCTCCGTTAACAATTTACACTTGAATCCCATTCATCCTTATTCAGATTATTACTATGTTACTCGAATTTTAGCTAAACAAATTTTCACTACCTCACCTCATCAAAATCCTATATACTAATGTTCCATATATCACCATATACCATCTGATTTTATTTCAATATCTGATACCGCCCGCTCTTCCACCTCATACAATTGTTTCAAAGGAAGGCATTCCATTCGATCGGTCCATTAAGAAGACCCTTTGGTGCTGAAGTAGAAAACTGTGGCAGTACTACAGGGTTTGGGTTTTTTGTTTTTTTTTCATATAAATGACATTCTTCTAATTGTGGAATGCCTAATCAGAGCATAAACATCACAGCACAAAGTCTATGAAAAGGTGGGACAAAGGCTCTGGGGCAGATTTTCAAAGCCTACGCATGTAAATCCAGGCGGATTATGCGCACCGGGCCTATTTTCAAAAGGCCTGGCAGTGCGCATAAAGCCCCGGGTAGTGCGTATGTCCCGGGACTCAAAAAAAGGGGTGGGGTGGTCCGGGGGCAGGGGCGTGGCCGGACCCTCCAGGCACAGCGGCCATTTGCTGCTGTGCCCCGAATTGCGGGCTGGCCATTGGCCGGCGTGCGCAACCTACGCCTGGCCGGAGGCAGGCGCAACTTATAAAATAAAGGTAGGGGGGATTTAGGTAGGGCTGGGGGGCGGGTTAGATAGGGGAAGGGAGGGGAAGGTGGGGGGGGGGGGGGGCTGAAGGAAAGTTCCCTCTGAGGCCGTTCTGATTTCAGAGCGGCCTCGGAAGGAACGGGGAAAGCCATCGGGGCTCCACTAGGGCTCAGCGCGCGCAAGGTGCACTAGTGTGCACCTCCTTGTGTGCACCGACCGCCAATTTTATAACATGCACGCGGCTGCGTGCGCATGTTATAAAATCGGGCGTAGATTTGTGTGCGCTGGGTTGCACGCACAAATCTACACCCACACGTAGCTATTAAAATCCGGCCCGCTATGTATTAAGCATTTTTTCCCATAGACATGAAATGGGAGAAACCCTTTGGTGCATGGGCCTGTAGGTGACTGAAATGATGCCCTGAACAGGCGTTAGTGTTGGACGAAGCCTTGAAAGTCGAGAAGCAGAATAAGAATTGATTTTTACTAAGCTTCTGCTTTGAAAATCACAGACATCTTTTCTTTATCCTGGGGTTTTTTTTTTTCATGGCATCTCAGTTCAGACACCAGTCTTGTCATGCTACATCTAATTTTGATTAAGATAAAAGACTCTTTTATGAGAGTCAACTGAATTCTTTGAGCAGAAACAAAGGGGAAGTTTCTGGCTCCTTTAGATTTAGGTTCTGAAACTTCATTAAAAACTGCCAGGCGTTTAGATGGAGATATAGCAAATTCTAATTAAACAGATTTTTAGTATTTGGGGGGGGGGTGAGGATCGTTCTCTCTGTATACAAATTCTCTTGGTGCTTTGATTTCCTCTGATGGCTTTCAATACCATCTTTATGTTGATGATTTCCAAATTTACTACTCTACACCAGAAATTTCATCAGGAAGCAAGTATCAGATCTCAAGCCTACTTGTCTGGCATTGCTGCCTGGATGTTCCACTGCCGTTGCCTTAAACTTAACATGGCCAAGTCAGAGCTCCTTTTCTTTCCCCTCCGAGCTCATTTCCCCTCTTCCTTCTTTCCTATTTCTGTAGATGGCACTGTAATCCTCCCAGTCCCCTCAATTTATAACCTTGGCGTCATCTTCAACTCCTCTCTCTTTCTCGACACATATTCAGAACACTTCTAAAATGTATCATTTCTTTCTCTATAACATTACCAAAAACTGTCTGTGCCTTTCTGAACACAGAACCAGAATCTTTATGCACTCTCTAATCACCTCCCACTTATACTATTGCAACCTGCTCCTCATAAATCTCCCAGTGATCCATCTCTCTCTACTGCAATCCATCCAAAATTCAGCTGCATGACTTATCTTTCACAAATATAACCCATAAAAACCTTCAGAGGCAGTGGAATGCTATTTTGGTTGGGGGAGAGGGAACCAAACTGCGCCCCAAGTCTACCCAAGCTCCGCCCACATTCCCTCTGATAAATCTTTACTTCACATTTTCTGTTAGTTCTTCTATCTTACATATATTATTTTCATTAATCAGAGAGTATAATTATTCATTCCCAGACCAATTAAATGTATGATGCTAGAAAACCAAGCATAATTGTAAAGGAGAAAATGACAAAATAGAAATGTCAGTACTAAGTGACTATTTGTCATCACAAACCACCTCCAACGTACACACACACACAACCCTTTTACAATGGAGGCAGAGTAGGATATTTTCCCCTATACCTCACCAAACAAAAAAATTCTGGCGTTATCTAAGTAATAGAAGCACAAATCTCCTCCACTACCAGGCAGATTGTGAAATAATACAAAATCCTTGGGTGGGAGGGGAGAAACAAAAAACTCTGCACATTTGTAGCAAACCTGCCATACAACTGCAGACTAACTCACAAGACTTCAAAAGCAAACAACTCTACCTGTGATTTGGCAGCACTGCAAATATTACACACCGGCCCCTGGAATACTAATAAACATCCTATGGGGAAAACACAATGAACTAGAGTGCTAAAGAGATCTACACAGAAGCTACATGCAAGTAGAATACCTTACCTTAGTCACACATGCAAAATGACCCTAAACAAAATAAGTGATCTCAAATTAAAAACAGCAATATGCAGACAACCACTAGAACGGATCCCTCAAGATACCAGAGTCTGCATGCATTGCAGTAGTGAAGCACTAGAAACAGACATGCATTTCCTTCTCGATTAAGCAGAGCCCAGTCATTCTTCTTGTGGGGAGCGAGGGCTATTATGTAACATTACAGCCCTCACAAGAAAAATGACAAAATCTCAGCAGCACCCCCAGATCAGGGGGGTGAAGAGCCAGCTTATGATGCTGGATTTGGACTGTCTGCAGTTGCTGAAGCTGCTATCCCCGGCATACCAAGCCGCTTGCCATCCATGGGCTCCACTGGGAGAGTAAGCCGTGCGTCCTCACTGCTCCCGCCAACTCCCTCAACATTGATGGCCTTGGGCCCTGCCTCCTGATGACATCATCTAACCTGATGTCAAGGCCCAGCCTGGAGGCCAGGTCCCGATGTCTGGGCTTCAGCCTGGCCCAGAGGCCATGGAAGCCATTATTTGAAGAAGGAAGACCAAAGAGGACCTATGAGGCCAGTGCTCCGGCCTCCCATCCTGGACCTGATCCTGGGCCTCAGTCCCTGGCATTGGAACCCGGCCTCCAGACCGGGCTCCAGCATCGGATCTTGGCCCTGGCCCTGGCCTTGGCCTAGACTGAGGCCCAGGCATTGGCCTCAAGAAGAGAGCAAGGGGACACCAGCATATTCTGGTACTGCTCAATTAAGCCATCCAATTTCTTTGAGCCATACCCTTACACTCCACTTCAGCGCAAGTAATTGCTACTGAATTAATTAAAATATTTTGCCAAGTAGGGTTTTCCACAAAAGAAATTAACAGATTGGGGTACCAATTTAATATCAAAGTTGTTGGAGCAAGTTTGGTTCCTGTTTAGGGTGAAACATCTAAAAGCTTCAGCGTATCACCCCCAAACAGATGACCTGGTTGAAAGATTTAACCAAACCCTAAAAGCCATGCTGAAGAGGTATATACAGGGAGATGGGGGAAACTGGGATCAGTTAATACCACTATTGTTTTTCACAATTTGGGAGATGCCTCAGGCTTCAATCAGGTTTTCACCTTTTGAATTGCTGCAAGGGAGACAACTTAGAAGCATATTGCATATGGTAATGGAGATGTGAGAAGGTGGAAGGATGCAGGAAACAAATGTGGTCAGTTACGTGAGTGATTTGAGGGACTATTTTTTACAGTATCCATCTCGCTTGGGTCAGACCAATCTGTTGCAAGCTGAGAAGAAACAGAAAACATATTATGACAAAGGGGCTAAGGAGAGGGAATTCCAGCCCAGAGAGAAAGTCTTGGTATAGGTGTCCACCTCACAAAATAAACTAGTAGCCAAGTGAAAGGGGCCTTTTGAAATAAGGAGGCAACTGGGACAGTTAAATTATGAAGTGTTGCAGGACCAGGGGAGGAGCCAGGTTCAGCATGTAAAAATCTTGGAATGAAGGGGAGTGGAGGAAGAACCAGGTTCTGAGATAGGGATTCTCCAGGTCCCTGGGAAGGTGATGGTTGGAGGAAGGTTAACCAAAAGGCAACAGAGCAGGTTACAGAAGTTGATTAAAGAGACTGGGGATGTATTCTCTCCCTCATTAGGGCAGATTAGACTGGTACAGCATGAGATTTTTACCATGCCAAGGAAGATAGTCCAGCAAAAACTTTATAGAATTCCAGAGTCCAAGAGGCAGGAGATAAATTACCAGATTGAGGGAATGCTTAAACCTGGAGTGATTGAGGAGTCAAGAAGTGAATGGGCTAATCCAGTAGTTCTAGTTCTAAATGCAGATGGCTTCACACGGTTTTGTAAGGATTTTAGGCAGGTTAATACCATTTATTGGTTTGATGCATACCCCATGATTTGGACTGATAATCTTAAAGAACAGCTGGGAGGAGCCAAGTACCTTTCCACTTTAGACTTGACAAAGGGGTACTGGCAAATTTTGCTAGAAAAGATATCTAGGGAGAAGACAGCATTCTTAACCCTTCAGGGGCTATATCAAATTAAAGTCCTCCTTCTTGGGCCTTCTTGGGGCTCCCCCAGTGTTTCAATGCCTTATGAACATCATCCTGTGGCCCCACTGGGAGTATGCTGCGGCATATTTGAATGACATAGTTATATTTTCTCAAACCTGGGAGGAGTACTTGAAACAGTTAATTGCTGTGTTGCACTTCCTAAGGCAAGGTGGGGTTAACAACCAATCCAAAGAAATGCACATTAGGCCAGCAGGAAGTCCACTACCTGGTTCATGTAGTGGGAAATGGGATTGTGAAGCCGCTTATCCAAAAGGTGGAAGCCATTGCAAAATTCCCTACACCAAGAACGAAAAAACAGGTTCAGGTTTTTCTAGTGTTAGCAGAATATTACTGCAAGTTCATTCCCCAGTTTGCGGATTTAACCGCACCCTTAACCGATTTGCTACAGAAGGAAAGGCCAAATCAGATGCGTGGGGACTTCAGTGTGAAACCACATTTAACCACCTCAAAAAAAAAAATATGTCAAGCACTTGTATTGCATAGTATAGATTTTTAAAAAACCTTTCCTGCTGCAAACAGATGCCTCGGAAATATAGCTGGGGCAGTCTTGTCTTAGGTAGTGGATAATGAGGAACACCTACTCCTATATCTAAGTCATAAACTTTTTAAAACTGAATGGGTGCAACTATAGAGTGTTGCTACCATCGCTGCCCGACGTCTCCACTCCGCCCTTCTTACCTCTTTGGCAACTCCTCCTCCGGTTGACGGACATTTGGCTGCCGCAGCATCTTCCTGCCGTCCTCTCCGGCGTCCCCGGACCGGCTTGGGCGCTGCCTCCCGCCATGCTGTTCAGCTGCCTAAGGGTGCACACACCACGTGGCCCTGCTTCAAGTACCTTCAGTGGCATGAACCTCAGAGGCATCCCCCTCTGATGACGTCATGCATCCAGGATACAAATAGCCTACGCGATTGCTAGCTTACGAGTTAGCAAGGTATGGAACGGAAAAGGTTGGAACTCCTTCGGATGGGATTCACTCTCCGAACCTAGCTACTCTGCCTCCTCTTGGACTACTCTATTGAGGTACCCGCTCCTCGGGGGCCTCTCTCTCTTTTTTCTTTCAGGTCGCTGTCTGGAATCGGTACTCACTCCTCGAGGGCCCATGTTCCTGGACTCGCTACCTGGATTTCACTTCTGCCTGGAAGACACCGCTGCCTATACCATCTGTGAGTTACCATCTCTCTCTCTCAGAGCTGTTCCCTGGAACCAAGTACTCGCTCCTAGAGGGCCTGCCTTTACTTCAGCTCCTGTGCTCCATACTGAGAGACTGCTGCATGAGTACATTACCAACGAGGTTCTAATCCTGAACTCTGCATTCACTGCTGCTACTCACGATATCAGTTTCTCTCCACTACAGCACAGCCATTGTGGGACCACAGTTCCAGAGCCTGAGGGACTACAAGCCCAGCCGGGCTATATTCCAGTTCACTACCACCATCTCTGGTGGCTCACCAGTACTGTCTAATAAAAGATCTGATTGTGTGTGTGTCCTAAGCTGAGCCTGACCTGTGGCCCCTCACGGGACCTTCCCCCGCGGGCGTGGTCATCTGCCACAGAGTCCAGGGGTCCACTCAAAATCCTTACAAACAATAACAGATTGCTAACTCCATGGATCCGGCACAGCTCAATGCCCTGCAGGCAATACCGGGCCTGGCCCTGCACATTTCGGAACAGCAAGACGCATTGGAGAAGCTCACTTCAGCGTTTCACCAGCTGCACACACAGAAGACCCAAGGCGCTACTTCCAGCAATAAAGGTCAGTTACAGGAAGTAACTTTAAAGACTGCTGTACCGCTGGCAGCTCCAGTTCGTTTCTCATGAGAGATTTGGAATCCCAGTGCTGCATGCATTTTGCTCTACAGCCTTCTCAGTTCCCTACAGCTTTCTCCAAGACTACTTACATCCTTTCCTATCTGGATGGAAGGGCCCTGTCTTGGGCGTCTACACTGTGAGAACGAAAAGATCCTATTCTGAAGGACATAGATGGATTTTTGGACTTATTTAAATCTGTTTTCGATGATCCTGCTCGAGTTACTGTTGCCGGTTCTGCTTTGGTGGACCTGAAGCAAGGCAACCAAACTCTGGCTGATTTTGCAATAGAGTTTAAGACTCTTGCTACAGAACTCTGCTGGGACCCCCAAATGCCTGAAGACCCTCTTTTTCAGAGGCCTGGATACTCGATTAAAAGATGAGCTGGCCGCTCAGAAACACTTGACTCGCTGGACGAACTAGTGGCTTTGGCCACTCGGATCGATCACCGGTTTCGTGATAAGGTGAAAGAACTCCGGCCTATTAGAAAACCTGGTCTGAAAGAGACCTGCACCTCGGATGGTTCCAATAATTCCTGCTGCCAGTGAAGATGAACCGTTGCAACTCGGTCGCAGTCATTTGACTTCTAAAGAAGTCAAATGTCTGCGACCGAGTTGCAATGAAGCATGGGTTATGCATGTACTGACCACAGTACATGCATAACCCATGCTTCGGAAGAAGCATGGGTTATGCATGTACTGTGGTCAGTCGGGCCACGATGTCCCTACATGCCCAATTCATCTGGGAAACGGACGGGCCTAAGTCCTGCGGGAGGACTGTTCTTAGGCCTCACTACGCCCTCTCCTCCACTCTCTCTCCCAGTCTCCTTGATCTGTGGACCGTCTTCGGTTCAAACTCTTGCCCTAGTGGATTCAGGGGCAGGAGGCAACTTTATTCTCCGACATTTGGTGGAATATCTGAAGATTCCCATCGTCAACTTGAAAATTCCGCTACTTCTATCCTCCATCCAATGAGAGCCCTTACCGGGCGACGTGACTTGCCAAACTATACCAGTGACTCTCTGCACCGGAGCTCTCTATACGGAGTCAATTCCCTTCTTTGAAGGCCATGCACCCTATCATCCTGGGGTTAGCCTGGTTGCAAGTGCACCAACCCCAATTTGACGGGGCATCATTGGAACTCTCCCGTTGGGGCCCAGAGTGTCATGGGAAGTGCCTTAAGGAGATTGCTCCTGTTATCTGCATGCCTATGACTCCAGCGATGCAGGGACTGCCACCATAATACGCATCCTTTAGTGATATGTTCTCCAAAGAAGCTGCTGACATCCTTCCTCTGCATAGGTCCTATGACTGTGCCATAAGACTGAAACCCAATACTGAACCTCCAAAAGGACGTGTCTATCCTCTCTCAGCAATTGAGAACAAGGTGATGTCCGAATATATTGAGGATAACTTACAGAAGGGGTTTATCAGACCATCAAAGTTTCCAGCCAGCGCAGACTTTTTCTTTGTGGGGAAGAAGGACGGTACCCTACGTCCTTGTATCGATTACCGAAGTCTGAACGAGATCACAATTAAAGACCGCTACCCCCTGTCTTTAATCTCGGAGCTGCTTGACGGGCTTCAAGGGGCCAAAATATTTTCAAAACTCGACCTGAAGGGGGCCTACATCTTAGTTCACATTCATAGAGGCGACGAATGGAAAACAGCCTTCAACACTCGAGACGGCCACTTCGAGTACTTAGTGATGCCTTTCGGCCTGTGCAATGCACCCGCCATATTTCAGAACATGATGAACGACATCTTGTGGGACCTGCTGTACAAGAGTGTCGTGGTATACCTGGATGATATCCTGATCTTCTTCCAGGATCTGCCCACTCACATTGAAGATGTCAAACAAGTACTCCGCCGACTCCATGAACACCGGCTTTTCGCTAAACTCTCTAAGTGCGAATTTCACAAAGACTCAGTGCCTTTTCTTGGCTATATTGTGTCTAAAGATGGCTTCCAGATGGACCCTTACAAACTTGAGAGTATCAAAAATTGGTCCCAACCTACCAGCCTGAAGGCCCTGGGACGATTCCTGGGGTTCACCAACTATTATAGAAGTTTCATTAAGAACTACTCTTCTTTAACAGTACCCTTGACCGCAATGACCCGCAAGGGTGCCAACGCTTCCAAATGGTCTGTGGAGGCTATTTCTGCGTTTGAGAAGCTGAAGACTGCCTTTTCCACGGAACCATGCTTGCGGCATCCTGACCCCAACAAGCTCTTTATCGTTGAAGTTGATGCTTCTGATGTCTGTGTGGGGGCCGTATTGAGCCAGATAGGAGACTCTAAAGCCTTACATCCTTGTTCCTTCTTCTCATTACGATTCTCCCCGGCCAAGAAGAACTATGGGATCGGCGATAAAGAGCTCTTGGTGATAAAGCTTGCATTCGAGGAATTGGCGGCCTTGGCTCGAAGGCGCTCAACATAAAATTACCGTTTTCACGGACCACAAAAATCTAGAGTATCTCCGCCATGCGCAACGTCTTAACCACAGACAAGCCAGATAGCCCTTATTTTTTAATCGTTTCGAGTTTGTGCTCAAGTATCGCCCCAGAGAGAGAAATACCAGAGCCGAAGCCTTGACACGCTCCTTTCTCTCGGAGGATGTGCCTGAAGAACCTCAGCACATAATTGACCCGAAGAAAGTCATCTTGGCACCTACCCATTCTGTGTCCGCTGGTAAGATCATCCTACCAAAACACCTCAAGAAGAAGGTGATCTTTTGGGCGCACGATTCCAAGCTGGCTGGCCATCCTGGTCAATGCCGTACCCTGCTTAAAATCCAGAAGTTATATTGGTGACCAACAATCAAGAAGGATACCTATTCCTATGTGGCATTCTGTACCAACTGTGCCAAGAACAAACCTGCTTCTGGCCAACCGTGGGGTTTGCTGCAACCTCTGCCAGTTCCAGAACAGCCCGGGTCACACATCGCTACTGATTTTGTAGTCGGTTTACCCCCTTCCGGAGGAATGAATACCATCTGGGTAAATAGTTGATCGCTTCAGCAAGATGGCACACTTGGTGGTGCTTCCTGGCTTACCCTCAGCCTTGGAGCTTGCGAAGCTCTTCATATTGCACATATTTCGCCTTCACGGCCTACCTAGTCACATTGTCTCTGACCGAGGATCTCAATTCACGGCAAGATTGTGGAGAGCCTTGTGCAAGTTATTTGACATCTCTCTAGACTACATCTCAGCCTATCATCCGCAATCAAGTGGCCAAACAGAACAGATGAATAGAACTTTGAAGCAGTTCATTCGTGCCTTCGTCAGTTCCCGTCAGAATAACTGGGCCGAACTGCTACCATGGGCTGAATTTGCCTTTAACTCTCATCCAGCAACGTCAACTGGATCAACACCTTTTGAAGTGGTATATGGACGCTTTCCAACACCGCCACTTCCACTGAAGCTCTCAGTGACGTCTCCAGCAGCTCAAGCTACTGCTTATGAAATCCATAACCTGTGGGGTCAGACAAGCGCCAGTCTTCAAACCTGGAGATAAAGTCTGGTTATCTACCAAACACCTCAGACTGAAGCTACCCTCCACTCGGTTCGCTCTTTGCTACGTTGGACCATTTCCAATCCTCCGACGTCTTGGCAACATCACCTATAGTCTGAAGCTACCACCTGGACTCAACATCCATAACGCTTTTCATGTTTCACTCTTAAAACCGCTCATTCTCAGCAAATTTTCTTCCAAGTCTCAGGAACCACCCATTATCTACGCAGAGGATGACCTTGAATTCAAGGTTGAAGAGATTCTTGATGTCCGGAAAAGAGGCAAAAAAAACTTGAATACCTTCTTTCATGGGAAGGTTTCGGCCCCGAAGAAAATGCTTGGGAGCCTCAGGCTAACATCCTTGATAAAGAGATGCTCCGTCAATTTCACCTTGCGCATCCTTCAAAACCGAAACTTGGTACCCGAAGAGGAGACCGCCCTTTGAAGGGGGGTACTGTTACAACCGTTGCTGCCCGTCTCCACTCCGCCATCCTTACCTCTTTGGCGACTCCTCCTGTGGTTGACAGATGTTTGGATGCCGCGGCGTCTTCATGCCATCCTCTCCGGCATCCCCGGACCGGCTTGGGCACTGTCTCCCACCATGCTGTTCAGCTGCCTAAGGGCGCACACGCCGCGTGGCCCTGCTTCAAATACCTTCAGTGGCGCAAACCTCAGGGGCATCCCCCTGTGATGACGTCATGCATCCAGGATACAAATAGCCTACGCAATTGCTAGCTTACAAGTTAGCAAGGTACGGAACGGAAAAGGTTGGAACTCCTTCGGATGGGATTCGCTCTCCGAACCTAGCTACTCTGCCTCCTCTTGGACTACTCTATTGGGGTACCTGCTCCTCAGGGGCCTCTCTCTCTTTTCTCTTTCAGGTCGCTGTCTGGAACCGGTACTTGCTCCTCGAGGGCCCATGTTCCTGGACTCTGCTACCTGGATTTCACTTCTACCTGGAAGACACCACTGCCTATACCATCTGTGAGTTACCATCTATCTCTCTCAGAGCTGTTCCCTGGAACCAGGTACTTGCTCCTCGAGGGCCTGCCTTTACTTCAGCTCCTGTGCTCCATACTGAGAGACCGCTGCGTGAGTACATTACCAACGAGGTTCTAATCCTGAACTCTGCATTCACTGCTGCTACTCACGATATCAGTTTCTCTCCACTACAGCACAACCATTGTGGGACCGCTGTTCCAGAGCCTGAGGGGACTATAAGCCCAGCCGGGCTATATTCCAGCTCATTCCGCCACCTCTGGTGGCTCACCATTACTGTGTAATAAAAGATCTGACTGTGTGGGGGTCCTAAGCTGAGCCTGACCTGTGGCCCCTCACGGGACCTTCCCCCATGGGCGTGGTCATCTGCCACAGAGTCCAGGGATCCACCCAAAATCCTTACAAACAATAACATAGAGAGAGAATGTCCAGCTATTAAGTAGGCTTTTGAATCACTGGGGTATTATTTGCTAGGGAGGCCATTCATACTGGTTATAAACCATGCCCCACTAAAATAGTCAAATAGTATGAAGGACACAAATACAAGGCTGACTCGGTGGTATTTGGCTCTACAAGTATATGAATTTAAACTGTAGCATAGGGCTGGTAAAGATCATAAAAATGCTGATTATTTATCAAGGGAGGCACTAAATGGGGCAGAAACATTAGAGTCTAAGACTCTTATGAAAAGGGGGAGGTATGTGATGGATATTATATTCCCCTGGTCAATAAAAGAAGGCGGGCTGTAAGGAAGATCTGAGAAGGAGATCCAGTAAGTAAAAGAAGCTAGAATAGGAGTCAGTCTAGCTCCTATAAGACAGGGATTCTGGAGGGGGAGGAACTACTCAGGATTTACCTCATTGAGCGGAGGAGAGAGCCCAGGTGTGCTGGGAGAAGGTTAAGAGCTTGTCAGAAGGAGGGGCTGGGCAGGAACAGGAAAGTGTTAGAACCAGGAGAAGAGTCAGAGGAGGTGGAGGTGTTGATCATCCTTGAGGACGAGCCTGAGCTAATGGACCTGGGAGATGAGTGAAGGGGACCCCTCCAGAGGAGGATGCACTCAGAGAATCTGGAGGTCAGGAGCTTTAAGTGAACATTGCTGTGGGTTGCAGTCATAGTGAAAGGGGAAGTACAAATTCCAGCCGCAGACTATGGTAGGAGATGACAGTAGAGCCTGGTTCACCTAGATCAAGGCTCATAGAGCACAAGCTGTTGAGGAAGCAACTGTGAGCAGCAGGTATGAAGATTAAGGAAAGAGTTGCTTTCTTACTGCATTATTTTGGAACTGTTGTTGATGTTTAATAAAGTAAGGTAATAGATAATTTAAATTACCGGGATAACCTAGGACTGTGTTTGCTTGGGCCCAGCTCACCAACTGGGGTGAGAGAGCCTGAATCCATAGCTATGACACCCTGGAACATATAGGGTAAAAGTAGAGACTGGAGTACTGGTCTGGGGAGCCTCTAAGAGAGGAACTGGGGGAAGCTGCAAGGAGAAGTCAGGCAGCGTTTTAGCTTCTTATTTAACTAGAGAATCCCAGCCAGATTGTGACTGGGAGAGTGGCTGGCCAGTGGCATGGACCTGCGACAATTTATATGGTTAGAAAAATCATGTTGATATATAAATAATATGCTTCAGTAAAATTCATAACTAGCTTGATTCTCTATTTTACTCATGAATGTCGGCATGAGGAAACAAACATAATTTAATTTATGGTACTTCAAAATTGACATTCTCCTCTTAAGAAACCTACTTGGTTCATAAGACACATTAGTAGCAAGCATCCTTCATACTTAGAATGACAGTGTCTACTTTAAGCCTCAGAAAGAATTTATTACTATGACATACAATATGGAATTGATTCTGCAAAATTCCTGAGCCGTGTAAACAGCCAAATATCTGGAGATATTTGTCCCAAGGCATTTTTTACTTTAGAATTTATTCAACTCTGTCCCCCAGAGATTTACTCCTATCACACAGTAAAAGAGGACTCTCATAGATATTTCATGTATGCTCACAAGTCTGCCCCCTGATGTTACCAAAAATGTTATTCTGTAAACATCCTTGGACCTTCCAACCAACTGGACAAATGCCTTCATTCTGAATAAATTCCCCCCTACCTCAGGCAGAAAATCTGCTTGACTGCTGTTTGTATCCATGCAGTGTCATTAAAGTCAAAGGAAAACCCTCTTGCACACTGTCACACGTCTCTCATATGCTTACTCATTTGCATGCCATTTAAATACAGTATCGAGAGGTATGTGATCCGAACTGTGCGTGCGGCAAACGCGGGTGCGCCCGGCACTAACGCACCTCTTTCTACTGCACCTTACTGTATCAGCCCGTTTATGATTACCTTCCCTACTCAGCTCTTTTCACCCACTCCATTTTAATACCTTTCCAACTTTTGTCCACATTTCAACCAAGTATATGCACACCACCAAACTCACACAGTCACAATGCACACATTTTAGGATCCTGGGCATGAAATGTTACTACATACCAACATCCATTTTCTGAAAAACATTTTTTTACATTGCTTTGATAATGAAGGGGAAATGAGAATAGCAATACTGTTGTGCTTTTTTTCCTTCTCAGAAGTGTTGTTGTTGGTTGGCTCCTTTTCCTACCCTGTATTTTTTGAAGAAAAGAGTTGAGGTATTGAGGGTTGTTCTTCCTTTGCAGTATATTTAAATATATTTTCTTGTTATACTGCTATCCTATGTCATCTCATTGATATTGCACAGTTTGTAGAGCTCTCCCTCCTGATTGGTTATCTTTTGAATGATTCTGAGCTCTTTATTGGATCTTTCCTGTTTTGTTTCTCTCTCTCTCTCTCTCTCTCTCTGTCTCTATGCTTTTCTCCTCTTCCTATTGGTCCCTTGCTGCTAGGAATTCCTAGGACAGTTTGCCTCCTGTAATTTCTTTCACTTGGAACTGGACTCTCTGCAGGTTAAGTAGCTCTTCCCAATGTTGCCTCAATCTCCACAGAAGCATTGCTTTTCACCATTAAAATTCTACAGCTTCTATCTCAGTTCCATTTGCCTCCTTTGGACTATTGAGCTTCCAGACAGAACTTATTAGAGCTGTGACAGTCTCTTCTATCTGTGCAGCTACTCTTGATGCTTTCTCATTCCATGAGTGTTGAACTGTTCATCATTCTAATAAATGTTATTTGGTATTAAAGGATTAAGTTTTCTCTGGCATTTGAAGCTGGGAATAAGGTTTAACTGACTGTATAGGCACTCAAGCTAAGGAACGAGTACTGAGGGCAGTACAAGGGTAATGATGACAAAGAATATTTATTTGGAAGCCATTTCCTAGGCTCAAAAGTGTGAGATGAGGGATGGAATCAGGATTATCAGCTTGAGGGGCTGTTTGTAAGTGTTGGGGTGGGCCTCCTTTAGTGGTGAGAGATATCATCAACTGATGAATGATAAGAATTCTTTAGAGTATAGAAGGACCTTGTTTTGACTAATTGGCATAGCTGCTGCTTCTGGACTTGAAAGTTGTTGATTCCAGAACCAGCTGAAATTGTTCTTCACAGTATGTAGGAGAGGCTAAGAAGCAGTGGGATGCACAAGTTGATGTAGAACATATCCTTGTTGTTTGTTATATTTTTGTGTCAGTACCTTTAATTCCTGTGTAAATTTCATACAATCAAGGTGCATGTGATTTGTTTTGGAAGCATCCAGATAGTATATAGCTTATTTAGACTGTGTTTAAGATTAGATTTAAGACTTGCAATTTAATTTGTTATGTTGTTAATATTTTAAAGTAATATTTATTTATTTTATTTATATAATTTATATACCGGAGGTTCCTGTATAATATACATATCACCCCGGTTTACAAGGAACAGTAACTATCGCTACATTTAGCGGTTTACATAGAACAGAATTAGGAAAAACGTTTTAACAATTGAACAAATGAAGTAAGCAAGTTTTTCCATTGAACAAACGAAGTGAACAAGTTTTAACATATAACAAAAACTAATCAAAGTAAGCAAATAGTGTATAATATTAGACTGTTAATAAACATGCAGTTAAATAAATCAATAAATAACATGGCATGTGGGAGTGAAAATAAATAAATCAATAAATAACATGGCATGTGGGAGTGAAAATACTTTTCTTCCTGATCATATCAAGCATCATCCCTTGTCACACAATGCCTTAAGGTATTACCTGATCAATTTTAAATTATGCGGATAGTCCTATTGATGTTGCTGATTGTCGCTTTTCATTTTTTCCTGTCACTTCAATTATTCATATGGCTTTTAATTTATGAGTAGTTTTTAATATTTTTAATATAATTTATGAGGAGTCTTAATATTTATTTAGTTCATGTTTGATTTTTTCTGGATTTTAATGATTTTATGCTTTTTAATATATGTTTTTTAATATATTTATGTTAAAAAAATTTTTGCATGTTTGTTTGTAGCCCCTGAGGCAGCCACCGTTGGTGGCGAAACTCGGCCAGAGTCGGGCACTTGCATATGATATTTACGTCTCCATCAATAAAAATTTGAGAAGACTTCTTGTGGCATCCAACCACTTTGTTATTTCCTTAGCACTACCCCTAACATCCCCTCAGGATTAGCCCTGCAATTGTGCTCCTACACTGGCAAACTCCTGTCCTCCAACTGAAGTCCTGCTTGCATTTGGGCAAGTACCCTGCCCCACAAGCTATCCCCTGGTGGTTTCTAAGGGAAACTGGATCCCTCAAAATTCAGGGGGGGGGGGGGGGGGGGGGGGGGACACATGGTTCCCAGAAATTACACCTACAGACCAAGCACAAAAATTACTGGGATCACCCAGGAACTCAACTTGTGGTCCCTGATCAGAGACAGGGCTAGAAAAGAAAATAGTTTACTAAGAAAAATGAAGTATAGTGAACTGGAAAAGATTACCTTATTTTCACAAGTGAGGAAAAGGAATTATACAACAAATACACCTAATTAAGAGCCTAAATTTCATATCTATTTTTGGCAAAACATTTGTGCACAAAAGTGGGTGCACGGAGATTTACCCTAGTATTTTATAAACACTACGGCATGAGCTGCATAGTTTCTAAAATACCAAGTAGCTCTGCTCTGAAAGTACATGCGTTTATTTAAATATGTGCAAATATTTCCAATGCAAACAAGCACTTACTTTCTCTACCTATTTTATAAATATATGCACATTAATTTAGTTGTGAAAAAATAAAATGTATGCATAATAACCTTGATTTATATGTGGCGACAAGTATTTTATAAAGTATGCATGTATACAGTTTTGAAAATACATGAGCATATACTTGAAATCACTAGTTCGCGATACCTCCATCTATTCATCCAGTCCATTTCCAGTTCACCTACACCCTCTAGCACTTCACTCTGACCCCCCACTGGTTCACCCAGACTTCCCTCCCAAAAAATTATAGACAACACACTAGCCTGATTAAACTTGCCCTAGTCAATTAGTAGGAGTAAAATAGTAGGAGTAAGTTTGATAATTTATACTCATATCTCTTATAAAATAGCAACTACTGCACATACTTCTTGTCCTCACCCCAAAATTCCCCTATCTTACCTCTTTTATGCACCAATAAAATGTGCACGTAACACCGAAAATACACACTTACTTTCAATGTTTATAAAATAGCATATTTGCAAATATATGCTATTTACACATCTATGGACTATTTTTCTTTTACAGAACCCTATGAAAATGTACTCATGAGATTTACTGTAACTAGCCAATGCCAAGAGAAGATTGGAAAAGGCCTGTTCACAGGATGATGTAGAGAGCTATGTCAGGATCTTGAGTACAGGACTGATCTAATGCCTTTCCAATTCAAGGTGGAAGATTTTTTTTGGCAGATTTTTATCCATCTCTCTGTGGAGCTGGTGATGTAGAACTAATCAAAACCAGAGCACTGGCCTCCTAACAAACTCACAGAACATTACTATGCCATACCTTCTGGAGGAGCAGGAAGGTAATGACTCCATTTTGAATCCTTACGGCAAATTTAACTTCTTTCGTCTTGGCTGCAACAAAGGGAAGCTCCCAGACTGCCAAGGACTGCAGAACCTTGCACTAACAAGGTAACTTAGGGATTTGCAAGGGGAGGGAGTCCTCACTGGATAAGACAAAAGTCTTGGGGTACAGCAGGGAATTACAACAAGCGTATAAAACCTTATTTTGCCACATACATCTCATAATTTTTAAAATGAAATTATATCGCAATACTGTATATTAAAATCAATTCAGTGTGTTCCACTTTAAAATACTGAACTTTCTATGACCTAGGGAATATGTACTGACCTAAGTAGTTTTCATCACTGTGCAAGCTATGGGCTGGATTTTAAAAGGGTTACGCACATAAGGTATGCGCGCAACCCTTTTAAAACACCCCTGTGTGCGCCGAGCCTATATTGCATAGGCTTCTGGCGCGTAAAGCCCCGGGACGTGCGTAAGTCCCGGGGCTTTCTTGGGGTGGGCGTGTCGGGGGGCGTGACATGGTCGGTGCGTCATCAGGGGGTGTGTCGGGGCGGCGTGACGCGGTCAGCGCGTCATCCGGGGGCAGTGCCGCGGGCGTGGTTTCGGCCCGGGGGTGTTCCGGGGGTGTGGCCGCGGCCTCCGGACCAGCCCCCGGACCGGAACATGGTGCGCGGCAGCCGGCCTGGTGCGCACAAAGTTATGCCTGCTTCGAGCAGGCCTAACTTGTGCGACAAAGGTGGTGGGGGGGGGGGTTAGATAGGGCCTGGGGGTGGGTTAGGGAGGGGAAGGTGGGGGGAGGCGGAGGGAACAGGCAGCACGTGCAGGGCTCAGCGCGCGCAAGTTGCACAAATGTGCACCCCCTTGCGTGTGCCGACCCCGGATTTTATAAGATACGCGCGGCTACACACCTATCTTATAAAATCCCGCGTACTTTTGTTCGCGCGCGTGCTATGTTTTAAAATATACCCCTGTATGAATACAGGAGACATGATACCTGTATCATCTTTGGAATTCTCACTATTCTTGCACACATTATTTTTACTTAGTATATCATGCATTTTGCAAATCGGTGTATATTTCTGAAACTCCTAATTGATTACTTGCAAATGTGGTCTAGAAGCTTTGTTTCCTAGGCAACAAAATTTGGTTCATTCTTGTAATTGAATTTAATCTAGGAAAGAAATAGCTGTCTGTGAAAGTATCAGCATTTTATTGTTTTCCATTTTGTCCTGAAGACATTGCATATATCCTTAGGAATATAAAAGGTTGGCATATTGATGACATTGGTTTGGATAAAATGCTTAGGACAATATGCCAGACATCAGTGGATTTTCCAGTTAACAAGTTACTGAATCACATGAGGACGATTTTTTTCTCTTTCTGAAGTTGTTGGAAATTAAATCCTTGGGCAAAATGTGCACCATTTCAAAGTTGTGCAAGCAAAGTAAATTACAGGGGTTTTGCTTAATTCTTTTTCTCTTTAACTTAATTGTATCCCTTTTTTAAAAGTTTACTTTCCAGTAAACTTGCAGTGATTGCATTAGTACATCTACTGCAAAATATTTCTCCAGAATATATACAGTGATAAAAGGAGTTGAGTAAATTCCATTTCTACTGGTGCAAACAACAGATAATGATTTTGAATATACTGTAACTAGATGGACATGATCTTTTATGGTATCCCATATTTTGAACTGAAATAAAAATATAGGTGACCTATATCAATTGAAACATGGAGAGCTCCATTTTATAATAGTGCTTATAGGACTGAAGTCCATGCATACTTCAGCCTGAATTCTCAAAGTGGACTTAGGAGCATAAGTCTGCTTTGAAAATTAGCAGGACTGCGCCTACCTTTGCGCAGCATAGGCATGGCGATTTACGACTGCTAGGGAGCAGGTATAAATGTTCATGTAAACATTTGCACACATAGGTCATGATTTAAAAAAGCATTTCTCACAGGACAAGCAGGAAGGTAGTCCTCACATATGGGTGACATCACAGGATGGAGCCCAATCACGGAACACTTTTGTCAAAGTTTCTAGAACTTTGACTGGCCCCTATTGGGCATGCCCAGCATGGCACTAACCCTACAGTCAGCAGGGGTCCCTCTTCAGTCTTCTTTTTTCCACGCAGCAGTAGCCACGCGGTTAAGGAGCTCTGCAGAGATTCCTGACAGGAATTTTCCTCACGGAATTATTTAAAGTTAAATTGCCCCACAGGGGTCCCTCCGTTAACTTTTTTCAGTCCGCGGTACTCCAGTAAGTTTTTACCCGTTTTCCGTCGATTACCGTCGCGTTTGGCCCTCGCGGCCTACTGGCCGTCGACTGTACCGTGGCTTGTTGGGCGTCGGGGTTCCGTCTGTGTCCGGACTGTACTCGTACCATGTCCATTACAGACCCGCATAAACTCTGTGTAATGTGTCTTGGATGAGAGTACGATGTCTTGACCTGCACCAAATGTGCCCTAATGACACCAAAAGGTCGCAAGGCCAGAATGGAGAAGATGGGACTTCTCTTCCATGCTCAAACCCCGACTCCGTCCATTGCATCGACATCATCAGAACCGGCACCGTTAACGTCGCGCCAGCATCGTCCACCGACCGGTTACCGTCCAGTGTAGATCACTTCCCAGCCTTCGACACCCTCTTTGCCCCCTCAGGACCGAGGGGATCGTAAGGAGAAACATCGCCATTGGCACCGAAAGTCTTGGACCATCGAGGCATCGAGGCATCGAAATCATCGACCTCGCCATCATCCGAGCCGCCACCGAAGAAACCCCGTCCAGAAAAGGCACCGACCTTTTCGGCGACCGGGTCACCAAGACAATCTTCACCCGACAGGGCCTCGGGAGCCGCGATTCCGCCTCCAATGGTGGTCCCTCCGGCTATGCCTCTGCCTCCTTCTTCTGTTCCGGAGCCGGGGCTGCTTGCTCCAGGTCTCCGAGAAGAACTGGACCGGATGGTTCAGCAGGCCATCGACAAGGCGATGCATTGACGCCAGGTTCCCCCAGCACCGATATCGGTACCGATAGTGGAACCGAGCACCGACCCAATTCCAGCAGCATTGGCACCACTGCTATTGAGGATGGAAGCGCTTATTGCCGCTTTTCCACCGGTGGATCCCGGGTCACCGATGGCTCCGTTGCCCTCCCCGTTGACTTTGTCATTGGGAGGAGAAACACCGTTCTGCATCCCTCCTTCGGGAGTACTGACTCAGCCATTGAGATTGATACCGATACCCTCATTGGCGCCTTCGAGCCATCCACCGATGCCATCGATGCCTGTGCCGGGGCCTTCATTACTTTCATCGGTGCCTCCGGTTATTCCTCCGATGCCTTTGGAGCCTAAACTGGGACCTTCAGGTACCCAACTACCCCGTCCCTCTACAGTCCCTAGAGACACAGGTGCGGATCCTTGTGATACCTGGACCGATGATTCTTCACCAGACACCGATGATTTACCCTCACCACCTTCACCTACTGAAAGTAGAAAGCATTCTCCTCCAGAGGACCTTTCTTTCATAAACTTTGTGAAGGACATGTCTGAATTGGTCCCCTTCCAGTTACTAACGGAACAGGACAACAGACATCAGATGATGGAGTTGCTTCAATTCCTGGATGCGCCCAAGGAAATCACCTCCATCCCCATCCATCAAGTTCTTCTTGACCTTCTCAAAAAGAACTGGGAGCACCCTGGCTCCATTGCACCAGTCCACAGAAAAACTGACTCTACCTACTTGGTGCAGTCAGCTTCAGGTTTTCAAAAGCTTCAATTGGATCACCAATCTGTGGTGGTTGAATCTGCACAAAAGAAAGCAAAAAGGTCCAAAACTCATACTTCCTTTCCCCCTGGCAAGGAACAAAAGTTTTTGGATACCATTGGTCGCCGAGTCTTTCAAGGATCAATGTTGATCCTCTGAATTGCTGCTTACCAACTATATATGACCCAATATAATAGTCATTTTTAAGCAACTTCAAGGCCTGACAACCTCCATGCCTCAATCACTTCCAGATAAATTCCACACCCTACTTAATAAGGGTTTGGAGGCAGGCAAACATGAGATTAGATCATGTTACGATATCTTTGACACTGCAACCAGAGTGTCTGCAACAGCTATTTCAACAAGACGATGGGCTTGGCTTAAGTCTTCAGACCTTCGTCCAGAAGTGCAAGAGCGGCTGTCTGACCTCCCCTGCATAGGAGACAATCTCTTTGGCGAGCAGATTCAAAAGACAGTGGCTGAACTAGACTATCATGAGACTCTCAGACAGCTCTCTCTGTTCCCTTCGGATTATCCTTCTAAACAGCCTTTCCGGAAGGACTCTAAAAAGTCTTTTTATAGACCAAAGAAGTCCTACCCACCAGCAACTTGATGCCGCTCTGCGAGACCATTCCTCAAATCACAGTCTCGTCAAACTCGAAAGCAAAAGCCACAGACAGCACCCCAACCGGGCCCTGCTTCTGGTTTTTGACTTTTATATAGAGAGCAGCAGCCAGATTCCATTACCAAATGTCCCAGTGGGAGGCCACTTGTGCCATTTCAACAACATATGTCAATCAGTTAGGGGTGTGCATTCGTTTTCGCCGTATTGGCGATCCGCAACGTATATTACACTATTCGTAGTATTCGTGGGGAAGCGAAACGTATCGCGATTTCCCACGAATACACGAATCTTCCCCGAATTATACGGCCACCTAAATAAAAATGTAAACAAACCCCCCACCCTCCTGAACCCCCCCAAGACTTACCAAAACTCCCTGGTGGTCCAGCGGGGGTTCCGGGAGCCATCCCCTGCACTCACACCCTCGCTGCCTGTTTCATCATGGCGCCGATAGCCTTTGTCACAGGGGCTACCGGTGTCATTGGTCAGCCCCTGTCACATGTCCATTGGTGCCATCTTGTGCTCCTACCATGTGACAGGGGCTGACCAATGGCACCGGTGGCCCCTGTGACATAATATGGGCAAAGGCTATGGGCGCCATTTTGAGTACTGGCATCGGAAGGCCGGAGTGCAGGAGGTCGCTCCGGGACCCCTGTTGGACCCCCAGGGACTTTTGGCCAGCTTGGGGGGCCTCCTGACCCCCACAAGACTTGCCAAAAGTCCAGCGGGGGTCCGGGAGCGACCTCCTGCACGCCGTCCGTCCGATGCCAGTACTCAAAATGGCGCCGATCGCCTTTGCCCTCACTATGTCACAGGTACCGATGGTCGGCCCCTGTGACATAGGGCAAAGGCGATCGGCACCATTTTGAATACTGGCAGCAGATCGCCTTTGCCCTCACCATGTCACAGGGGCCGACCGTCGGTACCTGTGACATAGTGAGGGCAAAGGCGATCGGCGTCATTTTGAGTACTGGCATCGGACGGCTGGCGTGCAGGAGGTCGCTCCCGGACCCCCGCTGGACTTTTGGCAAGTCTTGTGGGGGTCAGGAGGCCCCCCCCCAAGCAGGCCAAAAGTCCCTGGGGGTCCAACGGGGTCCCGGAGCGACCTCCTGCACTCCGGCCGTCCGATGCCAGTACTCAAAATGGCGCAGATAGCCTTTGCCCATACTATGTCACAGGGGCTACCGGTGCCATTGGTCAGCCCCTGTCACATGGTAGGAGCACAAGATTGCACCGATGAACATGTGACAGGGGCTGACCAATGGCACCGGTAGCCCCTGTGACAAAGGCTATCGGCGCCATGATGAAACCGGTACCGAGGGTGTGAGAGTGCAGGGGATGGTTCCCGGACTCCCCGCTGGACCACCAGGGAGTTTTGTTAAGTCTTGGGGGGTCAGGAGGGTGGGGGGTTGTAGTTAATTTTAATTTTAGCTGGGACACAAATAGAAATCGCCGTATTAACGCATCGGGGCGCCATACGGCCGAATGCAACGTATCTGCTCCCCGACGAATCTGAATCACGAATGCAACGTATGGCGTCCCTCTGCACATCCCTACAATCAATCACCTCGGACCACTGAGTCCTAGCAATAATTGCTCAAGGCTATCATCTCAACTTTCTCTCCATCCCGCCGGACTCCCCACCTTAATGACGTGGAGAACATCCGACCATTCATTGCTCCTGGAACAGGAGGCTTCCCTCCTACTCCAGTCCAGAGCAATAGAACCAGTACCATCGCCTCAGCAAGACCTCTGATTCTATTCCCGGTACTTTCTAATCCCCAAAAGGTCGGGAGGCATTCGTCCAATTTTGGATCTACGAGCCCTCAACAAGTACCTCCAGAGAGAAAAGTTCAAGATGGTAACCTTGGGCTCCCTGCTTCCTCTTCTTCAAAGAGGAAACTGGCTCTGCTCTCTCGACCTTCAGGACGCATACACTCATATTGCGATAACTCCATCTCATCGCAAATTCCTGAGATTCCTCGTAGGCCCCAAGCACTATCAATACAGAGTGCTTCCATTCGGCCTAGCATCTGCACGAGTGTTTACAAAATGCCTCGTCGTAGTCTTTTTATAGACTTTTATAGAGCTTTTGCTCTCTCTGCTTCTACGGCAGGAGAGAAAGACTGATACTTCCCACATATCTAGCATAGCTCTCTGCTTCAACGGCAGGGGAGAAAGTCAGATACTTCACTTTCAATGCATATCCAGCATAACTCTCTGCTTCAACGGCACGGGGAATGAAGAAAAGTAGATCTATATACAGATAACAACCAACAAGGTCTGAATTATTTAGTCTGGGTAAACAAATAAGCATGGGTATAGCTTGCTTATTGTTAGAAAAAACTGAAAGGAGCAGCTACAAAAGTAAAAAATGTTCAAGAGGCGTGGTCATTGTTAAAAAATACCATTCTAGAAGCACAGTCCAGATGTATTCCACACATTAAGAAAGGTGGAAAGAAGGCAAAACGATTACCGGCATGGTTAAAAGGGGAGGTGAAAGAAGCTATTTTAGCCAAAAGATCTTCATTCAAAAATTGGAAGAAGGATCCAACAGAAGAAAATAGGATAAAGCATAAACATTGGCAAGTTAAATGTAAGACATTGATAAGACAGGCTAAGAGAGAATTTGAAAAGAAATTGGCTGTAGAGACAAAAACTCACAGTAAAAACTTTTTAAAATATATCCGAAGCAGAAAGCCTGTGAAGGAGTCAGTTGGACCGTTAGATGATTGAGGGGTTAAAGGGGCACTTAGAGAAGATAAGGCCATCGCGGAAAGATTAAATGATTTCTTTGCTTCGGTGTTTACTGAAGAGGATGTTGGGGAGGTACCCGTAATGGAGAAGGTTTTCATGGGCAATGATTCAGATGGACTGAATCAAATCACGGTGAACCTAGAAGATGTGGTAGGCCTGATTGACAAACTGAAGAGTAGTAAATCACCTGGACCAGATGGTATACACCCCAGAGTTCTGAAGGAACTAAAAAATGAAATTTCAGACCTATTAGTAAAAATTTGTAAGTTATCATTAAAATCATCCATTGTACCTGAAGACTGGAGGATAGCAAATGTAACCCCAATATTTAAAAAGGGCTCCAGGGGCGATCCGGGAAACTACAGACCGGTTAGCCTGACTTCAGTGCCAGGAAAAATAGTGGAAAGTGTTCTAAACATCAAAATCACAGAACATATAGAAAGACATGGTTTAATGGAACAAAGTCAGCATGGCTTTACCCAGGGCAAGTCTTGCCTCACAAATCTGCTTCACTTTTTTGAAGGAGTTAATAAACATGTGGATAAAGGTGAACCGGTAGATATAGTTTACTTGGATTTTCAGAAGGCGTTTGACAAAGTTCCTCATGAGAGGCTTCTAGGAAAAGTAAAAAGTCATGGGATAGGTGGTGATGTCCTTTCGTGGATTGCAAACTGGCTAAAAGACAGGAAACAGAGAGTAGGATTAAATGGACAATTTTCTCAGTGGAAGGGATGGACAGTGGAGTGCCTTAGGGATCTGTATTGGGACCCTTACTTTTCAATATATTTATAAATGATCTGGAAAGAAATACGACGAGTGAGATAATCAAATTTGCAGATGACACAAAATTGTTCAGAGTAGTTAAATCACAAGCAGATTGTGATAAATTGCAGGAAGACCTTGTGAGACTGGAAAATTGGGCATCCAAATGGCAGATGAAGTTTAATGTGGATAAGTGCAAGGTGATGCATATAGGGAAAAATAACCCATGCTATAATTACACAATGTTGGGTTCCATATTAGGTGCTACAACCCAAGAAAGAGATCTAGGTGTCATAGATCTCTTTATGGTTCCATGTAAAGCCCCTTTCTCTGTTGGGCAGTTCATCGTTTTATGTAAACCGGAGTGATTTGTAATTCTCACAAGAACTTCGGTATATAAAAATAAAAAAATAAAAAAAATAAATAGTGCTGCGGCAGTCAAAAAAGCAAACAGAATGTTGGGAATTATTAGAAAGGGAATGGTGAATAAAACGGAAAATGTCATAATGCCTCTGTATCGCTCCATGGTGAGACCGCACCTTGAATACTGTGTACAATTCTGGTCGCCGCATCTCAAAAAAGATATAATTGCGATGGAGAAGGTACAGAGAAGGGCTACCAAAATGATAAGGGGAATGGAACAGCTCCCCTATGAGGAAAGACTAAAGAGGTTAGGACTTTTCAGCTTGGAGAAGAGACGACTGAGGGGGGATATGATAGAGAGGTCTAGAACGGGTAGATGTGAATCGGTTATTTACTCTTTCGGATAGTAGAAAGACTAGGGGGCACATTTAAAACTAATCGGAGAAAGTTCTTTTTTACTCAACGCACAATTATACTCTGGAATTTGTTGCCAGAGGATGTGGTTAGTGCAGTTAGTATAGCTGTGTTTAAAAAAGGATTGGATAAGTTCTTGGAGGAGAAGTACATTACCTGCTATTAAGTTCACTTAGAGAATAGCCACTGCCATTAGCAATGGTAACATGGAATAGGCTTAGTTTTTGGATAATTGCCAGGTTATTATGGCCTGGATTGGCCATTGTTGGAAACAGGATGCTGGGTTTGATGTACCCTTGGTCTGACCCAGTATGGCATTTTCTTATGTTCTTATGTTCTTACCCCTAACTAATTAAGCTAGATATTTCACTTAGAGGCAGTTCCAACACTGCTCTCTACATTAATGGTGAGGGTGGAAGGGAAATAGAATCAAAAGGTTACTAAGAGCCAAGAGTAACAGATAAGAATGAGAAAAAAAAAGTGCAAAACTTGCTGGGCAGACTGGATGGGCCGTTTGGTCTTCTTCTGCCGTCATTTCTATGTTTCTATGTTTCTGTGTAGTTGCCGCCTTCTTCAGGACTCAAGGTGTCCACGTCTACCCCTATCTGGATGACTGGTTAATCTGGGCTCCGACTCAGCAAGCCGCTTTGTCCTCCCTGCATCTCACCTTACACACTCTAGCTTTGCTCGGATTGCTCGTCAATTAGGACAAATCCTCCTTAGTCCCATCTCAAACCTTATCGTTCATTGGGGCAGCCTTGGACACCTTACAAGCAAAGGCTTTCCTGCCTCGACAACAAGCCCTCATCCTCATGTCTCTGGTACAACAGCTGCAGTCTCAACACTCGACAACTGCACATCGTTTTCTCATCCTTTTAGGACACATGGTGTCCTCAGTTCAGGTCACACCAATGGCCCGCCTGGCAATGAGAGTCATGCAGTGGACTCTAAGGTTGCAATGGATACAGTCCCTTCATCCCCTTTCGACCATTGTCCATGTCACCAACTCACTCCGTCTGTCTCTCGCCTGGTGGACAAATCACATCAATCTTCTGCAGAGCTTACCCTTTCAGGCGCCAAACCCTCAAATAACTCTAACCACCGATGCTTCCACCTTTGGGTGGGGAGCCCATGTGGCCAATCTCCAGACACAAGGTTCCTGGTCTCCAGAGGAAACCAAACACCAAATAAATTTCCTGGAGCTTCGAGCAATAAGATACGCTCTCAGAGTATTTCAGGATTGCCTGACCAATCAAGTCATCCTGATCCAGACGGACAACCAGGTGGCCATGTGGTACATCAACAAACAGGGAGGGACAGGATCCTACCTTCTGTGTCAGGAAGCTGCACAGATATGGGCGGAGGTCCTCTCCCACTCAATGTACCTCAGGGCCACCTACTTGCCGGGAGTGGACAATGTGTTGGCAGACAACTTGAGTCGCAACTTTCAACCGCACGAGTGGTCTCTGAACCCCTTAGTGGCGAACTCCATCTTCCTACAGTTGGGTTATCCTCAAATAGGAGCACAAGATGGCGCCTCAAATAGACCTCTTTGCGTCACCCCAGAATCGCAAAGTTCACAATTTTTGCTCTCTCACTCGCAGCCAACATTATCCACCAAGAGATGCGTTCTCCCTATCGTGGTCAACCGCTCTCCTATACGCATTCTCTCCACTTCCACTTCTCTCGAAGACTTTCGTGAAGTTATGTCAGGACAAGGGAACCATGATCCTAATAGCACCCCACTGGCCCCGTCAAGTGTGGTTTCCAATCCTTCAGGATCTTTCCATTCGCAGGCACATTCCTCTGGGAACAAACCCGCTTCTAATAACTCAAAACGACGGGTGCCTTCGTCACTCCAGTCTTCATGCCCTATCCTTGACAGCTTGGATGTTGAAAGGTTAATCCTTCAGCCGCTTAACCTTTCTGATCCAGTCTCCCGTGTCTTGATTGCTTCACGGAAGCCTTCCATGAGAAAATCGTATTCCTACAAATGGAACAGGTTCACGTCATGGTGCTCTTCTCAGGCCCTTGATCCTTTTACTTGTCCCATCCCGAAGTTTCTAGACTATCTCTGGCACTTGTCAGAATCAGGTCTCAAAACTTCCTCCATTAGAATGAATGTCAGTGCGGTAGCCGCTTTCCATAAAGGTATCAGGGATGTCCCTATTTCAGTGCAACCCCTTGTAATACGCTTCTTGAAGGGCTTGCTTCACCTCAAGCCTCCACTGCGTCCTTCGGCCCCTTCTTGGGACTTCAACCTGGTTTTGGGTCGGCTCATGAAACCACCATTTGAGCCTCTCCAATCCTGTGAACTTCGCTATCTCACATGGAAAGTGATTTTCTTCTGGCAATCTCTTCGGCTCGCAGAGTTTGTGAATTGGAGGCCCTAGTTACCTATCCGCCTTACACTAAACTTCTGCAAGTCCGGGCGGTACTTCGCACTCACCCTAAATTCTTACCTAAGGTAGTATCAGAGTTTCATCTCAATCAATCCATTATACTACCTACCTTCTTTCCCAGGCCCCATTCCAATCCAGGTGAGCAGGCTCTGCATACCCTTGACTGCAAACGAGCTCTAGCATTCTACCTAGACCATACAGCTGCCCACAGGAAGAGCACTCAATTATTTGTCTCTTTCCAGCAGACTCTCTCCTCCTGGCTAGCGGACTGCATATCCTTTTGCTATCAGCAAGCGGGCATTCCACTCCAAGACCGTGTTAAAGCACACTCTGTGAGGGCCGTGGCGACTTCAGTAGCACACCTACGATCGGTGCCGTTTCCAGACATTTGCAGGGCTGCCACTTGGAGTTCTCTCCATACTTTTACAGCCCACTATTGCTTAGACAAAACCGGAAGACAAGATTCCATCTTCGGCCAGTCTGTCTTGCATAACCTATTTACGACATGACGTACCAACACCCTTCCGCCTGCCCGGTGGGGTTCAGGATGCCCTCTATCAAATTCCGCCCCAGTTGTTGTGCCTGTTGCACACCTTTGGCTACATTTGGTACATGTTCGGACATCCTCAGCTCAGTACTTACTCATATGTGAGGACTACCATCCTGCTTGTCCTGTGAGAAAGCAAATGTTGCTTACCTGTAACAGGTGTTCTCACAGGCAGCAGGATGTTAGTCCTCACGAAACCCACCCACCACCCCGCGGTGTTTGGTTCGTTTTATTATTTTCTTTTTCGGCACTCCCTGTAGCTTTTAAATAAGACTGAAGAGGGACCCCTGCTGGCTGCAGGGTTAGTGCCATGCTGGGCATGCCCGGTAGGGGCCAGTCAAAGTTCTAGAAACTTTGACAAAAGTGTTCCATGATTGGGCTCCATCCTGTGATGTCACCCATATGTGAGGACTAACATCCTGCTGTCCTGTGAGAACACCTGTTACAGGTAAGCAACATTTGCTTTATGCGTAAAACTGGGTTTTATTTGAGTAAATGCACTCTACTCCAGTAAATGGGCTTTTCAAAATTGTTACAATATATGCCATTGGATCCATAGGATTTGCTCGCATAAGTGCACTTTACACGTGTAAATGGCTTTTGAAAATTGCTATGATTGTAGTTATATTTACATGTGTAAATCCTTTTGAAAATTTACCTGAATGTTTTGAATACTGAAAGTATGTGCATAAATTAATTTGCCTTCCCAACTCTGCCCTGGGAATATCTCTTTCAAGTACGCATAAAAGTATGCATGAAATCGTTTCTGCCCATACTTTTTTACTTACATCCCCCAGGGTAATTTTCAGAAAGTCCATTTACAAATGTTTTCGCATTAACCAAAACACAGTAGAAACTGTCAGTCTCACACTCTGTCGCAGGCCCCCTTCCCCACCAAACAAAAGCCATTTTCCCTCCGGCAATCTAAGCTATTAAAATTGACACACCCCCTGAACCTCAATGTCAAAATTGTACAGGCATCATCCACTAACCGGTATGTAAAAATGGTGCTGGGTGGTCCTGTTGCTAGCATCATTTTGTTATACAAAAATGCATGCACTGCTGTGGTGCCACTCAGTATACCCATATAGTATTAGAACTATTGTAACACGTGTTGGGTGTGGGTTTGACCCTCCGAAAGATTTGAGTAAAGCAAATGACAATAGTGATATTGTAAACTTCCCATACTAAAACAGTACTAACTACCAGCACTCAAACAGGAACAACATTATCTATGAAAAGGCAACACTGCAAAATTATGCCAGGCCTTAAAACACAAATACATGTCCTATGGGAAAACAGAACAAACCAGGCTGCTATAAATCCCTACATAGAAACTACAGGTTAGCAGAATATCCCACCTCAGTTAAACATACAGAACACAGACTCATCCTCACCAAATACAGAATAAAGAGACCATAAACTATAAATAGAAACATGTAGCCAGAAACTGAATTGGATACTGCAACAAGCCAGACTCTGTATGCAATGCAGCAATGGAGAAACAAACATCATGGGATCTATTTAATGTCTGGATACTTGCCAGGTACTTGTGATTTGGATTGGCAACCGTTGGAGATAGGATACTGAGCTTGATGGAGTCTTGGTCTGACCCAGAATGGCATATCTTATATTCTGATATTATGCTCTTATCATCAGTCCTCATAAATCATTCATCAAACAATAAAATTAAGGCATACAAATCAATCCTAGTAGTAAAACCCTACTAATAAAAAAAAAAATATTTCCAACAAGCTAAAGAATAGAATAACATCCAATAATTAAGAGTTCATACAAAATTAAAAAAAATTTCCAAACAGCAATAAAATATTTCAAAATGACAGGCTCAGATACCCAATAATTAAAACTAAGGATAGAAAATTCACTGCACTACATACCTGAAAACTTCATTTCCAGTCACCCTGAGCATGTTGTGGGACTTTCTTCACATACACAGAGGCAGGCTCACATTCACATATACATACACTTGAGACATTTTCCCATTTATACACCCACCCCAATCAAGTTCTCATTCACACACACACACACACACACACACACACACACACACACACACCCAGGCAGGTTTCCATTTATGTACACACGTCCAGTCAGGTTCTCATTCATTCATTCATTCATTCACACACAATACAAACACCCCCACGCCATCGAGAGCAGATAGGGGAGTCCATTCTGCTGCTTCTCTTTGTATGCCGGGCCCTGTGCTAGTCAATATCGTGGGGCTAGCACTTCCTCTATACAGATCTCATGCATCACAAGATCAGCATAGAATAGTGCTACTGCACGTGGTTTGGATACCGAACGCCGGCACAGTGGAGCAGAATAATGGGCTCCCTCCTTGCGGGCCTCCTTTTTTTCTGCCTCCGATGGGATGGAGTCCACCGGTGGCCTCACTACTCTACTCTTCATTTCGGCCACTGGAGGAATGTCGTCCACCGCCATCCTTGTTGCCCTTCTCTTCATTTTGGCCGCCAGTGGGATGGAGTCCACCAGTGGCCTCGCAGGTCTCCTCCTCTTCTCAGTCGCCTGAGGGATGGGGTCCTCCGGCAGCCTTGCTGCTCTCCTCTTCATTTTGGCAGCCAGTGGGATGTGACCTGTTAGCAGACCCGTGGCCCATCAGCTGACTTGTGGCCTTCCTCCTCTTCTCGTCGCTGTTGCCCCTTCTGGCTGTGGGCCTCTTCTACCTCTGCTGCCGAGCAGGATGGGATCCCCCGGTGGCTTCTCTTCTTGTTTGGGCAGGATGGGTTCCCCCACCCCTGGACACCACCTATAGCATGGTTCCTGGGGGCCTTACTCCCTGCCCCCTCCAAGTACGCCACTGACTAGGAGTATGGCAGGCAGGCATCAGACACCAAGTCCACTATGGTGAAATTAGTGGAATGGCAGGTAGGCATGTGCCAGCAAGTCCCTTATGATGGAATTAGGGGCATGGCAGTTAGGTATATGCCACTTCCAGCAAGTCCCTATAGTGGAATATGTGTATAGAAGGTAGGCATGTGCCAGCAAGTCCCCCATGGTGATATTAGGAGTATAAATCAACACCAAAAAATAGAGCCAAGTGAAACCCAAAATCAGTAATTATTGACCCAAGAAGGGAAACACAGATTAAAAAATCAATTTGGTCAGCAGCATAAGGTATTTAAACACTACGTTTGTTGCAAGGTGTCAGCAAGCCTGTCAGTGTGATATTTTAAATGCAACTGAAACATTGCTCCTTGCTTCAACAGCAGGGGAAAAGGGAAATTGGATTCAGACAACAACCAAGAAAGCCTTACTTCTACGGTCAGGGGTACTGATACGCAGACATAAGTTAAAAAGCACATGACTGCTTCTATGGCCAAGTCCATAAGCAAAGCACATCAAGCAACACTATGAATTTTCAAGAAACCTCATCACCCAGTAAAAAATGTTACTAGCTGAAATTTTTATGGGCATCATAAGGTTTGGGGTTAACTGCAAGTGCTATGGTTACTACCCTTAGGAGAAATATGGGAGCAATCTGCACCGAGTGGCAGTTACTACCTTAAGCTTGCTGGGCAGGCGGGATGGACCATTTTGGTCCTTTTCTGCCATCACTACTATGTATATACTATGTATATATTACTATGGGGCCGATGCAATAAATTTGCGTAGAAAGCAGGCGCTGAACAGTCAGCCGGTGTTTCACAACTGCTGCTTCCTCAGGGGCTAAACCATGGATACGTGAAACCACAATTTAGACTGTTGTCTATAAAAGAATGCAAACAAATAATTAACATTTATTCATGAACATCTATATAAAATATCTACTTATCTGTAGCCAAAATATATCGCTCTTCATCCAGACCATAGGTCTAAAGTATTCTAAATGGTGAACTGAACGAAAAATACATCTTCTCTTAAATGTCAAACAAACGTCATCAATGATGTGACTAAGTCTGCAAAACACATGCAGAGAGAAGGTAAATTATGATGCGAAAAGGTGTGATGAAGCCAAAATCAAGTCTGCTGTGGAGTATATTTGATGGTCTGAAAGTGTGCTTTGTGCTTCATTGCAGTACTCTTTGTGAAAAGGCGTGATGATATTAGATCTTAACCTAAAAAACACCTAGATCAAGTTCAGTGTTGAGACCCATGGATGCCACAGTCTTTTCTTTCTTTCTTTCTTTCTTTCTTTTTTTTTAATAAACATCAAATACAAATATCATATTTGACAGAGAAGAGCGATTGTTGTCCCGCTTTACAAGAGCAATGGAAAAGAGGTGACTGGAAATTATAGGCCGATCAAAATCAATGAAGACTTTGCTGAAGGAAAAGATAGTGAACTATCTCCAGGCTGGTGGGTTGCTGGACCCGAGGCAGCATGGATTCACCAAGGGAAGGTCCTGTCAGACAAATCTGATCAATATTTTGAATGGATGATGAAAAACTGGATCAAGGAAGAGAACTCAATGTGATTTACTTGGATTTCAGCAGATCATTTGATACGGCGTCACATAGGATTCCTGAGAGTGGGCGCCAAGGTGGTGGACTGGATTACAAACTGGTTGACTGATAGGAGACAGCGTGTGATGGTAAATGGAACCTACTCTGAAGAGAGAATGGTGTTAAATGGAGTGCCACAAGGATTGGTTTCGGGACTGATTCCATTCAATATCTTTGTGAGTGACATTGCAGAAGGGATAGAAGGTAATATTTGTCTATTTACGAATGATACTAAGATCTGCAACAGAATGGACATGCCTGAAGGAGTAGAGAGAATGAAAAGTGGTTTAAGAAGTGGTTTAAGAAGTGGTTTAAGAAGTGGTTTTGGCATTGAATCCCCAGCTGCCCAATCTTTGACCATCTTCAAGAACTCTTGAAGATGGTCAAAGATTGGGCAGCTGGGGATTCAATGCCAAAAAGTACAGGGTTATGCATATAGGGTGTGGTAATAAAAAAAAGTTGAATGTGATGGGGGGGGGGGGGGGTGAAAGACTAAATGTGCATGGACTGAGGAAGAGTCCTTGGGGTAATAGTGTCTATCAATCTGAAGACAGCAAAGCAATGTGACTAGGCGATAGCTAAAGCCAGAAGAATGCTGGGCTGTATAGAGAGAAGAATAACCAGTAAGAAAAAGGAGGTGATAATGCCTTTGTACAGGTCCTTGGTGAGTCCTCACCTGGAGTACTGTGTTCAGTTCTGGAGAACGTACCTGAAAAAGGATAGAGACAAGATGGAGGCTGTCCCAAGAAGGGAAACCAAAATGGTGTGCCGTGTCAGAAGTCATATGAGAAGAGGCTGATGGATCTAAATATATATACCCTGGAAGAAAGAAGGTGCAGGGGAGATATGATACAGATCTTCAGATACTGAAAGGTTTTAGTGATGCATGAACATTGAACCTTTTTCATTGGAAAAGAAACAGTAGAACTAGGGTCATGAAATGAAACTCCAGAGGGGATGAATCAGAATTAACATTAGGAAATATTTCTTCATGTAGAGTGGTAGGTGCCTGGAATGCTGTTTCAGAAGAGGTGATGAGGACGAAAACAGTAAACACATTCAGAAAAGCATAGGATAAACATTGTGGATCCCTAAAGGCTTGAGACTAGAGGCTGGAAATAAAGAAAAAGGCTAGAGGTTGGAAATTTATTTATTTATTCATTTATTTTGAATTCTTATATACCGACATTCCTGTAAAGTATACAGATCATACTGGTTTACAGTGTAACAGAACTGTCGCGAGTGGCGATTACATAGAACATAAAACGTTAGCACATCGGAACACTTTGTACATAAAATATTAGAGCATCAGAACATTAGGAACATTTTGGAGAATGCAAGGAACAAATGAAAACATTATAAACTGAATGCAAGATAACTATAAGACATTGATGCCGTAAAATAGTGTAAAAGACATAAGACTTGATACTTGGATTCAGGGGAGTAAGGGGGGAGAAAAGGGAGGTGAAAGTGGAGGGAGGGGTAAGAGGGCGGAAAGGATCAAAAAGGTGGGATTGAGCGGGTGGCAGTAGCAGAGGAAAAAGGCACCCCGATGAGGCCTAGGGGACTGTGTCGAGAGTGAGGTGTGACCAATTTATCCTCGTGCCTTAGTCCATGTCCTTCGAAAAGCGTCAGAGTGAGCTTGAGTTTCCGGGAAAGCTTGCATGAAGACCCACGTCTTTAGATATTTCTTGAAGGTTTGGTGACTAGGTTCTTGCCGTAGATCTGGTGGAAGAGTATTCCATAGAGTAGGCCCTGCTGTTGAAAATGCTCGTTTTCTTAGCGAGGATTTGGCAGGGGGGGCGTACAGGGAGCCTTTGTACACTCTCCTGACTGGTCTGTCTGAAGTGTGTGGATGGAATTGATTACTGAGCTTGAGAGGGGCGATGCTGTGGATGTCCTTGTGGATCATCATGAGAACTTTGAAGGAGATCCTAAATTTGACGGGTAGCCAGTGAAGTGACTGAAGTATGGGAGTGATATGGTCTCTTTTATTTGAGTTGGTGAGTATCCTGGTGGCGGCATTCTGGACCATCTGCAGTGGTTTGATAGTTATTGCAGGGAGACCTAGCAGGAGGGAATTGCAGTAGTCTAATTTAGAAAGAATAATAGATTGAAGCACCAGACGGAAGTCTCGAAAATGCAGGAGAGGTTTTAATTTTTTGAGTACTTGTAATTTAAAGAAGCATTCTTTGGTGGTGTTGTGGACAAAAGATTTAAAGTTGAATTGGTTGTCGAGCCGAACCCCTAAATCTCTGACAGAAGGGGAGAGATTGATAGCTGTTTTAGCAAATTGAGAAGCGCTTGGGGAGTTGAGGAGAACTTGGTTTTCATCCGGTGAAATGATGAGGATCTCGGTCTTATTTGTATTGAGGACTAGGTTAAGGCTAGCGAGAAGATAGATTGCAGACAACTATTCCAGTAAGACCAGGTTTTTTGCAGGGAATCTGTGATTGGGAGAAGAATCTGGACATCATCAGCATATAGGTAATACATTAATTTTAGATTGGAAAGTAGTTGGCAAAGTGGGAGCATGTAAATATTAAAGAGGGTAGGAGAGAGAGATGATCCTTGTGGGACTCCCAGATTTGATTTGATGGGGTGTGATTCCTTGTTGTTGATCCTAACCTTGTAAAATCTGTTGTCTAGGAACGATTTAAACCAGCTGAATGCCACTCCTTGAATACCAATGTCTGATAGACGCTCTAGAAGAATGGAATGATTCACGGTGTCAAACGCCGCGGATAGGTCGAGTAGTGCAAGGAGGTAAGGCTGTTTTTTTTCCAAGTTTAGGAGGATGGAGTCCGATAGCGAGGTTAGAAGGGCTTCAGTACTTTGAGTTTTTCGGAATCCAAATTGGTATGGGGAAAGAATATTGTTCTCCTCCAGGTATTCTGAAAGTTGTTTGTTTACTATTCGTTCCATAATTTTGGAGATCAGAGGTAGATTAGCTATGGGGTGGAAATTTGCAGGGTCAGTGGTCGGAAGGTTGGGTTTTTTTAGAAGTGGTTTAAGAATGGCTAGTTTTAGTTGTTCTGGTACCCGTCCTTGTGTCAAGGAGCGGTTAATGATATCTGCTATAGATTTAGAGATAATGTTTGGGATGAAGAGAAGAAGGTTGGATGGTATTGGGTCCAGCGAGTGTGAGGAGGGTTTTAGTTTCTTGAGGATGTTTTCGACTTCCAGAGAAGACGAGGTCTCAAAGGATTCTAGCGTGGCGCTTCGGTTAGGGGCTATGTTGAGTGAAGGAGGAGTTGCCAGGTGAGATGTGGAGAGTGGCTTTATGAGGGTGGCTATCTTTTTCTCGAAAAAGATGGCCAGTTCTGTGGCTTTGTTAAGTGCTAGGTCATCAGGTATGGTGGGGGAAGAAGGTTATGTGAGTGATGAAACATAGGAGAATAAGGCTTTAGAATCAAAGATGAAATGGTGGATTTTTTTGGAGAAGAAATCTTTTTTAGCTTTGAGAATGGCATTCCTATAGGCGTTTAGAAGGTATTTATAGACTGATAAAGTTGAGGTGGATGGGTTCTTACGCCATCTATGCTCTTTGCTATGAAGATCTTGCTTGAGAGCTTTTAGTTCCGGGGTGAACCATGGTTTCCTATTGTCCTGGGGAGGGTATAGTGATTTTGTGAAGGTAGGGCAGACCTGTTCTGCAACTTTGTTTGTGATCCTGAACCAGGAGGTGGTCGCTGAGTGGGCATCTGTGAGATCGAGTTGAGCTAGATCTTTTGAGAGCAGCTTACTAAGATGGTCAATGGCGCAGGGTTTCCTGAATTGAATTGTGGTGTTAGGGAAGACAGGCGAGGGGTGGTCTATGATTTGAAGCTCTGAGGAAATGATTTGATGGTCTGATCAGGGGACTGGAACGCAGGTTGGGAAAGTAGCAGCTGAGATGCCCTCATTTATGAAAATGAGGTCCAATGTGTGGCCTGCTTTGTGCGTGGGGCTGTTGACGATTTGTCTAAGGCCCAGGTGACTGAGTGCAGAGAGTAGAATTTCACAATTGGGAGATTGTGGTGAAGTGTCCACATGTAGGTTGAAGTCTCCCATCAGGATAGCTGGTTTATCCATGTTAAAATGTTTAGCAATAAATTCAGTCACCGGAGAGGGGTCCGAATCAAGATTTCCAGGGGGTGCATAGATGAGGCCGAGTTGGAGATGATTAGATTTGAAAAGGGCTAGTTCGAGGTTGTTAGATACGGTGGATAGTTGCAAAGAGAGGCCTAGACCCTTTTTTGCTGCTAGCAGAAGACCTCCTCTTTTTTTAGGTCTAGGGATTGAATGGATGTCGTAAAGATGATTGGGGAGCTGGTTCAATAATACTGTGTCCGTTGGTTTCAACCACGTTTCTGTGATTGCACAAATGTCCAGTTTGGAGTCTTATCAGATGGTCATTGAGTAAATTAGTTTTTTTGGTGATGGATTGAGCGTTGAATAAGGTTAGTGTGAAAAGGGTAAGACCGAGCATTTGAGAAAATGGAGAAATCACGATTGGGATTAATCTTTGTTGTCAGAGGCCTATTGCCCTAGGCCTGCTGATCCTGCGATTGAAGGTTATGGGTATCTTGAAAGTACGCATCTTGGGTAAGGGGGTGATGGTAAGACTGGAGTGAGAGGTAAACATGCTGGAAGAAAGAACGGTGTGCCAGGTAGGAGAGGACTCGCTGGGTCCGGCGTCTGTGTAGTCTGTGAGGTGCACCCTATCAGTCGTGCTTGTTAGTGTCGCAGATCAATTTAATTGGTGAAGACTGACGATAGAAGTTTTTTAGAGAAGGTTGAGATTGGGGGTCCTGGCGGTGGAGAGAGAATTTAAAGACAGTGGAGGCGACGAGCCCTGATTAGATAGTTGTCTGGATGGAGCGAAGCGAGCTTAGAGTGGCACTAATAGTCCAAGAGGATCTAGAGTTCCCTTTGATTGGTGGTAGTTGAGGCGCAGGCGAGAATAGAGTCTCTGGGTTGCACTCAGGAGCTGCACGAAGGGGTGCACAAATGGGCCTGCCCCTTTGTTGTGCTCCATCGGCGCGCGCCACTCGGCGAGCGGCACCTAGGTGGGACTTTAAATTTGAAGCCCCGCTGTTCCTCCGCTGATTGGCTGCCTTGCAGCCGTCTCGTGATAGGCCCTCTCGTGATAGGTGGTTCTCGTGGGCGGGCTTCAGCCGCGTGGATCGGGAGGGCCAGGCAACGGAGCCTGGGTTTGCCTCGCAGTCGGCGGCGGCCCTGCCCGGGTGAGAGAAGGTAAACAGGCCTTACCCCGGTGGGACGCCGGCGCCGATTGCGCAGGCCTGATCGTCTGCAGCCGCTGCTTCCAGAGGTGAGTCGGGGCAGAAAGGGAGCTTCGCGGGCTGGGTCTTTAAATTTAAAGCCCCGCTGTTCCTCCGCTGATTGGCTGCCTTGCAGCCGTCTGGTGATAGGCCAGTTCTCGTGGGCGGGCTTCAGCCGCGTGGATCGGGAGGGCCGGGCAATGGAGCCTGGGTTTGCCTCGCAGTCGGTGGTGGCCCTGCCCGGGTGAGAGAAGGTAAACAGGCCTTACCCCGGTGGGACGCCGGCGCCGATTGCGCAGGTCTGATCATCTGCAGCTGCTGCTTCCAGAGGTGAGTCGGGCAGAAATGATGAAAAGGGTGCATGGGGGTAATGTGCATGACGTGGCAGTTACTACCCTTAGCAGAAGGCATGCGGATTACCATCCTTAACCAATTAACCTTGATTCTTCTGAAGCAACTGCAACATTGCTCTCCACTTTGTTGGTTGGGATGGGGTGGAGAGTGTTGGGAAAGGAAAAAAGGGGAATTGGATTATTGTATTCAGACCAATGTTGGGCCCAGCTTTTATGGTTGAGAGTACTCATATACAGAGATTGGGAAAAATGTGCAGGATTGCTTCTACCGCCAAGTTCAAAAGCAAAACATGTTCAAGCAGCATTGACTGAATTATCAAGAAGGCTGCTCATAACATAAAAATGTTGCTAGCAGTAAATTTGTTATGGGTTTGACAGTTACTTGGATTTGATTGTAAATATTACTACCCTTAAGATAAGACTTGGGGGTGACTTGCACAGAGCAGCAGTTACTACCCTTAACAGAAACAGGAAGGTAACCTGCATGGAATGGCAGTTACCCTGTTTCCCCGAAAATAAGACATCCCCTGAAAATAAGACCTAGTAGAGGTTTTGCTGAATTGCTAAATATAAGACCTCCCCCGAAAGTAAGACCTAGCAAAGTTTTTATTTGGGAGCATGCCCATCGCACAGAACACCAGAGCATGCAGCTGTGATTTTTTTTACCCTGCAGGATTCACAGTTAGTTGTCATCACAAACCAGCATAACCAGACAACTATTCAGAATATAATAAATGTTCATTTTTTTGTTCAATAATATATGTGAATTCTTCTTCATGGAAAAAGACATCCCCTGAAAATAAGGCCTAGTGCATCTTTGGTAGCAAAAATTAATATAAGACACTGTCTTATTTTCGGGGAAACACGGTATCACCATAAAAAACTTGCTGGGCAGACTGGATGGACCATTTGGTCTATTACTATGGCAGAGTTGATGGTGGTGTGGGTGTGCCAAGTAGGTGTATATATGTGGGGGGTGGTGTTTTGTGTGTAGTGTGTGTGTGTGTGTGGGGGGGCAAACACTAGTTGGCGCCATTTTGGAAAATGATGTTGACTGAGCCCAGGACTAGAGGGGGCGCTCTGGGCCTTCCACTGACCAACAATAACTTTTTTAAAGGTAGGGGGGTTAGGGGGGAGTCCTGGATGGGGGCTTTAGCCCACCAAGGTAATATTTGGGGGTTGCAGGGAGGGGGAACCTTAGCTGGGTTTCTATTTAATAAAAACAGAGTGGCTCGATAAATTGGATGGATGGGCCATGTGGTCTTTTTCTGCTGTCATGTTTTTATGTTTCTAAAAAAGAATCTATTTGTTCTATTTATCTTAGTTCCCAGAATAGTCTCTACCATTGCACCCAGATATTCAATTATTACACTCTCACAGCAAGTAATTGCAAAGAAGTTTTAATGTACAAAGGGGGGGGGGGGGTCTGAATAATAGGATTCTTGGATAATGTGATATCTTTTATAGGACCCCTCAAAGAAAGTTATACATAAATATTACTGTACAGTAGCTGTCTCAGACATATTGAGAAGGGACATGTGAATTCCCGAAAGCTAATGTACAATGTCATCTATGTATGATTTCTACTTGTTGCTATAGTAGAGAATATCACGACCTTTAAAGTGTCTCATCATTCCTGAGACCAGTTCAGCAGTATGTATTTTAAATTCATGGCCTGAACAATGAAATATTTTCTTCCATTCTGTGCCTTGCAGAAAAGAAATGTTCTTAAATCAGCCCCTAAATATGAAAAAATATAGCCATATTTATGCAAACAATTAAAATTAAGAAACACCAGCCTTTTGTGGAAAGTAAAATATTAGATTGGTATTGAAAATGATTACGCTTGAGTTAATTTAAGGGATTATGTAAGCTTTCAGTTTATTTTAGAAAAAGAAATAAAGATCAACATATTTTCCATTCCTCCAACCTCAGCAGAAGATGTTTTTTAATTGCACTGTCCATCTCTCTTGCATCTTCCTTGATAGAAATTGCATCCACTGATTCTCTGTTGATACCAGATATATCTTGTCCTTCATGAGTTCCACAGACAGCATGTTGGGAGGAGAGGGTAATATTGTCATGATCTATTTTGATATTTAAATTTGCTATTGTATTTTGCTAGTTGTGATTTTCATTCTGTGCTTATATACTTGGAGAGAGTAATTTTCCAAGCCATTTTCACAGGTAAAACTGTTTACTGCTCTATATGCAGATAAAAATACGTACATAGGGTGTCTATGTATGTACTTTTACCTGCAGGAGGAGGAGGTGTTCCTGGGGGTAGGTGGGAGTTGCACTTGCACACTCAGGGCCTGATTTTCAAAAGCATTTACATGCTTAAAACTGGGTTTACGTGTCTAAATGCACTTTACTCGTGTAAGTGGGCTTTTGAAAATTGCTACAATATATGCCATTGAATTGTCAATAGGTTTTACCTGCATTAAGTGCACCTAGGGCCTGATTTTAAAAGCCCGGCATGCGCAAATCCTGGGAGATACACGCGTGGCCGGGCCATGCGCATGCTGAGCGCATTTTCGAAACAGCCCAGCCATGTGCGTATCTCCCGGTACACACGGAAGTGCCGGGCTGCAGAAAAGGGGCGGGACGAGGGCCTGCCAGGACAGCGCCATTAGGTGCTGTCCCAGGGAAGTGTGTGCCGGCAGCCAGCCAGCACACGGAAATTATTCCTGCTCTGTGGAGTGGGCAAGTTCAGGACAAAAAAAATTAGGGTAGGTAGGTGGAGTTTAGAGGTCGGGGAGGAGAGGGGAAGAGGAAGGAAGGATAGAGTTAGGGTTAGGGAACTGACATATGCCTACTCGCGTCGCCACGTAGTTTTTACAAAAATTCTCCCCTCTGCGCGCGCGAGTGGGGTACCCGCGTGCACATGCGCGCGCCAATACAAAATCAGGTGTGCATGTGCGCGCAGGATCAGATTTTATAACGTGCGCGGTGACGCGCGCATGTTGTAAAATCAGCGCGTCCATGTGCGTGCGCTGGGAACCATGTGCACCTGGCTATGCACACGCAGGTTTTAAAATTTTCTGGTTGATGCAGGTATATTGCTTTTGAAAATTACTACAATAGTATGTTACATTTACATGCATAACTCCTTTGAAAATTAACCTGTAACCTTTTTGAATTTTCCAAAGTATGCACACAGTTTTCCTTGGTAAAACTACCCGCACAAATTAGCAGTGTTAAAGCAGCATTGAGTGGGAGACTTTACAAAGCATAGTGGCTAGACTCTTAGTAGGGGACAAATCCACCAACCATATTGCACCATTTTTACATCAACTGCACAGGCTTCCTGGTTGACAGCAGGATAAAAATGTAAACACTTTGGGGTAGATTTTCAATGGGTTGTGCGAGTAAGATATGCGCGCAACCCCTGAAAACCTACCCCTGCCTTCCCCTGTGCGTGCCGAGCCTATCTTGCATAGGCTCGGTGGTGCGCACAAGCCCCGGGACGCGCGTAAGTCCCAGGGCTTGAAAAAATGGGCTTTCCGGGGGCGGGGCCATGGGCGGGGCAACAGCCAGGCGGCGTTCGGGGGCGGGACCGAGGCCTCTGGAACAGCCACCGGGCCGGGGGAGGAGAACCGGCGCGCGCTAGTTACGCCTGCCCAGAGGCAGGCGTAACTTCTTCAACAAAGGTCGGGGAGGCTAGTTAGGGCTGGGGGGCGGGTTAGATAAGGGAAGGGAGGGTGCAGGGGAGGGTGCAGGGGAGCGGAAGGAAAGTTCCCTCTGAAGCCGCTCCGATTTCGGAGCAGCCTCGGAGGGAACGGAGGCAGGCTGCTCGGCTCGGCGGAGGCAGGATGCTCGGCTCGGCGCACGCAGGTTGCACAATTGTGCACCCCCCTGCGCGCGCCGGCCCTGGATTTTATAACATGCGCGCGGCAGCACGCGCATGTTATAAAATCAGGCATAGATTTGTTCGCGCCTGGTTGCGCGAACAAATCTATGCCCGCGCATAACTTTAAAACTTTACACCTTTGCTTTGTCTTCAAATGCATGAATTAACTGGCTCCTGAATATCTTTCTTAACTTCTATTCTCCTATTCTCACAAAGGAACTTTAGTTCTCCTAACAGGTCCTTCTGCTCTGCCATCCACTGGCCTCAGCTAAACTAACATGCATGAGATTTCATGCATTCAACTGCTGTGCTCGTAAAATATGGTATAAGTTACCTCTAATGCTGCACCTGGAAACTTATCTCACTTTCCTTAAAATAGTCAAAGCTTGGCACCGTAGCATAGACTTATCATCTGGAACCTGTCCACTGGAAGTCTTCACGAGTGCAAATCCCACAAGGTTCGCCCGCTTCCGGGCTACCTCTATCTTACTAGTTCTTAATATCTCTCACACTGCTGGCATTAAACTTGATTCTTAACAGTATATATATATATATATATGTATATATATACATAACTGTATATATATATATATACTGTTAAGAATCAAGTTTATATATATGTATATAATTTATACACACTGCGTCCATTTTCTTACTCCTACCTAAGGTACACTACCTCCTATCTATTTACTTGCAATCTGCCTCAAATCTGTTTATTATATCTGTATGTATCCATTAGTTATGTATTTAATGCCCTATGTATTCCACCTTTGGAAAAGGTAGAATATCAAATACTTATACATAAAATAAAAAAAAATTTTGATAAAGGAAGTAGGAAGCATATAATTTTATAGGAACTTATTTTGTGTTTCCTTGGCTGCATAGTCAGAAAAGGAATGTTTTCACATAGGAAAATGATCTTGGAGTCATTCTGGAGAATACATTTTCAAGTCTACACATGTATTGTAGATCTTTTACCAAACAATTTGTATGTGCTAAATCTATAGATACTTTTAGCTTACCGTCCTTGTGGGGGCAATTTTAAACGAGGAACTACCCACATATGGTTCTTTTTCAAATTAGCTGCAGCTATATGGGGTACTTGAAAATTGCCTCCACAATGTGTTAGTATTATTAGAATCAGATATCTTGACATGAGATGTGTGGTTACTGTGGATATTTATTTGAAATCAGAATATTATATCTAATCCCTTACGGCGAGGGTGGGGAACCTTCAGTTCTTGAGGGCTGCAAAGTGGCCAGGTTTTCAGGACATCCCTAATGAATATGCAGGCACACTGCCTCAATTGTTTGCAGATATATCTCATGCATATTCTTAAGGAATATCCTGGCCCTCAAGGACTAGAGTGTCCCCACCTCTGCTCTAAGGAATCCATAGGTAACATCAGAGTAGATCTCGGGTTCACAAGTGCAAATCTTGGTATAGTCAACCTTTTGCCTTCATCTTTCAGAGCAGGAGTGAGTGGCCAACTTCAGTTCTCAAGAGCCACAAACAGGTCCACTTTTCAAGGTATCCAAAATGAATATGCATGAGAGAGTTTTGTATGTACTGCCTCCGTTATGTGCAAATATATCTCATGCATATTCAGATATCCTGAAAACCAAATCTGTTTGTGACTCTTGATCAGAGTTGACCAATTCTGCTTCAAAGGTTAGTCAAGTTAATACTGAGTAATAATAATATACACTCTGTAAGTATAGAGAGCACACAAATTCAGATTCTTGGAGCACAATGTTATAATTTTAATATACCTCTTTACTTTTTTACTTCTTTAAAAGATAGATGATGTCTGATATACATGTTTGTACTGTAATATTATTTGCATAGGTCTGAATGCTCAGAAGCCAAAGAAATATCTCGGTGAAGTTCAGCCATGTCATAATTGCTTTAAAATCTGTAATAAGGCATTCCTATCATCAGAAATATGCATTGATTCAATCTTTGGTTTCATGACAGTTAAACTAACAACATTCTATGCAACTGAAGATATTACAGAGAAGGGATTTATTTTTAGTGTTTTCAGATGATCACAACTGTTGAAATGAAAAAGATGGCTCGCAAAAAGGACCTATATTTATGTTTATTTCTAATTTTTTTTCTCCTTATCAACCAAAAAGACTTGAGAACTCTAAAACTTCTATATTTTTATATTAACCATAAAAAAGTTGTCCTATGATATAGAAAAGTCAGAACTGACAAATCTGCTGACTTGTTTGCATGTTTTAGTGCAGACTTACAAAAGGTTTGAATCTGGCACTTGGAGAATTGCAATAACCAGCATGAAAAGTCGCTTTGATTAAATAAAGAAAAACTCTTTTTTTTTTTTTTTAAGTAGGGCACTGTAACCCAATTCCTATTTTTCAGATCATACTGGTGTAATATATTGTCTTCAGTTGTTTGATTGTTCATGGTTGCTTTCTTGTAGATACGCTATTTGAAACAAGTTGAAGGAAGTTTGATGGGAACCTGGCATACGACCTTGTCCATGAATGATATGTTTTGTGTCTGCTTCTTGAAATGATTCAGCCTAGACTTGCTGCCACTGTACAGTGTGATGTTATAGCAAAAAAAAAAAAAAAAAAAGACAGAAAGAAGGGTTCTTCCTTTAACTTTTTTTTATTTCTGGTATTAATGTGTTTTTATTGATTATATGACATAAGATGGAACTGCGTGGAGCTCATGGGCCATATATTTTGTACAACACTGTTATGGCTCTGCAATTCTACTTGCAGAAACATCTTGCTGGGATATAAATAGATTTCTAATGACTGTCAGGCGCTGAGCCTAGGATATTTCCTAGTAGGTATCTCATTTTGAAGCCAAAATCCATTAATAAAATGGGTAAAGTTTTTGTTTTTTTTAAATGCTGGAGCAACTTTTACATCAGTAGCTGCAAAGAAACTACCTATCATTTGCATAATGTGAGATTCATTTAAAAGCTGTAATTTATCATAGTTATTTATGAATTATAATGGCAAAACAAGTTTAATTGCTTTTGACTGGACTGGCATGATGATGAGCGGGAAAGTTAACAGCAGATGGTCCTAATGTCAAAATTGCAGTCTCTTAGCCTAAAATAAAGTAACAGCCTGCCCATGACATGTTCCTGGCTCCTGCATCTGTCTCCAGTGCTAGGTATGAATTAACATTTGTTGTCATTATAAGCATCTAGAGAGTGGTAGGAGTACAGCATCTTAATATTTAGGACAAAAATAGCTGAGCAAAAAATTCAGAATATTTATAATATAAAGGGCATATTTTACAACAAATATCCTTCTTTGCTATAATTTGTAAGTCTGCCTTAAATGTTTAGCTGGCTGTGCAATGGTTACATGCACAAACTTCCCCAAATGCCGTGGTTCTGTTTTCAGAGGAAACAGAGGGGAAAGGATATTTAAAATATGGGCAACTTTTCCTGTCCTGTGAATAAATGATTTGGCCAGCTGTAGCAGTGTAGAAATAAGTTTGAGCACTTTGGTCTTCTGAATTCACAAAAACTGCAGTAAATTGCTTTGTGGTGTGAAGAATCTGTCCTGCATGGACAGATGTGATGCATGGATAGATCTGTTATGCATGGACATATGCAGTGTTGTAGAACCAGAGCACTTTCTCTCACCAGTTGTCTTAGAGAATCTGAGAAGTGAAAGTTCGAAGCATGGAATTAAAAGAAAAAAAAAAAAAGAAATATGCTATTTTCCACAGACTACTTTTTTTTTTTCAAGACAGAAAGAAGCAAAATACGCAGGTGGTAGATTACCTTGCTTGGCTGGACAATACCAGTAAATTAACCGCTTCTACTGACAGAAAAGAAATCCCAGCCCTTGCAACCTAAATGAATGTGACATGCTGCCTTAAAAATAAATGTGAATTCAAGGAGCAGCTTAACCCTATCATAAACACAAAAGGATTGCAGAAGGGGAAGGACAGTCTCCCAGAATAAAATAATGTGGGGTGCTGACATTATATGGAAATTAGAGTGGATTAGACAAATGCCACATTATTGTTTGACTACTGCCATGATACATCTGCTTCCCTTATACCCTAAGGAGTGAATTTTCAAAAGATTTACATGCAGAAAGAGAGCATATATGTGCATATGCTAAGCAACAAGCTATCTCTTAGGAAATTGTATGTGTCCTGTGCAGGGGCAGATTGCAAGAAAATATCATCCCAGGGAATTTCTTTTCAAAACAGGCCCACATGGTATCTGTCTGACTCCCTTGTGTCCATTCCCTGCAGGATGTGTTTCAATAGTTTCCAAAAATATACCAAACTGACCCTTCATTAATGCATCATGTGACCTGAAGCCTGGCAGACTTGAGCCAAAAAATCTCCAACATAAATTTCACATTTTTCCTAAATAATTTAGTATGACACATCCTAGACCAGGAGTGAGCAAACAGAGCTGTGGGCCCTCTTCCATCTATGCAATCAGTTCCTACCTGCCCCCAAATCTAGTTACTAGGGATGTGCATTCATTGTAAACGAATGCATAATCCGCAACGTATAGGTCCCTATTCATTGCATTCGTGGGTTGGCGAAACGTATGGCGAACCCCACAAATGCAACGAATCCTGAACGAATAAACCCCCCACCCTCATGACCCCCCCCGAGACTTGCCAAAAGTCCCTGGTGGTCCAGCGGAGGTCCTGGGGCGATCTCGTGCACTCGGGCCATCGGCTGCCAGTATTCAAAATGGCGCCGATAGCCTTTGCCCTTACTATGTCACAGGGGCTACCGGTGCCATTGGTCGGCCCCTGTCACATGGTAGGAGCATAAGATGGCACCAGCTGTTCATTGCTCCTACCATTTGACAGGGGCCGACCAATGGCACCGGTAGCCCCTGTGACATAGTAAGGTCAAAGGCTATCGGCGCCATTTTGAATACCGGAAGCCGACGGCGCGAGTGCAGGAGATGATCCAGGACCCCCGCTGGACCACCAGGGACTTTAGGCAAGTCTTGGGGGGGTCAGGAGGGTGGGGGTTGTAGTTGATTAAATTTAAAGGGAACGAATGCCAAATTCAACGTATTAATGGATCGGGCTTTCCCCCCCTTGACCGAATGCAACGTATCTGGGCCCCGACAAATACATATCCCGAATCCAATGAATACTTTCCGGCTGCACATCCCAACTAGTTACATCTCTCATATATATCTTGGATTCATGGTCTGATATTAGTCTTTTGCCAACCAATCAGCTCTTGAACCAGTTCCCAAGCAATGTGACACCCATATTGCCAGCCAGTGTCAGACATACACACAGTCTCTCAGACACACACACATTCTGTCATTGTGCTGCTACTCATATGCTCACACAGTGAGTGCCTCCCACTCCAGTACTACCACAGCATTGTGTAAAAAGTTTTCCATTGCTGCCAGCCATTCCCTAGTCTGCAGCAGCCCTCTCCCTTTCCCATTCTCACCCCGACCCTTATTGGCTCCGCCACTCCAGGAGACTCACTGGTTTCATAGCTACTTAACCCTTTCAGAAGGAAAGACCAGTCTACAGAAGCCTCCTCAGCACTGCACAGACACTTCCTCTTGGCTCACCCTAATTCTTTTTGTGACTATAGCTTGCCTCCACTTCTCCATGCCCCACTACCATTCTAGCACATTTCCATTGACTGAATGCTACAGAGTCTGCTGCTTTTATGGCTCCCCAGGCTCTGCAGTGACTACCTACCCCTGGGGAGGGATGGGGAAACCAGACATATGTTTGTTCCTCTAGGGCTTAAAAAAGAAAAATGAAGACCCGGCCGAGACTGGAGAGAACCACAGGACCCAAAACAGTACAGCTCCAAAATCCTGCTTTCCCATTTGGATCCAGTGCAGCCAGGACTGGTGCAAGGGTATTAGACATCATAGGTAAATCTTACAACCTTCTACCCCTAGCCCATCCCTCCCCACACACAATTAAAAATTATGCATTTATAACTTTTACATTAAAAAGGACATTCAAAGTACAGTCTTATGAGGTAAAAGTATCACTTACAGCATGTACATTATGGGGTAGATTTTTGAAAAGTACGCCCGCATGTACTTTTGTTCGCGCACCAGGCGCAAACAAGAGTACGCCGGATTTTAATAGATATGCACGTAGCCATTAAAATCCGGGGTCGGCGCGCACAAGGCTGCCCAAAATCGGCAGCCTGCGTGCGCCGAGCCGCGTAGCCTGCTTCCATTCCCTCCAAGGTCGCTCCGAAATCGGAGCGGCCTCGGAGGGAACTTTCCTTCCGCCTCCCCCACCTTCCCCTCCCTTTCCCTACCTAACCCACCCCCTGCCCTAACTAATTCCACCCCACCTTTATTTAGAAAGTTACACCTGCCCGAGGGCAGCACGCGATTCCCCGGCTCAGGAGCAGTTCGGAGGCCTTGGCCACGCCCCCGGGCCAGAACCACGCCCATGGCCCCGCCCCCGGATGACGCGCCACCGCGACACGCCCCCCGGCTCGCCCCGACATGCACCCCCGCAGGAAAGCCCCGGGACTTACATGCATCCCGAGGCTTGCGCGCGCCACTGAGCCTATTTAACATAGGCTCGGCGCGCGCAAGGGGGGGGCAGGTTTTTTGGGGGGGGGGTATGCGCGTATCCCTTTGAAAATCTGCCAACCAGCCAACCCTACAAAATTAGAAATAAATAGACACTTGGATCCCATATTGCATTAAGCCTATTGTAACAGGTTGGATGTGGGTTCGGCTGTCAGAAAGCCTTGGGTAAATTGAATTACAATTAAAATATAGTAAAATTCCAATATCAAAACAGCAATAACAGCCAGCATTCAATCCTACTTATGAAAAAGCAATGCTACAAATATTGCACCAGGACCTAAAACACCAATTTGGAAACCAAAAGAAGCTAAGCCACTATAGATCCCTGCACAGAAATTAAATGCTAGGATAATACCTAACCTCTGCCACACATGCAGAACACAGATCAACCCTCACCCAATACAAAATAAAGAAACCATAAAGTATAAATAGAAATATGTAGACAAAAATTAAATTGGAAACCACAACAAGCTAGATCCTGTTTACAGTGCAACAATGGAAAAAGGGAAACATTACCATTCCTCTGAAATTTCAAATAATGAAATAAATAAATATAAATCAGCAATAGTAAAGCCATACTAATAAAAGGAATACATTTTACAAAACAGCTGTACTTCCAAGAATTAAACTCCATATAAAACTTTTAAAAATTTCCCAAAAAACAATAACATATTTTAAAGCAGCAGACACATCAGAAAGCACTCAATAATTAAACCAATAAGAATTTTAAAAATCCCTTGCTTTCTTTACTTTCCAATCACCCTGAGATTGTTCTGGATTAGTGGGGGTAAGGGAGTGGACAAACATTCTCTTACCTCAAACGCATGCTGACATACACACACATGCTCCCTCCCACCAGCTGGCATACACACATTCCCTTGCACACACTGACTTATACACACATGCTTCCTTGCACCCACTGACACACAAACACATATACACCTGCTGATACATATGCATACTCATCAGTCACACCCACTGGCTCAAATAGATACACACACATGCTCAGTCACACTCGCTAACACACACACACATATGCATGCTCCCTCACACACTCCCACTCTCCCTCTCTTCCCCTGCCACCTCTGAATATGTAAAAAAAAAAATAAAATAAAGTACTTACACTGGTGGGCAGGAGGGATCCAGGCAGGCCTACCAGCTGATCGTTCAACTGTGGGAAGAAAAAGGCAGAAAGGCCCTATGCAGCGGGATGGGTTTTTTTTGGCATGGCCCCAACATAAGGGGGGCAGTTGGCAGAAACCAGTCAGATGCTTTCAGCCATGGCTGCCTTGCAAGGCAAAGAGAGTGACAGGGTGGTGTGAGGAAAGGCCTCGGGAGCATTTCCTGCCGCTGCGTTGATGAAGGTAAGGGCAGGGAGTGGTCTCACAGAGATCAGCGATGCATGGAAAAGAAAAAAACCCCAAAAAATCAGGCCTATAGAGCTACACTGCAGCCGTGGAGACAACAAATAAAAGTGAGGCCTAGGCCCGTGGAACTATGCCTACAGCCACGGGAAAAGAAAAAAGTACAAGAATGAGGGGAGAATCTTGGTGGAGGCTTCGACTCTGACAGATTATCTGTTGCGGGGCCTGGTGTTATTGTTGAATCTGTTTATTGATAACGCTCAAGAAATACAATGCAAACATAATACCTATGGTACACATTTTGTTCTGTTATGCACCACATGTGCTCAGTAAAGAAAATTAAACAAACTCACCCGTGTCATCCCTGTATCCCCCCCCCCCCCCCGCCCTTCCCATCCCTCTCCCCCAGCCCCTGCTGCTGAGAAGATATGGCCAAAAGAAAATATCACCAGATTTAATGAGCAATAGTGTTCAATATGTGGCTTCGAGCTCTGAGTGGAAAACACATTAAGGGGTAGATTTTAAAGTTATGCATGGGTGTAGATTTGTTCGCGCAACAGACAAATCTGGCGCGAACAAATCTATGCCCAATTTTATAACATGCACATGCTGCCGCGCGCATGTTATAAAATCCAGGGTTGGCGTGCGCAGGGGGGTGCACAATTGTGCAACCTGCGCGCACCGAGCAGCCTGCCTCCGTTCCCTCCGAGGCCCCTCCGAAATCGGAGCGGCCTTGGGGGAAACTTTTTTCCAGCCCCCCCCACCTTCCCCTTCCCTCCCTTCCCCTACCTAACCCACCCCCCAGCCCTAACTAAATCCCCCCCTACCTTTGTTCAGAAAGTTCTCACAGGACAAACAGGATGGTAGTCTTCACATATGGGTGACATCATCAGGATGGAGCCCAATCACGGAAAACTTCTGTCAAAGTTTCCAGAACTTTGACTGGCCCCTACTGGGCATGCCCAGCATGGCACCACCCTGCAGCCAGCAGGGGTTCCCCTTCAGTCTTCTTTTTTCTGCACAGCAGTAGCCTCGCGGTCAAGGAGCTCTGAAGAGATTCCTGACAGGAAATTTCCTCATAAGAAGAACATAAGAAAATGCCATACTGGGTCAGACCAAGCGTCCATCAAGCCCAGCATCCTGTTTCCAACAGTGGCCAAAAAAGTACAAGAATGAGGGGAGAATCTTGGTGGAGGCTTCGACTCTGACAGATTATCTGTTGCGGGGCCTGGTGTTATTGTTGAATCTGTTTATTGATAACGCTCAAGAAATACAATGCAAACATAATACCTATGGTACACATTTTGTTCTGTTATGCACCACATGTGCTCAGTAAAGAAAATTAAACAAACTCACCCGTGTCATCCCTGTATCCCCCCCCCCCCCCGCCCTTCCCATCCCTCTCCCCCAGCCCCTGCTGCTGAGAAGATATGGCCAAAAGAAAATATCACCAGATTTAATGAGCAATAGTGTTCAATATGTGGCTTCGAGCTCTGAGTGGAAAACACATTAAGGGGTAGATTTTAAAGTTATGCGTGGGTGTAGATTTGTTCGCTCAACAGACAAATCTGGCGCGAACAAATCTATGCCCAATTTTATAACATGCACATGCTGCCGCGTGCATGTTATAAAATCCAGGGTTGGCGTGCGCAGGGGGGTGCACAATTGTGCAACCTGCGCGCACCGAGCAGCCTGCCTCCGTTCCCTCCGAGGCCCCTCCGAAATCGGAGCGGCCTTGGGGGAAACTTTTTTCCAGTCCCCCCCCACCTTCCCCTTCCCTCCCTTCCCCTACCTAACCCACCCCCCAGCCCTAACTAAATCCCCCCCTACCTTTGTTCAGAAAGTTCTCACAGGACAAACAGGATGGTAGTCTTCACATATGGGTGACATCATCAGGATGGAGCCCAATCACGGAAAACTTCTGTCAAAGTTTCCAGAACTTTGACTGGCCCCTACTGGGCATGCCCAGCATGGCACCAACCCTGCAGCCAGCAGGGGTCCCCCTTCAGTCTTCTTTTTTCTGCACAGCAGTAGCCTCGCGGTCAAGGAGCTCTGAAGAGATTCCTGACAGGAATTTTCCTCATAAGAAGAACATAAGAAAATGCCATACTGGGTCAGACCAAGCATCCATCAAGCCCAGCATCCTGTTTCCAACAGTGGCCAATCCAGGTCATAAGAACCTGGCAAGTACCCAAAAACTAAGTCTATTCCATGTTACCATTGCTAATGGCAGTGGCTATTCTCTAAGTGAACTTAATAGCAGGTAATGGACTTCTCCTCCAAGAACTTATCCAATCCTTTTTTAAACACAGCTATACTAACTGCACTAACCACATTCTCTGGCAACAAATTCCAGAGTTTAATTGTGCGTTGAGTAAAAAAGAACTTTCTCTGATTAGTTTTAAATGTGCCCCATGCTAACTTCATGGAATGTCCCCTAGTCTTTCTACTATCCGAAAGAGTAAATAACCGATTCACATCTACCCGTTCTAGACCTCTCATGATTTTAAACACCTCTATCATATCCCCCCTCAGTCGTCTCTTCTCCAAGCTGAAAAGTCCTAACCTCTTTAGTCTTTCCTCATAGGGGAGTTGTTCCATTCCCCTTATCATTTTGGTAGCTCTTCTCTGTACCTTCTCCATCGCAATTATATCTTTTTTGAGATGCGGCAACCAGAATTGTACACAGTATTCAAGGTGCGGTCTCACCATGGAGCGATACAGAGGCATTATGACATTTTCTGTTTTATTCACCATTCCTTTTCTAATAATTCCCAACATTCTGTTTGCTTTTTTGACTGCCGCAGCACACTGTACTGACGATTTCAATGTGTTATCCACTATGACACCTAGATCTCTTTCTTGGGTTGTAGCACCTAATATGGAACCCAACATTGTGTAATTATAGCATGGGTTTCCTAAAAGTTAATTTGCCCCACAGGGGTCCCCTCCTGTAACTTTTCTCAGTCCACGGTACTCCGGTAAGTTTTTACCCGTTTTGCGTCAATTACCGTCGAGTTTGGCCCTCGCGGCCTACTGGCCGTCGACCGTACCACGGCTTGATTTTTTTCCATGGCCATGGCGTCGGGGTTTTGTCAGTGCCCGGACTGTACACGCGCCATGTCTATCACAGACCCCCATAAAAGTCTGTGTAATGTGTTTAGGACGCGAGCACGATGTCTTGACCTGCACCAATTGTGCCCTAATGACACCGAAGGGTCGCAAGCCCAGAATGGAGAAGATGGAACTTCTCTACCATGCTCAAACCCTGACTCCGTCCATTGCATCGACGTCGTCAGAACAGGCACCGTCAACTTCGCGCCAGCATCGACTACCGACCGGTGACCGCCCGGCATCGACGACTTCTCGGCCATTGACACCCTCTACTCCCCCTCAGGATCGAGGAGATTGCAGGGAGAAACATCGCCATCGACACCGTAAGACTCGGACCATTGAGGGAGTGAACTCATCGACCTCACCATCGTCTGAGCCGCTGTCGAAGAAACCCCATCCAGGAAAGGCACCGACCATTCCTGCGACCGGGTCACCGAGGCAACCCTCACCCGATCGGGGATCGGGAACCGCGACTCCGCCTTTAACGGTGGTCCCTCCGGCTATGCCTTTGCCTCCTTCTGTTCCGTAGCCGGGGCTGCTTGCTCCAGGTCTCTGAGAAGAACTGGACCGGATGGTCCAGGAGGCCATCGACAAGGCAATGCAAGATCTTCAGGTTCCTCCGGCACTGACACCGGCACCGCCTGTGGAACCGATCATCGACCCGATTCCGGCAGCGCTGGCACCACTGCTATCCAGGATGGAAGCACTTATGGCTGTTTTTCCACCGATGGATCCTGGGTCTCCGATGGCTCCGATGCCTTCCCCACTGACAGCATCATCGGGAGGAGAAACACTGTTCCGCATCCCTCCATCGGGAGTTCTGCCTCAGCCATCGATGCCAATACGTCCCTCACCACCGATTCATCCATCGGTGCCGATAACATCCATCGGCGCCACCGAGTCATCCATCGATGCCCTCGATGCCTGCACCAGTGCCTTCGATACCATCATCGGTGCATCCGATAATTCCTCTGATTCCTTCGGAGCCTACACCGGGACCTTCAGGTATCCAACCACCCTGTCCCCCTCTAGTTCCTAGAAGGACAGGTGCTGATCCTTAAGATACCCTGGCTGATGATACCTCAACAGACACCGATGATTTACCTTCACCACCTTCACTCACTGAGAGTAGGAAGCGTTCTCCTCCAGAGGACCTCTCCTTTATAAACTTTGTGAAGGAAATGTCTGAATTGGTTCCCTTCTAATTACAGATGGAACGTGATGATAGGCACCAGATGATGGAGTTGCTCCAATTCCTGGATGCCCCTAAGGGAATCACCTCTATTCCCATCCATCAGGTCCTTCTCGATCTCCTCAAGAAGAACTGGGAACATCCTGGATCAGTTGCTCCAGTACACAGGAAAGCTGACAATACCTATTTGGTGCAGTCAGCCCCAGGGTTTCAAAAGTCACAGCTTGATCACCACTCGGTCGTGGTAGAGTCTGCACAAAAGAGGGCGAAGAGGTCAAAGCCTCACTCCTCTGTTCCTCCTGGAAAGGAACAGAAGTTCCTAGATAACATTGGTCACAGAGTATTCCAAGGGGCCATGCTCATCTCCAGCATTGCTGCCTATCAGCTTTATATGACCCAATATAACAGGGTCATTTTTAAGCAAATACAGGACTTCTCAGATTCCCTGCCTCAGCAATTTCAAGAACAATTGCAAACCCTAGTAAATAAGGATTTTGAGGCAGGCAAGCATGAGATTAGAACATCTTATGACATTTTTGACACTTCTACCAGAGTGTCTGCAGCTGCTATTTCGGCGAGACAGTGGGCCTGGCTCAAGTCTTCTGACCTCCACCCAGAAGTACAAGACCGGTTATCCGACCTGCCTTGTGTCGGAGATAATCTGTTTGGCGAACAGATTCAACGGACGATGGCAGAATTAAAGGACCATCATGAGACCCTAAGACAGCTCTCTTTGCTGCCTTCCGACTTCTCCTCAAAACAGCCATTCAGAAAGGACTCTAAGAAGTCATTCTACCGCCCTAAGAAGTCTTACCCGCCACCAGCCAGATCCCGTGCCACGAGACCTTATCAAAAACCGCAGTCTCGTCAAGCCCGTAAACAAAAACCACAAGCAGCTCCTCAACCAGGACCTGCTTCAGGTTTTTGACTTCCACCTAGAGAGCAGCAGCCAGATTTCTCTGTCGCACATACCAGTGGGAGGTCGATTGTGCCACTTCCACAACATGTGGCACTCAATCATATCCGACCAATGGGTATTGGCAATCATTGCTCAGGGTTACCATCGGAACTTTCTCGCCCTGCCACCGGACTCCCCACCTCTAAAGACGTGGAGAACATCTGAACACTCCATTCTTCTGGATCAGGAGGTCTCCCTCCTTCTCCAGTCAAGAGCAATAGAACCCATTCCATACTCTCAGCAAGGTCTAGGGTTCTATTCCTGGTACTTTCTAAAAAATATTCCTGGTACTTTCCCAAAAAATCGGGAGGCGTCCATCCTATTCTGGACCTACGGGCCCTCAACAAGTACCTCAAGCGAGAAAAGTTCAAGATGGTCACCTTGGGATCGCTTCTACCTCTTCTACAAAGAGGAGGCTGGCTCTGCTCTCTGGACCTCCAGGACGCATACACCCATTTTGCGATAAGTCCAGCTCATCGCAAGTACCGGAGGTTCCTAGTAGGCCCCAAGCACTATCAATACCGAGTGCTTCCATTCGGCCTAGCGTCTGCACCACGAGTCTTTACAAAATGCCTCGTAGTTGTCGTAGTCTTCCTCAGGACACAAGGTGCTCACGTCTAACCCTATCTGGACGACTGGTTAATCAGGGCTCCCACTCAATTAGCTGCTCTGTCATCCCTCAAACTAACCTTACACACTCTAATTTCATTGGGATTTCTCGTCAATTATGACAAATCCTACTTAGTCCCATCTCAAACCTTGTCGTTCATTGGGGCAGACTTGGACACCTTACAGGCAAAGGCTTTCCTGCCTGGACAACGAGCGCTGACTCATGTGTCTCTTGCTCACCAGCTGAAGTCTCAGCATTCTGCGACTGCATGCCAATTTCTCGTCCTCCTGGGACAAATGGCGTCCTCGGTCCATGTCACACCAATGGCCCGCTTGGCCATGAGACTCATGCACTGGACTCTGAGGTCTCAATGGACTCAAGCTATTCAGCCTCTGTCAGCCATTCTCCACATCACCGACTCACTCCGTCTGTCTCTCGCCTGGTGGAAAAATCAGACCAATCTCCTCCAGGGATTGCCCTTCCAGGTTCCAAATCCTCAAATCATTCTCACCACCGACGCTTCCAACCTTGGGTGTGGAGCCCATGTGGACAATCTGCAAACACAAGGATCTTGGTCTCCAGAGGAAGCCAAACACCAAATAAATTTCCTGGAGCTTCGAGCAATCAGATATGCTTTCAGGGCTTTTCAGGATCGCCTCTCAAATCAAGTCATCCTGACTCAGATGGACAACCAGGTGACCATGTGGTACATCAACAAACAGGGAGGGACGGGCTCCTACCTTCTGTGTCAGGAAGCTGCACAGATATGGGTGGAAGCTCTCTCCCATTCTATGTACCTCAGGGCCACCTACTTGCCGGGAGTGGACAATGTGCTGGCAGACAAGCTGAGTTGCGTCTTTCAACCGCACGAGTGGTCTCTCACCCCCTCGGTAGTGAACTCCATCTTCCAACAATGGGGATATCCTCAGATGGACCTCTTTGCGACTCCTCAAAACTGCAAAGTAGAGAACTACTGCTCTCTCATTCGCAGCAAACACTCTCAACCCAGAGACGCATTCTCCCTCTCATGGGCAACCGGTCTGCTCTATGCATTCCCTCCACTTCCTCTTCTCTCGAAAACTCTCGTGAAGTTACGTCAGGACAAGGGAACCATGATCCTGATAGCACCTCACTGGTCACGCCAAGCGTGGTTTCCAATACTTCAGGATCTCTCCATCCGCAGGCACATTCCCTTGGGAAAGGACCCGCTTCTGATCACTCAGAATGACGGGAGCCTATGCCATCCCAATCTTCATGCCTTATCCCTGATGGCATGGATGTTGAAAGGCTAATCCTTCAACCACTAAACCTTTCTGAACCAGTTTCCCGTGTCTTGATTGCTTCACGGAAGCCTTCCACGAGAAAATTGTATTCTTACAAATGGAAAAGGTTCACGTCATGGTGCTCGTTTCAGTCCCTTGACCCCTTTTCCTGTCCAATCCCGAAGTTTCTGGAATATCTCTGGCATCTATCTGAGTCAGGTCTAAAGACTTCTTCCATCAGAATGCATTTCAGTGTGGTAGCCGCCTTCCATAAAGGTGTCGGGGATGTCCCTATATCAGTACAACCCCTTGTAAAACGTTTTTTGAAGTGCTTGCTCCATATCAAGCCTCCACTACGTCCTCTGGCCCCTTCTTGGGACCTTAATCTGGTTTTGGGTCGGCTCATGAAACCACCATTTGAGCCTCTCCAATCCTGTGAACTTCGCTATCTCACATGGAAAGTGATTTTCCTTTTGGCTATTACTTCAGCTCGCAGAAGTAGTGAATTGCAGGCTCTAGTTACCTATCCACCTTACACTAAACGTCTGCAGGACTGGGCGGTACTCCCTACTCACCCTAAATTCTTACCTAAGGTAGTTTTGGATTTTCATCTTAATCAATCCATCATTCTACCTACCTTTTTTCCCAGGCCCCATGCCAACCCAGGAGAACAGGCTGTGCATACCCTTGACTGTAAACAGGCTCTAGCATTTTAGCTAGATCGTACAGCTGCCCACAGGGAGAGCACTCAATTGTTCATCTCTTTCCACCCTAACAAGTTAGGGAAGCCTGTGGGTAAGCAGACTCTCTCCTCCTGGTTGGCGGACTGCATATCCTTCTGCTATCAGCAAGTGGGCATTCCATTCCAAGACCGTGTTAAAGCACACTCTGTGAGAGAGCCTAGCCATAATACCCTCACCCTGGATAGGTATTTATATCTCTATGGGAGGTTTATGCAATGTTCTAGCTTGATGGACTCTCTACCTGGGTAACATCAAACTAGGTTGAGAGAACATTGCACAAATATCATCTTTGGGTGAGTGTCCTCACTCCGAGGGTCATCAAATCTTCACAAGAGAGCACTGTTCTGTTCGTACATCTCACTTTGAATGTCAAAGTGGCCCCTAACCCCCTACACTAATACCTAAACCTCACCTCCAATTACTAGGTGGGACTCCCACAGGGATATAAATACCTATCTAGGTTGAGGGTATTATGGCTACTCTCTCTCTCCTTCCCTCTCCCTCTCCCTCTCTCTCTCTCATCTGAGGTCACTGTAGCTAAAATCTGTGTTAAAGCCATGCAATAGGGCTTCGCAAAATGGTAAACCCACTCCTTCTCTTTTTTAGATTTGTATCGCACCGTACGAAGTTAATGTACGCATGCATTAAGGACTTATCGCATGCGTTAACTGCGCTTTCGCATGCGATAAACCCTTAATGCATGCGAAAAAGCCTTATAGCATTTTGATAAATGAGGGGATTAGCTGGTGGAAGATATCCTAAGGACAGTGAAAGGGAGTCAGTCTCTTATACTGAATTATGTAAAACATAGGTTTGTAGGTGATAGAAGAACATAGGAGGAAGAAAAGAAGAAGATGAAACCAGAGCTGTGGTTATCAAGGAAGAAATGAACAGATACAGAAAAGTGTATGTTGTGTTCCACGCCCGCAGCTGTCCGCGGGCGCACCCCCCTACTTGACGGCGACCCGCTGCGGCAAACACCGGGTGAGGAGTTCTGGTCCGGTGCCGCTGTTTCCCATGCGTCAGCGCTGGCCCCTGGGGTGTCCACACGGCTGGGAGCCGTTCCTGCTTCCCTTGCGCGGCAGCTACAGCTTCTCCACCACATCCGGAATCCAAGATGGCTGTCGCTATCATAGGCGCGAGGCCGCGCCTCCTCACTAGAATTAAAGGCACCTAAGCCCTTTAATTACCTACAGCTGCTTCCAATGATCCAGAGCAGAGGAAGTGTAAAAGGAGGCTTCCTCTGCTCATTCCTTGACTTGGCAACTTCCGTGGTTAGTCAGGTCTGCTTGCTTTGGTGAGTTCTTGTGCTTTGGATTCTTGTTCCTGGTTCGTCTTGGTGTTCCTGGTTCCTGACTTTGGATTGGCTAGCGGTGATTCCTGGTGTGTGACTTTGGATTGGCTAACGGTGATTCCTGGTATTGACTTCGGATTGGCAAGCGGTAATTCTCTGGTGTGTGACTTCGGACTGGCAAGTGGTGATACCTCGGTGTGTGACCTCGGACTGGTAAGCGACAACCCTCTGGCACTTGACCTCGGACTTCTTCTTGACCGTCGTCTCCAAGGGCCTGCCTAAGTCCCAGCGGCCCGGGTCCCTTTGGGCGCCTCCCAGGGGGAATGCGGGCTTCCAGGGGTGAAGCTCCAGTCAGCCCTTGCACCAAACTTCTTGACCTCTCAAAAGTCCACCTAGGTCCCAGCGGTCCGGGTCCCTACGGGCTCCTCCTGGGGGGACCGCGGACTTCCAGTGGCAAACACACACTTCCTTCCTTCGACCTCTCGACTCTTCGTCTGCCTCCACAGTTGCCTCTGTCTCCAGTGCTGAGGATCAGTTGGTCACGTCTTCTGTTCCTGCCTTGCCACCCGACGGGAGAACCTACGGATCTTCCTCCTAAGGTATTCCATCCTCCCGTCGGCCCAAGGGTTCACAAGCCTGAGCATAACAGTGTATACATAGTAACAGAGTGACACAAAGTCAGGCCTGAGCTAAGTGATATAAAATAAAGAAACAGAAAAAAAGAAACTCATACAAGTAAAGAAAAATGGTAATAAAGAAAGGAAAATAAAAAACACCAAGAAAGTAGCACAAGGATACATTAACAGCATTGGTACTTACCTTATTGAAGATCTTCATTGCAGTTCATAGTCACAACTGAAAAAGAAAAGTTGGCACACAATATCTATTCCTAGCAAAAGAAGCTAGGGATTAAGTGTTGATATTAAGTAACTATATTTTAAAATTAAACTGTAACAATACTTATCTGATAGTATAGATTTCCAGATCTGTTGCTAGATGATCTGATATAATTCAGTTTCTTAGTTGATATAGCAACACACTATGTTATCATATACTATAACACCTATATCTGTATTGCTGACTTTTATATAGGCACAATTCCATTTGATTTAACAACTAAACATATTTCATTATACATACAGAAACGTAAAGGTTTGTTCTTCTTATATTCTTGAGTAACTGTAAAGTGACATTTAAAGAAGCGTTGGGGCAGATTTTCAAAGGGTTACGCGCGTAACCCCCGAAAAGCTGCTCCAAGCTGCCCCTGCACACGCCGAGCCTATCTTGCATAGGCCTGGCAGCGCGCACAAGCCCTGGTACGCGCGTATGTCCCAGGCTTGCAAAAAAGGGCGGGGAGTGGGCGGTCCTGGGGTGGGGAGGGGGCGTGGCCTGAGCCTCCAGCCACAGCAGCCATTTGCCGCTGTGCCTGGGATCGCAGGCCGGCCGTTGGCCAGCCTGCGTAACTTCTTCGACAATGGTATGGGGGGGAGGGGTTTAGATAAGGCTGGGGGACGGGTTAGGTAAGGGAAGGGAGAGGAAGGTGCGGGGGGCAGAAGGAAAGTTCCCTCCGAGGCCGCTCCGAAGAGGGAACAGAGGCAGGCTGCACGGCTTGGCGCGCGCAAGTTGCACAATTGTGCACCCCCTTGCGTGCGCCGACCCTGGATTTTATAACATGTTATAAAATTGGGTGTAGATTTGTTAGCGCTGGGTTGCGCAAACAAATTTGCACCCGCACGCAGGTTTTTAAATCTGCCCCATTATTGATTAAACTTGCTGCCTACATGACTACACATTAAATTTTACTTTGGCTACGACAAGTCTTCACTGCATAGAGGTGTTGATTTACACCTTAATTTCTGTAAGGTAAAAAGTAATGGTTTTCTTTTCATTGACATACAATATATTGCGTTTGGGACATAGAGGTGGTTTGTTACAACATGCAACGTACGGCTTAAGGTAAATGGAGCTCCTACCTGTACATCTATATGATACCTATCCTCTGCTGGAAGTAGCACTGTAGTTGATACAGTATGCCCACTTAATGTGTGTTGCTAGTCTCTCCATATAGTAATTTTTATACTGGGGAAGCATGAAAGATGTTCCTGTATAGATTCTTCCTATACTTATGGCTAGATTGCTCTTACTTTGGCCCTTTGAAGAGCTAAGAGGATAATTGTACTAAAATCTCTTATGTATAGTGTCCATTTCAGTATAGACTGCATACCTTAATAACCAAAGGTATACACAGGCAGTGGTAAGGGTAGATGAGAGGAGGAAAAGAGATAACTGACAGACCTGCATGGTTAATTACATGCATGGTAGAGTGTAGGTGAGAGAGTGATTACAATAGACTGTCCTGAAAGAGACTTTACAAGGGGTGGAAATGGACCAAAGCAAGCATCAAATTAAAAAAAGACAGACACAGTAATGCAAACTATATAAAACTTTTGTAATTATATTACTAAATATAATAAAAACTGTTTAAAATATTTACAAAAATAATGGGAATGGGATGGAAAAAATAAGGATAAAACTATTTATATAAAAAAGCTCAGGAATCTTGGGAGGCCAGGTCTTGAATGGCCTAGGGGGCTGGAAGTTTGGCGGTGACTTCATTACCATGATCTCAAAAGCTGCTGTGAAGCCTTTTTGAGCTTGGGCAGTCACTCCACCAACTTACTGAGGTTGGCTCTGACCCTGCTAAGTTCCTCCCTCATCCTCTGCATTGCCAGGCCCATAGCTGCCTGAGACCCAGTTTTCTGGCCTGAAGTGGGTCCTCCAGCCACTGAGGTGGCCTCTGAAGCCAAGGGGTGCAGAGCTGAAACAGATATGAGGAACAGAGCGAAGTCATCACCTCCCTTGCCTAGCAATGGATGGGCAGCCTGAGGACCAGTGTTCTGAGGTTTCGGGGCTGAAAGGGGAGGAGGCCCTACTGGGAATGGAAGAGGGATAGGTGCTGCATTAGGTCTGGGGCTTCCTATAGTGGGGTTAGAGTAGCTGCTGTGCCACCATAGGGTCCACCACTGCTAGTAGTGATGGCAGTGGTGGCGATGGTGGCTGCTGTAGCAGCAGGAGGAGCCAGGAGCTTCATGTTCATCTTCTTCCTCATCCTCTGATAAAGAACTGGTGTTATCTGTGAACTGATAAAAAAGCCATCAGCTGGTATGCTCCAGGGTGTGCTGTGCTGCATCATACAATTAGAGGGCATGCTTTTCCGGGAATGGTGCAAGTGAAGGTAAGTGCCCCTAGTGGTGAGACATCCATGTCCTATATGGGGTGGCAAAGTCATAGATAGGTTCCTTGAGATAAGGTCTGGTAAACTGATAAGCATGGGGGTATCCTGCACAGTACAGCAGATACTGGCATACGTTTGCTGGGCAGACTGGGTGGATCATTTGGACCTTTTTTGCCATTATTTCTATGTCTTAGTACAAGATGCCTAGCTAGTGATTGTGGCTTGAAGGTGGGCCCAGTGTCTGGGTGATTTGTGTTGGGGTTTGCCCTAGATAGCAAGCCATCAAGTACTAGGATGCAACCACTAGTCTACGGATGTTTGTTGAATGGGAAGCATATTTTCCCTGGTAAGAGTTTAAGGAGTTGAATTTAATACTAGTCCTGTGAGTGCATAATAGGTACTGCTTCATGACAATTCTGCCTGTGACCCAGAGAATAGGCAATGATGAATTAACAATGCATGAAGGTTTCTAGAAAATGTACACAGAGACAGGGTGTTATTCTTGTAGAGTGGTAGGGCAATAGTGGGATCAATGATAGAAGTAATAAATTTACAAAAATTGTTCACATCTCTCTGATGACCTCCATGCCAGACACACAGCTGGTCCAGCCATTCCCTTTCTTTTAGTCTCAGCTCACAGGCCTTCTTTGCGAGGTCCTCAGTATATACAGAGAAATAGTAATACAAAGCAGTTAATTCAATGTAGTCAAATTAGTGGTCTCAAGGAAGATATGTTTAAATTTGCTCATTTGATTCCTTGAGTCTGTTTGATGGCTCTTTGTTTTCCCTGCAGGCAGTTATTTGCGGTGTCTGGCCACATGCTCAAAAATAAAAACAAGGCAGGAATAATCCCTGAACAGGCAAGGTACCCTGTTTGAGGAGTGATTTATCAGCAATGTAGTGTTTTGGCCAATCCTGTTCAGGTGCATTATGCTTTCAAAGGCATGACTCAGGGACAACAGATCCCAGTTTCGGGATGCTAGTTTACAAGTAAGACTCGCCCAATTGTCTCCATTCTGGAACAGAGACACTGGTCAGCTGTGTTGTAGGGACTAACAACAAAACCAGAATCATGTCCCTGAGGATATTTCCCTTACTTGTACTTTTACTATATTTTAGACCTTTGTCTATCGTTGTTCTTTTTTTCCCCTATCTTTCATTAAAGTCAGGCCTAACATTTGCTACACATTAATGAAATACAAAATATTTTCAGCATCCACATATTCCAATTGCTTCATATCCTACCATAAGCCCACCATGGCCATCCATTGGCCCCCTCTATCCAACCATCCCTCAATCCACACCCGCAACTCACTATTGGCCCACCAATTGCCCCCACTAACCCAACCCTAATACCTTCTATCCACACCCCATCCCATAATTGCCCCATCAATTTCCTCTTAAACCTCCCTACCCACACTCCTACATCCTTTTCCTACCACCTCCTAACTCCACCCGTCTTCCTAGTTTCCACACTGTATTTACCCCTTGAGGGGAGGAAGCCAGGTGATTATAACAGACCTGCAGGCCCCACCAGACCTTCCTGTTCATGTATTATTTTCTGAGAATTCCCGCTGGATGGGAAAGAGTATGCCTCATCCTTCATCACCAGTGATGCCTTTATTATGGATGACCCTGGTGATAAAATTAGGCTGCCTTACTAGGGGGCAGGACCCCCGAAGAACTGGAAGTCCATTCAAGTTGCAGAAAGCCATATGCGCAAATGATCATCATTCACGCAAATATATGCACAGATGAATTCACCCACAAACATTTGTGGGAATAACTATTGTACGTGTACATATCTTTTCTTTTGATTATGATTGTATTGTATAATCTGCGCAGATATATGCGCACAGATTATAAAATACGAGCATACTTCTGCATGGCTCAATCTGAGGTAGATCTTAAAAACATACGCGCACGCGTACTTTTGTTCGCGCCACTGGCACGAACAAAAGTACACCGGATTTTGTAAGATACGCGCGTAGCCGCGCATATCTTATAAAATCCGGGGTCAGCGTGCGCAAGGCTGCGCAAAATCGGCAGCCTGCACGCGCCAAGCCGCGCAGCCTGCCTCCGTTCCCTCCGAGGCCGCTCCGAAATCGGAGCGGCCTTGGAAGGAACTTTCCTTCCGCGTCCCCCCACCTTCTCCTCCCTTCCCCTATCTACCCCACCCCCCAGCCCTACCTAAATCCCCCCCCCCACCTTTGTTGGGCAAGTTACACCTGCTTGAAGCTGGCGTAACTTGCGCGTGCTGCCTCGGCATCCCCCGGCACAGGCCGCAGTGCCGGGGGACTCGGGACCGCCCTCCCAACCCGCCCCCGAACCTTCACCACGCCCCCGGACCTGCCCTGGACCACCCTCTGACCCCGGACATGACTCCTCCTGCCCCTTTTACGAAGCCCCGGGACTTACGCGTGCGCCGGTGGCCTATGCAAAATAGGCGTGCCGGCGAGCATGCAGGGTTTTTAAAATCTAGCCCTATATGCCTATATATGGGGCCACACGGAAATTTTTGAAAGTGATCCTCCCTGTTAGGAATGTACAGCTCAAGTACTCAAAGGCCATAAAGAGTTCTTAAGAACATAAGAAATTGCCATGCTGGGTCAGACCAAGGTCCATCAAGCCCAGCATCCTGTTTCCACAGAGGCCAAACCAGGCCACAAGAACCTGGCAATTACCCAAACACTAAGAAGATCCCCTGCTACTGATGCAATTAATAGCAGTGGCTATTCCCTAAGTAAACTTGATTAATAGCCGTTAATGGACTTCTCTTCCAAGAACTTATCCAAACATTTTTTGAACCCAGCTTCATTAACTGCACTAACCACATCCTCTGGCAACAAATTCCAGAGCTTTATTGTGCGTTGAGTGAAAAAGAATTTTCTCCGATTAGTCTTAAATGCGCTATTTGCTAACTTCATGGAATGCCCCCTAGTCCTTCTATTATTCATAAGAACATAAGAACATAAGAAAATGCCATACTGGGTCAGGCCAAGGGTCCATCAAGCCCAGCATCCTGTTTCCAACAGTGGCCAATCCAGGCCATAAGAACCTGGCAAGTACCCAAAAACTAAGTCTATTCCATGTAACCATTGCTAATGGCAGTGGCTATTCTCTAAGTGAACTTAATAGCAGGTAATAGACTTCTCCTCCAAGAACTTATCCAATCCTTTTTTAAACACAGCTATACTAACTGCACGAACCACATTCTCTGGCAACAAATTCCAGAGTTTAATTGTGCGTTGAGTAAAAAAGAACTTTCTCCGATTAGTTTTAAATGTGCCCCATGCTAACTTCATGGAGTGCCCCCTAGTCTTTCTACTATCCGAAAGAGTAAATAACCGATTCACATCTACCCGTTCTAGACCTCTCATGATTTTAAACACCTCTATCATATCCCCCCTCAGTCGTCTCTTCTCCAAGCTGAAAAGTCCTAACCTCTTTAGTCTTTCCTCATAGGGGAGTTGTTCCATTCCCCTTATCATTTTGGTAGCCCTTCTCTCTACCTTCTCCATCGCAATTATATCTTTTTTGAGATGCGGTGACCAGAATTGTACACAGTATTCAAGGTGCGGTCTCACCATGGAGCGATATAGAGGCATTATGACATTTTCTGTTTTATTAATTATTCCCTTCCTAATAATTCCTAACATTCTGTTTGCTTTTTTGACTGCTGCAGCACACTGAGCCGACGATTTTAAAGTATTATCCACTATGATGCCTAGATCTTTTTCCTGGGTGGTAGCTCCTAATATGGAACCTAACATTGTGTAACTACAGCAAGGGTTATTTTTCCCTATATGCAACACCTTGCACTTGTCCACATTAAATTTCATCTGCCATTTGGATGCCCAATCTTCCAGTCTTGCAAGTTCCTTCTGTAATGTATCACAATCCACTTGTGATTTAACTACTCTGAATAATTTTGTATCGTACGCAAATTTGATAACCTCACTCGTCATATTCCTTTCCAGATAATTTATATATATATTGAAAAGCACCAGTCCAAGTACAGATCCCTGAGGCACTTTACTGTTTACTCTTTTCTACTGAGAAAATTGACCATTTAATCCTATTCTCTCTTTCCTGTCTTTTAACCAGTTTGTAATCCATGAAAGGACATCGCCTCCTATCCCATGACTTTTTAGTTTTCTTAGAAGCCTCTCATGAGGGACTTTGTCAAATGCGTACTGAAAATCCAAATACACTACATCTACCAGTTCACCTTTATCCACATGTTCATTAACCCCTTCAAAAAAATGAAGCAGATTTGTTAAGCAAGATTTCCCTTGGGTAAATCCATCTTGACTGTGTTCCATTAAACCATGTCTTTCTATATACTCTACGATTTTGATCTTGAGAATAGTTTCCACTATTTTTCACGGCACTGAAGTCAGGCTCACTGGTCTATAGTTACCCGGATCGCCCCTGGAGCCTTTTTTAAATATTGGGGTTACATTGGCCACCCTCCAGTCTTCAGGTACAATGGATGATTTTAATGATAGATTACAAATTTTAACTAATAGATCAGAAATTTCATTTCTGAGTTCCTTCAGTACCCTAGGATGCATACCATCCGGTCCAGGTGATTTGCTACTCTTTACTTTGTCAATCTGGCCTACTACATCTTCCAGGTTCATAGTGATTTCGTTCAGTTTGTCTGACTCATCACCCCTGAAAACCATCTCCGGAACTGGTATCTCCCCAACATCCTCATTAGTAAACACGGAAGCAAAGAATTAATTTAGTCTTTCTGCAATGGCCTTATCTTCCATAAGAGCCCCTTTAACCCCTTGGTCATCTAATGGTCCAGCTGACTCCCTCACAGGTTTCTTGCTTCGGATATATTTTTAAAGGTTTTTATTATGAATTTTTGCCTCTATGGGCAACTTCATTTCTTGATTTCAGGACAGCTACAATGAATATTTATAAGGTGTATATCTGCATACATTTGGTCTGAGAAGTTAAATTGCATATTTTTAGTTTATGTTGGAAATCAGACTTGTGCCTTTCAAGGAATGGAGTTGTCAATGCTGCACAAAGTTTTTGAATGACATGATTATAGGCCAGGGGTGGCTTCTTTTGAGTGGTTTGTACAAAGAACATTTTTTGCTTTGTTTTATTTACGTTTCATTTAAATTGCCAAGTATTACATGTGACCTACTTCTTGCTGGGTGATGAAATGATTTGACATTTTATTTCTCTTAACTTTTTTCCAGGACGAATTAAGTGTCATTGTGTTAGCAAATTACTGTTCATTTCCCTGAGTGCTTAGAATTTTAATATTCTTCCAAAATGAATTTAATATGGTAATTGATTATAGGATCTTAAAGATTATAAATTATAAAAGTCTATATTGTGATTTATTACCACATAAAAAATCTGTAATTCATTCATATTTGAATTTTGAAAGTAATATTGTCATATTTTTATTCTTTAATAAAAGTGTTTATGTAAAAAAAAAGAAAGATTACAGATAAATGTTGCTGTCCAGTTACTCAATTCTCATTAATCTTCGGTCCCCACAATGAGACAGTGTGAGGTGGATGAGATTAATCAGTGAATGGTAAAATGGTTTGAAATGTTAACACTGTTATTGCTTAGAAGTATCAAACTTGTGCTGATCAGACCATTTTTCTTTGTGCTGCCACATGCACAATAAATGTTATATATTTTTCTTGTGCAATAAATGTTTTTAAGGGATATTTACAGTGGTGTGCAAGCCACTGGCAAGTGTCAGAGCGAGTTTATTCTGATGGAGAAGACTTTTGCTGCAAATTTTGGCACAAACATCCTTCTCCCCCTCCCCGCACACATACATGCATCTCTAGTTTGCAGCACCAAAGTTTATTAAAAAAAAAAAAAAAATTACAAACAAGGTAAAGAAGCCTCCCAGGAAGACAGCCTCAACATTTTATTCAATCTTGCAGACATCTTCAGGCAAGAAATGAGCCTCTTTCTCTGTTACATCTATGCAGCATATAATTGCATTAGAAAGCAGCCAAAGAAAAAATAAAAGAGCTGAAAAGCCAAGTTTCTCATTTCTTACTTATATCGCTCAAGTGAAGCTAGATTCAAGCTGTCAAGAAAATGAGACATTGTTTTATATTTTATTATTTTTTTTATTAAATACAATTTTCATAGTCTTGCTATTGAAGTCTTCATCTCTTCTATCTCATTCGTCTCCTTTCAGCCTCCTCCGCCATGAGTATTTTAAAGAATTACTTAACACTTGCATTTATCACTACAAGATATTATAGTTTTGGGCTGAATTTCTTGCTTACATATTAGGGAATGGAATGTATATTTTTTTTGCCTTAAATAGGAAATTGTGTATATATGTTTACATCTTACGTCTCAGACATACTTAATCAGTGTTTTGACAGGATCTGAACAGCCACAATTTGAAAATGTAGCTTAATAGAATTTCAGTAGTTTTCGCTGTTGAAGGAATTAGGTAGTTTGTGTGCACTTTAACTTGATAACATCAACAGGTTCTCTGGGCATTTATACTTTTATACTGCATAATTATAACAGATGCAACTAAAGAACTGCACAGTGTGGGTAGTTATAAATAATATTTCTCAGTGGCTAGCAACACCAAAGAGCTTATTATCCTGTTGCTTCTGTCAGAGCATTGTGACATGCCTCTCTTTGCCATTCTGCTGTTAACAAGCTGCACTGTAACCTCCTGCTTCTGCTCTTTCTGCACCATGTAAACTACTACTGGTTTCAAATGCACTCCAGTCTGTAGCTTTTTGATAAAAAGGGAACTGGTCTTTCCAGAAATCTTACTTTTTTTGCAGTTGAACACATCAATTCATGGCAATACCCAAACAGCAGTGGAACTGCATCAGGCATCCAAGAAAGCATTGGGGATAACCTGTGTGGCATGATAGCTGCAACCTTAAACAGCAGTAGTGCAACAACATCAGGCTTCCAAGAAGCCTGTGGTGACCTGAATGGAAGAGCCATCGCTAAAACCCAAACATCATTAAAGATGGGGAGGCCAGATTTTTTTTTTTTTATGATAGCCTCACTAACCTTGGTAGCTGTGGGGATTATTACAGATTTCATAATAACATAGTAACAGTATTGTTAGCAGACAAAGACCAAATGATCCATCCCGTCTGCCCAGAAAGCTTCCCATGGCAGCAACTGCCACTCCTTGCAGGTTACCCCCAAATATCTACCAAGTGCTAGAGATGTGAATCGTGTCCTCGATCGTCTTAACGATCGATTTCGGCTGGGAGGGGGAGGGAATCGTATTGTTGCCGTTTGGGTGTTTGAAATATCGTGAAAATCGTGAAAATCGTGAGCCGGCACACTAAAACCCCCTAAAAACCCACCCCCGACCCTTTAAATTAAATCCCCCCCCCCCCCCAAACCCCCCCAAATGCCTTAAATTACCTGGGGGTCCAGCGGTGGTCCGGAACGGCAGCGGTCTGGAACAGCCTCCTGCAATTGAATTGTGTTGTCTTCAGCCAGCGCCATTTTTCAAAATGGCGGCGCAAAATGGCGGCGGCCATAGACCAACACGATTCGACTGCAGGAGGTCGTTCCGGACCCCCGCTGGACTTTTGGCAAGTCTTGGGGTCAGGAGGCCCCCCCAAGCTGGCCAAAAGTCCCTGGGGGTCCAGCGGGGGTCCGGAAAACGATCTCCTGCCGCGAATCGTTTTCCGTACAGAAAATGGCGCCGGCAGGAGATCGACTGCAGGAGGTCGTTCAGCGGGGGTCCGGAACGACCTCCTGCAGTCGAATCGTGTTGGTCTATGGCCGCCGCCATTTTGAAAAATGGCGCCGGCTGAAGACAACACAATTCAATTGCAGGAGGCCGTTCCGGACCGCTGCCGTTCCGGACCGCCGCTGGACCCCCAGGTAATTTAAGGCATTTGGGGGGGGGGGGTTCGGGAGGGTGGGGGATTTAATTTAAGGGTCGGGGGTGGGTTTTAGGGGGTTTTAGTGTGCCGGTTTTCCTGCCCTCCCCCTTCCCCCGATTTACGATTTTTTGACGATAAATCGGGGGAATTGGTATTGTATCGTGGCCCTAAAGATTTTTGACGATTTAAAATATATCGGACGATATTTTAAATCGTCAAAAAATGATTCACATCCCTACCAAGTGCCACTTCATGCAGGTTACCCCTATGCCTTATGTTAAGGATAGTAATACTTAAAAGCAAAACCAAGCAACTGCAAAACCCATAACAAAATTACTGCAACATTTTTAAGTGGTCAACAGCCTTTCTGATAATTCAGACGATGGTGCTTGAATGTTCTTTGCTTTTGGAATTGGTCATAGAATCTTTATCCCCAATGTCAACGTATCAGTTCTCCAGGCCATAAAAGTCAGGGCCCAGCATTAGCTATCTTCAGAAACCAATACCATTTTTCCCCTGCGTCAAAGCGGAGAGTGATGTTGCAAATGTGTCAAAATTATCAAGGCTGATTGATCAAGGGTAGTAATCCCCCATGTCTTCTGGTTAAGGGTAATAACTGCCACTCCTTGCGGGTTACCCCCATGCACCCTATTCTTCATTATCATCCTCAAGCCTTTAGGGATCCACAGTTTTTATCCCATGCCCTTTTGAATTTATTTATTGCTTAAGCCACACCACCTCTTCCAGAAGAACATTGCAGGCATCCACTACCCTTTCCGATAAAATATTTCCTTATGTTGGTTCTGAGTCTTCTCCCCTGGATTTTCATTTCATGACCCCTAGTTTTACTGTTTCCTTTCCAATAGAAAAGGTTCAAAGTTTGTGCATCATTAAATCCTTTCAGGTATCTGAAGGTCTGTATCATATCTCCCCTGCACCTCCCCTCTTCCAGGGTGTACAAATTCAGATCCTTCACCTTCTCCTCAATAAGTCTTCCGATATCAGACCCCACACCATTTTGGTCACCCTTCTTGGGATCGTCTCCATCCTGTCTCTATCTTTTTTGAGATATGGGCTCTAGTACTGAATACAGTTCTCCAGGTGAGGCCTCACCAAGGACCTGTACAAGGGCATCACTACCTTGTACAGGGGGACCTGGATGTTGTCTTTCAAAAAATTATTATTAATTTCAAATTATAAATCAAGGCAACCTTGATATACAGAAAAGCAGAGCAAAACAGTGGATAATCAAAAACAAAAAATCATTACACAAAGCAGAGCCGTAGCCAGGCAACATGGCGCCTAAGGCCAAGTGAAAAACTGCTTCCTCACCCATTATAACACCATGAGTTGGGAAACTTTGTTAAATGTTTGAACAGCAATGCTTACGGCCAGTACAAGGGTATTAGGCACCCTAGGAAAACCTTACAGCCTTGAACCCCCCACCCCATCATATCTTCCTTGCACACAATTAAAAATTATGCATTTATAATAACAGATTTTACATGAAAAAGGACATTCAAAGCATAGTCTTCTGAGGTAAAAATATCACTTACAATATTTTATTTACATGCACTGTTTTGGTGCCACCAGAAAACCCTGCAAAAAAGCAAGAAACACTTGGAATTCATATGTATTAGGCTTACTATAATGCATTTTGAGCATGGGCATGACCCTCAGAGAGCCAGACAAAAACCCCAGAATTACAATGCAATAAATTTTCTTTATCAAAACAACACTAACAGCCAGCACTCAACCAATAGCAACTCTACCTATGAAAGTTAACACTGCAAATATTACACCAGGCCTAAAACACCAATATACCCCCTATTAGGAAAACAGAACAAGTCAAGCTGTTATAGATCTCTACATACACACGATTGGAATACCTTACTCAGTCACACTGCAAACTCCCCCCCCCACCCACAGACTTTCAAATACAGAATAAAGAGACCATAAAATATAAATAGAAATGTACAGGCAAAAACTGAACTGGAAACCGCAAGAAGCCAAATTCTATGGGACAGATTTTAAAAGCCCTGCGCGCATAAATCCAGCTGGATTTACGCACGCAGGGAACTATGTTGCATAGGCCGCCGGCGCGCGCAAGTCCCGGAGCTTTGCTTGGGGCGTGTCGGGGGCGGCACGGCATTTGGGGGCATTCTGAGGGCGGGGCCAGGTGTGGTGCTGGCCCGGGGGCATTCCAGGGGCATGGCTGAGGCCTCCAAACCAGTCCCCGGGCCATGGGGTGCCGGCAACCCGCCGGCATGCGCAAGTCACACCTGTCTCGGGCGGGCGAAACTTTCTGAACAAAGGTAAAGCGGGATTTAGTTAGGGCTGGGGGGTGGGTTAGGTAGGGGAAGGTGGGGGGGGGGGGGGGCCGGAAAAAAGTTCCCTCCGAGGCCACTCCAATTTCGGAGCGGCCTCGGAGGGAATGGAGGCAGGCTGCTCGGCTCGGCGCACGCAGGTTGCACAATTGTGCACCCCCCTGCGTGCGCCAACCCTGGATTTTATAATATGCGCGTGGTAGCGCGCGCATGTTATAAAATCGGGCATAGATTTGTTCGTGCCAGGTTGCGCGAACAAATCTACACCTGCGCATAACTTTAAAAATCTACCCCATATGAACTGCAACAATGAAAAAACAGAACCATTACCATTTCTCATAAAACAAAACTAGTAAAACCATACTAATAAAAAGAATATTTCAAAACTAATGAATAGAATAGCATTCAATAATTAAAAACTCACATAAAAATTTTCCAAACATCAATAAAATATTTCAAATAACACATCAAATAACACCCAATAATTAGAACTAATAAGGATTTAAAAAATTGTCCGTTATCCATATCTGGGAACTTTTGATTTCCAGAGACCCTAAAATTGTCATGGATTAGCAAGCAGAGAAGAAGTGGGGTCAATCTCCCACACACATGCTCGCTCTCTCTCCCACATGAATAGACACACGCTTTCTTTCACTGTCAATCTCCCACACACATGCTCTCTCTTTCCCCCACACACATACACACCTGCTGTCTCTCTCACTCTCCCACACACATGCTCCCATACAGTCTTGCTCCCCTTCCCCCCCTTCCCCGCACTCCCCAGCACTCTTGGTTCCCTCTCCTTTCCAAAGCACTCCACTCCCCAGGCTCCCCACCCAGACTCCCCACTCCCCAGCAGTCTTGCTTTCCAGATGCCTCTCCCATCCCAGAAACCACACTCCCCAGTAGCCTTGCTCAACAGGCCCTCACCTCCCAGACCTCTAATTCCCAGCAGTCTTGCTCCCCAGCTTCCTTTCCCCTCCCAGCCCCCCTACTCCCTAGAAATCTTGTTCCCCAGTCCCCAGCAATCTTGTTCCCCTTTCACCCCTCACTGCAGATGGCAGGTGCATTATTTCCTTAATGCTGCTCATCGTAATCCCCTCATTCACCCCCCCCCCCCCCGGTTCTGAAGAATGGAAGGATCATGGTCTTGTAGCGTGGGCTGCTTCTTCCCTCCCGGCTGATGTCATCAGGTGGAGGAAGCAGCCCGCGTTGCAAGGCCACGATCTTTCCATTTTTCAGGAGCAGGGAAGTGAATGAGGCGATCGCGGTTGCACCCCGTGGAGGTGAGCTGCATTCAGGACATCATTCATCGCCCCACTGCCACCAATGAGGCTTCTTCCGTTTTTAGCTGCATCCCCATTCTGATGCCTATGAGTCGAAAAGCAGCGTGGCACCACCAGAATCATCAGCGTGGCCAGTGGGCCACGCTGCTTTTCTACTTACTGAAGCCCCTCATGGTGGCGGCACTATGGCGCCTTTTGGTAGTGGTGCCTATGGCAGTGGCCATGTTACGGCTCTGACACAAAGAAAAACATTTCCATTATTAAGCCCACAATAGGAGAGAAAAATAATAAAAGAAAAGTAAGAAACATAAAAAATAAAATATACTTTCTATTTCTGTTTCACATCCTACTGAGTAGATTATCTATGGAGGAATCCTACTTTGAAGAAAATTCTCTAATAGAGCAGGATCAAAGAACACACATCTGTTTCCATTTAGGTTAACAAAGCATTTTTGCAAGGAAATTTCAGAAGAAATGTAGCACCAAGCTCCAAAACTTTATGATTTTTAGCAAAAAACAACTTTCTTTTAAGTTGTCTCCCTGGTCACATCAGGGAAGACAGCCACTTTACTACCTATAAAGGAAATCTCTCTAGCCGGAAAAAATAATCTTTGTGAGTCTGCTTATCTGATTCATAAAGAAAAGTAACCAATAAAGTAGCACTTTCTACTATTTCTGACTGGGAATGCTCTAGGAAATAAGTCAAGTTAAATCTCTCCTGCATAGAGCCTTCAGCCTCACCTGTATTATTAGATGGGGCTGTTCTAATCCTTTCTGGTAGATAATACACATTGATAACCTTTGGAATAGCTTCTTTAGATAATTTCAAATGCTCCAGAAAAAATTTCTAAAGGAGAGAATACATCACATTTGGAAAGGTTTAAAAATCTAAGATTCAACCTCTCTAATTTATACTGTATTGACTGGTTATCTTTCATAAGAGCAACATTATTTTCATACATTGATTGGTAATTCTTTTTAAGGTTCTCTGTCTCTTTATTATGATTATTAATCAACCCAATATATTCTTGTACTTGGTTGGAAACTCCAACCGGAGAGTTCAAAACAGTCAATTTTAGAAGAAACTGATTTCTCCAAGTAAGAAATTGCTACCCAGAGTGTTTCCAGGGTGACTTCTACAGGCCTTTCTAACTCCTTGTGGATTCCTTCAAGTCTCAAGTTATATTCTGAGATTGAACCAAGAGCAGTTCCTTCCCCATTTGATGGAGAAACCCAAATGGCAATTTCAGCCTGACCTGATTCTCTGAGAGGTGCTATTCAACAGCAAAGATGAGGCATGCAGAGGAGTCAAACCTCCAGGGCTGAAGGAGACAAAGCTCTCGCCCTAAATTCAGATTGTCTTGGCACATTTTGTGTGACAAAATTAAAAGCTTCCCAAGTCACTTGGGTGAAGGGAGAAGAGATGCTAGGCTCAGATGGGAAAGGTCTTAACATTACCTTTATGTTTCTTCCATATGATGTTTGGTTGCTTCAAAGAAATAAGAGGACAAACCAAAAAAAAATGCTCAGAAGAGCGCGCGGCTTCAGCATGCTGGATTGTGATGCACAGTCAAGTTGGAATCTTTTTATAGCAAAGACTCACCTCGATGACATCACTCGCTGTGGCAGAAACCTCCAAAGCTCTGGGGCAGCCGATATCAGGGGCCTCAGTTCTCTCTCTCCCAGAGAGTCGCTGGGTTTGAATCTTTTTATAATGATGGCTCACCCAGATGATGTCACTCGCTGTGGAGGGAACCTCCAAGCTCTGGGGCAGCTGACGTCACGGGTCTCAGTGCTTTCTCTTCCAGAGTGCTGCTGGGTTGAAATCTTTTTATAGTAAGGGCTCACCCAGATGATGTCACTCGCTGTAGTGGGAACCTCCAAGCTCTGCAACAGCCACCATCAGGGGCCTCAGTCCTCTCCCAGTGTGCCGCCGGGTTGGAATCTTTTTATAGTGAGGGCTCACCCGGATGATGTCACTTGCTGTGGCAGGAACTATGGGTGTTGTCTGAAGTATTGATTTTGAAAGAAGCAAAGTTGAAGATGGCAAGGCTTGACATGACCTATTAGCAGAGATGGTGAAGCCAGGACTATTGCAGATTTTGGGCATGGATGGATAAGATATGAAAAGGGGGGAAAGGGTGAAGAGATCAGGTAAAAGACATGGGGGAGTGTGGAGTTAGTGTTGGGTTACATATGGGAATGTATATGTGCACTAATCAAAGTTCGCGAATCTCAACTGGACAGACTATTTGGACCATTCTGATCTTTTATCTACTATCATTTACTTTGTTTCTTTGCTACTATGATCAATTTTGTTCATATTATTCACAATTCACTGACCTATTTTCCCTTTTATTTTAATAATTATCTTGAATGCAAAGCTAAAGCTAAGGCTTAGGTTTCTTTCTGTTAGGGTACCTCAGACTTCATGACTATTGGTTATGTTTATTGGTCTACTGTAACTTGCTTTGAGTAGAAGTAAAGCATGTCATAAACTATTTTTTATGATAATAGTAATAGGTTGACCAAACTATCAAATAAGAACCAGGAACAACAGAAGATCTTGTCAGAAAAGGACCACTTAATCCAGCTGATCTGCCTATTTGTACATGCCTACTATACCATCACATATCTTAATTGATTTATGTGACCTTTTACTTTCTTTTGCCACAATGGTTCCTTTATATCTGTCCCTTGCATGCTTGAATTCTGCCACTATTTTGGTTCCTATAACCTTCACTGTTAAGTCTGTTCCAGGTGTCCACCACCCTTAGTGGAAAAAGTAATGTTCTCACATTCCTTTTCAGTTTTCCTCTCTTCAGTTTCATATGATGATCACTTGTCCCTGAGCTTTTCATTCGATAGAAAATGCTTCTTTCTGGTACTTTATTAAAGCCCCCTAGATTTGACTGTTTGTATCATATCTTGCCTACTTTCTTCTAGAGGAGGAGTCCCCAACCTACGGCTTGTGGGCCATATCCAGCTTGTGGCTGAATTTTATCCAGCTTGTGGTGGCAGGTTGAGGAGCAAGTTGCATCCAGCTCTCAGCAACAGGAGGAAATGCTGTAGGAGTGCCTTCAGCTAGAGCGGCCTGCTTTGATATAGACTTAACCTGTACCAGCACCTTCAGCAAGTGCAAAAAATTGCAGAGTGGCATGTCCTCTTGTTGCTGGTCTCGTGATGCATGAGCTCAGCAGCGAGAAGAAGGGCGATCCGCCATTTAATCTCATGCTGAATGTGCTGGTATGTACAGTCTGTATTGGAGTGGGGGAAAATGCTGCCAGAGTTTCTAATGACCTGCCGGCAGCAAAGGATCAGTGCAGCGGCACCACAAATATGGAAGGGCTGGCAGATTCCTAACCCCCCCCCCCCTCCGCTGCCCTTCCAACAGATGAGGACCAATGCTGAAGTACCAGCAGGGTTCCCAACCACATCCACCTCCAGCAGAAAAGGAAGACGCTTGGATAAGAGGAGAGGTGGGTGGGTGGCAGGGAGAGGAGGGAAAGGTAGTGTGAGTAAGAGGAGCAGAGAGGGGTGACAGAAAGGGGGGTGCAAGGGAGTAAAAAGAGGGGAGGGGGAGAGACAAAAATAGGGAAAAGGATGAGAAAGGAGAGGAGAAATAGAGAGAGCAAGAGTACATACCACCCTTCCATTCACCCTGCCCTCAGTTCCCCAGGGGACAGATGCAGATTCTGGGAGGCAGGTGATAGGGTTCCTGTGGGTGTGGCAGGACTGCTAATAGGTTATGATATCAGTAAGACTATTTCTAGCTGCCATGCCTCCAGAGTCCTTTTATGTGGAAGGGATGGTCTGGGGTGGGGGATAGGTCAAGCCACTGGGCCACCAGAGCCATTTTTTTCCAAAAAAGGGTGAGTCCTGGGAGGCTTCCGTTGGCGGTGGGGTCCCGATCTCCCCAGGCCGTATTTTCTTGTGAAGGGACAGGGCTTTACCATACCTTTAAAGAGTGTATTATACAATTTACAACAGCAGGCTGCCTGCAAGGGTGGTGGGAGGGGATGGGACGGGACGGGGGCTCTAAGCAAAGGCTTAGAGCCCCCGTCCACAGTCCACCATTGCATGTTTTTTGTGGGGGCTTTCAGTGCCGCTGTATTTTTCCCCATAGGAAGCTTCTGTGGGCCGAGGTGTTTTCCTGCGGGGAAAGATAGACTGGGAGATGAATATTCAAAAGCCATTTAGAAGGATAATTGAAACATTATCTGTCTAAGGGCTGGATTTTCCATTCTCGCAGCGGTAATGGGGGGGGGGCGGGCAGGCCTGCGAAAGCCGGCAGCGATCGCACCACCGCAGTGTTATTGCTGCCTGCTTTCGCACCCAATAGCGCCACCGGCGACGATAACGGTCCTTACCTTATCGCCGCCAGCGAAGATAACACCGTGTCCGCCTCCTCCCAGGCCCGACTCCTCCCCTCTCCACCCCGACTCCGCTCCTGGCAAGCTTTCACACGCGAAAAGGGACTTTTTGCGTGTGATAGGCTTAGAAAATGACCCCCTAAATGACTAGTCATTAATTACACAAATCTTAGAGAGCCAAAAATGTATATATAAAACATACAAAGTTTATTGAAAATCCCACACATATATACCTATATAGACATTAAAACTAAGCTAGCACACTCACTCATTCATATCCACAAATTAAAAAATATGTCTTTTTGAGATACAAAAAAGTACAGATGTACATTGTTATTACAAATTAATTTCACAACTGCCCATGATTTATCATAATTGTAAAATTGCATATATTATATATTGCCACGATTAAGTAGAGTCATTTGTTCAATGTATCCTGTGTCCGACAAAAGAAGATACAAGATCTCTTCGTTTCACCCCTGACATTCGGGGCTTCCTCAGGGACTGATATTGTTCAATTCTTTTAGATATGCTTTCACACTAAGCATATAAAATCTTATTCTATGTATCACCTCAGAACTTCCTTCACGGCTCATGCAATACAGCGTTCATTTCTAAGTAATAAACTCATCTTCCAGGCGTCCATATTACACGGCGTTCCCCTTAACCGTTAAAATGCCTATCAGCTCTCACTTCTTTACAAGTCTTTTAGGGAACCTGCCGACTTGCAGTCTCAAAGAAACATATTGTCTAACCGGAAGTGACGATATCACGTCACCACCCGCTGAAATGTCATTTCAGCGGGTGGTGACGTGGTGGTGGTGACGTGATGGTGGTGGTGACGTGGTGGTGACGTGATGGTGGTGGTGACGTGGTGGTGGTGACGTGATATCACGTGATATCACGTGATATCACGTGATATCACGTCACCACCCACTGAAATGTCATTTCAGCGGGTGGTGACGTGATATCGTCACTTCCGGTTAGACAATATGTTTCTTTGAGACTGCAAGTCGGCAGGTTCCCTAAAAGACTTGTAAAGAAGTGAGAGCTGATAGACATTTTAACGGTTAAGGGGAACGCCGTGTAATATGGACGCCTGGAAGATGAGTTTATTACTTAGAAATGAACGCTGTGTTGCCTATCACACGCGAAATTAGTGTGATTTTATATGCTTAGTGTGAAAGCATATCTAAAAGAATTGAACAATATCAGTCCCTGAGGAAGCCCCGAATGTCAGGGGTGAAACGAAGAGATCTTGTATCTTCTTTTGTCGGACACAGGATACATTGAACAAATGACTCTACTTAATCGTGGCAATATATAATATATGCAATTTTACAATTATGATAAATCATGGGCATTTGTGAAATTAATTTGTAATAACAATGTACATCTGTACTTTTTTGTATCTCAAAAAGACATATTTTTTAATTTGTGGATATGAATGAGTGAGTGTGCTAGCTTAGTTTTAATGTCTATATAGGTATATATGTGTGGGATTTTCAATAAACTTTGTATGTTTTATATATACATTTTTGGCTCTCTAAGATTTGTGTAATTAATGACAAGACTATAGAGAGTTGTATTTATATACCCTTTGTGTAAATTTACCCCTAAATGACTAGCCAGCTATATTTAAAGCCTTATGCGGCTAAATTCTAGCTACATAAATCGGGGGTGGTCTGGGGGCAGAGGGAGGCATTTCAGGGCGGGCCTGAGTTAGCCACATATCTGAGTTAGCCATTTAACCAATGCAGCTAACTGGTCATGCCGTAGGACTGTCTTAAAGTTATCCGGATATACTTATCTGGATAACTTAACTTGCTGTTCCTGGACTGAATATCGACATCACGATTCCCAATGCGGCAGTGATTCACCAATCCGCAAGGTAAAAATGCCACAGCTTGGTGAAAAAGAGGCCGCTAAGCTTATGCCTGAGGTAATGGAGGGTGAAGTGACTTGATTTCCTGCTAATCTGTCAATTTCACTGGCTTTCCACTGTTGGAAAAACTGGGAGTAAGGCTAGTGAGAGCAACAGTAATTTTATCATTCCAAAAGAGAAACACACTCTTAGCGCAAGCTGCGCTATTAACCCAAATTGGGCTACATTGCCAGTATATATATCATGGTTCACAATGTTTCTGGACAGCCTGTTTCAGTATGCGAGAGAGAGAGAGAGAGAGAGAGAGCGAGAGCACCTTGCTATAGTGCCTCCTCCCTAGACAGGTATTTGTATCCCTATGGGAGGGCCACCTAGTAACTGGAGGTGGGGATTAGGTATGAGTGTAGGGGGTTGGGGGCCACTTTCACATTCAACATGAGACGTACGAACAGAACAGTGGTCTCTTGTGAAGATTTGCTGGCCTTCGGAGTGAGGAAACTCATTCCAAGATGAGATTTGGGCAATATTCTCTCCACCTAGCTTGTTGTTACCCAGGTAGAGAGTCCATCAAGCTAGGCTGAGAGAACATTGCCCAAATCTCATCTTGGAGTGAGTTTCCTCACTCCGAAGGCCAGCAAATCTTCACAAGAGACCACTGTTCTGTTCGTACGTCTCATGTTGAATGTGAAAGTGGCCCCCAACCCCCTACACTCATACCTAATCCCCACCTCCAGTTACTACGTGGGCCTCCCATAGGGATACAAATACCTGTCTAGGGAGGAGGCACTATAGCAAGTCTCTCTCTCTCTCTCTCTCAGCCTGCAGCATACTGAAACAGGCTGTCTGGAAACATCATGAACCGTGACAAACCTTTACCGGCCTCTAGCACACAACTTAACACAAATGAAAGAGGTGTAGTTATTGGCCACATTAGGAGCCGTGCTAACACTGCGGCTGTTTCGCGGCACACGATAAATCCTCTCTACTTTACATTTGCTCCGCCCCCTGAATAAAAAATTCGCAAATCGCGTTAACGGCTGTTAGCGCGATTTGCGAAATTATCTCCCGCGGTAACTCCTTGGAAAATGACCCCCAAGGTCATAGTGGCCACTTACTCTAGTAATGGGTTCAGATTGTAGTTTAGTTAAAAGTTTGTTGTTCATACATTATCAAAGTTAACAGGGATAAAGGTGGTGCAAGAGAAGTTGAACGTACCAGAAGCAGAAGTATGCAGATTTTTCTGGTATTGGTGACTTGCAAGCCGTGTTTGCCAAGGATTTTTGTGCAATCGCCAATTTCTTTTTTTTTTTTTTTAAAGCCATGAAATAAAGAGTTTCTCTCATTATGAGGGCAATTTTCAGTAGCCTGTAAAGTTGCAAAGTACAATGTGCACTTTTAATGCATATGCTTTATAGCTAATGCGCAAAGGGAGGTTACCAAGGAAGAGTCCCTTGGAAAATAAACCAGTGTAAAGTACATGCACTAAAAGTACCCACACACTTTCCACCAGCTACTTGTGTAGGGGGCTGAGATGAGGGGGAGGGGAATTAATCACCCATACATTTCCTCTCTCCACCTAAATGCACCCTCGGGAACGCCTCCTCGGAATCCAGCTGAAAGTATGCATGCTGTGGAAGCTCAAGCATAATTTTATCCAGATTGAGGACAATTTTAAGCAAGCCAATTTACCCAGATAAATCACTATTTACCTGGTTAGATGACTTTGAAAATTGACCTTTTTTTTTTGGTTTGTTTACTGTTTGTCAGAAAAAGATAATGAAACTGAAGAGAAGGAAGAATTTGTTATGATTAAACCTATTTTATTTTGCATTGCCATAAATTTACGTGACATCCTAAACGAAAGTGCCATCTCAAGAAAAGAAATTGCTACAGCTTTAGTAAATACCTTTCCCGAGAGGGGCAGTGACATTAATTGAACTCGGATCTCCTGTTTCCTTGCCTTCTTTTTCTAGCCTGTAGTCATCTTCTTCCACATGGAACTAATTTCTGTTGAAATCCAATGAGTAGCTAACATTATGTTTGTTTCTCTTACAGAATATAACTCTTCATTCATTCATACACAAAGATTTATTCAACTTACGCAATCATTTGGCATAGCAACATTTTATTAACAGCTCTTGTTTTTATATTTTACAGGTCTGCAGAGTAGTCACATCTATGTGCACTAACGAGTGGGGGTAGGGGATCAAATGAAAAAGTTTGCAACCTTTTTATTGCCTGAAAAATCATTTTGGAATTGCCGCTGCACCTCAGTTGCATAGTCCAGAAACGAGAGTTTAGGAGACAGAATATGCAGGAGACAATATTTCATAAAACAGTGCCAAAGCTGTTAAAGGTTTACAATCTGTCACCATGGTGCTGTGCCTGGCTGTGAACTAGTGATGTTCCACGCAGCAAACAAAACAAAATCGCAGCTTAACTTTTGTCCTCCGCGAAAGATAAATTAATATATAAATAAATAAATAAAAGGCAGGCTCCAGAGACCAACGTTGTCAGGTAATGATATTCGATTAAAAAAAAGAAAAATAAATAAATAACTAAATAACATATGCATATTCATTGCTTAATCAAATAAAATTATTTTTTTGGATGACTCTGGGAATTCTCAACAGTTGCTTCCCCTTTTGATAGCAGTAAACAAATTACCTTATGAATATAACTTCTTAATCAGGGAAGAGTATAGCAGTTCTCTACTTGATCTCTCCCTTTGGGTGGTCCCAGTCAGAGCAGCAGTCTTCTTACTGATGGCTTGGCTTCTGAAAAGCCACACAGCATTATGCAGACAGCTGTAGACCACTTTTTTTTTTTTCTGTTAGGGATAACAAACATCCTGTGCTGAGGACAGCATCAAGCCCAGCTTGCAGTAGTATACCCAATTAGAGAAGCTAAAATCTCATTTGTTTCACCATGGGAGCCCCTGAAAGCACACCCTTTTGACCTCATTACTGTATTTTTAACTTTACAAAAAAAAAATACAATTTCATTATGGAAATTAAAGAAGCTCATTTGGCTATAGCGTGCATGCTGAAGTTAATAAATTCCACAAGTATTTCATCCAACCCAGCATGTGTAGCTTTGTCTTCACTTAATCACAGCTAAAAATGTCTTTTCAAAATCTTTGTGTGGCAAGCTATAAAGCAGTTGCCATTTTGGTTTGCCAATCTCTGATTAAAAGGGAAAAAAAAATCTTTTTAGGTCTAACATTTGCAGCACTGGAGAAGGAAACCTGAAAAGAAAGCTTTTGCATTCAGTCGACACGCTAGGCTGCAGCCAAAAGGTGGTCCAGATGAGATCTTTGGGATTGCTTCCAAATTTCTAGGCCTTTCAAATAATTCTTAATTTGAAAAATTTAGAGCATTGGATATTGAAGTGCCTGTATGGTGACCAATATTCTTTGAACTACATTTAAATATGGATTTTTCTTGAAACTGTTTTATGACACAAAATTGAGGGGGGGGTTTTCTCAGAAAGATGTTCTCTTAAAAATAAAAAAAAAAAGGAACAACATAATATTTTTTAACTTAAACTGTCTTTACATCTTTGTTTTGTCACTATGGTAAAGGGGCATACCTGCAATATGCTATGTAGCTTGAGGTTTCAAATATCAGCAAAAAAAGGGAAGTAAGGCTTCAGTGAGTATGGACTGTTTTTCTTTCCCATATCAGTATTTTAATAAAATAGTGTGGTTGCCATTTTAGTCCATTTGAATGCGTGAACATAAAGGTTAACAAAATACAAATAAAAGTATATAAGCTGATATCTTTTCATTGGACTAACAATATATTTCTTGATTAATTTTTGGGAGCTAGCAATCTGTCATTATTTTAAGGCTAAGCGAGTGCGAAGAACAATAAAAAAGCAAAAGATGAAAGTCTCTGTTTCGATTTTCACACAATATAGATGGAAGATGCTATATTACAGTAGCTAAAAATAATTCTATAAATCTATATATCAGTGCCCTTCCCACCTATTTCCGAGCTCTCTCTCTGCAAAGTTTTCCTTCAAACTTGCAGCCCTTTAACCTGTGTCTTGTCAGCTGCCCTGTTTTCCCAGGGAAGGAATTACTGTACTCAGATTCCATTTTCAGGATTGTATTAACAATCAGTAGCTCATTTTGGAATTTTATTAAATTCGAAGCCCAGCTGTTTGGGGTAAAAACATACAGAAAAGAGTGAAATTCCAAAAACTAGTGAAAGAAAGCTGAAAATAGCAGAGCAAATAATTTGCAAAAAAAAAAGAAAAGAATACTTCATTGCTTTAGTATAGTAAGCAGGATTAAAATCAATGAAACTATGTAGCTTATGTACAGTACAAACAATCATACAAATTGTAATATACGGTAAATCAGGAATAATGCATACATTAGAGGTGTTGAGGCTCTATAATGCAGATTTTTTAAGTTTGAGAGCATGGAAAGTAGCTGCAGAAGATATACTTATGATATGACATGTTGGTTATCTGCTATTATTGACAACAGCAAGCAAGTGAGGGATATTATATATAAGTGGATGAGAGACATCAGGCTGTGTGCATGGGTGATGACATGGAGTTAAAGGGAGAATTAAGAGATAGAGTAAGGAAGCTCACCTTCCAACAACCCTCATCCCACCCTCCAGTTAAGTGAGCTTTTAAGCAGAGCTCAAAGGTGGGAAATGAGATTTAATTACCGAGAGGAAACAATTCAATACCCAACAAGGGAAAAAGTCCTGGTACAAGAGAATGAGCAGTGGAAGCCAAGGGAGAGAAGCATAACTAGGCTAGTACAACAACCTAAATTAGGGCCTGATTCACTGAGGCATTTCTCCCATTCTGTGTCTTATGAGAAAATGCCTCGATGAATCAGGCCCTTAAGTTAGGGAAGGGTGAGCAGCAATAAATATTAGGAAGAGCAGAAACATGCAGGGGTTTGAGGGAGGGATGAAATAGTGTGATGTGAAATGGATGGGGAAACAAGAGAGAGACATGGGAAGGGAACGGTAGAGTGAGCTCTGTGGGAGAGAAAGATACATTCCACAGTGGTAAAGATGTTCACATTTAGAAGCAATAAAAACTACAGCCACACAAAAATTTATTTTTTTTTATTTAACTTCTTTTACTATACCGACACTCAAGACCAGGTCTTATCTGATTATTTCTTATCTGAAATGCAGTGTTTCCATTTGACCATCGAGAAATATAATAATAATTTGACCAACTTTTCTGATGAGGAGCTTATTAGGTGTGATAAAATCTTAGGTTAGGTTGATAAGATTTTTAAAGAACATAAACCCTTCAAATATATTGCTGGCACCATCTCTCAAATATAATTTCAAAATCCTATTCTAAATGCAAACACTACTTAAATAATAGAAGTTCAGTTTGTGAGCGTCATGCTTGATTGTTTCAACCCAAGTGGTCTGCTCATGCTGTCTGCTCCTGCACAACTTAGAAGCAGAGACATGGGACTGCAGCATGGTGCCAGCCCCAGTGAGCAGCATGGTTGGTGGGGAGCCCAGGCCTGGCTGGCAAAGACACATCCAGTGTGCCTTCCACCTCTGCATCAGGGAGTGGACTATGGGACAGGAAGTGGTCTGTGGGGACTATTACAAAAACCATGATGGGGGGGAGGGGGGAGGGAGGTGGTCTGTGCAAGCATGTACAATGCCATTGCAGTGGAGGCCAGAAGGAGGAGAAGCAGAGGTTCAGAATTCCTCTCAGCTGTACAGCAATTTTTCCAAGCTTAATGGCATTCATGCCTTAAAGTCACATTCTTTAAAGCTATGTTTGTTGTGTATAATGCCACAGTTATCACATTGTGGTGAAATAGAAGTTTTACATGCACTGTGCTTTCTTGTTTTGCCTTTGGATTTCTGTTTTCCCCAGACAGAACTAATTTCCTTTGAGTTGGCCTAAAGGTGATGTTTGACATTTACAACACCATAGTCCTAAATGAGGCTTGAATGCTTGCTCGACTCAGAGTGAGGCTTAGACAGCGATATATATCCCAGTATCCTTGGGGAGCTGTAAGGCTAAAAAGTCCTGCAGTGCCATTGGTCAGAAAACTGTTACTGGTCAAAAAGCCATTGGTCAGAGAGCTACTTCTAATCTTTTGTGCCATGATTGGCCCTTTAGACACACTTTACAGAGACTAATCCTGAAGTAGGTAGAATTGTCTAGTTTTTCCTGGGAGTATAGAGAGATCACTTCTGTGTCAAGGTTCTGTTCAGCTTGTGGGGTCAGCATTTTCGTGTCCTCCAGGCACTGTTAAGTACAGTGAAATTTGTCTAGTTAGATTTACTATATAAAGCCTTGTGATTTTACATCTCTGTTTGCAATGTAAATCTTTAATTCTGTTCACTGATACTGCTTTTCATTAATAAACTCTTTAGTTTGTTAGCTGTCTGTTCTAAATGGCTTCATTATCCCAGCATGTCCTAGAATTTGGTCTGTGGGTGCATTTATAGGAACTGTGTGACCCTGGGTTGTGTACAGTCTCAGTGTCCCGTGTAGAAATGAGCTGCGAAACACCAGATTATAATATGTGCTTATCTTCTATGACTTTTGTTTCTTTTTCTTTTTCTTTTATCTTTTAATATTAAGGTATACTTTTACTGTTATTTATATATGATACACGATATTTTGTGTTAGGCTTAATTCTTACGTGATTTTATTTGATTTTATCTTTTTCTTAACAGCTAATTTATGTATCTTCATCTTTTGTAGTTTTTAGCTGTTACTATCTTTTAACAAAACATTGTATTTTCTGTTTGTGTTTTTCACCTTGTAAACCATTGTGAAGGCTTATCTGATGTAACGGTATATAAATGCTAATAAACTAAACTAAACTAGAGACCACTAGTAAATAGCTTGCAGGTGGGGTACTGGCCTAGAGGCAAGCAGAAACCAGAAACCCAGTTTGTTGGTGGGAGGTTGTCAGTATAGGGGGTACATAGGCAGATGCAGACAGGCCTGAGCAGTGCCTCCAGGTATCCACAGGATTCATTCTGAGTGGGTGTTAGGTGAAAACCTGAGGAATTAGCTAACATACATAGTCAAAACTTATGGGTATTCTGACATGTAAATAGTGTATAGAAAAGATTGTGCTGCATTCTACTTGCTGCTATTGAAAATAGACTTTATTAACGCAACCTCTGCCATGTCCCAGATGTATCACCTTCTGTCTTCCGCTCAGGAAGAAGGCACCACAGTTGAGGTCACTGTGGAGTTTCCAGGTGGAGGACATTATTTTTAGTTGCTGAATGAAGAAAGAAGATGCCACAAGGCCTCTGGACCTTGGCCTAGGGACCTGGCCTATCCTATCCTAGGCTTGGGCTTTGATAACCAGGACCTGACCTCAGGGCTAAGCCTGGGCTTCAGTGACTGTGATCTGGCCTTGTGTTGGCCCTGGCATCAGGCCTAGGCCTAATCCCAGACCCAGCTTCCAGCAACAAGACACGGCCTCAGAAATGGATCTAGGTCTGGACCTTGGCAACCAGGATCTGACCCTGGCATCAGATCTGGGCCTAGGCCTTGGATGTCAGTCCCATATTGAGGCCTCAGGTCTAGGCCTTGGTGTTGAGACCCCATCTCATCCGGGCCCTGGTGTTAGACCCTAGCCTAGACCTAGACCCAGACCCTGGTCTCATTGTTGGAAGCCGGCCTTGGCCAGGCCCTAATTGGGCTCAGACCTAGGCTAGGGCCTTGTTGACCTGGAACTGGCCTTGTGCTGAGCCCTGGCATTGGACGCAGGTCTAGGCCTGTAACTCGATGACTGGGACCTAGCTTCGAATCTAGGCCTAGGCCCAGACTCAGGCTTCATCATCATGACCCAACCTTGGCTAGACCCCAGCTTCAGACCCAGGCTTGGGCCTCAGGCCTAGGCCTGGGCCTTGATGACCAGGAGCCAGTGTTAGGCTGTGCTCCAGTGTTGGGCCTAGGCCTAAGCTCAGGCCTGGGCTTTGGCATCAGAGCCCTGGCTTTGGGCCTGTGCCTAGGCCCAGTCCTAAGCCTTGGTATTGCGATCTGTCCCCAGAGTCACACCTGGGCCTAAGCCTTGGGCGACCAGGACCCAGCCTCGTGGCTAGGCCTAGGCCCAGGCTCGGACCTTGGTAACAGGATCTGGCTTCTGGTCCGGTCCCAGGCCTGTTTTTCTTTTATGGTGAAGTCAATGAGGCTTTTTCCTATTGATTTCATTGTAAAATGAAAAAAAAAAAAGAAATGAATTAGCAATAGTGTTTTTGTTTTTACACTAATGAAACAAATTGAGGTGCCCTGAAATGAATTAATGAACCGAACCTAACTTTTTTCTCTCTGTATATCCCTAAAATATGTTATGCAGACTATAGAAAAGTTCTCTGTCAGAAGGAAGAAATGCAGGCACAACAGAAAACATACACAGGACTGACCTTTTATATGTTCTGAATGTAGGAAAGGTTTCAGTAGGAAGAGAGAATGAATACATCATTCGAGAATCAACAAGGGAATGAGAATGTGTTCCACTACTGAATATTGGAAAAGCTTTCTTAATAAAGCAAACCTCACAAATTACCAGGAAAGCCTCACTGATGATAAGACCATTGTGATGTTCTAGAAAGCAGATTTCACTAGAAACCTAAAATTTCACCCAGCAGCAATATCAATTTCAAGTAGGGAATGTAATAAAACTTATATCACAAAAATGATAGTGATGACAGGTCATTCTCTTGTACTAAAGCTGACAAGTGGCAAGTACTTCAACAGGAGGACAGACATCTCCCATGCCAGCCTGGTTTGCTGCTGTACTCCTTATTCTACACATTAGGATTCTTTCTTCCACTCAGCATTGATGCTATACCTAGATGTTACACTTTGAGGGTCTTGTTTTCACTCTGCCTTGCTGTCATATCCAAGACTCCATACACTGGGGTGCTCTTACCACTATGGAGATTAGGGAGGATCTGTTTTGCACCTCTCATGGTGCTTGGTGTGTTGACCTATCTATCTATCTATCTATCTATCTATCTATCTATCTATCTATCTATCTAATCTATTTATTTATTTATTTATTTAATTAAAAATTGTATTAACCGCCTAGCAACATTTCTAGGCGGTTTCCAATTAAAGCATCCAAAATTACAGCAGATAAAAGCACAGAAAGTATAGTCTTAAAACAAACTCACATCTACACAATAAACAACTATCTAATGTCTACAAGTCATTTGCCCTTGACTGTTCCCATACTACTTCTGAATAGTACTTTGTACTTTTTTGTCACTTTACCAGGGCCTTGGGTTTTTTTCCTGCTACCTTTTTTGCTTCCTTCCCCCTTTATAGTGTCTTAGGATGTTGATGCTACTACTGGTGCCATTTTGCCTCTTGTGCTGCTTTCAGGGACTCATACCATTGTTGTTGGTGCCCTCTTTTGAAGCCTTGGGGTGTGCTTCCTACTTCTGCTGCTTATTATTATTATTATTATTTATTTCTTTTATATACCGACATTCAATCGAGATATCACATCGGTTTCCAGATAACCAAGGGAATAGGGCGTAGTCCGCCCTATTTTACAATAAACAATTATAACATATTATAACAGTGGTACATGGAACAAAAGGTTATAGGATATAACAAAAGGTTATAGAAAATAACATATGTACATGATTGCCTTGGAGAACTCCTGCCATTGCTGGTACCCCCTTTCCCCTTTTCTGTGTCTTAAGCTATTCATACCACTTTTGGTGCCACTTTGACAGAGTCTAGGGGTCTTGGAGTTCTTTCCCCTCCTGATGATATCTTCCCACAATTTTCATTAGAATTGATGAGAAAACCCCAATTTTGGAGACCTAAGTAGGCTTCAGTGCTTCCCATGTTAACTTTAATGGTAAACAAAGAACAAATAAATAAAACAATTTTTTTAGTTAAAACCAAATTAATGGAGGTGACCTCTGACACGAATTAATGAACTGAAGCAACAATTTTGCCTCTGCACATACATTTTATGGCACCCCAAGTCTGGAACTTTCCTGAACTCAAAGACAGGAACTCTTTCCTTCCCTGAAATAATCCTTAAAGTGAGAGCTATCATCCACTGTTGAGAAATTCTCACTCCTCCTTAGTCCTTAACCTTAGGACCTTAAAGTAAATAGAAATGAAAAGCTTTGGACTTGCCTTCCCTTCCTTAATCTTTGGGAGAGATAGACAGCCTACATACCCATACCTTTGGGTCTGCATAGGCTCCCTGGACACCACAACTCCCTACTGTCTGTGTGCCCCTCTCTATTATACAGAACTCTCTAGAACACTAGGGATTTCTGTATATCCTCACAGACACAATCCATTCTAGCACTTACCAAAAGGGGTGGTCCTGTACAATGGATCATACCACCTACTCATTACTCCATAATATGTCCTTTATTAAGGGCACATTTATTTAGTGGGGAATCTAAGGGGTCTTTACACTGGTTAATCTAATTCAGAATTCTGCATGGATAAGCAGGATATCAACCATACAAATGATTGACATCATCCTGGTAGAGCCAGGATGATAAAGCTTTCCTAAAGCTGAAAGAACCTAAGAAGAGTTTTTTAAGCATATGAGAGCATTTCTTTGCAGCTGTCTGCCATGTGAATCTCCTCAATCTAATTCTTTTTCATCTGTTTATGTGAACGGAGAAATGTATTTGCTCTCTTCTCAAAGTTGTTCATCATGTTTTTGCTTTCAGTTAAGTGTTTGTTTCTTCTTATTTTCTTTATGTTTTGTGAGTCTGAAAAAATATTATTTTAACTTTATTTTTCAATTTTCATATTTTTTTTGAAAAATGTGACTTAGCTTCCTTAATTTTCCCAATGCTGGGCTTCAAGACTTGTCCCCTCTGCAGTGCAAAGATATCCCTCGCACACTATCAAGAATGTTTTATGAGGAGTTTGGACCCTTTGCATGATATTATTTTGTCTTGACTCAGTTATGTATGTAATTCTGTAATCCGCTGAGATTTGTAGATCAACGGACTATACGTTTTGGGACGGATTTTAAAACATACGCACGCGGCATATATGTGCGCGCGCACATGTACGCCCGATTTTATAACATATCATCCACAAGATTCCCATTGCCATGCCAATTCTAATTCAAGAAGCAAATGGCTCCTCATAAGCACTTCCACCACAAAAGAAAATAATTCCTTTGTAGAGAAAATGTGGTTGGAATATGCAAAAACATATCTCTTAGATACGCCAAAATTACTATCTACTCCTCCAGTGAAAGAAATGTCTCCCATTTTGGACATAATGACTTCTAGGTTAGCCATTCAATTCACGATCCATCCTTATCAGGCAAGTGATGAAATGGTCTAGACACAAATCCTTTCTCAGGCCTGTGAATTAGACTCTTTCAAGGACAGATCAACACCAGAAGACCCTCCTATTATAATGTCTGGACTCTCTCAAGAGGATTCAGGATTCTCATGTTATTCTTTCTCCTATCATGTGGATGATGATCAATCAACAGGTCTTCCATCAGATCCTTCTCCTCAGCGTCCCAGGAACACATTGCCTCCTGAAGATATGTCTTATCCCACTTTTGTTCAGAAAATGGCAAGAGAAATACATTGCAATCTTCAACTACTACTACTGCTACTGCTTAACATTTCTATAGCACCTCATGACATACGCAGTGCTGTACAAACACACACAAAAAGACAGTCCCTGCTCTAATGACAAAAATTCAGGAGAAGCGACTTGGGGCATTTCATAAAGTAAGACAATGGTTAGAAAAGAAAAAGAGAGGTGGAGGAGAAAGGAGCCAAATTAGGAAGTGGCCGAGACTGCCTTTCAAAGTGATTGCCTGCTCCAGGGGTAAGGAGAAACCCTAGCCTTGATGGAATTTGCATAATCCCGCCCACTGACATCATCGTTGAGGGCTGCTTAAATTCAGCCCGTTTACGTCATCCCTGTGAGGTGGAGGAGAAGGGAGCCAAACCAGGAAGTGGCCGGGACTGCCTTTCAGCCTTTTGAAGTAATTGCCTGCTCCGGGGGTAAGGAGAAACCCTAGCCCCGACAGAATTTGCATAATCCCGCCCCCTGAAATCTTCATTGAGGGCTGCTTAAATTCGGCCCGTTTACGGCACGCAGCTGCCGTGGGCGCATGCATTGCTGGCTTTGTCAGGGAAACTCTCCCTCCAGTCTCCTCCACCTTAAAAGTAAGTTAATATTTTGCTGGTTTTCTTCTCCTAAACCTCCATATAGCCGTAACAATTAAAATCAAGTTATTTTATTTATATATTTATTTAGTGATTTTTATATACCACGGCATGTAAAGATATACATCACCTCGGTTTACAGTAAACAATAAATTAGCAACAGGCTTTACATACAACAGGCTTTACATACAACAGGCTTTACAGGAAGTAAACAAAGTTAGGAAGTTCTGATTGCTTTCAGAGATTTTTAATGACTTTCTTTTGTTGGGTATAAATATGCCTCACACTAAAAGGAAGGGCAAGCTGAGGGAGGCAGCTGCAACATCCTCCCCAGCAAACCCTTCTCAAGTAAAAATTGAGAGCTTTTTCAGTCCAGTCCTTGAGAGAACCCCTGAGGGAAGCGCTGTGATTCCAGTTATGGAGCAACAACTGGAATCACCTGTTTCCCAAATTTCCCAAATTTCACTCAGCCCGGGGGCACCGGCAACCCCCTCACCACCCTTTTCGGCCAGCTCTGGGGAAAAAGTCCTTTTTGAAAAAGGAATACCTCCTGAAATGGCAGGATTCAATAACGCATTATCACTGGATGTGGGAAAAACAACTAAGGAAGATCTAAGAGCTAAAGCTTTGACGAGGGCAGATGAGAGGCTCTCCAATAAAAACACGGAAGTGATAGATATTGGAGATACAGAATTAGTCAGCATAACTCCTACTAAAATTCTAGAAAAACCATCAGTAATAACACTGGATTCCGTTTGGTCAGCTATTGACTTTAGAAAAAGCTATATCAAAAATAACAAATGTTATGTTGGAAATGAATAATCGGGTTTCAAAAACAGAACAACAAATTGAAAAACAAAATCTACAATTGGAGAACTTGGAACAAAAAGTATCTAAAATCCAGAAAGTTCAAGCGGATATAATTCAAGGGGAAATGATCCAGATGAAAAATCTTGAAAGATTAGAAAACGAATCTAGATATTTAAATTTAAGAGTTATCAATTTTCCATTGATAAGATTAACATCCTTACAAGATCAATTCAAAAAATATATGAATGAAATATTGAAAATACCAGTAGAAGCCACCCCTCCTCTTGTAAAGATATACTATATTATGGCTAATAATGTGATTGAAGATCAAACATCACCCCTGAATGTAACTGAGTTGTTAGAGACTTCCAGTGAAGAGATTGTGGAAAAAAGAGGAACTGTGCTAGTAAAATTTGCTTTTCCCTCAGTTAGGGACACAGTTCTTAGATTATTTTTGCATAATAGAGCTGTTAAATTTCACAACCATCAGATCTGGATTTATCCTGATATAGCTAAGGTTACTCAACGTAGAAGGCAACAGTTTTTGGCTGTGAAACAGCTAGCTATACAATTAGGAGCCCAGATAGTAATGAGATATCCTTGTAAATGTTTAATGAGATTAAACAATGAAAGGTATATATATTATAAACCAGAAGATTTAAAAATGTTTCTAGAAGCTAAAAGGTTAGTGGGGAGTAATGTTAGCTAAAGAAGTTGCCATATATTAAAAGTAAGGGGACTCACTTCCCATTTCTTAGATATAGTATCTTTGTTAGAAAGATGCTTTTATATTATGAATTGTTTACTGCTAAATTTCATGGTAAATAGGATATCTGTTGGAAATTGTAATTTTGTTGGAAACAAATGGATGGTTGAATCTACAATGTGTGTTCTTTTATCTACCTGTAATGGTGTTTTATCCAATATTTCTTTGATTATACCTTAAGAAAATAGATACCCGCATGCTATTGTGACAATGTATGTCATAAATATATGTAAACTTAATAAAATACAAATTATAAAAAAAAAAAAGTTAGTTAGTTAATGAGGCTAAAAGCAGACAATCAGGCTTAAGCTTTAAAAGCAGTCTCAAAAAGTTGGATCTTTAAATGGGATTTAAACATAGCAAGAGAGGTAGCATGATGAACCAATTCAAGAAGACTATTCCAAACACACAGCACAGCCATGTGGAAAGCACGGAGTCAGGAACTGGCAGTTGAGTAGAAGGGCTCAGATAGGAATATTTGGTTTTCTTAAATACATTGAAATACTCAAGCAAGTAATAGTCATTCCAGTTCATAGATTTCTTCAGGAACTTCGAGTGGAAAGTGATAGGGGTGTGCATTCGGATTGACCGCATTAGTAAAACGCAACTCATATTTTTTTTTTACTTAAAAAATTGATTCGACATAAACGATCGGATTTCCCACATATCGAACATAGATATGTTCGATATGTGGGAAATCGCGATTGTTGAGCCAAAATAAAAATATAAACCCCCTCACCCTCCTTAATCCCCCCCCCCCGACTTACCACAACTCCCTGGTGATGGAGCGAGGAGTGAGGACGCCATTTCTGCAATCCTTGGCGAGAAGCATGTGACGTCGGCGGCACGTCGAGTGACGCCGGCGTCACGTGATTCCCGGCTCGTTCGCGCCGGACGGCTCGTTCGGCCCAAAAAGAACTTTTGGCCAGCTTGGGGGGGCCTCCTGACCCCCCCAATTTGGCCAAAAGTTCTTTTTGGGCCGAACGAGCCGTCCGGCGCAAATGAGCCGGGAATCACGTGGCGCCGCGTCACTCAGACGCGACGTCACGTGATTCCCGGCAAGTTCACGCCGGACGGCTCGTTCGGCGCGAACAAGCCGGGAATCACGTGACGCCGACGTCACGTGATTCCCGGCAAGTTCGCGCCGGACGGCTCGTTCGGCCCAAAAAGAACTTTTGGCCAGCTTGAGGGGGTCAGGAGGCCCCCCCAAGCTGGCCAAAAGTTCTTTTTGGGCCGAACGAGCCGTCCGGCGCGAACTTGCCGGGAATCACGTGACGTCGCGTCTGAGTGACGCGGCGCCACGTGATTCCCGGCTCGTTCGCGCCGGACGGCTCGTTCGGCCCAAAAAGAACTTTTGGCCAGCTTGGGGGGGTCAGGAGGCCCCCCCAAGCTGGCCAAAAGTTCTTTTTGGGCCGAACGAGCCGTCCGGCGCGAACTCGCCGGGAATCACGTGACGCCGCGTCACTCGACGTGCCACCGACGTCACATGCTTCTCGCCAAGGATTGCAGAAATGACGTCCTCACTCCTCGCTCGATCACCAGGGAGTTGTGGTAAGTCTGGGGGGGGGATTAAGGAGGGTGAGGGGGTTTAATTTTTTTTTTTGCACATATGTACATATACCCAACTCATTGGATTTTTTTTATGTCCATATTGGCCGCAAGTGGGACCCCTTTTCGGACATAAAAAATATGAACATAAAATTTTGCTCTGCACATCCCTAGAAAGTGACAGATTCCATTATCTATCATTCCGGTAACAAGAAAATTGGACATCAAGTATAGGGTGCAACCAGCATCAGTCATCTCAAAATAGAGTTACAGAATCAATCAGTATCAGTGGAGTCAGCATTAAAAAGATCAAAATGCTCAGAAACTTTCCAGTACTTTTCCACCTAGGGATGCCAGGATGCTAGATAACATGGCAAAGCTGATTTTCCAGTCAGCCATGCTTAATTCAGGGATAGCTGCTCATCAGTTGCATACTGGGGAGGAGCCGGCTGTCATGGTACATGTGTGCACCAACGACATAGGAGAATGTGGGAGGGAGGTTCTGGAAGCCAAATTTAGGCTCTAAGGTAGAAAGCTGAAATCCAGAACCTTCAGGGTAGCATTCTCTGAAATGCTCCCTGTTCCACATGCAGGTCCCCAGAGGCAGGCAGAGCTCTATCAGTGTGTGGATAAGACAATTTAGTTATGTAAGAAATTGGGGAAACCTTTGGGGAAGGGGGAATCTTTTCTGAAGGTATGGGCTCCACCTTAACCAGGTGGAACCAGGCTGCTGGCACAAACCTTTAAAAAGGAGATAGAGCAGCTTTTAAACTAGAACAAAGGAGAAAGCCGACAGTCACTCAGCAGCACATGGTTCAGAGGGAGATATCTACAATAGATACTAATGAAGCATTAGAGTTAGGGCATCCCAACAAAGAGGTTCCAATAATAGTTGTCCATGTGCCTATAAGTAAAAAATCACCTGAGCTAAAAGATTCCAAATTATCCCTATCAATTGAAAAGCAGAATGTTAATACAAACAAAAAACACACTTTGAAATGTCTGTTTGCTAATGCCAGAAGTGTAAGAAGAAAGATGGGAAAGTTAGAGTGTATAGCAGGAATGATAACATAGACTTAATTGGCATCTCAGAGACATAGTGGAAGGAGGATAACAAATGGGACAGTGCTATTCCAGGGTACAAATTATATTGCAATGATGGAGAGGAGCAACTTGGTGGCAGGGTGGCACTTTGTCAGGGATGGGATAGAGTCCAACAGGATAAAGATCCTGCAAGAGGATAAATGTACAATTGAATATGGGTACAAATCCCTTGTGTGTTCGGGAAGAGTATAGCAATAGAAGTATACTACAGTCCAACTGGCCAAAATGATGAGATGGACAGTGAAATGGTAAGAGAAATTAGGGAAGCTAACCAAATTGGTAATGCAGTAATAACAGGAGATTTCAATTATCCCAATATTGACTGAGTAAATGTAACATCAGGACATGCTAGAGAGAGAAAGTTCCTGGATGGAATAAATGGCACTTTTTTATGGAGCAATTGGTTCAGGAACAAATGAGAGAGGGAACAATTTTAGATCTTTTTCTCAATGGAGCTCAGGATTGAGTGAAAGAGGTGTAATGGTGGTGGGGGTCGCTTGGCAATAGTGATCATAACATGATCAAATTTGAATTAATGACTGGGAGGGGGACAGTAAGTAAATCCATGGCTATAGCACTAAACTTTCAAAAGGGAAACTTTGATAAAATGAGAAAAATAGTTTTAAAAAAATGAAAGGTGCAGCTGTAAAGGTTAAGAGTGTGCAACATTCGTGGACATTGTTAAAAAATACCATCTTAGAAGTATAGACCAGATGTATTCCACGCATTAAGAAAGGTGTAAGGTAGGCAAAATAATTGCTGGCATAGTTAAAAAGTGAGGTGAAAGAAGCTGTTTTAGCCAAAAGATCTTCATTTAAAAATTGGAAGAAGGATCCATCAGCAGAAAAAAGACAAAGCATAAGCATTGTCAAGTTAAATATAAGACATTGATAAGACAGGATAAGAGAGAATTTGAAAAGAATTTTGCCATAGAGGCAAAACTCATAATAAATATTTTTTAAATATATCCAAAGCAGAAAGCCTGCAAGGGAGTCATTTGGACTGTTGGATGATCGAGGGGTTAAAGAGGCAATTAGGGAAGATAAGGCCATCGTGGAAAGACTAAACAAATTCTTTGCTTCGGTGTTTACTGAAGAGGATGTTGGGGAGATACCTGTTCCGGTGATGGTTTTCAAAGGTAACGATTCAGATGAACTGAACTAAATCATTGTGAATCTGGAAGATGTAGTAGGCCAGATTGACAAACTGAAGAGTAGTAAATCACCTGGACCAGATGGTATATACCCCAGGGTTCTGAAAGAACTAAAAAATTTCAGACCAGTTATGATTAATTTGTAACCTATCATTACAATCATCATTGCACCTGAAGACTGGAAGGTGGCCAATGTAATCCTGATATTTAAAAAGGGCTCCAGAGGTGATCCGGGAAATTACAGATTGGTGAATTCGGTGCCAGGAAAAATTATGGAAACTTTTATAAGAATAAAATCACAGAACATTTAGATAGACATGGTTTAATGGGACACAGCCAGCATAAATTTACCCAAGGGAAGTCTTGCCTCACAAATCTCCTATATTTTTTTTGAAAGGGTGAATAAACATGTGGATAAAAGTGAACCAGTAGATGTGGTGTATTTGGATTTTCAGAAGCTTTTCGACAAACTCCTTCATGAGAGGCTTCTAAGAAAACTAAAAAGTTATGGGTTAGGATGCAATGTCCTTTTGTAGATTGCAAACTGGTTAAAAGACAGGAAACAGAGAGTAGGATTAAATGATCTGTTTTCACAGTGGGAAAAGGTAAACAGTGGAGTGCCTCAGGGATCTGTACTTAGGGGCGGATTGGCCTATCACGGGATCGGGCATCCCGTGGTGGGCCAGTCGCGCTAGTCACATGGTCTGCCGAGCGCAGCCGTGATAGAGCCGCGCTCGGCAGACCACATGGTATCTCCTGGGCTGGCCTGGGCGGTGAATCCCCGGGCCGGTCTTCATCAGGAATCCACCGCTGCTCAGACTGGTGCTTTTTAATATATTTATAAATGATCTGGAAAGGGATATGATGAGTGAGGTGATCAAATTTGTGGATGACACAAAATTATGCAGAGCAGTTAAATCTTAAGCAGATTGTGATAAATTGCAGGAGGACCTTGTGAGGCTGGAAGATTGGGCATCTAAATGGCAGACAAAATTAAATGTGGACAAGTGCAAGGTGAAGCCTCTAAGGAAAAATAACCTTTGCTATAGTTATACAATGTTGGGTTCCATATTAGGAGTTACTACCCAGGAAAGATATCTAGGCAACATAGTGGATAATACATTGAAATTGTCATCTCAGTATGCTGTAGCAGTCAAAAAAGCAAACAGAATGTTAGGAATTATTAGGAAAGTAATGGCAAATAAAATGGTAGATGTCATAATTCTTCTTTATCACTCTTTGGTGACCTTGAATACTTTGTGCAGTTCTGGTCACTGCCTCTCAAAAAAGATATAGTTGCACTGGAGAAAGTATAGAAATGGTAAAGGATCAAAGAAATGATAAAGTATCAAAATGATAAAGGGGATAGAACAGCTCCCTTATGAGGAAAGGTTAAAGAGGTTATGGCTATTCAACTTGGAGAATAGATGGCTGAGGTGGGATATGATAGAGGTCTATAAAATCATAAAAGGAATTGGGCAGGTAATTATAAACATTATTTGACTAGGGGGCACTCCATGAAGTTAGCAATTAGCTCATTAAAACAAATCGGAGAAAATTCTTTTTCATTCAATGCATAATTAAGCTCTGGAATTCATTGCCAGAAGATGTGGTTATGGCAGTTAATGTAACTGGGTTTAAAAACGGTTTGGATAAGTTCCTAGAGAAGAAGTCCACTGCTATTAATCAATAAGACTAGTAGATTGGGATCTATTTAATGTTTGGGTACTTGCCAGTGAATTGGAATGGCCACTGTTGGACACAAGATGCTGGCTGGGCTTGATGGACCCTTGGTCTGATCCAGTATGTCTTATGTTCTTATATAATCCAATATATGCCTTCTTCTCTTTAAAAAATACAAACTTTAGCAGAATCCTTTCCAATGGTTCCTACCACTGATTCAAGAAACTGAGGAATGTGGCAAGCAGTTATTAATTTGGTTTGTGATTTGTATAAAACTTTATAACACTAGCAGTTGCTAATGGAGCCATAAAACTTCGATGGTTGCATGCTTCAGGACAAACTGGCAGATGCCCCATACACAAGCAACAGCCTGTTCAGGAAGAAAATAAAAGAAGCAGTAGGTACTATCAGAGATTTCTGAGCTATCCTGCTCACCCTTCAGTGGCCACTGCAGAACAACCCTCTGCTTCCAGGAGGCCTCAGTAACAGCTTACAGAAGACAATACTTCTAATCCAGATGAAGGTACAGTTTCCTTATCAATGCCCTTGTCTGCTGCAGCAACAGCAATACCAACCCAGATCAAGAACTAGAGAAAGAACAGGGCCAAATCTTTTTCAATGAAATTAATCAAAATCTAATCAGAGTTTCTGACTACAATCTAATCAAATCTTCTCCATTAAACCTGAGCAATCTTCCAGTGAGGGGAAGACTGCAGTATTTCAGTCCAGCATTGTTCTTGATAAAGATAGATCGCTGAGTATTGAAAATTATCAAACAAAGCTACAAATGTTAATGTGGCATCCCTACAGGTTGGCCACTAGATGTCACTAGGTCCCTGCATAGAACCCTCCGTCTTTACGCTTTCCATCCCTCTCAGCCCTTCTCAACCTGGAGGGCTGTGGTTGGATCCATCTGGATCAAGAGGTCTCCCTCCTTCTCCAGTCCTATTTAGCCCAGCCATTTTAGAATTCTGCATAGTCAGTGTCAGAAAGCGTTGTAACAGTGAAGATGCCTTTTATTTCCTCTCTGGCGAGGCCTCCCAATCTCACCCTTTGCCTTAAGTTTGAAGGGACTCCTCATCAGGCACGCCCTACAGAGGATCCTACTTCTGTTAATTACAGAAAGATAAATTTTGAGCCAAATTCGCTTTTGGACTCTCAGTCCAGAGGACTGAAGACCCATGAGCTCCACTATACTCCCTAGATGGGCAAGACAGATGACAGCTCCTTCTGAGAGAGACAGTAATGGTTGAAGATGTAACCAGCTTTACCTTTATAAAATATTTTTGGATAATTGCATTGTGGGAAGCTTTTTTCTGCTTTACCCCTCCCCATAGGAAGCAGAGCTAATGTAGCCTGATCCCCTCTTTCTGACTTTTCCTGCAAGAGAAGTCCCTAACAACAGAACTAAGGAGAAAGTTCAAGACCAGGAAACCCCAATCGGATCTCCACCTATAGGACCAGGATGGGCTGGACTTCCAGGAAGGATATGGATTTAGATTGGACTGTTTTGCTGTGCTTAAGGAGACCTTTCCAATAGGATTCCCGGTTAGCTGCTGGATGAACTTTGCACTTTTAAAATCATGCAGATGACTGAAACAAAGGACACCTACCTACAGAGAAATACACACATCTATCAACAGTCAAATGTAATTTCAATCTTATGGACAAATGGACTATAATTTAATTGTTGCATAATTACCTCTTGGGATGCAGCTGCTAATAAAACACACTGGAAACAAAACACTGTTCTCTGGGCCATAAGAGAGAGTCTTCTTCCCCCTCCCCAGAAAGAATCTATCCTGAGGTAGAGAGTTAATCATGGGAGTTAATTGCTAGCTGGAGCAGCCTTGAAAAGAATAAATACCTTCTCACAGGACAAGCAGGATGGTAGTCCTCACATATGGGTGACATCACAGGATGGAGCCCAATCACGGAAAACTTCTGTCAAAGCTTCCAGAACTTTGACTGGCCCCTACTGGGCATGCCCAGCATGGCACTAACCTTGCAGCCAGCAGGGGTCCTCCTTCAGTCTTCTTTTTTCCGCGCAGCAGTAGCCTCGCAGTTAAGGAGTTCTGCAGAGATTCCTGACAGGAATTTTCCTCACGGAATTACTAAAAGTTAATTTGCCCCACAGGGGTCCCTCCTCTAACTTTTTCAAGCCTCGGTACTCCGGTAAGTTTTTACCCGTGTTTCCGTCGATTACCGTTGAGTTTGGCCCTCGCAGCCTACTGGCCGTCGACCGTACCGCGGCTCAATTTTTTTCCATGGCCATGGCGTCGGGGTTCCGTCAGTGCCCGGACTGTAATTGCACCATGTCCATCACAGACCCCCGTAAAGTCTGTGTCATATGTCTTGGACTAGAGCACAATGTCTTGACCTGCACCAAATGTGCCCTTATGACACCAAAAGGTTGCAAGGCCAGAATGGAGAAGATGGAACTTCTCTTCCGTGCTCAAACCCTGACTCCGTCCATTGCATCGAAGTCGTCAGAACCGGCACCGTCAATTTCACGCCAGCACCGACCACCGGCCGGTGACCGTCCAGCATCTATGACATCTCGGCCTTCGACGCCCTCTACTCCCCCTCAGGACCGAGGGGATTGTAGAGACAAACATTGCCACCGGCATAGAAAGTCTCGGACCATTGAGGGAGCAAAATCATCGACTGAGCCGCCGTCGAAGAAACCCCGTCCAGAAAAGGCACCAACCTTTTCGGCGACTGGGTCACCAAGGCAACCCTCCCCAGAAAGGGTATCGGGAGCCTTGACTCCACCTTTAACGGTGGTCCCTCCGGCTATGCCTCTTCCTCCTTCTTCTGTTCCGGAGCCGGGGCTGCTAGCTCCAGGTCTCCGAAAAGAACTGGACTGGATGGTTCAGGAGGCCATTGACAAGGTGATGCAACGACTTCAGGTTGCTCCGACACCGGTACCGATTGCAGAACCGATCACTGACCCCATTCCAGCAGCATTGGCACTGCTACTCTCCAGGATGGAAGCGCTCATTGCTGCTTTCCCACCGATGGACCCTGGGTCACCAATGGCGCCGGTGCCCTCCCCGCTCACTCTGTCATCGGGAGGAGAAACACCATTTCGCATTCCTCCTTCGAGAGTTCTGCCTCAGCCATAAATACCGATACGCCCATCGCCACCGATCCAACCATCGGTGCTGATACGCCCGTCGGCGCCACCGAGCCATCCATCAATGCCTTCGATGCCTTCATCGGTGCCTCCAATTATTCCTTCGACTCCTTCAGTGCCTAGACCAGGACCTTCAGGAATCCCACCGTCCCGTCCCCCTCTACATCCTAGAGGGGCAGGGGCTGATCCCTATGATACCTGGACTGATGATTCCTCATCAGACACCGATGATTTGCCTTCACTACCTTCACCCGCTGAAAGTAGAAAGCGTTCTCCTCCAGAGGACCTTTCCTTTATAAATTTTGCGAAGGAAATGTCTGAATTGGTTCCCTTCCAATTACAGATTGAGCAGGACGATAGGCATCAGATGATGGAGTTGCTCCAATTCGTGGATGCCCCCAAAGTAATAACCTCCATCCCTATCCACCAGGTTCTTCTGGATCTCCTAAAGAAGAACTGGGAACATCCTGGCTCCATTGCTCCAGTCCACAGGAAAGCTGACACTACCTATTTGGTGCAGTCAGCTCTGGGCTTTCAGAAACCACAATTGGATCACCAATCTGTAGTGGTAGAATTGGCACAGAAGAGAGCAAAGAGGTCAAAGCCTCATACTTCATTTCCCCCTGGCAAGGAACAGAAGTTTCTAGATGCCATTGGACGCCAAGTCTACCAATGATCAATGCTCATCTCCCGAATTGCCGCTTACCAACTCTATATGACCCAATATAACAGGGTCATTTTTAAGCAGATTGACAGATTCCTTGCCTCAGCAATTTCAAGATCAGCTCCAAACCCTAGTAAACAAGGGTTTTGAGGCAGGCAAGCATGAGATCAGATCTTCTTATGATATCTTTGATACTGCTACAAGGGTATCTGCAGCTGCTATTTCGGCAAGAAGGTGGGCCTGGCTTAAGTCTTCTGACCTTTGCCCTGAGGTACAAGACAGGTTATCTGACCTGCCCTGTGTAAGAGATAATCTGTTTGGCGAACAGATTCAACGGACGGTGCCGGAACTTAAGGACCATCATGAGACCCTAAGACAGCTCTCTCTGATGCCTTCTGACTATTCTTCTAAACAGCCCTTCAGAAAGGACTCTAAAATGTCATTCTTCCGCCTGAAGAAGTCCTACCCGACACCAACCAGATCCCATGCCACGAGACCATTTCAAAAAGCACAGTCTAATCAAACACGTAAACAAAAATCGCAAGCAGCCCCTCAGCCAGGGCCTGCTTCAGGTTTTTGACTTCCACCTAGAGAGCAGCAGCCAGCTTCCACTGCCTCACATGCCAGTGGGAGGTCGATTGTGCCACTTCCACAACATATGGGACTCAATCACCTCAGACCAATGGGTACTGGTGATAATTGCTCAGGGTTACCATCTGAACTTTCTCTCTGTGCCACCAGACTCCCCACCTCTACCGACATGGAAAACATCTGATCACTCAATCCATCTGGATCAAGAGGTCTCCCTCCTTCTCCAGTCCAAGGCAATAGAACCCGCCCCTACTCTCAGCATGGCCTAGGGTTCTATTCCTGGTACTTTCTAATCCCCAAAAAATCGGGAGGCGTTCATCCTATTCTGAACCTACGGGCCCTCAACAAGTACCTCCAGCGAGAGAAGTTCAAGATGGTAACCTTAGGCTCGCTTCTTCCTCTTCTACAAAGAGGAGACTGGCTCTGCTCTCTCGACCTCCAGGACGCATACACTCATATTGCGATAACTCCATCTCATCGCAAATACCTGAGGTTTCTAGTAGGCCCCAAGCACTATCAATACCGAGTGCTTCCATTCGGCCTAGCATCTGCGCCACGAGTCTTTACAAAATGCCTCGTAGTAGTTGCAGCCTTCCTCAGGACCCAAGATGTTCACATCTACCCCTATCTAGACGACTGATTAATCAGGGCTCCCAATCAGCAAGCTGCTCTGTCGTTACATCAGCCTAACCTTACACACTCTAATTTCATTAGGATTTCTCATCAACTACGACAAATCCTACTTAGTCCCATCTCAAACCTTGCCATTCATTGGGGCAGACTTGGACACCTTGCAGGCAAAGGCTTTCCTGCCTCGACAGCGAGCCCTCACTCTCATATCTCTTGCACACCAGCTGCAGTCTCAGCACTCCGCGACTGCACGCCACTTTCTCATCCTCCTGGGACACATGGCGTCCTCAGTTCAGGTCACATCAATGGCCCGTTTGGCTATGAGAGTCATGCAGTTTACTCTACGGTCTCAATGGACTCAAAGCATTCAGCCCCTGTTGACCATTGTCCACGTAACCGACTCACTCCGTCAGTCTCTAGCGTGGTGGAAAAATCAGATCAATCTCCTCTACAGCTTGCCCTTTCAGGCTCCAGACCCTCAATAAATTCTCAGCACTGATGCTTCCAACCTCGGATGGGGAGCCCATGTGGCCAATCTGCAGACACAAGGCTCTTGGTCTTCAGAGGAAGCCAAACACCAAATAAATTTCCTGGAGCTTCGAGCAATCAGATATGCTCTCAGGGCATTTCAGGATCACCTCTCAAATCAAGTTATCCTGATCCAGACGGACAACCAGGTGGCCATGTGGTACATCAACAAACAGGGAGGCACGAGCTCTTTCCTCCTGTGTCAGGAAGCTGCACAGATATGGGCGGAAGCTCTCTCCTATTCGATTTACCTCAGGGCCACCTATTTGCCGGGAGTGGACAATGTGTTGGCAGACAAGCTGAGTCGCATCTTTCAACCGCACGAGTGGTCTCTCAACCCCTCGGTAGCGAACTCCATCTTCCAACAATGGGGATATCCTTAGATATCCTCAAAACCACAAAGTAGAGAACTTCTACTCTCTCATTCGCAGCAAACATTCTCAGACCAGAGACACATTCTCCCTCTCGTGGGCAACCGGTCTACTCTACGCATTCCGTCCACATCCTCTTCTCTCGAAGACTCACGTGAAGTTACGTCAGGACAAGGGAACCATGATCCTGATAGCACCTCACTGGCCACGCCAAGTGTGGTTTCCAATACTGCAGGATCTCTCCATTCGCAGGCACATTCCCTTGGGAAAGGACCCGCTTCTGATTACTCAAAACGACGGGTGCCTCCGCCATCTCAATCTTCACGCCTTGTCCCTGACGGCATGGATGTTGAAAGGTTAATCCTTCAGCCACTTAACCTTTCTGAACCAGTTTCCCGTGTATTGATTGCTTCACGGAAGCCTTCCACAAGAAAATATTACTCTTACAAATGGAACAGGTTCATGTCATGTTGCTCTTCTCAGTCCCTTGACCCCTTTACCTGTCCATTCATGAAGTTTGACTATCTCTGGCATTTATCAGAGTCAGGTCTAAAAACTTCTTCCATCAGAATGCATGTCAGTCAAGAGCCATTCTTCTGGGGGGAGATCCAAAATGGCTGACTGTTAGGAGGCTGGCGTCTGTCGTCCTCTCTTGCGTTGCTCCAGATCAGTATTCTGATACTGGATGCACTTACCTCAAGTTGCCTACGTATGGGGAGGAAATGGAAACCTAGGGCACCTGTCCCCGCAACTCCCTTGGGTCAGACGTTTTCAGGTCCTATGGACGCACATGTCGCTCGCAGTAGCCCGATACCGGGGAGACAGCCGCTGGTTGGAGGGGGAGGAGAATGTGAGCTCCCTTCTATCCTTGGCTTTATGTCACCGCTTAGCCCGGTAAGAGGAACACCTCCTAGTAATCCGGCAGCTGAAAGAACAGCCCCAGAAGCTGTGGAGATGCCGAGGACCCAGGAGGGTGAGTCAGTGTGCTCCGTGGGGAACAGCGGGGCAGAGCAGGAAGCTGCAAGCCTGGTGGCCATCTCGAGAGGCACGGATGGGAGGAATTTTCAAGACGGAGATGGGGGAAATACAGAGAGAGCAAAGCAGGAGTCATCGTGGTCTGAATTACTTATTCCAGAGCTGCCTCCAGTGCAAAGACTGGGTGAGATTTCTTTGATATCTATATGGGAAGCAATTGCTGAGTTGCGGAGCTCTATAACACAGCAGTTATCACCTATTGTAAGGAAGTATAATGAGATGGGTCAGAAAATCTCCACTATGGAAAATTTTTCAGCAGATATGTCTCAACAGATTTCAAATCTTCGGGTGCAAATGAATGCTATGCAGCAGTCTCAACATTTGCTAACTAAAGACAATGCTAATTTAGCTTTAAAAGTGGAAACCCTGGAGAATGTTACCAGAAATAAAAACTTGAGGATTATTAACTTTCCTAAAGTCCCGTTGGTCCCTCCTAAGGACATGTTTAAAAGATACTTAATAGAAGTATTAAAGATACCTGAGAATGCCTTACCTCCAACTTCTAAAGTATTTTATTTGCCACCTTATAGAAGGGCGACGGGTAATCAGAGAGAAGGAATGGATATTCTGCAGCCCATTGAAACACCAGAAATGGACTTAACAGCAATTATTGAGACTTCGGATTCGGATATTGCAGTTCCCGCTACATTAATTGTCTCACTAGTCTTAGAGCCTGCTAGAGACTGGCTACTGAAATTGTTTTTCTGGCATAGATTAGAATTGTTTATGCAATTTAGAGTAAATATGTTTCCTGATGTATTGCGTCAGACGCAAAAAAGACGAAAACAATTTCTATTAATGAGAACTAGGGTACAACAGATTGGGGGTCTCTTTACCAAACATTTACACGGAAATTTTAGAATAAAGTACCAAAATGTTTCCTATATTTTTTTTGACCCTCCTCAGCTGTCCCAGTTCCTTGTGGGGAAAACTGTGTTTAACTCTGGTGAAATTCCCCCAGCCATGGTAACTTGAAAACAAAAGGTTCCCAAGTGTTTAAATTGCTTCTGCATCCTAACAGTTATATTTGCCATTTCTTTTGAATTTATGTGGAAATTACCTAGAATTGTGTTTTGGTTCTCCTCCACATTGAGGACTTAAGTGTGTAATGCTTATTGGATTTATTTGCTTTTTTTTTTCCTGCTTTATTTAATTTGTGGATTAATGATATTATATAAGCATTACTAATTTCAACAAAGATTTTCTTGTAAATGTATTTAAAATTCAATAAATAAAAAATGCAAAAAAAAAGAATGCATGTCAGTGCGGTAGTCGCCTTCCTTAAAGGTGTTGGGGATGTACCCATATCGATACAATCCCTTGTAACACGTTTTCTGAAAGGCTTGCTTCACCTCAAGCCTCCACTGCATCCTCCGGCCCCTTCTTGGGACCTTAACCTGGTTTTGGGTCGGCTCATGAAACCACCATTCGAGCCTCTTCACTCCTGTGAACTTCAATATCTCACATGGAAAATGATTTTCCTTTTGTCAATCACTTCAGCTCCCAGAGTTAGTGAATTACAGGCCCTAGTTACCTAATTGCCTTACACTAAGCTTCTGCAGGACCGGGCAGTACTCTGCACTCACCCTAAATTCTTACCCATGGTAGTTTCGGATTTTCATTTAAATCAATCCATCATACTGCCTACCTTTTTTCCCAGGCCCCATGCCAACCCAGGAGAGCAGGCTCTGCATACCCTTGACTGTAAATGGGCTCTAGCGTTCTACGTAGACCATACAGCTGCCCACAGGAAAAGCACTCAATTGTTTGTCTCTTTCCATTTCAAGACCGTGTTAAAGCACACTCTGTGAGGGCCATGGCAACTTCAGTAGCACACCTACTGTTACGATCCCGGTCACTAGCGCAGTGACTGGGCTCTTACCTTCGGCGCGGGCGCCGCATGGTGCCGGGTTCCGGGCCTCCAAAGCCGCGTGGCAGCGGCGTCTCCACGAGGGAGACGTCGCCGAAGACTCCGCCCCTCAGCAGGGGAACGCGCGCGCGTGAGGAACGCCGTTTTAAGCGTCCAGCACCCGGATGTGCTGGGACGCCCCTGAGTGACGTCACACACCGGCGGGGCATTTAAACGAACGCCGGAGTTCTCCAAATCGCCTTGCAACGCGGTCACTCTTTGGAGCCTTAGTTGCTGTTCCTGCTCGTCTGGTTCCTGATCCTTGCTGCTCGTTCCTGGACCTTGCCTGCCTGCCTGACTTCTGGACTCGTCCTGCTTGCTTCCTGATCTCTGTTTGCCTTGACTCCAGTTTGTGTCTTTGTTTCTGCCTGCCTGCTGCCTGCCCTGACCCTGGTTCGTGACTTCGTTTCTGCTTGCCTGCTGCCTGCCCTGACCCTGGTTCGTGACTTCGTTTCTGCTGGCCTGCTGCCTGCCCAGACTCCAGTTTGTTTCTTCACTCCAGTCCGCCTGCCGCCTGCCGGGATTCCAGCCCGTGCTTTCGCTGTCTGGCCTCGTCGCTCCCTTTCGCCTAAGTCCCAGCGGTCCGGGTCCCTACGGGCTTCTCCTGGGGGGACCTCGGGCTTCCAGGGCAAAGACTCCTAAGTCCTAGCGACCCGTGCTCCCACAGCTCCTCTGGAGGGGTCACGGGTTTCCAGGTGAAACTCCAGCTCGTCCAGCGGGTATTCTGCCTCCCGACTGACTCACGCCGGTCGGCCCAAGGATCCACTCCTGGATTTCTGCAGTCGTAACACCTACGTTCGGTGCCGCTTCCTGACATTTGCAGGGCTGCCACCTGGAGTTCTCTCCACACCTTTGCAGCCCACTATTGCTTGGACAAAGCCAGAAGACAAGATTCCATCTTCAGTCAGTCTGTCCTTCATAACCTATTTACAATGTGACGTACCACCACCCTTCCACCTGCCCGGTAGGGTTCAGGATGCTCTCATCCAAATTTTAACCCAGTCTTAGTGCCTCACACACCTGGGTATATTTGGTGCATTTCTCGGACATCCTCAGCTCGGTACTCACCCATATATGAGGACTACCATCCTGCTTGTCCTGTGAGAAAGCAAATGTTGCTTACCTGTAACAGGTGTTCTCACAGGACAGCAGGATATTTGTCCTCATGAAACCCGCCCGCTGCCCCACGGTGTTGGATTCGTTACGTTTTCTTATTTTATTTTTCCGCACTGCCCGTAGCTTTTAAACAAGACTGAAGGGGGACCCCTGCTGGCTGCAGGGTTAGTGCCATGCTGGGAATGCCCAGTAGGGGCCAGTCAAAGTTCTGGAAACTTTGACAGAAGTTTTCCGTGATTGGGTTCCATCCTGTGATGTCACCCATATGTGAGGATTAACATCCTACTGTCCTGTGAGAACACCTGTTACAGGTAAGCAAGATTTGTTTTTTTTTTTTGTTTTTTTTTTTAATTCTTTATTTATGGATTTTCAAAATAATTACAAGAATATACCTTGGCTGAAATTACAGAAAATGTTAAGAAAAGAAAATATACATTTCCATAATACATATATTCATATATGATGGATAACAAAATATTCATTTGTTTTTCATAGGAAATTAGGAGGGGAGGGTAGCCAAAGGAAAACTTGAGAAGTACATAATTGAAACAAACATATATACTTTAAACAGGCTTGATACTCTCTTTTCACATCTTTTAACCTCTAATACTCATCTAAAAACTCATCTAAAAACTTTCTCAGTTGGTCTGGCATAAAGAAATCATATAAATTTCCAGAGTATTTTACGATACATCTACATGGAAAACGAAGGGCAAAGCTAGCCCCTTTGGCCAAAACCTCCGGGCGCATAGCTAAGAACAACCTCCTACGCTGTTGGGTGGGACGCGAAAGGTCAGGATAAACCCTCACTGCCCCTCCCATGAAATTATTATTTATATTCTGGAAAAAAGCTTTCATCAGGAAATTTTTCTCTATTTCTGTATAAAATTGGACAAAAAGGGTGGCCCTTTCCGTGATTTCCATTTCTGAATTCTCCAAATATTGTGTTAAATTATTGGAATCCTCTCTTTCTTCTCCCGTGGAAATCTGTAAACTACTCCTAAGAAAGAAGAGTTTTTTCACAGTAGGAACTTTTGCTGATTCAATCTTGAGGGTTTCCATTGCAAAACGTTTGAAAGTCACCAAAATTGGCTCACCCATTACTCTAGGGAAATTGACCAATCTTGCATTAGAGCAGCGCAGATAATTTTCAATTGACTCCAGCCTCCTTTGAGATGTTATACAGTCCTTCATTATTGAGGAATTAAGGGACTGAGTCTGGTTTACCTTAACAGTTAAATCTTGAATGCAGGTTGTATGGTCATGAATCAAAAGCAAATGTTCTTTTTTTCACAGTTTCAACTTTAGTTTCAAATTTGCCAATCAATTGAGACTGAGTATTCAGAGTCCGGGCCATAGTAGCCATAAGTTCCCATATGGCTTCAAGAGTAATAACTTCTGGTTTTTCAAACTCCAGGGGTTGCAGGATATTTCCCCCCAATTGCTCCTGTGGGCTTTCTCTCGCTGTTTCCAGAGATTCACCGCCCTCGTCCCCCAAAATCCTCGCGGGCCCTTCACATACCTCCAACAGGTGGGGGGGTGGGGGGCCCTGCTCCAGTCCGGTCAGTTGATCCCTCACGTTGTTCTCCCACGACTAACTTTGCGTCCGGGGTTACAACTCCACTGTTCAGACGGAGGGGAGAGCTGCTCAGAAGTCCTCGAGGCACTGGTGGGCTCAAAGAAATCTCGCCAGGCGATATTGCCGCTTCTCTCGGCTCCACCGCAGCGGCGTTTAGAGCTTCCACTATTGGAGATACCGACGCAAACTCGGTGATGTATCGTTGCCCCGCCGGGCTGGGCAGGTTAGAGGGGTATACCCGTACCCTGCCCTTACGCTTGTGAGGCATTGCAAATAATTTGAAAACTTCCAAAGAAGATTTTTAAGAGGAAAAACACAAGCGATCTGCAGAGCTGCTCGGTTCAGCGTCTCAAGCCGCGGCCATCTTGGCTCCAGCAAGATTTGTTTTTGTGTGTCCTTGGAACTTCACCCCCGTCCAGTAAGGGTTACATTAAGAACATAAAAAATTGCCCTACTGGGGCTAATTGAACTCCCTAAAGGCCAGCATCCTGTTTCCAACAGTGGCCAATCCAGGTAGCAAGTACCTAGCAAGTACCCAAACAGTAAATAAATCTCATGCTGTTAATGCTGGTAATAAGTAATGGCTATTCACTAAGGGGCGGATTTTAAAAGGGTTAAGCGCGTAACCCTTTAAAACCCCTCCAAGCCTATTTTGCATAGGCCCGGCGACGTGTGCAAGCCCCGGGATGCACGCATATCCCGGGGCTTGAAAAGGGGGCAGGGCGTGGGTGGGCTGGGGGCGGGGCCGGAGCCTCCAGGCACAGTGGCCATTTGCCAGTGTACCCAGGATTGCAGGCTGGCCGTTGGCCGGCACGCAAAATCTACACTTGCCCGGAGGCAGCCGCAACTTCTAAGTTAAAGGTAAGAGGGAATTAGGTAGGGGGGGGGCGGAAGGAAAGTTTCCTCCGAGGCCGCTCTGATTTCGGAGCGGCCTCGGAGGGAACGGAGGAAGGTTGCACGGCTCGGCGCGCGCAAGGTGGACAAGTGTGCACCCCCTTGCGCATGCCGACCCTGGATTATATAATATGTACGTGGCTGCGCGTGCATGTTATAAAATTGGGCGTAGATTTGTGCGTGCCGGGTTGCACGCACAAATCTACACCCATGCCTAAATCTTAAAATGCGGTCCTAAGTCTCCTTGGTTAATAACAGTCTATGGATTTCTCCAGGGACTTGTTCAAACCTTTTCTAAACCCGTCTAAGCTAAGTGCCTTAACCATATCCTCCAGCAATGAATTCCAGAGCTCTCAGATATTCTTCCCTGAACAATCTTTCAAAGATATATTCCTTGGAGACTAAACAGCTCTCACTAATTCTGTAGGAGCTGGCATCTCTCCTAATAGCCAATGCAATAGAACTAATCCTGATACAAGAAAGGAACTTGGGATTCTACTCCAGATGCTTCCTGATTCAGAAAAAGACAGGTGGTCTCCAATCCATTTTGGACCTCAGAAATCGAAACAAGTTCTTAAAAGAAGAAAAATTAAGGATTAACTCTCTGGGCACCATCTTCCCCCAGTTAGAAAACAACATCTGGCTTGCATTATTGCATCTCAAAGATGCTTATACATGCTTTTTTATTCACAATGCCCATGTAAAGAAGTGTATATAAGGACCCCCTTGAAAGACCAGGACCATGCATTTAGCCTGGTTCACCTTAAGAGCTCAGAAGGGAATTCTGGTCACAGGGTGTTTCCCTAAGAAGGGGAATAAGAGAGTAGATCCAGGAGGGAACAGAGGCCCTGGAGACAAGGGGAAGGCAGTTCGTACTACAAGACTACAATTGCTGTAACCTTTTGATTTAGTGCTGCAGAGGTATCAGACCTTTTCTATTCATAAGAACATAAGAAATTGTCATACTGGGCCAGACTAAGGGTCCATCAGTCCCAGCATCCTGTTTCCAACAGTGGTCAATCCAGGATACAAGTACCTGACAAGTACCCAATGCTGGTAATAAACAGGAGCTATTCCCTAAATCAACTTGATTAATAGCAGTTTATGGTCTTTTCCTCCAAGAACTTGTCCAAACCATTTTTAAACCCAGCTACACTAACTGCCTTTAGTGCATTCTCTGTCAATGAATTCCAGAGCTTAATTATGCATTGAATGAAAAAGGATTTTCTCCAATTTGTTTTAAATGTGTTACTTGCTAAATTCATGTGGTGCCCTCTAGTCCTTATATTATATGAAAGAGTAAATAAAAAAGTCAAATTTACCCGTTCTCATGATTTTATAGATGACTATCATATCCTCCCTCAGCCATTTATTTATTTATATATTTTTCTATACCGGTGTTCAGTTTTACATATCACATCGGTTTACATTCAACCAAAAAATTTGCAGGAAATCGGGCGTTTCCTTTGTCTAATACATTAAACATTTGTCTAACACATTGAACATTTGTAACATGGAAATGGTTAACAAGGGATATGAAAGGAACATGGAGATGGTTAACGAGAGAGAGGAACATTAATGGGGTCAAAGTGAAAGGAACTCTTATCATATTGTAGTCAGGCATAGGGTTTACGTCTTATACTTAAGGACAAGGGGGAAGAGCTTCTATTTTACAGTGGTCAGGCCCAGAAATAATATCTTGCATTGGAGTCTCAGTGGTTACTGAGAGGTTAATAGAATAGTAAGGGTGTATGTCGGTTGATAGGGTGCTGATTGTTGACTGGGCTGTAGGGGTTTGTTCTGGTGTGGGAGTTCGGTCATGTTATTGCTGCAAAGGCTTTAAGAAATAGCCAGGTTTTAAGCTTTTTCTTGAAAGATTGTGGTGATGGGTCTGTTCTGAATTCTTTGGGGAGCTTGTTCCACAGGGTGGGTCCGGAAAGTGATTTCATTCGTTTGTTGATAATTTGTGTGTTTCTTTTGATGATGGTGTTTGTAGGAGTCCGGTGTTTGATGAGTGAAGGCTCCTTGGTGGAGTATGGAGGTGAAGGGATGGAGTTAGCCAGTTGGAATTGTTGCTTTGGAGAATTTTATGTACAATGGATAAAGCTTTGTATTGGATTCTTTGATGAATGGGCAGCCAGTGTAGCTGTTTGAATATAGGTGTTATATGCTCCATTCTTCTGTTGTTGGTGAGAGCTCTGGCAGCGGCATTTTATAGGAGTTGGATGGGTTTGAGATATGATGCTGGGAGGCCTAGGAGTAGGGAGTTGCAGTAATTGAGCTTGGAAAACAGGAAGGCCTGTAGGACTGTTCGAAAGTCTTCTGGGTAGAGGAGTAGTTTAAGTTTGCGTAGGATCTGGAGTTTGTAGATTCCGTCCTTCAAGATGATGTTGATGGAGCTCAGGAAACTACCATTTACCTCTGAAGAAGTTTGCCTGTTTCAAATTCCCCATTTCTGCAAAGGAGTTTTGCTGCTTTAACTTTCTTTACTGCCTCTTCTGACTCAGCTGGGCTATTGGGGGTGGAACCTTTGCCCCAGAGGGCTGGACATGCACCTCTGACATCACCAGGGAGGAGTAGGAAGGGCTTTAAACCCTGCTCTTCCTGCAGCATGTAGCTGGGCTCAGGAAGCTACCATTTACCTCTGAAAAAGTTTGCCTGTTTCAAATTCCCCATTTCTGCAAAGGAGTTTTGCTGCTTTAACTTTCTTTACTGCCTCTTCTGACTCAGCTGGGCTATTGGGGGCGGAACCTTTGCCCTGGAGAGCTGGACGTGCACCTCTGACATCACCAGGGAGGAGTAGGAAGGGCTTTAAATCCGGCCCTTCCTGTGGCGCATGGCTTTGACTGAAAATAATACAATTGAAGAATTTACTTTTGATCTTGAAGATTTCTTCCTATGACTTGGATGAAGCAGAGGACTCTGTATGCCAGGTACTGATTTCCTTAAACATGTACCTCTATATTGAAATTTTTCCTTAGCCCCCACGAGCTATTAACTTGTAAAGTGAGAGTCAGAGGCAAAAATATGTTCATACTCTATACCTTGAATAAATACCTATATCCTGAGGTGGGGGTTAATCTTATTGAGGTATGCCCCACACCAAAAGAAAGGTTAGGATCAGGGAAATATTAACATCTACTCCTGATCCAGTGCTCTTACAATCAAGAATATCTATGTTCTTTGCTCCAACACTGGGAATGAATCCGGAGGACAGGGCCGCAGTGGTATCTGACTTGGAGCGGGAGCCAGAACTACAGGCTGAAACAATCTCGCTTAGCCCCGGAGCTCCTAACACTCCCTCACCACCTGTGCAGTTAAACCAAGAACAGTGTGACTCTTTATTGGGGGCAAATAGCCCTGGAAAATCAATTTTGCCTGTACTAGCTACAGGAATGAGTGGACAGCAATCTGGGGGGGGGGGGGGATTCTACTATCTGAAATGCCAGAGATAACTATGGGGGTACTGTGATCAGCCATAAAGTCTCTCGAGAAAGCAATTGTGGATCTGACTCAAAATATTGGTAGAACACAGCAGGGTTTTTCTTGCTTAGAAAATTTAGTAACTCTGAATAAAACAAGTATAACAAAAACTGAAAAACGTTTAGAACAAGTGGAGGTATTTCAACAAAAATATGTTAGATCTGAGTTGATAAATGATAAGAAAATTGAATATCTGGAAAATTCAATTAAATTCTTGAATCTCAGGGTTCTAAATTTTCCAATGATTAGGTTAACATCAGCTAAGGAAATGTTTAATAGATATCTAGTGAATGTTTTGAAGATGCAAGAAAAGAATTTACCAATAACTTCAAGAATTTATTATTTGCCAGTAAAACCTGTTCCTGGTAACTTAAAGGAACAAGGAGTAACTGATAATTCAATTGGTGACTCTGAGGTTTTAGAGATATCAACTGATACGGAAATAAAAACAAGGGCCACTATGTTAGTATCCTTTGTTTTTATAACTGATAGGAACTCTGTCCTAAGATTATTTTTGAAACAGAGACACCAATTATTTTTAGGACAAAAGATTTGGATATACCTGGATCTGTCTAGGTCAACGCAGACCAGAAGGAAAAGTTTCTTGAACCTTAGATCTGATGTAGAAACAATTGCTGCTAAAATGATTGTAAAGTTTCCTTGTCGATGTAAGTGTTATGATTCCTGCCCGCGGAGCTACTCTCCGTGAGCAGGCCTCGCCACTAGGGATGTGAATCGTTTTTTGACGATTTAAAATATCGTCCGATATATTTTAAATCGTCAAAAATCGTTAGAGCCGCGATACAATAACAATTCCCCCGATTTATCGTCAAAAAATCGTAAATCGGGGGAAGGGGGAGGGGAAGGGGGAGGGCGGGAAAACTGGCACACTAAAACAACCCTAAAACCCACCCCGACCCTTTAAAATAAATCCCCCACACTCCCGAACCCCCCCAAAATGCCTTAAATTACCTGGGGTCCAGAGGAAGGGTCCTGGTGTGATCTTTTACTCTCGGACCTCTTGGTGCTTGTAGAAATGGCGCCGGCGCTACCTTTGGTTTTTCTGTACGGAAAAATGATTCGCGGCAGGAGATCGCTCCCGGACCCCCGCTGGACCCCCAGGGACTTTTGGCCAGCTTGGGGGGGCCTCCTGACCCCCACAAGGCGCAAAATGGCACCGGCCGTAGACAATACGATTCGACTGCAGGAGGTCGTTCCCGGACCCCCGCTGGACTTTTGGCAAGTCTTGTGGGGGTCAGGAGGCCCCCCCAAGCTGGCCAAAAGTTCCTGGGGGTCCAGCGGGGGTCCGGGAGCGATCTCCTACGCTCCTGACCTCGGGGGACAAAAAACAAAATGGCGCTACCTTTGACCTGTCATATGACAAGGCAAAGGTAGCGCCGGCGCCATTTCTACAAGCACCGAGAGTAAAAGATCACACCGGGACCCTTCCTCTGGACCCCAGGTAATTTAAGGCATTTTGGGGGGGTTCGGGAAGGTGGGGGATTTATTTTAAAGGGTCGGGGTGGGTTTTAGGGATGTTTTAGTGTGCCGGTTTTCGATTTACACGATTTTCACGATTTTCACGATATTTAAAAAACCCAAACGGCGACGATCCGATTCCCTCCCCCTCCCAGCTGAAATCGATCATTAAGACGATCGATCACACGATTCACATCTCTACTCGCCACCCACCTGTTTCCCTCGCGGCAGGACGCTGCCGGCTCCGCTCGCTATGGCCTGGAGGCTGTGACCATCTTCTGCCCTGCCCGCGGGGCTGACGCCGTCGGGAGCTGTGCCTTGTGGTGGTGCCGCCGCCAAGACCTGAGGCCGTGCTTGTCCGCTTCCTCTTCAAGCGGCCGGGATAGCCCGCTGCTGCCCCGACAACTTGTTTGGCCTGGAGGCCACCCCAAAGCCTGCCTCCATGGCGGGGAGCCACCGCTGGCCTGTCTTCGCAGCTCGGGCCGCTGACGCGATCCTCTGGGTCCTCCTCAGATGGCAGGAGGCTGTCCTGTGGCCTGCCTGCTCCTCCTTGCTCCTGCCACTGTCCGCGATGCTGCAACTCACCTCTTCTCTTCAGCCTTCCTTTAGGTGCCGGCGTGCGCCTCTTCATGCTATTTAAAGGGCCAGCCACAGGAAGTGCTGCTGGCTCCTCCTGATGATGACTTCCTGCTTCAGCCCTATAAAAGGGATTCCTCTTCAGTCTCTTGTGGCCTTCGGATTGGGTTCCACAGTCGTCTGTGTCTCCTGACCGGTCCAGGTCTTCCGTGCTTTGATGGCTTCGTGTTCAGTGTCTTCATGTTCCTTGTTCCTAGTCCTGATGTCCGCCTTCGGATCGAGATGTCTGCATGTCCCTGGTGCCTAATGTTTTGGATTCATGTGTCTTGTTCCTGATCCTGATGTCGGTGTCTTCAGATATCTCCGTGTTCCAGAGGTCCCTCATCCAGGCTTCCCGATGTCTCATTTCCCAATGTCTGGTTTCCTCATGTCTCAGCCTTCCTGATAATCTTCTCCAGTGCCTTCCAAGTTGTCCTTCTGTTCTGCCTGCTCTTTGGTTCTCCAGGTGACACATCTCTCTCATTGGAGTTGCCTGCAGTGGATTCATGTCCTGCGCTCCTGAGCCTTCCTGACTTGCCAGCCCCTGTAGTTGTCCAGATGACACCGGCTCCATCATTGGAGTCTCACCTCGGCTGGATTCCTTTCCTGCGCTCGTCCTGCTCTCCGCGTGGTCCGTGACCAGCCTCCTCAGGCTGTGTAGGGCGCGCAGTGGGACAGGGTGGTCCGCGACCAGCCCATTGGGTCCGCCCCTGAAGGTGGGCTGTGTAGGGCGCCCTGAGAGACAGTGCCATTGTCTACCTTCCCAGCTTCTCGCCTCGTCTGTGATGTCTTCGCTTCAGCCCTCGTCTGCGATGTCTTCGCTTCTCGCTTTGTTTGTTATGTCTTCACTTCAGCCCTCGTCTGTGATATCTTCTGTGTTCCAAGGACTCTGTCTGCCCTCATTCTCTGTCTGGCCTGCCGCCCATTGCCATACCCAGCGGCAGGTCCGAAAGGGCTTGGAACGGTCGGAAGACTGTTCATCAATCAACATTGCATTGTTGGTTGTCTAGGGCATGCAGGTTCGGTTGAGATTCAGACCTTGTTCCCTAGTCCTTGCTTCAGCCATGTCCTGCTCTCGTTACCCATGCTCGCACCAGCTCACCTCCCGCAGTGTGGCTTGGGGCTCCTCCCTGGGTCATGCCGTGGCCCAAGGGCTCACATCCCTGTTTGAGTGACGACCATGCCTCCATGCCCAGGAGGGTAACCGCTGCCGGATGTCGCGCTCGTAACATTGAGATCTTTTTTTCAAACCACAAATATGTTTTTATGAAGTATCTCAGCTCCAGAAGTTCTTGAGCTCCCATACTCCAGTTAGCACAGATTAGCAGTTAGAAGCATGTACTCAGTTAAGACTCAGTGTACTCTTTTTTCTTTTGGATAAACAGTATAGTTTATATCTGATGGACCGCTTGATTTTTGCCATAAATAGCTTGTGGATTTCCTATAATAAGAACAGGCAATTTATTTCAGGGTAGTGGTTATTACAGAATTATGTAATTGCTTTAAATGCCTGTATTCAAATTTATAATGTATTGTTATAATATTCTAAAAGCTGAATAGAAATAAAATAAAAAAAACAATGTTGTTGATGTGTTTTTTGAAGTGAGATTGGGTATCTATGATAATGCCCAGGTTTTTTTTGCTGAGGAGAGTAAGTTGGTGGTTTTGTTGGTGTGTGGTGGGGTCTGTACTGGGAGGTGCTGTAGGATTGTTGGATATGTAGATGATTTCCATTTTGTTGTGATTGAGGGTGAGGGATAGTTGAGAGAGAAGGTGTTTTATTGTGCTCAGGTGGGAGTTCCATAAATTTAGGGTGTGATCAGTCGAGTGATTGATTGGGAATAGAATTTGAACATCGTCAGCGTATATGTAGTATAATAATCCTATTTCGCTTAGTAGTTTGCATAGAGGAGTCATATAGAGGTTGAACAGTGTAGAAGACAGGAAAGTGCCTTGTGGGATCCTGTGTGACTTTGTAGGACCTGTTTGATAGGTAAGAGTTGAACCAGTTGAGGGTTGTGTTGCAGAGGCCGATTTCCTTTAGCTTGTGGATTAGAGTTTTGTGGTTGACGGTATCAAAGGTGGCAGAGATGTCAAGGAGGATGAGTAAGTAGGAGTTGTCACAGTCCGGGCCTTTGAGAATTGTATTTGATAGTGACAATAAGAGGGTTTTGGTGCTGAAGGATGCTCTGAAGCCGTGTTGGGCTGGGAATAGTATATTGCGGGTGTCCAGATATTCGGAGAGTTGACGATCTACTATTTTTTCAAGGATATTGGCAATGAAGGGGAGATTCGAGATAGGTCTGTAGTTGGCTGGGTTGGCTTCGTCAAGTTGAGGTTTTTTGAGGATCGGCTTGATGGTGCATTTTAATTGATCCGGGAAGGTGCCTTGATCGAGGGATAAGTTAATTATGCTTGCTAATGGCTTGGCTATGTGGTTCGGTATTTGTTTAAGGAACTTGACAGGAATTGGGTCGATGGGATGGGCTGCAGGATTGATGTTCTGGATAATTTATTCTATTTCGGTGGATGCAACGTTTTCGACGTGTGTCCATTTGACATTATTTGTGGTTGTGTCTGATGTAATCTCATTGTCTGAGGTGGGGTTTTTTGCGATTAGGTTTGATATTTTGTTATTAAAGAATTGTGCTAACTCATCACAGGTATTTGTCTGGTTTGCTGTTTTGTTTTGAGTTTTGAGTTGGTTGGGTGAGGTTGTTGACAAATTCGACTAGGGTTCTGGGGACGAATTGGTAGTTATGTATTTTTGCTGCATAGAAGTTACGTTTGGCTTTGTCATTGTTGGCCTTGTATATGTAAAGTATGGTTCTGAAATGATCTTTTAGTTGGGGGGTGGGGTTCCGTCTCCATTTCTTTTCGGCTTGTCTTAGTAGGTGTTTGATGTTCTTCAGTTCAGGGGTATACCAAGGTGCTTTTTGTTTGTAGGATGGTTTGAGTTCTTTGTGATGAGAGGACATTTGATTTTGGCGACTTATGAGTTGATATTGAGCCATGAGTTTATGGCAGAGTTTGTGTCGGTTAGGTTTAGGGCTTCCAGGGAAGCTGGGAGTGTTTCGATTAACTCTTCACACGTGCATACTTTATTGAGCTTGATGATTTTACTGAATTTCTTAGGATTTGAGATGGGGTTTCCAAGGTGTAATTTGGTTTATATCAGTTTATGGTCTGACCAGGGGATTGCGGTAGCTGTTGGTGGGGTGTAGTTTGGGATTTTTTTGTTGGTGAAAATGAGGTCTAGTGTGTGACCTGCTTTGTGGGTGGGGGACTCTATTATTTGTTTGAAGCCGATTGCATTCATGGATTCAGTGAGGAGTTGGCAGGTTCCTGTGGGGGGCATTTTGTCCTTATGTAAGTTGAAGTCGCCAAGTACTATTGCCGGGATGTTCATATCAATATTGTTTGCAATGGTTTCTATTAGTGGGGATAAATTGTGTTTGAGGAGGCCCAGTGGTTTGTACATGAGGAGGATTTGGAAGTTCTTTGATTTAAAGAGACCTATTTCAAAAGGGGGTGGAAGGTTGATGGGATGGACTTTGAATTTGAGTTTTTTTGAAGCCATGAACAGTAGGCCGCCTCCTTATTTTTTTGGTCAGGGTATGGAGAATACATTGTAGATTTTCTTGGGAAGTTGTTTGATGAGTACTGTGTCGGAGCTTTTGAGCCACGATTCGGTGATGCAGAAAAGGTCGGGGTGGGTGTCTAATAGGAAGTCATAGATTAGTGGTGTCTTTTTTGCATAGATTGAGCATTGATTAAGGTCAGTGTTAGGATGGTTAAGGCTGTGAGGTGTGGGAGGGTGTGTATAGGGATAGTGGTCAGGCATCGTGGCCTGGTAGGGTTGAGCGTTTCATTGCGTGTGTTGCCTCTGTTGTAAGAGATGATTGGGATGTTGTACTTCGAATCCATGTTTGGGGTTGTACTTTGTTTTGCTTTGCTATTGGTGTGGTGGAGTTCCTTCACTGTTTTGGATTGGGTGTTGCCGTGCAGGTTCTAGGTGGCCTTTGAGCGAGCTGTGCGGTTTGACACGTCTCAGGTACTTCTGGTGCAGCACAAAGGGGGCGCACTAAGGGGCAGGCTCCTTAGTTGCGCAGCGCCTACGGTTCACCGGTGGTCTTTTTAAAATGTCCCTTGTCGCTTCCGATGATGTCGTGGGTCATTGGGCAGCGGCCTCGGTGGAGGTGGGTGGCGACTTCAGCGGCTGGAGGACGGGAGGCTGGCCTTGATCGCATGCCTAGGGGGCTTGCGGGCCTCGGATTGGGTCCTCATGTCGGCGGGTAGGTGCTGGTCTGGTCGGGGCCTTGGGTGGGCTCTGGGCGCTCTCCTCAGCCGAAAGGGGTTGGTTGTCTCACCGGTGGTCTTTTTAAATGTCCCTCGTCGCTTCCGATGATGTCGTGGGTCGGTGGTTGGTGGCCTTGGTGGTGGTGGGCGGCAACTTCGGTGGCTGGAGGACGGGAGGCCGGCCTTGATCGCGTGCCTGGGGGGATGCGGGCCTCGTGTCGGCGGGTAGGTGCTGGTCCGGTCGGGGCCTTGGGTGGGCTCTGGGTGCTCTCCTCGGCCGAAAGGGGTTTGTGTCGTCTCACCGGCGGTCTTTTTTAAATGTCCCTCGTCGCTTCCGATGACGTGTGGGTCGGTGGGCGGTGGCCTCGGTGGCGGTGGGGCGGCGGATCGAGGACGGAGCGGCTGGAGGACGGGAGGCCAGCCTTGATCGTGTGCCTGGGGGGATCGCGGGCCTCGGATTGGGGCCTCGTGGTCGGCGGGTAGGGTGCTGGTCCGGTTGGGGCCTTGGTTTGGGCTCCAGGTGCTCTCCTCGGCCGAAAGGGGTTGGTCGTCTCACCGGCGGTCTTTTTAATGTTCCTCGTCGCTTCCAATGATGTCGTGAGTCGGTGGGCGGTGGCCTCGGTGGCGGTGGGCGGCGGCTCGGCGGCTGGAGGAACGGAGCGGCTGGAGGATGGAGGCCGGCCTTGATCGTGTGCCTGCGGGGCTCGCGGGCCTCGGATCGGGGCCTCGTGTCGGCAGGTAGGTGCTGGTCCGGTCGGGGCCTTGGGTGGGCTCCGGGGCGCTCTCCTCGGCTGAGCTTGAACAGCCCTAAACCTCTATCCTTTCCTCATAGGCAGCGTTTCATCCCTTTCATTGTCCTTCTCTGTATCTTTACTAGTGTAACTATATCTTTTTGAGATTGGTGACCAGAATTGCACACAGTACTCAAGTGCACTCTCACCATGGAGTGATATAGAGTGTCACGGTTTAGGCAAGTTGGGTCTGGGATTTTTCCCAACAGGAGCAGGGCCGACTCTGGGTCAAGGCCTACTGGATCTTTTGCATGGACCAACCACCTCCCCTGCAGGTTGAGTCCTTGGTTTCTGGTGCTAGCAGGACTTAGCTGGAACAGAGTGCGTGATTATTTAAATTAGTGCCTGCGCTAATAAGGAGGCGCTAGGGACACTAGCGCATCCCTAGCACCTCCTTATTAGCGGAAGCGGCGGCTATCAGTGGAACCGACAACCGACGCTTAATTTTACCGGCGTCGATTGTCGAACCCGCTGACAGCCACGGGTTCGGAAAACGGATGCTGGCAAAATTGAGCATCCGTTTTCCAACCCGCGGGCGGCAGACCAGCATTTTTTTTTTTTAAGTTTTTTTATTTTTGTGACCTCCGACTTAATATCGTTATGATATTAAGTAAGAGGGTATACAGAAAAGCAGTTTTTTGTTTTCTGTTCACTTTCCCAGTGTTGTCCATGATTAACGCCTGCCTTTGGGCTGGCGTTAATTTCTGAGAGTAAAATGTGCGGCTTGGCTGCATATTTTACTTTCAGTATCCTGCGGGGATAACTAATAGGCTAATTTCCATGTGATGAGCGCTATTAGTTTCGGGGGGGGTTGGCCGCGCGTTTTCCATGCGGTACTACCCCTTACAGTATAAGGAGAAATAATAGCGCATGTCAAACGGGGGCTAAACGGTGCGCTCAGCTGAGCACACCATTCTGTATCGGCCTGTCAATTAATTGCCTCTGAATTGTATCACTTAATGGCACATTGAACTTTGAATCGCATGTGCATGCAACATTGTGTTCAAAGTTTGATGCACTGCTCCGTGACACCATTCAGAGAAAGGAGACAGAGCTGATAGGAGGTTAACTCTTTCTTCTTGCTAGTTTGGGCTGACAGGGAAGGGAGTTATGGCTTTTTTTCTGGGAGGAAGGGGATGATCAGGGGATAAGTTCTGTTCAAGTGGGGTGAAGCAGGGAGATCATCATGGGAGGTACTTTTGTGGGTGGGGAGATGAGTGACTTCTGGGGATTCAGTTGGCTTGCTAGCACTTAATTATATTACCCCACATGTGGCTAGATTTACTTTTGCATTGTGTGTGATATAAATGACTTGTCTAATAAGATAGTTACCATAGTATTTACATCTAATCTAAGCTAATTTTCAATTTCTTACTCACTTTAACATATATTGTGCTCAAAACATGGTACAACAAATGTAAACAGTAAAATATCACAATTTTCAGGCAAGCAATAAAAATAGAAATATTCAAAAACATCATAAGCAAATGCAATAAAAATTATAAAATCAACAGTAATAAAATCATCAGAATGTTATATCAATTAATCATAAAATAAACCCTACTGCAAAATCTTCATGGTCTGGGCAGGGCTCTTGAACATATACATCTGTAACTTTTGGGCAGGATGGCTCCCATAGACTGGACCCAGGGGTACATAGAAAAAGAGATGAATCCTATCTGCAACCATTTCTCCACAGATAGTTTTTCACATTTGAGACCCAGGGCTCCCTGTGAGGAGAAGTGTAGCTTCAAGGCCCTTTTGCAATACCAAGATATATCCCTTTTTAACTCCTCTATATATAGCACTGATAAAAAATTTTAAGACGTATGCGCAACCCGGCGTGCACAAATGTATGCCCAATTTTATAACATGCACATGCAGCAGCGAGCGTGTAAAATCCGGGGTCGGCGCGCGCAAGGGGGTGCACACCAGGACACCTTGTGCACGCTGAGCCCTAGGGGAGCCCCCCCCCACGTTCCCCTCCCTTCCCCTACCTAACCCATCCCCCAGTCCTACCTAAACCCCTCTCTAACCTTTGTTTTACAAGTTGCGCCTGCCTCTGAGCAGGCGTAGGTTGCGCGCGCCGGCCTAGTGGCCCTACGGAGGCCTCTGGCCACGCCCTGCCGCATTTTTCAAGCCCCAGGACATACGCGCATCCCGGGGCTTTGCGCGCGTCGCCGGGCCTATGCAAAATAGGCTTGGCGCACGTAAATCCAGCTGGATTTACATGCGTAGGGCTTTTAAAATCTGTCCCACACTGAGAAGCAATGCGGTTTCCAACTTCTTTACTTATAGTTGAATAAATGAATGAAGAATATTTATAGCACTCAGATCACATTTCAAAAGTTATTATACAATAAGGCAGAAGAAAGATTAATAAATTTGTGATCTCATTTCTCTAGTAAAGCCTCAGATTTTCTTTGGAAGCTAATTCCATATACACCGCCATATCGGCGCCATTTTGATTACTGGCAGCCAACGGCCCGAGTGCAGGAGATTGCTCCTGGACCCCCGCTGGACCACCAGGGACTTTTGGCAAGTCTTGGGGGACCATCCTGTCCCCCGCTAGACTTGCCAAAAGTCCCTGGTGGTCCAGTGGGGTCCGGGAGCGATCTCGCCGTCGGCTGCCAGTATTCAAAATGGTGCCGATAGCCTTTGCCCTTACTATGTCACAGGGGCTACCAGTGCCATTGGTCAGCTCCTGTCACATGATAGGAGCACAAGATGGCGCTGGCCATCCATTGCTCCTACCATGTGACAGGGGCTGACCAATGGCACCGGTAGCCCCTGTGACATAGTAAGTCAAAGGCTATTGGCGCCATTTAGATGCGAGGCAGGCCCGCGAGCCCGACGGCACAGAGGGAGAAATCGCTCGTAAGTCTTGGGGAGGGATCGGGATGGTGGGGGGGTTGTATTTAATGTATTATAGTAATTTTTTATTTATTTAACATTTATATACCATTTCACCAATGCATAATTGAACCAAGCGGTTTACAATAATTTCACAGAAATCAAAAATAATGGAAATAAAAATAGAAAAGAAATGAAAGAAATAACAAATTAAAATAATAAAATATTTTAAAGCTTGGGGTGGGTTTTTTTGAGCTTCGTTTTCCCGTGTCATTTTTTGGGCTCGTTTCGTTTTTCCCCGCTTAGTTTTTTGTTCATTTTTCCAAAAAGCTAACCGAGGAAAAACGAACTTTACCCGAAGCGTCCGACTCAAAAAACGACACGGTAGAAAAAAAACGAAGCTCATCTCTACTTCCTAGGTGAAAGCCGCCTCTTCTCCCCATTAGATTGGAAACTGATTCCCTGGTACCAAGGGCACTCAATTCCAGGTGAAACAAAAATAGACTTCAACTCAAAAAGGAAAACAAAATAGAGACAGGAAGGATGGAAAATCTTCCTAACCTCCAAACTGAGGAGTTAGTCACTGAAGGCAGATAATTCAAAGTTGAAACTCCTCTGCATCGGGTCACGGACAGATCTATCCCCTGGAGGAGTGATAGAACACTGCTAGAATCTTCCCTACCCCTTGATCTAAATTTACACAGGGGACTCCCCAATCCTTTGAGAAAGGATACCAAGGCTCTCACAGGGAAAGTCTCCAAAATGGATCAAAAAGAGTAAACATAGGTAGAATTCAGTCAGGCTGTTTGGCTGACTTCAAAGGACAAAAACAGCAAAAACCTTTTCCAATAAGTTAGCAAAATTAACAGACAGAAGACAGAGATCTCTTGCCTTCAGGAAATCTAACTAAAAAACCAGATGTTGTCTGGTGGTCAAAAATGCTAAGGCTACACTATCGCAGTCTCCCACCTGTGGAAGCAAAATCCAACCTACTGTTTACTAAATCTCTCTGAACTTCCCTAGCTAGTTAGTACATTCCTTCTGGTAAGGAAACCAAGGGTTCCTTACACATCTACATTAAAAAATAATGTCCATTGTCATGGGATTAATATATTCAAGACCTTAATACACTGGCATTACCTAGAGCAGACATTAAACCCGCTTTAGGCCCCATAATGTCCATGGTATGAAGTAGCCTTTTGACTATTCCTCCAGCTTTACAGTCCAACTCCAGATGCTGTAACAGAGTCTGTTTCTCCCTCCTTCTTGTAGGGGGTTCAGCTGGAGCACTTGGTCCTCCAGTTCCCAAAACCTTCTGTCTCTCTACAATGGAAATAGCAATTTGCTTCCTGTAGGCATTGGCAATATTTGTCTGTATGTCATAATCTTCTTCTATGTTTCTCCTCCTGGAACTCCATCTACCTTCCCTCCAATCTTCTCTAAGCCTCTGGTATAGATCTCTCCTGGGGGTAGAGGTTTGGTTAGGCCCTCTTCCTGAGCTCCTCTCAGAGATTCCTTTTTTTTTTTTCTTCTTGTTTTTTTCCTTCCAGTCAACTTTATCGGCCTGCTCTTGTGTGTGTCTAAGAAATGTAGTACTTGATCTAGCCACTATTGTCTCTTATGTAAGAACATAAGAAAATGCCATACTGGGTCAGACCAAGGGTCCATCAAGCCCAGCATCCTGTTTCCAACAGTGGCCAATCCAGGCCATAAGAACCTGGCAAGTACCCAAAAAACTAAGTCTATTCCATGTAACCATTGCTAATGGCAGTGGCTATTCTCTAAGTGAACTTAATAGCAGGTAATGGACTTCTCCTCCAAGAACTTATCCAATCCTTTTTTAAACACAGCTATACTAACTGCACGAACCACATTCTCTGGCAACAAATTCCAGAGTTTAATTGTGCGTTGAGTAAAAAAGAACTTTCTCCGATTAGTTTTAAATGTGCCCCATGCTAACTTCATGGAGTGTCCGCTAGTCTTTCTACTATCCGAAAGAGTAAATAACTGATTCACATCTACCCGTTCTAGACCTCTCATGATTTTAAACACCTCTATCATATCCCCCCTCAGTCGTCTCTTCTCCAAGCTGAAAGTCCTAACCTCTTTAGTCTTTCCTCATAGGGGAGTTGTTCCATTCCCCTTATCATTTTGGTAGCCCTTCTCTGTACCTTCTCCATCGCAATTATATCTTTTTTGAGATGCGGCGACCAGAATTGTACACAGTATTCAAGGTGCGGTCTCACCATGGAGCGATACAGAGGCATTATGACATTTTCCGTTTTATTCATCATTCCTTTTCTAATAATTCCCAACATTCTGTTTGCTTTTTTGACTGCCGCGGCACACTGAACCGACGATTTCAATGTGTTATCCACTATGACACCTAGATCTCTTTCTTGGGTTGTAGCACCTAATATGGAACCCAACATCGTGTAATTATAGCATGGGTTATTTTTCCCTATATGCATCACCTTGCACTTATCCACATTAAATTTCATCTGCCATTTGGATGCCCAATTTTCCAGTCTCACAAGGTCTTCCTTCAATTTATCACAATCTGCTTGTGATTTAACTACTCTGAACAATTTTGTGTCATCTGCAAATTTGATTATCTCACTCGTCGTATTTCTTTCCAGATCATTTATAAATATATTGAACAGTAAGGGTCCCAATACAGATCCCTGAGGCACTCCACTGTCCACTCCCTTCCACTGAGAAAATTTCCCATTTAATCCTACTCTCTGTTTCCTGTCTTTTAGCCAGTTTGCAATCCACGAAAGGACATCGCCACCTATCCCATGACTTTTTACTTTTCCTAGAAGCCTCTCATGAGGAACTTTGTCAAACGCCTTCTGAAAATCCAAGAATACTATATCTACCGGTTCACCTTTATCCACATGTTTATTAACTCCTTCAAAAAAGTGAAGCAGATTTGTGAGGCAAGACTTGCCCTGGGTAAAGCCATGCTGACTTTGTTTCATTAAACCATGTCTTTCTATATATTCTGTGATTTTGATGTTTAGAACACTTTCCACTATTTTTCCTGGCACTGAAGTCAGGCTAACCGGTCTGTAGTTTCCCAGATCGCCCCTGGAGCCCTTTTTAAATATTGGGGTTACATTTGCTATCCTCCAGTCTTCAGGTACAATGGATGATTTTAATGATAAGTTACAAATTTTTACTAATAGGTCTGAAATTTCATTTTTTAGTTCCTTCAGAACTCTGGGGTGTATACCATCCGGTCCAGGTGATTTACTACTCTTCAGTTTGTCAATCAGGCCTACCACATCTTCTAGGTTCACCGTGATTTGATTCAGTCCATCTGAATCATTACCCATGAAAACCTTCTCCATTACGGGTACCTCCCCAACATCCTCTTCAGTAAACACCGAAGCAAAGAAATCATTTAATCTTTCCGCGATGGCCTTATCTTCTCTAAGTGCCCCTTTAACCCCTCGATCATCTAACGGTCCAACTGACTCCCTCACAGGCTTTCTGCTTCGGATATATTTAAAAAGGTTTTTACTGTGAGTTTTTGCCTCTACAGCCAACTTCTTTTCAAATTCTCTCTTAGCCTGTCTTATCAATGTCTTACATTTAACTTGCCAATGTTTATGCTTTATCCTATTTTCTTCTGTTGGATCCTTCTTCCAATTTTTGAATGAAGATCTTTTGGCTAAAATAGCTTCTTTCACCTCCCCTTTTAACCATGCCGGTAATCGTTTTGCCTTCTTTCCACCTTTCTTAATGTGTGGAATACATCTGGACTGTGCTTCTAGAATGGTATTTTTTAACAATGACCACGCCTCTTGGACATTTTTTACTTTTGTAGCTGCTCCTTTCAGTTTTTTTCTAACAATTTTTCTCATTTTATCAAAGTTTCCCTTTTGAAAGTTTAGCACGAGAGCCTTGGATTTGCACACTGTTCCTTTTCCAGTCATTAAATCAAATTTGATCATATTATGATCACTATTGCCAAGCGGCCCCACCACAGTTACCTCTCTCACCAAGTCCTGTGCTCCACTGAGAATTAGATCTAAAATTGCTCCCTCTCTCGTCGGTTCCTGAACCAACTGCTCCATAAAGCTATCATTTATTCCATCCAGGAACGTTATCTCTCTAGCGTGACCCGATGATACATTTACCCAGTCTATATTGGGGTAATTGAAGTCTGGTGTAAAACCGAAAGAGTCAAGAAGCGAACACCTTGCACATCCGCAAATATCAATATACACTGGTGCAGGGTAAAATGTATCACCACCGAGAGATTCGAAAAGAGATTTTTATTTAATGTTTCAAGTAAAGTGAAACAATGTTGAAACGGCAACACCACAAGTTACATAGTATATCATTTAAAGCGATCCCCCGACACGGACCGTGTTTCGCTAGGCTGCATCGGGAGGGACCAGCACGCACATTTAAATCTAGAATATAAACAAAATGTATAAAATCACTACATGGAGGTGATGAAAAAGGCCAATAAATATATACAGGTAAGACTACATACCTTCTCATATGTGCAATGGAGCGCAAACGCCCTCAAAATTGACAACCATTTAAAACAGAGAAAAAGGCGCGAAAGCTGACAGTCTCGCGAGACCTGTCACCGTGAAATACTGCAACCAAAATTCAAGATTAGTTAAAAAGGTGCCATTCAATCTCCTTGTTCAATCCTTTAGGGAACACTGTGTCCAGAGTGAAAATCCATTTCTGCTCTCTCCGACCCAGTACCTCGGGATAGTTGCCACCCCGGGGGGCCGATGTACCACCTCGAGGACCGAGAAGGAAAGATCAGAAATGGAGTGGCCGCGTTCCATCCAGTGTGTAACCAGGGGTTCGTCTATTCTGCCTAAGCGGATGTTCGAGCAGTGCTCGATGATGCGGGTCTTAAGCATCCGAGTAGTTTTCCCTACATACAGCAGGGAGCACGGGCATTTAATGACATAGACCACTCCTTTTGTAACACAATCGGAAGTGGCGCGAATCTTAAACAACCGTCCTGTCAGCGGGTGACTAGCCCAGTAGACACCTCCGTGTGACAACACATACTACAGTGTCCGCACGGTCTATGTGTAGCATGCTCTTGCAAAGAGTGATCCCCCAGACTATGTGGAAATGAGGATGCATGGACCAATCTGTCACGGAGATTTGTGCCCCGCCGAAAAGTGAAGCGAAGTGGGCTTTTCAATAACTCTGTGAGGGCCAGCGAGCTCCAGTGACGACGAATCATGGTGGTAATAGTATGTCCTAAAATAGAAAATGGCAAAATACAGTTGTTTGTCTCTTCATCCGAATCTGTGGGGGGAAGAAATAACCAATCCCGGTGTGTGTAAAGTGCCCTCTTGAAGGCTTTCTTAACTACTCGAGGAGGATAACCCCGTTCTAAAAAACGAGTAGTCAGGCCTTGTGCCTGTGTCAAAAATTCCAGGCGGGAGGAGCAGAGGCGGCGGAGCCGTAAGAACTGCCCCGTGGGAATGTTATCCCTCAACAGCCTGGGATGACAGCTCTGGTATTGGAGGAGGGAATTGCGGTCAGTCTCTTTTCTGAATAATGTAGTATGGAAGCTGCCCCCTTCCACCGAGACCAATACATCCAAAAAAGAAATTTCTGAGCCATGTAAACAGAAATTGAACTGAATATGAGAATGGCGGGAATTGAGCCAGTCCAAAAACATATAGAATTGGGGGTCAGTGCCCTTCCAAATAAGGAACACATCATCAATATAACGTCGCCATTCATGAATCAGGCCGATCCATTCTGAAGAATATATGAAATCTCTTTCAAATTTATCCATAAACAGGCACGCGAGGCTAGGGGCCATTGTGGCACCCATAGCCGTGCCTCTAATTTGCTCAAAGAACAGATCTTGATATTGAAAAAAGTTACGCGTCAAAGCGATTTCAGACAATTCTACCAGAAAGGATGTGGAGATCCGGTGTGGAAGGGGGCGCGTGTCCAATGTTTGTGAAATGACAGCCAGTGCTTCACCCTGCGGTATGTTAGAATAAAGGGATACCACATCTAAAGTAACTAGAAAAAACGGTTTCATGTGGCAATTCTAACTGGTCTAGAATGGTGATAAGGTGTGCCGAGTCTCGGACATAGGATCTTATCAAGGGTACAAACGGTTTCAAAAATACGTCAACAAACTGCGACAGCGGTTCCAAAAGAGATCCTATGCCCGAGACAATCGGACGACCAGGTGGTTGTACCAAAGACTTATGAATCTTAGGTAAATATAGAAAAGTGGCATAATGGGATGTGGTGTTAGCAAAAACTTATACTCCTTGTTTGTAATCATGTGTTGATCAAAAGCCACCTGGACTGTCAATTTTATTAAGTCTTGTATAGATTCAGTCGGATCTGAAGGTAATGATCTGTAATAGGATACATCATTTAGCTGTCGGAGAACCTCAGCATGATAATCCTCACGGTTCTGTATTACAATAGCACCCCCCTTATCTGCTGGCTTAATGACAATGGAGGGGTCGCTGGCTAGTGTTTCAATGGCTTGAGCATCTTCCCTAGACAGATTATATCTAACATAGCCCTTCTTGGCACAAATAGACCGGGCATCTCTGCACACCAGACGCTCAAAAGCCCCAAGGGAGACATCTCCGGGTGCTGGAGGACACCATCTTGATCTAGGGTGAACAACAGAAAGATCCATTGTGGGTGGGGAGTCAGCGAAAAAAAGCTTAAGCTTTAAACGGCGGAAAAACCGGTGTAGATGTGTGAATAAATCAAAAACATCACCCCTTACCGTCGGTACAAAAGAGAGTCCTCGATGTAACACCCTAATTTCTGACGAGGACAAAGGGCGTGAGGACAAGTTAAACACTGTCTGAGAATTTATTGCCACGGGTCCATTTGGGACCGAGTCACCCGGGCCGATCTCTGTGTGTACTGTGGACGTGTAGTCGTGCCCCGGGGTCGAGTCCGGGTGTCCCGTGGGGGTGGATGGCCCGAGTCTAAAAAAGTGGCCGCAATAGAGGAATATCGAGATGCAGCAGAAGAGGTCATAATATCTTGAGGCGGTCTTTGTCCTTGGTCTTGGATTGGCTCTGTCACAGGAACTGTGGGTGTCGTTTGAGGAGGGTGGCCGCGCTGTCTTCGGGAACCCCGGTTTCGCTGTGAAGGCAGATCCTCGACTGTAGAATCGCCTGAGGAGGAGGAATCCTCGGCGAAAGTGACTTTCCTTGACGGTTTTTTGGTTCATCCATTTGTAAACGTAGCCAGACGTGTAATCAGTCTCATCACGTAAAAATTTGCTGAATTTAATCGCTTTCAGATCAGCGCGAAACTTCGTAAGATTATCTTGAAATTCACTGAGTTGTTCTTCAAAAGCTTCACTGGGCAAACCGTTTTTCAAAGTATCGGTTTTCTGAGCAACTTCTTCCTTCAGTTGTACTTGCAGATCTCGATTAGACTCAATGATTAAAACCATTAAATCAAGTGAACACTTGTTCAATATTGAATGCAGGGTTGTCGGTATGTAGCCTGGGCCCCTTTTGTATGCGGAGCCCCCTGGGAATCCGGTGGACGCGGCAGTACTCTATAAGAGTAGCCGAGTGTAGTTCCGCACGAGTTAAACGTTTCTGTGTGTTTATTAGATCGGTCCAAGAGACTGAAGGCACAAAATTTGTCACTGAATCTTCAAAAAATGGAGTAGCTGTAAGAACAGCATGAACGGCTGCTTCCGTGTAGCTGAAAGTATTCTCCACAGTGGCCATCAAATGCTTCGGTAAACTGGTGTAAAACCGAAAGAGTCAAGAAGCGAACACCTTGCACATCCGCAAATATCAATATACACTGGTGCAGGGTAAAATGTATCACCACCGAGAGATTCGAAAAGAGATTTTTATTTAATGTTTCAAGTAAAGTGAAACAATGTTGAAACGGCAACTCCACAAGTTACATAGTATATCATTTAAAGCGATCCCCCGACACGGACCGTGTTTCGCTAGGCTGCATCGGGAGGGACCAGCACGCACATTTAAATCTAGAATATAAACAAAATGTATAAAATCACTACATGGAGGTGATGAAAAAGGCCAATAAATATATACAGGTAAGACTACATACCTTCTCATATGTGCAATGGAGCGCAAACGCCCTCAAAATTGACAACCATTTAAAACAGAGAAAAAGGCGCGAAAGCTGACAGTCTCGCGAGACCTGTCAGGATTGAAAGCTGACAGTCTCGCGAGACCTGTCACCGTGAAATACTGCAACCAAAATTCAAGATTAGTTAAAAAGGTGCCATTCAATCTCCTTGTTCAATCCTTTAGGGAACACTGTGTCCAGAGTGAAAATCCATTTCTGCTCTCTCCGACCCAGTACCTCGGGATAGTTGCCACCCCGGGGGGGCCGATGTACCACCTCGAGGACCGAGAAGGAAAGATCAGAAATGGAGTGGCCGCGTTCCATCCAGTGTGTAACCAGGGGTTCGTCTATTCTGCCTAAGCGGATGTTCGAGCAGTGCTCGATGATGCGGGTCTTAAGCATCCGAGTAGTTTTCCCTACATACAGCAGGGGGCACGGGCATTTAATGACATAGACCACTCCTTTTGTAACACAATCGGAAGTGGCGCGAATCTTAAACAACCGTCCTGTCAGCGGGTGGACTAGCCCAGTAGACACCTCCGTGTGACAACACATACTACAGTGTCCGCACGGTCTATGTGTAGCATGCTCTTGCAAAGAGTGATCCCCCAGACTATGTGGAAATGAGGATGCATGGACCAATCTGTCACGGAGATTTGTGCCCCGCCGAAAAGTGAAGCGAAGTGGGCTTTTCAATAACTCTGTGAGGGCCAGCGAGCTCCAGTGACGACGAATCATGGTGGTAATAGTATGTCCTAAAATAGAAAATGGCAAAATACAGTTGTTTGTCTCTTCATCCGAATCTGTGGGGGGAAGAAATAACCAATCCCGGTGTGTGTAAAGTGCCCTCTTGAAGGCTTTCTTAACTACTCGAGGAGGATAACCCCGTTCTAAAAAACGAGTAGTCAGGCCTTGTGCCTGTGTCAAAAATTCCAGGCGGGAGGAGCAGAGGCGGCGGAGCCGTAAGAACTGCCCCGTGGGAATGTTATCCCTCAACGGCCTGGGATGACAGCTCTGGTATTGGAGGAGGGAATTGCGGTCAGTCTCTTTTCTGAATAATGTAGTATGGAAGCTGCCCCCTTCCACCGAGACCAATACATCCAAAAAGAAATTTCTGAGCCATGTAAACAGAAATTGAACTGAATATGAGAATGGCGGGAATTGAGCCAGTCCAAAAACATATAGAATTGGGGGTCAGTGCCCTTCCAAATAAGGAACACATCATCAATATAACGTCGCCATTCATGAATCAGGCCGATCCATTCTGAAGAATATATGAAATCTCTTTCAAATTTATCCATAAACAGGCACGCGAGGCTAGGGGCCATTGTGGCACCCATAGCCGTGCCTCTAATTTGCTCAAAGAACAGATCTTGATATTGAAAAAAGTTACGCGTCAAAGCGATTTCAGACAATTCTACCAGAAAGGATGTGGAGATCCGGTGTGGAAGGGGGCGCGTGTCCAATGTTTGTGAAATGACAGCCAGTGCTTCACCCTGCGGTATGTTAGAATAAAGGGATACCACATCTAAAGTAACTAGAAAAAACGGTTCATGTGGCAATTCTAACTGGTCTAGAATGGTGATAAGGTGTGCCGAGTCTCGGACATAGGATCTTATCAAGGGTACAAACGGTTTCAAAAATACGTCAACAAACTGCGACAGCGGTTCCAAAAGAGATCCTATGCCCGAGACAATCGGACGACCAGGTGGTTGTACCAAAGACTTATGAATCTTAGGTAAAATATAGAAAAGTGGCATAATGGGATGTGGTGTTAGCAAAAACTTATACTCCTTGTTTGTAATCATGTGTTGATCAAAAGCCACCTGGACTGTCAATTTTATTAAGTCTTGTATAGATTCAGTCGGATCTGAAGGTAATGATCTGTAATAGGATACATCATTTAGCTGTCGGAGAACCTCAGCATGATAATCCTCATGGTTCTGTATTACAATAGCACCCCCCTTATCTGCTGGCTTAATGACAATGGAGGGGTCGCTGGCTAGTGTTTCAATGGCTTGAGCATCTTCCCTAGACAGATTATATCTAACATAGCCCTTCTTGGCACAAATAGACCGGGCATCTCTGCACACCAGACGCTCAAAAGCCCCAAGGGAGACATCTCCGGGTGCTGGAGGACACCATCTTGATCTAGGGTGAACAACAGAAAGATCCATTGTGGGTGGGGAGTCAGCGAAAAAAAGCTTAAGCTTTAAACGGCGGAAAAACCGGTGTAGATGTGTGAATAAATCAAAAACATCACCCCTTACCGTCGGTACAAAAGAGAGTCCTTGATGTAACACCCTAATTTCTGACGAGGACAAAGGGCGTGAGGACAAGTTAAACACTGTCTGAGAATTTATTGCCACGGGTCCATTTGGGACCGAGTCACCCGGGCCGATCTCTGTGTGTACTGTGGACGTGTAGTCGTGCCCCGGGGTCGAGTCCGGGTGTCCCGTGGGGGTGGATGGCCCGAGTCTAAAAAAGTGGCCGCAATAGAGGAATATCGAGATGCAGCAGAAGAGGTCATAATATCTTGAGGCGGTCTTTGTCCTTGGTCTTGGATTGGCTCTGTCACAGGAACTGTGGGTGTCGTTTGAGGAGGGTGGCCGCGCTGTCTTCGGGAACCCCGGTTTCGCTGTGAAGGCAGATCCTCGACTGTAGAATCGCCTGAGGAGGAGGAATCCTCGGCGAAAGTGACTTTCCTTGACGGTTTTTGGTTCATCCATTTGTAAACGTAGCCAGACGTGTAATCAGTCTCATCACGTAAAAATTTGCTGAATTTAATCGCTTTCAGATCAGCGCGAAACTTCGTAAGATTATCTTGAAATTCACTGAGTTGTTCTTCAAAAGCTTCACTGGGCAAACCGTTTTTCAAAGTATCGGTTTTCTGAGCAACTTCTTCCTTCAGTTGTACTTGCAGATCTCGATTAGACTCAATGATTAAAACCATTAAATCAAGTGAACACTTGTTCAATATTTGGTTCCAGCGTGTAATGAATGCAGGGTTGTCGGTATGTAGCCTGGGCCCCTTTTGTATGCGGAGCCCCCTGGGAATCCGGTGGATGCGGCAGTACTCTATAAGAGTAGCCGAGTGTAGTTCCGCACGAGTTAAACGTTTCTGTGTGTTTATTAGATCGGTCCAAGAGACTGAAGGCACAAAATTTGTCACTGAATCTTCAAAAAATGGAGTAGCTGTAAGAACAGCATGAACGGCTGCTTCCGTGTAGCTGAAAGTATTCTCCACAGTGGCCATCAAATGCTTCGGTAAACTGGTGTAAAACCGAAAGAGTCAAGAAGCGAACACCTTGCACATCCGCAAATATCAATATACACTGGTGCAGGGTAAAATGTATCACCACCGAGAGATTCGAAAAGAGATTTTTATTTAATGTTTCAAGTAAAGTGAAACAATGTTGAAACGGCAACTCCACAAGTTACATAGTATATCATTTAAAGCGATCCCCCGACACGGACCGTGTTTCGCTAGGCTGCATCGGGAGGGACCAGCACGCACATTTAAATCTAGAATATAAACAAAATGTATAAAATCACTACATGGAGGTGATGAAAAAGGCCAATAAATATATACAGGTAAGACTACATACCTTCTCATATGTGCAATGGAGCGCAAACGCCCTCAAAATTGACAACCATTTAAAACAGAGAAAAAGGCGCGAAAGCTGACAGTCTCGCGAGACCTGTCAGGATTGAAAGCTGACAGTCTCGCGAGACCTGTCACCGTGAAATACTGCAACCAAAATTCAAGATTAGTTAAAAAGGTGCCATTCAATCTCCTTGTTCAATCCTTTAGGGAACACTGTGTCCAGAGTGAAAATCCATTTCTCTCTTTTGTACCGACGGTAAGGGGTGATGTTTTTGATTTATTCACACATCTACACCGGTTTTTCCGCCGTTTAAAGCTTAAGCTTTTTTTCGCTGACTCCCCACCCACAATGGATCTTTCTGTTGTTCACCCTAGATCAAGATGGTGTCCTCCAGCACCCGGAGATGTCTCCCTTGGGGCTTTTGAGCGTCTGGTGTGCAGAGATGCCCGGTCTATTTGTGCCAAGAAGGGCTATGTTAGATATAATCTGTCTAGGGAAGATGCTCAAGCCATTGAAACACTAGCCAGCGACCCCTCCATTGTCATTAAGCCAGCAGATAAGGGGGGTGCTATTGTAATACAGAACCGTGAGGATTATCATGCTGAGGTTCTCCGACAGCTAAATGATGTATCCTATTACAGATCATTACCTTCAGATCCGACTGAATCTATACAAGACTTAATAAAATTGACAGTCCAGGTGGCTTTTGATCAACACATGATTACAAACAAGGAGTATAAGTTTTTGCTAACACCACATCCCATTATGCCACTTTTCTATATTTTACCTAAGATTCATAAGTCTTTGGTACAACCACCTGGTCGTCCGATTGTCTCGGGCATAGGATCTCTTTTGGAACCGCTGTCGCAGTTTGTTGACGTATTTTTGAAACCGTTTGTACCCTTGATAAGATCCTATGTCCGAGACTCGGCACACCTTATCACCATTCTAGACCAGTTAGAATTGCCACATGAACCGTTTTTTTCTAGTTACTTTAGATGTGGTATCCCTTTATTCTAACATACCGCAGGGTGAAGCACTGGCTGTCATTTCACAAACATTGGACACGCGCCCCCTTCCACACCGGATCTCCACATCCTTTCTGGTAGAATTGTCTGAAATCGCTTTGACGCGTAACTTTTTTCAATATCAAGATCTGTTCTTTGAGCAAATTAGAGGCACGGCTATGGGTGCCACAATGGCCCCTAGCCTCGCGTGCCTGTTTATGGATAAATTTGAAAGAGATTTCATATATTCTTCAGAATGGATCGGCCTGATTCATGAATGGCGACGTTATATTGATGATGTGTTCCTTATTTGGAAGGGCACTGACCCCCAATTCTATATGTTTTTGGACTGGCTCAATTCCCGCCATTCTCATATTCAGTTCAATTTCTGTTTACATGGCTCAGAAATTTCTTTTTTGGATGTATTGGTCTCGGTGGAAGGGGGCAGCTTCCATACTACATTATTCAGAAAAGAGACTGACCGCAATTCCCTCCTCCAATACCAGAGCTGTCATCCCAGGCTGTTGAGGGATAACATTCCCACGGGGCAGTTCTTACGGCTCCGCCGCCTCTGCTCCTCCCGCCTGGAATTTTTGACACAGGCACAAGGCCTGACTACTCGTTTTTTAGAACGGGGTTATCCTCCTCGAGTAGTTAAGAAAGCCTTCAAGAGGGCACTTTACACACACCGGGATTGGTTATTTCTTCCCCCCACAGATTCGGATGAAGAGACAAACAACTGTATTTTGCCATTTTCTATTTTAGGACATACTATTACCACCATGATTCGTCGTCACTGGAGCTCGCTGGCCCTCACAGAGTTATTGAAAAGCCCACTTCGCTTCACTTTTCGGCGGGGCACAAATCTCCGTGACAGATTGGTCCATGCATCCTCATTTCCACATAGTCTGGGGGATCACTCTTTGCAAGAGCATGCTACACATAGACCGTGCGGACACTGTAGTATGTGTTGTCACACGGAGGTGTCTACTGGGCTAGTCCACCCGCTGACAGGACGGTTGTTTAAGATTCGCGCCACTTCCGATTGTGTTACAAAAGGAGTGGTCTATGTCATTAAATGCCCGTGCCCCCTGCTGTATGTAGGGAAAACTACTCGGATGCTTAAGACCCGCATCATCGAGCACTGCTCGAACATCCGCTTAGGCAGAATAGACGAACCCCTGGTTACACACTGGATGGAACGCGGCCACTCCATTTCTGATCTTTCCTTCTCGGTCCTCGAGGTGGTACATCGGCCCCCCCGGGGTGGCAACTATCCCGAGGTACTGGGTCGGAGAGAGCAGAAATGGATTTTCACTCTGGACACAGTGTTCCCTAAAGGATTGAACAAGGAGATTGAATGGCACCTTTTTAACTAATCTTGAATTTTGGTTGCAGTATTTCACGGTGACAGGTCTCGCGAGACTGTCAGCTTTCAATCCTGACAGGTCTCGCGAGACTGTCAGCTTTCGCGCCTTTTTCTCTGTTTTAAATGGTTGTCAATTTTGAGGGCGTTTGCGCTCCATTGCACATATGAGAAGGTATGTAGTCTTACCTGTATATATTTATTGGCCTTTTTCATCACCTCCATGTAGTGATTTTATACATTTTGTTTATATTCTAGATTTAAATGTGCGTGCTGGTCCCTCCCGATGCAGCCTAGCGAAACACGGTCCGTGTCGGGGGATCGCTTTAAATGATATACTATGTAACTTGTGGAGTTGCCGTTTCAACATTGTTTCACTTTACTTGAAACATTAAATAAAATCTCTTTTCGAATCTCTCGGTGGTGATACATTTTACCCTGCACCAGTGTATATTGGTAATTGAAGTCTCCCATTATTACTGCACTACCAATTTGGTTAGCTTCCCTAATTTCTCTTAGCATTTCACTGTCCGTCTCACCATCTTGACCAGGTGGACGGTAGTATACCCCTATCACTGTAGTCTTCCCTGACACACAAGGGATTTCTACCCATAAAGATTCAATTTTGTATTTAGTCTCATGCAGGATGTTTATCCTGTTGGACTCTATGCCATCCCGGACATAAAGCGCCACACCTTCTCCCGACTGCTCCTCTCTGTCATTGCGATATAATTTGTACCCCGGTATAGCACTGTCCCATTGGTTATCCTCTTTCCACCATGTCTCTGAGATGCCAATTAAGTCTATGTCATCATTTACTGCTATACATTCTAATTCTCCCATCTTACTTCTTAGACTTCTGGCATTAGCATACAAACATTTCAAAGTTTGTTTTTTGTTTGTATTTTTATTCTGCTTTTTAATTGATAGGGATAAGTTAGAATTTTTTTATCTCAGGTGAGTTTTTAGTTACAGGCACTTGGACTACTTTTCTAATTATTGGAACCTCACTGTCGGGATGCCCTAATTCTAATGCATCATTAGTATCTTTTAAAGATACATCTCTCTGAACCATGCGCTGCTGAGCGACTGTCGGCTTTCCCCTTTGTTCTAGTTTAAAAGCTGCTCTATCTCCTTTTTAAAGGTTAGCGCCAGCAGTCTGGTTCCACCCTGGTTAAGGTGGAGCCCATCCCTTCGGAAGAGACTCCCCCTTCCCCAAAAGTTTCCCCAGTTCCTAACAAAACTGAATCCCTCTTCCTTGCACCATCGTCTCATCCACGCATTGAGACTCCGGAGCTCTGCCTGCCTCTGGTGACCTGCGCGTGGAACAGGGAGCATTTCAGAGAATGCTACCCTGGAGGTTCTGGATTTAATCTTTCTACCTAAGAGCCTAAATTTGGCTTCCAGAACCTCCCTCCCACATTTTCCTATGTCGTTGGTGCCCACGTGTACCACGACAGCCGGCTCCTCCCCAGCACTGTCTAAAATCCTATCTAGGTGACGCGTGAGGTACGCCACCTTCGCACCAGGTAGGCATGTTACCAGGCGATCCTCATGCCCACCCGCCACCCAGCTATCTACATTCCTAATAATCGAATCACCAACTATGACGGCCGACCTAACCCTTCCCTCCTGGGCAGTAGGCCTTGGGGAGATATCCTCAGTGCGAAAGGACAATGCATCACCTAGACAGCAGGTCCTTGCTACAGGATCCTTTCCTGCTACACCTGGTTGGTGCTCTCCCATTATGAGACCTTCTTCCTCCAAGGCAGCACCAGGGCTGCCAGTCTGAAGTTGGGACTTGACTACTATGTCCCTGAAGGTCTCATCTATATACCTCTCTGTCTCCCTCAGCTCCTCCAGGTCTGCCACTCTAGCCTCCAGAGATCGGACTCGTTCTCTGAGAGCCAGGAGCTCTTTGCATCGCATGCACATGTACAACTTCTCACCGGTGGGTAAAAAATCATACATGTGACACTTGATGCAAAAGACCGGGAAGCCCCCCTCTTGCTGCTGGACTGCTGCCTTCATCTCAATTTTGATCAGTTCCTAGTTAAGTTTTAGGTTGCTATGGGAGTAGGAATGTGTCTAAGTTCCTTTAAATGTATTAGTGAATTCACTATATGTCTGGTAGTGGCCTACTGGGGTCTGATCGAATTCTCAATAAAGTTTTTGTTGATGGTTTTTTTTTTTTTTTGTGCAAGTGGCACCTGCCTATAAATTAAGGGATGAGCTTGGGGTGGGTGGGTTGGGAACAGATTAGCAATTACAATCCAATGAAATTTTGTGTGCTTTTATTTGTTAGCTTTTTTTAATCTGGTAATTTCCTCCTACTCCTTTGTGCTTCCAGCTAAGTTGGAACCATGCCTGGGAGTTGTTGCCATAAGCCTTCATTTATAACTACCATGAAATTATTTCCTTATTTTGTATCTCCTCCCCACTTTCATTTAGTCTAGTCATTGTGGGGATGGTCAGCGGCGGATTCGCGATGAAGACCAGCCCGGGGATTCGCCGCCCAGGCCGGCCCAGGAGATACCACGTGGTCTGCCGAGCATGGCTTTGTCACGGCCGCGCTCGGCAGACCACGTGACTAGCGCGACCGGCCCATCGGGGGATGCCCGATCCCCCGATAGGCCAAGCCGCCCCTGGTGATGGTCCTGGGCTGGGGACCATGCACCAGGGCTTCTTCTGAAACTCTGCAATCAAAGGCACTGAATCTGGCCACTAAATGTCACCCTTAGGCAATAACCATGACTCCTTCCTGAGGACTGTGAACATTGCCTGTGTGACATCCCCAGCCCCCGCTGATATGGGGAGTGGAAGATCCAAACTGGGGATTGAACCATGGACCTTCTGCATTGTAGTTCACAGCATTTAGAGGCCTGCTCAGTGTCTCAATTGCTATATGCTATCTTTATAAATATTTTTCATATCTTCCCTTCTGAAAATTCTTCTGTAAAATGAATAATTTAACCTTGCTCACAGAGGAATTTCTGCTGGCAGAAAAACTGACCAGCACCTATTATGCTATTTTTGCACTAATGTAGTTTCCTAGCCAGATTTAAAGATCCAGTTTGAACCATTTTATTGTAAGACACTGTTTTGTTGTAACATGAGCAGTCCTGTGTGGTTTATTATACACTATATTATATTGTAGAACATTTGAAATAAGCCATTTGTAAAGTTTGTGGGAGGAAAGATGTAAATTTGATCTGCACCATGTTATAATGAAACTTAACATATGCAGTCACATATGGTGTGATGAGTGAGATCTGCAGTTTTTTTTATTTTGAGTGAGAGCAGAAATTAGAAATAAATAAAGGAAAAAATGAAGCCGAGAAGACTGTATGCATTTTATTAAAGTATAATTTTCATCAGAAATAGGAATAAAAGTCAATAAAATATAATTTTTGATATTCCAACTTTCGTGTCAGCCATTTCAAAGCAGATTACATTCAGGTACAGCAGGTACTTTTCTGTCTCTGGAGGGCTCATATTTTAAGTGTCTACTTGAGATAACAGAGAATGAAGTGCCTTGCCCAAGGTCACAAGGAGCATCAGCAGGATTCAAACCTTGCTTCCCTACATCATAAACAATGCAAAAAGAGTACTGTAACCCAATTACTACAACCACATCATCAGTCTTATATGAATGTAAAGTCTGAATGTCAGCAAGCCAAACACATAAGACCTTGAATGGTTACTGTTGGTCTTCTCGATTTTGCGCCCATATGTTTTTTTTTTTACCAATTTGTTTCTTATGCAATTAAAATAAATAAAAATGTGCTGTCATTATGTTGTCAATATCTTTTTTAAAAATTTTTTTTAATAATTAGAGCTGTAACTAGAAAAGGTACGATCTGACATCAGCTAATGTTTCGTAGGCAAGTACTGCTTCAAGGACTAACAGTAGTAGGAATTACTTAGCTTTGAGTAGAATTCAGCATGGATGCCGGCATCTCCTCCAGCTGTCTCTACCAGAGGCCATCTTATGCAGATAAGGCTGAACCTAGAACAAATTAGGAAATATAAAATATATTAAAAACTTGTAAAATTATTTTTGTGGTCAAATCGCATCACAGAAAACAAGAATAGTCTATATCAGCATTAAATCCCATGGGTGAAACTGTAAACAATAAATCCAGAATTGTTCTCTTTGTAACAACCATGTTGACAATCTCCACTGTGCTAACTAGCAAAGCGGAGGTCCTCAAAAGAAGTTAAAGTTGTAAACAATATGAGCTATGATGTTTGATGCTCCACTATCCTTACCCCAACTCTATGTGTAGTTTTCCCAATATATGTGTAATCCTTTGTCAGGGGTTTGCTGTTTCCCCAAGGGCCATAAAAGTATTTTTTCTTTGGGGCTACTCTTTCCATACCATTTCTCCTTGTTTCTGATCCCAGAAGGGGGGGGGGGGGGGAGAGATCTTGCTGTAGGGGGAAAGGAAAACCACTCTGGCCCAAGTGATAGAGTGTTTCTTTTTATGTGTGTGTACCTTTCTGGCATGGTGTATCTCTTGGCATGGAATCCTCCTCAGGGACAGACAGGCTGGACACAGACTGGGTGTTCAAATAAAAGTTACTGATTATTTCCAAAACTTCAATAACTGTCCCACATACTTTCCACAAATTAAATTGTACATCGGAACTATTTACATAGTCTCTCTGCTGGGGTGCTTGTCTCCATCTCTCTAGCTCCTGGGAGGGAGCTTGCCACTGTTTCCTCATCCTGATGAAAATAGTTCAGTCAGTCAGGGAATCCTGGGGGTGGGGAACCCCAAACCTTGAAAAGATCCTACCAGAGTCCAAGGCTCTGTCTTTTGTTCACAGCCTGTGTCCTGATCCCTTTGGAGTGGAGCTCCAGTTGAAGGTCTCCAGAGCTTGATGTTTCTCTCCTCTTTTCTCTTTCCACTCTGTGTGAATTCTCTGGAAGAAAAGTCTGATATTTCCAATATTGACCAAAGTTCTCTAGCTCCTTACACCAAGTTGTGAGGAGGGGTGGGAAATAGAATCCTGAACTGTAACAAAAAGGGGAAAAATCCAAATTGCTAAGTCCAAATATTTCCCACGCTGGGTAGTGCTGTCACTGGTCTTGTATCCTCTAGAGAGTAGAAAGATTAGCCACAGGTCTCCAGCCCCTTTCCTCAGGATTGGGGGGCTTGTCCCTCTCCAAAAGGTAAAGGATGTTCCCCAGAACGAGAAGGAAAACTTATAAAAATACTGAACAAAGTCTATCTCTTCAAAGGTGGAGTAGATCCATTCAGGCAGGGAGAGTGTACCAAATGCAAGGAAAAATACCAAATGGGGTTAGTAGGCTCACACTCAGCAGGGGGCAAAGAAAAATAGTTCCTTACTCTTCAAGAGCCAACTCAAATTGATCACTCTGTCTCTACCTTTAGCTCCACCTTATGCTGTTGGGAAAGCCAATCACAGTCAGCTCATTGGAAAGACTGAAAAGGAATGGAAAATCCCACTATGTTGTTAGGTCCTGATGGTAAGGGACCTAAGGCCATCTAGTGGCTAACCGAAGGGTCGGCCACATATGCCTTCTCACATGTGCAGAAAATATAAACTATTTATTTTATTTATTTATTTATTTAGCATTTTTCTATACCGACTTTCCAATAACAGAATTATTGATCAATTCGGTTTACATTCTCAACAATAACAATGACAAGTAAATGTCTTACAATGAACAGGTCGAATTAACTTGGGTTAAGATATATGGGGTTAATAACATAATTAAAAGGTACGGTGCCTAATGTAGTCTAGCTAAACAGGTGGTATTATAATGTTGTTAGATAATTAGACTGCCAAAGAATATGTGATTTCTAGAGGTCTATATAGTTCTCTAGCGTGTTCCCACGGAGGGGATCATTGGCAGGGATATTCCGCAAGTTGATGTTAAGGGAAAGCTTGGTTGAATAACCAAGTCTTGAGTCGTTTTTTAAATGTAGTTTTAAACTACTCCATTTGTAGTACAATCTGTATCATGTCTTAATCCAATAGAGAAATGAATCAAAGGAACTTGAATGACATCTATGTTTTAAGACACATCACAAACTGAACACTTTCCACATGGCTGTGTTGTCCTCTTCAACCCTCTTTAATCAGCTGAGCACTGAAATCAAAGACTATCAATTTATCTCTTCAGTTTTTGCCATGAGTATAAGCAATGCTCGGAGGTGCTTGAAATTTGGAATAGAACTGTAAGATATGCCAGTGTCTCAATATGGCACTCGGACTTCACTTGCTCTTGAAGAAAAAGGTGGTAAAAATAACCAAGAGCGCTGGCAATATTTGGTATGGAGAAAAACTTTGTGAATAATCTTCCTCGGGTAACCCCAGTCAGCAAAATGGCTCTCATATTTTGTACTAAAGTATGGAATTCTTCATATGTCGTGCAGATCTATCTTAATTGGAGGAATTGGCTGACAGTCAAACTATTTTTAAGTGCCTGTGGATGAGCAATGTCGTATCTTAAAAGATTGTTGCAATCTGTTGGTTTACGGAATAATATAATCAGAAATGATCATAAGACTTTGTAATCTTTAAATGCAAAAATGATATTTATTGTTGTATCTCCATGGTGAACAATATCCAAACTGTTAAGCCAATTTCCAAATTGGACTAAAAAGACCCTATAGCCTCATCACAGGATGAAAATATCATCGATGTACTGTTTATAAATTAGAGGTTGATGAAATGGGTGCGAATCCTACCACTTAGATTCAAAATGTCCCATGTACAGGTTAGCTAAATCGGGGAGCCAAAGTGACCCCCATAGCTGTACCATGAATCTGTTGGAAGAAATGTCCATCAAATGTAAAGTAGTTTTTAGTCAAAGCAATATAGATAATTTCTTTCAGAAAATCTGTGGAAATTCTGTGTCATTGTGGGAGTTGTTCCAAAAAAGGACACTGCAACCTCTATGGCTTGAAGTTGTGGAATGTCAGTGTACAGTTTTTCTATGTTTAGTGTGGCTAATCAAGTATCCTACACATGTATTTATTTTATTTATTTATTTATTTATTTATTTATGAACTTTTAATATACCGATATTCGTGGGACACATCATACCGGTTCACAATAAACTCATGGAGAAAAGGAAATAGAAGTTACAAATAACCGGGAGAGGGGAAGGGGAGCAGAGGAGGAAAAGGGAGAGAGGGGGGGGGGGTAGGGAGAAAGCTAGAGCCTGAGGGGCGTGAAAAACAAGAGTAGGAGAGAAAGGAGAAAAGTGGATAGGAACTGAGATAACAGTCTTAACAATATTCTTAGTGGAATAACAGCATTAACAGAATCCTTACATATTCATAGATTGCATAATTAACCTTTTCTTGTAGGGAGGTGTGGAAGGACGTAGAGTGGCGGTGTGGCAGGGGCAGGGGGGTTAGGTTTGGTTAGAGTCGGGGTAGGCCTGCAGGAAGAGCCATGTTTTGATGCCTTTTTTGAAGTTGGGTAGGGAGGGTTCGAGGCGGAGTGAGGTGGGGAGTGAGTTCCATAGGGTGGGTCCTGCTATGGTAAATGCTCTATCTCTGGTGGAGGAGAGTTGCGCGGTTTTGAGCGGTGGGGTATGGAGGGTGCCAGCTAAGGTGGCTCTCGATGGGCGATTGGATGCACGGAAGCGTGGCGTTTCCTTGAGCCAGGCGGGGTTGTTGCTATAGAGTGCATTGTGGAGAACGGAAGGGGATGGGGAGCCAATGCAAATCCTTTAGGACTGGGGTGATATGTTCTCTTTTTCGGGTGTCAGTGATTATTCTTGCCATGGAGTTTTGCAGGATTTGTAAGGGTTTGATGGTAGAGTGTGGGAGGCCTGTGAGGAGGGAGTTGCAGTAGTCTAGTTTTGATAGAATGGTGGACTGCAAAACTAGACGGAAATCTTTGGCGTGGAGGAGGGGTTTTATTTTTTTGAGAATTTGTAGTTTAAAGAATCCCCCTTTTAGAAGTGATTTGATGTGGGGTTTAAAGTTGAGGTGTTGGTCTAATGTTACACCTAGATCTCTTACGGATGGTAGCAGGGGGAGGGAGTGTGGCAGGGGGGAGTGGGAGGGGGTGGGGACGTTGGGTGAGGTTTGAGATGAATGATCTCCAATTGTGTTCTAATATCTTTGGTAGGGATGTGAATCGTTTTTTAACGATTAAAATTATCGTCCGATAATTTTAATATCGTCTTAAATCGTTATAGAACACGATACAATAGAAATTCTAACGATTTATCGTTAAAAATCGTTAAATCGTGTTAGTGCGCACTAACGGGAGTTAGTGCGCACTAACTGAAAATGATACAAATTGACACTTTCCAGGTCAGTAAAGGTCAGTTAGGAATGAATATGTGTTCCTATTGGCTGGCTGCCCTCTTATCTATTGATGTTAACCAGGTTCCCACTGAGGTGATGGTTGGGGGGATGGGAAATGGAAATGGAAACTCAGGAACACTAACAGAAAATGATACAAATTATTGACACTATCCAGGTCAGTAAAGGTCAGTTAGGAATGAATATGTATTCCTATTGGCTGGCTGCCCTCTTATCTATTGATGTTACCAAGGTTCCAACTGAGGTGATGGTTGGGGGGATGGGAAATGAAAACTGTTGGTAGTTGAGAAAAAAAAGTAATGTGATCAGTCAATATGACTAGAACCTGTGCCCTATTCCTGATACCAGGGGTGTTGTGATCTTCCTGCACTCAGTGCCCTATCCCTGATACCAGTCTGAGACAGCTCCCTCCCTGCATTACTAGTGAGAGGCTGGCTTCACAGACAGGGGGGAGCTGCCTGACCCTCACTCCTGACTTCCCCCATGTCCCAGCTAGTGAATGGTGTGTGGGTGAGGGGGGGGGGAGGATGGTGAAGTCTGAGACAGCTCCCTCCCTGCATTACTAGTGAGAGGCTGGCTTCACAGACAGGGGGGAGCTGCCTGACCCTCACTCCTGACTTCCCCCCTGTCCCAGCTAGTGAATGGTGTGTGGGTGAGGGGGGGGGGAGGATGGTGAAGTCTGAGACAGCTCCCTCCCTGCATTACTAGTGAGAGGCTGGCTTCACAGACAGGGGGGAGCTGCCTGACCCTCACTCCTGACTTCCCCCATGTCCCAGCTAGTGAATGGTGTGTGGGTGAGGGGGGGGGGAGGATGGTGAAGTCTGAGACAGGTCCCTCCCTGCATTACTAGTGAGAGGCTGGCTTCACAGACAGGGGGGAGCTGCCTGACCCCTCACTCCTGACTTCCCCCATGTCCCAGCTAGTGAATGGTGTGTGGGTGAGGGGGGGTAGGATGGTGAAGTCTGAGACAGCTCCCTCCCTGCATTACTAGTGAGAGGCTGGCTTCACAGACAGGGGGGAGCTGCCTGACCCTCACTCCTGACTTCCCCCATGTCCCAGCTAGTGAATGGTGTGTGGGTGAGGGGGGGGGGGAGGATGGTGAAGTCTGAGACAGCTCCCTCCCTGCATTACTAGTGAGAGGCTGGCTTCACAGACAGGGGGGAGCTGCCTGACCCTCACTCCTGACTTCCCCCATGTCCCAGCTAGTGAATGGTGTGTGGGTGAGGGGGGGGGGGGGGAGGATGGTGAAGTCTGAGACAGCTCCCTCCCTGCATTACTAGTGAGAGGCTGGCTTCACAGACAGGGGGGAGCTGCCTGACCCTCACTCCTGACTTCCCCCATGTCCCAGCTAGTGAATGGTGTGTGGGTGAGGGGGGGGGAGGATGGTGAAGTCTGAGACAGCTCCCTCCCTGCATTACTAGTGAGAGGCTGGCTTCACAGACAGGGGGGAGCTGCCTGACCCTCACTCCTGACTTCCCCCATGTCCCAGCTAGTGAATGGTGTGTGGGTGAGGGGGGGGGGGAGGATGGTGAAGTCTGAGACAGGTCCCTCCCTGCATTACTAGTGAGAGGCTGGCTTCACAGACAGGGGGGAGCTGCCTGACCCTCACTCCTGACTTCCCCCATGTCCCAGCTAGTGAATGGTGTGTGGGTGAGGGGGGGTAGGATGGTGAAGTCTGAGACAGCTCCCTCCCTGCATTACTAGTGAGAGGCTGGCTTCACAGACAGGGGGGAGCTGCCTGACCCTCACTCCTGACTTCCCCCATGTCCCAGCTAGTGAATGGTGTGTGGGTGAGGGGGGGGGGGAGGATGGTGAAGTCTGAGACAGCTCCCTCCCTGCATTACTAGTGAGAGGCTGGCTTCACAGACAGGGGGGAGCTGCCTGACCCTCACCCCTGACTTCCCCCATGTCCCAGCTAGTGAATGGTGTGTGGGTGAGGGGGGGGGGAGGATGGTGAAGTCTGAGACAGCTCCCTCCCTGCATTACTAGTGAGAGGCTGGCTTCACAGACAGGGGGGAGCTGCCTGACCCTCACTCCTGACTTCCCCCATGTCCCAGCTAGTGAATGGTGTGTGGGTGAGGGGGGGGAGGATGGTGAAGTCTGAGACAGCTCCGTCCCTGCATTACTAGTGAGAGGCTGGCTTCACAGACAGGGGGGAGCTGCCTGACCCTCACTCCTGACTTCCCCCATGTCCCAGCTAGTGAATGGTGTGTGGGGGAGGGGGGGGGAGGATGGTGAAGTCTGAGACAGCTCCCTCCCTGCATTACTAGTGAGAGGCTGGCTTCACAGACAGGGGGGAGCTGCCTGACCCTCACTCCTCCGGGGTATTGTGATCTTCCTGCACACAGTGCCCTATCCCTGATACCAGGGGTGTTGTGATCTTCCTGCATGCAGTGCCTTATCCCTATTAATACCAGGAGTGTTGTGATCTTCCTGCATGCAGTGCCCTATCCCTGATACCGGGATGTGTGCAAGAAGATCCCAACACCCCTAGTATTAGGGATAGGGCACTGTGTGCAGGAAGATCACAACACTCCTGGTATTAATAGGGATAGGGCACTGTGTACATGAAGATCACAACACCCCTGGTGCCAGGGATAGGGCACTGTGTGCAGGAAGATCACAACACCCCTGGTGTCAGGGTTAGGGCACTGTGTGCAGGAAGATCACAACACTCCTGGTATTAATAGGGATAGGGCACTGTATGCAGGAAGATCACAACACCCCTGGTGCCAGGGATACGGGCACTGTGTGCAGGAAGATCACAACACTCCTGGTATTAATAGGGATAGGGCACTGTGTGCAGGAAGATCACAACACCCCTGGTGCCAGGGTTAGGGCAATGTGTGCAGGAAGATCACAACACTCCTGGTATTAATAGGGATAGGGCACTGTGTGCAGGAAGATCACAACAACCCTGGTGCCAGGGTTAGGGCACTGTGTGCAGGAAGATCACAACACTCCTGGTATTAATAGGGATAGGGCACTGTGTGCAGGAAGATCACAACACCCCTGGTGCCAGGGTTAGGGCACTGTGTGCAGGAAGATCACAACACTCCTGGTATTAATAGGGATAGGGCACTGTGTGCAGGAAGATCACAACACCCCTGGTGCCAGGGTTAGGGCACTGGGTGCAGGAAGATCACAACACTCCTGGTATTAATAGGGATAGGGCACTGTGTGCAGGAAGATCACAACACCCCTGGTATTAATAGGGATAGGGCACTGTGTGCAGGAAGATCACAACACCCCTGGTGCCAGGGTTAGGGCACTGTGTGCAGGAAGATCACAACACTCCTGGTATTAATAGGGATAGGGCACTGTGTGCAGGAAGATCACAATACCCCTGGTATCAGGGTTAGGGCACAAGTTCTAGTCACATTGACTGATCACATTACTTGTTTTGTCAAGCTACCAACTGTTTCCATTTCCCATCCCCCATATACTGTCAGTGGGAAGCTTGGTAACATGAATAAATAAGAGGGCAGCCAATAGGAATACATATTCATTCCTAAACTGACCTTAACTGACCTGAAAATCGTCAAATTGTATCATTTTCAGTTAGTGCGCACTAACTCGAGTTAGTGCGCACTAATCGGAAAAAACGATTTTTAACGATTTTTTAACTAAAAAATCGTGCCTAACACGATTTTCTTGCCCTGCCACACGATTTCTATCGTTAAGACGATATGGAAAACGATTCACATCTCTAATCTTCGGAGTCTTTTACACGTGAAGGTAAGGACAGGACAAAAGATGCTAAGAAAAAAATTAATGACTGGGATAAAGGTTTCAGAAGCGAGCCTCGACTCAACACAATTGATCTCCCAGGAGGATTTGTCAGGGATTTATGAATCTTAGTAAACAATACAAAAACAGGGACATATGGATGTTTCAGTTGCAAAAAGGTAGCCTCTTTGACCGTGAGAAATCCAGTGTTCAATGCTGAATCGATCACTTGCCAATCATATTCTGTAAATCTTTCATCAGATCAGCAGTGAGAGGAAGACAGTGTGAGGTGTTAGCCAGCTGATGCTCCACTTCTATCTTATACATTGCTTTGTCCATAACGGCTGTCTTACTCCCTTTATCTGCTGATTTGATAATAATGTGAGAAGAAGACTGAAGTTCTTTCCATGCTGTCGATTCTGCTTTAATTAGATTATGAAAATGCCTATGGGGACTTTTCCCAATATTCTTGATCTCATTCGAAACTAACAATTGAAAGATTTTAATAACCAAAACATCAGGCCCAGGAGGTGACCAGGTAGAAGAATCGTGCATTCACTATTTGTGCAAGGTTGTAGAGAAAAAAAAAGTTTTTCATCTTCAATGTATGAATAAACCGATATAAATATACTTCCATGTCAAACTGATTAAACCAGAGTCAGTACATAGAATAACCCTGTTGCCAAAACCACATACTGAACACGGGAAAGATTAACTAAAGTTAGAGCAACTATTGTAGAAGATACCTGGTTTGTGACCAGGTCACTCTTTACATTGTTGGTTCCAGAGGAAACTGCATATGAAAATCTCTCTTTGTCCCTCGTTTCTGGTATCCTCTGTGACCAGGATGTTTGCCTTGGGATAAAAAAGGGCTCTAGAATTTATTTATTTATTTATTTAAAAACTTTTATATACCGGTATTAGTATGCATACATCATACCGGTTTACAATGAAACTTTAAAGGTAGAAATTACAATGAACAGGGAGGGCGAACAAGGAGGAGTATACAAAGAGCAGGAGGTGGAGGAATTAAAGCAATAAATAAAAACTGCAACGGACTATTTACAGGAATATACAAGGCGTAGGCAAGATACTTGCAGAAGTCGGTGTACTAGAATGAGTGTTTGTTTTCTTCCTGGAATTGTCCTGTTAGTGTCAAATGTAACCTGACATTATGTGGTCTTGTTATTAGACAACATCCATGGATATATTGTTCTCTTCGCATAATCATTTTCATCTTGTTGATATTTTTCCCATTTAATTTTCTTTCAATCACATTTGAAACTCTCCAAGTTATCCTGGAGTGATTGGAATTGTTCAGAATATTGATCATCTGCTAAATGAGACTGTAATGAAGATGTAACTGTAGTAATCTTCGATTTTAGAGTTTCGACAGACTGCTGTGCTGTCTTATTAGGACCATCAAGTCCAAACTGCATTTATTGAGAATGGCGATCCACTGTGTCATGAACTCATCATTCTATGTATAAAGTCATAGCTTCTTTAGCACCCTTAATACTCTGGAATCCTATGAATATGGCAGTGTGTCAGCATGTTGCTCAGTGCATATCTGACATTCACTTGTATGTTGTAATGTGATCCATTGATATTCTGAAGTTAATTGGGTTGTCTCTAAAAACACTGAAGGTTTCTCTAATAATCTTTGAATCTTACTCTCAGAGAAGTTTAAAGTGTCCGTGTTCACCTTATCTCGCTCGATCAAACTCTTGTACCACTCTTGTACCACGAAAATTAGAAAACTCCTACAATTGAGAAAGTGAACCCAAGAATCTCAAATTATATAACAATCAATGCAAAAAGAACACCATAACCCAAATACTGCAACCACGCTAACAATCCTATATGAATGTAAAGTCCGAGTGTCAAGAAGCCAAACATGTGAGACCTTGAGCGGTTCTAGGTTTAGACATCCAATTAAAGGTGATGCATCAGATCATGTCAACTGCAGAAGATTATATCCGCACTAGATGGCCTCTAGTAGTGACAGCTGAAGGAGATGCTGGCGTTTGAGTTGAACACCACTCAAAGTTAAGTAAATCCTATTATTTTTAGCTAATGTTGGATTGTACTCTTCTGGTTACAGCTGATTATTTTTTTTAAAAAAGATATTGACTACATTTGTAGTTATTTTAATTGCATAAGAAAAAATATTGATATTGGTAAAAAACATATGGGTGTGTGATCGAGAAGATCAGCAGTGACTGTTCAAAGTTTTCACGTGTTTGGCTTGCTGACACTGGACACCTAGCCTTTGAGCGCTAATGCTGCCTTCCTCAGGTCAGTTCAGAATTCTGTATTGTACTGAGACCATGCATAGTGCATTCCATGATTCAGAGTTGGGTTGACCCCAAAAGTCCTCATTATACATTCAGTGTAACCCTACCAAGGGTCACTAACCTGCTGTCCGGGGTTCATCGAAAGTACAGAGAGCTCTATGTAAAGTGCAGAACTCTTGCCCTCTGCAGGCATCCTTTGTAAGGAAGAGTTCCTAAGGGGGAAGAGGTAAGGCTGCTGTAGAGTGAGAGATGCAGGAAGAAGGTTAGGATGATGTCAGAGGAGGTACATTTCCTTCATGGGGAAATAGTTGGGGAGAAGTTATTTAAGAGGCTGGAGAGGCATCTAAAAAAGAGAGAGTGAAGGAGTACTCTGGAGTGTAAGGGCTCCTGAGCTTTAAGAATTCTTAAATTCCTGAAATTATTGAAGATTCCTGATAGTCATTCAGAGGGAGGAAACCCTAAGGAAAAGGGTGGAATTCCTGCTGAAGCTCCAGGAAAAAGAATAAAGTTTCTTGCTGTGGTAAAATGCTGCCCCAAATGCTTTGGGGATGAGGTGTAACTGTTAAGATTTATTCTACACAGATTTTCGGCCGGATTTACGCACGCAGGGCCCTCGCGTGCCGGCGCACCTATTTTGCATAGGCCGCCGGCGCGCGCAGAGCCCCGGGATGCCCGTAAGTCCCGGGGCTTCGTAAAAGGGGCGTGTTGAGGGCATTCCGTAAATGACGCGGTGTTTTGGGGGCATGACGCAGCGTTTCGGGGTGGGCCCGGGGGCGTGGTGCCGGCCCGGGGGCATGGTCGAGGCCTCTGGACGTGATGGCGCGCCAGCAGCCCACTGGTGCGCGCAGATTTACGTCTGCTTTCAGCCCCGGGACGCGCTTTCAGCAGGCGTAAATCTGCCAACAAAGGTAAGGGGGGGGGGTTTAAATAGGGCCAGGGGGGTGAGTTAGGTAGGGGAAGGGAGGGGAAGGTAGGGGGAGGGCGAAGGAAAGTTCCCTCCGAGGCCGCTCTGAAATCGGAGCGGCCTCGGAGGGAACAGGCAGCGCGCGCTGGGCTCGGCGCGCACAGGTTGCACAAATGTGCGCCACCGTGCGCGCGCCGACCCTGGATTTTATAAGATACGCGCGGCTACGCGCGTATCTTATAAAATCCAGCGTACTATTGTTCGCGCCTGGAGTAGCAATCTGTTAGTGCTCTGCTCTTCCAGAGGGAAGGAGTAGCAACTGTTATGCTTGTTCCTTTAGAAAGATGAACCAGCAACCTGTATGATTCCCACGGGAAGATAGCTATCTGATACGGCTCAGCTTCCGCAGAGAGAGGAGTAATGGTCTGATGTGGATTGGCTCCCACAGAGTGGCAGATGATAATACCACTCTTGTTAGTGTAGGAATAACACTTAGTAGAATAGTGAATCCCTGGGCCGATGGCAGATGACAGCGCCCTCAAGTGGAGATCCTGAGAGGGAGCACCGGCTAGGCTGGAGTATTGAGACAAACACCGATAGTTCTTTGTTAGACTGGAAGTAGAACCACCAGAGGTGGCAGTAGTGAGTTGATATGCCCGGCAGGGCTGAAGTCCCTCTGATACTGGAACAACGATCTCTGAGTTGTTGAGCTGTAAGGAGAGACTATAGGTAGTGAGTAGACAGGGTATGCTGGGCATAACCTGTGGTAGATGATACACTCACAATTGTAGATCTCTGTAGTGTCCTCTATATGCAACAGAGAGTCTTCAATATTCAAGAACAGGAGCCGCAGGCAAGTACTGGTTTCTATAGGCAGTCTGAAATAGAACTCACAATAACTGTGTATGAGATGGCTTCTGGAATAGAAGAGAGGCTAGAAGAGATTTAGGAACGTAGGCCCTCGTGGAGCGAGAACCGGTTCCTATCTGTTAATCTGTAATCGCAATCCATAAGATATAGGTATGCGATATCTTCTGAGGAAGAAGAGAGTATGAGAAAGGAATTAGGAACATAGGCCCTCATGGAGCGAGTACCGATTCCTATCTGCAATCTGCAATGGTAACTCACGATCTCCGTACCTGCGATAACGTCTTAGACTGAAGGGAGCCTTAGCGACTAGGAACAATGGCCCTCATGGAGCGAGTACCAGTTCCTGTCTGTGTTCATGTCTGCGATCACCTCCAGGCAATAGGAGTCTTCTGAGTCTTCGGGAACATAGGCCCTCGAGGAGCGAGTACCGGATCCCTTCCAACAATCTGAAATCAAGAATAGAGAGAGCGGAGCCCCCGAGGAGTGGGTACTCCTGGTAAGTTTGAAAAGGCCGAGCAGTGGAGAAAGGTTTCCCCTTGCTGACTCGGATCGTTGTTGCAAGTAGGGTGGACTGCCGAAGCAAGTCCCGTTGGAGTTTAGTTTAGTTTAGTTTATTGTTATTTATATACCGTTACATCAGATGTTCCTTCACAATGGTTTACAGAGATCAAACACAAAATAAATACAATGCATCATAAGATAGTAACGGCTAACTCTGTTAAAGAATATGAAATAAATTAGCTGTTAAGAAAGATAAAATCAAAATAAAACCAAATAAAACTCTAAAAAGATAGATTCTAATCTATATAAACAAAAAACATAAGACAAACAATAAAATGGAACACTCTTAACAGTTCATCATACCCAGTTGACTGGAATTAGCATCTCAAGACTGGTTACTTGAGATTAGTTACTCGCAATTCATTACTTGGTGTTCAAAGCCGACACTTCATATTCAGTAAAAGCACATTTAAATAACCAAGTCTTAAGATCAGACTTAAATTGCTAACTCGTTTGTAGTTAGCAAACATAGACCTTTTGAATGGAAAATGGATGACGTCATTACGGGGGACGCCCCTGAGGTTTGCGCCCTTGCTGGTACAAAGTCTGGAGCGTGTGCATCCTTACGTCATCAGGAACATGGCGGATCCGTAGCGTCAAGCCAGCCTGGGGACACTGGGACCAAGAGGTGGGGAGAAGCCGCAGCTGCATCTGTCCGTCTGAGCAGAAGAGTCGCCACAAAGGTAGAGAGGGTGGAGCGAGGGCGAGAATAGGCACGAACGCAACAATAAGGCAGGCAGGGCTTGGCAAACTGGACAAGGAAGCAAGGCTTGGCAGACAAGGCAAGGCTTTGTACTAGACAGGATCTGGAACTAGACAAGATAAGGGTGAGACAAGGCAAGGACAGGACTCTGGTACAGGCAAGACTGGAGACTGGGACAGATAGGACAAGACCAACAAGGCAGACTAGGGCAGGACTTAGACAAAGCAGACAAGGGAAACACTGAACAAGGAACACAGAAGCCTGAAGGCAGCAAGGCTTAGAACAGGCAGAATAGACCCGAAGGCCCCAAGGCAAGATACAAGAAAGAATAGGCCAGAGGCCTCAAGACAGACAACAAGGCAGGATAGGTCCAAGGGCCTCAAAGCAAGGCAAGAGACAGAAGGCTTTAAGGCTGCAAGGTAAGGCAGAAGGTCCCCATAGGCCACAAGGCAAGAACAGAACAATGATCAAGTCATGGAACCAGCAGTGACACCATGAGAAGACAAGGAGCTTCTGGTAAAGCAGGATTACATAGGGCTGGGACATCGGCATGACAAGGGGAGAGAGGAGTAGCTTGCAAGACTAGTGATGAGGCTCACTGAGGGCCTTCATGAGGCATCATGAAGGTAGGAAAAGGGTGCGTAGCAGGTGAAATCCCAACCGTGCTCTGTAGTGTGAGAAGAAACACAAAACTCAAATGTCCGTTTGGGATAGCAGAAGATTCCTGACATGTCAGGTTTCATGGTTTCTTTCACAATTTTTGTTGTACTAGGAGGACTTGTAAGTACCATGCATTGACAGTTCTGTAAGTGGCATTTTCAGTCATCATGTTGACTGTATCCAGTTCTCATCCCATCCCCTCTTTTGCAGGATAGCTTGATACAAGAAAAACATATATGTTTGTAGTTTCCATCTTTACTTTTTGCGTTCCTTTCAAGGTAGCTTCCCAAATGACTCATTTATTTTCCTATCTCAGCTTGCAGTATCCCTGGGTTCTCATTACAGCATATCGATTCGCCCCACTTTTTTCAATTTATTATTGACATGAGAGCATAAGATTTTACAAATATCTGAGGTTCCATTTGGGGGATGCCATATTTGATTTATTCAGAAAATATATCGGGTTATTTCCAGTGCTGAAACATAACATTTTTTTATCTCTCTCCCCCCCTCCCCGAAGATACCCATGATCCCTTGCAATTTATTCAGCATTTGTCCCATTAGAATAAGTCCACCTTATGTATATATGTATTACAAATGTTGTTCTATTATTATTTTATTGTAAAGCTGGTTGCATGTATTTCAATGATTGTTCTATAATTATTTTATTGTAAAGCTTGTTGCTGCATTATTGCTCATTGTAAACTGAGGTGATGTTCTGAACGTGCCGTGGTATATAAAAAATCCCTAAATAAATAAATTGCTACATGGGATCTAATTTAATTATTAGCCCATAGGCACAAATTTTGAGTTTCAAACTTGGCAAACGGAGGTCTACCCTGTAAAGGGAAAAAGGGAGTAGGTTTTGTATGAATTAAGGTATCATGTTTTCACCTATGATCACCTGCCAGATCCCCTGTGGGGTGTATTCATAAGCTCCCGAAAAAACAGGCAGATAAGCAGGTTGGATACAGATCTAGTTGTTTTTTTCAGGTTGTACTGGGTAATAGATACAAAAACATCAGCGAACCAAGAGTTTCAGTCCTGATCCAAGGCTCAATAATGTCCACAGATGGGTACGCACAGTCCAGGTGCAGGGCAAGAAGGCCCACAGACCGACAGCTTAATTCTGAAGTCAGAACACAGGAATAGAGTTCCGCAGCAATAAACTGAGTAGCCTTCAAGTTGCTGTGAATGCCCCTTTGCTCTCTGTAACCCCTTTTTCCCTGGCCCTCCATCTGGTTCCTTAGGGAAGGGGAGAAAGGGTTCTGAAGCTGTCTTTGGGGCTTTGGTCTCTTTCTGTGTTCTCAGGTTAGTCAGGGTAATCCAAAATCTCTGACCCAAGTCATCGAACTTTGTGGTGAACAGACCTCACAACACCTGTGCACAAATATGATTAGAATAACAAGTAAAATAAATGCTGTGCTATATCTTTGTCCTTGTGGGTAGTTGTTAACACCACAAAACTACTTCAGTAGTATGACTGGCAGCCTCTACATAACAGAAGCTCAAACTGGAGTGACATGTGCATTACTGAACAAGATTCAAGTGCACTGACAGAGTTTTGCAAGCATATAATAGTATGCATTTGGTGAAGGTAAAAGGTAGTCACACAATCATACGTTGTGAGCTTAAAACACTTCATATGCCAAGATTTCTAAGACCTGTCCGGGTGACCCCACGGTTGGTTGGGCTTTCAGGATAAATTTTCATATAAATTTTCATATAAATTTTCATAAATTTTCATATAAATTTTCATATAAATTTTCATATAAATTTTCATATACTAGATCTCAAGTGTATGCAGATTTATCTGCTGCATAGTCATGGAGATAATCTGAAAGCCCAGCTGATTGTGGGGTCACCTGGACAGGTCTGGGAAGCCCTGTTGTATGCAAATTTGAACAATAACAAATCTGCTCCAAGTGAAAATGCTGTTCTTGTTTTTTTTTAATTTTCTTGTTTTGGCTACTGAAGTCTATCATTATTAAAACCTTCTAAAGCACAGGGTCGGTATTGTCAAATAGCTTACATTATTTATACCTTTCATGGAATTACAAATAAAATCAACCTACTTACTTGGGGAGCATGCATAATGGGCAGTCGACCAAAGTTCTGTGCAAAACTAAGAAATCAAAGTTATCAGCCTTATTTCAGTGAAACTGAAGTGGCAACATTACGGGCATCACCATTATAAGTCACATGCACATGGGAGTATGCAGCATAAAAGCCTCCAGTCTTGGGTTTCATTATAATATAATAGGTATTTGAAATCCTCAATGTAGACTTAGGGCAGTTTTGTTAAAACAGTTAACAAAGAGTTAAATGTATGAGAGGTCAAGGATCTTGGATTATAACCTTTGCTTTGTAATTGTAACGATGGCAGAAAAAGACCGAATGGTTCATCCAGTTTGCCCAGTGAGTTTCCTAAGGAAGTAACTGCAGTTCCATGCAGGTTACCCCTACGTCTCTGTTTAGGGTAGTAACTGCCACTCTATGCTGGTTACTCCTTATATTAAGGGTAGTAATACTTATAATCAGACAACGCTGCTTGAACATGCTTTGCTTTTGGTCTTGGCTGTAGAAGCAGTCCTGTGCTTTTTCCCTGATGTCTGCATATCAGCAACCTGGACCATAAAAGTCGGGGCCCAGTGTTGACTGTCGTCTGAATCCAATTCCCCTCCCCCCCCCCGCCATGGAAGTGGAGAGTGATGTTGCCATTGCACCAAAAGCATCAAGGTTAATCAGTTAATGGTAGTAATCCCATGCCTTTTGATTAGGGGTACTAACTGCTGCTCCATGCAGGTTACTCCCTTGCACCCTTTTCTTGATTTCCAACCTCTAGGGATACACAGAGGTCCATACTCAGTCGTGGAGCAGCTAGTTAAGTTAGCCGGATATACCTATCCGGCTAACTTAACCAAAACATTCAGCAGTGCCGCTGAATATACCTAGCTATCTTAAAGTTAGCCAGATAAGTATATTTGACTAACTTTAGGTCAGCTTTATGGTGTGACTAGAGTTAGCCGAATATGCTTCCCACCTGCCCCCAGACTCCCCCCCCCCCCCCCCCAATTATGTGGCTTCAAATATCGCTGCTTTGCCATTTAGATAGATAACGTTTTTGGCCTCACAGTATGTATCCCGTGCCCTCTTGAATTCATTTACTGTTTTCATCCTTACTACCTCCTTCAAAAGGGGATTCCAGGCATCCATCACCCTATCCATGAAGTAGTATTATGTTGGATCTGAGTCATCCCCACCTTGGAGTTTCATTTTGTGACCCCTGGTTCTACTGTTTACTTTCCAATGGAAAAGGTTTGAAGTTCGTGCATCATTAAAACCTTTCAAATGTATCATACCTCTCCTGCACCTCCTCTCTTCTAGGGTGTACATATTCAGATCCTTCAGCAGCTCCTCATAAGTCTTCCAATACAGACCCCACACCATTTTGGTAGCCCTTCTCTGGACCTCCATCCTGTCTCTATCCTTTTTGAGATACGTGCCCCAGAACTGAACACAGTACTCCAGATAAGGGCTCATCAAAGACCTGTAAAAAGGCATTATCACCTCCTTTTTCTTGCTGGTTATGCCTCTGTTAATGCAGCCCAGTATTCTTCTGGCTTTAGCTATTGCCTTGTCACATTGCTTCACCACCTTCAGATTGCCAGATACTATCACCTGAAGGTCCCTCTCCCAGTCTGTGCACATTAGTCTTTCACCTTCCATCACATACAGTTCTTTTGGATTACTGTACCCCAGATGCATGATTTTATACTTCTTGGCATTGATTTCCAGCTTCCAAATCTTTGACCACTTTTCAAGTGTTCTTAAATCACCTTTCATTTTCTCGATTCCTTCAGGCGTGCCCACTCTGTTGCAGATTTTATTAGCATCTGCAAATAGACAAACTTTACCTTCTTTCCCTATGTCGCTCACAAAGATATTGAACAGAATTGGACCCTTGGGGCACTCCAGTTATCACCGTTCTCGCTTCAGATTAGGTTCCATTTACCATTACATGCTGTTTCCTGTCAGTCTACCAGGAAATAATACCACAGTGTTCATTCTTAAGTTTTCATATTTAAAAAATAGTCATTCAGTCCCATAAGACTGGATCTGCTAGCTAGGCCATTTCTCAGAGAAAGCTGCCTGTAATATGGGTATGCAGGTTGCTCATTTTTGTTTCATTCCATTGGGGGAGAGGGATTACTGACAAATGTAATTTTATTGAGATGGACCTTTTTTCAGGTTTTTTTTCATTTTGTGAAAAAGCACACACTATCTCTGAATAGTGTGCTCTATTTGCAATTAGCATACATTATTCAGAAATAGTGTGCAGTATTTGTAAATAGCTCACACTATTCAGAAATTTAGTGTGCACTGTTTCCCAAAATGAAAAACTTCAAAATTTGTTTTTTGGGTTTTTTTTTTTAGCCAACACGGAATTTTTAGTTTGAAAAGAACTGACCTAGAAAAGGGCCTTTTCAGTTCAGATTTTGTATTCATTTCAAACAAATGCACATTCCTAATCTGTAAATTTATGAAATTCTGAAAATCCATGAGTGCACTAAGCTTGCTGTATTCCACTATAAGTGCTACAGAAAATCCAAAATTATTATTACTGTAGTGTTATAGAAAGTCTGTACTGAGCAGAAGGATTCCTTATTGGTTATGCTGGTGGGTAATATTGATTTAGCAGATTACCATGGCAACCTGTCCTTTTGTTTGTGTTCCAGATTGAGAAAAATTGCCAAAACTTTTCAAATTAATATTTTTCAAATTGACTGGAGCATAGTATCAATATTTACTACTGGAACAGATATCATCTGGAGTTAGATGCCTTTTAACTTTGGACTCAGTCCTGATTATGAATTTACTGGGCTATTCACTTTTCCACTGGGTAATTATTTTAGCATATTGCTGGATTATTTACAACTTCAATCCTAGTTGTAGCATCTTCTTGAACATCAGTAATTCCATAAAGTATAAATAAATGTTAAATCTGATTATATATCACAACCAGAACCCTGGCACGTTATCACTTATTTTTCTTCCAGGAGTGTGAATTTTGGGTGGAAGCCATTTTAGGGGAATTCTAGTTGACAGTTATGAGCAATTTAAGTGAGAATGATTATTTCTTTGCTTTGGTATTCCACAGTTGCCATATTCAGATGGTATGCTGTCTGCCAGCATCATCCCCTCTTCACATTCCCCCACTTGTGTGATAGAAAATTCAGTTCTTCTTAGCACTGCAGGTAGTCTCCAAGATGAAAAACAAATTGGTAACTTATAACGTAACTTTTGACAGTGATATGATTAGTATAGCTTGCCGCCACAGAGGAAATGTATGATCACTTAATGTGAGAAATAATTAAAGCACAGCTACTGCTGTTACTGTTTATAATAAGCTTTCATGTTTTTTATGAAAATTATTTTTTTTCTAAGAGTTCAAAAAGTTGAAAGAGATTCATGTATACATGGAGCATTATAAAATGAGATATGCAGTTGCACCCCCCTCGTATTTAAATTCTGCATACGCCAAAAAATCCCAGTGAAACCCAAAAAACATGTTACACTATCCAATCCAATCCATTAAGAAAAGAAAAAAAGGTGAACCAACAAAACGTGAATCAGAATGGTATAGAATTGGACACTAAAAAAACCAGTCTATATTGGGCAGACGATTCTTCTGTATAGATAATTAGACGTAGTTGCAATATTTGTTTTTAAGAATTAATAATTCACAGAGAGAAAACACATATTTTAGACATATCTTAATGGACCATCATATCACCCTCAGTGAATCGTGGGGCCACTTTCATTGGATACCCATTTATTTTGCTTCACTGTCTCTTTTAATCATCGGTCCTTATTTTCACATCAACATATTTTTAGTAGTTTTTAGTCATTTTTAACTATAAAGTGAGATTGAGATACTTCCCCATATAAGCACAGCCCGACGCAATATCCCATTTCGCATTTACTGCTTCAGGGGCTACTGATGTATCTTTCTTAAAGTTAGGAATTTTTATCTCCAAGTGAAGTAGTTACTCTCTGTAATAAGAAAAAACAGTTTAGCACACACAAGAATTGTGAGTTTATAAATTATGTGGAACTCGCCATCATGTCCTTCATATATCTTGTGGGTGCTAAAACTGTTTTTCTTATTACAGAGAGTAACATTCGCCGCCAGCGAAGACACCGCCGACTCCGCCCTTGCCCCGACTTCGCACTGAATCGAATTTGCATGCTATCGCACACGAAAAGGGCCTTTTCGCGGGTGATAGAGGCTTATCACACGCGATACGGCCGTATCGTGTGCGATAAGCCTTCAGAAAATAACCCCTTAAGTTAGATGTTTTGAAAATGAACCTCTTTGTGTCTTCCCCAGTATTCTTGAATTCTGCTACTTGTACTGTCTCCTCCAATCTCTGCTGAAAGTCCATTCCATAATTGGTATGGGCACCAAAGTTTTATGTGAAAAATATCCATCTCTAGAAACTGTTAAAAGTATGGAAATTCTATTTCAGGGATACGCAACTCCTGTCCTCAAGTGCTGCAAACAGGCCTGGTTTTCAGGAGGTCCACAATGAATAAGCATGAGATACGTTTGCATATAATGGAGGCAGTGCATGTATTTTTCATTTAAAATTTTAGTGCCCTTACCGCTTATGGAATGGACTTTCAGCAGAGATTGGCCTAGACCTGTTTGAGGCACTCGAAGACTGGAGATGCTGAGTCCTGATCTATTAGTCCAATCTGGAGCTTCTGATGTTTAAATTGTCCTGTGTGATCAATATTTAAGCAACTACTTATGAATTGTTTTATGTATCTTATATCTGTGGGATGTGATGAGGTGGGCGTTTCACAAAGAGGTCTATTTGCTAAAGGTTGTTAGAACCTGTGGATTTTGACGCACTTTAGTTACATTGGTATTTACTGAACTGTGCTACCTGAGTATCGCAGTTTATTGTATATTGCAATACTGTACTTGTGGAAAGGAATGTGCGGACATTAACAGTGGTAGGAATATCCATGCATTTTTACCCATATCTCTGAGAATAATTAATGGGGCCTGAAGGCTTAAATTAGACCCGCTCACCTTGAGACGCCTCTGCCAAACTAAAAAGACCTTTCTTCATTCAAACCTTTTGTGAACTCCCTTCCCAAAGAGTGAAACATTAAACCATGTCTTCCCCTCCCCCCCCCAGGGCTAACTCCATTCCCATGCATAATACCAAAAAAGTTCCCCCTCTGATGGATACCCCTTTAAGCTCCCTTTCCCTTCAGACCTCTCCCTTTTACCCTGAGGAATCCCTGGGTTACTCCTGCCCTGCTGGACCATCAACCAAAATGGCACTGATTGACCCCAGTCTCCCTTTTACCCCTAATGCACAGGTCAAAGGGGACCCTCTGGCCAACCAGTGCATAGGTCAAAGGGGACCCTCTGGCCAACCAGTGCCATTTTGGATCATAACTCTGACCGAAGGACCTCAGGGTACCACAGAGAGTTCTGTGGGGGGAAGGGTGAAGGAGACTTGATGGGCAATGCCAGTGGGAAAGGGGATTTTTATGAATTTTATGTGGGGGAATGGGGTTACCATCAGGGGTGGTTATTAATATTTCAGTTTTTGGGGGTCCCCAAAAAAGGGGGGACTATGAGACAAACAGCCTTTGTTGTGCAGTGGTGGGGGTACCTCAAGGATAGTAGGAAAGGTCTAATTTGAGCCTTCAGGTGCCTTTACTTATTCCCCAGGGGGATAGGGAGCAGAGAGCATTGGCAGATGCATTAGTCTGCTAATACTCATGATGGAAGTTAACGCTTGAAGTGTAATTAACTCCAGTGGCTTAATGCGGGTTGCAATGTTATCATGATCCATGTAATGTGGGTTGCAATTTTTATTGGGATCTTATCCTTTTGCATAGTAAGGACCAGCTTTGCATGCATTTCCATATAATATGTCTTATTAATTTTGATGCACTTAACACCTGATTTATTGGCAAAAGATTGCATGTGCTGTTTTCCGACAGCATGCAATAGCATATTTTATCATGCGTTAATGACCAGCATGCAATAGCATGCAACAGCATATTTTATCATGCATCACTCCCAGTGATGCTTAATGTTGAATATATCACAGAATAACTAAAGTTCCGTCTGTCTCTCCCGACGCGGCCTCCTGGCGAGACTCGGGTCTGTGTCGGGGGATCTGCTTTGTAAACAAGTTTGGTTATGATAACACTGTGGAGTTGCCATATGGGTAAAAATATGGGTAAAAATACACTTTATTATTGAACTTTGTGTGGACATTGAATTTATTCTGCTGGTTTATTTGAATGACCATTTTCAACATTTTAACGCATGATAATGCATTATTGCAGCTTAGTAAATAGGCCTTATAGACAGAAATAACCTCGGAATTGAGAGAAGCTGTTAGAGGGCACCATGGAAAAAGATAGGTTAGCCCTAAGCCATGAAAGTAAAAGTAAGAAAGCCAGGAAACCTCTGGGAAGCCATATCCTAGTGCCAGTCAGGAAGCAGGGATTAACAACATTGTTTAGCAGGAGATTCTTGTCCAAGTGAGTCTCCTTTTTCCTGGGGCTAAAAAGTCCAGGCCCAGAAGGGTTAGGGAGGCACCGGAGGAGAGAAGGAAGGCCATCACTGCTCAGGTTTGAAGTGCATTGTGAAGTTTGCTTTGAAACTGCTAAGGTAAACAGGACTGTTTCTATGGGGGTTTTTTTTTTATCTGTAATCAATAAAAGTATATGAGAGAAACATCAGAGTCCAGCTGTCCTCTGGCAGTGAAAAGACAGCTCACGGTACCATAGTAACATAATGGATTATAAAGACCAAAATAGTCCATCTACTCTGCCCATCAATTTTATTTTTAATTTAATTTTTATTTTTAAGGGTAGTAGCAAGTGCTGCTTTGTTCAGGCTACCCCCAAACCTTCTGTTAAATGTAAATGTTAGGAATAATAGTAAAGTTACCGCATTTGATTATTTCCATTCAGCAGGGATCCTTCGTGTTAGTCCTATGCCCATGCCAATACCGCTCTTGTCTTCACACTTCTTCTGGGAGGTCATTCCATGTATTTACCACCTTTTCCATGAAAAAATATTTCCCTATATAGCTCTTGAGTCTTCCCCATTGGAGTTTAATATTGTGACCCCTAGTTTTGCAGCTTCCTTTCCATCAGAAAAGATTTGATTTTTGCACTTTATTAATTCCTTTCAGGTATTTGAAGGTCTATATCATATCTCCCCTGACTTTTCTTTCTTCCAGGTTATACATATCAAGGTCCTTCAGTCTTATCTCATATGGCTTTCCCTATAGACCCCACACCTTTGGTTGCTTTTCTCTGGATCACTTCCATTCTGTTCTTTTCCTTTTTGAGAAGAGGACTCCAGAAATTAACACAATATTCCAGGTGAGGCCTCACAAGGATCTGTATAGTAGTATTAATCACCTCCTTTTTTTCTTGCTGGTTATGCCTCTTTCGATGCAGCATCCTTCTGACTTTATCACATTGCTTTGCCACCTTCAGATCATCAGACACTATCTCCTTGAGATCTCTCTCCCAGTCCATGCACATCAGTCTTTTGCCTTCCAGCATATACAGCTGTTTTGGATTGCCAAATCCTAAATGCACGACTCTGCACTTCATGGCATTGAATCCCAACTGCCAAACCTTTGACCACTTCTTGAGTTTTTGTAGGTCACTTTTCATTCTCTCTGCTCCTTCAGGTGTGCTCACTCTGTTTACAGATCTTAGTGTTATCCACAAAAAGGCAAATTTTACCTTCTAATCCCTCCGTAATATTGCTTACAAAGATAGAGTCTCTGAGGAGCTTTATTCTAAGGCTGCTGCTGCCCAATCCCACTGTTATCATACTGAAAGGAGGAGAGAAAGTTTGCAGCCTCAAGAAGCCCAAACCAGCACAGAGAGCAGGTAGAGAAGAGTGTAGGTGATTGCCATCATGAGGAGCTTGAAGCTGTGCCAAGAGGAGGAGGGCAAATGCACTGTCACCAATACCTTTACCTTCAACAGCTGCTATTCCACATGACCAGAGGTGGCAAGGTGATAACCCTGAAGAGCATTTATGGCCACTGCCACATGTACTCTGGCTGCCCTGCTGACCTGACCGTGAGGGAGAAAAACTGCACTGAGTAGTATGGCTATGGTAGAGGTTGGGGAGAAGGGGGGAGGAAGGCAAGAGGGAGATTGGAGGCCACAGGGAGGAGAGGGCAAGAAGGAGAGCACAGGAGTGAAAGTACTCAGGAGCCTTAAGAGGGGTGAGGATAAGAAGGAAAAGACTTGGGGTACACTTGGGATACTTGGGGGTAGGTAGGAGGAAGAAGACCAGGGAAGAATCCATAAGGGTAAGAAAACAGGAGGAAAAGCACTCAGGAAGGTACAATGGGAGGAGGGAAGCAGGAAATGCCCTTGGGAAGTGACTAAGGGGGTGAGTACTCAGAGCCAAAGAGGAAGGGCAGGAGAGAGGAAGGAGCACAGGAGGGAAAGCACTTGGAAAGGAGCCTTGAGAGGAGGATCAGTGTAGGGATCACATAAGGGACAGAAAAGAAGGAATTAGGGAAGGGGTGTGAGGATCTTTGAGTAGTGCTCACCCCCTGCAAGCAGGGCCCATCAGTGAGACATGTTCCATCCCGCTCAGTCCTCTAAACCCTATGGCTTGGAAGTCCTGCTGCGGACATTTTCTCTGCACTGCCGTAGCTTAAAAGCATGCCTCACAGGGAGAAATGCATCTCTAGCTTGGAGTCCTTCCATGTTCCTTGTTGTGGCCTTTAACTCCATTCAAGCCTTGTATCTTGTTTGTGTTCCTAGCCTGGTATTGGCTCACGTTTGTGGCCTTCTTGTGCTTTGTCTGTTCCTGTTCTTATCTAGTCTTGTTTTGGCCTTAAATTGCGGCCTTCTGGTTCTGTTTGTTTGTTTGTTCTATCTTGTTTGTTGTTGTACCCTGTCAAGCCCGTGATTGTGGCCCTCTGATTTTGGTTTGTATATACTATTCTTGTATCTGTCTGCTTTGTATCTTGTGGTACACTCCCTGTCCTGTCTTTGTTTTGTGGGCACCCTTCTATTTTCTGTTTTCCAACCCTGCTTTTGTGATTGCCCTCCTGTACCTGTCTCTTATGGGAAGTGGACCCTTGTGCTGTTTAGTGGATGCCACTGTTAGACAAGCATCTGTCTGACCCACAGTGCAGCAGACAGACGCACTTCTAGGCGGAATGGCTGGAGCTTCACCTTTACCAACCACTCCCCTGCAGGCTGAGCCTTTAGGTTCTGATGTTCAGCAGGTGGGTCCCTGCGGTCATCAAAGAAATGAAGGCAAGAAGTCCAAGCAAGGGGCGGAGGCAGGCAGTAGACAATGTAATCCAGTGGACAGGCCAAGGATTGAGGCAGGCAGCAAACAATGGCACAGGTCTAAGCAGAGGTCCAGCCAGTAACCCAGAGGGGTCCAATTCCAAGCCAAGGTCAGAGTCAGAACAGACTAACAAGATGGATGGAACAATGAGGGACACAACAGACAGGGCAAGGCAAGGAGGAAAACAGGAGGCAGGAGACCTTCAGAGATCATGAGGAAAACATGGAAGCAACACTCACTGAGTAGCAGGAACCCAGGAGACTTCTTGCTGATGTGTTCTTATGTAAAAGGAGTCTTCTGACATCATCAAAAGGCGCCACAGTGATTCTCCCACTGCGGAACATCAGGCACTCATGTGTCTAGAAGGGGCCAGGAGATGCGGCTGTCAGACAGAAGGAGACCCACTTGGAGCAGCCATTGTGCTGCTGAGTGGCGCACCTGCCTGGCGTGGAGGCAGAAGTCATGGACGGTGAGTCCTAACTCTGCCCTTTAAGTGCATCTCCTTTTCAAGTCCTGCCACCATTAGAACCTGAGGGCTCAACCTGTGGAGGGTGGAGGTGGCTGGTACAGGCAGAAACCTCTGGTTTCAGTTAGTTCTTGCTCTGCTCCAGGCAGCTGCACCGGAGTCCGGTCCACTGTAACTCCACAGGTTATACCCACCAGCAGGCCCCACCATGACAAGGGGCTATGAGTGGGGACAGCTCTGGATTTGTCAATAGGCACCTGTTATGTCTGTACCTAGAGCGGCAAACTTGCTGCCTTCCAGCTCTGCTGAATTTTATTCAACAGAGAATAGCCCTCTGCTACCCTGTTACAAGAGATGGTGGGGTGGGTGAGTGAAAGCACCAAAAGTGCCTAGGGGGCTACAAAATCCTAAATTCGTCCTTGGGTTGGGGGAAGCAGGGCAGGAGGGAAGACACTTGGGAAAGAGGAGAGGGCTGAAACATAAGCACTCAGGAAGGGGTTATGGGGAGGGAAGGCAAGAGGGAAAGGGGCTACTGGGGAAAAGGGAAGCATTCAGGAATGGGGTGCATTCGGGAATGGTTGTGGGTGGAAGAAAGCAGGGCAAGAGGAAATGTATTTGGGAAGATGCCATAGCGGGTCGGGTAGCACTCATGAAGGGGCCATAGGAGGAAGGTAGGAAGGAAAGCACAGTTTATATCGGAAACCATTCTTTATTTAATATTAAGTTGTATACATTACAATAAATGATTTTGGAGTGCAGAAGGCTGAGTGGAGAAGCAGCCACCAGACTGCATGTGACCCGGGCAGACTGAGGGCTATCATCTATGGGCTCGATATAACAAAGCATGCAATAAAACTGTGCACAGAACCTAAGGATGCTCCAGAGATAGTGTTCACAGGGCACTGGGTGGGAGGGAGTACCTGCCATCACACAACAGCAGGCACCTTCCGGCTCGCCTCAGGGTGCACATGGATTGGGTTCTGGAGGGATTCGTCAGCTGTGGCCAAAAAAAAGGATCATCAATGCGCTGAATTGAGGGAGGTGTATGAAAATGGGAGTTAAAAAAAATGTGCTAAAAAGAAAAGAAAATAATACAGAAAATAATACAAAAAAATAATACAGAAAAATGCGCTGCTTGGACGGAAACGTCTGCCTGATATGTGTTATAAATTCTGAATTGTGAAGCAGGTTGGGGCACAGTTTGGATTAGGGGTGGTCCCTAAATCCAAGACAGTATAGTTATTAATTGCCGTCTTTTGACTTTTAGGCCGGTGAGGCATTAACCATCTATTTAGGGCTCCCTCCTCACATTAAAATGCTGCATATTTGGCGCTTGAAGTAAAACTTGTTTCCTTAGAAAACTCTGATTAGTTAGATGAGCTGAAACGATTTCAGTATTAATGAGACTATTACACAGCAAACTGAGTCCATTAATAAATTAACAGCGATGCAGTTTCTTTCTGTATAATTAAGCTTTTGCTTGTTGCTGCTTAGTATGACAAATAATACCTAGTCCTTTCTTTTTTGAATGTAGAAGTTTTTTTTTTATGCAAGGATTATAGGATGAACCTGCTGAAAAATTTGTTTCCCTGAAAGCATTTTTTTTTTAATTAAATACTTCTCTCCTAGCACCTCCTCCTGCCCTCCCCCCCCCCCCCCCCCCCCCAAATTCTTTGCCTATGGATCCGGTCCTAAATATAATGAAAAGTTATGAGGTGGAATAATGTGAATTGCCCAAGAATGTACTTCGTTTTCATTTTTTATCTTCTTTACCCAGTAATGTATCACTGTATATTACACTAAGAATGAAAAACAGGAGAAATCGGTGGAAAGAAGTGAGCCATGATTTTTTTTTCAGGCAAATAACAAGTTTGTTCTTGTAATAAACACCGATAAATTCTGGGGAAAAAAAAATAAAATGAAAACTGAAAACGAAGATCCCTTTAATCACTATATATGGATACAATAGAATTCTTTATGGTTTGTAGTCTTTCTTCACGGCGCCACTGAAAAAGATGTTAAGAAATACCAGGGACTATCTCAAGCGACTTACATGCCTTACTTTACAAAGAGTTATTTTCCTGCTTTTTTCTCTTTTTTTGTGCCTGAATGCTGTGTCAGTAAGTGAATTTTGCAGAGGATCCTGGTGCAACCCACCATTTGTCTTTTGCTGCTACTTTTGTGTTTAACTGTCTATGGGGAAAAAAAAATGCTTAGTGCACAGGCTCCATAGTGATGGTACGTGCTAGAAACAAAAACTAGGCTCTTCTAGGAACAATGCAAAGTGATATTTATCCGGGCAGCACAATTTTGCAACAAAGGCCTTTAGACTGCAAAGAGGTGAAAGCCTTTATTTAATTTTTTTTTCTTTGTCAGCTCTTTGTATTGTTTATCGATTTTGCTGTAGTGCTGCTGTCAGTTATTTACTGATAGTCCTATAGGGTCTCATGACTAGCCTGTTGCCTTTTTAAAACCAGCTGCATGGCTACTGCAAAGAACCTGAACCACTCAGCCAAGGGTGGTTGTTTAGGCTCTGTTGTTATTATTATTAATGCGCTTGCTGGAGAAGAATATCGAACAGTAATTAGGATCCAGTAAACCGCTGCTAGGATAAACTTGAAAAGGTCACTTTCCAGGCAAGAAGTCTTTTATATACCTTTATTTTTTTTCCCTTGTATCATTATTGATAATGCCACATTCAGCTCATTGGTATGAGCAAGTGGTGGAGACAGATTGCAGGTTTGTTCTTTAAAGTGAATCTGTAACCACCTGCAACCGTTTTTGGAGTATATTTCTGCCACTTTTTTTTTTCCTTTCCAATCTATATTTGTGTATTCTAAGTTCTTGCTTTAAATTTAAATTTGGAGGAGGAGGGTGAGAAGCTTCTAGACATGGGTAAAAAACATTAACTGATTGTTTCAGTATTTGTTGGGTGTTGAGGCAATTTCTTTGGGATGTGTTTTATAGTTAAAAATTCTGCAAGGGGTTGTGTTCACAAGTGTTGATAATTAACTTGATCACCAAAACAAGAGGTTAAGCTATGTAATACACTGGTGCACTTCAGAAAGATTCTGGATGTAGAGGACAGTTAACCGGAACAGAAGTGGTTCATATTGTAGAGGTTGACCAAAGTTTGGGAACTGCTAAATAGTTTGCAAATACTTGCCTAGGAATTTAATTCCTCCATGAATCTTCATCATGAATTGGATTTTCAAATATATATAGCTCTACAATACTTTGCTTTTATTTTCTTTTTTATAGGTATCCCTTTCCAGTTCATTCAGTAAGGGTCCCCATATGAAGTGATCAGGCTAGCAGCCAAATATTTTGGTAAATTTAAATTTTGTTCATTAATACTGCATATGCTAAATTATATCTGCATTGAAAATGTATATATGTGTGTCGATGTATCTGAGAGGAAGCCAAATGGGTATTTTTATAAAGTATGCTAATAAATTATGCAATACGTTCATTTGGATACAAGGTGCTGGAACGATTCCCCTATGAGGAAAAGCTAAAGATATGATATGATATCATAGGGAGATATGATAGAGGTCTATAAAATAATGAGTGGAATGGAACAAATAACATTAATTAGTTGTTTACTCTTTCAAAGAATACAAAGATCAGGAAACACACAATGAAGTTACTAGGTGAAAGTAAAAGAAAATTATTTTTTTCCTCAATGCATAATTAAGCTCTGGAATTCATTGACAGAGGATGTGGTGAAAGCTGTTAGTACAGCTGTATTTAAAAAAGATTTGGACAAGTTCCTGGAGGAAAAATCTATAAATCATTATAAGATGGAGTTGTAGAAATCTACTGTTTATCCCTGGGATAAGCAGCAGGGAATCTAAGTACCCCTTGGGATCCTGCCAGATACTTGTGACCTGGATTGGCCACTGTTGGAAACAGGATACTGGGCTTGATGGACCTTTAGTCTGAACCAGTATGGCAAATCTTATATTCTTATGACTTTGTGCACATGGAACATAATAACTGACATCATCAGACTCAGCTCGGGTCAGTTAAATGGCGCGATTCCATCAGGCGCCGCACGCCGAAGGGGCGCAACAAAGGGTTACTCCCCTTTGTACACCCCTTCGTGCAACCCGCAGTGCTTGAGCTAGTTAAAAACTCTACAAACGTAAGTCTCTTGCCGTTAACTATTATATGCTTGTTATTTCTTGAATCGTTCATTCACTAGTGCATCTTCTAGTTAATATTTTCCTAATCGGATGTCTCTCATTGTTCGGTTTAATATGCTTCTTGTTATACCTTTTGCTCAATTGTTAAGAATTTTTGATTATAATATTTTTATTATTTCATAATCACTGAGCCTCAGGTACAAAAACTTAGGGCCTCATTTTCCAATATCGCATTAAGGGGCGTTTCCCATGCAAATGAGGCTTTTTCGTGCAGCGGGGAAACTTCACGTGTCGTGATTTGCGCAAACATCTTCGCGGTGCATGATAAAACAACCAATGAATCATCACAGTGCACAAACAGCCTGTTTCAGGGGGGGGGGGGGAGAGGGAGGGAGGGAGGGAGAGAGAGAGAGACTTACTATAGTGTCTACTCCCTAGATAGGTATTTGTATCCCTATGGGAGGCCCACCTAGTAACTCGAGGTGGGGATTAGGTATGAGTGTAGGGGGTTGGGGGTCACTTTCACATTCAACGTGAGACGTACGAACAGAACAGTGGTGTCTTGTGAAGATTTGATGGCCTTCGGAGTGGGGAAACTCACTCCAAGATGAGATTTGGGCAATGTTCTCTCCACCTAGCTTGTTGTTACCCAGGTAGAGAGTCCATCAAGCTAGGCTGAGAGAACATTGCCCAAATCTCATCTTGGAGTGAGTTTCCTCACTCCGAAGGCCAGCAAATCTTCACAAGAGACCACTGTTCTGTTTGTACGTCTCATGTTGAATGTGAAAGTGGCCCCCAACCCCCTACACTCATACCTAATCCCCACCTCGAGTTACTAGGTGGGCCTCCCATAGGGATACAAATACCTGTCTAGGGAGGAGGCACTATAGCAAGGTTCTCTCTCTCTCTCTCTCTCTCTCTCTCTCTCTCTCTCTCTCTCTCTCTCTCTCTCTCTCTCTCTCTCTCTCATATCATGAACTGTGTAGCTAGCGGCTGTTTCGTGGCACATGATAACGCTTTCCTACTTAACATATGCTCTGCCCCCTGAATACTAAATTAAACATTTGCAAATCATGTTAGTGTGATTTGCAGAATTATCTCCTGCGGTAACTCCTTGGAAAATGACCCCCTTTAGGGAAGTACCTTATTGTAAACCGATGTGATATCTCATTGAATGTTGGTATATAAAAATCATAAATAACTCATATATTTCCAATGTTTTTTGATTCAGGATACGATTTTCAATAAATAATATATTTTTAAGTATCCAATACATTCTATTCCTTTACAGATCCTTAGGTCAGGCCTTCTAGTTGGCAAAACACATGTAGAAATAAATAGTAGGAACTCAGAGCCTACAGGCTCCAAAGGGAAAAAAATGGTAAAATGAATGCAAAATTAAAAGCTATTCTGAACCAGCATTGTGGTTGGCTGCTCTGATCATGCTTATGGAAGAATCTGAAGTTACAATCAACAGACTATACAAATAGCTACTTACATATTGCATTACATAGAACACTGAGATTCTATAATCGTTAAGTGCGTTTTGATTTGATGCTGGCATTTTCCGAGCCCTGCAATCAGAATATGGTTATTCCTTTGTGCTGTCATCCTTCTGGCAGGAAAATAACAAAAAGCCTATAAATCAAATTTCCTCTGTTGACCGAGCTCTTGGGAAGACTAAATACACCTGTAGGTGTTTGAAAGCTATGACTGCTACAGGTAATAGTTACTACTAATCACTAGAACAGGGAAATCCGAACATGGTGATAAGGTGCATAGAAAGAGAGAAATGAATAAAAATCTGCAGCTGTTATTTTAAAATTGATTTTGAATATAATTTTGAAATGGTGTTTTTCATTTTTTACATTTTGGGTTAAATTTACTTTTCCCTGAGAGTGTTATAGCACGTGTCTTTCAAAGCTGCTGTCATTCTACTTCTAAAGTCAGTAGTGGTATGGCTGAGATGCTATTTGAAAGGAGAATGTGAAATTTTGATATTACACTGGAGCTGAAAGCCATGAAACTCAAAAGGTGAAAAGCCTGGAGCGGATTTTAAAAAGCGCCTGTGTACCTGCATACTTGCTAGAGATGTGAATCGTGTGCCAGATCATCTTAACGATCAGATTCGGCTGGGGGAGGGGGGGAATCTGATCGTTAAGATATGTGAATTGGAATCGTTTCCGATTCCAATTCACATCGCTAGGGAGGCCCGTGCCGCTAAAAAAACCAAAAAAAACCCCCGACCCTTTAAATCGACCCCCCCTCCCGACCCCCCCAGAACCTTTTAAAATTACCTGGTGGTCCAAGGGGGCCTCGGGGAGAGATCCAGGGGGGCTCGGGGAGAGGAGAGATCCAGGGGGGCCTCGGGGAGAGATTTCGCGGCATCAGCTGTTCTAAAAAAAAAAAAATGGCGCCGATGCCCCTTTGCCCTTACCATGTGACAGGGTATCCGTGCCATTGGCCGGCCCCTGTCACATGGTAGGAGCACTGGATGGCCCTTAACTGGGCGAAACTGGATTGAACTGGGAAAATGGCTAATGACATCGGTGTGTGTGGCTTTTAAAATCCTCTCACTTATGCGGTAGAAGTGGCATTTGTGTACATAGGCACGCGTCCACTTAAAATTACGTGCACATGTGTGCATGATCAGGCTATTTTATAACATGTGCGCATACACACGCATATGCTATAAAATTGCCGCTTCCCCCAATGCTGCTTGACAAATGTGCGCCTGTACTCCCGAGCTCCTGTTTAAGTTACTGTCTATGTATTTTTTTTATCTAAGATAATGTTATACCAGAGAAGATTAAAGCATTTCAAAGGCATCTATTATGATTCATCTTGTTTAACTATATATACATAACTTGACATTTTCTTTAAATATTTACAGACTCACCATCATATTTGATCCTCAATTTAATCCCCCACATACTTTATTCTTATAAATAATGCCTTTGCTGCTCTAATTCAGAACCATTTATTTGTTATTTTTTGCATGTTTTGTCTGTTGGTCTTAACTAAGTTCCAACGAGAATGGACTGTCCATTATGTGTCTGTAGAGTGCTGCATTTATCTGGAATGCATATATAAGCATGTATCTGGGGCTTGTGTGTTAAGTTTTGAAAGTAAATTCTGATTGCTTGTAGGAGCTGATTGTATTTTTAAAATTTTGTTTGCTCTCTGGGGCTTGTGTGTAAATTTTGAAAATAAATTTGGGTTGCTTGTGAGAGCTGATTATTTAAATCCTTTCCCTCCTATACATCCCAGGCAAAAACCAAAGGGTTGGTTTTCAAATGTCCGCACGGGCGTCTATGTGCACACGGGCAGTTCTTGGCGCACACATGGACGCCCGATTTTATAACATGCGTGTGTCGCTGCGTACATGTTATAAAATACGGTTCCTGTGTGCACATGCACTCCAGATTTTAATATCCATGCGCAGGAATTTTAAAAAACAATGCACACCAACGTGAATACGGCCGCCCCAGTTCCCTCCCAGTTCATTCCAATTAAGGAGCAGACTGGGAGGGAACTTTCCTATCCCCTACCTAAGCTTCCTACCTTTTCCCCGCTCCTCCCCGACCCCTAGCCCTAGCTAGCTAGGCAAAAGTTTTTTGTTTTGTTACTTACTGCTGTAGCCAAGCAGAAGTAACTTCGGTATGCCAGTTGGCTGGCGGCGCACGCCTCCCTGGGACAGGGCCTAAAAGCTGCTGTCCGGGCCGGCCCCTGCCCCACCCCTCCCCCACCCCCGGCCTGCCCTTTTTTGCTGGCCCGGCATTTCTACGCATACCTGGGGATATGCACTTGGCCGGGCCGTTTCTAAAATGCGCTCGGTGTGCGCATGATCCGGCCATGTGCATATCCCCTGGATTTTACGTGCGCCAAGCATCGAAAATTCGGGCGTTATTATATAGACTACTGCATATTTTTTATTTTATTTTATTTAAAACTTTTATATCCTGCTATATCCATATCCATAGAGGCTTACAGGTAAAACATTCATAAATATGAAACATAAAACAAACAATAAAATGAAGGTAAAACAAAACTTAAAATAATAAATAAACATTTGTCTGCAATGGTACTGCAACAAGAGTAATTTGGTCAGCTAAAAATTCCAAGGTAATAAATAAACATTTGTTGCCTATACTGCAACCAGAAAATTTGAAAAATCCAAGGCAATACAGTGAAGTATAGAAATCATTTAAAAGCATAGCACAAAATTGCTTACCTGTTTTTAAATGCTTCATGAAACAAAAATTCCTTTAACTATTTCCTAAATGTTTTTACATAATTTTCTCTTCTTAATGCCACAGGGAGTTTATTCCACAGTATTGGCGCCATAGTGGAGAGCATACTGTTACTAGTGTGCTTAGTTAGGGGACTGGGAAAAGTTTCAGACTGGTAGTCAATTAGAACATAAGAACATAAGAAATTGCCATGCTGGGTCAGACCAAGGGTCCATCAAGCCCAGCATCCTGTTTCTAACGGAGGCCAAACCAGGCCACAAGAACCTGGCAATTACCCAAACACCAAGAAGATCCCATGCTACTGATGCAATTAATAGCAGTGGCTATTCCCTAAGGGCCAGATTTTCAAAAGCATTTACTCGAGCAAAACTGGTTTTTGCTCGAGTAAATACACTTTACTCAAGTAAGTGGGCTTTTCAAAATTGCTACAATATATGCCATTGAATTGTCCATAGGATTTACTCAAGTAAGTGCACTTTACTCGAGTAAATACCTTTTGAAAATTGCTACGATAGTATGTCACATTTACATGCGTAACTCCTTTGAAAATTACCCCCTAAGTAAACTTGATTAATAGTAGTTAATAGACTTCTCCTCCAAGAACTTATCCAAACCTTTTTTGAACCCAGCTACACTAACTGCACTAACCACATCCTCTGCTAACAAATTCCAGAGCTTAACTGTGCGTTGAGTGAAAAAGAATTTTCTCCGATTAGTCTTAAATGTGCTACTTGCTAACTTCATGGAATGCCCCCTAGACTTTCTATTATCCGAAAGTGTAAATAATCGATTCACATCTACTCGTTCAAGACCTCTCATGATCTTAAAGACCTCTATCATATCCCCCCCTCAGCCGTCTCTTCTCCAAGCTGAACAGGCCTAACATCTTCAGCCTTTCCTCATAGGGGAGCTGTTCCATCCCCTTTATCATTTTGGTTGCCCTTCTCTGTACCTTCTCCATCGCAACTATATCTTTTTTGAGATGTGGCGACCAGAATTGTACACAGTATTCAAGGTGCAGTCTCACCATGGAGCGATACAGAGGCATTATGACATTTTCTGTTTTATTAACCATTCCCTTCCTAATAATTCCTAACATTCTGTTTGCTTTTTTGACTGCTGCAGTACACTGAGCTGACGATTTTAAAGTATTATCCACTATGATGCCTAGATCTTTTTCCTGGGTTCCTAATATGGAACCTAACATCGTGTAATTACAGCAAGGGTTATTTTTCCCTATATGCAACACCTTGCACTTGGCCACATTAAATTTCATCTGCCATTTGGATGCCCAATCTTCCAGTCTTGCAAGGTCCTCCTGTAATGTATCACAATCTGCTTGTGATTTAACTACTCTGAATCATTTTGTATCATCTGCAAATTTGATAATCTCACTCATCATGATTCTTTCCAGATGATTTATATATATATATATATATATTGAAAAGCACCGGTTCAAGTACAGATCCCTGAGACACTCCACTGTTTACCCTTTTCCACTGAGAAAATTGACCATTTAATCCTACTGTCTGTTTCCTGTCTTTTAACCAGTTTGTAATCCACGAAAGGACACTGCCTCCTATCCCATGACTTTTTAGTTTTCTTAGAAGCCTCTCATGAGGGACTTTGTCAAATGCCTTCTGAAAATCCAAATACACTACATCTACTGGTTCACCTTTATCCTCATGTTTATTAACTCCTTCAAAAAAATGAAGCAGATTTTTTGGCAAGAGTTCCCTTGAATAAATCCATGTTGACTGTGTTCCATTAAACCATGTCTTTCTATATGCTCTACGATTTTGATCTTTAGAATAGTTTCCACTATTTTTCCCAGCACTGACATCAGGCTCACTGGTCTATAGTTACCCGGATCGCCCCTGGAGCCCTTTTTAAATACTGGGGTTACATTGGCCACCCTCCAGTCTTCAGGTACAATGGATGATTTTAATGATAGGTTACAAATTTTAAACTAATAGATCAGAAATTTCATTTTTGAGTTCCTTCAGTACCCTAGGATGCATACCATCCAGTCCAGGTGATTTGCTACTCTTTAGTTTGTCAATCTGGCCTACTACATCTTCCCGGTTCACAGTGATTTGGTTCAGTTTGTCTGACTCATCACCCTTGAAAACCATCTCTGCAAAACTGCATAATTGATTGACACTGAACAAAGTGTCCAAGAAGCATTTGATAGGTGATTTGCAAACAGAGATGTCAAATTAAACTAAATTAATCTAATAAACCTATAGCAGAGCAAAATCTAAAATATGCAGAGTAGTCCAGCAGCAAGATGGGGCGGCTATCCAATCTTATGCAATGAGTGCCACTTATATGAGCCTCTCACCAGTTGGTGAGAGGCTCTGTGTGCACTCAGTACAAAGAATTCCTGGCTTTCAGAGAACAAGTCCAATCTCTGGAGGTCAGAGTGGCAGACCTGGAGGAGAAGAGTTAGAGCAATATATAGAAGAGACCATTAGGGACAGAATAGAGCAGTCCCAACTCCAGTCTAGCTGCTGCTTTGGAGAAGCAAGGTTACCTGGAAGGAGACCATCACCTCAGAATGGCAGGAAGTGATCTTGTAGCTAGGACCTGCCCTCCAGGTGATGCATTATCCTCTCACACTGACAGCCGATGTAATAATATTGGCGCTAATAAAATGTGCGCTGGTTTTTAACCCACACGTTTAATGCCAAGATTATTTTTTTTCTAACTCCTGATGCTAATGCATTAGGAGTCAAAAAATGTGTAAAAACTGTAAAGTATGCATTTGGCACAGGTCGAATGCACATTTTAACTAGGCAGGGGGTAGAGGCATCCCTGATAGACTATCCAAGTAAGTGGCAACAGCCGCTGCTGCCACTTACCCAGATAAATACAGATTTATCTGTCTATCAATCATGGAAAAGGTGGTTAACTCCCAACTTTCAGACTATCTAGACACCCATAATATACTATACTCATCCCAATTCGGCTTTCATAAGTTCTTCAATACGGAAACCCTGTTAATTTCCCTTGCAGACACTCTCCTTAAAGGTTTAGACTAAGGTCAATCCTACATTCTTGCCCTGCTTGATATCTCTTCAGTCTTTGATACCATAAGTCACAATATCCTTTTGAAATGTCTTTCAGAAATTGGCATTTCTGGCACAGCACATCTTTAGTTTAAATCCTACCTTGATAATAGAGAATACATAGTCAAAATTGGAAATGCGAAATCCACCCCCATACAATTAACTCAGGGTGTCCCGCAAGGCTCTTCCCTATCCTCCACCCTCTTCAACATTTACCTGATGCCCCTCTGCCAATTACTCTCTGACCTTGGACTCAAGCACTTTATATATGCGGACGATGTCCAAATCCTCATCCCTATATAAGGATCCCTATCTAAGTCACTAAAGACCTGGGAAAATTGCCTAGCATCAATAAATACCCTACTCACCAACCTCCACCTGGCCTTAAACACTTCAAAAACTGAGCTCCTCCTCATATCAACCCATCATAATTTATTGCCACCCCTCAGTAATGACTCCCTCCGCCCTTCTATCGCCCTCCCCCACACCGTACAGGATCTTGGTGTCACCTTTGACCAACAATTGAAAATGAAAACATATATCAATACTACCATAAAAGAATGTCTCTTTAAGCTCCATGTTCTTAAAAAACTTAAACCTCTCCTCCATTTCCTTGACTTCCATACTGTCCTTCAAGCAACTATTTTCTCCAAAATGGACTACTGTAATTCCCTACTACTAGGCCTTCTGAACTCGACCATCAAACCTCTCCAAATGCTTCAGAATGCAGCAGCTAGAATCCTCACTAATGCTCGTAAATCTGACCATATTACCCCTGTCCTCAAAGAACTCCACTGGCACATTTATGAGAATAGTGCTGTGTGCCGGTGCTCTTCTGTTTATTCCAGTGTATTTTCTATTCTCCGGTCTCTTTATAAAAGTCTTGTTTAAAAAGCCATGTATTTCCAGTTATATACCCCTTACCCTGTATATTGTACATAACTCTATGCATTTTAAAAGTTTATCTTGTGTTATTTTGTATTATCTTTCCTCCTGCCACTTATATAAGGTTCTCATATGCGTTCTTCCCTACTCCCCTTCATTGGCCTCCCTGTTGCTCCCCAGTTTCCTCCTCCCTGTTCTATGTATTTCAGTAAGTTCTCTGTAAACCCTACTCCCCTTCATTGGCCTCCCTGTTGCTCCCCAGTTTCCTCCTCCCTGTTCTATGTATTTCAGTAAGTTCTCTGTAAACCGATATGATGTACCCACGAATACCGGTATAAATAAATAAATAAATAAATATCTGGCAGTGGAAAACAGTACTTATACGACTATCTGCCGCAGGTCACCACTACTTAGATGGATAAGAATTTTATCTGACTAAGTAGCTGCCAGATCATAAGAACATAAGAATATGCCATACTGGGTCAGACCAAGGGTCCATCAAGCCCAGCATCCTGCTTCCAACAGTGGTCAATCCAGGCCACAAGAACCTGGCAAGTACCCAAAAATTAAGTCTATTCCATGTTACCATTGCTAATGGCAGTGACTATTCTCTAGGTGAACTTAATAGCAGGTAATGGACTTCTCCTCCAAGAACTTATCCAACCCTTTTTTAAACACAGCTATACTAACTGCACTAGTAGATCGATGGATAAATCAGTATTTATCCGGATACATGACGGTGCTGGCTGCCAGCACTTACCTAGAGAGTTTTTGACTATTTTTTAAACTTAAAAAAATTTTTTACTCTTTTTTTTCATAGTTCTGGAAACTTAACTCCAGCTGTAACCAGGGGTTAAGTTTCTAGTGCTAAAAAGAAGCATTGGCCAGATGCAGTCTTTCTGCATCGGGGAGGGGAGGGGTGGGGGTGGGTGGGTAATGCTTAATGCCTTCATTTGCATGGGATTTCCATGCGAGGGTGCTAAGCAGTACTCCTGTTTGGAAACACGCATTTTCTGCATGCAAAACTTCTTGCTGTATCGGCAGTAAGTTTTGCCCACAGAAAATGTGCATTGAAGTGCACACAGAAAAGTTAATTTGGCTGAATGCACCTTTCTGCATTGGCCTGTAAAGTTGTTTTTCCAGGGATTGTGAAGAGAGGGAAGGATTAGGACGGCCATTGTAGTTGGTGATTCGATCATTAGGAATGTGGAGAATTGGATGATTGGTGAGCAACAGGATCACTTGGTAACTTGCCTGCCTGGTACAAAGGTGGTGGACCTCACGTGTCACCTAGATAGGATCTTAGAGAGTTCTGGGCAGAGCCGGCTATTGTGGTACATGTGGGTTCTAATGACATAGGAAAGTGCTGGAGGGAGTTTCTAGAAGCTAAATGTAGGATTTTAGGTTAGAATCTGAAATCTAGGACCTCTTAGGTTGCATTCTTAGAAATGTTTTCTGTTTCATGTGCAGGACTCCAGAGGCAGGAAGATCTCCGGAGTCTCAATGTGTGGATTAGACAATGGTGCTGGGAAGAAAGCTTTAGATTTTTTAGGGACTGGGCAATATTTTGGGGAATGGGAAGCCTATTCCACTTTAACCAGGATAGAACTCGGCTGCTGACACTAACATTTAAAGATGATAGAGCAGGTTTTAAACTAGAACAGGGGGGGGGGGGGGAGCTAAAAGTTGCTCAACAGCATATGATTTGGAAGGAGGTATCTTTAAAGAATTCTGATAAATCAAATAGATTAGATTGTCCTGATAGAGAGATAGCTACAAAAGCTGAAAAGCCTGCTGAGATGTATTTAAATACCGATCATGCAGATAAAAATGACTTCAAACTGTCTGTACCATCTGATAATAAGCAGGATGTGGGTACATATAAAAATAGAAACTCCAGTGAATCTACTTTAAAATGTCCATATGCAAATGCCAGAAGTTTGAAAAACAAGATTGAAGAGTTAGAATTTATGGTGCTAAAGGAAAGTATAGACACAATAGGCATCTCCGAGACCTGGTGGAAGGAGGATAACCAATAGGACACTGTGATACCAGGGTACAAATTATATCAACATGATGGGACAGAAAAGCTGGTGGAGGGGTGGCACTATATGTTAACAATAGCATAGAATCCAACAGAATAAAAGTTTTACAGGAAACAACTGCACTCTGGAATCCTTATGGAAAGAAATATAAAGGATAAAAGGGAAGAGTGTAAGTGGGGGATATACTACCACTTGGCCAAGATGAAGAAACATACTGTAAAATGCTAACTGGCTAATAAAAAAAAGCAACACAGTAGTATTGTGAGACTTCAATTACCCAAGTATTGCTTGGGTAAATGTCACATCAGGGCATGCAAGGGAGGTAAAGTTCCTAGAGCCACCCATGATTGCTTCATGCAGCAAGTGGTCATGGAACCAACTAGAGGGGGAACTACATGAGATCTAGTTCTCAGTGGAACTCAGAATGTGGTGCAAAAGATAAGGATGATAGATCCTCTCGATAAGAGAGATCATAATTAAATTTCACATAAATCACTGGTAGGCGAATACTGAGAAAAAATACTGCAGTAGCATTTAACTATAAAAAGGGAGATTATGATAAAAGGAGCAATTCACAAGGTTTAAAAACTTGCAGGAGGTGTGGACATAAGCCTAGAAAAACCATATTCCATACATTTAAAAAGGTAGAAGCAAAATCAAATGACTGCCAGAGTGGTTTAATAGTGAGATGAAAGAAGAAATCAAAGCCAAAAGGGCATCTTTGAAAAAATGGAAAGCAGACAAAAATGAGGAAAATAGGGAAGAGCATAAGTACTGGCAAGCTATATGTAAAAAAATAATTAAGCAGACTAAGAGAGAATTTGAAAAGAAGGAGGTAAAAAAAAACTTCTTTAAGTACATTAGGATCAAAATGATTGTGAAGGAATCAGTTAGGCTGCTAGATGACCAAGAGGTAAAAGGAGTGGTCAGAGAGGGCAAGAAAATGCAGAAAAACTAAATTATGTTTAAATATCTTTATTCATTTTCACAAAAATACAAACATTGCCAGGGTAACCAGTACAAATAAGAACACTGGAAATTTCAGTAACATGTGAAACATAGGTATTGCATTTCCATAATCCCATCTCCCCCCCTTCCCCAACTCAGAACGGGGCAGATAGAACATTTGCAGCAAACACCCGGGCCGATACAGTAAAGCGCGGCCGCGGTTACCCTGTTTCTAACCCGCTTTGGACGCACAATTTGGATGCATAAGGCGAACCCGCGATTCAGTATCCGGTTTTACGCGTCCTTACCGCTTGCCGAAATGGACGCGTATCCGTCTCCGCCCGCCGCATGTATATGATATGTTAATGATCGATTTAGCTATTCCCTCCGATACAGTAACGTGCGCCCAGATTATTGCCTTTTTAACCAGCTTATTTGCCACGTCTTTAACCTGCATATTTACCGCCTACCCTGACCCTGGCGTTAGTGTGGTGTTCAGTCAGCTTCCTGCTGCCTTGAGTGCCTGGCTGGACGTCCAAGCTGCGACCTCGGATGTCCGGCCGGACGTTCATGGACCTTCCCGCTGCCTTGAGCTGTATCTTTGCCCCCTCTGGATCTCCTTCCTTCAACCTTCTCTGCACAAAAGTCATTTAAAACATGTTCCTTTCACTCTAGTGCCGGGCGGGCCAGGTCAGCTGGGAAGGCCCGATCTGGGCCCGCTTGCCTTGCCACCGCAGGCATATAATCAGAGTTAGAGGTGCAGCAATCCCTTCTCCACGGCTGCAATTGGAGCGGTGGAGAGTGGAATAACATCGATCTCTTTCGCCAGCCATGATGTGACTCAGCTGACCAAGGTGATAAATGGGGTGAAGAGGACGAAGACTGACTCTGTAAACAGCTGTTACTTCCATTCTAGAGCCTTGAGCGCCCGGTTGGACGTCCAAGCCACGACCTCGGACATCCAGCTTGGACATCCAGCCGGGCGCTGCCTTGAGCGCCTGTCTGGACATCCAAGCCACGACCTCAGACGTCCAAGGTCGCGGCATCCATGATTGGAGGCACCGCTGCCTTGAGCGCCTGGCCGGACATCCAAGGTCATGGCTTGGATGTCCGGCCGGGCGCTCAAGACAGTGGTGCCTACAGGCAGGAAGGTCCATGAACGGAAGCTGCAACCTCGGACGTCCAAGGTCGCGGCGTCCATTCATGGACCTTCCCGCCTGTATCCGGGCATCCATGATCGGAGACACCGCTGCCTTGAGCTCTCTGCCGGTCGTCCAAGGTCGCGGCTTGGACGTCCGGCCGGGCGCTCAAGGCAGCGGGGTCTGTAGAAAAGAACCATCCACTTACCTGGTGGAATGACATTTCAAATGACATTTCAAATGAAATTTGTAATGAATTTCAAAGGACAGGTACCAGCGCACCCTGGATACTGTATAGGTGCTGCATACTGCTCTATACAGTAAAATGGATTGCGAGCGCCTACCGCTTCATTGACGCGCTTTGGACGCCGCTTGGATTTGTGTCTAATTTGAATACTGAATCGAGCGGTATGTGAACCAAGATGTGCGCCCGGCACTGCCGCACTGTTTCTTACGCATCCTTACTGTATCGGCTTGACTGAGAGCAGATTGGTGGAATCTTCCCAGCCTCCCTCACTAAGGGGGTCATTTGTCAAAGTGCTATATGGCGTTTTCACATGCGTTAAGCACCATTAATGCAAGCAAAAATGCATGGTGCGATGCAAATCAGAAAAAGGGGAGGAGTTTGGGGCTTAACAATTTTGTGAAGCCATATTGCACTGCTTTTAACTACACCTTTTTCATTTGTGTTAAGCTATGTGATATGGCTTTATCATGCTGTGTGATATTTTCACAAATAGCATTTTAAGCTGCTGGAGAGCCAGCAGAGAGAGAGAGAAAGAGAGAGAAACTAGCTATAAGGCCCTCATACTAGGTAGGTATTTATACCTCTATAGGAGGCCCACATAGTTACTCGAGGTGAGGTTTAGGTAGGAGTGTAGGGGTTAGGGGCCACTTTGACATTCAAAGTGAGACATACGAACAGAACAATGCTCTCTTGTGAAGAGTTGCTGATCTTCGGAGTGAGGAAACTCAGCCAAAGATGAGATTTGTGCAATGTTCTCTCAACCTAGCTTGATGGACTCTCTAGCTGGGTAACATCAAGCTAGGTTGAGAGAACATTGCACAAATCTCATCTTTGGTTGAGTTTCCTCAGTCCGAAGGTCAGCAACTCTTCACAAGAGAGCTTTATTCTGTTCGTACGTCTCACCTTGAATGTCAAAGTGGCCCCTAACCCTACACTCCTACCTAAACCTCACCTTGAGTAACTAGGTGGGCCTCATATAGAGGTATAAATACCTACCTAGTATAAGAGCCTTATAGCTAGTCTGTCTGTCTGTTTTTCTGTCTCTCTCTCTCTCTCTCCTGGCAGTTTGTGATAAACACACCCCTTTTCCTATCGCATGTGATATTTAGTGCATTTTGATAAATCCAGGCCTAGGAGAGCAAGCCCCCATATTCCCCCCCACCAGGCCTTAATGAAGTAACATGGCAAGAAGATTAAAATTAGTGAACAGAGGATAGAGAAAGATCATTGAGAATTAGACTACGTGCTTTATGAGGCAGGGATAGTATATAGGCATCCTAGGTTGAGATAAATGGCCTAGATTTGTGAGCTATATCTATCCACTCTGCTAGTTTTTCATTCAAACATAGGAGGTGTATTTGGTTTTTTCAGTATGTCAAATGTGGTAATTCTGTTCCCACCCAGTAATGGAGAATTGATCTCTTAGCTAGCAATAAGTCCTTCGGAATCCACAGCCTCTTAAATTTCTGCCCCAGGGCTGCTCCACGTAGGTGATCAAAGAGAAAGGTGAGGGTCTGGAAGGGTAGCTCTATCCCAGTCACTCAAAAAATATAAGTAACTACTGCTTGACAAAAAGCCTGAATTTTAGGAGAACCCCAAAACTTATGACCCAGTGTGCCTGGAGATAAGGCGCATTTCTCACAAACAGATGAGGGGGCAAGTTTGAGATGGTGAGCTCGTATCTGGGAGTAGTAAACTGCGTGAGAAATTTATATTGGGTTTCCCTAAGATCTTGGCCACTCACAATCATTGAGATATGCTTAAAACAAAGGGCATACTGTGCTACATTCATCTCCAGCGGAAGTTCACTTTTCTACTTCGATAATAAGCCATCAAAATTCAACGTAGGTTTAAAACTTAAAAGAAGCTTCTAATGGTATGAGATAGAGTGAGGAAAGGGGTCTTCCATGTCTAAAATATTGGAGAGGGATTCTCTCTTAACACTATTCCAATCCTGGACCCGAAGAGACTGGATGTAACTCCGGGTTTGAAGGTAGGCAAACATATGCCTTTCAGGTAATTCAGACTCTTCGCATAGAGTGGGGAATGTTTTAAAGCCCCCCCTCCTCAGAGATAAGTTGTCCTGCCCATTTCAACCCACATGTAGCCCGAGAAAAAATACCCCCAGGGAGCCCTAGTATAAAATTAGGATTGCCGCATAGGGGGAGAAATGGAGACACCATACTATCCAGAGTGAGGGCCTTGCAAATGTTGCACTGATGGTGGACCCTTGGCCTGAGGTGGGGTTGGCGCTACCCGCAGGGCAAGCCTTACGGGTCCCCACCATTGGGTGGTGGAGCAGGCTAGGAGACGGAGGCCGACTGGAGCTTCGCCAATACCAGCCCACGTTCCCCTTAGGTTGAGCCCTTGGTGCCGGGGCCAGCTGGACTTAGGTGGGCCTCCGTGAGATGTCTCCCAGTTGATGTAGGCAAGGGTATGCCAGAAACCAGCAGAGGTATTGGAAGGCCAAAGATGGTCCGGAAGAGGCAGGATTCCAAAGACCCAGACGCCAACAGAAACAAAGGAGAACATGGGGCGTCCAGGTAAAGATAGGCCGAAGCCTGAGAGGCCAGGTCTGTAGGAGACAAGGAGAGTCCAAGGCAAGCTGGAGTCAGGACAGGTGGCAGGAAAGCACAGTACCAGGAGCAGAGCAGAGGTCAGAGCCAGGAGATAGATCAGACGTGGTCCAGACGAAGCGGAGGTCAATACCAGAGAATCAGTCCAAATGTAGACCAGGCAATGCAGGGGTCAATACCAGAGAATCAGTCTGAGGAATGAGGAGCAGACAAGGGAACACACAGGGACAGGAACCAGGAACGATGACAGGAACAGAAGACTGGAATGACGACAGAAACAGGAATCAGGAACAAGCAACTAATACATGAGCAATTGTGGAGACCTGTTGCCAAGGCAGGGAACAAGTGGCTGGGCCCTGCCTTTTATACAGAGGCCCAGTGATGTCATCATCCGGGGCCACAGACCGGAGCCCAGAGGAAGGAGGGTGTCGGCGTCACTCTGCGGCCCGTGCAGGGAAGGCCTGCTGGGCGCCAGGAGGAATCACATAGGAGTCAGAAGCGGAAGAGGTGGCTGCAGGCACTCGGGGACAGAGGCAGCTGCCTAGCACAGCGAGTGAAGGTGAACCGGAGCTGGCAGTTGAGCTCCCGGGGTGAGAAGGCCTGGTCATGGGCCTTGCACGGCTGGGACACATAACAGCAAAGATATCTCCATGAATGAAGCAAAGGAAAATACAACAAGCCCTTTTTTAGAAGAGTAGGGGCCATCCGTGGGTGGTGTGTAAAAAATACCGAAGAGTGAGCCCGGATGGTAAAAGAATTTGTTCAAAGTCAAGGGGAGTGAAGAACAATGTTTCCAACAGTCAATCAGCAACATGGCATAAATTACATGCTATATTGTATAATTTCAAATCCCTCTTTCTTTTGACAGATAGTTCACCAGGACAGCCAGGGTGTTTTATTTTTCCAACTAAAATGATGTAGGAGATGATCTACATCCACCAATTCCCGGTTAGTGAAAGAACAGGGTAAAGTTTGAAACAAGTAAAGCCATTTAGGCAGAAGAATCATTTGAACCAGATTAACCCAACCAGAGAGTGAGAGTGGAAAATCCTGCCATAGCATGAGAGTCCGTTGGGTCACATGGAGTAGGCAAGTGAAATTGAGCTTTCTGAGTTGTGTCAAATCAGTAGTTAACATGATTGATTCCAAGGTAAGAAAAAGACTCAGAAACCCATTTCATTGGAAAAGCGCTGACCCAAGTGAGCCTAACGGCTGGGTCAACCGGCAGGGCTTCGCATTTGTCAAGGTTTAGTTTAAAGCTTGAAACTTGCCCATAGTAGAAAAACTAAATTAATTCTTTTCCTCTGACTTCACTGAGTAGGATGTGGGGTCATACTCACCAGAAATATTTTTTGATAGTTATGACTCTGAGCGACTATATGAAATTACTGTGAAACCGGAGGATGTAACGTGGTATACCCTCCTGGTCTGGGAATGTTATACTCTCCCTGTAGTATAACACTCGAGTAAAGAGCCATCCATACCCCTCAGTCCCTCCTACCTGGAGAGCCTAGATTGGATGACTGATGATTATTTAGCCCAGCCATTTTAATACACTTTGGGTTCAGTTTTGAGGAAGGATGGGAAAGCACCAGTAATGGATCCTGCTGTGAGTGAGAGTGAATGAAGAAGATGTATTCAGTTTAACCTTTAAAGTATTTTTTGGACTTAAGCAGAGTGGGAAGGGTTTTGGATCCCCCTTCCCCACTAGGATTTCAGTGTTGAGAACTTGCCTGATCCCATTGACTTTTCCCCAAGTAAAGTCCCCCCAAAATATCAGTAAACACAATGATGAAAGAATCACTAAGGAAGGAAGAACAAGAGCAGGAGACCTCAATTGGATCTCCATACACCAAGGAACCAAGACAGGCTGGGTGTCTGAGAAGAAGGTAACCAAAAGGATTTTTGCAATAAAGTTGGCAAGTTGGCGACCCCTCCACTAGGATTCCCTCACAGCCACTGGTTACACTGCATGTATTAAAAATCATCATGGAGTTACCTAGATGCCTGAAAAAAGGACACCTATCTATCTAGAACCACGTATGTGCCAACATTGAGATGTAACTTCAATATTATGGATGGATGGACTTTAATTTATGAGTATTAATCAGTAAATGTTTATTTAAACTCAGACCTGCTCCTGTTTGAATTCTTACAGCCTCTCACCTCATGAGAAGCACCTACAGTTAATACACACACTGTGAATACCTCTACATTGTCTGGGCCATAAGTGAGAGCTTCCCCCCCTCCAAGGACTGAGAGTCAAGCATGGGATGGAATTGCTTACTGGAGCAGCCCCTGAAGAAATAAATTAGTTATGTGCCTTAAGGAGCAACAATCCTCCAAAAAAAAGGGTTACAGTAATAAATCAGATTGATAAAATAAAGACTAACAAATCATCTTGACTGGATGGTATTCACTCCAGATTTCTGAAGGAACTCAAATATGAAATTGAAGACGTCTTTCTGGTGATCTGCAACCTATCATTTAAAATAGCCACAGAACTTGAAGACTAGAGGTTGGTCAGTGTAATGACAATTTTTAAAAAGGGCCCCAAGGGTGATCCTAGAAACTAAAGACCAGTAAGCCTAATGTTGTGCTCGGCAAAATGGTAGAAGCTATCCTTAAAAACAAAATTACTGACTATATAGACATGGTTGAATGGAAGAGAGTCAACATGATTTTTGTAAATGGAAGTTTTGTCTAATCAGTTTATTAGAATTTTTTAAAGATGTAAATAAGCGTACAGATAAAAGTGAGCTGGTTAATATAGTTAGTTGGATTTTCCGAAGGTAATTGATAAAGTCCCTCATGAGAGACTCCTGAAGAAATTGGGAGATCATGGGATGAGGCAGTTTTCTGTTGAGGATTAATAACTGGGTAAAAGATAAGAAACAGAGAGTAGCTAAATGATCTGTTTTCTGTTGGGACGGTGGACCCTTGGGCCGGCTGAGACAGATGGTGTTGCGCTGCGGGCTGCCCACAGTGATGTCGCAGCCGGGAGGCGGCAAAGGAGAGGTATTCCCGAGAAGGCTTCACCACCCAAGATCCCCCCAGGAGGAGCCTGTAGGGATCCAGGCCTCTTGGACTTAGGTGTGATACTCTGCGGCCGAGGACCAGAAGAGACTTCACCCTCGGAAGCCTGCAGTCCCCCCGGGAGGAGCCCATGAGGACACGAGCTGCTGGGACTTAGGAAAAACTTCCAGGCAAGTGAAACGCATGATACCTGAAGAAGAGAAGAGGGCTGAAGCTGGAGTCCAGAGACGAACCAGGGTCGGAAGCCAGAGGTCAGATGCCAAAGACAAAGCCAGGAGCAGAAGCTGAAGCCGGAGTCGGGGGACGAAGCAGGGTCAAGAGCCAGAAGTCAGATGCCGAAGCCAAAGCCAGGAGCGGAAGCTGAAGCCGGAATCGGTGGACGAAGCAAGGTCAAGAGCCAGAAGTCAGATGACAGTCAGGAACCAGGAACAGCAACTCGAGACTCTAACAAGAGGGAACCTCGTTGCAAGGTGTTGGACAGGCCTAGCTGCAGGGTTTAAATACCCCTGCAGCGTCTGACATCATCGGAGGGCTGTCTTCACTTCTCCCACGCTGGCCCCTTTAAATCTGGAGGCTCCGCGCGCGCGCGCGCCTAGGGGGCGGGGCCAGACACGTCAGGCTGACTGCGTCTCCCTCGAGGAGGGAGCGCCGCAGCAGGGCCAGGAACGGGCCTTGCCGGCCGGAAAGGAAGCTCAGCAGCCCGGGCCGGCCTCGAGGTGAGTGTGAGGACCCGGGGTCGGCCCGGGACCGTAACATTTCTATATGGAGAAAAGTCATTAATGCCACAGGGTTCTGTACTAGGGCTTATGCCATTTAACATATTCATAAATGATCTGTCAAAGCGTGACCAAATTTGTGTGATAGCACAAAATTGTTTTGAGTCATTAAAACAGCAGTGGATTGTAAGGAACTGCAGAAGGACCTAGTGAGATTATGACACAGGGCATTAAATGGCATATTCAATTTAATGTGGACAAGTGCAAATTAATGCACATAGGGAAAAATAATCACTACTACAAGTGCATGATACTGGGCTCTATGTCAGGAATCACTACCCAGGAAAAGGATCTTGAAGTCTTTATGGACAATATCTTGAAACTCTTTGGCTCAGTGTGAGATGATGGTCAAAAAGGTAAATAGATTGTTAGGAATTATTTGGAAAGGAATAAAGAACAAAACTGAGAATATCATTGATTTTCTATAGAGTCATGGTGTGACTGCACCTTGAGTATTTTGTGCAGTTTTAGTTGCCCATCTCAAAAAAGACATGGCAGACATAGAAAAGGTACAGAGAAGAGTGACAAAAATGATTAAGGGGATGGAAAAGCTCCCTTGTTGGGAAAGGATAAACAGATGAGGCCTCTTCAGCTTGGAGAGGAGACAACTGAGAAGGGATTATGAGTGGGGAGGAATGGGTAGATAAGTTAAGTAACAGTTATTTTACCCTTTCAAACAGCTCTAGGACTAAGGGATACTCCATGAAACTAGCAATTGAAAGATTTAAAACAAATTGTAGGAAGTATTTTTTTTATGTCAGCGCTCAATCAAGCTATGGAATCTGTTGCCTGAGGATGTGGTCAATGCAACTAAAGTAGTGGTGTCCAAAAAAAAAAGGCTGGACCAGTTCCTAGTCCATAAACAGTTATTAGCTTGGTAGACTTGGGAAAGCCACATTTATCCCTGGGAGTGAAACAGATCAGTTATTTGGGATCTGCTGGGTACTTGTGACGTAGAATGGCTACTGTCAGAGACAGGATGCTGGGCTCAATGGACCTTGGTCTAACCCAGCATGACACTTCTTATAGTCTTAATAATAATAATAACAATAATATTAATAATAATAAGAGAAATAGGCAGAGGAAGCTAAGGCACTATGGGCCAGATTTTAGTAGCTATGCCCGGGCGTAGATTTGTGCTCGCAACTCAGCGCGCACAAATCTACGCCAGATTTTATAACATGCATGCACAGCCGCACCTTCCCCTCCCTTCCCCTATCTAACCCGCCCCCTAGCCCTACCTAAATCCCCCCTACCTTTGTTTTTTTATTTACGCCTCTGGGTAGGCGTAGGTTGTGCGCGCCGGCCAAGTGCCGGTGCCCGATCCCCCGGCACGGCCGGAGGCCTCGGTCCTGACCCCGCCCCGCCCCCTCCCTTCCCCTTTTTTCAAGCCCAGGGACATACGTGCGTCCCGGGGCTTGCATGCGTCGCCAGGCCTATGCAAAATAGGCTCGGCGTGCACAGGAGCGGGTTTAAAAGGGTTACACGCGTAACCCTTTTAAAATCCGCCCCTCTGTACGGAGTCTTTTTTTTAAATGAGAGTTATGCAATAGTAGTGATTATGCATTTTTTTATTCAACTGATAGAACTTTACAATATCTCATCTATTCAAGAAATATATATATAAATATATATTCTGTCTATGATTATGCTCTTTTTTTTTTTTTTTATCTATCTGCTTAAGAATTTCTGCTAACCCCCTGATAATCAGCTTAGCCTCAAGGCAAACTCAGGAATTATGAATGCCAGATTGAATTTAACCAGCATTCTGGTGGCTGTGTATGTTTGCTGAGAGTGTGTGTGCTATGCTTGCCTTCATTTCCTTCACTCTAATGCCGAAGAGCTTTTGCCTTTAATAGTCACTGGTATTTTCTCTCAAGTAAATAAAATTTTAAAAAAAGGAATCACAGTTACTGCTAACTATCCTTTTGGGTTTGCATATCATTGCAGTTTTATGGCTGTGATGGGAACAGAGGGGTCATGGGTGGCACAAACCCTCCTCCTTCCCCCCTGCCCCTCCCACTGTTGATAGTTTGAGTAGCTGATAAAAAGAGATTTGCAGCTGCACTGATAGGTGCTTTTATTTTACCACTATTTTATTTGGGCCTGGGCATTAAATGGAACATTGTTACAACTTTGGAGCGATCATTTACTTTTGTTCTGCTTCCTGGTACAGTAACTATTTTTATTGGTATAGAGGTAGTGAGAAATCGGCTGACGACCTGATTTACCACCCTGGCAAAATATTTGTGATAAAAAAAAAAAAGATATGCTCAATGTTACACTGACAATTTCTTCTTAGCAGGCCTTTATTCTCTCTCTCACCGTTTCTCCTGATTTCTCCAGCACTGCCTTGAAAGTACTTGGGCTACCTTTTTTTTTTTTTTTAATAGAGCAACCACATAAAGCATTGACGTTTGATGTTTCACTCTGTATTCATTATACAATAATGCCATGCAACTCTTCCAAAGAACAGCATTACAGTCCATGAGTAACTGTAATATGAAACGGAAAATAGTGCACAATGGCTCCCTTATGCAGTTTGTGAAAGAGCTGGTACCATTAGCTACTGTGTTTATGTTTTCTTCAGAGGAGAAAGATGAGGAAGAAAGTCAGAGGGCCCCACTGCAATACATTTGTTTAAAAAAGAAAAAAACTATTGACATGGATATGAGATCAACCATTTTGACAGCAAATCATAATTAGAGGAAACATAGTGGTTTACAGCAGCAGGCTGAGAACCAGAGATTCCAGAGTTAAAATTACTCTGATGATCCTTGTGACATTGGGCAAGATACTTCGCCCTTCACTGCCTCAGGTACATCCATAGAGAATCACTTTCAAACCTTTTGCAGTACTGCATTTGCACAGGAAGTGAATGTGCAGAGATTTATCTTAGTTTATAAACTGAACCGTGGGAGCTGCACAGTTTATAAAGTATCATGTAGTTCTGCTCTAAAAGTACTCACATTTCAGTATGTGCAAATATTTCTAATGCAATGAAAGCACTTACTTCCTCTACCTATTTTATAAATATATGGACATATATTTTAAGTGTGAAAAATTATAACATATGTATAATAACTTCAATTTTTATGTGGAGGTAGATATTTTATAAAATATGCATACATACTGTTATGAAAATTAATTGCCTGCATGCATGCTTGAAATCACCAGTTTGCCGATACCTCCGCCAGTTCACCCAGTCCATCTCCAATTCACTCAGACCTCCCATCTAAAAATTGCACACAACAGACAAGTCCAATTTCACTTGCGCTACTCAATTAGTGGGTGTAAAATTGCACAAATGAGTTCAATAATGTATTTGTGCCTATCTCTTATAAAATGGCAACTTCCACGCACATTTTTTTAACCTGCTCTAGAACGCCCCTAGATTGCCCCTTTTTTTGTGCCAGTAAAATGTGCACGCAAAACCGAAAGTACATGTGCAATTTTGATATTTTAAAAATAGCACATATGCAATTACATGCTACTTATGCACATATATGCTATTTTTCTTCACATAACCTCTTTGAAAATGTATTCATTTTATTTCCTCTAGGGCAGGGGTGGGCAATTCCGGTCCTCGAGGGCTGCAAACCAGTCGGGTTTTCAGGATATCCTTAATGAATATGCATGAGAGAGACCTGCATACACACTGCCTCATTTGTATGCAAATTTATTTCATGCATATTCATTAGGGGTATCCTGAAAACCCGACTGGTTTGCAGCCCTCGAGGACCGGACTTGCCTACCCCTGCTCTAGGGAAAAGGAAATATTTTTAGTATCTGAATGTAACTTACTTTGGTTTAACAATGAAAAAGCATGAGCTAAAATAAATGTAAATAAGACTGAACCAAAGAGTAGGATAGCCGAGGAAATCTTCACAGGCTGGAGCAGGAACCATGCTGACTCCAACCTTTCTTCATGCAATTTAAACTTTATTATCATTTTAAACACAAACATCAGTAAACTGCCAACCTTCTTAGCAGTCTAGTTTACAATCCCCAGAGAGGGTCAGGAGCTTCAAGTCCTGGAGACAGGAGGCCTCCTGATACCAGCTGGGCTCACACACTTATCATACCCTAGCAGGGCCCCGCCCACAGAGCTCTCTCTCACTGTAGGATTTAAGGTGGACTAGACTAGATGACTGGTCTAGCACAGGTTAAAGAGGGGAAATAGGGACACTCCTTCATGCAAAGACTATCTCATACTCTTGCTCATTTTTGTCTTCATACATATCTGTTTGTTGGGGTTTTTTTTACTTTTTACCCACAAGCAAATATGGTTAGCTGATACCCAAACAAGGGTATTTTCTGTAATTGGCCATGAACTTTGGAATGCAATAGCACAATAGTTTTAGAAACATGTGAGCTCAATTTTTTTTTCAAACATAGCTATTGATTTTTAGAAGCATAGGGCCGGATTTTCAAAGGATTATGTGCACCGGGCCTATTTTCAAAAGGCCCAGCAACGCATGTAAAGCTCCGGGATGCGTGTAAGTCCCAGGGCTTTACTAAAGGGGTGGGAAGGGGGCAGGGCGGGGGGCGGGGTGGTCCAGGGTAGGGGCGGAGTCAGAGACTCCTGGCTAAATGGCCATTTGCCGCTGTGTGGGAGATTGCGCACCAGCAGTTGACCGGCGCACGCAACTTACTTCAGCCCCAGGGCTGAAGTAAGTTTTAAAACAAGAAAAAAAAAAAGAAAAAGGTAGGGGGAAAGGGTGGGGGAAGTAAGGGAAGGGAAGGTGGGGTGGGGGGTAAGGAACGGGGGAAGGCAGCGTGGCCTGGCGAGGGCTCGGCGCGCGCAAGGCGCACAATTGTGCGTGCGCTGACCCCCGATTTTATAACTTTCGCGCACCTGCCAGCCAGTCAGCCCCGATGCCATCTTCGCGGCCTGGAGCTGCTGCCATCATCCTGCCTCCTTTGCAGCAGGAGCTGCCGATGCCTTCTCTCCATCCTGTGGCCAGGAAGCCACAGACGCCATCCCCATGCGGCCCGGAGGCCGCCCTGAAGTGTCTCTCTTCGTGGCTGGAGCCGCCAACATCCTCCTTCTTCGGCGCTAGCGGGACCACTGCCTCCACCTTCCTCTTCTGTGGCCAGGAGGCCGCCCCGGAGCTCCTCTTCATGGCTTGGAGGCCGCCACCGGTGTTCTTCAGCAGCTGGAGCCGCCCCCAGCTTCTCTTCAGCGGCAGGAGCCGCCTCCGACGCTTTGGACTTGCTTTCTCCTTCCTGCTTCCAGCATGGCTGCTGTCCCTGGTCCTGCCTCCTTAGGTGCGGGGCCGCGCCTCTTCTCAGGATTTAAAGGGCCAGTCCTCCTGGCTCCTCCTCGTGATGTCATCAAGGTGGTTCCTCTTCAGCCCTACAAAAGGGCTCAGCCTTCAGTTCCTCTTCGCCTTCGCAAGGAGCCGTTCTGGAGTTGGACTGCTCCTGGATCCTCTGTTCCAGCTCTTCGGTCAAGGAGTCTCTGATGATGTCCTCCTCCGCTTCTTCAAGGCACTCTGTTCTTCATGGGAATTCCTTGTCTTCCTCTGTGGTTCTTGATCTTTCGTCTCCTCTTCGTTCCATGTTTGGTCTCTCGCCGGATCCTAGTTCTTGTCTTCAGATGTCTTCATTGTCCGACCCTCCTGATGTCTTCACCTTCAGATCTTCCTGAAGTCCTCATCTTCTGATGTCCTGTCCTTCCTGAAGTCCATCATCCTGTTGTTCTGCCTCTCGGAACCACCTCGCTGCTCTTCACTGGGTGACCTGGGGGTCTGATGTCCAGATATCTCAGATGTCTTGTTCTCCAGTTCACTTGACACCTCCTTGATGCTCTTGACTGAGTGCCCTGGGGGTTAAAGTCCAGATGTCCTGATGTATCTGTTTCCTTGTCAAGTTGTCTTCATCTTCAGAATCCTTTTGACGTCCTTGCCTTCAGTCTTTTTTCGCTGTCAAGCATTCAGACCTTTTTGGGAAGCGTTCAACCCTTTTTGGCTCCTATGTCTAGGAAGTCTTCAGACTCTTTGGCTCACTTGTCAGGGTAGCCTTCCTCTCGGATATCCTGGTTCCAGATTTTACCTCCTAGTGGGCCATCCTCAGTTCAACTTCGGATGACCTTCGGATGCATCTTCCACGCTGGGTCGGAAGTTTCGTCTTCCTTCGATTGACCTGTCAGGTGTGTTGATCACACTGGTCCCCGAAGCTCAGTTCAGGATGGATGCTGCTACGAGTCATGGCTGGATATCTTCACACTGAGTTTTAACTCTTCTGTCATCTTTCCACTCAGCAAGTGTCTTCATCAATGTCCTTGATGTTCTTCTCTTCAGCCTTGCCTCATCCTTATCCAGTATCATCTGACCTTGTCTTCAAGTCCTCGTCTGATCCTTGTCTTCAAGTATCATCTGATCATCTTCAGTCTTCAAGTCTCATCTTGTTCCAGTTCCATCGTCTGCCCGCAACCTCTGTCCATCCTGGCGCATTTGCTGTTCCCGTACAGCAGGTCCAAAAGGGCTATCGAGTGGCCGGAGGGCTACCCCAGAGACCAGCATTGCATTGTTGGGGCTCTACTGATGCGTCAGGTTCGGCGGAAGTGCAAGTCCCTGGTCTTCTGCCTGTATGCCTAAGCTGGGATATGTCTCACTGCCTCAGCGCTTCTAAGAAGCTCCTCTCTGCAGTCACGTTGTGGTCCAAGGGCACACCACTCTCCCTGAAAGCGGGATCACTCCCTAGGGCTCCCACAACAGACGAGAACTTCCCCATTTACAAATTATATATTATGTTTTGAACAGTTGGGGAAAGATAGTTGAGGAAGTTATCTCAGATACCTATAATTGTAAGTACTTGGTTAAAGTTACCAAAAAAACATACATTTGGATCTCCTGGTATATCCACATCGAGTATTTTAATACAAGTCTTCCCCACTTGTTGCCAAACTTTTTGAATTACAGGAGAAGACCAAAAATTGTTACAATAACTTCTTTCTTCTTTTACACATTTAGGGAAGATAGCTGATGTGTTCATCTTAGCTTTAAATGCCTTATCTTGGGATAATAAAACTGCCATAGAAATTTATTTAGCATTTCATGCAATACCACATTCTCCTGTCAAGACCTGTATACGAGTGAAGCAGTCCTTGAATTCTTGAAAGGAAAGATGGAAACCATCAGTTAGTTTAATATTATTAAGATTCCTAGAAAAGTGAGTTCTAAAGTGTTGGTTAAGCACAAAAAAAAAAAATTAAGGTTACGGAAGTTTAACTAGTGTGGCTAGAGGGAGGGGAGCTAAAAGCATTTGGGGCAGGAAATAGCCATTGTTGCAAGCAGATCTCCTGGCTGTAGCAGCTGTAAGATATCTGCAATTATTATCTGATTTATACCTGGGCTAAGTATATTCCTTGTCTGATTTTAGTAATATTTTGTGCTTTTGAGGGGGTGGGTGGCAATCTTTCTTGTGACCTTAAGTTCTAACACATGTGTTATGTGTTGGAGCTTAAAGCACGAAAACTCCTGCAAGTAATCTCAACTGTTTGGTTCCCTGCCTCCCTACCCCTCTACCCACCCTCTCCTGAGTTTACTTTTCTTATATAGTCGTCCCTGGACTCCTAGTTAATTAGCCTCAATTGATTGATCTCTCAATACATAGTAGTTCCTTACAGCTCAGAAAATAGAAACTTAAACTGTTAGATTGCTTGTAAAAATTGGTTTTCCTGTTCTACCTATTAATCTTTACTGCCTAACACTAATACTTTTAGTTTTATTTCAAATACCTATTAAAAATCTTTTCTAGAGCCTAAATTTTACCTTACCTTATCTATATGATTTTAAAGAATTAGTGATAATTTAACAAAATGTCTTTCATTCAGTGCAACAATTGTGGTGCTTATGTCCCAAGGCTTACCATTTATTTATTTATTTATTTATTTATTTATTTATTTAATATATATTTCTATACCGGACTTCACGAATGGAATTCACATCAGGCCGGTTTACATGGAACTTAATCAAAGGTTGCCCTTTTGCCTTCATCTGTCTGTAAATAAAATGGAGCTGATTCATCTAAGGGAGAAATTATCCAGGTTTCAAGTAACCTTGAACCATCCCATATCTCTCACCCATCTTCCACAGGAAAATCAGAAACTCAGGTAAAAATGATTTACAGTGGGCTCTGGTAGGACAAGACATGTGACAAACAGACACCCACCTTCCCCAATTTTACAGCATCCTGCATCCACTCCCACAGAGATGTCAGAAATCCAAGATTCAAAAACCCAAGGGACAATTGGGTAACAGTGAGCTCTGGCAGAATAAAGCCTGTGATGAAGAGACACCCACTCTCCCCACTGTTACCCCTAAAAAATGCTTTTTCTGGTTTGGAGAATGAAGAAACCTCAGCAATAGATTTTGAAGTGAATTCTAAAAGTGAAGTCTCCCAATGCACCCAGAAGCCCTTCAACAGAATCAAATATCATAAAAGAAAGCTGATTCTGCTGGAAGACGCGATCATCAGAGGAATCAATTTGGGAGCACATTTTGATAGTGATATAACAGTTATATGCCTTCCAGGATCCTCAGCTAGTAGAAATGCAAACCAGATAGTCCAAGTCATTGAAGAAGAAAGTAGGAACTTTGAAATCTGTGTTATCATCTATCTGGGGATCAATTACCTCAATAGAATGGTATTCATGAGGTACAAAACGATTTCCAAAATCTAGGAAAGATGATAAGGTACACTGCAAAGACTATTGCCTTTTCAGAAGTATTACCTGATCATGGGAAGGGAAATGAGAAGCTATGCCATATCAATAATTTCAATTCCTGGCTCAAAAACTGGTGTACTGAAAGTGGTTTTGGATATTGGAGGCTGGGGTTATGTATGGAGCAGTAAAAAGCTATTTGGTAAGGATGCCTACATTTGTCTGTAGCAGGAAGGAGGAAATTAAGTGAGAAATTCAGATCATATATTACCAGACATGTCACCCCCAAGCAATAAAAAATGTGGGAGGAAAAAAATAATGAAATCAATCAGCTCAAAAAAGCAGAACAGGTGGGATAAAAATTGGAAAGCTATGACTACAAATGCTCGTAGTTTGAGCAGTAAAATCCCAGACCTGCAGGCCCTAGTGGTGGAGGCAGACTTGGACATTGTTGCTATTATGAAGACATGGTTCACAAAGTCTAATGATTGGGATACGACCATACCGGGCTATAACTTGTTAAGGAAGGACAGAGAGGACAGAAAAGGGGGAGGAGTAGCTCTTTATGTCAAAAACAATATCCAGACAACTGAACTGCAAGGGATGTGGGGTAGAGAAGAAACTTTATGGACTGTCCTAAAATAAGATGATGGTGCATCCATTTTTACTGGAGTGGTTAACAGGCCTCCGACTCAAACGGAAGTACTAGACAGAGATCTGATCTAAGACATCCAAAAGGTGGGAAAGAAGGGAGAAGTATTGATTGTCAGAGATTTTAATCTGCCAGACGTAGACTGGAGAATCCCTTCTGTGGAATCTACCAAAAGTAGAGAGATAGTGGATGCCCTGCAAGACCTCTGTTCAAACAATTGGTAATGGAACCCACAAGGGAGTGAGTTATACTTGACTTAGTGCTCACTAACAGGGATAATGTCTCTAATGTCCGGGTGAGTTCCCACCTTAGCACCAGTCTTCATTAAACAGTATGGTTTGATATTGCAAATAGGATACAGAGAAGTCACACAAAGACCCAAGTTTTGAATTTCAAAAATGTGGACTTTGTCGAAATAGGGACTAACCTGGAGGTAGAACGAGAAGGCTGGGAGAAAATCAGAGATGGAACAACAGTGAGCCAAACTAAAAGGAGCAATTACAATGGCAACAAATCTATATGTTAGAAAAGTAAACAGAGGTAAGAGAAATAAGAACCAATCTGGTTCTCAAAGGAGGTGGCTGAAAAAATAAAACAAAAAGAATAGCGTTCAAGAAATATAAAGTATCCCAAAAAGGAGAACACAAGGAAGAATATCTCATGAGGGAGATGAAGAAAGTAATCAAGAAAGAAGAAAGTCAGGTGGAAGAAAGGATTGCCAAAGAGGTAAATCGAGGTGACAAAACATTTTTCAGATACATCAGAGAAAGGAGAAAGGTCCAAAGTGGTATAGTGAAATTGAAAGTGACAAGAATCAATGTATGGAGAGAGACAAAGAAAAGGCAGAAATATTAAACAAATACTTCAGTTCGGTGTTCACTAAAGAACACCTTGGAGAAGGATCGTCGCTAGTTAACAAGACTGTGGATGGGGGTGGAGTAGACTAAACTCCATTTACAGATGAGAATATATAGGAAGAGCTAGGAAAACTGAAAGTGGACAAAGCCTTGGGGCCTGATGAGGTTCATCCCAGGATACTGAGGGAACTCAGAGATGTGCTGGCAGGTCTGCTGCATAACCTGTTCAACAGATCCCTGGAAATGGGAGTGGTGCCGAGTGATTGGAGAAGAGTGGTAGTGGTCCCGCTTAACAAGAGTGGGAGCAGAGAGGAGGCTGGAAACTACAGGCCGGAAGGCCTCACCTCGGTGATGGGAAAATTAATGGAGACTCTGTTGAAGGATAGGATAGTGAACTATCTACAGTCAGAGGATTGCTGGACCAGAGGCAGCATGGATTCACCAGGGGAAAGTCCTGTTAGACAAATCTGATTGATTTTTTTTGATTGGGTGACTAAAGTCACCCAATCAAAAAACAGCACTCGATGTGATCTACTTGGATTTCAGCAAAGCTTTTGATACAGTCCCTCATAGGAGGCTTGTGAATAAAATGAGAAGCTTGGGAGTGAGCAACTAAGGTGGTGGCGTGGATAACAAACCAGTTGACGGATAGAAAACATTGTGTAATGCTAAATTGAACCTATTCTGAAGAGACAACGGTGTTAAGCGGTGTGCTACAAAGATTGGTGTTGGGACCAGTCCTGTTCAATATCTTTGTGAGTGACATTGCGGAAAGGATAGAAGGTAAAGTTTGTCTATTTGTGGATAATACTAAGATCTGCAAGAGAGTGGGCACGCAGAAGGAGTAGAGAGAACGAGACATGATTTAAGGAAGCTTGAACAGTGGTCAAAGATATGGCAGCTGGGATTCAATCCCAAGAAGTGCAGAGTTATGCATCTGGGGTGTGGCAATCCAAAAGAGCTGTATGTGATGGGGGGTGAAGGGCTGTTGTGCACAAAGTAAGAGATGGACCTTGGGGTGATAGTGTCTAGCGATCTGAAGACAGCGAAGCAATGTGACAAGGCGATAGCTAAAGCTAGAAAAATGCTGGGCTGCATAGAGAGGAATAACCAGTAAGAAAAAGGTGATAATCCCCTTGAACAGGTCCTTGGTGAGGCCTCACCAGTAGTATTGTGTTCAGTTCTGGAGACCATATCGCAAAAGGGACAGAAAGAATGGAGGCGGTCCAGAGAAGGGTGACAAAAATGGTAGGTGTGGAGGTGTGTGTGGGCAGGGGGGGGGGGTGTGTGTGTCCCCATCAAATGACTTATGAGGAGAAGTTGAAGGACCTAAATATGTATACTCTGGAGAAGAGGAGGTGCAGGGGATGTTATGGATTAATGGTTTTAGTGGACCCTTGGGCCGGCATGCAGGAGACTGGGGAAAGGTGGACTATAGTCTCAGTGTACAAGCAGGCCGGGAGGCGGATATCAGGCAGGATGCGAACGATGATCTTCACCCTGGAAGCCAGTGCTTCCCCAGGAGGAGCCCGTAGGAGCCCAGCCGCTGGGACTTAGGTGATCGATGGTGAGACTTCACCCTGGAAGCCGGAGCTCCCCCTGGAGGAGCCTGGCCGCTGGGACTTAGGCGAGTACTGTAGCTGGATCAGGAACAAGCAGGCTTGGAAACTGGAACCAGGCAGGGAACTGAAGCAAGACACGGGTACTGGAACCAGGCAGGAACTGAAGCAAGACACGGGTACTGGAAGCAGGTAGGAAATGAAGCAAAGTCTGAAGCAGGAACCAGGCTGGAACGTAAGCAAGGCTGAAACAGGAACCAGGCTGGAACGGATCAACTACCGGCAAGTAGTAACACACTCCGGGGCACGGAGCAACTGGGAACCACAAGGTAACCCTGTTGCAAGGCAAAGACTGAGGGTCCGCGGCTGGCTTACATAGGCCGCGGCGTCTGACGTCAGGAAGCAGGCGGAGCTTCGAATGGCGGGAACAGCCCTAAAAATGTGTCCTCCTTGCGCGCGCGCCTAGGGACAGGGCATCCACCAAAGATCTCCCACCGGCGTCGCCCCCGCGGGGACCCTGCCACACAGGCCGCAAACTCCGCCAGCTGAACCGTGAGCAGGACCAGGAGCATGGAGGTAAGGGCCTGGTCGTGGCACACGCGACCGGGACCGTAACAGTACCTCCCCTCTTACGCCTCCTCTTAGCAGGCCCGGGTTTACATGGGTGGTCCTGATGGAACTGCCTTAGTAAGTCCTTGTCAAGGATGTTGCGGGCAGGCTCCCACAAGTTATCCTTGGGACCAAAACCCTCCCAAGCGAGCAGGTAGTCCCAGCGTCGTTGATGGAAGCGTACATCAAGGATTTCCCGGATTTGGTATGTGGTGTCATCTGGCACAGAAGGATCCAGAGAGTCAGGAGCCCGAGGATGATATCTAGAAAGAACGAGAGGTTTCAATAAGGACACGTGGAAGACATTATGTATATGCATGGGTGAGGGTAGGTGTAACCGATACGAGACTGCTCCCACTCATTCGGCGATACGAAACGGTCCACAAAATCTCGGGGCTAGTCTTCGAGACAGGATCCGTAGTTGTAGATTCTTAGTACTAAGCCAGACGCGGTCTCCTGGGAGGAAGATAGGCACTGGCTGATGATGCTTATCTGCCCATTTCTTGGTGGCTTTATGCAACTTCCCCTGAAGAGAAGTCCATAAAGTAGTTAACTGACGGGCTGAAAGCTGCACTGCTGGGAGTGCACTGGGATTGGGCGAGGGCAGAGGTGGGCGAAGCTGTTTCCCATACACAATGAGGAAAGGTGAACTTCCAGTAGCGGCATGCGTATGATTATTATACGAAAATTCCGCCCACGGGAGTAACTTGGCCCAATTGTCTTGTCATTCGTTAACGAATGACCGAAGAAAAGTCTTTAATGTCCGGTTGGTCTGTTCCATCTGCCCATTGCTCTGGGGGTGGAACGCAGACGAGAGACTGAGTTGCACGTTGAAACGCTTACATAGTGCCTTCCAATATCGAGCGGTGAACTGCAGGCCTCGACTGACACTATGTCCTGTGGGAGGCCATGGAGTCTAAAAATGTTATGAGGAAAAAGGTTGGCCAAGTCAGGAGCTGAGGGTAACTTTGGCAGAGGAACAAAATGCGCCATTTTGGAGAACCGGTCTACGGTCACCCAAATGACCGTATTTCCTTCTGAAGCTGGGAGATCCACCACAAGGTCTGTGGAGATATGCGTCCAGGGCTTCACCGGAATGGGCAACGGTTGTAATAAGCCCCTAGGCTTCCCGGTGAGTGACTTCTGTAAGGCGCAAGTAGGGCAGGAGCCCACAAATGCACGAACGTCCTGTCTCACCGTCGGCCACCAGTAATACCGGTTCAGCAGATCAAGGGTTCCTTCACGGCCGGTGTAGCCCCCAGTGAGGGAGTCATGGGCCCAGGCAAGGACTGCTCTACGAGAGCGGCGAGGGACGACGGTTTTCCCTTGGGAGGACACAGAAGTTGCTGAGAGGCACACCTTCGTGGGGTCCAGGATATATTGTGGAGTCTCTGGAGTTTCCTTGACTTCGGTGGAATGCGACAGGGCGTCAGCTCGGATGTTCTTAGAGCCCAGGTGATAACGCAGGATAAAGTTAAAACGGTCGAAGAACGGTCGAAGAACAGGCGTTTGGCTTGGCTCAAGAATGCCAGGTTCTTGTGGTCGGTGTATACAGTAACTGGATGGTTGGTCCCCTCCAACCACTGTCTCCATTCTTCCAAGGCGAGTTTCATGGCCAACAACTCTTTATCGCCAATACAATAGTTGCTTTCTGCCAGTGAGAATTTTCTTGAGAAGTTGTCCTGTATCGGAATGCTGACTAAGTACAGCCCCAACCGCCACATTGGAAGCATCGACTTCCACCATGAATGGTCGGCTAGGGTCAGGATGACGAAGGCAGGTATCTAGCAAAAAGGCTTTCTTAAGGTCCTCAAAGGCTTGGCAGGCGGAATCAGGCCAGTCCACCGCATTGGCTACCTTCCGGGTAAGTGCAGTTAAAGGCGCCACAATGCGAAAGTAATTTGGGATGAAATGCCTGTAGAAATTTGCGAAGCTGAGGAAGCATTGCAATGCTTTAAGGCCCCTCGGCTGAGGCCAGTTCTTAATCGCAGCCACTTTCTCGGGATCCGTTTGAAAGCAGGCTGCTGAGACAATGTAGCCCAGGAACGTCAAGGAAGACTTCTCGAAGCTACATTTCTCCAGTTTCGCGTACGAGCTATGCTCCCTGAGTATCTGGAGCACTTGACGGACATGCTGACGGTGTGTAAGCAAATCTTGGGAGTAGATTAGAACATCATCGAGATAGACGATTACGCAGGTCCCGCAGCACCTCGTTCATCAGGTGCTGAAAAACCGCCGGGGCATTACACAAGCCAAAGGGCATTACAAGATACTCGTAATGCCCGTCTCTGGTATTAAAAGCGGTTTTCCACTCGTCTCTGGGATGAATTCTGACCAAGTTGTAGGCACCCCGTAAGTCCAATTTTGTAAAAATCTTTGCTCCCTGAAGCCTATCGAGGAGCTCCGGGATTAGCGGGAGTGGATAGCGATCCCACTTAGTAATGGAATTAAGCCCTCGATAGTCAATGCACGGCCTCAGCGAGCCATCCTTCTTGCTGACAAAGAAGAAACCCGCCCCAGCAGGTGATTTGGACAGGCGGATAAAGCCCTTGGCCAAGTTCTCAGATATGTATTCGGACATGGCCCGGGTTTCGGGTAATGACAAGGGATATACCCTACCTCGGGGGGGGGCATGGTTCCGGGTAACAGGTCAATAGCGCAGTCATATGGACGGTGCTGCGGAAGGATCTCCACCTTCGTCTTGGAGAAGAGATCTGTGAACTCCTCATAAGGTGCCGGAGGACTGAGGGTGGAGTGAAGCAACGGAAGTCCTGGAGCATTGGGTACCTTCATATAATTAGCGAGACAGAACGGGCTCCATTTGATAATTTGTATAGTATCCCACTGGATCGTAGGCGAGTGCTTTTGTAGCCTCGACAACCCTAGCACCACGGGGTGGACAGCCTTCTCCAAGACTAGGAAGGCTATCTCCTCCGAATGGATCGCCCCAATGCGGACAGTGATGGGTGCCATAGACGTCATGATAGGTCCTGGAAGGAGCGTCCTCTGGATGGAGGTAATTCATAACGGAATCTCCCGTCTTTGCGTGGGAATCTGCAACTGGGAGACTAAGTCCTGCAGGATAAAATTACCCCCTGCTCCTGAATCCAAGAATGCGAGTGTCTCTAGAGACCCTCCAGGGTAATAGGCACAGTACATTGAGGAGCTGTAGTGCAACCTAAGAGGAGCTCCTCTCGACCTCCTAGGTACTGGCATTTTTCGCACGCTCCGGGCAGCGTGCCAAGTAGTGGCCCTTCTGCCCACAATACAGGCACAGGCCCATCGAGCGATGACGTTGTCTCTCTTCCGTAGAGAGTGGGGCACATCCCAGCTGCATGGGTTCGCAGGTGGGGACGTCTGGGCGAGAAGTATTAGGAGAAGACACTGGTCTCGTAGGAACAGAAGTTGGACTGCGTCTGATTGGCCGCAACTCCCTGGTCCTTTGTTGTTAGCGGCGGTCGATGCGGGCGGCCATCTCTATAAGAGCGTTGAGGTCCTCCGGAAGATCACGGGCGGCAATCTCATCTTTGATACGTCCGGATAGTCCCTCCAGAAAGATGGCCTTGAGGCTGCCATCTTGCCAGGCCACCTCTTGGGCAAGAGTCCGGAGCTCCATAGCGTAGTCTGCCAAGGAGCGAACCCCCTGACGGAGCTGTAGCAGTTCGGACGTAGCCGTGGCTAATCGGGCCGGCTTATCAAAAGCCTGTCGGAAGTTCGAGATGAACTGCTGTAAATCCACTAATGAAGAATCATTATGTTCCCAAAGGGGGGAGACCCACACCAAGGCCTTCCCGTCAAGCAGGGACAGGATGTAGGCTACCTTTACCGTATCGGTGGGGAACTGCCGGGGCAGCAGGGAGAACCGTATGAAACATTGGTTCAAAAACCTGCAACAGGTCTTAGCGTCCCCAGCGTAGCGAGAGGGCGCAGGTAGCTGAGTTACAGAAGTAGCTTGTCCCTCGGGTGCCGGCCCAGCGGCAGGCGGGGAATCAGCAGGCAAAGAATCAAAGCGAGTAGCTAGTTGTTCTACCGTGGCTGCCAGCATATCAATGCAGTGTTGCTGCTGTTGCATCTGCTGGGCCATCCCAGGAAGGTCTGGATGGCCCGGCATATCCGCCGAATCCATGGCCTTGCAATCTGTTATGGATTAACGGTTTTAGTGGACCCTTGGGCCGGCCTGCAGGAGACTGGGGAGAGGAGGACTATAGTCTCAGTGTACAAGCAGGCCGGGAGGCGGATATCAGGCAGGATGCGAACGATGATCTTCACCCTGGAAGCCGGTGATCCCCCGGGAGGAGCCCGTAGGAGCCCGGCCGCTGGGACTTAGACGAGTACTGTAGCTGGATCAGGAACAAACAGGCTTGGGAACTGGAACCAGGCAGGAACTGAAGCAAGACACGGGTACTGGAACCAGGCAGGAACTGAAGCAAGACACGGGTACTGGAAGCAGGCAGGAACTGAAGCAAAGTCTGAAGCAGGAACCAGGCTGGAACGTCAGGCTGGAACGAAGCAACTACCGGCAAGTAGTAACACACTCCGGGGCACGGAGCAACTGGGAACCGCAAGGTAACCCTGTTGCAAGGCAAAGACTGAGGGTCCGCGGCCGGCTTACATAGGCTACGGCGTCTGACGTCAGGAAGCGGGCGGAGCTTCAAATGGCGGGAACAGGCCTACAAAAGCGTCCTTCTTGCGCGTGTGCGCGCCTAGGGACAGGGTGTCCACTGAAGATCTCCCACCAGCGTCGCCCCCGCGGAGACGCCGCCACACAGGCCGCAAACTCCGCCAGCTGAACCGTGAGCGGGACCAGGAACATGGAGTTAAGGGCCTGGTCGCGGCACATGTGACTGGGACCATAACTGGGGAGATATGATACTGTTAAGGATCTGCTCCCCCAGAGGGGAGGAGTTAGCAATCTGTTATATACCTGCTCCCCCAGAGGGAAGGAGTTAGCAATCTGTTATAGATCTGGCTGCTGGATACTCCCATTGAAGGAGGAGTTAGCAATCTGTTAGCGATCACCCCACCAGGGGGCAGAGTAGCACTCTCTTACGGATCTTGCTAAGGAGTAGCAATCTGAGAGTGCTTAGTTCCTGTAGAAAGATGAGCCACAACCTGTATGATCCCTACGGAGAGACAGCTATCTGATATGGATCAGCTTCCACAGAGAGAGGAGTATGGTCTGATGTGGGTTGGCTCCCACAGAGTGGCAGATGATAATACCGCTCTATTAGTAGAAATAGTGAATCCCTGGGCTGATGTCAGATGACAGCGCCCTCAAGTGGAGATCTTGAGAGGAACCACCGGCTATGCTGGAGTATTGAGACAAACACAGATAGTTCTTTATTAGACTGGAAGTAGAACCACCAGAGGTGGCAGTAGTGAGTTGATATGCCTGGCAGGGCTGAAGTCCCTCTGATACTGGAATTACAATCTCTGAGTTGCTGAGCTGTAAGGAGAGACTATAGGTAGTGAGTAGACAGGGTATGCAAGGCATAACCAGTGGTAGATGATACACTCACAATTGTAGATATCTGTAATGTCTTCTTTATGCAACAGAGAGTCTTCAGTATTCAGGAACAGGAGCCGCAGGCGAGTACTGGTTCCTATAGGTAGTCTGAAATAGAACTCACAATAAATATGTATGGGATGGCTTCTGGAATAGAAGAGAGGCTAGAAGAGATTTAGGAACGTAGGCCCTCGTGAAGCGAGTACCGGTTCCTATCTGTTAATCTGTAATAGTAATCCATAAGATATAGGTATGCGATATCTTCTGAGGAAGAAGAGAGTATGAGAAAGGTTTTAGGAACATAGGCCCTCGAGGAGCGAATACCGGATCCCATCCAACAATCTGAAATCAAGAATAGAGAGAGTGGAGCCCCCGAGGAGCGGGTACTCCTGGTAAGTTTGAAAAGGCCGAGCAGTGGAGAAAGATTTCCCCTTGCTGACTCGGATCGTTGTTGCAAGTAGCGTGGACTGCCGAAGCAAGTCCCGATGGAGTTCCTTGCTAACTTGTTTGTAGTTAGCAAACAAAGACCTTTTAAATTGAAAACAGATGACGTCACTACGGGGGGACGCCCCCGAGGTTCGCGCCCTTGCTGGTACAAAGTCTGGAGCGTGCGTGCGCGCCCTTACGTCATCAGGAACATGGCGGATCCGTAGCGTCAAGCCAGCCCCGGGATACCGGGACCAAGAGGCGGAGAGAAGCCGCGGCTGCATCTGTCCGTCTGAGCCGAAGGGAGTCGCCACAAAGGTAGAGAGGGTAGAACGAGGGCGAGAATAGGCACGAACGCAACAGATACAGAGCTTCAGATACCTGAGAGGTTTTTTATGATGCACTATTGACAAACCTCTGTTGGAAAGAAATCAGTAGAACTAGGGGTCATGTAATGAAACTCTAGGGAGGACGACTCAGAGCCAACATCAGGAAATATTTCCTCACTGAGAGGTGGTGGATGCCTGAAATGCCCTCCTGGAGGAGGTGTGAAGACAAAAATGGTGAAAGATTTCAAAGGGGCATGAGATAAACACTGTGGATCCCTAAAGGCTAGAGGATAGAAATGAAGAAAAGAGTGCATGGTGGTAACTTGCTGGTGTGATGGTTATTGTGATGGTTACTACTCTTAACCAATAAACCTTCATACATAGAAACATAGAAACATAGAAACATAGAAATGACGGCAGAAGAAGACCAAATGGCCCATCTAGTCTGCCTAGCAAGCTTCACACATTTTTTTCTCTCATACTTATCTTTTTCTCTTAACTCTTGGTTCTATTTCCCTTCCACCCCCACCATTAATGTAGAGAGCAGTGATGGAGCTGCATCCAAGTGAAATACCTAGCTTGATTAGTTAGGGGTAGTAGGGGTAGTAACCGCTGCAATAAGCAAGCTACACCCATGTTTATTCCCTTTACCCAGACTATGTCATACAGCCCCTATTGGTTGTTTTTCCTCTCTCCTGCCGTTGAAGCGGAGAGCCATGCTGGTTATGCATTGAAAGTGAAGTATCAGGCCCTTTTGGTTTAGGGTAGTAACCGCCGTAACAAGCCAGCTACTCCCTGCTTTGTGAGTGCGAATCCTTTTTTTTTTTTTTTTTTTCTTCTCCCCTGCAGTTGAAGCTATTCTGGATATGCGTGAAGCCTCAGCTTTTCTTATTCCCCTGCTGTTGAAGCAGAGAGCTATGCTGGAAATGCTTGATGTATCAGCCTTTCTCCCATGCCATGAAGCAGAGAGCCATGCTGGATATGCATCGAAAGCGAAGTATCAGGCACATTTGGTTTGGGGTAGTAACCGCCGTAATAAGCCAGCTACTCCCCGCTTTGTGAGTGCGAACCCTCTTTTCTTCTCCCCTGCCGTTGAAGCAGAGAACTATGCTGTATATGCTTGGAAAGTGAAGTATTAGGCTTATTTGGTTTGGGGTAGTAACCGCCGTAACAAGCCAGCTACTCCCCTCTTTGTGATTGCAAATCCTTTTTTCCACATTTCCTCTTGCCGTTGAAGCTTAGAGCGATGTTGGAGTCACAGTAAGCATCTGTATGTTTATTTAATAAGGGTATTGTCTCCGGGCAGTAGCCATCGTTCTGGTGAGCCACCCACTCTACATTGGCGGTCTCTTGACTTTATGGATCCACAGTGTTTATCCCATGCCCCTTTGAAGTCCCTCACAGTTCTGGTCTTCACCACTTCCTCCGGAAGGGCATTCCAGGCATCCACCACCCTCTCCGTGAAGAAATACTTCCTGACATTGGTTCTGAATCTTCCTCCCTGGAGCTTCAAATCGTGACCCCTGGTTCTGCTGATTTTCTTCCTATGGAAAAGGTTTGTCGTTGTCTTTGGATCATTAAAACCTTTCAAGTATCTGAAAGTCTGTATCATATCACCTCTGCTCCTCCTCTCCTCCAGGGTGTACATATTTAGATTCTTCAATCTCTCCTCGTACGTCATCCGATGAAGATCCTCCACCTTCCTGGTCGCCCTTCTCTGTACCGCTTCCATCTTGTCTTTGTCTTTTTGAAGATATGGTCTCCAGAACTGAACACAGTACTCCAGGTGAGGCCTCACCAAGGACCTGTACAGGGGAATAATCACTTCCCTTTTCTTACTCGATATTCCTCTCTCTATGCAGCCCAGCATTCTTCTGGCTTTTGCTATCGCCTTGTCGCATTGTTTCGCAGACTTCATATCATTAGATACTATCACCCCAAGGTCCCTCTCCTGCTCCGTGCACATCAGCCTTCCCCCCCCCATCGAAAACATTTCATTCGGATTTCCACTCCCCATATGCATGACTTTGCATTTCTTTGCATTGAATCTCAGCTGCCATGTCTTCGACCACTCTTCCAGTTTCCTTAGATCCCGTCTCATTCTCTCCACTCCTTCTGGCGTGTCCACTCTGTTGCAGATCTTAGTGTCATCCGCAAAGAGACAAACCTTACCTTCAATCCCGTCCGCAATGTCGCTCACAAAGATATTGAACAGGACCGGTCCCAACACCGATCCTTGCGGTACACCACTTATAACCGCTCTCTCCTCAGAGAAGGTTCCATTTACCATCACACATTGTCTTCTGTCCGTCAACCAATTTGCAATCCAGGTCACCACATTGGCACTCACTCCCAAGCTTCTTGTTTTATTCACCAGTCTCCTGTGCGGAACCGTATCAAAAGCTTTGCTGAAATCCAAGTATATGATATCGAGTGCTCTTCCTTGATCCAATTCCTTGGTTACCCAGTCAAAAAAGTCAATCAGATTTGTCTGACAGGATCTTCCCCTGGTGAATCCATGTTGCCTCTGGTCCATCGATTCTCCGGACTGTAGATTGTTCACTATTCTCTCTTTCAGCAGTGACTCCATTACTTTTCCCACCACTGAAGTGAGGCTAACTGGTCTGTAGTTTCCAGCCTCCTCTCTGTTGCCACTCTTGTGAAGTGGGACCACCACCGCTCTTCTCCAATCACTCGGCACCACTCCCGTTTCTAGGGATCTATTGAACAGGTCACACAGAGGAGCCGCCAGAACATCTCTGAGCTCCCTCAATATCCTTGGATGAATACCATCAGGCCCCATGGCTTTGTCCACTTTCAGGTTCTTTAGCTCTTCCCACACATTTTCTACATGCAACTCCATTATTGCTCTCTGCTTTTATGGTAGGGGGAAAAGAGGAAAAGAAGAATTTGATTCAGGCAGCAACAAACAAGTACAATGAATTTTACGGTCTGGGAAAACAAATAACCATGGAGGCAACTTGCTGATGTGGCTGTTACTTTCCTTAACATCTACACAAGTGCAAGAAATGCGTGAGATCCTGGTGAAGTTTAAAGTTTCATGTAAATCATTTTATTGCGGCAACTCCTGAATTCAGAATACAAACTTTGAACGCGATTCCCCCAACACGGTCCCGTGTTTCGCCACCCGGCTGCTTCGGGGGGGATTTAATTTTAACAATAATCTAAAAAGAGCACAAAAATATATTAGAACCAGGATAGAAAGCTAAACTGTCCAGACTAAAACCCACATAGTTGTGCTGTAGTTTTATACACAATAATTTCTATTAAAACCAATACTTATACCCATCTAATGTTAAACAGCAGCATAATAGCACAATTCTAGAGTTAGCTAGGTCATCTAGTGAGCTCCTGTCAGTTCGTGTAGCCAGCGGGTATCCCCTGCAGTCTCCATATAAGGTTCATGACGTCGGCACGTTTGCCTGACGACGATTACGTCACCAGGGTTGTCCAATCTGACATGATTTTCGCGCCAAATGACAGCGTTTTTAAACTTCTGTCAAATCGCCGCAGTTGCGCTCCTGCCAAACTTGCTATCAGATTGAAAAAGGTATGGTTACTTCTAGAATTGTGCTATTATGCTGCTGTTTAACATTAGATGGGTATAAGTATTGGTTTTACTAGAAATTATTATGTATAAAACTACAGCGCAACTATGTGGGTTTTAGTCTGGACGGTTTAGCTTTCTATCCTGGTTCTAATATATTTTTGTGCTCTTTTTAGATTATTGTTAAAATTAAATCCCCCCCGAAGCAGCCGGGTGGCGAAACACGGGACCGTGTTGGGGGAATCGCGTTCAAAGTTTGTATTCTGAATTCAGGAGTTGCCGCAATAAAATGATTTACATGAAACTTTAAACTTCACCAGGATCTCACGCATTTCTTGCACTTGGGTAGATGTCAATATATTAAAGTGCAAGCAGTACTCCAGTGCTTTGTTGGTGTTACTTTCCTTAACCAATAAGCCTGATATTTTTGATGCAACCCCAAGATTGCAAGAGGTAACGGGGAATTGGACTCAGATAGCAACCAACAAGAGTCCTGACTTTGATGGTTTGGGAAACTAAGTTTGGGGGTGACTTGTATAGCACAGCAGATGCTACCATTATGGGGGTGTCTTGTATGGTGCAGCAGATGCTTCCATAGGCTTGCTGGGCAGACTGAATGGGCTGTTTGGTCCTTTTCTGCCGTCATTTCTATGCTTCTATGAAGGCTTTGTTTTCCTGTCTCCTATTATTATCTCCCTCAGAAGTCTAGAAAGAGAAGAATCTTGAAAACAGTCTCTAGATCCCATAATAAAATGTCTCAATTGTAAATATGCAAAAAATTATTTATGAGGTAAAGAAATATTGCTCCTATAGTTCTTGAAAGCTAAACATAAGCCCTGACTGTTCAGAGAATAACTGATAAATGCTAATCAGGCCTTTCTCATGCCATCTCTGAAATATCAAATAGCTCATTCCTGGAATAAACAGGGCATTATTACAAATATGCATGAGAAACGATAACCTTCCAGTATGATGAACTAGAGTACATAGCTGTAACCAGGCTTTCCTATAGGAGCTCACTGTTAAATGTGACTTTAACTCATTCTGTATCAATTTATTTTCTATTTGGGGCAAACTGTTCAGGGATGATAATTCATACCAACTTTGTAGATGTTCTTTGGGAGTAAAATAAGAGGTGCCGGAGATCCAGTCAGCCACATTTCTCAACATACATGCTAAATTATAAATCCTCAAATTCAGCCAGCCCAATACCCCCCTCCCCCCCCCACCCCCCCAATCTTATAGGTCTGGCCAGTATCTTGAAGGAGATTTTGGTTCTTTTCCCATTCCATAAAAAATGTGAAATGTTTTATCTATTTCCTTGTGAACCTTTTTAGTTATCCATATGGCTACCATTTGAAGGATATAGAGCCACTTAGGTATGATCATTTTAAGCATATGAATTTTCCCTAAAAGGGATAATGGATAATGGCAGTGTTCTCCAATGAGACAAGGTCTTGATCATGCCATGCATCAAAGATTTGATGTTAACTGCATAAATAGAGCTAAGGTCGGGGGGATTTTGATTCCTAAATATTTAATCTCTCTCTCAGCCCATCTTAAGGGGAAAGTGCATGTCCAGTTATTTTTGACGTTCCCACAAATATCGAGCACTTCTGATTTATCATGATTAATCTTTAAGCCAGCAAGTTCAGATAGTATTCCTAAAACTTTCCAGGTCTGGAGAGAAAAATTGGAACATCATTGGCAAAGGCCTCAACTTTAAAGGTTTGATGTCTTCTACTAAAGCCAGTAATAGTCTCTGCCAAATCTATTTTCCTTAACAAAGGATCAATGGAGAGAATGTACAAAAAAGGTAAAAGAGGGCAACTTGGTCTCACCCCCCGCTGTATCCTAACATTTTTAGATTTGCAACCATAGGCTATTATGTTTGAGAAAGGATTTTTATATAATAAAGAAATATATGTAACTAGATCTCCCCGAAATCCATATCTGCTTTGGACAGAAAAGAGGTAAGGCCATGACATTCAGTCAAAAGCCTTCTCAGAATTGAATCCAATGGCTAAGGCTGGTATTTGATGTTTTTTTACAGAGCATCATGGCCATTAGCAGTTTGACTATGTGCATGCCTGCCGTCCTCCCTTTAACAACCCCACCTGATTACATGAAATAAGAGGAGGTAGTATCAAGCTTATTCTATCCGCTAATACTTTAGCTAACATTTTCAGATCACAATTTAAAAGAGAAATGGTGTAGGATCTTTCCCTGGTTTGGCTAATACTATGATATGAACCTTATTGAAATCTTTGGGGAAAGATCCTTTTTGAAGTGCATCCCCGTAGAATTTACTTAGTGGCACAAGGTCTTGATCATGCCATGCATGGGGCAGATTTTCAAAGGGATACGCGCGTAAGATACGCGCATACCCCCCGAAAACCTGCCCCAAGTTCCCCCTGCGTGCGCCGAGCCTATGTTGAATAGGCTTGGTGGTGCGCGCAAGCCCCGGGAAGCGCGTAAGTCCCGGGGCTTTCCTGGGGGGGCGTGTTGGGAGTATGTCGGGGGGCGTAGTGCGGTGGCTTGTCATTCGGGGGCGGGGCCATGGGCATGGTTCCGACCCGGGGGCGTTTTGGGAGCATGGCCGAGGCCTCCAAAACAGCTCCTGGGCCAGGGAATCGTGCGCCGGCCGGTGCACGCGAGTTACGCCTGCCACTGGGCAGCCTTGCGCGTGCCAACCCCGGATTTTAAAGGATACGTGCGGCTATGCACGTATCTATTAAAATCCTGCATACTTTTGTTTGCGCCTGGTGCGCGAACAAAAGTACGTGCGGGTGTACTTTTATAAAATCTACCCCTATGATTTCAACATTTTGTAAAAATCATATGAGAACCTATCAGGGCCTGGGGACTTTCCCGGTTTGCTGTAATGATTATATTAAGAATTTCAAAGGCTTGTATTTAAATATTCCAAATGAACCTCCGATATCTTTGGTAAGGCAATATTTTCAGAAAAATAAACTCTTCTTCCTGTCTTCCCCCCAGAGTGTCTTCTGTGTAAAGAGAATCATAGAAAACTTTAAAGACTTCACAAATCTCTGCTTTCTTAGATACAATCTGCCCCTGTGCAGTTTTAATGTGGTCTATGAATGTTTTCCCTCAGTAAATATGCACCGTACTAGTTAGCAATTTTCCAGCTTTGTTTCCAGAATGGAAGAAATTTTGGGGGTCATTTATCAAAGTGCTGTATGGCGTTTTCGCATGCGTTAATGTTATGAACTCCCCTGCCCACGGGTTTTCCCGCGAGCAGGCCACTGGGTGCTCCGTCAGTTGTCCAGGGCCTTGCATCGTGGTGACTGCGCTCTGGAGGCTCCTGCCTGCCAGAGCTTGAGTAAGGTCTTCCAGTCTTCAAGGAGCTCCTTGTCTCGTCCAGTTGTTCCATGTCCAGTCTTCGTGTCTGAGGTCCTCGTCCAGGTGTTCTGATCCTCATATCCTGGTGTCTCGTCCTGATGTCCTGTTCCTGTGTCTCATCTTCGCTCCCGAGCCTTCTGGTCCGGTAGGCCGAGGGTCCCTCGGATGTTGTGTGCCTGAGTGGACTAGCCTGCTGGTGGACGTCCGTCCTGTGCTCCTGAGCCGTCATGCCCCGCCAGCCATTGCGGAGCTCCAGGCCTTATGGCTCCGTCGTCGTGGCTCCGCCGTGATTGGACTCTTTCCTGCATCCATCCCGTTCCTCTCATGGTCCGTGACCAGCCTCTTGGGGTTGTGTAGGGCGCGTAGCGGACAGGGAGGTCCGTGACCAGCCCATTGGGTGCGCTCGTGAAGGTGGGCTGAGTAGGGCGCCCTGAGAGGCAATTCAAATGTCTTCCCAGCCTTAGTCAAGTCCCAAGTGTCTCGTCTGTGATGCCGTCCGCATCGATCCCAAGTGTCTCGTCTGTGACGCCGTCTGCATCGATCCTGGTGTCTTGTATTCATAGTCCTAGTGTCATGTCTTCAGCCCAAGTGTCTTCGTGCCATGTGATGCCATTGCATCAACCTCAGTGTCTTCGTGTCAAGGCCCGTCTGCCCTCAACCTCAGGCCAGGCCTGCTGCTCTATGCTGCTTGCAGCAGGTCCGAAAGGGCCCGGAATGGTTGGAGGACCATTCAACTTCCAACATCCTTGGATGTTGGCCATGGGAGCTTGCCGGCTTGGCCGAGGGCAAGATTTTCCAGCCACGCGGAGCCACCGTCAACCCTTGGCTCGGCCCGGAAGGTCTGGGTCGGGCTGAGGCCCATGGGCACACGAAAAACACCATTCTCAACAGAATGCAAGGCCTTTCGAGGCCGCTTCTCAACAGAATGCAAGGCCATGTGCCTGACGGTGGTGCCCCGCTGATATCTTCGCCTTGTTCCAGAGTCTTGTCCTTATGTCCTGGACTGTGATGGGACCGGAAAATTTTTTTCAGGATTTTATGTGTACGACCTATTGGAGGCGCCAGTTTGCCATAGCGACGACCTGCTGGAGGCGCCAGCTGTCTGGATTCTTTTTTTTGGAACGACCTGCAGGAGACGCCTGCTCCAGACTTTTTGTCATCTTGTTGCCAGATTGGGGTTTTTCGACCTGCAGGAGGCGCTTGCACCCCCACTGGTTTTGCTGGTTTTCTTTTGCCCGCCCTGGGTTCCCTCCCCCAGGTCTTCTTGGTGTTTCTGGGTGCTTCTTGTTGTTTTTGCTTGTTGCTCGTTTGTCTGTATTGCCTGTGCTGTTTGTTTTGTATTGTCTGTGCTGTGTGTGTTGCTTGTTTATTTGTTTCCCTTTGTTTTCTTCCCGCTTGTTGGGTCCCGTTGTGTGTTCCCTGTCCTCGTTCCCTCGTTTCCCTTCCTCGCTCTTCGCTCTTTCGCCCTTCGCTCTTTCACTTTCCGCTCTCTCGCTCTTGGCTCTTTCGCTCCTTGAGCTCCTTCGCTCTCCGCTCCCCTGCTCTCTGCTCCTTCGCTTTCCGCTCCCTTGCTCTCTGCTCCTTCGCTCTCCGCTCCCTTGCTCTCTGCTCCTTGGCTCTCTGTTCCCTTGCTCTCTGCTCCTTCGCTCTCTGTTCCCTTGCTCCCTGCTCCCTGCTCCCTTGCTCTCTGCTCCCTCGCTGTCTGTTCCCTTGCTCTCCACTCCCTCGCTCTCCGTTTCCTTGCTCCCTCTTTTGAGTTTTGTGTTGTCGGTCGCGCGGTCACCATTCGCTCGGTCGCTGCTCGCGCGGTCACCGCTTGCTCAGTCGCTGCTCGTGCGGTCACCGCTCGCTCGGTCGCTGCTCCCTCGGTCCTGTGTTCACTTGGTCCCCTGTTTCCCTCGGTCTCATCTGCTCTCGGTCTCTTGCTCTTGGTCTCTCGTCGTGTCTCTTGTGTTTGTGTGGTGTGTTTTGTTTTGTCTTGTTCTTGTCTGGTTTCCTGTGGTTTGTCTTTGGTGTTTCTGCTGCTTTGCCTTCTTCTGTTCATGCTGTCCCCAGAGTTACCAGCTTCCATTCTTTTTTTTTGGACCCTCGAATACCTCCATCCGGTATGGACTGATACCCTTATCCTTGAGCTGTTGACAGGAGGCTTGAGGAAGGGGGCTTTGAAGAGGGGGTACTGTTATGAACTCCCCTGCCCATGGGTTTTCCCGCGAGCAGGCCACTCACCCCATGCTGCTGATCTTCACCGGCGTGGCTGGATGCCGCCGTCGGCCTGCCCACACAGCCTGGAGGCTGCCCTACATCCTCGTGTCTTCCGTGGCCGGAGCCGCGGCTTTCTTTGGGGCCTGGGACCGCCCCCATCGCTGCTTCCTCTTCGCGGCGCTAATGCCGCAGCCCCGGGCTGGAGTAGTGGCAGGAGCCACCCCCGGGGCCTCCTGCAGCGGCTGGAGCCACTGCTCACGTTGGGCCTGCGTCCCAGGCCTGCCCTGCCTCTTCTGACGCACTACGTCGGTGCAGGCCGCTGTCCGCGGTCCTGCACAGCTCCTGCTCTCTTCCTAGGCATGCAGCCGTGTATTCCTTCAAGATTTAAAGGGCCAGACACAGGAACTGTCTTGGCCCCACCTTGGTGACTGTTTCCTGTACCAGCCCTATAAAGGGCTGCTCCGTCAGTTGTCAGTTGTCAGATGCTGTTGCATCAACCTCAGTGTCTTTGTGTCAAGGCCCATCTGCCCTCAACCTCAGGCCAGGCCTGCTGCTCCATGCTGCTTGCAGCAGGTCGGAAAGGGCCCGGAATGGTTGGAGGACCATTCAACTTCCAACATCCTTGGATGTTGGCCATGGGAGTTTGCCGGCCTGGCCGAGGGCAAGATTGTTCAGCCACGCGGAGCCACCGTCAACCCTTGGCTCGGCCCGGAAGGTCTGGGTCGAGCTGAGGCCCATGGGCACATGAAAAACACCGTTCTCAACAGTTAAGGTGTTTTCGCATGCAAAAAATGCCTTTAACGCATGCGAAAACGCCATTAATGCATACGAAAGCACCATAACGTTTGGTGCAATGCAAATGAGAAAAAGGGGAGGATATTTTGGCCAAGTGGGCTGGGCTCACAGTTTTGTGAAGCTGTATCGCATGGCTTTAATGTGAATTTTATGGCTTTAATGTGAATTTCCCCACAAGTATTTAGGTATTAGTACCTACTGTTTTATACCCCCACTTTCTTTTCCAACTCCCAGTTGTACTCCCTTGTTTTATTGTAACTTTCCTCTCTTCATCTATTTATTACCTCTTGTTAATTGTTACCGTTATTGTTAAGATCTTTGTTCTCTGTAAACCGAGTTGATTCGATTTGTATCAAGAAAGTCGGTATATAAATGCTATAAATAAATATAAATAAATTTTAACTACTCTTTTTTTGTTTGCGTAAAGCCATGTGATAGGGCTTTATTGTGGTTGTGATGTTTTTTACACATGCCATTTTGAGCTGCTGGAGAGAGAGAGAGAGCTGTAATGTTCTCACACTAGATTGGTATTTATATCTCTATGGGAGGCCCACCTAGTCACTCAAGGTAAGGTTTAGATATTAGTGTAGGGGTTAGGGGCCACTTTGACATTCAAAGTGAGACGTACGAACAGAACAGTGCTCTCTTTTGAAGATTTGATGACCTTCAGAGTGAGGAAACTCACCCAAAGATGACCTAGCTTGATGGATTCTCTACCTGGGTAACATCAAGCTAGGTTGAGAGAACATCGCACAAATCTCATCTTTGGGTGAGTTTCCTTACTCCGAAGGTCATCAAATCTTCAAAAGAGAGCACTGTTCTGTTCGTACGTCTCACTTTGAATGTCAAAGTGGCCCCTAACCCCCCCCCCTCTCTCTCTCCTATCGCAATTTGTGCTAAGATAGTGCTTTGCATAGGTATTAGTGCAAATTGTGATAAACTGCCTATTACCATAAAACACACCCCTTTTCCTATCACATGCAATATTTAGTGCATTTTGATAAATCGGAAGCTTGCGAAGACCTCTGTGCTCTTTGTTGAAGATAGGCATTTAGCTTTTCTAAAATAGTATAAAAGTTAACTCTATTTGCTTTTGTGGATTTCTTAACCAGTTCCTCTTTAGCAGAGTTTAATTGAGTTTCCAACTGCAGAATGTTCTTATTTATTTGTTTATTCCTATTAATCAAGAAGGAAATAATTTCTCCCCTGATAACCACCCTACTAGTTTCCCAAAAGAGTTGGGGGTGTCACCATATATTGCTTATTGTGTAAATCAAATCCTTCCATCTTTCCTGGAGAAAGGACTGAAATTCTCTGTTTTAAAAAAAAACCAACTTGGGAATTTCCAAATTGTATCCCTATTTTCAGAAATGGAAAAATTTAGGTCAACCCAAATGGGAGTATGATCCGAAATGACTTGGGAGCCTATTTCCATCTGAGAAACAAAAGAAAAGCCTCCTTGAGCTACCAAGATATAGTCTACACATGAGAGAGAGACATGAGCTCTCGAAATATGAGTGTAATCTTTCACCTCTGGATGTAACATTCCCAGTTTTTGACACTAAAGACTACACCTCTATCTCTTTTATTCCTCTTAACCGGAATGAAAGGAATTTATCAAGAGAGGGATCCTGTGGACAATTACAATCCCCAGTTATAAGTAGCAACCCCTTTGTATGGAGAATCAGCAAGTTGAGTATATGAATAAAAAATTTGAGTGTAATCATTAGGGGCATAAAGGTTACAGATAGAGATCTCTCTCCCATTCAGTTTTTCAGTGATAAAAATAAATCTGCTCTCTGAGTCTTGAAAGGTCTTATCGACTGTGAAATTGGTGGTTTTATTGACAAGGATAGCAACTCCTGCTTTTTTACCTTTGGCAGCTGAGAAGTAGCATGAGCTTACCCATACCCTACTTAATTTTTTTACTTTCAATATCAGTAAGATGGGTTTTTTGAATACAAGCAGTGGAAGTCGTATTCCTTTTTAAATGCTGCAAGACTTTCTTCCTCTTGACAGGAGAGCCGAACTCGTTTACATTCCAAGATATTACTCTAATCACCTCACCTTATAAAAAAAAAAAAGAGCGTCTCTAAGTATACAGGATATTCAGCTCCACATTTTTGCTTTTCTGTTTTCCAAATCAAAAGAGAAAAGAGTAAATATAAACTCTTGCGTATGGACATCCCACTCTCCCTTTCTGCCCACTTCCTAATGGCAAAAATTAGACTCAACAGGCAGCAGCACCTCCACTGGCACTACCACTTGATTGATATTTCTTAAATCTCTTTAACAGTGAGCTAGTGCAAAGCTTAGGAAAATTCAGAACACAAATATTCAAATGCCTAGCATAGTTCTCCAAATTTTTTAATCTTCTTAGCCTGCACTGAATTCATTTGAACCAACCCAATGTGGATATTGATTACATGAGTTGTACGCTGCTCCAAGGCCAACGTTCTTTCTCGTCAAGAGGTCAGGGAAGACTCATGAAACTGCATCCACAAATAAACATTTGAAGTTAAAATTGCTAACAAGGAAACAGCCTGCTCCAAAGAAACCAGAGCAGAACAAACAGAGTCCATAGTCATGGTGGAGGCCTTGACAAGGAAGATCCATTGGAGAACCCAGCAAGTACTGCAAAATTAGGGCTAGTAAGGACCATATCAGTCTCAGCAACATCTCTCTGAAAAAAGGAAAAAGATAAATCTTCAGCTCCAAATTCAGCTGCATCCCCATCATCAGCGCTTGAACTCTCTGGGTATCCTGCCTCCAACAATGGAGCCTCTTGCTCCAAGCTGCCACCACCCTTCTCCCTTCCTTACTTGGGGATCACAAGTTAAAGGGAAAATGTCCTCAGACGCTACTTCCTCAGCTTTCCTTTATTTCTTAAGGAAGCATGAATGTTGAAAATGCAAAGAAAGAAAAGCAGGATCAGAGAGTCTAACATCATGTCTTCTCATTTTGCTATATTGGACCCTCAGCATGCATGCCTGTTCTTTAAAAAAGGAAAATCACGTTTTTAACCTATAACTATTTGTAATGTCTGACTTTTTCCTTTTTGCATGCCTGGTGAGAGAAATGGCATTAAATTCTTCTTGATTTCATTCTATAAGTTTAATAGTCAGACAAGTTGATAAACTTCCAGTAGCACCTCAGTTTTATAGTCTTAAATGCATACAATTTACTTTTGAAATGAGCTTTCACCATTCCATTAGAATTACTACTCTTTTCCCCTCCCCAACACTTTATGACAGTTTTGCTTCTGTTGTTGGTTTACTGAGTGCATGATGCAGTAAAATACATAAGCATTAGGGATTTAATTTACTACGGCTTTTTCCCCCCATTTTGTGTCTATGAGAGCAAAGCTAAGTAAATGAAGCCTTAAGTGTGCTATTTCAAGCCTTGCCTCCCACCAAAAAAAAAAAAGAAAATCAATCAGTGGCTCAGAGTATTGCTTAATCTTTTGGCTGTTAAATATAAATATATCAGAGCAATTTCAGATTATGTTTGAATTAGTTATGCAACTAAAGGGTTAAGCCTTTCAGAATTTTACAATTACATTTAAGAACTTGTATGAGTTATTATTGGAGAAAGATATTAAGGGAAAAAAGGAGCAATAACTATCTAATTGAAGACTAAAACTTCCTAAATGAAGACTAGTTCATCTGGGTCCAGTGGAGTTTCAAGCCACCATGCAGTAGTTTTCTGAAAACTCCTATTTTGGCAAATATATTAATGGGTAGCATCTGACTGCAAAGTAATACAGAGAATCTTAAAATGCTTTGGGCTCAAGTGCTGCACAATAACAACTTAGAGATCATCTTATAAATATTTTGGCCTCAAGTCACATTCTTCCCCCTCTAGTGTTTTGGCACTATCAAACGTGGATTCAATAATGGTCAGAGCTTTGTCTTGGTGTGCCTGGACATATCTATTTGATACTATGGACATTCCATCTGATTGGAGAGATTGAAAGATTGTAAGATTGTGGAGTTGTTATTTTTTTGTTTTCTTCATTTTTGTCAGACAGAACCCAGAGAGTATGTTTGGTCTCTGAACACTCTAATTGGCAGGTTTTGACTACAGGTGTCCTACAGGGTTTAGCATTATCTTCCACCTTCTTCAGTGTGATTTAGCTCCCTTGTGCAGTTTGCTTGCAGTTGGCTATCCAGTTTTTTATTCTTGTTTCTTCTAGCTGGAACAAAATGTTTGAATGGGTTCTATTTGTTTATCTGCAGTTCGTCAGTGGCTGACCTTCAACATGCTTTCCCTCAATTTGCAGAAGAGTGAGGTTTTAGTTCCTCAGAGATCTGTTAAACTAGAGCCCTTCTTCATTTGGTTTACAGAATTTAACTTTTCCAGCTTCATCCCAGTTCAGAAGTCTAGGTGTCATCCTTGATCCCATCTAAAGATGATATCACAGATTAAGGATATTAATCTGTGATATTAATCTGTGATATCACAGATTAAGGGAGGAGGAATAGCCTAGTGGTTAGAGTAGTGGACTATGAACCAGGAGACCAGGGTTCAAGTCCTGCTGTCACTCCTTGTGACCTTGGGTAAGTCACTTTACCCTCCATTGCCTCAGGTACAAAAACTTAGATTATAAGCCCTCTGGGGATAGAGAAATACCTACAGTACCTGAATGTAAACCAGTTTGATATCTCAATTGAGATCAAATGTCAGTATATAAAAATAATAAATATTATTAAGTCCAGTTACTTCAAGTTATATCTATTGAAACCACTTAGTTGCGATGGAGAAGGTTCAGAGAAGGGCAACCAAAATAATAAAGGGGATGGAACATGCTCCCCTATGAGGAAAGGCTGAAGAGGTTAGGGCTGTTTAGCTTGGAGAAGAGATGGCTGAGGGGGGGATATGATAGAGGTCTTGAACGAGTAGATGTGACTCGTTATTTGCACTTTCAAATAATAGGACCAGGGGGCATTCCATGAAGTTAGCAAGTAACACATTTAAGACTAATCAGAGAAAATTCTTTTTCACTCAACGCACAATAAAGCTCTGGAATTTGTTGCCAGAGGAGGTGGTTAGTGCAGTTAGGGGTAGATTTTAAGAGGCGCGCGAACAGCCTACTTTTGCTTGCGCATCAGACTCAAGCAAAAGTACGCTGGATTTTAGTAGATACGCGCGGAGCCGCGCGTATCCACTAAAATCCTGGATCGGCGCGCGCAAGGCTATCGATTTTGTATAGCCTGCGCGCGCCGAGCCGCGCTGCCTCCCCCCGTTCCCTCCAAGGCCGCTCCGAAATCGGAGCGGCCTCGGAGGGAACTTTCCTTTGCCCTCCCCCCACCCTACCCTCCCTTCCCCTACCTAACCCACCCACCCGGCCCTGTCTACACCCCCCCCTTACCGTTGTCGGGGGATTTACGCCTCCCGGAGGGAGACGTAAATCCCCGCGCGCCAGCGGGCCTGCTGCGCGCCGGGCCGCGACCTGGGGGCGGGTACGGAGGGCGCGGCCACGCCCCCGGGCCATAGCCACGCCCCGTACCCGCCCCCAAAACGCGGCCGACACGCCCCCGCAACGCCGCGCGCTCCGGCCCCGCCCCCCGACACGCCCCCGACACGCCCCCCTCCGAGAACCCCGGGACGTACGCGAGTCCCGGGGCTCTGCGCGCGCCGGGAGGCCTATGTAAAATAGGCTTCCCGGCGCGCAGGGCCCTGCTCGCGTAAATCCGCCCGGTTTTGGGCGGATTTACGCGAGCAGGGCTCTGAAAATCCGCCCCTTAGTGTAGCTGGGTTCAAAAAAAGGTTTGGATAAGTTCTTGGAGAAGTCCATTAATAGCTATTAATTATACTTAGGGAATAGCCACTGCTATTAATTGCATCAGTAGCATGGGTTCTTCTTAGTGTTTGAGTAATTGCCAGGTTCTTGTGGCCTGGTTTTGGCCTCTGTTGGAAACAGGATGCTGGGCTTGATGGACCCTTGGTCTGACCCAGCATAGCAATTTCTTATGTTCTTATGTTCTTATTCCCTTTTAGGGTCTTTCGAATTTCATCCAGTAGTTCAGGTTCTCAATTTGGCCAACTCTGGAATACCGTAATGTGTTATTGCTTGGATTACCTAAAGATACATTCATTTCCGGTCTGAGTCAAAAGGAACATATTTCACCTGCACTGTGTAAATTGCACTGGCTCCCAGCAATATAAAGTTCTTTTTCGAATTCATAAACAGTTTATGAATTAGAAAAATTATCAAACTAGATTCTCTACCATGGATGAAACAGCAGTTCCACATCTACATTCCAACCCGTTCATTGCGTTCAGTCAAGCGAGGTCTTTTGGAGTGCTTTCTTTTAAGCAAGTGAAGCTTGTTGACCTGAGAGATATATTCTTCTTTGTTGCCAGACCTTCACTATGGAACTCACTACTGCTGTTGTGGATGACCAAATGTACTTTCATGTTTAAAAAAAATTTTGAAGAACCATCTCTTTTGCAGAGCTTTGAAATATGAACTATTTTAGACTCAATGCTTGGTTTTTGGTACTTTTGAATACGCTTCCTTTTCTTTGAGACTTTTAAAATATGATTTGTTTTAGACTCACTGTTTGTTTTTTATTCTTCAACTGATTATTTGATTTTGTTTTAAAGTCTTTTGTTGTTTTTATATTATGTATGTTTTAGCTATGAGCTGCCTAGAGCTCTAAATAGACGTCATATAAATACCTAAGAGGTAGATTTTGTAAGGTGCGCGTGCGCATCCATGTTCGTGCACTTCCCGGCGCACAGACATGAATGCATCGATTTTATAACATGCGGGTGGGAGGGAACTTCCCTACCCCCACCCTAACCTCCCTTCCCCTTCCCCTCTCCTTCCCAATCCCTAAATCCTTCAGAACCATTTTTTTTTGGTTGCAATACTTACTTCAGGGCCCAACCTGTAATACTTACTCCAGGGCCCAACCTGAAGTAAGCTGTGTGCGCCGGCAGCCGACTGCTGGTTCACAAGGGTCCGGGACAGCGATGAATGGTGCTGTCCTGACCCACCCTTCGCCGCCCCCCAGCTTGCCCCTCCCCGCCCCCAGGACCGCCCCTTGGAAGAGGCCTGGCTCTTGTGCGTGTAACAGGTTATGTGTGCGGCTGGGCCTCTTCTAAAATGCGCGCAACCCCCATTTTCCCCGTGCGCAGGGGATTAAGAATCAGGCCTTATATGAATAAATAAATAAATAATGTCTGAATCAGGAGGGTTTGCCAAATATCTACTGTCATAAATAGGTTTATGTGGGAGGTATTCAGGATTGACAAAAAATATATTTGGAATAGCTAGACTAAAGAAATTTAGGGCATGCATGAGAGAGAACCACTACAGACACTCTTAATACCCTACTCTCCAGCCCACATATTCTCACAATTATGTGGCATTTTATTAGTTTTTTAGTTAGTATTCTTCACCCTGAATATGTTTTTACTCCTGCTCTGTGCAGGAGTAACTTTTTGTGTAATCCTTTTTTGCCCCATATTTCCCATTAATTAAAAGAGAGTAAAAATACCAACTTTTTATTTTCTTTCCCTCCCGAGGAAAATCATAGGAGGCATGTCATGTCCCTTTGTTTCCTTCATCACTATCACATTCCATTCATATTGAAAATGAAAAAAAAAAGTAATTGGACATAGATTTTCAGTGGGTGCGTTTTGGAGATTTTTCACTGCTTTTTAAAGAGACAGTACCGCATTTGTGGGAACATGTATTCCCATGGTGGGTGAGCCAACAGAGCTAGCCCCGATTCATTCTGTCACCATGATGCCTTCTCAGGCAAAGAGCAGCACTGCTTGATGCCTGTAAATTTTATAATGGGCAGCAGTACGGCTAGCATCTCAGTTCCACACTGAGTAAACAGATGTGCATTTTTTTTTTATTCATTAGAAACACCTGAAAATACATTGTGTTGTTTTCTCAAAATCATCAGCATCTTTTACAAAATGGGAAGGAAAAGGGACTGTGCTTTCCATTCCACACAATGTAGATAATATGATTATTCTTCTCAGCTACACCTCAGTGGTGCTAACAGTGCATCTGCTCTTTTTTTTAAATCTATTTTTATTTTATTTGGGACACACTGTACAAAAAATTAAACAAAGTATTAGATATTGTATAACCTCACAGAAACAAGTTTCGCAATAACACAACAACATAATCAGGACTCTTATTGGCTTTTGTCCCTGTGTAAAATAGATTTACTCTTAGTTATTTAATAAAGTATATAGCGTAATATTTTCCATTTCACATCCGCCTTTCAAGCTGTTTTCAAAATATCTGTGTCTACCATACTTAACATGAATTTAACTCATTAACTACTCCATGTGCACAGCCTCATTACCTCCTTGCATCTCTCTTATATAGCTTGGGTCCATACCATTAGTTCTGTGCTATTCCTTCCAATTAGAATGCCTGAGCAATAATGTATTATTCATTGCAGATGTTCTATCTTTCTTGACTCATGCTGTGAACGACAACATCTAAATCCCTTTATCTATATGTTGTAACAGAGAATATTTTCACTATTTACTGATAAACATCTAATAAATTTCCTACATATATTTAAACAATTTTTTTCCCCAGATATTTTTCACTTCTTCTTCCTTCTGATTTAATTTTGTCCAATTTAATTTTGTCCAATATCATCTAAATATCATCTCTACCATCTAAATAAGCTGCATATTAAAATCCTGGCATTTCTGCTGCACCCTCTTATATATATCTTGCTGGATCTGCCGAGCACCCCTAAGGCAGAATTTTGGACCAAGTTCCAGACAGTGGATTATATTCCAACTGAAACTAAAGATAGCCTGAAAAAAGAAAAAAAAAAACCCAACAACTGTGGCACTGATGAACAGAGAATGGATAAAGAAAGGTTTGTAAATTGTCTATATATAATTGTTACGCATGTCCAAAACATGAGAAGAGTACCTAATGAGTATGTACAGGGAAAACATGAGGAAATCTGGGACAGAGCCAATGGAAAACAACAGAAAGAGAAGAAGGCAAAAAAAAAAAAAAGAACATTATGTAGTAGTGCCACAAATGAGCTGGAGAACCCAGGGGGGGGGGGGGGGGGGGGAGAGAGAGAGAGAGAGCGACCCTTCCTATAATGCCTATGCCCTAGACAAGTATTTGTATCCCTATGGGAGGGCCACCTAGTAACTCGAGGTGGGGATTAGGTATGAGCGTCGGGGGCCACTTTTGCATTCCACATGAGACGTACGGAAAGAACAGTGGTCTCTAGTGAAGATTTGCTGGCCGTCGGAGTGAGGAAACTCACTCCAAGAGGAGATTTGGGCAACGTTCTCTCCACCTAGCTTGATGGACACTCTACCTGGGCAACAACAAGCTAGGTGGAGAGAATGTAGCCCAAATCTCCTCTTGGAGTGAGTTTCCTCACTCCGACGGCCAGCAAATCTTCACTAGAGACCACTGTTCTTTCCGTACGTCTCATGTGGAATGCGAAAGTGGCCCCCAACCCCCGACGCTCATACCTAATCCCCACCTCGAGTTACTAGGTGGCCCTCCCATAGACTCCGTAACGCAAATCAAAGGGTTGTAGTTAGCAGCCGCGCTAACACTGCGGCTGTTTCGCCGCACACGATAAACTGGTTCCCGCTTTACATATGCTCCGCCCCAACTCCTAATTAACAGGTGTAAAAATGTACAAAGTTGATAATTTATTATGTTATTTATTTAACGCTTTTATATACCGACATTAGTGGGAAAACATCATACTGGTTTACATCCGAACTAAAAGGTGGAAAGTACATAAAACAGGTACTAGGGAGGGGCAAAGAACCGAGAGAGGCTGAGAGTGGGATAAACGTCCTACTGAATATCCTAAATTAAAGTTATCCAGCTAACTGTAGCCAGATAACTTTAAACCTAGCCAGCCTGATGTTGAATATCACCAGTTATAAAGTTATCAGACTATAATTAGCTGGATAACTTTAGTATTAACCAGCTACATTAAAAATAAAAATATAGCCAGAAAAAAGAAGATTGTAGGCATACTAGCCCTAAAGTCCCCCACTTGAGGTCCAACGTTCGACTGTGCTTAGCCAATCCTGTAGACTCTCCCCCCTTTCCCACAAAAACATTCCTTTTGATTTGAAATTCCACATGCTGTTGCGTTGGAGGCGGACCCTTGGGCTGAGGTGGGGTTGACGCAACCCGTAGGTAAGGACGTACGGGTCCCCACCGTCAGCAGGTGGAGTGGGCTGAAGCTAGAGGCCGCTGGAGCTTCACTTATACCAGCCCTCGTTCCCCTCGGGTTGAGCCTTTGGGTGCCGGGGCCAGCAGGGGCCAGCAGGACTTAGGTGGGCCTTGAGGTTAGTTAGTACAAGAAGCGGTTCAGCCCAGAGACAGCAGCCGGTAGATGGCATAGTCCTACCCTGGACTGGAATTGGTACAGGAACTCAGGCGCCAGAGGAACAACAAGTAACTGGAGATGCTCAAGCAAAGGAAGGGCTAAGCCTTGTAAGTCCACATCCAGAGGATAGGCGAGAGGAGGCGTCACTGACAGGCTAGGATCAGAGCTGGCGGCGAGTGGAAGTCGTGGCAAGCAACGTAGAACTCTGGACACAGATAGGTTTGTAGCATAGTCGATCAAGGCAATGGTCAGGGCACGGAGAAGGCAGGCGTAGTCAATCAAAGCAATGGTCAGGGCACAGAGAAGGCAGGCGTAGTCAATCAAGGCAATGGTCAGGGCACGGAGAAGGCAGGCGTAGTCAAGCATAGCTGAGGTCCGGGGTTGGAGATAAGCTGAAGAGTAGTCAAACAAAGCAGAGTAGAAATCCAAAGATTCAGTCCAACACCTAGATGAGATAGGAACAAGGAAGACAGGAACCAGGAACCATAGGAATCAGGAACACGAAGTAGAGAAGAATCCCTAACAGCAACGAGTACTAGGAGCACGAGGAGACCTGTTACAAAGGCTATGGAGCGAGGCCTGTGCTTTTATACGCTGAAGAGACTGACGTCAGCATCCGGGGCTGCGGGCAGGTTCCCGCCGCGGGCCCTTTAAAAGAACTAGCGATGCGTGCGCGTGCGCCTAGGGAGGAGCGTGGCGCCGATGGCGGCGTCTCTCCGCGGGCCACGCTGAGAGGCCCGACGAGCAAGGACATCTTGGTTGGCAACACTGGGGATCATGGCAGAGCTGGAGGCACCAGGGGCGACCCGAGGTTGGAGCTGGCGGCCCACTGCCACCAGCAAAGAGGAACCAGGAGCTGGAGTCCGCATGAGAAGGTGAGAGGGCCGCGCCGCAAATCTGCTGCGGGAGGCACGCGTAACACATGCCACCACCGGTCCCAGTCTCTCCTCTTCCCACCTTCTCCCTGCCACCATGTCCCATTGAACGTTACAAAAATCTATAAATTCCAGGAGCCCCCCACCTCCTCAATCCACCTCCCCCAAACCTATACCTTCCTACCCTTCCAGAACTTTATTTTCTTTAATTTTGCAGCTCAGATTGCGGTAGCAGCCTACTGCGTGGGCTTCTTGCATAGTGCTTATGGGGCAATGCTAGAAGCCTGCACTTCCAGCATAGCAGCTGAACAACATCAGAAGCCAGGGGCCTGGGTCGCTGTAGGCTGCTACCACAACCTGGGCTGCAAAATAAAGAAAAATAAGGTACTTGTAGGGTGGGGTGGGGGGGGGGGGGGTGAGATATAGGTTTGGGTAGGGAGGTGGGGGCCCATGGAATTTATACATTTTTGGATAAGAACATAAAAACATGCCATACTGGGTCAGACCAAGTGTCCATCAAGTCCAGCATCCTTTTCCAACAGTGGCCAATCCAGGCCATAAGAACCTGGCAAGTACCCAAAAACTAAGTCTATTCCAAGGTACTGTGGCTAATATTAGCAGTGGCTATTTTCTAAGTCAACTTAATTAGTAGCAGGTAATGGACTTCTCCTCCAAGAACGTATCCAATCCTTTTTTAAACACAGCTACACTAACTGCACTAACCGCATCCTCTGGCAACAAATTCCAGAGTTTAATTGTATGTTGAGTGAAAAAGAAATTTCTCCGATTAGTTTTAAATGTGCCACATACTAACTTCATGGCGTGCCCCCTAGTCTTTCTATTATCTGAAAGAGTAAATAACTGATTCACATCTACCCATTCTAGACCTTTCATGATTTTAAACACCTCTATCATATCCCCCCCTCAGCTGAAAAGAACTAACCTCTTTAGTCTTTCCTCATAGGGAAGCTGTTCCATCCCCTTTATCATTTTGGTTGCCCTTCTCTGTACCTTATCCATCGCAACTAAATCTTTTTTGAGATGCGGCGACTAGAATTGTACACAGTATTCAAGGTGCGGTCTCACCATGGAGCGATACAGAGGCATTATGACATTTTCCGTTTTATTCACCATTCCCTTTCTAATAATTCCCAACATTCTGTTTGCTTTTTTGACTGCCACAGCACACTGAACTCATTATTTCAATGTGTTATCCACTATGACGCCTAGATCTCTTTCTTGAGTGTTACCTCCTAATATGGAACCTGACATTGTGTAATTATAGCATGGGTTATTTTTCCCTATATGCATCACCTTCCACTTATCCACATTAAATTTCATCTGCCATTTGGATGCCCAATTTTCCAGTCTCAGAAGATCTTCCTGCAATTTATCACAATTTGCTTGTGATTTAACTACTCTGAACAATTTTGTATCATCTGCAAATTTGATTATCTCACTTTTCGTATTTCTTTCCAGATCATTTATAAATATATTGAAAAGTAAGGGTCCCAATTCAGATCCCTGAGGCACTCCACTGCCCACTCCCACTGAGAAAATTGTCCATTTAATCCTACTCTCTGTTTCCTGTCTTTTAGCCAGTTTGTAATCCACGAAAGGACATTGCTACCTATCCCATGACTTTTTACTTTTCCTAGAAGCCTCTCATGAGGAACTTTGTCAAACGCCTTCTGAAAATCCAAATATACTACATCTACCGGTTCACCTTTATCTACATGTTTATTAACTCCTTCAAAAAAGTGAAGCAGATTTGTGAGGCAAGACTTGCCTTGGGTAAAGCCATGCTGACTTTTTTCCATTAAACCATGTCTTTCTATATGTTCTGTGATTTTGATATTTAGAACACTTTCCACTATTTTTCTTGGCACTGAAGTCAGGCTCACCAGTCTGTAGTTTCCCGGATCGCCCCTGGAGCCCTTTTTAAATATTGGAGTTACATGGAAGCGGGAGTGGGCGAGGAGGAAAGGGGTGAGACAGGGACCAGTGGGTGGCAAGTGGGATTTCAAATCTGGTTCACAAGCTTATTTTAATGATAAAATTGAAAGACTGCTTAGAATAAACCTAGAGAGCTATTTGAAGTAGCGAACAAGCTGTCTGTTAGCCCTAAAATTGATATCGAGTGAACAATCAGAAGAGGTGTGTAATGAGCATGCAAGATATTTCTGGCAAAGATTAGTCAGTTATGTGAGAGTTTTCAAATGTTAATTAATTGGTAATGACCTCGAAGAAGATAGGTCAGTTGGTGTTGAGATTCTAAATGGTATTGTGGCACTTTTAGACTTAGCTGAATAACTTTTTTGTAATTTGCCTGGAATTGTGGATAGGCATAATATAAATAATTTAATTAAATAAATAGACGTATCCGGCTAACTCTAAATATTATAGTCCCTTTCTACATTTGCAGTTTCTTATATCCCCAGAATGCAGTTCTTGTATACAGCAGTGATAAGTGCTCAGTTTGTTAAACAGTAAAAAGCACACTGGAAGGTGACTTGGTTTCTAATATTACTTTTAATGAATTGATGTGCAATGATGAAAATGTTCTTTACAGCTTTATCTTTATTTACAGATGTTACAATCAAGGTTTTGGAATAAACTGCTGTGACGGTAATAAATAAGCAATATAGCTTTGATCTATCTAATGTATGGGTACTTGCTGGGTACTTTTGACTTGGATTGGCCACTGTTGGAAACAGGATACTGGACTTGATGGACCGTTGGTCTGACTCAGTATGGCATTTCTTATGTTCTTATGACCAAAATAATGTATAGTTTTCCTTTTCTTAAATCATGGGTTAGGGTTTCCTACCTCTCCATGTAGGTTTTTTCTTTCTGAACTCATGTTCTTCATGTTTCAGAATGATCCAGTTGTTGTTTCTCTTCTCCAAAAATCTCCGGTAGATGTACCTGGGCCCTTGGGGGGGGGGGGGGGGTCTATCCAAACTCCTTTCTCCCTTCTCTCCTTCTCTTCCTCTGGATGGCTGAAAGTCATCCCTCCTCTGGATTCAGAATATCCTCGTCTCTACTAAATGAAGCAACCTCTCCCTTTTTTTGTTGGTTTCAAATCAAAGTGCTGAGCCCCCTTGTTAATAGGAACCCAGAAAAAATATAATAAAAATCCTCTTACAGAAAATAAAGAAAATGCATGAGCACAAGAGAGTGGAAAAAACTCCTTGCTCACCTAAAGAATGTCCTTAAAACTGATTCATCAGAATAAAGGAAGGCTATCTAACTCCACTCCACATCTTGTCCCAGGTTTTCTTTTGAGAACCCCATATGCCTTATTCCCTTGTAGACAATCAAAATAGGGGACAGCCTTAACATGTTGCCCCTATGAAGAGTAACTAAAAAATGCACACAGTAAAATGGTGCTCAGTGTATTTATATTAGAGGAGCTCCACTAATAGTAATATTAGTGGAGCTCCTCTAAACGACATGGTGGCGCGACCTATGAATATTACTATGTTTCCTTCCCACACAAATAGAATATTCCGAATGATTCCTGTCTCAAATCTAATAGGATCTCTACACACATAATGTGCACTTAAATGAAACAAATTAATTCCCTCCCTCCCTGCTGATTAAACCCCCCTCCAACATGTCGGAAGATTGTACATCTTCCGACATGGTGGCGCGACCTATGAATATTACTATGTTTCCTTCCCACACAAATAGAATATTCCGAATGTTTCCTGGCTCAAATCTAATAGGATCTCTACACACAAAATGTGCACTTAAATGAAACAAATTAATTCCCTCCCTCCCTGCTGATTAAAACCCCCTCCCTGCTGATTAAACCCCCCTCCAACAAATTAATTCCCTCCCTCCCTGCTGATTAAACCCCCCTCCCTCCCTGCTGATTAAGCCCCCATCCCCTCAGGTCTGTATCAGATCTCCCCTGCACCTCCTCTCTTCCAGGGTATCTTTCAGCTTGTCCTCATAAGTCTTCCAATGGAGACCCCACACCATTTTGGTCTCCCTTCTCTGGACTGCCTCCATCCTGTCTCTATCCTTTTTGAAACCTCCTCTTCTTGCTTACCTGATCCAAAAGATCCAGGAGTGATCTCTAGCCACTCCTGCCTATCTAATGTTGAACTTCAAAATGGTGCTTGCTGACCCACACCAGCACTATTTTGAAGTAGGGCACCTGCAGGGTACAAGAACTCCTGTTCCCTTTAGATCAGTTAAGTGAAGGGTAGGAGGGGGATGAGATAACATAGTAACATCGTAATGAGGGCAGAAAAGGACCAAATGTTGCATCCAGTCTATCAAGCAAGCTTCTTATGGTAGTATCTGCCGCATTGTGTAGATTACTCCCATGTTTCTCTTTTACTGGGTGGTAAACCTTCTTGAATATTCAGACAGTGATGCTTGAAGTGCATTGCTTATGGACTTGGCCGATGAAACTGTCCTATGTTTTTTCCCTTATGTCTGTGAATCAGTACCCTATACTGTAAAAGTCAGGGCCCATGTTGGTTGCCTTCTGAATCCAATTCCTCTTCCCCCTCCCTGCCATCAAAGCAGTGAGTAATGTTGCAGTTACATCAAATAATTCCTTTTATTAATCTCCGCTGAGGTAAGACCAAAAAGTCGCACTCCCAAATAATAACAAAATCTCACCATATAATGTACCATCAACTTTATGAAAAACTTTTTGAAAAAAATTTTTTTGAAAACGATTGTGTATTTTTTTTAAAAACTTTTTTATGAGAGATGGGGTAAGTTTCATATATTTTGATGCATGCCTCCACGGCCTTGCTTCAATTTTTTATTATAATCATCAACTTACCTCCCTCCCCCTCTCTATTTTATTCAACAATTTTTTAAACAAACTTTTTTTTTATATTTAAGTAAAAAGATATCTGTATATCACTCAATAAACCCTCTAGACCATGTTTCAATGTCCAATTGTTAAATGTCCCCGTCAAAAATGTTTTAATTTTACTTGTGAAGTTCAAACTAATGTCTCTTTCGATCTTTCTCCAACCCTGTTAAATTGTTCTTTCTTCAACGAAAAAATTTCTTCTTTATCCGTTATTAAATTATTCAAACTCAATGAGTGCTTTTTACTCTGAGCATTTTATCTCTGCTTCTATTTGTTTGAACAAAAATACATCTCCATTCATTCAGGTGACATTGTTTATGTGTCAATTGCAATAAGCTTTCGCTACCGCCAAAGGCTATTAAAAATATATGCGGTTTCTATCTCCTTTGGACTTAACTTGACATGGTGGGGTTATAAATCTTCTTTCCAATTATTAACGCCAAACAAACACTTATCTCTCACGATCTCCCAACACGGCCATGTTTCGAAAAATACTCCTTTTCTTCGTCAGGGGAGTTCGCGTTTGTTCTTTACTCCTCTCTCTCAGATAATCATTCAGAGTTGGATTACCTGAGAGAGAGGAGTAAAGAACAAACGCGGACTCCCCTGACAAAGAAAAGGAGTATTTTTCGAAACATGGCCGTGTTGGGAGAACGTGAGAGATAAGTGTTTGTTTGGCGTTAATTGGAGAACATGAGAGATAAGTGTTTGTTTGGCGTTAATAATTGGAAAGAAGATTTATAACCCAACCATGTCAAGTTAAGTCCAAAGGAGATAGAAACCGCATATATTTTTAATAGCCTTTGGCGGTTGTGAAAGCTTATTGCAATTGACACACAAACAATGTCACCTGAATGAATGGAGATGTATTTTTGTTCAAACAAAAAAAGCAGAGATAAAATGCTCAGAGTAAAAAGCACTCATTGAGTTTGAATAATTTAATAACGGATAAAGAAGAAAATCTATTTCGTTGAAGAAAGAACAATTTAACAGGGTTGGAGAAAGATCGAAAGAGACATTAGTTTGAACTTCACAAGTAAAATTAAAACATTTTTGATGGGGACATTTAACAATTGGACATTGAAACATGGTCTAGAGGGTTTATTGAATGATATACAGATATCTTTTTACTTAAATATCAAAAAAAAGTTTGTTTAAAAAATTGTTGAATAAAATAGAGAAGGGGAGGGAGATAAGTTGATGATTATAATAAAAAATTGAAGCAAGGCCGTGGAGTCATGCATCAAAATATATGAAACTTACCCCATCTCTCATAAAAAATTTTAAAAAAAAATACACACTCGTTTTCAAAAACATTTTTTCAAAATTTTTTTTCATAAAGTTGATGGTACATTATATGGTGAGATTTTGTTATTATTTGGCAGTTACATCAAAGACATCAAGGCTTATTAGTTAAGGGTAGTAATCCCATGTCTTCTGTAAAGGGTAGTAACTGCTGCTCCATGTAGGATACACCCATGCTTATCCATTCCCCAGACTGTAAAAGTTATGGCCCTCATAGGTTGTTGTCTGAATCTAATTTCCCTTTTTTCTCATTGAACCGGTGTTTTGTCAGAGGTAGACCCTTGGGACGAGGTGGGGTTGACGCAACCCATAGGCAAGGACATACATGTTCCCGCCATCGGCAGGTGGAGTGGGCTGATAGGCAGAGGCCGCTGGAGCTTCACCTCTACCAGCCCTTGTTTCTCGCAGGTTGAACCTTTGGGTGCCGGGGCCGGCAGGACTTAGGTGGGCCTCTGTGTAGAGTTGCAGGAAAGTTGGTTCAGCCAAGAGACAGCAGGTGAGAGATGGTGCAGTCCTACTCTGGACTGGATAATGCCCTGGAAACTTGGGCGCCAATGGAACAAAGGCAGACAGAGGGCGCTTGAGGCAAAGGTAGGCCGAAGCCTGATGAATCCATGTCCTGGGAGTAGGCAGAAGAGGCGTCCAATGGTAGGCTTGAGTCAGGGCTGGCGGCGATCCAGAGGCAGTGGTAAGCAAGGCTGAGGTCTGATCACGGAGATAGTCAAAAGCGTAGTCAGACGAAGAAAGGTCAGGATCTGGAGATAGGCAATACGGAGTCAGATAAGCAGAGGTCTGGGGCTGGAGATAGGCTGTAGCGTAGTCAGGTGAAGCAGAGTCAATGTCTGTGTAGTCAATCTGAAGCATAAGCAGGGCAGGAATGAGGAAACAGGAACCAGGAACAATGAGGATCAGGAACGCAGGGAAGAGACGAATCTCTTAGTAGCAACGAGTACTCGACCAGTGAGGAGACCTGTTGCAAAGGCAACACTAAGGAGCGGAGCCTGATCTTAAATACTCTGAATAGGTTGATGTCATCATCCGGGGCCATGGCTAGGTTCCCGCCGTGGTCCCTACTTAAGGATCAGCGATGCGCGTGTGCCTAGGGAGGGGCCCGGCGCGGGTAGTGGCGTCTCTCTGCGGGCCACGCGGAGAGGCCCAATGAGCAGTAGCAACAGGACGGGAACGCTGGGAACTGTGGCAGAGCCGGAGGTGCCGGGGGAGGCCCAAGAACAGAGCTGGAGGCCCACCACCGCCAGCGAGGAGGAACCAGAGGCTGGAGTCCTTGTGGAAAGGTGAAGGGGCCATGCCGTAGGTCTGCCGCGGACGGCACGCGTAACAACTGGAGAGCAATGTTGCAGTTGCATCAAAGCATCGAGGTTTATTGGTTAAGGGTAGTAACAGCCGTACCAGCAAGTTATCCCCATGCACCCTTGTCCTCATTTCCATCCTCTAGCTTTTAGGAATCCACAGTATTTGTCCCATACGCCTTTGAATTCTTTGACTTTTTTTGTCAACACCACCTCCTCCAGAAGGGCATTCTAGGCATTCACTAACCTCTCCATGAAGAAATATTTCCTGATGTTGGTTCTGAGTCATCCCCCTGGAGTTTCATTTCATGACCATTAGTTATACTGATTTCTTTCCAATGGAAAAGGTCTGAGGTTTGTGCATACAAAAATTTTCAGATATATGAAGGTCTGTATCATATCTCCCCTGCACCTCCTCTTTGCTAGGGTAAACATATTTAGATCCTTCAGCCTCTCCTCATAAGTCTTCTGATGGAGACAGTACATTATTTTGGTTGCCCTTCTCTGGACCGCCTCCATCCTGTCTCTATCCTTTTTGAGATATAGGCTCCAGAACTGAACACAGTACTCCAAGTGAGGCCTCACCAAGGACTCTCTACAAAGGCATTATCACCTTATTTTTTTATTTTTACTGGTTATTCCTCTCTCTATGCAGCTCAGCATTCTTCTGGCTTTAGCTATTGTCTTTTCACATTGCATCTCCACCTTCAGATTGCCAGACAAGGTCCCTCTCCCAGTCCGTGCATATTCGTCTTTCAACCCCCATCACATACAGCTCTTTTGGATTACTGCACCCAAATGCCTGACTCTGCAATTCTTGTCATTAAATCCCAGCTGCCAAATCTTCAACCACTCTTCAAGCTTTTTTAAATTACTTTTCATTCTCTCTACTTCATGTGTGTCCATTGTGTTACAGATCTTAGTATCAATTGCAAATAGAGACACTTTACCTTTTGTCCTTTCCACAGTGTTGCTCACAAAGATATTGAATGGAACTGGCCCCAATACCGATCCCTGTGGCACTCCACTTAACATGGTTCTCTCTTCAGAGTAGGTTCCATTTACCATTACACATTGTCTCTTATCAGTCAACCAGTTTGTAATCCACGTCACCACCCTGGCTCTCACTCCCAAGCTTCTCATTTTATTCACAAGTCTCCTGTGTGGGACTGTTATCAAAAGGTTTGCTGAAAACCAAGTAGATCATATTGAATGCTCTTCCTTGATCCAGTTCTTTAGTCAGCCAATCAGAAAAAACTGATTTATCTGACAGGACTTTCTTCTGGTGAATTAATGCTGCCTCGGGTCCAGCAACCTTCCCATTTGTAGATAGTTCACCGTCCTGTCCGTCAACAGCAACTCCATTAATTTTCCCAAGGTTGAGGAAATTGGGTGTCTCAAAGTCACAGGTCTTGTTCTCCAGAGCTCACTGTTAACCATTTATGACTGGGTTTCTGAATCCTATGTGGGAGTTGAGAGAGAGATTCTGGATGCTGGAAAGAAGGGCAGGTTATTTGAAACTTGGAAAATTTCTCTATCAGCTGAATTAGCTCTTTATTCACAGCAATCTGAGGGAGAGGAGGGAGGGGCTTTTGTAAAAGTTTGTGGGGACAACAAAAATGCGGGTGCAGGTAAGGGAATTTGTTTGTTTCATTTTAATGCGTGCTGTTTGAACAAATACAATTTCATTTGTTGTTGTGTTGTTTTATTTTGAAAAAGACAGAAAAATTACTTCACAATCTTAATATATATATGTAATATAGGGTAATGTGCATTTGTTCATTATTATTGTATATGTAATTAATTTTTATAATCCTCCATGAACTACTATTTCTGATATGTGCTGACAATAAATTTTAATAAATACTAAATACTAAACATTTTTCACATAGACAGAAAATGGAAGAAATCTCATTAGCAGTTTTGGCCCATAGTCAGTTCACTGGAAAGAAGACTTGACATACATCAAGCTAAATCTTTTTTTTTTCTTTTAATTACTCTCACCTGGGTTAAATTTATTGTCATTTGATTGTTATTTTACTGCATGATTCACAGCAGTAGTTCAAAATATTGTTTTGCTTGGAACCTATTTAAAAGTAATGACAAAATTGCAGGATCCCCACTACAAAATCTAATCAATCCAAATTCACTTCTAATGCTTTTAGAAGTTTTTCCCCATTGCCTCCCTACAGGTTTCTGTTGTAAATGTAAAACTTCAGTGCTTCATAATTTTAGATGCTGCTTCTGTAGGATCGATGATTTCCATTAAGTTTAAATAAATCAAGACACTGGCTGCACTGCAAAGTTAACCAGATAAACTTTTTTGGCTAACTTTGAAGTTATATTCAGTGGTTGTTGCAGTTGGGTGCTGCAGGCAGGATAGTGGACCCTTGGGCCCGTCTACCCAGGGTGACAGGGTAGGCCGGGAGGCGGAGCCACAGGCTGGCGGTGTTCACCCGGGAACCAGGAGCCCCCCAGGAGGAGCCCGTAGAGTCCTGGAACCTTGGGACTTGGGATATCAGCTCAGAGTCAAATAGCAGATAAAGCCTGGGCAGGGAGTGTAGTAAGAAAAGTCCAAAGAGTGAAAGATAGTCTGTAGGCCGGCAGTGCAGGTCGAGGGCCAGCTGATGACAGGACAGCGGGCAGCAGCGTTACCTGCAGTAAGCCGGACCGTGAGGCGGGGTTTGTAGAATACTGGACCAGGAACAGGCTGAAGGCTGAGGTAGAGTCGATAGCAGACTGTGGACTGGAACAGGCTGTAGACAGGAAAGGAGTCTGTAGCTGGCTGTGAACTGGAGCCGGCTGTAGACTGGAACGGAGTCTGTAGCTGGCTGTGAACTGGAGCAGGCTGTAGACTGGAAAGGAGTCTGTAGCTGGCTGTGAATTGGAGCAGGCTGTAGACTGGAACGGAGTCTGTAGCTGGCTGGGAACTGGAGCAGGCTGTAGACTGGAAAGGAGTCTGTAGCTGGCTGTGAATTGGAGCAGGCTGTAGACTGGAAAGGAGTCTGTAGCTGGCTGTGAATTGGAGCAGGCTGTAGCTGGAATGGAGCCTGTAGCTGGCTGTTGAGCTGGAGCAGGCTGTAGACTGGAACGGAGTCTGTAGCTGGCTGGGAACTGAAGCAGGCTGTAGCGGAACCGGGAATGGACCAAGGTCAGAGGCAGGCGGCAGGCTGAAGTGAAGTCAAAGGCAATCCAAAGGTCAAGTCAGGAACGAGGAACAGACGAAGCGCAACTCAGAACTACTAGGCAGTAGTGAACCTCGTTGCAAGGCAAAGAGAAGGCGTCCGGACGCCGGTTATATCAGGCTTAGGGCGTGGCATCATTAGCACAGGCGGGGCCAGACTTCCGGGAGCTGTGCGCAGATAGTGTGCGTCCTCACGCGCGCACGAGGCAGCGGGGAGACGGGCAAGCAATGGCGGCCGCCACGTGGAACCGGCAGAGCCGCAGGAGTCCCGGGCATGCGGAACGCGGCGTTTCCAGCAGCGGAGGTGAGCCCTGTTCAGAGCTAAGGAAGGGGAAGCGGTGGAGACCGCAACAGTACCCCTCCCTTTACGGCCCCTCTTGAGAGGACCTAGTTTTCCTGGATGGTCTTGATGGAACTGTTGCAAAAGGCTCTTGTCAAGGATATTGCGGCTGGGTTCCCAGGTGTTATCTTCGTCACCGCAGCCCTCCCACGCCAGTAGGTATTCCCATCTACGGTTGTGGAAGCGGACATCAAGAACCTCTCGCACTTGATACGTGGGGTCATCGTCGATGGCAGTAGCCGTAGGATCCGGAGGCGTATGTTGATAGCGAGAGAGGACCATAGGCTTAAGCAGGGACACATGAAAGACATTGTGGATTCGGAGAGAAGAAGGTAGTCTCAGCCGATATGACACTAGACCCACTCGTTCAGCAACCCGAAATGGCCCACAGAACTTGGGTGCGAATCTCCGTGAAGGGAGCCGGAGGTGGATGTTCTTGGTGCTGAGCCAGACTCGATCCCCGGGCTGGTAGGTGGGAGCTGGTCGTCGGTGGCGGTCGGCCGCTCGCTTGGCGGACACGGCCGAGTGGTGTAGCTGTTTCTGAGTCGTGTGCCACAATGTCTGTAGTTGTCGAGCCGTTATCTGAATGGCCGGTGAGGCGCTGGGGGCCTCCATCGGCAGTGGAGGTCTCAGCGGTTTCCCGTAAACCAGTTGGAATGGGGATTTGCCGGTAGCAGCGTGAACTTGATTGTTGTAAGCGAACTCGGCCCACGGCAATAGTTCTGACCAATTGTCCTGTCTCTCGTTGATGAAGGCCCGAACATAAGCCTTCAGTGTCCGGTTCATTCTCTCAGTCTGTCCGTTGCTCTGCGGGTGGAAGGCTGTGGAGAAACTGAGCTTTACCTTAAAGCATCTGCAGAGGGCTCTCCAATAGCGGGCAACGAACTGGGGACCCCTGTCTGAGACTATGTCTTGAGGAAGACCATGTAGCCTGAAGACAAGCTGGGTAAAGAGACGGGCCAGTTCAGGCGCTGAAGGAAGTTTCGGCAGAGGGACTAGGTACACCATCTTTGAGAAGCGGTCAACTGTGACCCAGATGACCGTATGCCCACAAGACGGGGGTAAGTCCACCACGAAGTCCATAGCTATGTGGGTCCATGGTTCGGTGGGGACCGGTAATGGCTGTAGAAGGCCACAAGGAGACCCAGGACTGGGCTTCTGGCGTGCGCAGGTGGGGCAGGAACTTACATAGGAAAAGACATCCCGCCGGATGTTGGGCCACCAATAGAACCGGTTGACAAGCTCTAAGGTCCTTTCGCGTCCGGTGTGTCCTCCGATGAGGGAGTCATGAGCCCAGCGTAAGGCAGTTAGCCGATCCCGGCGGGGAAGTACAGTCCTATCCTGGGAGAGGACTGTTAACGCAGACAGGCGGACTTTAGTCGGGTCCAGGATAAATTGAGGAGGTTCTTGATCCTCCTCGGCGCATGTAGTGCGAGAAAGAGCATCCGCTCGGAGGTTCTTGGCTGCTGGGCGATATTGTAGAACAAAGTCAAAACGACTGAAAAACAAAGCCCAGTGGGCTTGACGGGGGTTCAGTCGTTGAGCCTGTGACAGGAACTCCAGGTTCTTGTGATCTGTGTATACGGTAGTGGTATGCCGGGATCCCTCGAGCCATTGCCTCCACTCTTCGAAGGCGAGCTTTATCGCCAAGAGCTCCTTGTCCCCGATGGAGTAATTGCTCTCGGCTGGAGAAAACTTCCTGGAGAAGTAAGAGCAGGGAAGGAGTTGGCCAGAGTCGGAGTGTTGGCTGAGAACCGCCCCAACCGCGATACTGGAGGCGTCGACCTCCACGATGAATGGTCTGGAGGGATCCGGATGCCGGAGGCAAACATCAGAGAGAAATGCCTCTTTGAGGTCGGAGAAGGCTGCCACCGCAGCGTCAGGTCAGTTCTTGGCGTCAGCTCCCTTGCGGGTCAGGGCCGTGAGCGGAGCCACTCGGTGCGAGTAACGCAAGATAAAGTGTCTATAAAAATTAGCGAAGCCCAGAAACCGCTGGAGGGCCTTGAGTCCCGTGGGCTGGGGCCACTTGGTAATGGCCGCTACTTTCTCTGGGTCCATGCGGAAGCCGGTAGAGGAGATGATGTAGCCCAAGAAGGGCAGAGACTCCGCCTCGAATATACACTTCTCCAGCTTGGCATACAAGTGGTTGTCTCGGAGGACCTGAAGAACCTGCGTGACGTGATGGCGATGGGAGTCCACATCTTTAGAAAAGATGAGCACGTCGTCCAGGTAGACTATGACATGCGAATGGAGCATGTCCCGGAGAACCTCATTCATGAGGTGTTGAAAGACGGCGGGGGCATTGCAGAGCCCAAAGGGCATTACCAGGTACTCGTAATGCCCATCCCTGGTGTTGAACTCCGTCTTCTATTCGTCCCCTGGACGTATGCAGACGAGGTTATAGGCCCCTCTGAGATCCAGCTTCGTGAAGATACGGGCACCCTGGAGGCGATCCAGAAGCTCTGGGATGAGCGGGAGAGGATACCGATCCCGCTTGGTGATGGCGTTCAGGCCGCGGTAATCGATACACGGCCGGAGGGAGCCACCCTTCTTGGCCACAAAGAAGAATCCGGCGCCAGCCAGTGAGCGAGACGGGCGGATGAACCCCTTGGCTAGGTTCTCCGTGATATACTGGGACATCGCCTTTGTTTCAGGTAGTGACAAAGGATACACTCGGCCACGAGGAGGCGTGGTGCTCGGCAGAAGATCGTTGGGGCAATCGAACGGCCGGTGCTGGGGAAGGATCTCCGCCATCTCCTTGGAGAAGACATCTTGAAAGCCTTGGTACGGTTCAGGAAGGAGGTGCGAAGAGCAGAGGTGCAGAGGCCTAGGCGGACGTGGGAGGTGTAGACAGCGTTCAAAACAGGCAGGACCCCAACGGACCAGCTGGAAGTCATCCCATTGGATCACGGGAGAATGCTGACGTAACCAAGGAAGTCCTAACACTAGCGGGTGCACCGCTCGTTCTAGGACGAGCAGGGAGATCTCCTCTGAGTGGAACAGACCTGTTTGCAGAGTCACCGGGGCCGTGGAGCAAGTGATAACCCCCGGGAGCAAGGTCCCTCGGATCGAGGAGATCCGCAGAGGAGGAACCTTCTGTAGTGTAGGCAGGGCAAGCTGAGTCACCAGATCGGCCACAATAAAGTTCCCTTCAGCTCCTGAGTCAATGAAGGCACGAATCTGGATCTCCCCACCAGGGTATTTCAGGGTTACTGGTAGCGTGCAGAGAGGAGCTGATCCAGTAGCGCCTAGGTGTAGCTCCTCAGTGTAACCTAGGCACGAGCGTTTCCCGGACGCTCTGGGCATGAAGAAAGAAAATGTCCTTTGCCCCCACAATAGAGGCAGAGGCCTAGAGAGCGCCGTCTCCTCCTTTCTTCCGGGGTGAGTGGAAACCTGCCCAGTTGCGTAGGTTCCCCAGTAGGCATGGCAGAAGGAAGAACCTTGGGAGCCGGTGTTCTGGTGGAGGCAGACAGGTGTGGTGAGGCTCTGCGACTCGAGCGAGTCTCTCTATCCCGCTGCTGGAGACGGCGATCCACTCTACCAGCAATGTCCATTAGATCATTTAAATCCTCAGGAAGCTCCCGACCTGCCAGTTCATCTTTGATTCGGCCTGCCAAGCCCTTGAGGAAAATCCTCTTAAGGCAATCATCCTGCCAAGCGAGTTCCATGGCCAGGGTTCGGAAGTCTATAATATAGTCAGACACCGTGCGTGTCCCTTGTCGAAGGTGTAGGAGCTCCGAGGCTGCGGTGGATCGGCATGCTGGGTCATCAAAGGCCAGGCGGAAGTTAAGGAGGAAGTCTTGTAGGTTCTGTAGCAGAGGGTCGGAACGTTCCCACAAGGGTGAAGCCCAGTCAAGGGCCTTGCCATCCAGCAAGGAGAAGATAAAGGCTACCTTGGCTGCATCTGAGGGAAATTGGGATGGCAGCAAGGTGAAGCGCACTTGACATTGGTTCAGGAAACCACGACATGTCTTGCTGTCCCCGGCGTACCGGGTAGGCGTGGGCAGCTGAGTACTTGAAGTAGATGCAGGTGCAGGAGGCAAGTGCGGAGTGGAAACCTCAAGCTGAGAGACCAACTGTTCCACCGTAGCAGCGAGAGAGTCAATACAGTGTTGTTGTTGCTGGAGACGTTGAGCCATCCCCGGAATGGCCTGTAGGCTTGGAGTCTCCGCCGAGTCCATGGCCTTGCAACTGTTGCAGTTGGGTGCTGCAGGCAGGATAGTGGATCCTTGGGCCGGTCTACCAAGGGTGACAGGGTAGGCCGGGAGGTGGAGCCACAGGCTGGCGGTGTTCACCCGGGAACCAGGAGCACCCCAGGAGGAGCCCGTAGAGTCCTGGAACCTTGGGACTTGGGATATCAGCTCAGAGTCAAATAGCAGATAAAGCCTGGGCAGGGAGTGTAGTAAGAAAAGTCCAAAAAGTCCAAGAGTCTGTAGGCCGGCAGTGCAGGTCGAGGGCCAGCTGATGACAGGACAGCGGGCAGCAGCGGTACCTGTAGTAAGCCGGACCGTGAGGCGGGGTTTGTAGAATACTGGACCAGGAACAGGCTGAAGGCTGAGGTAGAGTCGATAGCAGACTGTGGACTGGAACAAGCTGTAGACAGGAAAGGAGTCTGTAGCTGGCTGTGAACTGGAGCCGGCTGTAGACTGGAACGGAGTCTGTAGCTGGCTGGGAACTGGAGCAGGCTGTAGACTGGAAAGGAGTCTGTAGCTGGCTGTGAATTGGAGCAGGCTGTAGACTGGAACGGAGTCTGTAGCTGGCTGGGAACTGAAGCAGGCTGTAGCGGAACCGGGAACGGACCAAGGTCAGAGGCAGGCGGCAGGCTGAAGCGAAGTCAAAGGCAATCCAAAGGTCAAGTCAGGAACGAGGAACAGACGAAGCGCAACTCAGAACTACTAGGCAGTAGTGAACCTCGTTGCAAGGCAAAGAGAAGGCGTCCGGACGCCGGTTATATCAGGTTTAGGGCGTGGCGTCATTAGCACAGGCGGGGCCAGACTTCCGGGAGCTGTGCACATATAGTGTGCGTCCTCACGCGCGCGAGGCATCGGGGAGACAGGCAAGCAATGGTGGCCGCCACGTGGAACCGGCAGAGCCGCAGGAGTCCCGGGCATGCGGAACGCGGCGTTTCCAGCAGCGGAGGTGAGCCCTGTTCAGAGCTAAGGAAGGGGAAGCGGTGGAGACCGCAACAGTGGTGTAGCCGCATCATTGAATATGGCCGGCTCTCTTAAAGATAGCTGGATAAGTTTATCAGGTTAACTTTAGAACTGCTCTACAGCACAACCTAAACTTACAGTTGATAACTTATCCCGTTAACATAAATCCTCCCAGAAACATCCCTGGAATGTACCTATGTTATCCGACTAAATATTAGCTGGCCAATGAGATATCCAGCTAAATTTTAGCTGGATAAGTGCCAGTAATATTCAAAAGTTGGCATTTAGCCGGTTAACTTACAAGTTATCTGGTTTATCGCCACTCAATATGGACCCCTAACTTTTAAAACTAGTCTTTGTTCTGAATTTTCCTACTGATCTGTATGTTGTGACATACTTGCAGATCTTCTACTAACCAGTTTTTGTGTCTGGACCAGAGGCAGGCAAAATTCTATGAAATAATCAACCTTCAAATGAAATCTTGCAGTGTTTTTCTTTTTCCAGTTTACTTAATGCAGTCCTTGTAGAAACTTGAAGTGGCTTCTCAAGCATAGTTATACCTTTTCAGAATATTGCTTCGTCATTGTTGAATAAACTGTTGGGTAAGCATCTCTGTTTCAAGAAAGTTGTTAGATTTGCTAACCAGACATACATACTCGGTGGCAGTGTCAGTGGCCCATATAAGGAGGAGGAGGTGATGTCAGCATCCTATGTAGGCCAAAAAGAGGGAAGTGACATCATCAGCTCAGGCCCTCAGGAGGAGGAGATGAGCTGTTACCTACTCTTGAAGTATCTAGAGACATAGTAAGACAGAAAGTGCTGGAAACAAGGAGGACTGAGAGAGAGAGAGAGAGAGAGAGAGACTGCTATGCTGGGGACAGATGGACGGGAGGGAAGGGGGTTGAGAGAGAGAGAGAAACTAATGGGGACAGGGGAGGGGATTGTGAGAGAGGGAGAGTGCTGGGGATGAGGAGTGTTGAGGTTGGATATTGATATACGCCCACACCACTGCAACTACTTGAGAAGGTGATGGGGGAGGGGTGGAGAGAAGGTGCTCCCTGAATACCTTTGACCTGGAACTTTTTTCTTTTTTTGAAAATCAGCCCTGCAAGTGCCAGAGAAATTAAGAAATACACTCTTGTGTTTGAAGGAAATTCAGATATACCTAGGGACGGGAACCTTTAAACAGGCGCACAGGCACACATGTGCGTGCATTCATCGGCCGGCACCCAGGGATGCTACCATTTTATAACATACGCGCATATGAATGTACATGCTATAAAATAGCCGAAACGCACACACAATTAAGTGGACGCATGCCTATGCTTGCAAACGCCGCTTCTACCATGTGTTTGTTTTTTTTTAAAACACACGCACGCTGATGTCAATTCCAGTTTTACCAGTTCATTCCCAGTTTACCCAGGTAAGGAATAAGACTTCCAAACCCCCCTAGTTTAATAGCCTCCGTTCCCCCCTGTTAGACCTAACCTTTAAAACCCCACTGATGTGTTCATTTTTTTTGTTTTATGACTTACACACATCCATAGCAGAAATAAAGTTTTGCGGCAGGAGACTCCCAGAGTGCGCCTGTGCACATAAGTATTTATGCGCAAATTTCAAAGTGAAATCCCGGAACGCCTGTGCCCTGCTCAGACCACGCCCTTGCCTTGCCCCTTTCTTAGAAGTTTTCATTGGTACGCGTAGCAGGAGATACATGCATACATGGGCAGCTTTTAAAATCTGCCCAGCATGCATCAGCCCAACTTGTGTGTGTATCTCCCGGTATTGGCACGCGCCGGGCTTTTAAAATTCACCTTTAAAGTGGGAATGTGCTTGCTTTCATTTGAAACAAAATGGGAAATATCAACAACATTGCCTATTTTGTTTCATTTTATTTTCAAAATGAAAAGAAACAAAAACAAAGAAAATGTAGCTTGTTCGTTTTCGGCCAAATTTTAAATCGTCCACGTGCACAAATATCGTCACGAACGTGGCCAGGCTCTGCACACGCTGCGCACATATTCAAAAGGGCCCGGCCACACGCGTGACGACACTCGCATAACTGCCAGGCCCTGAAAAGCGGGTGGGCGGGGAGGCGTGGTCTGGGTGGGGAGGGGCGGGGAGGGGCGGGGCAGGACAGAGCCCGACTGGTACAGCAGCCATTGGCTGCTGTCCTGGGGAAGCGTTTGCCGGCAGTTTGCTGGCGCGCGCAAACTACTTCTGCTCCAGAGGAGCAGTAAGAAGTGAAACAAAAAAATTGTAAGTTTTTGGGATGGGTTAAGAGAGAGGGGAAGAGGGAGGGGCTTTAGGTAGAGGGGTAGGGAAGTTTCCTCCCAGTCTGCTCCTTAATTGGAGCAGACTGCGAGGAAACTAGGGAAGGCCCGATTTCGTCGCTACGTGTAATGTACTAAAATTCCCCCCCCTTCCGCACACGCATGCTTTATAAAATCCGGCACACATGTGCGCGTGGCCCACGGATTTTATAACATGCTCGCACTGGTGCGCGCATGTTATAAAATTGGCACTTCCATGTGTGCACGCCGGGAAATGCGCACATGGATGTGTGTGCGCATGTTGTAAAATCTACCCCTTAGGTTTCAAATATCTGCCACACCACCACAACCAAAGCTCCTCACAGCACCCCTACCAAGATTTCCCCAGTCTACCACCCAACTACTTACCCCATCTGTGGTTTTAAGGGGCAGTCACTCCTGCCCCATTAGGTCTCCAATTCAAAATGGAGCTTCAGATTCTTCATAGAACAAAATGGCACTGGCCTCAGGGCCTGCCATTGTCATTTTGAAACAGAGACCCAGGTAGGCAGGAGCAACTGGGGATCGCTTCTGCCCTTAGACCAACGCACGAGGTAAGTGGTTGGGGGACAGTGTGGGAGGCTTTGTGGTAACAGTGGCGGTGGCAGAGGGGAAAGAGGTGGAATGGACCTGACAATTTTTTTTTGTTTTATTTTTGTTTTCATTTTTTTATTTCATTTTAAAAATATAAAGGAAAACTAACCAAACAACAAACAATATGAAAAAAACCCTAAAAAAAGAAAAAAGAAAATAAAACAGACTGAAAACATTTTCAGTGCATCCCTTGACTTTAGGGCTTTCTTTGAATCTGATTAGCAAAAGGCATGTAGGTTTCAGTATAGTAAGTTTAGCCTTAATTTTCCCCTTTTTTGAAGTTTAGGCTTTGATTGAATTCTACAAGGATGATTTATTTTAGCTATGTATTGGCTAATGTTGCTTTGTGAACCTTTCAAAGCACCCAGCTCTTGTTACTTTACTACTGAGTCCAAATTTTGCTTCATTATTTAAAGATACATGACAAAAAAGTTTGAAAAGAAGGTACATTCAGAGTGTTTCTACAGTTATACACTACATACCTGAATTTTATTCTGAATAGGTGGTGGCAGTGCAGCAATGCACTAATGGTCAGGAAAAACCATAAGACCATGCTTTTTTTTCTGCCGTTTGTGAAATGTGTTTAATATGAAATTAAATTGGCAACAGGCTGGATAATCTCTATATTGTTCAAATATGTAGCATACAGACATCCCCTGCAGGCATTCATATCTTGACATTTTCTATTTTGACAACATAACAGGTACCCAATGCCATTTCATTTCTGGAGCTGCAGTCTCCCAGTCTTGAACTTCACGTTATGAGGAATAGCTGATAAAGTGGCACTTTTTTTTTGTTTTGTTTTTGCCAGTATAGCATTAGCATTAGATGGATTTGTATGAAATCTACAATAATAATAACAATAAATTCTAAAGGTCTAAAGAAGTAATTTGAATTCCCTGAAACTAGTGCATCTTGACCGCTTCCAATAAGGACTTGGGAATCACAGGTCAACCCAAAGCATCTCATTTATATGATAATTACAAATAAGCAGTGGCTAGTTATTCATGATACAAGTCATTTAATCCTTTGGGACTTGTATGTTTACTAGACAGCAAGTATGTGATTATGTCATGCTAATTAGTTTCCAGGTGACAAAAAGAATGCACTGCAGATGAGCCCAAGTTTTATAACTCTGCCATGTATATCCTGGGTTCCTAGTTATACAGTTTATTTTAAGTCAACTTACAAATCCTCATTAAGGCAAACAATAAATGGACAATTATTAATGTGTTGTGTGCAGTTCCAGTAGGGAAATTAAAAGTCCATGATAATTCTGTAACCAAAAATATGTGCTTTATTTTTAGCATATTGACTGTCGCTTTTTTTTTTTTGTAAGCACAGATTTAAATTGTATGTTAACTTTCCTTGACCTCTCAGGAGGCAATGATTGCTATCAGATGCAGGCGGTAAGGGAAACCAAGAAACAGTCTAAACGGAAAGAAACAAATTTAATGTGGGCATGAGGAATTAGTTTATGAGTAGGCTTTAAGCGAAAAAATAAAATGAAACTGTGTGTATATGTATTTACACTATTATAGCATGCTAGTTGACAATGCCAAAGTCATAACAGTTGAAGTTTTGCTGCACCTTTGTTTTGGCTTTTTTGCCCTTTGCTTTCCAAAAATGACAAAACACATAACCTGCTAAAGAAAAAATAGATGAAAAGGAATAGTGGTAAGAATTGCTCCTTAGATATGGAGATAATATGCACACTTTTCTTAGGCCATATTAACCTCATTATGAGTGATGATTCACTTTGTCAATAAGAGCCCATTTGTCATGCAACAGATGAATTTCTCTGTGTTTACCCACGAAGAGGTGCATCAAAATGGCTAAAAATCTACTGCAGCAAAACTACATGAGTAGTTACAAAAAAAAAAAAATGTACAGTAATAAAAATTCTAAATTCAGCTGGTAACAGAAGAAGCAAATATTTTGTGATATGTTCCTCTTGACCCCCAGCTCATCACCCCCAGGGTTTGAAATAAATGGCCTCCTGCTTTCTCAGCTAAGAAAGTGCCAAGAACTGAGCATAACAAGAAAGGTAAGAGAATAGACCAGGAAAAATGGAAAGAAACTGCATACAGATACCACACACACAAACATGATGAAAAGGAATTTCCCAGAAGAGCTCTATCATTTAATCTAGGACAATAATGGCAAAAAAAAAAAAATCCAAACAACTAGTGTGTGTTCCTGCTGTTCTTCTGTTGTATACGTCCAGACATCCTTGTTAAAAATACAGAGAAAAAGGTCATACAGTCTGAAAAGGATAAAAAAATAAACCTCTACAACAAAACAATGGGCTTAAGACAGTTACCTTTTTATTATTATTATATTTTTTTTTACTAGTGTCTGGACTTCTTTGCACCTGCCTGTTTGGAAGCTCTCACTTGAATATATCAGCATTTTCTGTCACTGTGGCTCAGTCTGGGAAAGGAAACCTGTCACGATGGCACTATTGGGTGCAAAAGCCGGCAGCGATAACACTGCAGTGGTGCGATGGCTGCCGGCTTTCGCAGGCCCACCCCCCTACCCACCCCCGTTTTCGCTGGATTTACCATTCTGCAATAGAATGGTGAATCCAGGCCTAAGAGAGTTGTTTCTTCTTAATTTTTATCGTATATAGTAAAAAAGGTTTTTTTTTTATATATTGTCTGATTACTTCATAATTATGAGAGTCCTCAATGTGTTTGTAACTTTCCCCTTGAAGAAGCCATTATTGGTGAAACAAAGAGCTCTTTGTTGGGCTATGAGGACTCTAAATCATGCCATGAGCAGGATGATGGAGAATTTAGCTTATAGACATTACAATTCAGTCCTTGTTTAACATCTTATTTGCCTCTTGCATTTTCTAAGAATTTGAATTTGCAAGATTTGTTGTGATTATTTGGACTTGGATGCATTTTCATCTTACTCACATGATGTTATGTTCAGGCGATGTTATTTTAATATGAATGTTTTGTATACGGTATGTAGTTCAATGAAATATTTTCTGTATTTGCTCAATGCTTGGTATAAGTTACATTTTTTTAAGAGATTGTGTATACATTAGTGTTACACTCTTTGATAGTACTATGTATATATATACCGATAGCCGTTTGCACATCGTATCGGTTTACATACAACTGAAAAATTTATGGGCAGAGCCCCTTACAAAGAACAGTATAACAATGTGGAAACAAATATACAGGAGATATAATTGTAATAAATAGAACTATATAATAAAAATACAAGAGATATATATGGGTGTGCGAGTAGGGAGTATAGGAGTTACTAAGGGAACTATATTTAATAGAATATCTTAAGGAGTACACTTAAGCTGGAGGGGTCATGATATTATCCATACAATAACTTTAAAACTATAACACATTGTAGGTAGATGGTAGAAAACAGCAGTGGGGAGCGAAGTAATTTAGAGATTCAAATGGAGGGTAGGGGAGAACAAATATGGAGAAGAGGGGGGGGGTGGAAGATATATATATATATATATGCACTTTCATGTTACTTCCCTTCACCATGCGTTTATGTGTGTGAACAGCCCAAGAAGGATTACAGCTATATAGGGAGTAATTTGTGGGAGTGTGTAACCAATGGCTATTTAATCACTGCATGGTTAGATGCAAGCCTGGATTTATCAATAGGCACACTAGGCCTCTGCCTAGGGCAGCAGAAACCTGGGGGACAGCAGGCTGGGTGAAGATTTGCTGCCTTTCAGTTGTGCTGAATCTCACTCAGCATTGAACACAGCGCTCTCCTTCCTGATCCAGCGCCTCCCTTCCAGGCAAGAGGCAGGGAACAGGAGAACCTGCAGCAGACAGATGAAAGAGGAATCTTTTTGGGGAGACTAGGAGTGGCTGAATATAGATCATTGGAGGGTGGGAAAAGAGGTTGGGGATGAGTGTGTTTGTGTGTGTGTGTCAGATTAGGTGGGGTGTTAGAGAGGGGATTCAAGGAGGAACAGGACTGGAGCATGGTAGGAACATCTCCTTCCTCTCCTCCCCATCCACTGCAATTCATATCCTCCCTCCCTCCCTTGATCTTGGATTCTCTCCAGATCCTGGAATCTCCTTCTTTCCTTCCTACCTCTCCCTTCTCTCCAGATCCTGAATCTTACTCCTTTTCCTCAATCCAGGATCCTTCCTCTTACACATCACAGATTCCTAATCTTCACCATCTCCCATCTCCCATTTTCCCCATCCTGTGTCCTCTTTCCTTTTGATACTCCTAACCCTTTCTCCTCACCCCATTTGTGAACCCCCCTCCCTTCCCCTCCTGGTCTCCTCCCTGCACTGATATCTGAGATCACTTTTCTTCACCCAATAAAAATAATATACAATTATACTAATCATAGTGTTAAACTACTTTATTTTTATAATGTAATATAAAAGATGGAAATGTTTGCCAATTTGCTTATGAATTTTTAAATGTTTGCCTCAATAGATTCAACCCCTGAGCAGCCACAGGAAACTAGGGGACTGTGCCTTAGACCTTCTGCTCCCTGTTGTCCAGCCTCAGGGAAGGGGGAGGGAGATAGGGGGGCAATAGAACCAATGATGTCTAAGGGTGCCAAAGTGCTAAATCTGTCACTAAATAGATGAATATTGGGATTGGTCAGAGTTAAATCTGCTGTCAAATGATTGGTGGCCTTGAAGCCATTGTGTCTTTTCTGGTTTTACAGCTGATAAGCAGATGGGAGGTTCAGTGATGGCACATGTGAAGTTCTTTTCAGACAGATGCTGAAATAGAGGCATACGAGAAGCACCCCTGAGGCAGACTCTGAAACACGCACCATATTGGGTGCTTGAGAATGCTTAGTGAAAGGAAGTAACATGATTGTGCATATATATATTTTGTGGGAATCTGTGCCAGGTTTTCTCTCTTATTTACTAGTTTAAGGGTTCCTGTCTTTTATAATAACTCTTCAGACAGCTACCTTCAGCTTAAACAGGTTTATTGTACATTTATTCACTCTGTTTGCTTTCAGAGAGTGATAGTCCAGCTCTCACATGAACACAAACTTTAACAGCAAGCAAGCCGAAACAGTTCTAGTTACTGGTTTACTTTTAAGCAATAGCTTTTCCTATCATTTCTTGATGGTTCCCCAGTTAAGCTCTCCTGTTTGGAATCCTTGCTTCTCCTCAGCCAGGCTTGCTACTCTGGGCTTAGGGATTTAGTGAGCTTGGGTGGCTCTGGATTCTTCTGCTTTACACGTCCTGCTTTCTCCCAGCTTCTTTTAAGCTATAGATCTTCCCTGGTGAGTTGGCAGGTTCCTGTATCATGTTTGTATATATGTATTTATTTATTTAAAATATTTGTTACTGCCCTCCACCCAAAGTTCAGGGCAAGGTACATAATAAAATATGCACAATATCAGAGCATGTACATTATGGAAGACATTCCCATTACTAGGATATTAAACAAAATAAAAACATAGCATGCTCAGATAAGACCATGAGAGGCAAGTTGAGCTAGAATTAGGTAGGACCTATCTTGTTAAAGTTGTCTTCCTTTACCTTTCTGTCCTGGCGTACAATATATATCAGTTAAAAAATGTTGTTATAAAATGTTACAAAATGGCGGGATGGTGATTAGGAAACATGAAGGACTGCTGCACTTGACGTTTAGTCCTGATTTTTGAGTCCCATTCAGTAGCAATATTATCAATATAAATGATATTATAACTGTATTGAGTATAAGAAATAGACCAGTGAATCTTTATTTGATAATCTGATACTTTTCACTTGGTGTGGGATATTTGTGGATCATGTATTTCTCTCTGATATCAGATAGGTAGAGAAACAATCATCTCTTCATGCTCAGTCCTCTGTTAGTTTAGGGATAATAAGAATCCTGATGGTGTAATATCTTTCATGATAGAAAGACACGAGTACACAAAGACCTTTTGAGATATTTAGGTTATTCAGTAGTAAAATTTTATTATTTATAAAATGCCTTCCATGTACCCAACATTGTGTCATTGGTGACATGATGACCCAGGGCTTCCTTCATTCAAATTTGGGACTTGGAATAATTTTAGTTTGAAAGATATTTGTCGACTTTTGGCCTAGTAAAAATAATCATATCCAGTGTAAAAAAAAAACCCAAAAACAAAACTCAACTCAAAGGCCTTTTGCATCTAGGGAAAACCAAATAAATCTCCTTTATGCTGCCTTTTAAGATAAGATTCCCCCTACTCAACGATGCATAATATATTACCTTCATATATATGCGTGACCATTGCTATCTGTTTCCTGATATATGGAGCAGCTCTCATGTCTCCAACATTTAGAATTGGGTGGATGAAACTCACTGTACATGGCCCACCCTGTGATACGACGAAGAGGATGAAATGAAAGAAAAAAAAAACCTTGCCTGCAATCACTGCTCTACCTTATTTAAATATTCTCCAAACCACTTACACAAGCCTTTACTGCCGAGCATTCTGAGGAGAAAAAAAGAATGTAAGGATAAACAGAAATCTTTCATATTTATTTATTAAAGCAGTTATATTTTTATAAGGAGCTGACAAAAATTGTTATAAAGGAGCTGGGAGAGTGTCAAGTGCATGGTAAAGTCTGCTAAAAGAACAAACAAGATTTTCATGCATATTGCAAACTTTGCCTTACCCTCACTCCCTTAGGACGCGCACAGTACATCAAGGAGGACCATTCCGTTCTCAGATGACACATCTTTGAATTCCACAGCTCAGAGGCTTCAATTTCCAGTATATCCCTCCTAGCATTACATGAAGTCGCATCTATACACTGCACAGTAAAGAGTGAATTATTCAAAAGAAGGATACTTAGTTTTGGGAAATATTGAAAGAGTTGCCATCTGGATATGACACCAGCAGCCTTCCTCAGACTCTCATTTCATTCATCAAGTAACCTATCTCATGGAAGAACATTGGAACCTCCTTGCAGTCATGTATGTTACAGTCATATATTATGTTCCGGGGATAGTAATCAAGCATTATATCCCCAACAGAATGACACAACTGCACACATAAGATACACTAATGCTACTTGTGTCTCATCTCATTTTTTCACAAGATCCAGGAGGATATCATTGTATCCAGGGTAACTGTTACACATGTACTAGGGCAACAGTCATTATCCTGCTTATTGAAAGAAATCACAGATTAAATAGGGGTATGCATTCATTTTTAAATGAAATGAAAAACACGATGAAACACTTGCATTATTCATTTAAAAATAAAACAAACTGCCAAATTCTTTATTTTAATTCACTTTCTTTTGACAAAATCAACAAAAAAATGGAGTGGCAAAATAAGGGGAGAGCAAGGGTGGCAGCTAGGAGGTGGTGTTATCAAGAGGCCCCCACCCCACCCACACTGACAGAACTCTGTGCCAGCAGCCAAAAAGCTAAGAATCCCCAGGGTCAAAAAGAAGAAACTGCTGGTGGAGACCAAGATCATCCTTGGGAAGGTGGAAGGAATGTGGAGCATTGTTCCCTCTAAGCTTTTATCCCCTCGCTCAGGAAGATTGGTGGAGCCATGGTGGAGCTCATGTCAACACTGTGCAAAGAAAACAAGAGACCTCCAAACCTCCAGGTGCTCCTTTTCCTTCCTGCCTGCACGATCCCAGAAGAAAAATGTTGCCGGAACCATACGGGCAGGAAAGAAGAAGAGGATCGTCTGCCCACGTAGTAGAAGAAGAGCAGCGTCTGTGGCAGGGCCGCCACAGATCCCATCTCGCTTTGAAAAGGAGGCCCAGTAGCAGGGCCATTGCGGATCCCATCTTGCAGTGGCCCGAGAACATCAAGGCCGCTGCAGAGCCCATCCTGTGGTGACCCGCAAAGAGGAGGCCCAGAGCGTGAGACCCTGTAGAATGTGTGTGTATTTGTGAGAATGAGTTGAGGGATTGTATGTAGGAGTGAGCCTGTATGTTATGAGAGACAGACAGCATATGAGAGTCTCTGTATGTATGTGAGAGACAGCATGTTTGTGAGAGTGTGTGCATTTGTTTGAGAGAGCATCTGAAAGTGAAAGTGTGTATATGTGTGTGAGAGAGAGAGAGACAGCATGAGAAAGTGAATGCGGTGTGTGGGTAAGACAGCATGTGAAAGAGAGAGCCAGTGTATATGTATGAGAGAGAGACAACTTGTGAAAGTAGGAGCTGTGTGTGTGAGACAGCATATTAGAGAAAAAGAGACAGCATGTGAGAAAGCGAACCTGAGTGTATGTGTGTGTGTGTTTATGTGAGAGAGAGAGACAGCATGTGAGAATGAGAGCCTGAGTGTGTGTTTGAGAAAGGAAGGGAAGAAGACAGATGGAGAGAGAAGAAAAAGATAGAAAAAAGGAATTGGGAAAAGACGAAGAAAGGAAACCTGGGGGAAAAAAAGCCTGCGACCAACCAATTAGAAAAATAAGATCAGACAGCAAAGGTAAAAAAAATTGTTTGAATTTTTAGTGATTGGCATATGTTAAGTTTGGGAATGTGCATTACATATTTGGATTTTGTTCTTTCAGGCTTTCTATTTTATTTTGTCTGCTTGTTTCTGTTGCTAATTTGTAATCCATTATTCTGTATTAGGTAAGAGTCTGTCTGTGTTCTGCATGTGAGGTGCAGTATTTCTGCTGGCATATAGTTTTTCTGTAGAGCTTTTTAGCAGTACAGCTTGTTCTGTTAACCCCAGTAGATGGTATATTAGTGTTCTAGAGCATGCTATAATATTTGTATTGCTGCCATATCATAGAAAAGACTGCTCCTGTTTGAGTCCTGAGATAGTGCTGGTATGGTATGGTATGGTAGGCAAGGTTCTAGGTGTCTTTTTGTGTGTGTTTGTTTTTCAAGGATTTGTGTTCTCAAAGTGTTTGGCAGTGAAGGGTTTGCAGTTACTGAGATGAGTGTGAGTATGGAAGAAGAGGAGAACTGAGTGAGTGTGCATGTGCATGAGAATCTGGGGAGTGAATGAAATGAATGAGAGTGAGTGTGTGTGTGTGTTTGTGTGTGGCGAGGGTTGTGAGAATGAGCCTGTATGCATGAGAAAGAGTATGAGAGTGAATATGCAAGTGTGTGTGTGTATGTTGGGTTCCATATTAGGTGCTACAACCCAAGAAAGAGATCTAGATGTCATAGTGGATAACACATTGAAATCGTCGGTTCAGTGTGCTGCGGCAGTCAAAAAAGCAAACAGAATATTGGGAATTATTAGAAAGGGAATGGTGAATAAAACGGAAAATGTCATAATGCCTCTATATCGCTCCTTGGTGAGACCGCACCTTGAATACTGTGTACAATTCTGGTCGCCGCATCTCAAAAAGGATAAAATTGCGATGGAGAAGGTACAGAGAAGGGCTACCAAAATGATAAGGGGAATGGAACAACTCCCCTATGAGGAAAGACTAAAGAGGTTAGGACTTTTCAGCTTGGAGAAGAGACGACTGAGGGGGGATATGATAGAGGTATTTAAAATCATGAGAGGTCTAGAACGGGTAGAAGTGAATCGGTTATTTACTCTTTCAGATAGTAGAAAGACTAGGGGGCACTCCATGAAGTTAGCATGGGGCACATTTAAAACTAATCGGAGAAAGTTCTTTTTTACTCAACGCACAATTAAACTCTGGAATTTGTTGCCAGAGGATGTGGTTAGTGCAGTTAGTATAGCTGTGTTTAAAAAAGGATTGGATAAGTTCTTTGAGGAGAAGTCCATTACCTGCTATTAAGTTCACTTAGAGAATAGCCACTGCCATTAGCAATGGTAACATGGAATAGACTTAGTTTTTGGGTACTTGCCAGGTTCTTATGGCCTGGATTGGCCACTGTTGGAAACAGGATGCTGGGCTTGATGGACCCTTGGTCTGACCCAGTATGGCATTTTCTTATGTTCTTATGTGAGAAAGTTTGCGTGCATGCAGCTACCAATGTTTCCTCTAAGGACTGGGTTGCTGTGAATATATAATTGATAGGCTTTTTGCATCAAAGACAGTAGTGCTCACAGGTTAATGAAACAAAACATTTTTGTTCATGAGCAAAAGATTTTGCACACAGCAAAATAATCCTTAGAGGGAACATTGATGTGGAGAAGTGGGAAACGGGGTGATTACGCCGGAATCCATGCTTTAGCGGTCCCCCAGCAGACACCTCCTTGCGCTGCAGGAAAGACTCTAGTAGCCCCAAGCAGCATCTACTGCACATTGGTGGGAAGTGTCATCAGCGTGTATTTGCTGGCACAGAGGAAGGAATGGTGCCATTTATTTGTACCTTTCTGCATGGTGCAGAGGAATCAGTGGTGGATGGGAAGAGATAACTATCATTATCAACAAGATGCCTGGGAGGGTTAGGGAGAGAGGAGGAAGTATTTCCTGGGATCTTTGTGCCTGGGAGGAGCGGAGAGTGCTTGTTGATAGAATCTTGGTTGGAAAGAAAAAGGCTTTATGGGGTATTTTGGGGGGCATATACTGTGGAGACATTACTTGAGATGGTCATGGGGGCTGCATGAGGTATCTTGGGAGACGGGGAAAGGGCATCATAGAGTCTTTTGGGGGAGTGCAGAGTAGAATCTCAATTTTGAGGAAGGGATTCCCTCTTGTCCTTCAGTCGTGAGTAGGGGACCCCTTTCTGGCTGATTCACCTGGGTCCCCCATCCCACTAAGGTCATCCCTAGAGTAGCCTATCCCACTAGCAGCTGAAGAGTGGAACAGGCCCTTAGGGCTTCTGTCAATAGTCAAAGAAGAGAGAGGAGAGTGTATGTGAGTAATAAAGCATGTAAGAGACAGGGCATGTGAGACTATAGGTAGTGTAGACAGCGAGACCATGTATGAAATAGACATGCGAGTTGGGTATGAGAGAGTTTGTGTAGAAGAGCGAGAGGGTATATATATGAGAAAGTGAGAGCATGTATGAGAGAACGTGTATGTATGTATGTGTGTGTGTGTGTGTGTGTGTGTGTGTGAGAGAGAGAGAGTATGTATGAAAGTGATTTTGTTTGTTTTATGAGGAATGGTTATTCTATTTTTCCATTACTGCAGTGCATACGGAGTATAGCTTGTAGCAATTTTTGTTCAATTTTTGTCTGCATATTTTTATTTATACTTTGTGGTCTCTTTATTGTGTATCTGGTAAGGTTCTGTGTGTGTTTTGCATTTGTGACAGAGGTGAGGTATTCTGCTAGCACATAGTTTCTGTGTAGGAATCTATAGCAGCTTGGCTTGTTCTGTTTTCCTAATAGGAGGTTTAAGGTGTTTTAGAGCCCAGTGAAGTATCTGCAGTGTTGCCTTTTCAATGGTAGGATTCAGTGCTGGCATCCAACCTCTTCCCCCCTGGGTTTTGTGTATGTGTGTGTGTGTGTGTGTGAGAAAGAGAGAGAGAGAGAGAGAGAATGGGAGCTTGCCTACATTGTTTGTAGGTGTCAGTGTGATTCTGCCTGCATTGTGCATGTGTGGGGAAATTTTGTGCTGCCCCACTAATCCAAGACAAGCTCAGGGTGAATAAAAATCAAAATATTTCAGGTATGGAGAGCGAGGAATTTTTCCATCCTTATTAGTTTTAATTTATAGGTGTCTGATGTGTCTGCTATTTTGAAATGTTTTATTGCTATATAGAAAAATTTTAAAATTTTGTATGAGCTCTTAATTATTGAATGTTATTCTATTCATCAGCTCATTGGAAATGTTCTTATTAGTATGATTTTATTAGTTTTGAATGAGGGAACCAGAGAGGAGATAGAAAAGGAGTGAACTGGGGGTTGCTGAAGGGGAGAGGTACCCCTCTCCCCTTCAGCAACCAGGGGCCACATACTTTAGACATGCCACTGAAAAAATGCAAAATTCCCCCTTGCTTCCCTCTCTGTCTCCCCAGCCCTTCCTTCCTGAACTATGCTTACCTCTTCCGCTGGGGTATTTAACATAGAACGTGGCCGAAGTGATCCCCAGTCGCTTCTGCCTCACTGGCTCCTTGGGGATTTCTCCTGTCCCTTTCTCCATCAGAGACCCCCACAGAAAGGGCAAGCTTGTCCAGTAGATGGGGAGACCATTGTTTAAAAATGTTTATTTTTGTTCAGCAAACAAATCAAACCAAAATAAGCATTAAATAAAACAAAATGCAAATAAAGCACCCCCTCTCCCCAAGAAATGAAAAAAATAAAACTAAATTACCTTTTCCCCATGCATATCCCTCAAATTAACGTAAAACAGGAGAATAAGTTAGTCATCCATATCCTTGTACATCTAGCACTTTTCTGTCTTTGATAGGATAAGTGAGCTCGTAGTCACAGCTCAGTCAGGAAAAAGGGAGGAGGCATACCATTAGTCCGCAGGCGCAGAAAGAAGAAAGGAGACCTCCGATTGGTCACAGGGCAGGGAAAAGGAAGGAGGCATTCAGTTGGCCCATATAGCCTAATCAGACGTCTTCTAGTCTGGCTGCTTCATTAGCACAGCAGCAGCAGCTGCTAGTCTTCTAGTCTGGCTGTGCTTCATTAGCACAGCAGCAGCAGCAGGCGACTGTGTTGGCACTGTGTTGGCCCGGAGAGCCGGCAATTCCCTTAGAAGGCTAAGGTCAGAGTTGGCAGAGTTCAAGTAGAGATGAGGCATACTAAGGTTAGGGCTAGCAGAGTTCAAGCAGAGATGAGGAGACAAGTTGCAGTCAGGGCAGACAGCAAGGGAAGCAGCATCATAGCTCAAGCTTGATCAAGAATGAGAAGTCAGTCCAAGGCTGAGGTAAAAAAGGGTAGGCAGGAAGGAGACAGGAGCAGAGCAAAATGGGGAGCAGGAAGGTCTAGAATAAAGGCAGACAAGCAGGAACAGGAGTCAGGATCATGATTGACTCTAACACCTAGCCAGAGGAATCCATGAGAGGACCTAATGCTGAGGCACATGAACTGGCTACATGCACTGAACTCCCTTATATCCAGGGACAGAGCTGATGTCATCGGCCAGTGCCCACAGGATGTTCTGAATGTAGGGCTTATAAAGGCTCAGGGGTGAGACTGGATGTAGGAAGATGCCAGGAGTATGTTGGAAAACCTCATGACCACCGGATACTGCTGAACAAAGAAAAGGTATAAAGCCCTGCCTCCCTCTTAAGCCCCTTCCCCAGAGCTGCCTAACCTAGGCTTGTTGATGGAATTTCTTGACCAATCTCAGAACACGGAAGTTGGATGCTGGTTCCAATGTCCTTTCTTCTGGACCATGAACTTTCTACTCAGATAAGTATTGGAGCTTGTCCTTTAGAAATATGAAATCAGAGGTATCATTTACTTTGAATTCAGTATCATGATCCACTGTAATGGTGGTGGGCATGGGAGTCTTCTTAGTAATCCTGCTAAGAATCAAGGGTTTAAGTAGTGACGAGGCAGAGACGAGGATGTGGAGAGATAGAGACAACTTGAGCTAATAGGTTACCGGGTTGATTTGCCTCAGAACTTGGTAAACTCCATTGGATTTGGGTGCAGATTTAATGGATGGTATTTAGCAATGAATATACCTTGTACTAAGCCACACTTTATCTCCTGAAAGGAATTACAGTGCCGGCCTGCACCTTTTGTCAGCTTGATGTTTATAATGCTCAGTGGCTTTGTAAGTAGGACTTGGGTATTCTTCCAGATTTCCTGCAGATTGCAGGCATTTGTGAGGATAATCGGAGGGGCAGAGGTACTCTAAGGTCCCTGCCAAATACTATATGGAACAGCGGGGACCCAGATGACTCGCTGACATGATTGTTGTAGCAGAATTATGCCCAGGGGAGTAACTGAGCCCAGTCATTCTGCTGGACCAAGACAAAGGCTCTGAGGAAACTCTCGAGAATTTGTTAACTCTTTCTATCTGGCCCTTGGACTGGGGATGGTAGGACAAAGAGAAATCCAATCAAGTTCCTGCAGATGCCATGCCAGAACCTAGATGTGAATTGCACCCTTCAGCCACTCAAAATGTATTCTGGGAATCTATGTAGTCTGACAATATTTTGTAAGAAGTGTTGGATGAGAGCCAATGCTGTAGGCAGAGATTTAAGGGAACAAAGTAGGCCACCTTAGAAAACCTGTCAACAACCACCCAGATAACTGTACTTCCTGCAGAGGAGGGTAAATCGGTAATAAAGTACATTGAGGTATGAGTCCAGCGTTTTTTGAGTACTGGTAGTGGTTGAAGGAGGTGGGTAGTTTTATTCTGGGCACAGTTTTCACAGAAAGCTATGTATAATTGGATGTCTCTAGTCAAGTTGGGCCACCAATAGTTGTACCAGATGAGCTGCACAGTCTTGCGTATGCCTTGATGGCTAGCTATCTTGGAACCATGGGCCCATTTGAAAACTCCGCCTTGGAGGTGTTTGGGTACCATGTTCTTCCCTAGAGGAATGGAAATGGCTACCAATGGAGTGGTAGCAACCAATTTGGTTGGATTGATGATCTACTGTGTCTCTGGAGTGGTGTCAGTTAGGTTAAAGGACCTGGAGAGGGTATCAGCCCTAGTATTTTTCTCTGCTGGTCAGTAGGTGAGTCAAAAGTTAAAGAATGCAAAGAATAGAGACCATCTGGCCTGGCGAGGGTTGCATCTTCTGGCGGTCTGCATGTACAAAAGGTTCTTGTGATTGAAAAAGATGGTAACTAGGTGAGCGGCCCTCTCCAGAACGTGGCACCATTCCTCTAGGGCCAGCTTTTTGGCAAGTAATTCCCTATCACCCATGCCATAATTCCTTTCGGCAGGCAAAAACTTCTTGGAAAAGAAAGCACAGGGTAGAAGTCTACTGTTGCGAGCAGCCTGGGCAAGTATGGCACCCGTACTCACTGAGGATGCATCTGCCTCCAAACAGAAGGGCTGAGAGGTATCCGCTGTAAGTTGAGAGCAGATGAGAAGGCAGACTTCAGATGATTAAAAGTTTGGATTGCTTCATGTCCCAGTCCCATGTATTGGCCCTCGTCTTTGTAAGGGCGGTGAGAGTATCACAGATGAGAGCCTAGCAGGCAAACCCACTCGGGCCACACCAACAGCAGGTGGACTCGTTCTTACTAGGACTGGAGCGGAGCTTCACCTACACCAGCCACGTTCCCTGCAGGTTGAGCCCTTGAGTTCTAGGGGCTGGCAGGGCTTAGGTGAAAGCAGGCCCAGTGTGACCATGTGTGCAAACCGTACAATTGCACAGGCTGGCACACCTGGGGGGTGGGGGGCGGTGGCATTGGGAGCAAGGAGAAGCCCGTGTTAAAGCCAGTGGACCATTCCACTGGCGGCTGAAGAATCAGAAAGCCTGTGCAGACGCCAGTGGGCTGTTTCACCAGCGGCAGAGGAAGCCCATCTTGCAGCTCCTCCTCAAGTGCTGGCCCTACAGTATTTCAACACTCGTGGTGCATGAGATGAGAATACAGGAAGTGCTAGCACTGTGAGTGTTGAATTACTTCGGGGCCAGCATACAGGAGGAGGTGCAGAACAGCTGCTCTCCCCAACAAAGAAGATTCATACTGGCAGCAGCAGCAGCAGCAGCAGCAGAGTCGGAATGACCCTTGAACCCTGCCTACCTGATCTGCATGTGTATGTGTGAGTGTATGGGAGGCTGCCTGAGATGGGTATGTATGTGAATGGGAGCTTGCCTCTGGGGTATGGGTGTGAATGGGAGATTGTCTGGGTTGTGTATCTGTGAGAGAATGGGAGGCTGCCTGAAATGGGGGTGTATGAATGGGAGGCTGCCTGGGATGAGTGGGTGTGTGTGAATGGGAGGCTGCCTGTGATGACTGGGTGTGTGTGAATGGGATGCTGCCTGGGATGGGTGTGTGTGCATGTGTGAATGAGAAGCTGCTTGGGATGGGTGCATGTGTGTGAATGGGAGGCTGCCTGGGATGCATGCATAGAGACATAGAAACATAGAAATGATGGCAGAAAAGGACCAAATGTCTATCCAGGCTGCCCAGCAAGCTTATGGTAGTATGTGATGTACCGTATAGGTTACCCCTATGCTTATCAGTTTCCCAGACCATAAAAGTCAGGGCCCTTGTTGGTTGCTGTTTGAATTAGGGATGTGCAGAGGGACGCCATATGTTGCATTCGGGATTCATATTTGTTGGGGGGCAGATACGTTGCATTCGGCAAGGGGGCCCCCTGATACGTTCTATACGTCAATTCCTATTCATTTCCCCGCTAAAATTAAATTAACTATAACCCCCCACCCTCCTGACCCCCCCAAGACTTACAAAAACTCCCTGGTGGTCCAGCGAGGGGTCCGGGAGCTATCCCCTGCACTCACACCCTCGGCTGCTGGTTTCAAAATGGTGCCGATAGCCTTTGACCTACTATGTCACAGGGGCTACCAGTGCCATTGGTCAGCCCCTATCACATAGTAGGAGCACAAAATGGCACCGATGGCCATGTGACAGGGGCTGACCAATGGCACCGGTAGCCTCTGTGACATAGTGAGGGCAAAGGCTATCGGCGCCATTTTGAATACTGGCAACTGACGGCCGAAGTGCAGGTGTTCACTCCTGGACCCCCGCTGGACTTTTGGAAAGTCTTGTGGGGGTCAGGAGGGTCCCCCAAGACTTGCCAAAAGTCCCTGGTGGTCCAACGGGGGTCTGGGAGCGATCTCCTGCACTCGGGCCGTCGGCTGCCAGTAATCAAAATGGCGCCGATAGCCTTTGCCCTTACTATGTCACAGGGTCTACCGGTGCCATTGGTCAGCCCCTGTCACATGGTAGGAGCACAAGATGGTGCTGATGGCCATGTGACATGGGCTGACCAATGGCACCTGTAGCCCCTGTGACATAGTAGGTCAAACGCTATCGGCGCCATTTTGAAACCAGCAGCCGAGGGTGTGAGTGCAGGGGATGGCTCCCGGACCCCCCGCTGGACCACCAGGGAGTTTTGGTAAGTCTTTGGGGGGGGGTCAGGAGGGTGAGGGGTTTGTTTAAATTGTCTTCTAGGTGGCCGAATAATTCGGCAAAGATTCATTTTATTCGTGTGGAATTGCGATACGTTTTGATTCCCCACGAATACAACGAATAAGGCCCTATACGTTGCAGATTCCCAATTCATAGGGAACGAATGCATACCCCTAGTTTGAATCCAGTTTTCCAATACCCCGATGCTTATCAGTTCCAGTTGCATGTGTGTGAATGGGAGCCTGTCTGGGATGCATGCATGTGTGTGAATGGGAGTCTTGCTGGGATGAATGTATGTGTGTGTATGAATGGGAGCCTGCCTGGGATGTGTGTACACATGCATGCATGGGAGCCTTCCTGGGATGAGCAAGGGTGTGTGTATGTGTAAGAATGGGAGCCTGCCTGGCATTTGGGTGGATGTGAATGGGAGCTTGCCTGGGGTTGTGTGTGTAAGAAAGAATGGGAGCTACCTGGGTTGTGTGTGTGAGTATATGAGAGAGAGAGATAATGGGGCTGCAGGTAGATCCCAACCTGCCAGCAGCTGAAATGAAGCGGAGGGTCTGGCGCTGCTGGTAGATCCCAACCAAGGAAGAGCTGGAGATGCCTGTGGGTTTGTCTGAGAGGGAGCGTATGTGTGTATTAGCTTGTATGTGTGTGTGTGTGTGTGTGTGTGTGTGTGTGTGTGTGTATAAAAATATAAGAAAGAGAGAAGAAAGTTTGTGCATCCCACTCCCACAAATCCACGACTTCGTTCCGGCGACAGAGACAGGAGAGAGGGCCTGCGCGATCGGCGCCGAGGACCCACCGGGGTAAGGCCTTGCACTTGTGCACTCCTACCCCGAACGGGTCCCCTTCGCCGACCACGAGGCTAGTCCGGCCTGCCGACCTTACCCGCAGCCTGATCGCCGTCTTCGTCCTCTTCGGGCCGTTCGCCCCGCCTCCACCGAAGCCCAACCAACCAAGCAGCACAAGCGACAGCCGGCCTATCCACGCAGCCCTCGCTGGACTTCTAAAGACCCATCAGTCCAGGCGTCACGCGCCGTGCGTCACGCGCCGAAGGAGCGCGACAAAGGGGCCCGCCCCTTTGTGCGCCCCTTCGGCCAGCCCTGAAGTGCCGCCAGAGATCCCCTTCACATTACTGCAACCTCTACAACACTCCCCAGCATCTGCCTCACAGCAGCCACTAAGTACAAACAACAGCACGAACCCAGCACAGGAGACCGTCGCCGACCTGCAACCTTAATCAAGCCGGATCTCTTCACCATTACCGCCACCAGCATCCCTTCAGCCTTACTCCGTAGCAGAGACCCGACCGTGCGACGCCACCGCAGCTGACACCATAACCAACCCAGCATCGACGACGTCATCAGAACGCTGGTAGGCACAATAAATACATCCCCACCACAACGCCTACCTCACTGTGGCCACGCAGCCAACACAGCTTCGCCTCACCGCCTCCACCACGTTCGGCGGCCGTGACCCTTTGGGGTCCCTGGAGGCCCAGCGCAACCAACCCGCCTGCCCTGTAACCGCCGCCCAAAAAGACCCTGAGGCCAGCACAACAACTAAGACTGTATTAATCTCTCTAGACGCTCTTCTCTTTACCCCTCTATTCCATTTCTCATTCTCAGCACTATGCTATCTCACTGATATTGTCCCATATTCCCCCTAACATACCACCAGCTATGCTCACCTTTCCCATTGCCTCCATCAAACACTACCCCCTCCCACTGAGACCCCCTCACCCCAAAACACATGAAACACACTACAGAAACCTCCTCCCTATCATGGCCACCCCACTCACCCAAATATTAAGCCTCACCACATTTACCATTCTCCTAATCAATGTGCAATCTATCATCAAAAAAACCTCCCTCATTAACGACATTCTACTGGACGACAGCCCTGACATCCTAGCCATCACAGAAACTTGGCTAAAGGATACAGACACAGCACTACTGAACCAACTCCCAATAAAAAAATATGACATTTTCTCTATACCCCGACCTAAGAAACGAGGAGGGGGCCTCCTCTTAGCGTCCAAAAAGAGTTTTAAATTAACTAGAAAACCCATCCCCACACCCCCCAAACTAGAAATTAGTTTTTTTCACTCTCACGACCTCCAAATCTGCTTAGTGTATGCCCCGCCAGGACTCCTTGAGACCAACCCCTCCCTCCTTATTGAATACATATCCAAACACATAAACATACATGTTCCAGCAATCATCCTTGGAGATTTCAATCTCCACGTCGACAACATCCCCCCCTCAGCTTCCTGTGATTCACTACTAACTGCATTAGATGCACTCGGATTCACACAAACTATCACCCAACCCACTCACAAAGCAGGCCACACACTCGATCTCTTATTCACCAATTCCCAGATCCATACCAACCCCCTCTCATGCACACCCATCCCCTGGTCCGACCACTATCGCATTGATGCTACATGCTCTATAACTAAGACCCCCCATCCCATTCAAGGCAAAAAAGTTATACACTTTAGACGCAACTGCAAGCAAGAAGAATTAATATCAGCCTTTACCACAAATATCAACGAGCTTGATTTAACAGACGCTGATACGGCACTCACATCCTGGAACCATATCACCAGTATAATCGCCGATAAGATCTGCCCCATACAAGAACACACTATTGACACGTCTCAAAGACACAAACAACCCTGGTATACACCAGAATTAAAGAATATGAAATCCAATTTGAAAAAGCTTGAAAGAACGTGGCTCAAAGACCCCACCTCTACCCATCTAAATAAATTCAAATCCTACATGCACTCCTACCGTATAGCTATCGATAAAACCAAAAGAGATTTCCACTCTCAACGCATACACCACTTACAATTCAATCCTAGAGCCCTATTCCAACTAGTAAATAACCTAACCAAACCCTGTACCCCATCCATACCAGACATAGACAACCAGACTAAATGTGAAGACCTAGCCTCATTCTTCCACAATAAAATCAGCAACATCATGTCACGCTTCCCCCCCAAGCAATCATCCAATGAAACACCACAACACCAAGCTACTACCAATCTCTCTGCCTTCAACACCACCTCATCTCTCGAAATTGAATCTATCCTAAAAAAAATCAGACCCCTCCACACACCCATCAGATACCATCCCCACAAAAAATCTCCTCTCCATCCCCGGGATCATCGCCAAACCCATCTCCAACATCATAAACAAGTCCATTGAACTTGGCAGTATCCCCAAAAACCTTAAACATGCTATTGTGAAACCCATTCTAAAAAAGCCCTCCCTTGACCCATCCGATCTCTCCAATTTCCGACCCATCTCCAACCTGCCACTAATCACAAAAGTCCTTGAGAAAGCTATAAACAAGCAGCTATCAGACTACATGGATGAAAACAACATCCTATCCCCCTCTCAATTTGGCTTTCGAAAGCATCATAGTACTGAGACCTTGCTCATTTCAATCTCCGACCACATCTTGAAAGGTCTTGACAAAGGTCTCTCACACATCCTCATTCTTCTTGACATATCCGCTGCTTTTGACACCATTAAACATCACATCCTATTAGAACGCCTGAGCAGCATTGGGATCTCAGGCTCTGCTCTACAATGGTTCCACTCATACCTGGCTGAAAGACAATTTAGCGTACAAATTAGAAACTCCACCTCCAAACCTCACTCCCTCGCACAAGGAGTACCTCAAGGTTCATCTCTTTCTTCTACACTTTTCAATATATATCTCCTCCCCCTCTGCCATCTTCTTGCTAAACTTGGCCTTCCGCACTTCATATATGCTGATGATGTGCAGATACTTATTCCTGTTAATGACTCAATTCACAAAGCCATTGAAACTTGGAAATCCGCCCTCTCCGAAATCAGCAGCCTACTATCCAACAACTTTCTAGCCCTCAATGCCGCTAAAACGGAACTCATCCTCATATCACCCCCCAACATCTCCAACACTCTTCGAATGACCCCCTCACTCACACATAACAATGATCCCTCCAATAACTTCACCTTCCCAACGCATGTACGTAGCCTCGGCGTATACCTAGACAGTCACCTTAACTGCAAAAAATTCATCAATAACACCCTCAAAGACTGCTTCTTCAAATTACACACCCTAAAAAGACTCAAACCTCTACTACATCTCAGCGACTTCCGCACCATATTACAAGCCCTCGTATTATCCAAAATAGACTACTGCAATTCCTTGCTCCTAGGCCTGCCTAAAAGCACCATACAGCCGTTGCAGCTCCTCCAAAATGCAGCTGCCCGGATACTTACCAACACCCACAAAAATGACCACATAACCCCTGTACTCAAACATCTTCATTGGTTACCAGTAGCATCCAGAATTACCTTCAAGGTCCTCACGCTAATACACAAATCCCTACACAACCAAAACATGCACTGGTACAAAGAACATCTCTCCTTCCACAACAATAATAGACCCACCAGAAAACAATACCTGGCCACACTATATACCCCCTCACCCAAGCTTACTAAGCTCCGCACCACAAACGAAAGGGCCCTATCCCTAGCAGGCCCTCTCCTCTGGAATAAACTACCCACATCACTCCGACAAGAATCCTGCCCAAAAATGTTCAGGAAAAACCTCAAGACCTGGTTCTTCAAGCACTCATACACTTAACCTACGCCCACTCACCTAACATTCCCCCTACTCCTATCATGCGCCCCTTCTCCCTCTCTCCCACTCCAACCCCACCCCCCTCCCCACCCCATCATACTCTTCAAGGCCCCATCCTTTCCATTGACTCTTCCTCCCCTTCCCCACCCCCCTTCCTCCCCTTTGCCTTTCCACCTCCTTTCCTCTGTACATATTCCCCCTTTCCCTCATTCTTTCCATTAAGAGTAAATAAGGAGATTACAAAGGACGTTATAATCTCATACTCATGTATATTTACCCTATAAATGTAGATACCCCCCCTATATTCAGATTTCTGCTCCTCCAAGTTAGACAACCTTCCTTACCTAACCTCCTTACCCATATATTACTTGTAAAAACGAAGCTATTGTATGTAATCACTATTGGTTTAACTGTTCTTCATATAATCATGCGCTAATTGTAAAGCCTGTTGCTAAATTTTGTGTTCTCTGTAAACCGATGAGATGTTCCCAACGTTCGTCGGTATATAAAAGCCATTAAATAATAATAAATAATTCTCAGGGTGACTGGAAATCAAAAGTTCCCAGGTATAGAGAGTGTGAATTCTTAAAATCCTTTTTAGTTTTATTTTTCATGTGTTATTTGGTGTGTCTGCTCTTTTGAAATATTTTATGGGTGTTTGGAATATTTAAAAAAAATTGTATGTGAGTTTTTAATTATTTGATCTTTTGTTTGTCATCTGTTTTTGGAATATTATTATTAGCATGTCTTTACTTTTATAATTATGTATGTATTTTATTTCTTGATTTTATTGTTTGATGTTTAAGGAATGGTGATGGTTCCTGGTTTTTATTGTTTCACTGCATAGAGAGTCTGGCTTTTTGTGGTTTCCATTTCAGGTTTTGTAACGTTTATATTTCTATTTTATGATTGCTCTATTCTGTATTTGGTGAGGGTTCATTTAGGTTCTGCATGTGTGACTGAGGTGAGGTATTCTCCTAATAGGAAGTATATTAATGTTTTAGGGCTTTTGGAGGGCCAAGCTCACACACAACCCACATTACAATAGACCTAATACCATATGGGTTCCAAGGGTGTTTTTATAAGCTTTCTGGTTAGCATCACAGCAGTGCATGTAAATATAATGTGATAGTTTTACTTCAGAATATGGTACTTTGATATTTTTCATGTAAAATGTTATTATAATTACATAACTCTTAACTGTGTGTGTGTGGAGCAGGCTGAGGGGGGAGGTTGGGGCAGGGGGAGAGGGGAACATTGTACAAGTCTATAAGGTTTGCTAGAGCACCTAATACCCGGGGGGGGGGGGGGGGAGGCAGATAATAGTTTTCAAAGTTTGTATTACTGAAGGGAGCTGGGATTTTGTTTTTGGTGGGCCCGGGATAGACAATGAATGAACAAGGGGAGGGGGAGGGGGGCAGCACAGTAATTGCTGTTCGCACAGGGCAGCAAAAAAGCTAGCACCAGCCCTGGGCGAAAGTCCTGTAAGAAACAGTCTGATGAAGTCAAGTCTCTGGCAGAGGTCAGGGCTGGCAGAGAGCAGGCAGGTCAGAGTCCAAGCTAGGGTCAGGGCAGGCAGCAGTCTAGAAGAGTAGTCAGTATCCATAGCAGAGGTCAGAACCAGGAATCAGGCCGAGACGGATGGACAAGACAAGACAAGGCACAGGGGAGCAAGACATAGGCAGGGCGGATGGGGAAAGGTAACAGAGAGGCAGGGCAAGGCAGATAAGGTAACAACAAAGCAAGGCAGGTAAAGTAACATCAAGGCTGGATAACAAGGAGGCAAGACAATGCAATAAGGCACAGAGACAAGTAGCAACATGCACTGCAACACAGGAGGACCTGTTGCTGAGGCATCCATTGCGCTATGAGGGAGGCTTAAATAGACCGATCCTGCTGAAGTCATCAGATGTTGCTGCGGACAGGTTCCTGCTGTGGAGCCTTTAACTATTGGTGCACCATGCATGCGCGTGCCTAAGGGGGATCCCAAGAAGGAGCAGCATGGCGGTGTGTCGGCAATGGCAGTGTTAGTGAATGTGGCCAGTCGCAGGGTCATCTCATGGCTGGCCAAATGTTACAGAGAGGAGCAGTGATAGTGGAATACCAATGAATAAACTGCCTGTAGTAAACTATATCGCTTTAAGGCCTACAAGCTGAGGCCAATTCAGAATCACAGAGAAGTTGGAGGGATCTATCCAGAGACCCAGAGCTGATATAATGTATCCCAGGAAGGCTAATTTGGACTGCTGAAAGGAACACTTCTCTAGTTTAGTGCAAAGACCATAGTCTTGTAACCTCTGGAGGGCTCTCTTCACATGACTGCAGTGTGTTTGAAGAGAAGGCAAGTAGATTAAGATATCGTCTAGGAAGACAATAATAGAAGTGTACAGTAGATTCAGGAATACATCATTAACAAAGTTTTGGAAAATTCCTGGGGTGTTGCACAAACCAAAGGCTTTATCAGATAGTCATAATGGCCATCCCAGGTATTCAACACAGTTTCCACTCATCACCCTCTTAAATTCTGATAAAATTATATGTTCCTCTGAGATCTAATCAAACAGTTCAGATATCAGGGGCAGTGGGCACTTGTTCATAACTGAGATGGCATTTAATGCCTGGTAGTTAATGCATGGACATAGGGAGCCATTCCATGCATCCACTACCCTCTGTATGAAGAAATTATATACTGTAAATATAGTGGTAAGGGTATGGTATCATCCACCTGGTGAAGATGAAGAGACAGACAATGAAATGCTAAGAAATTAGGCAACACAATAACAATGGGAAATTTCAGTTACCCCAATGGCCACTGTCGGAGACAGAATTCTGGGCTCGATGGTCCTTGGTCTGATCCAGCATGGCACTTCTTATGTTCTTATATGTTCAATATTGATTGGGTAAATGTTTCATCAGGACATGCTAGGGAGGTAAAGTTTCTAGATGCTATAAATGACTGCTTTATGGAGCTATAGGTCCTGGAATTGATGAGAGGGGGAACTATAGATCTAATTTTTACTGTGATACAGGATCTGGTGCAAGAGATAACAGTAGTGGGGCTACTTAGCAATGGTGATGCTTATGTAATCAAATTTAATATACTGAAAGTAGGACATTAAGGAAAACTTCTACAATGGAACTTAACTTTAAAAAGGAGGCTATGAAAAAATGAGGAAATTAGGGAAAAAAACTAAAAGGAGAGGTTTCAAAAGTTAAAAGTTTACATGCGGCGTGGACACTTTAAAAATATCATCTTGGATTCCATGCATTAAAAAGATAGAAAGAAGATCAAACAACTGTCAGCATTTTTAAATAGTGAGATGAAAGAGGCTATTAAAGCCAAAAGACATCTTTTAAAAATGAAGTTGGATCAAAACAAATGAAATAGGAAAGAGTATAAGCACTGATAAGTCAGATGTAAAGTATTAATAAGGCAAGCCAAAACAGAATTTGAAAAGAAGCTTGCCGGAGAGACAAAAACTCAAAATAAAAACTTGTTCAAGTATATTGAAAGCAAGAAGCCTGTGAGAGAGTTCGTTGGACCACTAGATCACCAAGGGGTAAAAGGGAAGCAGAAAAACTAAACCAATTATTTGCTTCAGTCTTTATTCAGGAGGGTGTTGGGGGAAGATCTATGTTGAAAACATTCTTTGAGGGTGATGATTCAGAGGAATTGAATCAAATCACATTGAAGTGGGAAGATGTATTAGAGCAAGTCAACAAACTAAAGAGTAACAAATCACCTGAACCAGATGACATATATCCGAGTTCTAAAAACTCAATGAAATTTCAGATTTACTACTAGTAATTTCTATCGTCTCATTTAAATCAGCTATGGTACCTGAGGACTGGAGTGCAGCCAATGAGGCGCCTGTTTTTAAAAAGGACTCCAGCGGTGGCTGGGGAAACTACAGACCAGTGAGCCTGACTTAGTGCTGGGCAAAATAATAGAAACTATTCTGAAGAACAAAATTACTGGTCATTTAAATAAACACAGGCTAATGGATCAGAGCCAACATGGATTTAGTAAAGGGAAATCTTTCCTTACAAATATGTTAGAGTTTTTTGAAGGGGTTAGTAAACATATTGACAAACGTGAGTTGTTTGATATAGTGTATCTGGATTTTCAGAAAACATTTGACAGCATTCCTCATGAGAGACGCATCAGAAAATTAACGAATCATGGGATAGGAGGCAATTTCCTATTGTGAATTAGCAACTGGCTAAAGCAGGGGAGAGCAATTCTATTCCTTGGGGGCCGCAAACCAGTCAGGTTTTCAGGATATTCCTAATGAATATGCATGAGAGACATTTGCATTCACTGAGCATCAGTTGTATGAAAATCCATTTCATGCATATTCATTAAACCTGACTGGTTTGCGGCCCTCAGGGACTGGAATTGCCCATCCCTAGTCTAAAGGATAAGAAACAGAGCGTAGGACTGAATGTTCATTTCTTTCAGCAAAGAAAGGCAAATAGTGGAGTGCTCCAGGGATCTTTACTGTGACTGGTGTTTTTTGATATATTTATAAATGATCTTGAAAAGGGAGTAATGAGTGAGGCGATCACATTTGCAGATGATATCAAATTATTAAAAGTTGTTTGATCAAGAGCGGATTGTGAGAAATTGCAAGAGACTGGGAAATTGGATGTTTAAATGGCAAATAAAATTTAATATGGATGCATGCAAAATGATGCATAAAGGGAAGAATAAAGCAAACTATAGGTACATGATGCTGGGTTCCGTATTAGATGACACCATCCAGGAAAAGAACCTCTCATTATATACAGTACATTGAAATCCTCAGCCCAGTGTAACAGTGGTCAAAAAAGCGAATAGAATGTTAGGGTATTATTAGGAAAGGAATGGAAAGTATATCAGAAGATATCACAATGCCTCTGTATTGATCCATGGTGAAATCACACCTTGAATACTGTGTGCAGTTCTTGTCACCCAAGAATTAGAAATAATCAGAAATAGAAAAGGTACAGAGAAGGGTGTCCACAATGATAAAGGGGATGGAATGGTTCCCCTGTGAGGAAAGGCTAAATTGATTAGGGTTCTTCAACCAGAAGAGCCAGTTAAATGGAGATATAAAAGGTCTATAAAATCTTGAGTGGAGTGAAATGGTGATTTATCCTTTCAAATAGTATTTGGATTAGGAGACACTCTATGAAGCTAATAAGTAGCACATTTAAACAAATTGGAGAAAGAATTTTTTTCATTTGGCACACAAACTATGGAATTTGTTGCCAGAGGATGTGATGAACCAGTTAGTGTAGCTTGATACAAAAAAGGTTTAGACAAGTTCCTGAAGGAAAAATCCTTTAATCATTCTTAGCCATGTAGTCTTAGGAAAGCCGCTGCTTATGCCTGGTTATAAGCATCAAGGATTGGACCTATTCTTTGTGACCCTGCTGGATAGTTGTGACCTGCATTGGCTACTGTTGGAGACAGGAACCTGGGCTTGGTCTGACCCAATATGGCAAATCTTATTTTCTTAAGTAATAATTTTTTTTTTAAAGGCAAAGCATAGGAGGACAAGACAGATAATGAAGTGATTTTGAAAGGAGTTTGTACAAACTGGATATCTCACCTTTATTAACAAAAAAGGCAGCACAGTACTGAAAAGAACAGTTTCTTTTAATTGATTTGATAAACATAAAGATTCCTGGAACCACTGTAGTAACTGAACTGCTAGAAACATGCTTAGAATTCCCTAAGGGTAGCACAGAATGCAAAACATAAAAACAAAAATCCTTACCCAATCTGTTTTCCATCTTTCTGACATTTTTGATAATTTTTTGCTGCCTGGCATGACAACAATATTTAACATTTAAATAGCAGAGAAATGGTGACAGCAAGGAGAACATATCAGATTCCACAGGGCTCTAAACTTGCATAATGTGTTGCAGGTGATACTGTCACTGCTTGGAGCTGGACAGAGCATGAATGAATGCCAGGCACAAGGAGAGCAAACATTGGCCATAGTTGAACTCTTGAAAATTCATGGCTGTAGATGCTTGCATAGGAAGGAAATAGTCTGCTAAGTTTAAGAAATACCCTGGCACACTATTTTGTTACTGTTACCAATCAAAGGGTCTGATTTACTAAGGTTTTTCCCCCAGTCTTTGTCCATGGGGGAAAAAAAAACTTAGTAAATGAGGCCTGCAGTTTGTGTCATTATTAGTTGGTGAACCAGTCCTGTTTTTCTAATTCCCAATCCAAAACTGTTTGTTTTCTATCCTACAGAATGCAGTGAGCTAATTGTATGAGTATTACCCTTCAGCTGAAAACCCCCACCTCCTGCCTAAATAAAACCATGTCTGGATCATAATAAGATAGTAATGACATACAGCTTGATTAGTCATATTACAAACTCTTAAAGCACAATGACCTCAACAGTGCCTTGAGTGACAACAGGAAAACTACCTCAAATGGAGTCAAACATGGGCTTAGACGATGACAGAAATAGATAGAAATAAAAGAGAAGAATGGGGGAATTTTCAGGAGAGTATGTAAACCAAAAACATGGAAGATGAAGGCAAATCAAGACTGCAAGGCTCATCTAATCTTCCCATGATCCCCTTCCTGTTGTAATACTGCAGACACTGTGAACTCCAGCTTTTAAATTCACTTCCTTGCGATTAAGGATCCTTGTGCCTATCCCACACCCTTTTAAGTTACGATACTGATTTTGCTCCCACCACTTCCTTTGGGACACTGTTCCATTCATCCACCATCATTTCTGTGAAGAAATATTTCCTTCTGTCTGACTCTACCCACTTTCAGTGTTACACCGTGACCTAGAATTTCTTTTCCATTGGTAAATGCTTGAATCTTGTCCATTTCTTATAACTTCGAGGAACTGTAATATTCCCATCATATACACCCCCCCCCCCCCCCCTGTGAGTCTCATCTCACAGATTGTGGGGTAGATTGTATAACATTTTGGTAGTCTTTCTCTGGGCTGCTTATTTTCAATCTATATTCTTTTGGAGATGTGGTTTCCAGAACTTGACAAAATCCTTTTTTCTGCTGACCACACCTCTGCCTGCATACCGTAGCATTCCTCTGGCTCTTACCACTGCCCCATTGCAGTTTTACAACTATTATGTACAATGTTATATGGTGTCCAAATAAAGGTCCATCCCATGTTTCAATCAAACACCATGATTGCACTGAAAAGTTGCACTGCATGAGGTTCTATGTCCTACAAAGATTTCATATCCTCCATGATCTCAGATAATTCCCACAGTCCACAAGATAGGTGTTGCAGTGGAGACAAAGTGTAGCAGTTGAGCTGTAAGTCCCTCACAAAAAGCATTATGTGTGACCTCAAAGTGACCTCAGAGTGACTTTGGGTTAGAAAAGCAAGCTTCTTCTAACCCAAAGTTGGATATCTTTTTCTGCCTTTGGGCAGTGGCCCTCTAAAATGGCCATTTTTATGCAGCGTGGATAGAGTAGATTCTGTAGAATGGGAAAAGGGGGGGGGGGGGGGGGGAATTGGTTCAGGGGCTGGGGCCACTACAGCAGTATTGTCAGTCACCTCAACTTATTTGTTTGTTTATTTCTTCAGTTTGTAAACTGCCCTTCTGACGAGGGTTTTGACTGGGTGATTAAACATTTAACTGAAAAAAACAAAACAAAACAATATACTGTAGTAAATCACACAAATAACATAATTATAAATATACAATAAACTAAATAAAACATTTTACTTTGCTGGTGTATGTGATGGCCATTGCTTTTATCGTTGTGCTTAGTTTGTCCAAAAACAACTGCAGGCATTCCGAGGTTTTAGCATGAACAGTTGTCAGTGTGGTGAGGTTTGTGCTGTTGGTCTGCTGGTTCCTCTTCTGGAAGTTTCTTTTCTATTTTTCAGCTCCTTTCCTGGGGTTTAGATCTGCTCCTGTTCTGCCCACAGCAATGAGAACCAGCCCCCTGTACCATTCTTACGTTTAAACAGGTTGCATCAAGGAGGCCCAAGTCATGTATAAAAGATCACTGCAAATGCTTAGTTTAGCATGTATATGTTATTTTTGTTAGAGCCATGTGCTATGTAGTGCACAAACACCATTAGCACATGGAATCCACAGTTTATGATTGGCTAATAGTGTTCATATGCTATTGATGCTAATTTTAGCATGTGTGCTAAAGCATTTTGTGCACTAAACATTAAGTAACATTGTAACATCTTTGTTACATTTTTTAGCAATGTGCTCTAAAAACCTTTTAGCACAAGTTTTAGTGCAGAAGCCCCAAAATGTTCTATCAATGTACTTTTTGTTTGTGTTTAATATCTGTTATTATTTTGATTTTAAAGATTTTCCTTCAATACACACAAGTCGATGCAATATCGTGCACTCAGGCTAGCGTACAGGTTAGCCCATGGTTGGATGTGCGTTTTGGATGCACTAGGCTAACACCCGATGCAAAAAGGGGTTTAGCGTGTCCAGAATGCGCATTCAAACATGCTCGTAGCTAATAGCGCCCATCACACATAAAGGCCATGTAGATGAGGCTTTTAGCTATTGCCCCAATGCAAAAAATTATCATGTGCCCAATGTGTCCATTTTTGCATGCAAGAATTAACGCCAGCCCTGTAGCTGGCATAAAGTCTTGATGCATGTCAAGGGCTCAAAAAAAGCAGAAATTATTGCTTTTCTGTGGTTCCTTCATCCCGATACTAAGTAGGAGGAACATCAAGAAGCAGCATGAAAAAAAAAATCTCGACAGCGGTCAGGTTAGGGAAAACGGCTGCTAGTTAATTGAGCATCTGTTTTCCTAACTTGCGCACAGCCACATCTCCTGGGTGCCCGTTGCTCGGCGCGCGCAGGTTGCACAAATGTGCACCCCTTTGCGCGCGCCGATCCCAGATTTTATAAGATACGCGCGGCTACGCGCGTATCTTATAAAATCCAGTGTACTTTTGTTCGCGCGCGCTGTTTTTGAAAATGTACCCCAATATAATCAAGAAATATAAACCATCAGCAATGATAATAAAAAGAATAAATATTTCAATACAGCTGACAAATAGAACATTCAATAATTAAAAACTCATCTAAAATTATTCCAAATGACAATAAAATGTTCCAAATCATTAGATACACCAAATAACAAGAATAAATTAAAACTAATGAGTATATTAAAAAAAATCCCCCAATTTCCATACCTATGAACTTTTTATTTTCAGATGACCTGAGATTGTTGTGTATTTGCAGGCTCAATCATACACACACACATGCTCTGTCTCTCATGCTCAATCATATATATACACACACATTTCCTTTGTCTTACATGCTTAATCATATACACATGTGCTGTCTCACATGCTCAGTTATATATATACACACACACACACACACACACACACACACACACACACATACACACATTTCCTCTGTCTTACATGCTCAATCATATACACACTCACAAACACACTCATGCTGTCTCTCATGCTCAATCATATACACATACACATTTCCTTTGTCTCGCATGCTTAATAATTTGTTTGTTTATTTATTTATTTATTTCGAATTTTTCTATACCGGCATTCATTTAGCAAATACATATCACATTGGTTTACATTAAAACAGTAGTTACATACGTTGCATAAGAGCATTACATGGAACAGGGGTTAAACATAACTGGGGTGTATGAAAATAAATATCTGGGGTAAATACAAACTACTAATATCACATTCAGGTATAACGCCAACAATAATGATAATTCAGAATATTAACAATACATTAACAGATAGAAGTAACAAACAAATTATAAATAAACTCGGGAGCGTACAACAAACTGTCTTCATTAAACATGCATTAAACGTCATTAAGCGTCATTAAACATATATTAAACGTCATTAACGTCATTAAGCGTTCTTAAACATACATACATACAGACACACATGCACACACACACATATGCTGTTTCTCATGTTCACTTATATATAAACGTTGTCTCACATGCTCAATTATATATATATAAACATGCTGTCACTTGCTCAATCATATATACACACACACTCGCTGCCTCACATGGTCAGTGATACACACACACCATGCTCTGTCTCACATGCTCAATCATGTACACACACACATGCTCCTTCTCTCAGATGTTCAATCATACACGCACACAAACACACACACACACACACACACACACAGTCTCACAGGCTTAATCATATATACACAAACATGCTCACGTGCTCAATGATATACACACACACACTATCTCACATACTCAGTCATATAGACACACATGCTCTGTCTCACTTGCTCAATCATTTACACTCACGTTTCCTTTCTCACATGTTCAATTATATACACACACCCTGTCTCTCATGCTCTATCAAGCTAATTGCTTGGTTGCCTTAAAAAATGACTAAAGTTGTCTTTGAAATATGACTAAAGTTGTCTTTGAAATATGGGAAAACCAAGATTTTATACCTGCTAGATACCCTTCCCTGACAATATTGTAATCAAGGATATTCAAATAATTATAGTCAATAAGGCCCGTAACTTGGGAGTCATTATGGACTCATCGCTATTTCCCCGCCCTCATATTAATCAGATCATGAAGAATGCCTTCTTTAAACTTCACATTGTTCGAAGAGTCCGGCCTTATTTAGGTGAAACAGACTTAAAGACTGTGGTTCACGCATTGGTTATGTCTTCCCTTGATTATTGTAACAGTCTTTACATGGGCTTCCCTCAGGGAACATTAAGGGCCCTTCAGTATGTAGAGAATTCTGCAATTAAGTATAGTGTCTGATGCGGCAACACATTTCTCCTGTTTTGGAGCAATTCCATTGGTGACCAATATTTTGGAGGATAAAGTTTAAAGCATTGCTGCTGGTTTTTATGTGTTTTAAAGGATTGCCACCTCCCTGTTGTAATGCTGTAAGAGACTTTGTTAAGATTTTTGCTAATTTTGAGAGAAGATCACTGGAGTAGAAGCTTGGCCATTTGTGATGGCAGTTTCCCTGATCCAGATGCCAGGACACTGAAGCCCTGACGGAATCCTGTCTAGGAGAGAGATAGATCTGCAGGATAGTGATTCCCCCTTCAGAGAAGATTTTTTTTGGCTGTAAGAGAGGAGTATTATTTTGTCCACTTCTCCTTGCCAGGAGCTGGTCTGGTAAAGCACAGTGTGCAAGTTATCATCAGACCCCTCCTATAGAGAGGTCCAAGAACTATAAGCAAGAAGGTGAAGAAATTCATCCCCTGGGACACAGGCACAGGCTGGTAAAAGGACAAAACAAATGTGGACTCAGGTAGGATTTTTCTATGTTCTACAGGGACCTCGCACAGAGTAGGATTTTTCCTAGTTACTGGACTCATATACACTCAGAGCAGGAGTGATAAAATTGTCATAAGGAACCTGGACCAGAGACACACAGCAGAAAGAAAACAGTCAGCTGTAATTTCATTTGTTCATAATCGGAAATTGAATTGACTTTTGAAAGAATCAGTAAAATATTATTTGAACATCCAGTTCTGTATCCAGTGAATTTGTCCCTGCAGCACTAAAGCATCACAGACTACGGAGGGATCTACACACATATTGGGGGAAAACACACTTACCAACTGGGCCATAAGCAACAGCTTCCCCCCCCCACAGAAAGGACTCACCCCTGGGGTTACAAGAAGGAGGGGAAATCAGTAGGAATACAGCTCCAGAGATATCAATTATTTTTATGTGCCCTGAAGGATAATGCCCCTTCAAAGAAAAGGGTTATACAGGTATATTAGGCTAGACAAATCCTACAAGCATTTATTCTGTGTACATAGACCCCAATCTCTGGGACGCGTTACCCTTGGAGGCCAAGATGTGAAGCTTGGTTCTGAAGTTCAGAAAAATGAATAAGTCATTTATATTTAACCAGGCATATTATCTTGATGAGGCTCATAATAAGTAGGGCAAGGATTAAGGAACTATCTATAATAAAGTTGTGGACCACTTATTTACTACCGAAGGTTTTAGTGGAAGATGCTATCCCGAATAAGGTTTTGATGTAGAGTGTTGGCGAGGCAGGTCATTTATCATATTATTTTGTGGTGTTTTTAGTGAATATGTGTTTTTTTATTTTTAAATTTTTATAACTGTGATGTTTTATGTTTTCTGTATTGTGATTGTTTTATTGTAAACCACCTAGAAATGTTGATAGGTGGTATACAAATTTTTAAATAAATAAATAAATATTCACAAACACATAAGCTCTGCCTCTCATGCTCAATCATATACACAAACATGCTCTCTCTCATGTTCAATCAAGTGTATACACTCACACACATACAAACACACATACATGCTCTGCCTCTCATGCTCAAACATACACACACATGCACTCTCTATCTCTCATGCACTTTCACAAGTCCCCCCCCCCCTGGAAGAACAATGTAAAAATGTACATCTTTTATTTACGCTTTCAGATAATACTAGGGGCACTCCATGAAGGTAGAAAGCAGTACATTTAAAACAAATCAGAGAAAATTATTTTTCATTCAATTCACAATTAAAGAGGATGTGGTTAAGGCTGAAGTGTAGATGGGTTTAAAAAGGTTTAAACAAGTTCCTGGAGAAGTCCATAAATAATTAATTAAGTTGACTTAGGGAATAGCTACTGCTATTACTGGCTTTAGTAGCATGGGATCTACTTAGTGTTTGGATACTTGCCAGATACTTGTAAACTGTATTGGCCACTGTTGGAAACAGGATGCTGGACAACTTCTTATGTTCTTATGTAAGGGGTAGCAGCAGTAGCAGTCTCCTCTTTCAACCTGGATAGTCACTAGACTCTTTCTCTTGCTTGTAGTCTCTGACCCTGCTACTCCTGCTGATGTGGAGAGGGGGAGGGGAAGTGGGAGGCCAATGCTGCTTCTTTCTGCCCTGCGGATCCTGCTCCTTTTAATTGCCAGGAGAGAGATGGGGATACTGATGATTTTTGCAACTATGTAGGCCATGCTCCTTCTGACTGCTGAGGCAGGAAAGGAGGTTGGGAGGCCAGTGCTTCTTTTTGTGGCTCCGTGACCAGGCTTCTGACTTGCTGAGGCAGGGGAGGGGAGTGGAATAGCGATGCTGTTTCTTTCAACCTCGTGGGCCGTGCTCCTCTTGATGCTTGGGTGGAAGGCAGGTGTTGCTAGCTATGGCTCCACAGTCATGCTTCTTCTGACTGATGGGACAGGGGGTGTGGAAGGCCGATGCTGCTTGTTGCAACTCCACGGGCTGCACCTTCTGACCACTGGGGCGGGGGGAGGCTGATCTTTCTTCTTTCGGCCCTGCTTTACTTCTGCCTGCGGAGAAAGGGAGGGGCTGTGAAGTTTCCTTTGAGCTGGGCGGCAGCATTGGTGATTTTTCTCTCCTGATTTGGACCCCTCACCCCCTTTCATGGACAGCCCTGATGGTAGGCAGGTTACCAGAAGCAGGCACAGCAGTTCTTGCCCAAAAGCTGTTTCGGGTGCAGGGGAGGCAGCTCTTTAGCCAAATTGTGAGAGGGATACTGCCCCTGGTGGATGGTGCCTATGGCCAAGGCCATATCGGGCATAGGCTAGCTATCGCTCTGTTTAAATTATGGGCGAAATGTATCAACCATTTTCCCCATAGATACAAAATGGGAAAAACCCTTTAGTTTTCAATATGTGGCAAATAGATGTAATGTAATAGTGGTTTTAAGAATTTACTTTGAGGCCATTAGACAAACCATTAACCACCTTTAATCTGTTCTTTTTACCTACTGACAAGTTTACAATCATGAACTTTTTTTTAAATCTTTTTTTTATAATCTGTTTACTTACCTTCTAGATGTTAGGCTAATTTATTTGCTGTACTGATTGTCAACAACTTCAAGTTCTATTTTTGAATGGTACTATGGAGTCCTGAAAAAGCAAGCTAGCATGCACCATGTCTAAGGCTGTTAGAATTCTCAAACATGATTAAGCACATAAATTTGGCAGGCATGTTAGCACAAACATTTGGTATGCATGCAGGTCTGCTTGGTCACATAATCATTTCCTGTGTTGATAGTACAGGTGATTTAGGACATGGTTCAGCCCAGCCTGCTCACATTTTTCAGTGGACTACTACATTGCCAGCTAACCTCTGAATAATTATCCATATGCATTAGAGTAGCTGTAAAATTATAGATGAAGATGAAGACCTAAGCCACTTGGATGCCTTCATACAAGCAAGCGCAAAGGGGCACTAGGAACTGAAAGAAATTGTAGGGCATACAGTCCTATAAGCTTAAAATCCATATTTTTTGTTGTGTTGTTTATCATCCCCTACAATCAATGATATATTAATGTCACTAAGACAGAGCCTTGAGTTTATTTTGTAACCCCACCCCGGGGAGCTTACCACACTATGGTGGGGCCATAAAAGAATTCTATAATCTTCAGGGCTGGAACCACTCCAGTTAGCTTTTTGCACAGTCTCTCTTTCCCCTAGTGATGGGATCCTTTGTTGGGGGGGGGGGGGGGGGGAGCTTTACTTTCTGGGCCCAGAGTGCTAAGAGGAAGGGTACATTTCTTTTTTGCTCACTGTGTGCTGTAAGTGCCAATAACAACACAAGTTAGTATTATCCAAAATCAAAGTCTTTACTGTTCCAAAAGTCAAATGGAATATGGCACAAACGTATCCCTTAGCACCACAGTATTTTCTCAGTTTTACATTCTCTTTTCCTCAATCTGTGCAGAAATCTTTCTGATTCCAAGACAAGGGAAAACCTCTACTCTCCAAGACTTGGAATGAGTAGAGTCCCCAGGTGAGCAGGGTATACCTTAGATGGGTAAAAAGGTAAAAATTACTGCCTCTGCACAGAGAGCCCAAACCACTGTCTCCCCAGTATGAAGCCTCCTGATGGGTGTCCTCAACAATCTTAAGAGTCTCTTACTCAGTTGATTCTTTGCTTCGTAGTAATTTGGGCTCCCAGATAGGAGGGATCCAAGCTGGTCACAGGCAGGTCCAATGGTCCTTCTGATGGGTAGGAAGAGGGGTGACTAAGACTTCCTCTCAGATCTTTCAGTGAAACTTCTTCCCCAAAATAGGGCAAGGTACCACCTCCTCCATCCTTGTTGAGGGGGTAGAGGAGCAGCTGTTCCCTAACCTACACAGCCCCAAAAAACAGAATTCCCCATTCCCTGAGTCTAGGTGGTGTCCAGTAGAGATGTGAATCGGAACCAGAATCGGTTCGGATTTCAGTTCCGATTCACATCTCTATAGATGTGAATCGGAACCAGAATCGGGTCGGATTTCAGTTCCGATTCACATCTCTAGTGCCCAGGATCTCAACACCCCAAAAATGAACTCGGGATGCAGTCTCTGTCACACCCGGGAGTGGTTGGGCAGAGAAAAACACCCAGACCTGACTAACAGTCTCCAGACAAGTTTTGCCCAGAGTCCATACTGAGCAGGCTCCAAAAAACAACTCAGGAAAAACTCAGGCAGTGTGCTGAAACTAAGCACACTGCCCCCAGAAGTTCTCAGTAGAGAGCTGCTACATCACCTTTCAAAGGGGATCGCCATTTCAGCATCCTCAAAAGGAGGGGCTGCAAAGAATGGTACCTCCCCTTACAGACTAACCTGGACTGCTTTTCGATGGCTTAATGATAACAGAATTGTAGTGTTTGTTACACTCATTTCTAATTAATTTCTTGATAGCACTGTTTATCAACAGAATTAGCCTGCCTTATGAACTGGGGAAAACCATACAAGAGAACAGATGGATATATTTAAATGAACAAGAACAGTGCACCACATAAATTTTGTTTTAACATTGTCACATATGGGCCCACACCATTGGCACTCATATTCTAGACTATAGCTTGATTTTAATAGATAGCAAGTAGGCCTTTTTTTGTTTATTTGTACTTTGATAAGGTTACATTTATAGTTTGTAAATCTTTACAATATAGGAAATTTGTTATCAACTTGATATAGTTTCATTTTATGACGTGAATGAGGGTAAATGGGTAATTTTTAGTTTAATTTTAGATCAGTTTATTCATTTGATTGCTTTTTTTCTGAAAAAAGTGGATTATAGAATAGAAATAAATATATAGCAAACATAATACATATTACAAATTGAAATATAATTTAAAGCAATAGAATACACAATAGAAAAATAATAAACTTAAAAATAAAAACCAAAAATAAAAGAAAATCCAATAAAAGCAATTGGTTAAAAATCTTCCCTAAATACAAATAAAATACAAGTTGAAATTGAGGAAATAAATGCCTCAAAAGATGATATTTCCAAATATCTTATAGCAGCTACATCGTTAAGGTCTTTAATCAAGGCTTGGCTCTACACTCAAGTGTTAGGAACCTATATCATCTTTTGAGGTATTTATTTCCTCAATTTTAACTTGTATTTATTTTTGTTTGGAGGAGTTTTTTAAGCAATTGCTTTTATTGTATTTTCTTTTATTTTTGACTTTTATGTATGTAAGGGAAGGTATCATTCTTTGTTTTGTTTTTATTTTGTTTGTGGTTTATTTTATTTCATTTTCATTTATTTGAAATGAAATAAACTATAAAATAAATTAAGAAAACAAAATGAAACTGAATCCTCTTCTACCAAAAACCCACTGTCACAAAAATGTTATTTAAAAATTCATTGTCCCTACGTCCCCAAAGGGGGCATATATGGCCCCCTAGTTGCAGCTGCCACACCAGGTGAGCAGAACCTGTGTATAACAAAATGGTACTGTTGTCAGGGCTGACCTGTGTCATTTTGAAACATTGAGCAGGTAGGTCAGCAGTGACTAGGGATTGTGCCTGCCCCATTTGGACTTTGCTGACCGCAGGAAGAGGTAAGGTGCATCCAAAAGGGTGCAGGGTACAAGAAAGCTCCCAGGGCACCTTGAATGTTTAAATTTTTTGCAGTTGTGTTTTTTTGGCTAGGGAAGGAAGGGGTGGTATGGGGACCAGGTCTGGTGGCTGCTTAGTAGAAAACAAACAAAATGAAAGAAATTTAATTTTGTTTTTCATTTTGTTTTATTTTAAAAACCAAACTGAAATGAAACAAAATTTTGTTAACATTTCCCATTTTGTTTTCAGTGAATCCATATCCCTAGTGTATATTTAAGGGTTATTGTTTTCAGTTATTTTTCCTGGAAATTTCAATGTTATAACAAAAAACTTCAGTGGAAAAATGACTATAACATACAGGAGAAAGAATCAGTGGAAAAGTCACTATAACAATTTCAAATTCCATGAGCATTAAAAGAAAACTAAACTCACAACATTTCATCAAATGTTACAAAGTAACACAATTGAGATAAAATAAGCATGAAATGGAAAGATTGAGGCCTCTGCATGCATTGTGAAGATAAGGCAGCTGGCCTTGAGCAGATCCTTTCACTGGGACTCTCCAAGTTTTTATCTACTGCTGCCCACCACTTCTCAGCATTGTGGCTTTAATGGATATGTATGAAGTCATTTTGACTGGCTGTGGCTTCTCATGCACATCTGATGCATTGCAGTGGATGGAGCTGTACTGTAACAGCTATTGATTTTCTTATTCTTTTCTTTGTTATAGTCGACCTGTACTGAAAAACCTAAAATACTACAGCACAGGACACAGGCAGCAGTATATAAAAAGGAGAAGTTTCATCAATGAGTCAGGTAGGTATTGACACTGGTACATCATCTGTCACCAATTTCAGAGTCTTTTTTTACTAAGAGGGTATGGGGCTTGATTTGTAAGCAAGTGATGTCATAAAGGGACATGGATATAAAAGCTGACAAAAATGCATATAATTCATTCTGTACTTCATCCCATCAATGATTTATACTGTACCCATAACACCATATGTTGTTAAATGTCATCTTATTTGATTCCTTTGAATACCATGGCTGCAATTTAAATGTGGAAGGGTACGTGGCTACTATTAACGGTGAAAAGTGGCCTTCTGCAGCAACCTTACACATGGAGTATGCAGAAGTAAATTTTCAAAGGAGTTAATTTACTAAAGTGCATTAGCTCTTACATCGGTGTTAGTATGAATTAAACATGATAATTTGGCATTAACATGCTTGCTTTAACTTAACTTTAAAATGACATTTTTGATAATAAAGTAATCAAATGCAAAATGATGCAAATGTACTCATCTGTTACCTTTGGTAAACCAGGCTCACATTAAATTGCGCGAATGCTAATGCAGATGAGTTAATGCTAGAAACTTTACACCTAGTTACTAGCTATGTTAATGTGTGCATTAGTTAGCATGCTACAACAGATTTAGACCTAGAACCTTCATTTTGCATGATAAAAAAGGGTTGTTATTTTTGGAGTTACCACAACACACACTTTTCAAGGAGAGAGAAAGAGAGAGAGAGAGAGAGAGAGACTGACTGACTGACTCTTTATAAGGTGTCTTTATTAGTCAACTATTATACCACTGTAGGAGGGTCAACTAGTAACTCGAGGTGAGGTTTTAGTGGTGGTCTAGGGTTTGGGGCCAGTTCTACATGCACAATCAGATGTACGAACAGCACAGTACACATCAGTGAAGATTTGTTGTGATTTGGAGTGAGGATATGTAATAAAAGATGAGATGTGTACAATGTACTCTCGCCCTATCTTGATGTATCTCTACCTAGCTGGTATCAAGCTAGTTGGCTAGTATGTGTGCCACCACAGAGGTTCTCTCTCTCTTTCTCTCTCTCTCCCCCTAACCCATGTCTTCCTGAAACAGGATTTGCAATAAATATCACAAATCCCATTTCAGGCATATATTGCACAGCATAATGCCAGGAAAAAAGATGTATCGCATGCAATTTAAAAAACCCCACATTTTCATAAACTCCTCTCTTTTGACTAAATTATAAAAATTTGCATATGCATCTTGCAGTGTGTTATTTAACGCATGCATTATGGCATTATCATAGGCATTAGGGCCCTAACGCCCATGATAAGGCCCTAATGCGATTTGATGAATGACCCTGTACGTTTATAATTATTTTGTGAATATTAAATTAATGCCAGTGTTAGAATGTTAAAATAATTTGTGAATGCTCCAGTTTTAACACGCTTTTACAAATAGATCCCTTAGTTGTCTTTAACATGAGTAAAAATACAGTTAACATGTTTGTCATCCATTTGTGAGTAAATGGATTTACAGCCACCTGAAAGTACACATATACTTTTATAATTTGCACAAGCTTGGGGCATTCCAGGGGGTGTATTTGTACATGTAACTAACATCTTCTAAAGGTATGCAATTAGACATCATGTCACTAATGTACCTAACTTTACACTATCCTTTTGCATTGCCTAAGAGAGAATTTGGAGAGAATTTGAAAAGAAGTTGGCCATACAGGCAAAAACTCACAGTAAAAACTTTCTAAAATATATCTGAAGCAGAAAGCCTGTGAGGGAGTCAGTTGGACCGGTAGAAGATCGAGGGGTTAAAGGGGCACTTAGAGAAGATAAGGCCATCGCGGAAAGATTAAATTATTTCTTTGCTTCGGTGTTTACTAAAGAGTATGTTGGGGAGATACCCGTTCCAGAGAAGGTTTTCATGGGTAATGATTCAGATGGACTGAACCAAATCACAGTGAACCTAGAAGATGTGGTAGCCTGATTGATAAGCTGTAGAGTAGTAAATCACCTGGACCGGATGGTATACACCCCAGAGTTCTGAAGGAAATAAAAAATGAAATTTCAGACCTATTAGTAAAAATTTGTAACTTATCATTAAAATCATCCATTGTACCTGAAGACTGGAGGATAGCTAATGTAACCCCAATATTTATAAAGGGCTCCAGGGGTGATCCGGGAAACTACAATCTGGTTAGCCAGACTTCAGTACCAGGAAAAATAGTGGAAAGTGTTCTAAGCATCAAAATCACAGAACATATAGAAAGACATGGTTTAATGGAACAAAGTCAGCAAGGCTTTACCCAAGGCAAGTCTTGCCTCACAAATCTGCTTCACTTTTTTGAAGGAGTTAATAAACATGTGGATAAAGGTGAACCAGTAGATGTAGTGTACTTGGATTTTCAGAAAGCGTTTGACAAAGTTACTCATGAGAGGCTTCTAGGAAAAGTAAAAAGTCATGGTATAGGTGGTGATGTCCTTTCGTGGATTTCAAACTGGCTAAAAGACAGGAAACAGAGAGTAGGATTAAATGGTCAATTTTCTGAGTGGAAGGGAGTGGGCAGTGAGGTGCTTCAGGGATCTGAATTGGGACCCTTACTTTTCAATATGTTTATAAATGATCTGGAAAGAAATACGACGAGTGAGGTAATCAAATTTGCAGATGATACAAAATTGTTCAGGGTAGTTAAATCACAAGCAGATTGTGATAAATTGCAGGAAGACCTTGTGAGACGGGAAAATTGGGCATCGAAATGGCAGATGAAATTTAATGTGGATAAGTGCAAGGTGTTGCATATAGGGAAAAATAACCCATGCTATAGTTACACGCTGAGGTAGATTTTAAAAACATACGCGCGCGCTTACTTTTGTTCGTGCCACCGGCGCGAACAAAAGTACACCAGATTTTATAAGATACGTGCGTAGCCACGCGTATCTTATAAAATCCGGGGTCGGCGTGCGCAAGGCTGCACAAAATCGGCAGCCTGCACGCGCCGAGCCGCGCAGCTTGCCTCCGTTCCCTCCGAGGCCGCTCCAAAATCGGAGCGGCCTCGGAGGGAACTTTTCTTCCGCGTCCCCCCACCTTCCCCTCCCTTCCCCTATCTACCCCACCCCTCAGCCCTACCTAAATCCCCCCCCTTACCTTTGTTGGGGAAGTTACGCTTGCTTGAAGCAGGCGTAACTTGCGCACGCCGCCCCGGCATCCCCCGGCACAGGCCGCAGTGCCGGGGGACTCGGGACCGCCCTCCCGGCCCTCCCCCGAACCATCGCCACACCCCAGGACCCACCCCAGACCGCCCCCTGCTCCGGACATGCACCCGGACACGCCCCCTCCCGCCCCTTTTATTTATTTATTTATTTGTTCAACTTTATATACCGGCTTTCAAATACATGTCAAGGCGGTTTACAAACATAGAATTTGCAGTAGCAAATTCAAAATAAAATGAAAAAATAAAAATAAAAAACTTATCTAAATTTTACATTCTTTCAATAACATTAATTTAAAATTATATTAAAGTTAAAACAATAAAAAAACACTTTAAAAAAACTAACTTTTACGAAGCCCCGGGACTTACGCGAGTCCCGGGGCTTTGCGCGCACCGGCGGCCTATGCAAAATAGGCGCTTTGGCGCGCGAGTCCCCTGTGCGCATAAATCCAGGAGGATTTACGCTCGCAGGGGGTTTAAAATCCATATTAGGTGCTACCACCCAAGAAAGAGATCTAGGGGTCATAGTGGATAACACATTGAAATTGTCGGTTCAGTGTGCTGCGGCAGTCAAAAAAGCAAACAGAATGTTGGGAATTATTAGGAAGGGAATGGTGAATAAAACGAAAAATGTCATAATGCCTCTGTATTGCTCCATGGTGAGACCCCACCTTGAATACTGTGTATTCTCACAGGGCAAGCAGGATGGTAGTCCTCACATATGGGTGACATCATCAGGATGGAGCCTAATCACGGAAAACTTCTATCAAAGTTTCCAGAACTTTGACTGGCCCCTACTGGGCATGCCTAGCATGGCACCAACCCTGCAGCCAGCAGGGGTCCCCCTTCAGTCTTCTTTTTTCCGCGCTGCAGTAGCCTCGCGGTTTAGGAGCTCTGTGGAGATTCCTGACAGGAATTTTCCTCACGGAATTAACTAACGTTAAATTGCCCCACAGGGGTCCCTCCTCTAACTTCTCTCTAGCCGCGGTACTCCGGTAAGTTTTTTGACAGTTTTCCGTCGATTACCGTCGAGTTTGGCCCTTGCGGCCTACTGGCCGTCGTCCGTCCCGCGGCTCGATTTTTTCTACGGCCATGGCGTCGTGGTTCCACCGGTGTCCGGACTGTACTCGCACCATGTCTATCACAGACCCTCATGGCGTCTGTGTAATGTGTTTAGGCCGTGAGCATGATGTCCTGACTTGCACCAAATGTGCCCTCATGACACCCAAAGGTTGCAAGGCAAGGATGGAGAAAATGGGACTCCTCTTCCGTGCTCTCACCCCAACGCCGTCCATCACATCGACGTCATCAGAACCGGCACCGTCGACGTCGCACCAGCATCGACCACCGTCCGGTGACCATCCGCCATCAACGTCTTCACGGCCATCGGCGCCCGTTACTCCCCCTCAGGATCAAGGGGATCGTAGGGAAAAACATCGCCATCGGCATCGTAAGACTCGGACTGTCAAGGGAGCGAAATCATTGACCTCGCCACCGTCCGAGCCACCATCGAAGAAACCCCGTCCAGGAACGGCACCGACCATTCCTGTGACCGGGGCATCGAGGCCACCCTCACCCGATCGGGGTTTGGGAGTCGCGATTCCGCCTGTAAAGGTGGTCCCTCTGACTGTGCCTCTGCCTCCCTCTTCTGTCACAGAGCCGGGGCTGCTTGCTCCAGGTCTCCGGGAAGAACTGGACCGGCTGGTCCAGGAGGCCATCGACAAGGCGATGCAATGACTCCAGGTCCCTTCGGCACCGACACCGGCACTGATTGTGGAACCAGTCATCGACCCAATTCCAGCAGCGCTGGCACCGCTGCTATCCCGGATGGAGGCGCTCATAACCGCCCTTCCACCGGTGGTTCCTGGCTCTCCGATGGCTCCGGTGCGCTCCCCGTTGACAGCTTCATCGGATGGAGAAACACCGTTCCGCATCCCTCCTTCGGGAGTTTTGCCTCAGCCATCGATGCCAATTCGTCCCTCGCCACCGATTCATTCATCAGGGGCGATACATACATCGGCGCCATCGATGCCTTCGAGACTGGCATCGATGACCTCCAGGCCGTCCACGGTGCCCCCAGCGATTCCTTCGATTTTCTCGGAGCCTTGGCCAGGGCCTTTGGGTATCCAAACCCCTTCTCGTCCTACAGGTCAGTCTGCTGATCCTTATGACACCTGGGGTTATGATACTTCTTCAGACACCGATGACTTACCTTCATCTCCCTCTCCTACTGAAAGTAGAAAGCGTTCTCCTCCAGAGGACCTTTCTTTCATTAATTTTTTTCAGCTTCAGATGGAGCAGGATGATAGGCACTAGATGATGGAGTTGCTCCAGTTCCTGGATGCCCCTAAAGTGATCACTTCTATTCCCATTCATGAAGTTCTTCTTGATCTCCTCAAAAAGAACTGGGAAAACCATGGATCCATTGCCCCAGTCCATAGAAAAGCTGACACTACCTATTTAGTGCAGTCAGCCCCCGGCTTTCAAAAATCTCAGCTTGACCACCACTCAGTTGTGGTAGAATCGGCTCAAAAGAAAGCAAAAAGGATGAAGCCTCACTCATCTACCCCTCCTGTTAAGGAACACAAGTTCCTAGACAAAATTGGTAGATGAGTGTTCCAAGGGGCCATGCTCATCTCCAGAATTGCTGCTTACTAGCTGTATATGACTCAATACAATACAATAGGGTCCTCTTCAAACAGATACAGGACTTCTCTGAAACCCTTCCTGAACAATTCCAAGACCACCTTCAAATCCTTGTCAACAAGGGGTTTGAGGCAGGAAAGCATGAGATAAGAACAGCTTACGATATCTTTGACACCTCTACTAAAGTGTCTGCAGCTGCCATTTCGGCAAGACGATGGGCCTGGCTCAATTCTTCTGACCTTCGCCCAGAAGTACAAGACAGGCTATCTGACCTACCATGTGTAGGAGACAATCTGTTCGGTGAGCAGATCCAGCAAATGGTGGCTGATTTAAAGGACTATCATGAGACCCTTAAACAGCTCTCATTGATATCTTCTGGCTTCCCCTTAAGACAGCCCTTCAGGAAGGACTCTAAGAAGTCATTCTTCTGTCCAAGGAAGTGCTATCCTCCACCAGCAAGGTCCTGAACTACGAGACCTTATCAAAAGCGTCAGCCTCGCCAGGCCCGAAAGCAAAAGCCACAAGCAGCTCCCCAGCCGGGGCCTGCTTCAGGTTTTTGACTTTCACTTGGAGAGCAGCAGCCTGATTCCTCTGCCAAGCATACCAGTGGGAGGTCGATTGTGCCACTTTCACATGTAAACCGGTTTGATTTGTATTTAATGCAAGAAGATCGGTATATAAAAACAAAAAATAAATAAATAAATAAATAAAAATGTGGCAATCAATCACAACCGGCCAATGGGTGCTAGCAATCATTGCTCAGGGTTTCCACCCAAACGTTTTTGCTCTTCCATCGGACTCACCACCTCTGCAGGCGTGGAGAATATCCGACCACTCTGTCCTTCTGGAGCAGGAGGTTTCCCTTCTTCTCCAGTTAAGAGCAATAGAACCCGTCCCACACTCGTAGCAAGGCCTAGGGTTCTATTCCCGGTACTTTTTGATCCCCAAAAAATCTGAGGGGCTTCATCCAATTCTGGACCTACATGATCTCAACAAGTACCTCCAGCGGGAAAAGTTCAAGATGGTAACCTTGGCCTTGCTTCTACCTCTTCTACAAAGAGGAGACTGGCTCTGCTCTCTGGACCTCCAGGATGCATACACACACATTGCGATCACTCCAACTCATTGCAAGTACCTCAGGTTTTTAGTAGGCCCAAAGCACTATCAATATCGAGTGCTTCCCTTCGGCCTAGCGTCTGCACCACGAGTCTTCACCAAATGCCTCATAGTTGTAGCAGCTTTCCTCAGGAAAGAAGGTGTACACGTCTACCCCTATCTGGACGACTGGTTAATCAGGGCTCCAACCCAGCAAGCCGCTCGGTCGTCCCTCGATTTCACCCCACACACTCTAATTTCTCTAGGATTTCTTGTCAATTACACGAAATCCTATTTAATCCCATCTCAAAACTTGTCGTTCATTGGGGCAGACTTTGACACTTTACAGGCAAAAGCCTTTCTACCTCGACAACGAGTGCTAACACTCGTGGCCCTCGCTCACCAGTTGCAGTCTCTACATACAGCAACAGCTCGCCAATTCCTCATCCTGCTAGGACACATGGTGTCCTCCGTCCATGTTACACCAATGGCCCGCCTGGCCATGAGACTCATGCATTGGACTCTGAGGTCACAATGGATTCAAGCTGTTCAGCCTCTGTCGACCATTGTCCACATCACCAACTCACTCCATCTGTCTCTTGCCTGGTGAAAAAATCACAACAATCTCCTCCAGGGACTGCCTTTTCAAGTGCCAGATCCTCAACTCATTCTCACAACCGACGCTTCCAACCTCGGATCTTGGTCTCCAGAGGAAGCCAAACATCAAATAAACTTCCTAGAACTTCGAGCAATGCGATATGCTCTCAGGGTTTTTCAGGAACGCCTATCAAATCACGTCATCCTGATTCAGACGGACAACCAGGTGGCCATGTGGTACATCAACAAGCAGGGAGGCACAGGCTCCTTCCTCCTGTGTCAGGAAGCTGAGCAGATTTGGGCGGAAGCGCTCTCCCACTCGGATGTACCTCAGGGCCACCTACTTGCCGGGAGTGGACAATGTCTTGGCAGACAAACTGAGTCGCATCTTCCAGCCACACGAGTGGTCTCTCAACCCCTCGGTAGCGACCTCAATCTTTTGCCAATGGGGATGCCCCCAGTCAGACCTCTTTGCGTCCCCTCAGAACCACAAAGTGGACAATTACTGCTCCCTCATTCGGAGCGAGTGCTCTCAGCCCAGCGATGCATTCTCCCTCTCGTGGGCAACCAGTCTGCTCTATGCATTCCCTCCACTTCCTCTTCTTTCGAAGACTCTCGTGAAGCTACGTCAGGACAAAGGAACCATGATCCTGATGGCACCTCACTGGCCACGCCAAGTGTGGTTTCCCATACTCCAGGATCTCTCCAACCGCAGGCACATTCCCTTGGGAACGGACCCGCATCTCATCACTCAAAACGACGGATGCCTACGCCATCCCAATCTTCAGGCCTTGTCCCTGACAGCATGGTTGTTGAAAGGTTAATCCTTCAACCACTTAACCTTTCAGATTCGGTTTCTTGTGTCCTGATTGCTTCACGGAAGCCTTTCACAAGAAAATCTTATTCCTATAAATGGAAAAGGTACACATCATGGTGCACTTCGCAGTCCCTTGATCCCTTTTCCTGTCCAATCACAAGCTTTTCGGACTATCTCTGGCATTTGTCAGAGTTAGGTCTAAAAACCTCTTCCATCAGAATGCATGTCAGTGCTGTAGCTACCTTCCATAAAGGTGTCGGGGATGTCCCTATATCAGTACAACCCCTCGTAACACGATTTTTAAAGGGCTTGCTCCATATCAAGCCACCTTTACGTCCTCCGGCCCCTTCTTGGGACATTAATCTGGTTCTCGGTCAGCTCATGAAAACTCCATTCGAGCCTCTTCACTCCTGTGTACTAAAATATCTCACATGGAAAGTGATTTTCCTTTTAGCTATCACTTCAGCTTGCAGGGTTAGTGAGTTACAGGCCCTAGTTACCTATCCGCCTTACACTAAACTCCTGCAGGACTGGGCGGTACTCCGCACTCACCCTAAGTTTTTACCCAAGGTAGTTTCGGAGTTTCACATTAATCAATCCATCATACTACCTACCTTTTTTCCCAGGCCCCATTCCAATCCAGGGGAACAGGCTTTGCATACCCTTGACTGTAAATGGGCTCTAGCTTTCTATCTAGACCAGGGGTGGGCAATTCCGGTCCTCGAGGGCTGCAAAGCAGTCGGGTTTTCAGGATATCCTTAATGAATATGCATGAGAGAGACCTGCATACACACTGCCTCAGTTGTATGCAAATCTATTTCATGCATATTCATTAGGGGTATCCTGAAAACCCGACTGGTTTGCAGCCCTCGAGGACTGGACTTGCTCACCCCTGATCTGGACCGTATGATTGCCCACAGGAAGAGCACTCAGTTATTCGTCTCTTTCCATCCCAACAAATTAGGGCAACCTGTGGGTAAGCAGATTCTCTCCTCCTGGTTGGCGGACTGCATATCTTTTTGCTACCAGCAAGCAGGCATTCCTTTTCAAGACCATGTTAAAGCACACTCTGTGAGGGCCATGGCGACTTCAGTAGCACACCTAAGATCGGTGCCGCTTCCTGACATTTGCAGGGCTGCCACCTGGAGCTCTCTCCATACCTTCGCAGCCCACTATTGCTTGGACAATGTCGGAAGACAAGATTCCATCTTCGGCCAGTCTGTCCTGCGTAACCTATTTCCAACGTGACGTACCAACACCCTTCTGCCTGCCTGGTGGGGTTCAGGATGCCCGCTACCAAATTCCACCCCAGTTGTTGTGCCTGTTGCACGCAGTTGGGTACATTTGGTGCATGTTCGGACATCCTCAGCTTGGTACTCACCCATATGTGAGGACTACCATCCTGCTTGTCCTGTGAGAAAGCACGTGTTGCTTACCTGTAACAGGTGTTCTCACAGGACAGCAGGATGTTAGTCATCACGAAACCCGCCCGCTGCCCCGCGGTTTTGGGTTAGTAATGTTTTGTTGTTTTATTTTTTCGGCACTGCCTGTAGCTATCAAATAAGACTGAAGGGGGACCCCTACTGGCTGCAGGGTTGGTGCCATGCTGGGCATGCCCAGTAGGGGCCAGTCAAAGTTCTGGAAACTTTGATAGAAGTTTTCCGTGATTGGACTCCATCCTGATGATGTCACCCATATGTGAGGACTAACATCCTGCTGTCCTGTGAGAACACCTGTTACAGGTAAGCAACACTTGCTCAATTCTGGTCGCCGCATCTCAAAAAAGATATAATTGTGATGGAGAAGGTACAGAGAAGGGCGACCAAAATGGTAAGAGGAAGGGAACAGCTCCCCTATGAGGAAAGACTAAAGAGGTTAGGACTTTTCAGCTTGGAGAAAAGACGGCTGAGGGGGGGATATGATAGAGGAAGACCTTGTGAGACTGGAAAATTGGGCATCAAAATGTCAGATGAAATTTAATGTGGATAAGTGCAAGGTGATGCATATGGGGAAAAATAACCCTTGCTATAGTTACACAATGTTAGTTTCCATGTTAAGTGCTACAATCCAAGAAAGAGATCTAGGCGTCATAGTGGATAACACATTGAAATCGTCAGTTCAGTGTGCTGCGGCAGTCAAAAAAGCAAACAGAATATTGGGAATTATTAGAAAGGGAATGGTGAATAAAACGGAAAATGTCATAATGCCTCTGTATCGCTCCATGGTGAGACCGCACCTTGAATACTGTGTACAATTCTGGTGGCTGCATCTCAAAAAAGATATGATTGCGATGGAGAAGGTACACAGAAGGGCTACCAAAATGATAAGGGGAATGGAACAGCTCCCCTATGAGGAAAGACAAAAGAGGTTAGGACTTTTCAGCTTGGAGAAGAGACTGAGGGGGGATATGATAGAGGTGTTTAAAATCATGAGAGGTCTAGAACGGGTAGATGTGAATCAGTTATTTACTCTTTCGGATAGTAGAAAGACTAGGGGGCACTCCATGAAGTTAGCATGGGGCACATTTAAAACTAATCGGAGAACGTTCTTTTTTACTCATGGCACAATTAAACTCTGGAAATTGTTGCCAGAGGATGTGGTTAGGGCAGTTAGTATAGCTGTGTTTAAAAAAGGATTGGATAAGTTCTTGGAGGAGAAGTCCATTACCTGCTATTAATTAAGTTGACTTAGAAAATAGCCACTGCTATTACTAGCAACGGTAACATGGAATAGACTTAGTTTTTGGGTACTTGCCAGGTTCTTATGGCCTGGATTGGCCACTGTTGGAAAGAGGATGCTGGGCTTGATGGACCCTTGGTCTGACCCAATATGGCATGTTCTTATGTTCTTAAGAGTTCTAGAACAGATAGATGTGAATCGGTTATTTAGTCTTTCAGATAATAGAAAGACTAGGAGGTACTCTATGAAGTTAGCATGTGGCACATTTAAAACTAATCGGAGAAAGTTCTTTTTCACTCAACGCACAATTAAACTCTGGAATTTGTTGCCAGAGGATGTGGTTAGTGCAGTTAGTTTAGCTGTGTTTAAAAAAGGATTGGATAAGTTCTTGGAGGAGAAGTCCATTACCTGCTATTAATTAAGTTGACTTAGAAAATAGCCACTGCTATTACTAGCAACGGTAACATGAAATAGACTTAGTTTTTGGGTACTTGCCAGGTTCTTATGGCCTGGATTGGCCACTGTTGGAAACAGGATGGTGGGCTTGATGGACCCTTGGTCTGACCCAGTATGGCATGTTCTTTTGTTCTTATAAGCATTGAAAGTGCCACCCAATGAGGAAGTAAACCAGTTATCCTTGTCCAGCTCTTTAGCAGTTGTTTACCAGTCAGTGTTGCTGCTGAATATCAGATTAAATCTGAACACGCAAAACCTTGTGCAGTTAGATTTCCAACAGTCAGATTTGTGCAGACAAAGTTGTCCCTACAGATTTAGCCGGTTAGAGCTGGATACCATGTTAGCCAGCTAAATTTCAAAAGCCCCTCCAGGCATGTCCTGACCTAACCATTTTATTATCCAGCTAAATCTGCTACGTAGCAATTTTGTGCAGATAGATTTCAATCAAATGTGGTGGAGTGGATAGAGGAGAACTTTTAATGGTTAGATTCATGCGGTTAAAAGCCAGTTTTAACCATATACATCTTTTGATTACGAACTCCTAAATTTATGCAGTGCAATTTTTAAATTCAGTTTAAGTGGGTAGCTTGTGTTTGAAAATTAGCATGTTTTGTGTGGACTTAGAAGTATATACGTAAGTTTACAGTTATGTACTCTATTGAAACTTTAACCCGTCTGTTGAAAAATATGGCTGCTGCTGCACAGATATGTGATGAAACATTTGCATTCTGTGAGGTTCAGCTTTACATTTTCAATACAATAAACCAAATATTGGACTTTAAAGTGTTTATAAACTGTCATTTTTTAACCTTTTTGGCTTTCTCTCCAGGGTAAGCATTCTTAGTTCCTCAAGCCTTTTCCTCATGTTACATTCCTCTAATTATCTTAATTGTTCTTCAGCATACTTTTTCTAGGTTCCCTATGCTCATCTAAGATAGAAAGACGAAGCCTGTACACTGCTCTCCTGGCATGGTCTCATTAGGATCAGACACATTTGTATAATCACAGCATGATTCCTGCATGCATGATTCCTCTCTGTGTGCCACCTTGACACCGTGCCCAAACTTGTGGTAGATCATAAATAGTATACGATTTTATTTTAAATTTTTTAAATATCGGGAATCAGTATAAGAATAAAGAGTGCTTATACTACAATCTCCTGGGCTCTTGCCTGCAATGGGCTGCCACCCGTCTCATGTGTACGCACTAGTTGTCACGTCATTTACTTCATCCCGTTTAAAATATTTTTCATTTACGTTTTTTTATTTTGCTATGTGATTAATTTATAATTGTATTTTTCATTTAATTTTTGCTATAATATTTCCTATAAAGTGAAACCCTGTTATTACTATCACAACTTATCTCAATCTCTTCAGACTTGACCACTTAATTTCCTATTGTCCACTGTTGTACGCTGCGTTCCTCATGTTCTTAAACACCCAACATTGGCAATGTTTCAGCGTGCGATTCACGCCTTCTTCAGGGGATTTTTAGCTGATCTCGGCTTTACTTCGGCAACACATTCCTTCAAAAAATGGCTAAAAATCCCCTGAAGAAGGCATGAATCACACGCCGAAACATTGCCAATGTTGGGTGTTTAAGAACATGAGCAACGCAGCGGGCGACAGTGGACAATAAGAAATTAAGTGGTCAAGTCTGAAGAGATTGAGATAAGTTGTGATAGTAATAATGGGGTTTCCCTTTATGGGAAATATTATAGCAAAAATTAAATGAAAAATACAATTATAAATTAATCACATAGCAAAATAAAAAAACGTAAATGAAAAATATTTTAAACGGGATGAAGTAAATGACGTGACAACTAGTGCGTACACATGAGACGGGTTGCAGCCCATTGTGGGCAGGAGCCCAGGAGATTGTAGTACTCTTTATTCTGATACTGATTCCCGATATTTTAAAAATTTTAAATTAAATTGGAAGCCGTAGATTCCCTCAGAGTGGTAGTGTTTGTTTGTGTGTATTGATAAAAGTGAGGGATAAAGCCATTATCTTAATATTTTTTGTGATTCTCAACAGATCATAAATAGTAACACCTGGATTATTTTCAGTATCACTTGCTTTCATCCTGTTTATACCCAGCACATCCCCAAAACATCATTTCCAGGATAGTGTTGGGGGAACGCTAGGGAGCGCTCCTGATTGCGGAGAGATGTGTGCCCTTGGACCAGAGACGTGACTGCAGAGAGGAGCTCCATGGAAGCGCTGCAGCAGGCAAGAAGTGTCCAAGCATGGGAGGAGCAGGCTGGCCACTGAGCCCTAACCTCTGCTGAACATGCACGCACCCAACAACGCAATGCTGGTCTCTGGGGTAGCCCTCCGGCCACTCGATAGCCCTTTTGGACCTGCCACTGGGGAGCGGCAGATGCGGTAGGATGGACAGAGGTCGAGGACAGGTGATGGCACTGGAACTTGGAACATGACGGGGCCTCGGACTTGGACTAGGCTTGAAGACTTGAACAAGGCGAGGTTACTTGGAACTTGGAACTCAGACAAGACGAGGACACTTGGAACTTGGAACTCAGACGAGACGAGGACACTTGTAACTTTGATGAATCTAGGGGTCAGTTAATTGGAATTCCATGAAGATACTGCATTAAGCAATGTCATGGAAGAATATAGCAAAAACAACTAAAGAGTGCACTCATGGATGGAGAATTCTAAAATGTAGGTGACCTGGCCATGATAATTTTTTTTAATTGCACTGAGAAAGGGACTAAACTAGGGCTTCCCAAACCTGCCCTGGGGATCCCACAACTAGTCAGTTTTTCAGGATATCCACAATGAATAGGCATATTTGCATACCATGGAGATTCCACATATGCAAATTTATTCCATGCATATTCATTGTGGCTTTCCTGAAAACCCGACTGGCTGTGGGGTCTCCAGAGTAGGTGTGGGAAACCCTGGACTAAACAATATTAGTCCAAGGACCATCCCAATGGGTCAGTAGGCGGGAGGACCCAACTTTCATTCCCAGGTCTGGTTTTCTAGTCCTGGGTTGGCCAGGGCTGGGGATGCCATGAAGGTAGTACCCACAGCCCCTGGAGCAGGGGGCTGGGAAAGGAGGGAGCCCCCTTCTCCAGGAGCTGTGCATGTTGCTTCAGTTATCATGCAGCTGCTTATGACTTATTTGTTTTCCTTTCAAACAAAATAATTGCCTGAAAGTTATGTAAATTTTAAGCCAAAGAAGAACTCGGTGCTCAATTTTTTTTTTCACAGTGAAAGACACAGCAACAACTGCCTACGTTCTTAATGATCTGGAGCTTCCAAAAAACCAGCCGTGAGATTTATTTTTAAATGAAAACTCTGGCCTATAACCCTCAGCAGTAAACTCGTTTCTAAACACATTGCAGGTGCTCTGCCTGCAAGCGAAATTAATGAACAATGTACAGAGGACTACAGCTGTGGGGAAGAATCCTGAGAAGTAATTTAGAAGAGAAGAATACTCAGACTTGAAGAGCTATGACAACTGCAAAATGGTGGTGAAGGGAGGGAATGAGAAGGAGAGAGAATGCTAAATCTTTTCCAAATCATATTTCTCTTTTTATTTGAAATCTGTTTGAGAATTGAATTTGATTATTTTTTTTTGGGTAATGGCACACATCTATTTAATTCTATAAAAGCATATAAATTAAAGCATAGGATGCAACAAATGGAACAGGTTAAGAATCAGTATTGGGTCCTATGAAAACCATGGGGAAGGTAATTATGTAACAAGCAGCATACGGCTGACGTCTGTGGGTAGTTTGTACAGGCATACTTAAGTCTGCTTTGAAAATTTGTAGGTTGTCCCAGTACATGCATTCATTTATAAATTTAGAGCCCACCTATTTACAATACTACAATACAATAAAGGGGTAATTTTCAAAAGGAGTTAAGCGCATAAATGTAACTACTATTGTAGCAATTTTCAAAAGCTATTTATTTGACTAAAGTGCACTTATACGAGCAAATCCTATGGACAATTCAATGGCAGATATTGTAGTAATTTTCAAAAGCCCACTTACTCAAGTAAAGTGCATTTGCATGTGTAAAACACAGTTTTACTCAAGTAAATGTTTTTTTAAAATCAGGCCTTTAGTGCAGAACATTGCACCTACTCCTGAAAGCATGCACATAAATGCATTCCCCACCTCGACTCTGCCCCTTACAAGTGTGGGTAAAAGCACACATGAAATGGGGGTTTCATGCATACTTTCACAGACACAACACCCCTTAATGATTTTCAAAGTAGTACCTATGTGCACAAAACAGGATTTTATCAATCTGAGTCACTTTGACTATCAAGGTTCATGGGGCGATTTTCAAACTGTCCACACTGGACAAAGAGCATGTGTACTTTTCATCCGGGGGAGGCTTTGCACCCATTCTTAAAGTGAAATTACACATGTACTTACTCTTTGAAAATTGCTACAGGTACAAGTATGCACCTGCTTTTTCTGTGGGTAGAATTTTGTTTGAAAAATGCAAGCATAGATTTAAAATATAATCTATGCTTCCACGTTTCCTCCCCTGATCTAAACATACTCCCAGGAACAATGCTGCTAAAAATGCACACATTGTGCAACAATGTGAAACTTTTAGGCCAGGATTTATCAAAATGCACTAAATATTGCATGTGATAGGAAAAGGAGCATATTTTATGGTAATAGGCTATTTATTGCAAAGTGCACTATCTTAGCATAGGTATTACAGCAATAACCTTTTCACACTTTGTGGTAAGTACCACAATTGTTACAACTCCTATGAGAGAGAGAGAGAGAGAGAGAGAGAGTGAGAGAGCCTCACCCAAGTCTAGCCCTAGTTTTATCATGCCATCCTTTGCCACTCCGGAGGTGGTGTCCACCACACTTTTGCAGCAATGGTGTTAAAAATCTGCTGCTCGGAGTTAACAATCTGTTATCGAGCTCCTCCTATAAAGGGAGGAGTTAGCAATCTGTTATGGATCTCCTCCTGGAGAGGGAGGAGTTAGCAATCTGTTATCAATCTCCTGCTGCTAGGAGTAGCAATCTGTAGAAAATGCTCTCCAGGGGGGCGGAGTTAGAATCTGTAATAAATCACTCCGCCAAGGGGAGGAGTTGGCAATCTGTTATAAGTCCGCCAAGGAGTTAGCAATCTGTTATGGATCATCCTGCCAAGGGGAAGAGCTAACAATTGTAATAATCCGTAGGCGGAGTTAATGATCTGTAGGTGGGTTGGCTTCCCACAGAGTGGCAGTCTGTTTAATACCGCTCTAGTAGTGTAAGGAATGAGCACTTAAGGTAAATTGGTGAATCCCTGGGCCGATGGCAGATGACAGCGCCCCAGGAGGATATCCTGAGAGGGACCACCGGCTAGGCTGGAGTATGGAGACAAACACAGATAGTTCTTTATTAGACAGGAAGTAGAACCACCAGAGGTGGCAGTAGTGAGTTGATGTGCCCAGCAGGGCTGAAGTCCCTCAGATACTGGAATTAGGGTCTCTGGGTTGCTGAGCTGTAGAGAGAGACTATAGGAAGTAAGTAGACAGGGTATGCTGTATACATAACCAGTAGTAGATGATACACTCACAATTGTAGAGATCTGTAATGGCTTCTATGCAACAGAGAGTCTTCAGTATATTCAGGAACAGGAGCCGTAGGCGAGTACTGGTTCCTATATGCAGTCTGGAATGAGAACTCACAATATCTGTGTATGAGATGGCTTCTGGAATAGAAGAGAGTCTTTGGAGGGTTTTAGGAACATAGGCGCTCGTGGAGCGAGTACAGATTCCTATCTGCAATCTATAATAGTAATTCACAAGATATAGGTATATGATAGTTTCTGATATAGAAGAGAGTTGAGAAGGGATTTAGGAACATGGGCCCACATGGAGTGAGTACCGGTTCCTATCTGCAATCTGCAATAATGACTCACGATCTCCGTACCTGCGATAACGTCTTAGACAGAAGGGAGTCTGCGGAGATTAGGAACATAGGCCCTCGTGGAGCAAGTACCGATTCCTATCTGTAATAGAACTCACAGTATTCACATCTGCGATCGCTTCCAGGTAGTAAGGAGTCTTCTGAGCATTCAGGGACGTAGGCCCTCGAAGAGCGAGTACCGATTCCCGTCTTAGCAATCTGAAATCAAGAAGAGAGAGCGGGGCCCCCGAGGAGCAGGTACCCCTAGGTAAGTTTGTGGAGGCAGAGCAGCAGAGAAAGACTTCCTCCTGCTAACTCGATTTGTAGTTGCAAGCAAAGACATTTTAAGTTGGAAGCGGATGACGTCACTACGGGGGGACGCCCCCAAGGTTCGCACCCTTGCCAGTACTAACTCTATAGTGTGCATGTGCGCGCGCCCTTACCTCATCAGGAACGTGGCGGATCCACAGCGTCAGGCCAGTCCGGGGATTCCGGGAAGAAGCGGCAAGGAGAAGCCGCAGCAGCATCTGTCCATCAGACCCGAAGGCAGTCGCCACAAAGGTAGAGAGGGTGGAGCGAGGGCGAGAACAGGCACAAACGCAACAAATGGTGCCTCAACACTTGCTAACTTCATGGAGTGCTCCCTAGTCCTGGTATTATCCGAAAGAGAAAATAACTGATTCATATTTATCTGTTCAAGTCCTTTCATGATTTTTGTAGACCTCTATGAAATCCCCCCTTGGCCATCTCTTCTCCAAGCTGAACAGCCCTAACCTCTTTAGCCTTTCCTCATAGGGGAGCCATTCCATGCCCTTTATCATTTTGGTCACCCTTCTCTGTACCTTCTCCATCACAACTATATCTTTTTTGAGATGGGGTGACCAGAATTGCACACAGTATTCAAGTTGCGGTCTCACCATGGAGTGATAAAGAGGCCTTATGACATCCACCATTTTATTTTCCATTCCCTTCCTAATAATTCCTAAAATTCTGTTTGCTTTTTTGACTGCAGCAGCACACTGAGCCGACGATGTCAATGTATTATCCACTATGACGCCTAGATCTTTTTCCTGGGTGGTAACTCCTAATATGGAACCTAACATTGAGTAACTACAGCATGGGTTATTTTTCCTTATATGCATCACATTGCACTTGTTCACATTAAAATTCATCTGCCATATGGATGCCCAATCTTCCAGTTTTGCAAAGTTCTCCTGTATTTTAACACAGTTTGCTTGTGTTTTAACTACTCCGAATAATTTTGTGTCATCTGCAGATTTGATCATTTCACTTATCTTACCCCTTTCCAGATCATTTATAAATATATTAAAAAGCACAGGTCCAAGTGCACTCCACTATTTACCTTTTCCTACTGTGAAAACAGACCATTTAAGCGGAGGGTCACTCTGGGGGATGGGGATGAGAAAGAGAAGGCCATGAGTAGGTTAGGGGCTAGGGGGACTTTGATGTGGGTTGCATCCAGCTGCTTTGCCTTCTGCTGGGGCGCACATCCCTGGAAAGAAGATGTACCTTTACACTCACTCCAAAACAGCTGCAAATAAGTACAATCAGAGCTGGTGTTGGGCATAAATGAATCCTGTGTCCAGGGGCACCCTTGAGCTCCTCAGAACTTCTAGCAATAGATTAGTCTGCTAACACCTAACACTGACTCTGGAAGGATGGTAGAGAAAGGAAAGCTGGAGAAGGAAGGAACAAGCTGATCAAGCAAAGGAGGGAGGAGCATTTGTAACCCCAGATATTAATATTTTCATGTAAGATGCCAGTTGGTTCAGGCGAATGCTCCAGTAATTTTAGGCTAACCCATGTTGTGTCGTATACACATGTATATGACAGAGTGTTAGTGAATGTGTGTGTCGCATACATCTGTGCATGTGCATGAAACAGAGACTGAATGAGTGTACATGCCTGGATGACAATTCAAATATTGTTCACCTTGTTCTCTTTATACCACAGTCAAAGACAGTTATACCTAGAGTTGTGAGTATTGCTAACCTATCTGCTATCAAAAGAGCATTAGTGCTAGCTAATTTGCCCAGGTTCTCTTCCTACCTACTGCAAAACCTCAGACTCCCATACTTGTTCTCCAAATGCTCCTTTGCTTTCAGACCATTTGGGATCCTCTTTCTCTATTCCGTGTATACATGAATTCTGATTTTATTTTTTTGACTTTGTCACCTCCTCTGATATACTGTTCCATGTATTCATTACCATTTCTGGGAGGAAATACTTTACCTTCATGCACCTGGCCTCAATCTACCCCTCTCCAGCCTCACCTCATGACTCACTTTCCTAGAATTTCTTTTCCACCTTCTGCATTATTTGTCTCCGTGAGATGCATGAATGTCTCTGGCATATCTTCCCTTTCCTTTCTTTCCTTCAAGTAGATATACAGTGCATATTTATGTCCTTGCATCTCAGCTGGAAAGGCTTAGGTGCAAACTGCATGATTTTAGTAGCCCTCCAGAACTTGACACAATACTTCTTGTGATTTATACAGTGGCATTATCGTCTCCAGTTTTGCCTTTTTTATCTCTCCCTAGGCATCCTGGTATGCAACTGGCTCTCTACTGTCTTTTCCCACTCTTTGGCAACCTTAAGTTCATCAGAGATGATCATCCCCACAGTGTTTTGCATTACATCTTTCTCTGCATTAATTTGCAGTTGTATATTTAAATTGCTTTTTCAATTGATTGCATGTGTTAACAATACAAGGAATATACTCACGGGTTTCTATTTTAAAATTGAAATATTGAAACAAGTCATGATGCTATCATCTGTGCAACAGTTTATTCCTTTCTGCTAGTACAATATTTTGAATGTTGTAGAGAACTAGAGAGCTCAGGGAATTGACTTTGGGATAGTGTACTTTTTGTTTATAGTTTGTTGGTTCAAATCTGGCTTAGGTCATTAGTGATGCAGTAGGAGTAGTCAGAACCCAACACCTTTGAGAAGCTTGAAAGTGTTATAAAAATCCTGCCTTTATTGTAGAGGCTGGTTGAAGGGATTAGAGCCAGGAGTGCCTGGGCAGCAGTGTTGTAAATTCCACCCAATCAGCTCCTGCAGTACAGGGGAGGGGGTGTGCATTTGTTTCCTACGTATTTGTAATCCGCAACGTATAGGGCCATAAACGTTGTATTCGTGGGGAAGCGAAACATATCGCGATTCCCCACGAATACAACGAATCTTCGCTGAATTATTTCGCCGTGTAAAGGAGCCAATTTAAACAAACCCCCCACCCTCCTGACTGCCCCAAGACTTACCAAAACTCCCTGGTGGTCCAGCAGGGGATACGGGAGCCATCTTCTGCACTCACACCCTTGGCTGCTGGTATTCAAAATTGCGCTGATAGCCTTTGACCTTACTATGTCACAGGGGCTACTGGTGCCATTGGTCAACCTCTGTCACATGATACGAGCACAAGATGGCGCTCCCGGAAACCCTGCTGGACCACCAGGGACTTTTGGCAAGTCTTGTGGGACCCTCCTGACCCCTACAAGACTTGCCAAAAGTCCAGCGGGGGTCTGGGAGCAACCTCCTGCATGCGGGCCATCGGCTGCCAGTATTCTAAATGGCGCCGATATAGCACAAGATGGTGCCGGCCATCCATTGCTCCTACTATGTGACAGGGGTTGATCAATGGCACCGGTAGCCCCTGTGACATAGAAGGTCAAAGGCTATCGGCGCCATTTTGAATACCGGCAGCCAAGGGTGTGAGTGCAGGAGATGGCTCCCGGACCCCCCGCTGGACCACCAGGGAGTTTTGGTAAGTCTTGGGGGGGTCAGGAGGGTGGGGGGTTGTACTTAATTCAGTTTTAGCCGGGAAACAAATAAGAATTAATGCATGTACATATCAGGGGCCCCCCTTGCCGAATGCAACGTATCTGCCCCCTGACGAATCCGAATGCAACGTATGGCATCCCTCTGCACATCCCTAGTACAGGGGGACTCGAGGAAGACAGGTGCTCTTTTGTAGCCTCTTCTGAATTGGATGTCCCCTTCTGGGGGCCGTTTCTGAAATTGCCAGTTGGTGGCCTTTTATTTGAACTTATGTCACTCTAGGAGAGGTAATGAGTTGTCTAGTTGGCTACTTCAACAGGACCATTTCACAAGCAGAATTATTTTTTGACATAAGTAGTAGTTTCCCTCCTGTTCCTTTGAGCTTTCAGCTCATTCAGAACTGGAAATGGGATCCAGCACTTCCCAGGAATTATTTTCCTCTATTTTATAACTACTTCCAACTCACCTAAGTGCAGTAAATGGAGGGACCTTTTTGGCCATATAAGTTATTTTCTGATCCTAAAAAGAGGACTTTTATGGTGTGGACAATTTGATAATGTTTGTTTACTCAACCATTGTGAAAGGAAGGAACTGTTTGGAGAAATAAAGGTTGTAACACTACGTGTTTCATGCTGGTTGGTCTGTTGGATGGCTGTTGGGTCTTCTTGCTACTGGTGAGCTATCATTGGTGGCAGCGATCTGGCAGTCCCAGTCTTGTTCTCAGTGGACAGGTGTTCATGTCACTAATACTATCATTACAGGCCTGATCCATTTTGTGCAATCTGAGCAGAGAAGCCATGGGTCAACTACAGCATTTATTTATTTACAAAATTTCTGTGCTGTGATATCCTAATGTTCAAAGTGGCTTACAAACAATGTTCTTAGATCAGACAGAGAAAACATACACATTAGAAAACAGACAATTAAATCTTCTTAATCCACTAGGCTGGCTCAGCAAAGCACTCGAATTCATCCTGCAAATCACAGCTAGGAAATCTGATGACATGATAACTACGAAGGTGTAACCCTTTTTCCATGGATGGCATATATCCTAACGACAAAACAAATATGGAGTCAAAATGCACTCATCCAAAGGATCCAAAATATCACAAACAATGTGTGTAATTGAGTGATAGCTATCCACAAACAGCAACAAGGAAATTGTTATGTTAACAAATTTTTCTAGAGCTCCGAAAAGAGCAGGTTTAGGGGTGGTTGATATTTTATATATCTTAAAAGTCCATAAAATAATTTCCTTATGTGGCCTAGCTCCTCAGTCCTTTCCCTAACTCTTTTGTTTCCCGACAGGGGGGGGGCGGGGGGGGGGCAGGGGTTCTTCTCTATGGGGGGAAGGATAACCTTCTGGGTCCAGGTAGTGGAAACCTTCTGTGTGTGTTACCTTTGCTCTTCGGGATAGGTATCTGGACAAAACAGGCTGGTTGGGTGTTCAAAATAATATTATTTACTGATATTGATTGTAAGGAAATCAATAAAGTGATTAAATAAAATGTGACAAAATATATCCAGATTCTTTGTCTTTGATGTAGTACCCTGTGGAAGTGTCCCTTGGTTACTGAAACTTGGGAGTTGCCTCAGGTACAAAACTTAAGTTATAAGCTCTCTGGGGACAGGGAAATACCCACAATACATGAATGTAATCTGCTTTAAAGTGCAAAATAAAAAAAGCAGAATATAAATAAATAAATAAATAAATACATTTGTAATCCATCCCTGATGTGGAATGAATGTTTGTCCCAAGGGGCTGGGGTATCCTAACCAGGGTGGATGTCCCTTTTCCCAATAGTATCTGATTCCAGAAGAGCACTCCTGATCTTCACCTACCTGTGTCCCGTGTTTCAGAGTGGAAATTCTGGCTGATGGTCTTCTCCAAACTCCTCTTCAGGAAAAAAAAAATAGCTCTCTCACTGGGCAAAGAAGGGGACAGCAGAAAACCTTCCTTCCCACAAAACAGGAAAAATACTAAAAAGGGTTTCACTGGCTGGGCACTGCAGCTTCCTCTTGATGGGTCAAAGGGGTATACAGGTCCTTCCTGCACCTCTGAAGAGGGGGGCTACAGCCTCCCAGAAGGCACAAGTCAAAACAGAAAAAATTCTCACTCTCACTTTAGAAAAATTACAAAACCTCACTCTGTTTCCCTCTTTTTTTCCCTCCAGCCTATCACCAGATACTGGCAGGGCAGTGTCTCTCCCTTCTTTTGCTAAGCTGGGGCCCAGCTATGGAGAGCACACTGAAATATGTTGTTCCCTCTTGAAATCAAAACCTTACTGCCTCCTAGCTGCACTGCATGGTCTAAACAGACTCAGACTGCTTTTTCCTGCAAGCCTCTTGGGGAGGTACAGTATTGAATGGCATAGCCTGTAATGGAGATGGACTAGAATTAAAGTCTGAGGACTAGGACCATCTGGTGGAGACCTCATAGTCTCTAAAAAGGTATGGGAACTGCCTTCCCAAATAGGTTTTTCGGGCCTTCTTAAATGTGTTAAAATATAATTCCTTGCGAAGAGTATTGGGTAACTGGATAGCTACTGCAAAAACAACGTATCTTTCAACTCTGCCAGTCTTACTGAGCAAACTGTAAGTGCAGTGACCAATAAACATTAGACTTCTTTCTATCATGCTTAGAAGTGGTTTCACCACAATAAAACTGGGGGCCATTGGCAGGGCAGGGGTGGTGGGGAAGACTTGCACTGCTCTGTTCTCTGATTTGCCTACTCAGTGGCTGTCCTCCCTCCCCATGTTCATGTTACAAGTCCAATGAGGCATGCGCAGATTTGTAAGAATTCAACAGGGGCTGCAATATGAATGTCTTTGCTGTGGTCCCTAAAATTGGATTGAGATCACTAACTCATTTCAGTGGCCACCTTTTAAGTCTGTACCAACAGAAACCTAGAGATGAAAGATGCTGTAATGCTATAACAATTCCCTTCAACCATCCAGTCCCTATGCTCCTGCTAAAAAGGGAATTTCATTTTATAGCTCTGCCAATTCAGCACCAAGCTTATATGAGTACAAAACTTCCTTGAAATGTCTTTTTAACAATAAGGACAGTACAAAACTTTAAAAATTCCCTATGCCTTGCTGTTTTGACCCATTGTTTATCTGGGGTGATGTGGCAACTCTGTTCAAGGTCTATCTTACAAATGCCTTACCTCAGCATTGGGCCCTGCCTCCAAACTAATATGTATGTAAATATTAAATATTACCTTTTGTTAGTGTTTGAATGGCTTTTTTATTTACCCTAGCCTGTTGTACTTTGTATGACATATAAATAACTGGCTTACTCTGCAGTGTTTTAAAAGCTTTTTTTTATGCATAGTGTTCATTTATTTCCTTATGTTGTATTGTTTAACTGTCATTTATCAAAAAATTATTGTTGATACCTATTTTGTACAACTGAACACAACTGAAGTTCTGTTGTGGGTAAAAATGCACACCAACCTACATGTACCAACTTATTTTTCAGCATTCGATCCCGCAGCTCCAAAATGCAGGTGATTATCAGAATTTAGTAAAAGACATACCCGGTTGGCAAAATTTAATTTGCTGGAAGTATCCACTGTACACTGAAGATTTCAGTAGCTTTGGAATGTAGCTGTTATTTCTCAGGGCCATAGATTGAATGTAAATGTCAGAGCAAAGTAAATAACCATTCTCATAGTAGCAGCAATAGTGATGGAGGGAATTATGTACCTTGAGTTTGTTCTTATATTCTGATAAGGAATTCTTGAAAGGGATTGTAAGACAAATATTATAGCATATTGAACATTAAATATTGTCTTGGTGTCTTTTTCTATTAGCTATTATTTCCGAAGATTTGAGTGATTGATTTTTTTTTTTTAATTGTCATTTCATTAAAAACGGTTAGCTTTTTATTGTTTGCTGCTATGAGGGTAAAGTGCCAAGGGCTACCTGCAAGCAATTGTGCTTTTCAGAAATTTAATTTTGCCTAGACATTGGAGGTGATGGGGTGGGTGGGGGGAATTTTTAGTAGCCCGCATAGTTACAAAGTACATAGATAATTTTAATGCAAGTGCTTTGTAACTAATTTTCAAGGAGAAATCGCCAAGTTCCTTTTTGCTTGATATTCATGTGGACTGTCTATTGGGGTGAAATAGCATGCATTCATTTGAAAAATGCATGCTCATGCACTGTTTTCCTCTCCAGACCTACACATGCCCCCAGGCCTGCCTGTTTTTAACTTGATTAAAAAGTATGCGCACTGTGGCAGCCCGCCTGTTCTTGTAACCAGATAGAAGAGGACATTTTCCAGATAGGGTGATTTATCCAGGAATATTGCCATTTATCCAGGTAAATAGCTGTAAAAATTGACCTGTAAAGGAGGGATCAAGATGGTATCAGACTGAGCAGATGCTACTGAGTGAACTCCCTCTTGATTGCCTTGATTGTAGTTTTTATTATAATTTATCTGAGCTTGATGGGGAAGAAAGAAAAAGTAAAGACAAGTCCTACCCTGTGGAGTCTCTAGCAGCTGTGGTTGAGCCTCTGGACCTTTGGGTGAACACCTCAGTGAGACCTCAGTCCAGGGAAGATCTAGAAGGGATGCCTGGTGAAGATGGAGTGGTGTCTCCACCGGGCTGTGAGTGTGTGATCTCTCTCAGCCCCAAGCAATGGATCTCACTAAGGCCTGGATTTTCTAAAATCGCAGGGCTTTCTGAATCGCGTGATAATAGGGGAGCGGGCCTGCGAAAGCCGGCAGCGATTGCACCACCGCGGTGTTATCGCTGCTGGCTTTTGCACCCAATAGCGCCACCGTGAAAGGTGGTGTTATTGGGCGCGCTACTGGCGGCAATAAGGGGTCTTACCTTTTCGCCGCCAGCGAAGTTTCCGCGGTTTCTGCCCCGACGCTGCCCCGACTCCTCCTCTTCTGGTCCTGATGCCACCCCCCCGACTCCGCCTCTATCTAGCTATCGCATGTGATAGGGATAGAAAATGACCCCTAAGTCTGCTGAGGGCTTTTCTCTGCATCAGCAATGTGGCAGCAACATCTTTGGATGTAACCAGTCACAAGACTACTGAGTTCAAAAAGCCTATCACTGAGGATTCATCAAGGGAGAGGATTGGACTGCATGAATGCATTGTAAAACAGTGCAGTTTTTCAGCTCTTCCTCGCTTTGGTGTCTTCGTTGGGAAGACTGCTGAAACAAAGAAGAGCTGTGGCTCAGCTCCCCAAAGCTAATCCTTGTGAAGCCTCCTGACACTGTGGAGGTTAGCAGTGGTCGAGTACACAAGCCTGTTTCCCTAGAGCAGTGATTCTCAACTGGTGTGTCGAGGCCAGCTGCAATTCAGTCCCTGCTGAGAGCCTGCTTAGACATAGCAGCTCACCCAAATTCCCTCCCTCTTTTAACCGGTGGCACATACCTTGTGTGATGTGCTGGTATAACCACAGGTGGGCCATGGCCCACCCAATCATTGCTTCCTGACACCAGAAAAAGGCCTGAAAATGACTGTCATGGCATCCCAATCTGTGGGTGGCCCAAAGAATCTGATAGTGGCTGAAGAGGCCCTGTGTATATATGTATGAGCGCATGTGAGAGTGAGAGCTTGTGTGTGTGTGTTAAAGTAAGAGCTTGTGTGTATGAGAGTGTGTGAGAGTGAGAGCTTGTGTATGTGTGAGAAAGCTTGTGAGAGTGAGAGCTTATATGTTTGTGAGAGCCTGCATATGTATGTGTGAGAGAAAGAGAGCCTGCATGTGTTCTAAGAAAGACTGCTTGTATATGATAGACAGAAAACCCACATATTTGTATGTGAGCCTGCATGTGTATGAGAGAGAGAGGATAAAGTTTGTGTGGAGGCGAATTGGAAGAACTTTGCTTACCGGGAGTCAAGCCGTAGCTGGCCCCAACGGCTATCTTTTCACAGCGGAGCATTGTTTCTACTGGGACTGTTTCTGGTGTGACACCTTGATGCTAAAGGAAGGTATTTAAGTGCTTTCCCTTACTTTTCTCATTGAGGCGAATTGGAAGAACTTTGCTTACCGGGGGTCAAGCTGTAGCTGGCCCCAACGGCTATTTTTTCACAGCGGAGCATTGTTTCTGTTGGGACTGTTTCTGGTGTAACACCCTGACCTTACGACTGCAGACCCAGGAAGCTATTTAAAGAACTTTCCTGCGACAAAGGTGCATACGTGGCTTTGTCTGTTCGGCTTCGTCTGCTTCGGGGAGTCTGCAGAAGAAATTTTTGTCTTTTTTCTTGGATTCAACCTTTTCAGCCTCCTCTTATGCTCTAACTGTGAGTAATCGGTAGAGGGGAAACAAGTGAAGGTATATATTTTTTCTCCAAAATTAATGCCTCATACAAAGCGCAAGGGGAAGATTAGGGCAGAGACCTCGACTGCCCCAGCGATAGTACCCTTGCAACCTGCCATAACTGTTTTTTTCTCTCCTGCGAATCAAATAACTCCAAGTAGGCAGTCCGCTGCCATGACAAACGACGAGCACACGTCTTCAATGCTGGACTCACACACATCCTTAAGCCCCGGAGCTCCAGATATTCCCACTCATCCTAGCAGTCAACAACATCAGATGTCTGAGACAGCAGGTCATCCTAAGTTGGTGACTGAAAGCATCTCCCTCGGGGTGAATAAAGATGTATTAATGGCTGCTAATATGTTCATTGGACAGTCTGGAAATGAAACCCAACTGCAACAGCAAATACCTGGAGCAGCTGGGGGAGATATTCCAGACTATATGCCAAGGACATCATCACCAATAGATAGAGAGGGCTTGAATCTGAAACAACAGGTTCAAGAATCTAAATTGGATGTACAGTCTCTGGGTTTACAGCTGGTATCAAAGCAAGAAATTACATTAGAATTGGTATGGAAGGCACTGACTTCACTAGATTCATCAATAGTAAAGTTGGCAGAAATAATGTCTGAAACCAAAAATCATATATGCATATTAGAACCTGTTGTTAATGAGAATACCAATAAGGTAAAGGTAATAGAAAATCAAGTATGTAAAATGCAAGAAATACAAGGGAAAATAATGCAGGGAGAAACACAAAACTCTAGGAAAATTGAAACCTTAGAAAATGAAATCAGATATAAAAATTTGAGAATTGTGAATTTTCCTGGTATAAAACTAAGTTTTCCCTTAGATATTTTTAAGAGGTGTCTCATAGAAACTCTTTTACTTCCCAAAGAAGCAATTCCACCAATTGCAAAAATATACTTTCTAAATGAAGGTAGGAAAGAAAATAGGAATCAAGAAAATAGTATTTATTTATTTATTTATTTATTTACTTATTTAAAAACTCTTCTATACCGTCGTTAAGTTGGAGAACCATCACAATGGTTTACATATAGGCACGATAACAACTATGAGTGGTATAGATTACAACTTGAGTATGTGCCGACATAGTTCGGTAACAATATAGTGCAATAAGCTAAAAGTTTAAGTGAGCTAATCAATTTGGTATGACAGTTTCTCAACGGTTTAAAATTAACATTACTATGAGTTTGTTCGGTGTGTCCAACTTAATCAATTGTTTTTCTCCTTCACTTTGTCTTTATCGAAGGCTTGTTTATAGAGCCAGGTTTTCAGGTTAAACAAATGCAAGGAGTTGGAGATAATCTGACGGAGTTTTTGGAACAATCTATAACAGAAGAAGTAGATTTCAGAGGAACATTATTGGTTTCATTCATATTTCAAGCAGATAGAGATTTAGTTTTAAAACATTTCTTTCGCAATAGATCAAAAAGTTTTCTTGGTGGAAAAATTTGGGTGTGTCCAGATATTGCCAGGGAGACGCAATTGCGAAGGAAAAGTTTTCTATCAATGCAACAAGACGTCAGAGACCTAGGAGCAGATTTTATAGTGAGATATCCCAGCAAATGTTTAATCAGGTTAAATAATAAAAGATACGTTTTCTTTGAGCCCATTCAGTTGAGATCGTTTATCAATGCAAAAATTCACAGAGACAATCCAAAATAAATACTGGAGAATGAGAGAAAAGTTTTCCTGATGATGTGCAGTAAATACATGTTTTAGAGCATTAGATTTTCTTTTAACAAGTCAGATAGGATATTGGTATAAAAGTTTTGTAATTTCTTTGAATACTTAGAAAATATTAATGGTATAGATATTACCTTTAGAAAATATTATAAAAATTATTTGTTGCTTCACATTGCAATGTATACCAATATCTGTGAGAACTTTGGTTGAAATTATGACTGGTTCATTGATAATTGTAAAGTTGTCTAAGTATGTTAAAAATATAATAAATAAAGAATTAAAAAAAAAAAGTTTGTGTGGCCCTCCTACCTCCAATGCACAACAATCTTTGAGTGGTATGGAGAGTTGGAGATTTTTTAAATCCTTATTATTTTAAACTTTTGGGTGGTATTTCATGTATTTGCTATATTTGAGAACTATTAGAACAAATTTATGTGAGTTTTTAAATTATTGGATATTCTTCGATTATTTTGACATTTATTCTTTTTATTAGTATGGTTTTGATATTATGACTGGTGTTTTATATCTCTTGATTTTATTGTTTGATGTTTTGTGAGGAATGATGATGTTTTTGTTTTTCCATTGTTCCATTGCATAATACAGTCGGGCTTGTTGTGGTTTCCAGTTCAGCTTTTGTTGGCATGTTTCTATTTATATTTTATAGTCTTTCTGTTCTATATTTGGTGAGGGTCTATCTGTGTTTTAAAGGTCCGGGTCTTGTGTGACTTTAATTTTTGCTGTGTATATGTGAGAGAGCGAGAGAGAGATACTGGTCAGGGGGTGGGTGGTGTGTGTGAGAGAGAGGGCTGTTGAGCAGGAAGGGGTGGGAAAACGGGTTCAGGGTAGCTGGACAGGGAGGGAGACAGGGGAGGAAGAGGCTAGAGAGTTGAGAAGGGGAGGGAGGGAGCACAGGGAAGAGGATGCGGGAGCAGTGTTGGGAATGCTGGACAGGAATGTGAGTGTAAGGAGATGATGGAAAAGTAGTAATTGGGAGAATTATAGGATGATGGGTGTTGTGATGGAGAAAATCCGGATGTGGATCCTTAGGCCGACCGACCCGAGGGAACAGTCGGTAGGCAGAACTCCCACTGGGCAATAGGAGCTTCACCTGGAAACCCGTGACTCCTCCAGAGGAGCTGTGGGAGCCCGGGTTGCTAGGACTTAGGAGTCTTCGCCCTGGAAGCCCGAGGTCCCCCCAGGAGGAGCCCGTAGGGACCCGGGCCGCTGGGACTTAGGCGAGAACGAAGAAACCCAGGAGTGGAATCCGGACTGGAGTCTGGGCAGGCGGCGAGCAAGCAGGAGTCGGGGTCACGAACCGGAGTCAAGGCAGGCTGAAGACAAACTGGAGTCGGGGTCACGGACCGGAGTCAAGGCAGGCTGAAGACAAACTGGAGTCGAAGTCACGGACCGGAGTCAAGGCAGGCTGAAGACAAACTGGAGTCGAAGTCACGGACCGGAGTCAAGGCAGGCTGAAGACAAACAGGAGTCGAAGTCACGGACCGGAGTCAAGGCAGGCTGAAGACAAACAGGAGTCGAAGTCACGGACCGGAGTCAAGGCAGGCTGAAGACAAGCGTGGTCAGGCTATCCGAGGTCAAGGCAGGAGACAGGCAAGCGAAGTCAGGCAAAGCGGAGTCAGGCAGGAAACAAGCAATTCAGGAACGCAACTCAGAGCTACCAGAAGTAGTGAACCTTGTTGCAAGGCAAGGAAGGCTCAGAACTGCAGGGCTTAAATAGCCCTGCAGCGTCTGACGTCAGAAGAGGGAGGAGCCGTGTTTTCCCGCGCTGGTCCCTTCAAAAACGGAGCTCAGCCGCGCGTGCGCGCCTGGGGGCGGGGCCAGCCGGGAGAGAACGCCAGCGGCAGAGAAGGAGCTGGCGCATGGCGCCTGATGGCCCTGTAGGCCCGCGCCGAGCTTAAGCGGCAGGGGGAAGCTGCGGCCGAGGTCCCGGGTCCGCGGAACGCGGGAGCTCTCCGGGACCCGGAGAGAAGGTAAGGCCTCGGGCGCCAGCGTGGCGACCGAGACCGCAACAGTACCCCCCCTCTTACGCCCCCTCCGCCGAGGGCCAGGCTTCCCGGGATTGTCCAGATGAAACTGAGTTAGCAATGATTTGTCCAAGATGTTCCGAGCTGGCTCCCATGAGTCTTCCTCGGGGCCGCACCCCTCCCATGCCAGCAGGTATTCCCAGCGACGGGCATGGAAGCGAACGTCCAAGATTTCTCGTACCTGATACGTATCTTCCGTAGACGAAGGAGATGATAGTGCGTCAGTGGAAGGATGGTGGTACCGGGATAGTACCACCGGCTTCAGCAAGGATACGTGGAACACGTTATGGATGCGAAGTGAAGACGGAAGGTGAAGTCTGTAGGATACTGTACCAATACGCTCCGCAACTTGAAAAGGCCCGCAGTATCGAGGGGCCAACTTACGAGAGCGGTTAGGTAGTTGGAGGTTCCGAGTGCTTAACCACACCTTGGTACCTGGCAGAAAAACTGGCGCTGGTCGTCGATGACGGTTGGTATACTGCTGGGACTTTCTTGCTGCAGTGGTCAGTTTGAGTTGAATCCCCTTCCAGAGATGATGCACTTGACGTGCTGCGGTTAAGGCAGCAGGTGATGGAATGGAAATAGGAAGCGGCAAAGGAGGCCTTGGGTGACGTCCATACACGATCTGGAAAGGGGTTTGTCCTGTGGCAGCATGGGTATGATTGTTGTAGGCAAACTCTGCCCAAGGCAGGAGAGAAACCCAGTTATTTCCCTTTTCGGAGATGAAACTGCGGAGGAAAGTTTTAAGAGTGCGGTTCGTGCGCTCTGTCTGGCCATTAGTCTGGGGGTGAAAGGCCGTGGACAAATTTAATTGGACCCCAAATTTCCTACAAAGGGCACGCCAAAAACGAGCCGTAAACTGTGGCCCTCGATCCGATACGATACTCTGTGGTAGTCCATGAGCCCGGAAGACGTGTAGAATAAACAGAAGTGCGAGTTCAGGTGCAGAGGGCAGCTTAGGCAAAGGTACCAGGTGAATCATCTTAGAAAAACGGTCTACGGTTACCCAAATCACCGTATTACCTTCCGAGGGGGGCAGATCCACTACAAAGTCCGTGGCTATGTGGGACCATGGTTCCACGGGAATAGGCAGCGGCTGCAGGAGCCCCCAGGGCCAACCACTAGGCGGTTTTTGCCGGGCACATACTGGGCATGAGTCAACATATACTCGGACATCTTGTCGTATTCGAGGCCACCAGTAATAGCGACTAAGCAGATCGAGCGTCCTCTCCTTGCCGGCGTGACCCCCTGAAAGAGAGTCGTGGGCCCAAGCTAATACCCTTCTGCGGTCTTTGTGGGAAACCACCACTCGTCCTAGGGTGGAAACCGTGGTGCTGGCTAACTGGATCTTAGCGGGATCAATAATGTGTTGTGGGAGGTCTTCCTTCTCCTCCTGAATTTCATAACGGGAGAGCGCATCAGCCCGTACATTCTTCAAGGCGGGCCGGTACTTCAGTATGAAATTGAAACGGTTAAAGAAAAGGGACCAACGTGCTTGTCGAGGATTAAGACGTTGGGCCTGGTTAAAGAACTCCAGGTTCTTATGATCCGTATAAATTGTAACCGGATGAAGGGAGCCCTCCAACCACTGTCTCCATTCCTCCAGCGCAAGTTTGACAGCTAGCAACTCCTTATCCCCAATGCCGTAGTTGCACTCGGCTGACGAGAATTTCTTGGAAAAATAGGAGCAGGGTAGGAGATGTCCGGAGGTAGAGACTTGCGAGAGGACCGCTCCCACAGCAATGTTAGAGGTATCGACCTCGACGAAGAATGGCCGCGTTGGATCCGGGTGACGTAAACAGGTATCCCGGAGAAACGCCTTCTTTAATTGTTCGAAAGCCTCAGTAGCTTCCTCAGGCCAAAGGCGAGTGTTTGCCCCTTTCCGAGTTAGCGCGGTTAAAGGTGCCACCAAGCGAGAGTACTGGGGAATAAAGTGTCTATAAAAGTTAGCAAACCCCAAAAAACGTTGCAAAGCTTTTAGCCCCTCAGGTCGGGGCCACTTCCTGATAGCGGATACCTTACTGGGGTCCATCCGGAAACCAGTAGAGGACACAATATACCCTAGGAAGGGTAACGACTCTTGCTCAAAGAGACATTTTTCGAACTTAGCATACAAATGGTGGTCTCGTAAGATCTGGAGTACTTGCCTCACATGTTGCCGATGGGAGGTAAGATCTGGGGAGTGTATGAGAACGTCGTCCAAATAGACGATCACGCAGGAGTGCAATAAGTCTCGCAGAATCTCGTTCATCAAGTGCTGGAATACAGCGAGAGCATTGCACAGTCCGAACGGCATCACTAGATATTCATAATAGCCGTCCCGGGTGTTGAACGCCGTCTTCCATTCATCCCCGGGGCGGATTCGAACCAGATTGTATGCGCCGCGGAGGTCCAATTTAGTGAAGACTTGGGCTCCTTGGAGTCTGTCCAGCAATTCCGGAATGAGGGGAAGTGGATACCGGTTCTTCTTGGTGATAGCATTGAGCCCACGGTAATCAATGCAAGGCCGCAAAGCCCCATCCTTTTTTGCAACAAAAAAGAAACCTGCTCCGGCGGGAGACTTGGAAGGGCGTATGAAGCCCTTAGCCAGATTCTCGGTGATGTAATCGGACATAGCCCGGGTCTCTGGCTGAGACAAAGGATAAACTCGTCCTCGGGGGGGAGTAGTACCTGGAAGCAACTCTATCGCACAGTCAAAAGGTCGGTGTTGCGGTAACAATTCCGCTTTTTCCTTGGAAAAGACGTCCTGGAAGTCAGCATACGGAGCCGGTAATACCGGCGAGGTGTGAGCCAGCGGAATCCGTTGGAATCTTTTCACTTGGAGGCAGGATTGGAAACACTCGGAACTCCACTGGGTAATCTGAAAATCCTTCCAGCGAATCACAGGAGAGTGTTTCTGAAGCCAGGGTAACCCAAGAACCACCGGATGTACAGCTTTCTCCAACACTAGCAACGAAATCTCCTCTGAGTGTAATAAGCCCGTCTGCAAAATCAACGGTACGGTCTCGGTGGAGATGCACCCCGACAAAGGAGTACCCTGAATAGAGGTTACCCGTAAGGCAGGAGTCCTGGGTCGCGTAGGGAGATTCAGCTGTTGCACCAAATCCTTAGTAATGAAATTGCCACCAGCCCCGGAATCAACTAGGGCTTGCGTGAGGAAGGAACCACCAGGATACTCCAAGGTTACCGGTATAGTACATTGAGGAGCAGGGCTAAGGCAGCCTAGGGGACACTCCTCCCTTACACCTAGGCGCGGGAGTTTTCCGCCCGTTCTTTACACTGTGCAAGGTAGTGGCCCTTTCCGCCACAGTACAGGCACAGCCTCAAGTCACGGCGTCGCTGTCTTTCTTCGGGTGACAAAGACGAACGGCCCACTTGCATGGGCTCGTCAGAGGCAGTTGCTGGTGAAGGTGCGGTTCCCCGTGACCCCGAACCTGAATTCGAGAACCTGGGAGTCACGGACGTCGAACGTCGGAAAGGGCGCCCCTCTTTCGCCCTCTGCTGCAAACGCCGATCAATTCGACCCGCTAAGTCAATCAGGGAACTCAGGGTCTCCGGTAGGTCCCGAGCCGCTAGCTCGTCCTTAATACGACCGGCTAAACCCTCCAGGAACACGCCCCGAAGAGCCTCATCCTGCCAGCCTACCTCGTGGGCGAGGGTGCGAAATTCCAACGCGTAGTCTGCCAAAGTCCGCGATCCTTGCTGGAGCTGGAGTAACTCTGAAGTAGCGGAAGCCTGGCGTGCTGGCTCATCAAAGGCCGCTTTGAACTCTTCCACAAAACGGTTCAAATCCCCCAGTGCAGGATCGTTATTCTCCCACATGGGGGAAGCCCAATTCAGGGCCCGTCCGTCCAGAAGGGCAAAAATGTACGCCACCTTAGTACCATCAGTAGGAAACTGGTTCGGCAGTAGTGCAAAGCGCACATAACATTGGTTTAAGAACCCTCGACACGCCTTGGCATCCCCGGCATAGCGAGAGGGTGCTGGGAGCTGCGTAGGGGACTGGAGGGTTACCAGTGGTGCAGGAACGGGTGCTGGTACTGGAACAGGCGCGGGCGGCTCGGTATCCATGCGAGACGCCAGCCGCTCCACTGTAGCAGCCAGAGAATCCAGGACTTGCTGTTGCTGAACTAACCGCTGGGCCAAACCCGGAATGGCCTGTAGCCCGGCGAGGTCTGCCGGATCCATGGCCTTGCAAACTGTTGTGATGGAGAAAATCCGGATGTGGATCCTTAGGCCGACCGACCCGAGGGAACAGTCGGTAGGCAGAACTCCCACTGGGCAATAGGAGCTTCACCTGGAAACCCGTGACTCCTCCAGAGGAGCTGTGGGAGCCCGGGTTGCTAGGACTTAGGAGTCTTCGCCCTGGAAGCCCGAGGTCCCCCCAGGAGGAGCCCGTAGGGACCCGGGCCGCTGGGACTTAGGCGAGAACGAAGAAACCCAGGAGTGGAATCCGGACTGGAGTCTGGGCAGGCGGCGAGCAAGCAGGAGTCGGGGTCACGAACCGGAGTCAAGGCAGGCTGAAGACAAACTGGAGTCGAAGTCACGGACCGGAGTCAAGGCAGGCTGAAGACAAACTGGAGTCGAAGTCACGGACCGGAGTCAAGGCAGGCTGAAGACAAACAGGAGTCGAAGTCACGGACCGGAGTCAAGGCAGGCTGAAGACAAGCGTGGTCAGGCTATCCGAGGTCAAGGCAGGAGACAGGCAAGCGAAGTCAGGCAAAGCGGAGTCAGGCAGGAAACAAGCAATTCAGGAACGCAACTCAGAGCTACCAGAAGTAGTGAACCTTGTTGCAAGGCAAGGAAGGCTCAGAACTGCAGGGCTTAAATAGCCCTGCAGCGTCTGACGTCAGAAGAGGGAGGAGCCGTGTTTTCCCACGCTGGTCCCTTCAAAAATGGAGCTCAGCCGCGCGCGCGCGCCTGGGGGCGGGGCCAGCCGGGAGAGAACGCCGGTGGCAGAGAAGGAGCTGGCGCATGGCGCCTGATGGCCCTGTAGGCCCGCGCCGAGCTGAAGCGGCAGGGGGAAGCTGCGGCCGAGGTCCCGGGTCCGCGGAACGCGGGAGCTCTCCGGGACCCGGAGAGAAGGTAAGGCCTCGGGCGCCAGCGTGGCGACCGAGACCGCAACAATGGGGGCATGGAAGGGGAGTGAGGGGTGCAATAGCCATAATATGTCAGTTTTGGGAATGTGCATTTCTTCTATCTTTGTACTTTGCTTAGTGCAGGAGGAAATATATTTCTGATTCTATTTTTCCAGCTTTGCACAGCATACAGAGTGACTTTTTGTGGTTGCCATTGTAGTTTCTTTCTCCACATTTGTAATTGTGATCTTTTATTCTGAATTTGGTGAAGATTTGTTCTGTGTGCGTGATCGAGGTGAGGTACTTTACTAGCGTGTAGACATTTATATCAGTCTTATTTGTTGTGTTTTTCTCAATAGGACATGCATTGGTGGCACTCTGCTGCCTTTTCAAAGGTAGGGCTATTTATTTATTTGTATTTATTTTTTATTTAACAAGTTTTATAACTCGCTATCTCCCAGCAAGCTCGATGTGGGGGACATCATCACCTACATATTCTATTAAAATAATAGATGTTAAAACAACAATACAATAAATTATTAACAAAACACTATAATAAAATAAAATGCCTTTGCTTGCTTCCTAAATAATCTTATAGGTTTTATTCTCCACCATTTCACTGGCAGCTCATTCCATAGTACTGGGGCAATATAAGAGAAAGCCCTTGCTTGTGTCGACTTTAATTTGTAGTTTTGCAATAGTAGAATAACAAGTAAATTTGCATTCTGTGATCTCAGAACACGTCGGCACATATTTTTGCAAAGTATTAGCTAAGATGCATGGGTTTTCTCCATTTATCAATTTATGGACTTGTACCACTATTTTAAAGTGTAATCTTTGGATAACAGGGAGCCAGTGAAGCCCTGTCAATACAGGTTGATATGGCCTTTTCTATTAGTGCCACTTAACATTTGTGCAGCAGCATGATGCACAAGTTGAACTGCATACATATGTTTATTAGGCACACTGATATACATACTATTGTCATAATCTATTTGCCCAACTAACAGGGTCTGTGGAGGAGTAGCATAGTGGTTAGAGCAGTGGGTTATGACCCAGGCAAACAAGATTCAAATCCTGCTGTTGTGCCTTCTGATCTTGGTCAAGTCACTTTACTCTCCATTGTATCAGGTACAAAATTAGATTATAAGGCCTGTGGGGATAGGGAAATACTTATAATACCTGAATATAATCTGCTTTGATGTACACTGTGAAGTGCCAAAAAGTGGAATAAATGCAAAACAAGCTCACTTTTGACAACAACTTTAATGGCAATCTTACCTTTCATTTATAAAAGGCCTTTCGAACTATTTGTTTTAGTTGGGGCAAGAAGGTAATTTTGGAATCTGCTAAGAACCCCAAGTTATGCACTTTAGTACATAAATTTAGAATGACTCCATCATAACAGATTGTTGTATCCATGTCCAAAAGTGCAGAGACAAATAATTACTCCGTAGCCATTGATCTATATCATTCATATAACTCTGGAATTTTTCCTATGGGACCTTCATATACGTGCAAGGGATATAGAACTGGATATCATCCGCACAGATGTAGTGAAGTACATCCATTGAGTGGAACAGAGTACAAATATGGGCCAAATAAATGTTAAAGAGAACAGAAGACAAGCAAGAGCTCTGTTGAACACCTATGAACATTCTCTTCCAACAGAGCAGGAATTGCCAATTTGGGCCTTATACTGTCTTTCTTGCAAGTATGAGATAAAACACAACAGCACAGTGCTACCAAGGTCCATATCAGCCAAATGTTTCAGTAATGAATTATGATACACAATATCAAAGGCCACCTTTAAATCCAATTGGACTAACACTCTAGCCCTTCCCTGGTCCAGCTCACAATGGAGGAAATCTGTTAAAGATAACAAAAGGGCTTCTATCCCATGAGCGATGTTGAGAGAGAGAGAGAGAGAGAGAGAGAGAGAGAGAGAGGGGGAGAGGGAGAGGGAGCCTTACTATAGTGCCTATGCCCTACATAGGTATTTGAATCCCTATGGGAGGGCTACCTACTAACTCGGGGTGGGGATTAGGTATGAGCGTCGGGGGTTGGGGGCCACTTTCGCATTCCACATGAGACCTACGGACAGAACAGTGGTCTCTAGTGCAGATTTGCTGGCCGTCGGAGTGAGGACGCTCACTCCAAGAAGTGGTTTGGGCAACGTTCTCTCTACCTAGCTTGATGGACACTCTACCTGGGCAACAACATGCTAGGTGGAGAGAATGTTGGCCAAATCTCCTCTTGGAGTGAGCGTCCTCACTCCGACGGCCAGCAAATCTGCACTAGAGACCACTGTTCTGTCCGTAGGTCTCATGTGGAATGCGAAAGTGGCCCCCAACCCCCGACGCTCATACCTAATCCCCACCCCTAGTTAGTAGGTAGCCCTCCCATAGGGATTCAAATACCTATGTAGGGCATAGGCACTATAGTAAGTCTCTCTCTCTCTCTCTCTCTCTCTCTCTCTCTCTCTCTCTCATGGCAATAATCCTTTTCTGGCCCGTAGCGCAGTCCATAACGCGGAGTTGTAGATAGCAGCCGCACTAACACTGCGGCTGTTTCGCCGCACACGATACACAGGTTCCTGCTTTACATATGCTCCGCCCCCTGAATACCAAATGACTAAAATGCGATTTGCGAATTTATCGCACGCGGTAAAGTGCTTGGAAAATGAGGCCCAGAATGTTGGAAACTGGTCAATAACATGAGATCACCTCAGGGTTAAGGGCCAAATCATTTTGCACCGGTCTTTTGGTCGCTTTCTTCAAAGAAGTTGGTAAGCAAACCTCAGCTAAGGATTTGTTTACTGTACCTTGTACATATTTGACTAATTCTTGCTCAGAAGTTCTCACATAGGCAAATGGACATGGATCTGAAACTGAGAATGTAGAATTCAAGTAACTGATTACCCTTGTCACCTCTAGAAGTGAGGCTTGCTGAAAATCAGAGCATCTATTACCACTGCTTTCTACAGTTGGAGAAGGTATCTGCTTGAGTGGATTATACTTCATTTGTGACTGAAGCTGTACTATCTTTTCCTCGAAAGATTGAACTAACATCTCACAACTGGGAGTACGATAACTAGTATCATCTGATTTTGTGGAATATCTCAGCTGGTTTAGATAGGGATTTCTCTATTCTTTTTAAAACTAAGTTCCCCTTTCTTTCCAAACAACTCTTTTTATATGTGGACAATTGCTGATGATATTGATCCTCTTCCTGGCTCTTATTCCTCCATTTACTTTCCATCATTCTCAAACTATGCTTTTTGTGTCTTTAAATCTGCAGAAGTACATGGTTTACTTCTACATGGGCAACAAGAACATATCTCTTTAACTGGAGCTAATTTTCAAATAAATAGCATGCAATTCTTATCCCATAGCTCCACAGACCTAGCAATATCCATATCTTCCATAGATTATATACAAAGTTTATTACTTCAGCAGCAAATATAGACAAATATATTACCAGTCTAACCTGCTTTTTTACGTTTTTAAACATTTCACATGATTTTGATCCTTAATCTGAAATAAGATAAACATGATCTGACCATAAAAATTCTTTTAATTCTGTTATTTCAGATAGCGAAGCAATATGAATTAAAAGATCTAAAATGTATCCAGCAGTTTGCGTTGAATCATTGATTCTCTGAACACAGTCAAGCAAAGACAAATAATTTAAAAAAATCTTGAGCATGAGTAGATTCCTCATCATCAATATGAATATTAAAATCACCAATGACAATATTTTTTGAAAATGCATATGTAATGTCGCAATCCACTCCGCAAGCTCAGAGATATATCTTAAATTACCTCCAGAGGATATAGCAAATAGTCAATATAGACTCTTTGAATAGTAAAGCCTTGATTGGTGCTTTAACGTTAACTTGTATTCTAGTGACACCTAGGGATTTTCAGAATATGGCTAAGATCCCCCCCCCCCCCCTTTTGTCAGGACATACCTCAATATACGCATATCCTGGGGGGCTGGCCTGATTTAACAATATGATGTCCTGATCACGATGCCAGGATTCAGTGATTAACATGAGATCAAGCTGATATTCCAAAATGATACCTACTATATGATTCTCTTTCGACTGCACCGATCTCACATTCATATGTCCTACTCTTATACCATTTCCCACATTAGGACTACCATTGTTATTATTTTTTTCAAAGTGTGTGACTACCTCAACAGGCCTTAGGACTAATTGTCTTATACAGTTATTTCTTTTGATTCTCAGACCTGAATATCTCCCTTGCCCTGTTATTACTGGAATCTACAGCGCCATCACACCAACAAACAAGATAATAACACTGGAAGCAACATATTCTAGCAACTTCAAATAATCAAGACCTCAGATAATAAGCTTCATAATACTACTCACCAAGGGCCGGATTTTAAAAGCCCTGCGCGTGTAAATCCGGCCGGATTTACGCGCGCAGGGCACTATTTTGCATAGGCCGCCGGCGCGCGCACAGCCCCGGGACGCGCGTAAGTACCAGGGCTTCGTAAAAGTTGCGGGGAGGGGGCGTGTCCGGGGTCAGGGGGCGGTTCGGGGTGAGACCGGGGGCGTGGTGCCGGCCCGGGGGCGTGGTCAAGGCCTCCGGGCCAGCCCCCGGGCGTAAATCTGCCAACAAAGGTAGGGGGGGTTTAGATAGGGCCGGGGGGGGGGGGGGTTAGGGAGGGGGAGGTGCGGGGGGGTGGAAAGAAAGTTCCCTCCGAGGCCGCTCCGATTTCGGAGTTCCCTCCGAGGCCGCTCCGATTTCGGAGCGGCCTCGGAGGGAACAGGCAGCGCGCGCCGGGCTCAGCGCACGCAATTTGCACAAATGTGCACCCCCTTGCGCGCGCCGACCCCGGATTTTATAAGATACGCGTGGCTACGCGCGTATCTTATAAAATCCAGCGTACTTTTGTTCGTGCCTGGTGAGCGAACAAAAGTACGCGCTTGCGTAAATTTATAAAATCTACCCCCTGAGGCAGGCGTAACTTGCGCGCGCCGGCCAGCTACCGATGCGAGAACCTCTGGCACAGCCACTGTGCCGGAGGCCTCTGTCACGAGCAGGCCTCTGTCCCGCCCCCAGACCACCCACGGACTAGCGCCTTGCCCATGCCCCCGGACCACCCCTGGACTGGCACCCATGCTCACGTCCCTGGACCGCCCCTTTTTCAAAGCCCCAGGACATATGTGCGTCCCGGGGCTTGCGCGCACCTCCGAGCCTTTGCAAAATAGGCTCGGTGCACGCAGGAGCAGGTTTTCGGGGTTACGCACGTAAGTTATCTGTTAATATATTGAGCTGTAAGGGAAACATCCAAGCTCCATTGTTTGGGGGAATTTCAGTGGATGCACAGAGTTAGAGAACTGGAGGTGCAGGATTTATATTGACATTCTGTCCCTTCCTATATATTCCAGACTTCACTCTTATAGCCAAATAGAATTAGTTGAATGAGTCTATCAAATAATTTTATAGTAGTTTTACTAGAATTGTGAAACTGGCCAGCTTTTTAAAATTACGCAGAAGACCCTTTGGACTTTTTTATTAAAACTTTTTTTTTAATAGCTAATTTTAAAGCAGGATCCATGCTATTAGAGGTGGTTGTGATGAAGAAATGTCATTTTGGCTCCCCCCCCCCCAAATTCTTCTGTCTAGAGACACCACTGATTTTCTGTGACCTTAAGCATTAGTACAAAAAGGATTAAGGGGGGGGGGGACGCTGGAGAGGCACACAAATGCATTGGCCCCCAGGCGCCGAAGACCTTTGGTACGGCACTGGGTGCGAGCCATATGGGGACGCAAGCGGCGGCAAAGAGGAGTGGAGATTTGGCAGGCCGCAAGCAGTGCCCAACCTGCTCGCGACCCAGAAAACCACACAGGCGCGATTTAGAACGAGGTAGGAGTCGTGGCTGAGACTAGGGGGTGGCGGCGCGACCAGGGGTGTGTGTGTGTGTGTGTGTGTGTGTGTGTGTGGAGGCGCAAGGGAGAAAGCTCGCCTAGGGCGCCTAATCCCCTTGCACCGGCCCTGTCTAGGACTCAGCCCTTCAGGATACCAGGGGTTTGCCTTTCTCTCAGAAACAGGCCCCCAAAATGTCCAAAATGTTAACCTTCTTCCAAAAACACTCCACATTCCCGGGGCACAGGGAAGCAGAAAGACTGCTGTAGATCAGTCCTCTTAGGGAGGAGCAATGACCCTAATCACATCCTTGGGGGGAGATTTATATCCCTGAGCCACATCCCCTAAAATTTGGGAATATAGCAGGGGTGGACCCCAAAATGCATGTAACCCTTCTCTTTGAAGTGGCATATTTTCTAAGGGCGCACAAAAATAATTTCTACTGGAACCTTCTTCTACTGATGTTTGTCCCCTCCTGTTTTAACCCCAGGGTGAATCCTTTCTGTGTGGGGAAGCTGATGCTTACGTGTCAGGCAGTGGTACAAGTCTCAACCATGTGTTTGTTTTTCTGATGAGGTGTTGCTGACTTGGCACAGACGAGATGGACATAGGACTGAGCGTTCAAATTATATTTACTGATTTTGTTAAAAATTGAATCAAAATCCAATGAATAAATAAACTGAAATGTCAGCTAGAGGTTGTCTCTTCTCTCTGTGTACTTGGTGATGACTCATGTTCCTTGGGTGAGACCTAACACTTCTGCACTTGTTGCAGCCAGAGATCAGGCTGTGCAGGCCAGTCTCCACTGGAGAGGAGGGGTACAAAAACTTCTTTCAAACAAAAGAGAAATTCTTCATTCATAATGTCCAAAATCCCTCTGAGGTTCTACTGTCACTGGTTCTTCTCTGACCTGGAAGGTTACTGGCAGGTCTTCAGTGCCCCGGCCTCCGGATCCGGGGAACAGTCATCTCCAGGAGGAACAGAGGCCGCATTCCACGCATTCCAGTGAAAAAAACTCTTAAAAAAAAAAAAGTAAACTCCTAACACCATCTTATACTCTAACTAGAGGCAGACCCAGCCTGGCAGAGAGTGCTCAGAGAGGGGAAAAAAGTGTCAAAAAAATATACACTCACTAGCAAATTTTAAAAGGAAAGGCATGCGCCCATAAATGCATGTATCGGCGCGCGAGTGGAGATACGCTGCAATTTTCTATCATGTGTGCACGTACGTGCGTATCATTTAAAATCCCGCTGCCGTGTGTATGCATGTGCATAATCTTAAGAGGCAGTTCGAGAAAATATCCCGCCCGTATTTCCACTAGGGCTTTAGCGGCTTTTACTCGCTTATGCAGGCAGATTTTAAAACATGCTCGCGTGAGGGAAAAAACAGTTTTTTCAATTAGTCCACCAGTTTGTCAGGTTGATGTTGAGGTCTTCAAGACCCCTATAGTTCTTCATCCTGTAAGCCCCCACTTGAGCCCGAACCCTCACGCTGTGCTGAAAGTCTTAAAACTCGAGATCTCCAGACTTGTTCCTCATCAGGACCAACAGTAAAATTACACAGATAACATGCCGACGCACGCCAAGATCAGCTTTTGCAAAATTCGGAGTTATGCGTGTTAAGTCTTGGCCCCGTCCAGAACACCCATGTCCTGCCCTTGCCCCACCCCTTTTCCAACTCCTTATTCTTGACACACGCACAATTATGTACATGTGTACTTTGCGGCTTCTTAGAATTCATGCTGCTCGTACGCGGCCCCATGTGCATATGTGGCCGGTTCTGTGCAAGCAACCCTTTTAATCAGGGCTGTTGCAAGGGGATTAGGCACCCTAGGCGAGACTTCTCCCTTGCCCCCCCACTGGTCTTGGCCCCGATTTCTACCTCATTCTCGATCACGCCCGCTGAATGTGTGGTTTTCTGGATTACGAGCAGGTTGGGCACTGCTTGCGGCCCGCCAAATCTCCACGCCTCTTTGCCATCGCTTGCGGCCCCATATGACTCGTACCCAATGGCGCACCAAGGGTCTCCAGTGCCCGGGGGCTAATACATTTGTGTGCCTCTCCAGCATTCCCCCCATAATCCTTTTTGTACTAATGCTTAAGGTCACAGAAAATCAGTGGCATCTCTAGACAGAAGAATTAAGGGGGGGGGGGGGGGGGAGCCAAAATGGCATTTCTTCATCTCACCCACCTCTATAGCATGGATCCTGCTTTAAAACTGGTTATAAAAAAAAGTGTTAATAAAAAAATCCAAAGGGTCTTCTGTGTAATTTTAAAAAGCTGGCCAATTTCACACTTCTAGTAAAACTACTATAAAATTATTTGATAGCCTCATTCAACTAATTCTATATGGCTATGAAAGTGAAGTCTGGAATATATAGGAAGGGACAGAATGTCAATATAAATCCTGCACCTCCAGTTCTGTAACTCTGTGCATCCACTGAAATTCCCCCAAACAATGGAGCTTGGATGTTTCCCTTACAGCTCATCATACTAAAAGATATTTTCAAATTCTGGTGTCACCTCACAGTAACAGCAGCACAAACACCTTCCACTGCCAGACACATTGTGAAATAACACAAACCCCTGCAGAAAAGACACTCAAAATCTATACTGCAATCCCATCATAACATAACAGTAATAACACCAAGGATTCAAACAATAACCCTACCTGTGAATAAGCAAGGGTAAATATTACACTGGGTCCTAGAATACCAATACACCACCTACTGAGGAAACAAAACAAACCCAATTGCTATAGATCCCTATACAGATACTACATGCTAGCAGAATCTCTCATCATGGTCACACACACAGAGCAGAGACAGACCCTCACCAAATACAGAATACAAAATAAAGGAGCACAAATTAGAAAAAACTGAAATGGAAACCCCAAGAAGCCAGACTCTGTATTAATAATGGAAAAACAGAACCACCATTCCTCATAAAACAATAAAGCATCAGTTATAATAGTAAAACCATACTAATAAAATAATATTTTAAAACTACTGATAAATAGAATTTCTATTAATTAAAATCATATCATTTTTTACAATTTCCCAAACACCAATAAAATATGTCAAAACAGCACATATAGCAAATAACACCCAATAATTAAAACTAATAAGGATTTAAAAAAGCCCCTGCTGTCCATGCATGGGAGCTCTTGATTTCCAGTCACCCTGATATTGTCGCGGATTAGGAGGTTATCCTCTCTCTCTCACACATGATCACATGTCCATTCTCTCTCACACATACACTGTCACATACATACACATTCATGCTCTTATACCCACCATAACCTCTCGCTCTCACAGACACTGACATACTCTCAGGGTGTAAGACACTCTCTCCCCCAACACACACTGCCCCCCACACACTCTTACTCCCCTAGATTTTCTCATACACACTCATGCTCTCACTCTCACTGGCTCCCTCACATACACACAAACACACACACCCAGGCAAGCTCCCAATCATTCTCACACAAACACACACACACACACACACACACAAGCAAGCTCCCAGTCATTCTCACACTGACCCCCAGGCAGGCTCCCATTCATTTTCACACCACTCCCTCCCCATCCCCCAGGCATGCACACATTCATTCTCAAACACACAGACTCCCAGGCAGGCACCAACTCATTCACACATACACATGCACCACACACAGGCAGGCACCTATTCTCACACATTCAAACCCCAGGAAGACACCCATTCATTCTCATAAACAGACACACCCTCAGGCAGGCACCCATACATTCCCACACATACACCCCCAGGCAGATTCCCATTCATACACATGCATATACTAAAGGCAGACCCCCTCTCTTTCTTTTGCCAGCAACCTCAGAGCCTCTCTCATTCCTCTGCTGCCACTGTCACTGATGCTGCATGGCTATTGGGGAGGTGCTGATTGCTGCTACTGGCACTGAAGCCCATTCTGCTGCCTCCTCTCTGCAGGCCCCATGGGCTTCCACTTCCTCCATGCTGATCTCCTACATTGTGAGATCCGCATAGAGAAAGTGCTACTCTTGCACATTCCCAAAGATTACATGTGCCAATCAGTAAAAAGTAATTTATTTTTTTTTACTTTGCTGTCTGATCTTAGTTTTCTTATCAGTTGGTCACAGTTTTTTTTTTCCACCTTTCATTTCTTATTTTTTTTTGACAATTCCTTTTATATTGTCTTTTTTTCTATTTCTTTTCTCTCCATCTGTCTTCTTCGCTCAAACACACAGTCAGGTTCTCATTCTCACATGCTTTCTCTCTCTCACACACACACAGGCTCTCACTCTCACATGCTCTCTCTCTCAATCAATCATTCATACACACAGTCTCTCACTGGCACATGCTGTCTGACTCTCATACACACAGACTCTCTCTCACTCCCACATGCTATCTTGCTCAAGCACAGGCTCTCACTGTCACATGCTCTCTCTCTCATACAATCATTCATACACACAGTCTCTCACTGGTACATGCTGTCTGACTCACACACACAGAGGCTCTCACATGCAGTCTCTGCAAACATTCAGGTCCTCACTCCCACACACAGTTTCTCAACTCACTCTCACACACAATCTCTCAACTCATCTCATGCACGCACACATACACACTCTACAGGCCCTCAACCTCTCTCTCACCTCTGGGCTTCCTCTTCAAGGGTCGCCGCAGGATGGGCTCTGCAGCGGCCCTGGTCTTCTCGGGCCGTCCGCAATGTGGGATTCACGGCGGCCCGTAAGCGCTGCTCCTCTTCTGTACGTGGCTGATGCTCCTCCTCCTTCCAGCACGCGGCTGATGCTCCTCCTCCTTTCTGACCGCGCGGCTCTGGCAACATTTTTCCTCCGGGGCCGCGGGGGCAGGAAGGAGGAGGAGTACTTGCAGGCCTGGACGCGACCTTTTTTTTCGATCTTCGGGGCCGTATGAGCCTTCTTGACGGCCACCAGCGGCTCGACGCCCCCTAATGCTAGGCACCCTAGGCGATCGCCTAGTTCGCCTAGTGCTTCCACCAGCCCTGCTTTTAATATCTACTTCTCAGTGAGGGTTAGGCCTTACTATAAAGAAAACCACTCCAAGAGCTCCTCTCTCTCTAAAACCCAAACTCAATTGCCACACCTAATCTTGTCCTAGCTCCCACTTTTAGGAAAAAGGTCCAAGGGAGGTGCTGACAGGGTGGCATCACCTTCTAGCTGTAAAATTCCTATTACAGGGATCTAGGGCCATCTAGAGGCCAACCAGAGGGTGCCACATACAAACAAATCCCTTAATATTGCTGGAAAATAGGCTATGAAGGCATCTACTGAAAAATCAACATTTTGAAAAAGAAATCTTCTTCATTAAAATGATAACAATATTTGGAGAGAATGCTAGCATCATCAAGAGAGAGAGAGGCAGAGAATAAGCAACTGGGAGAAAACCATTTTTGAACAGGCAGGTAGAACGATTAGGCAAACTAGGTGGTCACCGTTTTTTATTTATTTATTTTTTGGGGGGGAGGGGGTGTTGGCAGTGTCAAGACTGGCATCATTTCATCCACTAGTGCAGACTGCTGGTAGCCACTCGTGGGTTTGAAACAAAGAAGATGGGGGCACTGGTGAATGGGGCACCTATCTTTCCATCTGCCCTACCTCTCCACACCAATGTTCTCTTATGCTGTGCATGTGGCTGGATGTGGAAGTTGATGTATGTATTCTGAGTGGGCGGTCCTTCAGCATGCACAGACACGTATGACAGCACGCAGTGATGCAGTAGAGGAGCGAGGGAGTCTCATTGGTGGACTGCGGGAGACTCAAGCCCCATGGCTCAGGGAGGACTGTCTTGCAGCCTCAGCCACTACTTTGCTGGAATCCGACTACAGTACTCTGGAATTACAGAGGCCAGCCCCGGGTAAGAGGGAGAACTGCTGTGCAGCTTATCATATCAGAGCCTGGAGTGGCATAAGTAGGAGGCAGAGAGAGATGGGGGAGAGACTATATAGTTATTGGGTACTGGTACTGGGTCCAAGGCTGTGGGAGAGAGAGGAATCTAGAGATCTTCTCCTCTTTTGGCCTCTGTCAGACTGTCCTGTACATGACTTGTGCTTTTAGCTGTTATGCACCAAAAACTTGGAACAAAGTACCACTGTTCCTATGACTTGAGCCGTGTTATCTCACTTTCAGGAAAAAAAGCTAAGGCACAGCTTTTCAACCAAGCCTTCCCTGCAGAGACCCTCAGTCCCAAAATCTAATCTCAAATTACCCTAACTTCCAATTAAGAGCTTTAAGTTAGACATTTTCTGGGTTCCCAGTACTTTTCTAACTGTTAATTTGATCCCATCTGTACAGTTCTTTCAAATGCAATTGTCTGATTTAAATTTGTTGTAATCTGACTTGAGGCCATTATTGGTAAAAGGCAGAATATCAAATGTCTATAAATAAATAAGGTCTCCTGATAAATAATTTCTCACAGGACAAGCAGGATATTAGTCCTCACATATGGGTGACATCACAGGATGGAGCCCAATCACGGAACACTTTTGTCAAAGTTTCTAGAACTTTGACTGGCACCTACTGGGCATGCCCAGCATGGCACTAAACCTGCAGCCAGCAGGGGTCCTCCTTCAGTCTTCTTTTTTTCCACGCAGCAGTAGCCACGCGGGTTAAAGAGCTCCACAGAGATTCCTGACAGGAATTTTCCTCACGGAATTACTAAAAACTTTCATACCCTACAGGGGTCCCTCCTTCAAATTTTTGGCTCCGCGGTACTCCAGTTAGTTTTTTACCCATTTTCGGTCGATTCCCTTTGAGTTTGGCCCTCATGGCCTACTGGCCGTCGACCGTACCACGGCTCAATTTTTTCAAAGGCCATGGCGTCGGGGTTCCGTTGGTGCCCAGACTGTACTCGCACCATGTCCATAACAGACCTTCATAAAGCCTGTGTAATGTGTCTTGGGTGCGAGCATGATGTCTTGACCTGCACCAAATGTGCCTTAATGACACCTAAAGATCCAAGGCCAGAATGGAGAAAATGGAACTTCTTTTCCGTTCTCAAACCCCGACGCCATCTATTGCATCGACGTCGTCTGAACCGGCACCGTCCACTTCGCGCCAGTATTGGCCACCGACTGGTGACCGCCCGGCATCGACGACTTATCGGCCTTCAACTACCTCTACCCCCCTCAGGACCGAGGGGATCGTAGAGACAAACATCGGCATCGACACCGGAAGTCTCGGACCATCGAGACAGGAAAATCATCGACCATGCCATCGTCCGAGTCGCCATCAAAGAAACCCCGCCCAGAAAAGGCATCGACCCTTTCTTTCTGTGACCGGGTCACCGAGGCAACCCTCACCCGGTCGGGTATCGGGAGCTGCGACTCCGCCTTTAACGGTGGTCCCTTCGGCTATGTCTCTGCCTCCTTCTTCCCTTCCGGAGCCGGCGCTGCTTGCTCCAGGTGTCCATGAAGTACTGGACCGGATGGTTCAGGAGGCTATCGATAAAGCGATGCACAGACTCCAAGGTTCCCCGGCGCCGAAATCGGTGCCGGTCACGGAACCGACCATCGATCCCATTCTGGCAGCATTGGCACCGCTGCTCTCGCAGATGGATGCATTCATAGCCGCTTTTCCACCAATGGATCCTGGGTCACCGATGGCTCCAGTGCCTTCCCCGCTTACCCTGTCATTGGGAGGAGAAACACCATTCCGCGTTCTGCCATCGGGGGTCCTGCCAATGCTTCAACCATCAATGCCGATGCGCCCACCGACTCCACCGTTCCATCCATCGATGCCCTCAATGCCTGCACCGGTGCCCTCGATGCCTTCATCGGTGCCTCCAGTTCTTCCCTCGATGCCTTCAGAGCCTAGACAGGCACCTTCAGGAATACCATTGTCCTGTCCTTCTCAGGCTCCTAGAGGGGCAGTTGCTGATCCCTATGACACCTGGATCTACGACTCTTCTCAAGACACCGATGACTTGCCTTCGCCACCTTCTTCTACTGAAAGCAGGAAGCGTTCTCCTCCTGAGGACATATCCTTATAAATTTTGTGAAGGAAATGTCTGAATTGGTTCCCTTCCAATTGCAGACTGAACAAGATGACAGGCATGAAATGATGAAGCTGTTACAATTCATGGATGCTCCCAAGGAAATAACCTCCATCCCTGTTCACCAGGTTCTTTTGGATCTCCTCAAAAAGAACTGGGAACACCCTGGTTCTGTTGCTACAGTCAACAGAAAAGCTGATACCACTTATTTGGTCCAGTCAGCCCCAGGTTTCCAGAAACCTCAGCTGGATCACCAATCTGTGGTTGTAGAATCTGCCCAAAAGAGGGCAAGAAGATCAAAACCCCATTCTTCCTTTCCTCCAGGTAAGGAACAGAAATTCCTAGATGCCATTGGCCGGCGTGTCTTCCAGGGATCAATGCTCATCGCTCGAATCGCCTCTTATCAGCTTATCAGCTTCGCCTCTTATGACCCAGTACAACAGGGTCTTATTCAAGCAGATACAGGACTTTGCAGAGTCCCTAACTCAGCAATTCCAGGAACAGCTTCAAACCCTGGCAAGGGTTTTGAGGCAGGGAAGCATGAAATAAGATCCTCTTATAATATCTTTTACATCACTTCCAGGGTGTCTGCAACTGCTATTTCAGCAAGAAGATGGGCCTGGCTTAAGTCTTTCGACTTGCGCCCTGAGGTACAAGACAGATTATCTGATTTGCCTTGCATAGGAGACAATCTGTTTGGCGAACAGATTCAGCGGACGGTGGCGGAACTCAAGGAGCATCATGAGACCCTTTGCCAGCTCTCTCTGATGCCCTCTGAGTATTCCTCCAAACAGCCTTTCAGGAAGGATACTAAAAAGTCATTCTTCCATCCAAAGAAATCCTATCCACCTCAGTCTAGGGGTCGTTCTACGAGGCCTTTCCTCGTAAACCTCGTCAACCTCGTAAACAAAAGCCACAAGCAGCTCCTCAGCCTGGCCCTGCTTCCGGCTTTTGACTCATACATAGAGAGCAGCAGCCAGCTTCCACTACCTCAGATACTAGTGGGAGGTCGATTGTGCCATTTCAACAACAGGTGGCACTGAATCACCTCAGACCAGTGGGTCCTTGCTATAATCTCTCAAGGTTATCACCTGAACTTTCTCTCCATCCCACTGGACTCCCCACCTCGGCTGACGTGGGGAACATCCGACCACTCACCACTCCTGGAACAGGAGATTTCCCTCCTCCTCCAGTCCAGAGCAATAGAACCAGTGCCCTAGTCCCAACAAGGCCTAGGATTCTATTCCCGGTAATTTCTAATCCCCAAACAATCAGGCGGTATTTGTCCAATTCTGGACCTATGTGCCCTCAACAAGTACCTCTACCAAGAAAAATTCAAGATGGTAACCTTGGGTTCCCTCCTTCCTCTTCCCCAAAGGGGAGACTGGCTCTGCTCTCTAGACCTCCAGGACGCGTTCACACACATTGCGACAAGTCCATTTCATCACAGATTCTTGAGATTTCTGGTAGGCCCCAAGCACTATCAGTACCGAGTGCTACCATTCGGCCTGGCATCTGCACCACGAGTCTTCACCAAGTGCCTCGTAGTAATAGCAGCCTTCCTCAGGACTCAAGGTGTTCACGTCAACCCCTATCTAGACGATTGGTTGATCAGGGCTCCCACTCAGCAGGCTGCTCTGTCGTCCCTACATCTTACCCTACACACTCTGATTTCACTAGGATTCCTTATCAATTACGAAAAATCCTGCTTAGTCCCTTCTCAAACTTTGTCCTTCATAGGGACAGACTTGGACATTTTTCAGCAAAGGCATTTCTGCCTCGACAGCGAGCTCTCACTCTCATTTCTCTCGCACACCAGCTTCAGTCTCAGCACCGCTGGACTGCACGCCACTTCCTCATCTTGCTGGGACACATGGCGTCCTCAGTACAGGTTACCCCAATGGCCTGCTTGGCCATGAGAGTCATACAGTGGACTCTAAGGTCACAATGGACTCAGCCGTCCAACCTCTATCGACCATTGTCCATATCACCGAACTACTTCGTCAGTCTCTAGCCTGGTGGAAAAATCAGATCAATCTCCTCCAAGGCCTACCCTTCCAGGCTCCAGACCCTGAAATAATTCTCACCACCGATGCTTCCAACCTCGGCTGGGGAGCTCATGTCGCCAATCTGCAGACACAAGGAGCTTGGTCTTCAGAGGAAGCCAAACACCTGATCAATTTACTGGAGCTGCGAACAATCAGATAAGCTCTCAGGGTGTTTCAGGAACACCTTTCCAACCAGGTCATCCTGATTCAGACGGACACCCAGGTGGCCATGTGGTACATCAACAAACAGGGAGGGACGGACTCCTACCTACTGTGTCAGGAAGCTGCACAGATTTGGGCAGAGGCCCTCTCCCACTCGATGTACCTCAAGGCCACTTACTTGCCAGGAGTGGACAATGTGTTGGGTGGACAAGCTGAGTCGCATCTTTCAGCCGCACGAGTGGTCTCTCAACCCCACAGTAGCAGATTCAATATTCCAACGTTGGGGTTATCCTCACTTAGACCTCTTTGTGTCACCTCAAAATCGCAAAGTAGCGAACTTTTGTGTTCTCACTCGCAGCCAACACTCACAGCCAAGAGATGCGTTCTCCCTCTCATGGGCAACCGGTCTCCTATATGCATTCCCTCCACTTCCACTTCTCTTAAAGACTCTTGTGAAGCTACGTCAGGACAAGGGATGCATGTTCCTGATAGCACCTCACTGGCCTTGCCAAGTGTGGTTTCCAATTCTTCAAGATCTCTTCATTCACAGGCACATTCCCTTGGGACAGGACCCGCTTCTAATCACTCAGAACGATGGGTGCCTACGCCACCCCAATCTTCAAGCTTTGTCCCTGACGGCCTGGATGTTGAAAGGTTAATTCTTCAGCCACTTACCTCTACAAATGGAACAGGAAGCTGCACATTTGTAGCCACTTACCTCTAAAAATGGAACAGGTTTAAGTCATGGTGTTCTTCTCAATCCCTTGATCCTTTTACCTGTTCCATCACGAAGTTTCTGGACTATCTCTGGCACTTGTCAGAATCAGGTTTTAAAACTTCTTCCATCAGAATGCATGTCAGTGCGATAGCTGCCTTCCATAAAGTTGTCGGGGATGTTCCTATTTCAGTACAACCCCTGGTAACATATTTTCTGAAGGGCTTGCTTCACCTCAAGCCTCCACTGCACCCTCTGGCCCCTTCTTAGGACCTCAATCTGGTTTTGGGTTGGCTCATGAAACCACCATTGGAGCCTCCCCAATTCTGTGATCTTCGCTATCTCACATTGAAATTGATTTTTCTTTTGGCAATAACATCTGCTCGCAGAGTTAGTGAGTTACAGGCCCTAGTTACCTATCTGCCTTACACTAAACTTCTGCAGGAACAGGCAGTACTCCGCACTCACCCTAAGTTCTTACCTAAGGTAGTATCGGAGTTTCACATTAATCAATCCATTATTCTACCTACCTTCTTTCCCAGGCCCCACTCCCATCCAGGAGAACAGGCTCTGCATACCCTTGATTGTAAACGTGCTCTAGCATTCTATCTAGACCGTACAGCTGCCCACAGGAAAAGCACTCAATTGTTTGTCTCTTTCCATTCCATCAAATTGGGGCAGCCTGTGGGTAAGCAGACTCTCTCCTCCTGGTTAGCGGACTGCATATCCTTTTGCTATCAGCAAGCAGGCATTCTGCTTCAAGACCGTGTTAAAGCACACTCTGTGAAGGCCATGGCGACTTCAGTAGCACACCTACGCTCGGTGCCGCTTCCTGACATTTTCAGGGCTGCTACCTGGAGTTCTCTCCATACCTTTACAGCCCATTATTGCTTAGTCAAGGCCGGAAGACAAGATTCCATCTTTGGCCAATCTGTCTTGCACAACCTTTTTACAACTTGACGTACCAACACCCTTCCGCCTGCTTGTTAGGTTTCAGGATGCCCTCTACCAAATTCCACCCCAGTCCTTGTGCCTATTGCACGGCTTGGGTACATTTGGTGCATTTCTCGGACATCCTCAGCTCGGTACTCACCCATATGAGGACTACCATCCTACTTGTCCTGTGAGAAAGCAAATGATGCTATCTATAACAGGTGTTCTCACAGGACAGCAGGATGTTAGTCCTCACGAAACCCGCCCGCCACCCCGTGGTGTTGGGTTTGTTTTCTTATTTTATTTTTCGGCACTTCCTGTAGCTTTAAATAAGACTGAAGGGGGGCTCCTGCTGGCTGCAGATTTAGTGCCATGCTGGGCATGCCCGGTAGGTGCCAGTCAAAGTTCTAGAAATTTTGACAAAATTGTTCCGTAATTGGGCTCCATCCTGTGATGTCACCCATATGTGAGGACTAACATCCTGCTGTCCTGTGAGAACACCAGTTACAGGTAAGCAACATTTGCTTTCTTCAGAACATCGATGTTGGGACTTGCGGTTTTGGGAAAGACTCATACATATCAAGTTACAGTATTAGATAAGTTAAATATTGCTATAACTGACATTTGTGGTATCACTTTTAAATCATTTTGAAAATTTCATTGACACTTGAAACTACTTTCACTATCACTTTTTGCTTTAAAAAAAGAAAAAAGACTGGCAAATGTTGACATGGGGTGGAGTACTTCACTAAAACAATTGTGGTGAGCTTCACGTTTGATTCCCTCTTAAAAAATTAAAACGTTTTGGGGGAATCCAAGATGGCTGCACACTAAGGGTGTGCTCCGGTCCTTCCTCTGCCCTTTATTTCTTTCTCTTTAGATATATACTACCTTTATTATCTGCTGCAATGGGTAAGAGGAGGTGTAGGACCAGAGCGTTTTGGAGGATTCACCTTCTTTTGGCCCGATGGATCAGCATGTTGTCCGGAGCCAGGAGTTCTCTGTGGGTTCCATGGAGGCGTCCTTGGGATGTCATTCGAAAGATGTTCCTTTGTTGATAACCCTGGACCACAATTCATCCTTTTCTCCATAGCCATGTCATGTCCCTCCTCAGCCTGGCCCCTCCACGGGTGGTGCTGACGCGATTGGCTTGCTCCCGTTGTGCCCTGATGATCTCAGTCAGCCGGCAGTTTCAGCATCGAGTGGAGCCAGCATGGAGGAGAATACCGAAGGAGCTGGTTGCCGGCTTAGTGGGGGAGCTGAATCCTTATTGGTTATTTCTCCTATTATTACGATGGCTGGGTCTTGTGGAGTGGCTTCATCTGAGGTAATAATTGCTTCTTTATCAAAACTCCTAAGATCACACTGGACATAATCTGGGAAGCTATTTCTAACCGATCCAACCAAGTTTCCCAATTTGTTTCTGAATAACGTGAAATCTCTAATACATTTAAAGCTTCTCAGGTTCAATTTTTGGAAATAAAATCTCAATTGGAATCTTTGGAGTCCAAGGGGGCAATTATACAAAATTCAGTTGACACTATTTCGGCTGTACATTTGTTTCTGCAAAACAAAATGGAAAACTTGGAAAATAATATACGTTGCTGTAACCTTAGGATTTTAAATTTTCCAAAGAAAAGGTTTACTACACCGGTTGAGATGTTACGCAGATATTTTGTGGAAGTCTTTTTTATTAAAGAAAATCTGCTTCCTCCCATTTCAAAAGCTTATTATCTGCCAAATGTGAAAGTTTCCCATCCGAACAATATCTCTGCAGATGTTGGTCCCACTGATGTGCCTCATTTATCTTCCTTCCTTGAAAATTCAATGGAAGAAGTTATTACAACTTCTACTTTGTCACCTTTGCCTTGGACGCTGACCGGGACTATTTTGAAAATGTTCTGTCACAAGAGAGACATTTTGTTCCTAGGATTAAAGATTCGTATGGTTCCAGATGTATTTAAAGTAACACAGTCTAAAAGGAAACAATTTTTGGTTATGCGACCTGCTGCTGTTAGCATGGGTGCTTTTTTTTTGGCTGTATTTCCCCTGTAAGTGTGTTATTAAATATCAAGGGATTAAATATGGTTTTTTTTAATCCCTCCCAGCTTAATTCTTTTCTTAATGATTAAATCAGACAGGATACTGCTGCTCCTATATCCAGCTCATAATTATCTCGACTCGACGTATAATATTGTAGATTCTAGACCCTAGAGTAATTTGCCGTTCTCCTTTGTATAATTTAATATATTTCCTCTTGTGTTTGCTATTGGAATTCCCCCTTTTTTTTGTGCTCTGACAGTGTATTATAGGGATCTCATATTTCCTACTATGTTATTTTCTTATATTATTTGATCTCTGTATACCATTTCTTGTCAAGTTGTTTCAAACTTGTTAACTGATTTAAAATGATAAATAAAGAGTTAAAAAAATGAAAATGTTTTTTTAAATATTTATTTGTTTTCATGTTTGATTATTTTATAAATAAATAAAGCAGCCTGACTTGTTCTATTTTCCCAGTAGGAGGTATATTGGTATTCTAATGTATGCATATATTTACAGGGCTGACTTTTCCTTTGTAGGGTTGTTGCTGTTTGAGTGCTGGCAGTGCTGTTTTGGTATGTCAGATATGGCAAGTTTGATGTATAGGCTTTGAATGTCTTTTTAGCAGGGTTTTCTGGTTGGCATCTCACAGTGCATGTAAAAATAACAAACTTTTGAGTGCAACTTTCCCTCCTACTATAGTGACCGATATTAAGTATAGATATTAAGTTAGGATATACATGGAGGTCTCAGAGTTTGATCCAGGGTGTTTGCATGTTTGCTGTCTCCCCATCAGATATACAGTTAGCTATAGTTATAGTTCTGATCATTGGTGCTGCCTGAGATAAAAATACAGTACAGGAAAACAATTTTAGATATTAAAAAGAAATTTAGGCACTATGGGGTCCATATTCAAACAGCTAAGTGGCCATCGCTGAATATCCGGCCTTGCTACTTAACTGGATAAGTCATTTATCCAACTAAATAGTTAGCCTGATGGGCAGTGGGTGGGCAGTGGGTGTAACTGAGTGGCGCGACCTACCTGGCTAACTTAGACCTGGATGTATTAAGCCACAATGTTTTTTCGCGAGAGTAGTCCCACTGTTGTGGGGAGGTGTTGCTGCAATAGTGGGCCTCATCTTCGAAAAAACATTGCAACGTTGTTTTGTCTCATGTCAAAAAAACACCATGGGGCAAAACAATGTTGCATTGATCTTTTAGACGCGATGGTGGCCTGAACCTCATGGGCAGCCATCACCTTACAGGGCCATGCTAACTAAAAAAATAAAAACCACGGCTCAAAAAAGAAATAAGGTGTAAGGGGGACAAAGCTAACTCTAGGGCCGCCAGTCAAGCTAGTCCTGACATGCCAAGTTTAAAAAATAGAACAAAGCAGCTTGCATGATGATGGCCCCCAAAATCTGTCAGAGAAAAATAAAGATATCCCTCCTACCCCCTTCACTACAAAGGTGTGCTGGCTTGTGTTGGTGTATAGGGTCCCCCAAAACTTTCCACCCTGATCCCAAATCAAGATATTGGTTTTTAGTGTGAACCCTAACCACACCCCAAATCCCACACCCTTTAAATTGATAGGAGAGGCGTGCGTGCCTAGGGAAGGCGGTGTTGGGTGGAGGAGGTGTCTGCGGCATTCAGGCTGTGAAGATAGCATCAACGACTCAGCTGCAAAGATGGCCATGGTTGTGGTGCTCCCGGACGCATATAGGATGGCAGAAGCAGGCCACATCGGCAGTGGTTTCCCAGCTGCAAGAAGATGAACAGTGTCAGTGACCTTCCCAGGCCGCAGGGGTGGAACTAAGCTGACGTCTCCTGGCAGGAGGTGAGTGAGGCTGCTCATGGATGGGACTGCAAGCGGCAGAGTGCAACACATCCATCCCAAGCAGGCTTCCAATTCTCATAAAAAGACACACAAACTCATCCCAGACAGGCTTCGATTCACATAAAAAGACACATACACCCATCCCAGGCAGGTTCCCATTCACATATACACACATTAACCATCCCAGACAGGATCCCATTCACATATACACACATTAACCATCCCAGACAGGATCCCATTCTCACACATGCATGCATCCCAGGCAGGCTCCCATGTATGCACACACATACACATGCAATCCAAGCAGGTTCCCATTCATACACTCACCCATCCTAGCCAGGCTCCCATTCACAAACCCATTCATCCCAGGCAGGCTCCCATTCACACACCCACTCTTCCCAGGCAGCCTCTCAGTCACACACACACATACACATGAAACCCAGGCAGTCAAGATCCACAGGTCATTCCTCTTCTACTGCTCCTGCCAACCTGTATCTTCTTCTTTGGGGAGAACAGCCATTCTGCGGCTCCTCCTACATATTGGCCCCGCAATAATTCACTCACGGTGCTAGCACTTCCTGTATTTTCATCTCGTGCATCATCTTCTGTTCTGGCCTCCTGCTTCTTCCGCTGCCGGTGGGATGACATCCACCAGTGACTGCAAAGGCCTCCTGCTTCTTCTACTGCCATTGGAATCAGGTCCACTGGCAGTAGCACAGGCCTTTCCCTGCTCCCGAGGTGCCGCGGACACCTCCTGCACCCTCAGGTGTGCTGCCCTGTGCAATTGCACGGTTTGCACACCCAGTGTTGTCAGGCCTGGGAGCATAACTGGGAGGAGTTAAGTTAGCCAGCTAAGTTATATCAATATTCAGAGTTAGCCAGATATTTTAGCTGGCTAGGTCTGGTTGTGCCATAGAGCTGTCCTAAAATTAGCTAGCTAACTTTAAGATCGTGGAACTGCACTATTGAATATGCCTCTAAAATTAGCCAGATAAGTTTATCTGGCTAACTTTGCTATCCAGTCTGTGTCTGAATATGGACCTCTTTATTTAATTGTGTGTGTGGTGGTAGTGGAGGGGAGCAAGAGGAAATGCAAGACTGAAGGTTCATTTAGCGTGTCTAATATCTTTACACTGCTCCTATTCTTGAGAGAATAAGCAAATACAGGAAAGAAGTAGATATGATGCAAGAAATGAAAACCAAAGGGTTACAAAATTAACAATTTGGAAAGGCTATACACCTGGATCAGTGTACAGATGACACTCCTTTGTACATCAGCTATGCATCTTGTAGCCAGGTTGCCGGTCACTATGGCTGCCTCTTCTGAGCCGTTGACATCAATGTGTCCAACCCTAGGTTCCATGGTTCCAGCTGCTGTCACCTAGTATTCTTTGCCATAGCACCCTCTAGCAGTCACTCTCCATGGACTGCCAGAATTATGTGGCCAACCGTTGTCTCCAAAGCTCTGGGTGTCAGTATTCACTTTCCTCTGTCACACACAGTGTCCTCTGGTGCCTGTTCTAGATTGTGGAGGCGCTGTGTCCCAGCGAGTGTTCAAGCCCTCAGCTGCATTTGCATTATTTGTTGGCACAGCACCCCCACACTTCTTGTCTTGGAGTACTCCAACGTGGTGGGGGAGGGGGGAATCGCAGAGACAGAATAGACAGAAAGATGGACAAATACAACCAGAGCATAAGGAGTTTTCTTGCAGAAAGAACACTTAAAAAGAAAAAGAAGATGATAAAATAAACAAGAGTGAAACAGGCGATACTATGACCTGCTTTTAGCATGAATGAGCCATAATCCAAATGAAAGTGTGAAACAATACTTTTTAAACCATTTTAAGGTAATTATATATACAGTATGCATGTGCCATGGGGTTTGCTACTGGCTAAGGAGGCATGCAGTTTATAATTTTAGACACACAGCTTACTTTAAGCTGCTGGTTTGAAGCAGAACGAGAAAGAATGGATTACAATATACTGTAAGGAGTGAATTTTCAAAGGAATTATATGTGTAAAAATAGCATATATTGTAGCAATTTTCAAAAGCCCATTTATGTGTGTAAAGTCTTTTGAAAATTCAGCCCTAGAGTGTAAATTTTCCAAAGAAGTTATGCGTGTAAATGCAGTAATTTTCAAAAGTCCATTTACGTGTTTTTAGTCCAGTTTTATGTACTCAAATCCGTTTAAAAAATATCTCCTATGGCTGTAATCAGTCATGAAATTCTTCTGTTTCAGTTCTTGCATTGGGTATCAAAAGAAATCATTGCATTTCTACAAATCAAATACAAGCTTTACCTATCAAGTAGTTCTAAACCAAGCATAAACAAATCCTGAATGCAAGGTCAATTTAAAGCTAAAAATAGAAGCTGGTACAATGTGGAGGAGCCCTTTAGAAAACTACAAGGTCTAAATCAGGGGTAGGCAACTGCAGTACCGGAGTGCCAGAAAACAAGTCTAGTTTTCAGGATATCTACAGTGAATGTGCATGAGGTATATTTGCATGCACTGCCTTCATTTATGCAGCTATATCTCATGCATATTCATTGTGGATGTCCTGTGGATCATGCATATTCATTCTGGATGTCCTACCCCAGGTCTAAACTGGGAAAAAAAATATGTTTTTTCTCTTATGCTGAATCTCTGTGATATTCTACAGATTCCCTTTGGATATAAAGCAGACATGTTGATTATTTGTTGCTCAGTGGACTCTGATGCTCATAAGCGGCTCTAGTGTTGCATATTCATGGTTTTCCCCTTATCCCTTTCACATTTTGTGTTCTTTGTTTTTATTAGATTTTCCATTTACTCATTTATCATTGTGCAGGTCACACTATTTATTTCTTGTTGGTATTTTTATTTTTACTATTCACCTTATCCAAAATGAAATATTACCTCATTTGACAGTGGAGAAGGAAAAAAAATTAAAACCTTGATGGTCAAGGAGAGAGTGGATTTTTATAAAATGGAAGATCATATATTAGAAGTGCATGGAAATCATGACATTATTTTGCTGTACAAAAAAATAAAAGAATGTGTCTGCTATGTTAAACTACTTTACTATGCAGAAATAAAGGTGAACAAGCAAGTTTATTTATTTTTATTCTACTTTTTAGGCACTTCAAAGTGGATTAAATTCAGGTATTGTAGATAGTTCCCTGTTCCCAGAGGGCTCAAGATCTGAGTTTTTACCTGAGGTAATGGAGGGTTAAATGATTTGCCCAAGGTCACAAGGAGTGGTAGCTGAACCCTGGCTTCCCTGGTTAGCAGCCCGCTGTTCTAACCTCTGAGTTAAAGTTGTAGGTGATAACGTTTTGCTGGCCTAATTTTAGTTGTGCAACTAACTTTCAAGAGATACATGCCACTAAGTCAGTGCAGTGAGCCTAATGAAGAGAAGATGATATAACTTTTGCAGTACCTAAAGAAATAAACAATATCCAGTATAAATTACTGCTTTGTAGTTAAATTTCACAGGTAAAAAGAAGAGTTTTGCAGTCGGTTAAAACCTGATGAAATAATTCTGTGCCATCAATGAAGTTTGTGAAAGAAGTTTCTAAAATTATGTTTGTTTTCAGTCATAAAGTAATATTTGTCCCTCATGGAACTGTAAAAATGAATTGTGTTAATCACATTTGCTTTCATGCCGTGGAATTCATATTCAGATCCATACAGTACAGTGCGCTTGGCCGAGCGCACCGTTTAGCACGTGATTGGCCGCGTCTTCTCAATGCACGTCTATTACCCCTTATACCGTAAGGGGTTTAGCTCGTCGAGAATGCATGGCCAACCCACCCCAAAAACTAATAGAGCTCATCACATGCAAATGTATGTTGATGAGACTATTAGTCGACTGGGATACTGAAAGTAAAATGTGCGGCCAAGCCCAAGGGCAGGCGTTAATTTCTGAACAATCCAGAAAAGTGTACTGCTTTTCTGTACACCCTCCGACTTAATATCTTAGTGACAGGGATGTGAATCGTTTTTTGATGATTTAAAACAATAGTCGGATATGTTTTAAATCGTCAAAAATCATTAAGAGTCGCGATACAATAGAAATTCCCCCGATTTATCGTGAAAAATCGTAAATCGGGGGAGGGGGGAGGGCGGGGAAAACCAGCACACCAAAAAAAACCCCTAAACCCACCCCGACCCTATAAAATGAATCCCTTACCTTCCCCCACCCTCCCGAACCCCCCCAAAACGTTTTACGAGTACCTGGTGGTCCAGTGGGGGCGCGGGGACCGATCTCCCGCTCTCGGTCCATCGGCGCCATTTTGGCTGCCACTCAAAAATGGCGCCGATGGCCTGATAAAAAAAACCCCACCCGACCCTTTAAAAACGACCCCTTAGCTTCCCCCACCCTCCCGATCCCCCCAAAACATACCTGGTGGTCTAGTGGTGGTCCCGGGAGCGATCTCCCATTCTCAGGCCGTCGGCTGCCACTCATAAAGATGGCGCAGATGGCCCTTTGCCCTTACCATATGACAGGGTATTCGTGCTATTGGCCGGCCCCTGTCACATGGTAGGAGCACTGGCTGGCCGGTGCCATCTTTAAAGATGGCCGTCGCCATCGTAAAGATGGCCGGTGCCATCTTTAAAGATGGCGCCGGCCAGCCAGTGCTCCTACCATGTGACAGGAGCCGGCCAATGGCACGGATACCCTGTCGGGTGGGTTTTTTTTATCGGGCCATCGGCGCCATTTTTGAGTGGCAGCCAAAATGGCGCCAATGGCCTGAGAGCGGGAGATCGGTCCCCGCACCCCCACTGGACGACCAGGTAATCGTAAAAAGTTTTGGGGAGGTTCGGGAGGGTAGGGGAAGGTAAGGGGTTAATTTTAAAGGGTCGGGCCTCACTACAAAAAAAAATAACGATGTGAATCGGAACCAATTCCGATTCACATCACCCACATCACCCACGATCAGATTTTTTCCCCCTCTAGCCGAACCCGATTGTTAAGACGATCAGGCACACGATTCACATCTCTACTTAGCGATATTAAGTTGGAGGAACCAAAAAAAAAGAAATGTAAAATAAATGTAAAAGCGTCTGCCCTCCAATCAGCAGGTTAGAAAAATGGACCCTCAATTTTACCGCCGTCCGTTTTCCTAACCCGTGGCTATCAGCGGGTTCGGAAACAGTAGGGGTGTGCATTCGGATTGACCGCATTAGTAAAACGCAACTCATATTTTTTTTTTACTTAAAAAATTGATTCGACATAAACGATCGGATTTCCCACATATCGAACATAGATATGTTCGATATGTGGGAAATCGCGATTGTTGAGCCAAAATAAAAATATAAACCCCCTCACCCTCCTTAATCCCCCCCCCGACTTACCACAACTCCCTGGTGATGGAGCGAGGAGTGAGGACGCCATTTCTGCAATCCTTGGCGAGAAGCATGTGACGTCGGCGGCACGTCGAGTGACGCCGGCGTCACGTGATTCCCGGCTCGTTCGCGCCGGACGGCTCGTTCGGCCCAAAAAGAACTTTTGGCCAGCTTGGGGGGGCCTCCTGACCCCCCCAAGCTGGCCAAAAGTTCTTTTTGGGCCGAACGAGCCGTCCGGCGCGAACGAGCCGGGAATCACGTGGCGCCGCATCACTCAGACGCGACGTCACGTGATTCCCGGCAAGTTCGCACCGGACGGCTCGTTCGGCGCGAACTTGCCGGGAATCACGTGACGTCGCGTCTGAGTGACGCGGCGCCACGTGATTCCCGGCTCGTTCGCGCCAGATGGCTCGTTCGGCCCAAAAAGAACTTTTGGCCAGCTTGGGGGGGGTCAGGAGGCCCCCCCAAGCTGGCCAAAAGTTCTTTTTGGGCCGAACGAGCCGTCCGGCGCGAACGAGCCGGGAATCACGTGACGCCGCGTCACTCGACGTGCCACCGACGTCACATGCTTCTCGCCAAGGATTGCAGAAATGACGTCCTCACTCCTCGCTCGATCACCAGGGAGTTGTGGTAAGTCTGGGGGGGGGATTAAGGAGGGTGAGGGGGTTTAAATTTTTTTTTTGCACATATGTACATATACCCAACTCATTGGATTTTTTTTATGTCCATATTGGCCGCAAGTGGGACCCCCTTTCGGACATAAAAAATATGAACATAAAATTTTGCTCTGCACATCCCTAGGAAACAGACGCCGGTAAAATTAAGCATTGGTTGTCGGAACCCGCTGACAGCCACCTCTATGGTAATAAGGAGGCGCTAGAGACATGCTATTTTCCCTAGCGCCACCTTATTAGCGCGCCACCTCATTTCAATAAAAAATCGCGCACCCAGGAGAGGTGGCTGGGCGTGAGTCGGGAGAGCGGGCACTCAACATGGAGCGCCTGCTCTCCCATGATTCTTACTGTATTGGCCTGATTGCAAATAAGTGAAAAATACATTCTGTGTGCCTAGTTAAAAAAAAAAACAAGAGATGCTGCAATGGTAAACAAAGGCAGAGGAGAAGCAGCCTGCATTATTCTTATCTCCTATGTTAATTACCTCCTGTTGGTTCTGAAAGACTGCAGGATAAGGAATGCAGCTCTTGTTAGAAGCCAGGAGGAGAGGAGATAGCTCATGCTACTAGAAAAAAAAAGCCAAGAAAGAGAGAGCACTGGGAAAGTTTGGAACATGCTGTACCTATGTCCTTTTTGAATCAGCTGGGCTGGCAGGGAAAGGAGAAAGGAATTGACATCAGCACAGATCTCCTGAATTGTAAATCATTCTGAGAAAGCCAGAATAACAGTATTCAAACAAATGCCAGGCAAGATGAGAGGAAGCATTGAGAAATTTCCTCATATAATTTTTATTTCAAAACGAAGTGTTATTAAAATTTTAGAAGCTAAAGTTGGATGGTGACCCAGGAGTGATTTGAGCCAATACAAGTCTATGGGGGTCAAAGATATGAAACAAGCACCCAGCAGCACAAAGGTTCCACGTGACCCCAGTGACAAGCTAATTTGCATAGACACAAATGTCAGCTTTTCATGCTGAGAAAAACCTCATGCTTGTTTATCAGTAAGCAGGCTGGTAGAAAGACTCTAAGGACTGTAATGTGACTGTGTTTCTGGGATGGTAACTTTCAAAGTAGCACGCAGGCACACATGTGTGCGTGTTTGTCAGCCCATGCCCAGGGATGCTGCTATTTTATAAGATAGGTGCATGTTATAAAATAACCTGGCCACACGGCATGCTCAATTTTAAATGGGTCGACCAATAGTGGCAGGCATTGGCACAGTACTAGAACCTATAGCAAAATTATTGGATCATTTACTGCAACCGAGTGTTAGAAGCATTCGTTCGTATGTGAAAGATTCTACTGATTTTATTAATTCTTTACTGTTACTGCCTGATGTTCAATCTGATTGGGTTCTGATTACTGCTGATATAACTTCGCTATATACCAGTATTCCGCAACAGGCAGCTTTTGACACTATTAAAGGGGAACTTATCAAAATGGAGATGACAGATGGCAGACTCAGATTTTTATTGGCCATTGCAGAGATAGCGCTTAAATCTAACATTTTTAGTTATAAAATGGAATACTTTTTACAGATTAAAGGTATTCCAATGGGGTCTCCTATGGCCCCGAGCGTTGCTTGTCTCTACGTGGCACAGTTTGAAGAGACTTGCATTTACAGGTCATCTTTATTTCAGTATGTTGTACATTGGAGACGTTTTATAGATGATTTGTTTTTCATCTGGAGTGGAACTGAGGCCGATTTGGGCAAGTTTTTGGAATTATTAAATTCTAGTGATTCTAATTTGGTATTCACCACAGTCCAAAATCGACAATCGATAATTTTTTTGGACATGATAATATACATTCATGAACATAGATTGGTGACTAGTGTCCACAGGAAAGCTACAGATCGTAATACTCTCTTGCATTATCGTAGTTTTCATCCCAAGACACTCAAAGATAATATCCCAATAGGTCAGTTTCTAAGGTATAGACGCTTGTGTAGTTCAGTGACAGAATTTAAATTTCAAGCACAACTGTCGGAGCGGTTTTTAGCTAGGGGATATAGTAAATCGATTGTTAAGAAAGCATATAAACGTGCACTTTATTCCAATCGAGACAATCTTTTAATTTTCAATGTCAAAGAGAAACTAACTCGTCCCGTTTGCTCCATTCCTTATTCCACTAAGTTAATGGATGTCAAAAAAGCTATTTTGAAATATTGGTACATTTTGGCCTCTAACCCGTGTTTTAGGGAGAGTCCAATTTTTGCAGTGAAGAAGCGTCAATCTTTGCGAGAACAATTGGTCAATAAGAATGACAGTGTAATTTCTGATCAGGTTTGTGGTCAGGAGATTTGTGGATCTTGCTCGGTATGTGCACTTGTAATTACTGGCCAATATTTCCAACATCCACATTTACAATATCCTTATAGAATCCCTAAGAGATTTACTTGCAATACAAGTGGTGTGGTGTATGCCATACTTTGCCCATGTAATTTAATTTACGTGGGGCAAACTGCACGTTCCATCCGACTTCGAATTATTAAACATCGTAGCCGTATCAAATCCCGTAGGGAACATGCTCCTTTGGTGGACCATTGGGTACTTATGAATCATTCTCTTGAGGATATTCGATTTTTTGTGGTTCAACAAGTAACATTAAAAAATGGAGGTGATTTATCTGGTATTCTCAGAAAAGTCGAACAACGTTTTATTTATAAATGGCATACGGTGTCTCCACATGGCCTTAATGGCCCGATCGAATGGCATGCTTTCTTTTGAAGTTTTTTTCTGCGGCTGAGGGTTTGAAGGGTTTGATTGGTGTGGAAATTGATTATGGGATTGGTCAGATTGAGCAGTGCATGTATATATAAAGTTTTGAGGGATTTCATTTTGGTACCGGAAGTTTGACGTACTACGTGCGTCGGATTTACGTGTAAGTATGGCAGTTCTTGGGCGTCGGTTTCCGTATGGAGTATTGGTGAAAAACGGGTAAGTTCTTGGACTTATGAGGTTACTTTTGTAAAGGTTTTTATTCTTTTTGAATAGGAAATTGGGAAGCACAACATGTGAAGATTTTTTCATTTAATGGAATATGAGAAGTGAACCACTACGATTAAGTTTCAAAGGATTAGAAGTTCAACAGTTTTTGCCGAGGTGGTGTTAATGGAGGTAGCGGTGACTAATATTGAAATACTTGTAAGTGTTGAACACTTCGGATTGTTTGGAACGGTAGAGATGTTATTGAAATATTTCCAGTATATTAATGCTTTTATTGTTTATTATAGATACGGGGTAATGGCTGTGTTCGCCAGCTTGTAGTGGTGTGTACATAGAAGGTAATCACATCCTGGCCACGATTGTATCGTGGTATGGTTTAGAAAGAATACTTTGTTGGAGGTAAGATTTTGGACTCGTTACATGGGGGAGATATATAATGGAGGTGGTTGAGATTGTTTAACAAGGATGTTTGTTTAAATTTCAGTGTGGCTACATTGTAAGAGAATTGAGTCATCTACGAATAATTTATGTGAAACCCACGATATCAACAAAGTGGTTCATGGTGTGATGAATTAATCCCTGAGGAAGCCTGAAGTTACAGGCGAAACGAAGACGTCTTTCGTTGGATAATAATAACGTAACATTTATTGAGGCTGACATTGAAATATGTGGGCAGAGATATAAAATAGGAGGTTTCATCCAATGAGAGGGGATATATTCAAATTTTGTATCAATATTAATTTGTTATACATACATTGAAATATTTGTAATTTATACAGAGTGCTTTTTGGTGAAGATATGTTTTTTTAACATGATGGTATGAATATATGGGTGGAATGAATGGGCTAGTTTAGTTTTTAATGTGTCTATTTAGGTATGTGTTGTGAATTCTAAATAAATGGTTGCACTTTATATGAATATAAGGTCTCTCTGTGATGTGATATAACCAATTTTAAATGGGTGCACGCCTGTGCGTGTAAATCTCAATTCTACCAAGGGTTGCCAATTTTTCCACATGCCAGGACTGGACACTTGAGGACCAGGGGCAGGGCGGGATGTTCCCACCTCCTCGTTTGCATACATTTGCATAAATTTCAGATCCTGCCACTTGGAACTCATTTGGTGTTAGGCCTACACTGTAACACATTTTGGGTATGGACTTGGCCCTCAGAAAGCAATGAGAAAGCAGAATTACAGCTATTGCATAGTAAAAATCTCTCATATCAAAACAGCACTAAAAGCTAGCACTCAAACAATAACAACCCTACCTATGAGAAAAGGCAATACTGCAAATATTACACCAAGCCCTAAAACACAAATACACCTCCTATTAGGAAAACAGAACAAGCCGGGCTGCTATTGAATCCTACACAGAAACTCACACTGGCAGAATATCTCACTTCGGTCACACTTGCAGAATGCAGACAGACCCTCACCAAATAAAGAATAAAGAAATCATAAAGTATAAACAGAAACATGCAGACAAAAGTTGAACTGGAAACTGGAAAAAGCCAGACTCTGTTTGCAGTGTAATGATGGAAAAACAGAAACTTCACCATGCCTCTTAAAACATCAAACAAAAAAATTAAATATAAAACCTCAATCATAATAGTAAAAAGAATACATATTTCAAAACAGCGGATGAATAGAACACTAAAAATTCATATAAAATGTGTTTATAAATGTTGCATTCATGGACACTTGTGCTGAGGTGCGGTTGTTGCTACCCACAAGAAGGGCCCCTGTAGGGCCTCACCGTCGGCTGACGGCGCTGATTGCAGAGGAGGCCTTTTGGTCGCAGAGACAGGCAGGAGGCAGTCCAAGGTCGGAGCAGGCGGTAGACGGTAGTTCCAGGAATACATTCCGAGGTCAGGGCATGTGGCGAACAACAGATCTAGAGTACAGTCCGAGGTCGGGGCAGGCAGTAAGCAACAAATCCAGAAAGGAATCCGAGATTAGGGCAGGCAGCAAACAACAAATCCAGAGCACAATCCGAGGTCGAGGCAGACAGCGGGCAGTAAGTCCAGGAAGCAGTCCAAGATCAGGGCAGGCAGCGAATAACAATCTGAGGCACAGTCCGAGGTCAGGGCAGGCAGTGGGCAGCAAATCCAGGCAGCGGTCCAAGAGGTCAGGCAAGGGAGCACTCCCAAGAGGCAAGCAAGACGAGCAGGCCAGACAGCAGGAATGAGGAGGACCTGTTGCTGAGGCATCGGGGAGAGGAAGGCACGAGCCTAAAATAGCACCTGCTTCTTGATGTCACTCGGCCTAAGCATGTTTGCCTGTACAGCGGCTTGGCGCGGCACAGGGAGGCTTTGCAGCAGTCGGCCGCGTTTCCGTGGAAGGTGAGGGCAGCCAATCATGGGACGAGGATGGGACTGGCCGGACGTAACAATAAATTTCACAAACACCAATAAAATATTTCAAACCAGCAGAGTCATTAAATAGCACCCAATAATTAGAATTAAGGATTAAACAATCTTCCTTTTTCCATAACTGAGAATTTTTAATTTCCCGTCATCCTGCAACTGTTGTGGATTATTATGGAATGAATTTCAAAAAGCCATATACATAGTGAAACTTATAACTGAAGTCAAAAAGATCTCATACAGTAAATGGGTAAGTGTTAGACTCACTTAATCATGGTTAAATCTTTTAAAACCACAGGAAGAGATCAAAATTCCCATTCAGTTTTATAGTAATAGGTCTCAAGTCTATTTTTATGTTTAAATTAAATTTATAATTGTATAAAATTTTTGCCACATAAATATAAATGTTCCGAACGTAAACCATAGACACTTATCTTTAGGTAACGTGTAATAAAACACTGCCCGACATGACTCGTGTTTCCACGGGGTATGAATGACAATGTAGAGTGGATGTCGCTTATTTGATTCTGTATACGGTGCTGGCGTGTTTCCATGAACAATGACCTGGTTGGTTATTTCAAATTTTCTACTTTTCCTATTGGTGTTTTATCATCCAATTAAATGGTATAAATTAACACAGGTAAGATGGCAGATCCCATTGGGAAACATCTCAGCAGTTGTTTGGAAAAGTTTGTTTTGAAGAGCTTGTACCTAAGACACGTATGTATTATTCGTTTTGAAAAAATTTTTTTTAGTGACTGGCATGAATACTTCAGTGAAAGTATTTTTGTTGCAGAAATCATTGGCATACTTTTTTGAGCCAAACAACAAAATCGGGGAATAACTAGTATACAATCAATGACAAACAATAACTAGCTATATAATATGATGTTGGCTGCAGAAAGTAATAGAAAATTGATTTTACTGATAAAATAATATACGCTTTATTGAATCTATGACTTTGTGATGAATGACTATCTCTATGATTAAATTTATTTATATTAGAGAAAAGACCTCAGTATTGGCAAGAGATCTGAAATATCAGAAACTTCTTATTGGCCAATTGTTACAATCACTGGTCTTGTGCTCTCTAATTTTTGATTTTTAATAAAATTATCTGAAATACTTAACTTAATTTTAATTTTTAACTCTAATTTTTAATTTTTAATTTTAATAAAATAGTTTAAACAAAAAATGTGTCTCTGAATGATTCTTTTGACAGTGCTGTGTGATCTTAATATGATTGCAACAGTTAAGCACTTCAATTGTATATTTTAAACCATGTCCATCATAATTTTTGTCTCCAATTTTCCACAGGTTAATCTCACTTTAAATGAAGAGATGATTTTACTTAGTTGCAAAATATCTTGACGATAATCTTACAATGTTCTTGAAACAATGTTTAACATCCTTGCAGCTAAATTAACTTGGCTAGGTGTTACGTAAATGTCACGATGAAAAAGGAAGTTGTTTTTCTTCTCAATTATAAGTTTGTGACAAGATATCAAAGAAATTGTTGCAATGTTCTAAAACAATATTAAGCGCCGTAACAACTGAATTAGCTTGATTTACTCCTCAAACGATGGCATATCCAGACTTGCTTGACTGGCTCTGTAACAGCTCAATCTCTGCAGCAAAACATGCACTGAAACTTAACAATATTGTTTCAGTCTCCTTGTTTAAACACAGGAGGGATGGTATATACCACACCATCTCAAATACATTTTAATGATAGTCCCGACAATTTTAGAAACGGCAGAACACTTATCCTTTGTTTGTGGTAACCGCCTTTACTGTGAATTTTAACCACTCTGCCGTGCCTCAGACCCAACAGGTCTATTGACCGCCGCCAACGTGGCCGACGTTTCACCAAAAATCGCTGCTTCAGGGCGGACTCTAGAATGAAATGGCAAAAAAGTTCATCAATTAAATATTTATAGAAAATTTTCAAAGACGGTAGATATACCTGAAATACTCACAGTTTGAAAAGAGAGCCTTCTTTTTCAGTTGTCCGGCTCAGACTGAAACTTTTTTGAAAACATGGCCGCGCTTATTTTAAGCAACTGATTGGCTTGGAACCCACCAATCTGTGCTTACGATTGAATGCTGGCAATATGTTGATGTCATACAAAATTTATACAACCACGACATTCACAGCAGGGTATGACGTGAAAATTTTCTATAAATATTTAATTGATGAACCTTTTTGCCATTTCATTCTAGAGTCCGCCCTGAAGCAGCGTTTTTTGGCGAAACGTCGGCCACATTGGCGGCGGTCAATAGACCTGTTGGGTCTGAGGCATGGCAGAGTGGTTAAAATTCACAGTAAAGGCAGTTACCACAAAGAAAAGATAAGTGTTCTGCCATTTCTAAAATTGTCGGGACTATCATTAAAATGTATTTGAGACGGTGTGATATATTCCATCCGTCCTGTGTTTAAACAAGGAGACTGAAACAATATTGTTAAGTTTCAGTGCATGTTTTGCTGCAGAGCTTGAGCTGATACAGAGCCAGTCAAGCAAGTCTGGATATGCCATCGTTTGAGGAGTAAATCAAGCTAATTCAGTTGTTACGGCGCTTAATATTGTTTTAGAACATTGCAACAATTTCTTTGACATCTTGTCACAAAGTTATAATTGAGAAGAAAAACAACTTCCTTTTTCATAGTGACATTTACGTAACACCTAGCCAAGTTAATTTAGCTGCAAGGGTGTTAAACATTGTTTCAAGAACATTGTAACATTATCGTCAAGATATTTTGCAACTAAGTAAAATCATCTCTTCATTTAAAGTGAGATTAACCTGTGGAAAATTGGAGACAAAAATTATGATGGACATGGTTTAAAATATACAATTGAAGTGCTTAACTGTTGCAATCATATTAAGATCACACAGCGCTGTCAAAAGAATCATTCAGAGACACATTTTTTGTTTAAACTATTTTATTAAAATTAAAAATTAGAGTTAAAAATTAAAATTAAGTTAAGTAAAGTATTTCAGATAATTTTATTAAAAATCAAAAATTAGAGAGCACAAGACCAGTGATTGTAACCATTGGCCAATAAGAAGTTTCTGATATTTCAGATCTCTTGCCAATACTGAGGTCTTTTCTCTAATATAAATAAATTTAATCATAGATATAGTCATTTATCACAAAGTCATAGATTCAATAAAGCGTATATTATTTTATGAGTAAAATCAATTTTCTAATACTTTTTTTGAGCTCCTGAGGAAGGAAACAACTTCCAAAACACGAGTCATGTCGGGCCGTTGTTCATTACATGTTACCTAAAGATAAGTGTCTATGGTTTACGTTTGGAACATTTATATTTATGTGGCAAAAATGTAATACAATAACAAATTTAATACAAACATAAAATTTTAATCTTGAGACCTATGATTATAAAATTGAATGGGCATTTTAATCACTTCCTGTGGTTTTAAAAGATTAACCACGATTAAGTGAATCTAACACTTACCCATTTTCTGTATGAGATCTCTTTTGACTGCAATTATAAGTTTCATTATGTATATGGCTTTTTGAAATGCATTGGATTGATTTGCCATATCTCATTCAGTTTTTTTTGCTTTTAATGGATTATTATGGGACAGGAGGGAGGGAAGGGCTATGGGGACTGCATAAACTTTCTCCTCTGTAATATACACGCATTTATTCTCTCTCACACTAACAGATTCACTCTTTCACATGCTCCCTCTCTCACATAGGCTGTCACATGCTTTCACACACACACACACACACACACACACACACTCCCATTGACATACATTCTCACTGGCACATGTACACACATGCTCTTGCTTACATATACACTCACTGACACATGTACACACATGTTCTCACTGACACATTTTCTCCCACATATGCTTTCACTGGCACACACACATGGTCACATTTGCATTCATTGACACACATGCTTGCACTCATATGCATTGGCACACACACATGCTTTCATTCACATACACTCTCACTGACACACATATGCTCGTGCACACACACACACACACACGTACACTCACCACGTTGTTATGACCATGACCTTCGGAAACTGTTATGACCATGGCCTTTGGATACTGTTTTGAACATGGCCATCGGATACTGTTGTGAGCACGGAGGCGCGGTCACTTTGGAGAGGAGTAGTGAGCCCTTGGGCCACGGCACGACTCAGGGAGGAGGCCCAAGACACACCGCAGGAGGTAAGCTGATGCAAGTACAGATAACAAGGAGCAGGTCAGACGGAGACCTAGGAACATGGAAGACTTGGATGAAGACTCAGGCAAAGACGAAGGTACTGAAGACGAGGCTTCAGGAACAAGGTTCAGGATCAAAGTCAAGTACTAGGTTGAGGCTGCGATGCAGCTCACTACAGAGCCCACCATAGGGCGGACCCACTGGATTGGTCGCTGACCATGCTTAGGTGCGAGGCAGACTCCAGACAGATACGTGGAAGATGAAGCTGGTAACATGGCGAAGATTCAGTTGAAGCCTATCCCGAGGCACAACCTACACAGCCTCCCATGGCTGGCCACGGATGACACTGAAGCAGAACAGGTTCAGTCAGAGTCTTAGGCATGGAAGGAGCAGCCCCAAGAACATCCAAGGGCCGGAATGAGAGTCAGGACAGAGGACCAAGATGGGACTTGGCTTCAAACAGGAAACGGGACCAAGACGAGACTTGGCTTCGGGCAAGGATGACCCTCTGGAGACTTGAGCTGCGGACGAGAAGACTGGCAATGAACCATGAGTAGATGAGACCACCACATGGCACGCTAGGAAAGGGAGGTATTGAGGAACAAGGGGTTCTGGAAGCAGAGGCGAAGACAAGGCATCCGGAAACAACATCAGGAACCAAGAACATTGGACATCAGGAATGAGGAAACATCTGGACTACGGCCGAAGGAACATCGGACATCAGGAACATGCAGACGGAGCCATCAAATCAGGAGAAGACCACGGAGGACCTGGACCGGTCACAAAGCACAGACAACTGTGGAACCCGATCTGAAGGCACTGGATGAAGCCCTTAAATAGGGCTGAAGCAGGAAATGATGATCAGCTAGATTCCGGTGGGGCCAGGAGCACTTCCTGCTACTGGCCTTTTAAATACACTGAAGAGGCACACGCCGGTGCCAAAGAAGGCCAGAAGAGGAGCAGGACCTTGGACAGCGGCGCCTAGCCCTGCAGAAGCAAACAGGCATTGGGAGCAGCCTCCAGGCCGCATGGAGCGCCTGATGAAGACGGCGGAGGAGCAGGCACTGGCATGGACAGCCTCCCTGCTGAGTAAGGACCCTGGCAGCGGCTCCCTGCCACAAAGGAGGAGCGGTAGCGGCGTCCTCCCGGCCGCAGAAGGGCGGCAGAAGCTCGGTGGTTACCCGACCGCATAGGTGGAAGTCAGCGCAGCGATTCGGGCCACGGAGGAGCGGCAGTCTCAGCGGGTCCCTGCCACAGAAAGGCAGCGCGGTGGTCAGAGGAGGTGAGAGGCCTGCTCGCGGAGGGAAGCTCCACAGGCAGGAATCATAACACATGTTCACATATGCTGTCACTGATACACGCATAAATGCTGGTGCTGGTGACTCAGGAAGCTCCCTTTTACCTCACAGATCTTCAGCAACATTTGTCCCTTGAAAATGTATCTCAGCTGCACATCTGCGTTACGCAGACAGGCGAAGGTGTGAGGCAAATCAGCAAAGGTGAATTATTTAGCAGGGCAGGAAGAGGGAAATTGTGTTATTCACTCATGCTTCTGAAGTCTCCGCCTGCAGCAGCAGCAGATTGTACATTCTGGGTTACCTAAGAATGCCGGCCCCGTCTGCAGTGAACAGAGACCTGGGGCTGATCATTGGCACACCCAAAAGCTATAGGGTCATGGGAAGGAGGTGGGTCCATGTGCTGGGTTCATTCCACAATTATGATGATTTTTTGTTTACTGGCGCTAAACTTTTTGAACAATGAAGAAACCTGACCCTCAGCTTGCTGAATGTGTGGGTTTCATTTTTTTTTTTTTTAACTTCAGATGGTATCTATGGGGAGAGGAGTCAGCCAGTCCATCTGCCAGCCTCGCTGGGTTTGTAGCGACTCAGATTTGGGATGCGGGGATGGAAGACTCTAGTCGTTGTTTGCTGGAGCTCTTTGGCACTGGAGCCTATTACTGTTTCTACCTCGCTCTCCGCAATTCAGTCTCGCTGCGTCAGGATGTGTTCTGCTAGCGGCAGGCAGGCCTCTCTTTCTCTCTGTCTTCAGGTACACCTCCTCCGCAGAATGGCCCCAATCCTTACTGGCAAGGTTTTACAGTGTCCGGTTACCCTTGTAACCGGACACTGTAGACTTACCTGTAAAACCAGGCTGTCCGGTCGAAAATCGGACAGTTGGTCATCCTACTTCTACCGTGTAAGTGGGGGGATTTTAAAAGGAGTGCGTGCTGATGCCTTTGCCACTAAAACCTGTTTGTTCCCAGTTTGACCAGTTAAGGGATAGGTCTTCCAAACCCCCCTAATTTAATAGCCTTTCTTCCCCCTATTAGCCCTGATCTTTAAAACCCCACAGATTTGCATAGATGTTTTTGTTTTATCATTTATTCACCATCCATAGCAGAAGTATATTGTTACATAGCAGGGGACCCCGGCATGAGCCACTGCGCATAAATATTTATGCACAAATTTAAAATTAAAATCCCAGAGCACCCATGCCCTGCCCAGACCATGCCCATGCCCCACCTCTTTTAAAAAACTTTTCATTTGTGCATGCAGCAGCATTTCTCCCAGGATAAGCAGGATGGTAGTCCTCACATATGGGTGATGTCACTGGACGGAGCCCTATCACGGAACACTTTCTGTCAAAGTTTCTAGAAAGCTTTGACAGGCACATTGAGTGCACTGAGCATTCCCAGCATGCCATTATACTTGTGTCCACAGGGGTCTCCCTTCAGTCTTCTTTTTTTCCGTGCTACAGTTAGCATCGCTTTCAGGCGCTCTGTGAGAAATTTCGCACAACTTTTCCTCATGGAAACACTTGAAGTTTTACTTCACAAATAATTTTTCCCTACACGGGTCTCCCTTCGTATACATTTAATTGACACTCGGTGAGTACTATGCCCTGTTTTTTGGTCAGTTCCTGTCACCTCACTAACGGTTTCCCCGGCTTGCGAACCGAATTGTGGCCCCCCTTCTCCCTGTTTTCATCCTCAGTTAGCCCCACAAAGCCTGCGAGTGTCCTCCTCTGATCCTCCACTGGGTTATTGGGGCTAGAGGGATAGGGACGTCCACAGTTACCGTTGCCGCCAGGGCCACTGTTGAGGCCATCAATGCTCTCATCCCATCCATGCCTCCATTGATTCCCTCTGTGCCTTCGTTGCAGTCGATGCCCCCTTGATACCTTCGGTGCCTCCATCTATGCCATCCTGCCTCCATTGATGCCATCGATGCTTTCATTGATGCCATCGATGCCCCCTTCGGTTCCATTGATGCCCGCCTCAGTTCTGTCAGTGCCATCAGTATTTACATCAATGACACTGATCCCTCCAAGAATTCCGTCGATGCCATCGACGCCCACATTGATGCCATTGATGTCCATGTTGATTCCATTGATGCCCATGTCGATGCCATTGATGGCACTGTTTATTTCATCCATGCCATCGATGCCCGTGTCCATTACATTGATGCCATCGATGCCTACATCATTTCCATTGATACCATCGTCAATCCTATCAATGCCATCGATGCCTTCATCGATTCCATCGATGACCTCGTCGATGCCATCGATGCTGCCATTGATTCTGTCGATGCTGATGTCGATTCCACCGATGCCATTGATGACTCATCGATTCATCGATGCCACATCGATTCCATCGATATCTACGTCGATGTCAGTGGTGCTTCCTTTGATGTTATCGGTGCTTCGCCCGTGCCATCAACGCTTCCATCGATGCCTTCGACAATACCCTCGATGCCGCCTTCATTGCTGCCATCAATACCGTCAATACTACCGGAGCACCTAAACGCAATGCCCTCGACTAAACAAAACTCTCCATACTCCGGGTTCTTAACCAAAGCCCCGTATCATCCTAGGGCACTAGACAGTGCCAGGAGCAGTACAAGCATGGTGACAGTCCATCACCACTTGCCATCCGAGACAGCGAGGGCATCCACTTCGGTGCTGGGGAAAGACCGGGCCGAGCGCCGAGGGAGACATCGCTACTGCCACTGTCACTGTTCCGCACATCAGTGGCAGTTCCTCAGTGCTGGAGAATGACCCGGGCCGAGCTCCGAGGGATACTTATTCCACACCGGTGTCTCTGTCCATTGAGCCAGTTGCGAAGCGGGCCCAGGTTCATGAGTCCTGTGCTGCTCTGCACCTGAGGCACCGAGGCATTCCTCACCGACACCAGAGCCGGGTACTGAGCCACTACAAAATAATATGGAAGTGCCAGTAACGCCTAGCCTGTCTCCTCTGTAGTTGCGCTACCATACCAGCTTACAGAGTTGAGCCAGACGTTTGTGTCCCTCAGGCTGTCCTTGATGCTTCCCGAAATCCACGGAGCCATCGAGATTCACTGACTCATCCTTCTGCGATCAACAATCCATCGAAACTTGGTCGCTAAATTGGGCCACATGGTTTCGGAAGGTTCTAGGTCGTATTTTCCTCCAAGAACCGTATTAGTGTCACATATCACTATTGCCAGCTATGCTTGGCACAACACCAAGAGAACCTCTCTACCAATAATTTGGGATTGCATCGAGACATCCTCCCGTTGCCAGCAATGGGATCCATACTCGATAATTCTCTGGCTTCTAGTTCCTAATTACGGCTCGATGTCCCAGATATATTAGCTGATCTGCTAGACACAAGATCCAGCAGACACTGCTTTAATTGTAAGCCCACCTTGAGACCTGGCAACAGCTCTCGACGTTTTCTTGCACAGCAGACAGAGATGCGGCTAAGACTTTTACTACTCCCGCTCCCGCGGGAGACCAGCTGATATCCAGATTACATCAGCTCCGCCAGTTGGATAGCCTCCTGGTCTCTCAACCTTGCTGGATATCAGTGCTTCCATCCCACTTAGTACCAGGGCTTGGGGTACATCCCATGCTACAAGGCGGGGGGGGGGGGAGTTTTTAATCCCACTATTCCTTCTTTCAACAGAAAGCAGATGCTCTCTGCCCATCCTGGACCTCAGAAATGTCAACAACTTTCTTCAGAAGGGACAGGTAAAATGGAGTCTCTCGTCACTGTGCTTCCCTTACCGCAGTAAGTGGGTTGCCTCTCTCCTCTGGTCTTTCTATGTGCTTCATAGTAGTCAACAACCTTCCAATGCCAAGGAATGGAAAAATGAGGTTTGGAGCATCGTGCCCTCTTCTGGGCTGACTCCACACCCACTGAGTGATGATCTAATTGAGTTCTCTGGAAGCCAGGGGCTGACTGAACTAAAGTAGGTGGCACCTGCCTTATGGTTGACAGGTGCCACAGAGCCAGGGTGCTCCCAATTTCTCTTTAAAAGGTCCAGAAGGATTTCATGAATAGGGATAGACATGATTTCTTTTGGAGCATTGAGAAACTGGAGAAGCTCCAGCATCTGATGCTTAGAGTCCTCTTCAGTCTGAAGCTGGAATGGAACAGTTTCAGACATTTCCTTTACAAAGTTGATAAAGGACAAGTCCTCTGGAGGAGAACGCTTCCTTTCATCAGGAGGAGAGGGCTGTGAAGGAAGATCATAAGTATCCTGGGACAAATCATCAGACCAAGGATTGTTAAGGCTCATCGCCAGCTCCCATATGTTCATCAGAAGGGAGTAACGGTGCTATCCCAGAAGGCCCGGGCCTAGGCATCGATGGCCTCAGAGGTGGAATCAAAGGCATCGATGGGGGCATCGAAGGCATCGATGGCATCGATGGAGGCATCTGTGGCATCGATGGAAGCACCGATGGAATCGGCGACATCGATGGTAGCAGTCCTGAGGGCAGAATGGAGATCGTGTTTCTTCTTCTTTTTCCGATGAGAAGGGTATTGGTGAGGAAGGAATTTGGGCCATCGGTTCCCTCGGATCCACCGGTGGAAGGGCACCGATTAATGCATCCATTCTTGCCAATAGCAGTGCAAGCGCTTGGGTATCGGATCGGTGGCCGGCTCGGGAACCGGCACCGGCATCGTTGGAGGTTTGAACCCCTGGAGTGCTTTACCGATGGTCTCTTGGATCATCCGATCCAATTCCTCATGGAAACCTGGGGCATGGATACCCGGTTCCGGAGTAAGAGGCAGCACTGGCATAGCTGGAGGGTCCACCGGTGAAAGTGGAGTCGTGGCTCCCGGCACCTATCCAAGTGGGGAATGCCTGGGTGACCCAGAAACAGAAGAGGATGGGGCCTTTTCTGTATGGGACTTCTTTGTCAGTGGCTCTGACAACATCGATGCCGAGGGCTTGCCTGTCGGTGGCCTGAGCTTTCTGATGGTAGTGTCAATGTTTTTATCGATGTTCTCCTCAGTCTTTTTCCTAAGGAGGAACAGAAGGGGTCGACACCCGCAGAGTCCTCGAAGCCAGTCGGGCAGCAGCGGTTTCCCGGTGCTGGCGCAAAGTTGACGGTACTGGTTCGGACGACGTCGAAGCTATCAATGGAGTCGGGGTTTTTGACCGAAAGAGAAGTTTCATCTTCTCCAGCCTAGCCTTGCGACCCTTTGGTGTCATTTGGGCACATTTGGTGCAAGTAAAAACATCATGGTCGGACCCCAAACATATCACACAGACCGTGTGAGGGTCAGTGATGGACATTGTTCGAGTGCAGTCAGGGCACCGACGGAAACCCGACGACATGGCCTTGACAAAAATTTAGTCGTGGTGCGGTCGATGGCCAGTAGGCTGCGAGGGAAAAACTTGACGGGAATCAACCACAAGCCGTTAAAAACTTGCCGTTCGACCGCGGAGCAAAGGTATCGATAAGGGGACCTCTGTGGGGCATAATTATTTGAAATTTTTTGAAAAAGTTCCGTGAGGAAAAATTCCTGACAGGAATTTCTGAAAAGCTCCTTAACTCACGTGGCTACTGCTGCGCGGAAAAAAGAAGATTGATGGGGGACCCCTGCTGGATGCAGGATTGGTGCTATGCTGGGCATGCCCAGTAGGTGACAGTCAAAGTTCTAGAAACTTTGACAAGAGTGTTCCGTGATTGGGCTCCATCCTGAAGATGTCACACATATGTGAGGACTAACATCTTGCTGTCCTGTGAGAACACCTGTTACAGGTAAGCAACTCTGCTTTATAATACGAGTCAGCCTGTAGCTTGCTAATCAACCATATGTGAGATCTACCATCCTGCTTTTCCTGGGAGAAAGCAGAGTTGCTTACCTGTAACAGGTGTTCTCCCAGGACAGCAGGATGTAGTCCTCACGGAACCCACCCGCCACCCCGCGGAGTTGGGTCCGCTAACATTTATTTATTTTATTTTTCGCTCGCGCTTTTTGCTACAAACGAGACTGAAAGGAGACCCCTGTGGAGACAGGGATAATGGCATGCTGGGTGTTGTGTCTGTCGGTGCCCAATGCCCTCTCTCCGCCCTCCTTACTAGGGATGTGAATCGTTTTCCATATCGTCTTAACGATAGAAATCGTGTGGCAGGGCAAGAAAATCGTCTTAGGCACGATTTTTTAGTTAAAAAATCGTTAAAAATTGTTTTTTCCGATTAGTGCGCACTAACTCGAGTTAGTGCGCACTAACGGGAGTTAGTGCGCACTAACTGGGAGTTAGTGCGCACTAACTGAAAATGATACAATTTGACACTTTTCAGGTCAGTTAAGGTCAGTTTAGGAATGAATATGTATTCCTATTGGCTGCCCTCTTATTTATTCATGTTACCAAGTTTCCTACTGACAGTATATGGGGGATGGGAAATGGAAACAGTTGGTAGCTTGACAAAACAAGTAATGTGATCAGTCAATGTGACTAGAACTTGTGCCCTAACCCTGATACCAGGGGTATTGTGATCTTCCTGCACACAGTGCCCTATCCCTATTAATACCAGGAGTGTTGTGATCTTCCTGCACACAGTGCCCTATCCCTAATACCAGGGGTGTTGTGATCTTCCTGCACACAGTGCCCTATTCCTGATACTGGGGGTGTTGTGATCTTCCTGCACACAGTGCCCTATTCCTGATACCGGGGGTGTTGTGATCTTCTTGCACACATCCCGATATCAGGCATAGGGCACTGCATGCAGGAAGATCACAACACTCCTGGTATTAATAGGGATAGGGCACTGCATGCAGGAAGATCACAACACTCCTGGTATTAATAGGGATAGGGCACTGCATGCAGGAAGATCACAACACCCCTGGTATCAGGGATAGGGCACTGTGTGCAGGAAGATCACAATACCCCGGAGGAGTGAGGGTCAGGCAGCTCCCCCCTGTCTGTGAAGCCAGCCTCTCACTAGTAATGCAGGGAGGGAGCTGTCTCAGACTTCACCATCCTCCCCCCCCCCCTCACCCACACACCATTCACTAGCTGGGACATGGGGGAAGTCAGGAGTGAGGGTCAGGCAGCTCCCCCCTGTCTGTGAAGCCAGCCTCTCACTAGTAATGCAGGGAGGGAGCTGTCTCAGACTTCACCATCCTCCCCCCCCCCCTCACCCACACACCATTCACTAGCTGGGACATGGGGGAAGTCAGGAGTGAGGGTCAGGCAGCTCCCCCCTGTCTGTGAAGCCAGCCTCTCACTAGTAATGCAGGGAGGGAGCTGTCTCAGACTTCACCATCCTCCCCCCCCCCTCACCCACACACCATTCACTAGCTGGGACATGGGGGAAGTCAGGAGTGAGGGTCAGGCAGCTCCCCCCTGTCTGTGAAGCCAGCCTCTCACTAGTAATGCAGGGAGGGAGCTGTCTCAGACTTCACCATCCTCCCCCCCCCCTCACCCACACACCATTCACTAGCTGGGACATGGGGGAAGTCAGGAGTGAGGGTCAGGCAGCTCCCCCCTGTCTGTGAAGCCAGCCTCTCACTAGTAATGCAGGGAGGGAGCTGTCTCAGACTGGTATCAGGGTTAGGGCACTGTGTGCAGGAAGATCACAACGCTCCTGGTATTAATAGGGATAGGGCACTGTAAGAGATGACTGTAGTAGATTGAATAAAGATCTGATGTTTCTGCTCTCCTCACACCAAACAAAAACAACACACAAGGAGAGAAGCCCTTCTTACAAAGCTGAGCTAGTGAGTTAAGTAGGAGGAAAAGTAACATACTGGTGCCAGTGTGGCTACTTAAAAAATACACTTACCAACAATCAATTACATATATTTGAACTGTGTACAGTTCCAGCCAGGACCACCTTTCTAAAATGCACAGTGATTGGCAAATTCAACATGCACTAGCATTTCAGGTGCCTGCTAACAAAAATAATAAACAAACAAGTTCTAGTCACGTGAGTGCTGATCATTACATTACTTTTTTTGTCAAGCTTCCAACTGTTTCCATTTCACATCCCCCCAACCATATTGGTAACATCAATAGATAAGAGCACAGCCAGCCAATAGGAATACATACATACATATTCATTCCTAAGTGACCTTTACTGACCTGGGAAGTGTGAACACTTTGTTTCATTTTCTGTTGGTGTTCGTTAGTTTCCAGTTCCATTTCCCATCCCCCCAACCATCACCTCAGTGGTAACCTTGGTAACATCAATAGATAAGAGGGCAGCCAGCCAATAGGAACACATATTCATTCCTAACTGACCTTCAGTGACCTGGAAAGTGTTTATTTGTATCATTTTCAGTTAGTGCGCACTAAATCGAGTTAGTGCGCACTAATGGGGAGTTAGTGCGCACTAACTCGAGTTAGTGCGCACTAACACGATTTAACGATTTTTAACGATAAATCGTTAGAATTTCTATTGTATCGTGTTCTATAACGATTTAAGACGATATAAACATTATCGGACGATAATTTTAATCGTTGAAAAACGATTCACATCCCTACTCCTTACCTCTCTGGCGCCTCCCTCTCCGTCCGAGGGAAGACTAGCTACCGTGGCATTCTCCTGCCAATTATCCTCGGGCGTTCCCGGACCGGCTCGACGCTGCAATCGCCATATTTCCTGGAGGCCTAGGAGCACGTGCGCGGCGCCGTCCCGATTGAAGGACCGGCATTGGTGTGAACCTCGGGGGCGTCCCCTGAACATGACGTCACCCGCGACGGATATTTAAGGTCTTGGAATTTGCTAACACAGCGAGTTAGCAAGGGTTTCACTACCTAAGCTACTCTGCCTCCTCGGACTTACCAGAGGTACCCGCTCCTCGGGGACCTCGCTCTCTCCTTGATTTTTTCAGGTGACAGTCTGGAACCGGTACTTGCTCCTCGAGGGCCCTGATCCCAGACTTGCTTCGTATGCTCCTCTGCCTGGAAGTCTTCACTACCAACTATATCAGCTACATCAGTGAGTTACCATCATTCTCTCTGAGCTTTCCCTGGAACCAGATACTTGCTCCTGGAGGGCCTATACAGGGCTTCATTGGGACATTGTGTGAGTGTTACCATCTGCATACCCTGCCTACTCACTATATCTCAGTCTCTCTTCAGCTCAGCCTCCAGGGATCGCTGTTTCAGTATCTGAGGGACTACAGCCCAGCTGGGTTTACCAGCTCACTACTGTCATCTCTAGTGGTTCAGTATACTGTCTAATAAAGAATTAGTGTGTTTGTCTCCTAACTCTGAGCCTGACCGGTGGTTCCTCTCGGGATCATTCCCTGGGGGCATGGTCACCTGCCACTGGTCCAACGATCCACCCTCAACTCTTATATATAACTACAAATCCCGAACGGATTGCTAACTACTATCTGATTGCTCCTCCCATCAAGCATCAGATTCAGAACAGATTGCTAACTCCCTAGCAAATCCGGAACAGATTGCTAACTCCATGGATCCGGCATAACTCAGTGCTTTGCAGGCCATACCGGGCCTAGCCCAACGCATTGTGCAGCAGCAAGACGCTTTGGAGAAGCATTTCATCAACTACACACACAGAAGGTTCGAGGCACAACCTCCAACCAAGAAGGACAGTCACCGGAGATATCTTTGAAGACTGCTGTACCACTGGTGGCTCCAATCCGCTTTTCCGGAGAAATCCAGAGGACCCGGGGCTTTTTGAACCAGTGCTGCATGCACTTTGCCTTACAGCCATCTCTATTTCCTACAGCTCTCTCCAAGACTACCTACATTCTTTCATACCTGGATGGTAGGGCTTTGTCATGGGCATCTACCTTGTGGGAACGCAAGGACTCTATTTTGCAGGACATAGAAGGATTTATGGACTTGTTTAAATCTGTTTTTGATGACCCTGCTCGAATGTCTGTAGCCGGTTCTGCTTTAGTGGATTTGAAGCAAGCAGCAGATCATTGGCTGAATTTGACATAGAGTTCAAAACTCTTGCAGCAGAACTTTGCTGGGACCCCAAATGTCTCAAGACTCTCTTCTGCAGAGGCCTGGATAAACGTTTGAAGGACGAGCTGGCCGCTCGCCAAACACATGACTCGCTGGACGAATTAATAGCCTTTGCTACTCGGATTGATCTACGACTCTAGGACAAGGTGAAGGAACTCCGGTCTAGGGTGGTACCCGGGTTGAAACAGGCCAGTGCTGTCTCTACACCTCAGATGGTTCCAGTAATCTCTGCTGCTGATACAAATGAACCTATGCAACTGGGTCACGGTCGTTTGACCTCCAAAGAGAGAAGATTTCGGAAGAAGCACAGCCTTTGCATGTACTGTGGTCAGCCTGGCCACAATGTCTCCACATGCTCCATTCATCCGGAAAAATGGACGGGCCTAAGTCCTGCAGGAGGACTGTTCTTAGGCCATACCGCGACATCTCCTCCGCTCTCTCTCCCAGTCTCTTTGACTTACGGACCAATCATGGTTCAAACTCCTGCCCTAGTGGACTCAGGGGCAGGAGGCAACTTCATTCTCTGACATCTAGTAGAAGACTTGAAAATTCCCCTCATCAAGTTGAAAGATCCACTACTGTTATCCTCCATTCGAGGGGATCCCTTACCAGGCAACGTGGCTTGTGAAACTGCACCAGTCACTCATCGCACTGGGGCTCTCCACACGGAATCAATTTCCTTCTTTTACTGGAGAGGGCTATGCACCCTATCGTCCTGGGCTTACCCTGGCTGCAAGTGCAGCAACCCCAATTTGACTGGGCATCTCTGGATCTTTCCAGCTGGGGCCCAGAATGTCATGGGAAGTGCTTAAGGAGATCTCTCCTATCATATGCATGCCTACGACTCCAGCGATGCCAGGACTGCCGCCCCAATACGCATCCTTCAGGGATGTATTCTCCAAAGAAGCAACTGATATTCTTCCTCCACATAGGCCCTATGACTGTGCCATAAGGCTGAAACCCAATGCTGAGCCACCGAAAAGACGGGTGTACCCCCTCTCAGCTAAAGAGAATAGAGCAATGTCAGAATACATTGAAGAAAATCTCCAGAAGGGCTTTATTCGACCATCAAAGTCGCCGGCCGGCGCAGGTATTTTCTTTGTGGGGAAGAAGGACGGTACCCTACATTCATGTATCGATTACCGAGTCTAAATACATTCACTATCAAAGACCGTTACCCCTTGCCGTTAATCTTGGAGCTGTTTGACAGGCTGCAAGGGGCCAAGATATTTTCAAAGCTTGACCTGAAGAGGGCCTACAACCTTATTCGCATTCGAAGTGGCGATGAATGGAAGACGGCCTTCAATACGTGAGACGTCCACTTCGAACCATTTGGGTTGTGTAATGCACCCGCCATTTTCGAAAATATGATGAATGACATCTTGCGGGATCTGCTGTACAAGAACGTTGTGGTATACCTGGATGACATACTAATGTTTTCCCAGGATTTGGACACCCACATTACAGACGTCAAGCAAGTAATCTGCCGCCGTTGTGAACACCAGCTGTACGCCAAACTCTGTAAGTGTGAATTTCACAAGGACTCAGTGCCTTTTCTAGGCTACATTGTGTCTAAAGAAGGCTTCCAAATGGACCCTCACAAGCTCGAAAGTATCAAGAATTGGGCTCAACCTACCAGCCTGAAGGCTTTAAGAAGATTCCTGGGGTTCACTAACTACTATCGAAGCTTTATAAAGAACTATTCTTCTTTAACTGTACCCTTGACTGCTATGACCTGCAAGGGCGCCAACGCTTCAAAATGGTCAGCGGAGGCCATTTCCGCATTCGAGAGATTGAAGACTGCCTTCTCCACAGAACCTTGCTTGCGGCATCCAGATCTCAATAAGCCTTTCATAGTAGAAGTTGACGCTTCGGATGTTGGGGTAGGGGCTGTGTTAAGCCAAGTTGGAGACTCGAAAGCATTGCGTCCCTGTTCATTCTTCTCACGAAGATTCTCTCCAGCCAAGAGGAACTACGGGATTGGTGACAGGGAGCTCCTGGCAATAAAGCTTGCATTTGAGGAATGGCGGCCTTGGCTCGAAGGCGCTCAACATCAAATAACCGTCTTCATGGATAATAAGAATCTTGAGTATCTCCGTCATGCACAACGGCTGAATTACAGACAGGTCTTTATTCTTCAACCGTTTTGATTTTGTGCTCAAGTTCTGCCCTGGAGACCGAAACACCAGAGCAGACTCTCTGTCACGCTCTTTTCTCTCGGAGGATGTGCCTGTTGAGCCACAGCACATAATTGACCCGAAGAAAATCCTCTTGACTTCCACTCAGTCTGTGCCCATTGGAAAGACTATCGTTCCAAAGAACCTCAGGAAGAAAGTGCTCTTCTGGATGCACGATTCCAAGCTGGCTGGCCATCCTGGTCAACGCCATACCCTGCTCAAGATACAGGAGCTGTATTGGTGGCCTACTATCAAAAAGGATACCTATTCCTATGTGGCATCCTGCACCAATTCTGCTAAGAACAAACCTGGTTCTGGACAACCGTGGGGTCAGATGCAACCATTGCCAGTTCCGGATCGGCCCTGGTCGCACATCGCTACTGACATTGTAGTCGATTTACCTACTTCCGGAGGAATGAATACCATCTGGGTGACTGTGGATCACTTTAGAAAGATGGCATACTTCGTGGCGCTCCCTGGCATACCCTCAGCCTTGGAGCTTGCAAAGCACATATTTCGCCTCCACAGCCTACCTTCACACATCATATCTGACTGTGGGTCCCAATTCATGGCACGATTCTGGAAGGCTTTGTGTAAATTGTTTGACATCACTTTAGATTACACCTCGGCCTACCATCCGCAGTCAAATGGCCAGATGGAACGGATGAATCGTACACTGAAGCAGTTCATATGAGCCTATGTCACGTCTCGACAGAATATTTGGGCCGAATTGCTTCCATGGGCTGAATTCGCCATCAACTCTCATCCAGCAACATCTACTGGAAAGGCACCATTTGAAGTGGTTTTTGGACGTCCTCCAACATCGCCACTTCCACTGAAGCTCTCAGTGACGTCTCTGGCAGCTCAATCTACTGCTGATGATATCCACAAATTGTGGGCTCAGACAAGAGACATGCTAATCAAAGCGAGTGATCGTGCCAAGAAGTACTATGACGCACACCATGCGCAAGCTCCAGTCTTCCAGCCGGGAGATAAGGTCTAGTTGTCCACCAAACACCTCAGACTCAAACTACCTTCCTCTCGGTTTGCTCCTCGCTACGTAAGACCGTTCCCAGTCCTCCAACATATTGGACAAGTTACCTATCATCTGAAGCTGCCACCTGGGCTCCACATTCATAATGCCTTCCACGTGTCTCTCCTGAGACCACACATACTTAGTGAATTTTTTTCCAAGACTCAAGATCCACCTGTCATCAATGCAGAAGATGACTTGGAATACAAAGTCGAAGAAGTTCTGGATGTTCATAAGAGAGGCAAGAATTTTGAATATCTTCTAAAATGGTAAGCTTTCGGCCCCAAAGAAAACTCTTGGGAGCCTCAGACCAATATCCTGGACAAAGAGATGCTTCGTCAGTTCCACCTCGCGCATCCTTCAAAACCTAAGCCTGGTACCCGAAGAGGAAGTCACCCTTTGAAAGGGGATACTATTGTGTCCGTCGGTGCCCGACGCCCTCTCTCCGCCCTCCTTACCTCTCTGGCGCCTCCCTCTCCATCCGCAGGAAGACTGGCTACCGTGACGTTCTCCTGCCAATTGTCCTCGGGCGTTCCCGGACCAGCTCGACGCTGCAATCGCCATGTTTCCTGGAGGCCTAGGGGCGCGCGCCCAGCACGGTCCCGATTGAAGTACCGGCATTGGCGCGAACCTCGGAGGCGTCCCCAAAGATGACGTCACCCGCGACGGATATTTAAGGTCTTGGAATTTGCTAACACAGCGAGTTAGCAAGGGTTTCGCTACCTAAGCTACTCTGCCTCCTCGGACTTACCAGAGGTACCCGCTCCTCAGGGACCTCACTCTCTCCTTGTTTTTTTCAGGTGATAGTCTGGAACCGGTACTCACTCCTCAAGGGCCCTGATCCCAGACTTGCTTCATATACTCCTCTGCCTGGAAGTCTTCACTACCAACTATATCAGCTACATAAGTGAGTTACCATCATTCTCGCTGAGCTTTCCCTGGAACCAGGTACTCGCTCCTGGAGGGCCTATACTTTCCAGTTCATGGGCTTCATTGGGACATTGTGTGAGTGTTACCATCTGCATACCCTGCCTACTCACTATATCTCAGTCTCTCTTCAGCTCAGCCTCCAGGGATCACTGTTCCAGTATCTGAGGGTCTACAGCCCAGCCAGGCTTACCAGCTCACTACTGCCATCTCTGGTGGTTCAGTATACTGTCTAATAAAGAATTAGTGTGTGTTTGTCTCCTAACTCTGAGCCTGACCGGTGGTCCCTTGGGATCATTCCCCGGGGGGGTGGTCATCTGCCACTGGTCCAAGGATCCACCCTCAGCTCTTATATATAACTACAAAACCCGAACGGATTGCTATTATCTGATTGCTCCTCCCATCAAACATCATATTCAGAACAGATTGCTAACTCCCTAGCAAATCCAGAACACTGGGCATGCTCAGTGCACTCAGTGTGCCAGTCAAAGCTTTCTAGAAACTTTGACAGAAAGTTTTCTGTGATAGGGCTCCATCCAGTAATGCCACCCATATGTGAGGACTACATCCTGCTGTCCTGGGAGAACACCTGTTACAGGTAAGCAACTCTACTTTATACGTGTATCTGGGTGGCTTCTAAAATCCGCTTGGCAAGCCCAATATATTTGCATATCCCCTAATTTCAGTGCGTCAGGCTTTTAAAATTCACCTTTTAAATTTTAAAACCATGTTTAAGAACATTTCTAATTGAATGATATTAATTGCCAGACTCCTGCCATCTTAAGGAGTTTATAAAGTAGTCCCATTAGAAGTTTTTAAATTAGAACCATGTGAAGAACTATTTTTTGTTTTGTGACATCATCAAAGGCAGTGATTCTCCATGTGGAAAAAAAAAGTCACATGCAGTAGAGACTGGTCCTGTAAGAAGAGGCAAAACTTGCAGCATGTGCTCTTCCCTTGTTCGAGACAAAAATAGTGGGAATATAAGAAAGTTCAAAGCCAAGGTAAGGAAAAAGTGAAGACAAAGTTAGTTAATTGACTGAACAGGGACACAGAATTTACTTTTTCTAGTCAGGAGTGATTTATAATTTAAAGCATGATTGTAAAACTTTAATGTCAAAGATTTCAAACAGAAATGAGGAATTAAGTCTCATAAGTGAGTCATAGCTCTGAAGCCTCTTACAGCACAATGTGAAACTCCTTGCCAGGAGGGACAAATGGGGAAAGCTGAACTGAATCGGTAGAGAAGTGATTATACCCCAGTTTTCCTTCTATGAATTGTGATGCAAATACATTAAAGAAAATCAGAGAGACATTGTTTTGAACCTGTGTTACTGATTGGTGAACAGTAAAAGATATTAAGCTGGACTATTAAATGTATATTTTGAACAAGCCTAAGCAGAGACCCAGAATTCTACAGAAGATTCCAAATCTAGACAAACTCCTTTCTGTACAAAGGAGTAGGACATTTTGAGTGACTGAAAAAGTGACTGAAAAAATAAAATAAATGAATATTTTCTGTTCCCACAAGAAAAGACTACAGTAATTAAGGACAATTGCTTATTCTTCTATTTCATTAGCTAGAATATCAGTATATGCTAGGTTACTGCTGCACACATATTTGGGTCATATTGTAGATTTTTGGAAGATACCCCGTGAGAGGCAGGTAGTTTCTCTTTTTTATTTCTTAAAGTCAAGCCAGTAGGTTGTTCCTGCAGTTCCTGGAAAGAACCAAAAGAGAAGAGGATTAGAGGAACAAAGCCAGGAGTGCATCACCCTCAATCAGTACTTCTAAAGATTGCCGCAAGCAACCCATTTGAGCATTGGAGACAATGCACACCACCTCATATGGCTAAGTCTGCACTCGCACAATATCCTAGGTCTGGCCAGACACTAGTGACATTTACTGTAAAGGTGAGATACAGAAACAAAGGCAAAGAAAAGAAATTATACTTACGTATGTGAAAAAAAAACTCTCAAAGGCACTGAAAGATTGAGAGCTTCAGGAAGCATCAATTTCAGGAAATATATTTATTAATAAATGTAAAGGTTTAAGTCTGGGAAAATATTGTTACCTGAATAACTGTCTTTAATGCATCTAGCTTCTTTGTAAGAGAGACCTAGAAGAAAATGCTAATTCAATATATAACTGGTATCAAAATGTTACAAATATAGCAAAAATAGCACCTGCAATAAAAATGGGGCATCATGGTTAGCTAATTACCCTATTCCCACATCAGCAATCTCTGCAAGATGTGCTAAATTTATTGCACCTGCGCTATTTTTTGCTTGGCACACTGATTAATACACCATGGGGGGTGGGGGGGAAACAGCGAAAATATTTTTAGGAGCAAGAGAGAGAAACTATAGAGTCAGTCTGACACTCTCTATATATGTACCACTGTAGAGGGGCAGTTTGAATCGGAGTGGGTTTCGGAATGTGGGCTGGGGTTTGGGGGGGGGGGGGGGGGGGGGTGTGGAGGGTGCTGTAACTGAAACATTCTGAGGTATTCATAGTAATATTGACATCACTAAACATTTGTAGTCATTATAATGAATGAAAAGTATAACAAGAGGAGTTGATTTGTGCAATGCAGCTAGCACACCGATTCAAAGTTCCCCTCTACAGTGGTACATATATATAGAGTGTCAGCTGACTCTACACAGAGTTCTCTCTCTTTCTCATATACTCTATGTGGAATATGCATTTGTTGTGTTATTTATTGAAAAATCATAAATGACCCTGTGAGTTTGTAAAGTTGTTCTAATATCTCAGTTGCCCGAAGCCAATAACTGTTAAACCTGGTTTTAACAACATTGCCAGCTGGTTAAATCTTTTATTTAATAATTGTTACAAAAATAAAGATTTTGTTATTTTTAACTGATTATTTCCTCCCGACAATCTATTCTTACTCTCTGGTTCCCCTCCAAACCTCCTGGAGCACTAGTGGCTGGGTGGGACTTCCCATTCATTTTAAAATTACCCACTCAGGAAGAGGGCAACATGTGGAACCCCTTTAGTTGCAGCTCGACTCCAGTACCATCGACCTACCCAAGCACCACGCAGAACTTTGAGCCACTATAGTGGGAGAGAGTCACCATTTCCACCAAATTGCAGTTAGGGGGCGCTACAATATGCACACCAAAAATAATGCACAGAAGTAGAATGCTGTGGGAAGAGCTGAGTACCCCTTGGGCTTGTCTAGATATCATTTGTTTTTGCAGCATGAAAAACAATACCATGGTTTCCGTATCTCTAGATATTTAATCATTTCTGCTGATGAAGAATTTTGCTGAGTTTATTTCCTTTCAGAATATTTCATTAGAAGATTTGGGCTTTGGTTTCCTTATTACAGTGGATTTAGAGTATTTTCGAGGTATATGTGGCCAAACTTTGTAAATTTTGTAAATTTTCTTTTGATTCTTCTACTCAGATTGAGCATCATAAAGTTTTATTGGATAATTGTGATTATAATCATACCTCCCAATTGAATTCCATCTCTCATTATGTTTTAGATATTTTATCTTTTCTAAATGTGTTGGTTAAGGATAATTCATCTCTTTGTGTAAGGGTTGAAATAATTTGAAAATTCTGTTAGATACAGAAATTTACGTTTTGTTAATTTCCCCAGAAGTAGGTTTGTGTCACTTTATAAGATGGTTAAAAAATATTTTTCTGAGATTCTGAATATATTACCCCAGAAGATGGGGCAAATCTTTAAAGGTACGCGGGGCGTAGATTTGTTCGTGCAACCCGGCGCGAACAAATCTATGCCCGATTTTATAACATGCGTGCGTTGCCGTGCGCATGTTATAAAATCCAGGGTCGGCGCAGACCAGATGGCATAGGTGAACTATATAGTTTTACCCTGATGATTTTTCGGCAATGGCCATTTGGGAGTTGATTCAGCAATGTCCAGGCAATTAAAATTACACATGCAAACAATGTGCAGAAGCTAACATGTACATTAAAAAAAAAGATTGTTTAGGAGTCATACAAAGAATATATACATTTTTGTGACCATACAAACATTTTGTGCATAACTTAGTCCAGTGTCCAGTGTGCCTTCAGACATCATCAGGTGTGCAATAGGAAAGTCAACATTGACTGATGCTCAGATCTAGGTCAGTGCCTGGGTTCTTATCTCAACACCTTACAGCAATGAGAGGCACCAGTGATGTCTCTTAAATGTATAAGAACTCCATTCTGGAGGTAATTTCCATAAGGATTCACGTGTGTAAAACTGGGTTTTACATGCGTGAATAGACTTTTGAAAATTGCTATTTTTATGCATGTAACTATTTTGAAAATTCACTCCATAGGGCTGAATTTCAAAAAAGATATAGTTGCGATGGAGAAGGTAAAGAGAAGGGCAACCAAAATTATAAAGGGGATGGAACAGCTCCTCTATGAGGAAAGGCTGAAGAGGTTAGGGCTGTTCAGCTTGGAGAAGAGACGGCTGAGGGGGGATATGATAGAGGTCTTTAAGATCATGAGAGGTCTTGAACAAGTAGATGTTACTCGGTTATTTACACTTTCGAATAATAGAAGGACTAGGGGGCATTCCATGAAGTTAGCAAGTAGCACAGTTAAGACTAATCAGAGAAAATTCTTTTTCACTCAACGCACAATAAAGCTCTGGAATTTGTTGCCAGAGGATGTGATTAGTGCAGTTAGTGTAGCTGGGTTCAAAAAAGGTTTGGATAAGTTCTTGGAGGAGAAGTCCATTAATGGCTATTAATCAAGTTTACTTAGGGAATATCCACTGCTATTAATTGCATCAGTAGCATGGGATCTTCTTAGTGTTTGGGTAATTGCCAGGTTCTTGTGGCCTGGTTTGGCCTCTGTTGGAAACAGGATGCTGGGCTTGATGGACCCTTGGTCAGACCCAGCATGGCAATTTCTTATGTTCTTATGTTCTTATGTAATTTTCGAAAGGTTTTATGTGCATAAATGGGCTTTTGAAATTTGCTTGCTATATGCTACTTTTATGTGCATAGAACCTGTGTAAACATGGATACATTTTCTTCCTAGCCCAGGAGTGTGGTAATTAATAGGGATGAATCGTTTTTCAACGATTAAAATTATCGTCCGATAATGTTTATATCGTCTTAAATCGTTATAGAACACGATACAATAGAAATTCTAACGATTTATCGTTAAAAATCGTTAAATCGTGTTAGTGCGCACTAACTCGAGTTAGTGCGCACTAACTCCCCGTTAGTGCGCACTAACTCGAGTTAGTGCGCACTAACTCCCCGTTAGTGCGCACTAACTCGATTTAGTGCGCACTAACTGAAAATGATACAAATAAACACTTTCCAGGTCACTGAAGGTCAGTTAGGAATGAATATGTGTTCCTATTGGCTGGCTGCCCTCTTATCTATTGATGTTACCAAGGTTACCTCTGAGGTGATGGTTGGGGGGATGGGAAATGGAACTGGAAACTAACGAACACCAACAGAAAATGAAACAAAGTGTTCACACTTCCCAGGTCAGTAAAGGTCACTTAGGAATGAATATGTATGTATGTATTCCTATTGGCTGGCTGTGCTCTTATCTATTGATGTTACCAATATGGTTGGGGGGATGTGAAATGGAAACAGTTGGAAGCTTGACAAAAAAAGTAATGTAATGATCAGCACTCACCTGACTAGAACTTGTTTGTTTATTATTTTTGTTAGCAGGCACCTGAAATGCTAGTGCATGTTGAATTTGCCAATCACTGTACATTTTAGAAAGGTGGTCCTGGCTGGAACTGTACACAGTTCAAATATATGTAATTGATTGTTGGTAAGTGTATTTTTTAAGTAGCCACACTGGCACCAGTATGTTTACTTTTCCTCCTACTTAACTCACTAGCTCAGCTTTGTAAGAAGGGCTTCTCTGCTTGTGTATTGTTTTTGTTTGGTGTGAGGAGAGCAGAAACATCAGATCTTTATTCAATCTACTACAGTCATCTCTTACAGTGCCCTATCCCTATTAATACCAGGAGTGTTGTGATCTTCCTGCACACAGTGCCCTAACCCTGATACCAGTCTGAGACAGCTCCCTCCCTGCATTACTAGTGAGAGGCTGGCTTCACAGACAGGGGGGAGCTGCCTGACCCTCACTCCTGACTTCCCCCATGTCCCAGCTAGTGAATGGTGTGTGGGTGAGGGGGGGGGGGGGGGAGGGTGGTGAAGTCTGAGACAGCTCCCTCCCTGCATTACTAGTGAGAGGCTGGCTTCACAGACAGGGGGGGAGCTGCCTGACCCTCACTCCTGACTTCCCCCATGTCCCAGCTAGTGAATGGTGTGTGGGTGAGGGGGGGGGGGGAGGATGGTGAAGTCTGAGACAGCTCCCTCCCTGCATTACTAGTGAGAGGCTGGCTTCACAGACAGGGGGGAGCTGCCTGACCCTCACTCCTGACTTCCCCCATGTCCCAGCTAGTGAATGGTGTGTGGGTGAGGGGGGGGGGGGAGGATGGTGAAGTCTGAGACAGCTCCCTCCCTGCATTACTAGTGAGAGGCTGGCTTCACAGACAGGGGGGGAGCTGCCTGACCCTCACTCCTGACTTCCCCCATGTCCCAGCTAGTGAATGGTGTGTGGGTGAGGGGGGGGGGAGGATGGTGAAGTCTGAGACAGCTCCCTCCCTGCATTACTAGTGAGAGGCTGGCTTCACAGACAGGGGGGGAGCTGCCTGACCCTCACTCCTGACTTCCCCCATGTCCCAGCTAGTGAATGGTGTGTGGGTGAGGGGGGGGGGGGAGGATGGTGAAGTCTGAGACAGCTCCCTCCCTGCATTACTAGTGAGAGGCTGGCTTCACAGACAGGGGGGAGCTGCCTGACCCTCACTCCTGACTTCCCCCATGTCCCAGCTAGTGAATGGTGTGTGGGTGAGGGGGGGGGGGGGAGGATGGTGAAGTCTGAGACAGCTCCCTCCCTGCATTACTAGTGAGAGGCTGGCTTCACAGACAGGGGGGGAGCTGCCTGACCCTCACTCCTGACTTCCCCCATGTCCCAGCTAGTGAATGGTGTGTGGGTGAGGGGGGGGGGGGGAGGATGGTGAAGTCTGAGACAGCTCCCTCCCTGCATTACTAGTGAGAGGCTGGCTTCACAGACAGGGGGGAGCTGCCTGACCCTCACTCCTGACTTCCCCCATGTCCCAGCTAGTGAATGGTGTGTGGGTGAGGGGGGGGGGAGGATGGTGAAGTCTGAGACAGCTCCCTCCCTACATTACTAGTGAGAGGCTGGCTTCACAGACAGGGGGGAGCTGCCTGACCCTCACTCCTGACTTCCCCCATGTCCCAGCTAGTGAATGGTGTGTGGGTGAGGGGGGGGGGGAGGATGGTGAAGTCTGAGACAGCTCCCTCCCTGCATTACTAGTGAGAGGCTGGCTTCACAGACAGGGGGGAACTGCCTGACCCTCACTCCTGACTTCCCCCATGTCCCAGCTAGTGAATGGTGTGTGGGTGAGGGGGGGGGGGAGGATGGTGAAGTCTGAGACAGCTCCCTCCCTGCATTACTAGTGAGAGGCTGGCTTCACAGACAGGGGGGAGCTGCCTGACCCTCACTCCTGACTTCCCCCATGTCCCAGCTAATGAATGGTGTGTGGGTGAGGGGGGGGGGGGGGAGGATGGTGAAGTCTGAGACAGCTCCCTCCCTGCATTACTAGTGAGAGGCTGGCTTCACAGACAGGGGGGAGCTGCCTGACCCTCACTCCTGACTTCCCCCATGTCCCAGCTAGTGAATGGTGTGTGGGTGAGGGGGGGGGGGGGGTGGATGGTGAAGTCTGAGACAGCTCCCTCCCTGCATTACTAGTGAGAGGCTGGCTTCACAGACAGGGGGGAGCTGCCTGACCCTCACTCCTGACTTCTCCCATGTCCCAGCTAGTGAATGGTGTGTGGGTGAGGGGGGGGGGGAGGATGGTGAAGTCTGAGACAGCTCCCTCCCTGCATTACTAGTGAGAGGCTGGCTTCACAGACAGGGGGGAGCTGCCTGACCCTCACTCCTGACTTCCCCCATGTCCCAGCTAGTGAATGGTGTGTGGGTGAGGGGGGGGGGGGGAGGATGGTGAAGTCTGAGACAGCTCCCTCCCTGCATTACTAGTGAGAGGCTGGCTTCACAGACAGGGGGGAGCTGCCTGACCCTCACTCCTGACTTCCCCCATGTCCCAGCTAGTGAATGGTGTGTGGGTGAGGGGGGGGGGGAGGATGGTGAAGTCTGAGACAGCTCCCTCCCTGCATTACTAGTGAGAGGCTGGCTTCACAGACAGGGGGGAGCTGCCTGACCCTCACTCCTGACTTCCCCCATGTCCCAGCTAGTGAATGGTGTGTGGGTGAGGGGGGGGGGGGAGGATGGTGAAGTCTGAGACAGCTCCCTCCCTGCATTACTAGTGAGAGGCTGGCTTCACAGACAGGGGGGAGCTGCCTGACCCTCACTCCTGACTTCCCCCATGTCCCAGCTAGTGAATGGTGTGTGGGTGAGGGGGGGGGGGGGAGGATGGTGAAGTCTGAGACAGCTCCCTCCCTGCATTACTAGTGAGAGGCTGGCTTCACAGACAGGGGGGAGCTGCCTGACCCTCACTCCTGACTTCCCCATGTCCCAGCTAGTGAATGGTGTGTGGGTGAGGGGGGGGGGGAGGATGGTGAAGTCTGAGACAGCTCCCTCCCTGCATTACTAGTGAGAGGCTGGCTTCACAGACAGGGGGGAGCTGCCTGACCCTCACTCCTGACTTCTCCCATGTCCCAGCTAGTGAATGGTGTGTGGGTGAGGGGGGGGGGGAGGATGGTGAAGTCTGAGACAGCTCCCTCCCTGCATTACTAGTGAGAGGCTGGCTTCACAGACAGGGGGGAGCTGCCTGACCCTCACTCCTGACTTCCCCCATGTCCCAGCTAGTGAATGGTGTGTGGGTGAGGGGGGGGGGGAGGATGGTGAAGTCTGAGACAGCTCCCTCCCTGCATTACTAGTGAGAGGCTGGCTTCACAGACAGGGGGGAGCTGCCTGACCCTCACTCCTCCGGGGTATTGTGATCTTCCTGCACACAGTGCCCTATCCCTGATACCAGGGGTGTTGTGATCTTCCTGCATGCAGTGCCCTATCCCTATTAATACCAGGAGTGTTGTGATCTTCCTGCATGCAGTGCCCTATCCCTATTAATACCAGGAGTGTTGTGATCTTCCTGCATGCAGTGCCCTATCCCTGATACCGGGATGTGTGCAAGAAGATCACAACACCCCCGGTATCAGGAATAGGGCACTGTGTGCAGGAAGATCACAACACCCCCAGTATCAGGAATAGGGCACTGTGTGCAGGAAGATCACAACACCCCTGGTATTAGGGATAGGGCACTGTGTGCAGGAAGATCACAACACTCCTGGTATTAATAGGGATAGGGCACTGTGTGCAGGAAGATCACAATACCCCTGGTATCAGGGTTAGGGCACAAGTTCTAGTCACATTGACTGATCACATTACTTGTTTTGTCAAGCTACCAACTGTTTCCATTTCCCATCCCCCATATACTGTCAGTAGGAAACTTGGTAACATGAATAAATAAGAGGGCAGCCAATAGGAATACATATTCATTCCTAAACTGACCTTAACTGACCTGAAAAGTGTCAAATTGTATCATTTTCAGTTAGTGCGCACTAACTCCCAGTTAGTGCGCACTAACTCCCGTTAGTGCGCACTAACTCGAGTTAGTGCGCACTAATCGGAAAAAACGATTTTTAACGATTTTTTAACTAAAAAATCGTGCCTAAGACGATTTTCTTGCCCTTCCACACGATTTCTATCGTTAAGACGATATGGAAAACGATTCACATCCCTAGTAATTAATGGGCAGCTTGCAGGGCACTGGACCCCTTTGTGCAACACATGCATTGCACACAGTACCTCTTCATCTTCCACATCCTAAGCCTCTTCCTTTGAGTCCTTCCAACCTTTGTCCTATCTGCAGACTGAGTTACTCACTCTGATTACTGGATGTGATTCACGCTGAGTGTTGGAAGCAGGAGCAGTGAGCAACATATTGGGGAAGGGGGAGCCAATGTTGAAAAGATGGAATAGAATGACGGTATATAAAATGTCTAAATAAATTGGCCACCTTCCAGTCTTCAGGTACAACAAATGATTTTAGTGGTAGGTTACAAATTACTTGTATTAGGTCTAAAATTTCATTTTTTAGTTCTTTCAGAACTCGTAAGATGTGTGCCATCTGGTCCAAGTAATTTGCTACTCTTCAGTTTGTCATTGTGGCTTACCACATGTTCCTGGTTCACCATGATTTAGTTCAGTTCATCCTCTACCGCATAACTTTACTTCTGCTATGGATGGCATGTAAGTTGTAAAATAAAAAAATCTAGGGTAGTCAGTGGGTTTTTATGGTTTGGGGCTAATAGGGTAAAAGGGAGGCTATTTAGCTAGGGGGGTTAGAAAGTCCTGTCCTTTACCTGGGTGAACTGTGAATGAACTGGGGAAAGTGATAATTGCGACGGCACGCATGTCTCTTAAATTCCCCTTACTTTACATGGTAGAGGCGTCATTTGTGTGCACGTGTGTGCTCATATAAAATTGTGCAGACATGTACACGCATACGTCTATTTTATACCATGCACGCATGAGCTGGCATATGCATATATATGTGCTCCCGTCCGGCTGTTTAAAAGTTACTGTCTCTGCCTCTTGCAGGATCTTTATCCTGTTGGACTCTATGCCATCCTGGATATAAAACACCCCCCTACCAAATTGCTTCTATCATTGCAATATAATTTATACCCTGGTAGAGCATTATCACATTGGTTATCCTCCTTCTCTATATCTCTGAAATGCCAATTAAGTCTATCTTACCTTTACTGCTATACACTCTATTTCTCCCATCTTACTTCTTAGATTTCTGGCATGGCATACGGACATTTCAAAATATCTTTTTTGTTTTATTAATATTCTGCTTTTCAGTTGACAGGGAGAATTTGGAATCTTTTAGCTCAGGTGATTCTTTACTTATTGTCACATGGACTACTTTTGCTTTTATTGGAAACTCTCTGTTTGGGTACCCTAACTCCTTTGAAGATACCTCTCTCCGAACCATGCGCTACTGAGCGACTGTCAACTTTCCCCTTTGTTCTAGTTTAAAAGCTGCTCTATCTCTCTTTTAACCCTGTTTAAGATGGAGCCTGTCCCTTTGGAAAAGACTTTCCCTTCCCAAAAGGTTGCCCAGTTCCTTACAAAACTGAATCCCTCTTAATTTTAGAAGCTCAGATTAAATGTATACCATGTATTTAAAAAGTTTGAAGGAAGACCAAATGATTACCAGCATGGTTTAATGGTAAAGTGAAATAGGCAGTTAAAGTCAAAAGGGCATCTTGCAAAAAATGGGAAACAGATAAAAATGAAGAAAATAGACTAGAGCATTAGCACTGGCAAGTTAAATGTAAAACAGTAGTAAGACAAACCAAAAGAGAGTTTTCAAGTACTTTCAAAGCAAGAAGCCTATGAGGGAGTCAGTTGGGCTGCTAGCTAACTGAGAGATAAAAGATTTTCTCAAGGAGGTCAAGGAAATAGCAGAAAAATGGAAATAATTATTTGCCTTGGTCTTTACTGAGAAGGATGATGGGAACATACCCTCATGAGAAACATTCTTTGATGGTGATGATTTTGATCAATTAAGCACATCTCTGTGATAATGGAAGATGCAATTGATTAAACTGGAAAACTAAAGAGTAAAACAAAATCACCAAGAGCAGATGTTATTTACCCCAGTTTCCTGAGGGAACTTAAACATGAAATTGCAAACCTGTTACTAGTAATCTGTAGCCTATCATTTAAAAGAGCCAAGACCGGAGAGTGGCGCATGTAATGCTGATTTTTAAAAAAGTCTCAAAGTTTGATCTGGGAATATTTAGACTGGTGAGCCTGATGTCAGTGCCATGAAAAATGGTAGAAGCTATTCTTAAAAGCAAAATTACTGACCATAGAGATAGTCATGGTAGGGAAGAGTGAACATGGTTTTAGCAAAGGGAAGTCTTGCCTTACAAATCCATTAGATTTTTTGAAGGTGTAAATAAAGCAGACAAAGGTAAGCCAGTTGATTTAGTGTATTTTAATTTTCAGACAGCATTTGACAAAGTCTCTGTTATGCGTCCCGCCCGCAGCCGCACCGCCCGCGGGCCTGCTCACCTTCATGGTGCCACAACGGGTCCTGGGAAGACCTCTCTCGTGGTAATTGCCAGGCCCCAGCGTCCTGCAGCGGCGGTCGCCAGGCCTTCCACTGTGCGTCGGGCCTCACGCCAAGGCTTGGCGTCTTTGGCCATATTGGCCACGTCCATACGCGCGCGTGGACTGCCCGGACTCATGTAGGGCCAAGGGCGGGTCCTAGTTCCACGATGCGCCCTTATTGAGCCCCGATATAAGGAAGTTCCTGCCTCAGGTCCATTAACTCACTGGATTGTAGGTGGTTCACTATCCTTTCTTTTAGCAGAGTCTCCATTAATTTACCCACCACTGAGATAAGGTTAACTAGCCTGTAGTTTTGAACCTCCTTTCTGCTACTACCTTTGTGAAGTGAGACTAGAACTTCTCTTGTCCAGTCTTGCAGCACCACTTCTATTTCCAGTGATCTGTTGAACAGGTCTTTCAATAGACCCACTAGCACATCTCTGAGCTCTCTTTGTATCCTGGCATATATCTCACCTAGTCCCTTGGCCTTGTCTGCTTTTAATTTTTCTAGTTCTTCTCATACATTCTTTTCTGTAAATGGGGTTTCATCTACTCCACTCCCATGTCTGCTCTTGTCAACCAGCAACTGTCCTTCTCCAGGGTCCTCTTTAGTGAACACCAAATTGAAGTGTTTGTTTAGTATTCCTGTCATTTCTTCATTGTTCTCCACACAATACTCCTTGTCTTCTTTCAGTTTTACAGTACCTCCTCTGGGCTTCATCCTTTCTCTGATATATCTGAAAAAATATTTTGTCACCTCCCTTTACCACTTTGGCAATTTTTTCTTTCACTTCACTTTTTGCTTTTCTGATTTCTTTCCTTCCCTCCTTAAGCTTCAGTAGATATTTTCCCCTGTGTTCCTGTTTTTGAGATCCTTTGTATTTTTTGAACACTATTCTTTTTGCCTTTATTTTTTAGCCACCTTCTTTGAAAACCAGATCATTTTCTTTTTTTCTCTTACTTTTATTTTATTTTCTTCCATACAATTGTGTTGCTTTTGTAGTAGCTCTTTTAAATATGGACTACTGTTGTTTAATTTCATCCATATTCTCCCAGGCTTCTATCTCCTCCTCAAGGTACCTTCTCATTTTATGAAAGTCTGTATGTTTGAAATTCAAAACTTGGGACTTTGTTTGTCTTCTCTCCATCCTGGTTATTATATTGAACCATACTGCCTGATGATCATTGGTACTAAAATGAACACTTACCCGGATATTAGAGACATTATCTCCATTTATGGGTACTAGGTTGAGTATCTCTCTCTCTCTCATGGGTTTCAACAACATTTGTTTGAACAGAGCAACTGGAAGGGCATCTACTATCACTCTACGTCTTGTAGATTATGCAGTAGAAATACTCCAATCCACATCTGGCAGATTGAAGTCTCCAATGAGCAGCACTTCATTCTTCTTTCCCATCTTTTTGCTGTCCAGTTCTTCTGTTTCAGTAGGAGGCCTGTAGACCACTCCAGAATAAATGGAAGTGCCATCTTCTTTCTTTTTTTTTAGAACAGCCCATAGTGCTTCTTCCCTACCCCTTGCATTTCATTTGCTTGGATATTGTTTTTGATGTAAAGAACTATTCCTCCCCATTTTTTCTGTCCTCTCTGTCCTTCCTTAACAGGTTATAGCCTGCTATGGCCATATCCTAATCATGAGACTCTCCGAACCATGTTTCTGTAATAGCAAGAATGTCCAAATCCACCTCTACCATTAGGGTCTTTAGATCTGGGATTTTATTTCTCAGAGTATGAGCATTTGTGGTCATAGCTTTCCATCTCTTCTCTCTTGGCTTGCTGATGTTCCTAATCAACTTTTCTGCTCTTTTGCTTAAGTGTGGAATATTGAGCTGCTTGATTTAATTTTCTCCTTCCATTTCTTGTATTGTTTGGCGGTGAAATTCATAGAAACAAAAGAAACATGATGGCAGAAAAAGACCATATGCCTCATCCAGTCTGCCCACCCCTCCATTTAATTTAACATTATAATTCTTACAGGACAAACAGGATAGTAGCCCTCACATATGGGTCATATCATAGGATGGAGCCCAATCACGAACACTTTTGTCAAAGTTTCTAGAACTTTGACTGGCACCTACTGGGCATGCCCAGCATGGCACTAAACCTGCAGCCAGCAGGGGTCCCCCTTCAGTCTTCTTTTTTCCGTGCAGCAGTAGCCATGTGGGTTAAGGAGCTCCACAGAGATTCCTAACAGGAATTTTCCTCTCGGAATTACTAAAACCTTTCATACCCCGCAGGGGTCCCTCCTTCGAATTTTTGTCTCTGTGGTACTCCGGGAAGTTTTTACCCATTTTTGGTCGATTCCCGTCGAGTTTGGCCCTCGCTGCCTACTGGCGGTCGACCGTACCATGGCTCGATTTTTTCAGAGGCCATGGCGTCGGGGTTCTGTTGGTGCCCGGATTGTACTCGCACCATGTCCATAACAGATCCTCATAAAGTCTGTGTAATGTGTCTTAGGTGCGAACATGATGTCTTGACCTGCACCAAATGTGCCTTAATGACACCGAAAGGTCGCAAGGTCAAATGGAGAAGATGGAACTTCTCTTCCGTTCTCAGACCCCGATGCCGTCTATTGCATCGACGTCATACGAAACGACATCGTCCACTTCGCACCACTATCGGCCACCGGCCGGTGACTGCTCGGCGTCGACGACTTCTCGGCACTTGACTTCTTCTACCCCCCTCAAGACTGAGGAGATCGTAGAGAGAAACATCGGCATTGACACCGGAAGTCTTGGACCATCGAGGAAGGAAAGTCATTGACCTCGCCATCGTCCGAGCTGCCATCGAAGAAACCCCATCCAGAAAAGGCACCGACCCTTTCTGCGACCGGGTCACCGAGGCAACCCTCACCCGGACGGGTATTGAGAGCCGCGACTCCGCCTTTAAAGGTGGTCCCTCTGGCTATGCCTCCTTCTTCCCTTCCGGAGCCGGGGCTGCTTGCTCCAGGTCTCCATGAAGAACTGGACCGGATGGTTGAGGAGGCCATCGATAAGGTGATGCACAGACTCCAAGGTCCCCCGGCGCCGAAATCGGTGCCGGTCGCGGAACCGACCATCGATCCCATTCCGGCAGGTTTGGCACTGCTGCTCTCGAAGATGGAAGCGCTTTTAGCTGCTTTTCCACCGATGGATCCTGGGTCACCGATGGCTCCGGTGCTTTCCCCGCTTACCCTGTCATCGGGAGGGGAAACACTGCTCAGCATTCCTCCATCGGGAGTCCTGCTGATGCCTCAACCATCGATGCCGATGTGCCCATTGGCACCACCGATCCATCCATCGATGCCCTTGATGCCTGCACCGGTGCCCTCGATGCCTTCATCGGTGCCTCCAGTACTTCCCTCGATGCCTTCAGAACCTAGACCAGGACATTCAGGAATACCATCGTCTCGTCCTTCTCAGGTTCCTAGTGGGACAGTAGCTGATCCTTATGACACCTGGACCGACGATTCTTCTCAAGATACCGATGACTTGCCATCACCACATTCTCCTACTGAAAGCAGGAAGCGTTCACCTCCAGAGGACCTATCCTTCATAAATTTTGTGAAGGAAATGTCTGAATTGGTTCTCTTCCAATTGCAGAGTGAACAAGATGACAGACATCAAATGATGGAGCTGTTACAATTCCTGGATGCTCCCAAGGAAATAACCTCCATCCCTATTCACCAGGTTCTTTTGAATCTTCTCAAAAAGAACTGGGAACAACATGGTTCTGTTGCTCCAGTCAACAGAAAAGCTGATACCACTTATTTGGTCCAGTCAGCTCCAGGTTTCCAGAAACCTCAGCTGGATCACCAATCTGTGGTGCCCAAAAAAGAGCAAAACCCCACTCTTCCTTTCCCCCAGGTAAGGAACAGAAATTCCTGGATGCCATTGGCCGGCGTGTCTTCCAGGGATCGATGCTTATCTCTCGGATAGCCTCCTACCAGCTGTATATGACCCAGTACAACAGGGTCTTATTCAAGCAGATACAGGACTTTGCAGAGTCCCTGCCTCAGCAATTCTAGGAACAACTTCTAACCCTAGTACACAAGGGTTTTGAAGCAGGGAAGCATGAAATAAGATCCTCTTATGATATCTTTGACACCGCTTCCAGGGTATCAATAACTGCTATTTCAGCAAGAAGATGGGCCTGGCTTAAGTCTTCGGCCTTATGCCTTGAAGTACAAGACAGATTATCTGATCTGCCCTGCATAGGCGACAATCTGTTTGGCGAACAGATCCAGTGGATGGTGGCGGAACTCAAGGACCATCATGAGACCCTTCATCAGCTCTCTCTGATGCCCTCTGAGTATTCCTCCAAACAGTCTTTCAGGAAGGATACTAAAAAGTCATTCTTCCGACCAAAGAAGTCTTATCCACCACAATCTAGGACTCGTTCTACGAGACCTTTCTAAAAGGCCCAGTCTTGTCAACCTCGTAAACAAAAGCCACAGGCAGCTCCTCAGCTGGGCCCTGCTTCTAGTTTTTGACTCCAGCATAGAGAGCAGCAGCCAGTTTCCACTGCCTCAGATACCAGTGGGAGGTCGATTGTGCCATTTCAACAACAGGTGGCACACAATCAACTCAGACCAGTGGGTCCTTGCCATAATCTCTCAGGGTTATCATCTGAACTTTCTCTCCATTCCATCGGACTCCCCACCTCTACTGGCGTGGAGAACATCCGACCACTCACTACTCCTGGAGCAGGAGGACTCCCTCCTCCTCCAGTCCAGAGCAATAGAACCAGTACCTTACTCTCAACAAGGCCTAGGATTCTATTCACAGTACTTTCTAATCCCCAAAAAATCGGGCGGCATTTATCCAATCCTGGACCTACGTGCCCTCAACAAGTACCTCCAATGAGAAAAGTTCAAGATGGTAACCTTGGGTTCCCTCCTTCCTCTTCTGCAAAGAGGAGACTGGCTCTGCTCTCTTGATCTCCAAGATGCGAACACACATATTGCGATAAATCCATCTCATCGCAGGTTCCTGAGGTTTCTAGTAGGCCCCAAGCACTATCAATACCGAGCGCTCCCATTCGGCCTGGCATCTGCACCACGAGTCTTCACCAAGTGCCTCGTAGTAGTAGCAGCCTCCCTCAGGATTCAAGGTGTTCATGTCTACCCCTATCTAGATGATTGGTTGATCAGGGCTCCCACTCAGCAAGCTGCTCTGTCGTCCCTGCGTCTTACTTTATACACTCTGATTTCGCTAGGATTTCTCGTCAACTATGTAAAATCCTGCTTAGTCGCATCTCAAACTTTATCATTCATAGGGGCAGACTTGGACACCTTGCAGGCAAAGGCATTTCTTCCTCAACAGCGAGCTCTCACTCTCATCTCTCTCGCACACCAGTTACAGTCTCAGCGCCGCACGACTGCACGCCACTTCCTCATCCTACTGGGACACATGGAGTCCTCAGTACAGGTTACCCCAATGGCCCGCTTGGCCATGAGAGTCATGCAGTGGACTCTAAGGTCACAATGGACTCAGTCCGTCCAACCTCTATCGACCACTGTCCACATCACCGACTCACTCCGTCAGTCTCTAGCTTGGTGGAATAATCAGATCAATCTCCTCCAAGGCCTGCCCTTCCAGGCTTCAGACCCTCAAATAATTCTCACCACTGATGCTTCCAACCTCGGCTGGGGAGCCCATGTGGCCGATTTGCAAACCCAAAGAATTTGGTCTCCAGAGGAAGCCAAACACCAAATCAATTTCCTGGAGCTGCGAGCAATCAGATATGCTCTCAGGGTCTTTCAGGATTGCCTTTCCAATCAGGTCATCCTGATTCAGACTGACAACCAGGTGGCCATGTGGTACATCAACAAACAGGGAGGGATGGGTTCCTACCTACTGTATCAGGAAGCTGCCAGATATGGGCGGAGGCCCTCTCCCACTCGATGTACCTCAGGGCCACCTATTTACCAGGAGTGGATAATGTGTTGGCGGACAACCTAAGTCGCGCTTTCCATCTATAAGAGTGGTCCTTCAACCCCACAGTAGCGGACTCAGTATTCCAACATTGGGGTCATCCTCGCATAGACCTCTTTGTGTCACCTGAGAACCGCAAGGTAGAGAACTTTTGCGCTCTCACTCGCAGCCAAGACTCACAGCCAAGAGATGCGTTCTCCCTCTCATGGGAAACCAGTCTCCTATATGCATTCCCTCCACTTCCACTTCTCTCGAAGACTCTCGTGAAATTACATCAGGACAAAGGATGCATGATCCTGATAGTACTTCACTGGCCTTGCCAGGTGTGGTATCCAATACTTCAGGATCTCTCCATTCGCAGGCACATTCCCTTGGGAACGGACCTGCTTCTCATCACTCGGAACGACGGGTGCCTACGCCACCCCAATCTTCAAGCTTTGTCCCTGATGACCTGGATGTTGAAAGGTTAATTCTTCAGCCACTTAACCTTTCAGAGCCAGTTTCCCGTGTCCTAATTGCTTCATGGAAGCCTTCCACGAGAAGGTCTTACCTATACAAATGGAACAGATTTAAGTCATGGTGTTCTTCTCAATCCTTGGTCCCTTTACCTGTTCCATCACGAAGTTTCTAGACTATCTCTGGCACTTGTCAGAATCAGGCCTAAAAACTTCCTCCATCAGAATGCATGTCAGTGCATTGGCCGCCTTCCATAAAGGTGTCGGGGACGTTCCTATTTCGGTTCAACCCCTCGTGACACGTTTTCTGAAAGGCTTGCTTCACCTCAAGCCTTCACTGCGTCCTCCGGCCCCTTCCATGTTATGGACCGGAGAGTGGACCCCTGTTCCGAGGTAGGGTCAGCGAAGCCAAGAAGGGAGAATACCTTCGTTGGTCTCTACCGTCGGATGGCAAGGCCGGCTGAAGAGGTGGAGAAAATGGCTTCACCCTGGAAGCTCGTGATCCCCCCCAGGAGGAGCCCGTAGGGACACGGCCACTGGGACTTAGGAGACTACCTGAAAAAAGAAGATGGTCTGGATGCAGGCGCCTCCTGCAGGTCGTGGATTCCAGACGGCTGGCGCCTCCAGCTGGTTGTAGGTAGTCCAAGTAGAGAAGTCGAAGAAAATTTAAAAGCCAATCCAGGAGTCGGAGTCCAAAGAGCGGTCCAAAGCCAGTCCAGGGGTCAGAGTCCAGAGAGCAGGTCCAAAGCCAGTCCAGGGGTCGGAGTCCAGAGAGCGGTCCAAGGCAGTCCAGGGGTCGGAGTCCAGAAAGAGTCAATCCAGCAAGGAGGGACAAGCAGAAGCGAGACGAAGAACCAGGATAACAGGAACACAGGAACCAAGCGAAAGCCTCAATACTAAGGCAAGGTCTGGCTCTCAGACCTTGCCTTAAATGCAGGAGCCCGGAGGTCGAGTTCCAGGAGGAGCCATGACAATATCCGGTCATGGCTCCTTTAAATCTTGCTTCAGCTACGCGCGCGGCTCCTAGAGGGCTGAGGGGGAGGAGTCAGACCGCCGAGAAACCAGGCGGCCATGCGGGGCCGCAGCAGCCACCGCGAACACCCGGAACAGGCTCTTCCTGAACCGAAGGAGCCTACAGTGCTCTCGTAAGTAAAATTAACGTTGTGACCACCGACCTGACTCTGGTCGTGGCCCGCTGCAGCCGGCAGCCATGACACCCGGTCGCGGGGTGCCGTGGCCGGGTTCCTAAAAGTACCCCCTCCTTTAGGCCTCCCCCGAGAAGGCTCTTGGGTTTTCCAGGATGGGCAACATTGAAAGTTCGTGAGAAAGAGACTTTTCCAGTATATTCTTAGCAGGCTCCCAAGAATTCTCCTCAGGTCCGAATCCTCTCAACGACAGAAGATACTCCCATGTTTGCCTCTTTTCTGGACGTCCAGCACTTTGTGTACCTGGTAAATGGTCTCATTCTCAGCCCGAAGTTGCGGTACATCAGGAGGTTTCCGGGAAGGCCAAGTGAGGACCATGGGCTTCAAAAGAGACACATGGAAGGAATTATGGATTCGCAATGTCGCTGGCAGGCGAAGCTGATAGGTCATGGGCCCCAGTTGTCGAAGCACCGGAAAGGGCCCAATGTAACGAGGGAGGCAATCGCATGGAGGGAACTCGCAGGCGGATGTGCTGGGTGCTTAACCACACTTTCTCACCCGGACAGAATTGGGGGTCCTGGCTGACGCTGCTTATCGGCAAAGGTCTTCCCAGAGAGGGCTGCTTTCCGAAGCATCTGTTGAGTATGGACCCATAGCCGTTTTAATTGAGCTGCCGTGAGCTGGGCTGCCGGAGATGGGACCGGTAACGGCAAAGGCAATGGAGGTCTGGGTTGTCTGCCAAAGACGATCTGAAAAGGAGAAGCTCTCATAGAAACACAGGCATGAGAATTATGGGAAAATTCAGCCCAAGATAGAGAGTCGCCCAATCATCTTGACGAGAATTGACGTATATCGTAAAAACTGTTTTAATCCACGATTTGTACTGTTCAGCCTGACCATTGGCTTGTGGTGAAAGGCGGTAGTAAAATCCAAAGCAATGTGAAATTTTTACTAGAGATTGTGCCAGTAATGAGCTGTAAACTGAGGACCCCGATCAGAAACAATGTGAAGCGGGAGACCGTGAAATCTGAAGATATGGCGCATAAACAATTGAGCCAAACTAAGGAGCAGACGGGAGGGAGGGTAGTGGGATAAAGTGGGCCAGTTTAGGAAAACCGATCCACTACTACCCATATAACAGTGTTGCCCTCCGAGGGCGGAAGATCCACAATGAAATCTGTGGAGATGTGTGTCCATGGTTTCAAAGGCACTGGTAATGGTTGTAACAGTCCTTGTATTTTCCCTCGTAGGAATCTTATGTTGTGCACAGGTTGGACAGGAGTGTCCTTGCACATTCCCGGCCACCAATAGTACTGCTGTAGAAGTGTCTGAGTCCGAGCTCATCCAGGGTGTCCTGCCAGCTGAGAGTCATGTCCCCAGGCCAACACTTTATTACGTAGTCTCTTGGGTACCACTGTTTTTCCAGGTGGGACTGTGAAAGTCGCAGCCAAGTTGATGCAGGCCGGATCTATAATATGTTGGATAGGTTCTTCCATATCCTCTGCCGAGAAGGATCGAGACAGGGCATCTGCCTTAATATTTTGTTAGCAGGTTGATAATGCAGTTCGAAATTAAAACGTGTAAAGAACAATGCCCATCGAGCTTGGCGTGGGTTCAGACGTTGGGCCTGTTGAAGGTATACCAGGTTTTTATGGTCAGTGTAAACTGTGATGCGGTGCTGAGCTCCCTCCAGCCACTGTCGCCATTCTTCAAAGGCCAGTTTGATGGCAAGTCGTTCTTTGTCGCCGATGGAGTAATTCCATTCGGCCGACGAAAATTTCCTAGAGTATATGAGCAAGGATGAGATGTTCCCGTAGTGTCATTCTGACTTAGGGACGGCCCCTACTCCTTCAGCAGAGGCATCCACTTCGACTACAAACGGGCGTCTGGGATCCGGATGCCGCAGGCATGGTTTCTTAAGGAACGAGCTCTCGAGCGCCCGAAATGCCTCCTCCGCTTCTGGAGGCCAAGCTTTAATATTAGCGCCTTTGTGTGTAAGAGCCGTGAGAGGTGCTGCTAATTTGGAGAAATTCAGAATAAAACTACGGTAGTAGTTAGCAAAACCAAGGAAGCGTTGCAGCGCACGTAATCCGTTGGGTTGAGGCCATTCTTGGATACATTTTAATTTGGATGGATCCATCTGAAAGCCTTGTTTATAAATTATATAACCCAAGAATGGTAAGGATTCTTGCTCAAAAATGCATTTTTTCGAGCTTGGCATAGAAATGATTCTCTCTTAAATGTTGTAACACTAGGACGACATGTTGTCTATGCATCTGTAAATTCTGAGAGAAAATCAAAATGTCATCTAGATAGACTACAACACACACATATAGCAGATCCCTGAATATCTCATTAATGAAATGTTTGAAATACCGCCGGAGCATTAGTTAACCCAAATGTCATGATTAAATATTCATAATGTCCATCCCTGGTGTTAAATGCTGTCTTCCACTCGTCACCCTCTCGAATCCTGATGAGATTATACGCTCCTCGAAGGTCTAATTTTGAGAATATCTTGGCTCCTTGTAGACGATCGAAAAGTTCCGCTATGAGTGGTAACGGATACCGGTCCTTGACAATTATGGCATTAAGCCCACGGAAGTCAATGCATGGACGCAGGGTCCCATCTTTTTTCCCAACAAAAAAGAAACCAGCCCCAGCTGGAGACTTAGAGCGCCTGATGAATCCTTTCTGTAAGTTGTCCCGAATATATTCTGACATAGCATGGGTTTCCAAGGTGGACAATGGATAGACCCTTCCCTGAGGAGGAGTGGTGCCAGGAATCAAATTGATGCTACAATCAAACTCTCGATGTGGAGGCAAAATGTCCGCAGCTTTTTTGGAGAAAATGTCTGAAAATTGCTTGTATTGTGAAGGCAGACCCTCCAGCCGAGAAGTACAGATGAAGCTACAAGATGGGTTGGATCCGAGAATACAAGTCTCTTGACAAGTTGATCCCCAGCAGATTAGTTTTAACGATGTCCAGTCGAACTGTGGGTTGTGTTGCTGTAACCATGAAATGCCAAGAACTATAGGGTGGATAGCTCTCTGGATGACATAGAAGGAGATTCTTTCGGAGTGGTTCGGAGAAATGTGACATTCCATCGGAACGGTGTGATGAGTTATCCTCCCTGGCAGGGGATCTCCATGAATGGAAGATATAACTAATGGCTTGGGGCATAAGCATGTGGGAATGTATAGTTGCTCTACCACATCTTGTAGAATTAAATTTCCACCAGCTCCAGAATCTACTAAGGCCAGTGTGGAGAACCAATGTTCTTCAAAACCCAGGGTAACATGCAGGGTTAGTGGGGGAGCCGGAGAGGTGATGCCTAGGGTTACTCCCCAATAGAGCCTAGGCTTTGGAGTTTCCCGGACGTGTTGGACAATGGGCAATGAGATGACCAGCTCTCCGCAGTAGAGACAAAGACCTGCTTTGCGGCATCTTTGTCTTTCCTCTGGGGAAAGGGGACCCTGTCCCAACTGCATAGGTTCCTCCGTAGCTCCTTCAGGCTTAGGTGTGGTTTGGGATACCGTAATCGGACGAGAGGAAGCGGCACCTGTTATGTGCTTCCTCGTGCTTGATCCTTCCCGTGCTCTCTCCTGTAGTCGTCTATCAATTCGAGTTACTAAATCCACGATAGAGTCCAAGGATTGAGGTAACTCGGGCTGCCATTTCGTCTTTTATTCTGGGTGACAGGCCCTCTAAAAATATGGACCGGAGGCAGTTCTCTTCCCAGTGGAGTTCGGATGCCAGAGTCCTGAATTCAGTGGTATAATCTGCCAGCGGTCTCCCTCCTTGCCGAAGTTGTAGAAGCTTGGAACCAGCAACCACTTGTTTCCCTGGATCGTCAAACACAGCTTGAAATAATTCCAAGAATTTTAGTAGATTTTGTAGGACTGGATCAGACCATCGCCAGAACGGAGAAGCCCAGGCTAGCGCCTTACTCTCCAACAACGACAGGATATATGTCGTTTTGGTAAGATCATCTGGAAACAGGGAGGCTTGAAGATGAAAGTGCATACTGCACTAGTCGAGAAATCCTTGACACAAGCGAGGATCTCCAGCGTAGCGTGGAGGAGTCGGTAAAGGAATCACAGTCCGGGTATTACTCTGTACCACCGGAGGTACAGGTGGCAGAACAGCCTGAGCTGCAGCTATAGAATCCAAACGGGCGTTAAGTCGTTCCAAGGAAGCCGCCAAGGATTCTAGTATACGTTGTTGCTCCATGACCTTCTGGGCTAATCCGGGAATGGCCTGCCGGGGTGAGGCCTCTGCCGGGTCCATGGCTTTGGTATTCTGTTATGGACTGGAGAGTGGACCCCTGTTCCGAGGTAGGGTCAGTGCAGCCGAGAAGGGAGAATACCTTCGTCGGTCTCTACAATCGGATGGCAAGGCCGGCTGAAGAGGTGGAGAAGATGGCTTCACCCTGGAAGCTCGTGATCCCCCCAGGAGGAGCCCGTAGGGACACGGCCGCTGGAACTTAGGAGACTACCTGAAGAAAGAAGATGGTCTGGACGCAGGCGCCTCCTACAGGTCGTGGATTCCAGATGGCTGGCGCCTCCAGCTGGTCGTAGGTAGTCCAAGTAGAGAAGTCGAAGAAAATCCAAAAGCCAGTCCAGGAGTCAGAGTCCAAAGGGCGGTCCAAAGCCAGTCCAGGGGTCAGAGTCCAGAGAGCGGTCCAAAGAAAGTCCAGGGGTCGAAGTCCAGAGAGCGGTCCAAAGCCAGTCCAGGGGTCGGAGTCCAGAAGAATCAATCCAGCAAGGAGGGACGAGCAGAAGCGGGACGAAGAACCAGGATACCAGGAACACAGGAACCAAGCGAAAGCCTCAATACCAAGGCAAGGTCTGGCACTCAGACCTTGCCTTAAATGCAGGAGCCCGGAGGTCGAGTCCCAGGAGGAGCCATGACAATATCCGGTCATGGCTCCTTTAAATCTTGCTTCAGCCGCACACGCGGCTCCTAGAGGGCTGAGGGGGAGGAGTCAGACCGCCGAGAACCAGGCGGGCATGCGGGGCTGCAGCAGCCTCTGCGAACACCCGAACAGGCCCTTCTTGAACCGCGGGAGCCTCCAGTGCTCCCGGTAAGTAAAATTAACGTTGTGACCGCCGACCTGACTCTGGTCGCGACCTGCCGCGGCCAGCAGCCATGACACCCGGTCGCAGGGCGCCGCGGCTGGGGTTCCTAACATTCCTGGGACCTCAACCTGGTTTTAGGTCATGAAACCACCATTCAAGCCTCTCCAATCCTGTGATCTTCGCTTTCTCACATGGAAAGTGATTTTTCTTCTGGCGATAACATCTGCTCACAGAGTTAGTGAGTTACAGGCCCTAGTTACCTACCTGCCCTACACTAAACTTCTGCAGGACCGGGCAGTACTTCGCACTCACTCTAAGTTCTTGCCCAAGGTAGTATCGGAGTTTCACATTAATCAATCTATTATACTACCTACCTTCTTTTCCAGGCCCCACTCCAATCCAGGAGAACAGGCTCTGCATACCCTTGACTATAAACGGGCTCTAGCATTCTACCTATAGCGTACAGCTGCCCACAGGAAAAGCATTCAATTGTCTCTTTCCATTCCATCAAATTGGGGCAGCCTGTGGGTAAGTAGACTCTCTCCTCCTGGTTAGCGGACTGCATATCCTTTTGCTATCAGCAGGCAGGCATTCCACTTCAAGACCGTGTTAAGGCACACTCTGTGAGGGCCATGGTGACTTCAGTAGCGCACCTATGCTAGGTGCCGCTTCCTGACATTTGCAGGGCTGCTACCTGGAGTTCTCTCCATACCTTTACAGCCCATTATTGCTTAGACAATTCCGGAAGACAAGATTTCATCTTCAGCCAGTCTGTCTTGCGCAACCTTTTTACTACTTGATGTACCAACACCCTTCCCTGTCCTCACGAAACCCGCCTGCCGCCCTGCGGTGTTGGATTTGTTACGTTTTCTTATTTTATTTTTCGGCACTTCCTGTAGCTTTAAACAAGACTAAAGGGGGACCCCTGCTGGCTGCAGGTTTAGTGCCATGCTGGACATGCCCAGTAGGTGCCAGTCAAAATTCTAGAAACTTTGACAAAAGTGTTCCCTGATTGGGCTCCATCCTATGATGTCAACCATATGTGAGGACTAACATCCTGCTGTCCTGTGAGAACACCTATTACAGGTAAGAAACATTTGCTTTCTTATCACTTCCTTAGAGATTCCCTTTACTTATTCCATGTTTTCTTAAATTCAGATACTGGTTTTGTCTCCACCACTTCCACTGGGAGGCTGTTCTACACATCCACCACCCTTTCTGTAAAGAAATATTTCCTAAGATTACTCCTGAATCTACCCTCTTTCAACCTCATCTCATGAGCCTTCTTTCTAGAGCCTCCTTTTCATCGAAAAAGGTTCACTTTCTATGCATGGAGACCTTTGAAATATTTGAATGTCTCTATCATATCTCCTCTATCTTGCCTTTTGTTTAGGGTATACATGTTTACATCTTTAAGTCTATCCCTATATGATTCAGAAGGAAAACCACTGACCATTTCAGTAGCCACCCTCTGGTCTGACTCCATCCTCTTTATAACCTTTTGAAGGTGTGGTCTCCAGAATTGTACACAGTATTCCAAGTGAGGTCTCACCAGGGACCTATATGGGGGCAAGATCACCTCTCCTTATGCAGCCATGCATCTTTCTGGCTTTTACTGTTACTTTATCCACCTGTTTGGCTATCTTAAGATCATCAGATACAATTACCTCAGATCCCACTCCTCCTTTGTGCTCAGAAGAAATTCCCCTCCAATACTGTACCTTTCCCTTGCATCCTAAATGCATTATTCTGCATTTTTTAGCATTAAATCTTAGCTTCCAGACGTGAGACCATTCCTTGAGCTTTGCTAGATCTTTCCTAATGTATTCCAATTTCATTGGCCACCTTCTGTTTCTCCCATCCTCTAGTTAAATGCCTTACTGAATCTTTAGCTAGTAGAAATGGAAACCAGGTAGTCAATGCAATTATACAAGAAAGTAAGGGCTCTACTATCAATTCTATCATTTATTTGGGGAAGAATGACCTTGCTAGAAACCGTGGGCAGGGGGTGAGTGGGTGAGTGGCAGGGTGGGAGGGAAAAAACAACTCCTGTTGTTCCCCAATTGGTCAGACATGAATGAGATAATAGGAATTTGTCTGTCTACCATCAAGAAACAGCTATACCATAACAAACTTGCCTTGAGCGCCTCCAATTCTGAATTTATTCTTGTTAAAAGACCATACTCCAAATATCTTGTAACTAATTTAGTATTTGAATTATGTCTCTTTGTGCTGCTTCCATACACTCTGGTCTAACTTTTAAGTACCCATATTGATTTGTTCCGGATTTTACAAATTGCTTGTCCTGATTGGTCTGAAGCACCTCCTAGAACACGAGGATTTTCGCATCATAGTTCAGGCATTAGTCCTACCACTACTTGACTACTGTAATGCCATATATACTGGCCTACCGGATTGTACTCTGAATCCTTTGCAATTACTGCAAAATGCAGCCTCCAGACTGATTATGAGCTTCAACTTACATCAGCATATTACTCCAGCACTGATGAACTTGCACTGGCCTCACAGTTAAATACAAGATACAGTATAAAATATACATAATGATAACATAAAATGTATTCAATGCAATTTTCCATGGGTCAATGCTCTATTGAGGCTGTATCACCCGACGAGATCTTGAGATCCTCGCAAGTGTTATTTATCTTGACATGCCTATGGTAAAACAAGTTCGACTGGTAGACACTAGAGGATGTGCCTTCTCTATAGCAGCACCAACAGTGTTAAACTCTTATGCCTGATCTGTTAAGATGTTCAGAATGCCTAAAGACATTTAAAGTGTTATTAAAGGCGTTTTTATTCAAGTTAGTCATCTGTTGAGAAATGATACTGCTTGCATGGTATTTAAGGACTCCTGGAGTACCATGTCTTTGGTTGTGTCACGATATTGATGGTGAGGTATATCAGAAGAAGTGTGTTGCTGATGTTTTAATGTAACATTTTTATGCATGCAATGTACATCACCTTCTCTGATTAAAGGTGATTAATACATTTTAATAAACATAAACAAGCCCTTTTTAAAGTCACTTAAAAAAAAACCACATGAATTTAAATTAAGGCTAGCAAGTTTCTTAAATTTTTTATTATTTTTATTTTTTATTAACTATTTTATATCAACATTCGTGGGAACATCACGCCGGTTTACAAAATAACTGACAGGATGGAAAATACAAAAAACAGTGAGGGGGAAGTGGAGCAGGCGAGAAGAGAGGAGAAAAAGCGGCAGCAGAGAAGGAAAGCAGTAAGGAGGAAGGCGGATAGGAACAGTACCTGGGAGGAGGTACAGGTAGTGATAACCTTATTATATAAGCAATAGCAGACCGTATAAAATGTACAATAACAACTTTACAGACTGTACCTAGGGGGGAATACCTAGGGGGAGCTACAGCTAGGGATAACCTAATAATATAAACAATAGAGGACCGTATTATATGTACAATAATAATTTCACAAAAATACAATAATACAAAAAAAAAATTCACAGACTAAAAGATAGAAGAAAAAGTAATTTCAAAAACCTAAGTAGCATAGATCAGGCAGAGTATCAGCAAGATAAAGGCAAGGAATACTTTGGTAAAGTTAAAATAAATGGCTAGCAAAAGATTCTTAAGTTTCAAAGAGGAGAGAACATTTTTTTCAAAAACCCAAGCAATACAGATTAATCAGAATCTATCAGTAATAAAAACCAAGCAATATTTGACAAAGTTAAAATAAATGAAAATTCCAGAAATGTATCTGAACAGCAAAGTTAGCAACAGTAGCCCCCATGTGCTCAATATTCTGCTTTTAACTAGATTTATGTAGTTCCTTGATTGGAGATCCTTTGCTGTGATGTAGCCTTTGGGCCTGATTTTAAAAAGCATTTACACATGTAAACTGGGGTTTTACACGTGTCAATGCACCAATACCCATGTAAGTGGGCTTTTTAAAATTGCTACAATGCATGCCATTGAATTGTCCATAGGATTTACCCGCATAAGTGGGTAAATCCTATGGACAATTCGATAGAATGTTACATTTACTCATGTAACTCTTTTGAAAATTCAATTTTTTGAGTGTGACGAATGGGACTCCAGTGCACAGTGCCCTTGGAAAGGAGTTGAGGTCATAACAGCAATGTAAAGGCTGACAATTTTTTATGTTCTCAACTGGGCTTAAATGGATGTGAAATCAAGTTTCCAAATCAACAAGTGCAAGACAGTCTCTTAGTTGGGTTGTACAATGGTCAGGAGTCCTGAGTATCAGTCTAAGTGTAGGCAGTCAAGGGAATCCTGCAGACAAGAGGTGCAGACATGTGGACTGCTTCAGGAGAAGTTTGCTGGGGATCAGATATACAGTGGGCATAGTTACAAGAGTTGCAGGACAGATTTAAATAGTAAGGCAGCATTTAAGTTGCTGGGAATACTTCCCAGACCTTATAAATGTTCCCAGGTCCAATTTGCTTCCTTGATTCCAGCCTCTGGGTGTCTGACTCATATCTTCCAGGTTACTAGACATTCTCAGTATTATTGACTAGCTTAGTGACTAAGGCATTGGTCTGCTTCCCCAACCAACTCCTGGTTTGAGTCCTGCAAGGACTTATCCTAACAAGATTATATTGTGTTTGTAAGGAAAATGTATGTGCATACTGGTATCCTGTGACTGCTGCCTTTCATGGAGAGGACAGGTGTAGGCAAAGGTTGTGAAGACTAAAGAATGTGTGAATGGGGAAAATATTTTTTTTATATTTTTGGACACATGCTGGATTTATTCTGCTGTACTTCCTCATGTTCTGCAGCTTTCTAACGCATTGGTGGTTTGTTTCTGATTGTGAATAAGCATTTTTTTTTTTTTACTAGTGTAACCAATGCTGTATTTTTCCCCCCATTGATTTTTATGAAGCTGAGGCAAATAATTTCAGAGAGAATGCAAATGAGACAATGTGGTTATTGTAGAATACACAGGCATTTTGGGCTTCTTGCTTATAGTTTGCACTGATGTCAGAACCTGTGCATGCTTGGTGTGGTTCCATGCTTTTTGATATAGGGGACTAGCATCATCCAAGAAACTGCATGTCTGACAAGGGATAATTAGGCTCCTGCATAGAAGAATGAGGCAGCTAATATATTACACAGGTCAGAGCAGGACAGACCCAAAATGCTTCCAATATACCCTTGGTAGCACAGAATTCAGCCTCCCACACAGTCTTCTGTAGGTTGGAATAACGGTAGTTTAATTTTCCTCGTTTTCTCGAATAGCTCTTTGCTAAGGCCTCTTTTCTGGTCTCAAATTGGACGAATCAAACACTATATGAATTCCAGATGGTTTAAAATGATGGTGAGTTCTCATGATAATCTCTGGGCATTCCCATTATGTTTGAATTTGATCATTTTTAGAGGTCAGCACTTATTTTAATAATAAGCTGTTATGTGCTTCATGTCTTTGTGAAAAGAATGGTGGACTCACAGTTTAGAATATCTGGTTTGAATAAAGTAGCAGCATGTTGTTGCAAAAGGGATCAGAATTATTTCCTTCCCACACCAGTTTGCTATACTGTTCATTAAGTATGTAATCCTGGGTACTGCAGCTCATTCTGTGACAGACATGAAGTGATAACGCCTGAGACAAAAGAAAATTGTCTCACCTCTAAGTTGGATGAGATCAGCTGTTGCAATTATTCGTGGGGGGGATAGATTGACCAACTGACATGCACATTTTAAAGGAAAAATGATATCTATTCCTTTGAGAATGCCATATGCTCTGTGTTTTGAGGCAAGCTGCCTACAGTACACAGTAATTTTACAGATGGAGCTTGTACTAAATTCTGATAAAAATTGCCAGCAGAAAAGAATGTCTCAGGGTTTTTAATTGCTAATGGAGACATACAGCTAAATTTCAGTTATTTATCACAAGTTAAGTTGGTTAAAATGCAAATTCCTATGTCTCTTTCCTGTGGAGTGACACATGCATAGCTTCTAAACAATTAGTTTTTGTTATGACTGGAATTACTCCTCCTGGTCTCTAAGTCATTAGAATTGTTTTGTTTTGGTTTTTTTTTTTAATTCAGAGCCATATTTTTACCAGTTTACCTATGAACTGGAGGAAACATGTTCTTTCTGGTCATTATATAGCTGCTGTAATGGAGGAATTAGCTGTGTGTTTTACAACAGACGTTTTGAGACAGATGTACTAAATAGTTTTTCCCATTTTGGCATGCTTAGTGGTGATTTTTATCCAATATCTCACTGATAACTTTATATAGAATTTGAAATGCAAGAGAGACCTACATGTAAGTTAAACTTTGACACATGTACCAAAAGAACAAGACAAACAAACTCATCATATAATTGTATATTAAGAGTACACATTGTTACCGAATCATTTTGGCACTTCTTTAACATTTTACCTGATTTAAATACTTAATGTTACTATATGTGCCTTCTTGTGAACCGTTGTGATGATAAATAACTTAACAATGGTATATAAAAGATTTCAATTAAATAATTAAATAAATAAGATTTATTGTGTCACGGGATTGTGCCAGTGGTCACTCTCCCAGTCAGAATCCGGCTGGAATCCTTTGGGTAGAAAAGAAATTGAACCCCTGGTTAAGTCTCCTTTGTTTTTTCTCACCTTGTTCCTTCCAGGAACAAGGTGAGAAATCTTCTCACCCCAAATGGTGACCTGTGCTTAAACAAATATGGTCCCAAGTTATCCTGATAGTTTAAAGTCTCTATAGCTTTGCTTTATCAAAACACAACAGTGTTGGGGTTTCAAGATGGCAGCTGCTGTCCTTTAGCATTTGAGCCCAGCTCTCGCTGTATTTAATTTTCCTAAGTAAATTACCTCAAATGGGTTGTAACAGAAAGGGAAAGACTGGAGATCTTCCTGCTGCCTCAGTTGCCTCTTCACAGTGGGGACCTATGGATGCTCATGCGTTCCGAGGTGTTTCATCATCAGGGAGGACCCCCTCGGAACTATCAGTTGTGCTGAGCCCGGTGATTCGTATGTTTTCCCTAGACCCGACCACTTGCAGGGCCTCTACTCCGTGGCAAAGTGTGTCACCGTTTGATGACATTTTGGCTACACCTTTTGCACCAGGAAAAGCAGTGGAGACCAAGGAACTTTCTCTGCATTCTAACAGAGGAGTCCAAGGTGTTAATGTCATTTCAAATCAGAGAAGAAGCAGTTGGAGTGGTGAGTTCTGTTTTGACAGCATAAAACTTGGACATTTTGCAACCTTCTCCTCAAATTCCTCTTTGGAAAATTGGGTTGTTTCTCTTGAAACTTCTATAGCTGATTCTGGCTCTCAGGTTTCTACGGTCAAAGAAAATGTTGAACATTTTAAATATTTACAAGATAGCTTGGTAAAGGACAATATAATTGTGTCCAATAAATTGGAGAGAGTTGAAAATATATTAAGGAGGAAACATCTTCAATTTATTAACTTTCCTCAGCTACCTTTGGTTTCCGCTAAGGATATGTTTAAGTGTTATCTAACTGAGGTACTGGATGTTCTGAAGTCTTCTATGCCACCACTTGCAAGGATTTGTTATTCTCCTCCATTCAAGTGAAGAGAAGGAGCAGGGGAATGTGATGAAGATTTATCTCCAAGTTCGGTCTGTCCATTAGTCGCAACTAATTTGTTAGAGACATCTGATTCAGTTGCAGCTAAGTCAGATACCTTATAATTTCATTTGTATTAGAACCTGATAGAGGCTGGATATTGAAACTTTACTTTAGGTGTGGTGAAATATTCTGCAACAAAGGGTCATGATTTTCCTTGATGTATCCATACAAACACAGAAAAAGCATAAACAATTTTTATTTAGATCTAAAGTTCTCTAGCAGGGTGCATTGTTTTTACTAAAATTTCCATGCAAATGATGTGTTAAGTACAATGTGTCTCCTATGTTTTCTATGAACCTAGTCAGCTTTCTTTTTGAGTGACAAAATTGTGCAGTCTGTTTCCTCGCCATTGCCTTCTGCTATTGCTGTTTGAAGGACTTCCTTTTTTATTAGCCTTGGATATGCGCTAGTTGAGAATTTATCTTTGGAAATATTAGTATTTTCTTAATTCCTCTTGAACTGAGATTTGAATTGCCCTAAAAAATCTTGTGGACTTGATCTCTGTATAATATTATACAGATATACTTGATTCAGAAAAAATCTTGATTCAGAAAATTTCAAAATGAAATTCAGATTTCATTTTGAAAAAATCAAAAAGATTAGAAAAAAGAAAACCCCCCAAAACACAGCAGTCTCCAAGTCACACCATAAGAAAGCAACTCTCACTTTAATTCTTTTGCATGCTGCGCACAGTTGCTTTCTGCACATCTTAATCTGGCTCCACTCTAGGGGCATGGCTCTTAGGGAACTAGGCCCTACTGCCACCTCCCACTTTAGTCTGCAATCAGAGTTTGTGTCTCCACTTTCACTATGGCTGCAACTACATCCACCCACTGGCAGTGTTCAATTAAAGTTCCTTACCTGCAGTCTCCATGACTGTGTCCCCTTCTGAACGGGTTCTCCACCACTCGTCTTCCAAGTTCATCAGTTCTGGCTCATGCTCAGGGCTGCTCAACACTTCTGCCTCCATCTCCTCTGTCTCTTCATCTAGTAGAGCTGCTTCCTATTCCTCCCGTGCCCCCTCCTTCAGACAAGCTCTCACCCTTCACCTACCTCACATGCCCTCTCTCATCCTCTAGATAGGATAAAGTCTGAGAAGTCTCCCCCCCCCCCCTAAACCCCTGTGCCTTCTGGGAGTTGGAGTCTGACTCCTATTTTGAGAAACCCTGTACCTTCTGGGAGTTGGAGCCTGACTCCTATTCTGAGAAACCTCTGTGCCTTCTGGGAGTTGGAATCTGACTCCTATTCTGAAAACCCTTGTGTCTTCTGGGAATTGGAGTTTGACTTTTCTTCTGATTTCTTTTACATATTGCAATTCCTTCCCAAGTTTTCCTTACAATCTCACCTTTGTGTATTATCCAGGGGAATATAATGCCCATCACAATTGACATCTTTTCCCATAGAGAGAGATTGAGAAAAAAGCCTTAATGAATCAGCCCTTTGTGTCTGTGAGAAAAATGTTTAGTACATCTGGCCTTCATGTTTTGTAAGACAAAAAAAGATTTCAATATGAAAGACATCTATAATTATTTAATCACTGCGTATGTATAATACTGCATAAAAATTTGATTATTCAATCAGTGGTGTGCATTGCTTCAAAGTACATATTTTTAATACATGTCAATTCTGATAATGATAGAAGGAACTAGTAATAAATACAAGAGTCATGTTAATGATATGGTATTTATAATGAGTGAACTAAAACTATATAATTTTTCAGGAACATTATTTTCCTTTTCCTTTCTAGTTCTGAAGAACGATGTGCTGTGTCTTTTCTTAAATCAGTGACTATTACTATTTTGCTGTGTAAAAGACGCTTGTTCTAAACCCATGACATGTTGTGTAGGATTCTAATAGCTATATAGCTCAAGGAGAAAATTGGATTCTTTGAGATACCTTTTATTGGGCCAACAGAAGAATAATCCAAAGATATTGTAGTACATGAGCTTTTGAGACCACATAGCTCCCTTCTTTCATCTGAAGGCATCAAAGAGCCCATTGGTGAGAAATCACCTAAAGTATTATGTCCAATTGTGGCAGTAGCTGTTCATGGAAAGGGGAAAGAGATACATGGCTCAAAACCTTGGTGTAAGGATCAAAGTTTTGGATATATTGGAGGCTGGGGCAATTTATGGAACAGAAAAGGACTCTATGTCAAAGATGGCTTACATCTGTCTGTGGCAGGAAAAAGGATATTAAGGGATAAATTCAAATCTTATGCCATAAGGCATTTAAACTAAATGACAGGGAATATCACCCCCCCTCCCCCCCAAAACAAAAAGAATTCAAAATACAAAAACAAAGAAAATAGGTGAAGAGGATAAAAAAAAGTCAGCTGAATAAGGCAAAAAACAAGTCCAAGATAAGCAGTAAACTGAACAAGAAACACTGGAAAGCTATGAGCACAAATGCTCAATGTCTCGGCAATAAAATCCATAATGCAAGCCTTAGTGGTGGAGGCAGACTTGGACATTGTTGCTGTTACAGAGACGTAGTTCATGTAATCTCATGATTGGGACATGGCCATACCGGGCTATAACTTGTTGATGAAGGACAGAGAGGACATAAAAAGGGGAGGAGTAGCTCTTTATGTCAAAAACAATATCCAAGCAACTGAACTGCAAGGAATAGAAGGTAGAGAAGAAGCATTATGGGCCGTCCTAAAACAAGAGGATGGAGCATACATTTTTATTGGAGTGGTTTACAGGCCTCCGACTCAAACAGAAAACTAGACAGAGGCTGGTAGAAGACATCCAAAAGGTTGGAAGGAAGGAAGAAGTGTCGATTGTTAGAGATTTTAATCTGCTGGATGTAGACTAGAGGATCCCTTCTGTGGAATCTAACAGAAGTAGAAAGTTAGTGGATGCCCTGCAAGAGCCTGTGTTCAAACAAATGGTTATGGACCCACGAGAGAGGGAGTTATTCTCGCCTTAACGCTCACAAACATGGATAGTGTCTCAAATATCCAGGTGGGGGACCACCTCTGTACCAGTGATCATCAAATGGTATGGTTTGATATCACAAATAGAATACAGAGAAGTCACACGAAGACCTGAGTTTTGAACTTCAAAAATATGGACTTTATTGAAATGGGGAAATTCCTGGAGGTGGTACTTGAAGACTGGGAGAAAATGGAAGAAGTGGAGCAAATGTGGGACAAACTAAAAGAAGCAATTTCATAGGCAACTAATCTTTATGTTAGAAAAGTAAACAAAAGCAGGAGAAATAAGAAACTGTTCTGGTTCTCAAAGGAGGTGGCTGATATAATAAAAATAAAAAGAACAGCATTCAAGAAATATAAAGGATCCCAGAAAGAGGAACACAGGGAAGAATATCTGGTGAAACTGAGGGAGATGAAGAAAGTAATCAGGAAACAAAAAGTCAAGCAGAAGAAAGGATTGCCAAAGAGTTAAAGAGAGGTGACAAAACATTTTTTTGTCACCTAAGCACTACGTTCCTTAGACTTTTCTTTCTAGCAGTCTTTGCTTCCAAGTTTACCTCCCTTGTTGAATGTAACTTTGTTCTTCCTGTTACCTACGGTTTTTGTTACAGTTCCCCCTTTCGATGTAAACCGATCTGATATGGTCCCTACCATGAAGGTCGGTATAGAAAAGTATTAAATAAATAAAATAAAATAATTTTCAGATACATCAGAGAAAGGAGAAAGGTCCAAAGTGGTATAGTGAAACTGAAAGGTGAGAAGGATCAATGTGTGGAAAGAGACAAAGAGAAACTTGTGATATTAAACAAATACTTCAGTTTGGTGTTCACTAAGGAAGACCCTTGAGAAAAACCGTCGCTAGTTAATAAGGCTGTGGATAGGGGTGGAGTAGATGAAACCCCTTTACAGAAGAGAATGTATGGGAAGAGTTAAGAAAACTTAAAGTGGACAAAGCCATTGGGCCTGATGAAAATGCGATGAGATTCATCAGGCCCAGCGGACTCAGAGATGTGCTTGTTAGTCCGCTGAGTAACCTGTTCAATAGATCCCTGGAAATGGGAGTGGTGCCAAGAGACTGGAGAAGTATGGTGGTGGTCCCGCTTCACAAGTGTGGGACCAGAGAGGAGACTGGGAATTATAGGCCAGTTAGCCTCACCTCGGTGGTGGGAAAGTTAATGGAGACTCTGCTGAAGGAAAGGATAGTGAACTACCTACAATCTGATGGGTTGCTCTATCCGAGACAGCATGGATTCACCAGAGGAAGGTCATATCAGATAAATCTGATTGATTTCTTTGATTGGGTGACTAGAGAATTGGATCAGGGAGGAGCACTCGATGTGATTTTCTTGGATTTTAGTAAAGCCTTTTATACAGTCCCGCATGGAAGACTCATGAACAAAATGAGAAGCTTGGGAGTGGGCGCCAAGGTTGTGGCATGGATTACTAACTGGTTGACAGATAGAAGACAGCATGTGATAGTAAATGGAACCTTCTCTGAAAAAAGAACAGTGTTAAGTGGAGTGCCGCAGGGATCAGTGCTGGGACTGGTTCTGTTCAACGTCTTTGTGAGCGGCATTGCAGATGGGATAGAAGATAAAGTTTTTGTCTATTTATGGATGATACTAAGACCTGCAACAGAGTGGGCATGCCAGAAGGAATGAAGAGAACAGGATGAAATTTAAAGAAGCTTGAAGAGTGGACAAAGATTTGGCAACTGGGATTTAATGCCAAGAAGTGCAGAGTCATGCATTGGGGTGCAGTAATCTGAAAGAACTGTATGCGATGGGGGGTGAAGGGCTTCTGTGCCGGAATGGGAGAGAGACCTTGAAGATGATAGTGTCTAGCGATCTGAAGATGGCGAAGCAATGTGACAAGGCAATAGCCAAACCAGAAGAATGCTGGGCTGCATAGAGAGAAGAATATCTAGTAAGAAAAAGGAAGTAATAATTCCATTGTACTGGTCCTTGGTGAGGCCTCACCTGGAGTACTGTGTTCAGTTCTGGAGACCGTATCTCAAAAGGGACAGAGACAGGATGGAGGCGCTCCAGAGAATGATGACTAAACATGATGGGAGGTCTCATCAATGACTTATGAGGCGTGGTTGAAGGACCTAAATATGTATACACTGGAGGAGAGGAGGAGCAGGGGAGATATGATACAGACCTTCAGATACTTGAAGGGTTTTAATGATGCATAATCAACAACAACCTTTTTCATAGGAAGGAGATCAGTAGAACTAGGGGGCCAAGAGATGAAACTCCAGGGAGGACAACTCAGAATCAATGTCAGGAAATATTTCTTCATGGAGAGGATGGTGGATGCCTGGAATGCCTTTCTGGAGGAGGTGATGGAGACAAATATGATGAAAGACTTCAAAAGGGCATAGGATAAACACTGTGGATCCCTAAAGGCTAGAGGAGGGAAATGAAATAAGAGGCATGGGAGTAGCTTACTGGTGTGGCGGTTACTACCCTTAACCAATAATCCAATGCAACTCCATCTTTGCTCTCTGCTTCAACGGCAGGGGAAAAAGAGGAAAAGAGAAATTAGATTCAGACAAAAAACAACAAAGACCTTGAACTGTACAATCTGTGATAACAAATAAGCATGTGGTAACTTGCTTTATGCGGTGGTTACTACCCTTAACCTATAAGCTTCATTCTACACAGCTGATGCAACTCCAACATTGCTCTTTGCTTCAACGACAGGGGGTACAGGGAAAATTGGACTCAAACAGTAACTAACAAGAGCCCTGTCCTTGGCAGTCTGGGAGACTGATAAGTATGGAAGACTGATAAATATGGGAAACTGATAAGTATGAGAGCTTGCTGGGCAGACTGGATGGGCAGTTTGGTCCTTTTCTGCCATCATTTCTATGTTTCTATGTAAACAGATATAGACAGATTCAACCCAAAAAAGGGCTACCAAAATTGTTCCCAGTCAGCTCCAAAAGCGTTATGAAATAAGTCCAGAGGACCTAAATATGTATACTCTAATGGAGAGAAGAGGAGTTGATATGATAGAAATGTTTTGATTTTCTAAATGCTGCAAAGAAAGCAAATGTTTTGCAGTGGAAATATGTTCTATAGCAAGTTCAAAGGTGGTAGATTCAGGAGTAATATTGGAAAATATTTTGTTCAGAAAGGGTGATAGATGCATGGAACAGCCTCCCAGTGGAAGAGGTGGCGGCAAAAAACTGTAATACAATTTAAGAACACACGGGAATAAGCACAGAGAATACCTAGTTTCAAGAAAGTGAAGGGAAAGCCAGTGATCAACTGGGGAATACAGCATTGTAATAGGAGTAAATCTGGCAGGCTAGATGGGCCTTGATGTCCTTATCTGTCAACATATTCTATTTTTTTTTTTTTACAAGTGGCAAAGAATATATAAACATCAGTTCTTTTAAAACCAAAAGAATATATGCTGCATATCAGTCTTTATTTAATATAAAATGAGATGCATATTATATACTGTGAAATATCATATATTGCTATATTGTACTGTAATATGATTTATGAAGTGGAATGGTTACAATAAGCATATCTTCATTGACTTTAACAATTCCTGCCTGTTGCTTCATCTTTAAGTCGAAATTGACATCAGTCTGGAATTAGTATCTTAAGCTCAGTGGGGCCAATGCAAAACAGTGCGCTCAGCTGAGCACACAGTTTAACCTGTGGTTAGATTTGGGTTTTGGATGCGCCTCCACAATCCCTTATTCTATAAGGGGATTAGCATATCCAAAATCCCTGTCCAACTCCCCATGAAGCTAAAAACACTCATCATGCTTGTTGATGAGGCTATTAGCTATTCTCACCCAACTGAAAAAAAAAATGTGCACCCGACACGCACATGTTTACCCTCAGAAATTAATGCCTGCCCAGAGCAGGCATTAATTTCTGAGCAGCCAAAAAATGTACAGAAAAGCAGAAAATACTGCTTTTCTATGCTTCCTTCGACTTAATATCGTGGCGATATTAATGTTTTTAAAAAATAATAATAAAAAAAAAGTATGCCAGTGGTCAGGTTAGGAAAAGGAAGCTCAATTAATGAGCATCCATTTTCATAAAATTGAGCGTCCATTTTCCTAACCTGCTGACAGCCATCTCTCCTGGGCGTCCACTGCCAAGGAGGCACTAGGGGCGCACATTTGTCCCTAGCGCCTCCTTTTTAGCATGATCCCGCATTTAAATATTCCATCACGCGCCCAGGAGAGATGGCTGGACGTGCATTAGGAAAGCGGGCACTCAGCACTGCGTGTCTGTTTTCCACACAGATTTATTGCATCGGCCCCAATGTTGGGCAAAGGCCATATCTGATAGCAATGCTCTAACCACACTGTTATAAAATACTGTTTAAGAAAGACTTAACATTTTTAAGACACAGATTGCTAGAAATGTATTCTTTAATTTAAAAATAGCTTATCTTCTTCAGCCAAGAAATCCTTCAAAATAAATTATTTTTCTCCTTGGCCACTTCATCTTCACATGTAATAAATGATATGTAATTTCAAATCCATGTTTTGAAGGAACCCCTGTGCTTCAGGGGAACAATTCATTCATTCCTTCGGGAAGATAGTTTGACGTCCTTCCACAAAAAAATATGTAATGAACTGCAGATGGACTGGGTGAACTGGTTCACTAATTAGTAAAACTGGTTATTTCATTGCTACATGCATGTTAAAACCTACATACATATCCTTGTAAAATTGGAAGTACAAATACACGGGTATATGAGTTGCGCACATTTTTCTGGTTTATTTCCAACTTAGGCCTGGATTCTTCATTCATCGCTGAATGATGAATCCAGCGAAAACCGGGGGCGGTGTCTTCGCTGTCGGCTTTCGCACCGAATAACGCCACCATGAAAGGTGGTGCTATTCGGTGCGCTACTGCTGACAATAACGTTGGTAACGTTTTCGCCGGCAGCGAAGACACCGCCGACTCCTCCCTCCCCCCGCCCCGATTCCTCCCCTACCCAACTCCTCCCCTCCCCCTAATTAGCATTATATCGCATGCATTAAGGCCCTAACACACATGATAAAGCTTTAGTGACTGACCCTATTATTTGGCTAAGTAGCATCTTTCCAGCCACTTAGACGGACAAATTTGAAGTTATCTGGATAAATAGTAACACTTATCCGTTTATATTCTGATTTATACAGCACAGTAGCAGCAGTTCTACATAGCCGGATAAGTCTGAAAAATGCTACCTGTCCATTTAAGTAGCGCATTTTAGACTTATCCGGCTACTTAGCCGGATAAATCAGCATTTATCTGGATAAGACCGAACTTGCACGGCTCTTTGTTTTTAGATTCACGAGCATATATGCATGCATATGTACTCGTATTTTATAACCTGCAGACATCATTTGCAAGCAGGTTATAAAATGCAGTTGTAAATTACCATGTGCCCTTATACACACGCATATGGTTGCAAGCGAGAGGTTTTGAAAGTTATCCTCCCTGAGTGTAAGTTTTGTCAAAAAAATTACTTGTACAAATTAGCAGATGTAAATGTCCGCAGGTAGATTTTCTGTGATAATTTTCAAAGGGAAAGTACATATGTACTTTCCCTTTGAAAATTAGTGCAAGGTCTGTGAGTGATAAATATCTGCTGTCTTTGCACCAGTATGGGACTTTTAAAAATACCTCCAGAATGGATTAAGATAGAAGTTTAAAAAGACCTGGTCCTAGATCACGTAAGTGATTTGGGATCAACTTGAAGGTGTGATATATACTGGGGGGGGGGGGGGGTGTGCTTGATAGATTTTGTGGGGGTAGGGAGAGGCAATGAGCTATTTGGTTTGATGGAACTTTAATTGCAGTACATTGTATTGCATTTTATAAGCAAGCTTGTACCATTTTTTGAGGCGAGGGGGAGCACAGAGCGCTAAAGTTATTACAAAGAAATGGATGAGTGACTGAAAGGTTTGGGAAATGCTGCAGTAGAAAATATGAACATTTATGTCTGGGAAGAGCCTATAGGATCCGTTGAGGATCAAGTATGTGTGAAAAGTGAAAATTCTCATTTGATGAAAAGTTTTAGGAATATTCTGTATAATTTACAAATTCAGTGAAATATTTGTCATAGCTATGAATTGGAGAATTTCATCCGCAAGTGCAGAAAATGGCAAAATTCTGCAGTTCTTTAGCATGTGGCACTGCTTTTTATAAAAATGCAGATGATTGCAGATGATTTCACAATTGGCTAATATCACAGTTTTTCACCTTTTTCATCAAATTTCTCATTAACTTCTATGGTGAAAATATTAATGGAAGAAATTTTCTCAACAGCAAAATGTCAAAATTTTGCTTTGTTTGCTTTTTACTCTGAATATTTTCTCACATCCCTGCTTTTATAGAGACTTTTATTGAGTCTTCCCAGAATGAGTGATTCTCCTGCTTGCTGTCTACATTTTGTTCTTCTCTGCTGCTGGCAAACTAACTTTCATGATTGTCAGGACTAAGATTTATCTTTGCTCTTTGCCTTGGTAAAATGTGCTACATGTAGTAAATACAAAACAAAATAAGAATTGAATCAGTCTCTCTGCTACCATTACAGATTTGTCCAAATATTTAATTTCTGAAGACTTAAAATATCCAAGGAATATGAAGAGTTAAGGTAAACATAAAAAATATATCCATCATTCTTATGTCATTTCTACATCTGCTTCTTTTATCAGCAGTGCAGAATGGTTCAAGAAAGCTGTTTTCCCATTATGTTGTTGGATAGTTAATCAAGTTTCATTGATAGCCTTTCTACAGAGATGCGGTCTTTCACTGCCTGCTCTTCTTGCTCACATCCTCTGACATCACATGAACTTTCTCCTAACTTGTGCTTATAAGCCGAGACGGTAAGAGATGGGAGACAACAGAAGCAAAGGAAGGACTTGGATGACATGGTAGAAGCTTTCGGCCGAAATTTAAATCGGCCACACACGCAAATTTCGTCACTTATATTCGTGGCTGGGCCCTGTGTGTGCCACACACATTTTTAAAAGGGCCTGGCTATGCACATGACGATATGCACACAATTGCCGGGCCCTGAAAAGGGGGCTGGCTTGGGGCATGGTCTGGGTGGGGAGTGGCGGGACGGGGTGGAATGGCGGCTGGCCAGGACAGCAGCCATTAGCCGCTGTCCCAGGAAAGCACACGCTGGCAAACTACTTCTGCTCCAGGGGAACAGTAAGTAGTAAAACACAAAAATTGTAAGTTTTTGGGATGGATTAAGGGGTGGGGAGAAGAGGGGTAGAGGGAAGGGGTTCAGGTAGGGGGTAGGGAAGTTCCCTCCCAGTCCGCTCCTTAATTGGAATGGCCTGATTTCGTTGTCGCACGTAATCTACTAAAATCCCCCCTTGTGTATGTTGCCCGCACATGAGCGTGCGGTTTTTAAAATCCTGCGCGCATGTGCACGCGGCCCACAGATTTTCTAACATGCGCGCATCGGTGCGCATGTTATAAAATCGGCACATCCATGTGCATACGCCAGGAACCGCACACGCATGTTATAAAATCTACCCGTTTGTTTCTTATGAATTAGATTCTCGCTCTTCTACAGTGAGAAGAAATATACCATCATATTATAATATATTCCAACAGGATTCTTCCACACACATATTTTGACATAGGGATGGTAACTTTAAAACAGCCGCGCGGGCGCACATAAATGCATGTTTGCCGGCTCGTACCATGGACGCGGCCATTTTATAACATGTGCAAGTATATGCGCGCATCTTATAAAATTGGCTGGAGGCGCATAAATGTGCACACCATTTTATATGGATGCATGCATGTGCCGCTTCTAATGCGTAAGTGTGGGGGGGGGGGGGGATTTTAATTTACATGCGCCCCGACGCAATTACCAATTAAACCAGTTCATTCCCACTTTGCCCAGTTACAGGATAGGACTTTCTAACCCCCTAGCTAACTAATCTCTCTTTTACTCTACCTGCCCCAACCCTTAAAACCCCACTCACTAGCCTAGTATTTTTGTTTTATAACTTACACGCCTTCCATAGCAGAAGTAAAGTTCTCACAGGACAAGCATGATGGTAGTCCTCACATATGGGTGACATCACAGGATGGAGCCCAATCACAGAACACCTTTGTCAAAGTTTCCAGAACCTTGACTGGCCCCCACTGGGCATGCCCATCATGGCACCAACCCTGCAGCCAGCAGGGGTCCCCCCTCAGTCTTCTTTTTTCTGCGCAGCAGTAGCCACACGGTTAAGGAGCTCTGCAGAGATTCCTGACAGGAATTTTCCTCATGGAATTACTAAAATTTAATTTACCCCACAGGGGTCCCTCCTTCAAATTTTTACCCATTTTCCGTCGATTACTGTCGAGTTTGGCCCTTGCGGCCTACTGGCCGTCGACCGTACCACTGCTCAATTTTTTCATGGCCATGGCGTCGGGGTTCCGCTGGTGCCTGGTACGTAATCGCACCATGTCCATCACAGACCCTCACAAAGTCTGTGTAATGTGTCTCGGATGTGAGCACGATGTCCTAACCTGCACCAAAAGTGCCCTCATGACACCAAAAGGTCGCAAGGCTAGAATGGAGAAGATGGAACTTCTCTTCTGTGCTCAAACCCCAACGCCGTCGATTACATCGACGTCGTCAGAACCGGCACCATCAACTTCGCACCTGCATCGACCTCCGGCCGGTGACCGTCCAGCATCAACAAGTTCTCGGCCTTTGACACCCTCCACTCCCCCTCAGGATCGAGGGGATCGTAGAAATAAACATCGCCACCGGCATCGAAAGTCTCGGACCATCGAGGGTGCGAAATGATCGACCTCGCCATTGTCTGAGCCGCCGTCGAAGAAACCCCGTCCAGAAAAGGCACCGACCTTTTCAGCGACCGGGTCACCGAGGCAACCCTCACCCGACAGGGTATCGGGAGCCGTGATTCCGCCTTTAATGGTGGTCCCTCCGGCTATGCCTCTGCCTCCTTCTTCTGTTCCGGAGCCTGGGCTGCTTGCTCCAGGTCTCCAAGAAGAATTGGACCGGATAGTTCAGGAGGCCATCGACAAGGCGGTGCATCGACTCTAGGTTCCTGCGGCACTGACACCGGTACCGATTTCGGAACCGACCACCGACCCGATTCCAGCAGTGTTGGCACTGCTGCTCTCGAGGATGGAAGTGCTCATGGCCACTTTTCCACCGATGGACCTTGGGTCACCGATGGCTCCGGTGCCCTCCCCGCTTGCTTTGTCATCGGGAGGAGAAACACCGTTCCACATCCCTCCATCGGGAGTTCTGCCGATGCCTCAGCCATCGATGCTGACATGTCCGTCAGTGCCACCGATCCACCCATCGGTGCCGACGCGTCCATCGGCACCACCGAGCCATCCATTGATGCCCTCGATGCCTGTGCCGTTGCCTTCGATGCCTTCATCGGTGCCTCCAGTTATTCCTTTGAGTCCTTCAGAGCCTCGACCAGGACCTTCAGGGATCCCACTGCCCCATCCCTCCTCTAGTCCCTAGAGGAGCAGGTGCTGATCTCTATGACACCTGGACTGATGATTCTTCACCAGACACCAATGATTTGCCTTCACCACCTTCACCTACTGAAAGCAGAAAGCGTTCTCCTCCAGAGGACCTTTCCTTTATAAATTTTGTGAAGGGGATGTCTGAATTGGTTCCCTTCCAATTGCAGACTGAACAAGATGATAGGCATCAAATGATGGAGCTGTTACAATTCCTGGATGCTCCCAAGGAAATAACCTTCATCCCTATCCACCAGGTTCTTCTGGATCTCCGCAAAAAGAACTGGGAACATCCTGGCTCTGTTGCTCCAGTCCACAGGAAAGCTGACACCAGAGCCCCATGCTTTCGCAAACCTCAATTGGATCACCATCTGTGGTTGTCAAATCTGCCCAGAAAAGAGCAAGGAGATCAAAACTTCAACTTCTTTTCCCCCAGGAAAGGAACAGAAATTTCTAGATGCCATTGGTTGCTGTGTCGTCCAGGGATCAATGCTCATCTCCAGAATTGCCTCTTATCAGCTCTATATGACCCAATATAATAAAGTCTTATTTAAGCAGATACAAGACTTAACATACTCCCTGCCTCAGCAATTTCAAGAGCAACTCCAAATCCTAGTAAACAAGGGTTTTGAGGCAGGAAAGCATGAGATCAGATCATCTTACAATATCTTTGACACTGCTACCAGGATATCTGCAGGTGCTATCTTGGCAAGACGATGGGCCTGGCAAAAGTCTTCCGACCTTCGCACTGAAGTACAAGACTGATTATCCAACCTGCCTTGTGTAGGAGATAATCTGTTTGGCGAGCAGATTCAACGAACGGTGGCGGAACTCAAGGACCATCATGAGACCCTAAGACAGCTCTCTCTGATGCCTTCTGAGTACTCTTCAAAACATCCCTTCCGGAAGGACTCTAAGAAGTCATTCTTCAGCCCGAAGAAGTCCTACCCGCCACCAACTAGAACGCGTTCTACGAGACCGTTTCAAAAAGCCCAGTCTCGTCAGACACGTAAACAAAAAGCACAAGCAGCTCCTCAGCCGGGCCCTGCTTCCGGTTTTTGACTCCTGCATAGAGAGCAGCAGCCAGCTTCCATTGCCCCACATACCAGTGGGAGGTCGATTGTGCCATTTCAACAACAAGTGGCACTCAATCACCTCAGACCAGTGGGTCCTAGCGAAAATTGCTCAAGGTTATCATCTGAACTTTCTCTCCATTCCACCGGACTCCCCACCTCTACCGACGTAGAGAACATCCGATCACTCCATCCTTCTGGAACAGGAGGTCTCCCTCCTCCTCCAGTCAAAGGCAATAGAACCAGTGCTCTACTCTCAGCATGACCTAGGGTTCTATTCCCGGTACTTTCGAATCCCCCAAAAATTGGGAGGTGTTCATCCAATTCTGGATCTAAACGCCCTCAAAAAGTACCTCCAGCGAGAGAAATTCAAAATGGTAACCTTGGACTCTCTTCTTCCTCTTCTACAAAGAGGAGACTGGCTCTGTTCTCTTGACCTCCAGGACGCATACACTTATATAGCGATAATTCCATCTCATCGTAAATGCCTGTGGTTTCTAGTAGGCCCCAAGCACTATCAGTACCGAGTGCTTCCATTCGGCCTCGCGTCTGCACCACGAGTCTTCACAAAATGCCTCGTCATAGTTGCAGCCTTCCTCGGGACTCAAGGTGTTCACGTCTACCCCTTTCTAGACTATTGGTTAATCAGGGCTCCCACTCAACAAGCTGCTCTGTTGTCCCTGCATCTTACTTTACACACTCTAATTTCACTCGGATTTCTCGTCAACTGCGACGAATCCTACTTAGTCCCATCTCAAACCTTATCGTTCATTGGGGCAGACTTAGACACCTTGCAGGCAAAGGCTTTTCTGCCTCAACAGCGAGCTCTCACTCTCGTGTCTCTTGCACACCAGCTGCAGTCTCAGCACTCCATGACAGCACACCACATTCTCATCCTCCTGGGACACATGGCGTCCTCAGTTCAGGTCACCCCAATGGCCCGCTTGGCCATGAGAGTCATGCAGTGGACTCTAAGATCACAATGGACTCAATCCATTCAGCCCCGTCGAACATTGTCCACGTAACCGACTCCCTCTGTCAGTCTCTCGCCTGGTGGAGAAATCAGGTCAGTCTCCTCCAAGGCTTGCTCTTCCAGGCTCCAGACCCTCAAATAACTCTCACCACCGATGCTTCCAACATCGGCTGGGGAGCCCACGTGGCCGATCTGCAAGGATCTTGGTCTCCAGAGGAAGCCAAGCACCAGATAAAATTCCTGGACCTGCGAGCAATCAGATATGCTGTCAGGGTATTTCAGGATCGCCTCTCCAATCAAGTCATCCTGATTCAGACGGACAACCAGGTGGCCATGTGGTACATCAACAAACAGGGAGGGACAGGCTCCTACCTTCTTTGTCAGGAAGCTGCGCAGATATGGACAGAGGCCCTCTCCCACTTGATGTACCTCAGGGCCACCTACTTGCCGGGAGTGGACAATGTGTTGGTAGACAAGCTGATTCACACCTTTCAACCGCACGAGTGGTCTCTCAACCCCTCAGTAGCGAACTCGATCTTCCAATAATGGGGTTATCCTCAAATAGACCTCTTTGTGTCACCTCAAAATCGCAAAGTAGACAACTTCTGCTCTCTCACTCGCAGCCAACACTATCAGCCAAGAGACGTGTTCTCCCTATCATGGGCAACCGGTCTCCTATATGCATTCCCTCCACTTCCACTTCTCTCAAAGACTCTCGTGAAGTTATGTCAGGATAAGGAAACCATGATCCTGATAGCACCCCACTGGCCGCGCCAAATCTGGTTTCCAATACTTCAGGATCTCTCCATTCGCAGGCACATTCCCTTGGGAAAGGACCCGCTTCTAATTACTCAAAACGAAGGGTGCCTACGTCACCCCAATTTTCAAGCCTTGTCCCTGATGGCATGGATGTTGAAAGGTTAATCCTTCTGCCATTTATCCATTCTGAACTAGTTTCCCGTGTCCTGATTGCTTCACAGAAGCCTTCCACGAGAAAATCGTATTCTTACAGATAGACCAGGTTCACGTCATGGTGCTCTTCTCAATCCCTTGACCCCTTTACCTGTCCAATCACGAAGTTTCTGGACTATCTCTGGCACTTGTCAGAGTCAGGTCTAAAAACCTCCTCCATTAGGATGCATGTCAGTGCGGTAGCCGCCTTCCATAAAGGTGTTGGGGATGTTCCCATATCAGTACAACCCCTTGTAACATGTTTTTTGAAGGGCTTGCTTCACCTCAAGCCTCCTCTGTGTCCTCTGGCCCCTTTTTGGGACCTCAACCTACTTTTGGTTGGCTCATGAAACCACCATTCGAGCCTCTTCAATCCCGTGACCTTCGATATCTCACATGGAAAGTGATTTTCCTTTTGGCAATCACTTCCGCTCGCAGAGTTAGTGAATTGCAGGCTCTAGTTACCTATCCACTTTACACTAAACTTCTGCAGGACCGGATAGTACTCCACACTCACCCTAAATTCTTACCTAAGGTAGTTTCGGAGTTTCATCTCAATCAAACCATTATACTACCTACCTTTTTTCCCAGGTCCCATTCCAATCCAGGAGAGCAGGCTTTGCATACCCTTGACTGCACATGGGCTCTAGCGTTCTACCTAGACTGTACAGCTGCCCACAGGAAAAGCACTCAACTGTTTGTCTCTTTCCATCCTCTCAAATTGGGGCAGCCTGTGGGTAAACAGACTCTCTCCTCCTAGTTGGCGGACTGCATATCCTTTTGCTATCAGCAAGCAGGCATTCCACTTCTAGACCGTGTTAAAGCACACTCTGTGAGGGCCATGGCACCTACGCTCGGTGCCATGGCCGAGCGTAGGCCGAGTGGCACCTACGCTCGGTGCTGCTTCCTGACATTTGCAGGGCTGCCACCTGGAGTTCTCTCCATACCTTTACAGCCCATTATTGCTTAGACAAAGCCGGAAGACAAGATTCCATCTTCGGCCAGTCTGTCTTGCGCAACCTATTTACAACGTGACGTACCAACACCCTTCCGCCTGCCCGGTGGGGTTCAGGATACCCTCGCCAAAATTTCATCCCAGCCTAATGCCTTGCATGCCTGGGTACATTTGGTGTATACTCGGACATCCTCAGCTCGGTACTCACCCATATGTGAGGACTACCTTCCTGCTTGTCCTGTGAGAAAGCAAATGTTGCTTACCTGTAACCGGTGTTCTCACAGGACAGCAGGATGTTAGTCCTCACAAAACCTGCCCGCCGCCCCGCAGTGTTGGGTTCATAGCGTTTTCTTATTTTATTTTTGGCACTACATGAAGCTTTTTAACAAGACTGAGGGGGCCCCCTTGCTGGCTGCAGGGTTGGTGCCATGCTGGGCATTCCCAGTGTGGGCCAGTCAAGGTTCTGGAAACTTTGACAAAGGTGTTCCGTGATTGGGCTCCATCCTGTGATGTCACCCATATGTTAGGACTAACATCCTGCTGTCCTGTGAGAACACCTGTTACAGGTAAGCAACATTTGCTTTATGCGGTATGGAACCCCGGTGCGCACTTTTGTTCGTAAATAGTTACGCGCTGGTTTCCATTTAAATTCGTGGTACGCCCTTGCCCTGCCCTTACCACGCTCACACCTTGCTCCTTTTATTGGACTTTTTCTTTTGTGCGTGTACCAGGAGATATGCACGTCCTTGGTCTCTTCTTAATATATGCGTGCTGTGCGCCGGCTCAAGAGACATGCATATCTTTCTGATTTGGCACGTGTAGTGCTTTTAAAATGTACCCCTTAATGTTTTCAGGCTCCACAAGTGTTATTCTAGTGTATAAACAAACATGTTTTGGTAAGTTGGGTCTCTAGAGCTTTATGTCTAAGTATTTTACAAATCTGAAGGGCATCTTTAATTAACATGGCTCAAAGAGCTATTTGTCTTTATACTTTTTATCAGATATTTTTCCCATGAACATTTTGCTCAAAAGTTTAGTCTTTTTTGATGCTGGTAAATTTAATATTTCAGGAATCTCTGTTATTTCTGTTGGTATATATTGTATATAATATATTTAGAGAGAGGAAAAATTGATACATCATTATATTTGAAGGTGAGATGTCATTTAAGTAGTGACAATTCACCTTTACGGGTGGAGATAAATGAATTATTCATCTCCATTCTGTTTCATGTGTTCAGTTTATCTGTCTTAGTGGGACTCTCTGTTTCATACTTACTTTACTGTAGCTGATTAAGGATTCATGGAGGGAATATCTGACAATGGCAATTTACAAGAGGCATTGCTAAATGTTAACTGTTGAAAGCTTTTCTACAAAAATTATGACGAGGGCCTCCCACACACCAAGCTCCATGTCATGTCCTATTCACACCAACATGCACAAATTATTATGCTCATTATTGTTATTATTATTATTATTATTACTGGATCAGTGCAATTTCCCTGTAAAATGTTGCTCAGTATCAATGTCACAGTGATCAGTTCAAAGTCCTCTGTCAGAGGGGGACGAGAACGACAGCTGCGGTAAAGAAAAATAAATTAATAAAACGGGATAAATAAAGGGAAACTTGTGGAGGGTGGGAAAACTGCAAGAAGGAGAAGGGTGGTTGAGAAAGAGATTTAGAGATGAATAGGAGAGAGAGAGAATTATTTGTATGTATTTCCTTAAAATATAAATACATAATTACGGATGAAGGGACAATGATACAAAATTAAACTGTTCAGTTATGGCTAAGTTGAAGGTGACTGGTACTGGCAGATAAAGTGAGAAATGGCCAGCCTGCTCAGGAAACGTGCCTGTAGTTACCTCTGAAGTGATTCAGTAATCATGCTCCAGGGTCATGCTCAGGTTAGAAGAACCAAAAGTCAGTCCAAAATCAGGATGTAAGACCTGAAAACGGAGCAAAGAGCAAGCGGGAACACACGGCTCAGGAGCAGAAAGGAAGCAAACAGGAACCAAGCTGGAAATAGGAAGCCTGGAGATTGGTCCATGCAGGATCTGAAGAAGAAGATCAGTCTTTCAGCCAATGAGGGCTGATGCCTGCTGGTCCAATCAGCTAGCTGTGGGGTGAACCCAGTGCAGATCAGAAGACTAGTGGTGACCCTAGTGGAGGAAATTCAGCACAAAGTGAATGAATGGCTTATGGAATATCATTTACTTATTACACTGAAAGTAAACTTATGTCGCTGAAGTAAAGAAAACATATATCAGAACTAAAAATGTAATGCTGATTTTCAGCGCACTCTTATTACATTGCTCTCAGGCTGGCAGACTGCAGGCTGCTGATTCAAGACTGGCCAGTCCTGTCACTGCAAAAAGCATGTTGGGCTGTTATATGGTTTGTTCTCTCTGGAAAATGTTTTGTTCATGAGAACACTTGACATTCAGTCTTGTGTTCTGGTATGTCATCAGACAGACAATAACTTTAAGAGATGTTTGCAGATGTGGAAATATAGAACCACAATTGATAAAATAAGAAATATTTAAAAAAAACTTCATAGCCATCTATACGGCTCAGATTAACTATGGCTATTCTTGCATTCTGGCTTTTTTTTTTTTTTGTTATTGTTTGGTTTGTTTTATGTGTTATCATTTATTGTGCTTGTTTCTTTTGTTCAATGCCCAGGGCTTCGGTATTTCAATAAATACTAAATACTATGGGAAAAGAAATTGATGAATCATGCCCTAAGTGTTAAGTGGTGGTGGTGGTGGGGGGGGGGGCTATTGGCACCACATTTACATGAGCCTTTGTTTTTTAAAATCATTAACTTTTTATCGTGTTTTTGTCTGAAGCGACCCATAAACCAGTTATCAGGGGGGTGGTTTGCAGACTGTCCGCATTGGGAGAAAGAATGCGTGCACTTTTCACTTGTGGGCTTTTGTACCAGTTCTGAAAGGAAAAATACATGTAAGCTTGCTTTGAAACTTGCTAGGATGTCCCAGGGCCAGTGCAACCCACTGTGCAAGCCGTGCACTTGCACAGGTTGGCGGCCTGGATGAGGCAGCGACCTCAGGGCCGCGACCAAATTGAGTCAGTTGCTGGTGCCGTTGCCACTCAAAGAAAAGGAGGAGCTGTAGGCCACAGTGGTGAAGAGGAGGAACTTGCAGGGCCCCGTGGCAGTTTCCAACTCGCCACATAGTGAAGATGAGGTGGCGGAGGACCGTGCGGCACTACGGATCCTCCTCTGCTTCGCCGCACTGTGAAGAAGAGCGTTAGGGCCGTGCGGTGGTTCGCAACGCGCCACGGCAAAGATGAGAGTTTTGCAGGGCCATGCAGCAAAGCAGAGAAGGAGCAAAGGATCATGGTGAGCAAGAATAGCACTAGGGCAATATGGTGAAGAGTTGCAGAGCTGCAAGGTCAGGATGAGCTGCAGGACCATGTGCTGGGCAACCGGAAGGAAAAAACAAGCCACCAGGCAGCTCAAAACCTGCCAAAGAAGTGGAGGGCCAGGGCTGCTGGGAGAAGCCTTGGTTCTACAGTGTATGCATGAGCAGGAAGAAACTGGTGTGTGTCTGAGCAGCGACACCATCACCCCTAAAACCCTCCTGGCTGTACCCAACTCCATAGCCCGAGCATTAGCAGACATCATCAACTCACTCTCCCACGGAATTGTCCCAGACACTCTCAAACATGCCGTGGTCAAACCCCTCTTAAAGAAGCCCTCATTAGACCCGAAAGACCCCTCCAATTTCCGCCCGATCTCCAACCTCCCATTTATCGCCAAACTAATGGAAAGAGTTGTTAACGCACAACTCATGGAGTACATTGAAAACCACGCAATCCTCCATGTCTCCCAGTTTGGTTTTCGGAAACATTTCAGTACTGAAATGCTACTCCTCACTCTATCTGACTACCTCCTCAGGGGCATGGGCCAAGGCCACAGTCACCTCCTTGCCCTCCTCGACATCTCCGCAGCCTTCGACACCATCAGCCACAATCACCTCCTTTCTCGACTAGAAGGCATCGGCATCACAGGACTAGCCCTTGCCTGGTTTAGATCCTACCTCTCGAACAGGAACTTTTCCGTCAAAATTGGTGAAGCTATATCTACCCCATACCCTCTTCAACAAGGAGTCCCACAAGGTTCATCACTCTCCTCCACCCTCTTTAACATCTATCTTGTCCCACTCTGCCATCTCCTCTCCAAACTCAAACTTAAATTCTATCAATATGTCCAGATCGTCATCACCATTCAAAGTTCTATCGCTGATGCCTTAAAGCATTGGGAAAATTGCCTTGTTGCCATCAACTGCCTCCTTACCAACCTTCATCTAGCACTCAGTGCCAACAAAACTGAGCTCTTACTTATTTCTCCCCCCTCCCCCCCCCTTACCAACGATCCCAAGATCAACATCATCTCAGCCCAACCATTCGTAAGGGATCTTGGAGTTCTCCTTGATCAACAACTGAACATGAAAAAATACATCAACTCCATACTTAAAGAAGGCTTCTTCAAACTCAATGTCCTGAAAAAACTCAAACCCCTGCTATACCCCCAAGATCACCGTACAGTAATCCAAGCCACCATTGCCGCCAAACTGGACTATTGTAACGCACTCCTCCTGGGCCTCCCCTGCTCCACGATAAAACCATTACAAATGTTGCAAAATGCAACAGCTAGAATCATCTCAAACACCAGTAAATACGAACACATCACCCCTATCCTCAAAGATCTACATTGGCTCCCCATCCTATCCTGTATTCACTACAAAACCCTCACCATTGTTCACAAATCCATTCACTCCTGGCTTGACATCCCTTTCAACCTCCACCAATCTACCCGGCCCACTAGAGCCACCAAAAGAGGCACACTACTTTTACCCTCTCTAAAAACAGCCCACCTTGCCTCCACACGCGACCGTGTCCTCTCAATTGCCGGCCCCTCACTATGGAATCACTGCCACCAATCCTGCGCCTCGAACCCTGTCCTATCAAGTTCAAAAATAAATTAAAAACTTGGTTATTCAAACGAGCCTACTTGGAATAGTCCTTCTCACCAAACTTCCTCCAATGCGTATCAAAGGCTAAGACACCTCTATCCAGCTGCTAAGGTCCTTTATGTTCATTCTATGTTACTGGGTATTTAATGCTAATGTTAATAGTTTTTTTATTTAATGTTACTGATGTTTCCTATCTTTTCTATGCTCTACTTTTATTTTTCCCTCCTCCCAGTTCCAGTTACTTCTCCCTGTTAAAATGTAATTTCCAAACCTGCTGTTCAAATGTCAACCGGTGTGATGTCCCCACTAACACCGGTATATAAAAGCTTCAAATAAATAAATAAATAAAATGTATGTATGTGTGTGTGTTTGTGTGTCTGAGCATAAGCGGAGTGTGTGTGGGTGTCTCAGCATATGCATGTGAGAGGAAGCATGTGTGTGAAAGAGGAAGCATGTGTGTGTGTATGAGAGAGTGAGCAAGCACTGACAGAGATGCAAGCTCTAGGGATGATGGAAAAAGAGATCTCAACAGTAGTACTTTTTGAGCAGTAAATTCTTCAGTTTATATCACGAAAGGTTGAGGTATTGAAGCATAGGGTGTTCTCTTCGTGTGTGTCTGAGCATGTGTGTGTTTGTGAGCATGTGTGTGTCTGAGCTTGTATATGTGAAAAAGAGAGGGATCTTGAGAGTGTGTATGTGTATGTAAAAGGGAACATGTCTGTGTGTGTGAAGATGTATATGTAGGAGGGAGGATCTATGAGAACGTGTGTGAGAGGAAGCATCTGCATGTGATCATGTATATGTAAGAGGGAGCATGTGCGTGTATGAGGGAGAGAGCATATGTATGTATGTATGTGTATATATAGATATATATCTATGAGAGAGAGGAGAAAATTTATGCATCTCTCTCTCACTAATCCACGACAATCTGAGTGACTAGAAATCAAAAGCTTCCAGGTATGGAGAGTGTGAATTATTTTATCTTTATTAGTTTTAATTTTTGGATGCTGTTTGAAGTGTCTGCTGTTTTGAAATATGTTATTGGTGTTTGATAAATTTAAAATAAATTGTTTGAGTTTTTAATTATTGGATCTTCTATTCACCAGCTGTTTTGAAATATTCTTTTAATTAGTATGTTTATGCTATTATGATTATATTTATGATGTATATTTATTCTATTTCTTGATTTTAATGTTTAATGGCTGAGAATTGGTGATTTCTGTTTTTCCATTGCTGCATTGCGTAGAGACTGACTTGTTGCTGTTTTCCTATTCAGTTTTTGCCTGCATGTTTCTATTTATATTTTATGGTTTCTTTTTCCTGTATTTGGTGAGGGTCTGACTGTGTTCTGCATGTGTGATGTGGAGGGGTATTCTGTTAGTGTGTAAGAATCTATAGTATCTTGGTTTCTTCTGTTTTCCTACTAGGAGCTGTATTGGTGTTTTAGGGCTTGGTGTAGAGTTGTTACTTTTTTAAGTGCTCACTAAACATTAACCAACCTCGTTTCCTAAAATATGTAATCCTTCAACCTCCACAACAAATTAGGAAACCTCCAGATTTCGTGGTGTTTTTTTGTGCGGTTGCCTTCTCTGGTCCAGCCCTTTAATTTGACTGGCCACTGAGATGGCTTCCGTATTTATTCTTAATATTTTATTAACAATATTTTTAAATATTTTTTGATGATTTTCTGCAAGTCTGCATTTTTAATTTTATGCTGCTCAGTTCCCCTCTACGGGTTTGTGCATTGTTTCCCCGGTGTGCGGTGCGATCCGTCAATATTTATTTGACTTATCTTTAATTGTCCAATTGCCGCCGCTGTTAATGTGGGATCGCTGCCGCTTGCCCGACACTGGCCATGTTTCGGCAGTGATCTGCCTGCTTCAGGGGCCTCGGGAAGGGATTTCTGACTCGCGGGGTCTCCGTCAAAAATGCACTGGCGTCCTGACTAGAATCAATGCATCCTGTTAAACTGAAAATCGTTTACTAATGTTTTTGCTTATTTAAAAAAAATTTTCTTTTCGAAATTGTACCACTATCGAGCTTCAAATACTTACTATTTCTGTGATTCTTTCATTAATGTGAGCGGCGCCTTCACACTTCTATCCGGCGTCTCTCTCTATTCCTCCATTTTTATAAGATCTCCTGACCACTAAGTGAGCCAATCACATTACCTGCCTGTCATCCGGGGTGCTAGCACCTTAGGGTGCCTGCCTGTCAATCAATGTGATGACATCACCTACCTTACGATAATATTATCTTAATGTCCTGAGTGTGTGCCCTTCTATCTCTCATGAGTGTCTCACTATTTTATATTTGTGATAACCCTAATTTTGTTCCTTTTAAATGTACTTGTTTGTTTTTAAGCCAATATATGCGCTCCTGTCAGACGGACCTGGTGGGGACCTGTTGGGCGCTTCTCCCCTTTTTCTGTCTGTACTCTCCGCCCTGCTCTTTTCGGACGGTAAGAACTTCACTGTGAAATTACTGGTCATATTATTATGTGCAATGTTGCTATGTGCGATCCCCCTGTCTGACCGCTAATAACTTCATTTGATTTGATTGATGCCCTCTTCTTCCTTTTCCTTCTCATGGGTGATGTTCCTGATAACTGCTTCCCATCTTTGTTACTTCCCCAACACGTTCTTGGTTATGAATTGCAATGCACTATTGTCTAATGAATCTCTTTGAAGTAACCGTGTCTCATATGACAGTATTCTATTACGCCATCTACGTTATTTTGTGGTGGAATGTTTTTTAACTGAAGTTGGTCCAATTAATCTCTCAATTCAGCCCCTTTGGTGAAACTGTGTCCCATGTATAAATAAACTGTTGTTCCATTTGCATTAATTTGAGGTTTAAATCTCCTCCCCTAGGGTGTCTTTGCATTTGAAATATAGATGCTACTTTGAAGTCCTGTGGCTCATGTCTCCTCTCTTGCTAGTGGTCCACCAATGGGGCTCCTTCTGTGTGATTGCGTAGTCGACTCATGTGCTCTTGTATTCTTGTTTTTATTTTCCGTGTTGTTTTCCCTATGTATACCAGATTGCATGGACACCACAGGGCATATACTACATTGGTGGAGTCACATGGAAAACAATCCTTAAAGTGAAATTTTCTATGACCAGGGATCTCAAGTGTTGAACCTACATACATCTGGGCACATATGTTGCATTTGTTGCATGGGCTCTGGCCTACCATGAGGGGTTCTCTTTGTGTTGCCAGTGCCTGTAGATGGGAATGAACCACCAAATCTTTTACATTTTTGGCCCTTGTTAGCGCGAACATGGGTTTCTCTTTAAACACTGAATGCATTTGAAGAAGGGACCAATGTTTCAGGATACTTTTCTTGAGCTGATGTGTCTGTGGTGTGAATGGTAGTACACAAACCAATCTGGTATTGGTTTGTGTTGGTTTATTCTGTAACAGCAGATCTCTGTTCGCCCATCTGGCTCTTTTATATGCTTTCTTTATCACCGAGGCTGGGTATCCTCTTTGGAGGAACCGCTCCGTCATGTCTTCCGCTTGAACTTTATATTCTTGAACCGTAGAACATAACCTGCGTAACCGGAGAAACTGACCCACCGGTAAGTTATTTCTCAAGTGGTCAGGATGATATGATGAATAGTGTAATAGCATGTTTCTATCTGTTGGTTTTCGAAAAATTGAAAAATTCAACATTCCTTCCTCTACCTTGATCTGAATATCCAAATATGAGATATTGTTTTTATGATATTGGCTTGTGAACTGTAAATGCGGGTTGCATGTATTGAGCCATTGAATGAATTGTTTCAGTTGATCTTCTTCTCCTTGCCAAATCATAAAGATATCGTCTATGAATCTTCTCCATAGACGAATATTTTCACTGAATTGATTTTGTTGAATCCATTGTTTCTCGAAAGCAGCTACATATAGATTGGCAAGGTCGGGAGCCATGGTGGCTCCCATCGCTGTCCCTTTGATCTGTTGGTAATACTGCCCTAAAAACGTGAAGTAATTTTGTGTGAGTGCCACTTCGGCCAATTCTATTATAAATGCATTGGGAATTCTTTGTGGTTGTTCCCAATGCATTTATAATAGAATTGGCCGAAGTGGCACCCCTGAAGCAGGCAGATCACTGCCGAAACATGGCCAGTGTCGGGCAAGTGGCAGCGATCCCACATTAACAGCGGCGGCAATTGGACAATTAAAGATAAGTAAAATAAATATTGACGGATCGCACCGCACACCGGGGAAACAATGCACAAACCCGTAGAGGGGAACTGAGCAGCATAAAATTAAAAATGCAGACATGCAGAAAATCATCAAAAAATATTAAAAAATATTGTTAATAAAATATTAAGAATAAATACGGAAGCCATCTCAGTGGCCAGTCAAATTAAAGGGCTGGACCAGAGAAGGCAACCACACAAAAAAACACCACGAAATCTGGAGGTTTCCTAATTTGTTGTGGAGGTTGAAGACTTTTTTAAGTGCTGGCAGTTAGTGCTGTTTTAGTGTTGGAGGTTTATTATATTTTAATTTCTGAACACTCTGTTAAACATCGAAACTTTGTAAACCGTTGTGATGGCGAAACCAAACAACAGTATATAAAACTCGATAAATAAATAAATAAAATAAATAATTGTAATTTACCCATGGCTTTATTAGGGTCAAACCCACACCTAACACGCATTACAGTAGCCCTAATGCCATATGGTTCCAAGTGTTTTGTTTTTTTTGTAGGATTTTCTGGTTGGCACCAGAAGACTGTCCTTTGAATATTCTTTTTCATGCAAAATCTATTATAAATGCATAATTTTTAACTGTAAATATGGAGAGAGCAGGAGACGGGAGTGCAAGGGTATAAGATTTGCTTAGGGCACCTAACCAATGGGTTCTGGGGGAGGAGGTAAAGACCCGGAGGGTAGAGGGTGACAGTTTTTAAAGTTTAGGTTGCTGGAAGGAGCTGGGCTTTTTTTTGGCAGGCCCAAGACTGAGAATGAATGAAGTGTGGTAGGGGAGTGAGGGTGGGGGCAGCACAATAATTGTTTGCACAGGGCAGCAAAAAAGCTAGCACCGGCCCTGGGATGTACACAAAGTATACATGGCCACTTGCATCTGCTTTTTCCGCTGTTAGATTTTTTGCTGGATAGGTATGCACGAAGGAGTTGAAAATGCAATTTACCCATGTACTTTTCTTTACTTGATGTAAGCATGCTGCTGGAAATGCCTTCTCTTGATGTGACCAAAAGTATCATAGAGACTTTTAGCCGCATTGAGGGAGGGACAATTATCAGACAGCTGATAAACGAGTTGTAAAGCACTTTTTTTTCCTCAAACATTTTATTGAATTAAATGAAGCAATGTAAATACAATCAACAAAACTTTTTGTCTATGAATTGTCAAACATAATATGTCCAACAAGCCTCAGGATTATCACAGAGTACTCAAAAACAAAAATATAAAAGCAAAATAACTCATGAAAGACCAATACAAATACAGCTTCTGTAATTCCCCTCCCCTATTCCCTCCCCATGCCTACTCCCCATCCTTGCAAACTCACTACTGCACACAGCCCATCCTGAGAGGATAATGGATAGAAACTGTTAGCATGTGAAAAATTCCAAAAGGCGTAGAATACATATAGTAAAAGTCTATATATATCCAAGATACAGCAAGCAATCTAGTCGGGGCTAACAGAGGGAAAGCGAGACTATTAAACTAGGGGAGTTGGGAAGTCCTATTCCCAGTTCGATCCCAGTTCAAGTCCCTTATAAAATTCCCCCACTTAGAGGAAACTTTGGCTCGCAAATGCATGCGTCCATATAAAATTAGGTGCACATGTACATGCGTACATCCTATTTTATACCATACTCGCATATATGCGAGTATGTTATAAAATCTCTGTGACCTTTGGTGCCTATCGGAATACGCGCATACATGTGCACCCATGCACTATTTCAAAGTTAGCATCCCTTTGTAATTTGTTTAATTTTAATAGTTTATTTTGGGGTGTTTTAGCATATATATTTGAATTCTTATCTAAACTCTTGAGTTATCACACATAAGTAACCCCTTCCTGGATTTCTTTTAAGATAGTCCTGCTCTTCTGAGGTTGCCTGCATTGTCCTAGATGTGGCTCATTTCTAACTTCCCTGCCATAACTTTATGTTTTATAATGCCTGTGTATTAGATCATGCCTTTTGCATCTGCACAACCTGCCTTTAACTCTTAGTATTTTTCATCCTGTATCCTCTATCAAGAAATCCTTTGGTCAAGTCATAATGGTGTTTAAAATATCCATGATTCTGTGAGCAGTGCCTGCATATCTAGATGAACTGAACAATGTTATATTCTGAATAATTCTGACTGAACTATAGTTAATGCTGCATGCATTTCTAAGGGCACTGCCTGCATTTTCCTTTCTATAGATATTTGTAGTTCATTCATAGTGTTCACACATAACTGAATATTAAAAAAAATATTAACAGTAAACATCTTGATAAATGAACTTCAGCCTGTTTAATTAATGCAGTCTACAAACACATGTAAAAATATGTGACCCCATTTTTGATCAGTAAAATATTGTTGTTGAACTTATACCAAAGAACAATATTTTTTTTGGTACGGATACTTCAATTCCTAAAAATGATGTCCTTGACTCCTTATATCAGATATACCAGGCAGATATACCAGGAATTAAAATTAATCCCTGTTTACTGGGCCCCTCAACTGTTAAAGCCTTTATCAATAAACAAGAAATTTGTAGGTTTCAGTGACTGTTTAACCAACTGAAATTGTATAAAGACAATAATAGAATCACATATAATTGTATGATGATTGTACTTTAAGAAAGTAACTTTCAAACCGGTATGCAGGCGCACATGTGCGCTCATGCATTGGTCCACACCCAGGGACACTGCTATTTTATAACACGTGCACTCATGTGTCACTCCACACCCAGGGCCGCGGCTGTTTTATAACACATGAGCTCATGTGTCACTCCACACCCAGGGCCGCAGCTGTTTTATAACACATGAGCTCATGTGTCACTTCACACCCAGGGATGCGGCTGTTTTATAACACATGAGCTCATGTGTCACTCCACACCCAGGGATGCGGCTATTTTATAAAACGTGCACTCATGTGTCACTTCACACCCAGGGCCGCGGCTGTTTTATAACACGTGCGCTCATGTGTCACTCCACACCCAGGGATGCGGCTGTTTTATAACACATGAGCTCATGTGTCACTTCACACCCAGGGATGCGGCTATTTTATAACACGTGCACTCATGTGTCACTTCACACCCAGGGCCGCGGCTGTTTTATAACACGTGCGCTCATGTGTCACTCCACACCCAGGGATGCGGCTGTTTTATAACACGTGCGCTCATGTGTCACTTCACACCCAGGGCCGCGGCTGTTTTATAACACGTGCGCTCATGTGTCACTCCACACCCAGGGATGCGGCTGTTTTATAACACATGCACTCATGTGTCACTTCACACCCAGGGCCGCGGCTGTTTTATAACACGTGCACTCATGTGTCACTCCACACCCAGGGCCGCGGCTGTTTTATAAATTGCGCGCTCATGTGTCACTCCACACCCAGGGCCGCGGCTGTTTTATAACACGTGCACTCATGTGTCACTCCACACCCAGGGCCGCGGCTGTTTTATAACACGTGCGCTCATGTGTCACTCCACACCCAGGGATGCGGCTGTTTTATAACACATGCGCTCATGTGTCACTCCACACCCAGGGATGCGGCTGTTTTATAACACGTGCACTCATGTGTCACTCCACACCCAGGGATGCGGCTGTTTTATAACACGTGCACTCATGTGTCATTCCACACCCAGGAATGTGGCTATTTTATAACACGTGCGCTCATGTGTCATTCCACACCCAGGAACGTGGCTATTTTATAACACGTGTGCTCATGTGTCACTCCACACCCAGGAATGTGGCTATTTTATAACACGTGCGCTCATGTGTCATTCCACACCCAGGAACGTGGCTATTTTATAACTCGTGCGCTCATGTGTCACTCCACACCTAGGGACGCGGTTATTTTATAACATGTGTGCTCATGTGTCATTCCACACCCAGGGATGCGGCTATTTTATAACACGTGCACTCATGTGTCACTCCACACCCAGGGACACAGCTATTTTATAACATGTGCACTCATGTGTCACTCCACACCCAGGGTTCGCAGCTATTTTATAACACGTGTGCTCATGTGTCAGCCGCACCCAGGGACGTGGCAATTTTATAACACGTGCGCTCATGCGTTGGCCCGCACCCAGGGATACGTCTTTTTTTAACATGTTAACATATATGCGCGTATCTATAAAATAAACTCGCCTCACGCACGTGTGAGACAAATTTTAAATGGGTGTGCGCATGGGCACGCCAAATCCAGCTTCTACCGAGTAAATTGTGGAATTTTAAAAGAAGCGCATGCTGACGCTATTCCCACTTTTCCCCCTTTCATACCCAGTTCGCCCAATTAAGAGAGAGGTCTTCGAACCCCCCCCCCCCCCCCCCGGTTTGATAGCCTTCACTCCCCTCAGTTAGCCCCGACCTTTAAAAACCTGCAGAACTGCCAAGTTTTTTTCAAATTTTAACTTACACGTCATCCATAGCAGAAGTAAAGTTAATGTGGTGGGGGGCTCGGCGCCTGCTGGATCGGGTAATTATTTACACAAACACCTCAGGTTCACGCTCCAAAATGCCAATACCCTGCCCAGACCATGCCCATGCTCCGCCCTTTTTTTAAAACTTCTGAGATGTGCGCGCTCCAGAAGATAAGCACGTATCTCAGCAGCTTTTAAAATCCGCTCAGCGGGTTTGAGCCCGATATATTCTTACATCCCCTAATTAAGGTGCGCATCGGGCTTTTAAAATTCACTTTTAAGACTCACAATGCTGCACTGCAGTTTACTATTCAAATTAATTTTTTTGATGTGAAATACTTTTTTCTTACTGTTGAATGGGCTTTCATGTAGTCAGAAGATAATTGCCATGCATATGTAATAGCATGGGATCTTTGTAAAATGAATTCAAGATTGGTATGTATTATGAATCTGATGTTCCATTCAAAAGCTTGTTTCTGTAATGTACATTTATTTAGCATGCTTAAATGACCAGATATGGGTTGTCAGTTTAAAGGATGCCTGCCTTTCTTAAAAATAAACCCATGCTGGGAAATGCTGTATTTGTTATATTGAAATGTATGATGTCGCTAGGGATAGCGATATGTGCTTTGTTTAGCCCAGCCATTTATGATGGTGTTTTGGGATGGGGAAAAGGATGGGATGAAATGGGTGATGATTTAAAAAAAGCATTTTTTTTTTTTTATGACTGTTGTCTGTATATTGCTTGATATGCATCAGGAATCAATGTATGTCAAGCATATGTTTCACTTTGCCTTTTCCATAAACAGTTTAAACATACAAAATAAACCCATTCAATTATTTAAATATATAGAGAGGCTGATTCACTAAGGGGAGGTAAAGTTTTAATGTGAAAAACATCATTATTTACTGCGCATCACATTTTCTTCGGTGGGGGTTGCAATGCACGTTTCCATGATACCGCACATTAATGAATCAGTCTCACAATCAGTTTCTTTTGAAATGGCTGTAGAATCCTGACTATTGTTTGTAGCACTCATTGAACTAAGGTTATGAGGATGATGTACAGAAATGTGACTTGACTGGAAAACTAGGCCTAATGAATATGAAATTAATTCTGTACCAGAGATGTGTAGTAGGAAGGTAGTTTTGGCCTAGCCTTTCTTCTTACTAATCAGGCTAAATTTTTATAGGTTGCTATTCATGTCCATTCTCAGCTAGTATCTAAATTACAAATACGACAGTATTTGAAATTTGTTGCGATCAGTTCAAGGTCTAAATTGAAACTGAACATGCATAAAATTCCAGGATGAAGTAAAGAAAGTAGAAGATACATTTTATAGTTATGTCCTCTGAGGAAATGCTATCAAATTGGATGCTATCATTCGCCACCTTCGTATCAGTGATACAGACATATTTGTACTTCCAAACTATTCTACTTAAGAACATAAGATCATGCCATACTAGGTCAGACCAAGGGTCCATCAAGCCCAGCATCCTGTTTCCAACAGTGGCCAATCCAGGCCATAAGAACCTGGCAAGTACCCAAAAACTAAGTCTATTTCATGTTACCGTTGCTAGTAATAGCAGTGGCTATTTTCTAAGTCAACTTAATTAATAGCAGGTAATGGACTTCTCCTCCAAGAACTTATCCAATCCTTTTTTAAACACAGCTATACTAACTGCACTAACCACATCCTCTGGCAACAAATTCCAGAGTTTAATTGTGCATTGAGTAAAGAAGAACTTTCTCCGATTCATTTTAAATGTGCCACATGCTAACTTCATGGAGTGACCCCTAGTCTTTCTATTATCTGAAAGACTAAATAACCGATTCACATCTACCCGTTCTAGACCTCTCATGATTTTAAACACCTATCATATCCCCCCTCAGCCATTTCTTCTCCAAGCTGAAAAGTCCTAACCGCTTTAGTCTTTCCTCATAGCGGACCTGTTCCATTCCCCTTATCATTTTGGTCGCCCTTCTCTGTACCTTAAGAACATAAGAACATAAGAAATTGCCATGCTGGGTCAGACCAAGGGTCCATCAAGCCCAGCATCCTGTTTCCAACAGAGGCCAAACCAGGCCACAAGAACCTGGCAATTACCCAAACACCTAGAAGATCCCATGCTACTGATGCAATTAATAGCAGTGACTATTCCCTAAGTAAACTTGATTAATAGCAGTTAATGGACTTCTCTTCCATCGCTTATATCTTATTTGAGATGCGGCGACCAGAATTGTACACAGTATTCAAGGTGGGGTCTCACCATGGAGCGATTCAGAGGCATTATGACATTTTCCGTTTTATTCACCATTCCCTTTCTAATAATTCCCAACATTCTGTTTGCTTTTTTGACTGCCGCAGCACACTGAACCGACGATTTCAATGTGTTATCCACTATGACGCCTAGATCTCTTTCTTGGGTGGTAGCACCTAATATGGAACCTAACATTGTGTAACTATAGCATGGATTATTTTTCCCTCTATGCATCATCTTGCACTTATCCACATTAAATTTCATCTGCCATTTGGAGGCCCACTTTTCCAGTCTCACTAGGTCTTCCTGCAATTTATCACAATCTGCTTGTGATTTAACTACTCTGAACAATTTTGTATTATCTGCAAATTTGATTACCTCACTCGTCGTATTTCTTTCCAGATCATTTATAAATATATTGAAAAGTAAGGGTCCCATTACAGATCCTTGAGGCATTCCACTTCCTACTCCTTTCCACTGAGAAAATTGTCCATTTAATCCTACTCTCTGTTTCCTGTCTTTTAGCCAGTTTGCAATCCACGAAAGGACATCGCCACCTATACCATGACTTTTTACTTTTCCTAGAAACCTCTCATGAGGAACTTTATCAAATGCCTTCTGAAAATCCAAGTACACTACATCTACCGGTTCACCTTTATCCGCATGTTTATTAACTTCTTCAAAAAAGTGAAACAGATTTGTGAGGCAAGACTTGCCTTGGGTAAAGCCATGCTGACTTTGTTCCACTAAACCATGTCTTTCTATATGTTCTGTGATTTTGATGCTTAGAACACTTTCCACTATTTTTCCTGGCACTGAAGTTAGTCTAACCGGTCTGTAGTTTCCTGGATCGCCCATGGAGCCCTTTTTAAATATTGGGGTTACATTAGCTATCCTCCAGTATTCAGGTACAATGGATGATTTTAATGATAGGTTACAAATTTTTACTAATAGGTCTGAAATTTCATTTTTTAGTTCCTTCAGAACCCTGGGGTGTATACCATCCTGTCCAGGTGATTTACTACTCTTCAGTTTATCAATCAGGTCTACCACATCTTCTGGGTTCACCGTGATTTGGTTCAGTCCACTGAATCATTACCCATGAAAACCTTCTCCGGAACAGGTATCTCCCCAGAATACTCTTTAGTAAACACAGAAGCAAAGAAATCATTTAATCTTTCTGCGATGGCCTTATTTTCTCTAAGTGCCCCTTTAACTCCTCGATCATCTAACGGTCGAACTGACTCCCTCACAGGCTTTCTGCTTTGGATATATTTTAAAAAGTTTTTACTGTGAGTTTTTGCCTCTACAGCCAACTTTTCAAATTCTCTCTTAGCCTGTCTTATCAGTGTCTTACATTTAACTTGCCAACGTTTATGCATTATCCTATTTTCTTCTGTTGGATCCTGCTTCCAATTTTTGAATGAAGATCTTTTGGCTAAAATAGCTTCTTTTACCTCCCCTTTTAACCATGCCGGTAATCGACCCTCCTTCCTTCTGTTTTGGAAGAAACATACGATTTCTTGCTGACTATGTTACAGCAGTTGATATCTTTGAATGCAAAGTGCATTTGCATTCAAGGATTTAAAAACATGGTTGTGTAATATGGCATACGCTGAGCAAGAGAAACAATGAAAAGCAGAGTCAATAAGAGAATAGATTTTATAATTTTATCATGTTTTAGTTAATAGTTTTATGGTACTCATTTTTATTGTATTTTATTGCATTGTATCATTATATTCTTTATTGTAAACTGCCATGATTGTATGCTCCAGAATGACAGTATATAAATAAATAAAAATTAAAAATAAAATAAAATTAAATTAAATTAAATTAAAAAAAAAATATATATATATATATGATGCTATATGAAACCAAGTTATGATGAGGTACCAGGCTAGTGCACGGACACCGCCGGATTATCTTCGGTGTGTCAAGAGCAAGTGGAGGGATGCAAACAGGCACTCACTACTGATCCCGGGCCTCTGCACAGTTCTGTTGTGGCACACTGTGGCATTGGCACCGCGCGGGATCAGCATCACGTCTGAGTGACGGTGGTGTGGTGATACTGCATGGCGGCGGCGGCGTCAGGACTGGGCATCTGTGGAGGCCAGGGGAGGCAGATCAGTCAGGAAAAGGTGGTCCTGACCAAAGAATGGGCTGTGCTTCTCGAAGGAGGGAGGGTCGATATGGGCAGGCCTGTGGGCCCCAGCAAGCCCATTGGGAGATTCAAAATTTGGGGTGGACCCAGCGGGTAGAGACAGCAATGTGGGTGAGCTAACTGTCGGAGCATGACCCACAATCTCTCTTTTGCTTCCATGCATTAGTTTTTTTAATTCCCCCTCCGCGCTTGCGAGTCCCGACCTGCTCGAAAATGTGTGCGTGGTTATTAAAATCAGGCACACACCATATTTTATAACATGCGAGCATGTGCTAGCAGGTCGGGACTCGCACGTGTGGAGAGGGAATTTTAAAAACCAATGCGCAGCGACGCAAGTAGGCCTTCCCCAGTTCCCTCCCAGTCTGTTCCTTAATTGGAGCGGATTGGGAGGGAACTTTTCTATACCTCTTCCTACTCTGCCTCCCTTTTCCCCTCTCTTCCCTGACCCCTAAAACCCCTTTCTCTACCTATATTTTTTTTATTTCAGAACTCACTTCATCTGATGAGCGCAGTCCCAGCCGGTCCCCTCCTCACCCAGACCCCTCCTCCCCTTTTCCATGGCCTGGCACTTCTGCGCATATTGGGGATTACACGTGTGGCTGGGCCGTTTCTAAAATGCGCTCGGCGAGCACACGGCCCAGCCACGTGCGTAGCCCCCGTATTTAACACGCGCGGGCCTTTTAAAATTCGGGTGACTGCTTTTCTGTGGTTCTTCTCACCTAGTATCGTTGCAATACAAGTAGGAGGAACCACAGAAAGCAGCATTCTGAAAAAATAAAATGCTTGACGGAAAAAGTAAAAATTCCAGGCATACAATAAACTCACACATAAATCACGCTCCAGACTGTGAATATTGTGCTGGTATATTCGCTGCCACGGTATAAAATGGACGCTCGTAAATTGAGCATCCGTTTTGGTAACCTGCACACAGCCACATCTCTTCGACGCCCAATACCAAGAACGCGCTAGGGATGCATAATTTATCCCTAGCGTGTCCGTTTTAGCTTGGCAGATCACTTATTTATTGCATTGGGTACCCAAGAGAGGTGAATGTGCACACGGTAAAAACCGGGCACCCAGTTTGAATGCACATTTTTCTATGCACATTTTATTGCATCGGCCTCTAACAGTGAAAACTGACTTGCCATTACAAGGAAATAATTCAGGGAGGGTGAGTAGGATGCAGAAAAGGCAGCAGCATGGGAAGCAGGAACAAAAGGGAGGCTGTGGGTCATGCTCCGACATTTAGTTCACCCATGTGGCAGTCTCTGCCCCCCCTCCCCCCCGGGTCCAACTCCTTTTCATCACTTATAAGGTCAGGCAGAAAGTCTGGCTGCGCGTCAAGGGGTTTTCTTAAAAACAAAAAATACTGGGGTCGATTTTCAATCAAGCACGTGTCTCCATGTGCACGCACATAGACACAATGATTTTAAAAGGGCAGCACATGTGCCCATAAACACGTTTCTCGCCATGCACAAAAAAAATGCACTATTTATAATCTATGCATGTAGGTTATAAAATTTACCTGCTTTGCTATAGCTCCATGTTAGGTACAGGAGTCTGGTGGGGGGGGGGGGGGGGGGTAGGAGAGAGAGAGATGCTCTTTATAAGGGGCACTCTGATTCTCTATATATGGACCATTATAAGGGGGCACTTTGATTTGGGGAGAGTTTTTGGGAGGTGGGTTGGGGTTGGGGGAGGTGGTGTTACAGACACATTCAGAAGTATCTGTTGTGGTTTTGAGGTGTTGGAGTGGATTCTTGGGTACTGCGGTGATGGCCACTCCCATGGGGAGGAGCCCCGTGAGGAACCGCAGTACTAGGCTAGACTCGAGACATGCAAACACAGAAGATTTGTCTTTATTATACAGCTGAATGATACCACCAGAGGTGGCAGTAGTGAGGTGATCCAGTAGTAGTCCAGGGACCCTCGGCAGAGGAGACCCATCCCAGAAAGGTAGATGTTAGCATTACACGGTAGTATAGGGAGTTCCAGATGCAGGTTCCCAGTGCGGAGCTGTAGATGAGACAGACTGACAAAGTTAGATTACTCACTAAGGGGGTCATTTTTCAAAATGCGGTAAGGCGTTTTCGCATGCGATAGGCCTTTAACGCATGCGAAAATGTGTTTACCGCATGTGATCGCACTATATCGTATGGTGCGATGCAAATTCCAAAAATGGGAGGAGTAGGCTCTCTACACCTTTTTCAAATGTGTTAGGATGAGAGAGAGAGAGAGAGAGCAAGCCTGGCCATAATAGCATGTCCCATAGATAGGTATTTATATCCCTAGGATAGGCCCACCTAGTAACTCGAGGTGGGGATTAGGTAAGAGTGTAGGGGGTTAGGGGCCGCTTTCACATTCTACATGAGACGTACGAACAGAACAGTGGTCTCTTGTGAAGATTTGCTGGCCTTCGGAGTGAGGAAACTCACTCAAAGATGAGATTTGGGCAAGGGTCTCTCAACCTAGCTTGATCCATCTCTCTCTCTCTCTCAAAAACAGGTCCCCCAGTGCAATAAATATTATATTAGCATAAAACACACCCCTTTTGCTATCACATGCGGTACTTACCGCATTTTGATAAATCCAGGCCTAAGTTATTGATGGAGATCCCGACAGGCAGAAGTAGTTGGATTGCAGGTACCAAGGCAGGGAGAGCAGGCCCTCGAGGAGCGAGTACCTGGTATCCCAGATAGGCACCTGAAAGAAAGCAAAGGGCCCCCGAGGAGTGGGTACCCAGGTTAGATGAATAATCCCGAAGGGCAGAGAGAGCTTTCAGCGGCAGCACGGAAGCGGCAGAGTAGCTTAGACCGGAGGCATTCCAATCCTTGCTAACTTGAGTTGTTAGCAAATGAAGAGCAGGCTAAATACCCGGATGGCGTGACGTCACTCGAGGGGGATGCCCAGAGGTTCCCGCCATGATGTGGATAAAGACGTGGGTGGTATGTGCGCACACACCCTAGGAGGCCCTCAGGAGAAACATGGCAGATAGTCTTGCCATTGCCGTTCCGGGGAAGCTGGAGAGAGCGGCATGAAGACGCGGTGGCAGCCATCTTCCCAAGGCTAGAGGAGAGAGCAGGAAGAAAGGTGAGGCACAGAGGTCGAAGCAGTCTGAGACCGACGGACACAACAGTATCCTTTGTAAAATTGACATCAAAGAATTTTAGACCTTATAAGCAATGAAAATTCTAACAGGAAGAGTTGATTTATACACTACAGTCTCTGCTAGCTGCATTGTACAAATCAACTCCTTTTCATCACTTATAAGGTCAAAAATTCTTTAATGATGTCAATTTTACAAAGGATACTTCTGAATGTGTCTGTAACACCACCTCCCCTAACCCCAACCCACCTCCCGAAACTTACCCCGAATCAAGGTGCCCCCTTATAATGGTCCATATATAGAGTATCAGAGTGCCCCTTATAAAGAGCCTCTCTCTCCTGTAGCACCTACTTTTTCAGGGCATGCATAATTCCATCTGTCTCATAAACCCCATACTTTGGAATGCAGCTGATAGTGTGTCCCAGTGTTACACAGAGAAAAGAAGTACCATAAAGGTCAGAAGCACAAACCCATTAGGTTCAAATTGAATTCTCCTAAACTTTTATAACATGGGGGGTCCTTTCTACAAGACTGAGAATTAAAATAAATGTTCTAATTGCATGTTCACAAAAAGTGAATTTCAAGAATGTAAGCATGGAAAGAAATGCCTAGAGTCATCATGATTGGATATGCTGTATTTTTCTTGGAGTAAAGGGGAGAGGAGGAGCAATACAGTCATTACCCTCATATTAGTTTAACTAACTTAAACCCTTCATTGACCTTAATGTGTTATTTTCTTCTGAACTGTGGTCTAATAACTCCCAGTGGGGTAGGGTTACAAAGCATTATTCTCCAAGACTTTCTATAATTTACTCCTTACAATGTATGGAATTCTGATTAAACTGGTTTAAGCAAAATTATAATGGGGGAGGGAAGGGGGCAACTAAGTCAAATCCTCAAAGCTGAAAGTGAAGAGCCATAAATCTAACAAAGTCAGTAGAAATAAAAAAAAAAAAAGTCATCAAATTTTAATTTAGGAATTTATACTCGTCAGCCAACAGCCAGGAGACTGGATAAAAATCATACACTGCACCCTTTGTCTTGGAGATGGTTCAGGTTGCTTCAGCAATAAAGGCTGGTCAGCGGAGAAGGAGCTGACCTTTGGGATCTGAACTTTGATCTTTCATTTGGGCTCCTGGAGTTGGCTCTCAATTTGTCTTTTTGTTCAGAAAAACCAGAGTTTATTTTTTATTTAAATTCCAAGTAATTAGTGTAAGAAAATTAAATAGAAATGTGTGTTTGTTAACAAGAAAATATGAAATGATAATGGAGCTATTAAATATCATCATATAACATGAAGAAGACACTAAAGGGTGAATTTTAAAAGCCCTATGCATGGCAAATCCGGGAGATACATGCATGACTGGGCCGTGTGGATTTTAAGAGGCACGCAGCCACGCACGTATCTCCCGGTACGCGCATTGGAAAGGTTTTTGCAAAAAGGAGTGGGCAGGGCGTGGGCGGAGAATGGGCGGGCCAGGAGAACGCCAATAATTCAGTGTTGTGCACTGGGATTCCACAAATGCGTGACTTGTTGCTGCTATGGATTGGGGTAAGTAGAAAAATAAAAACATTTTGGGTAGTCAGCGGGGTTTTAGGAGTCAGGGCTAGTAGGGTAAAAGGGAGGCAGGTTAGGTAGGGGGTTTAGGAAGTCTGTTCCTTTACTGGAGCAAACTGGGAGGGAACAGGGAAATAGGCCCTAATATGTCGCCGTGTGAGTGCGTCGATATAAAATCGTGCACGTGGGTGGTGGATTTTATAATATTCGCGCATATACGTGTGCATGTTATAAAATCAGCGCATACATCTGCACGCACCAGCAAATGTGTGCATATGTGCACCTGTTCACGGCTTCATAAATACATACATATGAAATTTCATACTGGGTCAGACCAAGGGTCCATCAAGCACAGTATCCTGTTTCCAACAGTGGCCAATCCAAGTCACAAGTACCTGGCAAGTACCCAAACATTAGATAAATCATAAGCTGCTATTGCTTATTATTTACCGTAATAGCAGTTTATGGATTTACTCACTAGGAACTTATCCAAACCTTTTTTAAATGCAGTTACACTAACTGCTGTAACCACATCCTCTGGCAATGAATTCTAGAGCTTAACTATGCACTGAGTGAAAAAGAATGTTCTTGATTTGTTTTAAATGAGTTACTTGCTAACTTTATGGAGTGCCCCCTGGACCTTCCCTGCGAGAGTAAATAACTGATTTACATTAACTTGTTCAAGTCCTTTCATGATTTTGAAGACTTCATAAGAACATAAGAAATTGCCATGCTGGGTCAGACCAAGGGTCATCAAGCCCAGCATCCTGTTTCCAACAGAGGCCAAACCAGGCCACAAGAACCTGGCAATTACCCAAACACTAAGAAGATCCCATGCTACTGATGCAATTAATAGCAGTGGCTATTCCCTAAGTCAACTTGATTAATAGCAGTTAATGGACTTCTCCTCCAAGAACTTATCCAAACCTTTTTTGAACCCAGCTATACTAACTGCACTAAACACATCCTCTGGCAACAAATTCCAGAGCTTAATTGTGCATTGAGTGAAAAAGAATTTTCTCTGATTAGTCTTAAATGTGCTACTTTCTAACTTAATGGCGTGCCCCCTAGTCCTTCTATTATCCGAAAATGTAAATAACCGATTCACATCTACTCGTTCAAGACCTCTCATGATTTTAAAGACCTCTATCATATGCCCCTTCAGCCGTCTCTTCTCCAAGCTGAACAGCCCTAACCTCTTCAGCCTTTCCTCATAGGGGAGCTGTTCCATCCCCTTTATCATTTTGGTTGCCCTTCTCTGTACCTTCTCCATCGCAACTCTATCTTTTTTGAGATGTGGCGACCAGAATTGTACACAGTATTCAAGGTGCGGTCTCACCATGGAGTGATATAGAGGCATTATGACATTTTCCGTTTTATTAACCATTCCCTTCCTAATAATTCCTAACATTCTGTTAGCTTTTTTGATTGCTGCAGCACACTGAGCCAACGATTTCAAAGTATTATCCACTATGACGCCTAGGACTCTTTCCTGGGTGGTAACTCCTAAGATAGAACCTAACATTGTGTAACTACAGCAAGGTTATTTTTCCCTATATGCATCACTTTGCACTTGTCCATGTTAAATTTCATCTGCTATTTGCAAGCCCAGTCTTCCAGTCTTGCAAGGTCCTCCTGCAATTCATCACAGTCCACTTGAGATTTAACTACTCTGCATAATTATGTGTCATCCACAAATTTCATAACCTCACTCATCGTATTCCTTTCCAGATCATTTATAAATATATTAGAAAGCACCGGTGCAAGTACAGATCCCTGAGGCACTCCACTGTTTACATTTTTCCACAGTAAAAACTGACCATTTAATCCTACTCTCTGTTTTCTGTCTTTTAACCAACTTGCAATCTACAAAAGGATATTGCCTCCTATCCCATGACTTTTTAGTTTTCTTAGAAGCCTCTCATGCGGAACTTTGTCGAACACTTTCTGAAAATCCAAATACACCACATCTACCGGTTCACCATTGTCCACATGTTTATTCACCCCTTCAAAAAAATGTAGGAGATTTGTGAGGCAAGGCTTTCCTTGAGTAAATCCATGTTTGCTGTGTCCCATCAAACCATGTCTCTCTAAATGTTTATTTATTTAGACATTTTATATACAGTCATTCCATGTGTAAATCACAATGGTTTATAAAGTGACATTCATAATTATAATTCAACAAAGAAATAATGATTGGTTACAGAGGAAATAATCATAGACAGGCATTAATATCTATTCAAGTGAAATTTTTCTAGTACATTTTTATAATTGATCTAGCACGTTAGACTCTTAGGGGTAGATTTTCAGACCGCGCGAATAGGCGTACTTTTGCTGGCGCATCAGGCGCAAGCAAAAGTACGCGGGATTAGTAGATACGCGCGGAGCCGCACGTATCCGCTAAAATCCGGGATCGGCGCGCGCAAGGCTATGGATTCTGTATAGCAGGCGTGCGCCGAGCCGCGCAGCCTACCTCCGTTCCCTCCGAGGCCGCTCCGAAATCGGAGCGGCCTCAGAGGGAACTTTCTTTTGCCCTCCCCTCACCTTCCCCTCCCTAACCCACCCGCCCGGCCCTGTCTAAACCCCATCCTTACCTTTGTCGGGGGATTTACGCCTCCCGGGACGCAACCTGGGGGCGGGTCCGGAGGGCGTGGCCACGCCCCCGGACCGCCCTGGGCCGTAACCACGCCCCCGGACCCGCCCCCGAAATGCTCCCGACATGCCCCCTAAACGCCGCGACGACCGGGCCCGCCCCCGACACGCCCCCCTTGGAGAACCCCGGGACTTACGCGAGTCCCGGGGTCTGCGCGCGCCGGTGAGCCTATGTAAAATAGGCTCACCGGCGCGCAGGGCCCTGCTCGCCTAAATCCACCCAGATTTGGGCGGATTTAGGCGAGCAGGGCTCTTAAAATCCGCCCCTTAAAATCTACCTTTAAGGATCCTATATACCCAAGCATTTTTTCCATAGTCACAGAATAGGAAAAAAGTCCCTAACCTGCGCAACAAACAAAGGGAGTCATTTAGCAAAGGCTTATCGCACGCGATACGATGCAAATTAGGGGGAGGGGAGGAGTTGGGGCAGGGAGGGGCGGAGCTGGCGGTGTCTTCGCTGCTGGCAATACTGTTACTAACATTATTGTCAGCAGTAGCGCGCCGATTAGCACCACCTTTCACGGTGGTGCTATTCAGTGTGAAAGCCGGCAGCCAGCGCACCGCTGTGGTGCGAAGGCTGCGGGCTTTCGCCCCCCCCCCCCCCGCTCTCCGTTTTCGCAGGATTCATCATGATGAATCCAGGCCAAAGGGTTGGTATAGGTTTCAGAAAGGCACATAAAACTAGGGAAGTCATATTACCTTTGTAAAAGAATTTGGCCAAGCCTCATTTGGAATATGGACTTTCATTTTGGTCACCTGCGCACCAGATGGCTATGAATGTATTTGATGGCATTCAAATAACAACAAACCTCAAGAATGTGATGAAACAAGCACCCTATTAGAAGAGACTACAATGATTAGGGGGCAATATTTTCAACCATGTTTTGCCATAGACTTAGAATGAGAGAAATCCTTTTGAAAATAAGACCCAATAGATGTGTACTGTGGGAAGAAAATGCTAAAGGAGATATACTACCATTGTAGGAGCATTTGAGAAAACTATGCACGGATTTTTATGGGAGACTCTTCAGGTGCATAGAAATGCTAGGAGCAGAGGGCACTGGTTCAAACTCGTTAAGACTAAATGTCCTTTAAAAATCGAGAGAAACATTATTATAGTCAGAAAGATAAGGCTGTAGCATAGGATCTCATATCAGATCTAAATAAAGGATCATTTATAAGAATGACTAAGGCATATTCTTGGCTGCTGAAATATCAGTTGGTATATAATGAGATATGTAAAGAGCAAAGCATGCGTCTAAGGCATGAAGAGGAAGGCTGAGCATGAGGGACAAATGACTTTATTAATAATAATAATAATTAAAAAATAGCCATTATGTCACATTTTGTGTGCCACCACAAAATAGTAGGGAGTAGGAAAAAAACAGTTTAGCTGTATTGTAGCACATCAGGATTAATAAATGTATTGCATAGCTGTAAATATACAATTTATATTTCTTAGTTTTAAATCTATTGTGCAGCTCTGACATTTCCTGTAGTGGAAAAAATTACTTTTTGTTTTCAGCAGATTTTAGAGGGATAATTTGCCAACCTGATTCTAGTACAATAAAAAAACATTTTAATAGCAGAAAAAACATTTCTAGCTTAATGCTTGAAGATATGCAGGTTTGTAATGCTTTTTAAAGTCTTCTGTTTCACTTCAGGATATAGAAACGTACGCTTCTAATTATTATTTTTGAAAATAAACCCTTCCCTTTTCTACAAAAAAAAATTTGTCTTGACGTGCCATTTCATGGAAGTCATTTTGCCTCCTGTTTCAGTTCAATCGATGGGTCATTTCCTGAACATCTCTTAGATATAGCTGAATACAATCTTGTGAATGGGTCTCGGAATGTCTAGAGATGGGCCATCTGTTGGCGAATTAAACAGATTCTGAAAGCATAGCAATGTTTTTAAAAATTGATCCTTTATGTGAAAGCATCAGGCCTAAATTTGACCTTTGAGGTTTAGGGACCATAAAGCCCAGAGTATTTGATAAAGTAAGAGCAATTTTGTTAATATGTGAATCATTTAATCCCTTTGACTAAAAGAAGAAATCTATCAGCTTGCATGCTTCTTATTCTTATGATATTGAAGAAGACATAGTGTAGCAGCTAATAAATCTATATCTTGATCATTCATATAAATCTTCATCAAAGAATATCTATAAAACGGAAACTTCAAAAGCTGCTCAACTGATGTGATCTTAACTGCGATTTATTAGATTACTTGTCTCCAATTGTAATGTTTATAAAATGAGTGAAATAATGTATTTTATACATCAGACAGCCATATCACAAATCTGTTTGCCAAAACAGAAGACATAAATTGCAATTAAACATAGTAATATATGATGGTATGCTTGAATGTTTCTTTGTGATTAAATGTTAACAATTGCTCCTTTAAGGTAAAGGTCTGTAAATGTGTGATTAATCAGACAGAAATGACAGTGCAGACAGCTCATGCCATGCTTAGTTATCAGAATGATTGATTTTAGTTTGTGCTGCTGGGTAAAATAAAAAAAAAATCTGTTAATAACTGCAGCAGCAAAATTCCTGATGTCACTGATAGCATGCATCATTTTTGCACTTTCTGTATTATATGTTTCATTTGCAGGAGAGGGGCATGCAAATTTATCCACCGGATGGAAAAATTATAGCATGTGAACGTGACACACAGATTTATGCAAGAGTTATGACTGCACAGTGCATTTCATCTGTAAGAAGTTTAAAATTGCTGCTGTTGTAGCAGCTGTCATGGGCATGTTATTTCCCTTGGTATGTGAGCGCAGAGTATGCTGTCGAGCTTTTATTGTGGAAACTGATGTTTTATGCAACCGTTTCTCCTAGTGGCACAACAATCCCAATATCCGATTCTCATTAAGAATGATTTAGAATGTTATTTTAATAACTTGGTTAAATTGTCCAAAAAAAACACACCATGATATTTAAACAATTTTTTTACACGTAAGAGTACTGTAATAATGTGATATAGAGAAAAAAAATACAAAGATGGTTACAAGAGGTGTCTTCTGCAAGAAGCATACAGAATAATGAATTAACAATACTGGTTATATTTTGTCCTGAAACATGCTGACTAGCCCCTTTTTCTGCCTTTTTGTGGGGGTGTTTTTTCCCCGTGAACTTTTTCTGTTATCACAGTGTGTCATCCTTTACATGTTTTGAAGTAGCAGTGACAGGAGTTCAGTTAGGTCTTGACTCAATAACAAGGTATGGTTTGGCTTGCCACTTTTCAAGGTAACAGTGTACTCTTTTGTTTAAAATAATAGTGTCATTATCTAGGGAACACAAAAATTTGACATGCAGTGATTTGATCTGAGAAACTTTTCTGCTGAGTATGGTAGAGCACCTTTTTATCCAAAAGGAGTTAAGGTCATGGTTGTTCCAGGTAATGGATATTCACAGATAACGGAAGTTCTTGAGAATTTTTGTTAGGTATTTTTCTGGACAACAGAACAAGACTGGTTGTTTGTTTTGGGTTTTTTTTTGGGGGGGGGGGGATGTTCGAGTACTTGGGGATTTTAAAATATCAATCCCATGATTTTTTTTTCAGAATTATGGTAACAAAGGCCTTAATGCTGTGAAATTCAGGGGTTTGTGAAAAATTGTGCAGAAGGCTAAATCTCAGTGGTACAGAAGTAGGGTGGATAATTTTCAGCAGCCTGCATGTGGCTAAAGTTTGTGTGTATAAAGTACATACAGATATTAGGTCAAATTTTCAAAACAGTCTTGGGTGCATAAAGTCCATTTTGAAAATTCCCTGGTGTGCATGGAAAAAGTACCAACCTGCATCTGAGCAGGTATAAATGTGTTCATGTAGATTTACATGCATAGGGGGTAATTTTCAAAAGGAATTACATGCTTAAAACTGGATTTTACATGTATAAATGCACTTTACTCATGTAAGTGGACTTTTGAAAACTGCTACACTATATGGCATTTAATTCTCAATAGGTTTTCCCACATAAGTGCACTTTACACACGCAAATGGCTTTTGAAAATTACTGCAATAGTATGTTACATTTACGTGCATAACTCCTTTGAAAATGACCTCCATGCTGTTGAAAATTGAAAGTACATGCGTAAAGGGGTCGATTTTTGGAAACGTGCGTAGTCGTCCATATGCTCGTGGTTCCTGGCGTGTGCACATGGACGCATGATTTTATAACATGTGCTCGTCACCATGCGCATGTTATAAAATATTCCTGCACGCACACGGATGCAGGATTTTAATATCCACGCGCACATGTGTGGGCAGGTGGTCTCTTGCGCGCGCAACGTTTTTTTTTTAAAAACAAATCACGGCGATGCGAGTAGGCCTCTCTCAGTTCCCTCCCAGTCCACTCCAATTAAGGAGCGGACTGGGAGGGAACTATCCTATACCCCTACCTACCCTACCTACCCTACCTACCCTTCCTCCCATTTCCCCTTCTCCTCCCTGACCCCTAAACTAACCCTATCTATCTTAGAATTTTTTTGTTTTAAGACTTACTTGCTGCTCCAAGCAGGTGAAAGTTCTGCGCGCTGCTTTCCCGGGACAAGGCCTAATGGCTGCTGCCACAGCCGGCTTCTACCCCGCCCAGACCCCGTCCTGCGGCCCGACCCTTTCATCAAGCCCGGCATATCTGCACTTTTCGGGAGATGCGCGCGTGGCCGAGCTGTTTTTAAAATGCACTCAGTGCACTCAAGGCCCAGCCACGTGCATATCCCCTGGATTTTATGTGCGCCGTGCTTTGAAAATTTGGCTGAAATGGTTTCCTCCCCCACTTCTATATGGAGTGAAGGAGTAACCTAGTAGTTAGTGGAGCAGATTGCAACTCAGGAAGCCAAGGTTCAAATTCCACTAATCATCCTTGGGTAAATCATGTCATCCTTCATTGCTTCAGGTACAAACTTAGTAGTCTTACAAAGTTTTCCTGTAGAGGTGCCATGTTTGGAAAATGGTGCCAGCATGGAGCATTGGGGGTGCTCTGTCATTCTACACTAAACTGCCAAGGAAAAAAGTCAAGTCCGCTTGCATGGATGAGTTTTTAAGCAAAAGGAAGGAGTTTTGGAAGAGAGATGGGCCACTTTAACACTTGTTTTTGTAAATTTCAAACTTTTGGTAGCTTCAACAGCTGGCTGGGAGGGGGGGAGGTACTTTATAGATCCACTGATTTTTACATCCTGCTGAAAGGGATGAACTATGGACCGCATTCACTCCTTTAAGGCTTAAGCCTGAGAGCATCGGGACATGTGTTACTGTCCTGATACTCCAGGCATAGCTAGCTTTACTCAAATAATGCAGCTTGCAAATTTTTCAGGTTTGCCGCATTATTTGATTAACATCAAATTACCTATTTATGAGCTTTTCTGCATAAGTTTCATAAATGACCCGGAAAAGGATATGCCAAGTGAAATAATCAAATTTGCAGGTGACACAAAATTATTCAGAGTAGTTAAATCACATGTAGATTGTGATAAATTGCAGGAGGACCTTGCGAGACTGAATGATTGGGCAAGCAAATGGCAGATGAAATTTCATGTGGACAAGTGCAAGGTGATGCTTATAGGGAAAAATAACTCTTGCTGTAGTTACACAATGTTAGGTTCCATATTAGGAGCTACCAGCCATGAAAAAGAACTAAGTGTCATAATTGATGATAATACATTGAAATCGTCGGCTCAATGTGCTGCGGCAATCTAAAAAGCAAACAGAATATTAGGAACTATAAGGAAGACAATGGTGAATAGAATGGAAAATGTCATAATGCCTCTCTATCGATCCATTGTGAGACTGCACCTTGAGTACTGTGTACAGTTCTGGTTGCCTCATTTCAAAAAAGATATTGTTGCAATGGAGAGGGTACAGAGAAGGGCAACCAAAATGATAAAGGGGATGGAACGGCTCCTCTAAGAGGAAAGGCTAAAGAAGTTAAGGCTGTTCAGCTTGGAGAAGAGACAGCTGAGGGGGGATATGATAGAGGTCTATAAAATTATGAGAGGTCTAGAATGGGTAAATATGAATTGGTTATTTAATCTTTCGGATAATAGAAGGACTATGAGGCATTCCATGTAGTTAGCAAGTAGCACATTTAAAACAAATCAGAGAAAATTCTTTTTCACGCAACATACAGTTAAGCTCTGCAATTTGTTGTCAGAGGATGTGGTTAGTGCATTTAGTGTAACTGGATTTAAAAAAGGTTTGAATAAGTTCCTGGAGGAGAAGTCCATTAACTGCTAAACTGCTATTAATCAAGTTGACTTAGATAATAGCTACTGCTGTTACTGGCATTAATAGCATGGGATCTATTTAATGTTTGAGTACATGCCAGGTACTTGTGACCTGGATTGGCCACTGTTGGAAACAGGATGTTGGGCTTGATGGACCAATATGGCAAATTCTTATGTTCTTATGTGCTTAACGGGAGATAATGTGCGATATTTCAAATACCGCACATTATCTCTATGTTTGCTGCATGGTAAAGCCCTAACATTAGATAGTAAATCACCCGTTTAGATTTAAGCCATCTATTACCTGAATATAATCCACCTTGAAGTTGCTGACCAGTCTGAAAAGGTGTAATATAAATCAAAATATTAAAAATTTAATTTAAAAATCTGCTCCCCAGAATACTTCTATGTAGTGTGTGTAAACGTACACGTAAAATTGCTTTTGCATGTACTTTTACATTCAAACCCGCCAGGTAATTTTCAAAATACCATTTACGTGCATAAAACAATGTGCGATGTGCAAAAATGGCTTTGAAAATATCTAGAAAATGTCCCACGAGCTGACCGAAAATGCTTTTTTTTTTTTTTTTTGCAACATAGAAAAAGGCTGTAGAGTAAATTATTTCCAATTATTTGGCCCTTTTATGGCTGGGATACATAGAAGTCAATATTGAAAGGCTTTAAGATCGATTTTAAAGCCCTATGCATGCCAAAGCTGGGAGATACGCACATGCAAGTCTTGGGCCAGCTCGCGCAGTGCGGATTTTAAGAAGTGCCCGAGCACGTGCATATCTCTCGGTATGTGCACAAATTGAAAAAGCAAAAAAGGGGCAGGGGGTGGGGGGTGGGATCTGGATGAGATGTGGGCGGGACATGGGTGGTCTGGGTCTATAAACATGAAATCTGTGTGCAAGTATTTACGCGCACAAGAGCATGCCAGAGTCCCCTACCGTGTAAATTGACGTCTGCTATGGATGGCATGTAAGTTTTAAAATAAAAACTCAGGATTAGTCAGCGGGGTTTGAAGGGTCGAGGCTAATAGGGCAAAGGGGAGACTGTCTAGCTAGGGGGGTTAGGAAATCCTATCTTTACCAGGGCAAACTGGTAATGAACTAGACAAATGGGTATTTGTGTCGGCATGTGTGGCTAACAAAATCCCCCCACTTACGTAGTAGAGGTGGCATTTGCAACCACATGTTCTCGTCCATATAAAATTGCACACATACACACGTATGTGCACAGTGCCGACATAACATATACGCGCATGTGGTGTAAAACGACAGCGACCGTTGGTGCGAGCCAGCATACGTGTGTACATGTATGCCCGTACGGCTGTTTAAAAATTACTGTCTAGGTCGTGCTAACTTTTGGAGTTAGCGCTGCCCAGCCAAAGTTATGGGCATAAGCCTGGTCAGAAATATATATATATATATATATATATATATATATATATATATATTTCTTTATATTCCACTTTTTGCACTTCAAAGCAGATTGCATTCAGGTACTGGAGGTATTTTCCTCTGCTTATATTTTGTTTGTACCTGAGGGAATAGAGGTCACAAGGAGTAACAGTGGGACTTGAATACTGGTTTCCTGGTTCATAGCCTGCTGCTCTAACCACTAGGCTACTTTTCCCTGATAGTCTGGATAAAATTCTGCTCATTACTGTATCTGGGTATATTCAATGGAAGACTTATGCGCATAAGTCCCATTTTATTACTTTACCTTATTAAAAATTTATATTCCACTCATATCACATTGCTCAAGGTGGATTACATTTAATGCACTCATAATTAAAATGCAAATAAGGACAACAAAACAATAAACAGTGCTACCCATAAGCCCAGCAACAAATTACTAGCTCACAATCCAGTAAATGGTAGAATAACACTGAATAAACGGATAAAGTTATGCTCTAAGGGCCTGATTTTAGAAAGCATTTACACACTTAAAATTAAGTTTTACACGTGTAAATGAACATTACCTGTACAAATAGGCTTTTGAAAATTTCTATAATATATGCCATTGAATTTCATAGCATATTGACGTGTAAGTGCACTTTAAGATGGTAACTTTTAAATCATCAAGCGGGCGCACATGAGCTCACTTTCGTCGGCCCGTGCCCAGGGACATCGGCCATTTTATAATATACGCATGTATATGCATAAATATTATCAAATAGCCTGACCGCACGCATATTTGTGCGTGGTTTTAAGTGGATGCGTGCCTGTGTGCATTAATGCTTCTTCTACCTCATAAGTGGGGGAATTTTGAAAGCCATGCGTGCCAATGCCATTGGCCATTTTCCCAGTTCAACCAGTTAAGGGATAGGACTTCCAAACCCCTCTAGTTTAATAGTCTCCCTCCTCCCCCTGTTAGCCCCGGCCTTTAAAACCCGGCTGACCCTCCTATATTTTTTTGTTTTACTACTAACACATCATTCATAGCAGAAGTAAAGTTACGCGGCAAGGGACCTCAGCATGCACCAGTGCATGTAAGTATTCACACGAAAATTTCAAGTTTAAATCCTGTAATGCCCACACCCTGCCCGGACCATGCCCATGCCCCACCCCTTTTTTTGAACTTTTCATTTGTGCGTGCAGCGGCAAGTATGCGCGAATCCGGGTGGCGTTTAAAATCTGCTCAGCGTGCACCGGCCCAACATATTCGCACATTCTTTCATTTCAGCATACATTGGGCTATTAAAATTCACCTTTATGCGCCTAAATGGCTTTTAAAAATTGCTACGATAGTCTGTTACATTTACATATGTAACTGCTTTTAAAATTACCTTGATAATTTTACTGGGATAAATTACCAGCTTGCCAGCTCACTGAATATCGACCTCATAAGGAAAGTGCAGTAATGTTTATTATAAAAACTTAGTATGTATTAGAGTGTTTTATTATATGTGTTTTAATGTAATATGTTTTAATTCATTTTATATATTTATTCATGTTAACTGCATTGAACATGTTAGGATTTGGGGGTTGCAAGACTTTTAAATAAATAAATAAATAAATGTAGGTTCCAGGCAAAAGTAGAGAAAACATGCAAACAACCTGTAAGCCAGGATGCAAAATTTTGAAACAGCACATCTTTTGCCCAAAGATTTTACTTTTTGCAACTTCTGGAAAGAAAAATTTGCACAGAAAAATATGTGCAAGCTCAGTGCTTCTGCAAAGAACACTGAGGGGCTTGGCCCAAAAGTTAGCCCTGGGGGAATTTTGCGCTACTGCGGAGCGCAGAATTTGCGCAGATTTCCCCCCTGCGCAGAATTGCCATTAAAATAGCAGAGGAGAACCCGGCATGCCATGAACAGAGCGTGTCCCGTGTGTGCCGCGGGACGCGCACCATTAGCGGCAAAGATGAAGGCCCCAGCGTGCTGTTCGCAGCGAAGACGGAAGACCCCCATGTGCCACGAACGGAGTGTGCTCTGCTCGTGGCAAAGAAGGAAGGTAAGAGAGAATGAGTATGTGTGTGTGAGAGAGGGGAGGGGAGGGTGAGAGAGTAGAAGGGTGTGAGAGAGAGAGTATGGGAGGTAAGAGAGCGGGGGGGATGCTTGAGTGTGGGTTTCAGAGAAAGGGAGCTTATATGAGGGGAGGGGGTGTGGGGGAGGCTGAGAGAGAACAGGAAGGTGTAAGATAGAGCATGGGAGGTAAGGGGGTTTGCTTGAGTGTGGGTTTCAGAGAGAGGGAGCCTATATGAGGAGATTGTGAAGGAGTGTGTATGTGTGTGAGAGATTGGGAGCTCGTGTGTCTGAAAAAGGGATCGTGTGTATGTGAGGGTGCTACCTTGTGTGAAGGGGCTGTGTATGTGTGAGACAGAGCCTGTGTGAAGGGGTGCGTGAGAGAGAGACATAGGTAGCCTGTGTGAGGATGTATGTGTGAAAGAGAAAGGGAGCTTGTGTGGGTGTGTATGAGGGGATGTGTGTGTGTGTGCAAGAGAGTGAGGGAGGTGTATGAGGGTGTGTGTATGTGTATTAGAGAGAGGGAGCATATGTGTGAGAGAGGGCGGGACAGAGGGAACCTATGTGAGGGGTAGTACTGAGAACAGGGTCAAACTCTGGGACTGGTAATAGAGTGGAAGGGGTTGAGCCTAGAGGTGGAAGGGAGAATTCCCTGTACGTACCAGGATCAGTCCAGACGGTGGGTTATGCTCCCCGTCCAGCAGATGGAGTCAGAACAAAAAGCTCGAGGGGAGGTCCTATATGATCTCATCCCTCGTGCCTCAATCCTCAGTATCTTCTGACTCCAGCAGATGTGAGCAGGGGACTGGCTAGTCCCCAGCACAGGATCTTAGGTTTTCAGGCCTTTCCTGTCTATTGAGGGATCAAGAAAAATATATATATATTAGTATTGACTAGGAGGAGGACAGATTCAGCTACAGTGGTGGCTGGATTTAGGGCGAGAGGGACTTGCTGACAGGCTGCTCTCTTGTTCCTTTCCTTCTGTTTTCCCTCCCTTCTTTGTGATCAGGTTTGGTAAGTGTTTGTTACATTTTTCCTTCAGGTTGTTTTCTCCCTCCTGCCGTTCCTACCGGCACTGGAGAGTTGCTTCACCTTGCAAAGGGCTCCAGTCAGTGGTGCTGATCTCGGCCCTCTCTCTTCCCCTCCCGTGCTCATCGCGTCGACGCCGATCCGCAGCCCTGCGAAGCTCCATTCCCCGGGGCCGCCGGCTGCTGGGAGGTATGTTCCCTGGCGGTCCCCTCGGGTCGGTGGGAGGGGGGGAGGTGATTCGCGCTCCTTGGACGGCGAATCGCGAGGGTTTTTCCTTCGCTGCCGCACCACTTGGTTCCTGCCTCCCCTGGAGCCTCGTCATGCAGCGTGCGGCGGCCTGCTCATCTTGCGGCCGGCAGGGGAGCCGACTCTCGAGCGAGGGACTCTGTTCGAGCTGCCTCCCCGTGGGGGAAGGCAGCGCTCCACCGGGGGATGGCACAGGAGACCGCAGAGATGACGGCGCGAATCGGCAGCGGCAGGCCCTGTTCCCGCTGAGCGCAGGAACGGCGGCCATTTTGTTTTCGGATGAAGACGCCGGCGTTTCAGATGAGGAGGCAGGGGGCCCGGTATCAACGCTGTCTCCCGTTTTGGCGCCCCTTGCTGAGCAGGACTGCAGGCTGCCGACTGGAGAGTTCCTGGGGTGCCCTCCCCCGGGACTGTCCGCGTTCTCGCCGGAGTTTGTGGTACTTATGCACTGGGCCTTCCTCCAAAGCAGCAGCCAGCCTCTGGGGTCACCCTTGGGCCCTCCCCCCACTAAACTACCGCGCCTAGATGCCTCCTTGGGGGGGTCTCCTGCACAGGGGTTGGGGCAGCCCCTAAGGGTGGCACAGGTATCTTCCAGGGCTCCCGTGGGGCCGTCGCGGGACCTGCCCGTAATCCCGGAGGGGGACCCGCTTCAGGATTCAGCTGGGGAGGACCCCACCTTGTCGGCCCAGGTGGAGGGCGACGATCCGAGGGTCCTCCGCATTTTCCAGGCGGAGGAGTTGGATGGCCTTATTCCGCATATTCTCCAGGAGATGGACATTGATGCCCCCCCGGAGCCGACTGCCCCAGACCCCAAGGTAAGGAAGGGGGACCCCCTCCTGGTGGGTCTCCGGCCCCTGGCCAAGGCTTTCCCGATGCATCCCAGCTTCTTGCAGTTAATTTCCAGGGAGTGGGACGCGCCGGAGGCCTCTCTCAAGGTCAGCAGGGCTATGGAGAAACTCTACCCTCTCCCGGAGGAGTTCCTTGAGCTCCTCAAGGTCCCGGCGGTGGATTCGGTGGTCTCGGCAGTCACGAAGAGTACTACCATCCCGGTTACGGGCGGCACGGCCTTGAAGGACCTGCAGGATAGGAAGCTGGAGGTCTATCTTAAGCGAGTCTTCGAGGTCTCAGCACTCGGAGTTCGAGCGGCCATCTGTAGTTCTCTGGCGCAGAGAGCAGGTCTCCGTTGGGTACAACAACTACTCACCTCGCAAGATCTCCCGCCTACCGAGGCTCAGCAGGCGGACAGGTTGGAGTCCGTGATGGCTTATGGAGCGGATGCTCTATATGACCTCCTCTGGGTTCTATCTCGTTCAATGGTGGCGGCGGTGGCGGCCTGTCGTCTTTTGTGGCTCCGCAACTGGTCGGCGGACTCCTCGCCCAAGACACGTCTGGGATCGTTGCCCTTCAAGGGAAAGTTCCTCTTCGGGGAGGATCTGGACCAAATCATCAAGTCTCTCAACGAGAATGCGGTTTATAAACTCCTGGAGGACAGGCCCCGCGCCACTAGATCATTCAGTTTTTCTAGGAACCGGTCCCGGAACCAGCGTCGGTCTCGGACTACCAGACAGCAGCAGGCACCCCGGAATCCGTCATCTCGCTCTCAGACCTGGAACCGGCCCTTTTGTGGGCGTAGGCCCGGCAAGGAGGCTCCAGGGTCTCGCTCTTCTTCAAAGTCAGCGCAATGATGCCAGGTTGACCCACGAGCCGACCCCGCGGGTGGGGGGCCGGCTTGCTCTTTTTTACGAAGAGTGGGTCCACATCACGTCAGATCAGTGGGTCTTGGACATTCTAAAGAACGGTTACGCATTGGATTTTGTCCACGCTCCCAGGGACAGGTTCCTCTTCTCCCCATGCGGGTCTCTTCTCAAGCAAAGAGCCATCCGTCAGACCCTCGATCGCCTGCTGGCCTTAGGGGCGATAAGGCCGGTGTCCGCCTCCGAGCTGGGTCGAGGTCATTACTCCATCTATTTCGTGGTGCCCAAGAAAGAGGGCACTTTCCGGCCCATCCTGGACCTCAAGTCCATCAACAAGGCTCTTCGGGTTCCACGCTTTCGCATGGAAACTCTCTGCTCGGTGTTGGCTGCGGTTCATCAGGGGGACTTCCTCGCCTCACTGGATCTGATGGAGGTGTACCTTCATATCCCGATTCATCCAGATTACCAACGATATCTTCGCTTCAAGATACTGGGACAGCATTTCCAGTTCAGGGCGCTACCCTTCGGCCTAGCCACGGCTCCGCGCGTTTTTACGAAGGTGATGGTTGTCGTCGTGGTGGCTCTCCGTTGGGAAGGGATCCTGGTTCACCCATACCCGGACGATTGGCTCATTCGGGCGAAGTCTCAAACCCAGGGGTTTCAAGCCATGGACCAGGTGGTGTTTCTCCTACGGTCGCTAGGCTGGATCATCAACTACGACAAGAGCAACCTCACGCCCTCCCAGTCGTTGGATTTTCTGGGCGCTCACTTCAATACAAGGGAGGGCAAGGTGTTCTTGCTTCCGGAATGGGCGCAAGCGTTGCGCAAGCAGATTCAGCAGTTCACGGCCCTCCCGGAACCACAGCCTGGGATTACCTACAGGTCCTGGGGACCATGGCCTCCACAATCGACCTGGTGCCGTGGGCCTTCTCGCATCTTCGTCCTCTTCAGAAGGCATTGCTGTCCCGGTGGAAGCCAGTGTCATGGGATTACCAGGTGGTCCTTCCGATCCCGGTAGTGGCTTGTCTCAGCCTCCGCTGGTGGTTGGATCCCCAACGCCTGGCCCGGGGAGTGTCCTTAGAGACGCCGGACTGGGTGGTGGTCACCACGGATGCCAGCCTTACCAGCTGGGGGGCGGTCTGTCAGTCGAGCTCCATCCAAGGCAGGTGGACGAAGGAACAGATGCAGTGGCCCATCAATCGCCTGGAAACCAGGGCGGTTCGCCTCGCCCTGCAGGGATTCCTCCCGCTGGTTCGCCAGCAGGCAGTCAGGATCCTGTCGGACAACGCAACCACGGTGTCGGACATCAATCATCAGGGAGGCACGAGGAGCCGACTTGTCGCGTGGGAAGCGGAAAAGCTGATGCTTTGGGCAGAGCTCCACTACACTTATCAGCCTCTCACATCGCAGGCGTGGACAATGTTCAGGCGGATTTTCTCAGCCATCAGCGTCTGGATCCCGGGGAATGTGAGCTCTCTATGGACGCAATGAGGCTGATAGAACGTCGATGGGGGAAGCCTCACATGGACCTCATGGCCACAGACGGAAACGCAAAAGCACCTCGCTTCTTCAGTCGCAGAAGGGAGCACGGCGTGGAAGGGGTCGATGCCCTGCTTCTTCCATGGCCCAGGCAGGTCCTCTTGTATGTCTTCCCACCGTGGCCTTTGGTGGGAAAAGTGCTTCGAAGGATAGAGACTTACCCAGGGCCGGTAATCCTGGTAGCACCGGAGTGGCCTCGGCGCCCGTGGTTCGTGGACCTTCTCAACCTAGCTCACGAGGGGCCGATCCATCTTGGTCACCTCCCGTGACTTCTCCGACAAGGCCCCATATTTTTCGAGGAGGCAGATCGCTTCTGTCTTGTGGCCTGGCTTTTGAGAGGCGCAAGTTGAGGCGTCTGGAGTATCCGGAGGCGGTGATTTCCACTCTTCTGTGGGCTCGGAAGACGTCCACCTCCGTTACGTATGTGAGGGTGTGGAAGGTTTTTGAGGATTGGTGCGTTTCGCGTTCCATTTTTCTGGCTCACGCCTCGGTGGTTCAGATCCTTGATTTCCTGCAGGCTGGCCTGGAGATGGGGCTCGCGTATAACTCCATTAGGGTCCAGGTGGCAGCTTTGGGAGCTCTTCTCCACAACGGAAAGGATTCACTGCTCTCATCACATCCGGATATTCTGCGCTTCCTCAAGGGGGTGCAGCAGCTGAAGCCGCCGTCTAGACCGCCCTGTCCTTCTTGGAGTCTCAACTTGGTGCTCCGGGTCCTCTGTGGCCCACCCTTCGAGCCCTTGCGGACGGCCACCATCAAGGATCTCACCTTTAAGACTATTTTTCTGGTGGCAATTAGTTCAGCGCACCGCATCTCGGAGCTCCAGGCTCTGTCCTGTCGGGAGCCATATCTCCGTTTCACTGAAGGCGGGGTTTCCTTAAGCACGGTACCCTCCTTTCTACCGAAGGTAGTCTCGGCTTTTCATCTCAATCAGTCGGTGGAACTACCTTCCTTCTCGTCGGAGGACTCCAGGCAGCTTCGAACCTTGGATGTCAAGAGATGTGATGCAATATTTGGCATCCACCAATGACTTCCGTCTCTCGGATCATTTGTTTATCCTCTGGTCGGGACCTAGGAAGGGTCGTATGGCTTCCAAGACCACCATCGCCCGCTGGCTGAAGGGTGCGATTGCCTCTGCATACCTCGGGGCTGGTCATCAGCCGCCGCTGGGAGTTAAGGCCCACTCCCTTTGAGCACAATCCGCATCTTGGGCAGAAAGTACGTCGGTATCCTCACAGGAGATCTGCAGGGCGGCCACCTGGAAGTCACTCCATACGTTTTCTAGACACTATCGCTTGGATGTCCGGTCTCCCGTTTTCGGGTCCTTCGGAGATAGTGTCATTCGAGCAGGGCTTTCCTCGGCCCACCCATTGTAGGGAAGCTTTGGTACATCCCACCGTCTGGACTGATCCTGGTACGTACAGGGAAAAGAAAATTATTCCTTACCTGCTAATTTTCGTTCCTGTAGTACCAAGGATCAGTCCAGACACCCTCCCTGGTAATTGGGGGTTGTTGTTGGGGTACGCCTCTGCTCATCAATCCTACTCTTTCTGCTTCTCTCCGACACTCCCTGGGGCCCCAGGGCTTGTCGGTTTTACAGTTCGGTTTCCAAGTTCCGTTTGGGTTGGTTAACTCAGTTCAAATTTTTGATACCAGTTTATTGAGAATGTTCACTTCTTGATCCCTCCGTCTCTTCTCTGCTTTGTAAGTCTAGTTACTGAGGATTGAGGCACGAGGGATGAGGTCATATAGGACCTCCCCTCGAGCTTTTTGTTCTGACTCCATCTGCTGGACAGGGAGCATAACCCACCGTCTGGACTGATCCTTGGTACTACAGAAACGAAAATTAGCAGGTAAGGAATAATTTTCTTATACTGACAGGTGGAGGAGTTGGGGCCTGAGAGGGCAAAGTGGCGAGGGGAGTGGGGAGAACGAGTGGAAGGCACACTCTTACAGTGAATTTCTAGGGAACTTCTGCTCAAAATATTTAAAATTCTGCATCTTTAAGTAACAACTGTTGCGTTCGTGCCTGTTCTCACCCTCGCTCCACCCTCTCTACCTTTGTGGCGACTCCCTTCGGCTCTGATGGACAGATGCTGCCGCGGCTTCTCCTCACTGTTTCTCCCCGGAATCCCCGGGCTGGCCTGACGCTGTGGATCCGCCATGTTCCTGATGATGTAAGGGCGCACGCCCATGCGCTCCAGAGTTTGTACCGGCAAGGGCGCGAACCTCTGGGGCGTCCCCCCATAGTGACGTCATCTGCTTCCAACTTAAAAGGTCTTCGTTTGTTACTTCGAATTGAGTTAGCAAGGAGGACACTTCTCTGCTGCTCTGCCTTCACAAACTTACCTAGGGGTACCCACTCCTCGGGAGCCCCGCGCTCTCTTCTTGATTTCAGACTGCTAAGACGAGATCCGGTACTCACTCCTCGAGGGCCTACGTCCCTGAATGCTCTGAAGACTCCTTACTGCCTGGAAGCGATCGCAGACGTGAACACTGTGAGTTCTATTACAGATAGGAATTGGTACTCACTTCACGAGGGCCTATGTTCCTAATCTATGAAGACTCTCTTCTGTCTAAGACGTTATTGCAGGTACGGAGATCATGAGTTACTATTGCAGATTGCAGAAAGGAACCGGTTCTCGCTCCACGAGGGCCCATGTTCCTAAAAACTTCCAAAGACTCTCTTCTATTACAGAAGTTATCGCATACTTACATCTGGTAACTTACTATTATAGATTACAGATAGGAAATGGTACTCGCTCCACGAGGGCCTATGTTCCTAAAACTCTCCAAAGAATTTCTTCTATTCCAGAAGCCATTTCATACGCAGATATTGTGAGTTCTTATTCCAGACTGCATATAGGAACCAGTACCCCCCTACAGCTCCTGTTCCTGAATATACTGAAGACTCTCTGTTGCATAGATGCCATTACAGATATCTACAATTGTGAGTGTATCATCTACTACTGGTTATGTATCCAGCATACCCTGTCTACTCACTACCTATAGTCTTTCTCTACAGCTCAGCAACCCAGAGATCGCAGTTCCAGTATCTGAGGGACTTCAGCCCTGCCGGGCATATCAACTCACTACTGCCACCACCTCTGTTGGTTCTACTTCGTGTCTAATAAAGAACTATCTGTGTTGGTCTCCATACTCCAGCCTAGCCGATGGTCCCTCTCAGGATGTCCTCCTGGGGGCGCTGTCATCTGCCATCGGCCCAAGGATTCACCAATTTCCATTAAGTGTTTATTCCTTACACTACTAGACCGGTATCATACAGACTGCCACACTGTGGGAGCCAACCCACAACAGATCATTGACCCCACCTACAGAGTATTACGGATTGCTAGCTCCTCCCCTTTAGGGAGCAGCATTGATCAGATTACTCACTCCTCCCCTCTGGAGGAGGTGATCTATAACAGATTGCTAAACTCCTTAGCAGATTCAAAACAGATTGCTAACTCCACCCCCCTGGTGGCGTGATCAATTACAGATTGCTAACTCCACCCCCCTGGCAGCATGATCATCAACAATAACTTTTTTCTGCATTAATTTAAAATGTAATTACTTAAAGACTGTCATGTAAATTGTGTTATTTTGACCAATATAAAGCTTGCAGAATTTTGCAGAATTTTAAGTTTTTGTGTGCAAAATTTTAAATTTTTTTGCGCAGAATTCCCCGAGGAGTGAAAAGTGTTAAAATTAAGAATTAAATGTCCAGTTTAATTTTTGCCCAATCATTTCCTTGTATGGTTTGGAAGTATTCCTCTTCTAGAAACTGTAGGAAAGTAAAGGCTTTCTACTAGTAGTGTTGCGCACCCCATCCGCGCCTGGCCCACCCATGGGCCTGCTGACTTCGCTAGCTCCTCTGCAGGTCACAGATTGGCCTCCCCAGCGGCAGCCGCGAGCACCTCCAGGCCTTGGCGTCCAGCGGTGGCAGTCGCCGGGCCTTCCACTGCGCACCAGACCTCATGCCGGAGTTTGGCGTCCTCAGTGGCGTTGGCCACGCCCCTACGCACAGGCGTGCGGACGGCCCGGCCTCTTGTAGGGCCAGGGGCAGGTCCTAGCTCCGCGGCACGCCCTGATTGAACGTACGATATAAGGAAGTCCCTGCCTGTACTTCCTTGCCTTGGCAATCGGGTCGGCACTGTAAGGGGCAGATCTTTAAACCTGCGCGCGGGCGTAGATTTGTTTGCGCAACCCAGCGCGAACAAATCTACGCCCGATTTTATAACATGCGCACGCTGCAGCGTGCGCATGTTATAAAATCCAGGGTCGGCGCGCGCAAGGGGATGCACAATTGTGCAACTTGCGCGCGCCAAGCCGCGCAGCCTTCCTCTGTTCCTTCCGAGGCCGCTCTGAAATTGGAGCGGCTTCGGAGGAAACTTTCCTTCCACCCCCCCGCACCTTCCCTTCCCTTCCCCTATCTAACCTGCCCCCCCAGCCCTATCTAAAACCCCCTCCTTGCCTTTATCGGGAAAGTTACGCCTGCCTCTGGGCAGGCATATCTTGCGCACGCCGTTTGGCTGCCGGCGCGCCATCCCCCAGCACGGCGGCTGTTCCGGAGGCCTCGGTCCCGCCCCCAGAACGCCCCTGGGCCGGCGTCCCGCCCCGGAGCACCCCTTTTTCGAAGCCCCGGGACATACTCGCGTCCCGGGGCTTGCATGCGCCGCCAAGCCTATGTAAGATAGGCTCGGCGCGTGCAGGGGCAGCTTGGGGCAGCTTTTCGGGGGTTACGTGCGTAACCCTTTGAAAATCTGCCCCTAAGTGTACTAGTTTGCCTCCGCGTTCACAGCCTTGTTCCAGTGTCCTACTGTACCAGCATCCTACTGTTCCAACCTTGTCCAGCATCCTTCTGTTCCAGCGTCTGTCTGTCCTGTCTCTCCAGGTAGTACCCTCGGCCTGTTCCTTGACCATTCTGCTCGCTGCCTGGATCCTGACCTTTGCCTGCCTTGTGACCTTCTCTGACCTCTGGAACCTGACCCCTGCTTCATTGACTACTCCTCAGACTGATCCCTGGATTCTGACCCCGGCTGCCATTGACCACTTCTCCTGATTCTGGCTTTGTCCCTTGCCTTGTCATTGCCTATGCTGTACTGGCCTTCCTTGGTTCTCCAGACCTACAGCCTAGTGGCCGACTGTGCTCCCTGGCTGCTCGTGGGCACGCCTCTCTACTATCTCTCCAGGAGGCCCTGCGAGGCCCACCTAAATCCAAGTGACCTGGGTCCCTACGGGCTCCACCCGGGGGGATCGTGAGCTTCCAGTGGTGAAGCTCATCCTAGCCTCGGTCTCCTCCTGTGCTCCGCCCCCCTGGGGGCAGGTGCTTCCTGGTCCCTACCAGGGAGCCGTTCTCCACTGCTCCAGGACAAGGGTCCACCTCCAAGCACAATAAGTAGATAACAATAAATAACTTGTGAGTTATTCATCTAAATGGCTTTGAATATTGACCTCCTTATATCTAATCTATTTTTATTAATTTAATTTAATTTATTTTTTTTTGCCCTGTAATTTCTTTCTGAATTTTTAGGCTTCTAGCTCAACTGGAACCAGTATTTTTTGAACTGTGGCACCATGAGTATTCATTCTCTAATCCCTTTCCCACATTGCCTCACTATTGCAGTGATATTCATTGACCAGGGGCCACAGGCTGTGGCTGTCTACAGAACCTGCCCCACATGCATTCTAAATTAGGCCAGTAGGTGTCTCTGTTGAATATGGGCTGATACTCATTTTCCCCAGGCGTAGAGAATGCTGTCTCTACAGATTCCCCAGTCCCAGGTCCAGCCAGCGCGTGAAAACGGTCGATCTGACCCAGGAATGGAATCAGGTCTTCTGCTTGGCAGCCACATGGCATTGCCACAGAGCCATGGCCCAGCCCTCAGAGTAAATTTAAATTCTTCCAGTAGGATTTTCCTTGTACTTGTACTTGAGAGTAGATTATTCCAGATATTTATCACCTATGGTGTGAGGAATAGTTTTCCTGGATTTTAAATTAAATTTATCTGTAATCATTTTCAGCCTATTCTGTCTCATTTTAAACTGTTCCATGTATCTCATCAGATCCTTGTAAGACCATTTTAAATTCCTAGACCATGTTGTACCTTCTCTTAAACTGTTTTTCTGTAGTGAGCATATCTAGTCTTTCTAGTTTCCCTGGCTCTTAAACTTGCCTTGTATGGCAGATGCGATTCCCTTCCTTTGAGTTTCTGAAATACAGTTACTTGTTGCACGCATTTTAAAGCAGCAGTAGTGTCATTGCCACCTATAATGTATTAAAACACAGATCTAGTCAAGGGGCCTCATAGAATAATGGAATTGCCTGCAGACTGATGGTGGGAATCCAAAGCTTTTTAGCAGTCTATGCTGTAACTGTGCTTTTGAGCTTTGTGCATTCATTATATGTTCAGAGCACATCCAGAGACGAGATCTGCAATTGGCATCATCTTCTTTCCTTTTTCTAAATGTTTTTTTTTTAAATTTATGAACGTCCTCCCACCAGCCCATGTGTATTTGAAGTCAAACTGCTGGGTTTGTTTAAAATGGGAAAAAAAAGTGAAGATTTATCATTTTAACAATTTCATTCTTTCTTCTTTGTTCTCTAGTGATTCCATAGGGAAAAACTACAGCCCTGCAGCAAGAGATTTTTTCCACTTACTACCAGGTCTACAAACTCTTGTGCTCAAATGGTAAGACTTTTTCTTTTTTTCCCCTTATTCCTCTCTTTGTGACTGGTCAGTCACATCTTGGCAGATTACAGTCAGGTACCATGGGGTTTTCAAGCAGGTTTGTTTTTGAGGTAATGGTCGGGGAAGAGACTTGCCCAAGGTCACAAGAAGCATCAGCAGGATTTGAAACCAGGCCTCTGCTGTTTACATCCCGCCGCTCTAACCACTAGGTTACTTCTCCATCCCAAAGTGTTCAGGTTTATCAGACTTCGTTCCTCTGCCTTAGAGTTTACGACCAGATCACATATCTTCTGGCTGGAAATTTTAATGAAAATGAAACAAAAGGAAAATAAAATTTAATTCAGTTTTCATTCTGTTTAATTTTCCGCGCTGAGAAGATGCCAGCCCTGGCCAAGCCCGCCCCCCCCCCCCCCCCCCCCCCTTGCAACATTTTGCCCCTGATGTTCCCTTGTTCCACCACAAAAATGAAAACATTAAAGAACACCCCCCCCCCCCACCACCACCACCAGGGGCTGCCTCTAGCCCCTCCCCCGATGCCTCTTACTTCATGATTGGTCCTTAAAAGTCCAAATGAGATAGGATCAATCCCCAGTCACTCCAGCGCCACCGGGTCAACATTTTAAAAATGGCATCGACAGACCCTGAGACCAGTGCCATTCTGTTGTGTGCGCACAATCAGCAAAAATGTCAAAACAACAAAATGGCAGCAGCCTCAAGGCTAGCTGGCTGGCTGGCACCATTTTGAAATAGCAACCCAGTAAGGCAGAAGGGGATTGCTTCTGACACATTTGGACTTTTAGACTAACAATGAAGTAAGAGGAATCTGGGCTGGGGGAAGAGAGTGCTGGAGACAGGTCCAGAGGTCCTTGAAATTTTTGAGGCATTTTTTTTTTTTCGGCCATAGGAGCAGTGTCCCATTTCATTTTCTTTTATGTTGTGTTTTTGTTTTCATTCATGTTGTTTAATTCATTTCAAATAAATACAATGAAACATACCACAAAGAAAACAAGAAAGTGCACACCTCTGCTGTCACAGAAAACACTGTTCTTAGTATTTAGAGATGCAAAGAGGCAATTTTAAATAACCTGCTTATTTACCTTATGGCTGCTTTTCAAAGGGAAAATGAGTTAATGCAAAGTAGACATGCAGAAAAGGCATGCAATTCATTTTTTGAGTTGTCATTAGATGACATTTCCTCGAGAGCAACTATTCTGGTCACATATGTGTCAGAGCAGGACAGGGATTTGATTTTTCAGAAATGTCAGTATAAAACTAAACTGTTTTGTGGACAACAGTTATATTTATTTCCTGATGTATCTCATATCACACAGATCCATAGAAAGCAGTTTCTGCACTTAAAACAGAAGGTTGTAGCATGGGGGCAGCTTTTTTTCTTAAATACCCTTGCTAGTGCTTGGTAGCATATAAAAAAAAAAAGTAAGATCTCGATATGGCTGTTTTCCCCCATGATGTGGGCTAGATTTGATTTATTGAAGCACAATGTGTTTAAATATCTATGTTTTTGTTTTCCCTTTGATTTATTTACTTACTGTAAATGAATAAATATAATAAAAATATAAAGAAAAAAAGAAAAGGCTTGCATACTTTGCACCTGCTGTTTGTGTGGGTGGCTGATTGGGGCAAAATAATGTGCATGCATTGAAAACTTAATATATGTGCATAGTATTCTTCTACTAAAATAGCAGCCTGGCTAAAACTGTGTGCTTTTAGCCAGATTGAGGGAAGCAGCTTTCAGCCAGGCTTTTTTACACAGGTAAATGGCTTTGAAAATTGTTCAGACCTTTCTCAGAATATTGGAGAATCAGGGTTTAGTAGTTGTTTGACTTAAACTTTGGAGCTTTTGGTTCACTTTCAATTTAGCGTTTTAGTTTTATCATTTATTAGAGCTTAGTTTTTGTTTCAGTCTGACTCATCTGATACAAAAAAGACCTCCATGAAATGATGATTTTTTAAAAATTTCAGGCTTCTCACAGGACAAGCAGGATGGTAGTCCTCACATGTGGGTGACATCATCAGGATGGAGCCCTCACAGAATACTTTATCAAAGTTTCTAGAACTTTGACTTGGCACACTGAGCATGCCCAGCATGGCACCTAACCCTGCATCCAGCAGGGGTCCCCCTTCAGTCTCTTTTTTCAGCGCAGCAGTAGCCTCACAGATTCTAGAGCTCTGTGAGTTTACCTCACAAATTTTCCTCACAGAACTTAAACTTCAAATTTCATATATTTTTCCCTATCCCAGGGTCCCCCATCGACCACCGACCACCATCGACGCCGGTAAGTTTATTTCCGTCGTTTTTTCGGTCAGTTCCCGGAGATTTCATCTCACGTTTGTTGTGTTCCGCGGCCGTGGAAGGCCATGACCGCGGTCCCCTACCATGCCTGTGACGGTGACCCGCTGCGGGAGCTCCGGGGGAGGTCCCTGATCCTTGCCCGTCACTTCGGCACGGGCCCCAGTGATGGTCGCTGGGGGGGGGGGGGGGGGAGCCGTCCCTGCTCCTCCCTCACGGCATCCAGCAGCGTTTCTCTCTGTGGAGGGAATCCAAGATGGCCACCACCATCTTTAGGTGCGAGGCTGTGCCTCCTCCTCAGATTTAAAAGGGACCTGATCCCTTTAATTACACTCAGCTGTTCCCTATGAGCCAGAGCAGAGGAAGTATAAAAGGAGGCTTCCTCTGCTCATTCCTCGACTTGGCATGTAGCGCAGTGCCTAAGTTGAAGAGACCGTGATCTGAAGCTCGTGGGTTTGTTTCCAAGCTTGGGGGTTCAAGCTTCCCCTTCAAGAATTCCAAGAACATCCATGTGAACATTACCCAGAAGATCTCGTTGCCTTGTTCAAGCTGCTGCTTGCCCTGGACTTCACTCCTGTCGATTGGCTGTCCTCGACCGTCTGTCCAGGACTTCATGTTCCCACCGATGGCTGGAGATGTGGCCCGGTTGGATGAAGATTGAGCACTGCTACGAACCGTCCCACGTAGTCAGGTCTGCTTGCTTCGGTGAGTTCTTGTACTTTGAATCCTTGTTCCTGGTTCCTGATTTCAGATTGGCTAGCGGTGATTCCTGATGTTTGACTTCGGACTGGCAAGTGGCGATCCCTTGGTATATGACCTCGGACTGGTAAGCAATGACCCTCTGGCACGTGACCTCAGACTACTTCTGGACCATCGTCTTCAAAGGCCCACCTAAGGCCCAGTGGCCTGGGTCTCTACGGGCTCCTCCCGGGGGGACCGCGGGCTTCCAGGGGTGAAGCTCCAGTTAGCCCTTGTACTGAACTCTGGACTCCTTGACCTCTCAAAGGTCCTCCTAAGTCCTAGCTGTCCGGGTCCCTACGGGCTCCTCCTGGGGGGACTGCGGACTTACAGTGGCAAAGACTCCATTCTTCTCCTTGACATCACGACACTTCATCTGCTTCCACAGTCGCTTCAGTCTCCAGTGCCGAGGGTCAGCTGGTCGCATCTTCTGTTCTGCCTTGCCACCTGACGGGAGAATCTACAGATCTTCCTCCTAAGGTACACCATCCTCCCGTCGGCCCAAGGGTTCACAAGCCTGAGCATAACAATGTTATTCGATGGTCATCGACTGCACAACCGCTTTTCTTTTCAAAAATCATGGCCACCGGGTTCCACAAGTGTCCCGAGTGCCCACGAACTATGTCCATCACAGACCCGCACGATGTTTGTGTTCTGTGTCTTGGATCCGTTCATGATGTGCAGCAGTGTACAAGCTGTTCACAATTGACTCCAAAAGGCTGCAGGGCCTGTTTGGAGAAGATGGAACTCCTTTTTAAGACCTCTCCATCAACTTCTACTAAATCAACATTGAGTCAAAACCCTCTATCTTCGAAGACTCCATCGCCACCAAAGCCTAAATGGCAAAAATCCACCGGTGATGTCCCTTCACCTTCCTCTTCTCGATCCAAAGCATCGACATCTTGATCTTAGATGCCAGACAAACTGCGGACCGATCATCGGGAGAAACATCGACACTGTCATCGATGAAGTGTCTCCTCCGATGTAGGAATCGGAAAGCCATCGATATCGGCGACGGAGCCACCGACCAAAAAGCCCCGATGAGATGAGTCCCCCATCCCCGTCTGGACTCGGGGCACCGAGGCGTTCCCCACCGGTATTGGTGCTGGGATCCGGAACTCCACCGCCACCGGTAGAGTCTCCGGCTACGCCTTCTGAGCCCCCACCGCTAATAGCCGTGCCCCCCATGCTGGCTTCTCAGGCAGAATTGGACAGGATTGTCCAAGAGGTGGTGCTTCAGGCTTTAAGATCTTTCCAGTCTCCACCGACACCGGTCCCGGTCCCCATGCCGATGCCCGATCCCAAGTCGATGATGCTGGCTCCTCTTCTGGATAGACTGGATTCATTAATTGGTGCTCCAGCTTCGATTTCAGCCATGCCATCAGTCCCTGCGAAGCCACCGATGCCGATAGCCTTATCCTCAGACGAGGAACTGGATCGGCTGATGCCCGAACCAACACCGGGACTATCGGGTTTCATACCATCGCACTGTCCTTCGAAAACACCGTCCTTCGAAAACACCTTCACCATCCTCGATGCCTCCATCAATGCCACCTCGAATCCCATTGGTGCCACCTCCAGATCTGGCTGGATTTGGACCTCTACATCAACCTCAAGGTCCTAGAGGCGCTGGTGACCACCCTTATAATCCATGGGGAGTTGATACTACTGACTCTGATGATTCAGATGATCTACCTTCACAACCTTCAACACCAGATGAACGTCGATGTTCCCCACCGGAGGACTTGACATTTGCAAATTTTATTAAGGAAATGTCTGAAACAATTCCTTTTAATTTGCAAACAGAAGAGGATGCCAGGCATAAAATGCTTGAAGTGTTACAATTTGTAGATGTACCCAAGGAAGTCATGGCAGTTCCTGTTCATGAAGTACTACTGGATCTTCTAAACTGTAACTGGGAGCATCCTGGCTCAATTCCTCCTGTGAATAGGAAAGCTGATGCTATCTGTTTGGTACAATCAGCTCCAGGTTTCCAAAAATCTCAACTACCTCACCAGTCAGTAGTTGTGGAATCGGCCCAAAAGAAATCTAAAAAGTCCAGGCCTCATTCCTCAGCACCTCCAGATAAGGAACAAAAGTCACTAGACGCTTTTGGACAAAGGGTCTTCCATGGCTCAATGCTCATTGCACGAATTGCAGTATACCAGTTATATATGACTCAATACTCCAGAAATCTGGAAGAGAGTACAGGAGTATTCCGAATCTCTACCTGATGAATACCAGGAAGGACTTAACAACATTCTTCTAAAAGGTCTAGATGCTGGCAAGCATGAGATACGAGCAGTGTATGATATCTTCGACACCGCCTCCAGGGTTTCTGCAGCGGGTATCAGTGCACGGCGTTGGGAATGGCTTAAGTCCTCTGACTTATGACAAGAGGTCCAGGATCGCCTTGCAGACCTACCATGTACTGGGGACAACTTATTTGGAACTAAAGTCCAAGAAACAGTTGCACAATTAAAAGACCACCACGACACCCTATGTCAGTTGTCTGCTCTTCCTCCGGATTATCCTTCCATGACAAAGAGATCTTTCAGACAAGATCCTAGACAGTTTACATATAAACCGAGAAGATATTATCCACCTCAATCTCGTCCTCGACAATCTAATCCTCCACAAAGAGGCCAGACTCATCAAACTAGGACACCAAAAACCCAACCAGCCCCGCAGACAGGCCCAACTTCGGGTTTTTGACTCTCTTCTAGAGAGCAGCAGTCAATCTCTTGCCTTTCCAGTGGGAGCAAAAAGCAACAAGGTAGGCAATCTAGAAAAGCCGTGAGCAAACGTAGGAAAGTAGATGCCAAAGAATGTCTTTTTCAGTATCTTTAATGGCTGGAGACATATGAAAACAATAAACCGCCCGACTCAGGCCGAGTTTTGCCACATCCTAGTGGCTGCCTCAGGGGCTATGAGACAAACATACATATATAAATAATGAATAATTTGAAATCATAAATAAATAAAAACATATATAAAAAACACGTGGAACAATGGCATCAATAACATATAAAATGAATAAATACATAAAAACAAAATCAGAGACCTCACATTAAATAAATAAATAAATAAATAAATAAATAAATTTAAAAAATACACATAGGTTTTTCTCACACTTTTTCAAAATGTACACAGGTTTGTCACACACTTGTTTTACTTTGTTTTAGATTGATGTTGCCTATATGCTCTTACATTTAGAATGCAAGGTATAATGATATGTTTTTTTTGCTTCTTTGTTTTATATTTATTCATGTATTTATTTATTTTTTATGTGAGGTCTCTGATTTTGTTTTTATGTATTTATTCATTTTATATGTTATTGATTTTATGCCATTGTTTCACATTTTTTTAATATATGTTTTTATTTATTTATGATTTCAAATTATTCATTATTTATATATGTATGTTTGTCTCATAGCCTCTGAGGCAGTCAGTAGGATGTGGCGAAACTCGGCCTGAGTCGGGCGGTTTTATTGTTTTCATACTTCTCCAGCCATTAAAGATATTGAAAAAGACATTCTTTGGCATCTTCTTTCCTATGTTTGCTTTGTGGGAGGCCGCTTGTGCCTCTTCTCCCATCTCTGGCACACCATTACAACAGATCAGTGGGTACATAGGGGCAGATTTTATAACCTGCGTGCGCGGCCTACATTTGTGCGCGCTACCCGGCGTGCACAAATGTACACCTGATTTTATAACATGTGCGTGCAGCCGCGCGCATGTTATAAAATCCGGGGTCGGTGCGCGCAAGGGGGTGCACACTTGTGCACCTTGCATGCGCCGAGCCCTAGGGGAGCCCCGATGGCTTTCCCCATTCCCTTTGCTCCCCCCCCCACCTTCCTCTCCCTTTCCCTATCTAACCCACACCCCAGCCCTACCTAAATCCCCCCCCTACCTTTATTTCAGGAGTTACGCCTGCCTCTGGCCCCTCTGGCAGGCGTAACTTGCGTGTGCTGGCCAACTTCTGGCGCGCCATCCCACGGCACAGCCGCTGTGCTGGAGGACTCGGGACCGCCCCCAGACCAGCGCCCTGCCCCCGGCCCGGCCCCTTCCCATCCCTTTTTCAAAGCCCCGGGGATTGCGCGTGTTGCCAAGCCTATGCAAAATAGGCTCGGCACGCGCAGGAGCAGGTTTTCGGGGTTACGCGCGTAAGTTATGAGCGTAACCCTTTGAAAATCTGCCCCTAACTGTAATAAGCCAAGGATACCATCTAAACTTTCTAACCATACCGCTGAACGGGCTATCCCGTCCACTCACAAACCCCAATGTTCATTCCCCACTCCTCGAAGCGGAACTCTTGGCCCTTCTCCAATCCAATGCTGTAGAACCAGTACCTCAACAGCATTGGGGTCAGGGGCTCTACTCTCGTTACTTCCTGATACCAAAAAAAATCAGGAGGCATTCATCCTATCTTGGACTTACATGCCCTAAACAAATATCTCAAAAAAGAAAAGTTCAGAATGGTAACCTTGGGTACCATGCTCCCACTGAATCAAAGAACAGATTGGCTTTGCTCCCTGGATCTGCAGGAGGCTTACGCACACATCGCGATTTATCCTCCTCATCACAAATACCTCTGGTTCATAGTAGGTCAATTCCATTTTCAATACCGTGTACCACTATTCGGGCTTGCATCAGCAGCAAGGGTTTTCACAAAATGCCTGGCAGTTGTAGCAGCCCATTTAAGGAAAAACAATGTCCACATCTATCTGTACCTGGACGATTGGCTAATCAGGGCTCCGACTCAAACGGGCAGTTCAGTCCCTCTGTTACACAATCAACATGCTCCAATCACTGGGGTTCCTTATCAACTACCCCAAGTCAAATTTGACTCCATCTCAAAAAATCTCATACATAGGAGCAGATCTCGACACTGTCCAGGCAAAAGCGTTCCTCCCACGCACCAGAGCACACTCCTTATCTATCCTAGCAAGATCGTTACAGCCTCGCAAGACCATTACGGCTTGTCATCTCTTGACCTTACTGGGCCACATGGCGTCCACAGTTCACGTAACTCCCATGGCTTGATTAGCCATGAGAGTGTCACAATGGACTTTAAAATCCCAATGGTTCCAGTCAAGTCAAAAGATGTCTCACATTGTCCATGTCACCAATCAGCTGCGTCTCTCCCTGAATTGGTGGATACAGGAATCCAATCTCCTTGTAAGACTAACTTTTCAACCTCCACAATCCCAAATGATACTAACCACAGATACATCTTCCCTGGGTTGGGGAGCTCATGTCCACAACCTCCAAACCCAAGGGTTTTGGATGAAGGCGGAGTCCAAGGATCAGATCAATTTTCTGGAACTCCAAGCAATTCGATATGCCCTCTTCGCCTTTCAGGATTGTCTCTCCAGCAAAGTAGCCCTCATCCAAATGGACAACCAAATTGCAATGTGGTATCTAAACAAACAAGGGGGCACAGGCTCTTATCTACTATGTCAGGAGACAGCACAGATCTGGGCCTGGGCTCTCTACTGAGAGCGACTTACCTGGCAGGCGCGGACAATGTGATGGCGGACAATCTCAGCCATAACTTTCATCCCCATGAATGGTCCCTGAACCACACAGTAGCAGAACACATATTTCACCAGTGGGACCTTCGGCACATAGACCTCTTTGTGTCAATACACAACTGCAAAGTAGCAAACTTGTATTATCTACACCGCAGCCACGAAGCTCCCCCATGGGATGCCTTCGCCCACTCGTGGTCAATAGGTCTCCTCTATGCTTACCCTCTACTTCCACTCATCAGCAAGACTCTGATGAAGTTACGGCAGGACAGGGGAACACTGATTCTCATAGCCCCTCACTGGCTGCGTCAGGTCTGGTTTACCATCCTTCGTGACTTATCAGTCCAAGCACCCATTCGCCTGGGCACGGACCCAATGCTAATAACTTAGAACAACGGTCTATTATGTCATCCCAACCTCCAATCACTGTCCCTGACAGCTTGGATGTTGAAAGGTTGACTCTGCAATCTTTAAACCTTTCAGACAGTATTTCACAAGTCCTCGTAGTTTCACGAAAGCCTTCTACCAGAAGATCGTATCGTGCAAAATGGAAGAGATTTTCCTCGTGGTGCAATACAAAGGAAATAGACCCTTTTTCCTGTTCCGTAGTAAAATTCCTGGACTACCTATGGCATCTTTCAGAATCTGGTCTACAGACTTCCTCTATTCGTGTAAACATTAGTGCAATGCAGCTTATCACAAAGGTATCGACAACACCACGATATCAGCACAACCACTCGTAGCTCACTTCATGAGAAGTTTACTACACCTTAAACCTCCCCTACGTCTTCCAGTTCCTATTTGGGACCTTAATGTTGTTCTAGCACAACTTATGAAGCTTCCCTTCAAGCCGTTACATTCCTGCAAGCTTCGCCATTTCACTTGGAAGGTGATCTTTCTAGTAGCCTTAACATCCACTCGCAGAGTCAGTGAGTTACAAGCACTAGTTACATATCCACCTTATACTAGGTTCCTTCACGACCATGTAGTACTCCGTACTCACCCTAAATTCCTACCAAAAGTAGTCTCTGAGTTTCATTTAAATCAGTGTATTACTCTTCCTACCTTTTTTCCCAGACCTCACTCACATCCAGGTGAGCAAGCTCTCCATTCCTTGGACTGCAAACGCGCTCTTGCCTTTTACTTAGATTGTACTGCAGCCCACAGTTTGTCTACCCAATCACCTGGACCGGATGGTATACACCCCAGAGTTCTGAAGGAACTAAAAAATGAAATTTCAGACCTATTAGTAAAAATTTGTAACCTATCATTAAAATCATCCATTGTACCTGAAGACTGGAGGATAGCTAATGTAACCCCAATATTTAAAAAGGGCTCCAGGAGCGATCCGGGAAACTACAGACTGGTTAGCCTGACTTCAGTCCCAGGAAAAATAGTAGAAAGTGTTTTAAACATCAAAATCACAGAACATATAGAAAAACATGGCTTAATGGAGTGAGTGGAGGACTAGCCTAGTGGTTAGAGCAGTGGGCTATAAACCAAGAGAGCTCTCTGGGGATAGGAAATACCTACAGTACCTGAATGTAATCCACTTTGAAACGTGTGAAAAAGCGGAATATAAAAAAAAAACCAAAGCATGGCCTCACAAATCTGCTTCACTTTTTTGAAGGAGTTAATAAACATGTGGATAAAGGTGAACCGGTAGATGTTGTGTACTTGGATTTTCAGAAGGCGTTTGACAAAGTTCCTCATGAGAGGCTTCTAGCAAAAGTAAAAGTCATGGGATAGGTGGCGATGTCTTTTCGTAGATTACAAACTGGCTAAAAGACAGGAAACAGAGAATAGGATTAAATGGACAATTTTCTCAGTGGAAGGAAGTGGGCAGTGGAGTGCCTCAGAGATCTGTATTGGGACCCTTACTTTTCAATATATTTATAAATGATCTGGAAAGATACAAAATTGTTCAGAGTAGTTAAGTCAGAAGCAGATTGTGATAAATTGCAGGAAGACCTTGTGACATTGGAAAATTGGGCATCGAAATGGCTGGCACTCATCACAGAGTTTATAAAATACTTGCATAAATCTCCACACTTTCATTTTCACATGCAGATTGTGTACCATGGACAGTTTTAAAAACTGGGCTCTCTAGTAGCATGCACTCCAGCGCCATTTTTCAAAATCATCCCTTGCCCCTACCATGTGACAGGGGCTGCTTTATGGTACCGGTAGCCCCTGTCACATGGTAAAGGCAAAGTGGTACCAATTTGGTTCCTGACAGCTGCTGGCCTGAGAGCAGGAGATCGCTCCTGGACCCCCATGCTGGACCACCACAGACTTTGGGTGAGTCTTGGGGGGGTTGGGAGAATGGGAAGAGGGCTGTACTGGTGGGGGGAGAGCTTTGCATTTAAATAAATGGGCAGGTTGGTTTTTTTTAATGCATTTTTAACCACTACCTGCTCCTCCCAAAAAACGATTTGACAAATCACACGAAGTTTCATGGGTTTTCCCTTCGTTATTTTAAATTCCAGAAATGCAACGAAATAGGAAATTTCATCTTTATTTCCTATTTTGTTGCAAACGACTGCATATCTCTACTGTTTAGTGCTTCTCAATTCATCATTGTACCAGGGGTTCTTTTGTTTGGAGTTATTTCTTTCATTGTTAATAGTTTTCATCTGGACAGGACTAAGGTTTTCATCTATGTCGTTGACCATCTTATCCCAAGTATCAAATGCTGATGTGGAATTGAATTTATTAAGGTCATGGAGTTTATTTTCTATTGCTTCAGAAAGTACTTCTGTTTCTATCTTTTTCCTGAAGGTAAAAGTAAGTTTATTATCTATACTATTATGTGTTTGATTAGTGAAGGCTATTTCTGCCTTTATTAATTGGTGATCAGACCAGGGCAATGTCATGTGCGAAGTATTGATTGGGCAATTACTGGTATTACACATAATAGTGTAGATAAGATGGTCAATGAGTGGCTTTTGAAACAAATTGTGACCATCCCAGGGCTTCCATTGCTTCTAGAAAAATTTCATAGGCTAAGATTCTCAGGGGTAGATTTTCAAACCTGTGCGCGAGCGTACATGTGCGCGCACTACCTGGCGTGCACACATGTACGTTCGATTTTATAACATGCGCGCACATGTTTTAAAATAGGGGGTCGCTGCAAAACTATAGTGAGATGATCAACAATGCTAAAAAGAATTTCTATGCTAGTAAAATACATCAATTTCAATTCAATCCAAAAATTTTGTTCGAATATGTCACTTCACTTACCAACCTCACTCCAAATATCATACCAGAAGAAGAAGCCAAAATCAAATGCGAACAACTGGCTTCTTTCTTTCAGGACAAAATTAACAAAATTATGACACGCTTCCCCCACAATTCCCACAAGCCCCAATTCAATAACCTCTGTCACACAAAAGACTCTGCACCTCAGCTAACAATCTTTGAAAACACAGCAACAACTGAAATTGAATCCCTGCTCAAAAAAGCTAAACCCTCCTCTCACCCGTCTGATACCATCCCCACAAAACTCCTCCTCACTGTCCCTGATCTAATAGCCAGCCCCATTTCTAGCATTATCAATACTTCCATCGAATTTGGACAAGTACCCAACACTCTCAAATTTGCTATCCTTAAACCTACTTTAAAAAAACCTAAGCTCGACCCATTAGACCTTGCCAATTACCGCCCTATTTCTAATCTCCCATTTATTGCTAAAATCCTAGAAAAAACTATCAACCGTCAACTCAGTGACTATTTAGAAGAACACCAAATCCTCTCTCCCTCACAATACGGGTTTCGCAAATTACATAGTACTGAAACTCTTCTCTTATCACTGTCTGATTACCTTCTCAAAAGCCTAGATAGAAATCAAATACATCTTCTAGTAATCCTGGATATTTCAGCGGCTTTTGATACTGTTAACCACCAAATTCTCCTCCAACGCCTACACGAGATTGGAATAATTGGTACCGCGCATAACTGGTTTACTTCCTACCTGTCCAACCGTAATTATAAAGTCAAAATTGGCAACCACCTATCAAAGGAAATCCCCCTGAAGCAAGGAGTCCCGCAAGGCTCATCACTTTCATCTACCCTTTTTAACATTTATCTTCTTCCACTTTGCCATCTCCTCGCCAACCTTAAACTTCCACACTTTTTGTACGCTGACGATGTACAAATTCTTATTCCAGTAACAGAATCCATATCCAAAGCTCTTGAAATCTGGGACACTACTCTCACTGCCATCAACAATTTATTAACTTCCTTACAACTTGCCCTCAACTCCACAAAAACAGAACTCATGATCATATCTCCTCCCACCCCATTACATACGTCGCCTACCTCACCTATAACACCTACGCACATACAATTCTCTCACCAAGTCCGAGACTTAGGAGTCATTATTGATGACCAAATGACCCTCAAAAAATTTATCAGTGCAATCCTTAAAGAATGTTTTTTCAAATTACATACACTCAAAAAATTGAAACCCTTGCTTCACGCATCTGATTTCCGGACAGTTTTACAAGCCATGTTGTTTTCCAAAACAGATTATTGCAATTCACTCCTCCTAGGCCTACCTAAAAATGCCACCCGCCCCTTACAAATTCTGCAAAACACTGCAGCCCGTATCCTTACCAACACAAATTCAAAGGAACATATTACGCCAGTTTTGAAGGACCTACACTGGCTCCCCATTCAATCTCGCATACAGTACAAGACATTAACACTGATCCATAAAGCCCTCCACAATCCTGAAATGAAATGGTTTAATAATTCACTGCAATTTCAAACTTCTATTAAACCAACTAGAAATCAATACCTCGCCACATTACAGACCCCCTCACCCAAACTATATAACCATGCCTCCACCAAAGCACGAGCGCTTTCCTTTTCTGGCCCATTGTTATGGAATACCTTGCCCACTGAACTGCGCCTTGAGCCATCTCCCAAAACCTTCAAGCAAAAACTCAAGACATGGTTATTTACACATGCCTATACCTGAAATATATATGTCGTTCTTCCCTTTATATGCCCTGCCTTATTTACCCAACACCCCCTTTCTCTACACTATATCTAAGTTCCCCTTTTTATGCCCTTACTGTAAATACCATTCCATACATTTGCTCTTAAATGCACCTGAAGCGCTTTCTTCCCTCTCTTATCACCCCTAATTTATAAATCCAACCCCTCCTAACCTGTCCCTACTCTCATACCTAATTTCCTAATATCCCTTTACTTTCCAGTCCTGTTCAACTCAGCTCAGTTAAACCTAAATGATAGTTCGGTTTAAAAGATTCTACTTGTTTTATGTTTAAATATATATATTCTTACTTTTGTTATATGTATAATGTTTATTTAACCCTGTTAAATGTATAACGCTCCGGCGTAAGTTCCTGTTCATTGTACACCGACGTGATATCTTTGATGAGCGGCGGTATATAAAAAACTTTAAATAAATAAATAAAATAAATAAATAAATGTACGTTCGATTTTATAACATGCGCGCACATGTTTTAAAATAGGGGGTCGGTGCGTGCAAGGGGGTGCACAATTGTGCCCCTTGCGTGTGCCAAGGCCGCACCAAGCTGCTGCCTTCCCCCATTCTCTGCCCCCCACCCTATCTTCCCTTCCCTTCCCTACCTCCCCCGCCCTTTCCCCCCCTACCTTTTTCATTTTCTTTTTCTTGTTTTAAAAGTTACTTCAGTCCTGGGGCTGAAGTAAGTTGCGCGCGCCCGCCGCACAGTGGCTGTACGGAGTCCTCTGGCCATGTCCACACCCCGCCCCCAGACCGCCCCTTTTTGCAAGCCCCGGGACTTACACGCATCTGCGCGTCACTGGGCCTTTTGAAAATAGGCCTGGCGTGTATATGATGGCGTGCGCAAATCCGGCCCTCAGTGTTTTGTCTACATGGAAGTTAAAGTCTCCTACAATTAATGTCAATTCTGGTGATGAAAATATCTTAGCGAATAATTCAATCAGTGGTGAGCAATCTTTTTGTAGTATGGCTGGGGGACAGTATACTAGCCTTATGTTTATTTGAGGAGATTTTAGAATTGCAGCCTCATAGGGTGGATTAATTTCTACGTTGTAAGGTACTAGCTTGAGTTCTTTTTTACCAATTATTAATAATCCTCCATGCTTTCGGGTCTGGATAGTGAAATATATTATAGCTAGCATTTGAAGTTTGGTTTAAGAGTATATTATCTTTGTCATTCAGCCAGGTTTCAGATATGCAGAAAATAGAGGGATTTAAATCCTCTAGCAGATTGTTAATTAGAGGGATTTTTTTTTTAATAGAGATTGAACATTCAATAGGAGCAGAGTAAACATGAAGTAGGAAGAATGTTAGGAAGAGTTGTTACTTATCTTGGGGAAATTCAGCTTTGTGTTCTTTCTTTGTTTCTTTTTTTGGGCTTTCTTTCTTAGCTCTCTGTTTAGACTATGTCCAATTATGCGTTCAATAAAGCATCTTTGGGTTAGTAATAAATTCAAATAAAAAAAAGATAAAAATAAAAATTATTGTAGTATCATCAGCCAGGAGGCTTGTTTATTGTGGTGTAAGCATTTCGGGCTTGCACTGCAGGCACGCACGAAGGGGTGCACAAAGGGGCAAGTTTCTTTGTTGTGCTTCTTTGTGCATGCTTCATGGCACAAGCATTGCTGCCGCGATCTTTCTCTGTTGCCAGTGGGTGGGCAGTGGGCGGGCGATGGGCAGTCCTCGCCACAGCGGCACTGGCTTCTTTCTCTCCTCTCCGGGGCAGGCAGGGGGAGCGCTCCTCATGCTGCCATGGCCACTGTTGCCACAGCTGCTGGTGAAGGGGGAGCAGTGAAAGAAGGCCAAGTAGGCCTTACCTTATTAAAAATCATAAACTGGGGTAGCACACAAAAAAACCCTATTTGGGACCAAATTAGCTGATTCCAAAAAAACCGCTCTTCTCAATCACAGATTTCCGATTCTTCTCTTTTGCTGTTAAGTGGGGAAGAATCCCAAGAACTCACACCTTCCAAAAATGGAGGTTTGCCCTTCTTTCAGGAACTGGTCCACACCAGATAGCACTATAAAAATATGCACTTCTCAAAAATATTACAAAATTCCTCTCTTCTCACTACTCCTAAAACTCCACTTCTCCAAAATTCCACCAGGGGAGCAGACAGATCCTGATCAGTCCTCTACAGTAGATACCAAAAGGTAAAAGGCCCTTTAAACATGCTCAAGAGAGAATTTATATATCCCTGAGACACATCTCATAAAAAGGTAGGGAAAAGGCAAGGGGAGGACACCACAAATGCAAAAACTCTTAACTGCTGGAAAACAGGGCAAGAATATTAGCAGGGGCTACATCAGATCAAAGGGGACAACACTAAAAAGTTCAGGGCTTTCTTTACTGCTCCAGCCATAATCCTACAGGTAGGGGAGGAGTAAGCCTGGAGCACACACAATGCAGGCAGCATGTGGGGAGAAACTGCAACTGTGATTCCAGGACTTGGGATTCAGCTGAGGGTTGAGTAAGGGTGCACAATTATGTGAACTGTGACTTATAAGGTTGCAACAGTGGCTCGTGGTTCTTCTTTACCATCTCAGTTTTTCAGGTATGGGAGGTTTTGCATTATTTATTTATTTAAAAATGTATAGCCTACCTATCTATAATTCTAGGTGGGCCTCCTTATGGTTTGGCCCCCTCCTTTAATGGGGATGGGTTTTAACCTTCCTTTAAAATGAGTTGGCAATCCTGTTGGTGGCAGAGTGAGAAGAAGATTTGGTAGGAGTTGGAATCAGACCTTGATAATCAGGATCGGAGTCTGCTGTATTGTGATAGGTCTACCAATTAGGAGATCATTTTTTGAAAGTGAGAAATCCTGAAGACTTCATCACCAGGAGGGACTGCATTCCAGCTTGTCTGATTTTTCTACGCTGAGTTAGCAGTGGAGTCAGATATATTGAAAATGAGTTGGTTTTTCCTTCAATCTATCTTTTTGATATCTCATGATTAAGAAAGAGCCAGGGCCTTTCACAGGGAGAGTCCCAAGGACACTGATTCAGGGTAAGAAGAGAGAAAATTATGGATAAAGATACAGCTGCTCTTTCAGTTGTTCTTATCCTGTTTCTTTTCACCATTTTTGCCATCTTGACCTGGATCTTATTTTTCAAACTGCAATAAACCATTTTTATGTTGAACACCACCTAAAGACTCTATCAGTAATTTTCCTTGGCCTTTTGCTATTGTCTACCATTCTACTGCAGTGAGTATTCAGTGAATTATTGGAAATTACTGTTGAGAGGGTTATTTTTATCTTAATCTGAGTTATTTTATCTTTGATTTTATAATTTCTTTTACCTTGATTGCTTGTTTTATTGATGTTTATTTATTTATTTTAATGTATTTACCATTGTGTTTTATTTATTTATATTGTAAACTGTTGTAATTGATTACAGAACAGCAGTATATAAACATAATAAATAAATAAATAAACTATCGATCCTGGCCGTCCAAATAGAAAACCCTGGTTCACAAATGATCTCAGAATTCTCAAAACACATCTGAGAGCTGCAGAAAGGTACTGGTGCAAGCACCCCTCTCCAGCAACCAAAACTACCTATTATCAACGCATGCACGAATACAGAAACACCATCCTCCGACTAAACGAGAATACTATGCTAAAAAGATACATGGTCTACAATACAATCCCAAGGCCCTGTTTTCTATGATTACTGACCTTACCAGCTCCCCCTCTACGCAACCTCTAACAACTACCTCCAAGAATCGCTGCAATGAATTAGCACATTTCTTTAAAAATAAAGTTTCATCCCTCACTGCTCAATTCTCTCATAACACCAATAATGTGATTCTTCCTATCCTCAACTTCACAGCTTCCCTATCCTCTTTTGATTCTTCTTCCTCATTGGAAATAGAGAACATCCAAGAAAGATGAAACCATCCTCACATCCCTCTGAAACTATCCCCTCTAAACTTCTCCTATCTATTCCCAAAGAAATTGCCAAACCCCTGTCTAACATCTGCAACTGCTCCTTGGAACAAGGCACAGTCCCCAATTTTCTCAAACAAGCAGTGGTTAAACCCATCCTCAAAAAATCCAATCTTGATCCTTCCACCCTTTCCAATTTCAGACCTGTCTCCAACCTACCCCTCCTAGCTAAAATCCTTGAAAAACTTGTCAACTCTCACCTCTCTCTCTTCCTTGAACAACACAACATTCTTCCCTCAACGCAATATGGTTTCAGGAAGCACCTTAGTACCGAAACCTTACTACTCTTGCTTACTGACACCTTAATCAAGGGAATCGACTCTGGCTCCTCTTATCTGATTGCCATGTTGGACATCTCTGCTGCGTTTGACACTGTCAATCATGATATCCTCATCAACATCCTCAGAAGTATTGGGATATCTGGAACTGCACTCTCCTGGATACAATCCTACCTTCAAAATCGTTACTTCACTGTCCTAACCAATAACACTGAATCTGAACCTATCAGTCTTCTCCAGGGCGTCCCCCAGGGCTCATCTCCCTCCTCTACCCTCTTTAACATTTACATGCTTCCCCTTACCACACTTCTCACCAATCTTTGTATCAAGCACTTCATCTACTCAGATGACGTGCAAATTCTCTTCCCCTTTTCTGACTCCATGCAAACCGCCCTCCAAAACTGGGAAGCATGCCTTTCTTCCATTAACCAGCTCCTCACAGACATGCACCTTGCTCTTAACCCCAAAAAAACTGAACTCATCATCATTTCCACCAAACATCCTTCTCCCCCTATCCCCCTCTCTCACTCCACTACATCCTTCCCCTCACACACTCGCAACCTGGGTGTTCTCATTGACAACCAACTCACTTTCAAACCCTTTATTAACTCTATCATAAGAGACTGCTTTTTCAAGCTACAAACAATTAAAAAACTCAGACCTTTACTACACTTCTCCGATTTTCACACAGTTCTTCAGTCTATTATTTTTTCTAAAATAGACTACTGTAACTCTCTCCTCCTTGGCCTCCCCTCAACGTATACTAAACCGTTACAACTCTTACAAAACGCCGCTGCACAAATTCTTTCATGCACCAAGAAAAGAGACCACATCACTCCTACTCTCATCGAACTTCACTGGCTTCCTATACAATCACGCATACTTTACAAAGCACTTTCCCTCATCCATAAAAGCCTTACAAATGAAAACCTCCACTGGATCAACCCTCTGCTCCTTCCTCGCACGACCACAAGACCTACTCGTCCTGCCCTCCAAGGAACACTCCGCACTCCCTCAATCAAATCCATCAAACTGACCTCTACTATGAACAGAGCCTTTTCCCTTGCTGGCCCTACCCTATGGAATTCCCTACCTCCTGATTTACGCACAGAGATCTCCACTCCTAAATTTAAAAAAAAATTAAAAACATGGTTGTTCCTTCAGGCCTACCCCACACGCTCTTCCCGCTCCACAAATAATACCTAACAGCCAGTAATCGATTATATGAACACTAGAAACTTACTCACTCCCCCTCCACTGTCCTCTATATTTCCCCTATTTATTTTTCCCGCATTCAACACTCTCTATACCTTGTATTATAGTTTCCTGTATTTTGCATCTTGTAATGCAAGTACTCTAGCATGATACCCTGTAATTTATAATTCCTCGTTTTAACATTTAGTTTTTTACTTGTACTGCCCTAAGATACCCAGTTTTATATAACTCCTCTTTTTCACCTTATAAATATTTTACTGTTTCCTATTCACACAATTGTTATTGTTCTATGTAAGGGCCTCGCCCAAAAGTTCTTAGTTGTATGTAAACCGATACGATGTGCAAATGGCTATCGGTATAGAAGAAGCTCGAAATAAATAAATAAATAAATATATATTATTGTTGAATTATTCCCCTATTGCACTGAGTGCCCTGGAGGTCATACCTCCTCCGCGCTGGTGGAACCCCGGCCACCCCAGAGGCTTGTTGGTTCATATTGGAATAAAGAGAAGTGAAGAGAGAGGTTTGGGACATTTGTGTTGCAGCCCTGGGGAAATAGTAGCCCTTTAGTCTCACAACAAAGAAGGAGTTGCAAGGTGATGGGAGCAAGGAGAGTACTGGGGTCAGAGACAGAGGAAGGGAAAGAATGCTGGAGTCATCCCTTGATGGGGTGGGGGGGGGGAAGTGGTGGTGGTGATGGAGAGAGATAGTATGAAGTAGCAGGAGGGGGAGTGGAACAGAGAAAGTTGATGAGTAGAGGTTGAAAGCGGATAGACTCAGGGATAATTTAAGGAGAAACTGCTTTATAGAAAAGGTGGTGGATTCATGGACAGCCTCCCCGTAGAGCAGGTAGAGATAAGAACTATATATGAATTCAAGAAATCATGGGATAAGCACAGAGGATTGTATAGTTGTGCAGCTGGTGTAGATAGGCTGACATGTTTCCATGTGTAGCGGACTCTACCTGTCATGCTATCAGTAAGCCTTGGGTTCTTAGAGATCAGCTAGTTAGTGCAGGATGGATTGTATGTGGGAAGTTTCCATTCCAACACATCCCCTCCCTTTGTGGGGTCTGAAGTGGCCATCTCCCTGGTAAGCCTATATAGCAATGCTCTGGCTAGAGCTGAGGAGGTAGTTGGAAAAGAGTTCAGAGGTAGATAGTAGGGATGTGAATCGTGTGATCGATCGTCTTAACGATCAATTTTGGCTGGGGGGGGGGAAGAAATCTGATCGTCATGTTTTGTTTTTTTTTTTTTTAATCGTAAAAAATCGTAAATCGGGGGAGGGCGGGAAAACCGGCACACCAAAACAACCCTAAAACCCACCTGACCCTTTAAAACAAATCCCCCACCCTCCCGAACCCCCCCCAAAATGTTTTAAATTACCTGGGGTCCAGTGGGGGGGTCCCAGCGCGATCTCCCACGATCTCCCGCTCTCGGGCCACGGCTGCGTTAATAGAAATGGCGCCGGTGGCCCTTTGCCCTTACCATATGACAGGGCAAAGGTAGCGCCGGCGCCATTTTGGTTCCTGTCACCCGACGTCACGAGTGCAGGAGATCGCCAGCGCTACCTTTGCCCTGAGGGCAAAAGTAGCGCCGGCGCCATTTTGAATATTGGCAATACGGCGCGAGTGCAGGAGGTCGCTCCCGGACCCCCGCTGGACTTTTGGCAAGTCTTGTGGGGGTCAGGAGGCCCCCCCAAGCTGGCCAAAAGTTCCTGGGGGTCCAGCGGGGGTCCGGGAGCGATCTTCTGCACTCGTGACGTCGGGTGTCAGGAACCAAAATGGCGCCGGCGCTACCTTTGCCCTGTCATTTGGTAAGGGCAAAGGGCCACCGGCGCCATTTCTATTAACGCAGCCGTGGCCCGAGAGCGGGAGATCGCGGGAGATTGCGCCGGGACCCCCCCCCACTGGACCCCAGGTAATTTAAAACATTTTGGGGGGGTTCGGGAGGGTGGGAGATTTGTTTTAAAGGGTCGGGGTGGGTTTTAGGGTTGTTTTGGTGTGCCGCTTTTCCCGCCCTCCCCCGATTTACGATTTTTTGACGATAAATCGGGGGAATTGTTATTGTATCGCGGCTCTAACGATTTTTGACGATTTAAAATATATCTGATGATTGTTTTAAATCATCAAAAAACGATTCACATCGATTTAAAATATATCTGACGATTGTTTTAAATCGTCAAAAAACGATTCACATCCCTAGGAGATAGGAGCTTTTCCTTTGTTGTTTTACAGGCCAAGTCAGAGGAGCCAAGCAAGCCTTTCTTGGTAGTCTTGACCAGGGTTGGGAGGGGGTTTTCCTTTCCAGGACACTCCGTGGCTGGTTTGGATTTTTCCCTCTGGGTACATTTTTTGGATTTAAACTTTTAAGTGGTTGGAGCCTTACTGGAGCCTGTACACTTTCTGGGCCCAGTGAATGGGGAACCCCTGGGTCAGGGGCTGTGCAGGTTAGAGAAGACCTGCCCTCCATACAATCAGAATGGAAGGGGGTGCCAGAGACCTGCTAAAAGAATACATTCCAGTGTTATCTTCAGTTTTTGGGAAGATTTGTTTTTTTTAAGATCCAGGAGGAAGTTCTGACTGCGCTTCCTTCCTGACTGAAGCATATGGAACTACATGTTTCAGGAGATCACTCACATCTGGGATCCAGTACAGAAAAGAGGGAAAAGAACTGTACCAGAAACAGAGAAATCCCAGAGATCAGCTAACTGTGAGTAAAGACAAGTCCATCATAACTGAAGACACCCAACTGGTGCTTCCAAAACCCCTGGGGAGAGAGAAAGTTTCTCTCTCTGTGCAGAGGCAGTAACTTTGTAATCTTGGCCAGTTGGAAGGAGTGTTCTTCCTATCTAAAGGATACTTTGAACCACCTGGGGATTCTATTTTGTTCAGGTCCTGGCAGGTAGAGGCTCCCTTGGCTGGCACTAGACCTTCTTGCGCAGATTGAGGAGAAAATTGCAAGAGAGAATATTCTGTGGTGCTGTGGATCAGTGTTGTGCCATTTTCCACTTATTTGCCTCAATAAAGATTTATTTGGAAACTAACCCAGTGGCTCCATTGATTTTATTTGGCACATCCAGCACACACTGGGGCAAACACATACACTGTTCTGCAAGGCAAGAGCAAAGACATGAGGCACTCAGGGCCTTGGAAGTAATCGTCCTCCCACTCGACTTAAGGATCCAGGCCCCGGCAAGAAGAGTCAATGTTCAAGCTTGCTAGGGAAGGTACCAACCCCAAAGAGTAAAAACAAATACTTTTATGGCCCTATCAGATAGTAATCTGCACCTGGGGATGGGGTTACACATGATATGCATTATTCCTTCCTCTTACATCCCCCTCTCCACCCTCTTAATCAACAGCAATCTCAGGATGACCACAACTCAAAAGTTTCCAAGTTTAGCAAGGAGGAGAAGGATTGGTTTCAGATACTGCCTGGCCCAGTCCCATCAGAACCTTTCTAGAGATGCCTGTGAGGAATCTGACAGTTCTGACTCAGAAGGATAACATCATTTGAGCATCATACTTCTGTACTGTGTTGCGATCCGGCCCAGCTCTGGTTCTGCCTCTGCTTCAGCGTCTGCAGGGCCACTGTCCAAGGTCCTGCAGACTTCCTCCTTCCTGCTTTCCCCTAGGCGTGGGGCTGCACCTCTCTGCCTTTCTTATAGGGCCAGTGAGGGAGTGGGCCTTGGATGACCTCACTTCCTGGAACACCCTCTTCTGCCTACAAAAGGCTCTTCTGGTCAGTCATGTCTTGCCTTCACAAGGAGCTAGTCCTCCTGGAGCTTGTTCTCTCCAGGACTCCTGCTCTCTGCTCCTGCTGACATTCCTGTTATCTGTCTTGGGATCCCTTGTCATCATTGTTCCTGGTCTCTTGTCTCCATCCTGATGTCTTCAGTATCTTGATGTTCTGTTCCAGCCCTGATGTCTTCAGTGTCCTGATGTTCCGTTCCAGCCCTAATGTCTTTGTCCATGTTCCAGATGTCGTCAGCTCCGCTCTGACCCATCCCTCGTGGTCCGTGACCAGCCCGGCTAGGTTGAGTAGAGCGCGTAGCAGCCCAGTGGTCCGCGACTACCCCGGCTGGGGTGTGTAGGGCGCTGGTGGGTCTTTCCATCTGATGAACATAAGAACATAAGAACATAAGAAAATGCCATACTGGGTCAGACCAAGGGTCCATCAAGCCCAGCATCCTGTTTCCAACAGTGGCCAATCCAGGCCATAAGAACCTGGCAAGTACCCAAAAACTAAGTCTATTCCATGTAACCATTGCTAATGGCAGTGGCTATTCTCTAAGGGGCGGATTTTAAAACGAGCGCGAATAGCCTACTTTTGTTTGCGCTCCAGGCGCAAACAAAAGTAAGCTGGATTTTAGTAGATATGCGCGGAGCCGCGCGTATCCGCTAAAATCCTGGATCGGCGCGCGCAAGGCTATCGATTTCGTATAGCCGGCGTGCGCCGAGCCGCGCAGCCTACCCCCATTCCCTCCAAGGCCGCTCCGAAATCGGAGCGGCCTCGGAGGGAACTTTCCTTTGCCCTCCCCTCACCTTCCCCTCCCTTCCCCTACCTAACCCACCCGCCCGGCCCTGTCTAAACCCCCCCCCTTACCTTTGTCGGGGGATTTACGCCTCCCAGAGGGAGGCGTAAATCCCCGCGCGTCAGCGGGCCTCCTGCGCGCCGGGACGTGACCTGGGGGCGGGTCCGGAGGGCGCGGCCACGCCCCCGGGCCGCCCCGGGCCGTAGCCACGCCCCCGTACTCGCCCCCAAAACGCTGCCGACACGCCCCCGAAACGCCGCGACGACCGGGCCCGGCCCCCGACACGCCCCCCTCGGAGAACCCCGGGACTTACGCGAGTCCCGGGGCTCTGCGCGCGCCGGGAGGCCTATGTAAAATAGGCTTCCCGGCGCGCAGGGCCCTGCTCGCGTAAATCCGCCCGGTTTTGGGCGGATTTACGCGAGCAGGGCTCTGAAAATCCGCCCCTAAGTGAACTTAATAGCAGGTAATGGACTTCTCCTCCAAGAACTTATCCAACTAACTGCACGAACCACATTCTCTGGCAACAAATTCCAGAGTTTAATTGTGCGTTGAGTAAAAAAGAACTTTCTCCGATTAGTTTTAAATGTGCCCCATGCTAACTTCATGGCGCCAAGGAGTCTTCTTATCCCTTGTCAGACCTGCCTTGTTCCTGATGTTCGATGTCTGCCTTGCCTTGATGTCCGAAAGCCTGATGTCTGTCCTTCCCTGGGCAGGCCCTGTCCTTAAGTGTGGTCCGCCATCAGCCTGGCTGGGCTATGTAGGGCGCCTGAGGGACTTTGGCCGCCTGTCCATTCCATCCTGTTCTTGGATTTCCTTGGTTCTGATGCCTTCTTGTGTGGTCCATGACCAGCCCGACTGGGCTGTGTAGGGCACCGGAGGGAAATTGCTTGCCTGGAGGTTCCGGACTTTTAACTACTTGATTTTAACCTTGCCTTGCCTTGCCATGCCATGCCTTGCCTTGCCATGCCTTGCCTTCATCTTCCTCAACGCCTGAGTGTTCTTCTTCCAATGCCTGAGTCCTTGTCCTGTGCCAGATGTCTCCATCCGCCCTTGACCTCTATCCAGCCTGCTGCCCTTGCCATTACCCAGCAGCAGGTGCAAAAGGGCTTGGAGTGGTCAGAGGACCACTCAGAGACCACCATTCTGTTGATGGTCACACCGGGGCATGCAGGTCCAGTGGAGGGTCAGGGTCTCCAGATTCCTCCTGTCTACCCAGAAGGGATTGTCTCACTGCAGGGGTACACATCTCATCCCGCACTGGGGAGCGCCCCCTAGCACTCCGTCCCTTCGCAGTGCAACACACTGTAGTGTTGGAAAGGCACAATTTACGAGGACTTCAAAACTACACAGAAAGAGCTACACATTCAAATCAAATCCAAGGAATTTTAAGAACCAGTAGACTGAAAGAAGCCATAGATATTCTGTCAGCTGTTTATGCTGAAGTCTCCAAATGCCTGCTCTGGTCATTGGGCAGACTAACCACATCAATAGCAGAAAGGACCATCGCTCTATGTCAGCTAATAGAATCCAAGAGATCAGTAACAAGCACCATGCATGCCATCCACAAAAGCAACTTCAACCTCTTCCACCATATCTGTTTCTGTTGCAACCATCCCTTTCTGACTGCTTCCCTCCGCCTACCTCTCTTTGTTTGCTCCTCCTCATGCTGCAGATGGACGCCTGGCTGCCGCAGCGTCTGCCTGCCGTCCTCTCCAACGTCCCCGGACTGGCTTGGGCGCTGCCTCCCGCCATGTACCATAGGGCGTGCGCACCACACAGCCCTTCTTCTTATTTCCTACTTGGTGCGAACCTCCGGGGCGTCCCCCCGTGATGATGTCATGCTGCCCGGATATTTAAAGCCTACAATGTTTGCTAGCCTTCGAGTTAGCAAGGGGGTAATCCTACGGGAATCCTACAGATGGGATTCACTCTCTGTACCCAACTACTCTGCCTCTCCAATCTCTATTGGACTCTCTAACGCTAACGGGGTACCCGCTCCTCGGGGGCCTCACTTGCTTTCCAGGTTGCTATCAGGAAACCGGTACTCGCTCCTCGAGGACCCATGTTTCCTGACTCGCTACCTACTTCTACCTTCTCTTCTGCCTGGAAGGATTCGCTAATCTTCAACATCAGTGAGTACTACCATCTTCACCTCAGAGCTGTTCCCTGGAACCAGGTACTCACTCCTCGAGGGCCTGCCTCCGTTCCAGCACCAGTGCCATCTCTGTGGAACCACTGCGTGAGTACATCATCTGCAAGCCTCCCAGCTCTCAGGGTTCAGATTCTCGCTCCTCTAGGGTCTGCTCTTTCTACCCTGGGGATCTCCATACTGGGGTCTTGTATATTCTCCACTGTACTCATTCTCTCAGTTCTTTCCACTACAGCACTGCTACCGGAGGAGTCGCTGTTCCAGCGCCTGAGGGATACCAGCTCTGTCGGGCTATTCCAGCTGCTCTCTACTGCCACCTCTGGTGACTTCCTTACACAGTCTAATAAAAGATCAAACTCTGTGTTTGTGTGTCCTGAGCTAAGCCTGACCTGTGGCCCCTCACAGGACCTCCCCCCCGTGGGCATGGTCAGCTGCCACAGTGTCCAAGGGTCCAAAACCTCACAGTTTACAACAGTTTCATCTATGCCATGCAGGAGTGGCCAACTCAGAGGGCCCCAGAACAGAAATGGAAATGTTACTGTGGGACATCCAGACTTCAGTGGGATGAGATTGCCTCCTGACAGTCACTCCTAGTAATTCTTCATCAACTTCATTGAGAGACTTAGCTCTCACCCCCTGTGGTCCTGTTTCCACTGCAACATCTGTCAGCAAATTGTGAGAACCATCTTCAGCCATGCAGGACATGGAACACATGCAGTGAAATGTTTGTGCACAATCATGTTAGTGGCTAACAACTTGTGGAATGCTCTTTTTTAATTTATAAGGAATTCAAATTATACATCCAAGACAAACTTGCTTAGAACTAATGTAGTAAAAAAAAAAATGCACAGGAAAATTAGCAATCTAAACATATATACTGCATCTCTTTAATCCACACTAACAGTGAGGGACCTATCACTATGCCTGAGGAAAAATTGTTACCCAAACAAAAGAAAAAGCTATAATCATAGCTGATGGCTTCCTATTTACTCTTGTGTGATTTAAATTACAGAAGAAGAGGCAGCCATCGACAGGGAAGCCACTAAAGGTTGAATTTGTGCCTGCTGTTCACTAATAAACTGAACAACTTGAGCTGGATCATAATACATACTTGACCTCCATAAACTTAATTACACATTTACATGGAAAATTCAACCAAAATAATTCCCACAGCTGTAAAACCCCTGGTTTCATCAATAAATATTTTTTCCTTTTATTCTGGATAGACTTAGCCATATCTGGAAGCATGTAGACTCTCAAGTTAATAAAACAATATATCTTTTTTTCCGAAAATAAAGACATAGTAAATAATCTCTATCAAAATCCAAGAGTGTATTAACCATAAGAGTAGCAGGAATACATTTTTACTCCATGGATTTTTCTTAAAAGGCTGTCAAATTAGAAATATCTAATGAAGGCTGAACAGACAAATTGTTATCTTCCATCTTTTTAAAGGGTGGTATATAGTATATTCTAGATATAGGAGGTATTGATTTTTCTGGAACTTTAAGGACCTCAGTTAAATACTTCTTAAACACGTCCATTGGAGAAATCAATTTCTGCTTAGGAAAGTTAATGAGCCTAAGATTCTTACATTGAATAACATTTTCTAATGCTGCCACCTTATTTTACTTTTAACCATGGAAATTCCAAGATCTTGTATAGCAGACTCGTTTTTCTAATTTATCCACCCTCTGCTTGACCATAGAAATTTCTTTTTGACAATTTTGAACATTCATTAACTAAAACCTTATATTAAGGCAAGAAATACACCATTTGTACAGATAGCATCACAATTGCCTTCCATATTCCTTCTAAAGTTATCACTTCAGGTGAAGAAGGTAAATGTTTGAATACCAGTTGTGTAATTGTTTGTCTCACCGATCTTGCTCCAAAAATAATGTTCCCAGGAACTGCAGGCACAGTGGGTTGAAAAAAAGATTCCAAGCCTCCATCTGTACAGTGAATGGCAGCTGCCATCCTCTCTCTGGAATTAATTAGACCCTGCTCCAAAATGTTCTCCATCTCCTCCTCAGCCCAAATGACATTATCAACCTGCACTGACATGGGGAACCTCTCCAGTTGCTGATCTGTCAACTTCCTGGGCATCTTATTTTACTTTTAACCATGGAAATTCCAAGATCTTGTATAGCAGACAGTCGTTTTTCTAATTTATCCACCCTCTGCTTGACCATAGAAATTTCTTTTTGACAATTTTGAACATTCATTAACTAAAACCTTATATTAAGGCAAGAAATACACCATTTGTACAGATAGCATCACAATTGCCTTCCATATTCCTTCTAAAGTTATCACTTCAGGTGAAGAAGGTAAATGTTTGAATACCAGTTGTGTAATTGTTTGTCTCACCGATCTTGCTCCAAAAATAATGTTCCCAGGAACTGCAGGCACAGTGGGTTGAAAAAAAGATTCCAAGCCTCCATCTGTACAGTGAATGGCAGCTGCCATCCTCTCTCTGGAATTAATTAGACCCTGCTCCAAAATGTTCTCCATCTCCTCCTCAGCCCAAATGACATTATCAACCTGCACTGACATGGGGAACCTCTCCAGTTGCTGATCTGTCAACTTCCTGGGCATCTGTGGAGTTTCACACTGCTCTGAGGATAAAGAAATGTCAGCGTCTGAGGTCCTCTCCCCAATGACGTGCCTCCTGAGCTGAACATCTGAGCCTCTCATCTCAGTCTTTGGACAAAGGAATCAATGGGGACAATTAGAAATTGAACAGACACCACCACAGGGGAAGCCCACATCTTTCCCTTCCTTTTCCCGATATCCAACCACTATAATGCACTCAGAAAGACGCCACTGACCAGAACTCAGCTATGTATGGCCATCTTGTTCCTCCTGGAATGGCTTTTTATTTTCATGTGTGATAGCATTATGCCTTACATATTTGAAGTGAACAGAAATGTTAGAAAAACTGTGTTCCTTTGTGAACATTTGGCTAAGTAAATCATTTGTGTTGTGAAAATAAATGCAAAAATATTTTTGAAGTGCTGAAGCGTGTGTTGGAGTTTCTCTTCCTTTGCCTCCCATGCCACTCTCTCCCTGTCCTCCGTATCTCCTCTGTCCTAAACTACACATCTTCTATATCTGCTCCTATTATAGCAGCTACAGCTCCTCCATTTGTAAATTCCATTGCATCCTGTTAGCTGAGTCCCTTTTAGTATTGTGCAAAAAGTTAACACGTGATCTGAAGCAGGTGTCAAAAACTAGGCTTTAACAAGCATTGCACACTGAACTGTGGGTGAAGATGAAAATAAAAGGCCATTTTGTGTGTGCCTACTAAATAGTAATTTGCATGTGATACTCCTTCATTTCATGTAAGTACAAGAGGTAATTTTTAAAGGAGTTATGTGTGTAACAGTAGCATTATATCATAGAAATTTTCAAAAGCCCATTTAGGAGTGGCGGAGTAGCCTGTGAACCAGGAGACCAGGCTTCAAGTCCCACTCTTGCTCCTTGTGACCTTGAGCAAGTTACTTTACTCTCCATTGCCTCAAGTGCAAACTTAGGCCTGGATTTATCAAAATACACTAAATATTGCATGTGATAGGTAAAGGGGTGTGTTTTATGGTAATAGGCACTTTGTTGCAAAGTGTGCTGTCTTAGTGCAAACTGCGATAACTTTTTTACACTGCGACAAGTGGTGTGGTATTTCCTATGTACAACCACTGTTGGGGGGGGGGGGGGGAAGAGGGAGAGAGAGAGAGAGGAGAGAGAGAGAGAGAGAGAGAGAGAGAGAGAAACTAACCATAGTGCCCTCATACTAGGTAGGTATTTATATCTCTATAGGAGGCCCACCTAGTAACTCGAGGTGAGGTTTCAGTATTAGTGTAGGGGTTAGAGGCCACTTTGACATTCAAAGTGAGATGTTCGTACGTCTCACTTTGAATGTCAAAGTGGCTGTATGGCATTTTGCATGCGAAACGCCACATAGCAGTTTGATAAATGACCCCCTCAGATTGTAAGCCCTCTGGGGTAGGGAAATACCTACAGTCACCTGAATGTAATCTGCTTTGAAATGCTGAAAAAAGTGGGAAAAGCAGAATATAAAAAAAAAATAAAAATAAATACTTGAGTAAAATACATTTATGCACATACAATCTCTTGACAATTCAGCCCTAAGGAGTACATTTTCAAAGGGGTTACAGGGATAGCAATTTTCAAAAGTCCATTTATGCATGAAAGTCCAATTTTACGTGCACAAATTCTTTTGAAAACTACCTCCATATCAAAGTAATTTTTGAAAACCCCATTTACAAGCATAAAACATTGTGACAATTCAGCCCTATGGAGTGAATTTTCAAAGGAGTGACACACGTAAAAATAGCAATTTTCAAAAGCCCATCTATGCGAGTAAAACCTTTTGAAAATTACCTCCACTAATTTTATTGTGTACCTGCTAATGTCTGAGACAGGTTTAACATACATGCTAAGGATGAAAGCCCAGATTTTAAAAGGGCTATGTGCGTAAATTTCAGGGTTTACACGTGTGGCCAGGCCTTGAGCGCACCGCACACATTTTACAATGGGCCGGCCACACGCGTAAACTCTGGTACGTGCAGAAGTGCCAGCTGAGGGAAAAGGAGTGGGCTGGGGGTGTAGTCTAGGTGGGGAGGGGTTGGGCAGGCCAGGACAGCACCATTAGCCGCTGTCCCTGGGAAGCGTGTGCCGGTAGCCGACCGACGCGTGGAGTCTACTGCTGCTCCGAAGGAGCAGTAAGGTAAATATAAAATAAAATCTAATAGGTAGGGGGGTAGGGGTTGGGGAAGAGAGGGGAAAAGAGGAAGGTTAGATGGGGGTATAGGGAACTGGGGAAGCCCTACTCACATCGCCGCGCTTTGCTTTTTAAAATCCTTAAGGGCTTTAGGTATGGCGTCAGTGATGGGGATGAGGATTTGGACATCATCTGCATATAAGTAATGGGTGATGCCTAGATTTGTTAGGAGATTGCAGAGGGGAAGCATGTAGATGTTGAAGAGGATAGAGGATAAAGCGGAACCTTGGGGAACACCGTGGTTTAGTATGATTGGATCAGATTCGTTATTTCCCAGTTTGACTTTGAATTGTCTGTTTTCCAGGTAAGATTTAAGCCAGAGTAGTGCTGTTCCCGTAATGCCGATGTCAGTGAGTAGCTTCAATAGTATTTTGTGGTTGATGGTGTCGAAGGCCGATGAGATGTCGAGCATTGCTAGGAGGTGGGAGTGAACCTTGTCCATACCTTTAAGGATGGTGTCGGTTAGAGATATTAGAAGAGTTTCTGTGCTGTAGTATTTATGGAACCTGAATTGTGATGGAGACAGGATTTTGTGGTTCTCCAGGTATTCAGAAAGTCGGAGATTGACTAATTTTTCAGTGATTTTGGCTATAAAAGGCAGGTTTGAGATGGGTCTGAAATTGGAGAGGTCATTGTGGTCGAGGTTGGGTTTCTTGAGTATAGGTTTGACAACAGCTTGTTTTAGGGTTGAAGGGATGCAGCCTTGTATTAGGGAGCAATTGATGATTTCAGCCAGGGATTTTGCTATTATGTTTGGTATGGTTAGTAGGAGTTTGGTAGGAATGGTGTCAGATGGGTGGGAGGAGGGTTTAATTTTCTTTAGTAGTGATTCTGTTTTGTATGCAGAGGTTGTATCAAAGGAATGTAGGTTGGTAGTCATGTTGATGGGAAGGAAATTGGTGTTGGAAGTGTCAGGGGGAAAGGTAGCTATGAGGGTGGAGATTTTATTGTGGAAGAATTGGGCAAGGTTGTTGCACTTGCTTCTGGTGTCGGAGTCAGATGTATGTAACGAGGCGCTTTTTGTGAGGTCGGATATGATGGAAAAGAGGACCTTGGCGTTGTATTGGAAGTCATGTATTTTAAGGGAGCAGAAGTCACGTTTAGTTTTTTGGATAGAGATCCTATAAAGATGCATGGAGGTATAGTACGAGGCGTGTAGTGTGGGTGAAGGATGTTTTCGCCAAAGTCTTTCTTTATTTCTTAGGTCGTTTTGTATTTTTTTTTAATTCAAGGGAGTACCATAGTTTTTTGTTGTTGTGTGAGGGGTTTATGGTTTTAGTGGTGAGTGGACAGATTTTGTTGGCGATATCGCTAGTGGTGTGGTGCCAGGAGGAAAGTTCAGTTTCAGGGTTGGATAAGTCAATTTTGAGAGTGATGTCAGTGCAGGCTGAGATGAGGTCATCTCAGGTTTAGGTTTTTCGAAATTGGAAGGAGTGGTTGATGGGAGGTGTGGTGGCTGAAGTTTTCTTTATTGCTAGGGTGCTGTTTATAAGGTAGTGGTCAGACCAGGGGACTGGTGAGCAGGATGGGGTCTCCGTGGTAAGGATGTTAGAATTTGTGAAGATTAGAACTAGTGTATGGCCAGCTTTATTTATTTTATTTATTTATTTAAAGCTTTTTTATACCGGCATTCATGATAAAATCACATCATGCTGGTTTACATAAAACAAGGGGAGTGATAACATTGAACGATAAACAGGTGTTGAGAGGCAGAAAAGTAAGTTACAATAAAACAAGGGAAATTGGAACTGGGAGAAGAAGAAGAGTAGTAAGAATAATTTAGGTAGTAACAATGAGAGGAATTATTTACATGGTGTTGACGGGAAATTTACAACTGGTTGTAAATTTACAACTTTATGGTTGTAAATTTCACCGCACTTTATGAGTGGGGTGGTTTATGAGTTGTTTAAATCCCACGGCATCAAGGGAGGCGATGAATGCTTCGCATGAGGGTGATTGAGGGTAGATGTCTACATGGAGATTGAAGTCTCCGAATAGGATGGTTGGCAGGTCAAGGTCTAGGTTTTCTATGAATAATTCTATGAGGGGGGGGAGTGTTACTCTCGAGGAGTCCAGGGGGGAGTATAGATAAGGCATAATTGAAGCTGGGGTGATTTAAAGAAACCGATTTCATATATAGGGGATATGTTTACCGGTTGGGATGTTAGTTTGAGGTCTCTTCTGGCAGCTAAGAGAATACCACCTCCTCTTTTTTTGTGTCTGGGTATGGAGAAGATGTCATAGTTGTGTGAGGGAAGTTGGTTAAGCAGAGCGATGTCAGTGTGTTTTAACCAAGTTTTGTGATGGCACAGTTGTCAGGCTTAGAGTCGGAAAGAATATCATTTAGAAGGTGGGTCTTTTTTGCCAGGGATTTTGCATTAATGATTGTTAGGGACAATAGAGTTAGTCCCATGAACTGAGTGAGGGGGGATGTCATGATGGGGATAAGTGTTTTTAGATGATGTGATGCAGAGGTTGTGGGAGGAGTTCTGTGGTTGCATGGGTGATATTTTAGTATGGGGATGGGTAGGGGGGGAAACATCGTTAGAGTATTGGCGAGAGGCGTGGAGAAATGGTGTGGAGTGTGTTAGATATTGGTGTAGTTGGGATACAGGTGAAAAGGAGACAGGCGGCCTGCTTATTAAATAAGACTGGCCTAAGGTCTCCTGCCCCTAAGGAGGTCAGGGTCAAGGATAGGTTGCTACGTTTGCATCGACGGGTTGGCCCTAGAGAGGCCACAGCTCTGGCTCTTACCATGGTAGGTGTGCACCGGTCGTGCAAGCCGCTGTTTCTGGTGTCTCTGCCTCTTGGTCCGGGTCATGTCGTAGTATTGGGAATGCTGGTTCGGTCGCAGTATGGTTAGAGAGCCATTGTGTCGCCAGCAGTCCATGTGCTTGCTTGTAGGGCATGTTTAGAGGAGCTGTCCCACGTCTTTGTTCTGTGGAGTATCTCTGTTGCTCTCGGTGCAGCACAAAGGGGCACACTAAGGGGCAGGCCCCTTAGTCGCGCTCCTTCTGCACGCGGCACCTACGGTTCACCGTCGCACTTTTAAACTTGAGACGGTAAATACCCCTAAATAATTTCTATGGAATCATGATTTCACCTCATTTATCTCCCTGGACTGAATTTGCATTGGGAGTGAATGTATCCAGACATCTGATGTCTTGATGCTATAAGTTAGCCACCTCCATTGGGTTCCTATGATTAAACTCACAAATTATGATTTGGTAAAATATTCAAGTCCACAAAATTTTTAAGCTGTTCAAAATATATGCTTTATTGGTTTAATAGAGATAACATTTCAAATAATGGTGTTCACGATCCCCCAACACGGACTGTTTTTCGTTAACTGCATCAGAAGGGACAAGATCTCAGGGTAACCATAAAATAAATCTTCAGTCGCGAAGACCCAACATAGCCCACGATGGTAGGATGAGGCTAGACAAGATTTACGATACAATATCTTTTATTTTATTTTAAGAGCTTCCATTATACTTGCAATTTCTTTCCTTCACAAAGGATATAAGATTCTAAGGATATTTAACTATACAACATTCTAACAGTTCTGGTTATTGTTCTTGTTATGCAGTGGCAACTGTACTGTTTTAGAAATGTTATCAGATAATATTCAATAATAATATTCTATTATTATCTGAGACGATAAGGAGGGGTGGAGGGGTGGGGGGAGAATGGGGTTTATAGGGGTTTAATATTGGATAATGAGATGGTCTCAGGGGAGATGATGCTGTATGATACATTGCATGGCCTGTATGTTATACATTATCCAAATAAAAATATTTATTACAAAAAAAAAAAAATCTTCAGTGAGTATGACTACATAGGTGATTTGGTTCTTCACCTACTTTGCCTGGTTTCCTAGGTTAAAAGCATCATTTAGATTTCAGTAATATGATTTGCTTTTGGAGCAATCCATCTGCCTTTTTTAGCTATTCCTGCATATTTTCATATTTTCATATTTATTTATTTATTTATTTGTTGAGTTTTATATACTGTCATTCAGTGAAGCCATCATAACGGTTTACAAGATTTAAATTGTAATTCTCTTAACAAATTGTGAAAAATAAATATAACAGGGTGCATATTTAAACAGGTTAAACATTTCTAGTCCAGAAAAGAATCATATTGAGAGAGGAGAGTATGTTTGGTTCTAGTTGGAGACAAGTTATTTTGAATTTTTTGGTTGAAAGTTCGATTGGGAGTTAGGATGTTCAGAAGTATGAATATCAAAATAGGTTTTGCGAAACAGCCATGTTTTTAGGTCTTTTTGAAAGTTTTGAGGTTAGGTTGGGTTCTCAGATCTTTAAGTAGGGAGTTCCAAATTTTAGGGGAAGCAATGGAAAAAGCTCTTTCTCTGGTTGTTGTCAAATGCACATCTCTGATGGGGGGGATATTTAAGCGTCTTGAGTTGTTTGAGCGTAGGTTTCTTTGAGGATTCTGGGGGGTTATGTTTAAGCCATTTAGTCCTTGATGTTCATTGTTTAGAATTTTGTGTATGATAGTCATTGATTTGTGTTCGATGCATGCTTTAATTGGTGGCCAGTGTAATGAAATCAATATGGGCATTATGTGTTCATTTCTCTTTGCTCCTGTCAGAACTCTGGCTGCTGAATTCTGCAGAATCTGGAGAGGTTTGAGATTTGAATGAGGTATTCCAATCAGTAGGGAGTTGCAGTAGTTAAAGGTAGAGAAAATGAGTAGTTGTAATACAGTTCTGAAATCATAAGGGTTAAGAAACGGTTTTAGATGTCTTAGGGTTAGAAGTCTGTGATATCCTTCTTTAGTTTTGTTTGATATGTGGTTCTTGAAAGAAAGCTCTTTATCAATAATAATTCCTAGGTTCCTGGTGTGGGTAGTGGGGAGTATAGAGTTCATTTGCTTGTTAAGTAAAGGTAGGGGTGGGGGAGTTGGATTAGGTTTTTTGTCCATGACGATTATTTCAGTTTTGTCGATGTTGATTATGAGTTTCAGTGAATTTAGGAGATGTTTAATCGCGAGAAGTAGGGCAGAGGTTTCCTTGTAGGTGTCTTCAATTGAATTTTGGATGGGAATTAGAAGTTGAATGTCGTCAGCGTAGAGGAAGTGGGTGATTCCATTATCTTTCAGTAGTTGGCAGATGGGAAGAAGGTATATGTTAAATAGAGTGGCCGATAACGCTGATCCTTGGGGAACTCCAGTGTTGAGGTTAATCTTTTTGGATGGGTTGTTATTAATTAATACTTGGTAGGTTCTGTCAGATAGATAGGAAGAGAACCATTGTAGAGAGGTGTCAGTTAAGCTGATTTGAGTCAGTCGTTCTAGAAGTATATTGTGGTTTACTGTGTCGAAAGTAGCTGAGAGGTCAAGGAGGATGAGAAGGTATTTTTATCCCAGGACAAGCAGGATGCTAGTCCTCACATATGGGTGACGTCACTGACGGAGCCCTATTGCGGGAAAAACTTCTGTCAAAGTTTCTAGAAACTTTTGACTGGCTGCCTGAGGCTACTGAGCATGCCTGGCATGCCATGATATTCCCTGCCACAGGGGTCTCACTTCAGTCTTCTTTTTTCCGCGCTGCACTCAGCATCGCAGAGCCAGGAGCCCTGTGAGAATCTCTCACTATTTCTGACTGGAAAAGTCATATTTTTTCTCAAAATTCCCCATTGGAGTGTCACTAATTCTCATTCTTTACCGGATGGTGACAGAAAATAATAATTTGGAAAATTTCTTTTCTCAGGATTTCTCTTTCTCTCATCTCATCGATGGCTGTCGATCATAGACATGGCTTCAGGTTTTAAAAAGTGTCCAACTTGCAACCGGACCATGTCTATAACAGATCCTCACTTAGAATGTGTGATCTGTTTGGGAGAAAAACATGAAATTACTCATGTGAAAAGTGTCAGGAAATGACCCCGAAGGGCAGAAAGCTGAGACAATGTTTCAGCTTTTTCATCTAAAATCACTGCCTTCACCGTCTATCTCCACAAAGTCATCACCAACAGGGATCACTAAGAAAATCCTCTTAAAAAAACGGAGAATAGAAGAATCGGGTGATGCTCCATCACCGGTACCATCGACCAGATCAGTGAAATTGAGGCCTAAACACAAGCACCGACGGCATCGATCCCCGGTGACGTCGTCGCTCCCTCTCCCAGAGGAACCGACTATGAAGCGGCACAAACTATCCGATCCCTCGCTGACTTCCGCATCTTCGATTCCGGAGCCTCTTCCTTTGGTACCGCCAATGTTATCGAGTGCCCAAGTTTTACCATCGACGCCAGACTTACTAAGTCTAATTAAGCGGATGGTCACCGAGGCTTTTCAGACACAGTTACTGGCGTCATCGCCGATGCCGACTCTTCAGTCGATGCCGGTGGAAACACCGATGCCGGCCATGGTGCCGATGCCAGCCACAGTGCCGATGCCCGCTGTTCTAACGATGACAACAGATATGTCGATGCCAGAAACGCCACCAGCACCGTCAACATCGATGAATATATTGATTCCATCGATGGAATCTTCGATACCAAAGCCACCAGTATCTACGGAGATGATACCCCTGATTCATTCATCACATCTCCAAGTTCCATCGACTAAAGTGGCTGCAATTTCATCGATGCCCTCGGTTCTAGACCAATTATCGACGTTTTCTTTTCTTCAAACATCGACGTTGGCTACTTCATCTCCCCTGCAACCAAAATTGGTTTACACAACGGCACCTACTTCACACCCTTATCAGAGGCCATCGACAAAAACACTCAAGGCATCCATAAAAAGGAAACATATGATGCCAAAACATCCATCTGCCTCTTCTGACAATTTGGGTGCACAGTCGCATTTACACGACTTACTAACCAAAAGGTATGAAGACTTGTTAGCTTCCTTACCTTCTAATCCAGTACAAGAGGAGCAAGATAATATATTCTCTGATCATACTCGGCCCGGGCCCTCAGGTGTATCTACGCTTCCTAAGCCTACACCTATTGAACAACCTTCTGGGTATGATACCTGGTCAGATACTTCTTCAGAATTCTCATCGGATGAATTAATGCCTGATCCCTCACTGCCCCAAGCTAAAAAACAATCCCCACCAGAGGATTTGTCATTTTCTGCCTTCATCCAAGAAATGGCAGATTCTATACCATTCAAACTGCAGACGGGTACCGATGACAGACAACAAACTCTAGAAATACTCCAGTTTGTTGATCCTCCCAAACACCCTCTCGCCATCCCAATTCATGAAGTTCTGCTGCAGTTACAGCAACGCATCTGGGAACATCCATGCACCGTGCCTGCAGTAAACAAAAGAATAAATTCTACATACCTCGTGCAGTCTGCACCAGGCTACCAAAAGCCTCAGCTGCCCCACCATTTGGTGGTCGTAGAATCTGCACAGAAGCGTTCCAGGTGATCTTGGACCCATTCTTCGATTCCTCCTGGGAAGGATAATCGCTTCCTCGATCAAATGGACCGAAACATTTATCAAGGAGCCATGCTCTCTTCGAGGATTTCAGCATACCATCTCTATATGACACAACACCAGAGAAACCTCTGGAAGCAAATAGAAGAGTTCATACCATCCCTACCTGCGCAGTACCAAGAAGCAGCTCAGAATATCATTACCAAAGGTTTAGATACCGGCAAGCACGAGGTGAGAGCTGCTTATGACGCCTACGAAACGGCCTCAAGAATTGCTGCTTCAGGACTTACTGCTCGCAGGTGGGCTTGGCTCAAAGCATCTGACTTACATCCAGAGGTGCAAGACAAACTTGTAGTCCTCCCTTGCCTGGGTGATAATCTCTTTGGCACTAAAGTGCAGGACGCAGTATCCCAGCTACGCGAGCATACGGAAACTCTGAGACAATTATCCTCTCTTCTGCATGATAAACATACTACTCGCAGACCTCCTAGACGGGAAACCAGGAGGCCATTTTATCGGCAACGGAGATACTATCCTCCATCATCCAGGCCACGGCCTCCGAGGTCTCAAAGGCGACCACAACAGAGGCACCAAAGAACAACCAAACCTCAACCTCCTCCCCAAACGGGACCTGCAACCGGATTTTGAGGTCAAGTCCAGAGAACAAAGCCTCTTTTCCAATCCCTATACCACTCTACCCATCGGAGGAAGACTGTCCAAATTTTACAACACTTGGACATCCATAACATCAGACCAATGGGTCCTCTCGATTATACACAGAGGTTATCAACTCAATTTCATAACCATTCCTCCAGATTGTCCGCCTCGTCATTCCCATCTCAGCAAAGCTCATTTGCTTCACTTACAAATGGAATTATCCACCCTTCTGAAAGCAAGGGCTATAGAACCAGTGCCCCGGTCTCAGCAAGGCGGAGGATTCTACTCCCATTACTTCCTCATTCCAAAGAAAACCGGAGGCCTACGTCCCATCCTAGATCTCAGGAATCTCAACAAATTTCTAAAAAAAGAAAAGTTCAGGATGGTTTCTCTAGGCACCATGCTTCCACTTCTACAAAAAGGGGATTGGCTTTGCTCTCTGGATCTTCAAGACGCTTACGCTCACATTCCAATATTTCCTCCTCATCGCAAATACCTACGCTTCATGGTTGGCCATCATCATCTACAGTACAAAGTCCTCCCATTCGGACTTGCATCGGCTCCCAGAGTGTTCACAAAGTGTCTTGCAGTGCTTGCAGGTCACTTGCACAAAGACAGTGTCCATGTATTTCCATATCTAGACGACTGGCTCATCAGAAGTCAATCACAACAAGGAGCTCTAACTTCTCTCAATCGAATGATCGCTCTCCTTCACTCCACGGGATTTCTCATAAACTATCAGAAATCCCACTTAACACTGTCGCACCACCTTCAATTCATAGGTGCAGACTTGGACACTATCCTTTCAAGAGCCTTTCTGCCCAAAGGTCGAGCAGAGAGATTATTCCTGTTGGCAACCTCCCTTCGCTCACAGAAACAGGCAACAGCTCATCAGTTTCTAACCTTACTAGGCCACATGGCCTCCACAGTTCATGTCACTCCTATGGCAAGACTCGCCATGAGAGTAACCCAATGGACTTTACGATCTCAATGGATTCAAGCCATTCAACCGCTGCATTCTCCAATTCAAGTAACCCACCAACTACGTTCCTCCCTTCTTTGGTGGGTGAACAGGGACAATTTGTGCAAGGGCCTTCCCTTCCAACATCCAGCCCCACAGATAACATTAACTACAGATGCATCCACCTTGGGTTGGGGAGCACACATAGACAATCTCCAAACTCAAGGGACTTGGACAAAACTCAAAGCAACATTCCAAATCAATTTTCTGGAACTTCGAGCTATACGTTATGCGCTACATGCGTTCAAAGACTGCCTTTCACACAAAACTGTTCTTATCCAAATGGACAACACAGTAGCCATGTGGTACATCAACAAACAGGGAGGTACGGGCTCGTATCTCCTTTGTCAAGAAGCTGCACAGATTTGGGCCTGGGCGCTGAATCACTCAATATTCCTCCGGGCCTCTCATCTGGCAGGTATTCACAACGTAGTAGCAGATCGACTCAGTCGTCAGTTCCAGCCACACGAATGGTCCCTGGATCCTTCAGTAACAACCAGGATATTTCAACAGTGGGAACAACCGACAATAGACCTTTTTGCATCACATCTGAATCACAAAGTAGACAACTTCTGTTCTCTACACAGACAACAGAACCAACCAGCCAAGGACGCCTTTGCTCGCCTTGGAACTCAGGCCTACTATACGCGTATCCTCCGATACCGCTAATAACCAAAACTCTAGTGAAGCTACAACAAGACAAGGGGTCCATGATACTCATAGCCCCATACTGGCCTCGACAAGTCTGGTTTCCCATGCTTCTAGACCTCTCAGTCCGGGATCCCATTCGCCTGGGAGTAACTCCCACTCTCATAACTCAGAATCAGGGTCGGTTGCGCCATCCCAACCTCAGTCCCTCTCCCTGACAGCATGGATGTTGAAAGCTTAATTTTACAACCACTCAATCTTTCAAACAATGTATCTCAAGTGCTTCTAGCTGCACGTAAACCTTCCAACCGAAAGAACTATTCTTTCAAATGGAAAAGATTTACTATGTGGTGCAGACAAATGAAGATAGACCCTTTCACCTGCCCCACAACCTCTCTCTTAGACTACTTATACCTACTTTCAGACTCTGGTCTCCAGACGTCCTCTGTAAGAGTACATTTAAGTGCAATCTCAGCTTACCATAACAAGGTTGGAGATGCACCCATATCCACACAACCTCTCGTCACCAGGTTTATGAGAGGTTTAACTCATCTTAAACCAATTCGACCACCAGTCACAGAATGGGATCTGAATTTGGTACTAACAAGACTCATGTGTTCTCCTTTCGAACCCATAGATTCTTGTGATTTAAAATTCCTCACATGGAAGACTATCTTCCTCATAGCTATTACTTCAGCTAGAAAGGTTAGTGAGTTACAAGCACTTGTCACGTACGAACCCTACACAAAATTCCTGCATGATAGAGTGGTACTCCGTACACATCCTAAATTCCTTCCTAAGGTAGTTACGGAATTCCACTTGAACCAATCCATAGTTTTAGTCACATTTTTTCCAAGGCCTCATTCTCACCAAGGAGAAACAGCTTTACATACCTTGGACTGTAAACATGCTCTATCCTTTTATTTGAACCACACTGCAGTCCACAGGAAATCCAATCAACTCTTTGTTTCTTTTGATCCAAACAAACCTGGTAAAGCAATGGGTAAACATACTCTATCCAATTGGCTAGCAGATTGCATACAGTTTTGTTTTGAAAAGGCGGGCCTTCCTCTCCAAGGGCGAGTAAAGGCACACTCAGTAAGAGCAATGTCAACTTCAGTAGCACACTATCGTTCAGTGCCAATCCTTGACATATGTAAAGCAGCAACATGGAGTTCTCTTCACACCTTTGCAGCTCATTACTGTTTGGACAAACAAGGATGACAAGATTCAGCCTATGGACAATCTGTCTTAAAGAACTTGTTTCCAGTTTAATCCCAACTCCTTCTACAACCAACCTGCTGTGATCTTCGGCTGACTCATTTCAACAGCCATACTTCACTGTTATCTCAATACAAAATGACTCAGCCTCTAGCTTGCTAATCACCCATATGTGAGGACTAGCATCCTGCTTGTCCTGGGATAAAGCAAAATTGCTTACCTTGTAATAGGTGTTATCCCAGGACAGCAGGATGTAGTCCTCACGAAACCACCCGCCACCCCCGCGGAGTTGGGACACAGTTTTTTTCTTATTTTATTTTTTGCTAAAGCTTATTGCTATACAAGAGACTGAAGTGAGACCCCTGTGGCAGGGAATATCATGGCATGCTGGGCATGCTCAGTAGCCTCAGGCAGCCAGTCAAAAGTTTCTAGAAACTTTGACAGAAGTTTTTCCCGCAATAGGGCTCCGTCAGTGATGTCACCCATATGTGAGGACTATATCCTGCTCTCTGTCTTCTCGTATAAAATGGACTCTGAGACGTTCAGGTTATAGCACTGTTTAAGTTTTTTTTAATTTGTTCATTCTATGGTAACAACACTTTACCGGCCTTTTCTTCTTTCCAGCTTGTTGTAAGCTTCCAAGTTCTCTCCCCCTGTTGATTGTAACTTTGACTTATTCCTACCTATTATTATCTTTCGTTTACTTGAATTATTACTCTAGTTTTCCCTTTGTTAAACTGTAAACCGATCCGATATGGTTATTTACTATGAAGGTCGGTATAAAAAACTTGTTAAATAAATAAATAAATAAAATTTTGCTTTCATCTTTGTTGAAGCCTCTTAGTATTGTGTCATTTAGAGATAGAAGAAGAGATTCTGTGTTTAGGCTTTTTCTGAATCCATATTGAGTTGGAGATAGGATGTTGTTTGTTTCAAGATAGTCATCAAGTTGGGAGTGCATGATTTTTTCAATGTCATGGCTATGAAAGATAGGTTTGAAATAGGGGGTGTTTGCAAGGATTTCAGGATCCAAGTTGTTCTTTTTTTAGAATTGGTTTGATAACTGCAGATTTGAGGCATTTGGGGTAATTACCTTCAGTCAGGGATAAATTGACGATCTGGTGATTGTTTTAGATATGGTGGGTTCCATTGTTTTTGAGGGTTGTTATAGGGAAGCTATTGGGTGGCTGGCAGGGTTCATTTTATTTATAATAGATTGAATTTCTAGAGTGGAGGCGGGTATCAAAGTTTGACCATGATGAGATTATCTTAGTGTTCATTTTGATGTTTTAGTTGTTGGTTATGTTGGTATTGAATTAGTTTGAGATATTTTATTGTTGAAGAAGTCAGCAAAGTCATTGCTTCCATGTTTGGTGCATGTTGCATCTTGGGTGGTTTTTGTAAGTTTTTGAACTATTGAGAATAACATTTTGGGTTATGATGAAATTCGGGAGATTTTTTTTGGTGAAGAATTCTTTTTTTGTGTTGTTGATGATGTTTTTATATTGTGCTAAGTGGCTCCGATAAATATTTAGAGTGTATTTTTGTTTTCTCTCCATTCTCTTTCTTTTTTCCTGAGTATACGTTTGGCAGTTCTGATGTTATCATTATACCATTGGTTGTTGTGTTTGGATTGTTTTTTTGTTTTTGTAACAATGGGATTGATGCTGTCTGCTACTTTTTCCTGTGATATTTAGCCATGATGTCGTTGCATCTTCAGAGTTTGATAGATTTATGTTGAATAGTTCATCTTGAAGATTTTTCTGTAGAAGTTCAGTGTTGAATGGAGGACGGTAAGATATTTTGTTTGGAATGATTTCATGTGCTTTAAGGCTGAAATTGATAGATAAGTTGGCTTGGATTAGGTGATGGTCAGACCAGGGTATGTCTGTGGTGTGGATTGTATTTGATTGCCAGACTTCAGTGTTGATAAAAATGAGGTTGATGGTGTGACCTGCTTTATGTGTTGGAGATTCAATTATTTGCTTTAGATGTAGTGTAGAACATGTCAGTGGACTAGAAGAAAACCTCTCATCTTTAGAAACAAAGATGTAGATCTGACTAGGAAACCTAAGTTAAACAGCAAAATGAGTTGTTGGGTTTGTTTGTGGTTTCAAAGACACACAACACTTCCCCAAATCCACAAGGTCATCCTATAATTTGGTACAAGTTGTTTTCTCTCAAGAGAGACATAGCAGTGAGCTAGCAAGAAGCATATACAGATCAAGGTTAAAATATATTCCTGAAGAGCCCAGTGAAAAGCTTACACCATGTTTAATTGTGCTATGACACCTTGGGCCGGATTTTAAAAGTGTTACGCGCGCCGGGCCTATTTTAAAAAGGCCCAGCGACACACGTAAAGCCCTGGGATGCATGTAAGTCCTGGGGCTTTACAAAAGGAGCGGTTTGGAGGCGACGCGGTCCGGGGGCAGGGCAAGAGGCCTCCGACAGAACGGCCATTGCTGCTGTATTGGAGGATCGCGTGCTGGCAGGCTGCTGGTGCGCGCAACTTGTGCCTGCACAGAGGCAGGCTCAAAAGATAAAATAAAAATTTGGGGGGGTTAGAGTAGGGCTAGGGTGAGGAAAGGTTAGGGGAAGGGGTGGGAAGGTCAGGTTAGGGGGAAGGGAACGGGGGAAGGGAACGGGGGAAGGCAGCGCGGCTCGACGCACGCAAGGTGCACAATTGTGCACGCCCTTGCGCGTGCCAACCCCTGATTTTATAACTTACGCATGCCTGCACGCGCAAGTTATAAAATTGGGTGTGCATGCGTGTGCGCCGGGTAGTGCGCGCACATGTATGCCTGCGCGCACCTTTTTAAAATCTACCCCCATATGTTTAATGCTGCCAGTCTTTCACTTTACTGAGTACTACAAGCCATCTAATAGTTGAAGTAGCTTAGCATTATAAAATGACCAATTCTAGAAATAAATTAATCATCTATATTTTACTGTGATTTATGTTTTCCTCACTTCAGTGGGTCAACATTAATTTGTTGTTGCGAGCTTCTAGTAATCTGTTTTACCATAATTCTTGAGATATATTATAATAGATACTGAAATTTTATGAGTATGTATTTGTATTGGAATTGCATATAACTCAATGATCAGGTTTTGTAGATTATATTGTTTGCACTATATGATTATATTTTATGGTTATATTCCTTAGTGCTATAGGATGTCTTCTTTGGGACTCACTTTTCTAGGTTAATGGTGACATGTTGTCATTTTATTTGTGCAACATTTTCAAGTTGCTCAGTTTATTTGGGGGTAAGGTCTGGATAACCTGGCTTGTGGTCCAACCGAAATGAGCGCCATGAATGCCGATTCTGTAGAACTTGTCACCCTATTGTAAAAGATACAGAAAAGATGGCATGAGGACTAAATGAAATTGTAGTGACATGACTGAGTATCTCACAATTTGCCCACTTCTAACCTTAGTCTGTACTATGTGAACAATGCTGCAATCGGTCAAAAAGAGACAGAAGGAGTTAAGACAGAGATCATTGTAAACCAGATGCACTGTTGCTTAAAGAATGATCTGTATTAAAAAGAGGGAGGGGATGCCTCCAGAGAACTTCCTGTTTGCACAAAGAAAGTAAATCATTTGTGTGTTTTATTTTTTTTTTCCTTGAATGCTTTTTGCTCTGTTTGTTTAGAAGCCGTAGATCAACACTTCATTTGAAAACTCCATCTGGTCATTTAGCATGTATCTATTGCCCAGATCTTACACAAAAGGATTAGCCACTTGTGAATACTCATTTTTTTTGGCAGACATTCAGTAAATATTTCCTCAGTACCTCTGATGAATACCGTTTTTGGATCCCAACAAATAATTAACTATTGTGCATGAGTGAAAGGGGAAAAAATGCCAATCGAGAAGACATTCTGAATTGAAAATAGATTGTAGCAGGCGATAAGTCCTTAAACTTAAGTCCTGGACTATTAAAACTATCTTTTCAAGACACAATGGTCAAGGAAATGACTATAGGTGTATATCTAGGGTATTTTGGTAAAATATTCAAGGGTATTTTATGTATCTGACATGAGTGATGGCAGTGCATCATGCCATGCATGATAGAATAACTAGGGGCTATTTGTTTTAAAGGTGAGCAAAAACCTTGTGGTTTTAGTTCCCAAAGTTTTCATGAATTTAATTTTGGTCCTGCTTTTACAAAAAGAAAAAACCAAGCAATCCAAAATATAATGGTTTTAGATAAGTTAAACAAATAAACAAAGGAAATATGCTGAACTTCTCTCTTAATAGTCCAAAAAGCCTTAAATAAGGCTTTGCACATCCTTTCAGCATTATTAAGAGGTAGAAACATGGAAAACAATATCATGCACTTTTTATGAGGAAACAATATGAATAAACTATACCACCAATACAAGCACAGACACACCCCCACTTCTGTACTTTTCTGATCTAGTTAGTATCCTCTTGACTCCTTTCTTAGTCCTTCTTTTCCTTCTTTGTGTCTTTCCTCCATTTGTCTTTCCCCTGCCATCCTCTCTCTGAAATGCCTCTCTCTTTCCTCTACTTCATATATTCAATTACTTCCATCTCAGCTCACATTTTACATGTCTTTTTCATCTATCTCCTTTCTCCATCTTATTCCTCTGTCATCTTCTCTTCCCTTTCTCTTAGCTTCCCACTCTCAGATGTCCAGCTTCCTCTTCCCTCCCAACATTCATCTCCCTCTGTCCTTCTCCCAGTGACACATGTTCCTCTCTCTCTCATCCTCTCATCCCTCTGTCACTCCTCCCTATTTCCTGGTCCTCAATCTTCATTCCTCCAGCTCTCCTGAATCTCCATTTAGTCATCCAAGTCTCATACCTACCATTCTCTTCTCTTCTACCTGTATGCTTTTGTCTTGTCCCTTCTGCATACTATCTCATCTTCTTTGTTTTGCACATTCTCTCTTCCTTCTCTTTCTGCTCCATGCTTTCTTCCTTATCTTCTTATCCATTCTTCTGTCACACTACATCCTCCCTCATTTATTTCTCTTGGTCCCTTCAGCCATCTCTCATTTTTCTCTAACTAAATCAATCCTCAGTTTTCCTCTCTCCTCACCAACTTTAGTCTTATTTCTTCATTATCCCATTTATGTTTTTTTCCTCCATCTCCCACTTTTCATCACAGCTCCCCATCTCACCTACATTGTTCTTTCCCTCCTCCTTCACCCTTTTCCATCCATCCATCATCCAGTTTCTTAACTTCCTCCTCCAGTTCATTCTTCCATTTCCTCACAACACTACTTTTCTACCCTCTCTTCCCCACAGATTTCATCATTCCTCATCCCCCACCACCCATTCATTGATCGCAGCTTAAACCTTCCTTCTACTGGTTAAGAATAGAATCCTACCACACCACTTCTGATACCTCTACTGATATAAAATTCTTGTGTGGTAGCTCCCACAGAAAAGTGCCAAAACTGCTGAAGCAGGAGATTTCAGAAGTGTAAACACACAGTTACCATCATCATCATTTTCATCACTGTTTATTTATGACATGCTTTTCCAACAGAAAATTCAACTTCTGTTAAAGATAGCATGGTTGCACTATAAAACATAGTGATTATACTGTAGGATGCATGCTAGAGATAATCAAACATTTAGGGGTAGATTTTCAAAGGGGTACGTGCGTACGATACGCGCGTACCCCCGAAAACCTACCCCAAACCCCCCCTGTGCGTGCCGAGCCTATTTTGCATAGGCTCGGCGGCGCGCACAAGCCCCGGGACGCGCGTAAGTCCCGGGGCTTGCATGGAGGGGCGTGTCAGGGGCGTGACGCGAGTGACGCGGCGTTTCGGGGGCGGGCCTGGGGGCGTGGTCAAGGCCTCCAGACCAGCCCCCGGGTCGGGTGATGGCGCGCCAGCAGCCCGCTGTCGCACGCAGATTTACGCCTGCTTTCCGCAGGCGTAAATCTGCCAACAAAGGTGGGGGGGGGGTTTTAGATAGGGCCGATGGGGGGTGGGTTAGGTAGGGGAAGGGAGGGGAAGGTGAGGGGAGGCGGAAGGAAAGTTCCCTCCGAGGCTGCTCCGATTTCGGAGCGGCCTAGGGGGAACAGGCAGCACGTGCTGGGCTCGGCGCGCAGGTTGCACAAATGTGCACCCCCCTTGCACAATATAAGATACGGCTACGTACATATCTTATAAATCCAGCGTACTTTTGTTCGCGCCTGTGCATGAACAAAATACGCCCGTGCATACATTATAAAATCTACCCCTTAGTATAATATCTTATAGTAGTTAAATAACATTGCTGAAGTAACTCAATAGATAGTGTAGGAGCAGGCCAAATATAAATAGTGCTGAGACTCTAAGTAGTGCAGTATAAGTCTAAGTATAAATAGAAGGGATGTTCATTCATTTGAAACAACTGGGGTAAAACATAAAGGAATGTGCCCATATTTGTTTAATTTTATGCCTCCCCCCCCCCCTGAAACGAGTGCAGGACTTCCACAAATGAATCAGAGCCTTGTCAGAGGAAGGCAGAACAAGTTGGCAAGGAGACTAGTCAGAGGGCAAATCATGGTGCAGCATCTTTTAACTAGCCTATAGCTGCTGTCTGGATCAAGTAACGCTGATGTCCTCCCACTATAAAGTCCAAGCTTATACAAAGAAGCAATCTTATTTCCTCTTTAGTTCTTCACAGAGAAGGATGTCCTAGAAAAAGCTCTCTGAGAGTTTTAAAAAAGCTAAACTTTTGCTTTTGGCACTGCTAAAGGGCTGCTTCTAATTTCTCTGTGTAGCAGTGTTCTTACTCACTGTGCATGAAGAGAGGCAGCTGCTGAATGTTTTTTAACTTTATGTTTATTGAAATTTCAAAATTATAAACAAGCAAATAACTTGTAGCATTATACATTAGTTACCAGTAATATAGTTATAAGGTAAATTGAAAATTATAATCAGTATATATTACCAATGTTATCCCATACAATATTAAGGAAATAGGGAGATTCAAGATGAAAAAAGGAGCGGTCTGTATTATATGCAGTAAACCACCAAAGAAAAATTAGAAAAGAGAAGCAGCGCTTGATTCTATAAACTTCCAACTAAAAATAAAACTAAGCAGAGTTAGCTGGGGGATGAGTATCCAAATAATTACGAAGATGGACAGGGTTAAGATATACATTTATTTATTTATTTATTTGAGGTTTCTTATATACCGAGGCACGTTTGAAAAAAAAAAACATCACCTCGGTTCACAATATAACATATAATATACATATTTAGATCCAAGGTGAGTAATAACACATTGACAAGGAAATCTCAAAATACATTTTGCACCAAGTGCCAGACCTCTGAATGCATCAAAAGGAATTTTTTACAACATTCTTGAGTGAAGCATGTAATCTCTCGATATAACCAGACTCCCTGGCCAAAAAAGAAAGACGATATATAGCGGAAGAAAGATCTTAAGGCCAGATCTCTGTCTTGATAAAAAACAAAAGAAAGAAGATTCCAGGATATGGGTCAAATTCAAATCCAGTTCTTGAAAATGAACAGTCAAATTCAAATCTAAGGACTTGTAATATAAGCTTTAGGAATAGTAGGTGTAGCTTCAATAAGTATTTTTAAAACTTCAGATGTTATTTTTTAAACAAATCGATAGCAGAAATCAAATTAGATTGAAGAAAATTCAGTATCCTAAGATTTAAATAATTTATGTGTTTATTTAAAACTTTTTATATACCGACATTCATAGACATATCACATCGGTTTACAAATAACAGGAGGATAAATATATTGAAACTGAGAGGGAAATAAAAAGTTACATGTAACAGGGGTATTAAAAGCTTGGAAAGTTGAGAAAATGGTCAGGAGAGTTCTCAATATTTGCCAGTTTTCTGGAGAGGAGGATATCAGATTTAACCAAAGTCTCTTGAACTTGTTGAGAAGAAGAGACATGTTATCCAAAACATCAATTTTCTGGGAATGAGAAGCCATCTCATTTCATTTCGTTTCATTTTTTCATTTATTAAAATTTATTAAAACGCCTAACACCAAGGTCTAGGCGATTTACAGCGTACATACATAATATCGTTAAAACAATAACATGACAGAACAAAAACAAAAATCATCAAGTTTCATAGAAACTCCTTTTCAACAGATTGAATACTAGCAGAAAATGTTGAAGAACCATCACTGCTGATCAGAGTCTAAAGTAATAACAGAAGGTCTTGGCAATGCGGGATGAAGAAAGAATGAATTCCATACCTTGGCTCTCTCTGTGAAATTATCTCCTCTCGCTGGTCTTCCATATTCCCACCAGAGTTGAGGATGGTCACTTGGGCCTGACTACTGGATCTTCTTTGCTCCCGGGCTTCTCAAACTGCTCCAGAGACACAGGGCCAGCTTTCAAAGCAACAGCCAAACTCACTACAGGCTGCCTTGGGAGAGCTGTCCCCAGAGATCACCAATCTAAGGTTAACATTAGGGATGTGCATTCGTTTGTGATGAAATAGGAACAGAGATGTTATTTCCTATTTTCATCGTGTTTCGGGGTGGGGGGGGGGGGCCGATGAAACGATAGGAAAACCAACGAAATTTCGTGTGGTTTTCTTATCGTTTTGGGGATGGGAGAAAGGGCACATAAAAAAACAACCCCAAACCCACCCCAACCTTCAAATTTAATTAATTGCATCTCCCCACCCTCCCACCCCCCAAGACTTGCCCCAACACCCCCCCCCCCCCCCAAGACTTTACGAAAGTCCCTGGTGGTCCAGCGGGGTCCCGGGAGCGATCTCTCCCCTCTCAGGCTGTTGGCTGCCACTAATCAAAATGACGCCGATTGGCACCTTTGCCCTTACCATGTACATCGTGCCATTGGTCGACCCCTGTCAAATGGTAGAGTGATGGATGGCCCGTTGCCATTTTTTAAGATGGGCGCCGGCCGTCCATTGCTCCTACCATGTGACAGAGGCCAGCCAATAGCACGATAGCCCTGTCACATGGTTTTTATTTATTTATTTATTTATTTATTTAAGGTTTTCTATACCGGCATTCATGATAGATCCTATCATGCCCGGTTTACATATAACAGGGGGTGCAAAAACTGTTTCTTTTAACAAGTGCGACGGAAGCAAAAGTTACAATAAAACCAGGTTGTAGAACTGGGAGAGGAAGGAGATAAGGATAGTAGCGTAAAAAATTTACAGAGGTAAATTTTTTGGTAATTTTGGTAGGCAAAGGGCCATTGGTGCCATTTTGATTAGTGGCAGCCGACAGCCCGAGAGGGGGAGATCGCTCCGGGACTCCGCTGGACCACCAAGAACTTTCAGTAAGTCTTGGGGGGGGGGGGGTCAGGCAAGTCTTGGGGGGTCAGGAGGGTGGGGAGTTGCAATTAATTAAATTTGAAGGGTTGGGGTGGGTTTGGGTTGGTTTTTTTTTGCTTGTTTGTTTTTTAATCTGAAGGGTTGGGGCGGGTTTCGGGCATTGTTTTGGGGGCAGATGAAATAAAATTGGTCCAAATCGCGGGAAAACGAAATTTTCCATGGCGGGCCAAAACGAAGACCGAACCAAAAGGTTCAGCCAAATCACATCTCTAGTTAACATACCCATATGGCGGTGAGAATTCAACCAAATTTTGTTGGCGATAGGGGAGGGGTGGAGTCTGTGCTCTGGGGCTGAGTGTAATTTCCTGGTCCAGTGAAGGAGCCGCCTACTCCTCGGCTCGAGACGCCAAGCACGCCAACAAAAAACTAGCAGGTGCTGGAGAAAAGAAGCCCTCGATAGTGATTTGGGGAAGGGTTGGACCTGGGAGTGCTGAGACTGTCTCCCTGATCTTCGCCTTCCGCTTGGTATGAGGCATCACAGGAGAAGAAGATTCAAAGAAATGAGGAGCTCCCAGAAACCTTGTCTTGTTAGACAGTCATCTTGAATCTCCCAAGTACCACTGCTGCTAATTTTGATTCATCTCTTCCTTTGGGGAGGATCAGGTTAGGAAATTACAGTTGCAGCAGTGCTAATGATTTTTTTTGTTTTTTAATCTCCGGACAGTGAAGTGAACACACTCAGAGACTGAAGAGAAGACTTTTACTGGGCTGCCAGTCTTTTTTTTGTCTATTAGTATTTAACAGTTTGTGTGTGTGTGTGTGTGTGTGTGTGTGTGTGTGTGTGTGTGTGTGTGTGTGGGTGGTCAGTCAGCACTACTTCACACTGCACAGCACACATACACCATTTATGTGTCTGTGTATGTGTGCTTGTGAAACAGTTCTCTATACAATGAGTGGTACTGTGAGTGGGGGTACAGTTACAGTATCAATAAATTAATTTGTAATATCTATACTCCTAGTAGACAGTGCACTTCAGCAAATTCTATCATGTTAGGAAAAGAGAGAGGAGGGGATCTTGCCAGGGTTGACAGCTGTGGCAGGGACAGCAATAAAAAAGGCAATTCAGCACCTAAATTAGAGGAACATTTTTAGGTCCAGAATGGCAGGTAAGGAAGGCAATTCGATGCAGAAGAAATTGAAATTTGGAGAGCATATGCCACCATGCCTATTCCTTTCTGTCTTGTTTTGGAGCAGAGGGAAAGGTGGGAGAGTTGTCCAAGTCTGGCATTAGCACTAGCAGGGCAGGGATAGCAGAGGTGCAATACCCAAAAACAGCAGTACGTTCTTCTTTGGTTCCTGCTTCTGAGACAGTGAAGGCATTATTTACACTAGCAGAGGAAGAATCTTGTCTGTGATAATCTGAAACAGAAAATATTGAAGAGCAAATAGCTGAAGAAAATTTATGAAGTTTAGTTAGTGGTATCTTGGTCTCCAGTTCAGTGATAGGGGAGAAAGATCACACTGTTGAGATCAGCTGTCAGGAAGAGCAGGCAGTGCAGTTAGAGAGCATAAGTGATGCCCCTGGTATACTTTCTCAGGGTCCACCCTCTACCTCATCACCAGTGCTAGCAACATCTTCCCAGGATGTAGAGAAGTGATTGCGGAAGAAATCCCTAATCTGGAGGCACTTTAAAGTAAGGGAGGACTGGTGTTTTGATATCAGTCAAAGGAAGCAAGTGGGTCATCTCACAAATGGTGGTATGCATTATCACCTGCAGAAGCAGCACCTGCTATCATTTGCATCAGGAGACGGTGGAAGTACTAGCCTGGATACCCCTTCTGCCAATCAAAGTAAAATCCGGAGGAAAGGGGCTGAAAAGTGAAAGACTTTTCCCCAAACTGACCCCATAGGCCCTTTCAGCAGTCACGTGGCAGGCCAGCAGTCCCCAGCCACGTGTCCGAAGTGGCAACCCATCATAGAGGAAATGGGGTGGTGTTCTTTAGCACTGTCCAGGGGCAAGAGGCAGGTAGCATCTAAAATAGTAATGAGGAGCATCAGGGAAATCATTGCCCTTGATGATCAGCCCTTGCATTTTAAGCATATACTGCACAAATTAACACCCAATTACAAAGTGCCTTCCAGGACTACATTTAGTAGGAAGGTCATCCCCATCCTGTACAACCAGTGCTGTAGTCACATTCAGATCCAGTTGGCTAAGTCAGAGAGAAGTAGCATGCATTTTACCAGTAATGTCTGGGCCAGCATGAATGCTATGCACTCTTACCTCTCCTTAAGGGCACAGAGATGGGATCTAGCAGAGGCAGGGCTGGCAGCAGCTCTAGCAGGGTTGGAGCATCAGGGTGCAGGTGGACCTTAATGCTTACCCAATTGATACATAGCCCCATAACTCATGCAATATTTTATCAGTCATAAGAAAGATGTTAGAGGGTCTGCAGATAGACTGGAGATGCAGGAGTGGTGCAAATATGATAAAGGCAATAGCAGATAGGAGCTTTCAGTTTATCCATTGCTTTGCATTATTTATGCACCAGGCAGTGAGGGATGCCCTGAGGCTGGGGCCCAATGATGATAGGAATCCATTCCTGAAGAACCTAATAGAGAGGTGCAGGAAAATAGCAGGGCATTTCCATAGAAGCATGAAGGTGGGGCAGCTTCTCCATGAGAAGTAGGAAGAATTTGGCATGCCTCTCAAACATCTGATTAAAGATGTTGGCACCCACTGGAATTCCAGTTATATGATGCCACTAATTCCAGAAGGCCCTCACAACAACAATTGCATCTCTCTGCTATAACTCTCAGATTTCTAAAGAGTTCCTCCCAAATCTTTCAAGAGAGTGACTTCATGAGGTAGAGAAGAACCAACCATTTGAAGCAGATAGCAGCAATGCTGCTACATGAGCTGTATAAGACATAGAGCCGGCACTGCATTTCTTACCAATGAGGTTTTTAGTCTTGACAGAAGGGACTGGTTTCCTGTACATGCCAAAAATGAGATTTTTGTCATAGTCATAATGACGACGACAGTGATGGTTTTGAGAATGGAATGGTTTATGGGAAATCACTGCGACAGCATTCTAGCAGATCCACTTAGTCTGTTTATTCTTTCAGTGTCCTCCAAAATCTATTATATCAATGTTGTTGTTCTTACTCATTTCGTTGAAATTTGCCAGTGTATTCCTACTGCAGTGCTGGCTCAGACAATGAGAAAAGGTAGCTAGATGTGTGTAATCATTGGATGCTTCCCATGAGGTGAGAGGCTGTAATAACTCAGGCAGGACCAGGTCTGGGTGTTAAATAAAGTTTACTGATTGTTACACATAAATTAAAGTCCATTATCAAGAAGTATTAATTTACATCTGACTGATGGTACAGGTATGATTCTGGGTAGGTAGAGGTCATGGTGATTATAAATGTACAAACTCTCCCAGCAGCTGTGTGGGAATCCTAGTGGAGGTATCCCCAACTTTACTTCAAAAAACCTACTTTTGAACATCTTCTCAGACACCCAGTCCGACCTGGCCCTTTGGTGGTAGAGATCGGATGGGATCTCCTACCTTTATTCTTCCTTCTTTAAAGATTCTTTCATCCTTATACTCTGATCTTTCTGAGGAACTTCTCTTGGGAAAACTTGGGATCAGGCCAATTCTCCGCTCTGCAATCCCAGTGGGGAAAGGAGAATTCAAAAACCTCTCCACTCTGCTAAAGTCCAAAAAATACTTTAAAAGCTAAACTGGATACATCTTCTGCCTTCACAGCAGGATCCATCACTGGTGCTTGCCTGCCTAGAGTTTATAGTAGGCTCACAGGTCTTTGGTCCCCTAATGAGAGCCCTTTTGCCCTTAAAGGGTATCAGGCATAAAAAGCTATCGCTCTGTAAATTAATAGGAGAAGGAACCTCTGGCAGGGAATGCACGGAGAGGTATCATTTCTAAAAGAAATTCCTTCTGGGTGAAGCTGGGAGGCCTCACCAGAGGTAAAACTGAAACATCCTTGCTTTTGACTGCTTCCTCAAACTGAACCCCCTGGTGTATTAACATGGCTGGGCTAAATAGTCTTCAGGCGCCCAATCCAGACTCACCAGGTGGGAGGGACTGAGGGGTATAGATGGCTCTTTATAAAGTGTGTTCTAAGACAAAGACAGTGACATCTGGTGGCCAGGCTGGGAAGGTCTGCCACACTTTCTTCCTTGTGATGCTGCAGTCACATGACTTTAAGGAAGAATTATCCTCTTCACAACCTTAACAATGAATTGTTCCTCTTGAGGGCAATTTTGAAAGCCATTTTCATAGGTAAAACAGCATTTTACTCATAGAAGTGGAATCTTTCAAAACTGTCCAATCTGCATAGGGGTAAAAGTACACGCAAAGTTCCACAACGCTTGCAGCTTTACCTACATTGTAATGGAGGCATTCCTGGGATATGGTTAGGTTGGGAGAGAGAACAACATGCGTACCTTTCGATTTTTAAAACCATGTATGTTGTTCTGATCAGAAAATAAAAGATCTGCAAAAAAAGCAGGTGCAAATCTCTGCGGGTACTTTTTTACTTAGTTAATGTCCAAAGTGACACCCACATACTTTCATTTTGAAAACTGGAACAAGGTTTGCAGGTAAAAAGTACCTGCGTGCTGTATTTCCCCCTTAGTTAAAAAAAAAAATATTAGGTAGCAATATTAGGTAGCAAGACATCTAGATGTTCTCTTGTCTTTTGCAATTGTACATAAAATCCCAAAAAAGTGCCAAGGCAGTACTGTTCAACTGGCAAAATTAGATTGCTTCACTGGCTGTTCAAATGAAACACTGGGCTTTATTCAGGAAAGATATTTTTTTCCATTGGCACAGAACAGGGACATGCTCTTTCTGAATAAAGTCCATTGTCTCACTGCTGGCATACTGTCTCCACCTTTGAAACAAACAGTATTGCATTGCATTCGTGTCTTCCGTAAAAAAGAAAAAAAAATCATTTTATTCACACGCACCCAAGAGGATTGGAGGAAAGTCACTTGAAACCAACATCAGCCTGTTACTGTCTGATACCTTGGAGTTATGGATTAAGAAGCTGCTTATTCTATGCGTGTGTATATATATATATATTAGGGATGTGAATCGTTTTCCATATCGTCTTAATGATAGAAATCGTGTGGCAGGGCAAGAAAATCGTCTTAGGCACGATTTTTTAGTTAAAAAATCGTTAAAAATCGTTTTTTCCGATTAGTGCGCACTAACTCGAGTTAGTGCGCACTAACGGGAGTTAGTGCGCACTAACTGGGAGTTAGTGCGCACTAACTGAAAATGATACAATTTGACACTTTTCAGGTCAGTTAAGGTCAGTTTAGGAATGAATATGTATTCCTATTGGCTGCCCTCTTATTTATTCATGTTACCAAGTTTCCTACTGACAGTATATGGGGGATGGGAAATGGAAACAGTTGGTAGCTTGACAAAACAAGTAATGTGATCAGTCAATGTGACTAGAACTTGTGCCCTAACCCTGATACCAGGGGTATTGTGATCTTCCTGCACACAGTGCCCTATCCCTATTAATACCAGGAGTGTTGTGATCTTCCTGCACACAGTGCCCTATCCCTAATACCAGGGGTGTTGTGATCTTCCTGCACACAGTGCCCTATTCCTGATACTGGGGGTGTTGTGATCTTCCTGCACACAGTGCCCTATTCCTGATACCGGGGGTGTTGTGATCTTCTTGCACACATCCCGGTATCAGGGATAGGGCACTGCATGCAGGAAGATCACAACACTCCTGGTATTAATAGGGATAGGGCACTGCATGCAGGAAGATCACAACACCCCTGGTATCAGGGATAGGGCACTGTGTGCAGGAAGATCACAATACCCCGGAGGAGTGAGGGTCAGGCAGCTCCCCCCTGTCTGTGAAGCCAGCCTCTCACTAGTAATGCAGGGAGGGAGCTGTCTCAGACTTCACCATCCTCCCCCCCCCCTCACCCACACACCATTCACTAGCTGGGACATGGGGGAAGTCAGGAGTGAGGGTCAGGCAGCTCCCCCCTGTCTGTGAAGCCAGCCTCTCACTAGTAATGCAGGGAGGGAGCTGTCTCAGACTTCACCATCCTCCCCCCCCTCACCCACACACCATTCACTAACTGGGACATGGGGGAAGTCAGGAGTGAGGGTCAGGCAGCTCCCCCCTGTCTGTGAAGCCAGCCTCTCACTAGTAATGCAGGGAGGGAGCTGTCTCAGACTTCACCATCCTCCCCCCCCCCCTCACCCACACACCATTCACTAGCTGGGACATGGGGGAAGTCAGGAGTGAGGGTCAGGCAGCTCCCCCCTGTCTGTGAAGCCAGCCTCTCACTAGTAATGCAGGGAGGGAGCTGTCTCAGACTTCACCATCCTCCCCCCCCCCTCACCCACACACCATTCACTAGCTGGGACATGGGGGAAGTCAGGAGTGAGGGTCAGGCAGCTCCCCCCTGTCTGTGAAGCCAGCCTCTCACTAGTAATGCAGGGAGGGAGCTGTCTCAGACTTCACCATCCTCCCCCCCCCCTCACCCACACACCATTCACTAGCTGGGACATGGGGGAAGTCAGGAGTGAGGGTCAGGCAGCTCCCCCCTGTCTGTGAAGCCAGCCTCTCACTAGTAATGCAGGGAGGGAGCTGTCTCAGACTTCACCATCCTCCCCCCCCCCCTCACCCACACACCATTCACTAGCTGGGACATGGGGGAAGTCAGGAGTGAGGGTCAGGCAGCTCCCCCTGTCTGTGAAGCCAGCCTCTCACTAGTAATGCAGGGAGGGAGCTGTCTCAGACTTCACCATCCTCCCCCCCCCTCACCCACACACCATTCACTAGCTGGGACATGGGGGAAGTCAGGAGTGAGGGTCAGGCAGCTCCCCCCTGTCTGTGAAGCCAGCCTCTCACTAGTAATGCAGGGAGGGAGCTGTCTCAGACTGGTATCAGGGTTAGGGCACTGTGTGCAGGAAGATCACAACACTCCTGGTATTAATAGGGATAGGGCACTGTAAGAGATGACTGTAGTAGATTGAATAAAGATCTGATGTTTCTGCTCTCCTCACACCAAACAAAAACAACACACAAGCAGAGAAGCCCTTCTTACAAAGCTGAGCTAGTGAGTTAAGTAGGAGGAAAAGTAAACATACTTGTGCCAGTGTGGCTACTTAAAAAATACACTTACCAACAATCAATTACATATATTTGAACTGTGTACAGTTCCAGCCAGGACCACCTTTCTAAAATGCACAGTGATTGGCAAATTCAACATGCACTAGCATTTCAGGTGCCTGCTAACAAAAATAATAAACAAACAAGTTCTAGTCACATGAGTGCTGATCATTACATTACTTTTTTTGTCAAGCTTCCAACTGTTTCCATTTCACTTCCCCCAACCAATACCTCAGTATTAGCCTTGGTAACATCAATAGATAAGAGCACAGCCAGCCAATAGGAATACATACATACATATTCATTCCTAAGTGACCTTTACTGACCTGGGAAGTGTGAACACTTTGTTTCATTTTCTGTTGGTGTTCGTTAGTTTCCAGTTCCATTTCCCATCCCCCCAACCATCACCTCAGTGGTAACCTTGGTAACATCAATAGATAAGAGGGCAGCCAGCCAATAGGAACACATATTCATTCCTAACTGACCTTCAGTGACCTGGAAAGTGTTTATTTGTATCATTTTCAGTTAGTGCGCACTAAATCGAGTTAGTGCGCACTAACGGGGAGTTAGTGCGCACTAACTCGAGTTAGTGCGCACTAACACGATTTAACGATTTTTAACGATAAATCGTTAGAATTTCTATTGTATCGTGTTCTATAACGATTTAAGACGATATAAACATTATCGGACGATAATTTTAATCGTTGAAAAACGATTCACATCCCTAATATATATATATATATATATATATATATATATATATATATATATATATAAACCAAAAATTCAGCAATGTATACCTAGCTAGTGCTTAGTATAAACCACATTCAAAGCATTTCTGCAAGAGTATGAATCGGAATCAGATGGCCTGCTGAGCCATGACTCTGAATCCACAATTACTTGGGGCATTTTCTCTTTCTTTATGTCCACTTCCCAGCTCAGTCCATTCATTACAGCAACTGTCATATGAGAAGATACTCATAATATATTTGACAAGAAAAGAAATGTCTCACAGCTGAAAACAGATATTCAAGGCACATGGGAAGGGTGAGCGCCATAGGTTGCTTCATTAATATCTTCCACTCTGCCCACAGATATGCCTCCAAATGCAGATTCACACATGTGTTTTTTATTTGCCTTGGAGGAGTGGGTCTCCAACCCAAATGTATTTAGAAAAGAGTAAATCTGAGCCAGAGTACAGCTGCAGCTGCAGCTGTGTAACTCCCATTACTTCTAGGAAAAAAATTGTCCTTTTTAAACTTTTTCTTTTTTTTTGCCTTTTGATAAATTGAAGAGAGAGCATAAACAAACCCCTTTTACACTATTAGATAATGTCTCCAAATGTTTATTTTTAACAGTCTTCTATTTTTACACACTGTCTAAAGTTTCCCAAGTAAAATAGCTTCTAAAAAGTCGATGCTGTTTCTGCTGCCAGGCATAGATGGTGGGTGATTCTGTTTTTGGGGATGTTAAAAAGGAGAAGAGACCCAGTTGGAGCCCATCCCTTGCTGGCTGCAGAAAAGTGTCTGAGCAGCCAGGACCACTGGCTGCTCAGACACTTTTAAACTTGAGGTCTAGTTAGTCCATGAGGTTTAAAGATACTCACTCAGTGTTGGCCTGCTCAAATGCTCTTTGCCAGCTGGCACCATGGGATGAGCTTCACCAAAGCTCTACTCTTCTTCTCCTCTTCACTGGCTGGGACTGTGGGATGTGCTCTGACTACTGCTTAGTCCCCATTGCGTTTCTTTAGCAGTGGATACCATGGGTCTGGTGCCCTGTAGAAGAAGTCAGGTAATGTAGCTGGCCTTCTCAACCACCCATCCATTGCATGGATGCTGCTTCAGTCATTGACAGAGCTAGTGCAGGCTCTGCCAACATCTAGCTGCTCACTGTAGGTGCTGAGTACTGGTGATGCCACCACTACCCTTTCATCTCTGCAGACCATATTTTTGCACCCCTCTCTCCCTCATTAAGGCTTTTCTTTGGGTAGGAACCACTTGAGCTTTCACTGGCATGCACATGCAGAGCACACACATTTTTTTCTTCAGTCCTGACAAAATTTCCCTCTATGCCATGCTGGCTCAACTGTATTCCCATTCCCTGCATCACTCATGTCTGTCTGGATCTCTCACATTGGCTGGTGCATCTTTTCATTTGGGGCAACACTGCTTCAGGAAAATAATGTTTGGGAAGGCTTAACTGTTCAAGTCTCCTAAACATAATATTTACACTGCCAGAGATGGCATTTCTTGACATATTGAAAATGACTTTGGCATCTTCTGATGTGTACATTACTCCCTATACAACACAGGATAACATCATCTCTCACACAAATAAACTAATAGGTGAAATATGGAAATAAGGGATGCTGCTTATTTGTTTGTTATCATAAATATGCTGATTGCTGTCAAGCCACAGGGTATATGACCCTTTAAGTGAATATGACCAACACAGCACAGTGTTTAATCATTTACCAGGACCAGGTGCAAATGAGCTGTTGAATATTTAGATATTTTTTGTTGACACATAAAAAGTGTCTAACATAGCCTTATGTCAAAATGCTACACAAGCAACCAAAATCAAAAAAACACTTAGATACTTACCTTATTGAAGTTAAAGTCCAGATATCCCCAAGTTTCGACATGCCTGAGGCAATGAAGACTTGATGTCATTCAGAGTTAAGGCAGACAGCGAGGTATTAAAAGCTTAATGTTCTGCAAGGTAAAGCATTAACTGCACTGCAAGATGCAGTTGTAAGCATGCTACAGGAAGAAGCCCCTGCGAGAGTGAACATTAAATACACTGCAAGATGGAGGCCCTGAGTGTGTTATAAGAAGCTTGAAACCATGGAGTTTCGGCACAACAGATTATATTACTTACAAAAGAATTAAAATAAACTAAAAAATGTACTAAAATTTCTCACAGGACAAGCAGGATGGTTGTCCTCACAAATGGGTGACATCGAGGATGGAGCCCACCACGGAAAACTTCTGTCAAAGTTTAAACAGAACTTTGACTGGCCCCTACTGGGCATGCCCAGCAAGGCACTGACCCTGCAGCCAGCAGGGGTCTCCCTTCAGTCTTCTTTTTCCGCGCAGCAGTTGCCACGCGGTGAAAGGAGCTCTCTAACCACGTTCCTGACAGGAATTTGGAAATTAATTTCCTAAGAAAATTTGCCCCTCAGGGGTCTCCCTTCGACAAATTTTTAGTCATCTTACGGAACCCGGTAAGTTTTTTGCCTTTTTCCATCGACTACCGTCGAATTTGGCCCTTGAGGCCTGTTGGCACTTACCGATCCCCAGCCTAAATTTTGGCTTCAGGCCATGGCAATGGGGTTCCGCCGTTGTCCGGATTGTACCCGGACTATGTCCATCACAGACCCCCACAGGGTTTGTGTGATGTGTTTGGGTAGTGAGCATGATGTCCTGACTTGCACCAAATGTGCCTTAATGACACCCAAGGGTCGCAAAGCCAGGATGGAGAAGATGGGGCTCCTCTTCCATGCACCCACCCCAACGCCATCGATAGCATCGACGTCATCGGAACCGGCACCGTCGAAGTTGTACCATCATCGTCAACCCTCCGGTGACCGTCCGACATCGATCGCTTCTCGGCCGTCGACTCCCGTCCCTTCCCCGGATGGGCGAGGGGATCGGAAGGAAAAGCACCGCTATCGACGGCACAAATCTCGGCCTGTCGAGGATCCACAGCCATCGACCTCTGCTCAAGCCGAGCCACCGACAAAGAAGCCGCGAACAGACCGGACACCCTCCACGTCTCGTTCGCAGGCATCGAGGAAACCCTCACCCTCCCGGGGTGCGGGGGCCGTGATCCCACCGGTTACGGTGGTCCCTCCGGCCCTGCCTCAGCCTCCCTCTCCCATCGAGCCGGGTATGGTTACACCTGGTCTCCGGGCAGAACTGGACCGGCTGGTCCAGGAGGCCATCGAGAAAGCGATGAAGAAACTGCAACCTCCATCGGCACCGTCTCCGGCACCGGTTCCAGTGCCGCCCCCGGCACCGACACCGGCACCGGCTTCGCCACCGAGGAGGGAACCGACCACCGAGCCGTTGATACAAGCGCTAGCACCGCTACTGAGCCGCATGGAGGCGCTCATGACGGCCCTTCCATCGGTGATTCCAGTGCCATCGACAACACCACCGTCTCCGACTGGATTTTCATCGGCAGGAGAAACACCGTTCCGGATTCCCCCTTCCGGGGTGGTTCCATCGGTGCCTTCTGGTATATCTCCACCGATATATCCTTCGGTTCCATCCATTCCACGCCAGGCACCGATTCCATTGACAGCACCGAAGCCATCGATGCCATTTCTGGTTCCACCTACGGCACCGATTCCACCTCGGTTTCCATCGATGCCTTTAGAGCCTCAGCCAGGTCCATCAGGGTTACAAACCCCACTTGATCCCTACGATACCTGGGGTGATGATGATGATACATCTTCTGACACGGATTTGCCTTCGCCTCCATCTCCTACAGAGAGTAGAAAAAGATCTCCTCCTGAGGATCTATCTTTCATTAATTTTGTGAAAGAGATGTCAGAAGTTGTACCTTTTCAACTACAATCTGAAGCTGATGACAGACACCAGATGATGGAACTCCTTCAATTTCTGGATGCTCCAAAAATCATCGCTTCCATCCCTATACACCAGGTGTTTTTGGATCTGCTCAAGAAAAACTGGGAATCTCCTTCATCAGTGTCCCCAGTTAACAAAAAAGCTGACTCCACCTACCTTGTCCAGTCAGCACCAGGTTTCCAAAAACCTCAACTGGATCATCGCTCTGTTGTGGTTGAGTCCGCGCAGAAGAAGGCCAAGCGTCTTAAGCCACACTCTTCTACCCCGCCTACCAGGGACAACAAGTTCCTAGATAGTGTTGGACGGAAAGTCTATCATGGAGCTATGTTGATTTCACGCATAGCTTCATATCAACTTTATATGACTCAGTACAACAGAGCCATCCTTAAGCAGATGCAAGACTATGCTGACACGTTACCAGACCAATACCAACCGCAGCTTCAAGCCCTTCTTCACAAGGGATTTGAGGCAGGGAAGCACGAGATTAGGACTGCCTACGACATATTCGATGCTTCCACAAAAGTTTCAGCCACAGCCATCTCAGCCAGACGTTGGGCTTGGTTAAAATCATCCAACCTTCGCCCAGAGGTTCAGGATCGTCTTGCTGATTTACCCTGCTTAGGCGATAATTTGTTTGGAGAGCAAATTCAGCAGATTGTGGCGGAGTTGAAAGACCACCATGAGACGTTGAAACAACTCTCATCTGTCCCACCTGAGCTGACCTCCAAGCAACCGCAAAAGAAAGACTCTAAGAAGTCATTCTTTCGACCACGCCGTTATTACCCTCCATCGGCCAGGCCTCGTCCAGCTCGATCCTCTACTAGGCCTCAGCCGCGTCAGCCTAGGAAACAAAGGCCTACTGTAGCCCCTCCTCCTGGGCCTGCGGCTGGCCTTTGACTCCCCTGTAGGGAACACATGCCAAACCCCTCTTCCGGACATCCCTGTAGGAGGTCGACTGTACCATTTTCTACAACCATGGTTGCAGATCACCTCAGATCAGTGGGTGCTAACAATTATCGCACAGGGTTACCACCTCAACTTCATAACTCTTCCGGCAGACTCCCCGCCTCTTCAAGCGTGGAGTCTATCCACCCATTTGGCTCAATTACAACAGGAAGTATCTCTTCTTCTGCAATCAAATGCTATAGAACCCGTTCCTCCCTCTCAACGAGGCAAGGGATTCTATTCCAGATACTTCCTAATACCAAAGAAATCGGGGGGACTACGTCCCATTTTGGACCTTCGAGCCCTCAACAAATACCTTCAAAAAGAGAAGTTCAAAATGGTAACCCTAGGCGCGCTGCTCCCTCTGCTACAAAGAGGGGATTGGCTGTGCTCTCTCGACCTCAAGGACGCTTATACCCACATTGCGATCACACAATCCCATCGCAAATATCTGCGGTTTCTAGTTGGCCACGACCATTATCAATACCGTGTCCTCCCTTTCGGTCTAGCTTCTGCCCCACGAGTCTTTACCAAATGTCTCGTAGTGGTAGCAGCATTCCTCAGGAAGGAAGGTGTCCACGTCTACCCATACCTGGACGATTGGCTAATCAGGGCCTCCACCCAACAGATAGCTCAATCCTCCCTAAAATTGACAATTCAAACACTCCTTTCCTTAGGGTTTCTCGTCAATTACGAGAAATCTTGCTTAGTCCCATCTCAAACCTTATCCTTCATTGGAGCAGACTTGGACACCTTGCAGGCAAAGGCTTACCTTCCTCTTCAGAGGGTCCACACCCTAATATCCCTGGCTCGCCAGCTCCAGTCTCAGAACACTGCCACGGCTCGCCAGTTCCTCATTCTCCTAGGACACATGGCATCCTCGGTTCAAGTCACTCCCATGACCCGACTAGCCATGAGAGTAACACAATGGACTCTACGACACCAATGGATTCAAGCTTTTCAGCCTCTGTCCTCCATAGTCACAGTCACACAAGCGCTGCGCCTATCCTTAACCTGGTGGACGACTCAGGTCAACCTCCTTCAGGGCTTACCCTTTCTTCCACCGGATCCGCAAGTAATCCTAACCACCGACGCTTCTCACATCGGTTGGGGAGCCCATGTGGACGACTTTCAAACCCAAGGGTTATGGTCCAACGAGGAAGCCGAACACCAGATCAATTTCCTGGAACTTCGCGCAATCCGCTATGCACTCCGAACTTTCAAAGATCATCTATTCCATCAGATAATCTTAATCCAGACGGACAACCAAGTGGCCATGTGGTACATAAACAAGCAGGGAGGCACAGGCTCCTTCCTTCTGTGTCAGGAAGCTGCGCAGATCTGGGCGGAAGCCCTCTCCCACTCCATGTACCTCAGGGCCACTTACCTGCCGGGAGTAGACAATGTATTGGCAGACCAGCTGAGCCGTGTCTTCCAACCGCACGAGTGGTCACTCGATCCTCTGGTAGCGACCTCTCTGTTTCACAAGTGGGGGTTCTCCCCGCATAGACCTCTTTGCGTCCCCTCAGAACCACAAAGTGGACGATTACTGCTCTCTCATTCGGAGCCAGCACTCTCGGCCGAGGGATGCATTCTCCCTCAAGTGGACAACCGGTCTGCTCTATGCATTCCCTCCACTTCCTCTTGTGTCAAAGACTCTCGTGAAGCTACGCCAGGACGGGGGAACCATGATCCTGATAGCACCTTACTGGCCACGCCAAGTATGGTTTCCAATACTCCAGGATCTCTCCATCCGCAGGCACATTCCTCTGGGAAAGAACCCGCATCTGCTCACTCAAAACGACGGATGCCTCCTCCATCCCAACCTCCAAGCCTTGTCCCTGACGGCATGGATGTTGAAAGGTTAGTCCTTCAGCCTTTCAACCTTTCAGATTCCGTTTCTCGGGTCCTGATAGCTTCACGAAAGCCTTCCACAAGAAAGTCTTACTCATACAAATGGAAAAGGTACACATCATGGTGCACTTCTCAGTCCCTTGATCCCCTTTCCTGTCCAATCTCCAAATTCTTGGACTATTTATGGCATCTCTCTGAATCAGGTCTTAAAACCTCTTCTATCAGAATGCATGTCAGTGCGGTAGCCGCCTTCCATAAAGGTGTACAGGGTGTCCCTATTTCAGTACAACCCCTAGTAACCCGTTTTCTTAAAGGCTTGCTCCATCTGAAGCCACCCTTACGTCCTCCGGCCCCATCTTGGGACCTTAACCTGGTTCTTGGTCGTCTAATGAAACCTCCTTTCGAACCTCTGCACTCCTGTGAGTTAAAGTATCTCACATGGAAAGTGTTATTCCTTTTGGCTATCACTTCAGCTCGCAGGGTTAGTGAATTGCAGGCCCTAGTTACCTATCCGCCTTACACTAAGCTCCTGCAGGACCGGGCGGTACTCCGCACTCACCCTAAATTTTTACCTAAGGTAGTTTCTGAGTTTCATATTAATCAATCCATCATATTACCTATCTTTTTTCCCAGGCCCCACTCCAACTCCGGGGAACAGACTCTGCATACCCTAGACTGCAAACGAGCTCTAGCTTTTTATCTAGACCGTACAGTTGCTCACAGGAAGAGCACTCAATTATTTGTCTCTTTTCATCCTAACAAGTTAGGACATCCTGTGGGTAAGCAGGCTCTTTCCTCCTGGTTGGCGGACTGCATTTCTTTTTGCTATCAGCAAGCTGGCATTCCCTTTCAAGACCGTGTGAAAGCACACTCTGTGAGGGCCATGGCGACGTCAGTGGCACACCTTTGATCGGTGCCGCTTCCTGACATCTGCAGGGCTGCAACCTGGAGTTCTCTCCATACCTTTGCAGCCCACTATTGTTTGGACAAAGCTGGAAGACAGGACTCCATCTTCGGCCAATCTGTCTTGCGTAACCTTTTTCCAACGTGATGTACCAACACCCTTCCACCTTCCCGGTAGGGTGCGGATGCCCTTTACCAAATTCCACCCCAGTTGTAGTGCCTGTTGCACGTCGTTGGGTGCATTTGGTGCAAGTCAGCACATCCTCAGCTCAGTACTCACCCATTTGTGAGGACAACCATCCTGCTTGTCCTGTGAGAAAGCAAATGTTGCTTACCTGATGTAACAGGTGTTCTCACAGGACAGCAGGATGTTAGTCCTCACGAAACCCGCCCGCCACCCCGCGGTGTTGGGTTTGTTTTGTTTTTACTTTCTAGGCACTGCCTGTAGCTTTGAAAATCAGACTGAAGGGAGACCCCTGCTGGCTGCAGGGTCAGTGCCTTGCTGGGCATGCCCAGTAGGGGCCAGTCAAAGTTCTGTTTAAACTTTGACAGAAGTTTTCCGTGGTGGGCTCCATCCTCGATGTCACCCATTTGTGAGGACTAACATCCTGCTGTCCTGTGAGAACACCTGTTACATCAGGTAAGCAACATTTGCTATTTGTCAGCTACAATGCTAAATATCTCTCTCTATATATATTTGAAAGTCTAAAGCGTACTGATGCCTCAATAGGTAAAAGGAAAAAATTAATAAGGTGTCACTATGATAACGCTAATAAAACTGTAAAAATATATTAATTAAGCAATCAGAAAAAAAACTCTCAAAGTTTGCAGCCAGTCAAATGTCTGGAGCTACAAAAAAGGCAATTGGTTGACATGAATGGATCAGTTATTTAGCCTTTTGCAAGGCCCTGATGAAATTAAATATTTATTTATTTTCCACTTTTCAGGCACTTCAGAGCAGATTACATTCATTTACTGTAAGTGTTTCCCCAGCACTCCAGATTGGATTACATTCAGGTATTTCTCTGCCCTCAGAGGACTCCTAATCTAAGTTTGTACCTAAGGCAATGGTGGGTGATATGACTTGCCCAAGGTCACAAGAAATGTTAGCTGGATTTGAACGCTGGTTTTCATGGTTGGTAATCCACTGCGCTAACCACTAGCTATTCCTCCACACCAAAACAGCCCTACTAAAAAGCATAGCTAAAACATCCAGTAAAAAAATAGTTCCATAGCATCTGACAAAGGCCTTAATAGGTTTAAACTATCATAGCTATATGTGATTATAAACAAATTAAGAAAACTATTGTTCATTTAAAGCATAACAAAAAAACAAAAATTATAAAAATACAGTCCAGTCTATTTCCCTGTTCAAACCAAAGGAGTGCACTGTATTGAAACAGAAGATCCACCTCTGTCACGCTGCAATAAAATACAGTCATAGTTTCCATTTCATGACCTTCATCTTGGTTTTTCAAAGACTGCAAAAGTCAAATCTTCAAAACTATGCTGCACATGTGCGCAGTGTTTGACCAATAGAGCATCCATTTTATTGCAACATGGGCAGATGCTATATTCCTCATCCTGCCGCACAAGGTCTCATGGTTTTGCTGATGTACACAAGTAGACAGATGCACCAAATGAGATAAATAATACCAATTGTAGCACAAGTGGAATGGAAGAACAATCTCTATGGTTGTAACACAGGCAAAGTCGCTACATCCATATAATCCCTCTTCTGAAATCACTGCCTTTGCTCCCTGTCTGTTCCCACATTCAGTTCAAGTTCCTCTAACCTACAAGTGCTTTCGCTCTGCAATTTCTCACTACCTCTCCTCTCTTATCTGCACTTTGCTCATCAGACAAGTCACTCCCTTCCCCTCTACTGCCAATTCCTGACTCCATGCTTTCTACCTGGCTGTGCCATGTGCTTGAAATAGCTTCCTGAGCTGGCGCGACATGCTCCCTCTCTCGCCATGTTTAAATCCAATCTAAAAAAAAAATCACCTTTTGATGCTGCTTTTAAATCTTAAGCCTGATTGTCTGCCTTCAGCCTCATTAACTAAATTTAACCATAGTCTTATTATTTGAAACTCCAAAAGCTCTCTTGACCCGTACTTTTGTCTTGATTAGACTGTAAGCTCTACTGAGCTGTCTCTAATGTGACTGTCTCTAATGTGATGTTTGTACAATGCTGCGTATATCAAGTAGCGCCATAGAAATGTTAAGTAGTAGAAGTAGTAGTAGTAGTATCCCCATTGAAGGCCTGAGGACATATGGTGTACTTACCACAAATAAAGTATCCAGACGGTCCAACCATCACTTAATGCGGCTGTTGATGCAAATAAAAGAATTCACAATATTATCGTGAATATGAATGCCTCCCTCTAAGCAGGCAAACAGCAGGGGCTCTTGAAATGTTTTAGATAGTCTTAAAATATGCCAGTTGCCTTGAATACTATGCCGAACAGCATCTGTTTGAGGGGAAAAGGCTGAATAGATACTGTCCATGTTTCAAAGGACTTACTCCTAGATTTCAAAAGCAGCTCTATATACTAGAGAATAAGCACAGTTAATAATCTTCTGTGGACACCCATGCTGCAAAACTGTCTTCGCCTGCGTTGAGCTTGAAATTTAAATTGTTGAGCTTAACTTGCATAGGCATAAGAACTGTCCTTGAGGTAAGTTCTCCTTCAGTTTGTGAGGTTGACAGCTTAAAAACCTGAGGAGAGTGTGGCGGTCAGTGCAGGGCTGGGGCTTACCTGTTTTGCTGCTCTGTGCAAACAAATAATGTGACACCCCGCCCACAGATTCAAATGGAGCCCTTCATGTGCTTCTTTTTTTTTTCTCAGTGATAACTTTATAAGTGTCTGAACATCATTTGTACTTGCACTGGGGTTAGAGTAAAGTTACCAGATTTCTATTGGGTGAATCTGGTAGCATCAAGGAGTTCATTTGAGGGTGAGAGGTTGAGGGAGTTGTTATCTGCTGGACTGTCTCTATGAAAAATTGTAGTAGTCTACTCTCAAGCAGGCCGATGCAATATCGCGCGTCCATAACCACTGAAGCAATAAGGGGATCAAGGTGTAGCTACTAATAGCACTCATCACATGTAAATACTATGTTAATGAGACTATTAGCTAGTAACCTGATGTAAAAAATAACCGTGCACCCAATGCGCACATTTTAACCCAAAAAAATTATCACCAGTCCCAAAACTGGCATTAAGACTTGAGGATCCCCAAAACTTAAACAGAAAAGCAGAAATACTGTTTTTCTGTGGTTCCTCCGACTTTATTATTATTGCGATATTAAGTCAGAGGAAGCACAGAAAGTAGCAACATGGAAAAAATAATAATAAAAAAACTCTTGACAGTGGTCAGGTTTAGAAAATGGACGCTCAATTTATGAGCATCTGAGGAGGTTCTAGGAGGCGAGGAGGAGGTGCTAGGGATGCACAGTTTCCCCTAGCGCCTTCTTTTTAATGCTGCAGCACATCAGCATTCTCCAGCGTGCGCCCAGGAGAGATGGATGGGTATGCATTAGGGAAATGGGTGCTGAGTCATGAGCACCTGTTTTTTATGCACCCAAATTGCATTCGCCTGAATGTACAACTAAAAGCATACCCTTTAAATTTTTGTCAATTCAAACCTAATACAAAAGCCTCAGGGCTGGTGAGTTTTGTTTTCTGGTGCATATTAATTATGCACCAGAAAAAAAATCTAATCAGGTAACAAAATCCATCTATAAACATTTAAATTCTCCTTGAAAGACATATCCAGGTCAGAGATTATAAAATTGGGTCCCAGGATATTTGAAATTGATTTTGTTAATATTCTCAATCAATTTCCTTGTTTGCACTCTCTTTCTGGTGTCCTTTTTTCTTTTCTGTTTAAGTTATTTCTCTTCTTTGTCTTTTTCCTTCAAAGTGCATATTTTAATACTTTCTCTTTCTTTTCTTTTTGCTCTCTTTTTATGACTTTTCTCTTTTCTTCTCTTCCTTCTTGTCTTCTCTTCAGATTCTTCTTGACTGGTTGTCCTTCCAATTTCTCCTCCTTTCTCTCCTCTTTTTCATATGCTCTCGTCTCCTTTCCTTTCCCCACATTATCATCTAGGCAATAGTGAGCTGCGAAGGTATGGAAAGAACTCCATGTAGCAGCCCTGCAGATGTCAGCAAGAGGTATAGAACGAAGGTGTGCTACTGACGTTGCCTTTCCTCTAAAAGAGAGCGCTTTAACGCGTCACTGGAGTGGAAGGCCTGCTTGCTGGTAGCAGAAAGAAATACAGTCCGCCAGCCAGGAGGATTGGGTCTGCTTGCCCACCGGGATTCCCAGTTTAGTTTTATCAAAGGAGACAAACAGCTGAGTGGACTTCCTATGGCCTGCAGTACGTTCCAAATAAAAGGCTAGCGCACGCTTGTAGTCCAAGGAATGCAGAGCCCGCTCACCTGGATGTGAGTGGGGTCTTGGAAAGAAAGTAGGTAGGATAATAGACTGATTTAAATGAAATTCAGGTTTGGTGCCGTGCTGGGCATGCCCAGTAGGTGCCAGTCAAAGACTAAGATCCTGCTGTCCTGTGAGAACACCTGTTAAAGCAACTCTGCTTTCTCACAGAACAAGCAGGATGGTAGTCCTCACATATGGGTGAGTATCAAGCTGAGGATGCCCGAGCAATGCACCAAATATACCCAAGGACGTGCAACAGGCACAACAACCGGGATGGAATTTGGTAAGGGCATCCTGAACCCTAACGGGTTGGTGGAAGGATATTGGTACTTCAGTTTGCAAATAAGTTGCGTAGCACAGACTGGCCGAAGATGGAATCTTGTCTGCCAGCCTTGTCTAAACAATAATGGGCTGCAAAGGTGTGGAGGGAGCTCCATGATGTCTCCGCCTATGGAGTATTACAATTGTTAGCTCTTCCCCTTGGCAGGGTGATCCATAACAGATTGCTAACTCCCTGGCAGATTTATAACAGATTGCTACTCCTAGCAGCAGGAGATCCTTAACAGCTTGTTAACTCCTCCCTCTACAGGAGGAGCTCGATAACAGCTTGTTAACTCCAAGCAGCAGATTTACAACAGATGACTGCCAAGTTTTCTAGCTGAAGGCATATAATCTTGGGAAAAGGTCACAGTTATTCCCATTGGCAGTGTTTTTTTTGTCAAAAACTGAATTATCTCTTTGTGATTAATTTGTATATATCTAGGAATGTCGTGGAATTCCATATCAGAGGTTTCTGTCTGCATTGTTCTGTTCATACAACTAGTTACTGAGCTTATACCAGAGTTATTAAAAAGCATTGATCTTTTCTTAAAAGGTAATGGATTCCCTGACATTAATACTTGAGGTCCCCATGACACTGTCTTCCATTATACCTGATTTTTCCAAAGACGAGTGCCCTAACCTGGGCATTCAGCTTCACTTCTGATACCATGTGTTATTTATTTATTTATGCTTTTTATATACCGTCGTTCCAGAGGTAGATCACAATGGTTTACATATATAGAATAGAATTACATTGTAAATAAGGAAATAGTAATTTCTCTTAAAGGAGGTAATAGCACAAGTGGTTAACATGGTTCCATATTCTTTTGCGAGCACGGGGAATGTGGTTGGTTGCTCATGGAGAGAGTAAGCCCTTGGACCTCAGTGTGACCCCAGAGCATGACTCCAAGAAAGACACCGTGGGAGGCAAGCGGTTCAGGCACGGGTTGGGACTCGGAACTTGGAATATAGCTGAGTCTTGAGACATAACTTGGAACTTGGAACATAGCTTGAATCTGGGAACACAGCTAGAAGCATGGAATGAGTCTCACTCGCACCTCTGCTGATCCTGAACGCACAGAGTGAGACCCAACAATGCAATGCTGGTCTTAGGGGTAGACCTCCGGCCACTCGATAGCCCTTTCATACTTGCCGCTTGGGACCGACGAGTGCATCAGGTCAGACAAAGGCCAAGAACAGGACACGGCATGAAATGGAACTCAGACGAAGGCTCAGGAGACTCAGAGGACTTGGAACTTGACATGAAGAGTTGGAATTGGAGATAAGGACTCAGAAGACTTGGAATTGGAGAGAGTCAGGAAGAGGAGGAGTCCAGCCTCCCAGGGCACTGCACCTCAGCGCGCCCTACACAACCCACCACAGGTTGGTTGTGGACCACGTGGGGAGCAGGACAGGCTCAGGATGGACTCGGAGGAAGACAGGAGTCAGGACATCACTTGGAACTCGGAACAAGGCTTGGAACAAGGAAGGGCAATCTGCTGGCTGGTCAAGCTCCATGAGCCCAGAATTAGGAACACGAACAGGACCTCGAGATTTAACTTGAACTTGGAACTAGAAACTTGGAACTCTAACAAGGATGGACTCCGAGGACTTGATCCAGTGAAGACGGACTTGGAAACAGGCCCTGTGCCAGGAAGCACCCTACACAGCTGCCTGTGGCTGGTCACAGACCATGATGCTAGCACGCCTGGAGGAAAGACGAGGGATAATCCAGAAGACTGGAACATCAGTAGCTTGATAGAAGAGTCGAATGATACGAAGATTCAGATGACTGGACGAGGAACCAGTTACCAGGAACACCAAATAGACATGATGGAATTCCAAAGGGACAAGGAAGCCAAGAACCAGGACTGGAACAGGAACAAGAGGATCAGGAACATCCAACAAAGAACATAGAGCCATCTAGACAGAACAAGACCTCGGAGGACCTTGTTGGACGAGTAGACCATGGACAACCATGAAGATCAGATGCGAAGGCCCCGAGGAGTAGAAGCAGAGCTCTTTTATAAGGCTATAGTAGCGATGAGGCAATGACGAGGAGATGAAGACCACGGCGGCTCCATGGCGGCCCCCGCCATTTTCTAAGATGGCGCCGGCCATCCATTGCTCCTACCATGTGACAGGAGCTGACCAATGGCACTGGTAGCCCCTGTCACATCGTAAGGGCAAAGGGCCACCGGTGCCATTTTAATTCCTGGCAGGCCAGACTGCCCGAGAGGGAGAGATCGCTCGCGGGACCCCGCTGGACCATCAGGGCTTTTAGTAAGTCTTTGGGAGGGATCGGGATGGTGAGGGGGTTGTAATAAAGTAAATTTGAAGGGTTGGGGTATTTTGGTTTTTTTTTAAATAAATGTGCCCCTCTCCCCGTGCACTAACCCGAAAAACAAATTTTTCCCGAAGTTTGGGGAAAATCCATTTCAGGGTTCGGGTCCCCCGAACCAGGACAAATTAGGCAATTTTGTTGAAATTGCCTAATTCCTGATAAACGAATGCACATCTCTAGTAACAGTTATATTCTTAATCAGATGGCTACAATGTACCACTGCTACTACTACTTATTTCTAAAGTTCTACTAGCTATATGCAGCAGTGGAGGAGTAGCCTAGTGGGTTAGAGCAGTGGGTCTCCTGGTTCATAGCTGTCGCTGTCGCTCCTTGTGACCTTGGGCTAGTCACTTTACCCTCCATTGCCTCAGGTACAAACTTAGATTGTAAGTCCTCTGGGGATAGGAAACTACCTACAGTACCTGAATGTAATCCACTTTGAAGCGCTGAAAAAAGTGCAAAAAGCAGAATATAAACCTAAAATATATAAACCTAAATATAACAGACAGTCCCTGCTGCATGGAGCCTATACTAGAATGCATTACAGAAAATTGGTTAAGATGTAAATGTAGCCTCAAAAAGGTGAGTTTTTAGATTGTGTTTGAATATGGACAAAGAGGGAGCACGATGTACCACCTCAGGAGGTCTTATTTCAGGCATATGGTGTAGCAAGGTTAAAAGCATAGAATTGGGAGTTGGAATTGGAGAAGAGTACAGATAAGAGCAGCTTGCCTGAGTTCACAGGGAAGGGCATAGTGAGAGAGAAGATAGGTAATAGTTTACTACCTCGTTTTCAATTTCCACTGAGGAAATCCATAAAATACCGTATAAATCAATTAGTAAAATCATTTTAAATGTAACATTATAGGACGTGATTCACGAAGGCTTTTTTTTTCTCATTCTATGTATGAAGAAAAAAGCTTAGAGGTAGATTTTGAAAACTTGCATGCGCACACACATGGACATGCAATTTTATAACATGCGCACGCCGGTGCGCATGTGTTATAAAATCAGGGGTCGGTGCGCGCAAGGGGGTGCACATTTGTGCAACCTATGTGTGCCGATGCCTGTGGCCTTCCGCAGTTTCCTCCCATTCCGCTCCAACTTAGGAGCGGCCTGGGAGGGAACTTCCCTAGCCCCTATACTAACCTTCCTACCCCTTCCCCTAACCTTCCCATCCCCTAGCCCTATCCTAACCCCCCCAAATCCTTGTCTTACCCTGCTGTGCCGGGCGCCTCTAGCCCCACCCCCGGACCATCCCACCCCCTCTCCGCCCCTTTTCCAAGGTGATTTATGCGTGTGGCTGGGCTTACGCGTGTGGCCGGGCCAGTTTTCAAAGGCCCGGCCACACGCGTAAATCCCCAGGATTTACGCGCGTAAGATTTTGAAAATTTACCCCTTAGTGAATCTGACTCATATTATTACAATAATATTATATTACCATTAGGTCCAATATAGTTAAAGGCTTCTGTAATTGTTTAATAATATGTGAATATTAATCTTTAAACTTGATCAAGGACTAGGCCACTTTAATCTATACTTTAAGGGGATAGTTTTGAAACAATCTGCATAAGAAAGTCAGCAAATATACACATAGAAGCCAAAATTCAGTAGGCCATTTAGTGGACAAGTTATCCGGCTAAGGTTAGCCGGATAACTTGTCCTGGATATTTAGTGGGATAAATGTCCCACTAAATATCCCTGATTAAACTTATCCGGCTAACCTTAGCCGGATAAGTTTAAACATAACTGGATATTCTTTGGAATATCGCCGGTTATATGTTAGCCGGCTAATTTTATACTTAACCGGCTACAGTTCCTGTTTAAAAACAAAATAAAACATCATGGACCTACGGGCCCAAACCTGTCCCCTGCTTACCTCCCACCTGGGCACCAAAGGACCTCTGGTTCCTTACTTGTCTGCCCCTGCCCCATCTCTATGTTAAATAAAATATATCAATGTCATGTTGTCATAGCCCATTAACCCCCTTCCCCCAACCCCGCCCCCCGCTCCCAGTTCTCGTTTTATTATTTTACATTACAGTTCTTTTTTTTTTTTTTTTTTTTAATTGGTGTTGCACACTGTAACCCACTTTATTCCTGCATCTTCTCAATGCTTTCCTTCTTGTATTTGCCCTTCTCATTGCCAACCTGGCAAGACCTGGCTTTGCTTTCTAGGATTTTCTTGTGATCCTTGTCCAATTTTAGACAAAAATATCCAAGTTCTCCAGATTTCCCCCCCCCCCCCTTGCCTACTCCTACCATTTCCCTTCCACTGCCCATCCCCCATCCCCCACCCTCCTATCTTAATGTCTAGCACTTCTTCTGCCTGGATCGTAGTAGTGTTCTATTACTATCCAGGCCCAGCGCTTCTGCGATTGTTAGGCTACCACGCTACCCATTCTTTATTGCCAAGAATTTTGGCCACTCCACAGTATTTGCTCAGGCTTTGAATCACTTTTTTTTTTTTTTTTTTAGATCATGCCATTTTCCATGTTCTCCTTTCTGGTTTCAGATTCCTGAAATGGATCCCAAAATGCACTGCAGTGAGAGATCTGCTTGATCCCTTTCTGTCTTGTGACAGAGCTGAGTGGGCTTTGTAAAAACATATAATGCTTTCTATTGAGCTTTCTACAGACTACATTATAAGAATCTGAAAATGAATTTTTGAAACAGGTGCAAATGGTTCTGCAGTTTTACACTAGCATGGCAAATTTCCTATGAAATATCAAGTAGATGTTCATAAAATGTCAGGGGGATAGTGCATTATTAGTGGTGCAGTAAATCTTATTACTGTAGTGGGTATTGTATGTCTCAATTGTACAATGCATTGTATGCAGAAATTTCAATATTCCTATTGCTTCTATAGTAATGCATATTCCTCAGTACAAAATAGCACACTTTTTTGTATTTATTTCATTAGCATAAGTAATACATCTAGAAAGCATGACCTACGTTTTTTTCAAGGATGAAAATTTTGTTTAAGTATACCCACAGGAAAAGCTATGTAATTAAACTCTTAATCAAATAAGTCATACAGACTCCTGTTGTGTCACAGTAGCTACTCATTTGAGGCCTAGACTCATTTTGCACCTGTGAATCGCTCATATTTTCTTCTCATTAGCAACATAAGTACAAACAATGTTGCCTAATAAGATACATAGGTGGTTTGCTAATGCCGTACAAGTACAGAATAATACAAGAAAAGTTAAAGTGCAGTGTTCAAAAGACATTCCTAAGAAATATGAATTCACTGTTGTAAATTCTCATGAGTTATCATTAAAAACTTATTGCAAAAATGGTTTTGGTAATCTTACAATTTACCTGGTGTGAAGGGTTAAGGGTGAGAAATGTGCGAAACAGTCATATGTATTCCTGACTCCTGTGTTTGGATATTGTCAAGAAAATCACAGTGACTGTGTTAACAGATCAATTAGAAATGCTCTACTATAGCTGAAACTCATGTGATGGTACAATGTATAGGAACTTGGAAGACTGTAGACGCAGTCAAATACCGTAAAGTGTGGTACAATAATTTATTTTGTGTTTCAAATCTGTCAAAGCTGTCAATCTTGAAAAATATCATTTATGTTCAGGAAAATTTGAGGCTGAGCACATCTAGGGAGAAACTGATTCAGATCTTTTATTGTTGAAGAAGATATATGTTCTCTGAAAGAAGCATCTACTGTATTGTTTCTATTTCTAATGGTAGAAATCTTTGATCAGACAGTACAATGTCCTGTAGTAAAATGTAGAGTGCTAGCATGAAAACTCCATACAACTTTGTGTTCTTATACCAATAAAACGATGCTTATGGAAAAGTAAACTTTTTATGGTAACCACTTTGAGCTACACTTGGAAAAGTGAGATAAAAACCTAATAAATAATAATAATAAATATACAACACTACTGCAAAGTAATACAAGACAATTCACAATGGAGAGAGGTATTATCAACTACAAAATCCTACACAGAAATACAAGTTAAAAAATAAAAACTTTATATAAGGTGGTGCCTTTTTATTGGACTAAAATCATTTTTTCACTAGATTTCATAGAAATAGAGATATAGGACAGCAGAAAAAAACAATATGGCCCATCTAATCTGCTCATCTGTCTAATTTATCTAGCCCTTACAATTCCCATCACTCTCACAAAGATCCCCTGCATTTATCCCATGCTTTCCTGAATTCAGATACCGTTGAAATATTTAAGTATTTCTCTCATATCTGTTCTATTTATTCTCACAGGACAAGCAGGATGGTAGTCCTCACATATGGATGACGTCACAGGACGGAGCCCAATCACGGAAAACTTCTGTCAAAGTTACTAGAACTTTGACTGGCCCCTACTAGGCATGCCCAGCATGGCACCAACCCTGCAGCCAGCAGGGGTCCCCCTTCAGTCTTCTTTTTTCTGTGCAGCAGTAGCCTCGCGGTTAAGGAGCTCTGACCACATTCCTGACAGGAATTTCTTCACGGACTTCTTAAGGTTAAATTTGCCCCACAGGGGTCCCTCCTCTTTCTTTACTCAGTCCACGGTACTTCGGTAAGTTTTTTGCCATTTCTTCGTCGATTACCGTCGAGTTTGGCCCTCGCGGCCTACTGGCCGTCGACCGTATCGCGGCTAAATTTTTTCTCATGGCCATGGCGTCGGGTTTCCGTCGGTGCCCAGGTTGTACGCGCACCATGTCTATCACAGACCCTCATAGAGTCTGTGTATTGTGTTTAGGTAGTGAGCATGACATCCTGACTTGCACCAAATGTGCCTTGATGACACCTAAAAGTCGCAAAGCCAGAATGGAGAAGATGGGACTCCTTTTCCGTGCTCACACCCCGACGCCGTCCATCGCATCGACGTCTTCGGAACCGGCACCGAAGTCGCACCATTGTCGACAATCCTCCGGTGACCGTCTGCCATCGACGTCTCCACGGCCATCAACTCCCATCCCTTCTCCCGAAGATCGAGGGGATTGGAGGGAGAAACATCGCCATTGGCATCGCAAGTCTCGGACCCTCAAGGAACCGAAGTCATCGACCTCGATACCGTCCGAGCCTCCATCGAAGAAACCCCGGCCAGGAGCGGCACCATCCACTCCTGCGACCGAAACATCGAGGCAACCCTCACCCGATTGGGGTTTGGGAGTCGCAATTCTGCCTGTAAAGGTGGTCCCTCCAGCTCTGCCTCAGCCTCCCTCTTCCGTTACGGAGCCGGGTCTTGTTACCCCAGGTCTCCGGGAAGAACTGTACCGGCTGGTCCAGGAGGCCATCGAAAATGCGATGCAACGGTTCCAGGTCCCTCCGGCACCGACTCCGGCGCCGAGAGTGGAACCGGTCACCGACCCGATTCCAGCAGCGCTGGCACCTCTGCTTTCCCGGATGGAAGCGCTCATGACCGCCCTTCCACCGGTAATTCCTGGGTCACTGACAGCCCCGGTGCACTCTCCGATGACAGCTTTATCGGGAGGAAAAACACCGTTTCGCATTCCTTCTTCGGGAGTTGTGCCTCAACCATCGATGCAGTGTCGTCCCTCGCCACCGATTCATTCATCGGGGGCGATACGCACATCAGCGCCATCGATGCCTTCGATACCGGCACTGATGCCCGCCAGTGCATTCTCGGTGCCCCCGGTGATTCCTTCGATTTTCTCGGAGCCTCAGCCGGGACCTTCGGGTATCCAACCCCCTCCTGGTCCTACAGGTCAGCCTGCTGATCCTTATGACACCTGGGGGGATGATACATCCACAGACACCGATGATTTACCTTCACCACCCTCTCCTACTGAAAGTAGAAAGCGTTCTCCTCCAGAGGACCTCTCTTTCATCAATTTTGTGAAGGAAATGTCGGAATTGGTCCCTTTTCAGCTTCAAACAGAGCAAGATGACAGGCACCAGATGATGGAACTTCTCCAATTCCTGGATGCCCCTAAAGTGATCACTTCCATTCCAATTCATCAGGTTTTTCTTGACCTTCTAAAAAAGAACTGGGAGAGTCCTGGATCCATTGCTCCAGTACATAAAAAAGCTGACTCTACTTATCTCGTACAGTCAGCACCTGGCTTTCAAAAACCTCAGCTTGCCCACCATTCAGTAGTGGTTGAATCAGCCCAAAAGAAAGCAAAGAGGACGAAGCCATACTCATCTATGCCTCCTATCAAAGAACATAAGTTCTTAGATAATATTGGTCGACGAGTATACCAAGGGGCCATGCTTATCTCCAGGATAGCTTCTTATCAGCTGTACATGACCCAATACAATAGGGTCATTTTCAAGCAAATACAAGATTTCTCTGAAACCCTGCCTGAACAATTCCAACAACATCTTCAATCCCTTGTAACTAAGGGTTTTGAAGCAGGAAAACATGAAATTAGAACAGCTTATGATATTTTTGACACTTCCACTAGAGTGTCTGCAGCTGCCATTTCGGCAAGACGCTGGGCCTGGCTCAAGTCTTCTGATCTTCGCCCAGAAGTTCAAGACAGACTTTCTGACCTGCCCTGCTTAGGGGATAATCTATTTGGAGAACAAATTCAACAAATAGTTGCTGAATTAAAGGACCATCATGAGACCCTCAAGCAGCTCTCATCGATACCTTCTGATTTCCCTTCTAAACAGCCCTTCAAAAAGGACTCTAAGAAATCATTCTTCCGTACATGGAAGTATTATCCCCCACCAACAAGATCCAGACCGACGAGGCCTTATCAAAAATCTCAGCCTCGCCAGCCTCGAAAGCAAAAACTGCAAGCAGCTCCCCAGCCAGGGCCTGCTTCGGGTTTTTGACTTCCACTTGGAGAGCAGAAGCCAGATCCCTCTACAAAGCATACCAGTGGGAGGTCGATTAGGACACTTTCACGAAAAGTGGCACTCAATCACAACCGACCAATGGGTATTAGCAATCATTGCTCAGGGATACCACCTAAACTTCTTAACTCTTCCACCGGACTCCCCACCTTTGCAAACATGGGGACTAACCGGCCATTCTGTCCTTCTGGAGCAGGAGGTTTCCCTCCTTCTCCAGTCAAACACAATAGAACCTGTCCCTCTTTCATAACAAGGCCTAGGGTTCTATTCCCGGTACTTTCTGATCCCAAAAAAGTCAGGAGGACTTCGTCCAATTCTGGACCTACGAGCCCTCAACAAGTACCTTCAAAGAGAGAAGTTCAAAATGGTAACCTTAGGCTCTCTTCTACCTCTGCTACAAAGAGGAGACTGGCTCTGCTCTCTAGACCTTTGAGACGCTTACACCCACATTGCGATAGCTCCGGCTCATCGCAAGTATCTCCGCTTTTTAGTAGGCCAAAAGCACTATCAATATCGAGTGCTCCCTTTCGGCCTAGCATCGGCACCACGAGTTTTCACCAAATGCCTCGTAGTTGTCGCAGCCTTTCTCAGGAAAGAAGGTGTCCATGTCTACCCCTATCTGGACGACTGGCTGATCAGGGCCCCAACCCAGCAAGTCGCTCGGTCCACCCTGAACCTGACCATTCACACTCTAATATCTCTAGGATTTCTTGTCAATTATGAGAAATCCTATTTACTCCTGTAACCGTCTCTTTTTTAGTCAGTAAGGAGGTCCAGACAACTGATCCGTAAAGATAGACTTTTATTGCCAGCAAGATGCAGCTAAGACAAAGGCTCAGTACAACTGCATGCCCCTCCCCTTCAGGAGCAGACTCTTATGCACTTTACAGTTCTTATCTTTTACACATGTGTTCTAAGCATTGCTGAGCAAGCATATTCCGGCTGAAGGGGCTACTGACCCCCTCCCTAGACACCCTGGAACTTTCGTGAAACTTCTCCCATGTTCTGCAGGAGAGGCTGCTGGGACTTGCAGTTCTGGAAAGGAATTCGCGAGTCTGCAGTAGTACAGCCCATCACATAATACATCCATTGTTGTAATCCAGGTTACAGCAGTGAAAGCTTATCAGAGAATAAGAACAGCGAAGCCAAAAAAATGAAAATGTGCAATGTGCTGACAGAGAGTTTCTCAATGTCCTAATTACAGCTGTATTGCAGACTGTAAGTAAACCCGTCATGAAGCAGGGAATTCTGGTACATGAAATCCTTTGTCAGGTTGAAGCGTTCAGACCCCTTCATTCCCCCCTTTGATACTTATCATTCTTTATGAAAAGTATCACACCATCACAACGCAACTGTGGAGCTGAAAGAAACAGAAACAAGAAAAATTAGCAATTTGAGTTCTCAGGGGGCCCTAATTTCCCAAACAGTCCGATGGTTTCTTCACGGGTTTGAGACGGATGGGCCCTATTGGCTCCACCCCCCTTTGTAGCCCGAACTTGTCATGTATGGGAAGATGGCCCAGGATAAAACATGAGGATGGTTAACAGGTTCTATAGGCTCAGAGGAATACATGTACAGTGACAGAAGCTGCGTGGCTGTTTTGCGTTCAGCAATGTCCTTCATCACCCGACGAAGGCGGTTTGAGCAAGAAAGGAATAATTCAGGGTCCTAAAAGACAAAACAGAATTAAACTGGCTGGGATAACAAACAAGCTCTTAAATCCACCGATCATGGAAAACCAACCACGGAATCCATTGGTCCAGTCCCAAGCACTATTCCACTGCTGGACAGGGACGTGTGCCATCTTGACCATGCGATCAGTGATGTCTTGGATAACCTTGTTTTGGTCATCTACCTGTAAACAACAATTGGAGAGGTTAAATGTTCCACAAACCCTCCTTCCTGGGCCAGAGGATAATCTAAAACCAATCTATTCTGGTACACTGCAGTCATAATTTTGGTATTTTGTTTTGCCCAGAGTTTAAGAGCGAAAGCAGTCGTTGGTGATGAGCTCCAGGACTGCCTGAAGCCTGATGATTCGATGCAATTAATACTGCTTGGAAGGGTTCCCGAGTTGCCCCTTTTTGCTGCTTCATCTGCTCTCTGATTTCCTTGACAATAGGGTTTGATTTCCTGGTGTGTGCTTTGCAATGTATTACAGCCACCTTGCGAGGTAGCCAAACTGCGTCTAGTAATTCACGTACTTCTGATGCATTGTTCAATTGTTTTCCCTCTATAATGCTCCATGCACTTGGATTGTATGGAAGGCATATTTAGAGTCTATTTACAGTTTGTCCTTCTGCCAACTGCAGAGCTCGAGTAAGGGCAATTAGTTCAGCTTTTTGTGCAGACGTTCCTGGGGGAAGAGGTTGAGCCTCAATGATTTCATCTTCGGATACAACAGCATATCCAGCAGAACGTATCTCATGAATGATTTGGCTGCTCCCATCAGTGAATAAAGTCCAAGCTCCTTGCCAGGGGTGATCCCTCAGGTCTGGTGTACTGGAATGTATTGTAGTCATGACTTCTTCACAATCATGGGCAACTGGTTCAGGTGCCGGCATAAGAGTGGCCGGGTTCAAGTTTTTGCTGTCCTGTATTTGAATTTCAGGAGTTTCACATAACAGAGCTTGATACTTTACAAGACGTGAATTAGTCATCCATTTTGGCCCATGAGTTTCTAGTAGTCCTTGGATAGTATGAGGAGTTGTTACTTGTAAAGTTTGTCCAAATGTTAGCTTAACAGCTTCGGGTATCAGTAGACATGCAGCAGCAATGCTTCGGAGGCATCCCGGCCATCCTTTTGACACATTGTCCATTCCTTTTGACAGATATGCAACAGGTTGTTCCCATGAGCCTAAGGTTTGAGTCAATACCCCTATGGCCATGCTTTTTTCTCGTCGACGAATAGATGGAATGGTTTCATCACATCTGGCAATCCTAAGGCAGGTGGTTCAATTAAGGCTTCTTTTAGTTGACGTAAGCTTGCCAGTTCGTTTCCTTCCCATTGGAAGGGTTGAGATTCTGCCTCTTTACCCCGCAGCTTGTCGTACAGGGGTTGGGCAATAACTGCATAGTTAGCAATCCACAGCCTACAGTATCCTGCAGCTCCAAGGAACGCTCGGAGCTCTTTCTTACAAGTGGGTACAGGTTGACCTCGTATTGAACTGGTGCGAGAAACTCCCAGACAACGGGTTCCTCCACGTATTTGGAAGCCTAAATACTCTACTTCCAATTCACAGATTTGCGCTTTCTTTTTACTTGCACGATACCCTTTTGAGTACAACGTCTTTAGCAGCTGAAGAGTGGATACCGCACATTCGAGGTACGTCTCTCGAAACAACAGAAGGTCATCCACGTATTGTATGACTGGCCCATACTTTACTTGATACATCTTTAAGTCTTTTGCCAGTTGCTCACCGAACAGCGTAGGTGAGTGCCTAAACCCTTGAGGCTACCGAGTCCATGTGTACTGCTGCTTTACTCCAGTATCTGCATCTTCCCATGTGAAAGCAAAAATCTTTTGACATTCCTCCGCCACCGGGACGGAGAAGAAGGCATCTTTGAGATCAATGACACTGTACCACTTGGATGCAGGGGAAACTTGAGCCAAGATTGAATACGGATTTGGGACGAGGGCTACTAGATCTGCTACTTGACTATTCACTTTTCTTAAGTCTTGTACTGGTCGATAGTCATTAGAACCAGGTTTCTTTACGGGCAACAAAGGAGTGTTCCAAGCAGATCGGATTCGTCGGAGAATGCCCAAGTCGTACAGTCTCTGCAGATGTATCTCAATTCCTTGTCTGGCCATATATGGAATGGGGTATTGAGGTTGATTAATCACCTGTGCATTCTGTTTCATCTCTATCCATATGGGGGTAGCGTCGATAGCTATTCCTCCCGGGTTCTGTTCGAACCATACTTGGGGTACACTATCCATCAGTTGTCTTCGTTTTTGTTGAGGGGGGTGTTGTTTTCATATCGATGTTCGATGGTTCGTTCGCCAAATGTAGTCTCCATTCTTCTTAGAGGGGACAGATGAGTATCACTGGATGGTCCCCGAAGGAGGCTTTAACTTCCCCTGTTGGTTGAAATCTCAATGTGGTCTGAGGCTTACACAGCAGGTTCCATCAGATAAGGGATACCATGGTCCCGCCTACTTGTATAGTTCATTCTTTCTGCAGAGGGGCAGTGAGTACCTGACCTGAGGCACCCACTATAGAAACAGTCTCTTTCGTCAGGGGGGCCGATTGGTGCAGTCATGACAGATCGTTGGCCTCTGAGTCCAACAGGCCCCTGATTTTTGTTGTGTTACCTCGTGAATCTCCACCAGAGGGTCAGTGGGGATTCTTCCCTCCCGGTCTCTTCAGGCTGTATGCTCCTTGTCGCCTCCCCCGCCATCTGCCAGTGGGGGTTGTCCGATCTCCTTCCTCCTCGGCCCCTTTGTGTCGGTGCAGGTCCATTTTTGTCGTTAGTATTCACTGCAGGGCTCCCGTATTTCTTTTGCCATTCTTCACAGTCTCTCTTCCAATGGCCTTCATTTTTGCAGTACGCACACTGATTCTTTCCCAAAGGGGGGGTCTTGTTCCCCCTCTTCTTCGCGGTCTGCCATTGTCTTGGCTCCTTCCCGTCCGCGTGTCCTCGAGAGCGGCGGCTAACAGTCACTTTCTCCTTCATGTCTCTACTTGCTTCTCTCTTTTCTCTTCCACTTCTCTATTTCCACATACCTGGTCTGCTATAGCTTTTAACTGGCTGAGGCTCATGCCCTCAAAGCCTTCGGCCTTCTGCAGCTTCTTTCGGATGTTGGGTCTCTATTATTAAGTTCCTGGTTGCAGGGACGGGCCCTTTTCTTCTCTTCCTGATCCCTGTTCCCATACATCTCAAAATACGATGAGAAGATCACAATCCATCTGGAAATTGAATAGGTGACCTGCGCCTGGAGGCAAATCAATTCTGACGAGGCTGAGAAGCTGCAAAACATTGCTTCCTTCATACTTGTAAGTTTGGCATTGGGTTAATTCAATAAAGTCAACCTGGATCTGCAGGCAAGGATCCAGGGGGGGCGCTTTAGGTGTGCAGGAGTGATGATCAAACCCTTGGAAGCCTTGTATCAATTACATTGCAAACACTAAGAACATATGGTAATAGCCAGAGCCCAGCCCCCACCAGTGGTAAAAGAACATAATTGCAATATATATATATATATATATATATATATGTGTGTGTGTGTGTGGGCCACTACTTTATCATTTGGGCCGACTCATATTTGCTCTTGTTCCTAATCTTGCATAGTGGCCCCTTCTCTTGCCCACAACTTCCAATAATCCTTATCTTGCGCCTGCCACTGAATCAAAATTTTTAATATTAAGTCTTTGTTTTATTGTCTTTTTTTTTTTTTTTTTTTACAAACGGCATCCTGTAATTCCCACAGTCAGCGCTGCACATGCTTGGCTGTCTTATCTTGCCAGTTCCTTAAAACAGGGAGTAGCTCTGCATATTTAACTACTGCTAGCCAAAGAAGCAACAAGAAAAACTTTAACAAAGAACCCATTCTTAATCATTTCTCTAAATTTCCCAGAGACAGCTTCAAAATAAACTGCGTCAGCAAAAGAGAGTTCATACTTTATCATGCGTTCCAATGTAACTTTTAAATAACAGATAATATATAGGAGACAAGTAAGAACAATAATTAACATGGTATTAGAGAATAGAAAGATAAGCATAGGGAGGACACTGGGATAGAAGATATGAGAAAACTGAAAGCTTCTGATTAACAACGCCAGCATTGAAACGCACAGCCATATTGAATGCACTACGCACTGGCTCAACGTCTTTTTTTTTTTTTTCCTCTGGCTCGATTCCCTCCTCTCTCCTGTAATTATCTCTGCCGTTAACCCTTAACTGCCATCAAGTTCTAAACTTCAACACCAGTAAATGCATTCTCCAGTAATCAAATCAGTATTTTAACTTAACACTGTACATTAATTTGTTGTATAGTAGTCTTGTGCAATTAAAAACAATTAAAAAATCCCTGGTACATGTGCTTGCAATTCACAGATAGCAGTTACATACATTACAATCCTTAATTAATAATGGGGACTTCCAGTTCCCCATTTTGTGCGCCTGAGCCACCATTACGAGGGCGGCTCCCTCCACTAACTTCTTTGCCCATGACGGAGGATTCTCAATGACTGCAATCCAAGCAGTTATGTACGGTATATCTTCAGGGCAACCCGGATTCCCTTCTCGTATAACTATATTCTGGACCCTTGTGGCCGTTTGGAAATCGAAAGTTCCTATCGGAGGCCAATTTACACACAAACTGGGCCACCTATGGGTGCATCGTTGAATCATTCCGGGTTTTGTACATTTTCGTCTATCAAACACTTCACTATAGTGCTCCGTCATGGCTTTTAGCGGAGTTGAATAGCCCCCTCCCATTAGGATAGAATCACAGACAGAGGAGGGAAGGGAAGACGGATAGGTAAGGGGTCCGTACCCGTCAGACACAAAAGGGTCACAATCGCCCCGACTAGGACGCAGTCAGCCCGGCCTAGAACTGCGAGGCCATTCACTCTCTTTCACACAACAAGAAACCTATTCCCACTATCGTATGCGTTACTTCTTTTTCCTCTTTTTATGCGCGTGGCTTTCGGAATGCAATTCCTACCAAACCACCGCTTGGGGTGTGATCAAAGCCCCCTCGGTCCCCTCACGGATGGACCGGTTATTTGCTACTCTTTTAGCTATTCTTCACTTTTCCCATCATTCCCATAATACTCGCCTGCAGGGTTCTTCCGAACGTCACGAAAGCCTTCTTCCCGGATCACCAGCCCAAAGGTCTCAGAGGATCTCCGTGGAATGACCCCCTCAGATACCTGATCACTGAACTCAGCGGTGGCCACTCACCAGGCAAGTCTGGGGGATCGCTCCGCCACAAAATCCCCTGGACCAACTGGGGGGCTAAAATAGCGTCCCCGGTACCTCCTGGCTGAGGCTCGCCAAATGTAACCGTCTCTTTTTTAGTCAGTAAGGAGGTCCAGACAACTGATCCGTAAAGATAGACTTTTATTGCCAGCAAGATGCAGCTAAGACAAAGGCTCAGTACAACTGCATGCCTCTCCCCTTCAGGAGCAGACTCTTATGCACTTTACAGTTCTTATCTTTTACACATGCGTTCTAAGCATTGCTGAGCAAGCATATTCCGGCTGAAGGGGCTACTGACCCCCTCCCTAGACACCCTGGAACTTTCGTGAAACTTCTCCCATGTTCTGCAGGAGAGGCTGCTGGGACTTGCAGTTCTGGAAAGGAATTCGCGAGTCTGCAGTAGTACAGCCCATCACATAATACATCCATTGTTCTAATCTAGGTTACAGCAGTGAAAGCTTATCAGAGAATAAGAACAGCGAAGCCAAAAAAATGAAAATGTGCAATGTGCTGACAGAGAGTTTCTCAATGTCCTAATTACAGCTGTATTGCAGACTGTAAGTAAACCCGTCATGAAGCAGGGAATTCTGGTACATGAAGTCCTTTGTCAGTTTGAAGCGTTCAGACCCCTTCACTCCCATCTCAAACCTTATCCTTCATTGGGGCAGACTTGGACACCTTACAGGCAAAAGCCTTTCTCCCTCAACAGCGAGTTCAAACCCTCGTGTCTCTAGCTCACCAGTTGCAGTCTCAACACACAGCAACAGCTCGCCAATTCCTCGTCCTGCTGGGACACATGGAGTTCTCAGTCTATGTGACACCAATGGCCCGCCTGGCCATGAGAGTCATGCATTGGACTCTGAGGTCACAATGGATTCAAGCCACTCAGCCTCTGTCAACCATTGTTTACATCACCGACGCACTCTGTCTATCTCTCGCCTGGTGGAAAGATCACATTAATCTCCTCCAGGGACTGCCTTTTCACCTACCAGATCCTCAAATCATTCTCACCACCGACGCTTCCAACATCGGTTGGGGAGCTCATGTAAACAATCTACAGACGCAAGGATCTTGGTCTCCAGAGGAAGCCAAACACCAGATAAATTTCCTGGAACTTCAAGCGATGCGATATGCTCTCAGACCTTTTCAGGATTGCCTATCAAATCATGTAATCCTGATTCAGACGGACAACCAGGTGGCCATGTGGTACATCAACAAGCAAGGCGGCACAGGCTCCTTCCTTCTGTGCCAGGAAGCTGCGCAGATTTGGGCGGAAGCTCTCTCCCGCTCAATGTATCTCAGGGCCACATACTTGCCGGGAGTGAACAATGGCTTGGCTGACAAACTGAGCCGTGTCTTCCAACCACACGAGTGGTCGCTCAATCCATCGGTAGCGATCTCTCTCTTCCAGCAATGGGGTTATCCCCAAATAGACCTCTTTGCGTCCCCTCAGAACCACAAACTGGAAAATTATTGCTCCCTAATTTGGAGCAAGCACTCTTGGCCCAGAGATACATTCTCCCTCACGTGGGCAACCGGTCTACTTTATGCATTCCCTCCACTTCCTCTTCTTGAAGACTCTCGTGAAGCTACGTCAGGACAAAGGAACCATGATCCTGATAGCACTTCACTGGCTGCGCCAAGTGTGGTTTCCCATACTCCAGGATCTCTCCATCCGCTGGCACATTCCCTTAGGAACGGACCCGCATCTGATCACTCAAAACGACGGATGCCTCCTCCATCCCGGATGTCTACTCCATCCCAATCTTCAAGCCTTGTCCCAGTTTCTCGTGTCCTGATTGCTTCACGGAAGCTTTCCACAAGAAAATCTTATTCCTATAAATGGAAAAGGTACACATCATGGTGCACTTCGCAGTCCCTTGATCCCTTTTCCTATCCAATCCCAAAATTCTTGGACTATCTCTGGCATTTATCAGAATCCGGTCTAAAGACCTCTTCTATTAGAATGCATGATAGCGCGGTAGCCGCCTTCCATAAAGGAATCGGGGATGTCCCTATTTCGGTACAACCCCTCGTAACACGATTTCTTAAAGGCTTGCTCCATATCAAGCCACCTTTACGTCCTCCGGCCCCTTCTTGGGACCTTAATCTGGTTCTCGGTCGGCTCATGAAACCACCTTTCGAACCTCTCCACTCCTGTGACCTTAAATATCTCACATGGAAAGTGTTATTCCTTTTAGCTATCACTTCTGCTCGCAGGGTTAGTGAGTTACAGGCCCTAGTCACCTATCCGCCTAACACTAAACTCCTGCAGGACCGGGCAGTACTCCACACTCACCCTAAGTTTTTGCCCAAGGTAGTTTCGGAGTTTCACATTAATCAATCCATCATACTACCTATCTTCTTTCCCAGGCCTCACTCCAACCCAGGGGAACAGACATACCCTTGACTGTAAACGGGCTCTAGCTTTCTATCTAGACTGTACAGTTGCCCACAGGAAGAGCACTCAGTTATTCATCTCTTTCCATCCAAACAAATTAGGGCAACCTGTGGGTAAGCAGGCTCTTTCCTCCTGGTTGGCGGATTGCATATCTTTTTGCTATCAGCAAGCAGGCATTCCTTTCCAAGACGTGTTAAAGCACACTCTGTGAGGGCCATGGTGACTTCAGTAGCACACGTACGATCGGTGCCGCTTCCTGACATTTGAAAAGCTGCCTCCTGGAGCTCACTCCATACTTTCGCAGCCCACTATTGCTTGGACAAAGCCGGAAGACAGGATTCCATCTTTGGCCAATCTGTCCTTCGTAACCTTTTTCCAACGTGACATACCAACACCCTTCCGCCTGCCCTCTACCAAATTCCACCCCAGTTGTTGTGCCTGTTGCACGCCATTGGGTACATTTGGTGCATGTTTGGACATCCTCAGCTCGGTACTCACCCATATGTGAGGACTACCATCCTGCTTGTCCTGTGAGAAAGCAAATGTTGCTTACCTGTAACAGGTGTTCTCACAGGACAGCAGGATGTTAGTCCTCACGAAACCCGCCCGCCACCCCGCGGTGTTGGGTTCGTTTTATTTTATTTTTCGGCACTACCTGTAGCTTTCAAAACAAGACTGAAGGGGGACCCCTGCTGGCTGCAGTGTTGGTGCCATGCTGGGCATGCCCAGTAGGGGCCAGTCAAAGTTCTAGAAACTTTAACAGAAGTTTTCCGTGATTGGGCTCCGTCCTGTGATGTCACCCATATGTGAGGACTAACATCCTGCTGTCCTGTGAGAACACATGTTACAGGTAAGCAACATTTGCTAAATACACCCAGGGGAGATTTTAAAAGCCCTACACGCATAAATCCAGCTGGATTTATGCACGCAGGGGGGTTATGTGCACCAAGCCTATTTTGCATAGGCCTGGTGACGCACGCAAGCCCCGGGACGCACGTAAGTCCCGGGGCTTGAAAAAAGGGGCGGGGCAGGGGCATTGCCAGAGGCCTTAGTATGGCCTCTAGACCAGGGGATTGTGCGTGCTGGCACTTGGCCGGCGCACACAACCTATGCTTGCCCAGAGGCAGGCGCAACTTGAAAAATAAAGGTCGGGGGGGGGGGGGGGGTTAGGTAGGGCTGGGGAGAGGGTTAGGGAGGGGAAGGGAGGGGAAGGTGGGGTGGTGGAAGGAAAGTTCCCTCCAAGGCCGCTCCAATTTTGGAGCGGCCTTGGAGGGAACAGGGAAAGCCATCGGGGCTCCCCTAGGGCTCGGCGCATTCAAGGTGCACAAGTGTGCACCCCCTTGTGTGCGCCGACCACAGATTTTATAACATGTGCGCGGCTGCGCATGCATGTTATAAAATCGGGCATAGATATTAAAATCCGGCCCCTAGTGCATGTATGTGTGCTCCTAATCTGAAGCAATTACATGAGCAAATGTTATTTGTGTATCTTCCTTAAGTATTTTGTCAGTTTTAACACATGCTGCTAAGCTGTTTTTAAAAAGCTATTCTTACCAATACTCTTCAACCACCATTAAGTTGATCTTCACTCATAGGATTGAAAGATTTGAGATTTGCGTGCCTAACAGCACGTGCTTCCGGTCCTCTTCTACTGCAAAGGGTGTGGGGCGTCTGGAAGCTGGGTCTGTGGAGTTCAAAACCTGGATGAGCCTATATGAACAGAACAATGCAGACAGAAACCTCTGATATGCTCATTTAGGAGTGGAGGAGTTGCCTATGAACCAGGAGACCAGGGTTCAAGTCCCACTGTCGCTCCTTGTGACCTTGGGCAAGTCACTATACCCTCCATTGCCTCAGGTACAAACTTAGGGGGTCATTTATCAAAGTGCTATATGGCGTTTTCACATGAGTTAAAGGTGCTTAACGCATGCGAAAACACCATAACACATAGTGCAAAGCAAATCAGAAAAAGGGAAGGAGTGTGAAGCCATATTGCATGGCTTTAACTACACCTTTTTCATTAAGCTGTACGATCGTGCTTTGTGATGTCTTTGCAAATAGCATTTTTAGGAGAGAGAGAGAGAGAGAGAGAGAGAGAGAGAGAGAGACTAGCCATAATGACCTTATACTAGGTAGATATTTATTAGAGATGTCCATTCATTTATCGCGATGAAATTGCCTAATTCGTAGTGGTTTGGGGGATCTGAACCATGAAACGGATTTTCCCCGAACTTCGGGGAAAATTTGTTTTCCGGGTTAGTGCGGGGAGAGGAGCACATTTATGAAAAAAAAAACCCCCACCCCAACCCTTCAATTTTACTTTCTTGCAACCGCCCGCACCAGCCCAATCCCTTCCCAAGACTTACTAAAAGCCCTGGTGGTCCAGTGGGGTCCCACGAGCGATCTCTCCTTCCGTGCCATCGGGCCTGCTACGAATCAAAATGGTGCCGATGGCCCTTTGCCCTTACGATGTCACAGGGGCTACCGGTGCCATTGGTCAGCCCCTGTCACATGGTTGGAGCAATGGACGGCCGGCACCATCTTGTGTTCCTACCATGTGACAGGGGCTGACCAATGGCACCGGTAGCCCCTGTGACATAGTAAGGGCAAAGGCTATCGGCGCCATTTTGAATACTGGCAGCCGACGGCCCGAGTGCAGGAGATCGCTCCAGGACCGCTGCTGGACCACCAGGGACTTTTGGCAACTCTTGGGGGGGACTTATGGATGCTTATCTAGCCCTTACAATTTCTATCACTCCCACAAAGGTCCCCTGCATTTATCCCCTGCTTTCCTGAATTCAGATACCATTGAAAGTATTTCTCTCATATCTGTACTATTTAAAATACACCTGGGGCAGATTTTAAAAGCCCTACACATGTAAATCCAGCTGGATGTATGCGCGCAGGGGGTTACACGCGTCAAGCCTATTTTGCATAGGCCCGGCGACGCGCGTAAGTCCTGGGATGCATGTATGTCCCGGGGCTTGCAAAAAGGGGCGGGGGCGGTCCCCCCCAAGACTTGCCAAAAGTCCCTGGTGGTCCAGCGGGGATCTGGGAGTGATCTCCTGCACTCGGCCCGTCGGCTGCCAGTAATCAAAATGGCGCCGATAGCCTTTGCCCTTACTATGTCACAGGGGCTCCCAGTGCCATTGGTCAGCCCCTGTCACACGGTAGGAGCACAAGATGGCGCCGGCCATCCATTGCTCCTACCATGTGACAGGGGCTGACCAATGGCACCGCTAGCCCCTGTGACATAGTAGATCAAAGGCTATCGGCGCCATTTTGATGCGAGGCAGGCCCGAAAGCCTGATGGCACAGAGGGAGAAATCGCTTGCGGGAGCCCGCTGGGCCACCAGGGATGTTAGTAAGTCTTGGGGAGGGATCGGGATTGTGGAGGGGTTGTATTTAATGTATTATAGTAAATTTTAATGCTTGGGGTGGGTTTTTTTTGAGCTTCATTTTCCCCTGTCGTTTTTTGGGCCCATTTCGTTTTTCCCCGTTTAGTTTTTGTTCGTTTTTCCAAAAAACTAACCGAGGAAAAACGAAATTTACCCCAAAGCGTCCGACTCAAAAAACGACCCGGTAGAAAAAAAACAAAGCTCATCTCTACTGTACTATGGGGTTCTTCCCATGTGAGATGATAACAGGAAGAGAAATGACCTTACCTATGTATTTGTTTTACAGGACGCTGGATGCTAATTTGGCTAGTGCTACAACTGCACATGATTATGTTACCTATCTGTGGGAACATTTGAAAACATTTTTGCTTTTGCCCTAAAGAATTTAGAGATGAATATCAGAGGTAGAAAAGCCTATTTTGATTTAAAAGCTACCTCTAAAGAGTATAAAATTGGAGATAATTACAGTAAAAACGAAGCCAAAGAAAGCAAATTTTTGCCTAGCTGGAAATGACCTTTTGTAATTGTGGATAAAGTCTCACCAGTTGCATATCTTATTCAAATTAAGACAAATCCTGTTGGTGAAGATGTCCTTAAATGGGTTCACATTAATCAGCTCAGACCTTGTCACCCTTGTAAATTTGTGGATCAAAATGCTGTGCCTGGTGACACTGAAACTAACAATAAAGCAGAAGAGTAGTTCTCTACTGTTTTTCAGATAACGTGACAATCCTTGAGGGTGATCATCTTAGCACTGCTGATGACAAGAGCGGAAGCTGCCAATCTGGTGAAGCCTAGTCCCTCCTCCGGCATTATGATAGAAGACACCCCTGGCTTCCTCATCACGCAGTCTCAGATTGCCACCCAGAAAGTCTTTGTGATGCTGGACCCCCAACATGTGATCCAGAAACATTTTAACCTCACTAACATGCATTCGCCTGCAACTAAAGCTTGGTTCACGGATCATCTAAAATATGCTATCCAGAACATTCAGAAAATTCTTAGCCAATAGGACAAAATTATGATCCAGCCCATTAGAAAAGATTTAGCCCGACCCAAAAGGTTTATTGGACTAATTGCTGGATCTATATTCTTTTCTGTCCTGGGTTCCTTCTTTGGTGCATCCATGTCCATTGCAAATGCAGTTTCCATAAAAAATTTGCAGAACACTGTTAAAGAAGATGCAGGATGATTTGAAAAGTATCTCTAAGCAGATATGACACCAACAAGAACAGTTAACTTCTCAAGGTAAAACACTAAGTAACACTGACATCTTGGTTATCTTACATTCTCAAGCTTGAACATAACCGAGGGGACATTTCCACCATTAAAACCTTGCTGAGCGAGGACCGTACTTTTATCCAGCCCATTCAATGACTTGTTTAGAAAGCTGGACAACAGCATGAGTAACTTAATGAAAGGACAGATTCCAACCTATTTAGTTTCTCCTGATGTCATTACAAATGCTTTCGCTAAAATTACCCGAAGTAACATCGAGCCTATCCAGGTCCAGATTGCTTATCATATGGGTAATGCTATACCTGTGTATATCATTACCCATATGATGTATGTTGATATTGAGAATGTGGAGGTTGCATATGTTTTAAATTTGCCTTTCATTTTTACCTGAGAATGTTGTACAATTGAAACAAATAATTATTGTAGGTACCTGGACAAAAAATGTATACCTGCGTGTAAACACCCCTGCCCTTCTAGCCTTTCAGAGCAACAACCCAGAGCAATATTTAGTTCCTAATTTAGGCATACACCAACAAACAAAGGACATAGATCGGTTATGTCCCGGTAAGCCTTTCCTAAAGGATACTATGGAAGCTCTCTGTAGTTTGTCCTCGGACAACGTCCGAGAAAAATGTAAGAATACCATGACAAAGTATAATGATTTGTCACAGGACAAGCAGGATGGTAGTCCTCACATATGGGTGACATCATCAGGATGGAGCCCAATCACAGAACACTTTTGTCAAAGTTTCTAGAGCTTTGACTGGCACCACTGAGCATGCCCAGCATGCCACCAACCCTGCATCCAGCAGGGGTCCCCCTTCAGTCTTTTTTTCTGCGCAGCTTTGGCCCACGCGGAGTGAGGAGCTCTCTCACGGATTCCTGACAGGAATTTTTTCCTCAGGAAATATTTTCAAAATTTGCAAAAATTTTCACCCCGGCTGGGCTCCCCCTGTACACCGTCAATACCCGTTACCGTATGGTAAGTTTTACTAACTTTTCGGTCGGTTACCGACGGTTCCAAGTCTTAGGCCTGACGGTCACCGACCATTTTCGTAGTTGCCCGGACTGTCCCCGGACAATGTCCATCACCGACCTTCACCAGGTTTGTGTGCTTTATCTGGGCCCTTCTCACGATGTGGATACATGTACCAACTGTGCTCAAATGACCCCTAAGGGTCATCAGGCCCATTTGGAAAAGATGGCTTTACTATTTCATACCAAGCAGCTTCCTTCAGCTAAGGCTTCCACGTCATCGACGCCGTCGCCTGCCAAGTCTAATCATCGGTCGGACACCAGTGACTCCCGAACATCATCGAAGGCTTCAGTTTCTGCTTCTTCGACGCCGAACACGGGCAAGGGCGAGCATCGAGACAAACATTGGCATAGGCATTGAAAGACCTTGCCATCCGATCCGGGTGGCTTCAACTTCAGCTTCCACCGAGCCACCAAGGAAGAAGGCCCATGCCGAGGAGCCCCCATCCTCCGCCATGCCGGGTACACCGAGGCATTCCCCGCCTTCGGTAAGAATGGTGGCTGAGGTTCCACGTATACCCGTGGACACTCCGGCGCCCATCCAGCCTCCCACTCCGGAACTGGTCTTAACAACACCAGCGTTCCATGAGCAATTGAACCGGATGGTTCAAGAGGCAGAGGTGCAGGCTCTCCATGGATATCTGGTTCCCTCGGCACCGTTGACGACTCGGATTCCGGTACCGGATCTGATACCACCGATGCTCGTACCACTGCTTGACAGACTGGACGCCCACATCGGTGCTCTGCCTTCAGCACCGGTGAAAACACCGATTCCTCCAAGTCTATCAATGCCCATCCATCTCTCCTCAGAGGAGGAGGGTGCAACGATGCCAGATCTGATTCTGGGGCCTTCTGGAGTATTGCCACTGAAGCATCCACCGAGGTCACCGAATCCTTTGATGCCCCTTCTGCCTCCGATACCACATCAACCTTTACCGATGCTGTCACCGATGCCACCGGTGCCTCCTCTGATACCTTCGGTGCCCCAACCTCCACTGACCGGAAGAGGCCTTATTTTACCATCTGGAGGCCCGCTGGATCCTGGGGATCCACCCTACCAGCCCTGGTCAGATGATTCATCGAATTCCCAGGATACAGGGGATATCCTATCTGAACCTTCACCTCCAGAGGAAAGACAGAGATCCCCGTCAGAAGACCTCTCTTTCATAAATTTTATCAAAGATATTTCAGAGACCATACCATTTACTCTCCAGACTGAAGAAGACTCCAGACACAAAATGCTAGAAGTCCTTCAGTTTGTTGATGTGCCTAAGGAGGTAATGTCCATACCTGTCCATGAGGTCCTCCTTGACCTTCTTCAGCGCAACTGGGAGCATCCAGGGACAGTCTCACCTGTTAACCGTAAGACTGATGCTACTTATTTAGTCCAATCAGCACCTGGCTTCCAGAAAACTCAGCTTCCCACCATTCAGTGGTGGGTGAATCCACCCAAAAGAAGGCCAGAAGACACCGGCCTCATTCATCCGCGCCTCCGGAGAAGGAGCAGAAATTCCTCGATGCTTTTGATCGTAGAGTCTTTCATGGGGCCATGCTAATTTCCCGTATTGCGGGTTACCAATTCTACATCTCGCAAAACATTAGGAACCTCTTTAAGCAGCTTCAAGAACTTTCTGATTCTCTCCCTGACCACTTCCAGGATCAGCTCAATTCTATTCTTAAAAAAACTCTGGATCCTGGCTTATGACATCTTTGACACAGCATCCAGGGTCTCAGCAGCTGGAATAAGTGCCAGGAGGTGGGCATGGCTGAAATCCTCAGATCTGCGTCCAGAGGTTCAGGAGCAGTTGGCAGATCTCCCCTGTACTGGAGATAACCTCTTTGGCGAGAAGATTCAGGAGACAGTCGCTCAGCTCAAAGATCGTAATGAGATGTTGCGTCAACTCTCTGTTGGGCACACAGAGTTCTCTACCTCTTCTAAACGCCCATTCAGACGGGAGGCTAAAAGGACCACCTTCAAAGCACGCAGATACTACCCTCCTCCAGCTCGGTCTTATCCAACCAGACCCTATCCGAAGGCTCAACCTCGTCAGGCCAGGCTTCAGAAGACTCAACCATCTCCACAACCTGGTCCTTCCTCGGGATTTTGACTCCCTGCTAGAGAGCATTTTCCGACTTCCACCTCTGCCATCTCTGCCAGTAGGCGGCCGTCTCTGCCACTTCACCAACAAGTGGCACACAATCACCACAGATCAGTGGGTCGTGTCGGTTGTAGCTCAAGGTTACCATCTAAACCTTAAGGTTACAATCTAATCCCTTAAGGTATTAAGGTTCTTTAATTCCTTAAGGTTTTTCCAAACTTAAGGTATTAAAGAACCTAAAACCACTGCTACACTCCCATAACTTCCGCACGATCATTCAAGCAACCCTGTCCTCGAAACTGGATTACTGTAACGTACTCCTTCTTGGGCTCCCCTATTCCACCATAAAACCGCTCCAAATGCTACAAAATGCTGTAGCAAGAATAACCACAAATGCACGTAAATCCGACCACATCACCCCTATCCTCAAAGACGTTCGCTTGCTCCCCATCCCTTCTCGTATCCTATATAAAACCCTTACTACTATCCACAAATCTCTATACTCACATGACTCCAACTGGCTTGATTCCCCTTTTTGTACTACAAATCCGAATCGACCCACCAGAACAATCAATAAAGCAACCCTCCACGTACCCTCGCTCAAAAAAGCACACCTATCCTCCACACGTGAGTGAGCCTTCTCCATCGCTGGTCCCTCACGATGGAACTCCCTGCCTACAAATCTCCGCCTTGAACTTTGTCCATTCAAATTTAAAAAGAAACTAAAAACATGGTTATTTAAACAGGCTTACCCTGACTAACCCCCTCCCTGCCTTCCCGAAATCAGCCATGAACACTGTATATTGAATCTCTGCCTTTGTATACTGTACATCTTCCCGAACCGTTGCATATACCACTGAACCGCATACGGCATAAACTGCATATACCACTTTGTATACTGTATATCTTCTCGAACTGTTGCATATACCACTGATCCTTGTATATAGCTCATTGTTAATTTCAATGTTATGCCTGTTCCTGGCAAGTTCATTTTTTGTTCCTCTCTCTCCCCACCTTGACCTCTTCGTTCCTATTGTTCCCATCCCATGCCCTGTTCTATGTATTTTCCAACCATTTGTTGAATGTAAACCTGCATGATGTGCCCTCGAATGCCGGTATAAAAAAGTTACTAAATAAATAAATAAATACACTTCCTCTCACTACCGACGGACTCTCCTCCTCGTCCGGGGTGGAGTTCCACCGACCACTCTCCACTTCTAGAGGAGGAAATAGCATCCGTCATATAAGCCAATGCCATAGAACAGGTTCCCCCTCTACAAAAGGGAAATGTCTTCTACTCCCGATATTTCCTAATACCAAAAAAATCGGGAGGCACTCGTCCAATCTTAGATCTTCAAGCCCTAAACAAGCATCTACGGAAAGAGAAGTTCAGGATAGTAACCTTAGGCTCCCTACTCCCTCTTCTCCACAGGGAGATTGGCTTTGCTCTCTAGATCTACAAGACGCGTATATGCATATAGCAATAACCCCGCCTCACAGAAAATACCTTCGGTTCCTCGTTGGAAGCAGGCACTTCCAGTATCGAGTATTTCCATTCGGTCTCACATTGGTACCTCGTGTCTTCACGAAATGCCTGGAGTAGTAGCAGCATACTTGAGGCGGCTAGGCACTCACGTCTATTCTTATCTGGACGACTGGTTACTGAGGGCCCCATCTGTGGAGGCAGTTCTTCACTCCTTCCATCTCACTTTGTGACTACTACTTTCATTGGGATTTCTAGTCAATTATCCAAAGTCCAATCTGACTCCGTCTCAGCTCCTCTCCTTCATTGAAGCGGATCTCAACACCATCCAAGAAAAAGCTTTTCTTCCAAAGGACCACGCGCATACTCTTGCAGTGCTTGCACACACTATACGAACTCGCCGAACCACAATGGATCGTCATCTTCTCATCTTGTTGGGCCACATGGCATCCTCAGTCCATATTACACCAATGGCTCGCCTTGCCATGAGAGTAGTGCAGTGGACATTAAAGTCCCAGTGGTCTCAGGACCACCATCCAATGTCCAACATTGTCCATGTTACCAGGCAACTTCGTCTCTCGCTAGCTTGGTGGATCCAGGAGTCCAATCTAGTCAGAGGGCTACCTTTCCAATCTCCAGAGCCCCAGATAACACTGACAATGGATGCTCCACTCTAGGGTGGGGAGCCCATGTCAGCAACCTGCAGACTCAGGGAATCTGGTCTGCAGCGGAATCACAACATCAGATAAATTTTCTGGAACTCAGGGCAATAAGATATGCCCTTATAGCCTCTCCAACAAGACAATCCTAATCCAAACAGATAACCAAGTAGCGATGTGGTACATCAAGAAGCAGGGAGGAACCGGCTCTTACCTGTTATGTCAGGCAGTAGCACAAATCTGGGCTATAGCTCTCTCTCATTCCATGCTACTGAGAGCGACCTACCTGGCGGGTGTGGACAATGTACTAGCAGACAAACTCAGACGCATGTTTCATCCCCACAAGAGGTCCCTGAACCCCACGGTGGCGGAGAGCGTATTCGAGAAGTGGGGGTATCCGGTGGTAGATCTCTTTGCGTCAATTCACAACCACTAAGTAGAGAACTTCTGCTCCCTACATCACAGTCAGAGAAGACCACCAAGGGACGCCTTCACCCTCTCTTAGGCAACGAGTCTCCTGTATGCCTATCCCCCCACTTCCTCTCATAAACAAGACTCTCGTGAAGCTATGATGGGACAAGGGCCTCACTGGCCGCTCCAGGTGTGGTTTCCCATCCTTCGCGACTTCTCAATTCGTCCACAAATTCGCCTAGGCGTAGATCCATCTCTGATGTCACAGAACCACGGATAGCTGCATCATCCGAACCTCCAGGCCCTATCACTGGCCTGCATGTTGAAAGGCTAATATTACAGCCACTCAATCTCTCGGACCCGGTATCCCACGTCCTCGTAGCTTCATGAAAGCCTTCTGCAAGGAAATCTTATCATTCCAAATGGAAAAGGTTTACCTTCTGGTGCACATCAAAGGAAATAGATCCCTATACCTGCCCCACTACAAAGTTCCTAGACTACCTCTGGCACCTCTCAGAGTCTGGTCTACAAACCTCCTCCATCAGGGTTCATGTCAGTGTGGTTGCCGCTTTCCATAAACGTATAGAGGATGTCTCAATATTGACACAATCCTTGGTGGCGCGTTTTATGAGGGGCTTGCTTCACCTCAAGTCCCCTTTGCGTCCTCTGGCCTCTTCTTGGGACCTCAATGTGGTTTTAGCACGGCTCATGAAACCTCTGTTTGAGCCTCTGCACTTCTGCAAGCTACGTTATCTCACGTGGAAAATGCTCTTTCTTCTTGTTATAACATCTGCTCACAGGGTCAGTGAGCTGCAGGCACTGTTAACATACCCACCTTACACTAAATTTCTCCATGATTGTGTTGTGCTTTGCACTCATCCTAGATTTTTACCAAAGATAGTCTCTGAATTTTATTTGAATCAGTCCATTATCCTACCTACTTTCTTTCCAAGACCCCACTCACATCCAGGTGAACGAGCTCTGCATTCCTTGGATTGCAAGCGTGCACTAGCCTTTTATTTGGAACGCACTGCAGGCCATAAGAAGTCCACCCAGCTGTTTGTCTCCTTTGATAAAACTAAACTAGGAATCCCGGTAGGCAAGCAGTCCCTGTCCTCCTGGCTGGCGGACTGTATTTCTTTCTGGGAGCAGCAAGCAGGCCTTCCACTCCAGGGACGCATTAAAGCACACTCTATTAGAGCAATGGCAACGTCGGTAGCACACCTTTGTTCTGTACCTCTTGCTGACATCTGCAGGGCTGCTACATGGTGTTCTCTCCATACCTTTGCAGCTCACTATTGCCTAGACAAGGCTGGCAGAGAAGATTCTATCTTTGGCCAGTCTGTTCTGCGCAATTTATTCTTTGCTTAATACCCAACTTCCTTCAAACGGCCTTCTGGGATTTTCAGGCTGCCGTCTTATCCAAAACCACCCCTGTTGTTGTGCCTGTTGCACGTCTTTGGGTGCTTTTGGTACATTGCTCGGGCATCCTCAGTTCGCTATTCACCCATATGTGAGGACTGCCATCCTGCTTGTCCTGTAAGAAAGCAGAGTTGTTTTCCTGTAACAGGTGTTCTCACAGGACAGCAGGATGTTAGTCCTCACGAAACCAACCCGCCATCCCTTGGAGTTGGGTTCGCTTGTGATTCATTTTATTTTTCGCACGTACTTTTTACAATAAACGAGACTGAAGGGGGACCCCTGCTGGATGCAGGGTTGGTGGCATGCTGGGCATGCTCAGTGGTGCTAGTCAAAGTTCTAGAAACTTTGACAAAAGTATTCCGTGATTGGGCTCCATCCTGATGATGTCACCCATATGTGAGGACTAACATCCTGCTGTCCTGTGAGAGCACCTGTTACAGGTAAGCAACTCTGCTTTCTCCGAAACCAAGATTACTGTTAAAGTAATGTTTGGTTAGTTAGCACCCCTCTGAAAGAGCTTGCTATTTCTAACAAGCATGATGTTTCCAGTGAGTTAGATATGGGGATTAAAATGTGAACGTCGTCTGCGTATATGTAGAACTTCAGTTTTAGTTTTGAGAGTAAATGGCAGAGAGGGACTAGGTAAATATTGAACAGGGTGGGCGATAAAGAGGAGCCCTGGGGGACTCCACATGGGGAGTTAGTGCGAGGAGATTCCTTGTTATTGATTTTAACCTTGTAGCCTCTGTTGCTAAGGAATGAGTCAAACCATCTGAGAGCGGCTCCTGCGACTCCTATGTCTGATAGCCGGTTTAGGAGGGTAGTATGATTTACGGTGTCGAAATCTAGGCATTATACTACCTAGAACCAGACCAGAGGTTTGGCTTGGAAGGGGGTTATTGTACCATCAAAGGGGGTTATTGTACCATCGAGCTGACTGCTGGGCCACCTTGTGACACGGTCTTCCCATCCAGAACTTCGCAGCAGGACACTGCCATCACGCTTTCCCCACTGTGCTGCACCTCCTTGGGCATGCGCCTCTCTGCTCCCTTTATTGGCGTTGTGACAGAAAATGGGCTGCAGTGCCGGAAGATGATGTCATGGCCTGAGGGCCATTTAAACTCCACTGCTCCAGCTCACCAATGCCTTCACAATGTTCATTCTGGCAGTGTGTGTTGCTCAGCATTCTGTGTTCCAGCATTCCTGTGTTCCAGTCCTCCTCTGTCTCCTGGTGTCCATGCAGTCTTGTCTGTTCCATTGTCCCTGCCTGTTTCCTGGCCTTCTCCTGTAGTCCTGTTCTTGCTTCCTGTCCATTTCCTGTTTTGTCTTGGTTCCATTCTGTCTCTTGGCATCCAGACCTCGGATTGGTTCTTGACTCTTCTTGCTCTCAGCTTGTCTTGACCCCAGAGCCAATCTAGACTCTTTTTGCTCTCATCCTGCCTTGACCCCAGACTGGACCTTGACTCTTTTGCTCTCAACCTGCCTCAACCCCAGGCCGGATCTATACTCTTCTTACTCTGCCTGCCTCAACCCCGGACCAGATTTTGACTCTTGCTTCCAGCCTGCCTCAACTCTGGAACTGATCTCAACTCTTCTTGTCCTCATCTTGCTTTGACCCCTGTCCGGATCTCATTCTCCTTTGTGCTGTCAAGTCCTGCCAATCGCCATAGTCTGTGGGCTCAACCCAAGAAGGAGGCAGTTGATCAGGCAGAAAAGTAAGTTTGGTGATGAGTCAGCTGCCGCCTGTTTAGGCCTTTTTTGTGTTTGCACAAGATAAGCTGCATCAACTTAACAGTAGCCCAAGAGCTCACTAATGCTCAGTGTGACAGCATGGATTAATTATAGTGTGGAATTTTGAAAAAGCATGGTGGAAGACAGCTCTATATCATTGATGCATCAAGTGGTAGATTTATGGCTGGACAAGATGACCTCGCAAAAGTCATTTAGCACAGAGTATACTCCCAGTTCTTATGGTACTACTAAGGACAGGATGGGTATCAGGGAGGCATGACAAGTGCAGGTAGTAAAACATTGATCACTGCCTTACCGCAGATTTCAACTCATATTCTCTAATTGTGGATATGCAGGGTCCCTAATGACCAGCAGCAGCAGCCCCACTAATTGTCACATGGCATTGATGGGTCTGGCTCCTTCCCTAGTCAGCATTAAGGCTATGTCGCCCTGGCTAGAACTCTACCCACACAGATTGCAGACCAAAGAAATAGCTCCAAGTTTCACCCAAGGCTACAATATTTCTAACTCAGAATTTCTCCTTCTGCAAAGCCCCATAGAAAATGCCTTATCTCTTAGGCCACGAGGCAGTAGAAGAACTAAAGGATAATGAAGATGTGGCTTTTGGCAGGGTCTGCAGTCCATTCCAAGGCCCTTCTATTCCATAATATAATCATATCCCCCTGGGTGTTATCCCAAAGAAGGAACTGGGGAAGATTAGACTTATTCACGACCTGTCATACCCAGAAGATATCATTTCTTTCTTTGCAAAACTCCTGAAGGCTGCACCTGTATTGACTGTGGATTATATCCTGGATATGAGAGGGGTTATTTCATCTCCAGTATGATGCCGTGGGTTGGTTGCTTTTTCGCTGTTGACCTGGCCACTTTATCTGACTGCTCATTTGTTTGCTGTGAATTATATCCTGCATGGAAGATAGACATATGTCTAACAGTCTAGGTAGAGTGATGTTTACATAACTGTAAGTGTTTGTGATTTGTTGTCTTTGATCTTGCTGAAGAAGGAGGTATATCTGTAGCACTATAAAATGTGCTTATGGACAATAATCAGCTTTCAGATAAATATGCTGACAGCTTTGTTGGGAGTACAGTAGCATTAGCTGTTTGTTGATTTTTAACAATGTCTAGCAATTCCCCTGATAAAGGAAGTTCCCTCCGAGGCCGCTTCGATTTCGGAGCGGCCTCGGAGGGAACGGGGGTAGGCTGCGCGGCTCGGCGCGCGCCTGCTATACAAAATCGATAGCCTTGCGCGCGCCGATCCAGGTTTTTAGCAGATACGCGCGGCTCCGCGCGTATCTACTAAAATCCAGCGTACTTTTGTTTGTGCCTGGAGCGCAAACAAAAGTAGGCCTATTCGCGGAGTATGAAAATCCGCCCCATAGCTAACATGGCTAACATAGAAATAAATATCATTTCATGAGGAACCAGGAAGGGTTCATCTGGAAGCACCCACTGAATGACAGAACTAAAAAAAAAAAACACATAACATTATTATTGTACAATAATCTTTCTAAAATTAGCTGAAAATTGCTATTTTAGAAAATCTGTCATATAAAACTAAAGGCCTCACAGGACTTGGGCAACTGGTAATTATAGCTGCTATGGATGTATGAAGTAGCTTCCCATTAGAAGTGTTTCACAAAAGCAGTATGAGAATATATGAAAGTCTGGGATAAGCCCAAAAGATCCCTAGTCAAGAAATAAGGGGAAAGACCTGGGAATCTGTGGCATCACACCAAGAAAGAAATTGGGTGGACCAGATGGGCCTAATGGTCCTTAACTCCTGTCATATTTTAAGTTTCTAGGCTGTCATCCTTGCCTTACACCGTTGTGCTTCCACTACCAGTTTCTTCCGGTGCCAGCAGGGAACAGACAGTAGACACATGATGCTGGAAGTCAGGTCTAACCATGACTGTGATTGACAGTCTCTTGAGCCCCATGGGTCCTTCCCTTCTACTACTTCACCAGAGCTTTCTCACATAGCAATTTTCAGTTAAATCTTTTTTTTTTTTAACTGTTGTTATTGTGTGCAGTAAGTGCTTATACAATATCTAAACAAGACTGCCAACTGCTATTTTTGAAAAGGGAATTGTTGGTATGCAACGTCCATTTAAATTGTAAAACCAAGTGGCTAAAGTTCTGCTATGTAATAGTGACAGATGGCGAGACTGCATAAGATGGTCAAAGACATGCCTATTAGTATAATCCATTTAAATGGGGATTAATATTATAATGGGATACTGCTTTGGGAAGTTTTAAAAAATGGAAAGATTATTTTCATTTTTTTTTGTCTTGAGGGTCACGGGGAATGAACAGGATAAGATTCTGCTTTGACAGTATAGACAGTATGAGCTGTTCTGCTCCCTTTGTTAGAAAGGATTATGCTCATTTTCTTTTCCATTTCTATGCAGCTTTTATTGGTGCAGCGTATTGCTGCAAAATCTGTTTACTTACAGAGCAGAAGAGATGTGGCAAGCATAGCTAAAATAGTGTTATGTGTAATGTTTAGTATTTCAACCCCTTCGGAGTTCTCCTACCTACAAGGCTATGTGAAAAATGTTGCTTTAGTTTCCTCTTTCAGTGGTGCTCTTTCAGTATTTGCATACACTGTATGCATTTATGTAGTCTTAGAAATGTCTGTTATTTAGCACTGAATTATAATTACTCTTGATTAATTTTCACATTTAAGAATATAGTAGGGTTGCGTTTTGTAATTTGCCATTATAGAAAACATGCTTTTTTTTTTTTTTTAAATAGATATTTATATGTATATCTGTAAGTGCCTTGGACAAAGAAAGGAGCTTCATTTTGTGGTACCTGCAATAAATACATTATAGAAATGTGAGCTGTTTCATCGTAATGATATCACGAAATGAAATTCTTTATTTAGATAATTATCAAAAATTGGCATAAACAATGTGTGATAGTATTGAATTAGCATCATGTAACACTAAGACCATAATTGAATTCTTCAGTAATAGGCTTCAAAAAATGTATCAGTCATATGAAGGTGCTTTATATCAGATTACACACAGTACTTAATAAGGTGCATGCCTGACTTGCTGCCAGTTGTTAGAAGAGTTACTGGTACACACAGCCTGGCTTCTAACTACATAATAGGAAAATTCAATGAAAATATAGAAAATCAACAATTTAAAATATCATGCTCGTTTAACTTGCCAATTAGGAAGCATGTGTAATTCAATTAATCAATTATAATATATATTTTAAAGGCTTGCAGAAGCACTAATGAATTAAAGACTTCTGTCATCTCCCCAAAGAAGTATGCTTAGAAGAACTGATTCCTTATTACTCCATTTGATGATTAGTAGCATAATTTAACTTCTCTAATTAGCAGTTGGAAAGCTTATTCTTTACACCCCCTCCCTTCTCCCAGAATGCCTCTTTCTAGTTTGCATAAAAGTACACTTGCAATTGTTTCTGTGCTTATTTTTAAATGCACCCCCTCCTTCTGAAAATTTTAGGGGGTCATTTTTCAAATCCCGTTAGGGTCTTATTGCGGGCATTAGGGCCCTAATGCCCTCGATAATGCCATAACGCATGAAATAAATAATGCATTGCGAGATGTGTATGCATATTTCAAAATGTAGTCAAGTGGGAGGAGTTTTGGAGGTGTAAATGAGAATGACAGGTGCTTAATGTTATGTATGATAGCGTAATGCATGCTATTGTGGGATTTAATGCTGGAAATAAGTATAACTTTTTTTCCTGGTGTTATGCTGTATGTTATGGCTGAACTTGGAGTTGTGATAAATATTACAAATCCTGTTTTGGGTAGGGAGAGAGGGAGAGGGAGAGAGAGAGAGAGAGAACCTCTGGGTGGGTACACATATTAGTCAACTTTTTATACCACTGAAAGGGGGGGCATTCTGAACTCAGGGTGAGGTTGTGGTGGTGGGCTAGGTTTTGGGAGGCAGTTTTACATGCACAGCAGAGGTACAAACAGCACAGTTACCATTAGTAAAGATTTTATATGATTTGGAATGATGAAATATAAAAAAAAGATGAGATTTGTACAATGTACTGTCGACCTAGCTTGATGCACTCTACCTAGCTGCTATCAAGCTAGGTCAAGAATACAATAATCTCATCTTTGTGTACCTTTTCTCACTCCAAATCACATAAAATCTTCACTGATGTGTACTGTGTTGTTCGTACCTCTGACTGTGCATGTAAAACTGCCATCCAAAACGTAGCCCACTACCAAAATCTCACCCCGAGTTACTAGTTGCCTCTCTTACAGTGGTACAAATAGTTTACTTATATGAAAACCTTGTAGTCAGTCTCTCTCTCTCGCTTGCTCTCTCATTCTCTCTCATGCTATTTTTTGCAAAATGATAAATCTAGGCCTTAGAAAGCCCATTTATGCACATAAAACTGAGTGTCTTGCGCATACATCTTTTTGAAAATTCAGCCCTAAGAAAACCACAACCTGGTACCAGACTGTGGTGCATAGATGGTTTTGTAATCTGCTCAACATAACAGTGAAACAGTTCTTTTGTAAGACAAATTACATTTTCCTACTTGCAGTCCTTTTGACTTTTTCTTCTTACCTAATATAAACAGATCATCTAAGAGATCCACATATTGCATCATTCATTTTGCTACAGAACAGAAATAATATCACCTTCTGATCACCTCTTCTTGAAGATAAACATTCTTGGCTGCCTTGGTCTTTTCTTACATGGTACATTTTACCATTCCCCTAATAACTCTGGGATTATATTAGTATTAGGAAATGAAAACTTGTGCTTATTAAAATGAGTATGACATAGGCTACAATTTGGGACCAAAATGATATTTTCATACAGCTAAGGAGTCAGTATTTGGTATAATTAAAATTATGTTCTTCAGAGAATGTAGAATAAGAGTGAACCAAAATCCTTACAATTTGAGCCAAAAAATTGCACTATATAAAAATCAGAGTTCTCTATAAGCATATGTAGTAGATATTTGGAGTCAGATTCTGAGGATTTTATGTCATTCTGAACCATGACTCAACAATAGCTTTACAAAACATCCAGTTTATTGTCATGCATAATTTGCTTGGTAGTAAAACAAAGAAAAGCTGAGTCCAGAAGTACAGGTTATTTTCACTGGAGCTAATAAGCTTGTGGATACTGGTAAATTGAAGAATCTCTTATGTCTGGGCTACAGCTGTTTCTCATAGAATCACTGGACAATAAATAAAAAAGAAAATAATTCACAAAATGTTAAATCTTTAAATATTTCTTGTAAAAGAACTTAGCATTTTGACTTTAAGGGTCAGTTTTCCCAATTTTGTACTTGATTCATTAATAGGGATGAGCAGAGGCAAAATATTTGTTTCGGTTTGTTCATTTTTTTCGTAGGTCATCTACATTTGTTTCATTAGTTTCAAACAAAAAAAATATTGGGGTAGATTTTAAAAACATACGCTGGATTTTATAAGATACGCGTGTAGCCGCGCGTATCTTATAAAATCCGGGGTCGGTGCGCGCAAGTAGTAACTTACACGTGCCGGCGCGGCAGGCCCCGACACAGGCTGCTGTGTCGGGGCACTCGGCCACGCCCCCGGACCGCCCACACGCCCCGGACACGCCCCCGATCCCTAACCGCGCCCCCCTGGCCACGCCCCCGACCGCCCCTTTTATTTATCGCATTTCACTGTGAAACAGCGAGCCTACTGAGCAGTGGAGAGAACGGCGAAAAGATAAGGACTTAGTAGAGCTATTGAAATGCGATAAATATATTGAAAAATTGGGTGAAAGAGAATTGGAACACTTAGGTGTTGAAAAATTGGGTGAAAGAAATTTGGAAAACTTAAGTGTTGGGATTAGTTTTAAGAAGTGGGTCACGTGATGGGGTTTTAAAACAAAAAATGGGAAAAAGTAAATGAGGTGACTGTGTGTGTGATATACACGATACTGGTTGCAGCCCTATGTGGGCAAGAGCCAGGCGACTGTGAGAGCACATTTATTCTGATACGATTTCCCAAAAATTTAATTTATAATATCGTTTTGAAATAATTCCTCCCTATTTTGGGATATGGTGTGATGAGTAGACTAAGGCACCATAAAGGGACAAAAGGGTATCAGCACTAGCAGGGGTTCTACAAAGCACTGTCAGAGAAGCAAAGCATCAGGAAGAGTGTCAAAACTGCCCCACAGCATTAAAAGAGGGCACTGATAACAGTGACATGAATCCCCTCTGGCAGCACAAAAAGGGCAAAGTGGCACCAATAGTGGCATGAACATTCAAAGGCACCATGAAGGGGGAAAGAAAACAGCAAAGGTGCAGAAAGAATGTCAGGCATTGATAAAGGGATAAAGCAGCAAAAAGAGTGACCTGAAGACCTCCAAAGCACCATGAGAGCTGCAAAGCAGTCACCCACAGTAGCAAGAATATCCCAAAGTGTGGAACCTGAGGTATGGCATGAAGGTAGAGTAACAGAAAGACCCCCCCAAGATGTAAAATCTGTGGCATGGCAACCAGGCTGAGTGTCAGAAAGAGCATCAAGGTGTAGAATAAATGATATAGCAATAAGGCAGAGTGGCAGCAAGACCCCCAAGGTCTAGAGTCTGGGGTATGGCAGCAAGCCAGAAAGGCAGAAAGAACCACAAGATAGTACAACATGGGTATTTCAGAGTGGCAGTAAGACCCCCAAGATAGCAAGCAAGAAAGAGTGATAGCAAAATCCCCAAGGAGTAGCTTAAGGGGTATAGTGGCAAGGCTGAATGGTAGCAAGACCCCCAAGATGTATCATCAGGGATAGGGCAATTCACTTTCATTGGTCCTCTTCTCCTGCCTCGGCCCTGTCCTGGCTACTACCTCACTCAGGAATCTCTTAGCTGCTATAATTACTAGTCTCTGCAACACTTTTCAATGGGTTATAATTTTCAATGGGAAACATAAACAAATGAAAGTAACATTTCAGGGGCACCCTCCCTTCATTTTGGGGGTCCACAAAAAAGAATGATCTCATTCATTGCATTTTGCCCATTTCTTTCAAATGCACATCCCTATTCACTAATGCTTTTGTTCATATTCTCTATAGCAGGGATGGCCAACTCCAGTCCTTGAGAGCCACAAACAGGCCTGGATTTCAGGATATCCACAATGAATATGCATGAGTTAGATTTGCATGTACTACCACCATTGTATTCAAATCTATCTCATGCATATTCATTGTGGATATCCTGAAAACTTGGCCTGTTTGTGTCTCTCGAGCAAAGGTAGGCAAATGTTTTTGTGCTGTGGACACATTACAAGTTATTGACTTCAACAAGAGCCCAGAGGAGGCGGGGTCCCTCTTAAAGCTCCTCGACACAGGGTGATGCCATCACATGGGGCCTCTCATCTCTGGCAGGGAGTGGGAACCCTGACAGCACATCATTAAATGGTGCCGTCACGCAATGGTGGCACATCCTTTCCAGTCCATTGTGCCAGCACTCAGATCTGCTTGCCTGATGTCATTCAAGGCCAACATCGTGCTTTTCACCGCATCGTCAAGGGTGACAGTTTGGCACTCAGGAAGGCAGGTCCAAGTATCAACAGGCTGCACATAATGCAACGCTTGTAAAAGCAAGGCAGGCTGGAAGAAAGGCATTGATGGGCTGGATTTGCTCACAGGCCGTAGTTTGCCCACCACTGGTCTCAAGGACTGGAGTTGGTCACCTCTGGTCTATAGGAAAAGATCTTGATGAGTGAGATATCTATTTTTGTATGGGGAAGATACTGTATGTATTAGGCCTGACCCTCAAAAATTACAATTAGTAATACTACTGTTAGTACATTCCTGAGTACAGATTTTGGTAGCCCTCTGAAAATACTAGTTCTTTCATTACTGATTCTAAATTACCTGTGGAAGGGACTTTAGTAGTCTCATTAGCTGGCATTTTAAACAAGTTTGTTAGCATAGTTACAGCATTATCTCTACTCAGCTAATTTATTATATTTTTTCAAAATATTTTATTGTGGTGGGTTAATATAATACTCCTTTTCTACTTTTTCTTTTATAGGCATCTGGCAGGCTACTACCTTTTCCAGTCATTTTGTCTTTTTTTTTCGGCTTTTAGAATCCCTAATTGTGTATCACTTTTCTGGTTTCAGCACTACTTGCTGCTATAACCACCCCCTGCGGCATGGTTGACCTCAATGGCATGATCGGGGGTTTGCAGTACACCCGCAGGATGCAATAGGTTGCTATAATTCCAGAGAAGCTAATACTTTACTGAATGGTTTAAGGGATCAGTTTTCACTTGTCCACGTAGAGGCAAGGTCCATGGCTGATTTTCAAAGAGAAACTATCCAGGTAGTTTCATCTCACATACATGGCATGCCGGTGCAAAAAATACCCACAGACCATGCACCTGCAATTTCTGCACACATTTTTCCTCCTTGCTCCCAAGCATGGCCCATTTTGTCCTCAGGTAAATATACCCACTCCTAAGTTCTGTGAATAACTTTTGGCATGTTATCAGTTTCTGCAGTCTTATTTATTTATTTATTTTCATGTTTTTTATTTTCTGCTGCCACCAATCAGTTGTTGGGAGCAGATCATAATCTGCACATCCATGGTTAACATACAATGGTAAACATACATTCAAGCCATGACAGACTAAAACTCAGAAAACAACACAATAAAAACAAAGGGGCAGATTTTATAACCTGCGCGCACAGGGTACATTTATGCGCGCCACCCGGCGCAAACAAATGTACACCCGGTTTTATAACTTGCGCGAGCAGCTGCGCGCAGGTTATAAAATCTGGGGTCGGCGCGCGCAAGAGGGTACACACTTGTGTACCTTGCGCATGCCGAGCCCTAGGGGAGCCCTGATGGCTTTCCCTGTTCCCTCCCTCGGAGGGAACTTTCCTTCCGCTCCCCCCCACCTTCCCTTCCCCTCTCCTATCTAACCCACCCCCCAGCCCTACCTAAATCCCCCCTACCTTTATTTCATTAGTTATGTCTGCCTCTGGCAGGCGTAACTTGCGCGAGGCTGCCGGCGCACCATTCCCCTGAATGGCCTCTGTGCCGGAGGCCTTGGTCCCACCACCGGACAGGCACCATGCCCCCTTCCCGCCTCTTTTTCAAAGCCCCGGGACATACATGCGTCCCGGGGCTTGCGCGCGTCACCGAGCCTATGCAAAATAGGCTCGGTGCGCGCAGGAGCAGGTTTTCGAGGTTACGCACGTAAGTTATGTGCATAACCCTTTGAAAATCTGCCCCAAAACGTTTAAAACTATTTAAAAAAAAAATCTGCACAGTTATCATCTACTGAAATGCTTGAATGAAATAAATTGCTTTATGGAGGTTCTTGGCTGAGCAAGTCTAGACAAAGATTTGGTGAGAGTATTCTTGTGGGTAGCCCTTCCTCTAAGTGTTACGGCTATGGCTGCTGTGCAACCGCCTCACCACCAGGGGTCCCTCTAGAGCTGGATCTCCTGACAGGCCCAGTCCATCTCCCTTCTCCTCTCTATGTTCTGGGCTGTCCCTTATAACCCTGCCTGACAGTTCCCTCAGTGCTTCGGCATCGAGCTCGCCTGGGCTCCCTGCTCTAGCCTTCCTTGCTTGCTGTGCATTTGGTCCCTGGACCTTCCCTTGCCTTGCGCGGCCTTCGGGCCTTATTCCTTTCCTTTCCTTTCCTTTCCTTTCCTTGCCTTGCCTTGCGCGGCCTTCGGGCCTTATTCCTTGCCTTGCCTTGCCTTGCGCGGCCTTCGGGCCTTATTCCTTGCCTCGCCTTGCCTTGCGCGGCCTTCGGGCCTTATTCCTTGCCTTGTCTTGCCTTGCTTATGGTGTGTGGCCTACGGGCCTTCTGTGTGTGTGTGTGGCCTACGGGCCTTCTCTGCCTTGCCCTGCTTACGGTGTGTGGCTTACGGGCCTTCTGTGTGTGTGTGTGTGGCCTACGGGCCTTCTCTGCCTTGCCCTGCTTACGGTGTGTGGCCTACGGGCCTTCTGTGTGTGTGTGGCCTACGGGCCTTCTGACCTGCCTTGCCCTGCTTACGGTGTGTGGCCTACGGGCCTTCTGTGTGTGTGTGGCCTACGGGCCTTCTGACCTGCCTTGCCCTGCTTACGGTGTGTGGCCTACGGGCCTTCTGTGTGTGTGTGTGGCCTACGGGCCTTCTCTGCCTTGCCCTACTTACGGTGTGTGGCCTACGGGCCTTCTGTGTGTGTGTGTGGCCTACGGGCCTTCTCTGCCTTGCCCTGCTTACGGTGTGTGGCCTACGGGCCTTCTGTGTGTGTGTGGCCTACGGGCCTTCTGACCTGCCTTGCCCTGCTTACTGTGTTTGGCCTACGGGCCTTCTGTGTGTGTGTGGCCTACGGGCCTTCTGACCTGCCTTGCCCTGACCCAGCCTGAACCCAGACACTGCTTCTTGCCGCCTGCCCTGACCCAGCCTGAACCCAGACACTGCTACTTGCCGCCTGCCCTGACCCAGCCTAGACCCAGACACTGCTACTTGCCGCCTGCCCTGACCCAGCCTGGACCCAGACACTGCTACTTGCTGCCTGCCCTGACCCAGCCTGGAACCAGACACTGTTTCTAGCCATTCCTGTCTCTCTCCACCTGGAGCCACCCTGCTGGGTGGTGTTCACGACTCCTGAACGGAGCCCAAGCGTAACACTAAGGGGATGTTCAGAGTCTGTTTTCTTTATAAAGGTTAAAAGTTTATCCTTTTTTCTGAACTGGAAAAATTCCAGATAATATTCCAAGACATCATGCATTGCGTGTGAGTTGCAAGTATGATGTTGGACCAGTGGTTGAAGTTATGTGTCTGGTATAAATCTATGTGTGTGGCCTGTAAAAGAGGCCGGTCACTGAGAAAGGAGCTCAAAGTGCTTGAGTGTCTGGAGGGTCCAGGCCACAAGAGAGAAAGGAGAACAACTGATTCTTCATCCAGAAGCACTGCTGGATTGCAAGTGTGAAAGATCATCCGGGAGTACGGCTGCTGTCTTGGATTTAGAGACGAGGGAGAAGAAGTTTTGAATGGAGATTTTTCCGAGGAACTATGTTAAGGGGGTTTGGCTGGGCCTAGGGGAGAGGTTTCAACTGGCTGTTTCTTCACAGAACTTGAAACTAGCACCATGCTTTAATGGACTGGGGGGGGGGGGGAGGGGTACATTGTCTCAGGAGCTGCTCCAGAAGGGAAGTGTGTGAAATACTAATAACAGTTTCTACAGACAGGGCTGGCGGGACGTATTAGGTGGACTAGGCGTTTGCCTAGGGCACCGGAATGGGGCAGGGCAACATAGGTCAAAGCGAGGGCGCCATGTTTGAAAAGGGAAGGAGTTGCGTGGCGTGATGCAGAGGTAGGTAAGATCACTGATAGTGTGATTTGGGGGGGGTCGGAAAGAGAGAGCAGCTAGCATCCTTGCACCGGCACTATCTACAGAATGAATAACAATTTGAGACTTCTGTGTCAGAAAGAGATAACTATCCAGGGCCCCTCTTGAGTCCTCGAGAGGGAAATAGACTGAGAGGTAAAAGGAGTGAGGAGTGAATTTTGAGTGGGGGCCTTTTGTGGGAAAGGAGTGAAGAAAAACCAGAAGTTGTATGAGGGTGAAGTTGGCCCTGTGGACATTGGGAGTAGCCCCTACACATATCACAGAGAGGCAAACCAGGGTTTCCTAAGTCTCGTGGAGTAAACTACAGCCCAAAGAATACTTTGAGAAAGTTTATAAATTTTGGTCTGTCTTTTTGTGATTTAAACATAATGGCAAGTGGAGTGATTATGATTCTGGACTGTGGACTGCCAACAAATCTGTTTTTGGCTATCCATTTTTATTGTTATAATAAAGTTATTTATTTTGGGAGCACAAGAAACTTGTGGACAGTGGAATTTTTATAAATGTGTCTTCAGTCAGTTTGGTCTAACAGGAGATTTTGTCCCCAGCCTGCCCATTGAGAAACAGTATACCCCACCCTGGGTGAGAACATCCAATGCTCCCCAGGGCTGGGGAGCATTGGAGAACAGCTGGGGAGCATTGGAGCGCAGCCGATAAACAAAACCGCGATCGGGCCCGATGAAAAAAAAACCAAATGTGAATCGGAACCGGAATCCGAACTGATTCCGGTTCCGATTTACATCTCTAACAATAACCCTACCTGTGAAAAAGCAAGGGTAAATATTACACTGGGTCCTAGAATACCAATACACCACCTACTGAGGTAACAAAACAAACCAGATTGCTATAGATCCCTATGCTAGCAGAATCTCTCATCATGGTCACACACACAGAGCAGAGACAGACCCTCACCAAATACAGAATACAAAATAAAGGAGCACAAATTAGACAAAAACTGAAATGGAAACACCAAGAAGCCAGACTCTGTGTATTTACAGTGGAAAAACAGAACCACCATTCCTCATAAAACAAATAAAATCAAGAAACATAAAGCATCAGTTATAATAGTAAAACCATACTAATAAAATAATAATTTAAAACTAATGATAAATAGAATTTCTATTAATTAAAATCATATACATTTTTTTACAAACACCAATAAAGTATTTCAAAACAGCCCCTGCTGTCCATATGAGGGAGCTCTTGATTTCCAGTCACCCTGATATTGTCCAGGATTAGAAGGTTATCCTCTCTCTCTCACACATACTCACATGTCCATTCTCTGTCACACATACACTGTCACATACATACACATTCATGTTCTTATACCCATCATAACCTCTCACTCTCACAGGCACTGACACACTCTCAGGCTCTAAGACACTCTCTCCCCCTCCCACACACACCCCCACACACAAACTCTTACTCCCCTGGATTTTCTCATATACACTCATGCTCTCACTCTCACTGGCTCCCTCACATACACACAAACACACACACCCAGGCAAGCTCCCAATCATTCTCACACAAACACACACACCCAGTCAAGCTCCCAGTCATTCTCACACACACACACTGACCCCCAGGCAGGCTCCCATTCACTTTCACACCACTCCATTCCCACCCCCCAGGCATGCACACATTCATTCTCACATACACAGACCCCCAGGCAGGCACCAATTCATTCTCACACACACAGACCCCCAGGCAGGCACCAATTCATTCTCACACACACAGGCAGGCACCTATTCTCACACATACAAACTCCAAGACACCCATTCATTCTCATACACAGACACACCCTCAGGCAAGCACCCACGCATTCACACACATACACCCCCAGGCAGATTCCCATTCATACACATGCACACACTGAAGGCAGAGCCCCTCTCTTTCTTTTGCCAGCAACCTTGGAGCGTCTCTCATTACTCTGCTGTCACTGTCACTGCTGCCGCGTAGCTATTGGGGAGGTGCTGATTGCCGCTACTGGTACTGAAGCCCATTCTGCTGCCTCCTCTATGCAGGCCCCGTGGGCTTCCACTTCCTCCACATAGAGAAAGTGCTACTCTTGCACATTCCCAAAGATTACAAGTGCCAATCACTAAAAAGTAATTTATATTTTTTTTTACCTTTGCTGTCTGATCTTGGTTTTCTAATTGGTTGGTCACATGCTTTTTTTTCCCCACCTTCCCTTTCTTGCTTTTTTTGCCAATTCCTTTTATATTGTCTTTTTTTCTATTTCTTTTCTCTCTATCTGTCTTCTTCCCTCAAACACAGTCAGGTTCTCATTCTCACATGCTTTCTCTCTCAAACACACACACACACACGGACTCTCACTCTCACATGCTCTCTCTCTCGAACAATCATTCATACACACAGTCTCTCTCTTGTACATGCTGTCTGACTCTCACACACAGGCTCTCTCTCTCACTCCCACATGCTGTCTTGCTCAAGCACAGGCTCTCACTGTCACATGCTGTCTCTTTCACACACACAGAGGCTCTCACATGCTGTCTCTGCAAACATTCAGGTCCTCACTCCCACACACAGTCTCTCAACTCACACACACGGACACAATCTCTCAACTCATCTCATACACATACACACACACACACACACACACACACACACACACACACTCTACAGGCCCTCAGCCTCTCTCTTGCCTCTGGGCCTCCTCTTCACGGGTCGCCATAGGATGGGCTCTGCAGCGGCCCTGATCTTCTCAGGCCGCCCGCAATGTGGATCTGCGGCGACCCTGCTACTGGGCCGCCTCCTCAGCCCGCTGCGACTTGGGATTTGCGGATGACCATAAACACTGATCTTCTTCTGCACGCGGCTGATGCTCCTCCTCCTTCCTACGCATGCGGCTCCGGCAATGTTTTTCTTCCGGGGCCGAGCAGGCAGGAAGGAGGAGGAGCACCTGCAGGTTTGGACACGACCTTTTTCTTCGGTCGTGGTGACATGAGCTCCACCACGGCCCCGCCAGTCTTCTTGCTGTGTGTGTCCGGCACACAGCACAGCAGTAGTTCCCTGCTTAGCCGCCAGTGGGATGAGGTCCACCGGCTACCGCATGAGCCTCCATGTTGGCCATCAGCACCCTCCCATGGCCCTGCGTCTGGGGGCATTGCCCCCCCCCCTCAGTACGCCACTGCTCACGCCCCCTAATGCTCAGCGCCCTAGGCCCAGGCCTAGTTTGCCTAGTGCTTCCACCGGCCCTGGGCTCCTGAAGCAGTAAAGGAAGGAGGATGGCTGAGAGATCACTGCTGGGAGAACACAACCAGTCAGGGAATAGCTGAGCAGACTCTCCATGGGAGGAGACTCAGATGAAGAGCACCCTCAGACAGGATTTTCCACACAACATGACTTTTAAGTCAAGTGATAGTTTTCTTTTGCCATACTGTCTCAGAAGGACACTGCTATAAATTGAAAATGAAAGGAAGGCTTTTTGTAGAAGTGCATGAGAGAAGCCAGATGGAACAAGGCAGAAGCTAGTAAGGCTATAACCCAGTTGGAGTTGGGGTTTCCTTGGGGTTTGCTTGTCATGCTAAGCCCTGCCCAAGTTGGGCTGCTGCACCACAGGGCTCTAATGTATTCAGGAGTAAAGAGAATGTGTGCAATGACAGCGGCGTACAAACTGGTCTTATATGTAAATAGAGACTCGGTGACATTCCCAGGAGTAAACCTCTCCTCAGCTTAGAAACTGCAGTGGGGAAATGCATAGGAATATAGTAGTATTTGAATTATAAAGCTGTATTTGTGAGATGCCCAAAAGCAAAAGACCAGGCTTAATTAGTAAGCTGTATGTGAGAGCTGCACAGGGACAGAATGCCTCCTCCTAATTAGCAAGAAGGAACGTAAAGCCTTGGAGTAGGAAAACCTCTTCCTAAAATCACTACCCTTGCCTGGGACCTACAGAGGGGTAAGCTAGTCCCTGCTTAGTAAAGCGAAGTGTTGGAATGTATTGAAATGATCACAGTCCCCAGTAATTAAGTGTTTGGCATTACCAGCCAGGGCTAGCTAGTTAATGGTACTGGTTGCCTCAGCGAATCTCTTGTGTTCCAGAGAAGCAAATAATACACCGTACTATTAGATAAGGTTTCCCCATATTGCTTAGGCTGGTGAAAGCGGCTGGAAGCCTGATCAGTCCCTGCCTTAGGGTCTAGTGGGGCTGAGATGACAACTGCTTTGTTTTAACCCCAGAATTTTGCCCGTGATTTGTTATGGAAGAATATAAAGCTGAGATTTGCCTGAATGGAGATGGCACCAGGGAAGTTTAATTTAAAAAGTAACTAAAGGAATGCCTCTGCTTCATGGACTTGTTTTTTTTCTTTTTTGGGATATTAAGAGTTCTAGTTTTGACAGCCTGAAAATATCATTGGGAAGGTGAACTAAATTGGTTACAGTGATCCCCAGTGGGAGGAAAGGGTCTGCAGTGATATCACCAGACACTCTGTCCAGCGCCGTGAAAGCAGGGGACCTAGGAGCAGTGAATTAGAATTTAGGGCATGGTTTGCCTGATTATAGATTAGCCAGCACCCCAGCGTAGGACAGCTACAACCCTAAACCCACTGGACCTGCGGGCCGTAAGGCTTCCGCATTACTACAAATGGGCAAAATAACATCATCAAAATTGGTGCTAGTGATATTTCCTTCTGGGTCCTTTTTATCAGTTCATAAGGTCCTTGTCTTTTGTATACTTAAAGCTAGCCTATTCAGGAATAACCAGGTGTTGAGAGAAAACAAGCAAGTTTGGTAACAAAGCACAAGAAGAGTGCCATTATTTATTTTATTTTATTTATTTAATAGCTTTTATATACCGGCATTAGTACGAGACATCATGCCGGTTCACATTTTAACATTAGAGTGAGGTGGGATAAAAAAAAAAAAAGGAATATTGTCTGCATATAGGAAGTATGTTTCACCTAGTGAGGCCAAAGGCCAGCAATTTCCCAAAGACTGAAGATAAATGTTGAAAGATACTGATGATAAAGCTGATCCCTGTGGGACTCCAGAGGTCAGTACCTTCCAAGAAGAGCACTTGATAGGAGCAAAGGCCGAGCAGCACCATGAATGGCGGGGGGGATGGGTTTAGGGTGATAGGAGGTTTGAGGGGGGCTTGCCTTCTAATGTGAGTGTGGAGGGGTTTGGATTCGGGGGTATATGGTTGAGGGTGTGATATATATTGTGAAAAAGGAGGGTTTTGGATAGGGGGCAGGGCATCCCACCCAATTATAAAATCAATTTTTTTGACACATTTTTGGTACTTTTGGGCTGTCTTTAGAAGCAGCAGAGGTGGGGGTGGGCAGGGGTCTCACCAGATCCCTGGGGAGGGGGGCAGGGGGGTGCTTTAGGGTCACGGCTGGTCCTTTAATAAGCATCCCTGAGACATTGGGATGCATTTTAGTGTCTTGATAACTCCTGGAAAAGATAGCTACAACTACTGGGTTGTAGCTAACTGTTCATAAAATAACGCAGCTTGCATTATTTGAGGCAAGCCATGGTATTTTATTTGCATAAATGTAGGTATTTATGAGCTGCTTTGCACGCATTTGCAAAGCATATGCATGCAAGGCAGCTTATTTAAATAAATATGCACATGGGGGGGGGGTAATTTCATGCAATATTGCCACAATAAGCATGTATCTCATTATAAGCAGTTTTTGCGTGTTAAAACATTTATCGCAGCTTAGTAAATATATCCCTCTGCTTGAAGGTTAATCTTTTCCTCAGAATAACAGACAACTGTTTCACAGTTCCCAAGGGACTCACTAGTCAGTTCTGGCTTGGAGACAAACTTTTTTTTACAGCATAAAACAATTCTTGTGGCTGATTAATAGACCTTATAATCCTTGCAGTGACATAATTCCATTTTGCTTACAGGCAATTAGCCTTGTATTCCTTTAAAGATTGCATATATAATTCATTACTGTTATCATCATTGCTTTTACGCCAGTGCCTTTCAATTTTTCTGAGAGACCGTCTCTACTTAACCAAATTTTGATTATACCATAACACCAGCTTATGATTGCACCTAGAATTTACATAAATAGTATTTAATGATGAAATCAATCTGTTAACAGAATCTTCAGCATTCAGGCCATTAAGACAATCTACTGGGAAATCGCAGTTAATGCGAAAATGTTCTAAATCTACACAAGTCCTAATGCCCATTTTAAATTTTTGACTTTTAGTTTTCTCTAGCTGAGTGTATTTTAACCTAAATAAAATGAACATATGGTCAGGCCATAAAAGTTTTAAATTTCACCCATGATAAATATCTGTCAATCAGCTTTCATGACAAAAAAGAAGATCCAAAACATGACCAGTTTCATGTATAGGTGTTTGAATCAATTGCCTGAATGCAGAGCAGCAATAATAACAGTTTTCTTGAAAATATAGAGTCATTACAATCAATGTGCAAATTAAAATCACCTTTTATTATAAAATTTTTATAGCTAAGATACAGATTAACTAAATGCACAGCTAACTGGATCATTTTTACCATAATACTGGCCAACATTTTTAAAGGTAGCTCATATTAAAAATCAATTTGCTTAATCTGAAGAGTAGCCCTGTTAAATTATTGATACCCTTCCTTCATGTTTAATGGGTCAAACCTGCTCTATATATGTATATCCAGCTGGACACGATTCAACAGGACCATATCAAAGGCATTATGCCAAGAGTTATTAATAACATATCAAGTACATACTTCGATTATACGGTAATATCTGGCAGTTATATCTCCTTATTTCTGACTGACCTTACATTAAGGTAACCTACATGCAATTCATTAATAGCCTTATAATAATTTTCTGCTGACAATTTACTTATACAATCAGCATGGGTCAGTTGCTGCTGATGGTAATACATAGAGCTCTTAAGAACGCTTAAGGAACTGATAAATATCCTTGACCTGTAATGACAAGTTTATCTGATGAAGTATACACATCTACCCCATCCATGAAGCACATAACTCTCAAAGTATGCAGATATAAAATTAATATCAAGATCAAAAAGTCACCCATATAAAACCCATTCAATAACTTATCCAGCAAGCCCAGCACTCTGGCCCACAAGGCCCACCAAGGGGCATACAAAGGAGAGGGCTGTTTGGTAGGCCCTTAGGTGATGGCCTGCCTAAGGGCCATCTTTCAGGCCAGTGCAATATCTGGTACATGTTAAAGAGGTGTTCATGATTGAATGACTACTCTCTTAACATGTGCCAATCCACCTCTCCCGAGTGCTCAACTTTATATTAAAATTAGGTGCCACGGTAAAAAGGAAGCACTGGGGAAATTGTGCGACCCTAGCGCCTCCTTGGCTTTGGGCATCCAGGAAAAGTGGCTGTCAGTGGGTTAGGAAACGGACACGTAATATGAGCGTCCGTTTTCTTCTGCTACCAGCACAGTCTACAACCACAATATACACGGCCTGGACTGTTTATATTGGGGTACATTTTTAAAAAATGCGCGTTTGCGTACTTTTGTTGGCGCACCAGTCGCAAACAAAAGTACGCTGGATTTTAGTAGATACGCGCGTAGCCGCGCGTATCTTCTAAAATCCAGGATCGGTGTGTGCAAGGCTGCCGATTTTGGGCAGCCGGCGCGCGCCGAGCCGCGCACCCTGCCTCCTTTCCCTCCGAGGCCACTCCGAAATCGGAGCAGCCTCGGAGGGAACTCTCTTTCGCCCTCCCCTCAGCTTCCCCTCCCTTCCTCTACCTAACCCCCCCCCCCCCCCGGCCCTATCTAAACCCCCCCCTACCTTTGTCCACGGATTTACGCCTCCCGGAGGGAGAAGTAAATCCACGTGCACCAGCGGGCCGCTGGCGCGCCGAGATGCGACCCAGGGGCGGTTCCAGAGGGCGCGGCCACGACCCCGGACTGCCCCGGGCCGAAACCACGCCCCCGGGCCCACCCCCGAAACGCCGCGTCCTGCCCCCAAAACGCCGCGATCGGCCCCGCCCCCGACATGCCCCGACAAAAAACCCTGGGACTTACGCGAGTCCCGGGGCTCTGCGCGCGCCGGCAGGCCTATGGAAAATAGGCGCGCCGGCGCGCAAAGCCCTGCTCACATAAATCCGCCTGGATTTACGTGAGCTTCCTGACCCCCCCAAGCTGGCCAAAAGTTCCGGTTGGGTCCAACGGGGGTCCGGGAGCGGAGGCGCGGAGAAACACGTGACGTCCACGTCACTCCGACGTGACGCCGATGTCACGTGCTCCTCGCAAAGGAATACAGCGATGGCTTCCTGACTCCCCGCTGGACCACCAGGGAGTTTTGGTAACTCTTGGGGGGGTCAGGAGGGTAGGGGGTTTAAGTGTTTATTTAGGTTCAACGTATTCAACGTAGCTATGTTGAATAAGTTGAAAATCGCGATGCGTTGTGCATCATCACTTTTTTTAAGTTAAAAAAAAAAAAAGTTGCGTTTTACATATGCGTTCAAAACGAATGCACACCCCTACCAGGCAGGGTTCTTGTCTGAGTTCAGGGGGGGGGGGGAATAGCATTCCATATGGTTGGTCCCGCTGTAGAGAAAGCCCGTTCCCTGGATGCTAGATGGTGTGTGGATTTGGTTGAGGGGGCGTGCGGGGATCCTCTATAGGCTTCTCTGATAGGTCTGGATGAGGTGTGTAGTCTGAGTGGGAATTGAAGGTTGAGAGGGGCTTGGTTGTGGATGGTTTTGTGGATGATGGTGAGGGACTTGTGTAGAATTCTGAAACGTATTGGTAGCCAGTGTAGATTTTTGAGAATGGGAGAGATGTGGTCTCTTCTGCAGGAGTTTGTCAGGATTCTGGCCGCCACGTTTTGAAGCATCTGAAGAGGTTTGATGGAGGAGGTGGGGAGACCTAGCAAAATGGAGTTGCAGTAGTCTATCTTGGAGAATATTACAGCTTGGAGGACAGTTCTGAAGTCTTGAAAGTGAAGAAGTGGTTTAATTCTTTTTAGTACCTGCAATTTATAGAAGCAGTCTTTGGTTGTGTGGTTGACAAATGTTTTTAAATTCAGACGATTGTCGATTAATACTCCGGGTCCCAGGTCTCTTGCTTGGGTGACAAAGGTATTGGTGAGTGACCTTTGAGGAGTATCACTGTCATCCGGGGAAATGAGGAGGAGTTCAGTCTTAGCTGAATTGAGTATCAGGCTTAGGTTAGAGAGGAGGAGGTTGATCTCTCGGAGACAATTTTCCCAGTGCTTGAGTGTTTTTGTAATGGATTCCGTAATGGGGATCAAGATTTGCACGTCGTCGGCGTATAGGAAGTGTTTTAGTTTAAGGTTAGTTAGCAGCTGGCACAGGGGAAGGAGGTATATGTTGAAGAGAGTGGGGGACAGGGAGGAACCCTGAGGAACTCCTAGTGATGAATTGAAGCAAGGGGACTCTTTATTGTTGATTCTGACTTTATAGCTTCTGTTACTGAGGAAAGATTTGAACCAAGTAAAGGCAGTTCCTGTAATTCCGATGTCAGATAGTCAGTTGAGGAGGATGGAATGGTTTACGGTGTCGAAAGCCGCCGAGAGATCAAGGAGAATTAGTAAAAAGGATTGTCCTTTGTCCAAACCCATGATGAGGTGATCAGTCAGAGAGATGAGTAGGGTTTCAGTGCTTAGTGCCTTACGGAACCCGAATTGGGTTGGGTGCAGAATTTTGTGATCTTCGAGATAATCTGAAAGTTGAGAGTTGACTCGTTTTTCTATAATCTTGGCTACAAAAGGTAGATTTGAGATAGGGCGGTAGTTATTGGGTTCCTTTGGATCCAAGTTCGGTTTTTTTAGAAGAGGTTTAAGAGAGGCGAGTTTTAGGCGCCTGGGAAGATTCCTTGTGACAATGAGCAGTTTATGATATCAGCCAGAGGTTTGGAAATGGTGTCAGGTACTAGCAGGAGTAGTTTTGTTGGGATTTGGTCATAGGGATGGGTAGAAGGTTTCATTTTCTTTAATAGAGTTTGAATCTCCAGGGCGGTAGTGGGTTCAAACGATTCAAGAGAGATTCCTTTATTTGGGAGATGGTAGGAGCTAGTAGAAGAGGTGGAGCAAGGGGCAGGAGAGTTACATGCAAAATTGGTCATGCGTTTTGGACATGCTAAATCCCATTTTGTATTGGGGGGGGGAGGTTATGGACGCGTGTCCAAAACACACGTCCAATCGCGTATTGAGTCAGCACATGGTATTGCATCCTGTTTAAATGCTGGTCCCCTGGTGATGTTAGATGATTCACGTGATCTGGGCAGGCCCGAAGGGCTCAGTAGCAGATTGGGATTCTCACCGGCAGCGATTCTCAACACTGAAGCAGAAGTTAAAGTGCGCTATGCAGTAATGCTTGCCCACTGTTAATTAATTCCAGTTACCAGCAGATAGTGAAGTACGCTGTGGAGAGATTAAGGCTCAGTTCCAAATAGATCTATGGGCTGCCTTTAAGTGCTGGTGATTAATTCATGTCATCAGGGCAGACCCATAGGGCTCAGTGATGGATTGGGATTCTCTACGGAGCAGGAACTTTCTGTCATGTATGTTTGTGTGGTGCTATGTACTTCTAGCAGCAGTTCAATGTTTTTCATTTGAATGATACCAACAGACATATGCCCATAGTACTATAAGAACATAAGAAAATGCCATACTGGGTCAGACCAAGGGTCCATCAAGCCCAGCATCCTGTTTCCAACAGTGGCCAATCCAGGCCATAAGAACCTGGCACGTACCCCAAAACTAAGTCTATTCCATGTTACCATTGTTAATGGCAGTGGCTATTCTCTAACTGGCGGATTTTAAAAGCCCTGCTCGCGTAAATCCGCCCGGATTTATGTGAGCAGGGCCTTGCGCGCCGGCGCGCCTATTTTACATAGGCCGCCGGCGCGCGCAGAGCCCCTGGACGTGCGTAGGTCCCGGGGTTTTTTGAAGGGGGCGTGTCGGGGGCATGTCAGGGGCAGGACCGGACGACGCGGTGTTTCGGGGGCGGGACGCGGTGTTTCGGGGGTGGGACTGGGGGCGTGGCGCCGGCCCGGGGGCATGGTCCAGGCCTCTGGACCAGCCCCCGGGTCGGAAGACGGCACGCCAGCAGTCCGCTGGTGCGCGTAGATTTACGTCTGCTTCTCGCAGGCGTAAATCTAGGGACAAAGGTAAGGGGGGGGTTTAGATAGGGCCGGGGGGGTGGGTTAGGTAGGGGAAGGGAGGGGAGGGGAAGGTGAGGGGAGGGCGAAAGGAAGTTCTCTCCGAGGCCGCTCCGATTTCGGAGCGGCCTCGGAGGGAACGGAGGCAGGCTGCGTGGCTCTGCGCGCGCAGGCTGCCCAAAATCGGCAGCCTTGCGCGCGCCAATCCAGGATTTTAGAGGATACGCGCGGCTATGCGTGTATCTTATAAAATCCAGCGTACTTTTGTTTGCCCCTGCTGCGCAAACAAAAGTACGCGATCGCGCTTTTTTAAAAAATCTACCCCTAAGTGAACTTAATAGCAGGTAATGGACTTCTCCTCCAGGAACTTATCCAATCCTTTTTTAAACACAGCTATACTAACTGCACTAACCACATCCTCTGGCAACAAATTCCAGAGTTTAATTGTGCGCTGAGTAAAAAAGAACTTTCTCCGATTAGTTTTTAATGTGCCCCATGCTAACTTCATGGAGTGCCCCCTAGTCTTTCTGCTATCTGAAAGAGTAAATAACCGATTCACATCTACCCGTTCTAGACCTCTCATGATTTTAAAAACCTCTATCATATCCCCCCTCAGTCGTCTCTTCTCCAAGCTGAAAAGTCCTAACCTCTTTAGTCTTTCCTCATAGGGGAGCTGTTCCATTCCCCTTATCATTTTGGTAGCCCTTCTCTGTACCTTCTCCATCGCAATTATATCTTTTTTGAGATGCGGTAACCAGAATTGTACACAGTATTCAAGGTGCGGTCTCACCATGGAGCGATACAGAGGCATTATGACATTTTCCGTTTTATTCACCATTCCCTTTCTACTATGTATGAAAAGATTGAAGCTCCTTAGTAAAATTCATTGAGGGCAGAAAAACATTGTGAGGTCCATATCCAGTAGCATGGGGAATGGGTAAATTATTGGGGTGAAATTACCCGAATAACTTTACTCAAATATTCAGCAGAATGCAGCTGTTGCATGTTCCACTAAATTTACCCGGGTAAAGGCCACGTTATCTGGATAAAGTTATCCGGATAACTTTAGGACTGCCTGTGGCATGATCAGACTTACCCAGATAACTTAGGGGGGTCATTCTCTAATGCTATCGCACGCGATAGCTAGCTCTGGGCGGACACATCGCTGGCGGTAAAAGGTAAGATTCCTTATCTTTTATGGTGTAGTTATTCGGCACGAAAGCTGGCAGCGATCGCACCATGGAGGTGCAATCGCTGTCGGCTATAGCAGGACCGCCCCCCCCCCCCGTTACCACCGGTAGAGAATCCAGGCCTTAGCCAGATAATGCTGAACATCAGTGTTATCCAGCTGATGTTAGTCTCACCCTGAAACACTTCAGATTTATTTGGATGTGTTTTATCGAGCTGAAAATTTACCCAGATAAATCAGCAGCAGTCAGCATGGCAGGAAATTCAAACCCTGCAAGTTGCTGAGCTAAATACCAAGCTTTGCTGGATAAACCATTTGAATATGGTATATCCAATAAGAGGCCACTACTGGCGAAGAAGGGGGGGGGGGGGGGCGGCAGAAGAAGTAGAGGACTTAAATAACTATAATGAATTGTAAAAAAACAAAGGCCACCTGCACAGCTTACAAGCCAAACCAGAAAAAAACAAGTGTTAATGTCATAAGCAAACACCACAGTCATTCATTTCTCCGATGAATCAGAGCTAATATTGCTCTGTAAGTGATGTTCCACCCAAGTAAATTTTTGTATAGACAAAAAAAATCAGATAGCTGTGCAGTCTCCCAGAAAACTTAATCAATATGCATGAAGCATGTTTGCCCATTTGGTCCAAAAATCATGTTTTAGTTACCCTTGAAAAAACAGCACTTATTTGTGTTCTTTGGAATCTGGAGCGGAAGAACCCTGCTGCAAAGGGAATGTATGTGGCTCATGAGTTGCCTGTATGAATATGCATCTTTTGTCAATGGTCTGCATTATGAGGAGGGCAGTTTTCAAAGTCATTTACCCGGACAAAAAGCCATTTACCTAAACTGGCTCGACTGAAAATTGCTCTCCTCTGCCCAGCTTCTATACATAGTTCATGTACTTTTAGCTGTATTAAAAAGAGGTGTGCCCATAAATATGTGTGATTTTCAAATGCACACACACTATTTTGTCCCTGTTTATCTTCCCGCGCAAAAAGCAGGTACAGAGCACACAGATGCTTTTTGTGTGCATGCATTGTGCTGCTAATTTTCAAAGGAACATGATGCATGCTGTTTCTTTTTTGACTGTGTTATACATGGGTTAAACTGGCCATGCACAGTGCAAGTAACTCTGGCTATTCAAAAATCTCTAATGTTGCTATTTCTGAAATGAAAACAGTACTCTTTGTATACCATGAGGTGTTTTAAGGATGCACATAGGCAGCAATACTAGCCACTCTGACAAATTAATTAAAAATCATGTGTGAGTCATTAACTTTTGAAATTCTTTTAGCAATTCAGTTCATTTTGGTGCTTTAGATATTTACTCCCTCATATAATCAAATCATCTCTGTCCTGTATTAGATTATGAATCATATCACATGCGCAATGGCAAGTACCTGGATTATGGGTGAAATTTTAGACTCCATTTGGATATCAGTTTTTGACTCCATTCTGATACCAATTTGCTGCTGTATCTTTAATTCTTCTTCCTTCCATAGAGAGAGTTCTTCCTATTTACGTGCTTGCAGTTAGTACTGTTTTAGTATGGGAATTTTACTATATTGCTGTCATTCAGTTTACTGAAGGCTGTCCCTAACATGCGTACATGGTACAATAAGCCTAATGCTGTATGGGTTCCAAGTGTCTTTTTTTTTTTGCAGGATTTTCTAGGTTGCACCACAGCATTGCATTTTTTTGTACAACAAACTGGTACCAGCTACAGGGCCCAGCCAGCACCAATTCCAGGATCATTCCTGCACAATTTAGAAATTTGGACCTGTGAATGAGGTAAAATAGGTTTGGGGGAGTTTTGACAGTTTGATTGCTGGAGGGAGCAGGACTTTTTATCGGCAGCAAAAGGGGGCCTGGGACAGAGCATGAGATTGACAGTTTCTATAGTGTGTTGGTTATAGGGGAAAACAAACATTTTGTGTTAAAAAAAAACAAAACAGAACTGGTAGGGGGTGGGGAAAGAACAGCGCAGCAAGTTTTCGAACAAGGCAGCAAAAATGTTAGCAATGGCCCTGGAACCAGCTTACCTTATTCAGTTGCTGTTTGTTTGTTAAGACATGTGGAATCACCGGTCACACATATGGACTTGGTGCCAATCAGACTTTTTTCAGAACCGTTACCTTGGCTTTTTTCTCTCTCTCCTATTTTCAACAGAACACCTTTCAGCTTGATATTCTTGCTGATCATACTAATTCGCTCACCATATTCAGATTTCATTTTGATTACCAATGTTTCCTCTTTTCTTTAGTTAACTTCCTTAATACTTGTTTCCTGGAACATTTGTTCATTTTCTTCCTTTTCTAATTTTAAACCAATTTGTAAATTATCCATGTGCATCTACTTGCTTTGTTGCAGTGCTTTGTGTAAAGGTGCTGTATGAGAACTACAATAATTGCACTGTTCTAAAATGTAATAGTAAGCCAAGTGTTTCAGTAAAACATGGCATATTTGCTTAATATAGTTGTGATATTGAATTGTATTTGTAAGTAGTAAATATGACTGATAGTATTACCAATATTAATCCAATTTCACTTTAAGCAATTTTGAAAACATGAACACTTGTTTTTGTTCACTACTTAAGAAAAAAGCAGTTTGTAGAAGCTTTGCATATTAGGATGGTAATAAAAACTGGAATGATTTGTTTTATAACATTTTTCTTTAGCTTAAAATATTATTATTCACTCTCGACATTCTCTCAATGCTACCTTCCCTAATTTGCATGAGTAATTGACATGTTCTTAACATCTCATTAAAACACTGGATTATACATAACAAAAGCATGATTCATATGCCAGAGGAGACAGATTTTCTGTTAACTTTATTGAATATTCAACAGGATTCAAAACTTCAGGATGCAAGACAAAGCTACTGTATTTGTTAAAAGAGTGGTTTTAGGAATCTGCAGCGCAAAAGCATTGGTGCATGTGTTTAGCCTTCAGGGTAAATTTTCACTTGGGCTCCTAACCACAAAAGTGTGTGTATCCTTTTCAACCTGCACAATCCCAGCCAATTTTCCAATGCCAGGTATTTGCGTACATTGTATTTGGATATCAGTTTGTAAGGCAGCTAAAAGAATGCACGCCGCTTACACAGTGTTGAATAATGGCATAAGCTATGCACATTAGTGGCAAGCTTGCTACGCTCATACATTTTTTAAAACTTAAATATGCTCACATGGGGTAAATTTTAAAAGAGACGCACTGATTGTTTAGCATCACGACGTATGCATGTTACAAAATCCGATATCCGCACGCACATACGCGCCCAGGTTCCCACTTGCATGCACAATGGGGGAGGGGCATTTTGTTTAAAAATGTGCAGCGACGCATTTGGGCCTTCCCCAGTTCCCTCACAGTCCACTCCAATTCAGGAGCGTACTGGAAGGGAATTTCCCTAACCTCCAAACTATCCTTCCTCCCTTTTCCCCTCTCCTCTCCTCTCCTCCCCGACCCCTACACCCCACCTAGTTACTCAAATTTTTTTGTTTCGGAACTTACCTGCTCGATGGAGCAGCAGTAAGTTCTGCGTGCCAGCCGGCTGCCGGAACGCGCTTCACTGGGACAGCCCCCACTCCGCCCCCACTCCGCCCCCAGCCCACCCCTTTTCAAAAACTCAGTTCTTCCATGCATACCGGGAAATACGTGTGTGGCTGGGCCGTTTTGAAAATGTGCTCGGCCCTGCCACGTGCATAACTCCCGGTATTTGCGCTCGCTGGGGATTTAAAATTCCCTCAATAGTTTCCAACCATGCCTCTGTGACGTCCCTTATATCACCCTCATCCACCATCCTCCCTGGAATGCCTCATTTTAATGTGGCTGAAAGTACTGCGGATTGGAAGACTACTCCCTTTTGTTTCAGGCAATTGAAAATTCATTGCCACAGATTCAGTAAATATACCTGTATTTGCTGCCTGCTCTATCAGGCTGATACAGTATAGTGCGCTCAGGTGAGCGCACTGTTTAACATGCAGTTGGACGCGCGTTTTGGACATGCGTCCACAACTCCTTATACCATAAGGGGTTTAGCATGTCGAAAATGTGCGTCCAACCCTTCCTCCCCCCCCCCCCCCCGGAAACTAATAGCACTCATCACATGCAAATGCACAGGTTAGGAAAAGGGATGCTTGTAAAATTGAGCGTCTATTTTCCTAACCCACTGACTGCCACCTCTTCTGGGCTGCCAAGGAGGTGCTAGGGGTGCACAATTGTCCCTAGCACCTCCTTTGAGCGCGATCCCTCATTTAAATACTGTATTGCACGCTCAGGAGAGGTGGCTGGGCATGCATTGGGAAAGCGGGTGCTCAACATTGAGCGCCCATTTTCCACATGACTTTACTGTATCAGCCTATATGTGCATAGATCTAAACTATTGAGTACATTTTCAATGGATTCCGTGCGAGAAATAGCGTATATGTACATAAGTAGCCTGTATTTGTGCACATATTATTTTATAAACATCGAAAGTACACGCATATTTTTGATTTCATGTGCACATTTTAGCGGTTCAGAAAAGGGGCGGTTAGGGGCAATCTGGGGAATGGTCAAATGCTATTTTATAAGATTTTCCAAATATAAATTAGCTAACTTGTTTGTACAATTTTTACACCTGTTAAATCCTTTTTCACTTACATCAGTCAATTATCTATTGTCTGCAATTTCTTGATGGGAGGTATGGATAAACTTGGAGGGGGGGGGGGAGTTCAGGTAAAGTGCTAGAGAGTCTAGGTGAAATTGAGATGTACTGGGTTAACTGGTGGAGGTATTGACAAACTGGTGATATCAAGTAAGCATGCAAGTATATTCAAAACGGTATAGGCACATACTTTATAAAATACCTGCCTTCGCATATAAATCAGGATTTTTAAGCATGCATGTTATATATTTTTTGTGTGTAAACTATACACAGACATGTTTATAAAACAGGTAGAGAAAGGAAGCGTTTTCTTGCATTGGAATTACTGAAGCATATGCATATACTTTTGGAGCAAAACTACGCTGTATTTTAAAAACCGTGCAGCAACCCGCTGCACGGTTTATAAAATATTATGATAAATCTCCACACATCCACTTACACATTCAAATCCAGTATCACAAATAGGTTTGAAAGTTAGGTCCCTAGTGCGTTAATTTATACTCTGCCTTTTCATATTGTGCTCAAGGCTAATCACAGTAGTAAAAAATTACAACCATTAGCAGTCCAAAATTAGAGAAAATATGAGGATTTGCTGTAGAATAATCTGGCCTTCGAAAAGTTTCCTTGGCTCCAAATTGAAGTACAACATTATCTGCATATACTTGTATTCATGATAACCATTAAATCTAGACAATAAGGACCATCAGTTGCTCCCTTCTAAATTTATTTATTTATTTATTTATTTATTTATTTATATATACCGTCATATTCGGTTCAGCCATCATAATGGTTTACAAAAATCAAACAGAGAATAAAGGATTTTGGCATGCATTGTCTCATTTAATTAATCAAACAGGAGCTTTCTGAAATTCTTTTTGAGTGCTGTATTTTTTCATTCATTGTCAACAGGAAGGGCTGAATTAGCCATGACAGGTGGGTGCCATCAGATGATGGCACCCACCTGTCATGGTACCTTCGGTGCCATCATCTGATGGCACCGAAGGTACCCCTTTCTTTCTTAGTTCATAAAGCTTTTGCCCTACTGGACATGTGTGGAAATTCTTGCATGGGCGTTGCCTCGTGAGCCCCTCAGATTTTTTTCTATGCGAGCAGTAGCACGGATGTATATCCTTTCTCTCTGAAAATTTTAGGATACCCAAAGATATATCAATGAAGAAAATTACAAAATTTTCAGTTACTATTTTGCTTCACTGTCTCAGCAGCCCGCCCAAACAGCACTTTTTAGTGCTATCTGAAGAAAAAACAAAACATTTTCTTCACACAAATGTATGGCAACAAGAAACCCACCATCAGTGGCTTCAAGGACTGTGTATGTAATTGGAAAATGTCTAATACAGATGGGCACAACATCTGTTATCATTGAATAGGACCAAATCACTACCAGCCCAACTGTTATCATTGTCGCCGGATATCTTTGCACTCTCAGAGGTCCAGAGCCTGCAAGATGGAGGAACTGCATATGTCACTAAAGAGTCACTGTCTTCCTCCCAGAACAGAGACTCATAGAGCTCCTCATGCAAGTCTTTCCTTGTTGGAGTAGGTCTGGAACCCCTACACCTCCTCAGGGTTGAAAAAACAAAAGAAGCACCATTTTCAGGAGGTTCAGCCTTTATGAGCTTCACAAGGCTTTGGGCCTAGCAAAAAGCACCACTCCCCAGAGCACAACCAGCACCAACGAAGCATCAAGCCTCAGTGCTTTGGTGCTATCGATGCATGAGGTGCCAGTGTGTAATGTTCACCGGTTGTGGCAGGTAGCCACAACCAGTAGCACTAACCTTTCTTCACTTTCCTGTGCAGGGATTCATCCAGGTGTTTTGGTAGCCCTACAAGGACATTATTTTGTATAAGGACATAAAGCATACTGAGCACTTGTTTCAGTGAAAGTGTTTTATCCCATACACACATTATTCAAATTTGTTTGTAATTCTAAATGTTTACTCTAATTATTCCTGATCAAAGAGAGAATTGCAACAGTCATTAGATTTCCTTACCCTCTCAAGGACAGACTAACCTATGGGTTCGAGGTATCCATGAATTAGTTAAGACTCTTCCACTTCATATAACTGATTGTATTATTTGTACCCCACATCCAAAGGCATTCTCTCACGTCCTAGCTATCACCATTCCAGTACCATTGCAACCACATCTTAGGATTAAAGACAGTAAAGAACATAATATTACCCTGGATCCATTAGCAGGACAAACATGGACACAATATTTGGGTAATTCCGCACATCCCCCACTTACTGCTGATTTACCTAGAAATGGTTACCTTTGCCTTAGTAATGTTACTTCCCCGAGCCCCATGCCTTGCAACTACACTTACTACACATACAATAAAACATGGATTATTCATAAAGGAACTATTTTACCCAAAATCCCCATCACTGGACTCCTACTGAAATGCAATTGTACAATTATTTCCCTTTCCATGACTGTTAGTCTACTCTGTCTCACATGTTTATTAACTTTATCCGAAACTATGAATGTAGCCACAGAAACTCAGTACTCTCATATTTTCAATTCCACATACATTCTCTATTCCTAAATCTTAACACCACCACACTATCAGCAATTATAAGTGTCATTCCATTAGTTTTAGGGATACCTTTTCCAATTTATGGCACAAAACAAAGTTGTAGCTTGTGAATTTGAGTGTGTTTTAACAGAGTTATTGATGAATTTTCACAGCCATATGTGCAAATGATTATTATCCCAAAACGAAGTATGCTCTATTGTAGAAGGACAAGGTTGTGTTTCCATTGAATTTGGTCTAATTGGTAGGTAAAACTGTTAAACTGGCTTGCATTTCTAGGTGAGATTGCAGTGATTACTTGTAGTTTGCTTTGATCTTTTGCTTGCGAATATGAAAGCAGTGTGAATGTGTTTGCCTACCTGTTTATTGTTTTTGTGGCCTAAAACAATATCTTCTACCACCATGAATACAGTCAATGCTAGAGGTCAAGTATGACACTGAACTTCTATGCTTCCTTTAATGCAGCAGTCTTGGAAAGAGACCTCCTCAGGCGGAGTTATGCTTAACAAGGATGGGTAAGCTCTAGATAGCCAGTCATTAGGATGGCTTACTCTGGACGACCTAAGACAACACTCCTCAACACTACCAATTGCCCTGGGACACCCACAGCTTTCTCTGATGCCATGCTCTCCTTGCAGCAAAGACACCACTCCTGTGCACTCTCACTCAACTTATAGATCCTGCAGCGGGAAACCATTTTGATGCTCCCAGATGATGTCCTTCAGGGCTCCATACTTAAACTGAGCGGTCCTGTTTTCCAGTGCCTCAGGTCTTTCTGCTTGCCTGCAGTGTGTGTTGCCTTTTGGTTCCTGATCCTGCCCTGCTTCAGCTTATTCCTGTGCCTATCCAGTCTTGCCACGCCTCATCAAGTCTTGCCTTGTCCATTCTTCCAGCCTTGCCTTGACTACTCTTCCAGCCTTACCTCATCCAGTCCTGCTTCATCCAGTCTTCTAGTCTTGCTTCTTCCAGCTGTGCCTTGTCCAGTCTTCCAGCTTTGCCTTGTCCAGCCTTCCAGCCTTGCCTCATCCAGCCCTGTCTCGTATTGACCTTGCTTCATACCATTCTGATGGCTCATTTGTTCAGACCTCTGCTGTGGACTTTGACTACTCCTTGCTTGCTGCCTGGACCTGACCTTGCCTCAAATGCTGACTACACCCTACCTCCTGCCAGCCTTGACTCTTAGCCAATCTCTGGACTCTCTCTTTGATTGCTCTTGAGACCCACCTAAGTCCTGCTAGCCCCTGGAACCCAAGGGCTTAACCTGTGGGGAACAGGGCTGGTTTAGGCAAAGCTCCAACTGTCGATGGGAGCCTAGTAGGTATACCAGTAGGTAAACATGTTCCCAGCCCAGGCCATTGCTGGATTCATCCTCCAACTGCAGCAGCAATAAGACCAGTTGAAGTCCCTAGCTACTCTCCTCCAAGGCTTAACCAAACAAGCCCAGCAGCAGCTTAATCATGTATCTGGATTACTTCAGGGTCTTGCATAGCAATTGGATGCCATGCAGGCCCAACTACTTACTACAGCTCAGGCTCCAGTGAATCCTCCACCTGTACCCACTCGAACCTCGGAATCCGTGCTGCATCTTCCACCCCCTCCCAGGTACGGTGGTGACCCCAAGGGATGCAGGGGGTTCCTCAGTTTTTATAAGATGCAATTTGAACTCAGGCAGCTCACTTCCCCTCAAACTGTGTCATATATAAGAACATGAACTAAAAAATTATATAATATCTTTGAGGATATTTGCTAAAAAGCAATAACTTTGACTTTATGGTTTATCAAACCATAAAGTTTGATAAACTTGTCTTTTTAGGTATTGAACAGTAAGCCCCAGAAGCAGGCGCACTTGTTGCGCCGAAACATTGTCAATGTCGGGCAGGCGGGAAGAGAGCAGACAGCTGACAGCAAGCGCAATATAAATACTGGCATAACTAATAATGAGAACACAAACAAAGAGATAAGTAATTTCACTACATAAATTCACTTAATGGATGGGTGTTATTTTTAAGAATTAATTTTATTGGGTGTTATATTCTATAACTGAAAAATTAAAAAGGGATAAAAGTAAAAACAAAGGAAAAAAAATTGAACGCTCTCATGGGAAATGGTAGATGACGCGATTCAGCAGTGCCAACACATGAGAAGGGTTGTAGCCCTGTATAGGGCAAGAGCCTGTGAGACTGTGAGCACTTTTTTCTGATACCACCCCTTGAGAGTTTGTTTGATAAACCATAAAGTCAAAGTTATTGCTTTTTAGCAAATATCCTCAAAGATATTATATAATTTTTTAGTTAATTAAGAATTTGAGGAAGTGAGCCATTGTTATAAATTAAATATATAAGAACATGCCATACTGGGTCAGACCGAGGGTCCATCAAGCCCAGCATCCTGTTTCCAGCAGTGGACAATCCAGGTTACAAGTTAGGGATGTGAATCGTGTCCTCGATCATCTTAACGATCGATTTCGGCTGGGAGGGGGAGGGAATCGTATTGTTGCCGTTTGGGAGGGGGTAAAATATCGTGAAAAATCGTGAAAAATCGTGAAAAATCTAAAAATCGCAAACCGGCCACATTAAAACCCCCTAAAACCCACCCCCGACCCTTTAAATTAAATCCCCCACCCTCCCGAACCCCCCCCAAATGAGTTAAATAACCTGCGGGTCCAGCGGCGGTCCGGAACGGCAGCGGTCCGGAACGGGCTCCTGCTCCTGAATCTTGTTGTCTTCAGCCGGCGCCATTTTCCAAAATGGCGCCGAAAAATGGCGGCGGCCATAGACGAACACGATTGGACGGCAGGAGGTCCCTTCCGGACCCCCGCTGGACTTTTGGCAAGTCTCGTGGGGGTCAGGAGGCCCCCCACAAGCTGGCCAAAAGTTCCTGGAGGTCCAGCGGGGGTCAGGGAGCGATTTCCCGCCGCGAATCGTTTTCGTACGGAAAATGGCGCCGGCCATACGCGTATGGCCGGCGCCATTTTCCGTACGGAAAAGGCGCCGGCAGGAGATCGACTGCAGGAGGTCGTTCAGCGAGGGTTCCGGCGCCTCGCTGAACAACCTCCTGCAGTCGATCTGCTGCCGGCGCCATTTTCCGTACGAAAACGATTCGCGGCGGGAAATCGCTCCCTGACCCCCGCTGGACCTCCAGGAACTTTTGGCCAGCTTGTGGGGGGCCTCCTGACCCCCACGAGACTTGCCAAAAGTCCAGCGGGGGTCCGGAAGGACCTCCTGCCGTCCAATCGTGTTCGTCTATGGCCGCCGCCAATTTTTCGGCGCCATTTTGGAAAATGGCGCCGGCTGAAGACAACAAGATTCAGGAGCAGGAGCCCGTTCCGGACCGCTGCCGTTCCGGACCGCCGCTGGACCCGCAGGTTATTTAACTCATTTGGGGGGGGTTCGGGAGGGTGGGGGATTTAATTTAAAGGGTCGGGGGTGGGTTTTAGGGGGTTTTAGTGTGCCGGCTCACGATTCTAACGATTTATAACGATAAATCGTTAGAATCTCTATTGTATTGTGTTCCATAACGGTTTAAGACGATATTAAAATTATCGGACGATAATTTTAATCGTCCTAAAACGATTCACATCCCTATTACAAGTACCTGGCAAGTAACCAAACATTAAATAGTTCCTATGCTACTGATGCCAATGATAGCAGTGGCTACTCCTTAAGTCAACTTGATTATATCAGTTTATGGACTTCTCCTCCAGGAACTTATCCAAACCTTTTTTATACACCACTACACTAACTGTCCTAACCTCATCCTTGGGCAATGAATTCCAGAGCTTAATTGTGCTTTGAGTGAAAGAATTTTCTCTGATTTGTTTTAAATTTGCTACTTGGAGTGCCCCCTAGTCCTTCTATTATCTGAGTGAGTAAATAAAACGATTCACATTTGCCCATTCTAGACCTCTCATGATTTTATAGACCTCTGTCATATCACTTGTCGTTCAATCTCTTCTCCAAGCTGAATAGCCCTAACCTCTTTAGCATTTCCTCATAGGGGAGCCATTCCTTCCCCGTTACCATTTTGGTTGCCCTTCTCTTTACCTTCTCCAAAGCAACTATATCTTTTGCATTTGTTTGTTTTTGATGCAGCAATCAAAATTGCACATTCAAGGTGTGGTCTCACCATGGTGCAGTACAGAGGCACTATGATATTCTCCATTTTATTCACCATTGCCTTCCTAATAATTACTAACATTCTGTTTGCTTTTTTGACCACTGCAGCACACTTAGCCAACGATGTCAATGTATTCACTATGATGCCTAGATCTTTTTCCTTGGTGGCAACTCCTAAATGGAACCTAACTTCGTGTAACTACAACATTTATTATTTTTCCCTATGTGCATTACCTTGCATTTGTACAAATTAAATTTCATCTGCCATTTCGTCACCCAATTTTCCAGTCTCGCAAGGTCCTCCTGTAATATCACAATCCACATTTGATTTAACTACTTTGAATAATTTTGTCATCTGCAAATTTAACCACCTCACTCATCATATCCCTTTCCAGATCATTTATAAATATATTTAAAAGCATCGATCCAAGTACAGATCCCTGAGGCACTCTATTGTTTACCTTTTTCCACTGAGAAAACTGAGCATTTAATTCTACTTTCTGATTCCTGTCTTTTAACTAGCTTACAATCCACAAAAGACGTCGCCTCCTATCCCATGACTTTTTGACTCTGTCAAATGCCTTCTGAAAATCCAAGTACACTACATGCACTAGCTCACCTTTATCCATATGTTTATTAACCCCTTCAAAAAATGTAGCAAATTTGTAAGGCAAGACTTCCCTTGGGTAAATCCATGCTGGCTGTGTCCCATTAAACCATGTCTTTCTCACAGGACAAGCAGGATGGTAGTCCTCACATATGGGTGACATCACAGGATGGAGCCCAATCACGGAACACTTTTTTCAAAGTTTCTAGAACTTTGACTAGCACCTACTGGGCATGTCCAGGATGGCACTAACCCTGCAACCAGCAGGGGTCCCCCTTCAGTCTTCTTTTTTCCACACAGCAGTAGCCACGTGGGTTAAGGAGCTACACAGGGATTCCTGACAGGAATTTTCCTCACGGAATTACTTCATAATTTACTACCCCACAGGGGTCCCCCTATTCAATTTTTGCTTCCACGGTGGTTCGGTAAGATTTTACCCGATTCCGGTTGATTCCTGTCGAGTTCAGCCTTCGTGGCCTGCTGGCCATCGACCGTACCGTGGCTAAATTTTTTCAGAGGCCATGGCGTTGTGGCTCCGTCGATGCCCCAACTGCACTCACACAATGTCCAATACTGACCCTCACAAAGTCTGTGTAATGTGTCTTGGGAGCGAGCATGATGTCCTTACTTGCACCAAATGTGCCCTTATGACACCAAAAGGTCTCAAAGCCAGAATGGAGAAAATGGACATCGAGGCAATGGACCCCATCCATTGCCTCGACGTCGTCTGAACCAATTCCGTCTACGTCACGCCAGTATCGGGCACCAACCGGTGTCCATCCGGCATCGACGACTTCACGACCATCGATGCCCTCTGTTGCTCCTCAGGAAAAGGACCGGGGAGACCGTCGAGAAAAGCATCAACATCGACACCGTAGGTCTCAGAGCATCGACGCAGGCAAGTCCTCGACATTGCCATCATCTGAGCCGCCGCCGAAGAAAGCCTGTCCAGAAAAGGCACCGTCCCTATCTGGTTCTGGGTCACCGAGGCAACCTTCACCGGGGACCGGTGAGAGGAGCCGCAATTCCACCTCCAACGGTGGTCCCTCCGCTATGCCTCCACCTCCTCCACCGACATTGGGGCTTCACGCTCCAGGTTTCTGAGAGGAGTTGGATCAAATGATTCAAGAGGCCATCGGCAGAGCGATGCAAGGCTTCAAGATTCCGCCGGTGCCGATTCCTGAACTGGCTACCGATCCAATTCCTTTAGCGCTGGCACCGCTACTATCGAGGATGGAAGCACTGATCGCTGCCTTTCCACCGATGGATCCGGGGGCATCGATGGACCCGGTGCCCTCCTCTCCAATCCCTCTTTCATCAGCAGAAGAAGGAGAAACACTGTTACTCCCTCCATCGAGAGTCCTACTGATGCCCCGGCCATTGATGTCACCAATTCTGTCTCTGCTTCCATCGGTGCCGCCCGACCCCGTCCATCGATTCCCTCGGTGCCGCCATCGATACCACCGGTGACTCCCTCGATGCCTTCGGTGCCCAGACCAGGACCTTCAGGGATACCAACATTCCATCCCTCGGAAGATCCTAGGGGTGCTGGTGATGAGACCTATGATACGTGGGACCGATGACTCCTCCCAGGACACTGATGATTTACCATCACCACCCTCTCCTACCGAAAGTAGGAAGTGTTTCTCCCCCAGAGGACTTGTCCTTCACTAATTTCTGAAAGAAATGTCTGAACTGGTTCCATTCCAGCTTCAGACAGAACAAGATTATAGACAACCGGATGATGGAACTTCTGCAATTTCTAGATGCTCCGAAAGAAATCACCTCTATCCCTATCCATGACGTCCTCTTGGATTTTCTAAAGAGAAATTGGGAGCATCCTGGTTTGGTGGCACCAGTTAACAGAAAAGCAGATACCACATACCTGGTCCAGTCAACTCCAGGTTTTCAAAAAAACCAATTGGATCAGCATTCAGTGGTTGTTGAGTCAGCCTAAAAGAAGGTCCGACGCTCCAAGCCTCACTCTTCTTTCCATCCAGGGAAGGAGCAAATGTTTCTGGACTCTATAGGTCAGTGTGTCTTTCACGGGTCAATGCTTATATCTCGCATTGCCTCTTACCAGCTTTATATGACCCAATGTAACAGGGTCCTCTTTAACAAATGCAAGACTTTGCTGAGTCCCTCCCTCAGCAATTTCAAGAGCAATTACTTGCCCTGGCTCAAAGGGTTTGGAAGCAGGCAAACATGAAATAAGATTCAGCATATGACATTTTGACACCGCTTCCAGGGTATCAGCAACAGCTATTTCTGCGAGGAGGTGGGCCTGGCTAAAATCTTCAGACCTCCATCCTGAGGTCCAAGACAGACTATCAGACTTGCCTTGCACTGGTGACAATCTTTTGGTGGTACTTTCTAATCCCAAAAACGTTAGGTGGTGTTTGCCCAATCCTAGACCTTCGTTCCTTAAACAAATACCTCAAAGTTCAAGATGGTAACTTGGGTTCCCTCCTTCCCCTTTTGCAAAGGGGAGTCTGGCTCTGCTCTCTAGACCTCCAGGATGCTTACACAACACATCGCAATAACTCCATCTCATCGCAAATTTCTGCGATTCCTCATAGGCCCAAAGCACTATCAATACCGAATGCTACCATTCAGCCTGGCGTCTGCACCATGAGTCTTCACCAAGTGCCTCATAGTAGTAGCAGCATTCCTCAGAATTCAAGGGTGTCCACGTCTACCTCTACCCTCAACGATTGGTTGATCAGGGCTCCCACCCAGCAAGCTGCTTTGATGTCCCTACGTCTCACCTTGCATATCCTAATCTCCCTAGGTTTCCTCATCAATTATCCAAAGTCCAGCTTGGTCCCTCACAAACCCTGTAGTTCATAGGAGCAAACTTGGACACCCTCAAAGCAAAAGCATTTCTTTCTTCCTCGAGAATGAGCGCTCACTATCTCCTTTCTCGCCCATCACCTGCAGTCCTGACAACGCTCAACTGCACGTCGCTATCTGGTTCTGCTAGGACACATGGCGTCCTCCGTACATGTCACTCCCATGGCTTTTCTAGCCATGAGAGTCATGCAGTGGACTCTCAGGTCACAGTGGATTCAATTATCTCAACCACTGTCAGCTGTTGTCCACATAACCAACCCACTTCGCCTATCTCTGACTTGGTGGAAAAATCAGGCCAATCTCCTCCAAGGCCTTCCGTTCCAAGCTTCAGATCCTAAATAACCCTTACAACCGATGCCTCCAACCTCGGCTGGGGAGCACATGTTGCCAATCTACAAACTCAAGGGTCCTGGTCTCCAGAGGAAGCCAAACACCAAATCAATTTCCTGGAGCTACGAGCAATCAGATATGCTCTCAGGGTGTTTCAGGATTGCCTTTCCAACCAGGTTCATCCTGATTCAGACAGACAACCAGGTAGACATGTGGTACATCAACAAACAAGGAGGAACAGGCTCCTACCTCCTGTGTCAGGAAACTGCACAGATTTGGGTGGAGGCCCTTTCTCACTCGATGTACCTCAAGGCCACCTACTTGCCGGGAGTGGACAATGTGTTGGCAGACAAGCTGAGTCGCACTTTCACCGCACGAGTGGTCCCTCAACCCCACAGTAGCAGACTCAATATTCCAACGTTGGGGTTACCCTCACATAGACCTCTTTGTGTCACCTCAAAACCGCAAAGTAGAGAACTTTTGCTCTCTCACTCGCAGCCAACAGTCACTACCAAGAGATGCGTTCTCCTTCTCATGGGCAACGGGTCTCCTATATGCATACCCTCCACTTCCACTTCTCTCAAACCCTCTCGTGAAACTACATCAGGACAAGGGATGCATGATCCTGATATCCCCTCACTGGCCACGGCAAGTGTGGTTTCCGATTCTTCAGGACCTCTCCATTCGCAGGCACATTCCCCTGGGGAAGGACCTGCTTCTGATCACCTCAGAACGACGGGTGCCTATGCCACCCTAATCTTCAGGCCTGTCCCTGACTGCCTGGATGTTGAAAGGTTAATTCTTCAGCCTCTCAACCTTTCGGAGCCAGTTTTCCCGTGTCCTGATTGCTTCACGGAAGCCTTCCACGAGAAAATCTTATTTTTACAAATGGAACAGGTTTAAGTCATGGTGTTCCTCACTGTCCCTTGATCTACCACGAAGTTTCTAGACTATCTCTGCCACTTGTCAGAGTCAGGTCTAAAAACTTCTTCCATCAGAATGCATGTCAGTGCGGTAGAGGCCTTCCATAAAGGTGTTGGGGATGTTCCTATTTCAGCAGCGCTGACAGAAGGGAGATGGCAGGAGGCCACTGCTACTGTGCTACTCCTGCAAGATTGGGGGGGGGGGGGGGGGGGGTTGGCCACATGGCCCTGCAGGCCTCTCTTTGGGTCACAGCACAATGGGCTCTACCTTGGCAGGATGGGCTCTGCTGCAGCCTCGCAGACCCCTCTTGGGCCACAGCAGAGCTTGCATGTGTGCATGAGAAAGTCTGCGTGTATGTGTGTGAGCCTGCATGTGTATGAGAGTGCGAGAGAGCCTGCATAAGTGTGAGACTGCACATGTATAAGAAAAAGCCTTCATATGTGAGACTGCTTATATATGAGAGAGCCTGCATTTGTCTGTGAGAGCGTGTCTATATGTGAGAATGAGAGGGACTTTGTGTGTGTGTGAGTGAGAGTACCTGAGTATGCAACAGTATATATGTGAGTGAGAGAGAGCCTGTGTGTGTGGTAGCGTGTATGTGTGTGTGCGAGGGGGGGGGGAGAGAGGGGAGTATAGATTGTGAGGCCACCTTCCCCAAAGCGCAACAATCTGTGGGTTACTGGAAATCAAAGGATCCCAGGTATGGAGAGCTGGAAACTTTTAAACCTATTTTAAAATTTAGGGTGTTTTATGTGTCTGTAGTTTGAAATATTTAGTGTTTGGGAAATATTTAAAAATGTATTGAGTCCTTTTAATGAATGGACGTTTGTTGGCTGTTTATCTGCTTGACATATTTATTCTTTTTATTAGTATGGTTTTAATATTATGAATGAAGTTTTATTTCTCACAGCACAAGCAGGATGGTATCCTCACATATGGGTGACATCACAGGATGGAGCCCAATCACGGAACACTTCTGTCAAAGTTTCCAGAACGTTGACCAGCCCCTACTGGGCATGCCCAGCATGGCACTAACCCTGCAGCCAGCAGGGGTCCCCCTTCAGTCTTCTTTTTTCCACGCAGCAGTAGCCACGTGGTTAAGGAGCTCTATAGAGATTCCTGACAGGAATTTTCCTCACGGAATTACTACAATTTAATTATACCCCACAGGGGTCCCCTCCTTCAATTTTTGTCAAGCCACGGTACTCCGGTAAGTTTTTACCTGTTTTCAGTCGATTTCCATCGAGTTTGGCCCTCGTGGCCTACTGGCTGTCGACTGTACCGCGGCTCAATTTTTTTTCATGGCCATGGTGTCGGGGTTCTGCCGGTGCCTGGACAGTAATCACACCATGTTCATCACAGACCCTCACAAAGTCTGTGTAATGTATCTCGGATGTGAGCACGATGTCCTAACCTGCACCAAATATGCTCTAATGACACCAAAAGGTCACAAGGCTAGAATGGAGAAGATGGAACTTCTCTTCTGCGCTCAAACCCCGACGCCATCTATTGCATCGACGTCATCAGAACCGGCACCATCGACTTTGCGCCAGCATCGACCTCCGACCGGTAACCGTACGGCATTGACGATTTCTCAGCCTTTAAAACCCTCTACTCCCCCTCAAGACCATGGAGATCATAGAGATAAACATTGCCACCGGCATCAAAAGTCTCGGACTATCGAGGGAGCGAAATCATTGACCTCGCCATTGTCCAAGCCGCCATCGAAGAAAAACCCCGTCCAGAAAAGGCACCGACCTTTTCAGCGACCGGGTCACCGAGGCAACCCTCACCCGACAGGGTATCAGGAGCGCGACTCCGCCTTTAACGGTGGTCCCTCCGGCTATGCCTCTGCCTCCTTCTTCTGTTCCGGAGCCAGGCAGCAATGGATATGGTCTAGGGCTGCAGGAGGTGAGTTCAGAGTGCAGGAGTTAATGTAGCCAGAAGATTTGCTCCAGAATGACAACTTTGTGTTAGTGGCTCTCCCCAGTCTCAGCCAGGGCTTAATTTTTTCTTTTTATAAGCCCAGGGACCAGTATGGGTCACTTCTGGTCTCCCCTCCCCTGGAGTTGGTAGGCAGAGCAGCGCCTGGAGATCCATAAAAGCAGCAAACTGTGTAGCCTGCAGTCAATGGGAATGCACTAGATTGGTGGGAAGGTTGTGGAGAAGTGGAGGCAAGTTTAAGCACAGGAAGGAAGGGGATAAGCCAGGAGGAAGAGCCTATGCAGTGTTTTGGAGGCTTCTGTATGAGATGACTGTACTGAGATCTGAAAGAAGCAGCTGGCTATGGAACCAGCAAGTCTCTTAGAGAATGGGATTAGGAAAGGGAGGAGGTTGGCTGCTGAATGGGGAAGGGCTGGCAGCAAGCAAGAAATGTATACCATGATACAGTAGTGCTGGACTGGGGCCACTCACTGTTGGGCCGATACAGTAAAAAACGCGGGAGAGTGGGCGAGCGCCCGCTCTCCCGGCGCGCGCACAGGACACTCTCCTGTGCGCGCGATACAGTAAGTTAATGTATTTAAATTAGGTCCGGCGGTAAAAAGAGGCGCTAGGGACACTAGTGCGTCCCTAGCGCCTCTTTTGGGCAGGAGCGGCGGCTGTCAGCGGGTTTTGACAGCTGACGCTCAATTTTGCCGGTGTCAGTTCTCGAGCCCGCTGACAGCCACGGCTCGGAAACCGGACGCCGGCAAAATTGAAGCATCCGGTTTCGGCCCGACAGCGACGGGCAGAATTTAAAAAAACTTTTTTTTTTTTTTTACTTTTTTTACTCTTCGGGACCTCCGACTTAATCTCGCTATGATATTAAGTCGGAGGGTGCACAGAAAAGCAGTTTTTACTGCTTTTCTGTGCACTTTCCTGGTGCCGGAAGAAATTAAGGTCGGCGCTAATTTCTGAAAGTAAAATGTGCGGCTTGGCTGCACATTTTACTTACTGATTCACGCGCGCGCATACCTAATAGGGCCACCAACATGCATTTGCATGTTGCGGGCACTATTAGGTGCCGCGGGTTGGACGCGCATTTCCTCCCCTTACTGAATAGGGGTAAGGGGAAAATGCGTGTCCAATTGCAGGGTAACAGTGCGCTCCGACGGAGCGCAACTGTACTGTATCGGCCTGTGTGTGAGCACATAAGCAGCAGCACAACAGTAACATGTCAAAAAAGTATTTGTGTATCTATGTCAGAGAGAGAGAGAGAGAGACACACACACAACCATACGTACTTTGTCTGTGAGAGAGTGTGTGTGTGGGTATCTTTCTCTCTTATACAGACACATACATACACTCAGTGTGTGAGTGTGTCTTTGTGTCTGAGAAAGAATATGTGTCTTTGTGTGTGTCAGTGTGTATGTGCCAATAAAGTTTCTGCAATCTAAAAATGTGTTTGTGACTGAGCATGTGTGTGTCTGACACTGGCTGGCAGTGACATTATTGGAAATTGATTCAAGAGCCAGACTGGGAATCCAGGATATATCTATATAAGAAATATAAGCAGATGTGTAAAAGGCCCAACCAATTTGCATGGATGGAACAGGTGAGACAGCTCTGCTCACCCCTGGTCTAGAAGATGCTCAACTTCTTAGGAAAGATGAAGTTTATTTGGAGATAATTTGTCTTAATCTGCTGGGTTCCAGGGTTCACTTGGCATGCTTTTGGGAGCTGTTGAAACATGTGCTGCAAGAAAAGTACATGAAGACGTCAGATACTCCATAGGCCTATGTTGAAAAAATTGCCCTGGCTGATATTTTCCTGTGATCCTTCCCTGTAAATGGCCATCTTCTGGCAAGGGCTAGTTAGCAGAATAAAGGATGAGTTGGCAGGTTGAGATCTTCCCCATCTCTGGAAACACTCATTGCTTTGGCTATCGACATGGATTTAAGGTTCCAGGAACAAGCCCGGGAGAAGAAGACATACCACCGACCTATTTGTTTGGCTATTGAATTCCAGCACTTTCTGAAGGCTGCCTTGGATCCAATGATGGTTATTGCCTCCAAAGAAACCATGCAGTTCGGTAGATCTCGGCTCTCAGAGGAAGAGAAACAAAGGCGAAAACAGCATATTCTCTGCCTCTTCTCTGCCACATAGGAGCATTTCGCTAACCACTGCCCCAAAAACTCGGGCAAACTTCAGAACGGAGGCTTAGTCGGGAAGCAGTCCTGAATCACCCGGCTCCCTCTCCGCAGCCTGTGTACCTCACTTTTGGGGAGAACACCATTCAGACCGAGACATTACTTGATTCTGGAGTGGGGGACAACTTTATCCAGGAGTCGCTGTTGTGTCAGAATAACTGACCCACCACCACCTTCACCATACCTCACACCATCTCTTCTATGGTGAGCTTTTGCCTGGCGCTTTGACCATGATCACCTCGCCCATCACCATGTTGCGTGTGTCGGCCACGGCAGACCCGCGGCCCGACTCCCTCTCTCTCTGATGAATCCAGTGCCTAGTTCCTCATCTCTGGCAGAGGTAGGCTGCTGGCTCCATCCTTGGACTGCCCCCAGTGCCTCAGCTTCAGCTACAGATCTCTGCACTCCGCGTTGGGCCTCTCCACGTGGCCTGCGGAAAGACGCCGCTGTTCAGCACCACGCCCCTCCCTAGGCACGTGCACATCATTTTTCCTTATGATGGGTCCGCGGCAGAAACTTGGCCACGGCCCCGGATGATGACGTCACTGAAGCTCCAGTATTTAAGGCCGGGCTTGGCTTCCAGTGATCGCCTTTGCAACAGGTCTCCATGCTGGTCGAGTACTCGTTGCCTCCTGGTGATTCCCTGCGTTCCTGGTTCCTGATCCTTGTAAGCTCCTGTTCTCCTTCGTTCCCGTGTTCCTGATTCCTAACCCTTTGTCGGATTGCCTTCTCGGCCATGACCTCTGCATTGCCTAAATAGGCCATTCACTCTCTCCAAGCCCGGACCTCCACATTGCCTGACTAGGCCATTGACTCTCTCCAAGCTCGGACCTCTGCATTGCCTGACTACGCCATTGACTCTCTCCAAGCTTAAGAGCACGCGCGGGCCCCGACTCAAGTTCCAGCTGTGGCGCGAACCTCAGGGTCATCCCCCTGAAATGACGTCATCATTACCAGATATTTAAGGTCTCTTGTTTTGCTAGCTAATCGAGTTAGCAAAGTGTTTCCTACCTAGCTGCCTCCAGGTATTGCTGCGGATTGGATTCGCTCTCGCATACCTTGCTACTCTGCCTTCTCGGACTTTACCAGGGGTACCCACTCCTCGGGGGCCTCTCTCTCTCTCTTGCTTTTCAGGTCGCAATCTGGAACCGGTACTCACTCCTAGAGGGCCCACGTTCCCGGACCTGCTACTGAATATAACTTCTGCCAGGAGTGAGTTACCATCTCTCTCTCAGAGCTTTCCCTGGAACCAGGTACTCGCTCCTCGAGGGCCTACTTCATTCCAGCTGCTGGGCTGTTCCAAGAGACTATTGTGTGAGTGTTACCATCAAGGTTCTGTTCCTGAACTCTGCATACTCTGCCTACTCACTATCTCAGTTTCTCTACAGCTCAGCCATCCTGGGATCGCTGTTCCAGTGCCTGAGGGACTACAGCCCAGCCGGGCTCTTCCAGCTCACTACTGCCACCTCTGGTGGTTCTCTAAAACAGTTTAATAAAAGAACTAAGTGTGTGTCTGTCTCCCAACTCTGAGCCTGACCGGTGGTCCCTCTTGGGATCTTCCCCCGTGGGCGTGGTCATCTGCCTCCGGCCCAAGGATCCACCCACAATTATCACAAATAATAACACAAACACTCTCAGATCCCTAGCTCACCGATTGGTGAACACAAATCAGACAGGGAAGTACTAGTTGTACTGAGTCACATGGCGGTGGCAGTTCATGAAATATCATTAATGTGTCTCCACATGTGATTCCTACAGTGGGGCCTCCACTTCCAATGGGACCAGTTAACTCAGTCCTTGACAACTTTAGTGAATATCTTGCAAGAAATGAACAAGAGCTTCTTTGGTGGCTAGACCCCTACATTCTGCAAGAGGAGACAAACACTCCATCTACTTTCCTCATCAGGGGACAGGAACATATGCCCTCACCAAGGGATGGGGAGCCCACACTGGTTCTTTTTGAACCCAAGGGACTTGGTCATTAGCAGAAAGTCAGTTTCAAATCAACCTTCTAGAAACCGCGAGTGATCAGATAACTCTTTCCCTTCTGGAAAAGAGCATTCTCATTCAAACTGACAATCAAGTGGCCACTGTTGGAACCAGGATATTGGGCTTGATGGACCTTTGGTCTGACCCAGTATGGCAAGTCTTATGTTCTTAGGTGTATATATCAGGCATACAGGGAAATGTTGTTGATGGAGCCTGGCATAAATAAGAACAGATTTACAGGTCCACTAACAGTGGTTTTGGATACATCATTGAGGAATAAATTGTTGGTGAGGAAGTAATCACAGAAGTTATAAATCTAATTGGTTTACAGGCTACTAAGATAAAAAAATACTCTGCAATTCCTTGTTCTTTGCAGGTCTGTAAAAACATGTTCTAGCTAGTGGCTTTAAATGAAAACCATGAGATAAGATTGTATAACAGGATATTTTTGAAATATTCCATCCTGCCCAATAATATAGTCAACGTGTGTGTGTGTGAATGTATGTATAAATACAGTATATATTTGTACTGAACTTTGATCAGAAACACATTAGAAAAATGACAAAATCTAAAAATGGTTGGGTATGACACTCAGTATGAAGTTAGAAAAAAGAAATATAAATAGGCCAGGAGAAGAAAACCATTATTAATGATAAATAGGTACACAACTATATCATGACAGATGTTACTTTATCATTCTTTTTTCACATAATACTTTTTTTTTCTTTTATTTGTAGCAATATCCCTCTCCTACTGCTTATTTTCTAATCCCCATCTCTAGGCGACTGAGCTAGAGTGACTTCCAGGTTTCTTGCTGGCCAAAGTCTAATCCCCCTTCTTCTGCCAGCAGTGGGTGCTCCTTCTCAGAACTGATCCCATCAGATCCAACCATTCCAATAAAATAAAGTATTTCAACAAGATCCTGAATAGAATAAACCCTTCTTCAGTGGCACAACTCTAGAGAAAGAAAGCATGATTCAATACAGTCTTCTCAACCTTCTCTTATTTATGTATTTATTTATTTATTTTTAATTTTTATATACCGAAATTCCTGTATGAGATACAAATCAATCCGGTTTACAAAGAACGGCAGATCGCCCGGGGCTTACATACCTGACCAGGGCAATAATTGAGCAGACTACCTGTCATCCTTTTTCTCTTAAATATTCTACAATGTGAGTAACAATTTCTAATTCTGTGTATCGTGCCAGCTGGAAAAAAAAACTGGCAGTTTTTTAGGTATTCTTAACTGAACAATATTTTATGCACTTGACTATATTTGACCACACAAATTGTAAGAGAAAAGCATACAACTTTAGTATCATGAATTTCAAAGACAATTTAGGAAATGTGTCCTAAAATATAAACCCACACACTCACTCATTCACACTTTAAAAACATCCATTAAATACAAAATGGTAGTCAGCCATATGGCCCCAAAGGTTTATACAATGGTATATATATCATGTTTTAGTGCAAAATTTTACACATAAACTTCCCTGTGGATATACCCACTTACAGTCTATACCCAGCTTTCGCCCGTGTCTACTTTATACTTCACGGAAACATGAAACATGATTATACAATGCTAAACACCACTGTTGCCTATCCTATTTCAGCTTGGAGAAGAGATGACTGAGGGGGGATATGATTGATAGAGGTGTTTAAAATCATGAGAGGTCTAGAACGGGTAGATGTGAATCGGTTATTTACTCTTTCGGATAGTAGAAAGACTAGGGGGCACTCCATGAAGTTATCATGGGGCACATTTAAAACTAATCGGAGAAAGTTCTTTTTTACTCAACGCACAATTAAACTCTGGAATTTGTTGCTAGAGGATGTGGTTAGTGCAGTTAGTATAGCTGTGTTTAAAAAAGGATTGGATAAGTTCTTGGAGGAGAAGTCCATTACCTGCTATTAAGTTCACTTAGAGAGTAGCCACTGCCATTAGCAATGGTTACATGGAATAGACTTAGTTTTTGGGTACTTGCCAGGTTCTTATGGCCTGGATTGGCCACTGTTGGAGACAGGATGCTGGGCTTGATGGACCCTTGGTCTGACCCAGTATGGCATGTTCTTATGTTCTTATGTTCTTATCCTCAATTGCTCTTTATTTGGCTGACTCCCTTGTATAAATCTCTTTTCTTTAGGATAACTGTTCTTCACTTTGCTGTTAATAGTTATTCACTGTGGTCTGACCCCAACAAGTGGCCCCTGTTTCACATCCATCTGCTTCCTCAGGGGGACTGCAACCATTGAGAAAACAAACCTAAGACCATATTTGTCCATGTGTTTGACTAGCATATGTACTTGACTTGTTAATGAAAGGGTATGCATGTAATAGGAAAGTTATGCGAATAAATTGAAAAAAAATGGATAGTAATCAGCAAACTTTCAAGCAATGGGTGGGGAGTTGGGCTTAAGGGGGTGAATGAAAGTGAAGAGGACTGAGGGGAGATGACTAAGACAGAGAGGGATTGCTGGAGAGGGGGAGGAGGCAGTGAAAGAGATGATGGAGGCTTGGTATTTAGGGTTCATTGTTGGAATTCAGCAGTGAGAGGAGAAAAGACTAAGGATTATATAGTGTTTGAGGGGAGAGAAAGGACTGAGGATGAAGAGGTAAGAAAGGACTAGGGACTGAGTTGGGGAGAGAGAGAGAAAGGAAAGGAGATTGAGCAGGGAAAGAGAACAGAGAAAGGAGCAATAATTGAGCAGACTACCTGTCATCCTTTTTCTCCCCCCTCACAGATCCTCCTTTTGTCTCTTTCGTATACACCTACACCCAAAGAGGCTCAATTTGAAGTACCCATTTGGAAATTTGACAATGTGGCATACTCAATAGAATATATCTTTCCAGTCTTGTTGTTTTCAGATAAGTCAATTCATCAAACTTTCCCTCTCTGTTATACTTGGATATGCAAGATAACTCTGTGCATGCATAGATTTTTAGATGTTGCAAGTACTAAGATGCTATTGAGGTTGGTAATTCATATTGGGATAATCTTCAAAAGCATGTTGGTGTATAAATCGGCTTTCTGAAAATTATTCTGGGGGGTTGTACATGTAAAAGTACATTCAGAAGCAATTTCATGTGTACTTTTATGTGTGCTGCAAGAGGAAATAATTTACACGCATACTATTGATTCTTGAAAGTATGCATGCACATGCCCGAAGGTACGTGTAGTCTTGCTAATTTTCAAAGCACACTTATGTGCATGTAAGACCACTTTGAAAATTAGGACCAAAGTCCACATGTACTGTATACATGCAGATTTCAGCCCTACACAGACTGTTATATCATTATCTACTATTCAGGTTTATAAAGGAGTAGTTTTTACCTATGGGGTTTGATGAAATAATCAAAGCAAAAGTACATGGGTGGTTTTGATTATTGCTCATATTCGCAGGTATTTTAACTAAATGGAAGGCAATAATCAAAAAGCCCATTTTTGCAGGTAAAACATTTTACCTACAGAAAGGGCTTTCTGTATTGCCCTCCTACTGACTAATTCCACATTAGAAGGGCAATAATGAAAGCCCTTTGCATGGGTAATCCACTGCTTTATCCACAGAAGTGGGCTTTTTGGATCATCTACTCTCTATGCGGGTAAAAGTATCCTTCTCTGTCATTAATGTGAGACTTTATATCTTTGGTGGTGTTCCCAAGGTGGATTAGGTTGGAGGAGACACCTGCACAGATAGTTATGAATAATCACATAACATAAGAACAAAGGGGTGTAGTGTCCGTAGTGCACAGTGGTATACAGGCCCCACTAACTTTAAAATGGGGTGTGCCGTGTACCACCAACATGGTGAAGTCATTGCGTCTTCTCTGACTCTCCCCCTAGAACCATAAGTGCTACTGCCCACCACTAAAGTTCCCTCTTAGCTGCATGCATGCACGAGAAAAGTTCTACACTTGCACATGCATGTGATTGGGCACAACTTTTCCTGCAGGCATGCACAGCTCCAAGTGAAAGAAGCCTGGCTAGGTAATGGCGTTGCCCATCCTGCCACAGCCCGAAATGAAGAAGAGCCTGATAGGGCCGTGGCAGTGCCCATCCTGCCACGGCCCAAAGTTCAAAGGAGGCTGGTGAGGCCATGGCAGCGCCCATCGTTCCACAGCCCAAAGTACAGAGGAGGCCATGTGTTTGCGTGTGTGTGTGTGTTTATGTCTGTATGAGAGCTTGTGTCTGTACAAGAGCCTGTATGTGTGAGATTCTTTTTGCATGCATGTGTGAGAGCTTGAGTGCATGTATATGTTTGTGTGAGAGCCTGTGGAAGTGTGCATATGTCTGTATGAGATCCTGTATGTGTGAGAACCTGTGTGAGAACCTATGTGCCTGTATGTGTGAGCCTGTGTGCATGTGTGTGTCTGTGTGAAATCTTGTGTGCCTGTATGTGTTCTTCTGTATATGTATGCATTTATCTGTGTGAGCACCAGTGTGTGTGTGTCTATGTCTGTACAAGAGCATGTATATGTGAGAGCCTGTGTGTGTGTCTGTGTGAGATCTTGTATGCATGTGTGAGATGTGTATATGTCTATACAACAGTCTGTATGTGTAAGAACCTGGGTGCATGTACTCTGTGTAAGAGGCTGAGTGTGTGTGTCTGTGTTTAGAGACTGTGGGGTAGATTTTATAAATGTACGCACGCGTGTACTTTTGTTCGCACACCAGGCCGCGCGTATCTTATAAAATCCGGGGTCGGCGCGTGCCCTCACTATGTCGACATAGTGAGGGCAAAATGGCGCCGGCGCCATTTTGAATATTGGCAATACGGCCCGCGTGCAGGAGGTCGCTCCCGGATCCCCGCTGGACTTTTGGCAAGTCTTGGGGGATCATGAGGCCCCCCAAGCTGGCCAAAATTCCCTGGGGGTCCAGCGGGGGTCCGGGAGCGATCTCCTGCACTCGTGACGTCGGGTGACAGGAACCAAAATGGCGGCGGCGCTACCTTTGCCCTGTCATATGGTAAGGGCAAAGGGCCACCGGCGCCATTTCTTTTAACGCAGCCGTGGCCCGAGAGCAGGAGATCGCGCCGGGACCCCCCTACTGGACCCCAGGTAATTTAAAACATTTTGGGGGGCTTCGGGAGGGTGGGGGATTTATTTTAAAGGGTCGGGGTGGGTTTTAGGGTGCCGGTTTTCCCGCCCTCCCCCTCCCCCGATTTACGATTTTTTGACGATAAATCGGGGGAATTGTTATTGTATCGCGGCTCTAATGATTTTTGATGATTTAAAATATATCTGACGATTGTTTTAAATCGTCAAAAAACGATTCACATCCCTAGTTCTTACTTTTTTGCCACCAGCGAAGTTTCCGCCACGTCCGCCCTGACGATGCCCCGACTTATCCTCTTCCATGGCCGACTCCGCCCCGATCTAGCTATCGCACGCGAAAAGTTCGTTATGCTACAAAAATGACCCCCTAAGTCTGGTCAGGCCAAAGAGCTGTCAAAAAGTTAGGTGGCTATAGTTAGCTGGCTAACTTTAAGATAGCCAGAGATATTCAGTAATTCGGTTTCACTATTGAATATACCTCCAGACTTAACCGGATAAATTTATCTGGCTAACTTTGCTAGCTGGACTGTGTCTGAATATGGGCCTCAACATTATTTATGCATATTAATTCTTTTGAAATCTGCCACAGTAAACTTTAATTTGAACTACCATCAGTGGGGGCAGCGTAAGTGTGTCTTTCTCAAAGAGCTGTGTTATCCTACACACAAGAGAGATCATACCATCCCTAGACCTAGAAGGTTATCCTTCCCCTACCAAGAGAAAGGACCCATCCTTTGGCACAAAAAGAGGGGGAAAAAGATTGAGGATGTAGCCCCAATACAGAAGGTCTTATTGCTTGCAAAAAAAAGTATATTTTGTGATATTGGGTCGGCAAAGACCCCTCCGAATCTTACTCACTGGAGAAATCAGTCAAATACATATGCTACGTCTTCATGAAAAGTATATTGAAAAAACTGATTTGACTAAGAAACATAAAACTTCTTACTTGTTTGGATGCCTATTTACAATCACTGTCACATCAGGCAAGGAGTCTTGTTCTTAAGAACATAAGAACATAAGAAATTGTCAGACCAAGGGTCCATCAAGCCCAGCATCCTGTTTCCAACAGAAGCCAAAACCAGGCCACAAGAACCTGGCAATTTCGGGTAAAGTATTGTTCAATGTGTTTGTATAATTGTGTGGAACTCTTTGGAAGGATGGTTAGGGGAGGGGGTGGTGTGGGAGGGGAGAGTAACTTGTATGGGATAAAAAGTCATGGTGCTGGTACTCATGTGGGGACACTGGGAAGAACCCATCAGTGTATTCCCGTTATGTTTTCTGTTCTGTGTTTAAAGGAAAAAAGTGTTCCTGTACTATGTACTTGAAATTCAATAAATACATTTAAACATAAATTCTTTTATGGCCCTGCATGATATCCATGAACAAAAGATTACAGGTAAAAACTACCTGCAGAGTTTGCCAAGACTGATGATAGTTTAATTATCTATCCCTTTATGAATTATATGAGACCAGATTACTTTATACAAATTATATGAAATTATGAGATTAAGAAATTTATTTATTTAAAACTTTTGTTACATGAATTATCACAATAAATTTGGGCACAAAGCAAGATCTCCACCTAAAAAATAAAAATATGTTTACATTAGAGCAGTCAGAAATACTGGAATTACATAACAATTGTCAAAATGCACAATACAATCATCATTAAAAAAAACGAATATATACATAACAAATGAACCAATTAACAAACAACAGTATACAATATGTAAAAACTAAGGCCATATAATAACTTCAAAGTACATCCAAATAAATAAAACAAGATTAAATCAAATCAACATAATCAACCTCCAAAGATTCAAATAAATATGGAAGGAAGCTGCTATTTGTAATTTAATATATGTACAATGTGAGAAGATGCAGGAAAACAAAGCAAGATATAGCCACTAGGCATTTGAGAATAAAGCAGGGAAAACAATTTTTTAAAGATCTCATGCAAAGTCCATGACACTTCAGGGTAAATGAAAGACAGGCACTTTTCCCCCATCTTGCTACTGCCATTTATGTAGCAGAAAATGTGATTGGAAAGAGAAATACCTTTGTGCCTGGTAGCTGCTTATTTTATGCAGGAGACTATCTGTCTTGATAATGTATGCAGGGAGATGTGTCTGCCTCTATTAGTTTCCTGAAAGAAGACAAACAATTTGCAGGTTTTCCTGATTCTGCTGTACATTTGATTTAATAGTTTAGTGCAACAGACAGCACAAACATTATTATGCATCTTCTACCCATCTCCATACTGTTTCCAGAGTTTGTTGGGCTATTGAGTAGAACAGAAGAAAAAAGTAATTCTACTTGTAAAATTAAAGTGAGGTCTAGTTAGGAGAACAGTATTACTGTGGAGAATGGCTAGGTAATGAATCATTAACGCTTGTAGCAACCTAGTCTCCTTCCCAATAAAATTTTCTATTAAAAGCTCTGTTTTGGGAATAGAAATATGTTCTTACATCTGGCTACTTGTTTGAAAGGAAGCTCCAGTGTGCTCATCCTAGAGATAATGCACTATGTGTGACTTTCTTTCATCTCAGCTTACAATAAGATATTGTTATAATATGAACATAAGCAGGGTAAAACAACCCCCCCCCCCCCCCCCAAATATTATTACCAACTTACTGAGTATCCAATACTCCCTGGTGTTCAAGAGGCTGTGGATTTATAATCTTAAAAGTGTAGGCTGTTGGCTGTCTGGCCACTATAATTTGTCTTGAGGTGAAGCAGTCTGAATTGTCAGGAATTGTGATTAAAGCAGAAATTGATGACCTTCCATCAAGTCTTATAACAATGACTGATTACCACCTAAGACTTAATGTACTTGATAGTGGTGCCCATATGTTCAAAGAACACACCTATTAATGGATATACCCAAAAGCACCATATACAAGTACTCAAAATGCCCAAAGAGAAAATTCATTGGCCCTTTATCATACCAGAAAGGCAGTGAAGCCCCTTAAATGAGCATGATGATGGTAATATATACTACTTATATATTTCCGTCAAGACAGAGAACACAGTACAATATAAATCTACTGCTGCAAATTTTTTTCCTGCAAACTTTGAGCACAGGGAACTTGAATGATTTGCTGAAAGGCACACATAGAAGAATGGAGAGTGGTATCAAGCCATGGTGTTTTGCTGAAATTACTCAGTATATTCTACCAACTACATTGCAAGAATACATAAGAACATAAGAAGTGGCATGGTGAATCAGACCAGTGATCCATTCAGCCCAGTATCCTGTCTCCTAGTGGCCAGTCTGGGTCACCTAGAGGTATCCTGCAATTCCCAGTATGGAAACATGTTGCTCTCTGCAAAAGTTTAGAGGTGGAGAATCAAAACTCCATTGGGCTAGTAATTATTTATGGACCTGTCTTCCAAAAACCTGTCCAAACCTTTTTAAAACTCATTTGTATGAATTTTTAACATATTTATAATTGATCTTTCCAGAACATTTATAAATATATTAAAAAGTACAGATCCAAGTACAGATCCCTGAGGCACTCCAGTACCCTGTTCTACTGTGAAAAGAGACCATTTAATCCTACTCTCTGGTTTCTGTCTTTTAACCAGTTTGCAATCCACTATAGGATATCTCTTCCTATCTCATGACTTTTTAGTTTTCTTAGAAGTCTGTCCTGAGGGACTTTGTCAAATGCCTTCTGAAAATCCAAATACACCACATCTACTGGTTCACCTTTATCCACATTTATTTATTTATTTATTTATTTATTTATTTAGGTTTTTTATATACCGGCATTCATGATACAATCATATCATGCTGGTTTACAGTTGAACAGGGTGCAAAATAAACTTCAAACTAGACTATGGTGCGGAGAAAGCAGTTACAAATAACAAGGAAGATAGAACTGGGAGGGGAGAAAGATAAAAGGACAGGATAACGTCAGCTAAAGATAATTGTACATTGTTGAGGCTAAAGTGCCTGTGTGGTATAGGTTGGGGAGTTAGAGATTAATTAGGGTCCGGGAATGCTTATTCACCCCTTCAAAAAGATGTAGTAGATTTGTGAGACACACTAGCTGTGTCCCATTAAATCATGTTCTGTGATTTTATTCCTTATAATAGTTTCCACAATTTTTCATTGGAATTTTCAAGGGTGATGATTCAGATGAACTGACCCAGATCATGGTGAACCTGGAAAATATAGTAAGCCAGATTGACAAACTGAAGAGTAGTAAATCACCTGGACTGGGTGGTAAACAACCCAGGGTTCTGAATTAAATAAAAAATGAAATTTCAGACCTATTAGTAAAAATTTGTAATCTATCATTAAAATCATTCTTTGTACCTGAAGACTAGAAGGTGGCCAATGTAACCCTGATATTTAAAAAGGGCTCCAAAGGTGATCCAGGAAACTATAGACCAATGAGCCTAACTTCAGTGCTGGGAAAAATAGTGGAAACTATTACAAAGACTAAAATCACAGAACATAAAGATAGACATGATTTAATGTGACACAGCCAGCTTGGATTTATCCAAGGGAAGTCTTGCCTCACAAATCCGCTACATATTTTGATGGTGTAAATTTATTTATTTATTATTATTATTTTTTTTATATACCAACATTCGATCTGAGATATCACATCGGTTAACATTCAGGTACTGTAGGTATTTCCCTATCCCCAGAAGGCTTACAATCTAAGGGGCAGATTTTCAAAGTTATGTGCATAACCCGAGAAAATTTGCCCCTGCGCACGCTGAGCCTATTTTGCATAGGCTCGGCGGCGCGCGCAAGCCCCGGGACGCATGTATATCCCGGGGCTTGCAAAAAGGGGCGGGCTGGGGGACGTGGCAGCGGATTGGGGGCAGTCCGTGGGCATGGCCGGGGTCCGGGGGTGGGGTCGAGTGCTGTAGCACAGCGGCCTGTGCCGGGGCATGGTGCGCCGGCGTGCACAAGTTACACCTGCCTTGGGCAGGCGTAACTTTTTCAACAAAGGTAGGGGGGATTTAGTTAGGGCTGGGGGGTGGGTTAGATAGGGGAAGGGAGGGGAAGGGGGGGGCGGAGAAAAGTTCCCTCCTTGGAGGGAATGGGGAAAGCCATCGGGGCTCCCCTTGGGCTCGGCGCGTGCAAGGTGCACGTGTGCACCCCCTTGCGCACGACGATCCTGAATTTTATAACATGCGTGTGCCGGGTTGCGCGAACAAATCTACGCCCACGCATAAGTTTTAAGATCTGGCCCTAAGTTTGTATCTGAGGCAATGGAGGGTAAAGTGACTTGCCCAAGGTCACAAGGAGTGACAGCGGGACTCAAACCCTGGTCTGTAGCCCACTGCTTTAACCACTAGGCTATTCCTCCTCCCTAATAAGCATGTGGATAAAGATAAATTGGTAGATGTGGTGTATTTGGATTTTCAGAAGGCATTTAACAAAGACCTTCATGAAAGGCTTCTAAGAAAACTAAAAAGTCATGGGATAGGAGGAGATGTCCTTTTGCGAATTGCAAACTGGTTAAAAGACAGGAACCAGAGAGTAGGATTAAATGGTCTGTTTCTACAGTGGAGTGCCTTAGGGATCTGTACCCAAGACTAGTACTTTTAATAGATTTATAAATGATATGGGAAAAGGTACGACGAGTGAGGTGATCAGATTTGCAGATGACACAAAATTATTCAGAGTAGTTAAATCACAAGCAGAGTGTGATAAATTGCAGGCGGACCTTGCGAGACTGGAAGATTGGACATCTATATGGCAGATGAAATATAATGTGGACAAGTGCAAGGTGATACATATAGGGAAAAATACCTAAGTTGTAGCTACACAAAGTTAGGTTCCATTTTAGGAATTACCACCCAGGAAAATAATCTGGGCATCATAGTTGATATTATATTAAAATCGTCAGCTCAGTGTGCTGTGGTGGTCAAAAAAGCAAACAGAATGTTAGAAATTATTAGTAAGGGAATGACAAATAAAACAAAGAATGTCATAATGCCTCTGGTATTGCTCAATGTTTAGACTGCACCTTGAATACTGTGTGTGTGTGGGGGGGGGGGGGAGGGGGGGGTTCGATGTGGTTTTTGCAAAGGGAAGTCTTGTCCTACCAATTTACTAGACTTTTTTTTAAATAAACATGCAGATAAAGGTGAGCCAGATAATGTATTTTGATTGTCAGAAGACATTTGACAAAGTCCCTCATGGGAGACTCCTCAGGAAATTGGGAGGTCATGGGACAGGAGACAGTGTCTTATTGTGGATTGATAACATACAAAAGATAGAAAAAAGAAGGTAAGACTAAATGGTCAGTTTACTGTTCACTGTGAGGTAGATTTTCAAAGGGTTAAGCGCGTAATCCTCTAAAACCTACCCCTGTACGCGCCGAGCCTATTTTGCATAGGGTCGGCGGCGCGCGCAAGCCCCAGGATGCGCGTATGTCCCGGGGCTTTGAAAAAGGGGCGGGCTGGGGGCGGAGCAGCGGGCTGGGGGCGGTCCTGAGTCCTCCGGCACAGCGGCTGTGCCGGGGGTTGGCATGCCGGCAGCCGGCCAGCGCGCGCCAGTTACACCTGCCAGAGGCAGGCGTAACTCCTGCAATAAAGGTAGGGGGGGATTTAGATAGGGCAGGGGGGGTGGTTTAGATAGGGGAAGGGAGGGAAGGTGGGGGGGAACGAAAAGAAAGTTGCCTCCGAGGTCGCTCCGATTTTGGAGCGGCCTCGGAGGGAATGGGGAAAGCCATCGGGCCTCCCCTAGGGCTCGGCACAAGTGTGCACCCCCTTGCGCGCGCCGACCTCGGATTTTATAACATGTGCGCGGCAGCGTATCTAGAGTCACACTCCAATTAGCCGATGAAGGGGGTTGGTAATAAGGAAAGATCACTGGTTAATTCCTAGAGCAAGTCTATTTTGATTATTATTTCCTATGTTTTTCTGTTCAATAACACATCTTGCCCCTCAGTTTCTTATAATGTAGACGAATACAGGGGGAAAAATTTGGCTTGTTTCTTGTTTTATTGTATATTTTCTTTTCTTGTGTAAGAATTGATTAACCCTGACATGTATATCATCGTTATCTGAACTACTGTTCTGTAAAATATTTGGAAAATTCAATAAATAAATAATTTAAAAAAAAATCGGGTGTACATTTGTGCGCGACAGGTAGCGCGCACAAATGTACCCCACACACGTAAGATTAAAAATCTGCCCCTGTGTGTTAAAGCCTCAACGCAGCTTAGTAAAAGACCTCCATAGTCTGGGCAATGTATTGCTAATATGCATTTCACTTAAGTCCATGGACAAAGTAGCTAATTATAGTGAAAATAAGATAATGCAAAATAATTTTGCGATTTAAAAAAAGTTTTGCATTTAAACCTTTTTTTAAACTTGCAAAAACCTTTAATTCCACTTACATAATAGATCATATTTATAGACAGATAAGGAAACAGAAAAGCATGTTCTAGTTTTGCCTTAATACATAGAATATTTTAGGACCTGATTCACTAAGACTGTAACTTTGAAACAGCCATGCAGGCGCACTTGTACACACATATGCCGGCTAGTGCTAAAGGACGTGGTCATGCTATAACATACGCACATATTCGCGTGTATGGAATAAAATAGGATGTACACACATCATGTGTGCACAATTTTATTCGGACACATGCATGTGCGTGCAACTGCTGCCTCTACAGTGTAAGTAGGGGAATTTTATAAGGGACATGCTGTTGCCATAGGGAGTTTTCCCAGTTTGTTCCCAATTCTCCCAGTAAGGGATAGGACTTCCCAACCCCCCTAGTTTAATAGTCTCCCTTTCCCCCAGTTATCTCTGACCCTTAAAACCCCGCTGACTAGCCTACATTTTTTACATTTTATTATTTACATACCATCCATAACAGTAGTAAAGTTATGCAGCAGGCGACCCCAACGTACATTTTTGCGAGTAAATATTTACGAGCACATTCCATGTTAAAGTACCGGAACGTAACCTACTATAATTACACCCAAAATTATATAATGGACAAAAACAAAAAATTCTTTATGCATAATTTTTATATGTATAGGTGTTCTCTCAATAAAGAATATTAAGGAACGGGTTGAAAGTTTCATATAAAATCAGCACCATTACCATCCCAGGTGCTGTGATGTATATATAATCATTAACTACCAACCACCTTTCACCCTGCTAAAGATTTTAATATTGTATTTAATATTATTTTTTTATGTATCAATTTTTAGAAAAAATTGGTCATTAAAAAATTTACTTGCAACGCTGCTAAATAAATTTCTCTCTCTCTTATACATATATATATATATATATGCTCACAAAAGTGATTTATCGGTGAAGAAGATGCTTCATAATACATCCTCGGCATCAAACTATAAGGCACTCAATTTCTTACTGTCCTCCCAGCGAGGCCGCATTTCAAACAATATCCTTCATCAGGGGATATTTCTTCTCTCTCAAAGTGCCGTCAGTTAAACCAGTATCGAACCTGTCTGCACCGAGTTGAATGCTTCGAGTAGGCATTAAATGGCGTCCATTTTTTAATATATTCATCATCTGTCCTGAAACAGACCAATTAGAATTCTCTCTGCTTGATACACCAATCAAGACTTGAGATAAAGCCTAAGGGGTAGATTTTTAAAAAATATGCATGCGTGTCCATGTGCACCCACTGCGCACACATGGACATGCAATTTTATAACGTGCGCGCACCAGTGCGCATATGTTCTAAAATCGGCGGCAGTGTGCACAAGGGGGGGGGGTGTCGATTTGGTCAACGTTTGCACAGCAATGCATCGGGGCCTTCCCCAGTTCCCTCCCAGTTCGCTCCAATTTAGGAGCAGACTGGGAGGGAACTTTTCTACCCCCTACCCTAACCTCCCTTCCCCTTCCCCTCTCCTCCCTACCCTCTAAAAACCATTTTAAAATATTTTTATCTTTTATTTTTCAAATTACTTCAGGGCCCGACCTGAAGTAACTTGTGTGAGCCAGGTCAGCGAACAATGGCACTGCCCCGGCCTGCCCCCCACCCCACCCCTCCTCGCCCAAATCACGCCCTCCAGTCCACCCTTCCAAGAGGCCCAACATTTGAGTGCGTCCCGGCCTTTATGCGCGTGGCTGGGCCTCTTGGAAGATTCGCTTGGTGCGTGTAAGGCCCGCCACGTGCATAAAGGTCGGGAATTACACGCACCGGGCATTTAAAATCTGCCCTTAAGGAGCCAATCACAGTGGGAATTCATATAGACTGTAACACATAGATGATGATTATACCAATGATAACCAATTCAATTCCTCATTCATGCCCGCAGGACAAACTGTATTCAATGTATAAATCCAAAAGTCTTCATGATAATTCAGTCTCGTTATTATACCACCCTCCCGACTGGTGTTAAATATTTGTTCAATAATAGTCCACTGAAGAGTCAAAAAAGTATGCTCCAATTCAAAACAATGTTGGACCATGGATGCAGTTAATTTGATCGTTTTCAGACAGGACTTATGTTCATTTAGCAGTACTTTAATGGGGCGCGATGTGTGCCCTATATATACTTTGGAACAGGGGCATATGATAGCATAAACAACATTGTTCGAACGCCAATACATATGTCTTGGAATGCCCAGACCAGACCCCTCCCAGACCATGTCCAAGCCCCCTTTTTTTGGGCTTTCTTTCTTATGCGGGTACATGGGTGGCTTTTTAAATCCACTTGGTACAGGTCACCCCCATGATTCTGTTAAGAGTAGCAACTGCCGCTCCGTGCAGGTTACCCCCAGGCCCACTACCTCATGCTTTTATTCATTCCCAAATTCCATACATCATGTGAGATGCTTTATCTATGCCTTCTTTTTTCCATCCCCAAACCTGGACCATGCACGTTCTACCTTGCTCTACCAAAAGTCTGGAATAGCTTTCCTGCATGAGTGTGTTATTCTCCCTCTCTTACCAAATTCAAATCTTGCTTAAAAAACACCTTTTAGAGGCTGCTTTTAAAACTTAAACACTGATTCTTTCTTATCATGACCACTTTCATAATAAAGAAAATTTCTATTTATCTCACCTGTGTGTCTTGACTAGATTATAAATTCCATATAGCAGGACCTGTCTTTTATATGTGTCTGTATAATGCCTTGTACATTTTCCTAGCGCTCAATAATCAATAGTAGAAGTAGTTTGTTTGCAAACACTGAAATGGTACAAAAGCGATTACACTATGGTTGACTATTCGGCTGCTTTTTGGGTGGCTGTGTTAATGAAAGCATACGCAAAATAATGTGTTAATTAAATTACATGGCATATGCTGGTTATAAATTTTGCTGTCCCATCTAGGTGGCTAGGGTATTTTTGTTGTTGTTCTTGTACTGTTCTTACAGTATCTTTTTCCTACAATAGTGGAAGCTGATCCATGTGCAGTAGCTTTCTTATCTAAGGATACCAGCTGTTTACTGGGGTTGAAGCTAACCTTTTCCTTTTCAAATCTGCATCTGTCAATAGGGAAGATGAAATATATATTTGACGTAGATGATTTTCTTCCCCACTTCCTCCCAATGATGAATGCTGTTTAGTTTGAAAAGTTTATTATAGAAATAGAGACCAAGCTTTGAAAACCAATTTAAAACTGGCATCCTTGGGTTATGATTATTGAAGGTTAATGAGCAAATTCACTGGTGTAGTTAATCTGTCCAATGTCTGAAAACATTGCTTATGTAAGGGAAAGCACTGCATTTTTATGTTAACGGTTGGACTTCTTATTTGAATGACACACGTATATGGAAGGCAATAATTTTGTTGGCATGCAGCATACCAGAAATGAGTTGTAATAATTCTAATTCATTCCCCTTTTTCAAAATTCAGTAAATGGTGATTAAAAATAATGTAAGAAGAATGGTTATATTAAATGACATTATATATTCTGGTTTGGAGCAGTTTGTTTATAATGTCTGTACAGAGTCTTGGAATTCATTTTGTATAGTCTTAGCTCTCTGCCTTGTGTTGCATCTCTGATACATTTAGCTCAAATTTATCAGCACAGATACAGAAAAAAAATTGAAAACAATATATTGAATACCCAGTAAGAGACCTATGCATTAAAGGTTAGTGTGCACAAAATATAACATGCTATCCACTAATGGCTTAGAAAGCATGCTAAATAGATCCATTAGCTGCTATGTGCTAAAATCAGTGGGGTAGATTTTATAAATTTACGCGCGCGCGTACTTTTGTTCGTGCACCAGGCGCGAACAAAAGTACACTGGATTTTATAAGATATGCGCGTAGCCGCGTATCTTATATAATCCGGGGTCGGCGCGTGCAAGGGGGTGCACATTTGTGCAACCTGCGTGCGCCGAGCCCGGCACGCGCTGCCTGTTCCCTCCGAGGCCGCTCCGAAATCGGAGCGGCCTCGGAGGGAACTTTCCTTCCACCTCCCCTCACCTTCCCCTCCCTTCCCCTACCTAACAGACCCCCCCAGCCCTATCTAACCCCCCCCCCCTACCTTTGTTGGCAGATTTACGCCTGCCGAAAGCAGGTGTAAGTCTGCGCGCGCCAGCAGGCTGCTGGCGCGCCATCACCCGACCTGGGGGCTGGTCCGGATCTTACGCGCGTCCCGGGGCTTGAGCGCGCCGCCGAGCCTATGCAAAATAGGCTCGGCGCGCACAGGGGGGGTTTGGGGTAGGTTTTCAGGGGGTACGCGCGTATCTTACCCGCGTACCCCTTTGAAAATCTACCCCAGTGTGTATAGATATATAACTTAAGGAATGACATATGCAAATGAGGCTATAGTAAATGTGCCAAAAGTCTTTACAAGCAGTAAATGACACTTGTTTTGGCACATTAATGTTTAACACACCTTTGTGAATAAGGGCCCAAGTGTTCATTTTTTAGTGTGCACACTGCGCGCTAGCTGGCCCAACATGAAAGGGATGGTTAATGGTCATTCCCATCTCCAGCTCCCAGCATAATTAGCAAGGGACTCAGCAACAGAAACAACCCCTCCCCCATCCATTGCTCTGACTCCTCCACACAGCCATCACAACAAGGGTCTGGTGGTGCCAACAACTACCATCACAATAGGGTTTTGGTGATGCCACAACATTGCTCTGACCTCTCCACATCAAGGCCTTCCCCAGGAAGTCCAGATTCCCCTTTGACCTCCCTCCAAAGGCAATCCTCCATAAGCTGGACCCTCCTGCAATGAAGGCACCATGACCCCACAATCAAGCTCTTGCTGGCACCTCTTCCATCTGCTAAATGATGTTACATAGTATCTCTTGACCACTTTACCATTATCAAAAGTGATTGCTCTGGAGAAAATATTTTTGTAGTTTTGAGATAAAATGTGCATAGGCCACTAACTATTATCCTACATACTAAGGGCCAGATCTTAAAATCTATGCGCGGGCGAAGATTTGTTCGCGCAACCTGACGTGAACAAATCTACGCCCGATTTTATAACATGCGCGCGCTGCCACGTGCATGTTCTAAAATCCAGGCTCGGTGCGTGCAAGGGGGTGCACACATGTGCACCTTGCGCGCACCGAGCCCGAGAGGAGCCCCGATGGCTTTCCCCGTTCCCTCCATGGCCGCTCCGAAATCGGAGCGGCCATGGAGGGAACCTGAAAAAAAGGGAACCTGAAAAAAAGGGAACCTGAAAAAAAGGGAGCCTGAAAAAAAGTTCCCTCCAACTTTTTTTCAGGCCCCCCCACCTTCCCCTCCCTTCCCCTATCTAACCCACCCCCCCAGCCCTAACTAAATCTCCCCCCTACCTTTACTACAAAAGTTACGCCTGCCTGAGGCAGGCATAACCTGCGCACCGGCGAGTTGCCGGCGCGCCATGCCCCAGCGGGTTGCCGGCGCACCATGCCCCAGCACAGGCCACTGTGCCGGAGCACCCGACCCCACCCCCGGACTGCCGCCATGCCCCGGCCACACCCCCCAAACCACTGTCATGCCCCCGGACCACCCCTTTTTGCGAGCCCTGGGACATACGCGCGACCCGAGGCTTGCACGCACCGACGAGCCTATGCAAAATAAGCTCGGCGCATGCAGGGGCAGATTTTCTCGGGTTACGCGCGTAGCCTTTGAAAATCTGCCCCAACATTTTTAGGTCATGCACATAAAATAATCTTTAGCATGAGTTTTATTTCATAGGCCCCGTACTGGCATTACTGGTGGTTACAGACATTGTTATGAATTATCGATCAATGGTAAAGTTATATGTTTTAAGGATAACCAAGGGCATAAAGAAACAACCCATATATTTTTCAGTAATAATGCATATTCAAGGTTTTTTTGTAGTTGTACAGTTGACAGGACCTTCCCCTAGTGATTCCATGCTGTCTTGGATTGAGCAATCCACCAGATTGTAGATAGTTTCTGTCAGCAGTCTCTATTAATTTTCTCACCACTGAGGGGGGAGGCTAACCGGCTTATAGTTTCCAGCCTCCTCTCTGCTCCCACTCTTATGAAGCAGGACCACCACCTCTCTTCTCCAATCTTGTGGCACCACTCCTATTTCCAGGAATTCATTGAACAGGTCCTTCAGCGGATCCATCAGCACATCTCTGAGCTCCCTCAGTAATATGCAGGGATGTATGTCATCTGGCCCATGGTCTTGTCCACTTTCAGTTTTCCTAGCTTCTCCCATACATTCTCTTCTTAAATGGAGTTTTGTCTACTCCAGCCCCAAGCACAATCTTGTCAACTTGTGATGGTCCTTCTCCAGGGTCTTCTTTACTGAACACCGAACTGAAGTATTTATTTAATATTTTGGCCATTTCTTAGTCTTTCTCCACACATTGATCTTTGTCACCTTTCATTTTCACTATACCACTTCAGACCTTTCTCCTTTCTCTTATATATCTGAAAAATGTTTTGTCACCTCACTTTACCTCTTTGGCAATCCTTTCTTCCGCCTAACCTTTTTCTTTCTTGATTTTTTTCTTCAGCTCCCTCATTTTCACCAGATATTCTTCCCTGTGTTACTCTTTTTAGGATCCTTTATATTTCTTGAACACTCTTCTTTTTGCCTTATTTTATCAGCCACCTCCTTTGAGAACCAAATCAGTTTCTTATTCTCTTACTTTTGTTTACTTTTCTATCACATAGATTTGTTGCCTTCGTAATTGCTCCTTTTAGTTTGGCCCACTGTTATTCCACTTCTCTCATTTTCTCCCAGTCTTCTAGTTCTACCTCCAGGTATGTCCCCATTTTGACAAAGTCCATATTTTTGAAATTCAGAACTCAGGTCTTCATGTGACCTTTCTGTATCCTATTTGCGATATCAAACCATACCGTTTGATCGCTGGTGCTCAGTGTTGCGCTTGGAGGTGGACTCTTATCCTGGAGCAGTGGAGAATGGCTCTCTGGTAGGGACCAGGAAGCACCTGCCCCCAGGGGGCGGAGCACAGGAGGAGACAGAGGCTAGGATGAGCTTCACCACTGGAAGCCCGAGGTTTCCCCAGGTGGAGCCCATAGGGACCTGGCCGCTTGGACATTGGTGGGCCTCGCAGGGTCTCCTGGAGAGGTAGTAGAGAGGCGTGCCCACGATCAGCAAGGGAGCGCGGTCAGACTTCACGCTGTTGGCCTGGAGAGGCAAGGAAGGCCCAAACAGTGTAGGTGATGACAAGGCAAGGGACAGAGCCAGAATCAGGAGACCTAGTCAATGGAAGCTGAGGTCAGAATCTGAGGATCAGTCCGAGGAGTAGTCAACGAGGCAGAGATCAGGTTCCGAAGGTCAGACGAGGTCACAAGGCAGGCAGAGGTCAGAATGCAGGCAGCAGACAGGAAGGTCAAGGAGCAGGCCAAGATCAGTACCAGAGAGACAGTCCGAGGGTACTACCTGGGAGGACAAACAGACAGACGCAGGAACAGTAGGATTCTGGAATAAGGCTGGAACAGTAGGATCCTGGAACAAGGCTGGAACAAGACTAGAACAAGACTGTGAACGCAGAGGCAAACTAGTACACTCGCAGTGCCGACCCAATTGCCAAGGCAAGGAAGTGCAGGCAGGGACTTCCTTATATCGTTCCATCAATCAGGGCGCACCGCGGAGCTAGGACCCACCCCTGGCCGTACAAGAGGCCGGGCAGTCTGCGTGTGCATGTAGGTGCGTGGCCGACGCCACTGGAGACACCGTACTCCGGCGTGAGGCCTGGTGTGCAGTGGAAGGCCCAGCAACCGCCGCCGCGGGATATCGAGGCCTAGCGGAGCTCGCTGCTGCTGCTGGGGAGGCCGAACCATGACCTGCAGAGGAGCTAGGAAGGTGAGCAGGCCCTTGTGCGTGCCGGACGCGGACAGGGCGCTCAACACTCAGGTGGGCACCCACATTACCCCGTTAGTGAACACCAGGTCAAGTATAACTCCCTCCCTCATGGGTTCCATTATCATTTATTTGAATAGAGCCCTTTGCAGGGCATCCACTATCTCTCTACTTTGGTAAATTCCACAGAAGGGATTCTCCAGTCTATGTCAGATTAAAATCTCTAACAATCAACACTTCTCCCTTCTTTCCCATCTTTTGAATGTCTTCGACCAGATCTCTGTCTAGTTTTTCCATTTGAGTCAGAGGCCTGTAAATCACTCCAGTAAAAATGGATGCACCATCATCTTTTTTTTTTAGGGTGGCCCATAATGCTTCTCTACTCCACATTCCTTGCAGTTCAGTTGCTTGGATATTTTTTTTTTTACATAAAGAGCTACTCCTCCCCCTTTTCTGTCCTTCCTTAACAAGTTATAGTCCTGTATGGCCATATCCCAATCATGAGAATCTGTGAACCATGCCTCCATATCAGCAACAATGTCCAAGTCCACCTCCACCATTAGGACCTGCAAGTCTTGGATTTTATTGCCTAAACTAAGAGCATTTGAGGTCATAGCGTTCCAGTTTTTCTCCTTTGATTTGTTACACTTCCTAGTCACATTTTGAGCTTTTTCTTTTAGCTGGTTGATTTTAGTTTATTTTCCCATTTCCTGTTTTGCTCAGGGTTGACATATCAATTTCATTGGCCATCTCCTGCCACCCCATTCTTTAGTTTAAATGTCTGATAATATATGATCTGAATTTCTCACTTAGCGTCCTCCTTCCTGCTACAGTCAGATGTAAGCCATTCTTACCATATAGCCTTTTAATGCTCCATACACTACGCCAGCTTCCAATGTATCCAAAACCGCTTTCTGTGTACCAGGTTTTGAGCCAAGAATTGAAATTATCTATATGGCAGAGCTTGTCATTTCCCTTTCCATGAACAGGCAATACTTCAGAAAAGGCAATAGTCTTTGCAATGTGTCTTATCATCTTTCCTAGATTTTGGAAATATTTCTGTATTTCATGGATACCATTTCTATTGAGGTCATTGGTCTCCAGATGGATGATAACATTGATATAAAAGTTCCTACTTTCTTCTTCAATGACTTGGACTATCTGGTTTGCATTTCTACTAGCTGAGGATCCTGGAAGGCATTTAACTGTTATGTCACAATCAAAATGTGCTCCCAAATTGGTTCCTCTGATGACCGAGTCTCCCAGCAGAAGCAGCTTTCTTTTATGACATTTGATTATGTTGAAGGGCTTCTGGGTGTAACACTGTTGAAAGCAGAAAACGGGGAGAGAGTGAGAAATCTAAGAACATAGGACTTGCCATACTGGATCAGACCAAAGGTCCATCAAGCCCAGTATCCTGTTTCCAGTACTGGCCAACCCAGGTCACAAGAACTTGGCAGGATCCCAAGGGGTAGATAGATTCCAAGATGCTTATCCCAAGAATATACAGTGGATTTCTGCAACTCTATCTTAATAATGATTAATGGACTGTTCCTCCAGGAACTTGTCCAAATCTTTTTTAAACACAGCTACACTAATAGCTTTTACCACATACTTTGGCATCAAATTCCAGAGTTTAATTATGCATTGAGTAAAAATATATTTTCTCTTAATAAATTTAAATGTATGATCTAGTAGCTTCATTGTATGTGCCCTGGTCTTTGTACTTTTTGAAAGAGTAAACAACTAATTAACATTTACTCGTTCCATTCCACTCATTATTTTATAGACTTCTATCATATCTCCCCTCAGCTGTATCTTCTCCAAACTGAAGAGTCCTAACCACTTTAGCCTTTCTTCATATGGGAATTGTTCCATTCCCTTCATCATTTTGGTTGCCCTTCTCTGTACCTTTTCTAATTCTGCCATATCTTTTTTGAGATGTGGTGACCAGAACTGTACACAATACTCAAGATGAGGTTGCATCATGGAGCAATACAGAGGTATTATGATGGTCTCTGTTTATTCTCCATTCCTTTCCTAATAATCCCTAGTAGGGATGTGAATCGTTTTTTGACGATTTAAAATATCGTCCGATATATTTTAAATCGTCAAAAATCGTTAGGACCACGATACAATACCAATTCCCCCGATTTATCGTTAAAAAATCATAAATCGGGGGAAGGGGGAGGGCAGGAAAACCGGCACACTAAAACCCCCTAAAACCCACCCCCGACCCTTTAAATTAAATCCCCCACCCCCCCCAACCCCCCCCCCCCCCCAATGCTTTAAATTACCTGGGGATCCAGTGGTGGTCCAGAACGGCGGCGGTCCGGAACGGCCCCCCTCAATTGAATCCTGTTGTCTTCAGCCGGCGCCATTTTGCAAAATGGCCGCCGCAAAATGGCGGCGGCCATAGACAAAAACGATTCGACGCAGGAGGTCGTTCCGGACCCCCGCTGGACTTTTGGCAAGGCTTGTGGGGGTCAGGAGGCCCCCCCAAGCTGGCCAAAAGTTCCTGAGAGTCCAGCGGGGTTCAGGAAGCGATTTCTTGCCGCGAATCGTTTTCCGTACGGAAAATGGCGCCGGCAGGAGATCGACTGCAGGAGGTCGTTCAGCGGCGGTCCGGAACCCCCATTTTGCGGCGGCCATTTTGCAAAATGGCGCCGGCTGAAGACAACAGGATTCAATTGAGGGGGCCGTTCCGGACCACCGCCGTTCTGGACCACCTCTGGATCCCCAGGTAATTTAAAGCATTTGGGGGGGGGGGGTTCGGAAGGGTGGGGGATTTAATTTAAAGGGTCGGGGGTGGGTTTTAGGGGGTTTTAGTGTGCCGGCTCACGATTTTAACGATTTTCACGATAGTTTACACACCCAAACGGCAACAATACGATTCCCTCCCCCTCCCAGCCGAAATCGATCGTTAAGACGATCGAGGACACGATTCACATCTCTAATCCCTAGCATTCTTTTCCTGAATGGTGACACCTAATGTGGAATCTTGCACAGTGTAGCCATAATGTGGGTTACTTGTGCACATTATATTTTATTAGCCATTTATGTGCTCAGTCTCCCAGTTTTGCAAGGTCCTCTTGCAAGTTGTCACAAACAGGGTGTATCTTCTGACATCAACTCAACTGCCTTATCCAATCAAAAGCAGTAAGTGCTAAACAGACAAAGAGGGAAACATTTTAACATTATCTTATTATACATAATTATGCACTAGTTCAATAAACACTAACATACATAAGAACCCTCTCTCCCGTTTACACTTTTAGGAGTTAATGTTCCCAACATTCCTCTTCTCAGCAACTTTGCACATTTGCTGTCCATTATTACTCTAGTCTGAATTCATCACACAGGGCCAAGAAACGATCCCTGGACAAAGGTTTAGTTAATATAATCTACCACCTTGTTCTCTGTGGGCAGTATTTCAGCTTAACCAGTCCCTTCTCATACATATCCCTCATGAAGTGTATCTTTATGTCCACGTTTCATGTTTGACCTGATTGTCTTCAAAAAGCTGTATTAGCATTGGTTAATTGATCCCAAAGTCCAAGAATAACTTGTACAGCCATGGAAGTTCTCTGACAGCTTGTTCTGCAGCACAGTACTCTGCTTCTGTAGAAGATAAAACCACAAATGTGTGCTTCTTGTTTGACCATGTGATAGCTGTTGTGCTACTGCTCACAGGAGGGCCACACGAGCAGCCTGACTCACCCGGATGCCACCTGCTTCAGCGTGGCACTAAAATGCCGCTGCCTCACTGCTGTCTGAAGCTGTGGCTCCCATTGCTGGCGTCGCCGCCAGTCTTCCATGCGGCGGAGAGATGCTGCCAATGCTGCTTCTGCCTTCCTGCAAGGCTGAAACTCTGCTGTCCCTGGTCGCCGCCTGACCCTCACTGCCTCTTCCATTGGCAGGAGAGAAGCTGCTGTTCTTTGCAGCCCTGAAATACCATGGCCCTGCTCAAAATTTAAAGGGACCGCAGTGGGAAAAGCCCCACAGCCCCTTCTGGTGACATCACTGCTTCAGGCCTTTAAAAGGCCTCGTCTTCCATTGCTCCAAGCCTTCACAAGTGTTTCCGGTGGTCTCCAGGTCCTTCAAGATCTCCTGTTTCTTGTGGTCCTCCATGTTCTTGGTCTCTTGGTTCCTGAGACCAAGTCTTCATTCCTGAATCCAAGTCTTCAGTCCAAGTCTTCAGAGTCCTGGCCAAGTCTTCAACACTGGTTCAAGTCTTTGGAGTCTCTTCCTTAGTACCTGAGTCTGAGGTCTGAGTTCCTGAGACTGAATTCCAAATTCCTGAGTCCTGTCCTGTCCCTGGTCTCCGAAAGTCTTGTTCCAGCCATCTGTCTGTTCCAAGTCCTGAGCCTTCATCTTGTTCCAAGTCTTCCAGCCTTTGTCTTGTCATGAGTCTTTAGCATGGGCTATATCAGATTTGTATACTGTTGTAATAAGTTTCTCAGATATTGTCCTGTAATGATTATTGCTGATAAATATTTTTTTACTTCCACCTCGCTTTTGGTAGCCTGTTTCCATGGGATTGCTAGTTTTGTTGGCTTCCGACAGATCCAGAAAATCTACAAGATCTTTGATCTTTTGTCTTTGGTTCAACAGGTAATGTCCATCTTTATCCTTTTGTATCTCAATCCCTAGAAAGCAACTTATATTTCCTAGCAGTTTTACTTTCACTTCTTTGTTTAAACAGTCTATGATATCTAAACTGTTCTCATTCTTTTCATAGCACATAATCAGATCATCTGCATAAATTTTGACAACAGCCAGCTTAGGAAAACAGACACTTAATTTACCACATCCGTTTTTCCTAACTGTGGCTGTGTGCACAGCCATGTCTCCTGGGCATCCGATGCCAAGGACATGCTAGGGACACACAATTGATCCCTAGCATGTCCTTATTAGTGTGGCACCTCATTTCCATACTGCATGGGGCGCCTAGGAGACCTGCCTGTGCGCGCATTAAAAAAACAGGCACCCAGTATGGATGCACGATTTTATGTGCGGCTTATTGCATTGGACCCTTAGTGATTCATCTTGGTTCATTCTTTCTTTTTCATTAAAATATGCCACTGTGCATATTTTTACTTCTTTTGTGATTCTATAACCTTTAATTACTACTGCATATACCAGCAAGATTCCAATGCCTTGTGAAGTTTGAGACTTGGGAATCTATTTGGACTCTAGGTTTTCTCTTAAGCCACAAATAGAGGGCAGATATGACAGCATTCTTTAAACTTAAAATGATATGTCCACTAAATTCTGTAATCTCAAGAGTGGTTGTGCAAGCATTAGTTTTAAGCTCTTTAGACTATTGCAATTCCTTGTATATAGGCCTGCCAAAAAAGTTATGCGTGCTGCAGCTTGTTCAGAATATGGCTGTAAGGGTAATTACAAGGCCTAGTGAACGAATAACCCCCAGGATGAAAGAGCTACATTGGCTACCTATTGGACAAAGAATTAAATTTAAGATTCTCTCATTAGTCTTGATTGCATTTAGGGGGGAACACATTGTCTCTCTGATCTAATAGAACTGTATTCAACATCCAATTTTCCGCACAGCTCAGGACAAAATGTGCACTTCATCCAATTGTTTAGCAACTATAGGTTGCAAGACAGAAGGACAAGATTGTGTTCGTTTATGGGCCCGATGATATGGAATGCATTACCAACTGATGTAAGAGGAGAGGTAGAATATTTAGGTTTAAAAGAGTAAAAGCAATGTTTTTAAATTGATTATGGGTAGTGGTGTGATTTTATTTAATTCACTTGTTTCATTTTCTATGGTTAATTTTATTTATATTTTAAAGAACCATGTTTTACTGTTATCTGCTATGATCACATTTTATGGAATATCAGTGGAATATAAGATTGTATAAATAAGTAAAAATAAAAATAAGAGAGTCGGTAATCACCTTTACCCTTTGCTTTCTAGCCACAGTGGTTTCTGTTCCTGTAGCTTGAGGACCCTGTTGGATAAGCTTCTACCTTGACTTTTCTTTTCCCCCATCTTGAAAACTCACCCTCTAGAAGCCTCTACTAGGGATGTGAATCGTGCTTCTGACGATTGAAAATATCATACGATATTTTCAAAGTCTTCAGAAATTGGGGGCTCCCCGAAACCAATAGGAAAACCCCACGAAATTGTTCGTGGGGTTCTCTTATCATTTTGGGGGAGGGTGGGAAAAACGGCACACCAAAACAATCCCTAAACCCACCCCGACCCTTTAAAACTGATCCCTTAGCTTCCCCCACCCTCCCAAACCCCCCCAAAACTTTTTACAAGTACCTGGTGGTCCAGTGGAAGTCCCGGGAGCGATCTCCCACTCTCGGGCCGTCGGCTGCCACTAATCAAAATGGCGCCGATGGCCCTTTGCCCTTACCATGTGACAGGATATCCGTGCCATTGGCTGGCCCCTGTCACATGGTAGGAGTAATGGACGGCCGGTGCCATCTTTAAAAATGGCGCGGGCCATCCAGTGGGCTACAAACCAGGAGACCAGGGTTTGAGTCCTGCTGTTGTTCCTTGTGACCTTGGGCAAGTCACTTTACCCTCCATTGCCTCAGGTACAAACTTAGGGGGTCATTTATGATAGTGTGATGCAAATTAGGAAAAAGGGAGGGGGTTGGGGCCAAGTGGGCTGGCTTTGTAATTTGCAAAGCCATATCACACAGCTTTTAACTACACCTTTTTCATTTGCATTAATGCCATGCGATATGGCTTTATCATGCTTTGCGATGTTTTAAATACCGTTTTTATTATTTTAAGCTGTTGGAGAGCCAGCCTAGCTCTTTCTCTCTCTCCCCCCCCCCCCCCCCCACCCCCTGGTTGTAGGTAGGAAATACAACAATTCTGGCACTTATTGCAAAGTGCGAAAAAGTTATCGCAGTTTGCGCTAATACCTATGTGAAGCGCTAAGATAACACACCCTCCTGACCCCCCCAAGACTTACCAAAACTCCCTGGTGGTCCAGCGGGGAGTCAGGAAGCCAACCGGAATTTTTGGCCAGCTTGGGGGGGTCAGGAGGCCCCCCCAAGCTGGCCAAAAGTTCCGGTTGGGTCCAACGGGGGTCCTGGAGCGACCTCCTGCCACATGACCTACCTGTCATGTGGTGGGAGTACAAGATGGCGCCGGTGACCAATGGCACGGCAGCCCCTGTGACACAGGCTATCGGCGCCATGAGGAAATCGCAGACGAGTGCAGGGATGGCTTCCTAACTCCCCGCTGGACCACCAGGGAGTTTTGGTAAGTCTTGGGGGGGGGATTAAGGAGGGTGAGGCGTTTAAATTTTTATTTAGGGAACCGGTGAACGTATGGACAGACCCTCAACTTATGGAATTCTCCATATGTCCATATTGAACGAAATCGACCCTCAACTTCAACTTATCAACTTATCAACGAAAACGTTTTGTCTGCACATCCCTATCAAACCGTATCTCATTATCTTCCAGTTTAACTCAAACCGCCTTTTTTGTCACCCATCGCGCTGTTTGGACCCCTTGGAAACTGCATAGAGCTGGACTATTAATATCTCACCAGTGTTGGTCCTGTTTATTTTATTTATTTATTTAACACTTTTTTATACCGACCTTCATAGTGATAACCATATCGGATCGGTTTACATATAACAAGGATAACTGAAGCAATAAATAAAGTGATTAACAATAGAGGAGAAAAAGGTAAAGTTACATTCAACAGGGTGTAGAACTTGGAAGCTAAATAGCTGGAAAAAAATAAAGGCAGGAAGTATTGTAACATAATAGTATAGGATGTGGGTTAAAGCTTAAGGTGCTTTAACCTGGAAGTCCATCTTTCGAGAGGATAGCAAACCATTCGTCTGGGAGGGGATAAATTTGTCCAGGAGAGAATAATGGTGACTAGAGATTGTCTGGAGGGTCAGCAAAGGCTTGATGAAATAGCCACGTTTTGAGTTTTTTTCTGAACGTTAAGAGGCAGGGTTCTAATCTGAGGCCTGAGGGAATGTTATTCCAGATAGAAGGTCCTGCTATTGAAAACGCTCGGACTTTGGTCGAGGAAAGGCGTGTGGCTTTAGTTGGGGGAAAAATCAGAGTACCTTGGAGAATATCTCTAATTGGTCTGTTGGAGGAGTGTAATTTGAAAGGGATTTCGAGGTCGAGTTGGAGTTGATGATGAATGAATTTGTGAATTAGGGTGATTGATTTATAAAGTATTCTAAAATTCACTGGTAGCCAATGTAAAGATTTAAGGATGGGAGAAATGTGATCTCCACGGCTGGTGTTGGTCAATAATCTCGCCGCAGCATTTTGAATCATCTGCAGTGGTTTGGTAGTAGATTTGTTTGGCAGATAATGCTACTTTATCACACATGCTTTTTCGGTGCCCACTGGTATGTGTATTCTGGCAACAAATTTGGCGAACCATTTCCCGAATTCTGAACCTGACTCAACCCATTACTTATTCGATTATTATTCTGAAGGGAGCGGATCCCACCCTCGATTTACCAGCACCCTCCTGTAAATTACTTGATTTTTTTCTAACAGTGACGATTCACAACATCCTTTCGAACTGGAAGCATAGTGACAGGTTATCAGAACACCTATGGTGGAATACGGTCTGTCTCTACAGTAGATACGAGCAAGCGACGGCGGTTAAATATAAGCGAATGATATCCTGGTGTAGGGTGTGGAAGCCCCTTAATGATTATATTTCATCCATAGAATGAATGTTTTTCTTTTTTCCCTGATATGTTTCCAACATTCGTTAATATAATAGAATCCCTAGAACAGACATAGGCATATTACTGTGTTGTTTCCGTCTCTGACGGGACCTTGGTATTCTCTTTCAGCTCGCCTCTTTCTTACATCGTCTCTCATTCAGTCCTTATTCTTTCCGCCTTCTTCTCTTCTCTTCCCCCACTTTTTCCTCTTCTCTCACCTCTTTTTTCGTCTCTTTCTCTCTATTTCCCTTTCGACTCTCTCCTTTTCTTCTCTTCTCTTATTTAAAACAAGAGCAATATTGTAATGCTTGCCCGCTTTTTGCATGGACATTTATTTTGTCTTCTCCGATTCTTCTAATCAGTGAATGTTAACTGTATTAGACTGTATCTTGTTTTTATGGTCATTGCATTGCATTGCCTGTTATATACATTATTTGATATAATAAAGAAATTTAAACACAGAAAATTCAGACAATGCCCTGCTTAATCTCCCCGTTGGCTGTGGGTTTTTTTCGGGGAGAGGGGAGCCAGAAGCCATATAAGATGATAGCGGTCACATGAGGTTGGGATCACCATTGCGTTAAAGGGCCGTTCGCCGCGTTCTTTTGTGTCATGATGTTTGGCTGTGACACAAAAGAACATGCCATACAGCTGCAATGTGTTTTCGGGGGAAGAACTCCACTATCATGGCAACACCCCTCCCCACCTTGATAGTGGGACCCCCATCACGGTTTGATGAATCTATTTATTTATTTATTTAAATTCTTTTCTATACCGACATTCATGACACAAGTCATATCACATCGATTTATATCAAACAAAGGTAGTTTACATCAAACAAAGGTGGATTAACAATAACCTAATCATTTAAGAGCGAGGGACATAAAATGAAGTGGTTACAACAAAGTTAAAAATTCAATAAGTCACTTACAATATATAACATGACAATGTGAGGTTTCAACTGACCCTTGTCAAGTTACAACGAAATTAGAATTCGCTAAGTCTCCTGCAGATTAACATAACATAGTAGGGTTTCCATTGACATTTGTAGGGTATCAAATAACATTTGTATGGTTAGGAATCTAATGACATTTGTAATGTTAAGGAAAGGCTTGTGTGAACAGCCAGGTCTTAAGTTTTTTCTTGAAGGTCAGTGGGCAGCTTTCCTGGCGTAGGTCAGGGGGCATGGCGTTCCCCTGTCACATGGTCGGCGCCATCTTAGAAAATGAATCTAGGTATTAGAATGTAAGCCCTCTGGTGATAGGGAAATACTTACTAGAGATGTGCATTCATTTTGCTGAATTGGAAAATTTCAATGAAATTGTCCAATTTGGCATGGATTGGAGGACCTGAAAAACGATTAGGCTTTCCCCAAAATTTCGGGGAAAAATCATTTTTTGGGTTAGCACGGGGGGGGGGGGGGGGAGGGGCACATTTATTAAAAAAAAAACCCAAACCCACCCCAACCCTTCAGATTTACTTAATGACAACCCCCCACCATCCCGATTCCCCCCCCCCCCAAGACTTACTGTGAAAGCCCCTGTGGTCCAGTGGGGGTCCTGGGAGCAATCTCCCGCTCTCGGTCCGTCTGGCCTGCCAGGAATCAAAATGGCGCCGGTGGCCCTTTGCCCTTACCATGTGACAGGGGCTACCAGTGCCATTGGTCGGCCCCTGTCACATGGTAGGAGCAATGGACGGTTGGCACCATCTTAGAAAATGGCACGGGCCACCCATTGCTCCTTCCATGTGACAGGGGCCAATCAATGGACATGGTAAGGGTAAAGGGCCACGGCGCTATTTTGATTAGTGGCAGCCGATAGCCCAAGAGGTAGATATTGCTCCAGGGACCCCGCTGGACCACCAGGGCTTTTAGTAAGTCTTGGGGGGATTGGGATGGTGGGGGGAGGGGTGTCATTAAGTAAATTTGAAGGGTTGGGGTGGGGGCTTTTTTCTGGTTTGTTTCGCCGAAAAAAAGAACCGTTGGAAAACGAAGTTTTCCAAGAAGTGCCCGACCCGATAGCTAAAAACGACGCACATCTCTAATACTTACAGTACCTGAATGTAATCCGCTTTGAAGTGCCAAAAAACTGAATATAAATAAATAAATTGGCTTTTGAAAATTGCTACTTTTACATGCAGAACTCCTTTGAAAACTCACGCCATAGGGCTGAATTGCCAAAAGGGTTAATGCATGTAAATGGGCTTTTGAAAATTGCTATGATACATGTTTCTTTTATGCACATCATTCCTTTGAAAATTACGTCCAATAAGGTGAAATTTCCCTTGAAAAGTCATAACAATTACCAAAGCTGTCTGTAAAAGCAAAAAAAAAAAGTACATGGTGTGCACTGCAAGGTGCAGCAAAAGAAGTTGTAAAAAAAAGTCAAAATGTCATTCCGTCAAATATGTAATACCTCCTATTATAACTAAGGAAAGATATCTACTCTGGCAAGTAGGAGGCTAGTGACCCAAACATGAAGTTTAACTTTCCAAATGACCTACCAGCACATGAAATTCACAAAGGCTGTGTTTGATGAACTTTTATGTCTAATCATAGTCAACTGAAATATTTGAGAGAAACTTAACAATATTGCGTAGTACTGCTGGCAGAGTATAACATGGAAGTCTATTACAATCTCAGTGTAATGAAAACACCAATGCAGATATAAACCGTAATCATGATTACCCAGAAAGATGGAGCTAGACTAAGCAAGATACAGGACATAATTTTTGATGGGCGGCTATTTGTATGTATTAGGCACTCAGAGTTGTGTTAATATTTTTCTAAAGTAAACAGACAATATAGGGAATGTACATATATGACAGGTGAAGATACAAAAAAATCTCCATCACCCTCAGCTGCAAATTATAATTCTGGGTTGATTCGCGTTTCTTTTTTCAACTGTGAGAACTTTTGTTGTTTGGTTTGCTTGGTTGCCCAAGCTGTCAGCTGAAAAGAGGGAACTACTACTTATACAGGAAGGACAACCAGTAGCAGAAAAGGAGTGGGTGTCGTGCATGGGAAGTGGCAGAAAAAAAAAGAAAACATGGCTAAAGAGATAGAGAAAAGAATGTGAAAAGAGGAAAACTGAGAAACTGCATAAGGAAAGTAGTCTTTGATGGAATATTAGTTGAATTTTTGAATATTATTTTATGTATTTGTTTTATTGATTGTTTATTTTTAAGTTTTGCTATTTGTGTACATTGCCTAGTCTTTTCATAGGTAATTAAAAAGTTTCAATAAAGATAAAGGTAATAAAGATTAGAAAAGAAGCTGAAATTCAGCATAGAGGACTTAAACTCCATATTCAATAATTCTTATTTAAATTGGAGGGGATCAAATCTGAGTAAGATGGGGTTTTTTTTTTTTAAATCTACTTATATTCTTTTTACCTCAGTATCCATGCCTCAGATTAATTGAATGATTTTCATTTTGCACACTGCCTATTCTGTCCTCAGCTCCTGCTATCCTACAAAAAGTTAAATCTCTTCCTTTTTTAGCTTCCAAAGTCAGAGCATGCTCAGATCTTAATATCAAAACATTTATTGCATAATAAACGGTTTGACACTCACTGTGAATGGTATGATATTGAAGATAACTGCACAGGCAACAGAACTGATGCAGCTGTGATGAGGAACTCTGAAAGCTCAGTTAAAGGCAGATGACTGCAGCCGTAGGAGATATTGTCATCCAGTAGTAGGAGGAAAAGGAAGTAAGGTGAAAAGAATGATGCTTCTAGGAACCTGCAGAGGATCCAGAGCAACTGCAAACTTGTCTAGATCCAGTTCCAAACTGAACTTTCAGCAGGAAGTAAGGACTCCCAGGGATTCCCCAAGGAGCAAAAGACCAAAAGGAAGACGCAGGAGAACATAGAAAGAGGAGCAAACAGGAACAGATCCAATCAGAAGCTCAGGAACATTTAAACAATAACCAATAAGAAGGGTTAGCTCTACAACATATAGAGAATCTAAGCTAAGCAATGACAGTGTAATAAAGAAACATGTATACATATACATTCAAATGCACTGCGAAGGTCAATAATGGGAGCAAGTAAGAATCCAAAGACCTGTATGCTTATTTTCAAAAGGATAAGCCCTACAAAAATTCAGGCCAGCAATTATAGCCCATCTAACATACATAATTCCGCAGGTGCAAAGTATGCACAGTAAAGTACATATAGGGGATTTTAAAAATAAAATAATAAAATTCCTGTGCTACCCTCCACGTCATCCACTCTCTCTAGATTCACCCAACAAGGTTGATCCAGTTCTGAGTTTACCCCATTGCATGCAGGGACCTGTAGTTCTGATTTCTTTATTTCAGTCACTTAGAAAAGCAAGACTATAAGACCCTGCGTGCAGTGGGGTAAACCTAGGCCAGATGAACCCTGTCAGGTGAATCTATAAACAGTTGGAAACTGTACCCCGCCTCTCCACCTCTTTTAATGCAGCTAAAAGTAAAACCACATGCATACTTTTATCCACCAAGGGTAGGGCAGTTTTCAGCCTGGAGAATTTACTCAGGTGATGGCTCATTTACCCGGGCAAATTTCTTTGAAAATTGTACCTCTAGGCTTATTGCTTTCTGAACTGTTGTTATCCCCATTTACAGCAGAGCAAACCTGTCATAGAAATGCTGCCTTAGAAGTGAATTTATAAGCCAGGCGAGCACCAAAATCAAGAGATGCACACACAGGTAGGACATGCGTGCGTGCACCGGATTTTAAAAGCTGCCTACATGTACGTACATCTCCCGGTATGCAAATATCTCGATCCAATTCAAAAAGGGGCATAGTTTGGGCACAGCATGGGCATTCTGGGAGGGTGCCAAGAGATATGCATTCAAATAGTTAAGCAACTGGGTGCACGCACAGGTCCAGTGCGACATAACTTTTCTCCCAGGACAAGCAAAATGGTAGTCCTCACATGTGGATGACGTCATTGGATGGAGCCCTGTCACGGAAAACTTTTCTGTCAAAGTTTCTAGAAAGCTTTGACTGACATTGGCACACTGAGCATGCCCAGCATGCCATTATCCCTGTGTCCACAGGGGTCTCCCTTCAGTCTTCTTTTTTCTGCGCTGCAGTTAGAATCGCTTTCAGGAGCTCTGTGAGAAATTTCTCACAACTTTTCCTATGGAAACACTTGAAGTTTTACTTCACAAATAATTTTTCCCTACACGGGTCTCCCTTCGCATACATTTCATTGACGCTCGGTGAGTACTATGCCCTGTATTTTGGTCGGTTTCTGTCACCTCACTAACGGTTTCCCCCAGCTTACCAACCGAACTGCGGCCTTCTCTCTCCCTATGTTTTCACCCTCGGTCAGCCCCACAATACCTGTGACTTTCCTTCCTGCGATCCTCCTCTGGGTTCTTCGGGGCTAGAGGGATAGGGACGTCAAGGTTACTGTTGCCGCCAGGGCTGCCGTCATTGCCATCAATACCCTCATCGATTCCATCGGGGCCTCTATCTATTCCTTCGATGCCCTCATCCATGCCGTCGATGCCTCTTTTGATACCATCGATGCCCCCATTGATTCGATTCTGTCCATGCCACCATCGATGCCATCGATACCCCCGTCGATTCCATCGATGCCCACGTCGATGCCATCTATGCCATTGATGCCGCCATCGATACCCACATTGATGCCATGATGCCCATATCGATGCCATCGATGTCCATGTCATTTCCATCAATGCCAGGGTCGATGCCATCGATGCCAGGGTCGATTCAATCGATACCAATGTCGATTCTATCCATGCCATCAATGCCCGTATCGTCCTGTCAATGCCATTGTCGATCTTACCCATGCCATCGATTTCATCACTGCCGTTGATGCCTCGTCAATGCCGCAGTCGATGCTGCCATCGATCCCACCGATGCCATCGATGGCCATCCATTTCATCGATGCCACATCAATTCCATTGATCCCTTCATTGATGCTATCGGTGCTTCCATCGATGCCATTGGTGCTTCACCCATGCCATTGATGCCTTCGCCGATGCCCTCTATGCCACCTTCAATGCTGCCATCGATACCGTCGCTCCTACCGAAGCACCTAATCAATACCCTTGATTAAACAGAAAACGCTCCATATTCTGTGTTCTAAACCAGAGCAACATGTACTTCTTGGGCAATAAACAGTACCAGGAGCAGTACCTGCACGACAGTTTGTCACCAATTGCAATCTGACATAGCAAGGGCATCTTTCTTGGCGCTGGGGAATGACCGGGCCGAGCACCAAGGGAATCTTCTTACTCGGTGCTGGAGAATGACCGGGCCGAGCACTGTACGCATCACCTTACTCGGTGCTGGAGAATGACCAGGCCGAGCACCATACGAATCCTCTTACTCGGTGCTGGAGAATGACCAGGCTGAGCACCAAGGGGATATAGCCAGCACTGACGTGGATTCCACGTTCGGTGCCAGAACTTTATACCCGCACCGGCATCAATGTCCATTGAGCCAGTTGCGAAGCGGGCCCGGTTACACGAGTCCTGTGCTCCTCTGTACCCGAGGCGCCGAGGAGTTCCCCACCAACATCGGTGCCGGGCACCGAGCCACCACAAATTAATGTGGAAGCGCCAGTAACGCCTAGCCTGTCTCCTCTGTAGCTGTGCTACCATACCAGCTTACAGAGTTGAGTCGGACATTTACGTCCTTCAGGCTCTCCTCTATGCCTCCCGAAACCTACTAACACTGGAGCCATTGATATTCACACCGGCGTGGCACCACCTCATTGCGACACCTATCAACGACAGCCTAAGTCATCGCCACCAACTCATCCTTCTGAGCCTCTGCCACAAAGGGCGATGGGCACTTACTTCCGCTTCAGCACCGATGCCATCAAGACCTGGTCACTAAAATAAGCCAGATATTCTCGAAAGGTTCTAGGTCATCACATCTTCCAAGGATCGTATGGGTGTCACATATTGCTATTTACCAGCCATGTTTGACACAACACCAAGGGAACCTCTCTGCAGCAACACGGGATTGCTTCGAGACATCCTCCTGTTGCCAGTAACGGGACTCTGTACTCGATAGTAACCTGGCTTCCAGCCTCTGATTTACGGCCTGAAGTCCAGGATAAACTAGCTAATCTGCCATGCAAAAGGTCCAGCAGACAGTGCTTCAATGGCAAGCCCACCGCTAGACTAGTGACAGCTCTCTACGTTTTTTGCATAGCAGGGAGAGACGCTAGAAAGACCTTTTACCGCTCATCCTCTCGCCTGAGACCAATGGTCGGACAGGCTCCTACGTTCTTCAACCTTGCCAGGCAACAGAGCGGCCATCCAACTGAGCACCAGTGCTCGGGGCACCGTTCCCCAGGCGTGGCAAGGCAGAGGATTTTAATCCCGCTATTTTCTCTTCTTTCAACAGAAAGCATGCGATCTCCGCCCATCCTGCACCCTCAGTAATCTCAACATTTTTCTTCAAAAAGAAAAGTTCAGAATCGAGTCTCTCGGCACCATGCTTCCCTTACTACAATAAGTGGGTTGCCTCTATCCTCTGGTCTTTCTATGCGCTTCATAGTGCGTCAACAACATTTTCAATACCAAGTTCATTATTCGAGCTAGATTTGACTACTTGTGTATTTCACCAAATGCCTAGCAGTGACTGCCATTTATCTACATAGAATAACAGCTTTCACGCCTTTCCTTGCTTGTACGACTGCCTAATAAGAAGTCAATCCGAGCAACAAGCTAAATTCTGAGACTCACTATAAATCTTCTAAATTTTCCTGGGATTTCTGATCACCTACCATAAATCCCATATGGAGCAGTTTGGGGCACTACAGTCGCAATGGACTTCCTGCCTAACAACCGCGCAGCCATTCTGTCAAATTCTCCACATCTCTGCACGCATGCAAACATACCCTCAGCCCATCAATTCTTTCCTTGCTGGGCCATGGGGGTTTAACTATCCACGTCACTCATATGGCCAGTCTAGCCATGAGTAAGATTCAGTGGATTTCAAATTTCAGTGGCTCTAAACAGTTCAACTGCTTTTCGTCCCTGATCCATATAACCAGTCCAGAACCAAATCCTCCAATGATCTTGGCATCGGTCAACATCCATCTGGGTTGAGGAGCTCATATCAACACCCTCCAAACCCAAAATGTGTCTACTCCGCTCCATGAACATTTTCACATAACTTCCTGGAGCTACTAGCCATGCGTTCTGCTTTTTATGCCTTAAAATACTGCCTCTGACACAAGCCTTTGTGCATATAGACAGGCAGCATAGTGGCAATGTGGTATTCCAACACAAAAACACGCACAGCCTCTTATCTGCTCTGCCAGGAGGCCACGCAGCTCTAGCCCTGGGTCCTTGCTCACTCCATTCATCTATGGCCCTCTTATCTGATAGGCATACCGAACGCTCTGACAGACCATCTCCATAGTTATCGCCATCCTCACGAATGGTCTCTGAATCCATGTGTAGCAAGCAAAATCTTCTAGCACTAAGGTCAACCAATTTTGACCTCTGCATCTGAATCAAACCACAGAATGGATAGCTTCTACTCCCTACACATGCATCGAAATGCATTACCAGGGACGCCTTTGCTCGCCCTGCAACAAAGGCCTCTTATATGCATCTCTTCCGATACCGCACATAACCAAAACTCTGGAAGATTGCTACAGCAAGGACAGGCTTCCAATGATTCTCATAACCACATCCTGGCCTTGACAGTATGCTCCCCATACTTCTCAACCTATCACTCCAGTAACCAATTCGACTGCCCACAAGTAGTTGCATAACATAGACTCACTGTGCTCAGGTACTGGTACCTTCATGACAGCCTTCCTCATGTAAATCTTACCATTCCAAATGGACACGATTTACCAGATGATGTGCTTAAAAAGCTATTAGCCCTTTTTTCTCCACCGCTCCATCTCTTAGGCTATCTTGCATACCCCTCGGATTCTGTCCCTAGACATCCTCCGCACGGGTACACCTCAGTTCCATTTTCACCATACTACCTGGAGTAGGGGATGCCCGATTAACGGCTCAATCCTTATGAGTTGGCTTATCATGACTTCTCTACAGATTAAGCCTCCTCTATAATCACTGGTTGCAGAATAGGGCCTACATGTAGTGCTTACAAGACTCGTGCGTTTCCCGTGGGAGCCTTTGCATTCCTATAACTTTAACATTCTACCATGGGAAATCCTTTCCCTCGAAGCCATCACTTTTGCTAAAAGGATCAGTGAGTTGCATGCCTTGTTGCATACTCACCCGACACTAGGTTCCTCCGTGACCGAGTTGTCCCCGTATTCACCCTAATATTCTTCTTAAGGTAGACACAGCTTCTCACCTTACTCAGAATATGCTCTGCCCATTTTTCCCAAGGCCTCTCTTTCTCACCAGGGCGAGAGGATTTTCCACACCTTGGACCTTAAGTGTCCACGTGCATTCTATCTAGACTGCACTACACTCCATAGACAGCATACCCAGCTCTTTCCTTCTTTGACAAAGTCAAGCTGTGAATTCCAGTGGGCAAACAAATTCTCTCCAACTGACTAGCAAACTGTATCGAATTCTGCTATGAAAAGCAGGCCTTCCTCTCCAGGGGTGAATGAAGGCACATTCTGTAACGAACATGACAACATCGGTACCACACTGTCGTTCAGTACCAGTTGCCGACATTTCTTAGGCTGCGACTTGTAACTCTCTTAACACATTCGCAGCCCCCTAATGCTTACATATGGAAGTCTATCAAGACTCTGCCTTGGCCAGTCTGTCTTGGAATGCTTCCTTTCACTATACTCCTCAACTCCTTCTACAACCACCTCTGTGATGTCAGGCTGCCTCATCATTGCCAATAGCTCCCCAATTATTGTGCCTGTGCACAGGTTATCTGCTAATGGCCTGGTGTAATACGAGTCAGCCTGTAGCTTGCTAATCACCCACATGTGAGGACTACCATCCTGCTTGTCTGGGAGAAAGCAGAGTTGCTTACCTGTAACAGGTGTTCTCCCAGGACAGCAGGATGTTAGTCCTCATGGAACCCTCCCGCCACCCCGCGGAGTTGGGTCCGCATACGTTTTATTATTTTATTTTTCGCTCACACTTTTTGCTACAAACAGGACTGAAGGGAGACCCCTGTGGACACAGGGATAATGGCATGCTGGGCATGCTCAGTGCACTCAGTGTGCCAGTGTCAGTCAAAGCTTTCTAGAAACTTTGACAGAAAAGTTTCCCGTGACAGGGCTCCGTCCAGTGACGTCACCCACATGTGAGGACTAACATCCTGCTGTCCTGGGAGAACAAAAGTTACAGGTAAGCAACTTTGCTTACTTCTGCTAATGTAGCAGGTTTAACTTAAAAACAAAACAAAACTGCATTTATCCCAGGACAAGCAGGATGCTAGTCCTCACATATGGGTGACATCAGTAATGGAGCCCTATCACGGAAGACTTTCTGTCAAAGTTTCTAAAAAGCTTTGACTGACACTGGCACACTGAGTGCATTGAGCATGCCCAGCATGCTATGATCCCTGCGTCCACAGGGGTCTCCCTTCAGTCTTCTTTTTTCTGCTCTGCAGTAAGCATAGCGATTAGGAGCTCTGTGAGAAATTCTAACACTTTTTTCCTCACGGAAAGATTTACATTTTTACTTCACAAATACTTTTCCCTGCACGGGTCTCCCCCCACGTTGGTTTAATCGATGTTCGGTGAGTACTAGGCCATATTTTTTCGGTCGGTTCCTGTCACCTTTCTGGCTGCCAACCGACTGCAGCCTTCCCTCTCCCTATTTTTTCAGTTAGTCACACACAGCCTGCAAGTGTCCCTCTGTGACACTCTGCTTGGCTAATAGCGCTAGTGGGACTTCCATGGTTACTGGTGCCACCACTACCCCGGTAGATTCAGTTCCTTTATTTTCCTCAGTACCTTCACGCAGTAGATACCCCATCACTACCGTCAGTACCCCCTTCAGGCCATCTTGTGTTTTTAGATGCCACAGGTACCCCTCCCCCTGCGGTACCCTGATGCCATCCTCCCTACATCGTTTCTATCAGTGCCATCTATGTTTCATCCATGGCACTGATTTATTTCCTTAGCTTTTATCGGTGCTATCGTTGCCCAGATGGATACCATCAACGAACACCTTGTCTCGTCTCTGCCATCCATACTCGGGTTGATGCCACCGTTGCCCGGGGCACTTCCATTACTATTGGGGTCATTTCCATTGATGCCATCCTTTAATTTATGGATGCCATCGATACCCAGGACTTTTTCATTGATTTCCATCGATGGGCATCGATACCAGGTTTATTCCATCGATGGACATCAATGCTGGGTCGATTCCTTCGATGGGCATCGATGCCAGGTCAATTCCATCGATCTGCATCGATGCTGGGATCCATTCCATCGATGGCCATCGATGCCAGGCTGTTTTCCATCGATGGGCATCCATGCCAATGCCATTACATGCATGTCATCAATGCCTATGCCATTACATGCATGGCATCAATGTCAATGCCAATTCCATAGATGACATTGATGCCAAAGTGGATTCCACTTATACCAATGTCCATTCCATCAATGAAATCCATGCCAACATTGATGCCATCAATGCCCATGTCCGTGGCATAAATGTCATGGATGTCATTATTGCCCGAGTCGATCCAATCGATACTGCCGATGCCCGTGGCCATACCACAGATGTTGTCGGCGCCTGCCTCCATACATCGATGATCTCAACACCCACGTCATTCCCATCAGCATCTTCAATGTTTTTATGGTTGCGGTCATTGACTCCGTCAATGCCGGTATCATTTTTTCCGAAATCAGCAATGTTTTCGATTATTCAATGCCACATCGTTCCCATAGATACCTACGCCGATGTCGTCAGTGCTTTGTCACTGTCAACATTGTTAGACGCGTCATCAATGTTTTTTCATATACTTTTTTACGTTACTCTCGAGGCCATTTTGGCCGCCATTGACACTGTCAATGCCAACATAACACCGCCACATAATGCCCTTGCCTGAACACAGTGCTCCATGCTTTGGGTCCTTATTAAAGCCCCATATCAGGAGCAGAGCAGGCATGCTGACAGTCCGTCATCGACTGCCATCCAGGACAGCGAGGGCTTCCATCTCGGTGCTGGAGAATGACCAGGTCGAGCACCATGGCATTCCTCGTCACCAACACGATGACTGTCCGCCACCGACGCCATCCAATACATTGCTGCTATCCTTCTCAATACTGGACAGTGCTCAGACCGAGCAACATCACCACTGCCATCGGCACTGTTCCACACAGTTTTGGCAGTCCTTCCTGCTCCAGAAACACCAGATCGAGGTCCGCAGAATTCTGCATTGGTGTCAAGAGACATCGAGCTGCTGCGACAATGGTTGGGTTCATGAGTTCGTTAATCGGCTCCCCTGTTCCCAGGCATGCCCCACCGACATCAGTGCGGGATTCTGGCCCTCCGCTCATTACGGTCTAAGTGCCAGCCACGCCCAGCTTGTCTTCTCTATACCTGCGCCACCATACCAGGTATCAGAGTTGAGACGGATGTTGACATCCACAGGCTACCCCTCGAGGACTCCGGAAATCCACGGACCCAGCAATGTTCACCGGCTTGTCCTTCAGCAGTTCACGTCAGATGGTAAGTACCCGCTTCTGCGGCATTCCCATTGAGATGTGTTCTCTAATTCAGGCCACATGGTTCGAAAAGTTCTAGGTCATGTACTTTCCAAGATCTGTATTAGTGTCACATATCACTATGCCAGCTATGTCAGCCACAATACAGGAGAACCTCTCTTTATCCCAGGGCAAGCAGGATGCTAGTCCTCACATATGGGTGACATCAGTGACTGAGCCCTAACGCGGGAAAACGTCTGTCAAAGTTTCTAGAAAGCTTTGACTGGCAGCCTGAGGCTACTGAGCATGCCCGGCATGCCATGATATTCTCTGCCATAAGGGTCTCACTCCAGTCTTCGTTTTTCCGCGCTGCCATAAGCATCGCGGTTACTGGAGCCCTGTGAGATTCCCTCACATCTTTTAACTAAAAAATTCACTTAGAAATCTCAATTTTCTCCCACATCGGGTCTCATTTTTCATTTGTCACCAGACGGTGACAGAAATAATATTCCATTTTTTCAAATTGGAAACTTTTTTCAGATACTCTCATCGACAGCCGTCGATTCCAACATGGCCTCCGGGTTCAAGAAATGCCCTTCTTGTAACCGGACCATGTCGGTTACAGATTCGCATCTAGAATGCGTGCTCTGTCTGGGTGAGAAGCATGACATCGCTTCATGCCCTCAATGCCAAGAAATGACACCAAAGGGTCAAAAACTAAGACGTGAAAAGATGGCTAGTATTTTTCAGCTAGTCCTCTCACCATCGACATCGACAAAATCCACCCTGGTGGGTGGGACTAAAAAGCTTCTCCTAAAGAAGAAACACATCGAAGGTTCCAGGGATGCCACTTCACTGACCCCATCCATGTCATTGACAAGGTCAGTGATTGAACCTAGAATAAAGCACAAACATCGACATCGTCGACCTTCGGAATCTTCATCGGTACCGTCATTGACAGAACTGAAGGCAAAGTGTCAAAAAATCGCTGATACGGTGCCATCGACTACACCATCATCGATATCGGCATCGGTACCTGTCTCTGCTACACTTGACTTAACTGATCTCATCCAAAAAATAGTTATGGATGCCATCCAGAAACAACTTACGGCACCAGTGCTGATGCCGCCGGTTTCGCTGATGCCGGCGATGACGCCGATGCTGGCAATACTGCTGATGTCGGCGTCATCGCCGATGCCGACTGTGTTGTCGATGCCGGCAGGAACACCAATGTCGACATCATCATCGATGCTGGCGGCTGTGCCGAGGCCACTATTGCCGATATCTCCGGTTACCTCAGAGACTCTCGAGCATGTGTCATCGACGGCATCGATGGATACATCGATACCGATGCCACTGCAGCCCTCGATGACTTCAGCGATGGCGCATCCATCGTTCTCGATGCCTATCGGCATAACATCGATGCCAACTTTTTCTTTGTCATCGAGGACGATTTTCTTGACTCCATTTTTTCATCAGGCATCGACCATTCCATCGACGTCACAGTCGATGTCACTTTCTACAACGGCACCTACTATATCACTGCATAAGAAATCGAGGTTTAAGTCATCGATTCAACAAAAATTGTCGATGACTCAACAACCCAAACTTCCATCTTCACAGGAGAAGCAATTGCATGACATCTTAGCTAAGAGGTATCAGGATTTGATATCCTCTTCACCATGTGGTCCAGAAGAACAACAAGTGGAGGATTCTTCACGGGACGAACCCATCCCAGGACACTCTGGAGTCATTCCTCCTCCCAAGGTCGTACCTCCACAACAGATACCTCAATATGACACCTGGTCTGACACAGATTCAGATCCCTCCTCGGAGGACTTCATGTCAGACCCATCTCCACCCCTTGCTACCAATCACCGCCGGAGGACCTGTCTTTTCCACTTTTTGTCCAAGAAATGGCAGATTCTATCCCTTTTCAGATACATACTGAACAAGATGTACGGCAGCAGACCTTAGAGGTCCTTCAATTCGTGGACCCGCCGAAACACACTATGGCCATTCCAGTTCATGACATTCTCCGCCAACTGCAACAATGGCTCTGGGAACACCCATGTACCATTCCTGCAGTTAATAAGAGGATAGAATCAACATATCTCGTACAGCCGACTGCTGGTTATCAGAAATCTCAACTACCCCACCACTCTGTAGTGGTAGAGTCGGCACAGAAGAGATCCAGAAGGACAAGAGTTCATTCGTCGGCCCCTCCTGGAAAAGACAACAGATTTCTGGACCAGCTAGGCCGCAAAATCTTCCAAGGAGCAATGCTAAACTCAAAGATCTCAGCGTACCACTTGTATATGACACAGTACCAGAGGAACCTCTGGAAACAGATGGAAGACTTTATCCCTTCATTGCCCACTCAGGATCAGGAAGCTGCATCTGCTATAATTAGCAAGGAATTAGATGCAGGGAAGCATGAGGTGAGAGCAGCCTATGACAGCTATGACACAGCTTCCCGAGTGGCTGCATCTGGCATAGCTGCAAGACGCTGGGCCTGGCTTAAGGCTTCTGACCTACGCCCAGAAGTCCAAGACAAACTAGTAGATTTAACCTACCTTGGGGACAATCTATTTGGGTCTAAGGTGCAGGATGCAGTTTCCCAACTACGTGATCATACAGAAACGTTACGTCAACTCTCCACATTGCCCCATGAATCTGCTACGCATACCATGAGACTACCTCCACACAGAGAGTCTAGACGTCCTTTCTATAGGCAGCGAAAATACTATCCCCCTGCCTCTAGACCACGACAGCCCAGGTCTCAGCAGAGACCTCAACAAAGATAGCAAAGAGCGGCAAGAGCACCACCACCTTCACAAACTGGCCCTACTACCGGTTTTTGAAAGTGTACCCAAAGAACAAGGCCTTCATATCAATCCTCACTCAAACATCCCGGTAGGAGGCAGATGGTCCAAATTCTACATCAATTGGACAACAATAAATCGGACCAGTGGGTCCTCTCCATCATACGTCGAGGATACCAACTCAACTTCGTTTCAACCCCTACAGAATTTCCACCAACCAATTCTCACCTCGACAAAAATCACATTCATCAACTTCAAATAGAATTATCCACCCTTCTGACATCCAGAGCCATCGAGCAGGTGCCCTGGACTCAGCAGGGCAGAGGCTTCTATTCCCGGTATTTCCTCATTCCAAAGAAAACAGGAGGTCTTCGGCCTATCCTAGACCTCAGAAATCTCAACAAATTTCTAAAGAAGGAAAAGTTCAGAATGGTTTCCTTAGGAACCATGCTTCCACTTCTTCAAAAAGGGGATTGGCTTTGTTCTCTGGATCTCCAAGATGCTTACGCTCACATTCCAATTTTCCCTCCTCATCGCAAGTACCTACGCTTCATAGTAGGCCATCAGCATTTCCAGTACAGAGTTCTGCCATTCGGCCTGGCCTCTGCCCCCAGAGTGTTCACCAAATGCATGGCAGTAATATCAGCACACTTGCACAAACAAGGTGTCCATGTTTTTCCGTATCTAGACGACTGGCTCATAAGAAGTCAATCTCAAGAAGGAACTCTAACGTCTTTGAAGCATACAATTACTCTCCTTCACAACATGGGATTTCTCATCAATTATCAAAAGTCCCATCTTCCTCCATCCCAGCTCCTTCAATTCATAGGAGCAGACTTAAATGCCATCCTCGCAAAAGCCTTTCTTCCCGAGGATCGCGCAGAAACACTTTCTTGCCTGGCAAACTTGATTTCTTCAAGAACCACAGCTACTACTCATCAGCTTCTAACCTTATTAGGCCACATGGCCTCCACAGTTCATGTCACTCCTCTAGCAAGACTAGCTATGCGAATCACTCAATGGACTTTAAAATCTCAATGGATCCAAGCCATTCAACCACTTCACTCTCTAATTCAAATCACACCCAAGCTCCGTTCATCTCCGCTTTGGTGGTTAAACAAAGATAATTTGCGCAAGGGCCAAACCTTCCAGCAAACAGTTCCACAAATAACTTTAACTACAGATGCATCCACCTTGGGTTGGGGAGCTCACATAGACAATCTCCACACCCAGGGTACTTGGACAAAACTCGAAGCAACCTTTCAAATCAATTTCCTCGAGCTTCGAGCTATACGCTATGCATTACATGCCTTCAAAGACTGCCTTTCCAACAAGACTGTTTTGATCCAAACGGACAACACAGTAGCCATGTGGTACATCAACAAACAGGGAGGTACGGGCTCGTATCTCCTCTGCCAAGAAGCTGCACAGATTTGGGGTTGGGCCCTAACACACTCAATGTTTCTCCGGGCAACTTATGTGCCGGGTATACACAACACGGTAGAGATCGACTCAGTCGCCAATTCCAACCACACGAGTGGTCTCTGGATCCTTCAGTAGCGACCAGGATCTTTCAGCGTTGGGGCCAACTGACACTAGACCTCTTTGCATCACATCTGAATCACAAGGTGCACATTTTCTGTTCAATAAACAAACAGAACAATCAACCAGCCAAGGACGCCTTTGCTCTCCCTTGGAACTCAGGCCTACTATACGCGTATCCTCCGATACCGCTTATAACCAAAACTCTAGTGAAGCTACAACAGGAGAAAGGGTCCATGATACTCATAGCCCCATATTGGCCCCGACAAGTCTGGTTTCCCACACTTCTAGACCTCTCGATCAGCGAGCCAATTTGCCTGGGAATAGCTCCCACTCTCATAACTCAGGATCAGGGTCGGTTGAGACATCCCAACCTTCAATCCCTATCCTTGACAGCATGGATGTTGAAAGCTTAATTTTACAACCACTAAACCTTTCAACAAAAGTATCTCAAGGGCTTATAGCTTCACATAAACCATCAACACGAAAGAACTATTCTTCGAAATGGAAAAGATTTACTTTGTGGTGCAAGCAAAAGAACATTAACCCTTTTTCCTGCTCCACCTCCTCTCTACTAGACTACTTATGTCACCTGTCAGACTCTGGTCTACAGACTTCATCTGTACGAGTCCATTTAAGTGTGATCTCGGCTTACCATAATAAGATGGCAGATGCACCTATATCCACACAACCTCTCATCAGTAGATTTATGAGAGGATTAACTCAACTTAAACCACCAATTCGGCCTCCAGTCACACAATGGGACCTGAATCTGGTCTTAACAGGACTCATGCGTTCTCCCTTCGAACCCATACATTCCAGTGATCTTAAATTTCTCACATGGAAGACTATCTTCCTCATAGCCATTACCTCAGCTAGCAGAGTTAGTGAGCTACAAGCACTTGTCACATACGAACCTTATACAAAGTTCCTACATGACAGAGTGGTTCTCCGTACACATCCAAAATTCCTTCCCAAGGTTATTACGTAATTCCACTTAAACCAATCCATAGTTTTACCCACTTTCTTCCCAAGGCCTCATGCTCACCAAGGAGTTAGGGCCTTACATACCCTGGACTGTAAGCGTGCATAAACCGCACTGCAGTCCACAGGAAATCCAATCAACTTTTTGTCTCTTATGACCCAAACAAACCAGGTAAAGCAGTGGGTAAGCATACTTTATCCAACTGGTTAGCAAACTGCATACAGTTTTGCTATGAAAAAGCAGGCCTTCCTCTCCAAGGGTGAGTAAAGGCACATTCAGTAAGAGCAATGTCAACCTCAGTAGCACACTACCGTTCAGTGCCAATCATTGACATATGTAAAGCAGCAACATGGAGTTCCCTTCACACCTTTGCAGCTCATTACTGTTTGGACAAACAAGGATGACAAGATTCAGCCTATGGACAATCTGTCTTAAAGAACTTGTTTCCCGTTTAATCCCAACTCCTTCTATATCCAACCTGCTGTAATCTTCGGCTGATTCATTTTCAACAACAATACTTCACTGTTGCTTCACTACAAAAATGACTCAGCCTCTAGCTTGCTAATCACCCATATGTGAGGACTAGCATCCTGCTTGTCCTGGGATAAAGCAAAATTGCTTATCTTGTAATAGGTGTTATCCCAGGACAGCAGGATGTAGTCCTCACGAAACCCATCCACCTCCCCGCGGAGTTGGGTCTCATACCTTTTATTATTTTTAATTTTCGCTAAAGCTTATTGCTACATACGAGAATGGAGTGAGACCCCTGTGACAGAGAATATCATGGCATGCCGGGCATGCTCAGTAGCCTCAGGCTGCCAGTTCTTACGCTCGGGCTGTGTTCTGGTGTTGTGAACACCGCCTTCTGGAGTGACTCCAGGTAGAGAGCGATAAAGATGGCTGGAAAGTCTCTGATGATGGTGACAGTGGAGCAGAGTAAGGCTGGAAGCAGTGTCAAATTCCAGGCTGGGTCAGGGCAGACGGCAGGCAACAGTGTCAGAGTCCAGGCTGGGTCAGGGCAGGCGGCAGGCAACAGTGTCAGAGTCTTGGCTGGGTCAAGGTACCTAGTAGTAAGGCAGAGAGCCCGAAGGACACACACGGCAGGGCAGAGGACCTGAAGGCCACACATGCACACAGTAGGACAGCGGACCTGAAGACCTCACTCACACGGCAGAGCAAAGGGCCCGAAGGCCTCACTCACACGGCAGGGCAGAGGGCCCGAAGGCCACACACATACGGCAGGGCAGAGGGTCCGAAGGCCACACACATATGGCAGGGCAGAGGGCCCAAAGGCCACACACACACACACACAGCAAGGCAGAGAGCCCGAAGGCCGCACACAGCGCAAGACAAGGCAAAGCAGGGTAGAAGGTCCGAAGGCCACACACAGCACAAGGCAAGGCAAAGCAGGGTAGAAGGCCCGAAGGCCACACACAGCGCAAGGCAAGGCAAGGCAAAGCCCAAGGACCACACGCACAGCAAAGCAAGGAAGGCTAGTGCAGGGAGCCCAGGCAAGCTCGATGCCGAAGCACCGAGGGAACTGCCAGGCAGGGATATAAAGGGAAGTCCAGAACATAGTGAACAAGGGAGGATGGACTGGGCCCGTCAGGAGAGCCAGCTCTAGAAGGACCCCTGGTGGTGAGGCGGTTGCACAGCAGCCATAGCTGTAACAGTACCCCCCCCCTCAAGGCCTCCCCCTCCTACTGGGTCCCAACTTTGCAGGGGGTACTGAATAATGAAGGCAGACCCCTCCTGGGGGGATGCGGCAGGTTCAACTCCTTCCTGGGGCAGCAAAGCAGTCCATAACCCCTCCTGGGGTGACAAGGGGGACACAAACCCCACCTGGGGCAGCAAAATAGTCCGTAACCCCTCCTGGGGCAAGGCGGCAGGGTTAGACCCCTCCTGGGGCAACAAGGCAGGTACTGACCCCTCCAGGGATGGCAGCTGGGCCGGTATGGACCCCTCCAGGGGCGGCAGCAGCTGGACCGGTACGGACCCCTCCAGGGGTGGCAGCAGCTGGACCGGTACGGACCCCTCCAGGGGTGGCAGCAGCAGGACCGGTATGGACCCCTCCAGGGGTGGCAGCAGCTGGACCGGTTTGGACCCCTCCAGGGGTGGCAGCAGCAGGACCGGTTCAAACCCCTCCAGGGGCGGCAGCAGGACCGGTTCAGGCCCCTCCCGGGGTGGCACGGCAGGCTCAGGCCCCTCCTGGGACACAGAGGTATGTCCAAGCCCCTCCGGGGGCGGCAGGGCAGGCTCAAGCCCCTCCTGGGGTACAGCGGTAAGTCCAAGCCCCTCCTGGGGCACAGTGGTAAGTCCGAGCCCCTCCTGGGGCGGCAGGGAAGGCTCCAGCCCCTCCCGGGGCGGCACGGCAGGCTCAAGCCCTTCCCGGGGCGGCACGGCAGGCTCAAGCCCCTCCCGGGGTGGCACGGCAGGCTCAAGCCCCTCCGGGGGCACAGAGGTAAGTCCAAGCTCCTCCTGGGGTACAGCGGTAAGTCCAAGCCCCACCTAGGGCAGCAGGGCAGGCTCAAGCCCCTCTGGGGGCAGCAAGGCAGGTTCAAGCCCCTCCGGGGGTGGCAAGGCAGGTTCAAGCCCCTTCGGGGGCACAGCGGTAAGTCCAAGCCCCTCCGGGGGTGGCAGGGCAGGCTCTTACGCCCCTCCGGGAGCGGCAGCTGGGCTGGTTCAGTCTGCAGGGTAATGGAGTCTGTTACAGCTTGTTCACCGGTGGTGGATGAACTTGTGATGGAACAAATGGAGGATAAAGGCTGAACAGCAAAGGACTTGGTGAACAGAGCTGGATTCTTAAAGCCTAGCTCACGATTCTCTGGTTCAGAAGTGTGGACCTGCAGCTTGTTAAAGGAACAGGCAGCTCTGGAACGTCTTAAAACACAGTTCGTTAGTTGTCTCTGAGCTGCAGCTGAGGGAAGCAGAGCTCTGCTAGGCTTAATCAGCTTTCTCTGTTTTAGAGAAACCTGTTCCTGAGGCTCTAGCATGGGTGTCACAGAAGCCTTCCTGACCGGGTAAGTCCTAGAATTTTCTGGGAAAAAATGTGTTCTTTTATGAAAAGTTTTCTGCAGAGTTTCATGAAGGGGTGTCTTAGAATTCTCTATCCACAAACCGCCAATAGAAATGTCTGTCTTAGTTGAGCCAGAAGCAGAATACCGGTTAGTAGAGCTGACAGTTTTTTCTAATGAAACAGCTGTTCCTAGAGCTGAGCAACAGGGGCAAGGTTTGCCTGGTGGTAGCAGACTAGGAATGCAAGAGCATTTCCACCATCCTGGTTTTGGAGTCAGACATTTTAAGCATTACTGATAAACAGACACATTCTTTTTATGACATTTGCTACAAGACCAGTGTTCTTGGTCTGCAAGCTGACAAGCTAGACAGTTCTGATAACTGGGGTAATTCAAGGTCTGGCAACGAGCACAGATAACAAATCTTTGAGACTGCGGCATGATGTAGGAAGTAAAAAAATTATCTACCGGTAGACCCAAGTTCAATCTGTCTCTCTGGAGGGTGGCTTCGGCATACTGTTACGCTCGGGCTGTGTTCTGGTGTTGTGAACACCACCTTCTGGAGTGACTCCAGGTAGCGAGAGATAGGGATGGCTGGAAAGTCTCTGATGATGGTGACAGTAGAGCAGAGTAAGGCTGGAAGCAGTGTCAAATTCCAGGCTGGGTCAAGGCAGGCAGCAGGCAACAGTGTCAGAGTCCAGGCTGGGTCAGGGCAGGCAGTAGGCAACAGTGTCAGAGTCCAGGCTGGGTCAAGGTACTTAGTAGTAAGGCAGGGAGCCTGAAGGCCACACACACGGCAGGGCAGAGGGCCCAAAGGTCACACACGCACACAGTAGGACAGCGGACCTGAAGGCCTCACTCACACGGCAGAGCAAAGGGCCCGAAGGCCTCACTCACACGGCAGGGCAGAGAGCCCGAAGGCCGCACACAGCGCAAGGCAAGGCAAAGCAGGGTAGAAGGCCCGAAGGCCACACACAGCGCAAGGCAAGGCAAAGCCCAAGGACCACACGCACAGCAAAGTAGGGATGTGAATCGTTTTTTGACGATTTAAAATATCGTCCGATATATTTTAAATCGTCAAAAATCGTTAGGGCCACGATACAATACCAATTCCCCCGATTTATCGTTAAAAAATCGTAAATCGGGGGAAGGGGGAGGGCAGGAAAACCGGCACACTAAAACCCCCTAAAACCCACCCCCGACCCTTTAAATTAAATCCCCCACCCTCCCGAACCCCCCCAAATGCTTTAAATTACCTGGGGATCCAGCGGTGGTCCAGAACGGCGGCGGTCCGGAACGGCCCCCTCAATTGAATCCTGTTGTCTTCAGCCGGCGCCATTTTGCAAAATGGCCGCCGCAAAATGGCGGCGGCCATAGACAAAAACGATTCGATGCAGGAGGTCGTTCCGGACCCCCGCTGGACTTTTGGCAAGTCTTGTGGGGGTCAGGAGGCCCCCCAAGCTGGCCAAAGGTTTCTGGGAGTCCAGCGGGGTTCAGGAAGCGATTTCTTGCCGCGAATCGTTTTCCGTACGGAAAATGGCGCCGGCCATATGCGTATGGCCGGCGCCATTTTCCGTACGCCGCCGTTCTGGACCACCGCTGGATCCCCAGGTAATTTAAAGCATTTGGGGGGGGGGGTTCGGGAGGGTGGGGGATTTAATTTAAAGGGTCGGGGGTGGGTTTTAGGGGGTTTTAGTGTGTCAGCTCACGATTTTAACGATTTTCACGATAGTTTACACACCCAAACGGCAACAATACGATTCCCTCCCCCTCCCAGTCGAAATCGATCGTTAAGACGATCGAGGACACGATTCACATCTCTACAGCAAAGCAAGGAAGGCTAGAGCAGGGAGCCCAGGCGAGCTTGATGCCGAAGCACTGAGGGAACTTCCAGGCAGGGATATAAAGGGAATTCCAGAACATAGAGATGGACTGGGCCCGTCAGGAGAGCCAGCTCTAGAAGGACCCTTGGTGGTGAGGCGGTTGCACAGCAGCCATAGCCGTAACACCAGTCAAAGCTTTCTAGAAACTTTGACAGAAGTTTTCCCGCGTTAGGGCTCCGTCACTGACGTCACCCATATGTGAGGACTACATCCTGCTGTCCTGGGATAACACCTATTACAAGGTAAGCAATTTTGCTTTCTTTTCTTTGGGATTGCATCAGGGCTTCCTCCCTTTTTCAGCAACGTGGCTCTGTACTGATTAATGCTATTTGGTTTCTGTTTCGGTACCAAAGTTCCAGGTGCATTCACTGTTCTGCTAAACATGAAACCCAGCACATGCTGCCTCAACTACAAGTCCACCTTGAAACCTGATACAGGTCTCGATGTCTCCTTGTACAGCACTCAGAAATGCAGGTAAGACTTTACCGCTCTCACTCCCATGGGAGGTTACATGATATCCAGATTACATCAACCCCTTCAGTTGGACACTTCCCAGTTTTCCAACTGGCCGGATATCAGAGCAGCCACCCCCACCTTGTACCAAGGTTTCCGGTACACTCCCCTACATGCGTCAAAGCGCAGAGGGGGGAAGAGGGGGGTGGGGGAGTTTTAATTACATTATTCTTTCTTTCAACAGAAAGTAGTTACTCTCCATCCATCCTGGACCTCAGAAATACCAATTTTCTTCAGAAGGCACAGGTAAAATGGTATCTCTCATTACCATGCTTCCAAAACGCAGTAAGTACATTACCTTTATTCTTTCTATGTGCCTCATGGTGAGTCAACAATATTACAATTCCAAGCTCTGCTGGTGGCACCAGCTTCAGCAACTGGGGTATTTCATTGAATCAATATCGATGACTTCTGTTTCTCTACGGAGTCCAACATCATTCACGCTTTCCTTGCATGGACAGCTGCATAACCACAGGCAGTCCACTATCTGAGATTACTGTCACTGCTATAATTCCCTTATACACTTCTGGACACCACAGTCACAATGACCTTCCTGTCCAGCATCCGTGCAGACATTCTAATACATTCCTACATGTCCCTGTGCGCATATTCCATAACCTTAGCCCCCCAAAATTTTACATTATCGGGCTCTGAGGTTTTTTCACTATGTACTTTCCTCATAGACCAAAACTGCTATGAGTTAGATTCAGTGAAATTCCATTATCAGTGGGTCTAAGCTATTCAACCGCTTTTGTCCCTCTCTATATCACGGATTTAGAACCAAAATCCTAGTCTGATCCTGCTCATGCTCGCATTTACTTCAGGTTGTAAGTTTGACCACAAATCTTCTCAACCCAATATGCATCTATTCCGCTCCAAGCAGTTCCACATAAACTTCCTGGATCTTGTACCATGCGTTATACCCTTATGCCTTCCAATACTGCCTCTGCAACAGTTCTTTGTGCATACAGACAGACAGCATAGGGACAATCTGCTTTCCAACATACAAGCATGCACAACATCTTAGCTGCTCTGCAATGAAGCTGCACAGCTTTATCCTTAGCCCTTGCTCATTCTATGCATCCTCGGGCCACTGATCTCAGACACTTACTGAACGCACTAGCAGACCATCTCCAGATAGGTCCATCCTTTTGAATGGTCTTGGACATGTGTAGCAAGAGAAATCTTCTACCGCGGAGGTCAACCAAACTTGCCCTCTGCTTTCGAATCGAACCATACGGTGCACAGATTCTACTACCTACACATGGTTCCACTGTGTTCCCATAGACGCCTTTCTTCCATCAAGGGCCTCCTAAATGTGTATCTTCCGCTACCTCTCATAGCCAGCACTCTTATAATGCTGAACCGGGACGGAGTTCACTGTTCCTCAGGACCACGTCCTGCCCGAGACCAGTATGCTTCCCATACTTCATACCCAAAACTCTCGTGAACCTACAACAGGATAGAGGAACAATAGTCCTCTTAGCCCTATACTAGCCTCAACAAATATGTTTTTCCCATGTTCCTCGACCTCTCGATCAGAGACCAATTCGCCTGGGCACAGCACCCACTCTCGTAACTCTGAATCAGGACAAGTTGCATCATCCCAACCTAACCACTCTTGCCCTGACAGCTTGCATGTTGAAATTCTGCAACCATTTAATCTTTCAACACAAGTCTCTAAAGTTCTCGTAGCTTCATGAAAGCCTTCTGCACGTAAACCTTACCACTTTTAGTAGACTAGATTTACCAAGTGGTGCACACAAACAGGTTTTTCACCTTTTTTCTTGCCCCACTCCTTCTGTACTAGATTATCTATATCACCTTTCGGATTCTGGTCTCCAGACATCCTCTGTAAGGGTACACCTAAATGCCATAGCGGCACACCACAAGGAAATAGGGGATACACCAATAACAGCGTAACCCCTAGTATGTTGGTTTATGAGAAGCTTACTTCACCTTAAGCCTCCCATTTGACCACTGGTCATTAAATGGGACCTAAGTATACTACATTCCTGCGGCAAGGAATTTCTTACATGGAAAGTAATTTTCTTAGTAGCCATTACATCGGCTAGGAGGGTCAATGAGTTGCAACCTCTCATCACTTACTCATCCTACATAAGGTTCCTGTATGACAGAGTAGTCCTTTGCACTCACCCCAAATTCCTACCAAAAGTAGTAACAGATTTTCACTTAATCAGTCAATAGTCTTGCCTACTTTATTTTCAAGACCTCTCTCTAGCCAAGGAGAGAGAGTCTTATACACCTTAGACTGAAAACGTGCACTAGCTTTTCACCTGAACCACACGGTGGTCCATAGGACATCCAACCAACTCTCTGTTTCTTTTCACAAAAAATAAACCAAGAGTCACGGTAGTAAAACAGACTCTCTCCAACTGCCTAACAGACCGTATCGAAATCTGTTATGAAAAAGCAAAAATTCCTCTCCAAGGGTGAGTAAAAGCACACGTAGTAACAGCTATGTCTACATCAGTAGTACACTATCGTTCAGTGCCCATTATTACCATATGTAAAGCTGCAACATGGAGTTCCCTTCACACTTTTGCAGCTCATTATTGCTTGGGCAAAGAAGAACGACAAGATTCGGCCTTTAGACAATCTGTCTTACAGAACTTGTTTCCAATATATTCCCAACTCCTCCTACATCCAACCTGCTGTGATTTTGGCTATAGGAAAATTAGTTCTTACCTGATAATTTTTGTTCCTGTAGTACCACGGATCAGTCCAGACACCTGGGTTGTGACTCCGCACCAGCAGATGGAGACAGAGCAAAACTCGTCTGGCTCCCTACATATAGTAAGGTGCCACCCACAGCCCCTCAGTCTTACGTAATGTCAAAGCAAGAACTGCCCGACTAACTAAGTAAACAACCCTCAATACAGGCCAATTCAAAGACCCCCGACTGGAACAGAACAGCCAGAACCAGGGGAGAACGGTAGTACTCAAACATGAGTAAGAACAAAATTGAATCCAACCGAGTGGACTCTGTATCTTCAGCACAAAATCAGACACATAAGGGCGGGAGCCTGGACTGATCCGTGGTACTACAGGAACGAAAATTATCAGGTAAGAACTAATTTTCCTTTCCCTGTACGTACCCGGATCAGTCCAGACACCTGGGATGTACCAGAGCCAATTACCGAGGGTGGGAAGCAGAGAGTCCCGCTCGGATCACTCTCCCTCCAAACACCCCGGCATCCGCTGCCTGAACATCAAGGCGATAATGTCTAGTGAACGTATATAACGACTTCCAAGTCGCTGCCCTGCAGATCTCCTGCGGGGACACCTGAGAAACCTCTGCCCAAGAGGTAGCATGTGACCGAGTAGAATGAGCCCTGAGGCCCTGAGGGGCCATCTTGCCCTTCAATAGATACGCCGAACCGATGGCCTCCTTAAGCCACCTCGCAATAGTGGCCCTGGAAGCCGCGGCGCCCCTCCGGGAACCAGCATGTACCACAAAAAGGTGGTCGGAGACTCTAAAGGGATTCGTGACCTCTAGATAACGGAGAAGCACCCTATGAACGTCGAGCTTTCTCAGGTCCTTGGACTCATTGACTACGCCTGAAAAGGCGGGAAGCTCAATAGACTGATTCAGGTGAAATGCTGACACCACCTTCGGCAGAAAAGACGGTACCGTTCTCAAGGACACCCCCGAATCAGAAATTCGCAAGAACGGTTCTCTGCACGACAAAGCTTGGAGCTCCGAAACTCGCCACGCCGACGCGATTGCGATCAGAAAAACCGTCTTCAGGGTTAAGTCCTTGATGGTCGCCCGCTTCAAGGGTTCAAACGGCGCTGAACATAGAGCCGAGAGAACCCAGTTTAGATTCCAGGACGGACAAGGATTCCGTACCGGCGGGCGCAGGTGTTTAGCCCCTTGTAAGAAGCGCGCCACAGCCGGGTGGAGAGCTAACGACACCCCCTGTACCTTACCTCTGAGACAACCAAGAGCAGCTACCTGGACTCTAAGGGTACTACAGGACAACCCTTTCGAGAGACCGTCCTGTAGAAAAGCAAGAACCTCAGGCATGGAGATCACGACAGGATTCACCTGGCGAGAAGAACACCAGTTCTCAAACACTGTCCAAACCCGCACATAAGCTAAGGACGTGGACAGTTTCCTAGCTCTCAGCAACGTGGCTACCACCGCATCTGAGTACCCCTTCGACTTCAGGCGTTTCCTCTCAAAAGCCAAGCCGCGAGACAAAAGTGATCCGCATCCTCCAAACATACGGGTCCTTGATGAAGAATAATCGCCTCGCCGCGGAACCGAAGGGGCGGTTCCGCTGCCAGCTGTACAAGATCCGCGAACCACGGGCGCCGTGGCCACTCCGGGGCGACTAAGATCACTGCCGACGGATGCAGCTCTATCTGCCGAAGTACCTTGCCTATCAAGGGCCAAGGAGGGAACACATACAGCAACACGTCCGTGGGCCAGGGCAGTACCAGTGCATCGACGCCTTCTGCCCCCCGTTCCCTTCTCCGACTGAAAAACCTAGGTGCTTTCGCGTTCCGAGCTGTGGCCATCAGATCCATGTGTGGTTGTCCCCATCTGGCGCAGATGAGACGGTAAGCTATGTCTGGCAATTCCCATTCTCCCGGATCCAGACGATGTCAACTGAGAAAATCCGCTTGGACGTTGTCGGTCCCTGCTATGTGTGACGCCGCCAGGCTGCTGAGATTCTGTTCCGCCCAGTGCATCAGATGGCTGGCTTCCTCCGCCACCTGTCGGCTCCTGGTTCCGCCCTGGCGATTGATATAGGCTACCGTAGTCGCATTGTCCGACAGCACCCGGACCGCCCGTCTTTGAATCAAAGAGCGGAAGGCTCAGAGCGCCAGCGACACCGCCCTGGTCTCCAGTCGGTTGATGGACCATTGCGATTGCTCCCTGGACCACTGTCCTTGTACAGAGCGCCCCCGACAGACTGCTCCCCAGCCCAAGAGACTGGCGTCCGTTGTGACTACCGACCAGTTGGGCATGAGAAGCGACACGCCGCAAGACAGATGGTCGGGCCGCAGCCACCACTGCAGGCTGGACCGGGCCCGTTCCGTGAGAGGGAGGGGAAGAAGAAAGTCTTCCGATACCGGCTTCCAACGGGAGAGTAAAGCTGACTGTAATGGTCGAAGATGAGCAAAAGCCCAGGGGACCAAGGCCAGCGTGGATGCCATGGAGCCCAGGACCATCAGATAATCGCGCACCAGAGGGCACCGTAGAGCCAGCAGGTGCCGCACCTGTCCCTGCAGCTTGGTCACCCGCTCCTGGGACAGGGAGGCCCTGCCCCTTTCCGTGTCGAACAGTGCTCCCAGGTACTCCAACCTCTGGGTAGGCTCCAAATGACTCTTGGCAAGGTTGATCACCCATCCGAGAGACTGCAAAAGTTGCAATACCCTGGAAACCGCCTGTCGTCACAGGACCTCCGATTTGGCACGGATAAGCCAATCGTCCAAATAAGGGTGTACCAGTAGACCCTCCCGTCTGAGTTGAGCCACCATGACCTTGGCGAAGGTGCGAGGAGCCGTGGCGAGACTGAAGGGAAGAGCTCTGAACTGATAGTGTCTGCCCATGATGCAAAACCGCAGGAACTTGTGATAACACAGCTGAATTCCGATGTGCAAGTACGCCTCCGTCAGGTCCAAGGAGGCCAGAAATTCGCCCGGCCGCACCACTGCCACCACCGATCGAATCGTTTCCATTTTGAAGCGTGGGACACAAAGACACCGGTTGACCCCTTTTAGATCTAAAATTGGTCGAAACGTACCCTCCTTTTTGGGCACCACAAAGTAGATGGAGTACCTTCCCTTGCAATGTTGCCTGAGGGGTACGGGAGTGATAGCGCCCAGCGCTTCCAGCCGGCGCAGAGTCGCTCGTACCGCCGAGTGCTTTGCGAACCCATTGCAGGGTGAGACGAGGAACTTGTCCGCTGGCAGACGTACAAAATCTAAAGCGTAACCGTGACTTATCACGTCGAGGACCCACTGGTCCGAGGTTATCTTGGTCCATTCCTTGACAAATAACGCCAGCCTTGCTCCCACATTTGGCACAAGTTCCTGAGGCTGCCGCAAGGAATGGACCTCCCTCGTTTCATTGGGCCGCCTTGGCCCCCGAACCCGATGAGGGACCACCTTGTCTTCCGAACTTTTTCCCACGAAAGGACTGAGACCACGAGGAAGACCTGGAGGACCCGGGCCGATAGGAGGACCCGGATCCGGACGATCTTTGCGGCCGCTGACGCCTGTTATTCCGAAAACGAGTCCTCGTGGAGAAGGAGACCCTAGGCCTGGGTCTGTCCTCTGGTAACTTAAACGCTCTGTTCTCTCCTAGGGATTGCATCAGATCGTCCAGCTGTTTCCCAAACAGCAATTTCCCCTTGAATGGCAGCGAGCCAAGGTGAGCCTTGGAAGATCCATCAGCCGCCCAGTTGCGAAGCCAGAGTAGACGGCGAGCGGAGACCGCTGACACCATGGCCCTGGCCGACGTGCGTAGCAAATCATGCATAGCATCCGCGCTATACGCAATTACAGCTTCAAGGAAATCCGCCTGCTCAGACTCCCCTTCGGAGAGACCCGCGTTCGCCTGGAGATTCTGGGCCCAACGCAGCCCAGCTCGCAGCGCAAAATTACTGCAAATGGCCGCCCGGACCCCCAGGGCGGAGACCTCAAAAACTTTCTTCAGCTGCACCTCCAGTTTTCTATCCTGAATATCTTTGAGTGCAGTGGCGCCTGTGACGGGAATCGTAGATCTCTTCATCACCGCCGAGTCCACCCTAGGGAGGCGAAGAAGCTCCAAAACCTCCTCTGTAGTGGATACAGCTTGTCCATAGCCTTACTCACCTTCAGGCCCAGCTCAGGGGTATCCCATTCCCGGAATAGGATATCGGACGCCGAGAAGTGAAAAGGGAAAGCCACCGGTGGCCGTGCCAAGCCCAGTAACACCGGGTCCATATTGGCTCCCTGCCGCGATTCTACCGGCGGGGCCTCCACTCCCAGCTCCTTGAGAATAGCCGGGATGAGGGGCGAGAGTTCATCTCTTCTAAACAGGCGTACCACTTTTGGGTCATCGCCATCCGCTGCCTGCGTCCCCTTGCCGGCGCCTGGCGGGACTGGCCCCTCATCCTCGTGTCCCTCAGCCCCTCCTGGGGCCCCTGAGGACACCTCCCCCTCCTCTGAGGAGGTGGACTCCGTGTCTGAGTCCTGCGGCGCTCCCCGCGGCCGCCGCTTTTCCTTCGGAGGGTCTTTCTGAGACCTATCCCGCGCCGTCCTCTTCCGGGGCTGCAAAAACCCCTCCGAGCCCCCTGAAGTCTTGGACTTTCCTGACTTCCTCCTGGAACTCTTGTATTTCATGAGCTTTCATAGTAATAAGGAAAAATCCGCCAAGAACGAGGCCTCCGAGTCTGCAGAGGCCTCCTCCATACTCTGGTCCCCCGTAGAGCTCAGCCCCCCCGGGGGCTCGTTGTTGTGGCGAAAGCGGGGGAGGCTGGCCGCCATTACTGACGGCCCTCCTCGTGGCAGCTCTGACTGTCTCTAAAATGGCCGCCGTTCCCGCGCTCAGCGGGAACGGGTCAGCCACACTAACTTCGGCTTGCGCGGCGGCGATCGCGCCGCCCAAGGGCGGCCTCCCCGACTGCCCTCCGAGGGTCCCTCACCGCCGGAGACGCAATTAGTGCAAACGCCGTCGCGCGAAACCCGCGCGCGCACCGAGCCGTCCCTCTCAGCATCCCCGGCCCCGACGGTGCCGTCCGGCGGAAGAGAAGAACAAAATAAAGACCAGAAAAATCGCCCCCCTCCCACGAAGCTTCCGAGCGAGACCGAGGCAGAAAGAGAGTGTAAGCAAACGGTGCCGCTGAAAAAAACAAAGTACCGGCTTTTTTTTTTTTTTTTACAAAACTGTACCGCTGTCCCGGGTCCTGATCTTCTGCTCCGGTGGGGGTGAGTGAACCGGGCTCCCCGGTGTCACCCCCGACGCTGCTGCCTACCTCGGCCGGGTCCTCAACCCCTAGCAGCGGTCTCAACCAGGGGGGGGATGGTCCTCTCAGAACCTTCCCAACCCCCCTGGGAGACAGGCACCAAGGGAGACTTTCTTCTTTCTTTTCTTCTTAAATGTCTTCCAAATCTTTTTTTTTTTTTTTTTTTTAACTATCCCTGACTAACTAAAAACCCCTACCCAGGGATCCCAGAGACTGTGGGTGGACCTGCCCCATCTGCTGGAGACAGAGAAAGACTGAGGGGCTGTGGGTGCCAGACGAGTTTTGCTCTGTCTCCATCTGCTGGTGCGGAGTCACAACCCAGGTGTCTGGACTGATCCGGGTACGTACAGGGAACTCATATTTACCAACAATACTGCACTGTTGATTCACTAGAAAATGACTCAGCCTATAGCTTGCTAATCACCCATATGTGAGGACTAGCATCCTTCTTGTCCTGGGATAAAGCAAAATTGCTTACCTTGTAATGGGTGTTATCCCAGGACAGCAGGATGTAGTCCTCACAGAACCCACCTGCCACCCCGCGGTGTTGGGTCCGATACGTTTTATTATTTTCTTTTATATTTTTCTTATTTATTTATTTATAATATTATATTATTTATTTATTTATAATATTATTTATTATTTTTCTTTTATATTTTTCCTAGTTCCCATGCTGTAGTTAATCTATTCTGTCTCCTACCTTTGTAAATACTATTAATGAGCTGTTAGATGTTTGCTGTTCCCTAGTTCATAGTTTACTGTTCCATGTAAAGGCAACGCCTAAAGTTTTTTGTTATCTGTGAACCGATACGATGTGCAAACGGTTGTCGGTATATAAAAGTTTCTAAATAAAAAAATAAATAAAATATTTTCGCTTACGCATAATGCTACAAACGAGACTGAAGGGAGACCCCTGTGGACGCAGGGATCATAGCATGCTGGGCATGCTCAGTGCACTCAGTGTGCCAGTGTCAGTCAAAGCTTTTTAGAAACTTTGACAGAAAGTTTTCCGTGATAGGGCTCCATTACTGATGTCACCCATATGTGAGGACTACATCCTGCTGTCCTGGGATAACACCTATTACAAGGTAAGCAATTTTGCTTTCTGAGAGATCTGGGGTAACTGGGAAGACTGCAGGCTATTAAACCAGGGATGTTTGAAGGACCTAGTTCTATACTGGATGAACTGGTGGACGAACTGGTGAAACTGGTCATGGTATGGATGTGCACCAGATATAAAATTCTCCCCACTTACGCGGCTCGGACCTGGATGTGTGTGACTGTGTGTGCCCAACTGCAAAACAGGGCGCACACATACATGTGCCTATCCGATTTTATAACATTTGCGCTTATGTGTGCGTACATTATAAAATAGCTGTGTCACTGGGCGCGCACCGACGCACACGCTTTAGCGTGCGCCCATGCACCCCTTTGAAAGTTACCATCCCTGTGTGCCAAGGCATTAGCCCTGCTGCCTGTCACTCTTCAGTGAAAGTCTAAACCTGTGGCTTAACAAAATAAAGTCCCAAAGCCAGGAGGCTTATCAGTAGTGTCTGCCCTAGAGCACCATAAGATATGTTGTGGCTTTTTTTTTTTTTCTAAGCCTTCTACTTTAGAGATATCTTGGTTATCATCAGGCACTTTTCATTAATCCTGTGGGTTCTTATTGTGACATAATAAATCTGCCAGTGGGTCTGTACCCTGATTACACATTATGACTTTTCAGTTCACCTCGATCATATAATATAACTTGTCTTCACTGATATTGTTAAACATATTCTTCTATTTCTAGTTCATGAAAAGTATTAGCATGTAGCATCATTTTTCTTACTGATATTGGTATGCCTTGAGCCCTGACTTAGAATGATGAGGATCTGACTTGCTTGAGGCTCTTCCAGTCTATGCACTTAGTTAAAATATGTTGGGGAAGTTTTCCTTTCTTAAATTGTAAATATTATCCATTTGTTAGGGGTTTTTTTTTGTTTTTTTTAACTATTTGGCTTTCATTATGGTTCATGCCATGGCACATTCTGATTGAGTACACTTATATAGACTGGAAGTGCTTCAAGAACAAAACGTCATTGTTTATCACTCAGAGCACAAGGCATATGGAGATCAGAATGGAAAATTGCTCTATCCAGCAATTCTCTTTGTAAACTAAGAACAGAAGACTGCTAATTTAAAGTATCTATCAACAAAGCTGTGCAGAATAAATACCAGTAAGTGGATCAAGTCGTCTGCATAGGGGGCAGGTAGAATGTGAGACTTTCCTTTTAGAATTCCTTGGTGGTTAGGAATGGCATGTTGACATTTTTAGGATATTCCATTGTGCATGAATTTGGAAGACGGCTTCTGTCTTACAGATTTTCCCCCATCAGAGCAATCAGTTCCCACATAAATGGATATAAGAGCCTAGTATTTGCTGAGGTCATTGGGAGAAAAAAATTACATTGTGATTGCATGATAAAACCCATTACAGGTGCAAAATAGACCAAGGTACAAAGTATCAGTGCTATCCCCGCATAATACTTTATTCCAAAGAATAAAACATCTGGCACTGTATGTGCATTCTTATGCCTTGGGGAACCATGCCCGTAAATTCTTTCTGCCTCACGGAGGTTGGCACAGCATATTAGTCCTCTCTATAGTACCAACAGCTACAAAAGTAGTGAGCAGCTTTCAAGCTTGACTTTGTCTGTGGGTGGGCTAATTTGATTTCATTGGAACTTCACAAAGTTTCTGTGGGCGCGTCCTCAGCCTGGCCATTCAAAGTTTTGTTTTTTTGTTTTTTTTGCAGTTGAGCGACCTTACTCTTGGTCTCTTTTATTTCACTAAAACAGAAAAGAAATACTTGTGTTAGTGCTTATTATTGTATATAAATGACATATGTGAAACTGAAAGTTCTTTCACATTTGTTTTTGTCATTTAAGATATAAGGCTAGCAGTACATTATATCCCAGAAAAGTCTTCAAGGCTGTGATTGAGGTATTTGTCCTGGAGGACAGATGAATAGTATTTTGTAAAGCTAATACAACTATAGAGATTTGGTAGCTAGAGAAAGTCTTGACATTGGCTTTTACCACTGTATGGTAGCTTCATGATGTCTCATAGGAACTAAGATCCATTGAATTGCGTGATGTAATATTGATGACAGACCAATAAGCTAGTTATTTGAGCTTCTTTAGCACAGCCATTGTAAATTGTGCACCATCTTTCTTATGTTCTTAAGAAGTTGACAAATTTATGATCTTTATGTAGAAAAACGAAATTTATTTCCAGCGCTAGGAGTTTATTTGTAATACATCTATCATTTCCTGACATCAATTCAATATCTGTAATATGCAGACAATCTTTCATTGTTAAGACAAGAAATTTGCAGAGGATTATAATAACTTATCACTAGAAGCATCCACATACTGTCCTCTTGTTGTTAAATGATATATAACTTGGAAAGAAACATATTCTTTCCAATATGCTTATATCAAAAGACTTTATATTTGCAGTTGGACTACTGGAAAACATATTTGTATGGCGATACTTTCTATTTTTGTTGTTGACATGTTATTTCTAATGACCTATATTGAGGGATTTAATAACATAGTATTCGGTTTATTTTTACTTAGTGCCTTGGAATATTTTCCTGATACAATCCAATGATCATTTAAAAAAAAATGTTTGGAAAACTAAAGTGAAACAGCAATAATCAATCAGTGCATGAAATATATCTTGTTGATGACAATAGGAATGAATAATTGAAAAGGAAAAGTATATGCAACAAACACTTCTGCATAAAATAATCACCATTTTATCTAGGTGCATTGTAATTTTTATGAGTTGTATGTGCAGAGCAGGTTTTAGTGATCGACAGACAAATAGCCAGACATACACATACACAGTTTAAGGGGATTGCATTTCAAACATGGTTTTTCTACGGTGGTGCTATGTTGTCTGTTGCTGCAAAAAAAAACCCAACCTCTTCCCCCTACCTTTTTACCAACATCTATCTGGTTCAATTATTTTTGGCAGTTTGCATTCTACATGTGCCTTACTTATCCTTCATACCGACAGTTGGTAGCACAAGTGTTTGAAAACACAAAGGGTAGCAGCGAATCAGCGATTCAATCTGTGGTTAAAAAAAAAAAAAAAGGGGGGGGGGGTGGAATCACTATGGAAACCACAGGGAAGATCTTAAAGCTTTTCTTTATAAAGTAAATGTCTAATGTTTGCCTTCAGGGGTAAAAAAAAAAAAAAAAATTCATAAATCTGTACGTTGCTGATTTGTTATCACAGCAAATGCCAATCCTAAATAATTTGACCTTAGCCTTATTAAGTGTTTTTCTTTTCAAAAATAGTTACTGTTCAAGCGTAGGAAGACTGGAATGTTACAAGGGGGGAGGGGGGGGGGGGAGAGGAGGAGGACGAAAACTAATTTGTATTTAAACTATTATTTTTAAAATCCTGCAGACCTTTATCCTTGTGGAGGGAAGAAGAGCATAGCAAGTTTTTTTCAGCAATGCAGCGACCCAGGGAACTGAATATACCCAACGCAAAACCGTGATTTATCCAATTGCATGCCTGTCTCAGATCTTGAACTGAAAAAAAAAAAAAAACCTCTTCCCCACTCCCTCCAATCCAGAGGCAAATAAATACTAAAGAGAACAGGCATCCATCGATTCGGCACACTGGGCCTCCAAGACAGAAAAATGAAGGTGATTGTCAGCATAAGAGCTCAGATGATCCTGTCTGGACAGCAGACAGCAGCGAATACCTGTCTCAGCGGAGGGGTTTCAGAGCGGAGCCGAGATCCTCAGACAATACAGAGCATCTTGGCTTACGCAGACCACAGTCTTTGTTTAAAAACAGAACTGGCCATTCATCCTGCACACCTGCAGCTGCTGATGAACAAGCAGGACACGAAGACGGCAATATATCGTCTGAATCTAAGATTCATCGCATCCCTCCCTGCAAATAGTCAGAAAGCCAGCCTGAATGAGTGTCTCGGTAAGTGTAATAAACTGCTACCTTTTCTGTTTGATTTTTAGATTCAAACGCAGTAGTGGTGGGGTTTTGTTTTTTGTTTGGTTTTTTTTTTTTTTTGGGGGGGGGGGGGGGGGTTGTGCGCTTTTTGTCCACTGGAATTGTTTTATGTCAGGTCTGCTGGTGTTACAGTATATTTCCTGTAAAGAAAAAACATGTTTACGGAGCTTTGCAAACGCGATACTTCTTTTCATCCTTTTCCCATGTTATTTTTTTTGTTTTTTTTTAACTTTTAAATCTTAGGTACAAATGTTCGGCATAATTTTTTATTACCAGTGTAAGACACATCCACACCTATTGTGTTTAAAAGTACTTGAGCTATAACTATTTGTGCACACAAGGCATAGTGGATTTCCTGATAACAGTTTTAGGTATTTTATCATCCATTCTGTATGCGATTTCGGCAAATCAGTTTTATTAAACTATTTAGCTAGATTATTACCAAATGCTTTGGGGTAGATTTTGTACATTGTTATATCTAAAACAATTTTGGAAAACAAATGCAACATTGAACAATTGCATTCTGTATTTCTTGAGTTAAAAATGAATCTTAGAGAAAGCTAAGTGTACAGTAATGGACAATAAAATATGGAAAAATATGTAGTCCAATGACAGTAGCAATGCATCTGAATCCCAAAAAGAAACAGCTAAGCATATTACTATTATTGCATCTCTTTATGCACATAATGAAAGCCAATTATGTGTGGAGAAAAATGTGACTTTGCCGCATGAAAAATAATTGCTTTTCAAAGACTTCTTTCAACAGTTGAAGCCAGAGACAGGTCCAAATCAGTTTAGATCTGAATATCTTAGTGTCTCTGCTCCATTAGTAAATCATGCTGCATTCTTACCTTTATCAAAAGATTCTGATGAGGAAGACCGCACACGGCAGGATGAAGCCACCAGGGCAGCTGTGGCTGTGTTTTTTTCCCCATCAGGCTACTCTAGACATGGCCTTTCAAGACCAGCAACCCCCATGGAGAGGTGCTTACAGAGGTAGGTAAAAAAAAAAAAAGACATTTTGGTAAAATTATTTCTTCCATTAAATAATGTATCTATATCTATCACGATATTTATATACATAAATGAATGCACTGTATAAATGGCACTCAAAGATAGTTGCCAGAATTTCTATTCTGTTCACAGAATTAATATTTATATTTTTAAAAAAGATTCAGTTTTGTTGTGTTCATTAGTTTGAATACAAACAGGTAGAATGGGAGTGGTGAGGGGAAGTAGCTTCCCACCAAAAATAAAATGATTTTGTTTAGAGTCCACACAGATAATTCAGATAATGCTTTCCCTTTTATATGATAATTAATGTAGTAGCACTGTTGATGCTATAATGTGCTTGACTTGTGAGATTGGGAAGGTCCTTATTTTTTAGCTCATTTAGCAACAAGTATACATTTCCACAGGCAAGTCCTTCAAATATTACTTGGAAGCCTCTTTCTGAACGTTATGAGGTTCATAATGCCGTCTGGTCTGGCTATTGGATCTTTCCCAGTAGATGATTTGTTTTCTGAATTTGAATTACTTGTAACAAACACTAAAATGGTGGGAGATTGGTGTGTTGCATTCAAAATTCAGCATTTGTCACAGTGCTGCTTAGTTATAACTCCTGCCATTGTCTTATAAATAAATTCCCAGCACAACGAGAGCTGGTGCTCATGGTATCTTTCAGAAAACTGTTACAAAATGTGGAACGGAAAAATAGCCATGTTTAGCACATTACGTTGTTAAAGAATGAGAGAAACTACACAAATACAATGTTTCTTCAAAGCTTCTGTGATTTCGCTGCCTCTACAGCTCTTTATTTTGGTCTTATGCTGCATAGCATACTATAAAATAAAAAAAGCCGGGACATGGACCAAAACAGTCTAACTTCAGAGGCTTTTTTTTTTTCCTCCATACATTTTTCATGTATACCATCCATACAAACTCAAGGCCAGCCCCTCCTTATTACTGAAATCTGATGTCTTATGTGCAGTTTAATTGTTGTTCTAACTGCCATCACTCTTTGTTTCCCTGGTTTGTGATAAACAAAATAGAGCATTGAGTGGAGCATTCCTGCTATGCAACAGTGTTCTTTCTTGCACTGAGGAAACAAGAATGTAGGATGCACTTAGGATACATTCTGAAAGTTACCTATTATATATCTCATTCAGTTACAAATTAACCAGCTGCTTCACTTAACTGTTTTTTCTCCTTGAAAAAGTACATGAAATTTTTTTAGGTAATATATAGTGCTCCAAGTTTACAGTTTTGGTTCGAATAGAATGTGAGCTGGGAATAACATGAATATATAGTCCATTTTCAGTCTTTTACATTTGATACATTTAATTCCATGGTATCTTTTTAGGGTTATTTACAGCGAGTGGCATGCCCTTTAAACAAAAATTGAATCTCATAGGGTAAAAGGATACCTTATACCAGTATGCAATTTTATTTTAAATTTGAGGTTATGACATTTTGAATTAGAGAATCCCCCCAGTGTATTCTCAGGTGAAATTCCCAGACTTTTATTACCATAATATTAAGCAAGGTAGATATTCTGTTTTCTTTAACCTTATTTTAAGGAAATGTAGTTCTGAATATTTCAGGTTAAGAGTATTAGATAATACAGCAGACTACTAAAACCAGATTCTTACTACAGTATTTATGCATTTATGAAGCAAGATGTGAATATGCCTGAAGATAATCAAGGGCAGACCAAAATTGTTTTTTCTTTTTTGCCAAGTTAAATGAACTTAAATGCTAACTTCCTTTTTTTATGTATTGCATTTTATCAGTGCATGATTTGCACAGGTTGTTTATGATAATCCTCACTGGAATTATAGGTAGTTTTGGAGCTCTCCATGAGAAGCAGCATTTGTAATATGAGAGGCTGGGGATGGGGGTTTAGTGTTGGATTGGGAGGTAAGGGAAGACTGAAGGTGAAGCTAGTTGATTAACATAATACCTTTTACAATGATAAAACGTACTACTGGAATAGTTCAAAGCTGAATTTATAGCTTTATTTAATGCCTTAGTTTGGTGTGCATGTCCCCAAACTGTTTGAAGGAAAGCTCTGATTGACACCCTCTAGTTCAGTGGTTCTCATCCCAGTCCTCAGGGACTACTCAGCAAATCTGGTTTTCAGGATATCCCAAATGAATATGCATGAGATATATTTGCATACACTGGGTGGCAGTGCATGCAAATACATCTCATACGTATTCATTAGGGGTATCCTGAAAACCGGACTGGCTTGAGAACTAGCGCTTTAGCTCCTGTGAAGATGTAAATGACCTTGTGTACAGGGTTCAAGTGAAAATAAAGGAGACAATCTTCAAGCCATTTACATATCTGAATTGTCTGTCTGAAAATTGCCCTACATGCATTATGGACCAAAGCATATTTAAAGGATGTGTTAATTTATTTAATATATTTGTATCCTACACACACTCCAGAGTCCACGATGGTTTACAAAATACGTACATAATTCAATAAAATCCAGCACAGAGCACTAAAGATGACAATACACTAAAAACTGAGCAGAGATCTGAAAAAAATGACTAATGGTGGGACTTAAAAAAGCTGGGTGGATTATGTATCCAGGGGTTGAGGGGGGAGAGGAGGTGAAGGAAATATGTGTAAAATGCATTCTCAAATCTTATGCATGTTATTTTCCATGCAAAAAATATACCTGAAGAAAAAGGAGGTCCAAATTTTCCATGGGTAAAAGTTTCAAAGTGAAAGCACTGGGGTATTCTGAACACGTGCACAGAACTGATGCAAAATCCACAAGTTAAAAAGTACCCACAGGCCCAGTGTTGACAGTCTGGAAATTATTCCCCATCCAAACCTTGAACATTTCTTTTTCTATCCATATTTGTATGTTTTACTTAACTTCATAACTGGGAAGGACCCCTTAACAGTGTACCATTTAGAATCAGACCACCGGTAGCATGAAGCTGGTACCATGTATTGAAGTGGAGGAGTAACCTAGTAGTTAGCACAGTAGACAATGAGCTACAGAAGCCAGTGTTCACATCCCACCTCTGCTCCTTGTGACCTTGAAAAAGTCACTTCACTCTCCATGAGTTTAGGTACAAGCTTAGATTATGAGCCTTCAAGAGACAGAGAAATACCTACAGAACCTGAATATAATCCACTCTCAAGTGCCTGAAAAATGGAATACAAATCAAATTAAAAATAAACTGGTGTAGCATAATGAATGAAATAATGCTGATTTTGAGCCCAGTAGGTTCACATGGTCATCAGCTACAGCTAATGGAAAATTTTATCAGATTGTGCTGGCCATCATGTCCAGAAATCTGGACTAGGCATCATGTTCTGTTGAAATGTACTTTTGTGCCTCCCCCCCCCCCCCCCAACCTCCTCACATTCAGTAAGATTTTCAAAAGCCATTTACCCTGGTAAATTGGCTGTCTCAAAATTGCTTAGTCTTTCTCAGGGTAAAAATATGTGCAGGGATGAAGAACGTGCACACTTTTACCTGGGGAAAAAATAAGTGGGCCAGGACTGTTTTTAGGTTGGGTAAGGAAATAATGCATGTAGCTTTCATTTTCAAATGTATGCATGTTATTTTCAGGGGGGGGGGAAGTATCCACAGATGCCAGTCTCTGCAGGTGTGTTTTCCTGGGGCAGTTCTCAGAGGGAAACTACAACTCATACTTGGAGAACTCGTTCAAAGCCTATGGGTAAAAATACCTGTTGACTTCGCACACAAATAGTAGGTACTTTTGAAAATTGCCCCGATTGTGTTTAAACATGAATTGGAGGAAATTAATCCATGGTAATAAAATGGTTAACAAAATATTTTTAGGTCACACTGAAACAGAATTGTAAATGTCTATATTTTATAGTGAAGTGGTGTTCCTCTCTTGCCTGAGGGCTTTTACTTGTGAAAAGGGACATCATAGCTACCTCCCACAAGCACCAGAGCCCTCAGTAACTCTTACATAAAACCTGAGTTCCTTATCTTCCCAAACATACAAATCTTGAACCCTTTTCCACTCCCAAAGCAGAAAACCAGAGCCATATTTTGTAAAATAGCCATTATCTGTTCTTCTTTTAAAAATAAAATATTTGCAGATCAGTTTTAGCTTGTGCTTCTCATTATTCCAAAGAGAATAAAATGAAAAGAATAGCCACTAATTGAGTCTAATATATCCAGATGTGAAGCAGATAAATAAATGGTTTACAATAAAAAGTGTGTGCATACACACATAAAGTGAAAGATACATTTCTTTCAAGAAGAGTAAGTAGCTGAAGGGTTAAAAGGAAGGCATTCTCTCTGTGGTTTGCTAGAGTCTGTTAGAGTGTTGAGTGGCTGGCTACATGTCTGTCTCTGGAACAATAGGTACCTGTATTCAGCACAGACTGCTTGGCAGGAACTAGCAATCCGGAGAAGGCCTGTTCTGTCAGAGGGTTTTTAGTGAGAATCCCCTAATGACAGTCCCACTTTACAATGGAACAAAAATCCTATCTGCTGTCCTGATAAAGGACTGAGTTTTGATGCCTTTACTGTTGTGATTTCCATTCTGGGCTGACTTGGCCAGAGGTTTAGGTTCCCAGTCTAGAAGTCAGCAGACCAACTTCTCTCTCTCGCTCTCTCTCTTGCTCACTCTCTTCACCCTCCCAGTCTTTCCCTATTTCTTTGCTAGTTTGTGCAGGCAGATTAGTGTCACAGCTGTAACTGAGGCGCACAGCAATAAACATAGCAGAACCAATCTCCATGGTGGCAAGAAGGGGGCACTGGAGGTGAAAACAATGGAAAAGGATCTTTCCTCTGACAAGTTTTAGGTAAGAAAGAATTCGTATACCCTGAAATAAGTATTTTATGTCCTACCAGATGAGTTAAATGTTCTAGCTTTTAGACTGTACCTTGTTATAAAAATATTTTAGTGTAGTGTTATATCCAAGCTGTTACTATCCTGCAAAATTGCAATCAGCCTTCTGTGTGAACTAGAGTAGCTTGAAGAATTAAACAAGGTTTCTCCCTGGCCTGATAATAACAGTAGCTGACTGCTTTTTCTATTATTGGTCACATTCATTTATACATTTCATGCTAAGAGAGGGGAGAGATTATTTTTACCTCATAAACGTCTTGATGTAATATTAGTTCCACAAAACTTTGCTTTAACACACAGTGTTAAAATTAGCACTTCTAGCACACTAATATGTAATTATTTTTTTCACTTTTTTTTTATAGTGTTCTGTTGGGTAAAAGAATTGTAAAAAAAATTGAGGCTTCTAACTATGCTTATGCAGTATAATCTATGTGAACTGTTGCAAAAGGATACTATTATTCTAGCATATTTTTAATTTCTGATCAGTATAACTGCCTTATTTTCTACACAGTGGTCTTTGATCAGTCTTCACTGCTAACTAATGAATATAGCATGAATATAGAATTGTGGAAAGCTGCTGATATTTAATGGTTAGTGGAGCCTTGTCCTGCAAACAATGACAAGAACTTGTTTAATGTATTTATTTTTCTAAATTTACTTCAGAAAATCCATAGTGATTGCTAATAATAAATAACCCATAAATAAGGACCAGACAAAAAATGATGTAATTATAGAGAATGTTTCAGAATTAGGCGACATACAGTAGAGAATAATTTTATGATAGAATTGGAATGGTTGGCCACCTGACCTGTTTCTTGATTCATAGTATGATGATAGTCACACCACAAAAAAAAAAAAGAAAAAAGCAAGGGACATAATACTTAAAATATATATTTAAGAAAACAAGCATTTGTAAGAACTATTAACAAAGAGTCAGGTGCACTAATGGGTTTTCCCATGCATCTGGAAAAAAATGCTTAGTAGATAAGTCCCAAAGTTAACTGTTAGGAAGCTTCAATGTGGCATGGTTAAAAAAAAGGCTAGAATAAAAATAATTTATATTGTGTGAATTTGGGGGAACCCCAAAAGCAGTTTAAACTGAAATATAGAGTAATCAGTGATAAAGATGCATTATATTCAAAAGTCTACCCTTTATAAGATCCATTCTCTGCATCCTGTGATTATATTGATATGTAAATCCAGTGCAGTAGGGGAAGGCAGCACTATGGAGATTCAATTTACTTTGAATGTCATTCATTATGGAAGGGATGAATGTTATTTATTTGATGTGATTAAACGGATAGAAATGACTTAAGAAGATGCCATACTGGGTCACACCAAGGGTCCATAAAGCCCAGCAACCTGTTTCCAACAGTGGCCAATCCAAGTTACAAGTACCTGGCAAGTACCCAAACATTAAGTGGATCCCATGCTACTAATGCCAGTAATAGCAGTGGTGATTCCATAAGTCAGCTTGATTAAAAGCAGTTAATGGACTTCTCCTCCAAGAACTTATCCAACCATTTTAAACCCAGCTACACTAACTTCCCTAACCACATCCTCTGGCAACATTTCCATTGTGATGGATGCAGGGTGATTTAATCTTTTAAATGTTTGGCTTTCACACCAGTGGAGACGAAAAAAGATCTGAGCTCATTTATTGGTTGCTAAATCTTCTTGGAAGCCTAAGTACCATTCTTGATTGCTGTTGTCCATGTGACCTCAATCTGTGCAGTTGTCAGGCCTTAAGCAGTCCTCTTTCTGTTTTTTGTTTTTTTTTTTTTAATTTTGTGGCATATACCTTGATTTATATCTAAAATTGTGCCCAAATGTCTTTGTCTACAAGTGAAAAATTGTGGCGTACAATCAGCTCTCACAGGTAAACAATACCGTCTCACTAAAAATATGTTTTGTTCTGTGTTAATGATATGCAACAAGCAGGTGTCTGCAAATAATGATCTCTAAATATAAAAGAAATAAAGGTGCCGAAACTTGGGGCAGAGTGAAGGAAATTGGCATTCATTTTCTTGTACATTAGCATTTCATTTGTAAAATCTGATAGTAGACTGAATGTAGATTAACAGTGAGAGGTTAGACTGCCATTTCCCCACCTCTTCTCATTTTAGCATTGAATGTACAATGGATCAAATTTGAATGTATTTATTTTGCAAGAGTAGTAAAAGCCGTGAGTAGTTTCTCTGACACCTCCACACAAGTCGCATAATTATATAGAGCTGTTGAAGTACATTCCATCAAGCGTTCTTCAGCACCAAGAGAAGGAAACTTTGATTTCAGTTATTTCAATCATGTTCTTGTCCTTTGAATTAACAAAATATTAGTTATTAGTTACTACATTTAATATTCTACTTCTGTGATATAATAATTGTTCTTAGACTTTCATGGAATATACAATCCCCGTAGGATGAAACTACTGTGGTTAAGAGGTTATGGAATAGTAAATGATATTTTTCAAACCAGTCATACTTTTCATATAAGACAATAAATTGCTGAATTCATTTGTAGTTTAAAGTTAGGCTTCTGGAATAATGAGCAGAGAGAGTGAGACAAAGAGAGAGTCATCAGAAAATTACATGTGAATTTACATTTCAAAGTAATTCTCTGAACAATAACGATTAGTTAGTCATTTGTACTAACCCAACCTATAGATACCGTACAGTATTACAAACATGCAGAATTCTATTATATTCCCCCATAGTTAGTACTGCTGTGTGTACTGCCTTTCAAGGATATAATAGACCAGAAGAATGAAGTCACTCAGTCACGTGACTTCTGGGCATAGAACCTTCCTCATTCCTTTCTGTAGTCCTTCCTGGCAATCTTCTGTTGGGCCCAGCAGGGAAAGAGGAGCAGCTTTAGAGGCAGGAGTTGCACTTGGTGAATAAACTCTTTAAAAAAAGAAAAACTGCAGATTTGGAATGACTGCATTATACTCTATTGCACTGTCATTGTGAGCGGATGGTGCTCACTGCTGGCAACCCATACAGCCCTCCCTTCCCCCTTTGATCACCATTTTTTATGGGCAAACCTGTGGAACTATGTGGAGCAGTTCCTCTGGGCACTGTCTTGATTATTTGACAGGTCTCCAGATAGGTCCAACCAATCTAAAGAAGGGACCTATGTGGTCTTAAAAACTCAAATACTACACCATTTTTAATGAATCTTATGTTGGTCCAATAAGAAAGTACCATTTAACAGACTTATAGAAGTCACAGCCAAGCTGATAACATACTAATAAAATGAGAAACTTGCCTTCATATCGAGCAGCTATACTTTGCTAAATTAATACCTGACTTATTATAAAGATATATTTCAAAAATTAAAATGTGTTTACATCTTATCACAGAACTGTTTTGCTTGTTGCAAATTATATACTATTGCAACTTTATTTCAAAAGAGTCAAATAACTGTGAAAGAATGGGGATGCCAGAGGGAGAATGGAAGAAATGGTATTGTCTTACATATTTGTACAGAAATCTTGAGATAACAGGCAGTAATGCATCTAACTGCAGAGTTACACACGGAATTTCAAGCACAAAAAAACCAAACAGATTTTCAAAAATAAGATGCATGCACTAGTTGATTTTAAAGGTTGGGTTGCTATGCAACTGAATATGTCTATGGAGTTGTAACGTGTGCAAAATAGCATGCTGTTTATGTGCCCTACATCTTGAAAATAAAGATTATGCAACTAAATATTTAACATGATGCCAAAACATCTTCCTGCTTTGGGATGATGTCTCTTTTTCTGCGAGTAAATTTATGCCCGTAGTGAAATTCTGCTCATTTCTTTAGGCAGCTCACATGTGCATTCCAGGTGTCATCCCTGTTCACTAAAACACACTCCACAATTCTAAGATACTTTTAATTCCATTTAAATATAACACATTAGGCAGAATTAATTCACTTTATTAACTTTTTGTGAATAATTAATGGCTGAAGCATAACTAGCTAAACCCATAACAGAATAACACTAATCTACAGGCTAATTGCTTAAACATTTTTCTTATTATAGATAAAAATTTTGGGGGTAACCAGCACCCTACATTTATAGCTCTCCAAATGCTGCTCCCATTTGACACAATGCTTTCTTGCACCTAGCCATCAAAACCACATCATAGTTGTGCCAATCTAATTTGCACTCTGTTTTTGGGACCTCTGTTCCATTAAAGTCAAGGATCCTGAAGCCAGCTCAGCATGCTATTTCATTCCCCTGCCGTAGAAAAGGTGAATCTGCGTTGAACTCGAGTCAAAGCTCCTGCATGAACTGGGCCAATCACATTGCTGAGGACCTTCATCTTGGTTCCCTTTCAATCTTTTACCAATCCCACTGCTTCTAAGCAACTTTGCTTGCTGGCCACCCTGCCATTGCCTCTTGGTAATGAAACCCCATTTGCCATGGGAATCCCCCAACTTAAGAGCTACAGTCATGACTTTCCAATAGCGCTTTGAGACCATTGTGTAAACTGTTGTTAAATATATCCAGGCCTATGACTGACAAATGCACAACATCTGGCAAAGTAATCTGTTGCAATTATTTCATTCATCATCAAGGCATTAATGTCTTGTATGGTTGCATGAACCTCTTTTTCCTAAATTTTTAAAGGGCTTGATGCAAATGTTTACCCCCTCCAAACATGCCTTAGGGTGAGGCAGGAACAGATGATTCATGACTCCGGAATAAACCAGCAATTGAAATATAGTCCTATTGCATATTTTGCACAAGCTGCTCACTGTGTGATGATGCTAGGTAGTTGCTCTCAAGTGGAGGATTATTGCCAAAAGTGGTACTAGTGCTCTGTTCAAGTGGATCAAAAGGGGCATCAGTTGCTCCCACCTCATCCCAGGGTGTCCTTTCTAAATTAGGGCATTCTGATGAACTGACATGCCCAAATGTTCCTCTGATAGCTTTGCTTTTGCTCATTTATTTGCCCATTTACTAAGGAATGCCCAATTATCCAGATGTGGCGCAATTGTATAGCCAGACCTGAAAGTTAACACAGAGCTTGTTAATACTGCTTTCCTCCAGAAGGGCATAAGAACATAAAAAATTGCCATGCTGGGTCAGACCAAGGGTCCATCAAGCCCATCATCCTGTTTCCAACAGAGGCCAAACCAGGCCACAAGAACCTGGCAATTACACAAACACTAAGAAGATCCAATGCTACTGATGCAATTAATAGCAGTGGCTATTCCCTAAGTAAACTTGATTAATAGCCGTTAATGGACTTCTCCTCTAAGAAATTATCCAATCCTTTTTTGAACCCAGCTATACTAACTGCACCAACCACATCCTCTGGCAACAAATTCCAGAGCTTTATTAGTCTTAAATGTGCTACTTGCTAACTTCATGGAATGCTCCCTAGTCCTTCTGTTATTCGAAAGTGTAAATAACTGATTCACATCTACTCGTTCAAGACCTCTATCATATCCCCCCTCAGCCGTCTCTTTTCCAAGCTGAACAGCCCTAACTTCTTCAGCCTTTCCTCATAGGGGAGCTGTTCCATCCCCTTTATCATTTTGGTTGCCCTTCTCTGTACCTTCTCCATCGCAACTATATCTTTTTTGAGATGCGGCCACCAGAATTGTACACAGTATTCAAGGTGCGGTCTCATGATGGAGCGATATAGAGGCATTATGACTTTTTCCGTTTTATCAACCATTCCCTGCCTAATAATTCCTAACATTCTATTTGCTTTTTTGACTGCTGCATGACACTGAGCCGAAGATTTTAAAGTATTATCCACTATGATGCCTAGATCTTTTTCCTGGGTGGTAGCTCCTAATATGGAACCTAACATCGTGTAACTAGAGCAAGGATTATTGTTTCCTATATGCAACACCTTGCACTTGTCCACATTAAATTTCATCTGCCATTTGGATGCCCAATCTTCCAGTTTTGCAAGGTCCTCCTGTAATGTATCACAATCTTCTTGTGATTTAACTATTCTGAATAATTTTGTATCATCCGCAAATTTGATAACCTCACTCATCGTATTCCTTTCCAGATCATTTATATATATATTGAAAAGCACCAGTCCAAGTACAGATCCCTGAGGCACTCCACTGTTTATCCTTTTCCACTGAAAAAATTGACCATTTAATCCTACTCTCTGTTTCCTGTCTTTTAACCAGTTTGTAATCCATGAAAGGACATTGCCTCCTATCCCATGACTTTTTAGTTTTCTTAGAAGCCTTTCATGAGGGACTTTGTCAAACGCCTTCTACATCTGCCGATTCTCCTTTATCCACATGTTTATTAACCCCTTAAAAAAATGAAGCAGATTTGTTAGGCAAGACTTCCCTTGGGTAAATCCATGTTGACTGTGTTCCATTAAACCATGTCTTTCTATATGCTCTAAGATTTTTGTCTTGAGAATAGTTTCCACTATTTTTCCCGGCACTGAAGTCAGGCTCACTGGTCTTCAGTTACCCAGATCGCCCCTAGAGCCTTTTTTAAATATTGGGGTTACATTGGCCACCCTCCAGTCTTCTGGTACAATGGATGATTTTAATGATAGGTTACAAATTTTAACTAATAGATCAGAAATTTCATTTTTGAGTTCCTTCAGTACTCTAGGATGCATATCATCCGGTCCAGGTGATTTGCTACTCTTTAGTTTGTCAATCTGGCCTACCACATCTTCCAGGTTCACAGTGATTTCATTCAGTTCGTCTGACTCATCACCCCCTGAAAACCATCTCCGGAACTGGTATCTCCCCAACATCCTCATTAGTTAACACGGAAGCAAATAATTTATTTAGTCTTTCTGCAATGGCTTTATCTTCCCTAAGAGCCCCTTTAACCCCTCAGTTATCGAATGCATTCCACGCATCTACCACCCTCTCCATCAAAAAGAATTTCCTGATGTTGGATCTGAGTTATCCCCCCTAGAGTTTCATTACATAACCCTTAGTTATACTGTTTCCTTTCCATCAGAAAAGGTTCGAAGTTTATGCATCATTTACGTCTACACCTGCATCATTCTTTTCTCAGTGAAATTTGCTACTGGATTGTTATACCCTAGCATTTTTAAAAAGAATGCAATGCTTGTTAGCCGGACTGCAAAAGTGAATCTGGCCACGCCCTTACTTTTGCATTGTAATTTGTACTGCATGATTGTCAGCACACTGATAGGCCAAGAAAGGCTTTTGCCTTCCCCATAGAGGAATAGCTGAAAATCATAAATAGCATTTAAATAGCAGTTCTTTGTATGGTCTGACAGAATCCAAGATTGTCTTCAAAATCTCAGAGGGTCAAGGCTCCAGACTTCTCTAGGTGCCAGTATCCCAGTCAAGTCTTGCTCTGGGGCTAGGGTCCTGAATAAAGGTCACTTGAAACAGGAGAAAGAATTAGCATATATTTGACTGACTAGGACATGTGCAGTATGAAAAGTAATATTATATTGTAAACCTCTCAGGACTAGTTCACTCAATAACGCCATCCCACCTTCCTTTTTGGGTGATATCCTATTTATGGATTCCACTATGATATATTATCAGACCAGAAGATAAGACTTCTGTGGCAGAGCTACTTTCTCCATATGATCAGGATGACAACTAATAGGACTAATTCTGGAGTGCCTATTATGATAGCTAATATTTAAATCTCAATATAAAATCTTATGTAAGGGAAGTTCTGACTAAGCTTTGGTTCCTAATCTGTGCCATGTTGAGGCCATGCCTCATCACACCATTCCAAAACCCAGGCCTCCCAATGCATCTGTAAAAATTCTAACTTGCTATTGAATCTGGGTGGGTCTGGTAAATATTGCCATCCCATTGAAAGTGCAGAAAATAGTCCCATACTTTGATATTCCTCTTTATCACTTCCATGTCTCTGATATGGTAAATGATGCTTTCTGTTGATACTAGCTGTAGCCACTGAAGAGTTTACATATGAAGACTCTTCCTATGGGTATCACATGACAGGTGAAGTTGCACAGCCTCCATGAGAGACTGAAACTGCTTTAGAGTCACCATTTTCACCTCCCCATCTCTGCCAATGCCTCCTTCATTCTATTGTATGTCTTTTTTCTTGTGACATCCTTGAGATTCTTGTGCATGTGTCTAGCTCAGTACCTAAGATGGCAATGGTTGGTACAGGGCCCCTTGTCTTGTCTTTTGCTAGGGGGATGCTAAAATCGTCTGCTATGCGGGAGGAGTTTAAGTTAATTAAATTTCAGAAGCAGTTGAAAACTTGGTTGTTATCAGGGGAATAAGGTTATTGATGATCTGGAGGGGTGGGTATAACATTCAGCAAATGTTGGACAGTGTTCAAAAGGGCAGTATGTGAAATGTTTATGATTTTTATTTTTCGGTTTTCTTTTTTTTATGTATTGTATTTTCTTTTTTTATTTTAATTGTATATCACTTTGGAAGTTAAAATTTTTTAACTGAAAAGCGATTTATAAATGCTCTTAAATTAAATAAATATTGACAAAAGAAAACCACATTCCTGAGTATCCCTCTTGATGAAAAGGAAATTGTCCAGGTAATGTACTTTATTCTGGGATTCCGATACCTGCCTGACCACCCAATGCACAAATGAACTGAATTTTTTAAAATATGCACAGGAGATTAGCAACTCATTGGGATGCATTTGTCAAAATAGTACTTCCCTTTGAATTGAAAACCCAGCAGGCAGAATGAGTCTGGGTGTATTGGTAGAAGACAAAAGGCAGACTCTATGTCTGCTTTTGCTAGGTGTGTGTGTGGCTACTGAAATTTTGGATGATATCTATGAGGGGTCAAGAGAAGCATATCAAACAGCGCAGAAGTGCTGGTCAATTGAGTCATTCACTGATCTGCCCTCTGGGTAAGACAAATTGTGAATGGGTCTAAATTTTCCTGGTTCCTTTTTTGGTATCACCCCCCCCCCCAGGGGGATATAACTCTGCTTTGGAATGGGGGGAGGGGCAACGAAAGGGCCCCCTGTTCTACCAAGGACAATCTCTTTGCTGAGCCTTTTAAATGCAACAGACTCATGCTGCTGTAAGGATAATGAGTCATGCATCTTGTTCATCTTCATAGATGTGTCCACCCTTAGACAGTATAATAAAGCCTTGAGTGAAACTCAAGCCCCTCTACCTATGCTACCAAGAGGTAGCACTTCAACCAGGGAGTCATGGCCTGATTGCTGACTGGGGTGGAAGCTACCACTACCCCTGAGGCACTTGGCTTGAACGTTGCCTTTGTTCCTTGCATGCCCTGAATTGGGTAGCCATGTGTGCTACTTTGCAAATTGAGCATGCATGTCAATCTGAAAGGGGATCTTGTGCAATGTCTAGCATTGAACTGTCTGCATGTGTCATTCCTCGCAGATACAATGCTTTTGTTTCTGTCCCTGAAATCACTAGAAAGATTGGGTAGTGTCTGTGAATTAAGTGGCCTGTACGTGGTCATCTTGTCCAACCAGAGATCGAGTATTCTATGCCTCTAGCATATTGTGACAATCCCTGCCATGCTTTTTCTGAACTTTACATCCTAATTTAACAATGCTTAGCCCTGTAATGGTTGTGCACCTGTATTATGGTGTCTAAATATCTAATTAGGTATGGCATCTGCTCTGGCTCACACTAAACCACCACTCTCATAATTATATGACAAGCTGTCACCCAATTATGAATCATTTTTAGTAATTTTGGTTTCTTGTCTCTGTTCTTTCCAGCCAACTTTCTTTTTTACTTCGCTGTTTCCCTCTTCCTAGTCTAAACTGAGCAACAAAAACAGGTCGATGAACTCACACTTCCAGAATTTCATTTTATCTTACGCGCTATGCATGTTAATTCCACATTTGGCTGGCTAGTGTGGTTTGTGGCTTTAGTAACTGTTCCCAAGGTCAGTTGGCCAGAAGTGCTGCCCTGAACCTTTTGCCCCCAAGTGTCCCCAAACAAGGAGCTTTTGGCAGTAGCCCTCTTTTTTTATTTTTATTTTTTTTAAGGTTTTCAGGGCATTTTGCATGAAATTTGCCAAAGCCAGTTCATCACAGGCTTCGGAGTCAGAATCTGAATCTGAGGAAGTGTAATGCTATGTCAATTTATCTGGCTCATCTTCTATACTCGTGTCTGGTTACCAGTGATCTGCCCTGAGCCTCTTGAGCTTGTGCCATTACTTTTTACTGATGGCAGCATGCAGTTTTTGCTTTATGCCATTATCAGCCAAGTGTTGGCACAGCCATTCTGTCCCATGCTTTTTTTTTGTGCTTGTTGCTGAGGCTCCAGCAACAGGTTCTCAAGCTCCTGCTGCTTGCCTCTGTTGTTAGCATTGGTACTGCAAGTTACTAGCTTGAGTATACTTGAGGAGTGCTTATGAGATTTGGTTGCTGGTGCCTTCGCCGAAGAAGTGATGGGCTTGAAGATTGCTTTTTTGCTTCATAGTCCTCTTATTCTTTCTTACTTCGGGGTTCGTTGTCATCTGCTTCATTGGAGCCATTCTAGCTGTAAGATGCACCCAAATTTATACAGACTGAGCCAAAAAAAATTGTTCATGAGGCATATGTCTAGAATGGGATTCAAACCTGCATGGGCAAAGCCCAATGCAGCTTATTGCTTTTACCACTTGCCCATTTTGTCCCAAATGGGTATTCCAACTAATGGGGCTGATGTAGTAACCTGTGGGTTAAAATTATGTGCTGAAATTCAGTGCACAATTTCTTAACACACAGGTTAACATTTTTTTATGCTCCCTAGGCACACAAACTCGAGATAAAATGTTTTGGACGCACATTTTATACTTGGAGGAGTGAGGAAGTCTCTTGGCTGAGATTTATGCACACAAAACTCATGTTTTGTGTGCATAAAAGACATGTGCACATACATTTTGATTTATTTGCATAAAAATACTTTTAGTGCAGAAAGCATTTTTTGTTCCCAGTGTCAGAATTTCAGCTACTGCCCATAGACTGACCCAAGCTCTGGCAACTTTACTCCGCCTCTGACCAGGAGTAATATTTCTAGTTCTGAGTTAAACCAGGGCACTTCTCTGCATTGGGGGTAATAGTTAATTCCTACATTTGTAAGGATTTTCTATGTTAGGGCACTAAGCAGGTCACACAGTTTTACATGCACATGTTTTATGTGTGAATCTCCTTGCTGCAACGGGACTAATATTTGCACACAAAAATGTGCATGCAACTGAGGGTAAAAGTGTGTGCTCTGCTGAACCCACCTTATTGCATCATCCCCAATATTTTCTACCACTTACTCTTGCGGGTTCCCATTAACTTCTACCATTTTTAAATTTTTTTCTCATTATGAACTGAGCCACCTATCACTAGACTCTGCTATATTCCGGCTCATTCTAATGTAGCAATGCTTATAATTTAAAAGTGTTTAAGGCAGATTCTGGCCAAATGGCGTTTCCCACTTCTAATTAGATGGTGAGATAGAGTGGATGAAGAAGCAAAATGATACCCCTCTGTTTTCATGGCAGCCACAAAGAATTGTGGCCTCTGCCTCATGCCACATGAATCTTGCATGCTACCATGCCATACTGTGACCCACCTAAGATGGCTGCCATGGAAATGGCTGATGATGCTGCTATGCCCAGAAACAGCTAATGGTCGCCAATTACCCATCTTATTATAGCCTCCTACCCTTTTTCTCTTCTCTTGTGCGCAGCCCTGGTCACCAGCTGTCCGCCAGACTATAGTGGCCGTGCTGATCATTGAACCCACTTTATCTAATTGTTTTGTTAATACTGCCCATGACAGTGCACATTGCCCTATGCCCTTCCCAAAATCACCGCTTCTGCCCGACAACCAATGCTCATATCAGAGCTTGTGGGTGTTGGGAGAAGCTGCCCCAAGCAAGCAGCCAGTCTTCCGCATAGCCAAACCACATGACCCTAAACCTCTCCAAAGGAGATTGCCGTGCTTTGATTTACCTCCAACTCTGGCCTCATGCAGCAAACAGTTGGTCTCCAGCACGGCCGCACCAGCGGTCCACAAACTTCTTCATAGAAGACCACCGTGCCACAAATTACTTCCTGCCCCAACCACAACAAGCACTTGCACCCGTCACCACCAACTCCACTCTCAGGGAGTGCCTCCCCCATCCTGCCTCCTCTCCTGCACTGGCTGAACCACACCTGGCCACCACCTTCAGCTGATTTCATTAGTTTTATTTGTGGATAAAGGTGAACCGGTAGATGTAGTGTATTTGGATTTTCAGAAGGCGTTTGACAAAGTCCCTCATGAGAGGCTTCTACGAAAACTAAAAAGTCATGGGATAGGAGGCGATGTCCTTTCGTGGATTACAAACTGGTTAAAAGACAGGAAACAGAGAGTAGGACTAAATGGTCAATTTTCTCAGTGGAAAAGGGTAAACAGTGGAGTGCCTCAGGGATCTGTACTTGGACCGGTGCTTTTCAATATATATATCAATGATCTGGAAAGGAATACGATGAGTGACGTTATCAAATTTGCAGATGATACAAAATTATTCAGAGTAGTTAAATCACAAGCAGACTGTGATACATTACAGGAGGACCTTGCAAGACTGGAAGATTGGGCATCCAAATGGCAGATGAAATTTAATGTGGACAAGTGCAAGGTGTTGCATATAGGGAAAAATAACCCTAGCTGTAGTTACACGATGTTAGGTTCCATATTAGGAGCTACCACCCAAGAAAGAGATCTAGGCGTCATAGTAGATAATACATTGAAATCGTCAGCTCAGTGTGCTGCAGCAGTCAAAAAAGCAAATAAAATGTTAGGAATTATTAGGAAGGGAATGGTTAATAAAACGGAAAATGTCATAATGCCTCTATATCGCTCCATGGTGAGACCACACCTTGAATACTGTGTACAATTCTGGTCGCCGTATCTCAAAAAAGATATAGTTGCAATGGAGAAGGTACAGAGAAGGGCAACCAAAATGATAAAGGGGATGGAACAGCTCCCCTATGAGGAAAGGCTGAAGAGGTTAGGGCTGTTCAGCTTGGAGAAGAGACGGCTGAGGGGGGATATCATAGAGGTCTTTAAGATCATGAGAGGTCTTGAACGAGTAGATGTGACTCGGTTATTTACACTTTCGAATAATAGAAGGACTAGGGGGCATTCCATGAAGTTAGCAAGTAGCACATTTAAGACTAATCGGAGAAAATTCTTTTTCACTCAACGCACAATAAATCTCTGGAATTTGTTGCCAGAGGATGTGGTTAGTGCAGTTAGTGTAGCTGGGTTCAAAAAAGGTTTGGATAAGTTCTTGGAAGAGAAGTCCATTAACTGCTATTAATCAAGTTTACTTAGGGAATAGTCACTGCTATTAATTGCATCAGTAGCATGGGATCTTCTAGGTGTTTGGGTAATTGCCAGGTTCTTGTGGCCTGGTTTGGCCTCTGTTGGAAACAGGATGCTGGGCTTGATGGACCCTTGGTCTGACCCAGCATGGCAATTTCTTATGTTCTTATGTTCTTATGTTGTATATATTTTTTTATCACTTTTTGGGGGCTTTCTAGGTTGTTTACTGTTCCTCCCCACAAGGAAAGACACCCACAGGACACAGGAGAGCCACCATACCACCAGACCAAATGCTAATTTAGGACTCTGCATACCTGTGACCGGAGCAAGCCACCTGGTAGAGAAGCTCATGGGCTGTGCTGAGTGGCCAAAAGGAGGGTATTTGCTAAAAGCAAAGTCGCTTTAAGCTGCCGGCTGCCCACCCAAGTCCTGCCTCTTTCCCCATGCTAAACCCTCCCATAACCCTATCTCACTACCTTCTCCTTCATATCCTCCCGTTTCCTCTTTCCTGTCCTTACCTGGGATTCCACCACCCTCTCATGTTGTGCCCTGCTCCCTAAACTGTGCTTGTCACAGGGTTCTGAGTGCAAAAGGTAGAGTAATGCTCATAGAGGACAATTTTCAAGGCCATATGCTGACTGAAAATTGCTGAGGCCATGTTCTGTTAGCTTCAGGAAAAAGAGGCTTTTCTATGGATATATATTTAAGTTGGGGGAAATTAAAAAAAACAAACAAATGTACTCAAGGCATTTTGTTCTCACTGGGTCACCTATAAAATAGATACAAAGTACATGGATGTTTTTTTACATCTATTACACTAGCTAATTTTCCAAGAGAAAATACCTGGTAACCTATTGCTTACAAATAGTTTTATATGAAAAAAAATGGAAAAGAAATTATTCTATTCTAAAGGAGCAATGCTTATAATTTAAAAGTGATTAAGGCAACATGTGTGAGCACTCTAAATTTTAAGATGTACTTGTGTTATTTTTGGGTGTTTCACATTTTTCATTCACTGTGTCATCTATTGCATATCGACAACTCTTCATTTTTCAGGACCTTTGTTTTCAGTTTTCTGAGCTCCCTCAATAGTATTCCCATTAGGAAGTTATCACTTGGTCTCAGGTAGGTATTAAATAGTGTCATTAGCAAACACTCAGTAAACTACATGGAGGGTCAACATGTTATGCTTTTCCTTGCTCACACTAAATCCTCATTTGCATGTGAAGTTCTTTCATTTGCATGCGTGGACTCTAAGGGGTTGATGCAATACAGTTTGCTCAGCCAAATGCACTGTATAACCTGCAGTTGGACGCGAGCTGTAGAGGTGCTAACTAAAGCGCCTCTACAACACACGTCCAACAGGGAGTGAAATTAATAGCACTCATCACATGCAAATGCATGTGAATGAGGCTAATTAGCTATTCACTCCCAATGCAAAAACAAATTGTGCGTCTAGGACGCACATTTTAGCAATCAGAAATTAACGCCTGCCCAGAGCAGGCATTAATTGCTGAGCGCTCCTAAAACAAGTACAGAAAAGCAGAAAAACACTGCTTTTCTGTACTGCCTCCTACTTAATATCTTATACTCCTGGGGAAATTCTGCGCAAAAAAATTTAAAATTCTGCGCACAAAAACTTAAAATTCTGCAAACTTTATATTGGTCAAAATAACACAATTTACATGACAGTCTTTAAGTAATTACATTTTAAATTAATACAGAAAAAAGTTATTACTTAGAGATGCAGAATTTTAAATTATTTTGAGCAGAATTTCCCTAGAAATTCACTATAAGAGTGTCACAGCCCAGGTGTCTGGACTGATCCTTGGTACTACAGGAACGAAAATTATCAGGTAAGAAACTAATTTTCCTTTATTAATTGCATCAGTGGCATGGGATCTTCTTAGTGTTTGGGTAATTGCCAGGTTCTTGTGGCCTGGATTGGCCACTGTTGGAAACAGGATGCTGGGCTTGATGGACCCTTGGTCTGACCCAGCATGGCAATTTCTTATGTTCTTATGATCTCCCTACTCCCCTGGCCACTTTGTCCTCTCAGGACGCAACTCCTCCACCTGGCAGTATCTCTCCCCTCCACCTCTAGGCTCAACCCCTTCCACTCTATCGCTAGTCCCAGAGTTTGACCCCATTCTCAGTACTGCCCCTCTGTCCCTCCCTCTCTCACACACATCTCTCTAGTACACATACACACGCTCTCATACAGGCTCCCTCACTCTTTCGCCACACACATCCCCTCATACAGGGCCCCTCTCTCTTGCATACACACCTACACAAGCTCTCTTTCTCTCTCACACATACATCCTCACACAGGCTACCTATGTCTCTCTCGCATGCACACCTTTACACAGGCTCTGTCTCACACATACACAGGCCAGCACTCTCACATACACATGATCCCTTTTTCATACACACGCGCTCCCAATCTCTCCCACACATACACGCTCCTTCACAATCTCCTCATATAGGCTCCCTCTCTCTCTAGTTCCCAATCTCAAGTATTTCCCCCCTCCCTCTTTCTCACCCCCTATGCTCTCTCTCACACCCTCCTGCTCACCCCCCTGCTCTCTCTCTCACACTCCCCTCCCCTCTCCCACCCCCTCTCCCTGTCCTTTCGCCCTCCCCTCCCTCACACCCCTCTCCCTGCTCTCTCACCCTCCCCTCCCCCACACCCTCTCCCCTTCCCTTTCTCACACCCCTCTCCCTCTTCTCTCACACACACATATTCACTCTCACCGGGGCCTTCATCTTTGCCGAGAGCGGAGCACACTCCGTTCACGGCACACAGGGGCCTTAATCTTTACCGTGAACAGCGCACATCCCGCGGCAATGGGGGCCTTCATTTTCACTACAAACTGTGCATGCCGGGGCCTTCATCTTCACCGTGAGCAGAACACACTCTGTTCGCGGCATTTTCGCACGAACAGTGCACTGGGACCTTCATCTTCAAGTGCACCGTTTGTGGCATGCTGGGTCTCCTTTGCCATTTTCTGCGCAGAAAATGACAATTCTGCACAGGGGGGAATTCTGCACAAATTCTGCACTCCGCAGTGGCACAGAATTCCGCCAGGACTAATCGCTGGAATATTAAGTAGGAGGAACAACTCTTTAAAAAAGTAAAATAAAAAAAGCACAGCAGTCCGGTGCAGAAAGCGACGCTCTGTTGACAAGCATCCGGTTCCTGAAGCTCTGGCATATCCACGGGTTAGGAAAACAGTTGCTGATAAATTCATGTCCATTTTCCGAACCTGACTGCTGACACTGTAAGGAGTCGGCCACTTAATATTAATTTATTCACTCCTTCACTTATTGCCCATTGGTCCTTTTCACTGACATTTGTCAGTGAAAAGGACCAACCCCCTTTTAGGACAGCCTTCTGAAATGTGATTGGTCCTTTCACTAACAGGTGACAGTGAATGGACCAGTCGCCAATTGGTCCCTTCACTGTCACATGTCAGTGAGAGGACCAATTCAGGACAGCCTTCTGAAAGGCTGAATAAATTAATATTAAGTGCCCTACACTTTAATATTTATTTATATACTCCTTAGGTGCCGGGAGTCAGGTTCGGAGAATGGACGCAGAATTTATCGACGTCCATTTTCCTAACTTGTGCATATCCGCTGGTTAGGAAAACAGATGCTGATAAATTACATCATGCCCCCAGGAGAGGTGCCTGGGAGTGCATTAGGAAAGCGGGCGCTGAACACTCAGCACTCACTTTCAGCGCAACTTTTTTGCATCGGCCCCTAATTTTGGCATACTCATGCTAATGTTCCCCCCCATCAACCACTGTAGCATGCATGTTAAAGCTTTAAAGGTGAATTTTAAAAGCCTAATGTGTCAAAATTGCCAAAATTAGGGCATGTGTGAGTATGTAGGTCCGGCACGCACAGAGCAAATTTTAAAAGCCGCTGTGATACGTGTATACACAAATGAGAAGTTTCCAAAAGGGACGGGACATGGGCGTTCCAGGATTTAACATGAAATTTGCGCATAAATACTTAAGTGCCCTGGTGCGCACTGGGGACCCCTGCCACATAAGTTTACTTCTGCTAAGGGATGACATGTAAGCTATAAAAACAAAGCTGGGCAGATCAGAGAGGTTTTAAAGGTCGGAGCTAATAGGAGGGAAGGGAGGCTATTAAACTGGGGGGGGGGGGGGTTTGGAAGTCCTATCCCTTAACTGGGCGAACTGGGAATGAACTGGAAAAACTGGCAATGGCATTAGCACGTGTGCCTTTTAAAATGGTAGAAGTGGCATTTGCACACACAGGCTCACATCCATTTAAAATTGTGTGCACGTACATGCATATGTTATCAAATGGCCGTATCCCTGTTCGCGTGCCAATGATTGTGCACATGTGTGCGCCCATGTGCCACTTTGAAAGTTACCGTCCCTTTGCATGGCTATTTTTAGTGCTCACATTGAGGGTCTTAACTTTCACATTAAAGTTTAGTGCATAAACACCTTCATATGCAGAAATAAAGATCAACATAAAATAACAGGCTGATACCTTTTTATTGGGATAACAACACATTTCCTGACCTATAAAAATGTAAAACCTTATTTTATTATTTTGTTGACCTTTATTTTCTCACATTCGAGCGGACTAACATGGCAACGACCCTATTCTTTCCATTTATTTTCAGTGATGTGCTGCTTATTTGCATTCAGCAGAATGTGAGCCTTATGTGAGGAAATAGTGCAAATGTATATACATGTATATGATCGAAATTCCAAAGAAACAGGAAATAAACGGAAAGAATGCATAAAGCTGGTGGCCTTTTGCTCCAGATGCAGCATTTTTCAATCTTTTTTTCAAGCAGGATGCCAGAAGACAACTAAAACAAAATAGCAGACCTTTGCTCACCCACATTTCCCCTCTTTCTAGATAACTCATACAACAGTAACAGCAGCCAGTGTAGGATGTAACAACAAACGGGTGCAGGTGAGGGGGCGTGGGACCTATGAATTAGTAATGTAAATAACATTTAAAAAGTAACCCATTTAAATGGCTACAAATTAAAACAGTTAACTGTTTAAATGTTAAGAGGAAGTTAAGGAGCAGCAGTTCTCTGAGGCAGTGCTGCACCAGTCATGGAGAGAGCCCCACATGGGAAAGTGGCATGACATCACATGATTTGCATAATCCAGACCAAGACTTGGAATGCATAAGTAGGTTCCCACTGTTGGGGCTGTAGACGGGAAGCAGTGAAGTCAGCCCTGAGTCTGATTCACTACCTCCTGTCTTACAGACTGTTTTAAACAGTTAAATGGAAGAGTAAACATAAGACTTATCTTAAACCATTTAACTTCATAAATCCCTACTGTGGATACACACTGGGCCACAGGCCCCACATTGACTGCTTATTGCAGGTTAGAATGCAGATCCAGAGGGAGAGTGAGTGGACATATGCCTTATGACCCCAGTCACTGATTTTGTGACTCCATTTGGGGGTCATGATTCACTGTCTTAATGTCTTGAAAACCGAACTCCAATATTGAATTTCTTTGCATCTCTTGCAAATGGAAAATATTAGCTGATGGCATCTATGCTGGTTTTACACGTTGAAAGGCCAGTTTTTAATGTCGAGGAGTGCAAGTAAGCAACCTAAAAGATAATCTAAAATATGGAGCTATGGAGCTCATAGAGCTTTCTAAATTGTGGTTGAAATTGGGCTTAACTCTAGCTGGCCAACATTTATTTTATTTATTTATTTGTGTTTTTCTATACCTGCATTCACGGGAGTTCGTATCATGTCGGTTTACATAAAACAAGGGGTGATCAATACATTATAACGTACATAACTAAAATTCTAGTCAGAATTAAGTTTGCGATAGGTGCACTAAAGTTTCCCAGCTAAGTAAACAGGCCGGTGCTAAAAATCAATCAACTGGTTGATTTGCTTCGACTTATCTAACTCTGCTCTTGAGAGAACCCATTTCTTGACTGACTAAATCCAACCACCTAGAAAACCTAAGTGGCTAAATTTAGCTGCTCAATGGAGTGAAAGTTTCAGTCTTGGGGATCTTGCACCTAATTCCATTAGGGCTGATTACATGTAATAAGACTGATGCTGAAATCAGCGCAAACTTTCTGTACGTATTTTTTTAGTGCGCGTGGCAGAAGCAGGAGCCTGTGCGAGATGTAATAAGGGGATGGCATGCAAATTAGATATGTTTAAAAAAAACAAACCACATGCAAGACCAAATACACATGCCAATATCCACATAAAAGCGCAGATGCAGAAAGTTGCAGGAAAAAAACCTTTACTCCATTGCTGTAATTAGTGTGGCTGTGTGTCCATGCAGCTTTTTCTTACCCAGACAACCGGGGCTTCTCGGCTTGGATCAACCCTGCTAGGGGAGAGGAGGAGCCAGGATGGACGGACCAGAGATCTCTTGGGGTTACGGACATGTGCCGACAGTGCCCGGAGCTGCAGTATTTTCACTTAACTCCTGCCCTGACCCAGGCACTAAAAAACCTGCTTAAAAAAACCTGCTAGCACAGCTCCCTAAATAGCCTGTGAATAGATAATTACCTCCTTTACATGCCATTTGTATGTACTCACGCAAAACCTGCTGCAGGTTATTGCATGGGTATGTGCACACTTTTTTTCCGCGCTAAATGCATTATTACATACATGCGTACAATTAGCATGGAAAACCATGCATAATTACCCGCACAAAAACCCATGGTAGTTTTTGTGCAGCCTATTACATCAGCCCCATTGTCAGGTAGCAAGATTCCTTTGAAAATGCACCCCAGAGAATGCTAATTTTACAGAGTACAGTAAGGACCTTTTGATTTGTGGCAACTCTACTGTGGCAGAATATTAACTTTTACATAGTAACATAGCATTGATGGCAGAAAAGGGCCAAATGGTCCATCCAGTCTGCCCAACAAGATTCTTATGGTAGTAACTGCCACTCTGTGCAGGTTACCCCCATGTTTCTATTAAGGATAGAAACCGCCGCTCCTTATGTATTAAGAAAGCAACATTTTTACTGAGTGAGGATTACCTGAAAATTCAGACAATGCTGCTTGATGAGATTTGCTTTTGAACTTAGCCGTAGAAGGCAGTCTTGTGCTTTTTCCTTTGTCAGTACCCCAGACCCTAAAAATAGGGGCCTGATTTGATTGTCTTCTGAATCCAATTTCCGTCCCCCCCCCCCCCCCATGCCTTCAAAGCAGAGAGTAATGTCAAAGCGGAGAGCAATTGTGTCAAAAGCATCAAGGTTTATTGGTTAAGGGCAGTAACTGCCACCGCACAGGTTACGCCCATGCACCCTTTTCTTCATTTCCATCCTTCAGCCTTTAGGGATCCACAGTGTTTACCCCATGCCCCTTTGAATTCGTTGACTCTTTTTGTCTTCACCACCTCCTCCGGAAGGGCATTCAGGGCATCCACCACCCTCTCCATGAAGAAATGTTTGCTGAAAGTGGTTCTGAGTGCCCCCCCCCCCCCCCTGGAGTTTCATTTCATGATCCCCCTAGTTCTGCTGTTTCCATTCCAATGGGAAAGGTTCATAGTATATGCATCATTAAAATCTTTTAGGTATCTGAAGGTCTGTATGTGTAATACTGAAAGTAATTTCAATGTGGAATTTAAAGCATAAGCCTATAACCTGGTGGCATGCAATTCTGTACTCTGTGGGGCAGATTTTAAAAAGTTGCGCGAGCGCATACTTTTGTTAGTGCAGCAGGCGCGAACAAAAGTACGCCTGATTATAAAATCTGGGGTCGGCGCGCGCAAGGCTGCGCAAAATCGGCAGCCTGTGTGCGCCGAGCCGCGCAACCTGCCTCCGTTCCCTCCAAGGCCGCTCTGATTTCGAAGCGGCCTCGGAGGGAACTTTCCTTCGCCCTCCCCGCACCTTCCCCTCCCTTCCCCTACCTAACCCACCCCCCCGGCCCTATCTAAACCCCCCCCCCCTTACCTTTGTCAGCCGGGTGCCCCGCTCCGTGGTCCGGTCCCGGGGGCTGTTCCGGAGGCCGCGGTCACGCCCCCGGAACGCCCCCGGGCCGAAACCACGCCCCCGTTGCCACCCCCGAAACGCCGCGCCCCACCCCCTAAACGGCGCGTCATCTCGACACGCCCCCCGACAGGAAGCTCCGGGACTTACGCGCGCCGGCGCCTATGCAAAATAGGCGCGCCGGCGTGCGAGGGCCCTGCGCACGTAAATCCGGAAGGATTTATGCGCGCGGGCCTTTGAAAATCCGCCCCTGTGTATCTAATCTAGGTTTAGATAACAACTTTTTTGATGGTGTCCCTGACATCTGAAATTGTCTTTGAAATGATCATTGGCATTTTGTTTGGTTCACCTAACCAGAAGAAGAGTTGACACTAAAAGATCCCACGCTGATAAAAGCTTCTCTTCCCCTAACTCCTATAGCTGGTTAAGTTGGATCAAGTGATGCTGGGATATCTAAAGAATATTTTGTTTGTAGTTAATACCATAAACTCATGATGTATTAAATAAATCTTATTGGAGATATTCACTTGAGCTACATACATCACACTAATGAGCACTAGTGCAACAGCAAAAGGTTTCTGTATGGGTTTTCATGTTTAAAGCTCTAATGTCAAAAACACAATCTGCGGATCAAATAATAAAAAAGTGACAATACCCTTTTAGTGTGGGTGAACATTTACTACTCAGAAAATGTTAAAGTTAATGCACCTTCATTATATCATACTTGCGTTTTTCAAACTTGAGCATCAAGCTTAACATTTTTGAAGTACCACTAAAATATAATCATTGCCCCAAATGAAATCTTCATATGCGATTCAAAAGTGCATAACACTTCAACATAACAATCGCTTTCTCTTTTTCTTTCAATTTAACAAAAAGTCACTTTTCTTTTTTTTTCTTTTAGCTTAAATAGCACAGCAGAAATTTTCTCACATACACCAATGTGTAAAAGAGTCAAAAAGTATATTTATGAAGGTGAAAAATCTTACCTGAATGGCTAGGCAACAACATCTTCACCTTCCTTTCTTTTACAGTCAGAAACTAACAGGCACCTCCACCTCCCTTCCCGACACAGCAGTGTTTCGGGGATCCCACACTTGCCTGCTTCCTGGGCTCTCCAGTGATGGCCTGCTGCTCATTTTTTGCTGTACCATGGGGAAAAAAACTACTTAATTATCCCAACACTGATCACATGACTAGATTAAACCAACAAGCTTTTTCAGTTTGTTAATGCCATTTAAAAAAAACAAAAAAACAGACAAAGCTATTAAAACGCTGTCTTTTATACAATAAAAAATAATTTGCATGCTTTTTCATTTGTGCCCATTTTATTCCATACTATCATTTCCTACTCAGGCAGAACTATTAAGATGCCGTCCTTTTTTTAACCCCAAAAAGATGATTTTTTTACTGAATCATTTATTTCCGTTATCATCTCATACTAACATCTCCCTCTCCAGTTCTAAATTTAGACCATATGGATGGACTGTATTTAATTAAAAAATCCATCTCATTTCTTTTTCGTATAATATTCTGTCTAGGATAGCACCCTCCAATAATTATGGACACAGTCAATCACAAACCATCAAAGATCTTTAAAATTGTGTCCTGTGTCAGTACAGGGTAGAACAACAGGTATGGATTAGAGATGTGAATCGTGTCCTCGATCGTCTTAACGATCGATTTCGGCTGGGAGGGGGAGGGAATCGTATTGTTGCCGTTTGGGTTTTAAAAATATCGTGAAAAATCGTTAAAATCGTGAGCCAACCCCCTAAAACCCACCCCCGACCCTTTAAATTAAATCCCCCACCCTCCCGAACCCCCCCCCCAATGCTTTAAATTACCTGGGGATCCAGCGGTGGTCCAGAACGGCGGCGGTCCGGAACGGCCCCCTCAATTGAATCCTTTTGTCTTCAGCCAGCGCCATTTTGCAAAATGGCCACCGCAAAATGGCGGCGGCCATAGACAAAAACGATTCGACGCAGGAGGTCGTTCCGGACCCCCGCTGGACTTTTGGCAAGTCTTGTGGGGGTCAGGAGGCCCCCCCAAGCTGGCTAAAAGTTTCTGGGAGTCCAGCGGGGTTCAGGAAGCGATTTCTTGCCGCGAATCGTTTTCCGTATGGAAAATGGTGCCGGCAGGAGATCGACTGCAGGAGGTCGTTCAGCGGCGGTCCGGAACCCCCGCTGAACGACCTCCTGTAGTCGATCTCCTGCCGGCGCCATTTTCCGTACGGAAAACGATTCGCGGCAAGAAATCGCTTCCTGAACCCCGCTGGACTCCCAGAAACTTTTGGCCAGCTTGGGGGGGCCTCCTGACCCCCACAAGACTTGCCAAAAGTCCAGCGGGGGTCCGGAACGACCTCCTGCGTCGAATCGTTTTTGTCTATGGCCGCCGCCATTTTGCGGCGGCCATTTTGCAAAATGGCGCCGGCTGAAGACAAAAGGATTCAATTGAGGGGGCCGTTCCGGACCGCCGCCGTTCTGGACCACCGCTGGATCCCCAGGTAATTTAAAGCATTGGGGGGGGGGGGTTCGGGAGGGTGGGGGGTTTAATTTAAAGGGTCGGGGGTGGGTTTTAGGGGGTTTTAGTGTGCCGGTTTTCCTGCCCTCCCCCTTCCCCCGATTTACGATTTTTTAACGATAAATCGGGGGAATTGGTATTGTATCGTGGCCCTAACGATTTTTGACGATTTAAAATATATCGGACGATATTTTAAATCGTCAAAAAACGATTCACATCCCTAGTATGGATATCTTTTTAGTCTTAATGCAGCTATGATGTTCAATCATGCATGTTTTTACCATTCGCTTTGTCTTCCCCACGTATCTTAATAAACACAGACATAAAATGTATACAATAATGTGAAAGGCAATCCATAGCATATTTCAAGGGATAAACCTGCTTTGTTTCAGGATGTGTGAAAGCACAAATCTGTAAGGTATAAGAACACATACTGCATTTACTACATTTCTTAGGACCTGCTGTAACATTGGCCTCCAGTGGAAATGACTGTAAGTTTGCAAAAAACGATCTTATCACATGTATTAGACCAATGGATAAAAGCAGTACATGAGGGATCTTAGAATACTGTGTGTCACCGTAACACAGACCAATGACAGTATATAACTTGTTTGATTTTTGATGCACTTACAGAAAAAGGAAGTACACAAATCAGCCTCTCCTGATTCCTCAGGTGTTTTTTTTTACCCTGTAAGCGTTGAGTCCTATCTGAAAATAATGCTTGCTTATATGCCTGGTTTGCTATCTTGTGAGGATAATTTCTACATAAAAATCTTTCTCACATGTCTATTGCACATTTCTTAAACTTGTCAGAAGAAGAGCATAGCCATCGGAGTCTCAGTATTTGGTTCAGACAAGGGCCCGTCTCAGCATTATAGGATGGAAACTATTGTAATGCAATAAACTATTGCAATCAGTTTGTTTGTGATAGATTGTAGAATGGAACCCACCAATCACACATTCCATTAAGATATCCAAAAATGCAATCTTGTGTTTATTCATATGCATAGTGAGCATTACATTACTGTCACATTGATAGATCCAATTACGAAATAATTCCAGCTGTTGAATAGATCCAGACAAAATAAAAAAAAATGTCATCTATATAACATTTCCACAAACGAAGGGAGAGCTCTCCAGCTATTCAAATTGTATGACACATAAATTTACCGTGTCTGGAGCCATAGCCATACCGATGGCTAAACCTTTGACTTGAAGGTAAAATGTACCATCAAAACAGAAAAAAACTGTAGAAAAGAACTCATGCCAATTTTCTAGTAAATTCAATAGGAGATTATCTTTCTTGCATGGTTATTAATGTACTACATACAAGGTCCAAAGCTTGTTGTTGAGAGACATCAGTATAGAGGGTCTCAATATCAATAGCTCTAACAGGAAATTTGTCAAAAATCTCAGTCATGTGCATAGAGTCTCTAACATAAGTTTAAATGCGACAGGAAAAACACAGTGAAATTCTAGCCTATTTCTATGAGATGTTAATTTCTAAACTATAAGTTTTGTATAGTTTTAATTGTAGAAATTTTTTGTTCATCTAATTTCTGTTGATAATGGATAAGGCTAAAAAAGACATTAAGAAAGAAAAACTATCAAATGAAATAAAGAGTAATGTCTTTTTAAGTGCTAAGTAGATTTTTCTTTTTGCATTTAAATGTACTAGTTAAAGCTGTTAACACTTCAGGGTTTCCTTTCCCCAGATCTTGGTGAAACAGTGAGATCAGATATTAATAAGAACTGAGTGTTCTAAAAATTAGAATGCACAGACTGACAGAGAGGAACCACTCCTCCCCCCCCCCCAAAAAAAAAAGTTAAACCAGAGAACGTTATAGACAAATGGAAAGTACAGCTGGGGGAGACAGAGATGTAGGGAGCTAAGAAAGGTTTAGAGAGAAGCCTAAAAGGAAGTTAGGACAGTGAAACTTATGCTGTGTAGAATTAATAAAATTAAATAAGAATTGGGTTGCACAATGTCATCAAATGATTTGCTTTCTTATGTGAAAGATTTGTGCTAAAAGCAAAATGGATTGGGCCTGGTCCCATAGCTCGGGAAATAGCACTGCTTAATGTAGCACAGCTCAGTTAACCTGTTGGAGATGGCTGGTGCAGGTGCATGCTGTAGAATTGACATGCTTGATCCTGGAGAAGGAAGGAAGGTGATGACTATTACTGTTTCTAACCACTGCCAGTCATAAGGGGGGTGCTGAGAGATTGTCTCAGACTCCTCTCCAGCTCTTGGGGCCAGTGAGAGTTCCCAGCCCTTACTGGGCATACTGTCTGAGACAGGGGTGGGGGTTAAAGAGGTGTATGGTATAAAGGGGATTTCATATCTGCAAGGTCTGTGGATACTTTATTCTAATTTTAAAAGAGAAAATATCCACATATATTCACTTTGAAAATTGTCTAAAGAAAATTACCTGCACATATTTACACCTGCCATTTTGTGCAGGTAATTTTTCAATCTAGAAATATATGTGTACTTTTGAAAATTCAAAGTATGCACTTAGTTTTAATCCTGCCCCAACTCTGCTCCCAAGAACATCTCCCCCTACTGTGGATAATGTATGTGCTTGGTGGCAGATTTCAAGAAATCCATTTCCTTGAGTAAAGCACTATTTTACCCACAGAAATAGCTTTAAAAATTACCCCCTCTTGGACCTATGCACTAAAACTTAGTATATATGCAAAGGATTGGAAAAGTTCCTGAAGGAAAAGTCCATAAACAGTTATTAGCCAGGTAGACTAGGGAAAGCCAGCGCTTATACCTGGGAGTGATAAACAAGAAATAGATCAACTATTGGGGATCTGATGGCTACTTGTGGCCCAGGCCAATCACTGTTGGAGACAGAAGGCTGAACTCAATGGACCTTGGTCTGACCCAGCATGGCACTTCTTATGTTCTTTAACTATATGCTATGCAATAAATTTCTATTGTGCACACTAAATTTGTCTCAAAAGATGTTTTTGTTTACACACTAAACGTAGAACATATATGCATGTAAATGAAGTAGGTCCTATTCAAACTGCAATTTAGCAGGTGCATGATAAATAATGGGGTATGTTCTCCTTTATGTGCTATTTTGTGTGTACTCACTAACTCCCAAAATTTATCCCTGTTCAGACTAGGTGTTAATGTTTTAGTGTGCATGCTATCTAAAGGGCTCAGCTGGCAACAGACATTGTGGGCTCAAGATGGAGAAGCTGTTGATACTGGGGAAGGATTAGATGGCGGCAGGAGTGAAGAAGTTCACAGGGGAGACAGAGAGAGGAAGAGAGAAAAAGTAGAGGTAGAAGGAATAGAGAGATATAAGAATGAGTAAGGTAGGAGAGTTGAGGCAGACAGATACATAGAAGGAGACCAGAGCGGTGCCAGGGTAGAAGCAGGATGGAAACATCAGGAGGAAGCCTGATGTTTCCATCCTGCTTCTACCCTGTCACAGAGTATCTTACTGGGCCTGCCACAGAAAGAGATAATCAGTATGTACTGCTTGAACTTAGAAATGAATAGTGCTGAGGATAGGCTTTTATAAGCTGAGATGTTACAACATCTGAAATAATTTTTGACAAGGGGTGACTTTAGAACTGTGGTTCAGGCCTTTATCTTACAACTATTGACTACTGTAATGCCCTTTTTATTGTTACATATGCCAGTCGTGGCAGACTGCAATCAGCTACACTCATCCTGACACTGCTACAGGCCCAGTAACATGGCGACAGAACACTGCTATCGTCGCACGCCCCCAGGCCACTGCTTTCCCTTAGGCACACTTGTATGCCCTATATAGGCCCTGTAGCGGGAAATGCTGTGTGGTGCCCTCCGATAACCTCAGGCCTATTTAAGTAAGGGCCTTGCTGCTTTACTTTGCCTCAGCAATGGGTCTCCTGCATCTGCAGTGTATGTTGCTCCTGCATCTTAGTTCATCTGTGTTCCAGATTTCTGTCTTGCCCAATCATGTCTTTCCTCGTCCAGCCTTGCCTAGTCATAAGAACATAAGAAAATGCCATACTGGGTCAGACCAAGGGTCCATCAAGCCCAGCATCCTGTTTCCAACAGTGGCCAATCCAGGCCATAAGAACCTGGCAAGTACCCAAAAACTAAGTCTATTCCATGTAACCATTGCTAATGGCAGTGGCTATTCTCTAAGTGAACTTAATAGCAGGTAATGGACTTCTCCTCCAAGAACTTATCCAATCCTTTTTTAAACACAGCTATACTAACTGCACGAACCACATTCTTTGGCAACAAATTCCAGAGTTTAATTGTGCGTTGAGTAAAAAAGAACTTTCTCCGATTAGTTTTAAATGTGCCCCATGCTAACTTCATGGAGTGTCCCCTAGTCTTTCTACTATCCGAAAGAGTAAATAACCGATTCACATCTACCCGTTCTAGACCTCTCATGATTTTAAACACCTCTATCATATCCCCCCTCAGTCGTCTCTTCTCCAAGCTGAAAAGTCCTAACCTCTTTAGTCTTTCCTCATAGGGGAGTTGTTCCATTCCCCTTATCATTTTGGTAGCCCTTTTCTGTACCTTCTCCATCGCAATTATATCTTTTTTGAGATGCGGCGACCAGAATTGTACACAGTATTCAAGGTGCGGTCTCACCATGGAGCGATACAGAGGCATTATGACATTTTCCGTTTTATTCATCATTCCTTTTCTAATAATTCCCAACATTCTGTTTGCTTTTTTGACTGCCGCAGCACACTGTCTTGTCCAGTGTTTGTGTGTCTTCATATGCCCTTGGCCTGACTTCCAGATTCTGACTTCTTGCTTGGACCCGACCTTGATTGCCTGCCGCCTGGACCTGAACACCCTTGCCTGCGCCTGGACCTGACTTCTTGCTTGCACCTGACCACGTCTGTCTGAAGCCTGCCCCAACTTTGGCCTGTCTTTGACTCTTCAAGACTGCTGCCTACCTTGATCCCAGCATGCCCTCGGACTCTCACTTATCCGACTGCCCTAGGGACCCACCTAAGTACTGCCGGCTTCCAGATCCAAGGGCTCAACCTGTGGGGGAAGTGGCTGGTATAGGTGAAGCTCCAGCCTATCTCACTTCAGGGCATGTTCGCCAGCTGTCAGCCATAGGCCTTGTAGGTTCGTCTACGAGGCTGTATCAACTATGCCATAGCAACAAGGGCTCACGTCCACAACACCCATCACATTTATTGATTGCTTCAATTCTGTCACTGTTGTGGCTAATCTGCCTAAAGCGCAAAGGCTTGAGCCAATATAGCAGTCTAGGCTTGGATGCCTTCTTAGAGGTCTTCAGTTCTTTTTAATGTAATGTGGAGCTCTTTCCTTCTGCTTTGAGGCCATCACAGATGGTGTTATCCAGGTGTGGCTGCACCAAAACTACAGGCTCATTCTAGAGGGGAGACAGTGAATAATGGTGCCATCTGGGCTCAGGGTTGCCACATTCCCGCCAGGTGTGAAATAGATGACTGTTCCAGGGCTGGATGAAGCAACATCTGATCTCATTATTTCTCCTTGCAGACTAGCCTGGTTGAGTGTCATTTGAGGGTATGGGATGGTCAACCTTAGTATGTGTGACACAACCTCTAGCATGATAGCATAAAATCCCTGTGCTGATTCATGTCATGGGGTCAAAGGGCATGGATGTTGTGCATGTACCTGTTTAGGGTGCTGTCTGCACAACCACCACCACTACTAAAACTACTATTATTTTTCATTTCTAAAGTGGCACTAGACAAATGCAGTGCTGTACCAATACACATAAGAGACAGTCCCTCCTCCACTGAACTTACAGTCTAATCAAGACATACATGACAAACAAGAGTCTATGGGAAATAGATTTACTGTAGAGAAGTACTTAAGATTTAAAAGCGGCTTAAAAAATTAAGTTTTTTAACTGGATTTGAATATAGGCAGAGAAAGAGCATGAATCACAAACTGAAGAAGTCTATTCCAGGTTTACAGCAAGCAAGATAGAAAGCATAGAGTTAGTTGGCTTTGGAGGAAAAGGGCACAGATAAGAGCAATTTGCCAGATGAATAAAATTCACAAGGAAGAATGTAGGGAGAGAGGAGAAAGGTAATGAGGAGTTGCAGAGTGAATGCATTTATAGGCACGTAAGAGAAGCTTGAATTGTATGCGGAAGCAGACAGGGATCCAGTGTAGTGACATGAGAAGATGAGTTACATAGCATTAGTGACATTGAAGATAGATAAGTCATTCAGCTGGATTTTGAATAGATTGCAGTGGAGAAAGACAGTTCAGTGGAAGACCCACAAAGGGAAAGTTATAGTAGTTTAAGCAGGAGGTGATAAAAGAGTAGATGAGTGTTTTGGTAGCTTGCTCAGAAAGGAAGGGAGGGATTTTAGCAGTATTATAGAGGAAGATCTGACACACTTTAGCAGTGTTTGAATGTATATAGAGAAGGAGAGAGCAGCAACAAAGATGACTTCAATGTTACAGGCTACGAGAACTAGGAGGATGAGAGTGCCATCCACAGAAACATAAGAAAGAGAAGAGGGAAAATGGGTTTGGAGAGGGAGGGGGGGCGGGGAAACAAGAACTTCTATCTTAGCTATGTTAAGTTTAAGTTGGTGGGTGGAACATCCAGGTGGCGATGTCAAACAGGCTGAAATTTGGGACTGCATTTGTGGTGACATTTCTGGTGTAGAGAGCTAGATCTGAAAGCCTTCAGCGTAAAATGGTACTAAAAGCGATGGGAGACGATCAGAGCACCAAGAGAAGTGAGATGGAAAAGAGGTGAATAGTGTGGCATGCCCAGGGTTTGTACTGGGTCTCTTTATTTAACATTTTCATTAATTATCTGGAAAAGAGAGTGACAAGCAGATCTGTGGATAACAGTCTTATTCCAAGTAGCAAAAAAGGCGAGCTGATTGTGAGGAATTGCAGGAGGCCCTTAAAAAACTGGGGAGCTGGGGATCCAAATAGCAGATGAAATTTAAAATGAACAAAGACAAAGCACATAGGGAGAAATAATCCTAATCTTGGGGTTATCTTTATAACAGGCCACATGAATTTGCAGGCTGTTATGCGCTCAGGCTACATCAATTTTCAAAGCAAAGTTATGTATGTAAATTTGCTTTGAAAATTATTCTGGCAAAAGTATTTGAACACAATTACACTTGCTATTTTCTGTGTTTAGTTTTTGCCAAGAGAATTGACATGCATACTTTTTAAAATAATAAACGTATGCCTGTAAGTCCAAACCACACGCAGATTCTATCCAATGAGCTGCGTGCATGTGTGCATGTGTGCATTGACGCGTGCCCAGAGATATTTCAATTTTAATAACATGTTGCACATATGTGCACATGTTATAAAATAGCCTAGGCGAGCATATGTGTGCACCTAAGTTCAAGCTTGTATGCACCCAGCAACATAAGTCAGCTTATGGATGCGCAACTGCTTATATTTTAGAGCAGACTTGGCCAACCAAGAACCAGTTTCACCAGTTCGTTCACTAGTTTTTAGAGATGTGAACCGGAATCGGTTCGGATTCCAGTTCAGATTCACATCATGTTTTTTTTTTCGTCCGGCCCGATCGCGGTTTTGTTTATCGGCTGCTCCCAAGCCGATAAACAAAAAACCCACCCCGACCCTTTAAAACTAATCCCTTAGCTTCCCCCACCCTCCCGACCCCCCCAAAAAACATTTTACAGGTACCTGGTGGTCCAGTGGGGGTCCCGGGAGCGATCTCCTGCTCTCGGCGCCATCTTTAAAAATGGCGCGGGCCATCCAGTGCTCCTACCATGTGACAGGGGCCTGCCAATGGCACGGACACCCTGTCACATGGTAAGGGCAAAGGGCCATCGGCACCATTTTGATTAGTGGCAGCCGACGGCCCGGGAGCGGGAGATCGCTCCTGAGACCCCCACTGGACCACCAGGTACCTGTAAAACGTTTTGGGGGGGGGGTCAGGAGGGTGGGGGAAGCTAAGGGATTAGTTTTAAAGGGTCGGGGTGGGTTTAGGGGTTATTTTTGTGTGCCATTTTTCCCGCCCTCCCCCAAAACGATAAGAGAACCCCCACGAACAATATCGTGGGGATTTCCTATCGTTTTGGGGGAGCCCCCGATTTCTGACTATTTTGAAAATATCGTACAATATTTTCAATCGTCCGAAGTCCGATTCACATCCCTACTAGTTTTCTCAGTGTTCAGCTAGGTCTTCCGAACCCCCTGGTTCTTTAGCCTGCATTCCCCCCAGTTACCCCAGACCCCTCACAGTTACCTGAAATTTTTTTTTTTTTTACTTACACCTCCTCCATAGCAGAAATAAAATTATGCAGCACTGGACCTGGGCGCGTGCTCAGGTGAGTAGATACTTGTGCACACATCTCTTGTCCCCGTCCTGGAATGCCCACACCTTGCCCTGTTTTCTTCGATGCAAGATATTTGCGAATTGATACTTGTATGCACATCTGCCTGTTTTATAAAACCGGGAGGACACTTGCTAGTGCTAGATGCGCAACCAGCTCCTGATTTCAGTGCACGTCCAGCTTTTATGTGTGTAAAAATATGTGCATGCTGTTGCGCGCCCCGTCCATGCCCAGCCCGCGCATGGGTCTGCTCACCTCGCTAACTCCTCTGCAAGTCATGGTTTGGCCTCCCCAGCGGCAGCCGCGAGCACTTTCAGGCCTCGGCGTCCTGCGGCAGCGGTCGCCGGGCCTTCCACTGCATAACAGGCCTCACGCCGAAGTTTGGCGTCCTCTGTGGCATTGGCCATGCCCCTATGTGCGCACGGACCGCCCGGCCTCTTGTAGGGCCAGGGGTGGGTCCTAGCTTTGCTGTGTTGCCTGATTGAAAGTACGATATAAGGAAGTCCCTGCTTGCATTTCCTTGCCTTGGCAATGGGGTCGGCACTGTAAGTGTACTAGTTTGCCTCCGCATTCACAGTCTTGTTCCAGCCTTGTTCCAGCGTCCTACTGTTCCAGCCTTGTCCAGCATCCTTCTGTTCCAGCGTCTGTCCTGTCTCCCCAGGTAGTACCCTTGGACTGTCTCTCTGGTACTGACTTTGGCCTGTTCCTTGACCATTCTGCTCGCTGGATCCTGACCTCTGCCTGCCTTGTGATTTTGGAATCAATGTGAAAAATACAATGAAATCCTCAGCTCCATGAGTGACTACAGAAAAAACAGCAAATAGAGTACTTGGAGTTATCTGGAAAGGAATAGAAAACAAAACTGTGACTATCTAACAGTAATAAAGATGAAAGTTACCGCACACCTGCGTAGCTGTGTGCGGTAATTGAGCTCATGCCCTCTCCCTCCCTGTGCTCTCCAGCCCAGTTCCACTCTCCAGCGCTGTTACCCTACTGTGGCTAAAATGGAAGATCCCATGCAGTTGGGCCGTGGGCGGCTGACTCCGGAAGAGTGCCTCTGGCAGAGACAAACCGGTCTGTGTCTGTATTGCGGAGCACCTGGCCACCATATTCAGACCTGTCCTATCCAGGAAACTTCCCTGCCTAAGTTCAGTAGGGGTCCTGAACTTGGGCGCAACTTCTCCGGCCCCTCAGTTATCTGTACTGGTCACCTTGATCTGGGATTCCCAGTCCTTTCCAGTACATGCTCTGGTAGATTCCGGAGCAGGAGGTGATTTCATTCTCAAAGATCTTGTCCAGCTCCTGGGTATAAAGACCCGTTCGCTAGAGACCTCCTTGTGTATAGCATCTATTTATGGAGAACTGCTACCCGGTCTTCCTTACCGGTTCTTCCTTACCACTGAAACTGTCCAGCTGCGCACTGGCACCCTACATACTGAAGAATTTGAACTGTTAGTATTGAAGAAATCCATCCATCCGGTAGTCCTTGGACTCCCCTGGCTACAAAAGCATTCTCCCCAATGTAATTGGGGCTCATTGCAACTGGTGGAGTGGGGTCCTGCCTGCCACCAGTCCTGTCTTCAAAAAGTAGTACCGCCATCCGTGGTTCCTTTGGCGGTCACCTCCTCTGGTATACCTGCTCCTTATGCTGACTTCGAAGATGTGTTTTCCACGCAAAAAGCAGACCTTCTTCTGCCTCTTCGGAGGTTTGATTGTCCTATTGATCTTCTTCCAGGGACTACACCTCTTCGAGGATGTGCCTACCCTCTGTCACTTCCCGAGATGAGGGCCATGATGGAGTACATCCAAGAAAACCTTGCAAAGGGATTCATTCACCCCTCAACCTCTCCTGCTGGGGCGGGACTCTTTTTTGTGACCAGGAAAGATGGGTCATTTAGACTGTCTATTGACTACCGTGGCCTAAACGCCATCTACTTGATTAACAGTTTACAGTCTTCTTCCACAGGAACTTGTTCATACCTTCCCAGCTATGTGCAGGGGAATCTGAAGGAGATTTTCCAGCAGTGAAGATCCATCCTTCTTGCCAACAAAAAAGAATCCGGCTCTGGCAGGTGGCTTGGAAGGCTGGATAAATTATTTTTGCAAATTTTCTTGAATATAGGCTGACATGGCCTCTGTCTCTGAAAGAGAAAGTGGGTAAACCCTTCCTCTAGGGGGCTCTGAATTAGGCTTTACATTAATAGCACAGTCGAAGGACTGGTGTAGTGGTAATACATCTGCTGCTTGTTTCAAAAACACATCTTGGAATGATGAGTATTGTGGTGGCAAACCTGGGAGAGAAGTAGAGGTTGACAATCAGGGCATAGGTGTTACATTCTTCAGGCATCGGTTGTGACAAGCCGCCCCCCATTGTGATAGTTCCAGGGTGCCCCAGTCAAACTGGGGTGTATGGTCTTGCAGCCAGGGTAGACCAAGTACTACTGGATGAATGGCTTTGTCAAGGACCAGAAATGAGATGGTCTCGGTATGAAGAGAACCTGTACGTAGGCAAATTGGTTGCGTGGTGTAAGAGACTTCTCCTGGGAGAGGTTTACCGTGTATAGAAGACAGAAGCAGTGGAGTTTGTATCGGAACGATAGGAATACGAAGATGTTCCACCAGCCTTTTTTAGAATAAAATTGCCACCTGCACCAAAGTCAACAAGTGCAAGAGTCTGAAATTCAAGAGTCCCGGAAATAATTGAGACTGGGAGAGTCGGTGGAGGAGATGGTGTAGTAAGACCTAGGAAGAGTCCTCCCGCAGATCCTAGGTCTGCATGTTTCCGGGACAGATGGGGCAAGATTGAATCGCATGGCCAGGTTGTCCACAGTACATACAGAGACCTAATCTCTTACGGTAGCATCTCTCTTTGGCAGTAAGGTGGCTGCGGTCTAATTGCATGGGCTCATCTTCAGCGATAGGGGAAGACTGAGTCTAAGGAGCAGGTGTTGGTCGTGAGAACATAGAAACATAGAAACATAGAAATGACGGCAGAAGAAGACCAAATGGCCCATCCAGTCTGCCCAGCAAGCTTCACACATTTTTTCTCTCATACTTATCTGTTTCTCTTAGCTCTTGGTTCTATTTCCCTTCCACCCCCACCTTTAATGTAGAGAGCAGTGATGGAGCTGCATCCAAGTGAAATATCTAGCTTGATTCGTTAGGGGTAGTAGCCGCCGCAATAAGCAAGCTACACCCGTGCTTATTTGTTTTACCCAGATTATGTTATACAGCCCTTATTGGTTGTTTTTCTTCTCCCCTGCCGTTGAAGCAGGGAGCTATGCTGGATATGCGTGAAGTATCAGTCTTTTCCCATGCTGTTGAAGCAGAGAGCCATGCTGGATGTGCATCGAAAGTGAAGTATCAGGCACATTTGGTTTGGGGTAGTAATCGCCGTAACAAGCCAACTACTCCCCGCTTTGTGAGTGCGAACCCTCTTTTCTTCTCCCCTGCCGTTGAAGCAGAGAGCTCTGCTGGATGTGTGAAGTATCAGTTTTTCTTCTCCCCTGCCGTTGAATCAGAGAACTATGCTGTATATGCATTGAAAGTGAAGTATCAGGCTTTTTTGATTTGGGGTAGTAACCGCCGTAACAAGCCAGCTACTCCCCTCTTTGTGAGTGCAAATCCTTTTTTCCACATTTCCTCTTGTTGTTGAAGCTTAGAGCGATGTTGGAGTCACAGTAAGCATGTGTATGTTTATTTAATAAGGGTATTGACTCCAGGCAGTAGCCATCCTTCTGGCGAGTCACCCACTCTTCATTGGCAGCATCTTGACTTTATGGATCCACAGTGTTTATCCCACGCCCCTTTGAAGTCCTTCACAGTTCTGGTCTTCACCACATCCTCCGGAAGGGCATTCCAGGCATCCACCACCCTCTCCGTGAAGAAATACTTCCTGACATTGGTTCTGAATCTTCCTCCCTGGAGCTTCAAATCGTGACCCCTGGTTCTGCTGATTTTTTTCCTATGGAAAAGGTTTGTCGTTGTCTTTTGATCATTAACACCTTTCAAGTATCTGAAAGTCTGTATCATATCACCTCTGCTCCTCCTTTCCTCCAGGGTGTACATATTTAGATTCTTCAATCTCTCCTCATACGTCATCCGATGAAGATCCTCCACCTTCCTGGTCGCCCTTCTCTGTACCGCCTCCATCTTGTCTTTGTCTTTTTGAAGATACGGTCTCCAGAACTGAACACAGTACTCCAGGTGAGGCCTCACCAAGGACCTGTAGAAGGGAATAATCACTTCCCTTTTCTTACTCGATATTCCTCTCTCTATGCAGCCCAACATTCTTCTGGCTTTAGCTATCGCCTTGTCGCATTGTTTCGCCGACTTCAGATCATTAGACACCATCACCCCAAGGTCCCTCTCCTGCTCCGTGCACATCAGCCTTTCCCCCCCCATCGAATACAGTTCATTCGGATTTCCACTCCCCATATGCATGACTTTGCACTTCTTGGCGTTGAATCTCAGCTGCCATATCTTCGACCACTCTTCCAGTTTCCTTAGATCCCGTCTCATTCTCTCCACTCCTTCCGGCGTGTCCACTCTGTTGCAGATCTTAGTGTCATCCGCAAAAAGACAAACCTTACCTTCTATCCCGTCCGCAATGTCGCTCACAAAGATATTGAACAGGACCGGTCCCAACACCGATCCTTGCGGTACACCACTTAAAACCGCTCTCTCTTCAGAGAAGGTTCCATTTACCATCACACATTGTCTTCTGTCCGTCAACCAATTTGCAATCCAGGTCACCACCTCGGCACTCACTCCCAAGCTTCTCGTTTTATTCACCAGTCTCCTGTGCGGAACTGTATCAAAAGCTTTGCTGAAATCCAAGTATATGATATCGAGCGCTCTTCCTCGATCCAATTCCTTGGTTACCCAGTCAAAAAAGTCAATCAGATTTGTCTGACAGGATCTTCCTCTGGTGAATCCATGCTGCCTCTGGTCCATCAATTCTCCCGACTGTAGATAGTTCACTATTCTCTCTTTCAACAGTGACTCCATTACTTTTCCCACCACTGAAGTGAGGCTAACCGGTCTGTAGTTACCAGCCTCCTCTCTGTTCCCACTCTTGTGAAGCGGGACCACCACCGCTCTTCTCCAATCACTCGGCACCACTCCCGTTTCTAGGGATCTATTGAACAGGTCGCACAGCGGTCCCGCCAGCACATCTCTGAGCTCCCTCAGTATCCTTGGATGAATCCCATCAGGCCCCATGGCTTTGTCCACTTTCAGATTCTTTAGCTCTTCCCATACATTATCTACTGTACATGGATTTTCCTCTGTTCCGCTTCCCTCCAGTTTCTTGTTGTGTAGAGATGGTCCTTCTCCAGGGTCTTCTTTAGTGAACACAGAGCTGAAGTATTCGTTTAATATTTCTGCCATTTCTTCGTCTCTCTCCACATATTGATCATTTTCATCTTTCAATTTCACTATACCACTTTGGACTTTTCTCTTTTCGCTGATGTATCTGAAAAATGTTTTGTCACCATATTTTATCTCCTTGGCAATCCTCTCTTCCGCTTGACTTTTTGCCAACTTGATTAATTTCTTAGTCTCCCTCAGTTGAATCAGATATTCTTCTTTGTGCTCCTCCCTTTGGGATCTTTTGTATTTCTTGTATGCAGTTCTTTTAGCTTTAATTTTGTCAGCCACCTCCTTTGAGAACCAGATAGGTTTCATTTTTCTTTTGCTTTTCTTTACATTTATAACATATGGAGCAGTTGCCTTGGCGATTGCTCCTTTTAGATTGGTCCACTGTTGATCCACATCTCTCTCATTTTCCCATCCATTTAGTTCTTCCTCTAGGTACTTCCCCATTTCCTCAAAGTCTGTGTTTTTGAACTGTAAAACTCTGGTCTTTGTGCTTCTTTTCCATATTCTTTTAGTGATATTAAATCATACCGTTTGATGATCACTGGTGCTGAGGTGGGCGCCCACCTTGACATCAGAGACGATATCTCCATTATTGAGCACTAAGTCGAGAATAGTTCCTTCTCTTCTGGGTTCCAATACCATTTGTTTGAACAAAGATACTTGCATGGCATCCACTATTGCTCTGCTGTTTTTAGATTCTGCAGATGGGATTTTCCAGTCTACATCTGGCATATTAAAGTCACCAACTATCACCACTTCCCCTTTCTTACCTATCTTATGGATACTCCCTGATGAATGTTTCTTAGGACTCTTTACCTTGGATGAATGCTCATCCAGGCGATGATCTGCCAGCAAGGTCAATGAGTGAGTACAAGATATCAGGCAAATCATGTGTGGCCAATTTGTCCTTGATGCGGAAGTGAAGACCCTCTAGGAAAATTACACGTAAGCACCCCAGGTCCCAATGAAGCTCTGAAGACAGGGTCTTAAATTCAATAACATAGTCCAGAAGTGGCTTAGCTCCTTGTTGGAGGTGTAAAGGAGCAGATCCAGCGACAGTCTTGTGAGCTGGATCATCAAATACTGACTTAAAGATCACAAGAAAACCTGGCAAGTCACTGAGGATTGGATCATTGCGTTCCCATATACCGTATTTTTCGCTCCATAAGACGCACCTGACCATAAGACGCACCTAGGTTTCAGAGCGGAAAAATTAAAAAAAAAAAATGGTGTGCTAAACCTACTCTGTTCCTGGGCTCTGTGCGTCTTATGGAGCAAATTAGGGTAGGGCATAAAATGTTTTTTTTTGTCCCCATTTCCCATCCCAATCCTTTAAATTTAATTAACTACAACCCCCACCCTCCTGACCCCCCCCAAGACTTGCCAAAAGTCTCTGGTGGTCCAGCAGGGGTCCGGAGCGATCTCCTGCACTTGGGCCGTCGGCTGCCAGTATTTAAAATTGCACCGATAGACTTTGCCCTTACTATGTCACAGGAGCTACCGATGCCATTGGTTGGCCCCTGTCACATGGAAGGAGCACAAGATGGCGCCGGCCATCCACAATCTGGTGTGGTTGTGGACCCTGGATCGTAGTGAGAGCTGACTCCACCCACAGGGAGGAGCCCTGTGGGGACTCGCTACGATAGGCGTGGCTTCACCAGAGACTGACACAGAAGTGAGAGACTTTATTATACTGGAATCGTGGATGACACCCACTGCATGGGGAGAAGACACAGTCCATAGTAGTAAGGCTGCTCAATGATGATATCCTTGGTAGTGGCCTGCAGAGCCGGGTACGCCAGGAAACTCCTCTCTTGATGACACTCCTCAGGGTAGATCCGGTAGTGGCCCACAGCACGGGGTATGCCGAGGATCAGCAACTAGTAGTTCAGAGAGGTGCAGGAGATCAGCAGAGCGAAGATGATGGAACTTACTCCGTAGTGTAGACAGGTAGCTGGGATGAGCTCGGTAATGGCCCGAGGCAAGGGGTACCCCGGCGTTTCTGTCAGCAAGATGGTGGAAGCGATAGTACTCACAAGGCTGAACTGGTAAGGTCCCGAATAAGGATAGCAGGAATCTCCAGGCAGAAAGGCCCTCCGAGGAGCGGATAGCCAGAACGTAACAAGGCCCCTGAGGAGCGGGTACCTATGACGTTCTATGTCCAAGGTTCAGGAGGCAGTTCAAGTAGTGAAGCGAAGTGTTTCCGAATGGAGTGTAATAAGCAGGAAGGAAGTCCTTGCTAATTTGCAGGAAGCATAAGCTGGCTAGGTTAAATACGTCTGGCATGGGAGCAAGTTTCTTCTTAAAATTCCCTTGTAAATGCCAGATATTGTTCCAGAATAACAAGTTTATTTTTCTTGACCCATCCCATTTGCAGCGTTTTATTTCTGATAAATCCTAAGGAAAATTGAGTTAGGGTAAAAGAGAGTTTTTGATTGTAAAAGAGAATTGTCTTAGTGAAATGGATCTAATTTCCCTCCTTTCCTCCTAGATGTGGGCTGGAATATATTTGTTTTCTTTAAAATCAGTGAAAATGTAATTATTATAATGCTTGATTATATCATTTCTATGTAAATGCTATAATTTCAAAAAAATATAAATTTAAAAAAAAAAAAAAAACGTCTGGCAGGTGACGTCATGCATAGGGGACGCCCCCGAGGTTCCCGCCATGATGTGAATAAGAGAGGCCCTGGCACACGCGCGCGTGCCTTAGGTAATCCCCGATTCAAGATGGCAGATGGGATCGCCCATGCCGTCCTGGGGATACCGGGGAAGCCGGCGTTTGCAGGCTGAGTCTGCCATGGCTCCGAGAATTGCTGGTGCAGGGAAAAGAGAGGTGAGCAGCAAAGGTCACAGCCATCTGCAACCGACGGGCGCAACACTAATTTTATGGAGTGCCCCATAGTCTTTCTATTAGCTGAAAGAGTAAATAACCGATTCACATTTTTCTGTTCAATTCCTTAAATGATTTTGTAGACCTCTATCATATCCCCCCTCAGACTGTCCAGTCATGTGACGTGCTCCACGGCAGCCATACAAATGTGGACCGGCCTGTTCTATCACGAGGAAATCTACCTTTATTTTCTTCTGGATGTGCTTAGCCAAGTTATTTTGTGTTTACCTTGCATAAGGCAGCCTCAACCAGTCATTGATTGGGGCAATCTGGAGATATCTCAATGGGGCGCTTTCTGCCTGACCCACTGTTTCACACTCTTAGGTCAGGTGACTTTGGTCCAGACACCCAGCCTACTGGGCCCTTACTCTAACTTAGGGATGTCTTCTGCAAAAAACACAGTGATACGTTACCTCCACACCGAATTTATGATTGTCCTATAGACCTGCATTCTGGTAAATTGCCACCCAGAGATAGATTTTATATGCTATCAGCACCTGAAATGGAAACCATGTCTAATTATATTCAAGAAAACTTGGACAGAAGATTTATCCGCCCTTTCTCATCCCCTGCTGAGGCTGTATTTTTTTTCATTGGCAAAAAGGATGGGTCCTTGCATCCTTGTATAGATTACTGTGGCCTCAATGCCATTACAAGGAAAAACCGCTACCTGCTCCCCTTGATTCCAGAACTCTTTGACTGACTGTGGGGTGCAAAGTCTTTACCAAGTTGGATCTCATGGGAGCTTACAATCTGATCTGGATTCAAGATGGGGATCAGTGGAAGACTGCATTTAATACCCGCAGTGGGCATTACGAATACTTGGTGATGCTATTTGACTTGGCTAATGCACCCGCAGTATTCCAATCAATGGTCAACAAAATCTTCAGGGCCCTTCTCTACTCCCAATTGGTTGTATACTTGAATGACATCTTCATTTTCTCCATGTCTCTTTCTGCTTATTGCAACCATGTGAAGCAAGTTTTGCAGAAACCACGCAATCACCAACTTTATTCTAAACTAGAAAAATGCAAATTTGAGAAAGAGAAGCTTTCCTTTTTGAGGAATATTATCTCTCACCAAGGTTTCAAAATGAACCCTGCCAAAGTAAAGGCCATTCTGGAGAGCCCCGACCCATTGGTCTCAAGGCAATGCAATGTTTTCTGGGATTCCCCAACTATTACAGACAAATAATTCTCAACTCCTCCTCCTTGGTAGCCCCTCTGACTGCCTTATCTAGGAAAGGATCCGACACCAAGAACTGGCCCGAAGAAGCCACTTGAGCTTTTGAGCAACTTAAGATGGAATTCACGCAAGGTCCATGCCTTCATCATCATCCTGATCTGACCAGACCATGCATTCTGGAGGTAAATGCGTCCACTGTCAAGGTAGGCGCTGTCCTCTTACAGCATAATCAGAATGATGTTCTTGTGACTTGTTCTTATTTCTGTAGGAAGTTCTCCCCAGCAGAAGAAAGCTGCTGGCAGTTAATCTAGCCCTTGTGGAATGGCGGCACCTGTTGGAAGGTGCCAAGCACCCTGATACCATCTACAGTCCGCACAGACCTCAAGAACATTGAGCACTTTGTGCAAGTCCAGAGATTGAATCCCTGACAAACCCGCTGGTCTTTTTTTTTTTCAATCGGTTTGATTTTGAGTTGCAATACTGTCCCGCTGACAAGAACCGGTGGACCAATATACTTTCCTGGTCATTTGATACAGAAGGGGCACCAGAACCCTTACAACCTGTTATTCACCCAGCTAAGATTGTAGTGGCAGCCACCCTAACTGTCCCTCCTGGTAAGACGGTAGTTCCCCGGCACTTATGGCAAAAGGTTCTAGAATTGGTTCAAGACTCCCGCCTGTCTGGATATCCCGATGTTGCACTCACTCTGGAATTGATCGTGTGTCACTACTGGTGGCCTTATTTGAAGACCGACGTGCAACATTGCGAGTTTCTGCTCCAAGTGTGCTATGCAGAAGTCTGATCATGCACAGATGTGGGGGCTGTTACAGTGCTGCTAACTCCCACAGATCCCTGGACCCATGTGGCCACAGATTTTATCTGTGACCTGCCCCTTTCCAGTGGCAATACCACTATATGGGTGAGTGTTGACAGATTCTCCAAGATGGCCCATTTTATTCTCTTGCCCAGACTCCTGTTAGCCCCTGAACTTGTACAGCATGTATTTCAACTTCACGGATTCCCTCACAATATACTCGCAGATGGGGAAGGGGGGAATCAAATTTACAGCTAAATACTGAAAGGCCTATGCCAGAAGTTTGGTATCATTCTTGATTTCATCTCAGCTTACCACTCCCAAAATAATGGCCAGACCGAGTTAGTCAACCAGGGCCTCAGGGCATTTTTTCACTCCTATATGAACCAGACACAAGATAATTGGGCCTCCTTTTTTCCTTGGGTGGAGTTCACCCATAACAACCACAACAGCAGCACTACTGGATCCTCAACATTTTACATTGTCTCTGGATGACATCTGTGTACCCCACACCAATCCCCACATCTGATACTTGTCCAGCAGCCACTCTGGCAGAGCAGGCCCTCCAAGACCTATAGGTTAAGACCCAGCAACTTTTGGACCAGCTGCTCACTGAGACAAAATTCAAGCAGGCAAGACAAGGAGTCCTGCATCTGACCTCCAACCTGGTACTTTGGTATGGCTTAGTACTAAGAACCTGAGGCTGAAATCACCCTCTAGGAAATTGGCCCCTTGATTTGTAGAACTTTTTCAAATTGTGTGACAGGTGGGCCCAGTCGCATATAGGCTCAGGCTCCCAGCATCCCTATGCATACATGACATCTTCCACATCTCCCTGTTGAAACCTGCAGTCCTCTCATGGCCAGGTTGAGCAAGGCCTCTAAAACCTAAAATTCTCATTGAAGAAGACACCCAATTTGAGGTGCAGGAAATCCTTGACTTCTGCCAGTTCTGCAATGTCCTACAGTATCTCATTGCTGGAAGGGTTATAGGCTCAAAGAGAATATTTGGCAGCCTGCTTCCAACGTGCAAGTACCCCAACTCTTAAAGAATATCCACAAAACGTTCCCCAGCAAGCCCAGGCCCAGATTACCGGGAAGGGGGCTTTCAAGAGGGGGTACTGTTACACTCCTCACCTCTGATCCGAAGCGACTCTGGCATAGCCTCTGGCAGCATGCTGTTCCAAGGACCCGGGATAGAATGTACTCCAACTCTGGACTGCCTTTATAGGTTCCCTAGCCGAGACTTCCTGTGGTGCTGGTTGATGATGTCTCATCCTCCAGGAGTATATAAGAAAATCTCTTGCAACCAACCAGTGCCTTAGCAATCGGTCTCTTGGTGCCCTTGCATTCCAGTGCATGTTGCTATCCTTGTCTTGTTCCTGACTTGTACCTTCTCATGGTTCCTTGCCTTATCCCTTGCTCCTCTGTGCACTGTTTGCTGTCCAGTTCCTTGCCCATCCATTCTTGTTCCAATTCCTGCTTGTTCCTTTCCTTGCTTATCCTATTGGTCCTGGCTTGTCTGTTCTGTTTGTCTAGGACTGTCTTCCTGAATCCTGACCCTGGCCTGGCCTCCGTCCTTCTGCTGCCTGCCCTGACCTCTGGCTTGTTACCCGTTCTGCTGTCTGCTGCCTTCCTTGACCTCTGGCTTGTCACCCGTTCTGCTGTCTTCCGCCTTACTCGACCCATGCTTGCCTGGACTCTTCCCTTGGATTGCCCTGGCGACCCACCTAAGTACTGCTGACCCCTGGAATCCAAGAACTCAACCTGCAGAGAATGGAGCTGGTATAGGCAAAGCTCCAGTCGGTCCTGCCACAGGTTTCTCAGTCAGCTGATGGGGTGGGCCTAGTGGACTTGCTCACTGGGCAGCATCACTAGGCACTTCTCCTACAGGTATTACAGCAGAATGGCATCAAGACCCCCAAGGTGTTTCATCAGCACTAGGGCAGCATCACCTTGATTGGCCCGCCATCCTTTCTACTTACCCTCTTTTCCACCTCAGCTCTGACCTGGCTACTATCTCGCTCAGGAATTTCTTACTGCAGCACTTTTCAATGGGCCATAGGCTTGAATGGGAAACATGAATGAATGGATGAATGAATGAAATGAAAAGTTTTGTTTAATTTGTGGGGGCTTCCTCTATTTTTTTTTTTTAGGGGAGGGATTCCACGAATGAGATAAAAATGGTGTCATTCATTGCATTTTACCCATTCATTTGAAATGAATGCACATCCCTATTCCACAGCCTCCCTTCCCTTCCCTAAAAGGCAGAGAATAGATGGATGCTACAATTTTGCTGCTGAAGTGGCACAACAGTATTTGGGATCTGTGACATGTCATTGCATTCCAGAGGGTGAGGGTAATTGCCAGTGCTACAACAACAGTTTGTCAATAAATCACATTCTTGTCCTTACTTTATCAGAGTGAGGATTAATATGAGGACTCCAACACAACAGAATAGATTTTTGTTTTCAACCAATGCATAACTTCTGTCCACAGATAATGATTAAATTTGTAGCAGGATTCTTGTGGCTTTACCAAAATACATTTTTGTCACTAATGCAAAGAAGAGTTGCCCTGAGCTATAGGAGTCGATATCTAAATTAGAAGACGAGAGTCTTAAGCAAGTGCAAGGAACAAGTGAGCAATATCAAGGGGCATTTCAAACTAGAGCAGTGCCAAGGGGGTATTTTAATTAAGCAAGTCAAGTGGGGGAATGACAGGGAGAAATTTTCCAAGCGAGCAAAATGAAAGAGCAGCCTCCAGGGATATTCTGAGTAGGCTGGCAATGTGAGAGAATACTACCACAAGGTATTTCAAGCAAGCAAGACGAGAGTCTAGTGCAGAGGGGTATTTTAAGTAAGAAGTAAAGTGTGAGAGCAGAGCCGAGGGATATTTTAACCAAATGAAAGTTGCTGACAGGAATTCCTGGTGAGTGAGCAAGTGACACTGAAGAGAATTTTTCAGATATTAACTTTAAATTATGCAATTGCCTTCAGCCTACAAAAGCACATTTAAGAGTTTGATATTGTCTAAACTTAATTTTATGTTTTCAGAGGCCCTGTTCAATAAGGATATTTGCCATAGGCAAAAATGAGATTGTGAATAGGACCCAAAGTGCAATTTCTCCAACAAAAAATGAGTCACACATCACTTACATGTGTTATAAACTGATTGTACTTGATACATGACATCACATTATTGAGTATTATAAAACAAATTACATTCTCTCTTTGTAAAATGCTCCTGTGCACAATATCAGAATTACAAATGTACACATATGGTACCATATTCCCTTTGTATAGCTTTTGAAAAACACAAGTTTATGTGTATATACATCTTCATTGTGTATTATATTAAAAAAATGTTATAATACTCCAGTGATCTGAGAGCTCTCAAGACTGCAGTACTATGATGATTTGTAATTATTAAAATTGGTAGTAAAGACAAAAGAAACCCAAAAAGAATCCATTTTTCATATTGAATTTTATTTTCTTAAGGGATACTCGTGTAAAGTTTTTCAAAACTCTTCCTGATCAGCTGACATCTAAATCAGGGGACCATTCTACTCACCCTCATGCAAACCTGTGCAGGTTATCATTTGGCTTTGAAACTGCACGCATTGCTGTGCAGTCTGTGGCCAGTAGCCTTTTCATCAGTTTTCAAAAGGAAAGTACACATCTATCTTTACTTTGATGACTGCCATGGGTACAAATTACCTGCAGACACTTGCAACTGATTTTTCTGCTGGGTACTTTTTCCATGGAAAGTAACATGCATAAATTTGAAAATGCAATATGCACACACAATTTTTATTTGTTTTATTTCGCTTTGAAAATCCTCTGTTAGTTGGCTGAGTGCTCATGCAAATTACCTAGCACAAAGCTACACCTGCTCTGAACAGGTTGTAACTTATGCACAGGGAAGATAACTTTTAAACAACTGCACACATTGACATGAATGTGCGTATATGGCTGTAAACAGATCTTATAGTATTTTATAACCCACGCATATCATAAAATACACATACCGATCCAAGATGGTTGACCGATAGGTTGCGGCGTGTGGACTCCTTTTGGGCAGTTTCCTTGCATTTTTTTTTCTTTTGGTTTCATTTTCTCCTCCAATGGGTAGGAAGAGAAAACAGAGGATGGCGTCTTTCCATGCGGCCCTTCCAACGTCCTCTTCGGCAGGCCCGATTGAAGCCCACGTCATGTGCAGGAGCCCAATGCCAGGGATCCAGCTGCTGGAGAGAGGGGGAGGGGAATTTGAGCTTCCCTCTCTCCCTGGCTCTCTTTCACCATTGAGCCAGACCGAGGGAACACCGCCCGGCAATCATGCAACTGCAAGAAATCCCCAGGAGCCAATTGGGACACCGTCTGATCTTGCCGTGATCATGGTGTGCTCAGCAGGGAGTAGGCGATTTATGAGACGGAGTACGGGGTAGAACTGAGAGAGATGACAAGGAAGTTTTTGGTGAACTGTTACCCCCTTTAGTGCTGTCTCCTGTTCAGAGACTTGCTGAGTTTTCCCTGGAGGCTATTTGGGATGCCATAGAACAGCTTCGGAGTTCTATTTTCCAACAACTCTCCCCTATTGTGCAGAAATATAAGGATTTAGATCAGAAAGTCTCTGTTTTGAGTAATACTATTATTGATTTGGGACAATAACTTACTGCTGTTTGTGTTCAAGCAAATTCAGTTCAACAAACCCATCTTGTACAGGTGAAGGAAAACGCTAATTTGGCATTAGAAATTGAAAATCTAGAGAACACCATAAGGAATAATAATATTAGATTTATGAGTTTTCCCACAGTGCCTTTAATATCTCCTAGAGAGATGTTTAAAAGATATAAATTGAAATCCTACAGGTTCCAGAGAATGAAATACTCCCTATCTCTAAGATCTTCTATTTACCACCATTTAAAAAGGCTATGGATGCAGCACAGGGAGAAAAATGGAAACTTTGGGGCCCATTGAAGATCTTCCAGTGGATGTCTTCACTTTGCTTGAGACTTCAGATACCAAACTGGCAGATCCAGCAACACTTATTGTATCATGGTCCTTGAACCGGATAAAGACTGGCTGATGAGACTTTTCTTTCAACATAGATTAGAACTTTTTATGCAGCTTAAAGTAAATGTTTTTCCAGATATCTCTAGACAGACCCAAAAAAAGGCGTAAATAATTTTTGTTAATGCAATCTCAAGTTCAGCAAATAGGGGGTATCTTTTTCCTTAAATTCCCTTGCAAGTGCATGGTCAAATATCAGAATAATTCATATATATTTTTTGACCCTCCTCCCCCTCAGCTGACCCAATTTTTGATTGGTAAAATATCTTCTGTCAACTCTCCTGATAATCCCCAGCCATAATAACTCGTAAACAGTTCCCTATAAGTGTAATATGGCTATTGTTTAACTAATCGATCATTGTTTTTTATGAACTGGATCTCCTCCATATTTGAGGACTTAAAAGGATATTGAGTATGAGATAGTATTAGTTGTGTTACCTATGGTGGTGATTTATTTTCTTTCATATATTAATATCATGTTTTCTATCAAGATTTGTGTCTTGTTTAAATTGAATATGCATAAATAAAAAAAATACACATATCCTTATCCCATAACATATGCACATATGTATACTTACGCAAGAATACATTCAATGCAATGAAAGCATGGAATTTTCCTATCTATTTTAAACAGATACTTTATTTTTGCCTGTAAAATATATTCACGTATGACATAAAACAACATGGGTCCAATATTCAGAGCTGGCTGGTTAAGTAACTTAGGGGGTCATTTTCTATCGGTATTGCACGCGAAAAGGGACTATTCGCACACGAAAAGGCCCTTTTCGCGTGCGATAGCTTGATAGGGGCGGAGTCGGGACCGGAAGAGGAGGAGTCAGGGCGGGCGCAGTGGTAACATCGCTGGTGGCGATAAGGTAAGACCCATTATCGCCGCCAGTAGCGCACCCAATAGCGCCACCTTTCACGATGGCGCTATTGGGTGCAAAAGCCGGCAGCGATAATACCGCGGTGGTGCGATTGCTGCTGGTTTTCGCAGGCCCGCCCCCCCATTACCACGGGATTCAATGAGGTCTGCGCCATAAGAAAATCTGGTCCTTAGCCGGATAGAACTTAAAGGGCTAAGTTACAATGTATATTCAACAACAAGAAAAATACAAATGCTAGGGGACACTCCATGAAGTTAGTAAATAGGGCATTGAAAACAAATTGAAGAAAATTATTTTTCACGCAACACACAATTAAGCTCTGAAATTCATTGCCGGAGAATGTAGTTAAGGCAGTTAGCGTAACTCAGTTTTTGAAAATTACATATTTATTACATTTTTAAAGAGATAAATCACATGAAATTTGAAAGAATACAATGATCAATAAGAATCAACCAGAAGAAAAAAGTAAAACTAGGAAAGGAATATACAAACCTTTAGCATTGCATTTTTAGAATACAATCATGGGGGAACTATTATTAGGAAACAGAAAAAATAGCTTTCCAACCATTATATTCTCTAGGTCTAGATTCCTTCCATCCTAAAATATACAGTAACTGTTCTGTTCCTTATAAAACCGTCTAACTGATCTGGATCATAGAAGACATATCTTGCATCATCTAACTTAAAACAGCACTAGCAAGGAAATTGCAAAATAAAACTGGCTCCCAAAGCCAGTAACCTGGACTTCAACTGAAGAAAGAATTGTGTTGCCTATTCTGCGTCATTTTGGATACATCAGAAAACAATGCTGTTTTGTTACCAAGAAACATCATATTCTTATTCCAAAAAACAATTTAAACATCAATTCTTTGTCAGATTATTGGGGGTAAATAGCAATAAGTGTTATCCCTGTTGAAATCTTGTCAGAGGGCTCAGGTAAAACGGATGATGATTCAATATTTTCTGATGCAGCATAAGCTGCATCAGGAGTATTAGAAGAAGCCACCTGCAATCTGTTTACCTGTAGATAAAATACCTTCAAACCTATGGGAACCTCCCTATCAGAAAGATTTAAAAATTCTAAATAGAACCTTTTTAACATATCTATAGGCGAAACAACTGAACAAAAAGGGGAAATTAAGAAATCTCAGAATATACTTCTAGCAAACTTTTTTCTAAATTTCCGTTCACAATGCAACATTTCATTACCCTTTGAAGAATCCTGTAGAGTGGTAATTTAAGCTGCTAAACTTCCCAACTTCTGCTCATGAAATAATAGTAGCTGAGAATGAGTGTCCTTGAACATACAAATCTTCAACAGATGTTAAAGTTTTATCCATCCTAGTAACAAAAGATTGCTCCAGAGCTAACAAAGTATTTCATAATATCTCCAAAATGATAAGGAAAGGTTTAATTGAGATAGAAAAAAACAAATCAGAACTTGAGGGCTCATTCCTAACCATATGAAAGGTGGAAGTACCCAGAGCCCGACATGTTCCAATAGAACTGGGCCCGACTAGAGAAAGTAGAGAACTAGTGGCGGTATTTAACACTCCCTTTGTCCAGGATGGTAATCCTCCCCAGTTCAGTGGACTGTGGAGGCCTATCATCAGAGCTCAAGGGAGTAGATGAATCAATGGAAATGGAAGCCAAGGCTTCCAAATCACCAGCATCTGATGCTTGTAGTTGATTGAAAAAAATATTGATCAAGACTTACCTAGGAAATAAAAGTGGGAACATCCATCATCGCAAGGACCTGATGGACCATGCCCTTCCTTTTCTTCCCCATACCAGAGGAAAACTGATGGACCATGCCCTTCCTTTTCTTCCCCATACCAGAGGAAAACTGGCTGGATGTATGACTTCGGTTTGCCCCAGGCACAGATTAATTTGTGTGCAGAGGGAGTGCCAGCTGAGAGGGGCAAATGTCTTCACTGCCAGCAAATCTCCTCTGGACTCCCTGCTTGTAGCTGGGTTTAATAAAGATTTGAACAAGTTTCGGAGGAGAAGTCCATAAACTGTTATTAACGAAGTAGACTTACGGGGGGGGGGGGGGATTTTAAATCCCTGGCACGTGGAAATCGCAGGAGATACATGTGTGGCAGGGCCACGCAGGCACCAAGTGTATTTTCAAAACGGATGTGCTGGGGCGGGGCTGGCCAGGACAGCAACATTTTGCACTGTCCAGGTAAAGAATGTGCCAGCATCTAGCTGTCGTGCACAACTTCTGCTTAGAGGAGTAGGTAAGTTTTTAAACAAAAAAAATAGGGTAGGTAGAGTGGGTTTAGGGGTTGGTGTGGAGAGGGGAAAAGGGAGGAAGATTAGTTAGGAGGATAGGAAAGTTCCCTCTCAGTTTGCTCCTTTATTGGATCAGACTGGGCAAAGGCCCAATTGCTTTTCTTTTTACAAAATAACCCCTCCTTCCGCGAGTCAGAACCCGCACACTCATGCGCATGCTGATATAAAATCTGCGTACTCATGTGTGCGTGAGTATTGGATTTTATAACATGCGTGTGTCGCCACAAGCATGTTATAAAATGTGCACGTCCATGTGCGTGCACCGGGAACCGCACGCACATGGATTCCCGCGTGCCACATTTAAAATTTATCCCTAAGGGAATAGCTACTACTTATCACTGTGCGAAAGCAGCCTGGAATCTATTTAGAATCTTGCCAGGTACTTGTGACTTGGATTGGTCACTGTTGGAAACAGGATACTGGACTTGATGGTCCCTCGGTCTGACTCGGTATGGCAAATCTTGTGTTCTTATGTTTCCCAAGTCTACCTGGCTAATAACTGTTTATGGATTTTTCCTTCAGAAACTTGTCCAACCCTCTTTTGAACACAACTATTTTAGTTGCCTTGACCATATACTCAATCAACAGATTCCATATTTTGCACTGAGTGAAAAAATACTTGCTGGTTGCTAGTTTCATAGGGTGCCCCCTAATCCTAGTGTTATTTGAAAGGGTAAATAACCATTCTCTAGTTACTTGTTCTACCCACTCATGATTTTATAAATCTCAATCATATCTTCTCTCAGTCATCTCTTTACCAAGCTAAAGACTTCTAAACTATTTAGCCTTTCTTCTTTTACTGTTGTTTATATTTTATGTTTACAGATTTTATTAATCATGTAAAACTGTTATGAGTGTAGAGACCCTATGGGATCTCCACTAGATGGCACTAGCTCTCAGCCCTCAGCTTTAGAAGAGCATACCCTGTTTCCCCGAAAATAAGACATCCCCTGAAAATAAGACCTAGTAGAGGTTTTGCTCAATTGCTAAATATAAGACCTCCCCCGAAAGTAAGACCTAGCAAAGTTTTTATTTGGGAGCATGCCCGTCGCACAGAACACCAGAGCATGCAGCTGTGATTTTTTTACCCTGCAGGATTCACAGTTAGTTGTCATCACAAACCAGCATAACCAGACAACTATTCAGAATATAATAAATGTTCATTTTTTTGTTCAACAATATATGTGAATTCTTCTTCATGGAAAAATAAGACATCCCCTGAAAATAAGGCCTAGTGCATCTTTGGTAGCAAAAATTAATATAAGACACTGTCTTATTTTCGGGGAAACAGGGTACCATTTTGAACAGCACCTGGCTTCATCCCAGATCTCCCTCAGGTCTCTCCACGGCATGAAGTCATTAAGATCTTGAAATGATTGGAACCAGGGCTGGCAGGGACATTAGACGGACTAAGTGGTCGACTGGGGCGCCAGAAGAAGACCCGAGTGAGGTCCAGTGGGGGATGGTGGTGGGGTGTGCTATATGCTGTGGTGGTTGGGTTGGTGCAGAGGAGAGAGACAGAACATCAGGGGCAATCAGGTGAAAACATCAACAGGAAGCTGCTGTTCTGCATTCCTTGAACAGAGTGTCTGTGCATGATGTTGCTCATAGTAGTTAAGAGTCTAGTATCTCCGCTAGGCTGCCATCTTCCAGCTTACTTTCACATCTCTGGAACAGCCATATACTGCTTGCATTGCTCTTTACACTCCCCGCCTCTGCTCAGCAAAAGCACCAAATACACAAGAATTAGAGGTTGCATTTGTTTTGACATTACATGACATTTCAAAATGAAATTAAAAGAAAACTCCAATGAATTTCGTTGGGTTTTTCTTTTCATTTTTTAATACAGTCTTGGCCTGGTCTTCCACCACCATTGTCACCAAATGCCCCTTCCCCCAGCACTGCCAAAATTAAAACTTTACTCTCCAGCCTTCCCTTATCCTTCTGATCATATGAAGTCAAGCCACTAGGTCCCATTTTCAAAATGTGCCAACCAACCCCGAAAACAGTTGCATGGCCATATGTTTTATCTTCTTTTGATCTATGGATGGAGTAAAGTGGGTTTAGAGAGGGTGGAGCTATTGGTGAAGGCCTGAGGATATGGAGTTTAATTTTTATTTTGGTGGTACAGAGGAAATGGGGGTTGGTGGGTGGTGAAAAGAGAGAACCCAATTCTTTCAATTCATTTTTTTTTCTCTTTGATGTTTATTTTGTTTCAAGTAAAAAAAAAACCAAAAGAAATGAAACATGAAAATAATTCAAAACAACAAGAAAAAATTATTAAACAAAACAAAAATGTGAAACAAAACAAATTTTTTTATGTGCACATCCCTATCAAGGATGCATGACGACATGGCACATTCAGTGGCTGATATAATAAGCCTCAATAAGCTTTCTGCGGATTTTTGTGTGTGGTATTACGCACCTTTTCCCGTGTTAAATGGATTGCGTGGATGTAGTAACGCGTTTAAGGGCGGATTTTAAAAGACCCACGTGCGTAAATCCTTCCGGATTTACGCGCGCAGGGCCCTCGCGCACCGGCGCGCCTAATTTGCATAGGCCGCCGGCGCACGTAAAGCCCCGGGACGCGCATAAGTCCCGGGGCTTTCGAAAAGGGGAGGGAGGGGGCGTGTCCGGGGGCGTTCCCGAAACGATATGGCGTTTCGGGGGCGTGCCCCGGCATTTTGGGGGCGGGCCTGGGGGCGTGGCACCGGCCCGGGGGCATGGTCGAGGCCTCCGGGCCGGTGCCACGACTCTTGCATGCGCCGACCCCAGATTTTATAAGATATGTGCGGCTACGCGCGTATCTTATAAAATCCAGCATACTTTTGTTCGCGCCTGGTGCGCGAACAAAAGTACGCGCTCGCGTATTTTTTAAAAATCTGCCCCTTAGTGCGGAAAAACATGTGCACAAACCAGCTGAAAAAGCTGCAGCTGGTTTAGTGCGAGTCCATGTTAATGCCATGCAAAGGAGGAAATTAAGTATTCAAGATCAACGCAGAGAGCCATGCTGGCATTAGTGCGGGTTATTTTAAGCGTGTTTTTTAGTGCCTGGGACAGGGTAGCAGTTAAGTTTAAGTGCCTGTCTGGAGGTCAAAGAATAAGTGGCAGAAGCCAGAAGAGAGGTTGGAAAGGGAACAGGCACATATCAGAAATGCTGAATGCTGAAGGCTCTCTGTTTTGCTAACCGCAGCTTCAGTTTTACCTCGCATGTGACCTCATTGTGAAATGTGCATTCACTGGTGTACCCTTGAATAGATAATTCCTGACACATGGTAGACGACGGATCATGAAGTGGTTAGTCATATCTCTACCCACCTTCAGTCCCACTCCCGGACCATTAATTTCTTCACTGACTGAGACGGCTTTGAATCGAGAATCAATCATGGGTCACCACATTAATGCGGGTTTATGTGCAGGTTTCCATGTGGGTTTAGGGATGTGCAGAGGGACACCATACGTTGCATTCGTGATTCGGATTCGTCAGGGAGCAGATACGTTGCATTCGGCCATATGGCGCCCCAGTGCATTAACACGGCGATTTCTATTTGTGTCCCAGCTAAAATTAAGACTTACCAAAACTCCCTGGTGGTCCAGCGGGGAGTCCAGGAGCCATCACCTGCACTCTCACACCCTCAGTGCCGGTTTCATCATGGCGCCGATAGCCTTTGTCACAGGGGCTATCGGTGCCATTGGTCAGCCCCTGTCACATGGCCATCGCCGCCATCTTGTGCTCCTACCATGTGACAGGGGCTGACCAATGGCACCGGTAGCCCCTGTGACATAGTATGGGCAAAGGCTATCTGCGCCATTTTGAGTACTGGCATCGGACGGCTGGAGTGCAGGAGGTTGCTCCGGGACCCCTGTTGGACCCCCAGGGACTTTTGGCCAGCTTGGGGGGGCCTCCTGACCCCCACAAGACTTGCAAAAAGTCCAGTGGGGGTCCGGGAGTGACCTCCTGCACGCCGTCCGTCCGATGCCAGTACCACCAGGGAATTTTGGTAAGTCTTGGGGGGGGGGGGGTTTCAGGAGGGTGGGGGGTTTGTTTAAATTTTTATTTAGGTGGCCGTATAATTCGGCGAAGATTCATGTATTCGTGGGGAATCGCGATACGTTTCACTTCCCCACGAATACTACGAATAGTGCAATATACATTGCGGATCGCCAATACGGTCTAAAACGAATGCACACCCCTATGTGGGTTCATGCATGGTTTATTACATAGGTCCTACAGCGCACGTTATAGTGCACATAGCTACACGGATATTTGTATTGTGCGATTTTCTGCGCGTACCTCATTTGCATGCCGTCCCCTTATTACATCCCATAGAGGCGCCTGTTTTTGCCTTGCATGCTAAAAAAAGATATGCGCGCGGGGGGGGGGGGTGGGGGCGGAGGTGTTCTTTGGAGGGTTCTGCCACTAAGAGGAGGATTTTGGGAAGGAGACGGGGTGTTACTGCATGTTTTTTACTTGTGATATGGCTATATCGTGTGATATACAACAATTACCGCGCTTTGTAACCATATTGCAGCTTAGTAAATCTTTTTCATATGTGCAGATGTTGCAGGGAAGATTTATGCGTGTTTTATGTGCAGGTTATAAAATACTGGGGTAGATCTGTGTGCAGCCATGTACATGCATATATGAGCAAGCATGCAGGTGTCTTAAAGTTATCATCAAATAGTAGAAAGTACTTTTTCACTCAGTATACAATCAAGCTGTGGAATCTGTTTCTAGAGGATGTGGTAAATGCAACTAACATATTGGGGTTTAAAAGAGGTTTGGACAAGTTCCTAGAGGAAGTGTCCATAACATATTATTAGCCAGGTAGACTAAGGAAAGCTGGGTTCGATGGACCTTAGTCTGATCCAGCATGTCTTTCTTATGTTTTTATTAATTAATTTGAACTTGTACAATCATACATAAAGAGGGCAATATTGAAGGGCATTTCTAGTGGAAATGGACTGTTATAAAATTGCCTTCCCGACATGCAGGTAAATTTACTAGGGTTTGTACTTTGTGCATGTAAGTTTACCTGGACTGAGCATAAGCGTTTCTAGGGCAGAGTTGTGGAGGAGTTTGCACTTGCGTGCAAGGATGGTAACTTTCAAATCAGCGTGCAGGTGCACTTTGGCACATGTGCGTCAATGCACGCCCATATACATGGTCATTATATAACTTGTGCACACGTGATAAAATAGCCTGACTGCGTGCACATGTGCGCCCAATTTTAAGTGGAAAGTAGCAGGTGTAAATTCTGTGCACAGAGTTTCAGTGAGATAATTTTCCATTCAAATGTATGCTTGTGCTTTGAAAATTGATGTTACTTGTGCACGTATGTGCTATCTTAATTGTGTGGGCTGTCACAAGATTACCCCCACCATCCCTTGGATAAGAGTGCATGTGAGGGCATTGAGGTCTGGACTTGTCTTGAGTGGAGCTATGTAGAATTGCTGCTGAAAACTGAATCTCCTGCTGTGCACAATGCTCCTATACAGCTGGTTTGAATACTTTTCAGAAACAAGAGCTGCAGTGTATTTCTTTCCTGGCTATATTCAAACCCCCCCCCCCCCCATTTTTTTTATTGTTTAAACTAAGTTTAGCTATTTTAGTAGCTAAACATCATTAATCTGAGTAGCAGCAATGTATCCAAGGGTTGTCATTTCAGAAAGTCCATGAAGTTCTTTAGTGATTACTAAAATGTGATAATGAGGAAAGCTTGAATAATTTCATTGCAAAGAACTTTTGTTCTGTCTCATTTGTGTTCTCCTGATGTGGAATATTCTGGGAATGCATTTTCTCTGGCAAGTAGTGTTTTTGTAAAAACCATAAATCACTTTTTTTTTTTTTGCCTTTTTATATAACCATCCGATGTGCATTGCACTTTATATTGCTCTGGCTGCAACGTTGCTGCTGCTGCTGCTGAGGTGCAAAGATATTTGACCCTTTAAAAAAAAACAAAAAATTGCATTTATTGACCAGCACATTCTGATTAAGATAAGTGCCTTGTGTATTCAGATCTGTGCCGAGTAGATAAAAAGACTTGACCATGGGCACACAAAGATTCATTGGTAGACATGGGCAATCTTAAATTCATGTCCCAGGACTTTTCAAAAATCACAGTCCAATGCTTTAATCATTACAGCCCTTATCTATGTTCATTAACAAAGGCTTTATATTTTTGAAATAATGTTTAATATATGATGATGATTGACTTTCCATATACTTTATACTGCTTCAAGAATCTGGTATAACAAGAGAATATTTGTTTAGTCAATGCCAGAGGATGTGGTGAAAGCTATTAATGTAGCTGCATTTAAAAAAGGTTTGGACAAGTTCCTGGAGAAAAAGTCCATTAACCATTATTAAGGTAGAGTTGCAGAAATCCACTGCTTATTCTTGGGATAAGCAGCTTGAAATCTGTCTACTCATTTGGGATCCTGCCAGGTACTTGTGACCTGGCTTGGCCACTGTTGGAAACAGGATACTGGGCTTGATGGACTTTTGGTCTGACCTGGTATGGCAAGTCTTATAAGTTCGTATATATACAATGTTTCATTATTTTCTTTATAGTGATTATCACTTATTAGCCAATAGCCAGCAATATAATCATCAGGCAATAGTTATTGCAATGCACGGTGCAAAAGCAAATTTTACAAATTTATTCAAAGGGGCGGGATTGGGGAGGGGTCTGGGCAGGATCAATGAAAATGAGGGTCATTATTGCAGTAAGTGATAGTGTAATGCACACTATCATGCATGTTTAATGCCAGAAATAACTACACCTTTTTTCATGGCATTAAGCTGTGCGATATGCCTGAAACTCCTGAAATGTGATAAATATCACAAATTCTGTTTTGGGTATGGGGAGAGGTAGTGGAGTATGGTGTGTAGAGAGAGAGACAGAGAGCCTCTGTGGTGGCATGCATAGTAGTCAACTATTTATACTGCTAAAGGAGGGCCAGCAGGTAACTCGAGGTGAGGCCTTGGTGGTGGTCTAGGGTTTTGGGGCCAGTTTTACATGCAGAGAAGTACAAACAGCACAGTAGACCTCAGTGAAGATTTGACGTGATTTGGAGTGAGGAAAGTCACACAAAGATGAGATTTCTACAATGTTCTCTCGCCCTAGATTAATGGACTCTCTACCAAGGTACTATCAAGCTAGGGTGAGAGAACATTGAAGTAATCTTATCTTAGACTGACTTTCCTCACTCCAAATCACGTCAAATCTTCATTGAGGTCTACTGTGCTGTTCGTACATCTCACTCTACATGTAAAACTGGCCCCAAAACCCTAGACCACCACCAAATCCTCACCTTGAGTTACTAGCTGGCCATCCTATAGTTCAATTAGGAATATTTTAAATAAATAAAATAAATAAATATAGTGATATAGATAATAGAGGTGTGCATTCAATCCCTACGAATTGGCAATCCGCAATGTATAGGGACATATTCGTTGTATTCATGGGGAAGCGAAATTATAGCGATTCCCCACGAATACAACGAATCTTCGCCAAATTATTTGGCCATCTAAAGGAGCCAATTTAAACAAACCCCCACCCTCCTGACCCCCCCCCCAAGACTTACCAAAACTCCCTGGTGGTCCAGCGGGGGGGGGGGGGGGGTCAGGAGCCATCTCCTGCACTCACACCCTCGGCTGCCGGTTTCAAAATGGCGCCGATAGCCTTTGACCTAATGTCACAGGGGCTACCAGTGCCATTGGTCAGCCCCTGCTACATGGTAGGAACAATGGATGGTCGGTGCCATTTTGTGCTCCTACCATGTGACAGGGGCTGACCAATGGCACCGGTAGCCCCTGTGACATAGTAAGGGCAAAGGCTATCGGTGCCATTTTGAATACTGGCAGCTGACGGTCCGAGTGCAGGAGGTCACTCCCGGACCCCTGCTGGACTTTTGGCAAGTCTTGTGGGGGTCAGGAGGGTCCCCCAAGACTTGCCAAAAGCCCCTGGTGGTCCAGCGAGGGTCTGGGAGCGATCTCCTGCACTCGGGCTGTCGGCTGCCAGTAATCAAAATGGCACCGATAGCCTTTGCTGTGGTTCAGTTTGTGCCCGCTTGTTTTATGCCAGTTTTCAAAGAGAACATATTATTTTATAGACAAATATAGATGCATAAAAAACAGAGCATTAGATGGCAGAAGTTACACTATAGATGACTTGACCTCAGCTCTGTGCTATTACACAGCGCAGGTAGGTAAATCAGAAAAAAGTCTCTTTACATGAAGCAGCAAATGGATTGCCAGAGATTCTGATCTGCAGCTTTATAGTAATCTGCACTGTATATCATAGCCCAAGAAATAATAATGCTACAGTTTCTAAACAGGGTACATTGGCAGAGCTCCCAGCCTTAAGCTATAAGTGGCCAAAATATTCCAGGTTTTTTGAAAATAGTAGAGCTGATGCCTATTGCATCAGCTCCAATAATTCGGACCACCTGCTGATAAAGAGAATTTGACTACTAGGTATTATTTCAATATATATAGAAGCAGAATGTTGACCATGTAGAAATACTTGGTGCAGGCGTATAGTACTATAATAGAACACTTTGCCAGCATCATGCAGAGGTAAAACTACAGAATTTGGCTCTTTCACAAACATGGGCTTGGATTCATCATTCATCGCTGAACGATGAATCCAGTGAAAATGGGGGACGGGGGGGGGGGGCTGCGAAAGCCTGCAGCCTTTGCACCACCACGGTGTCTTCGCTGCCAGCTTACGCACCGAATAGCGCCACTGTGAAAGGTGGTGCTACCTCGTGCGCTACTGCCGACAATAATATTGGTAACGTTTTTGCCGGCAGCGAAGACACCGCCGACTCCTCCCTCCCCCCGCCCCTACTCCTCCCCTCCCCCTAATTAGCATTATATCGCATGCGAAAAGTCCCTTTTCGCATGCGATATGGCCTTAAGGCACGCGATAAAGCTTTAGTGAATGATCCTAATGGTTTGGTACTGTCTGAAAATTAAGGTATTTTGGAATCAAATACCCTTCCCTAATATATATAAAAACAGACTAGGCAATATTGGGCTGTAATTTAGATAAGATTAATTTTAATATTCATGGAATAAAAGGAGTAGCACAGGCCATAGAAGCAGCACGTGGAAAAATTTGGGGGAGCAATTTTCAAAACAATTTAAATGCATAAGCCCCAGTTTATTCAGCGGTTGTGCAGGGGAAAGTATATTTATAACTTGATTTCACACATAAAGGTACATTTTCAAAATGGTACACACATAAAAATTAGCATATATGTGCGTAGGTAGTCTCTCTGCGCGCATTCCATGTTTTATAAAAGTTGAAAATACACGCATATCGTCACTTTCGCCTGCACATTATACGCATGTAAAAAGAGGGGTGGTCTTTGGTGTTACAGGGCTGGGCCAACACGCACGTTAAGTTGCTATTTTAAAAGACACGTGTGTACATTTTCCAATTCACACGTGTAATTTTACATTAGCTAATAGTCTGATGTAAGTGATATTAAAGTTGTTTACTGGGGGGAGTTCAGGCTGAAGAACCAAGAAGCACTCGATGACCTGAAGAAGGACTGGGTGAACTAATTGGTAAATCTGGTAATTTCATTTACACACATGCATGTTTTAAAATTGGCTGAATTCCTCATGTAATCAGATCTTACACGAGTAAGTCCTACTTTAGTTTCACGTGCAAAATATACGTGCATATATTTTTTAAATAGGTTGGAAAAGTATGAGCATTCAAGGCATTGATATATGTGGTTTCAATGTACTGAATGTATTCGCACGTAAGCCTATATACGCACGTATGTTGCAGGGTAGAGATACACGTATTTTATATAAGGTGTATATAACATACACGCAGGTTATAAAATACTGTGATGAAAGTACACGCGGCCATGTACACATGTTTATGCAGTTCCGCACAATTGTTCGAATTTTATTCTCCCTCTTTTTCTTGCATGTGTGGTGAGTGCTCCATGGGGTGGAGAAATCATTTATGTGCATCCTTTCAGTTTTCAAAAGTATACTCTTAAATATAGTCACAGAGCTGCATAAGTTCCTGCACATATGTTACAACTCGAGAATTTTCAAAGCAGATTTGTGAACATATAATTGGCTCTTTGAAAATAGACTCAGTCAATATGTCTGTAAAAGTAAGCATATAACCTGATTTTAAAAACCTTGCACGCGCAAAAATGGCCACATATACACATAAGTGGGCTGCGCGGGAACTATGTAAACTTTAAATAGTTGGGAAAGGGTGCGTGTACATTAATGTACAATTGCCCAGAAAAAGGGCAGAGCAGTTCCCAGCACTGATATATGTAACCCCTAATTTTCCTCAACGTGCATATGTTACACATGTAACTTTCCTACAGCAGGTGTAATAGTCCAGTGGGAGAGAAAGAGAGAGAGAGAGACTCTTGTAAGGGGGCACTTTGATTCGGAGTGAGTTTTCAGGAGGTGGATTGGGGTTAGGGGAAGTGGTGTTATAGACATATTCAGAGGTATTTATTGTAAAATTGACATCATTAAAGAATTTTAGACACTATAAGTGATGAAAAAGAGTTGATTTGTACAATGCAACTTGCAGAGACTGCAGTCTTTATTGAACTTAGTTGACAATGTTAGGAGTTCAATTGCAATATTGTTTATATATATTGTCACAGTTTTACTTTTGGCTGCATCTCCATTGCTCCGTGAGCTCTGTAATTGTTCATGATCTGAAATAAAAACATAAATTAAAAAAAATAAAGAAATAGAGAAATAGAGAATATCACAACTTCTAAGGAGTCACCAAATCACGCCCATCGTCAACACTTCTATCAGTTATAAATATTGTAAGCTGAGATGGTTGAAAGAAAATATATTTTACATCCTGATACATAATAAAACATTTACAAGAGAACCTCAAAGTAAATTAGGCTCCCATTTGAATTTTTTTAGGTCTCATAATTAGAAACTGCTTTCTTCTTTTTTGGGTATCCCTAGTTACATCAGGAAATATCTGAACATTCAATTGAAAATTTTTTTCTTTATGATTCCTAAAATAGAGTTTTAATACCCCTTCCTTATCAGTATCAAGTAAAAAGGAAACAATCATAGTGGTGGGTTGGGCAGATAGTGACTCTGAATACTCTAATATTTCAGATACATTTAAAGGTGTTAATACATGAAAATCTTGTCCTTCCTTAGGATTTATCTTCCACGAAGGAACGTAGTAAATTCATCAGTCTTAAATTTTTTCCACGTAGCTGGTTTTCTAGATTTTCAATTCTTCTAGTCAAATATTGATTTTCCCTTATTAAGGTTGTATGTTGCTCATTCAATTTCACTGTATCTTGGCTAATACAATCTAATGCCCGATCCTGCTTTATATCCTCCTCTTGTATCTTTTTAACTTGAAATTCAATATCCAGCACTTTTTTTGTTAAGGGCTTCAGCTGAGATGTTAAGTTGCTATTGAGAATTACCAGAGTTTCTCAAATTGCCTCTAATAAAAAGACCAAAGGTCTTACCAGCGGTAACGATTTCACTTCAGACTCCAATGAATCTGGCAAGTGTTGTTGATATCGGCATGGAACTGGGACAGTCCTTCCACTGTGATTTCTCCAGAGACGCCGCTGGCAGCGGTTTCAGCTGCGGTGAGCTTCGAAGTTGGTCCCGGGACTCCTCCTATGTCGCTGACCTCATCAGGGAGCGACAGGATAGCTATTGAAGTGGTTCTCATTACCTCGGGGTTCTACGGAAGTGTTCTTTGCACTGGGGACAATGAGGTTATCGAGTCAAGAAGAGAGTCCGATGTCCCCATGCCTTCTTGGCTCTCTTCTGGCGACTGCTTCTCATCCGGATAAGTAGCTCCACGCATAATGTGAGCGTCCACCTGACTAGCTGGGAGGGCTTCCAAAGCCAGCCTCTCCCGGGCCCAGCGTTTATGGCCTGAATGAGCCATTAATTCTTGAAGAAAAGAGAAATTCAACAAGGAAAATAGAGAGACGCTCATCTCAGCTGGGTCAGACCACCATCTTGGATCCCCAGCCCTTTTATAATCTATCCATTTGTGTATATTTTACACAGTAGGTGTTCCAGAATATGGAGAGAGGACTTATGTGCAAACTTTTGGATTTCAAAAGCCTACGCATTAGCCTGTAACTTGTATGCATACTGGGTATTTTATCATATCCTTTTCAATGCAATTTTCTGTGCAGAAAATAGCTTTGAAAATTAGTAGTAAAGTCTACATGCAAAAGGTATATCAGACTTTACTGGTAGCATTCTGAAATTACCCTCCCTAAAACTGGAAAACCCAAGACTGAATGGCAGAAAGTAGTTGCACTTGAAGAAGTGATAACACAGAGAGAAATAAATAGCATTTTATTAAATTGGAAAAAAAAAACCCAATACAAGATAAAGTGCAATTGCATATAGGATGACATAAATATTTAAAATATGAATCCATTAATGTCCAAAGCAATATGAATCAAATTGGAAAGTGCACACTTAGTGGCATTTTTCCGTTTCCTCTGGTGACCCCCCCAACAACCAGCAAACCCTTTTCCCCGATTGTCCCATGGACATGTGCTTACTAAACTAAGGGGCCGGTCCAGGGATCGATAGTGGCAGTAGCATGATATTTATTCTATTTATTTATTTATTTGAAAAGGCTTATGTTACACCTATAGCGAAATATTCGTGCTAGGCGGATGTTGTAAAGACGCATGGGGCCCTCAGCGCACTTTCCTCTCCCATCTCCCGTAGGGAAGCTGGAGTGTGGGGATCGGGGCCTGGGAGGAGAGGCGTGCTCATGCTGCTGCCACTCCCACTCCCGTCGGGACTTGTAATTTAGTACGCTTATATCTGCAGGGAAGGGGGACAGTGAGAGAGGAAGTTTTGTTGGGGTGGTGGCCGCTGCTGCTGCCTGTAATCCTCTTCACAGGGCAGAGCCTGGGCTCCCTGCCACCCCCGCAGCTCCCAGCTCCTCCCCACCTGCTCTATCTGTGCGTTAGCCTGGCCATGCCCTTGGCTGGACAGACAGATGGACGAACCTTTGACAACACGTGACCTCATTTATTTCAAAATGTTACCTAAAAAACCGCACATTATAAAAATACTCAGGTTACAACATAACAATACACATATTTCTGATAGACTTGTATGTATAATACCACATGACACACATAAGAATACAAATGCAGTGGGTAAGGGAAGGGGGTAGAAATTTGAAGGATTATGAATGTTTAATAGAAATTTAGAAGCTTTGTATAGATTTGCTGAACATCTCCTTCAAGGGGAAATTATATAATAGAAGAGCAAAAGATTTGTGAATTGTCATCTTTGACAGAAATTTAATGGCATTGTGAGATATTTAATGAAATCAGTTCATTGTTATTCATTGTTCCTGCAACATAATAAAAAAAAAGTGTAGAAAAATCTTTTATGTAGCCTTCACCTTGCAGGAAAAAGAATGTTTCTTGTTTTGAGGAGTACTCCACGTAGATTTTGTGGTTATTGCTATTTGAACCACAATGAAATTAAATTGTATGTGAAAACAGAAGCTGTACATTGCCACATACCATACTGACACATAATTGATAGAGCATAGGCATATAAGTATCCAGTGATTACTCTGTTTTGTTTCAAAATTAAAGATTTTCATTGAAAACACATAAACAGCTTTAAGAAATTTTAGCACATTTGTTTTACAAACTTCTGCACATTTCTAATCATTTCTAACAAATCAACACATACCGACATAAGCAGGTTATATCATGGCAATTCTAAAAATTGCAGGAATTGCACAAGATGTGCAATTGTTAGATGCGGAGTGTTCAGAGCAAACAATTTGAAAACAACTCTTTCCTGTCTTGTGATATTTCCAGTCATTTGAGTATGGGCAAACCATGCAACATTCATCTGTGTAGGGCACTCTTGGGGACAAGGTGGCAGCAAATACTGCAGGATGGACGGATCTCATTTGTTAGAGATGGGAGAGAGAGAGAGTTGCCACCCTGAACTCTCTTTCAAATCTATCCATCAATTCTCGATCAAAACTGTCCAGGAAATCAGCGTCTTCTTATTTTTATAAATGATTACTGGCAGGTTAGCGTAGCACCATGAGTAGTCAGCGGCTGGCTAGAGAACAACAAACTCAGGCTGAACTCTGCCTGTTTTCTCATGAGATTATTATTAATTACAGAAAAATGTAACAAAAGCAGCCCTGCTTACTTTATCAGCTCTCAAAAGATAGCAGTATTGAACTTCCCTAGGCTTCTTCTCTTCCTTGGGGCCCTCATGTTCTCCCTGGGCCTAGCTTCTGATCCCCTTCTAAAGAGAATACCTTCAGAGCACGACTTCCTTCTGTCTGTGGTTTAAAGTGGACAAGGCTAAATGCTTGGTTCCTGACTTTTAAGGAGGGTATAAGAAGAACATTTACTCCTTCACAGCTGGACTGTGGGAGATCCAAATGATGAAGCTCTAGCTATGGCATTAACATTTAGGATGTTTCCAAATAGTGCCACTGACCATCTAACCACTCAGGGCCGGGTTAAGTTGGCATGCACCCATTGGCAATGGGGGAGGGGAGGATGATCCCTCCTGCCCAAATCTTTCTCTCAGGATGTTCCCCCTTGATTCCCTCACCTCCAGGTCATGGCACTGCTTCTGTCCTCTAGCGATGCCAGCTCCAGGTCAGCAGCTGAACAACTGAAGGTTAAAAAAAATTCAGCACGGGGATTCCTTGCTTGCTGATCCATATTATTTGTAACTGATTTCTCTTTCTATTTCTCCATGTTTTGCATTGTGAACCGGCATGATGTCTCTGGCGAATGTCGGTAAAGAAAAGCGTTAAATAAATAAATAAATAAATAAATAAATTCTGCAGTGCCTCGCCCCTTCTCCTGCATGGGCTTCCTGTTACCATGGAAAGCTGTGTGAGGGTTATGGAGATTGCAAAACCCAACTGGCTGTGGGTCAGTAGGATAAGTTTGGGAACCACTACATTAATCATAAAACATGGAGTTAATGATTTATTTGTAATAATTTACAACTTTTTTTTTTATTTGCAAAGGTTATATTTTGCTACGTAATTGCAATGTGCCCATCCTATACAAATGAATGCAAAGTGCATAACAAAACAATTATCTATAACTGATTTCCATGGAATTAGATGGAGACTTATACTAGAAGATTACAATGGTAAAGTCATTTCTTAATACACCTATTCAGGATCTCATTAGAACTCCAAGGCTAGACTCATGCAAGATACTGATAGCAAAACCTATTTCACCAGCAGTCAATGACATCACCATTATGGTGGGATATGATGCCAGTGTAATGGAGAAATGCTACAATGCAAGTGCAGAGAAACATTTTGATTGGCATTATGATAAGTGCAAAGCGTTGGCCAAGGATTTCGATAGAAGCTCATAGAAACCCTGTGATGATAATATTACAGTATGGAATCATGATGGAAAAGCAGTCACAGTGGAAACATAAGCCCCTTGTGTAGTAAAGAATTATAACAACAATTTTGGTGCAGAAGCATGGATAATGATTTTAATTCATTTCTAAATAGATCACGTACTGAGGTTGTTATGATACTATTATTATGTGGGTCTGTGATGGGAACACAATCTGTGTGTGTAACTTTGAAGGGGAACCCATATACACCCCCCCCCCCCCCAGTACAATTCAGTAGAAACTAGTGAGGGATTGTGATGGGGAAGCCTTGAAAATAAAAGTCTAGTTCTTGTGATTATCTTCTTATGATATGTTATTATCACAGGAATTTCAATACAAGTATACCTACAATACATTAGTTTCACAAAAACTGCTATGGATCTAGGAATACAGTGCTTTTATAAACTATATTCCATACCTTCAGGGCATTGCCATCAACTGAGTAAAATATATTTAGCACAGTACTTCCTATAGTACACTAAACTGTGTTTAAATTACAGTGTTAGCTATAAGAGATTTGCTTCACACAACAAGTAAGCAAATATAATGTAGTAGAGTTTTTCCCCTGAGAAAATGAAAATTCTACAGTGTATCGGTGCAGTTTATGACGTCATTTACAATGAGGAACTGAGGCAGGAATAGAAAACAAAGATTTTTTATTAAGGTTAACTGAGGGTGCTTTGTTCAGTTTCTTTGATTTATGCGGCTGCAGCTCAGGTCTTACGTCCTGTTAATGGCAGTGAGGAAGAGCAAGGAACGTAGCTTTGCTTGAATAACTAATGACAGTGTATGAATAATTATAGCGACTTTGAAGCAAAGGGATACCGGTTTGGCTAAATAAGAATGCCTGGCATTGCAGCAAAAACAGGCAGACTGAAGCAACAGGGACTGAGCAGCAGCTCTTCAGGGACTCGGGTCAGCAGGATGAGCTAATCTGGTTGCTTATATGACTAACTTTGCTGATGCCTGCACCAGTTTATTTTATTTTTTTTAACTTTTTATTTATAACATTTTCTTGCATACAAACAGTAATATACAAAGAACAGTGCTTTCCAGATGCATGAATGCGATACAGCATTTACGAGACATGCAGTACTACATAATACACATACATTTCTTTATCAGCAGTTTCTTCCTGCTCATTAGTAGTTCCAGCTCAACTGGAGCCAGGGCTGGGATGTAATGCCATGAATCTTCATTCACAATTATCCCGGGGATTACCCCCCTGTTTTACATTCCCTCCCAACTTGGGTTTACTAATCTACTCATGGTAGTGGCAATCCTGGCCTGGGGGCCATGTTCTTGGGCTTCCTCTAGAATGCTGCCATCGCGAGCCCTGAAACCGGCCCACCAAGTGCCACCAATAGGTAATGACTGTGGTTCCCTTTCCACCTGGGGCTGTGAGTGCTGCTATCACAGCATCCTCAACTGTGGCTAATCCAGGGAGCATAAACCAGATCTGAGGATTGAACTGGAGACCTTTCCATATGGCAGTGTGGAGCACTTACTAGCTTGAACCACTAGGCTGGCTTGTACCACCATTTTAAACAAACATCTCCCCCAGGTGTTCTAGCATATTATAATGCTAATTCTATCAAAGATTCTTTAAAAAATGTAAATGCAAAATCTATAAATAGTCACAAGGCTTAAGAAAATACAGATCATGAGTAATAAATGAAAGTCCACTTGACAATAACTTTTTCGATTAGAGACTTTCAAATTCCTATTTTACTAACCCTGGCAGTGTATTTTTTGAAGCAATCTAGAGTATACCCTTTTGAGAACTTGAAGTTGCACTACATCAAAGTTACTAACCTACTGAAATAATTTATCTGTTCAGTATTTCATTTAAGAGTATGTTAAATTATCAGCTCAAAATAGCATCCTCAAGAATGTTGCCTGAGCTGTTTCATGTTCTTAATTTGACAGTTATCAGCAATATCTAATTTTATTACTTCAACTTCAATGCACTCGGAGTCTACTACTGAATTTTAGTTAACTCCCTGACTCAAGAGTTTATGACCTTTTTCAAAATGTGTACCCCTTTTGTATCCCTTCATAGTTTTGTTCTTGTTTTTAGCAAAATGTCAATGAAAATTATCCCTGAATAAGTCAAAAGTAATTACAGTCTTATCATTTCTTCTTGTCTGTCTTCTGAATCCTTTTCTCAGTTTCTTTTTATCTTTCCTTATTTGTCTTCTCCTTACGCCATCTATCCCAACCCTTCAACATCTCGCCAACATTCTTGCTCTCATCTCATCTTTCATTTTGCTCTTCTCCATCTATATCTTTCTGCTGTACAATGCCTCTTCACTTTTCCCCATCTCATCGATCTTTAATCTTCCTCTGACACCCTTCCATCTCCTTTCTCAGCCTCATACCTAAGCCATTTCTTCCCCCTAACTTTCTCTCTCAGTTCCTTGCATAGTTTTCCTCCTTCTCCCTGTCTCCGACTTTCAACTGCAGCTTAAGTCCTCTACCATCTATCTCCCCCTCTCAGTGAACCACAGTCCTCCATCTTCCCCTTTCAGCCCCCTCCTCATCCCCTATCTGTTTCCTTTTTCCTTTATCTCCCTCTCCCAGGTCTTCCACCCAGTGATACTCCTAGCCTCACTCATCCTCTCCCAGTACTCCCTCCATTTGCACCCTCCCAGACACACTCATCTTCCCCCACTGCTCCCATTTCCAGCTTCACTCCTCTTCCCCTAATGCTCCAGCCTCACTCCTCCTCCTCCCCCTCCCCTGACAATACTCCTTCCCTGCCTCATTTATCCTCTCTCAGTGTTCCCTCCCACTGGTCCATGGCCAACAATGCACATCACAGGAACACTAAAGGAGCACATACACATACTCTCTTCTCCTGTGGCAGTCCTGCTGTTGTTTCCTCTACTCACAGCACACATGCTGTATGGGGGCATTGTGTTTTTATACACCCCTGAAGAAGGAAGCCTTTCCTGAAACATTGCAATGTCGGGTGGAAGATAGATTAAAACAACAGAGAATTATACATTTGTGCTCCAGCGAATCAGTTTTTGTTCCCGGATTATTTAAGATAAGTATGACCTTTTTGGTCAGTAAACATTTTTTTAAATGCAAAAAGAAAAAATGCTTTAAAAATTTGAACTCTTTCTCTGGATATAGAGACTCACTCAATTATTTAGTGACCAATGATTACAAATTATTAGCATGAGAGTTGGGTTTACAAACACGAATCCTTTCATATATGCCCGATGTTGTATGAAGGTCACAAGTATAAATATCACTTTGTGAGTCCAATTTTGACTTCTGTATTTCGTTCAAAGTGAGATAGTTGTCTGTGGATAATATATTTATTATTTCACTTTTGGGTTCATTTATCATACAGGTTTTCAGATACTGTCATTGCCCCATCCCTTGTATTCTGTTGATAGCTTTAGAGTTTGCAAGAGATTATGGGAAGGATCCTCTCTGTCCGTCCCAGGAAGATCATTTGTGTGCTCTCAAATTCTCCCAGTTTTTTATGGGGTGGTCTTAACTGAAGTTTTTGGCAACTTGATGGGTAAATGGTCTATCTTTTTCAGTCTTTTCAGATTAGACATTTCGCTTTAATCTCTGTTAACCTCAAATAATTAAAGCATTTGACTTGAGAGACCTTTGAGTTCAAACAATTATGATTTTTCATCAAAAGGGTCATAAGAGTTTGAGTTCACATTTATATAGAGCTTTGGCTAAGGATTTGCCTGCCCCTCCTCATTATATTAAAAGATAGGAGGAGGATTTGGGGAGACAGGATTACAGAGCTTTTTGGTCACTGATTTGGAGACATATTTTTAGTTGCTCTACTTCCCTTAGGGGGTCATTTATCAAAGTGCTATATGGTGTTTTCGCATTAAAAATAATGCCTTTAACGCATATGAAAATGCCATTAATGCGTGTGAAAGCACCATAAGGCATGGTGAGATACAAAAAGGGGAGGACATTGGGGCCAAGCTCACAGTTTTGTGAACCTGTATTGCATGGCTTTAACTACACCTTTTTCATTTGTGTAAAGCTGTGTGATAGGGCTTTGTTGTGATGTTTTAGGTACCTGGAGAGCCAGCCTAGCTATCAGAGCCCTCCTACCACAGAGGGGGGGGGGGGGGGGGGGGGGGGAGAAAAAATACATTGCATCCACCATCAAAGACTGCTATTTCAAACTTCACACCCTTAAAAAACTTAAACCCCTCTTGCACTTTAATGACTTCAGAACCGCCCTACAAGCCCTTATTTTGTCCAAAATAGACTACTCCAATTCTCTGCTCCTAGGCCTCCCGAAAAACAGCCTTGCCCCCCTCCAACTACTGCAAAATGCAGCTGCACGTATTTTAACCGGCTCCCGCAGAAAAGAACACATTACACCTGTCCTCAAACAACTACATTGGCTTCCTATCACTGCCAGAATACAGTTTAAAACCCTCACCCTCATACACAAAGCCGTCCACAATCCTGACATGCTATGGTTCTCTGACAGTCTACACATCCGTCTCCCCTCCAGACCCACTAGAACACCCTACACAGCAAATATTCACACCCCTTCCCCCAAACTTTACCACCTAACAACCACCAAACAACGTGTGCTCTCCCTAGCTGGACCCTCCTTATGGAATTCTATCCCCACCCATCTACGCCATGAAACCTGCCCCAAAAAATTCAGACAAAACCTCAAGACGTGGCTTTTCGCACGAGCCTACACTTGAACCCCCTGCCCTTCACTCCTCCACTCCTCCCCAAACCCCTCCCCTTGCCCCCCCCCCGCCTCTCTCCACTTTCCCCCTACCCAAATCATCCTCATTGTAAAAAATTTACTTGTATATAATATTTGTATATAATTTTACTGCCTATATATAATCATGCTCTCATGCTTATAATCATGTTACCTAGCTTATATTATTCTTGTACAATAATTTCCCTTCATGTTTCTCCCCTCTTCCCACTCCCCAGTTCTTTAATCAGTTTCAATGTAAAGCCCTGTTGGCCAGTTTTTGTTACATGGAAACCAATGTGATGTTTGCATAACGAACGTAGGTATACAAAAATTTTAAATAAATAAATAAAGCGAGAGCAAGAGAGAGAGAGAGAGAGAGAGAGAGAGAGAGAGAGAGAGAGAGAGAGAGAGAGAGAGAGAGAGAGAGAGAACCTGCCTATCCATAATGCCTCACACTAGATAGGTATTTATATCTCTATGGGAGGCCCACCTAGTAACTCGAGGTGAGGTTTAGGTATTAGTGTAGGGGTTAGGGGCCACTTTGACATTTAAAGTGAGACGTACGAACAGAACAGTGCTCTCTTGTGAAGATTTGATGACCTTCGGAGTGAGGAAACTCACCCAAAGATGAGATTTGTGCAATGTTCTCTCAACCTAGCTTGATGTTACCCAGATAGAGAGTCCAGTCTAGCTGCATTGTACAAATCAACTCTTGTTAGAATTTTTATTACTTATAAGGTCTAAAATTCTTTAATGATGTCATAGCATATGCACGCTGGCTGAAGAAAGTTAGTGGTTTCGTGCATTAGTGCTGAAACATCTCTACCTACTTTTTTCTGGGCTCGTGTAATTCATGTATGTGTGTCCTTCCCGGCTATTTAAAATTCACTTATCTCCCACATGGCCCACTTTTGTGTGTATGTGGCTGTTTTTGCATGCAAAGGGCTGGATTTTAAAAAGGTTACGCGCGCCGGGCCTATTTTAAAAAGGCCCGGCGAGGCAAGTAAAGCCCCGGGATGCGTGTAAGTCCCAGGACTTTACTAAAGGAGCAGCCAGAGGCCTCAGACACAGCAGCCATTGCCGCTGTGTTGGAAGATCACGTGATGGCAGGCTGCCAGTGCGCGCAACCTGCGCCTGCCTCCAGGCAGGTGCAAAAGGTATGATAAAATTTTTGGGGGGGTTAGAGTAGGGCTGGGGGGGGGGAAGGTTAGGGGAAGGGGTGGGAAGGTCAAGCTACGGGGAGGGAATGGGGGAAGGCAGCGCGGCCCTTGCGCATGCTAACCCCTGATTTTATAACTTGTGTGCACCTGCGCGCCCAAGTTATAAAATCAGGTGTACATGTGTGGGTGCCGGGTAGCGCACACACATGTACGCCCGCGCGCAACCTTTTAAAATCTACCCCAGAGCTTTTAAATTCTACCTCATTGTGACTATGGAAAATCTCATTTGGGTGACAAGGGGCGTGCTAGCTATTTTTTATGCCATTTGGGCACCCTTTTTCAGTTTTGCAAAGAAGTGATATAATCATCCTTGTCATGATATGATTGGGCCAGTTTTATTTTATTTTTGAAAAATCAGCTACTGAGTTCAGCCTTACCTTTTTTTTTCTCTTTGCTTTTAAGCCGTGGAATTTAGTATTCTCTTTGGGACTTGGGGTTGGGAGGCTTTGGAGGATGGCGTTTTTTTCATAGAATATTTAATTGACTGCATGATTATTTGATTACTTTCCATCTGCTTCGGGTGATACTGGCATAAATTGCAGGTGGATATATTTTAAATGTCATTGTTGCTTTATGTATAATTGTGTTCACATTATTCTGCTGGTGTAGCATAGATTTTGGTTTGTATTGTCTGTCTTATAATTTATGTATGCATTGGATGGAAATTTTTATTCTTTCAATAAAAATGTAAATTATAAAAAGCAAAAAAAATAAAATATCACCAGCAAGACCAATGTGAGGACAGTGAATGTGCACATGCGTCCCTTTCCACAGTGCATGTTGTTGAAAGCATCTCGCACTATGCAAGGATTATTAAGGCTGAGTGGGGAGCACTAGCCAATCCTAGTCATCACTGCCATCTCTGCTGCCATGTGGACCATCTGCTGATGCAGGAGGAAAGGTTGATGATGGCAGTTTGTGGAAAAGGGAATGAGCGAGAAGATCTGGAGAGAGACCATCCTGCACAAACTCTTTATGACCTTTTCAAGTGCCCTGATGTACTTACCTGCCCTAACAGAACACCATGGGAGGCCATTCTTTTCCCTTTCACGGTGTGAGATACTAGTACAGTTTGTATCTGATCACTGGATACAGCTCTCTTTATGTTGAGGTGATTTCACCCTTCTATGATGCCGACTGGGAATTCATTAGTTAAAATAGCAGACACCCTGCCAATAAATTCTCATAAATGGCTGATCCATAAATGGATTCTCCTCGCTGCATCTACTCCAAGGACTATAAATGCTGTTTCCGGGGCATCCCCAGCCCCCACCAACCTGGGGAAAGGCAGACCTGAATTGGGAATCAAACCCAGCCTCACCGATCTGTCTTCAGTATCTGCATGAACCACTTCACCTTTGCTGGCAGATTATCCTTGCTTTCTGTGAATAATAGTTCTCCAACATCTTAAACTGATGGCATTTTTCACTGGGCTAAGCTCCTCCTTAAACCATGAAACACAAATGTAAATGACTGACAAGCCTTACATATTACATAGAAACAGAAAACAGTGACACTTGCCAAGGTGTCTGATTATACCTTTTGCCTACTGGAGCTGCAAGGCTGTTGACACATTAGGTATGTCCAACCCCTGTAAAGACTCTATAAACATCACATAAGCAAGAGGAAAATGTATGGAATAACTTCAGAAAGAAAGCATACTTTAAGGGATTTTTCTTGTTGTTATGATATGTATGACATTTTTTATTAATAAAATACATTTATTTAAATAATGGAGAGCTTGTTTAAAGAGCAACACAGATAAGAGGAATTGAGTCTCCAGCATTTTGGTGAAAGTTTGTAACAGAGAACGGATTGGTCTGAAAATTCTGCCTTAAAAAAAGAGCCTTTGAAAGCCTATTTATTTTTCCAATAGTTTAATTTAGTGACAGTCAATATGAGTTACCCGGCATTCGATTAAAGTCCAGCCTGGAAAGTGCAGTGACCTTCGTTGTGATGAGGTCACAGCTGTCCTTATGCACAGTTCATGTGTCTAATTGGACACCTTAACAACCAGTCAAATCACCTACAAATGAGACTTCATTTTACCAGTTTCATAAACAATCACTTTGGCTGAAGGGAGAAATGATTTATTGCTTCCTTAATCAGTCTTGGCAATATGCGAGCCCATGCACTGTCATTGCAATGTGTGTGTGAAAAAAAAACCATGTATATATCGCCCTATCCATCTACAGGCAACATCTTTATCATGCATTGTAGCTATGTGGGTTCAGTAATCATCATTTATAATCTTTATTTAAGCAATCGTTAAATAAACTTCTAGGAAGCATTACATAAATTTGCCTATACCATATATAGTGTGTAGGGCTCATTAACTGTCATGTAAAATCTTTTTATTTGACCAACCATGAAATAAGCTTGCAAAAAGCATTAAGGACACTAGAAGCTCAGACTGGAGTAGTCTGGTTTGTGGTAGGATTTTTCAAAACAACTATCACTATCAAACCTGAGAGAAATTTAATTTATTTGAGATTTTGTGGACAAAAAGATTATAAAATGTAGCTCACTTGAAGAAACTAATTTTGTTTATGCAATTGAATGGAAATATTTTTATTTATGAAGGGGATGAAAATGATAAAATGCCCCGATCTTTTTCTGTGTTTGTAAACCTCTTTTCTCTTTTCAGAACCTCTTTCACTTTTTAATGTAAAAAGCTCTCAAAACCTGGAGCAACATTGTGGAAGAGACCAACCGCACTGCAGATTTGTCCCATTATGATCTTTTGTGATAAAGTCATATGTTGGCAAATTTGCAGAAAATTTTCAAATTGAAATTTTACTTTTCACACATCCTTATCTGCAATATATTATACTCCCAGGCAAGTGGATCTTGGTGGTTCATATTGGATATGATACCATAAATGATATCTCGCACACACACCAGGATCCAATTTGGTACTGGTGCCCATATGTGTGTTTATTATTGGGAACCAGATTTTGTCATAAGGGTGATAAATCACAGAAAATTGAAGCATCTGCTGACACAATGGAAAATTACCGGCTGTCATTGTTGTCCAGGGTCAGGGAGGAAGGAAAAACTGGCTATAGCAGCAGATTGGGGCTGGTAGAGGGAGGTTAGGAAGGGAAAAGTGATTGCAGTAGATCAGGGCCCAGGAGGGAGGGAGAGGAATTGGCAGATTGGAGATAGGGAGGGAAGAGGACGCAATGGATCAGGCTCCAGTAGGGAGAGAGGAGGAGATGGCAGTAGTAGATCGATGTCTGAGGGAGAAGAAGCAGGTCTGTGGCGGGAAGGAAGGAAATGTCTGATTGGAGTCAGATATTAAGGGGAAGGTAGAAGGAGGCAGCAACAGGTGTAGCTACCCGAGACGAATCAGCCATATACGTGAACTGGAAATTAGGTTCACAAGCATTCAAAAAAAGCATTGAAAGAGCTCTCAATCCTATGCCAAATTAAAAAAAAAAAAACATCATCTGTATAGTGGAGCCATAACCTTATTCTACTCCTTTATCTATACAGATATACAAATGATTCTTCAAAAGATGACAGGTATAAGCATGCTATATTGGGGGCCATTGTGACCTCCATTGCAGTTCCTTTTACCAGTTGCTAGAATTCCCCCTGAAAAATAAAGTAATTTTTAGTTAATGTCAGCTATGCCAGTTTTACCAAAAAACCAGTTGGAACCCGTGCTTGGCCCAGGTGTTTATCCAACATCTCTTTTATAATCGCAATCACCTCAACTTGAGGGATATTCAGATATAGAGACTCAATATCTAATGTAATTAATGTGATGTCTTCAGAAATAGGTGGTAAAGCATGTGGAAGTTCTAGAAATGAGAGGAATCGCAGGCGTATGAGCGTGCTAGAGGAACAAAAGGTCCATATTTCATTATTCCAGAAGTCTTTTGGGTCATCCAGATGCTTTTGGTCGAAGCTGAGGAAGGCAACAGTGTTCTTTTAGAGAGCAGTGGTTTCTTCCTAGTTATCTTCCCATGAAATTATTCCTATTCAATTTTTCTTGATGGTTGATGCATGAATCCTGTTATCAGTTGCAGCAAGAGAAGCCTGCTGATCTTTATATATTAGTCTGGGGTTCTTTGTGACTTTGCGGATGATTTTCTGGTTTGATCTTGGAATGATCTTGGCAGGACAACTGCTCCTGGGTAGAGTCCTTGTAATCTTCAACTTTTTCCATTTGTAGACTATCTGTCTGATAGTGAATGGATAGCATCCCAAATATTTAGAAATGGTCTTTTAACCTTGTCCAGACAGATGAGCATCAACTACTCTTTTCCATAAGTTCTCTGAAATTTCTTTTGATTGTGGTATGGTGAGATCCTACTAACTTTTATGATGCAGACCAAACTCAAAACCATTTGTACCTTTGTAATGCACAAGATGCTCAAATTCAGTTGTGCAGATTTACTCTGCAGGGTACTCAATTATTTAAGCACCTGATTCTAATTAGCTAATTGATTTTGCTAAGGAAACTAGGGGTTCTTGCTATTTCACACACACCATTTCCTAGCGTGTAGCCAGATGGACTCAGGACCAGTGGGTTATGTGCTCTTCTGCTAGCAGATGGGAGATGGAGTCAGATTTCAAAGCTGACGTCACTCTAGATATACCCCTGCAGTAACCTCAGCTCTTCAGTATCTCTCAGTCTCCTAGCAGATGCGGACACTATCCCACAAACTACACAGTGTTAGGAAAATTACAGCAAGAAGACAAAATTACCTTAAAGAAGATTGAACCCCACTCTCCTGCGGTGATACCTAAGGGTCCCTCCCCCAGTTGTTAATTCCTGAGGTGATCTCCAATATCCCTCAGAGGTGTGCCTTGGTTCAGTAGCCGGTTCCCGGTGTGGACTTAGCTCCCAGAGTGGCTGAAAGGCAGCGGGTGCAGAACCGAGCGTGGCGGTGAAGGTAATTCCCTCTCCCCTCGCAGCTGGGGACCGTCTGGCACACGATCGGTAAGCGCCGAAACCAGGTAAGCAGAAATCTTTAAATTCAGGTCTCCAGTCTTTAGAGCTCGGATTGCCGTACCGATTCCTTCTTCCGGCGAGGTTAAAAAGGGAGTACCAATCGGGTTGAGCAGCCCTGGTTGGGCTAGGCCCTGATCCGGTGCAAGGGGCCACACATGTGGAGACCTTGGGGGGGGGGGGTGCCATCTTACGCGCGGGGGTCGTTGGCGCCATCTTCCATTCTCAACTGGCGGTACATGCGGGGCAGGCTGGGCGGTCGATGCATCTAACTTGCGCGCGTCCAATACAGACAAAGCGCACAGCGGCGCGCACAACTGAGTGCACTCGACACTCACAACTGAGCGCATCCGTGCGCATAACTACACGCACAGCCGCGTTTACAAGTACACACATGCATACACATAGAGACAATGGCACTGGAGCCCAAGAAGGCCAGAAGGCACTCTCTTTGCACAGACTGCTACATAAGAGCCACACAGCCTGATCTGGAGTCCTGCCTGTGTCAGCATTGCGAAGAAGCCCAGGTGGAACCAAAGCCTGGTCCCTTACTGTCGGGGGATGGGTACGGAACTACTTCCGATGATAGCTCCCTAGATCTATGCATCTCCGAGATGGCTTCTCCACAAGAGGGCACCTCTGGGGCCCCTACTCTGACTCCCCCTGGGATTAACATGGACCCAGAGACCTTCTCCTGGTTAGAATTTTTTCAAGGGCTGCAAGCCTTTGTTCAGGCGCAATCAGCCCTGGCTGCACCCCGGGCTCAACCCCTGCTGGAAGAACAAGATCCTCCCGGCCCTGCTCGGATGCCTCAAGACATGCCTCGCCTAACCAAGAACTTCCCTGACAGAGACACAGACACCTCAGATGATGATGGTGGCTCCCTGGAAGAAGGAGAAATCACTCCAGGAATGGAACTATACCGAACCATGCTTCGCTTCTTCCACAAGGACGAATTACCAGCCCTTGTTTCCCAGACTCTGAAGATGCTGGGTATTCCAAGCACGGATCCTATGGCAGAACCAAAGAAGAACCCCATCCTGGTGTCCCTTTGTAAAGCCTCATGCTACTTCCCAATGATGGAAGCCATCCAGGAACTGATTGACCTGGAGTGGGATTCCCCAGAGGCCAGCTTCAAAGGGGGCCGGGCCTTGGAAGCCCTATACCCTCTAGAACCAGCGACCAAGGAACGCCTGTGTTTCCTAAAAGTGGACACTATGGCCTGTGCCGTCTCAAAGCGAACAACGATTCCCATTGAGGGAGGAGCTGCATTGAAGGTTACTCAGGATAGACAAATGGAATCCATCCTTAAGCAGGCCTTCAACGCAACAGCAATGACACTGCAGATTGCTTCCTGCTGCGCACTAGTGGTACGTTCCTGCTTGCTCCTCTCGAGAGAGGCAAATAACTCCGGAACGTATACTGGTGAGACGATGGAACCTGCAGCAGCCTTCCTGATGAACGCAAGCTCAGATCTGGTGCGTACCTCAACCAGAGGAGTAGCCACGGTAGTGGCAGCCAGAACACAATTATGGCTGCGGAATTGGTCTGCTGTCGCGACCTCTAAAGCGAATCTCACAAGAATGCCTTTGAAAGGATCTCTCTTATTTGGAAGCAAATTGGAGAAGTTAGCCAGCAAGTGGGGTGAATCTCCAGTGCCTCGGCTACCGGAAGACAGGGGTAAAAGATCCCAGCACCCCTCCCCTAGAAGAACCAGGGGCAGAGGCTTGCAATGCTTTAGGCCCTACAGGAACTCGCAGTTCCAGGCACCACGTCCCTCCGGAAGGTCCCAGCCCTTTCAGAACTGACAGACCAAGAGAGGAGCAGGCCCAGGGGCAGGCTCCAGCAGTGCTCCACAATGAGAATGGGCCGACCCATCCACAGGAAAAGGAGATAGGGGGTCGATTTGCCCTCTTCTACCAAAGATGGGTCGAGATCACATCGGACAAATGGGTACTAAACATTATTCGAGAAGGTTACTCTCTGGGGTTCTGCAGCATCCCTCGAGACAAATTAATGATGTCACCCTGCCACTCCCACACAAAGAGACTGGCAGTGGAAGCCACTCTGACAAGACTACTCAGTCTGAAGGCAATAACTCCGGTTCCCACGCCCCAACAAAATACGGGGCGCTATTCCATCTATTTTATCGTTCCCAAGAAGGAAGGATCATTCTGATCCATCTTGGATCTCAAGAACGTCAACTGTCATCTGCGGATACTACACTTCCGCATGGAGATTCCTTGCTCCGTCATAATGGCAGTACAACCAGGAGAGTTTCTAACCTCCCTGGACCTCTCCGAAGCCTACCTTCACAATCCAGTCCATCAGGATCACAAAGCGTTTTCTATGCTTTGTGATACTGGTCACCATTACCAGCTCCTAGCGCTACCTTTCAGCCTAGCAACCACCCCCAAAACATTCTCCAAAATTATGATGATCATGGCGGCAACACTGAGAAAGGAAGGGATCTTGGTACACCCTTACCTGGACGTCTGGCTGATAAGGGCAAAGTCTTCGGAAGAGAGCTGACAGGTGACCAGCAGAGTCAAGAGCCTACTGCAGGAACTCGGTTGGGTCGTAAACACGGGCAAGAGCAGTCTTCAGCCCTCTCAAGCTCTAGAGTACCTGGGGGCCCGTTTCAACACCAAACAGAACAGAGTCTTCCTCCCTCCCCCGAAGAGAGGGAAACGGATAGAACAATTGTGACGATTGATGACCAATCCACGCCCCAAGGTATGGGACTATCTTCAAGTCCTTGACCTCATGACATCAACCCTGTAAGTCATCCCATGGGCAAGGGCCCACATGCGACTGCTCCAGCACTCCTTACTGTCATGATGGAACCCACTGTCCCAGGACTACTCAATTCGCCTCCAACTACCAGCAGAGGTACGTTCTCAGCTCCAGTGGTGGCTACAGTAAAACCACCTAAGCAGAGGAGTAAGCCTATCCCCACCGAACTGGATCTTGCTCACCACGGATGCGAGCCTGCGAGGGTGGGGAGCCCACTGACAGGAGCTGATGGTCCAGGTACAATGGAACAAGGAAGAGGCGGAATGGAACATAAACCGCCTGGAAGCTCGAGCAGTCAGACTAGCGTGCCTGCGATTCAGCCACAGACTCCGAGGCAAAGTGATTCAAGTAATGTCAGACAACATTACAATGGTGGCTTACATCAACCACCAGGGAGGAACCAGGAGCCAGCAGGTGTCTCTGGAGATACTCTCTCATGGCATGGGTAGAGATAAACCTACAAGGGATCTTGGCCTCCCACATCGCAGGAAAAGACAACGTTCAGCAGTCTTCCTCAGCAGAGAGAGCCTGGACCCTGGGGAATGGATGCTGTTGTCCACAGCCTTCCCACTGATAGTAAATCGCTGGGGCCTTCAAGCCATGGACCTATTGGCCACCCATCTCAGTGCCCAAGTCCCCAGGTTCTTCAGCCACAGATGAGAGTCACACTCCCAAGGGATTGATGCTCTCGTCCAGACTTGGCCAGAGGAAGACTTACTGTATGCCTTCCCCCCATGGCTGCTACTGGGCAAAGTCATCCGCAAGATAGAACATCACAGGGGACCAGTTCTACTAGTGGCCCCGGATTGGTCAAGACGACCATGGTACGCAGACATGCAAAGACTCCTTGCAGGGTGTTAGGAATCTGATGCTAGGAGTTAGCAATCTGTTATTGATCTGATGCCTGATGAGTGGAGCAATCAGATAGTAGTTAGCAATCCGTTCGGGATCTGTAGTTATATATGAGAGTTGAAGGTGGATCCTTGGACCAGTGGCAGATGACCACGCCCCTGGGGAATGATCCCAAGAGGGACCACCGGTCAGGCTCAGAGTTAGGAGACAAACACACACTAGTTCTTTATTAGACCAATATACTGAACCACCAGAGATGGCAGTAGTGAGCTGGCAAGCCCGGCTGGGCTGTAGTCCCTCAGATATTGGAACAGCAATCCCTGGAGGCTGAGCTGAAGAGAGACTGAGATATAGTGAGTAGGCAGGGTATGCAGATGTAACACTCACACAATGTCCCAATGAAGCCCAGGAGCTGGAAAGTATAGGCCCTCGAGGAGCGAGTACCTGGTTCCAAGGAAAGCTCAGAGAGAACAATGGTAACTCACTGATGTAGCTGAGAGAGTTGGTAGTGAAGACTTCCGGGCAGAAGAGTATACGAAGTAAGTCTGGGATGAAGGCCCTCGAGGAGCGAGTACCGGTTTCAGACTGTCACCTGAAAAAAACAAGGAGAGAGCGAGGCCCCCGAGGAGCGGGTACCTCTGGTAAGTCCGAGGAGGCAGAGTAGCTTAGACAGACAAAGCGAGTCCGTTATCAATCCGTGTCCTTGCTAACTCGCTGTGTTAGCAGATTCCAAGACCTTAAATATCCGTCGCGGGTGATGTCATCTTCGGGGGACGCCCCCGAGGTTCACGCCAATGCCGGTACTTCATTTGGGGCCGCGCTGCACGCGCGCCCCTAGGCCTCCAGGAAACATGGCGATTGCAGCATCGAGCCGGTCCGGGAACGCCCGAGGACAAGTGGCAGGAGAACGCCACAGTAGCCAGTCTTCCCGCGGACAGAGAGGGAGGCGCCAGAGAGGTAAAGAGGGCGGAGAGAGGGCATCGGGCACCAATGGACACAACACAGGGAACCCTCTGTGCCTACCTCCACACAGGGACTTTCTATGGCAGGGCCCGATTCTTCACGATGATCCGTCTTGATTTTATCTTACAGTCTGGCCCTTGAGAGGACTCGCCTGAAGAAGCGCAGTTACTCAAAGGCCATGAGTGACACCCTACTCTGCGCGTGCAAGTTCTCCACATCCCTGTGATACATATGGATCTGGAGAGTATTCGAAGCCTGGTGCGAGGACCGCGGGATACTCCCACGGATGGCCAAGATCCCCATGATTCTGGAGTTTCTACAGTACAGTATGAAGAAGGGGTTGTCACTCAACTTCCTCTAGGTACAAGTAGCTGCACTGTCCTGCTTCAGAGCCGAAGTGAACGGTATCTGGCTATCAACTCATCTGGATTTGTCCCACTTCCTGAAAGGGGTTAAATATCTCCGGCCACCCCTAAAGTAGCCGGTGCTCCTATGGAATCTCAATCTAGTATTAGACTTCCTAACAGGGGCTTCCTTCAGACCAATGCACAGTCTGTCACTACGCCTCTTAACATTGAAGACGGTATTCCTGGTGGCAATATGTTCAGCTCATCGTATCTTCAAACTACAGGCACTATCCTGTCAGGAACCGTTCCTTAGGTTCTCTCCTGGAACCATACAGCTGCACACCATCCCCTCCTTCCTACCGAAAGTGGTCTCCGATTTTCATTTGAACCAGGTCATCTCCCTGCTATATCCAGATGAACATAAGGACTCTGAAGACTCACACCTTCTTCGCCATCTAAATGTCAGCGGACTCCTGGTGCGATACCTGGAAAGATCGGAACCGGTGCGCAAAACGGATCGCTTGTTCGTTCTTCACAGCGGGAAGAAGCAAGGAGAAGCGGTCTCACGGGCGACCATAGCCCGCTGGATCAAAGAAGTAATCAAGGCAGCCTACATAGAGGCAGGAAAGCCCTTACCACTACAGGTTAAGGCTCATTCTATGAGGGCACAGGCAGTTTCTTGGGCAGAAACCAAGCTGCTGTCGCCCGCCGAGATCTGTCGGGTGGCAACGTGGTCCTCCATACACACCTCCAGGTTCTACCGCCTGGATATTCTGGCCCGAGAAGACACAGCCTTCGCAAGGGCAGTACTAAGTGGGCCACAGGCTGCCTCCCACCCTGTCTGAGAGTAGCTTTTGTACATACCATTGGTCCTGAGTCCATCTGGCTACACGCTGGGAAATGGAGAAATTACTTACCTGATAATTTTGTTTTCCTTAGTGTAGACAGATGGACTCAGCATCCCGTCCATGGCTGCCCCAGAGAAGGAGAACCTCAGAAAGCGAACCTCGAGACTAAGAAAATACGGGTAAGCCATTGCCTACCCCTAGTTCAAGACACACAGTTTGTCCGGTGTTGGCGTTAAGTGGTTGAGTGCACTGGCAGTCTCCAGTTTTGAAATCAGTTGAACCACTAAATGTGATTTTTTTTTTGACCTGTAAAAGTACCTTCCGGGTACACCTTGCAAGAACCTACATCACTAAACATTTGTACGTATTTTTATGATTGAATGTAACCGAAACTTAATGGCACCGGTTAGAATGTACTATAGTACGCTTACTCCAAACCTACTTATGTACCTACATGTAAACTGTTGCGATGGTATATAACTTAGCGATGGTATAGAAAAGACTTTAAATAAAATAATAAATAAATAATAAATCAAGTTTTAAACAGTTTAATCAAGTTAATTAAGCAAGATATATCCACAATGGCTTTACAAAGAGAATACTGAAGAGCTGAGGTTACTGCAGGGGTATATCTAGAGTGACGTCCACTTTGAAATCTGACTCCATCTCCCATCTGCTAGCAGAAGTGCCCATAACCCACTGGTCCTGAGTCCATCTGTCTACACTAAGGAAAACGAAATTATCAGGTAAGTAATTTCTCCAATTCTGAATTAGTCTTATTGCTCCTCCTTATTGTGTCTCAAATAACATGAAAATGTTTAATATATCTGGAACTTAGTGCAAAAAATCACTTCCTTAATATATCAATTGAGGCAAGAGGATATATCAAAGTGTCAAGGAGATGTTTTTCTCTAATCCTCAGTATTATTCAGTACTATAGAGTGAAAATCATCCTAGGTGTTATCAACATGTTCTCACATATATAATATCTCTGCCTTATATATGATCATAGATCATCTTAAGTTCCAGTTTTCAATTTTTCTTTTTTTTTTTAATTAAATGTTGTTCTGCAAATAAAATCTAAGCAATTTTTAAAGTGAATTTAAAAAGCCTTAAGTGCACCAAAGCCAGGAGATATTTGCAGAAGTGTGTGTGTATTTTAAAAGGCATGAGAGTATGTACAAATCTCCTGGTATGCGCACAAAATTATTTTCTTAAAAGCGGGATGTAGGCATGGTCTGGGTGGGGCATGAGCATTCCAGGATTTTTAAATGAAATCTGCATGTAAATACGCACAAAAGTGCACACCAAGGTCCACTACAACGTAACTTTATGTCTGCTATGGATGGCATGTAAGTTGTAAACTAAAAAAAATCTAGGCTAGTCAGTGGTGTTTTAAGGGTCAGAGCTAACAGAGTAAAATGGAGTCTATTTAGCTAGGGGGGTTAGGTATTTCTATCCTTTACCTGGCTGAACTGGGAACAAACTGGGGGAAGTGGTAATTATGTCGGCACATGTGTCTCTTAAAATCCCCCCACTTTATGCGGTAGAGGGGACATTTGCAGGCACATGCACGCGGTCATATAAAATTGTGCACATATGTACATGAATGCAGCCTATTTTATACCGTGCATGCATATACACGTGTATGTTATAAAATAACCGAACCCATTAACATGAGCTGGCATACGCACGTAGATGTGTGCCCATGCGTCTCTTTAAAAGGTACTGTCTTTGTGTCACTGTTGTTGTTTTTGCATGCATAGCATAAATTTAATGAACCAGTTTGGCCCGACATGGGTCCGTGTTTTGGAGATGTAGTCCTTCATCAGGGTACGATCACTGTTTTCTTTTAGTATTTCTTCTATAAAAGTAAACATATAATATTATGTATAATTAAAACTATATATCTCTTACTTGTTCCGTAAGAAAGGAGAAACCTACTTCAGCATTCACTGATCCTTCATTAATGCGTCTCATAGGAAATGTCATTAGTTGCACTACCACTATCATTTTAAAAAAGGCTGTCAATCATACTAATCAGATTAATGAATGCCCGTCTATTTAATTATTGAGACCGTAAGGATGTACTATATTGAGATGATAGATTCAAGATTGTTCTCTGTAATTTAAATGAACTGAATGATCACCACCACTAGGGTACTCCACAACATGCTCTATGATTCGCCACTTTAAATCTGTAAAAGTATGTGAAAGTTGAACACAATGTTACACCATTGGTGTTTGTAACTTCTTTCTTGTAATACAACTTCGGTGCTTGGTTAAACAAATAGATACCTTTTGTTGGGTTCTTCCAATATACTTCTTTAAACACAGGCATATAATCATATATACCACACATGAGATTTGGCAATTTGTATGACTTGCCAGTGTCTGTATATCGCTCCAATATGGGCCCGCGATAGCTTGAGCATACACTGAACAGTGTCCGCATGTCCAATGGCCTCTAAGATCATTATTCACTGCAAGGAGTGGATCAGGTAACAATGAATGTATCACAAAATTGCGTATTTTCTTACCTTTTGTGTACATAGCTATGGGTAACTGTGCAAAAGTTGAGTGCATTTGCAATATATTATTGTGGCTACCGCCAAAGCTTTGTGTATTTCAAGACACATACCAAGCAATTATCTTCATTTGTGCGAGCATTATCAATAAGAAGCCATTCTCTCTCCATATGTATGGCCCTTTTATAAGACTGTCTGATGATAGTCCAAGGATAACCTTTCATTAACAGTCTCCTTTGTAACACCTTGTCTTGTTCCCGAAAGTCAATCTTAGATGAACATATTGGGCTGGATTTTAAGATGTACGCCCGATTTTATGACATGCACGCACTGCCATGCGCATTTGTAAAATCCAGGGTCAGCGCACGCAAGGGGGTGCACACTTAATGCGCCTTGCACGCACTGAGCCCTAGGGGAGCCCCGATGGCTTTCCCCGTTCCCTCCGAGGCCGCTCCGAAATCAGAGCGGCCTCGGAGGGAACTTTCCTTCTACCCCCCCCCCCCCCCACCTTCCCCTCCCTTCCCCCCCAGCAGTATCTAAACCCCCCCCCCCCGACCTTTGTTAAATAAGTTGTGCCTGCCTCTGGGCAGGCGTAGGTTGCGCACACCGGCGTGCGATCCCCCGGCACAGTTGCTGTGCCAGAGGCCTCGTTCCCACCCCCGCCCCCAGACCCCCCCCGCTCACTCCCTGCCCCTTTTTTCAAGCCCCGGGACATACATGTGTCCCGGGGCTTGCGCGCTTCGCCGGGCCTATGCAAAATAGGCTCGGCGCGCGCAGGAGCGGGTATTCACGGTTACGCGCGTAACCCTTTTAAAATCCGCCCCATTCTGTGCAACTATAGGAACTGATCTATTGGTAAATTGCACTGCAGTTTGTATGGATGGAAACTATTGTAAAGAAATAAGTGTTCCTTTTCCTAAGATTTCTAAATATCATTGTCTGTAATGCTGTGTCTTCTTTTGAAATATTAATATCTAAATAGGAAACGCTATAGAAATGGTAGGTCATTGTAAATGACAGGTTTCTATCCTGTATGTTCAACCAAATCACAAATTCCTGCAGCGGTCGCTCATCTGATTTCCACAAGAAGAATATGCAGTCTCTTACTCCTGGTGAAGCCAGCACTTGGCGAAACACGGGAACCTTTGTCGAGGAGAGGACATTAAGGAGACAACAGTGTCCACACTAGTAGTTGCCAATATGTTCATCTCTAACAGTGGATTGGAAATTCATTCCAGGACCTTGAATTTATCTATATAAAATGATTCATTAATGGTTTGAAGATTTATGACAAAGACACTTCTAGTTTTTTCTATAAGTTTTTATTGTGATTTGGATTAAGTATAATAAGATAGTTTTTCTATTAGTATGTAAACAATAAATACTTTTCTTGTTTACTTTTGAAAATGGTTTTACATTAGTGTTCACTTTTTTATTTAGTTGATATTATATTATACTTGAACACTTTAGGATATCTTTTTTCTGCCTTACTTTATTTTTTCTAGCTAGTATATGTATGTATATATTTATATGCTACTTACAAAAGGTTTGTGAACCCCAAGTATAATACTGCAAATTACAAGTTCTTACCATGATACCCTTGTTTAACTGAAATAAATAAATAGATAAATGTGTGTGTGTGTGTGTGTGTGTGTGTGTATCTACCCGGTATATATAGATCTATGTATCTATAGATCTATATATCTTGTGTGCTTTACTCACAGAAATGACTTTGAAAATTACCCTATAAATAACATTGCACAAAACCATGGAGGACCCAAAATTTGGCAGCTGCCAGCAAATGTAGACAGGGTGGGTGCAAGGTTATTATGCATCCTAGGTAAACCTTCTGCCATGTGCCCGTTCCCCTCACCCAGGTCACGCCTGGCCTTTCCCGTTGCATCGCCCCCCTGAGTCTCGGCCCTGACTCCTACCTCATTCATGCTTGTTGAGTGTGTACTTCTCTGGGTTGCAAGCAGGTTGGGCACCACTTGTGGCCTGCTGAATCGCTACTCCTCTTTGCCGTGAGCAGGATAGGCAATGACCCTCTCTTAGGCCTAGATTCATCATTTTGCTATACATATAGCAAAAATAGCACCCACAATAAAAAAAAAAAAGGGGGGGGCGTGGTTAGGGTAATTTTCCTGGTACCACTTCACATAGGTATTTTACTGCAATGTGCGTTAAATTTATCTCACCCGCATTATTTTCACATCGCTGACGCATTTTGATAAATGACCCCCATAGTTACGTTTTTGACCCCTCAGCATAATTAATGCACTCGGAGCAAGAGAAAGAAATGAATATACGCATACCCTATAAAAATGCCAATATTCTTTGCTTTGTTGCCGGTATGAATTTGAGAATCTGAGTTAATACCGGCAGTAAAAAAGACAGCCCAGTGTTTTTACCACAAGGACAACCTAGTGTTTCCCACATTTACCTCTTCTTTAATGGCTCAAGCAGTGTGACCAATGGGCTTAAATGATTCAGTATCACCATATCGTTCTTAACTTTTGGAAAATACATCAGATTGGTCCTTGTGAATTCCTTTAAAAAAACAAACAAACAAGAAATTCTACCCAAGCATAATACAGCCTACTTTCTGGGAAGCGCATTTGTAGATCAAAAAAAAAAAAAGACGTCATCCTAGCCAGAATCCTTATTCCCGCCCCCCATCCCCGAACGATATTATCCAAATTTCATGTCAGCAGGATACCAAACAGAAAAGTATAGAGGAGAGGCACACTCATAAGCCTTTCTTCCCTTCAGACAGTAGACTAAAAAATAAAAACCTAACACTTCCTTTCCTAAATATTTTGCAGGTCTCAACAACTTCTTTACTTTTGAGCAGTGCCGGTACCAGGGTCTGCTGCCGCCCTAGGCGGTAACATCACCGTGTCATGTGGCTCTCTCTTTCTGTCTCTCTCTCTCTCCTCTACCCCACCCCGAATCGCCAAATCGTGCATCTCCATCCCTGCCGCCAGATATCTCTTTCTCTCCCGCTCGACGAACCTCCATTGCCGCACCGCTGCCGCTATCATCCCTCCCTTGCACGTCTGAAAACTGGTGCCCATGCATGCCCCTATGCAGTCCTGCTCACTTTCGGTGCCTAATACTCGCACTGCCCATGCTTTTGAGATTCCTAAAATTAATTGTTTTGTGTTTGTTTTTTTTAGCTAAGATTCATAGGGATAATTTGGCAACAGTGCACATTGGGGTAGATTTTAAAAAATAGCGCGATCGCGTACTTTTGTTGGCGCACCAGGCGCCAACAAAAGTATGCTGGATTTCATAAGATCCGGGATTGGCGCGTGCAAGGCTGCCGATTTTGGGCAGCCTGCGTGCGCCGAGCCACGCAGCCTGCCTCCATTCCCTCCGAGGCCACTCTGAAATCAGAGCGGCCTCGGAGGGAACTTTCTTTCGCCCTCCCCTCACCTTCCCCTCCCTTCCCCTACCTAACCCCCCCCCCCCCCGGCCCTATCTAACCCCCCCTACCTTTATCCATGGATTTATGCCTGCCGGAGGCAGATGTAAATCCGCGCGCGCCAGCGGGCTGCTGGCGCACCAAGACCCGACCCGGGGGCTGTTCTGGAGGGCGCGGTCACGCCCCCGGAACGCCCCCGGGCCGAAACCACACCCCCGGGCCCGCCTCCCAAATGCCACGTCATGCCCCCGAAACGCCGCGTCATTTGGCGACGCCCACGACACGCCCCCTTAAAAAAGCCCCGGGACTTACGCGCATCCCGGGGCTCTGCGCGCGCCGGCGGCCTATGCAAAATAGGCTGCCGGCGCGCGAGGGCCCTGCTCGCGTAAATCCGGCCGGATTTATGCGAGCAGAGCATTTAAAATCCGCCCGATTATTTACACCAAGGCTGCTTGGAGAATTATCCCAGTAAAGCTGCATGCCCACAATTACATTGCTTTTTTTTTGGTGTATGCAGTTTTGCCGAGAGAAGTTGCATGCATAATTTCTTAAATCAAAAGTATACACAGAAGTCCCAACCCCCGTTCAGTTTCCACCCATGGAATGCCTCTCCCCTGCGTGGGTAAAAGTACTTTCATGTGCATTGCGGTCACACATTTTTCTAAAAGGCCAGTATTGCAGTGAAAACACTACTTCACTTGCAGAAGTTTCTTTGAAAATCACTCTCCTTGAAACCACTGTGACTATTTACCTCAAAATGGACTGCCAATTTAATCCCATCATTTGGCCTTGAGAAGCTGAAAGCATTTCACTGCTTGAAGTAAAGAATTGTCAACAGGTTACTATACAAACTTTCAGAACTCTTTGTAAGTCATAGAAATGTTTGTTAGCTTATAATTTTAGGTTATGCAGACGTATAGAAGTATAGATTTTGTTATTTAATAATTTGGAGTGGCTAAATTCCATCCCCCAACCCCCATTTTCACTATGCAGCTAAATTTAGGCCTGGAATCATCATTCTATCATAAATATAGCAGAAAGATTGCCCACGACCAAAAAATGGACCGGGGAGAGGGGGGGAGTGTGCAGCTGGCCGCATCACAGCGATATGTTTTCACCTGCCACGGTTGCGGGCGCTGCACACTTTCTCCCCCTTACTGCTAGTGGGAAACGTATAGTTATTTCCAGCGGTATTGCCAGTGATGATGTAAAAACTTTATCGCCTGCAGCGCTACCGGGCCTTACATTTTTCAAACCCCTCCCTTTTCCCTCATTTAAATTTTAAAGTTGCGATGCGGTGGTTATCGCATGCGTTAGGGTGTCGTTGCACGTGATAACGCCCTAATGCATGCGATAACGGGCCATCACAATTTGATGAATGACCCGGTTAGATTGGTTGCTCAGTAGGGATACATTTTCAGAGTCATTGATCTAACAGGCAATGCACTGAAAGTGCATACTTTTTCTATCTGTTTTAGAAACATACATGCATTTACTATACATGCAAAAAAAATATAATTCACTGGTGCAAAACCCTGATTTATATCCAGAAGTTGATATATTTTAAAACATGTATGCGCAATGGAAATAGCTGATACTTTCACCAGTTCACTCAGGCCTTCTCCAGGTCATTAAGACCCTCCTAATTCTTCACCCTGAACTCCTCCACCCAGACCTCCCACCCAACCAATAGTAGACTACAGGCAAGTCTGATATCAATTGCACAAATAGAAGGTAATTTTCAAAGAAGCTATTGGGCAAATTTTTAAAACCCGGCATGCGCCGAAACAGGGAGATACTCACGTGGCCGGGATGCATGTATGATGCATGCATTTTCAAATGCTCACGGCCACGAGTGTATATCCTGGTATGCACACAAAATTTTTTTTACCAGAGCGGACTGGGAGAGAAGTGGGAATTTGGCTGTTAGCGTCCTCCCCGTGCGCAACTTCAAAAATTTCCCCCTTCTGTGTGCGCGTCAGCATTTGGCATGCATATGCGCGCGCCGATATAAAATTGGGCGCGTAGGTAGTGGATTTTCTAACATGCGCGCGTCAACAGGAACCACGCGCACATGGACGCCCGCGCGCATGTTATAAAATCACCTTTACGTGCATAAATGTAACATACTATCACAGCAATTTTCAAAAGCCCATTTATGCGCTTCAAGTGCACATATGCTTGTAAAATCTATTGACAATTCAATGGCATATATTGTAGCAATTTTCAAAAGCCCACTTGCACACGTAAAATACAGTCACTCATTTAAAAGCCAGTTTTAAGTGTGTAATTTATTTTGAAAATTACCCCTATAATTAGCAGGTGTAAAATGAGGCAAATAAGTTGTCCAATGCAGTCACATAATTTTTTTATAAAATAGAAACGTATGCACATAACTTTTGGCCCTGTCCCAGAATGCCCCTAGACTACCCCTTTTTTGCACAAGTAAATGTGCGCATGAGACCTAAAGTACACACAAACTTTTGATATTTATAAAATAGCGTGTCCATGAGTATAAGCTACTTACGCACATGTATGTTAATTTAACGCTTGTAATTCCTTTGAAAATTTACTTTGTATTGTACATGCTGTATTCCCATGTAGTTAAAATTTGTAATCTATCATTAAAATTTTCCATTGTACCTAAAGCCTGGAGGGTGACTAATGTAACCCCAATATTTAAAAAAGGGCTCCAGGGTTGATCCGGGAAATTATAGACCAGTTAGCCTGATTTCAGTGCCGGGAAAAATAGTGGAAACTATTCTAAAGATCAAAATCACAAATCTTATAGAAAGACATGATTTAATGGAACACAGCATGGATTTACCCAAGGGAAGTCTTGCCTCACAAATCTTCATTATTTTGAAGGGGTTAATAAACATGTGGCTAATGGTGAACTGGTAGATGAAGTATATTTGGATTTTCAAAAGGTGTTTGACAAAGTCCCTCATGAGAGGCTTCTAAGAAAACTAAAAAGGGTAAACAGTGGAGGGCCTCAGGGATCTGTACTTGGACTGGTGCTTTTCAATATGGAGCAGATTTTATAACCTGCGCGTGCGGAGTACATTTGTGCACGCTACCCGTCGCGAACAAATGTACACCCGATTTTATAACATGCGCGCAGGTTATAAAATCCGGGGTCGGTGTGCGCAAGGGGGTGCACCCTTGTGCACCTTGCATGCGCCGAACCCCCACCTTCCCCTCCCTTCCCCTATCTAACCCACCCCCAGCCCTACCTAAATTCCCCCCTACCTTTATTTCATTATAGAGGCAGGCGTAACTTGCACGCGGCTGCTGGTGTGCCATCCCCGGTACGGCCACTGTGCCAGAGGCCTCGGTCCCGCCCCGGGACCTGCGCCCCTTCCCGCCCCCTTCCCGCCCCTTTTTCAAAGCCCCAGGACATACGCGCATCCCGGGGCTTGCGTGCGTTGCCGAGCCTAAGCAAAATAGACTCGGCGCGTGCAGGAGCAGGTTTTTGGGGTTACGCACGTAATCCTTTGAAAATCTGCCCCTGTATGTATAAATGATCTGGAAAGGAATACGACAAGCGAGGTAATCAAATTTGCAGATGATACAAAATTATTCAGAGTAGTTAAATCACAAGCGGATTGTGATAAATTGCAGGAGGACCTTGCAAGACTGGAAGATTGGGCATGCAAATGGCAGATTACATTTAATGTGGACAAGTACAATGTGATGCATATAAGGAAAAATAACCCTTGCTGTAGTTAAACAATGTTAGGTTCCATATTAGGAGCTACCACTCAGGAAAAAGATCTAGGGGTCATAGTGGATAATACATTGAGATTATCAGCTCAGTGTGCTGTGGTAGTCAAAAAAGCAGACAGAATGTTAGGAATTATTAGGAATGGAATGGGAAATAAAATGGGAAATGTCATATTGCCTCTGTATTGCTCCAAGGTGAGACTGCACCTTGAGTACTATGTATAAATCTGGTCTCAGCAACTCAAAAATGGTATAGTTGCACTGGAGAAGATACAGAGAAGGGCAACCAAAATGATAAAGGGAATGGAATGCCTTCCCTTTGAGGAAAGGCTAAAGAGGTTAGGGCTGTTCAGCCTGGAGAAGAGACGACTGAAGGGGGATATGATCGAGGTCTTTAAAATCATGAGAGGTTTAGAACAAGTAAATGTGAATCAGTTATTTACTCTAGGGGGACTAGGAGGCACTCCACGAAGTTAGCATGTAGCACATTTAAAACTAAGTAATCATAAAAAAATATTTTTTACTCAATGCACAATTAAGCTCTGGAATTTGTTGCCAGAGGATGTTGTTAGTGTATCTGGATTTAAAAAAGGTTTGGATAGACTCCTGGAGGAGTTGTCCATTAACTGCTATTAATCAAGTTGACTTAGGGAATAGCCACTGCTATTACTGGCATCAGCAGCATGGGATCTACTTAGTTTTTGTGTACTTGCCATGTACTTCTAGCCTGCATTGGCCACTTTTGGAAACAGGATGCTGGGCTTGATGGACTCTTGGTCTGACCCAGTATGGCAATTTCTTATGTTCTTATGTTCTTTGCATAACATAAAGCAGAGGGAAATATTCAAAGTCCTTTCCTCAGGTGAAAAATTAATGCATTTTTCCTGGGAAAGTGAGACTTTGAAGATTACCCATTTGTCCCTTCACTGTCTAATGTCAGGACAGCCTTCTGAAAGGTGATTGGTCCTTTTACTGACATGTGACAGTAAAGGGACCAATCGGCAATAAGTGAAGGAGTGAATAAATTAATATTAAGTGCCCAACACTTTAATATTGATTTATTAACTCCTTCTGGAGCCCATAGGTTTGGAGAATGGACAGTGAATTTATCAGCATCCATTTTCCTAACCCCTGCATGTGCACTGGTTAGGAAAACAAGACACTGATAAATTCAGCGTCCATTTTCTTAACCGGCAGACAGCCACCGACAGGAACCTCTCTCCAGCTCAAGCTGTCAAGAAGGCGCTAGGGGCACCCAATCGCCCCTAGCACCTCCTCGACAGCGCAAGCCCTAATTTAAATATTGCATTGCACCCCCAGGAGGAGTGCCTGGGGGCGCATTATGAACGTGGGCGCTGAACACACAGCGCCTGCTTTCAGCGCAACTTTTTTTGCATCAGCCCCTGAGAGTGGTATTCCCTATGCTCTGCCCGAACCGGAGCCATAACAGTGAAAGACAACCATTGCCTTCCTGAGTGGTGGCAGGACTCCGAACCAGATGGTGAGTCTGCTTTTAATACAGACGAGAATAATATACCCACCACTGAACGGTATTTTTCCTGCACTTTCTGTCAGATTATAAACTCTTCCCACTACCTTGAATGCAAAGCATGCCAATTCCACAACTTTGATTTATGAGAATGCACCAAATGCTGGCTTACCCAGTCTGCCTCTTCCCAAGTCTGTACACACTGTGCTGCACCTCAGCCAGATTTTCAGTCTGGAATCCCAGATTCCAAACCAATTGCCCACAAGACCCCTACTTTTTGGCCATGTTTTGAATGTAAAGGGAAAAATGCTCTACTCTTCCCACATTGCATTAGATGTAACACACATAACCCAAGCCCATCTGTGGTATCACCAAGCCAGCTTCCAGAAAGACCAGAGCACATTTAGATACAGAGCTTTGGCCAGAAGAAAAGCTAATTAAAGTACCTATGTGCAGACTGCTGCAGAAACTCTCAGCACAGTAGCTCAAAAAATACCCCAGCTTGCTTGACTAGTTTGAATCCTGTTCCTATTAAGGCAAATTAAGTTTCTATTGTTGCATTGAAAACCATAGCCTGCCATCTCCTTAATCTATTAATATAATGACATCAAACAGGTGAAACACAATGATATCAAACTTCAACTAATCCACCATCAAAAAAATGGAGTATTATTAATCTATAATACAATATTATTTATGACCATCATATATGGACACCACTTAAATTCATAACTGAGTCATTAAATTCTTTAAAAAGACTGCATCTTTAGTATAATCATTGGTCTTGCTCAAATGTGACAAATTTACTTTCAAAACTTTTTTTTAAATAATTTTTTTTAAAGGTATGCAAATAAAATCACTTAACTTTCAAACAGGCCGATAGAGAAAAACACGCAGGAGAGCAGGCGAGCGCAGGCCACTCTCCTGGGCGCGCGATTCAGGAGGGTGGACTATGCAAATTAGGGCCCATGGTAAAAGGAGGCCCTAGGGACACTAGCACGTCCCTAGCACCTCCTTTTTGACAGGTGCTGTCAGCAGGTTTGACAGCCGACACTCAATTTTGCCAGCGTCAGTTCTCAAACCCGCTGACAGCCACCACGGGTTCGGAAAACGGACGCCGGCATAATTGAGCATCCGTCTTCCGACCCGCGGGCCGATTTTTAATTTTTTTTTTTAATTTTTACTTTTTTTTTTACTTTTGGGGCCTCCGACTTAATATCACTATGATATTAAGTCGGAGGGTGTACAGAAAAGCAGTTTTTTCTGCTTTTCTGTACACTTCCCCGGTGCTGGCTGAAATTAACGCCAGCCTTTGGGCAGGCATTAATTTCTGAAAGTAAAATGTACGGCTTGGCTGCACATTTTACTTTCTGTATCGCGCGGGAATAACTAATAGGGCCATCAACATGCCTTTGCATGTTGCAGGCGCTATCAGTTTCGGGGGGGGTTGGACACGCGTTTTCGACGCGCTATTACCCCTTACTGTATAAGGCATAAACCTGGCACGTCAAAAACGCGCGCCCAAACCTGGGCTAACAGTGCGCTCCACCAGTATTTAAGTGGCGCACTGTACTGTATCGGCCTGAAAGTGATTCTGTATCTTTTAATCAACCATGCTGCCTGCAGTATGTCTGTTCCTGTCTAAGCCTCAGTTCCAATCTTAACTGCATGCTGTGTCTGTCTAAGCCTCAGTTCCAGTCTTAATCTGCACACTGTTCCTGTCCAAGCCCTGCTTCAGCCTTACCAGCCAGTCTAATCCTTGCTCTAGCCTTACTAGCCTGTCCAAGCCTTGCTTCAGCTTGAATTGCTATGCTGCCCCACTCTGAGGGTAATGTTTCTTACACTCCGCCCGAACTGGAGCCATAACACCATCCTGTCACCAAACGTAGGCACACATTGTTTAAAACACGCAGAATTTTACTAGAGGGGTGCAGAGAGAGACACTACACATGTAGGCTGGATTATTTAAACCTACTTGTGTATTTTCCAATGGAAAAATTCCGAAGTGAATTTTAAAAGTCCAACTTGCGTAGTAATTAGGGAATGTGTGAAAAAGTTGGGATTGCACAGGCCGAGCAGATTTTAAAAACCACTGAGATACATGTGTATTTCCCACAGCATGTACACTTCAAAAGTTTTCTAAAAGGGATGGGATATAGGTGTGGGCTGACGTGCATGTTTCAGGGCGACGACCTAAAATGTGCACATAAATAATTTCGCCACCTGGTATGTGCCGAGGCCCTCACCTAGATTTACTTCTGCTATGGATGCTGTGTAAGTTAACATTTAAAGAAAACTGTGGGCGTTTTAAGAGCTGGGAGCTAATTGGGGGGAGAGAAGGCTATCAAACCAAGGTGGATTGGAGGACCTATCTCCTAAATGGGCAAACCAGGGACAAACTGCTAAAATTGGGATGGCATCGGCACATGTCCCTTTTAAAATCCTCCAATTAATGTGGTAAAAGCAGGATTTCTGCGCACATGTGCGTGCAGCGAAGCTATTTTATAACATGTGCGCATATGCGTGTGTATGTTATAAAATGATCGCGTACCTAGGTGTGGGCCGACGTATGTATGCAATTGTGTGCACCAGGTGGACTTTTGCTTTGATGGTTGGTGCATACCTCCCAGATCTATCTACATAAATATTCTCTCTTTCTTTAGCACTTATATTTAGGGGTGTATATTTACAAGGGGTTTAAATTTTAGATGCCTTAAAATTGTGTTTGTTGGGGGGGAGGGGGCAGAGCAGGTCAATGGAACTAAATTAGTTGCCAGTAGTTAGATGGTTATATTCAGCTCAAAATAAAAGCTCCTTCCAATAGATAAAGTGAGGCGCTCAATGCTGTGTAAATATCTGGCTCCTGGTGTATACTGTAGAAGAGATGTAGAGATGTGATAAAGTCATTTTGGATATTTGAAAAACATAAATAAGGCACAAGATGCAAGTGATTTTCAGTGGCGAGGAAGTTCTAGAAGAAAGGACCAAGACTCTGGCTCTAGACCCAGGAGTAATACAAAAAAGTATTTCTTCACAAACAGGCCGATTCAGTAAAAGTCGCGGGAGAGCAGGCGAGTGCCCGCTCTCCTGTGCGCGCAATTCAGTATTTAAATGAGGGCCCGCAGTAAAAAGAGGCGCTAGGGACAGTAGCGCATCCCTAGCACCTCTTTTTTTGGCAGGAGCGGTGGCTGTCAGCGAGTTTGACAGCCGACGCTCAATTTTGCCAGCGTCGGTTCTCGAGCCCGCTGACAGCCACGGGTTCGGAAACCGGACGCTGGCAAAATTGAATGTCCCGTTTTCAAGCCACGGGCCAATTTAAAATTTTTTTTTAAAATTATTTTTTACTTTTGGGACCTCCGACATAATATCACCATGATACTAAGTCGGAGGGTGTACAGAAAAGCAGTTTTTACTGCTTTTCTGTACACTTTCCTGGTACCGGCAGAAATTAACGCCTACCTTTGGGTAGGCGCTAATGTCTGAAAGTAAAATGTGCGCCTTTGCTGCACATTTTACTTAGTGAATTGCGCGGGAATAACTAATAGGGCCATCAACATGCATTTGCATGTTGTGGGCGCTATTAGTTTCGGGGGGGGGGGGGGGTTGGACGTGCGTTTTCTGCGCGCTATTACCCCTTACCTAATAAAGGGTAAAGCTAGCGCGTCAAAAACACGCGCCCAAACGCGGGTTAACAGTGCGCTCCGCCAGAGCGCACTGTACTGTATCGGCCTGAAAGAGAGGGGCAGATGGACAGAGTTGCCTCCAGGTGGAAGTGCCAGGGACAGAAATAATAATGCAGTGAAAGAAAGTACAGAGAATACCTAGTCGTGGGGAAGAAAGAGTGAAAATGATAGGGGCAGGTAAGGTCTGCGGCATTGCAGTAGGAAAGGAACATAGGCAGGCTTAGAGGAGCCTTGAGGTCTTTATTTGCAGACCTGTTTCATGTTACTGTGTTTTAAAAGGTAGCATAGAAAGCAATGATATTAGAAGATTTTTTTTGTCAGATAATTCACTTGGCAGTTAAATAAATTTTCAGATTTTTTACCTGAGGATGTAGTGTATATAATTTGTTTAAAAGCTTTTGCTAGTTACTTCCACCAACATGAATATGAAAAAGAAAATTGAGGCACTTCTTGTTATGACCAGGAGGGATCGTGAACCTTTGGACCGACGGGGAAGTTGGTACGACCTTAGGAGATGGCTCCTCAGGTTCCCCCGTTGGATGGCGAGGCGGAACAGAAGTTGGAACTGGTTGGATCTTTGCCGCAGGCGACTTGGATGGACCTTTGAGAGGTTGAAGAGGCGTGGAGTCGGTGCAAGGGCCAACTGGATCTTCACCACTGGAAGCCCGCGGCCCCTCTGGGAGGAGCCCGTAAGGACCCGGGCCGCTGGGACTTAGGTGGGCCCTTGAAGGAGGATGGTCCGAGAGAAGTCCGAGGTTGAGTACCAGAGGATCGCCGCTTGCCAGTCCGAAGTCACACACCGAGGGATCACCGCTTGCCAGTCCAAAGTCACACACCGAGGAATCACCGAGAAGAAGCAGGAATCAGGAACCAGGAACCGAAGCACCAGGAGACTCACCGGAGCAAGCAGACTCGTAGCAAACAAGTTGCCAAGTCGAGGAGTGACCGGAGGAAGTCTCCTTTTATACTTCCCCTGGTCTAGTCCATTGGAAACAGGTGCAGGCAATTTGGAGGACGAGGCCCCTTTAAATCAGCCAAGGGGGCACGGCCTTGCGTCTAAGGACAGGGTGGCCATCTTGGATCCCGGAAGCCCTGCAGAACAGTCCGACGCCGTGAGGGGAGGCCTGGGGCGTCTCCCCCGCCGGCCATCACCATGGGGAAGAGCGGCGAGGTGCGGGGATGAAGGGCCTGGGTTCCCCGGCGTTGCCGCGGCAGCCTGACGCTACTGCTCAGGTAGGCACACAACACTTAATACAGAATTACAGAAATCTGTACAGACGTTGATATACTCAATGCATGAATAAATAAGAGAAGAGCAAACTCATGAATGGAGATTTTTGAAAAATGGGAGTTTATTCTTAACAAAACGTGCACACCTTTCATTCCAAAAAAAGGTGTATATATATATATATATATATATATATATATATAAAGAAAATATATAAGGACTTTAAGAGAAAGGAGTCCAGAGAAAAGAAACAAACAAAAAAAAGAAATAGAGAAAAGTAATTTAAAGACTCTCACTAAACTTGCTGTTTTAAGTTCTGGTATACTAATGCCAGAAATGTAAGTGACAACTGGGTGGAAATTGACAGCACATTTGTTTCTGAAAACTTAAGACTAAAGGGAAAATTCCCACCAGTGGGCAGGAACTGTAAGAAAGTAGATCTCTTTCTGAAAAACAAAACCGCATAATAATGAAGGGATAAAGAAAAGTGGGTTTAAAATAAAAATGAATTTGAATGTAATTATAGATTTGAATCCTGTTAGGCGGTTTATCGACACCAAGCCAGGGAGGCAAGAGAGAGTGCATGGTTAGATATTATAGTACGCTTAAGGAGGAAATAAACATCTTATGGAATTTTATTATAAACTAATTCCGCTAAATATTGAAAAAAAATAATTGAAAGAAGCACTCAAAAACTGGCTGTGCTGGAAGGTTTTTGTGTGGGCGCAAAACAATAATTAAAGACAAGTTAATGTTGTATCTAGCAAAAAAATAGATAAATCACAGTGGTGCAGGATGGGTTTTTGGCTAATAGGTTATGTCAAACAAACCTAATTAACTTCTTTAAAGTAGTTAATAGCATGTAAAAGGACAAGAGCATAGATATATTGCATCTGGATTTTGCTAAAGCATTTGACACAATGCCACACAAGAAATTAGTAATTAAACTGGCAGTTAAGACTTGGGACCTGAGATCTGTAAATGGGTTTTGCACAGGCGGTGTCAGGCAGTGATTAATGGCCTCAGGGCAGATGGGCACACTGCAGAAAGTGGTAAATTTCAGGGTTCTGTATTGGCACCACCATTTTCCATTATGTTCCTTAATGATCTGCAGAAATAGAAGTAAAGATAACGTTTAACAATTATTTGTAGACAGTCCTAAGATCAGTGGTGTGATAAGCACTTCTGCAGAACTGGGAACAGCATAGAGTGACTTAGACAAGCCGGAAATTGGGCTGATAAAGAGCAAATGTGTTTTTGTTAACATGAAAAATGCAGAATCATGCCTTCAAGCTACAAAAATTCGTGAATGCAATTTATTTTCCAGGAGGGAAAGGAATCAGGGTCTGTGATTTAGAAAAAGACACAGTGTCTCATAATTGATATATTAGAAATGACACTGCGTAATCACTTTGCATTAGGCATGACATTGAACGTCCTAGAACATATGACAGGTGATCAGTAAGTAGTAACAAGTGGTGTGGCCTCGCTTGCAATATAATGTTTAATTTTGGCTACCTCGTGACCACAGTAATATGGAAGAAATTGAGAAGACTCAAAGGATAGCAGAAGAGCCTGCTTAGGGACGGGAACTATTTTTTCTTTCAGAATAAGTGGAAAGATTTTTTACTCTACAAAACCTGCAACTAAAGGAGGATAAGGAGATCATGATTATTATCAGTACCTACAGTAGACAGGGACTGCAGAAAGGTCTACCTTGGGGAATAGCTGGGGGGTGGGGGTCTAGTCAATAGAATGAAGAGAAGTTAAAACTGAGGGAAGTATTTGTCACAGGGTAAGAAGGCTGTTGCATATCCTGCTTTCAGATTTGAGACCTCCTTTCAACAGAGCTATCTATAAACGGGCTGGATGTTTAGAAGCTGTAAACTTGAATGGGCGTCCATAAGCAATTTCCATAATGCCGAGTGAACTCAAAAGCCGAAGCATTATGATACAAGTGAATCTTCTTCAGATATAGCCACCATTTACTCTACCACAAAACATTTTGAGAGATGCATAGAAATTTATGGAACAGAAGTAAATTTCTGAACAGCTCCCCCCTGGCCCCCCCTTTCTCTGCCCCATGCTGTCTTGATATCTTTTCGTGGCAGGATAAAGAAATTCTGAAGGCAAAATATCTCCTGATTAAAGTGGTGCACAAATATTTCAGACTTGGAAGCTTGATTACTGTGTACTGTACAGGGGGGGGGGGGGGGCTGCAGTTTTTAAACTTTTTGCAGTGACCATGCATATATTTTTTTTTACCCGCAGCTTTTGCACCCGTTTTCAGAATGAAAGTATTCACAGTCACTTAACGCCTGGCCAGCGCGCGCAACTTACTTCAGCCTGGGGACCTGAAGAAAGTTGTAAAACAAACCAAAAAAAAATAGGGTTTAGGGGGTGGGAAGGAGAGGGGAAGAGGGAGGGAGTTTAGGTAGGGGGTAGGGAACTGGGGAAGGCCCGAATGCGTCGCCATGCGGAGGTTGCATTAATTCTCTCCCCCTTGTGCGTGCGCCCTTCAGATTTTATTACGTGCGAGCACCAGTGTGCGATGTTATAAAATTGGCGCATCCATGTATGCGTGCCGGGAAGCGCGTGCACGTTTTAAAATCTACCCCATAATTTTCCTCCCTGAACCTGATTTCGCCCCTGGGAACGCCTCCTCCACAACACAAAAAGTGATAGCCAAATCAAGGGAGTGTGATTTAAAGACAGCAGATTAACGCAGGGAAAACAATTTTTATGCAAGTTTAAATTGCTTTCAAAACTGTTCTCCCTATACCTACAGTACGATATGCACCTTATTTGGAATATATATATATTTTTTAATGTTTTGCTGCAGTAGCTTTAGTTAGCTTTGCTTTGTCAGTTGTCACAACATATATTACATTTTTAAAATGTTTCCTGGCTTTTGTTAAGTGTGTCTGCCTGATTTCTTCTTTCATTCTACAGTTTTTTATTTCAATCATTCATTTCTCCTTTCCAGTTGAGTCTTGTTTCAGTTTTTTTTCTCTTTTTTCTTTTAACTCTTTCTCTCTTACACCCTCCATCTATTATATATCTTCAAGTCTTTTGCAGTTTGCAGGAATTTTGACATTTTCAGCATTGTTATACACCCTGATTCTTCATTTCTGTCCTCTTATTGTCCTTATCCATATCACATTGATTCCCTCTGTTTCTTTTCTCCCTCCCTCCCCCTGTAACTTCCCTTTTCTTTTGCTTGTCTCCGGTCTCTGCCATTCTTCTGTTCTTTCACTTTCAGGAAGCATCATATCTCTAATTTAATGAACATATTAAAAAGAAATGGTGTCAGTTTTGCTTATATAGCTTTTGAAGTAGTGATTTTTAAATGCAACTCCTTAGAATAATTAACCCCTGTATTTACTTGTGTAGCCCTTTTGTCCTCCGCTTCTGTGAGAGAGGCTCTCAAGGGCTCTGGTCAATAAGCATGTTTAAGCTCTGTGGTTGGGGATATATAATGCAGCTTGGTTCCATATGCAGTAGGGATGTGAATCGTTTTTCAACGATTAAAATTATCGTCCGATAATGTTTATATCGTCTTAAATCGTTATAGAACACGATACAATAGAAATTCTAACGATTTATCGTTAAAAATCGTTAAATCGTGTTAGTGCGCACTAACTCGAGTTAGTGCGCACTAACTCCCCGTTAGTGCGCACTAACTCGATTTAGTGCGCACTAACTGAAAATGATACAAATAAACACTTTCCAGGTCACTGAAGGTCAGTTAGGAATGAATATGTGTTCCTATTGGCTGGCTGCCCTCTTATCTATTGATGTTATCAAGGTTACCACTGAGGTGATGGTTGGGGGGATGGGAAATGGAACTGGAAACTAACGAACACCAACAGAAAATGAAACAAAGTGTTCACACTTCCCAGGTCAGTAAAGGTCACTTAGGAATGAATATGTATGTATGTATTCCTATTGGCTGGCTGTGCTCTTATCTATTGATGTTACCAATATGGTTGGGGGGATGTGAAATGGAAACAGTTGGAAGCTTGACAAAAAAAGTAATGTAATGATCAGCACTCACGTGACTAGAACTTGTTTGTTTATTATTTTTGTTAGCAGGTACCTGAAATGCTAGTGCATGTTGAATTTGCCAATCACTGTGCATTTTAGAAAGGTGGTCCTGGCTGGAACTGTACACAGTTCAAATATATGTAATTGATTGTTGGTAAGTGTATTTTTTAAGTAGCCACACTGGCACCAGTATGTTTACTTTTCCTCCTACTTAACTCACTAGCTCAGCTTTGTAAGAAGGGCTTCTCTGCTTGTGTGTTGTTTTTGTTTGGTGTGAGGAGAGCAGAAACATCAGATCTTTATTGAATCTACTACAGTCATCTCTTACAGTGCCCTATCCCTATTAATACCAGGAGTGTTGTGATCTTCCTGCACACAGTGCCCTAACCCTGATACCAGTCTGAGACAGCTCCCTCCCTGCATTACTAGTGAGAGGCTGGCTTCACAGACAGGGGGGAGCTGCCTGACCCTCACTCCTGACTTCCCCCATGTCCCAGCTAGTGAATGGTGTGTGGGTGAGGGGGGGGGGAGGATGGTGAAGTCTGAGACAGCTCCCTCCCTGCATTACTAGTGAGAGGCTGGCTTCACAGACAGGGGGGAGCTGCCTGACCCTCACTCCTGACTTCCCCCATGTCCCAGCTAGTGAATGGTGTGTGGGTGAGGGGGGGGGGGAGGATGGTGAAGTCTGAGACAGCTCCCTCCCTGCATTACTAGTGAGAGGCTGGCTTCACAGACAGGGGGGAGCTGCCTGACCCTCACTCCTCCGGGGTATTGTGATCTTCCTGCACACAGTGCCCTATCCCTGATACCAGGGGTGTTGTGATCTTCCTGCATGCAGTGCCCTATCCCTATTAATACCAGGAGTGTTGTGATCTTCCTGCATGCAGTGCCCTATCCCTGATATCGGGATGTGTGCAAGAAGATCACAACACCCCCGGTATCAGGAATAGGGCACTGTGTGCAGGAAGATCACAACACCCCCAGTATCAGGAATAGGGCACTGTGTGCAGGAAGATCACAACACCCCTGGTATTAGGGATAGGGCACTGTGTGCAGGAAGATCACAACACTCCTGGTATTAATAGGGATAGGGCACTGTGTGCAGGAAGATCACAATACCCCTGGTATCAGGGTTAGGGCACAAGTTCTAGTCACATTGACTGATCACATTACTTGTTTTGTCAAGCTACCAACTGTTTCCATTTCCCATCCCCCATATACTGTCAGTAGGAAACTTGGTAACATGAATAAATAAGAGGGCAGCCAATAGGAATACATATTCATTCCTAAACTGACCTTAACTGACCTGAAAAGTGTCAAATTGTATCATTTTCAGTTAGTGCGCACTAACTCCCAGTTAGTGCGCACTAACTCCCGTTAGTGCGCACTAACTCGAGTTAGTGCGCACTAATCGGAAAAAACGATTTTTAACGATTTTTTAACTAAAAAATCGTGCCTAAGACGATTTTCTTGCCCTGCCACACGATTTCTATCGTTAAGACGATATGGAAAACGATTCACATCCCTAATATGCAGATCAAGACACCACACATTGCAGGAAGTTCCCAAGGATGTTGACACATACTAGAAATGCAAAACAGCAGAGGAGAATCAGATTTCAACAGATTACACATAGTTAATCCAACATCAGTTGAAAAAATATAAAAAAAATTTCTCTTCAAATTGATTAAAACAAGATAGAAAGGCAAAAATTACTTCTATTCCCAGCCCTGAAAGGCCTTTCAAACCTCAAATAGATAAATGACCCATCTCTCACATATGTGCTCCAAGACATTCCAGATAGCCCTAGTTCAGATGAGTGCATTTGCCTTTAAATTATGTGCATGAGCTAAGAAGCCACTAGTCTAGAAAGTGCAAAGACTTTTGCAGAGACTTCTAGTTCCAGGGAGTTCAGCGCAGAGTAAATATCCTTTCTGTTATGTTCCTGACCTAGCATGAAGAATTTCATCCATTCTCAAGTCTTAGGGTTGCTATTTATTTCCCCCCCCCCCCCAAAAAAAAATGGCTACATGCTCCATCCTCTTCCCTCTGACATCAGTGGCATGGCCCCCTCCCCTCTGACATAAATACCATGCTGCAAGCCTGGCATCTCACCCCCCATGAAATTTTATTTTTGCACTCTCGGGCTTCTCTGAGCCCGATCTGAGTCGTGGCTGCAGCAAAATTAGCTTTTCAAGGCATGTGGGACAGAGAATGGAGTCAGTGCATGCTTTTCTCCTAGGTGGTACTGTGACCTCACTGCTTCCTGATAGGAGATGGAGTCTGGCTGAGGACCTTATGCTGACTTTGTCGTCCATCCTACGCATATTCATAACATAAGTTTGCTTCGGTTGCCACTCAGATTGGACTCTGTCTTTCTCCAGTTATTGGACTAACCCACAGTAAGGCTGGCAAGACAAAACAGTTTTCAGGTTTGATACAAAAGAGTGTGCAAATAGGTTTAATCAATCAATGCAAAGTTAAGCTCTGGAATTCATTGCCAGAGGATATGGTGAAAGCTATTGGTGTAGCTGCGTTTTAAAAAGGTCTGGACAAGTTCCTAAAGGAAAAGTCCATTAACCATTATTAAGGTAGAATTTCAGAAATTCACTGCTTATTCTTAGACTGAGCAGCTTGGAATCTATCTACCTTTGGGATCTTGCCAGGTACTTGTGACCTGGCTTGGCCACTGTTGGAAACAGGATACTGGACTTGATGGACCTTTGTTTCTGACCTAGTATGGCAATTCTTATGTAATCTCTATTGAGTTTCTGCAGCCCTTCACTATCTCACAACTTATGGAGAGAACATCTTTCTCCTCCAAAATCTAGAGGCAAAGTCCTGAAGACATTCCTTCTCTTTCCTACTAGAGGCAACCCACTATCCCTCTAGAGCAGGGGTAGACAATTCCGGTCCTCGAAATCCACAAGCCAGTTGGGTTTTCAGGATATCCCTAATGAATATGCATGAGGGAGATTTACATGCACTCGGTTTAAGTTGTAGGAAAATCTGTTTCATGCATATTCATTAGAGATATCCTGAAAACCCGACTGACTTAAAGCTTTCGAGGACTGGAATTGCCCACCCCTGCTTTAGAGCTCCTCATCTCTCTGGCAAACTCATACCAAAAATGCACTAATCCTCAGGGGTTCATGAAACAGGATCATACCGTCTCTGATTCTGAGACAGTTTAGTAAGAAGAATCTACAAGGGCTTTAGTCTTGCAGTTATGTGCATTGTTTTGAATAGGACCTGTGAAATTCCTTAAATTTGATCTGTAGTGGCTAGTGGCTAGAATGCTGAATATACCAGTCAGGAGAATCCCCAAAGAAAAGGTGAAGGTGGTTGCCTTATTAAGCCTCTTTACTGCGAAAAGACTTTGAGTAAGATTGAGCATTTTGTCTCCATGTGCCTCAAGTGTGCAGTTCTAGTTGCTGCATTTCAGAAAAGATACAGAGGAACTAAAAAAGGTGCAGAGAAGGGCAGTAAAAATGATTAAGGGCATGGAATGGCTCCCTTATGAAGAAAGGCTAAACAGGTTAGGGCTCTTGAGCTTTGAGGAGAGACAACTGAGAGAGGATATGATCGAGATTTATAAAATAATGTGTGGTGTGGAACAAGTTAATAGGGAGCATAAAATCATATTATGAGTAAAATCATATTAAGACTAAAGAATGCTTCATGAAACTAGCTAATAGGAGAGGAGGAGGAGCCTAGTGGTTAGAGCAGTGTGCTATGAACTAGGGAAGTTAGGCATCAAATCCCACTGATGCTCCTTGTGACTTGGGCAAGTTACTTCACCCTCCATTGCCTCAGGTACAAGCTTAAATTGTGAGCCTTCAGGGGATGGGGAAATATCTATAGGGGCAGATTTTTAAAAAGTACACGAGCACGTACTTTTGTTCGCGCAAACAAGAGTACGCCGGATTTTAATAGATACGTGCGTATCTTTTAAAATCTGGGGTTGTTGCGCGCAAAGCTGCGCAAAATCGCTCTGATTTTGGAGTGGCCTCGGAGGGAACTTTGTTTCCGGCGCCCCCCACCTTCCCTTTCCTTCCCTTTACTAACCCACTCCCCCCGGTCCTAACTAATTCCCCCCCCCCCGGCAGGCTTAACTTGCGCGGGCTGGCTGCCGGCGCGCCATGTTCCGGTCCAGGGGCTGGTCTGGAGGCTGCGGCTACGCTCCCCGGAACGCCCCCGATGACGCGCCGGCCGCAACACACCCTCGACACGCCCCCCAGGAAAGCCCCGGGACTTACGCACGTCCCGGGGCTTGTGCACGCCGCCGAGCCTATGCAACATAGGCTCGGCGTGCGCAGGGGGTGGAAGGGGCAGCTTTTTGAGGGTTACGCGCGTACCCCTTTGAAAATCTGCCCCTTAGTGTCTGAATGTAATCCAGTTTGAAGTGCCTGAAAGGTGGAATATTTTATTTATTTATTTTATTTAAAAGTTTTTATATACTGCAGCATGGGGTAGTAGTCTATCCATCTAGGCAGTTTACATAGTAAAAACATACACAATATAAATGAATAACAGATGTAAAACTAATTTAAGAAAGTATTTTTTTTTCAGTCACTGCAAAATGAAGCTGTGGAATTTGTTGCTGGAGGATATGTTCAAGGCTGAGTTTAAAAAAGGTGTAGGCAAGCTTCTGGAGGAAAGGTACATTACCAGTTACTAGCCAGATAGATTTCGATGACCCCACCTCTTACTTCTGGCAGTGAGTAACAGGGAATGGACTTTCCTATTAGGATGACCCAGCAGATCCTGAGACGGGGATGCTGGGCTGGATGGACCATTGGTATGACCCAGCATGATACTACTTATGTTCTTAGGATGCACAGCTATAACTGGCTAAACCGGTACGATAAGACCTGGTCTTGAGCATCGGTATATTAAAAGAATTTAAATAAATAAATAAATAAATAAATAAATAAATAAATAATAAGAATTAAGTTCATTGCTACATCTGGCCGTCCCTCCTGGGAGGCACTTGTGAGTTCAGCAATGTTTTGTGAAACAATCAGCTGCACTTGTGCATGTGAAATTGTAATGCATGTTGGGATCCTGTGCATAGGTGCTCTGTAAATTCAAATAGCAATAAAAAAAAAAATATATATATATTGTTTCCTCACCTTTACTTTAACTCCACCCTTCTTTTCCTAAAAATTTCTGTTCTCTTCAACTTTTTTTCATATTCTTATTCAGCTTTTTGTTTTTTTACCTCTGGACTGGGTTTTACAGTGCTATAAGACTGAAAAATATGCAGAAATTTCCCCTTCCTTTTCTGACTGTCAAACCCTCCACCCCGTATGACATGCCAATGGGTTTTGACAGTTGATTAAGTCTCTAACTTTTCAGAAAGGAATTGTTTGTTTATCTATTGCTCAGCTGACAGGTCCAATTATTTATCTATTACTATCCCTTATCCAGCTATGCATGCAGACATTTCTCAGCCTTCCAATTACAACGTTACTGATTTTTTTTTTTTTAAACCAGAAATGAACGTCACTGTATTTCCCTGCTGGTGGACTGGTTCATTGGGATGAACAGTGTAACCATGTTTCATTTGCCTGTAATGCCTCTTATTTTCACAAAATAAGCAGTGATTGAGAGAGGCGAGGATACTGACGTGATGTTCAAAGTGACTCCGTTAATAGAAACATTATCAGTTCTTTAGTGCAGATGTCCATATTGTTTAATTACTCACTTTTCTGCTGACTGTTCTGGTAATAGAAAATGATGTATTTAGTCCTGTAGGTAAATCTAAATCTATATTGCCTGCTAAGGTATCAGTTTTCAAGGGGTTTATGTGCCCTACTTTGGGAGCTAAGCACCTAAATCACTCCTCTGAAAATGGACTAGTGCTGAATGCCTAAATTTAGAATCCTAAAAAGTGGGCGGCTACAGGGGCGAAGTTAGGTGGGGGAAAAAAGTTAGGCACGTAACACTGATTTTCAGCACTGAGCTCCTAAATTAGGATCTTGAATCTAGGCAAATTAATTGCAGGCTTAAATTTAGGATAATTTTCAGAGAAAAATGTAGGTGCCTAGGTATGACTGAAATTTTCTGTAAATTTAAATCCCTAAAACTTAGGAGCCTTAATGAAGCGCTGAGCACTTTTTGAAAATTGTCCTCACTATTATTAGAATAGCTTGCATGTTTGCTTTTTCCAGCCTATTGTAATATGCTGGGCTGATGTAATATTTTGGTCCATTCCTAGTCTGTGAGGTCAAGTTTCTTTACTCAGTTAAGATGTTAGGAGATCAGAAATGCAAATAAGATCAGAAAGAGTTGGGGATGAGTTTGTATCATGTTTGAGAGGGGATGGAAATGGGAGCTGCCTGAAGATCAAATGAAACTTCAGCATTATCTCACATTATTTTCTTACCTAGTTTGGAGAATGGTTAATGTTGGTTTGAAAAATATTTGAATGATTTTGTATTAACATGGCTTTTAATTAAAATATGATCTGATTTTGGTGATGGTGTAAAATTAAAATGTAGAGAACAGGGTAAAATTGTTCAGTTTTACAGTAATACCTGGTACTGCTATTTCAGCCTGCTTTTTATAGTTTGTGTTCCACCATCCTAGAAGCTCAGAGGTACCAAGAGGCAGAGTAAGTTGTGGTCTCCTGCCAGTCCAATGCTTGCTAGTGATGTCCCTGAGACAATCAATACCCTGTGACACAAAGACAATGCATTTGATAGCTTTGGCAGAATAATATTGCCTGGGTCACAAGCGACCTAATCTTTTACTCTTCTGATTAATAATCCTGAAGTGGCTGTTCATATTTCATAACTACTACAAAATGAGTCAGAATTGGAAATGATTGGTCATTTCTTCCCACTGGACAGTAGATATCATGGCCTGAGCTGCCTTAAAAAAAATCTCACTTCACCAGCTTGTTGCATGCTTAACTTCAGCCTTGTCTTTAGTAAAAAAAAGAATACTGGTAACTATATGGGTGTCCGGGAAGCCTTTCCCCCTTGGGGCTATGAGTAGTACTGCCACTGCAGGATCCCCCACGCCAGCCAGCTGGTGGAATGGAAAATCTAACTCATGTCCAGGTCTCACCACTTGGCAGTGCACACTGCACAGCACTACAAGTGAAACTCTGGGCCAGCCCTACACTAACATTTTTTTAGTGGAAACCTTTATGCATAGTCCCTGAAGTAGCCCGTTGCTACCATTCCCTTTCTGGTTCCTTGTATGAGGAAAATAATGTAACACATGGACTTAGAGTATATTTTTATATGCGTGCTTCCCGGAGAGTAGGCTCATTTAGTTTTGGGTGGACCCTCTTGTTCAGTTAGAAAGTGTTGCTTCAGTTTTTTTTTCCATTAGGTGGGTATCTGCTTGGGCTAAAAATGACTGTCTTGTCAATTCATTTTATACTGCCTGTCTCTATGCAAGACATTCTGGTTTGAAAGCACAGCTCCAGGTTTCATATCAAGTCAGAAGTTCCAGCTCACCAGTCTAGAGTTAGAAGTGAACGTGCAAGAGGAAGTGTATGTCGATGGTCTTAGTTATATTCTTTGCAGACTGAGACACCTTTTATTGGAGCGACATAAGAATTATCCAAAGACGGTGATTGGGCAACAGCTTTCGACAGCCATGTGGCCTTGAAAGTTTTCATGATGAGAATTGTGCTGGACCATTAAAATATATCTTAACCTATAAAGAGTCCAATTTTCTCCAGGGCTAATACTTACAAGAACTCTCCACATTCTCAGTATAGATATCTGACACTTTAAAATAAGTGTCTTGCTATCTTCTGCACATTTGTCCATCAAGCTCATAATGTATGCACTGAACATTTTTTTTTATTTTCTTGTTTCTTCAAACAAAAAAAGACGAGGAAAAAATTTAAAAAAGAAACAAAAGCAAATAGAAAAGGAAAACTATTGGATCTGGGCCCAAGTCCCCTTCCGCCTGCCAAAGATTTTTTTTCAAAGGCACCCTCCTGGCTTGGTGCAAGCCCTTCCTTCCGGAATCTCTACCTCATCTTATACCCCATCCTAGGATTTGAATGGGACAGGAAAGATCCACAGTTGTGCCTGCCCTGCAGCTACTGGTTTTCAAAATGCACCAGCCTAACTGAGGCTGGTGCCATTTTCTTCTAAGACAGAATTTGCCATTCAACAAAATGGTGCAAGCTGTCCTGAGGCTGATCCCATTTTGAAAACAACATCTGCAAGGCAGAATCAACTGGAGATTGCTTCTGCTATATTTAACATCAACAACCAACTATCAAGGAAACTCCCTGATACGCGGTAATGTGCGGTTGCTATATCCGAGGGAACCCTCTGTGATACCCTCTTTCAATAGCTACCGGCTTTATTCTTCAATATTCTGTGTTTTGATTTTTTGATTTTTCTTTTCTTTGTTTCAAATGTAAATCAAAAAAACAAAATATTGAAGAATAAAACCGGTAGCTATTGAAAGAGGGTATCACAGAGGGTTCCCTCGGATATAGCAACCGCACATTACCGTGTATCAGGGAGTTTCCTTGAAAGTTGGTTGTTGATGTTGATAATAGAAGGAAAAAGAGGTTGGGTTGGTGTCTGCTATATTTAAACCTGCTGATGATGGAGGAAGTAAGATGGGGAGTTCTGGGGGATGGTACCGAGCTGGGAAACCAAGGGGATTTTTTTTTTGACAATGAGGGAAGGGTTCAAGGGGAGGAGCAGAGGCTCTGGGGCTGGTCACGCCTATCAATATATATTTTTTAACTAAACATAAAATGAATACAGTTTTGTTCATTTTTCTTCCATTTTGTTTCAAAGAAAAGTACAACCCTAATATGAAAAAAAATTGTGAATTATATTGAAACATTAAAGGAAAAAGTGAAATCATGTTTTGTACATTTGTTTAAATATTAAACATTATAATACAGATGTTTCCATTTTTAGAGGGCAATTTTCAAGTGGTCACTGTACCGCAAAGCCAATGGCCAAATTTTTACCCATGACCTTTATACCAAATTTCACAGGGGAAATACACATGCACTTTCTCTTTAAAAATTGCCTCTGGTACAAAGTGGACTTTTACACTTACTTCTTGTGTGGGCAGATATTTTTACATAGAAAATGGCATGCATAGATTTGAAAATACAATTGATGCACGTTATTTTCAAATCCTGCTCAAATCATCTCTTTCCAGGAATGCCCCCTCCAAAAGTGACAAGCAGTACATTTGTTGTGGAACACCATATGCACTTTTAAGTGACTGGGAAGACGCCTGTTTCCAGGCAGCCAATTTACACAGGTAAACTGCTATTTACCCATGTAAATGTCTTTGAAAATTTCCCTGAAAGGGTATAATTTAAAATAGGATTTCTGTGGGGAAAATGACAGAAATGACCCAATAGAAAACTGAGTGTCTAATACATGCAGAAAGTTATGTGCATACATACTAAGATGAATTTTCAAAACCTTTGCATGTAAATATCTGGACAGACTCGTTTAAATAGCATATACTGCGTGTATGTGCAATTTTATAAATCTCAGAATGCACACGTAATGGTTCGCAAGTATTTACGTTTGTATAAAAGAGGCAGGCCAGGAACATTATGGGGCGGGGCCAACATTTACATGTGTACTTTGCTATTTTATAAGCAATTTATGCATGTAGATTTGGCAGCTTTCTCGTGTATATTTATACCTCTATTGCTGGAGTAAGTAAATATAAATGTCTTAAAAGTGAAATACTGACTGGGTGGGGGAGAATCTGGGTGAAATGAGGAAGTTGAGGTTGAAGAGCCAGGAGGGTCTCCATGACCTGAAGATAGACTGGGCGAACTGAGAGACTAACTGGTAAAAATAGTAATTTCATTGCTATGCTCATGTTAGAAAATCTCCCAAAGGTACACACATAAAACCTGAGTTACAAGGGGTAAATGCGTGTAAGTTACTCAGGTAAAATCTCCACGCATATATTTTTAAGGTTAGATGTAAAAATATGTGGGTATAGCATTTACGCTACTTATCTGGATAAATTCTCATTTATCCGGTTAAGTAGAGGTTTTGTGTCTACTTAGCCAAATAAGTCTTAAAAGCTCTACTTATTTGGACAAATTTTAATTTATCCTGCTAAGTAGTTGCACTTATCCAGAAAAGTTCTGATTTATCCGGCTAAGGCTTGGATTTAACAAAATGCACTAAATATCGCATGCGATAGAAAAAGGGACATGTTTTATGGTAATAGGCAGTTTATTGCAATTAAACCTATGTGAAGTACTAAGTTACTGCAAACTGTGATAACTTTGTCACACTTTGAGATAAGAGCCAGAATTGTGGTATTTCCTACATACAACCACTGGTGGGACAATGTTTACTATCAGGGTGAGAGAGATGGAGACAGAGACAGAGACTAGCCATAACACCCTCACATTAGATAGGTATTTATTTCTCTATGGGAGGCCCACCTAGTAACTCGAGGTGAGGTTTAGGTATTAGTGTAGGGGTTAGGGGCCACTTTGACATTCAAAGGGAGATGTACAAACAGAACAGTGCTCTCATGTGAAGATTTGATGACCTTCGGAGTGAGGAAACTCACTCAAAATGAGAGTTGTGCAATGTTCTCTCAACCTAGCTTGATCAAGAGAGCACTGTTCTGTTCGTACGTCTCACTTTGAATGTCAAAGTGGCCCCTAACCCCTACACTAATACCTAAACTTCACTTCGAGTTACTAGGTGAACCTCCCATACAGATATAAATACCTATCTAGTGTGAGGGTGTTATGGCTAGTGTCTCTCTCTCTCTCTCTCTCCCATTTCTCTCCAGGAGCTTCAAAACTACTAAATCCAGCATTTCAGAACACATTGCAACATGCGATAAAGCGTTAACACAACCTATCGCACAGCTTAACACTACTGAAAAAGGTGTAGCTAAAATCAACTTTAAAGCTATGCAATACGGCTTTGCAAAATGGTAAACCCACTCCTCCTCTTTTTCTGATTTGCATCGCCTGCGAAAACGCCATAACGCTATTTGATAAATGACCCTGTAAGTAAGATAGCTGGATATATCTGAAAAATTATCCAGATATGTAAGATAGATGGATAGATCTCACATAGAGTTTGTTATCTGGATAATTAAGATAGACGGATAAATCTCAAATACAGCTACTTATCCAGATAAGTAGTAGACTTATCACTCCATCTTGCTTATCCAGATAAGTAGTAGACTTATCACTCCATTTTGCTTATCCGGATAAGTAGCTGTATTTGAGACTTATTCATCTATCTTACTTATCCAGATAAGTAGCACTTTTAAGATAAATTGGATCTTGACCGGATAAGTGGCACTACTTAGCTGGATAAACTGAAACTTATCTGGATAAATACAATATGAATTTGCATATTTTTTACATGCTTGTGCCTGTTACAGGGTACACATATACATATTTTATAACCTGCATATATCAAAAACATGCAGGTTATAATGTACAGGAGTCAATTTATTTCACTCGTTTAGCTGTTGGAAAGTTATCCTATTTATGTTCATACCTTTACACACATATCAGGTCGATACAATACGGTGTGTTAGCATGCGAATGGCCATGCGTTTTCGACGCATGTCTGTTATCCCTTATATTGCATTTGCATGTGATGACTGCTATTAGTTTTTGGGAGGGTTGGCCACGTGTTTTCGATATGCGTTTATTACGCCTTACACTGTAAGGGCAGGAGTTAATTTCTGAGTAAACCGGAAAAGTGTACAGAAAAGCAGAAAATACTGCTTTTCTGTACACTCTCCGACTTTATATCCTAGCGATATTAAGTTGGAGGAACCAAAAATTAAAAAAAAAAATCTGCCTGCCGGTCAGCAGGCTAGAGAAATGGACGCTCAATTTTACTGGCGTCCGTTTTCCTAACCCTTGGCTGTCAGCGGGCTCAGAAACCGACGCCGGTAAAATTGAGCGTCGGTTATTGGAACCTGCTGACAGCCAACTCTACACTAATAAGGAGGCACTAAGGATGCACTATTTTCTCTAGCACCTCCTTATTAGCACAACCCCTCATTTAAATAAATAATCGTGCGCCCAGGAGAGGTGGCTGGGAGCGCATTGGGAGAGTGGATGCTCAACACAGAGCACCTGCTCTCCCGCGATTCTTACAGTATCGGCCTGATAGGAAGAGGCAGAAAATTGGTGTAACTCATGCTGCATATTTGCTGACTCACAGGCCGATACAGTACAGTGCGTTCCGATGGAGGGCACTGTTAGCCTGCTATTGGACACGCGTTTTCCCTTACCCCTTATTCAGTAAGGGGAGGAAAACGCGCGTCCAACCCGTGGCACCTAATAGCGCCCTCAACATGCAAATGCATGTTGATGGCCCTATTAGGTATGCGCGCGGGATACAGAAAGTAAAATGTGCAGCCAAGCCGCACATTTTACTTTCAGAAATTAGCGCCGACCCAAAGGTAGGCGCTAATTTCTTCCAGCACCGGGAAAGTGCACAGAAAAACAGTAAAAACTGCTTTTCTGTGTACCCTCCGACTTAATATCATGGCGATATTAAGTCGGAGGTCCCAAAGAGTAAAAAAAGTAAAAAAAAAAATTTGAATTCGGCCCACAGTTGTCGGGCCGAAAACCAGACGCTCAATTTTGCCGGCGTCTGGTTTCCGAGCCCGTAGCTGTCAGTGAGCTCGAGAACCGACACTGGCAAAATTGGGCGTGGGCTGTCAAACCCGCTGACAGCTGCCACTCCTGTCAAAAAGGAGGCACTAGGGACGCGATAGTGTCCCTAGTGCCTCCTTTTCCCCGTTTCTACTGCGCCGCCTAATTTGCATAGTGAATCGCACGCACCGGCGAGGGGCTGGTGCGCGCGCCGGGAGAGCGGGTGTCCGTCCGCTCTCCCGCGGACTTTACTGTATCGGCCCGTTAATTATATGCAATGTTACAAAATTACCCTTTTTTCTGTTTAAAAAAAAATTACTCCACAGGGTAATTTTTGTAACATCATGCCCAGACTCCACTCCCCGGAACACCTCTCCCCTATATGCATGAAGGAACATGTGTACAATGTGAATGTGCTCAATTGTACATGGATATCGGTAGCACAATCTTCTAAAGGACCATTTCTGCAGGTAAAGCACTATTTACCTGCAGAAGTCCCTTTAAAAATTACTCTTTCAATGTTTAACCTCCTCCAATGCACAGTAATCATTTTATATGCTCATTGTTCCAACATTTAATAGGCGTCTTTAATCAAAATGATAGCTAATTTATAACAATTCAATGGAAAACATGGCCTATTGCTATGAGATTCAAACAAAAGATATGCCATGCTTCACCATAGTGCAAAAACCTCTTTAAGCTGAATATTGTCAAGTCTGCAAGACTGCCTTTAAATTGACAGCAGAGTGAAGAAATAATTAGCTTTAATTTGTAATGGGCTCAAATGGAAACAGTGCTTGCGGTGGTGAAAGTCAATCAAGGCAATAACAAGTCAAGGCTGGAACATGGACTTAACTGTATTTGGCAGAATAGCCATTCATGCAGGGTTCACTCCTGTCATGTCTTAGCGAGGCGTTAGTCCCGACGTAACACTAACTTTTATCTTTTTAAACCAGGGTGTCACATATATTGGATAAAGCAACCCTTATAGATTTGGGTTTTGTTTTTTTTTTTTTCTTTTGGTTTCTCAGGATCTGCTAACAAAGCATCCAAGGGTACTGAGAACTGTCTCCACCCTGTTTTCAATTCTGCAGATGCCACAGGCTTATTGAGCAATCCATCGACCCTTCTGTAGTGGCTCCACTTAGTGAAGAATGGCTGCAGGGAATCTATTCCTACATCCCAAGAGATCTCTGCCAAGTGTGGAGCAAATCCCTTCAGGACTTAACACAGGTGTGTGTGTGCGGTTTCCGAAACATGGCTTAATGTTGTTATTACATTCGTGTTTGGCAGGCAGGGTGGGAAAATTATTCCAATGAATATTGCCCTTGGCACATGCATTCTACTGTTCTGTCAAGTAAATGACAGGGCTTTAATCGTATCCTGGCAAACAGCTATTAACACAGTTTTATAGCTGAACAAGTGTATATGAATTATGATTCTATCAAACCTTTTTTTTTTAAGTAGAAAAGAGGTAAGGGTAAGTTTAATTTTTTTCTCTCTGCTTTTCAGCAATTTGTTAGATAAAAAAAAAAAGAGTTATTTTATTCTGAAAGGCTTAAACAGATCTTGAAAAAAATATATTGGTAATAGAGTCAAATATTTTCTTTTGCTAATTATCTCATTTTCAGCCCCACCCTCCACATGATGACCTTCCTGAGTGGCTCACTGTCTGAGGGGAAGTCTCCTGTGAGACCGGTGAGAATTACCTCAGCAGCGACAGCCACCTTCGTTCCCTCCCCGATGCTTTGAGCGCGTCGTGTGTGGGAGGTGCCAGAACTGCTCTGGCTCTTTCTGATAGGAGATTCAAACATTAGTAAACTGTACCGCAATGCACAATGCTGTGACCCAGCGTTTAGGTCTGCCCATGTTTTTATACTGATAAGGGCGTACAATGCGCACCCAATGTCTTTGGTCTCTGGGCGGTCAGAACTGGGAGGGAGGGGGGGCCAGAGGCCAAATCCCAAATAGTAACTGTCAGAAAATCTTATATTTAAGGGGAGAAAAAAGATATATTCATCATGGTCTAAAAGAAAAAAAACAAACCTATAGCATGCAGTAGGAGAACCACTTTAGGCATTCTTTAGCATCTATCTTTCCACCCACAGACTGCTTAGATACCCATTCATCTAAATACATGCTACACCATTTTATTTGCTATGGCAGCCCCTGCACCCAAATATGGGGGTTATTTACTAAAGCTTTATCGCGTGTGTTAGGGTCTTATAGCACGCGATAAGGCCATAGCGAAAAGGGCCTTTTTGCATGCGATATAATGCAAATTAGGGGGAAGGGAGGAGTCGGGATGGGGGGAGGGAGGAGTTGGCCATGGCACTGCTGCCGGCGATAATGTGAGGAACATTATTGCCGGCAGTAGTGCGGCGAATAACCTCACATTTTATGGTGTTTCTATTCGCTGCGAAAAGCTGCAGCCGGTCCCCACCGCGGCCGGCGAAATCGCACCGCCACGGTGCGAATGTCTGCGGCCTTTCATAGGCCTGCCCCCCCCAACCCCTTTTTCACGGGATTGATGAATCCTGCCCTATATTTGCTCCTACATAAATCCAATCTGGATGGCTGCTGCAGGTGCATATTGCCCATTGCCCAGTAGGACTAGCTAAGGTGGGTTTGTCATTTATTTACACTTAAGTGGCTCTCCACATATCCCTGTTTTCTGAAGATTTTTGGCAGTTTTTCATTCTTGTCTGTGTAACCCCCAACTTTGGGTGCAGGTTGCTACCTGATGAGGCCATAAAAATATTTGTTGTTCTCGTGGGGACAGGGACCTTCCCAGGCTAGTTTGATAGAGATCAAACTGGGTTCTTGGTGGAATGGGGCGAAGCTGACTCCCAAGGCCCCGAGTGCTAAAAGTGGCTCCCGCGTATCCTTTCATTCTTCCCCTGGGGCAACCAATGTATGTCTGCCCCACATTATGCTGGGTGTGCCAAAGAAAGACTGGAGTAACTGCATTAGTGTCCAAAGGAATTTTTACTGATGAAAACAATGAAACTGGCCTAATCTTAATTCGCAGCAACAAATGACTTCCCTTTTTAGAATTTCTTCCTCAGTCTGTGCAGGAAGGTCAAACACCAGCCAGGGGAAAACCTGCCCTCCAGGGTTTGGAAAAATATGGTCCCCCAGGTGGGCAGGGCGTCCTTTTGATGGGCAGAACCACCCCTTCCAACTGGCAAGAATATTTTGTTGCAATCTCTACACAGAGAGATAAACTTCTCTCTCTCTCACCCCAGAGTTTGGAAGCACCACTTGTGTGACTTCTTGAATAGTAGGCTATGACTTTAGTCATGGTTTACTGTTTCAGTCCTTGTTCTTTTCCTCCTGGTACCCCGATGGGAGGGATCCCTTGGAGCAGGATTCTTAATGCTCCCAGCAGGAAAGAAGGGTAGGCAGAACTTCTGACCTGGATCTTGAAATTAGGTTTACCAAACTCAGGAAAACTCTGGGGCGGCTCACAGTGGGTCACTGGCACCCCCTTCCTCACTGAGGCTCATGGAGGGCAGGGCTTCCCTAACCTGCCCTGGACCAGACCCAGGGTTCCCCGTTCGCTGAGCCAGAAGCTGAACTGGCTCCAGAAAGGACCCAATATTTAAAGGGTAAAAGTTAAAAAAAAATGACCCAGAGGAGAATAGCCCAAACCAGCTAGAAGGGACTGGAATGGAAACCCCCTCCTGACCCTGGCAGGGACCACCAAGCAGGGCTTGCCTGGCTGAACCTGGCTGGACCTGTAAAATAACAAAAATCTTACTCCTCTTTACCTTCTGTACTCAGTACTAAACCCAAAGGACTGCCTCCGCAGCTGTAGCAAGGGTGCGGTTATATAGCATTACTAGTGGGATGGCCATGGCAAACCCCGCAGAAGGAGGAGCTGCATCTGCATGGACCTCCCAACCTCCATCCTACTCTGACCAGCTGACACTGTCACTAAATACCCAGGACTTACTGGCAACCCGAGAAGTGCCCAGGTTACATCTGGATCTGGAAGAATTCCCTGAGGGGGAGTACGTAGCTAGGTTTCATCTGATAATTTTAGTTTTAATTTATATTCTACTTCAAAATGGATGATATTTTGAAGTAGAATATACTTCCCAGATAACATAAAATAATCTAAGGGGGTCATCTATTAAGCATTTTTCCAATAAACAAGGAATGGTAGAAAAGCCTTAGTACAGGAGTGGCCAACTCTGGCCCTCTAGAGCAGTGGTTCTCAACCTTTTTTCTGTCGGGACACACCTGACAGATGGTTCTCACATGCGTGACACACTGACCCATGATCGTCACAGGGCTAGATGTAAATGTACAGTTTGCATCCACGGGAACCCCCCTGATCCACAATAATGGATGTAAAGCAGAATTATGACATTCCCCGTTCAACTCACTCTACAAAAAAGATATTCTGGTTCTGGTGTCATCTCAGTAACAGCAACTCAAACTCCTTCTACTTTCAGGCTCAATAGCCCTACTTATGAAAAGACAGCAGTTTACCACCAATGCATGTCCTCTTGAGAAAACGCAACAAATAAGACTGATAAAACGCTTACATGCTAGTAAAATATCTCTGTAACAGACACAGAACCGACCTAACATACTCCCAGGATCTGTAGTAATGCACATAAACTAATCCACACACAGTTACACCTGTATTATGGAATACACTCAAACAGGAGCAACCCTATCTATGAAAAGGCAACACTACAAATATTAAATCAGGCCCTAAAAACCAATACACCTCTTATTAGGAAAACAGAACTAGCAAGCAGCTATAGATCCCCACACAGAAATAATTGTAAAACTATACTAATAAGCAGAATAAATGTTTCACAACAACTATGAACAGAATAACATCCAACAATTAAAAACTCATAAAACTATTAAAAATTCTCCAAACACCAATAAAATATTTCAAAAAAAGCAGACACATCACATAATATTAAATAATTAAAATAGCAGTCAATCAAGAAAAATAAACTTAAAAAGCCACCTTTACTTACCCCCTCCAGCAGCTTTCCTACTCCTCTTCCATGCAGGCTGTAGCACACACCAGAAGCAGCAGTAGTGGCTAAGCTCTATACTCATGGTCCTCTTCCTTAGGGCCCATGTCTCTCACACACACACACCATACCAGTCATGCCCCCATGACCAGTTTCTGTCTCTCACACATCAATCATCTCCCAGTCTTTGACAAACACACCAGTCACCTTCCTGAACAGTTTCTCTCATGCCATACACACACACACAGGCTTCCCACTCCCGTGTTCCACTTACATATATGGGCTTCTCACTCTCATAATCACTTTCTCTTTCTCACATACACTCACCAGTCTCTCACTCCCATGCTTGTTCTCTCCACATGCACAGGCTTCTCATTCCCATAATCACTTTCTTTCTCTCCCACATACACACACACCAGTCACCTGATCTCTCTCATGCATACACACACAGGCTTCCCACTCCCATGTTCTCTTTCAGATATACAGGCTTCTCACTCCCATGCTGTATCTCACACACTCCCAGCTTTCTCACTCCCATGCTCACTCTTCACATGTACAGGCTTCTTATTCCCATAATCACTTTCTTTCTCTCTCTCACATACACGCAAACACACACCAGTCACCTGATCTCTCTCATGCATATACACACACACACATAGGCTTCCCACTCTCATGTTCTCTTTCAGATATACAGGCTTCTCACTCCCATGCTGTGTCTCACACACACACAGGTTTCTCACTCCCATGCCCACTCTTCACCTGCACAGGCTTCTCATTCCCATAATCACTTTCTCTCTCTCTCTCTCACACACACACACCCGTCACCTGATCTCTCTCATGCATACACACACACACAGGCTTCCCACTTCCATGTTCTGTCTTACATACACAGGCTTCTCCCTCCCATGCTGTGTCTCACACACACCCAGGTTCTCACTCCCATGCTCACTCTCTTCACATGCACAGGCTTCTCATTCCCATAATCACTTTCTCTGTTACACACACACACACCCAGTCTCTCTCTCATTTCCATGCTCGCTCTCCACGTGCACAGGCTTCTCATTCCCTGAATCACATTCTCTCTCTCACATTCACATACACACCAGTCACACCGTCACCTTACCAACCAGTCTCTCTCATATACATGCACACCCAGGCTTCCCACTCCCATGCTCTCTCTCACATAATCAGGCTTCTCACTCCCATGCTTTCTTTCACATACACCCCCACAACACCAGGCTTCTTACTCCCATGCTTTCTCACATACCCAGATTTCTCACTTCCATGCTTTTTCTCTCTCTCTCTCTCTCTCACACACACACATCCCTGACTGTCTCACACTCTCACATACACATCAGTCATCTCCTTGAGCAGTCACTTTCATTGTCTCTCACATATACACATACATCAGCTCTCTGACCAGTTTCTCTCAATCACACACATACTCTCGATCAAATACATTCTCTCACTTACACACAGGCTCTCAATCACACACATTCTCTCACTTACACACAGGCTGGCTGGCAGCTTCTCTCTCTTTCTGTCACTCACTTCCTCTCCCCCCCCCCCAGCACAAACGGTAGCTGCTCCTCCAGCCCCCGCAGGCCAAGAAGGAAGAATTCCATCGATCGCGGGAGGCTCATGCTGCTCTCTCCTTTCCCTTCCGCTTTCTCCCCCAGAGCAGGAAGATCAGCTGCCTCTCCTGCTGCCACCGGCCTCCTGCTATCTTTGGGCGTCCGAACTTCCTGTTGGGGGGGGGGTAGCAGAAGCGCAGCGCACAACGTCTGCTTCCTCCCTCCCCCCCCCCCCTGCAGGAAGATCGGCGGGCTGTACGGCCCGACGCCCGAAGATAGCAGGAGGCCGGTGGCAGCAGGAGAGGCAGCTGATCTTCCTGCATTGGGGGGAGGAAGCGGAAGCTGCACGCGGCGCTTCCGCTCCCCCACCCCAAGCAGGAAGATCGACGGACCATACGGCCCGACGCCTGAAGATAGCAGGAGAACGGGTGGCAGCAGGAGAGGCAGCTGATCTTCCTGCATTGGGGGGAGGAAGCGGAAGCTGCACGCGGCGCTTCCGCTCCCCCCCCCCCCCGAACAGGAAGACCGGTTGGCCATACGGCCGTAGCAGCGCTTCCCCATGTGTGCTGTGATGGCGCGCGAGGCGTGGGTTCTCTTGCGGCACGGCCTTTCTTCTTCCCGCGCACCACTTCCTGTTCCGGGTCCGGGGGGGGGGAATGCAGGCGCGGGAAGAAGAAAAGGCCAGCCGCGGATGCCACAGCTTTTTTTTTTTTTCACCGCTGCCGTTCCCGCTGGGCTTGAACGTGCTGATAGCCCGGCGGCAACGGCAGCAGGGAAGAACAAGCAGCGGGAGGGACCGGGAGCCACGCGACACACCTGCCGGTGCGTCGCGACACACTGGTGTGTCGCGACGCACCGGTTGAGAACCGCTGCTCTAGAGCCATTAACAGGCCAGGTTTTCAGGATATCCTCAGTGAATATGCACGAGAGAGATTTTCATGCTTTGCCTCCATATTTCATGCGTATTCATTGTGGATATCCTGAAAACCTAGCCTGTTTGTGGCTCTTGGTCACCAGAGTTGGCCATCCCTGCCTTAGTAAATCAGAACCCTAAGTTTATACCTGAGGCACGGGAAGGTGACTTGACCAAGATCATAAGGAGTGGCAGCCAAATTTGATCCCTGTGTAGTTGCATGGAGGCCTGGGCTTCTATATAGACTACCTTCATAGCTTATCTGTACATTTGAAAGTGCTGAGTGCTCTTTTTTACTTGGAAGCTGGCGCCTTCCAAAGGGTAAGCGGGAGACCTGACTGGAATCAGTCTGGCCTCTGTCTTCGAATGTGTCAAACTTCTATATGGATGCCATGATTGTTTTAATGTGTCTGATTATATCTGTTACCTGAATGCTTAGCAGGAGAGGTGTAAAGGTGTTTCTATGAGAATCCCGACCACACTGGAGGAATAACATATTGATTGCCCTCACATGAGCTTCATTCTTCCAAAGAGCCCTAGGTGCCTAGGTTGCATTTCAGAGATATCGAGATTTCTGTTACACCCTATTTTTTTTTTTCAGTTAGGATAGCTATTTTTAAGGAGTGAATTTCACTTTTTATTTTTCTCTATTTCTGGTAGTGACGGGCTTGGTCCATCCAGTTGGCACCAGCATTTTTACTGTGTAATTTCATTTAGAAGATAGATTAGACTTAAGCTGCAGCATGGTTATAAGTGTCAGGATACTGGTATAGCAATAGATCAAGATAGAGGCTACAGCAGTATTCGCAGCGTGCTGGCATTATTAAGGCAGAAAACATCAGATGGAATTGCCAGTGACTACAATTAAGGAATTGGGTGTTTCAGTCGACAGCTTTCAAGTATTTTGGGAGTAGCCTTGTTTATGTAAGGATACAGATTTAGGATATTCTGCACTGAATGTGTAATTTCCTGAAGATAAAGAAGGTTTGAAAGAAGTAGTCATATTCCATAACCAGTGTTCCCTGTAAGCTATGCTCATGCATACAGGAAAACATAGCAAATACAAGAAAAAGAAAATAGAATGATGTTTCAGTGAACATTGGGCACACATTTTTTGTATTCTACATTGTACATGGAAACATTTTTGCGCACATGTCCTACAAAAAATTAGAGGGAACATAGGGTTGGTAACTTTAAGACCAGGGCACAGGCGCACATTGGCGCTTGTGCACTAGCACACGCCCAGAGATGCGGCAATTTTATAACTTGTACACGTGTTATAAAGTAGCTTAGTCGTGCACACATGTGCACCTAATTTTATTTTATTTTTTCAATTATATATTTTTTGGGTTTTATGTCATTAACAAGAAGAAATAAAAAAGCATCCTACATATTACCAAAATTGAAGCAATACAAAATAGGAAGATAAGAACAATAAACAATAATTCAAATAACTAGTCCTCATCATGGGGGGCATTATAAAAAAAAACCAACATTCTGAAAAGAAACCTCTTAAGGTAAGACAATGAGGTTCAATACATAATTAATGCCTACATTAATCACAAATACAACAAACCACGAATTGAAAACTATATTTCCCCCCCCCCCCCCTCAAAAATGTCTCCAGATGTATAGGATCCAAAAATATAAACTAATTTCTCTGATAGGAAACCAGACATTTACATGGGAATTTGAGATAGAAGGTTATCCCTAAGGCTAACACTCTTTGTCTCAATGCCAGAAATTGCTTCCTTCGACACTGGGTAGTATAAGATACGTCGGGAAACACTTACACCTTTTGCCCATAAAATAAGAAATCGTTATTCAAAAAATAATTTCAAAAAACTAACTCTTTATCAGATTGCAAACAAAAAGAAACAAGAAGAGTTGCTTTGCAAGAAATATCATCCAAAGAGGATTCTAAAAAAAACCCCCAGATATATTAGAAACATCAGGAGAAATTTGATGCATACCCTTTTCAACAGGATTGACCTTCCTCTTCTTTTTGGGAATATAATATATTTTTGAAAACATTGGAAACTTCTCTTGTGATAGACCTAGAATTTCCATAACATATTTTTTAAACATCTCAGTGGGAGACAGTAACCTTGTCATTGGAAAAGTAATAAAACACAAGTTTCTATTACATAACACATTTTCTATATTCTCCATTAGGTTATGTATAGACAAGCTCTTTAATTTGGGAAGCAGTAGTCTCCTGATCAACCAATCTCTGTGAATTAACCAATGAGATATCAGTTGCTATTGCCCACTGCAAAAATTCATCTTGTAACTTCTTAATTGTTTTACGAGAAAATGTAGTCTACTGAACAGTAGTTTGAGATAAAGTTTTTTTTTGACCCGAGACACAATTTTCCACCATACATCATTGAAATATTCTTGGGTTCCAGGCAATCACTGAGGGGATCAGATACAAGATATATATAAGGGAAGGTATAGGAATAGGTTCCAACATTGGGCTATTTTTAGGACTGAATATACCATTCTCAGATTCCACAGGTCTAATAGGAGTATTTATCAGATTATTTTACTTATTTATTTATTTATTTTTAATTTTTATATACCGATGTTCCTGTATAGAATACATATCGCACCAGTTTACATGAAACTGAACTGTCGCCAAAGGGCGGATACAATGAAACATGAGTTACAATGAACATGTGGAAACAGTGGACAAGTGGAACATTAGAAATACACTATAATATAATAATATAATAATAATAAAAGTAAAAATAATAGTAAAATAATAACAATAACAATAATAATAAGCAATAGAAACGTAGGGCTATGCCTAACAGAGGAGGCAGAAAGGCCCTTACTTTCTCCCGCAGAGATATTCTGGCAGCACCCACTTCCCCTTCTTAACATGGAAAAAGCCCCTCTTCCCTGCTGCTGGAGCCTGCTTTTAAATTCTTGTCGGCAGCAGCCCATGGAGGAAGAGGGAGGGAGCACAGTACTGGCACTCACTTCTCCCACAGAGATATTCCAGCGGCAACCTCTTTCTCATTACAACAAGCCCCCATGTGCATAATTTTAAATAGGCGTGCATCTAAACACACAAATCCTGCATCTACCACATGTCGAGGGATTTTAAAAGGACTTATGTGCCCAGGCCACTGCCAGTTTGACTACTTCGTTCACCAGTTCGCCCATTTAAGAGCTAGAGCCTCCAAACATCCCTGGTTGAATAGCTTGCACTTCCCCAGCCCCTGTTACCCTAGACCAGAGCTTTCCAAACTTTTCACGTTGGTGACACACTTTTTAGACAAACATAATTTCGTGACACAGTAATTCAGTCTACCAGCAAACCAGAGGTTAAAGGTTAAACGAACAAAATGTATTTCAACAATTTATGTATGTTTCCTTAAATATATACATAAATAAAATGTTTCACAACACGACTTCCGGCGATGACGAGCAGGAGGCGGAAGTGAACGGGGAAAGCTCCGTGACTTCGCTCCCCTGAATCTGAAAGAAAACCCTGTTAAACCTACTTGTTTTTGCTGCTTCTGCCGTGGAGGGGCTGTCGGAAGAGTTGCTGTGGCTCGGCAAGGAGAGGAGCCCTGCGGGTAATGCGCCGATCGAGCGCCCGTAATAAGCCTGACCGCCGACCGCATAGACCGCGTGCTGTCAAAATGGCCGCGGCAGCACGTTCTGAGGAGCCTCTGCTCGCCTCCGTCACTGAGGAGGCACTGCAAAAAATCTCCCAGCGCGTTACTGAGGCGCTGGACGGCCGCCTATATAACCTACAAACCGCGATGGAGGATATAAAGTCCGCGGTTGAAGGCCATGCCAAGCGGCTGGACACGGCGGAGGGAACTATCTCGGATCTGGGGGACCGCCTGGCGACCTCCGAGCGTGCTGTGGCGGACCTCCAGGGCCGGCAACGAGAGCTCCTTGCCAAGCTGGAAGAGCAAGAGGACAGAGGGCGCCGCAACAATTTAAAAATCATTGGCCTCCCTGAAGAGGTGAAAGAGGGGGAGCTTAAGGACTTTGTAGAGCAGTGGCTTCCCCAGCAGGTGGGCCTCCTCCTTACTGGCGAACGGTTGCGGTGCGAGAGGGTGCACCGTGTGGGCCCTGTGCGGGAAGGGATGGGGCGACCGAGACCGGTAATGGCACGGATCCTTAACTGGGATCACAAGACTCGGCTCCTGCGGTCGTATCGCCTGAAGCAGGAGGTGCTGTATAATGGCCATAAGCTGCTGTTGTTTAATGACTTTTCGGCTGCCACCGCAGCGCAGCGGAAAACTATGGCCCCGGCTTGCTCGGCGCTCCACAAGAGGGGCATCCGTTTCGCCTTGCTCTACCCAGCGAAGTTGCGTGTCCAGCACGATAATAAAACCTTCTTCTTCAACTCCAAGGAGGAGGCGGAGGGGTTCTTGGCGGGCCTTCCTCACCAGGCTGTAGAATGATCCCAGGCTTATTATTTCCTAAGCCTTCTGGACGCGGAGGTGGCAATTTGTAACACTCCTAATATTGCGCCTGGTACTCAGTACATGGAAGGGGACTTGCTTTCCTTGATTGGGCTGCGGAGGCTGGCGCTCCCACTTTTCTTCTATTGCTCTTGGACAGTCTCTGGCGCCCGGACCTTCAGTTTCCGTGGCGTTGGCCGTCCCTGAAGAACTCTGGTTTAGGTTTTGCCTGGGAGGATTTCTTTCCGGGCTCCTCATTCTTACCTGGATTCTCTTAGTCATTGCATTGTTATGTTACATGTTTGAAGTTCTGTACTGCTGTTTTGGGGCCTGTGCTCTTCTCTGGTTAGAGGCGGCATCAGCTGGGGAGTGGGGAGGGAGGATGGAGAAGGGAGATGAGGGTTTCTGGTGTAGCATCTGTGGGGCTTGTTTGCTTGAGCCCCATAGAGCCTGGGGGGGATGGGGGGTTAGTGTGTGGGGTATGGATGTGGTGTCTGGTTGTGGGAATGTTTGTCTGTAGGCAGGGGAAGGGGGGGAGACGACCAATGGGCTTTTTCTTCCTGAGGTTTTACTTGTGCTTGGGGCATGGTTTGATTTTCTTTCTCCAGAGCCTAGGCTGGGAGGCCCTGGGGGATTTTCTGTAGCAGTGATGCGGGGTCTCGTGGGACCCCGATTCCCGATTTTACTGTTGTTTCTCTCTGATGGCGCAGCTTAAAATTGTTACTATGAATGTGGATGGAATGCACTCCCCAGTTAAACGGACCAAATTATATACGCTGTTTAAACGTATGAAAACGCAGGTTGCGCTCTTACAGGAAACGCATTTGGGGGATGGGGAGCATGCCAAACTGTGTCGGGATTGGGTGGGCCAATCTTATTATTCGTCTTATAATCGACGGCAGAGGGGAGTGGCCATCCTTATTCATAAGAATTTGCCGTTTCAACTTGAACGTCTCTGTCAGGATGAGGAGGGACGGTACGTTCTTGTGGCGGGCACTCTATATCACCAGCGTATTGTTTTCTGTACTGTTTATGCCCCTAATGTGTACTCCCGTGGTTTTTTTGTTTCTCTGACTAACCTCCTGGCCGATTTTTCGGATTATAGTCTAGTTGTGGGGGGTGATTTTAATATTGTCGCTAGTCGCCAGCTCGATAATGCGCCCCCTAAACTGGCCTCTCGGACCGAGAGTAAGGAGGGCATTAACCTTTTGTGTCAGGAATTAAGGCTGCTGGATATCTGGCGGATATTGCATCCGCAGGATCGGGACTTCACCTTTTTCTCCCACCCGCATAAGGTGTATTCCAGGCTGGACTATTTGCTTGTTTCAGATCAGTGCTTCTCAAAGATAACAGACGCTACCATAGGGACTATCTCCCTGTCAGATCACGCACCGGTGACGATGACTCTCCATTGGGGACTGGGGACCCGGCCCCCGCACTCCTGGCGCCTGCGACCTGACCTTTATTTAGACAAAGAATTTCATGGGTTCTTGCAGGGGTGTTGGAAAGAGTATATTGCGCACAACACGACCCCGGAGGTAACACCCTCGATAGTGTGGGAGGCTGGGAAGGCGGTCATGCGTGGGGCAGTCATCGCTTACGTGGCAAGGAAAAATCGCCGCTGTAATGCCGAGATTTTACGGCTCACAGGAGTTCTCAAAAATGCACAAAGTGTTCATATGGGGGTCCTATCTGATGCTAATAAGGCATGCTTAGACCGGGCGAGGGAGGCTTTAAACAGCCTGCTGCACCAACGGGCCTCCAAGTCCCTTCGTTATTATCGCTACCAGTTGTATAAATACGGCAATCGAGCTAGTCGGCTTATGTCCCATCTAATTCGCCCTAGAGGGCAGCGCCCCTCGGTTGTGGGAATACGAGATAAGCATGGGGTACATCAGACCACCTCTGCTGGTATAACGGCCCGATTTTTAGAATATTATACCAACTTATATGCCTCAAAACCTATGAATACAGAAGTGGCGGACTTGCTGTTCAGTGAGCTCCCCTGGCCTCAACTCACCCCAGATCACTTGGAGGTGGTGAATCGCCCTATTACTAACCAGGAAATTTATGCCGCTATTCAGAAGCTTAAGCTTGGCAAAGCAGCGGGGCAGGATGGGCTGGGGTCTGAATATTATAAAATTCTCAATTTTGGGGTACTCACTCCTTTACAGGCTTATTTTGCTGATTTGTTGCATACTGGCGCTTTGTCAATGGCCTCTAATCAATCGGTCATCGTAGTCCTGCCTAAGCCCGGGAAGGACCCCTTAGAGGTGGGATCTTACCGTCCTATCTCGTTGCTAAATGTGGACGTCAAAATTCTGGCCTCTGTCCTAGCAGCCCGACTATCTGCTATCCTGCCAACTATTATTCATGAGGATCAGACTGGGTTTATAATGGGACGCCAGGGGGTGCGTAATGTTAGGCGTCTCTTGGCGGCTTTAAGTTACCAACCTGACGCAGAAGCACTGATCTTAAGCCTGGACGCTGAAAAAGCGTTTGACTCACTCTCCTGGGAGTATATGTTCTGGGCTTTACAGAAATATGGCTTTTCTGGTGCTTATTTACAATGGCTGCAAATACTTTACCAAAACCCTAGTGCCACTATTCTGCTCAATGGGATGCCAACTATGGCTTTTTCTATCTATAGTGGAGTACGCCAGGGATGCCCTCTCTCCCCTTTACTATTTGTCATGGCACTGGAGCCTTTGGCTATCTGCCTTAGGCGGGAGCGCGCTATCAGTGGGCTTAGTGTGAATGGGCACCCACTTAAAATAGCTTTATTTGCAGATGACCTTCTCCTATTTGTTGGGAAGCCCAGATCTAGTGTGCCCGCTATTATCGAACTGTTTGACCGCTTCCGCTTAGTGGCGGGTCTTAAAATTAACTATGATAAATCGGAGGCTTTAGCCTTAAACTCGCACCTTCCAGCTACCTGGGGAGGGGTATTTCCCTTTCGATGGGCCCCCGGCAAACTTAGGTATTTGGGGGTTTGGATCCCGCGGGACCTACGTCAGTTATACTCTTTAAATATCTCCCCATGTGTGGCTAATTTTCAGGCTCAATTAGACCTGTGGAAGTTGTTGCCGCTTTCCCTTTTTGGCAGAGGCGCCCTAGTCAAAATGGTGCTGGTGCCTAAACTTCTTTATCTCTTACATATGCTCCCCTGCTGGTTGACAGTGGCGGATGTACGCCGTTTGCGCTCCAGCATCCAACGTTTTTTGTGGCGGGGAAGGCGTGCACGCCTCGCTTATACGACTCTGGAACACCCGCGGGAGCGTGGGGGGCTGAATTTGCCGGATTTCCGGCTCTATAACGTAGCCTGTCAGATGAGGTTTGTAGGAGAATGGCTGACTGGGTCCTATCGCTACTGTGAGGGGGGGCTGCTGGGACGTATGTCAACACCGGGCTCTCCCTTGACCCTTATTCAAATGCGGGGGGCACAACGCCGTACTGTTGATTACCCTACAGTATTACTAACACCCTGCGTAAGAGCATGGCGATGGATACGTAACCTCCATCGCTTATCTGGGGTGAGGTCCTTATTGCTTCCCTTTTTGACTAATGTGGAATTTCTTCCAGGTCGTGACTGCAGCTCGGTGTTTCGCTTTTGGGCGGAGCGTGGGGTGCTGTTTGCGTTTCATATGTACGATCCTGACTCCCGTGCCATACTGGACTTTGCAACGCTGGCGCGCACCTTTCGGCTGCCCTCTACACATTTCTACGCTTTTCTTCAAGCCCGCCATTATTTGACTGCTTTTGCCTGGACACGCCCTATGGTGGAAGCTGAGCTTAAGTTTGCTAATTCCATCTTTGATACTGCTTATTTGAGGAACACCATTACGGGCTGGAAGACACTTGGTCAGAAGCTGGGCGATGCTATCCCTCTTAACCGTGTGGCGACCCGGTGGTCGGGTGTTCTGGGTTCCACCATCACGGAGAGGCAGATGTCGAGTTGGTTTCAGGACCTTTATAAATTGCTGCCTGATCTGAGTCTACGGGAGCTTCAGTTTAAACTTTTACATCGTCTTTATTATGATGATGTTAGTCGCTTTAAGATGAAGTTGACGACATCTCCCACTTGTATTACCTGTGGAACCGCGGAGGGCACGCTGCTTCATCGGCTGATTGCCTGCCCACTACTCCAACCTTTTTGGCAGGCTGTGCTGACTGTGGTTGGCACTTGCATAGGTGTCTCTCTCCGGCTCACTGGGATGCTGTTACTTACTTGTGCCTCACCACGCCTTTTGCCTGGCAGCCGTTCTAAGGCTCGCTTTGAGAGGGTGGCTGTTTTGCTGGCGTGTCGCACCATTCTGGCTGGTTGGACGGAACCCCGGACTGTGCCTACGATTGATGCTTGGTTCCACAGAATGGCCTCTATTGCACAGTTGGAAAAATTGGATTTTTTGGCTGGCAAGAGGCATCCGGACAAACTCTACTGTGACTGCTGGGACATTTGTTTTAATGCCTTCCCTAAGTCTTTACAGGCTGAATTGCGCCTCAATGGTTTTACACTGCATTGGTCGTCTAAGGAGGGGGGGAAAGGGAGGGGGGGTGCTAGGGTGTGAATGTGGAGTGACTGTGGTGCTGTGGGGCTTGGGGCATGGTACAGGGAGGGAGGTAATGGGGAGAAAAAGGAAAATTAGGGGAGGCTGGTACAATGAGACTCTGGCTCAACGCTGTTCTTACTGTTGTTGCAGTTTACCTGTTTTGTATGGTTCTTTAATTGATTGGGCGATGTTACCGCCCTCCTGTTAATAAAAAGTATTTTGACAAAAAAAAAAAAAATGTTTCACAACACAACCTATCTCATAATAAATATTTGCAGGCTTCCACTTCCTCCATGCTGATCTCGTACATTGTGAGATCGGCATAGAGAAAGTGCTACTCTTGCACATTCCCAAAGATTACATGTGCCAATCACTAAAAAGTAATTTTTTTTTTACCTTTGCTGTCTGATCTTAGTTTTCTAATCGGTTGGTCACAGGCTTTTTTTTCCACCTTTCCTTTCTTGTTTTTTTGTCAATTCCTTTTACAGGGTCTTTTTTTCTATTTCTTTTCTCTCCATCTGTCTTCCCTCAAACACACAATCAGGTTCTCATTCTCACACGCTATCTCACACATTCTCACACACACAGGCTCTCACTCACATGCAATCTCACACATCCACAGCTCTCACTCTCACATGCCTCTCTCTCATACATACATACATACATACTGTCTCTCTCGTGCACATGCTGTCTCACTCTCACACACACAGGCTCTCTCACTCCTACATGCTCTCTTACTCAAGCACAGGCTCTCACTGGCACATGCTGTCCCTCTGCACGGGTTGCCGAAGGATGGGCTCTTCAGAGGCCCTGATCTTCCCTGGCCGTGACATGGGATCTGCAGCGGCCCTGCTATCGGGTTTCCTCCTCTTCTCGGGCTGCCGCGACATGGGATCCGCAGCGGCCCTGCTATCGGGTTTCCTCCTCTTCTCGGGCCGTCGCGACATGGGATCCACAGCGGCCCATTAATGCTGCTCTTCTTCTGTACGCAGCAGATGCTCCTCCTCCTTCCTGCACAGGCAGGAAGGAGGAGGAGTGAACGTGACCCTTTTCTTCGGGCCGTGGTGATGTAAGCTCCACCACTGCCCGCCGATCTTCCTGCTATAGTTTCCTGCTTCCGCCGGCCCTGTGGACCGGGCAACACACCTCCACACTACAGGCGACACACTAATGTGTCCCGACACACACTTTGGAAAGCTCTGCCCTAGACCCTTAAAACCCACTCAGGTATGGCTAGTTTTTTATTTTTTAAACTTGCACCTTGTCCCTAGCAGAACTAAACTTATGCAGCACTGGACATGGGGAGCCTGCTCAGGTACATGTTTGCCCACACCATGCCACTTTTTTGTGTAATTTAAAGTTTATTGAGCATTCCAGGAAAAAAAAAAAAAAGCAATTATAACAGCCATATATTCAAAATGCAAGCCACCAATAACATTTTCCCAGATTATCACCCCTCCCCCCATCGGATTGAGACGTGCATGCACATCTAGGTGGCTTTTAAAATACGGTGGGTGTGTCAGCCCAACTTGTATGTGCATCTCCCAATTTTTGGGCATGCACTGGGCTTTTACAATTCAATCTTAAGCTATTTTCCTTCCAGGAGATCACACTCTAATCATGCAGATGTAATATTGTTTTGGGGAAGTAACTCACTACCAACAGAGCCATAAAAGAATTTGTATTTTAGGGGGCTGGATCCACTCATATTATCTCTCTCTCTCACAAGTCTCATTCTCCAGGGCCTAAGGGGTGGATGCAATAAAGATGCGTAGAAAGCGGGCGCTGAACAGTCAGTGCCCTCTCTCTTAACGCGCGCATAGTGCCCCAAAGGGGGGGGCACCATGCAATATTTAAATTAGGGGGTCGCGGCTGCCTGTCTGCCAGTAATAAAAATGGCCCCCGAGTTTATCGGTGGCCATTATCATTACTGGCAGATGGCTGGTTATGAAAACCGATGCCGGAAAACTCGGCGTTGGTTTTCATAAGCTGTGTGTGTGAGCGAAGCAGAGGGCAGCAGCGGGGTTGAAGATGGATGAGTTTCAGACGGTGGAGGAGGTGACTCCCACGTGCCCATCTTACCGGGGGCTCATGCTAGCAGCAGTGCTGAGGCAGGCTCGGTAAAGGGGCAGTTCGAGCGGGCACTCCATTTTAATTATTATTATAATTTTTTTTACTTTAAAAAAGAAGTACAGAAAAGCAGTTTTTTCTGCTTTTCTGTACTTCTTTTCAATGCGCTCAGATATTAATGCCTGCTCCAGGCAGGCATTAATATCTGAGTGATAAATGTGCGTCTGAGACGCACATTTATCTTTTTGCATTGGGAGTGAATGAGTAATAGGCTCATTCACATGCATTTGCATGTGATGAGTGCTATCTCATTCACTCCGCGTTAGGCGCGCGTTAAATAGGTGCTAATCCCATTATTGCATTAGGGGATTGATTAGCGCCTATTTTTCACGCGTCTAACTACTCATTAAGAGTGCTCTCGGCTGAGCACACCATATTGCATTGGCCCCTATGTTCTTTGATGATGGGGGGAAGGAATTTCATCTTCAAACCCAGAGTGACAGGGGTAACATAAGAACATAAGAAATTGCCATGCTGGGTCAGACCAAGGGTCCATCAAGCCCAGCATCCTGTTTCCAACAGAGGCCAAACCAGGCCACAAGAACCTGGCAAGTACCCAAACACCAAGAAGATCCCATGTTACTGATGCCAGTAATAGCAGAGGCCATTCCCTAAGTCAACTTGATTAATAGAGGTTAATGGACTTCCTCCAAGAACTTATCCAAACCTTTTTTAAACCCAGCTACACTAACTGCACTAACCCAACAAATTCCAGAGCTTAATTTTGCATTGAGTGAAATAGAATTTGATTAGTCTTAAATGTGCTACTTGCTAACTTCATGGAGTGCCCCCTAGTCCTTCTATTATCCGTAAGTGTAAATATCTACTTGTCAAGACCTCTCATGATTTTAAACACCTATTATATCCCCCCTCAGCTGTCTCTTCTCCAAGCTGAACAGCCCTAACCTCTTCAGCCTTTCCTCATAGGAAAGCCGTTCCATCCCCTTTATCATTTTGGTTGCCCTTATCTGTACCTTCTCCATCACAACTATATCTTTTTTTAGATGCGGCGACCAGAATTGTACACAGTATTCAAGGTGCAGTCTCACCATGGAGCGATACAGAAGCATTATGACATTTTCCGTTTTATTAACCATTCCTTCCCTTCACTGTAGCTTTTTCCTGGGAGGAGTATAAATCCTTTACCACTGTGCATGCTAGAAGGTTCCGATAATACACAGGAGACTCGGATTTTGAGTGTCAAAAAGAAATACTTTACTGAAAGTGAATCAGATAATTAATTGGCATAGTCCAGACAGTTCTTAGCAACACAAGTTTTATCTTTTCTGTTCACAGTCCTTCCTCTATCTGTGCAAAGCTCTCTTGTTACCAGGGCCAGGGATACACTCACCCTCCAGGGCATGATAAATGAGGGTCCCGGACAGGGTATTCTTGGGTGGGAAGGAAAACCTCTCTAATGCTGGTAAAATGGTAAAACAGTCCATGCACAGATAGTCACAGTTTCCTCTCTCCCCAGGGGTGAAAAATCCAAGTGGGGGTCCTCAGTACATTTATTTATTTATTTATTTATTTATTTATAACTTTTATATACCGGCATTCGTAAAAAAAACATCATGTCGGTTTACAGACAACTGAGAAAGGAAATTACAATGATAGATGGAGGAAGGATAGGAAGTTAAAAGGTGACAACTTTACTGTAGAGCCAACGGGCGCCACAGTTATTAAATGAGATTACATGTGGTTAACCAGGTTGGACATAAATTAATTATATACAAGAGGCGACAGAGTGGGGGGTAGCGCGGGGCGGGGGATGAAGCGCATAGGGGAGGCGGGGTGGGGTAGGAACTGTACAAGGGGGCAGGTGGTGGCGATGGGAAGGAGTGACTGAATATCAGGAAGGAGGTGACTGAATATCAGGAAGCCATAAAATGGATGGGGTGGTGAGGGAGGGAGGGTGTGTAGGGGGGCGGGGGGACACTGTACTAGGGAGAGGGAAATAATGAGTGTTGAGGAGAAGTCAAATGCTAGGGTTGAGAGGCGTTGGGATAGGCCTGTTTAAATAACCAGGTCTTGATTCCTTTTTTGAATTGATTTAGTGAAGGTTCTAGTCGGAGCTCGGTGGGGAGGGAGTTCCAAAGGGTGGGGCCGGCGATGGAGAAGGCTCTCGCTCTGGTGTTTGTGAGGTGAGCAATTTTGAGTGAAGGGGTGTGGAGGGTGCCCGCAAGGGAGTTTCTGGTAGGACGGTTGGCCTGGTGGAAGTGTGGCATATCTTCGATCCAGGGGGAGTTATTTTTATATAGCGTGTTATGTATGATAGTAAGTGTTTTGTATTGAGAGCGATAGGTGATTGGTAGCCAGTGGAGGTTTTGTAATATGGGAGTAATATGATCAGTCTTTCTTGAGTTTGTAAGGATGCGAGCCATGGCATTTTGTAAGATTTGGAGGGGTTTGATTGTGGAAGCTGGAAGGCCTATTAGCAGTGAGTTGCAATAGTCAAGTTTTGATAGTATAGTGGTTTGCATAACGGTACGGAAGTCATGTGCGTGGAGGAGAGGCTTAAGTTTTTTGAGGGTTTGGAGTTTATAGAAGCCCCCTTTTAGGAGTGATTTGATGTGGGATTTGAAGCTAAGTTGTGTATCTAAGAGAACTCCTAGATCTCTGACAGTGGACGGAGGTGTGAGATTTTGTGAAGTGTTCTGTTGCAGTTGGTGAATGGATAAGCTGGGTTGATTAGTAATAATTAGGATTTCAGTTTTTGAAGTATTGAGTGCAAGGTGTAGGTTGGAAAGGAGGGCGTTGATAGATGTGAGGCATGTCTCCCAGAAGTGCAGGGTTTCGTTGAGGGAGTTTTGGATGGGGATAAGTATTTGTACGTCGTCAGCGTACAAGAAGAATTTTAGTCCCAATTTGGATAATAAGTGGCAAAGAGGGAGAAGGTAGATGTTAAAGAGGGTGGAGGAAAGGGAGGAGCCCTGGGGTACGCCTTGTGAAAGAGGAATGTGTGTGGATTCGGATTTATCAAGTTTGACTAAGTACTTTCTGTGGTCAAGGTAGGAGGAGAACCATGATAGGGCTGTGTTAGAGATGCCTATCTCTGCTAAGCGTGATATTAAGATTTTGTGGTTCACCGTATCAAAAGCTGCTGAGATATCTAAGAGGGCTAGAATGTATGATTGGCCGTGGTCCAGGCATTTTAGGATGGTGTCTGTTATTGCAAGTAGGAGCTTTTCCGTGCTTCGGTTTTTGCGAAAGCCGTACTGGGCGGGGTGGAGGATGTTGTTATCTTCTAGGAAGTCGGTAAGTTGTGTGTTGACCACTTTCTCCAGAATTTTAGAAATAAAAGGTAGGTTGGAGATGGGCCTGTAGTTTGCTGGATCATTTTGGTCGAGGGTGGGCTTTTTTAGTAGGGGCTTTACGATGGCGAGTTTAAGCGGGTCGGGAACCGTCCCGAAGGTAAGGGAGCAGTTTATGATATCTCAATTTGGTCTTATTCACTGTTCTCCGATGTCTCAATGGAACTCTCTCTCTGAATCACAAGATGGAAGGGATCCACATGAACACACAGCTATGTTCCTTCAGGTAGGGTAAGAGGGGGACAGCAAAACTCTTCCTCCCAGTTCTTCTAATCAAAAAGTCCTTTCCCAAAAAAGTGAATTCCTTACTTCAGGTCATGACCATATCTTTGTCATCAAGGAGGCTGCAGAGGATCAGGCCTTCCTTATCCTGCCCCCCCCCCCCCCCCTCCAAGAAAGGTTTCCCTATGACCTCTCTCCAGGGGTCTTACAAGGCTTTTTACCATGAAAAATGCAAAAAATCCTGAAAACAACCATGGAAACAAACCCAGCCAACCAGTGAATGGACTGGAAAGGCAGCTTCCCTACTTTACTCAGGGACACCATGCAGGGTTTGCCTGAGTTCTCAGAGTAGGCCCAAAATCCAACAAAGGAAAAAAATCCCTTCAGTACTTCTAACTCCACAACTCAAGAGCACTGCATCCAGAGCTCTCAAAGAGAGCTTCTTTTATTTCCTCACAAGGGGACTGCCATCCCATCTCCCTCAGAGAGAGAGACTATACTGTATGGTACGGTACCTCCCCACAATCTCCACCTCTCTGCCCCTAGCTAAAGGAGTTAAACTAAGGGCACTATTGATAATGAACCCTAGTGGGCCATTACACCAGTGTGTGACCATCACTTGCTGTTGCTACATGTGGTAACCAGGATTCCTGTGTCAAGCCAGAGCCCTCTGTATGACAGGATGTGTGATCCTGATTACCAAGATGGAGTTCTTCTCGGTAGATATGTGAGTAAATGAGTCAAGATTTGTAATGTTGTAAAAAAAGTATGAAATGAGACTTGGAATTGAAATTGTATCTTTCTTGTTTTGTATTTGCACTGATCTCCCCTTTTTGTACCAGCTGTTAATGCTGTTCCCACACCCATCTGGTAGGTGAGAAGAGGGATAAAGTAGTGCCTATCTGTCATCCAAGGTAGTTGCTGAGACTATGTTTGATCTTCTCAAACCTGGCTTTTGCTTTTTGCTACTGGCTATGACCAGATTGTCACATCTTTTACATGGTCCATGTTGAGTGTCTGTCATCATCTGCCTTGTTGGGAGGAGAACATGTGCAGGCTGAGGTGTAGGCTGTATAGGACAGAGAGGAGTTGTTAGACATTTTAAATGCTGCAGCCATATCTCAGAGAGATTGAATTGTGAGTCAGTACTTCAATCGAACACCGGTATATAAAAACAAATAAATACACCAAGTTCTAGAAGGTAGCTGCAGAGTTGTGTTGATTAAGAACATAAGAAATTGCCATGCTGGGTCAGACCAAGGGTCCATCAAGCCCAGCATCCTGTTTCCAACAGTGGCCAAACCAGGCCACAAGAACCTGGCAATTACCCAAACACTAAGAAGATCCCATGCTACTGATGCAATTAATAGCAGTGGCTATTCCCTAAGTAAACTTGATTAATAGCCATTAATGGACTTCTCCAAGAACTTATCCAAACCTTTTTTGAACCCAGGTACACTAACTGCACTAACCACATCCTCTGACAACAAATTCCAGAGGTTTATTGTGCGTTGAGTGAAAAATAATTTTCTCCGATTAGTTTTAAATGTGCTACTTGCCAACTTTATGGAATGCCCCCTAGTCCTACTATTACTCAAAAGTGTAAATAACCGAGTCACATCTACTCATTCAAGACCTCTCATGATCTTAAAGACCTCTATCATATCCCTCCTCAGCCGTCTCTTCTCCAAGCTGAACAGCCCTAACCTCTTCAGCCTTTCCTCATAGGGGAGCTGTTCTATCCCCTTTAACATTTTGGTTGCCCATCTCTGTACCTTCTCCATCGCAACTATATCTTTTTTGAGATGCGGCGACCAGAATTGTACACAGTATTCAAGGTGCGGTCTCACCATGGAGCGATATATAGGCATTATGACATTTTCCGTTCTATTAACCATTCCCTTCCTAATAATTCCTAACATTCTGTTGGCTTAGTGTGCTGCAGCAGTCAAAAAAGCAGACAATTTTAAAGCATTATCCACTATGATGCCTAGATCTTTTTCCTGGCTGGTAGCTCCTAATATGGAACTTAACATCGTGTAACTACAGCAAGGGTTATTTTTCCCTATATGCAACACCTTGCACTTGTCCACATTAAACTGCCATTTGGATGTCTTGCAAGGTCCTCCTGTAATGTATCACAGTCTGCTTGTGATTTAACTACTCGTCGTATTCCTTTCCAGATCATTTATATATATATTGAAAAGCACCGGTCCAAGTACAGATCCCTGAGGGACTCCACTGTTTACCCTTTTCCACTGAGAAAGTGGACCATTTAATCCTACTCTCTGTTTCCTGTCTTTTAACCAGTTTGTAATCCACGAAAGGACATTGAATTTGGTGTCCATAGCTAGTTGGTTTGGATGTGAGGTGCGTGTAATGTTGTCATGCATTTTTCTAAGGCTGTCTCTTGTGTCATATGTTTCAGGTCGAGGAATGTTGAAAACTGGTCGTGGCTCTGTTGTATGAGACAGAAGAATATCTTTTTCTCCATCTCCTTACCCTTGCTGTGTTAGGTTGCTCCACACATAGAGTTCTAATCTGTTTAGGCATTCTAGAAGGGGTGGAGTGAAAACTGAAAGTATTAGCTGGATAAGTAACATATCTGATAAGTTATTCTGGATATTCAATGGGATAAACATCCAACTAATTATTACTGAATAAAGTTATCTAGCTACTTTAGCTGGATAACTTTAACCTAATTGTCTATTTCATGAATATCACAAGTTAGGTTTAAAGTTATCTGGCTAAAGATAGTCAGATAACTTTAAAATAACCAGCTATATTCAAAAGTATATAACTGAAAAAGTGCCAAGTAGAATAAAAAAATAAGACTCAAGCAGGCCTAGCAATCCAATCACCCACCTCCACTCGAGCCTGGCAGCCTGTTGGTTCCCCTCTCACCAAGGCCCATCAAACATGAAAAAGATAGTCAGTGCTCACCCCTCTCTCCTCCACTTTCAGTCATAGATACTTTCTTTTGGCCAGCTCCTCTTACTCCTCCCTTTTTCCCTGCCACCCTATCCCTAATCCTTCCACCCTACTTGGCACCCTCAAAACCCTCTGCCAGCCCAGGATCATTGTACACCCCTACAGTGATCCCAGATGCTTTCAGTATTGCATTGACAGCAATGCTGAAAGCGACCAGGATCGTGGTACGAGTGTGGTGGAATATTTATTTATTTATTTATTTACTTTCTTATTTATTTTAAAGTATTTATATCCTGCACCCTCTAAAGTTCGGGGAGGGTTACAAAGTTTACTCCTGGGGGAATTCTGCACAAAAAAATTAAAATTCTGCGCAGAAAAACTGAAAATTCTGCAAAATTCTGCAAACTTTATATTGGTCAAAATAACACAATTTACATGACAGTCTTTAAGTAATTACATTTTAAATTATTACAGAAAAAAGTTGTTACTTAATATTGCAGAATTTTAAATATTTTGAGCAGAATTTCCCTAGAAATTCACTGTAAGTGTCCCTTCCACATACACACACCCTCATACAGGCTCCCTCACTCTCTCGCACACACACTTCCCCTCATACAGGGCCCTCTCTCTTGCAAACACACCCACACAAGCTCCCTTTCTCTTTCACACATACATCCTCACACAGGCTACCTATGTGTCTCTCTCACGCAGCCCTTCACACAGGTCTGTCTCACACATACACAATCCCTTCACACAAGCTAGCACCCTCACATACACACACCCCCTTTTTCATACACACGAGCTCCCAATCTCTCACACATACACACTCCTTCACAATCTCCTCATATAGGCTCCCTCGCTCTGAAACCCACTCTCAAGCATCCCCCCAGCTCCCTTCTCTTACCTCCCATGCTCTCTCTCATACCCTCCTGCTCTCTGTCACCCTCCCCTCATATAGGCTCCCTCTCTGAAACCCACACTCAAGCATCCCCCTCACTCCCCCTCTTACCAACCAATCTGTCTCTCACCCTCCCCCACAGCCCCTCTCCTCTCTCACACACACATTCTCTCTCACTGGCATCCCCCTCCCCTCATATAGGCTCCCTCTCTCTGAAACCCACACTCAAGCATTCCCCCACACACCCTCTCTTACCTCCCATGCTCTCTCTCACCCTCCCCACCCCCCCTCTTACCAACCATGCTTTCTGTCACCCACCCCTCTCTGACACACATTCTCTCTCACCGGCATGCCACGGGACATGCTCCGTTCACAGTGAAGATGAAGGCCCGGCGCACCATTCGCGGCAAAAAGAAAAGGCCCCCGTGTGCAACAAATGGCACACCGGGCCTTCATCTTCATCTGCTATTTTCTGCACAGGGGGGGGGGGATTCTCGCAAATTCTGCATTCCGCAGTAGCGCAGAATTCCCCCAGGAGTACTCAGATACTTACATAATAGAACTTAAAACTAACAAGTAAAAACAAACTTTATACGTAACATAAAAAAGAATCTTATAATAAAATTGTAGTAAGTTAAATTCAAAATTAAAATTTCAGCAAATTTAAAATAAGGATAAAACAAATTAAGATTTACACAGCTCAGGGAAAGCTTGCAGGAAAAGGTAATGTCTAAGGGCTTTCTTAAATGCTTTTTTGTCAGCAGTTCGATATCAAAGGGGATTGTGTCCCACAAAATAGGTCCTGCTATAGAAAAAGCACGTTCTCTGGTAGAGTCCAGTCTAATAGTTTTGGGAGAAGGAATTTATAGAAGAAGTTTGTTTTTTGATCTGAGATTTTTGCATGGAGTGTATATATGTAGGGATGCTGATAACCAGGTAGTGTTATTATTGTAGATGAGGTTATGAATGGTTGTTATGGTTTTGTATTGTATGCGCCATTTGAGTGGGAGCCAATATAACTTGTGAAGGGTTGGAGATATATGATCATAAGTGCTGTTGTTAGAGAGAAGTCAGGCTGCCGAGTTTTGTAAAAGCTGAAGTGGGCGAATAGTGGATTAAGGAAGATCTAGAAACAGGGAGTTGCAATAGTCTAAGCCAGTAAGAATTAATGATTGGACTATAGTACGGAAATGAATAGGATCCAGTAAAGGTTTGATATGTTTTAGTAGTCTGATTTTGTAGAAAGAGGTTTTTTGAAGTGCTTTGATGTGCGTAGTTATGTCTAATTTAGGATCTAATATGATGCCTAAATTGCAGACCTGTTTCATGATGTTAATGGTGCAATTGTTATGTCAGATGGAGGTTGGAATATTTTCAAAGTGGGGATTTCCTAGTATAGGTATTTCAGTTTTGGATAGATTTTAACTTAGTTTATTATGTGCTAGCCACTTTTTTACAGTTGATAGACAAAGTTCCAGGAATTTGAGAATGTCTGTCCAAGTTTGTTTGGTTGGAAAGTAGAACTGAATGTCGTCTGCATATATTCTGTATGTCACGCCTAGGGTGGAAAGTAGTTGACAAATAGGAGCGAGGTATATGTTGAACAAGGCGGCCGAGAGAGTGGATCCTTGCGGGACTCCTGATTTCAGGGTGAAAGGAATAGAGCGAGTTTGATTGACTAAGATTTGCTGGAATCTGTTCTTATGTATGTATGTGCCCGATATTCCTGTATTTGAAAGACGGGTTAATAAGATTTGGTGGTTTATGGTGTCAAAGGCTGACGATAGATCTAGAAAGACAGAGGTGTATGATGTTTAAGAGTATATATCGCTTTTACAACAAACATTGGTCAAAACAGTTTACAACTGTTAATATACATAATAAATAACATAATAAATAACATAAAAGATATATGATAAAACATAAGACATAAAAAAAATTGTTGGGATGAAAAGGAGCATAAGTATGATCTAAAACCTATTAAAACAGAAAGTTACATGGGGTATAGCAAGCTGAGAAACTGCCCTCCAAGAGCTAAGGAAGTGATCTAAATGCCATTGAAAATAGATAGGTCTTTAGTTTTTTTTTTTAATTCCTTGTGTAAAGTTATCTGCCTTAAGTGGTCTGGGATGGAATTCCAGAGTGTGGGACCAGCTACTGAGAAGGCACGCCTTCTGGTGATGTTGAGCCTAGCCAGATGCACAGATGGTATTTCCAGAAGGTTTTTATGTAGAGACTGTAGCTATCTGCTAGGTTGGTAGATGCGAAGTAGTGAACAAAGCCATGTGGAAGTGTCATTATGTATTAGAGTGTGTAAGATAAATAGTACTTTGTATTGTATTCTGTATTGAACTGGTGACCAATGTAGCAAGTAGAGGATTGGAATGATAAGTTCTTTCCGAGAGATGCCAGTTAGAATGCGAGCAGCAGTATTTTGAATTAGTTGTAATAGACAAAGTGCGTTATCATGGAGACCAAGATAGAGAGCATTGCAGTAGTCTATACCAGTAAGAATGAGGATTTGTAGGACTGTACGAAGGTCATCAGCAAATAGTAAGGGACTGAGTCTTTTTAACATGTGGAGTTTGAAGAAGGAGTTTCTGACAGTAGTAGAGATATGAGAAGACATGGATAGATTCGAGTCTATGATTACCCCCAAGATTTTGTGCTTTAGAAATGATGGGACTAGATAGGTCATCAATGGACAGAAACAAAGGGGGCTGCAAGCAGAATGGGGGTTAGAAGAGAGGTGAAGGATTTCTGTTTTAGAAGTATTTAATTTCAGATGGTTGTGGGATAGCTATGTGTTAATAGTGTTAATGTAAAGGCATACAGTAGCAAGTGTAGTGGACCAGGATGAGGAGTAAGGTAGGAAAAACTGGATGTCAGCAGCATAAATCTTAAATTGAATATTGAGACTGTTGAGGAGATGACATAATGGTATTAGATAGATGTTAAACAGAATGGAAGATATTGAAGAACCTTGGGGGACACCAGAAGAGGGTGTGTACCAGTCAGAAGAATAGGGACCAATGTTGATCTGATGGAGATAGCTGGTTAAGGTTAAAGTTATCTAGCTACCTGTAGTTAGATAACTTTAACCTTGCCCTCAACCACATCTTGACTTAGCTGAATAACTTATTCAGCTAACACCAATTACACTGGTCTTCATCAATTTTGCTGACTATAAGATAACATGTGATCTTTATGTATTTTAGTGTGCTGAATCAAAAAATCACATTTGTTTCCTACAGTCACGTCCGGTTTTTCCGCAAAACGCTGTCTACTCATAAACTCTTATAGCAATAACGTAACATTATTATTTAGATATGCTGAATACGCAAAAAGATAATTAATGTGCAGAAAGACATGCTGAATTTCCAAATTTCCTGCTCTTTCACATGAGAAGTTGAAAGCTGGCATATTTGATGGCCCACATATGAGGCTTCTAATCAAAGACAGAGAATTCCTCAATACCATGAAAACCATAGAAAAGGATGCTTGGTCTGCTTTTTCTGACGTGATTACAGACTTTCTTGGCAACTTCAGGGCCGAAAATTATAACCGTTTAGTTCAAAATTTGTTGTTTGCATTTCAAAGACTGGGAGCAAACATGAGTGTCAAATTGCATTTCTTTGATAGCCACCTGAACTACATCCCCTCAAATCTTGGAGCTATGAGTGAAGAACAAGGAGAACGCTTCCACCAAAACATCAAGTCCATGGAACATAGATATCAAGGCAGATGGAACACAAGCATGATGGCAGACTACTGCTGGTGTTTACAGCGTGACATCCCTGATCATAACTACTGCAGAGCATCCAAAAAGAGAAAATTTCTCCCTAACAATTAAAATTTACACAACTATTGCTCTCTTGGTTAGACCATAGACTCGTTTTTTGCATGAAACAAATATAATATGTGCTATCGCTTCTTCAGAACTTCTTATTACCCTTCATATTCAACTTTATAGTCTTTAATCAAACATTTCTCATTTGTGAAAAAATTTGACGTATTGCATATTTTTTGACTCATATTTGGAATGAGCACCTTTCATTTGGGTAAAATCAGCAAAAATAATTAGGTCAGCAGAAAACGTTTTTTCAAATGTAGACCAGTGTTATCAAAGTTATCCAGATAAGTAATGTAGGTAGTTCAACCCTGCCCCGGAATGCCCCCAAAACACCCCTTATTAATTTGGCTAAGTTTTAGCCAAATGATGACTTATCTAGCTAAAATGTACTGGGGACATTCAGAACTCGGCATTTAGCTGGATATCTTACATGCTATGTGGCTAAATGCCTTTGAATATTGACCTCATCATGTTTACTTTGCCGAACTGCTAGGTCAAATAGAGTAAGACAAAATAAACAAAGAGGATGAGACCTATAATTTTTAAATGTTGGGTCTCTGCATATATATGAGCCTTTCCTTACTCCTTTAGGGCATTCTTTCTCTATAACTACCTAAATATGACCATGATTTTTACATCATTAATAACATATTTTTTCTTTTTTTTTTCTCTATTGGATTCAATGGGGTTAGCCCAAATAAGTGATTTAAAAACATAAGAAGTGCCATGTTGGGTCAAATCAAGGGTCCATAAAGCCCAGCATCCTGTCTCCAACAGAGGGCAATTGGGGTCATTAGGCAGTACCTGGCAGACCCCCAAATAGTAGATACAGTTCCTTTTTGCGCTCTCCCAGTAATAAGCCATGGCTTTCCTGAAATCCACCTGGCTAATAATTGTTTATGGACTTTTCCTCCAGGAACTTGTCCAAACTTCTTTTCAACCTAAGTTCCATGTAAACCGGCCTGATATGAATCCCTTCATGAAGACCGGTATAGAAATATGTTAATAAATAAAAATAAAATAAATAAACCTTGCTATGCTATATGTTTTTGTGTTGAGGTAAAAAGTGCTTTCTCCAATTTGTTTTAAATTAGCTACCTGCTAGCTTCATGGAGTGTCTCCTAGTCTTAGTATTATTTGAAAAGTTAAATAAGCATTCCCTATTTACCTGTTCCACTCTTCCTATTATTTTATAAACCTTTATCATAACCCTTTTCAGCTCTCTCTTTCCCAAGCTGAAGAGTCCGGACCTATGTAGCTTTTCTTCATAAGGGAGCCATTCCATCCCTTTTATCATTTTTGTTATCCTTCTCTATACCTTTTCTAATTCCACTAAATCTTTAATGAGATGGGGTGATCAAAACTGCACACAGTACTCTAGGTGCAGTCATAACATAGATCTATAGAGAGGCATTGTGATATTCACAGTTTTAATCTGTATTCCTCTCTGCTGCTGCAGCATTCTGAAATGAGGTTTGTCTGTAGTGGCTACAAGATCCCTTTCCTGAGTTGTTACTCCTAATTTGGAACCCAGAATTGTGTACCTATAGTTTGAGTTACTTTTTCCTGTGTAAATCACTTTACGCTTGTACACTTTAAATTACATCTGCCTATTTTCCAGCCTCATAAGGTCCTTCTGTAGTTCCTCACAGTCTTTTTGTGTTTTTATTACTTTGAATATGTTTGTGTCATCTGTAAATTTGATCACTTTCATCCCTTTTACAGATCATTAATGAATAAGTTAAAACAACACAGGTCACAGTACAGATCCCTGGAGCGCACCAGTAATTATCATTGTTTATTCAAAAAAATGATCATTTAATCTTACACTTTGTTTTTTATCTTTTAACCAGGTATTAGTCGATAATAAGATATTTCCTTCTGTCCCATGACTTTTATGTTTTATGAGGAGTCTCTCATGAGAGACTTTATCAAACACCTTCTGAAAATCCAAATTCAATATGAAGATAACTTTTAAACAACTGCACACGGTGGCATATATTTCCATGCACAGATCATATGCTATTATTTTTATGATTTGCACAGGTTATAAAATATGCATATCTCTATCCCGCAACATACGCATGTATCTGTACTTAGTGCGAATACAGAAGTTAGCCAGATAAGTCTGAGAAATGTCTACTTATATGTCTAAGTAAGTTAGGTGGATAAATTTGAAATATGTCTACTTATCCGGCTAGTTCTTCAGGCTTATCCACCTAACTTTTTCAGACTAATCTGCCTAACTTACGTAGCCAGATAAGCAGCGATTCTTCAGACTTATCTAACTTACTTAGAGCCGTATTCATTAAGGCTTTTCTCCCATTGTGTGTCTTATGAGAAAAATCCCATGGTGAATCAGATACTTAGATGCAGGGAAATATTCAAGCTCTGTTACTTAGCTGGCTGAATCAGAATCCACCCAGCTAAGTGGCACAGAACCACTGAATGTGTATATCAATGCTTTGATCGCACGTATCTTTCCTATTTAAAAAATCTATGCATGTATATTCTTTGTATGAAAATTAAGTGGGACTTAACCTTAGTAAGTCCCAGTTTATGCTTGTAAGATAGCAAATTTGAAACCATGTGCGCGTAAATGAAATTAACCAGTTTTCTGATTCCTCCACAAGTGCACCCAGTCCTTCTCCAAGTCATTAAGACCCTCCTGGTCCTTCAGCCTGAACATTCCCCAGTTCACCCAGATGTCTCTCCCAACCAACAGTACACTATACATGTTTGATATCAGTTATGCAAGATAATTAGCAGGTGTTGAATTATGCATGTAAGTTGACAAATCTACACGTCTCTTTTAAAATAGCAACATGCACATAAATGTTGACCCTTGCCCCAGAACACCCCTAGACTGCCGCTTTTTTTTACATGCATATACATGTGCACAAAGCCTTATTTACACGCGAATGTATGATGCTTATAAAATAGCATGTACGTGAGTACATGCTGTTTATGCATGTATGTGCAAATGTTTACTCGCTTAGAGGTAGATCTTCAAAAGATACGCGATACCCAAGGCGCTTGCACCGCTATTGGCAAGAATGGATGTGATAATCGGTGCCCTTCCACCGGTGGATCCGAGGAAACCGATGGCCCCGATTCCTTCCTCACCAATACCCTTTTCATCGGAAGAAGAAGAAGAAACACCGATCTCAATTCCGCCCTCAGGAGTGCTGCAATTGATGTCGCCAATTCCATCGGTGCCTCCATCAATGCCTTCGATGCCTCCATCAATGCCTTCACTTCTGCCTCTGAGACCATTGATGCCTAGGTCCGGGCCTTCCAGGATAACACCGTTACTCCCATTTGATGAACATATGGGAGCTGGTGATGAGCCTTATGATACTTGGTCCGATGATTCGTCCCAGGATACTGATGATCTTCCTTCACAGCCCTCTTCTCCTGAGGAAAGGAAGCATTCTCCTCCAGAGGACTTGTCCTTTATCAACTTTGTAAAGGAAATGTCTGAAACGGTTCCATTCCAGCTTCAGACTGAAGAGGACTCTAGGCATCAGATGCTGGAGCTTCTCAAGTTTCTCGATGCTCCAAAGGAAATCATGTCTATCCCTATTCATGAAATCATTCTGGACCTTTTATTTATTTATTTATTTATTTAACGTCTTTTATATACCGAAGATCATGTACAAGTACATATCGCTTCGGTTTACAGATAACCAGCATTGGAATTACCATAGACATGGTGTACAAGGAACAAAAACCCATCTAACAAAACAATGCAATAAATATTGAACAAGCTATAAACAGGGTATACATTGAACATGGATTACATTGGAAATATGCATGTAGAACATTAAATATGTATTATACAGTTAAGGTACATTAATTATGTTATATGCAGATAAGGTAATAAGACTTTTCTTTTACATTAAGTGAAGGCTTCCGTGAAAAGCCAGGTCTTCAATTTCTTTTTGAATGTCCACAGGCATGGTTCTAGGCGAAGGTCCGATGGTATATTGTTCCAGTGAATAGGGCCGGCTATCGAGAAGGCACATTTCTTCATAGATGACTTGGCTGGGGGTACATACAGGGAGCCTTGATATGATGTTTTGATGGGTCTCGATGCTAATTGATATCGGAGAGGGAAATTGAGTTCTAGTGAAGATTGTGAGTGGATGGTTTTGTGTATCATAGTTAGCACTTTGTATCTAATTCTAGATTTAATGGGGAGCCAGTGAAGGCTCTTGAGAATAGGAGTGACGTGTTCACCTCTGCTGGTGTTGGTTAGTATCCTGGCTGCGGAGTTCTGTAACATTTGTAATGGCTTTGTGGTGACAGCTGGAAGGACGATTAGAATGGAATTGCAGTAGTCGATTTTTGAAAATAGGATAGCTTGGAGCACTGTATGGAAGTCCTGGAGATGGAGAAGAGGTTTCAAGTTTTTTAATATAAGTAGTTTGTGAAAACATTCTTTTGTCATGTTATTAACGAATTTTTTTAAGTTCATCTGGTTGTCATGTGGTTACTCCAAGATCTCTTACTTGTGTGGTCAAGGTCATTTGAGATGATAGGGAGTTTTCATCTTGATTGATGAGCAGAAGTTCCGTTTTTGATGTGTTGAGAACTAATTTAAGGCTGGTGAGTAGAGTGTTTATGGCTTGTAGGCAGTTGTTCCAAAAATTCAAGGTTTTTGCTATTGATTCCGAGACTGGTATCAAGATCTGGACGTCGTCGGCGTAAATAAAAGGTGTAACCTTAAGGTTAGTGAGAAGTTGACAGAGGGGTAGAAGATAGATGTTAAATAGAGTGGGGGATAGAGCGGATCCTTGAGGGACTCCAAAAGAGGCTTGGACAGAGTGTGACTCCTTGTTATTTATTCTAACCTTGAATTTTCTATTGTCGAGGAATGACTTGAACCAGTCCAGGGCCGTTCCTGATATACCGATGTCTGATAGACGATTGATAAGTATGGAGTGTTTCACTGTGTCAAAGGCCGCGGATATGTCTAGTAAAACCAGCAAGTACGGGGTCTTTTTGTTGAGGCCTGTGTATATTCTGTCTGTCAGCGAAATAAGAAGGGATTCTGTATTGAGGGATTTACGGAAACCAAATTGGGCTGAAGCTAGAATTTTGTTTTCCTCTAAGTAATCTGATAGTTGTCTGTTCACTACTTTCTCCATGAGTTTAGCTACAAATGGTAGGTTAGCAATAGGGTGAAAATTTGCCGGGTCTATAGGGTTCAAGTTGGGTTTCTTGAGAAGTGGTTTGAGGGTGGAGAGTTTCATTGTGTCCGGTACATATCCTTGTTTTAGCGAACAGTTGATAATCTCCGCTAGCGGCTTGGAGATAATTTCGGGAATGGTGAGTAATAATTTTGAGGGAATAGAGTTGGTGGGATGTGTGGAGGGTTTCATTTTTTTGAGCATGACTTCAATTTCTAGAGAAGTAGTGAGTTCGAAAGAGTTTAGTTGTACTTTCTGGTCTGTGCTGGGGGAGAAGTGTGAGGTGGTTCCTGTGTTTGAGGATGCCAGTGGGGCTATTAGTTTAAGGATTTTATTTTCAAAGAATAGTGCAAGTTCTGTGCACCATGATTGGACTTGTTCGTCTGGGATGATTGGAGAGACGGGTTTTGTGAGTTCTGTGACATAAGTGAACAATGCTTTAGCGTCAAAGAGGAAATTGTGAATTTTACTGGCAAAATAGTCTCTTTTTGTACAGAGAATATTATTTCTGTAGATGTGCATGAGGGTTTTATACTCAGCTTATCAGTGGTAGGTCTCTTTCGCCATGAGTGTTCTTTACGTCTTAGTTCTAGTTTCGTTTTTTTCAATTCCTGTGTGTACCATGGTTTTTTTTTTTTATCACGGAGTGAGGTTCTAGCTCTTTTGTTTTTAAAGGGCAAATTTTTTCAGCTACCTTATTTGTGATATTCTGCCAGGAATTGATAGCTGAGTCTGCGTCTGAGACGTCCAGGTTTGCAAATTCCATCGAAAGTTGGGATCTGAGGTCCTCTAATGAACAGGATTTTCTGTAATGAATCGTGGTATTGGAGAAGGCAGGAGCTGGGTTTTCCTTGATGATAAGATCAGTTGTGATCATCCAATGGTCTGACCATGGTATAGGTGCAAAGAGGTGGAGTGGATTGGGAGAGACCAGAATTTATGAAAATGAGGTCCAGAGTGTGTCCTGCCTTGTGTGTGGGACTGTTAACAATTTGCGTGAATCCCAGAGCTTTAAGAGATGAAAGCAGTGCTTCACAGTTGGAGGAGTGTGGGATCATATCTATGTGGAGGTTGAAATCTCCCATTATGATAGCTGGAGTGTCGGCTTTCATGTACTTAGCAATAAACTCTACCAGTGGAGAAGGGTCTGATTCTAGGAGACCCGGTGGAGCGTAAAGTAGGCAAATCTGAAGCTGTTTAGAGTTAAATAGCGCACATTCCAGTTTGGAGTTGTGTTTGGTGCTTTGTAAAGCTAATCTTAGCACTTTTTTTGCTGCTAGGATCAGTCCGCCCCCTCTCTTTTTCAATCTAGGGATAGAGAAAACATCATATATTTGAATGGGTAATTGGTTGATTAGCGTGATGTCTGAGACGGCTGAGGGGGGATATGATAGAGGTCTTTAAGATCATGAGAGGTCTTGAACGAGTAGATGTGACTCGGTTATTTTCACTTTCGAATAATAGAAGGACTAGGGGGCATTCCATGAAGTTAGCAAGTAGCACATTTAAGACTAATCGGAGAAAATTCTTTTTCACTCAACGCACAATAAAGCCCTGGAATTTGTTGCCAGAGGATGTGGTTAGTGCAGTTAGTGTAGCTGGGTTCAAAAAAGGTTTGGATAAGTTCTTGGAGGAGAAGTCCATTAATGGCTATTAATCAATTTCACTTAGGGAATAGCCACTGCTATTAATTGCATCAATAGCATGGGATCTTCTTAGTGTTTGGGTAATTGCCAGGTTCTTGTGGCCTGGTTTTGGCCTCTGTTGGAAACAGGATGCTGGGCTTGATGGACCCTTGGTCTGACCCAGCATGGCAATTTCTTATGTTCTTAAGTTCTTATGTCTGTGGGTTTCAGCCATGTCTCTGTGATGCCACAAAGATCTGGTTGTGAGTCGAGTAAATAGTCATTAATAAGATGCGGGTTTTTTTGTGATAGATTGGGCATTAAAAAGAGATAGTGAGAATATAGAAAGCCCCAGGAATTGAGTTAAGGGAGAGGTCATGATGGGGATCAGTCTATTTTGCTGCGGGAGGGTATGGTAGTTGGATCTTTTCCTTTGAGAGTATAGGTTTTTTAACGTGGGGATAGGGAGAGAGAGCATAATTGACAAGTCGTTGCCTAATAAGACTGAAAAGCAAATGCGGATTCAAGACAACAGTAAGGAAGCTGGAGAATTAACAGAATCTTTTTGGGAGCACCCTGGCTCTGTGGCACCTGTCAACCTTAAGGCAGATGCCACCTACTTAGTTCAGTCAGCCCCTGGCTTCCAGAGAACTCAATTAGATCATCACTCAGTGATTGTGGAGTCAGCCCAGAAGAGGGCATGAGGCTCCAAACCTCATTCCTCCAGGAAAGGAACAAAAATTCCTGGATGCATTTGGAAGACGTGTATTCCATGGCTCAATGCTGATCTCTTGCATGGCTTCCTATCAATTATACATATCCCAATACAACAGGGCCCTGTTCATGAAGATTCAGGAATTTGCTGAAGCCTTACCTCTGCAATTCCAGGACCAGTTTCATGCCCTAGCACAAAAAGGCCTAGATGCTGGCAGACATGAAATACGGTCTGCATATGACATCTTTGACACTGTCTCCAGAGGTTCGGTGGCAGGAATTAGTGCGTAGGAGATGTGAATCGTTTTTCAACGATTAAAATTATCGTCCGATAATGTTTATATCGTCTTAAATCGTTATAGAACACGATACAATAGAAATTCTAACGATTTATCGTTAAAAATCGTTAAATCGTGTTAGTGCGCACTAACTCGAGTTAGTGCGCACTAACTCCCCGTTAGTGCGCACTAACTCGATTTAGTGCGCACTAACTGAAAATGATACAAATAAACACTTTCCAGGTCACTGAAGGTCAGTTAGGAATGAATATGTATGTATGTATTCCTATTGGCTGGCTGCCCTCTTATCTATTGATGTTACCAAGGTTACCACTGAGGTGATGGTTGGGGGGATGGGAAATGGAACTGGAAACTAACGAACACCAACAGAAAATGAAACAAAGTGTTCACACTTCCCAGGTCAGTAAAGGTCACTTAGGAATGAATATGTATGTATGTATTCCTATTGGCTGGCTGTGCTCTTATCTATTGATGTTACCAATATGGTTGGGGGGATGTGAAATGGAAACAGTTGGAAGCTTGACAAAAAAAGTAATGTAATGATCAGCACTCACGTGACTAGAACTTGTTTGTTTATTATTTTTGTTAGCAGGCACCTGAAATGCTAGTGCATGTTGAATTTGCCAATCACTGTGCATTTTAGAAAGGTGGTCCTGGCTGGAACTGTACACAGTTCAAATATATGTAATTGATTGTTGGTAAGTGTATTTTTTAAGTAGCCACACTGGCACCAGTATGTTTACTTTTCCTCCTACTTAACTCACTAGCTCAGCTTTGTAAGAAGGGCTTCTCTGCTTGTGTGTTGTTTTTGTTTGGTGTGAGGAGAGCAGAAACATCAGATCTTTATTCAATCTACTACAGTCATCTCTTACAGTGCCCTATCCCTATTAATACCAGGAGTGTTGTGATCTTCCTGCACACAGTGCCCTAACCCTGATACCAATCTGAGACAGCTCCCTCCCTGCATTACTAGGGAGAGGCTGGCTTCACAGACAGGGGGGAGCTGCCTGACCCTCACTCCTGACTTCCCCCATGTCCCAGCTAGTGAATGGTGTGTGGGTGAGGGGGGGGGGGGGAGGATGGTGAAGTCTGAGACAGCTCCCTCCCTGCATTACTAGTGAGAGGCTGGCTTCACAGACAGGGGGGAGCTGCCTGACCCTCACTCCTGACTTCCCCCATGTCCCAGCTAGTGAAGGGTGTGTGGGTGAGGGGGGGGGGGGGGGAGGATGGTGAAGTCTGAGACAGCTCCCTCCCTGCATTACTAGTGAGAGGCTGGCTTCACAGACAGGGGGGAGCTGCCTGACCCTCACTCCTGACTTCCCCCATGTCCCAGCTAGTGAATGGTGTGTGGGTGAGGGGGGGGGGGAGGATGGTGAAGTCTGAGACAGCTCCCTCCCTGCATTACTAGTGAGAGGCTGGCTTCACAGACAGGGGGGAGCTGCCTGACCCTCACTCCTGACTTCCCCCATGTCCCAGCTAGTGCATGGTGTGTGGGTGAGGGGGGGGGGGTGGATGGTGAAGTCTGAGACAGCTCCCTCCCTGCATTACTAGTGAGAGGCTGGCTTCACAGACAGGGGGGAGCTGCCTGACCCTCACTCCTGACTTCCCCCATGTCCCAGCTAGTGAATGGTGTGTGGGTGAGGGGGGGGGGGAGGATGGTGAAGTCTGAGACAGCTCCCTCCCTGCATTACTAGTGAGAGGCTGGCTTCACAGACAGGGGGGAGCTGCCTGACCCTCACTCCTGACTTCCCCCATGTCCCAGCTAGTGAATGGTGTGTGGGTGAGGGGGAGGGGGAGAGGATGGTGAAGTCTGAGACAGCTCCCTCCATGCATTACTAGTGAGAGGCTGGCTTCACAGACAGGGGGGAGCTGCCTGACCCTCACTCCTGACTTCCCCCATGTCCCAGCTAGTGAATGGTGTGTGGGTGAGGGGGGGGGGGAGGATGGTGAAGTCTGAGACAGCTTCCTCCCTGCATTACTAGTGAGAGGCTGGCTTCACAGACAGGGGGGAGCTGCCTGACCCTCACTCCTGACTTCCCCCATGTCCCAGCTAGTGAATGGTGTGTGGGTGAGGGGGGGGGAGGATGGTGAAGTCTGAGACAGCTCCCTCCCTGCATTACTAGTGAGAGGCTGGCTTCACAGACAGGGGGGTGCTGCCTGTCCCTCACTCCTGACTTCCCCCATGTCCCAGCTAGTGAATGGTGTGTGGGTGAGGGGGGGGGGGGAGGATGGTGAAGTCTGAGACAGCTCCCTCCCTGCATTACTAGTGAGAGGCTGGCTTCACAGACAGGGGGGAGCTGCCTGACCCTCACTCCTGACTTCCCCCATGTCCCAGCTAGTGAATGGTGTGTGGGTGAGGGGGGGGGTGGATGGTGAAGTCTGAGACAGCTCCCTCCCTGCATTACTAGTGAGAGGCTGGCTTCACAGACAGGGGGGAGCTGCCTGACCCTCACTCCTGACTTCCCCCATGTCCCAGCTAGTGAATGGTGTGTGGGTGAGGGGGGGGGGGGAGGATGGTGAAGTCTGAGACAGCTCCCTCCCTGCATTACTAGTGAGAGGCTGGCTTCACAGACAGGGGGGAGCTGCCTGACCCTCACTCCTGACTTCCCCCATGTCCCAGCTAGTGAATGGTGTGTGGGTGAGGGAGGGGGGGGGGTGGATGGTGAAGTCTGAGACAGCTCCCTCCCTGCATTACTAGTGAGAGGCTGGCTTCACAGACAGGGGGGAGCTGCCTGTCCCTCACTCCTGACTTCCCCCATGTCCCAGCTAGTGAATGGTGTGTGGGTGAGGGGGGGAGTGGATGGTGAAGTCTGAGACAGCTCCCTCCCTGCATTACTAGTGAGAGGCTGGCTTCACAGACAGGGGGGAGCTGCCTGACCCTCACTCCTGACTTCCCCCATGTCCCAGCTAGTGAATGGTGTGTGGGTAAGGGGGGGGGAGGATGGTGAAGTCTGAGACAGCTCCCTCCCTGCATTACTAGTGAGAGGCTGGCTTCACAGACAGGGGGGAGCTGCCTGACCCTCACTCCTCCGGGGTATTGTGATCTTCCTGCACACAGTGCCCTATCCCTGATACCAGGGGTGTTGTGATCTTCCTGCATGCAGTGCCCTATCCCTATTAATACCAGGAGTGTTGTGATCTTCCTGCATGCAGTGCCCTATCCCTATTAATACCAGGAGTGTTGTGATCTTCCTGCATGCAGTGCCCTATCCCTGATATCGGGATGTGTGCAAGAAGATCACAACACCCCCGGTATCAGGAATAGGGCACTGTGTGCAGGAAGATCACAACACCCCCAGTATCAGGAATAGGGCACTGTGTGCAGGAAGATCACAACACCCCTGGTATTAGGGATAGGGCACTGTGTGCAGGAAGATCACAACACTCCTGGTATTAATAGGGATAGGGCACTGTGTGCAGGAAGATCACAATACCCCTGGTATCAGGGTTAGGGCACAAGTTCTAGTCACATTGACTGATCACATTACTTGTTTTGTCAAGCTACCAACTGTTTCCATTTCCCATCCCCCATATACTGTCAGTAGGAAACTTGGTAACATGAATAAATAAGAGGGCAGCCAATAGGAATACATATTCATTCCTAAACTGACCTTAACTGACCTGAAAAGTGTCAAATTGTATCATTTTCAGTTAGTGCGCACTAACTCCCAGTTAGTGCGCACTAACTCCCGTTAGTGCGCACTAACTCGAGTTAGTGCGCACTAATCGGAAAAAACGATTTTTAACGATTTTTTAACTAAAAAATCGTGCCTAAGACGATTTTCTTGCCCTGCCACACGATTTCTATTGTTAAGACGATATGGAAAACGATTCACATCCCTATTAGTGCGAGGAGATGGGCCTGGCTAAAGTCTTCAGACCTCAGACCAGAAGTACAGGACAGTTAGCTGACTTGCCCTGTGCTGGTGATAATCTTTTTGGAGAAAAGATTCAAGAAGCAGTGGCGCAGCTCAAGGACCACCAAGAGACTCTGCGCCAGCTCTCCTTATTGCCTTCTGATTTCACTTCCTCTTCCAAAAGATCCTTTAGGAGAGACTCCAAAAGACAAGGCTACTGGCAAAGGAGATACTATCCCCCAGCGTCCAGGGGTCGGCCTTCTAAGCCTTACCAAAAAAGCCAACCCAGACAACCTCGAGTACAGAAGTCATAGCCAACCCCCCCCAGCCAGGTTCAGTATCTGGCTTTTGACTCCTTCCTAGAGAGCAGTACCCAGCCTCCACTTCCGGCTATTCCCGTCGGAGGTCAGTTGTGCCACTTCTCCAAACCTTGGCACACAGTCACCACAGATCAGTGGGTACTCGCTGTAGTAACTCAAGGTTACCACCTCAATTTTCTCTCTGTTCCACGGGATTCCCCACCTTGGCTGACATGAGGAACATCCGACCACTCATCACTCCTGGAGCAGGAGGTCTCCCTCCTCCTCCAGTCCTGAGCAATAGAGCCAGTGTCCCTCTCCCATCAGGGGCAGGGGTTCTATTCCCCGTATTTCCTGATATCAAAAAAGTCAGGTGGTGTTCGCCCAATACTGGACCTTCGCACCTTAAACAAATACCTACAAAGTGAAAAGTTCAAGATGGTGACCTTGGGTTCTCTTCTTCCCCTTCTCCAAAGGGAAGGCTGGCTCTGCTGTCTAGACCTTCAGGACGCCTACACACACATTTCAATTACTCCGTCACATTGCAGATTCCTGTGGTTCCTAGTAGACCGAAAACACTTCCAATATTGAGTGTTACCATTCGGCCTAGCATCTGCCCCATGAGTCTTCACCAAGTGCCTCGTAGTGGTAGCTGCCTTTCTCAGGAGTCAAAGTGTCCACGTCTACCCCTATCTTGACAATTGGTTGATCAGGGCTCCCACTCAGCAAACTGCACTGACATCCCTATGTCTCACTTTGCATACCCTGATGTCCCTAGGGTTCCTCATAAACTATCCAAAATCCAGGCTAGTTCCTTCTCAAACCCTGTCGTTCATAGGGTCCAACTTGGAGACTCCAAAACCAAAAACCTTCCTACCTCGGGATCGAGCTTTCACTCTCGCTTCTCTGGCCCATCGACTGCAGTCTCGACAACATTCAACTGCACGTCATTTTCTGGTCTTACTGGGTCATATGGCATCCTTGGTGCATGTCACTCCCATGGCTCACCTTGCCATGAGAGTAATGGAGTGGACTCTAAAATCACAATGGATTCAGTCTTCTCAGCCATGTCCACCATTGTCCACATCACCAAACAGCTCTGCTTATCGCTGGCCTGGTGGGCAGATCAATTCAATCTGCTACAAGGCCTTCCATTTCAGGTTCCACAATCTCAAATAACCTTGACAACAGATGCTTCCAGCCTCGACTGGGGTGCACATGTTGGAAACCTGCAAACTCAGGGCATTTGGTCTCCAGAGGAAGCCAAACACCAAATAAATTTCCTGGAGCTTCATGCAATCAGATATACTCTCAGGGCTTTTCAGGATCACCTTTCCAACTAGGTTATCCTGATTCAAACAGACAACCAGGTGGCCATGTGGTACATCAGCAAGCAAGGAGGAACGGGCTCCTACCTTATGTGTCAGGAAGCTGCATAGATATGGGTGGAGGCCCTTTCCCACTCGATGTACCTCAGGGCCACCTACTTGCCGGGAGTGGACAATGTGTTGGCAGACAAGCTGAGTCGCACTTTTCAACCGCATGAGTGGTCCCTCAACTCCACTGTAGCGGACTCAATATTCCAACGTTGGGGTTACCCTCACATAGACCTCTTTGCGTCAATTCACAACCGCAAAGTAGGGAAATTCTGCTCTCTCACTCGTAGCCAACACCTGCAGCCAAGAGATGCTTTCTCCCTCTCATGGGCCAGCGTTCTCCGTTATGTGTACCCTCCACTTCCACTCATTTCAAAGACTCTTGTGAAGTTGCGAAGGGACAAGAGGCTAATGATTCTGATAGCCCCTCATTGGCCACGCCAGGTCTGGTTTCCAATTCTCCACCGACATTTTCCTCTGGGGAAGGACCTGCTTCTGATCACTCAGAACAACGGCTGCCTTCATCACTCCAACCTCCAGGCCCTTTCTCTGACTGCCTGGATGTTGAAAGGTTAATACTTCAACCTCTTAACCTTTCAGAGCTGGTTTCCCATGTCCTAGTAGCTTCACGAAAGCTTAGCACAAGGCAGTCTTATCGTTACAAATGGAACAGGTTTACGATATGGTGTACTTCTATGTCCATCGATCCCTTCACTTGTTCCACATCGAAGTTTTTGGACTATCTCTGGCACCTGTCAGAGTCAGGCCTCAAAACTTCGTCTATCAGGGTACATGTCAGTGCGGTAGCTGCCTTCCATAAAGGTGTCGGGGATGTACCTATTTCAGTACAACCCCTTGTAACACGCTTTTTGAAGGGCTTGCTCCACCTTAAACCTTCACTGTGCCCTCCGGCCCCTTCCTGGGACCTCAACATGGTTTTGGGGCGGCTCATGAAACCGCTGTTTGAGCCTCTCCAAACCTGTGATCTCCGCTGTCTCACTTGGAAAGTGATTTTTTTTTTGGCGATCACATCCCCTCACAGAGTTAGTGAGTTACAGGCCTTAGTCACCTATCTGCCTTACACTAAACTTCTGCATGATAGGGTAGTACTCTGCACTCACCCTAAGTTTTTGCCTAAGGTAGTATCGGAGTTTCATATCAATCAATGCATTATATTACCCACCTTCTTTCCCAGGCCCCATTCAAATAAAGGAGAACGGGCTCTGCATTCCCTTGACTTGTAAACGTGCTCTAGCATTCTATCTAGACCATACAGCTGGCACAGGAAATCCACTCAATTGCTTGTTTCCTTTGATTCCGTCAGATTGGGTAAACTTGTGGGTAAGCAGACTCTCTCCTCCTGGTTAGCGGACTGTATTTCCTTTTGCTATCAGCAGGCAGGCATCCCGCTTCAATCCCATGTGAAGGCACATTCTATCAAGACCATGGCAACATCAGTAGCGCACCTATGCTTGGTGCCGCTTGCTGACATCTGTAAGGCTGCTACCTGGAGCTCTCTCCACACCTTTGCAGCCCATTATTGTTTAGACAAGGCTGGCAGACAAGATTCCATCTTCGGCCAGTCTGTGCTACGCAACTTATTTGCGAACTGAGGTACCAACATCCTTCCGCCAACCTGTTAGGATTCAGGATGCCCTCTACCATGTACTTTTCACATGTACTTTTTACTATAAGACGAGACTGAAGGGGGACCCGTGCTGGATGCAGGGTTGGTGCTATGCAGGGCATGCCCAGTAGGTGCCAGTCAAAGGTCTAGAGACTTTGACAAAAGTGTTCCGTGATTGGGCTCCATCCTGATGATAAGAACATAAGAACATAAGAAAATGCCATACTGGGTCAGACCAAGGGTCCATCAAGCCCAGCATCCTGTTTCCAACAGTGGCCAATCCAGGCCATAAGAACCTGGCAAGTACCCAAAAACTAAGTCTATTCCATGTAACCATTGCTAATGGCAGTGGCTATTCTCTAAGTGAACTTAATAGCAGGTAATGGACTTCTCCTCCAAGAACTTATCCAATCCTTTTTTAAACACAGCTATACTAACTGCACAAACCACATTCTCTGGCAACAAATTCCAGAGTTTAATTGTGCGTTGAGTAAAAAAGAACTTTCTCCGATTAGTTTTAAATGTGCCCCATGCTAACTTCATGGAGTGTCCCCTAGTCCTTCTACTATCCGAAAGAGTAAATAACCGATTCACATCTACCCGTTCTAGACCTCTCATGATTTTAAACACCTCTATCATATCCCCCCTCAGTCGTCTCTTCTCCAAGCTGAAAAGTCCTAACCTCTTTAGTCTTTCCTCATAGGGGAGTTGTTCCATTCCCCTTATCATTTTGGTAGCCCTTCTCTGTACCTTCTCCATCGCAATTATATCTTTTTTGAGATGTGGCGACCAGAATTGTACACAGTATTCAAGGTGCGGTCTCACCATGGAGTGATACAGAGGCATTATGACATTTTCCGTTTTATTCATCATTCCTTTTCTAATAATTCCCAACATTCTGTTTGCTTTTTGACTGCCGCAGCACACTGAACCGACGATTTCAATGTGTTATCCACTATGACACCTAGATCTCTTTCTTGGGTTGTAGCACCTAATATGGAACCCAACATCGTGTAATTATAGCATGGGTTATTTTTCCCTATATGCATCACCTTGCACTTATCCACATTAAATTTCATCTGCCATTTGGATGCCCAATTTTCCAGTCTCACAAGGTCTTCCTGCAATTTATCACAATCTGCTTGTGATTTAACTACTCTGCACAATTTTGTGTCATCTGCAAATTTGATTATCTCACTCGTCGTATTTCTTTCCAGATCATTTATAAATATATTGAACAGTAAGGGTCCCAACACAGAACCCTGAGGTACTCCACTGTCCACTCCCTTCCACTGAGAAAATTGCCCATTTAATCCTACTCTCTGTTTCCTGTCTTTTAGCCAGTTTGCAATCCACGAAAGGACATCGCCACCTATCCCATGACTTTTTACTTTTCCTAGAAGCCTCTCATGAGGAACTTTGTCAAACGCCTTCTGAAAATCCAAGTATACTATATCTACCGGTTCACCTTTATCCACATGTTTATTAACTCCTTCAAAAAAGTGAAGCAGATTTGTGAGGCAAGACTTGCCCTGGGTAAAGCCATGCTGACTTTGTTCCATTAAACCATGTCTTTCTATATGTTCTGTGATTTTGATGTTTATAACACTTTCCACTATTTTTCCTGGCACTGAAGTCAGGCTAACCGGTCTGTAGTTTCCCGGATCGCCCCTGGAGCCCTTTTTAAATATTGGGGTTACATTTGCTATCCTCCAGTCTTCAGGTACAATGGATGATTTTAATGATAAGTTACAAATTTTTACTAATAGGTCTGAAATTTCATTTTTTAGTTCCTTCAGAACTCTGGGGTGTATACCAACCGGTCCAGGTGATTTACTACTCTTCAGTTTGTCAATCAGGCCTACCACATCTTCTAGGTTCACCGTGATTTGATTCAGTCCATCTGAATCATTACCCATGAAAACCTTCTCCATTACGGGTACCTCCCCAACATCCTCTTCAGTAAACACCGAAGCAAAGAAATCATTTAATCTTTCCGCGATGGCCTTATCTTCTCTAAGTGCCCCTTTAACCCCTCGATCATCTAACGGTCCAACTGACTCCCTCACAGGCTTTCTGCTTCGGATATATTTAAAAAAGTTTTTACTGTGAGTTTTTGCCTCTACAGCCAACTTCTTTTCAAATTCTCTCTTAGCCTGTCTTATCAATGTCTTACATTTAACTTGCCAATGTTTATGCTTTATCCTATTTTCTTCTGTTGGATCCTTCTTCCAATTTTTGAATGAAGATCTTTTGGCTAAAATAGCTTCTTTCACCTCCCCTTTTAACCATGCCGGTAATCGTTTTGCCTTCTTTCCACCTTTCTTAATGTGTGGAATACATCTGGACTGTGCTTCTAGAATGGTATTTTTTAACAATGACCACGCCTCTTGGTCATTTTTTACTTTTGTAGCTGCTCCTTTCAGTTTTTTTCTAACAATTTTTCTCATTTTATCAAAGTTTCCCTTTTGAAAGTGTTGCACGAGAGCCTTGGATTTGCACACTGTTCCTTTTCCAGTCATTAAATCAAATTTGATCATATTATGATGTCACCCATATGTGAGGACTAACATCCTGCTGCCCTGTGAGAACACCTGTTACAGGTAAGCAACTCTGCTCTCTTGACCTAGTTTGATGTGCTCTCTACCTGGCTGCTGTCAAACTAGGTCGAGAGTACAATAATCTCAACTTTGTGTACCTTTCATCATTCCAAATCACATAAAATCTTCACTGATGTCTAGTATGCTGTTCGTACCTCTGACTGTGCTTGTAAAACTGCCCCCCCAAATCCCACTTACTAATCCTTCTCGACCTTTCCGCAGCATTTGACACAGTTGACCACAAAATCCTAATATCAAGCCTAGCAAACATAGGACTCTCAGGCAAAACTCTTGACTGGTTCACATTTTTCCTAAAAGACAGATATTTCAACGTCTCAATAAACAACATCACAACGGAAGCCATACCTCTTGAAACAGGAGTAGCACAAGGCTCTGCCCTATCGGCCACACTTTTTAACATTTATCTACTTCCTCTATGCCAACTTCTATCAAGCCTTTGCATAACGTACTACATGTATGCTGACGACATACAACTCCTCATTCCAATCACATCTACCACCGAAGATGCACTGATTCTAGCTGCATCACACCTCAATGCAATCAAAAACATGCTAAACCACCTAAAATTATGTCTAAACATGAGCAAGACTGAATGTATCCTAATAGAAAGAAAAAACACAGAATCAAAAGCAACCCCATCCTTCAAAATAGACAACATACACATACAAATTAAAGATAACGTAAAAGACCTCAGTATTTGGATTGACAGTGAACTAAACTTCAAAAAGCACATATCAACAAAAACAAAAGAAGGTTTCCACAAACTCCAAATACTTAAACATCTAAAACCCATGCTTCACCACCAAGATTTCAGAACCGTCTTACAATCTCTAATCCTCACCAGCCTTGATTACTGCAACTCATTCTTGATTGGCTTACCTAAAATGACCTTAAAACCACTTCAATTACTACAGAACACCGCAGCGAGAATCCTAACTGGAAAAAAGAAATCAGACCACATCACTCCCATACTAAAGAGTTTACATTGGCTACCAGTAGAAAAAAGGATTGAGTTCAAAATGCTAACAATCATTCACAATGCAATACACAAAGCAGATAACACTGCACTTGACAATGTCATACATATTCACAGACCGCAACGTACGACTAGAACAAAAAGTAAAATACAACTAGAAATACCATCACTCCCATTAGCCAAGCTATCCAACACACGGAAAAGAGCCATATCCATTGCTGGCCCAAAATTATGGAACGCACTACCAGAACACTTAAGCTCACAAAGCAACATTAAATCATTTAAAAAAGAGCTCAAAACATGGATATTTAATCAAACATTCAAAGACGGTGTTGATTAATATCACTGAACACAAATAATGCATATCCTTTTCGGATACAATACAGTACTACTAAAACTATAACACAGACAGCTTGATGCTAGAAATTACATCATTTTTTGTTCACAGATATACACTGTTATAAACGTTGTAGATGTTTGTAATATGTAAGTTTCTCTGTTTTAGTTATAATGTTAAATGTAATAGGTTGTTGTAATTGTAAACCGGAGTGAAAGCTGCTAGCTATACCTCGGTATAAAAAAACGCTTAAATAAAATAAATAAAATAACCCACCACCAAAACCTCACTCCGAGTTACTAGTTTCCCCTCTTACAGTGGTATAAATAGTTTACTTATATGAGAGCCTTATAAAGAGTCTCTCTCTCTCTCTCTCTCATGTGGTACCTGAAAAATTAGCCTAACCATGTCTTTTTTTTTAATCTCAGGTGCTATTTTTGCAAAACTTATAGCAAAATGATAAATTAGACCAATTGGTTCCACCACCATTACACCTTTCACCAGATCCTGCATTTCAATGAGAACTAGATCTGAAGTAGCCCCTTTCACCTCCTCTGTTCTAAGACCATTTGCTCCATTAAACATTAATTTATGGTATCTAAAAACTTAACCCTGCTGTCATTCCCTGATGAGACATTCACCCATGATAATTGAAATCTCCTGTTACTGTGTTTCCATCTTGGTAGTCTATCTAATTTCTGTTAGCATTTCAAAATTTTTCACCATCTCGGTCATGTGAACAATAGTAAACTTCCACTGCTGTACTCTTTCCTGGCAATGTATGGAATTTGCAACCAGTTTGACTCTTCATTTTGAGAAGTAAACCAGAGAAAAAATATTTTCCATTTAAAATGATAAGACCTTTTTCTGGAAGATTTTCTTGCAGCCAAAATGACTTGCACTTCTCTGGGAATAGACTGCTTGAATTAATTTACTCTCAATATCCAAAAAGTGAGTGTCAGAGATTGAAAGTTGGGATGAAGAAGAGATACATTGTTTTGAGTTAAAAGATCTGAAAATATCTGAAGACAGATGAGTAGAGCCACAACGAGCCTTTGAAGCCATGGAAACCATGCTTGATGAGTCCAAACAGGGGTTTTGGGTATTATCATCCCCTTATATTTTCTCAAGTTTGATATTTTTTTTAATATTAGGTGAATTGGAGAAAATGCATACATTAGCATCTTATTCCATGAAATTGAAAAAGCATCTCATGTTGTCAAGTTTTGCGCTGGTATCTTGGAGCAAAAGAGTGGCAGAGCTTGTGGTTGTGTGGAGATGCAAAATGGCTTGGCTGCAGAGTTCCCCACAACTGGAAGAGAAATTGTACTGTGTTGGGGTGAAGAGACCATTAATGAGATCAAAGATGATGACTGAGCACGTCTCCAAGCCCTTTGTGCTGCAGTATAGTTGATGCAGCCTCAAGGGTGAACCCATGAGGCCTACAACGGTAGCTGGTGAATGCACCTCATAGCAGCACAGTCTGGAGCTTCATCTATACCAGCCACCTTCCCCATACGTTAAGCCTTGGGTTTTGGTGGCCAGCAGGACTTAGGGGGGTCTCTAGGGCAGTGAAGGCAACAAGAATCCAAATGTACACTGGGGTCAGGGCAGGTAGCAGATTAATGGAGTCAGAGACAGGCCAAGGTTGGGGCAGGCACTAGCAAGAGTGGTCAGGTCCAGGTAAGAGGTCAAGATCTGAAGAGTCAGGCCAAGGGTGGATGAAGACAAACTGAAGACATTGGACAAGACAAATAGGACAAGGCAAGGCTGGACAAGGTAGGCTGAATGAGGAAGACTGGAGAAGGCAAGGCTGGACAAGGCAAGGCTGGAAGACCAGTCTGGGCAAGGCAAGGCTGGAAGACAAGAATGGACAAGAATCAGGAACACAGGAACCGGGAATTTTAGGCAACACGCATGGCAAGGCAGGAGACCCATTGCTGAGGTGAGGTAATGTTGTGAGGCCCTTGTTTAAATAGGCTGATCAGCCTGACATCAAAAGTTCAAAAACATCCAAAGTTCAAAAACCAGAAGGGCTTTGAAAATATTCTTGAGTTCCAAGATGTTAATTTGGAGAGAAGACTCTCATCTGATCCAGGTTTCTTGAGTAAAAATGACTCCCCAGACCATGAAGAGAATCATCTGTTATCAAAATCTGTTTTACTTGCAGTGCATGGAAAGGCTGTCCACAAAGCCGGTTGGTAGGGGACCAAAGGAGAAAGTTGGTGGGAAGTATTCTGTATGACACTGGATGCAGAGGCTGGTTCCAACGGTGTGTGAGATGCCATTGGGCTTGTCTCATTTCAGCCAAGCAAAGGGAGTCACATGCATTGTAGCTGCTATGTGGCCAAGCATCTTCTTGAATAATCTGGCTGAAATTGTACATCATTTGCAAATAATTTGAACTATTTCTGTCAATGTGTGCATCCTTTGGAATGGAAGAAATGCTTTCCCTTCTTTAATATCCAAAAGAACCCCTAAGAATGCTTGATGATGAGTTGGGGTTGCATGAGACATTTCTAGATACATTATGAATCCTAGAATTTGTAATGTTCTGATAATATATGTGCTTGGATTCCTTGTAGGATCTGCTTGATATTAACTAGTTGTCCAAGTAAGGAAAGAGTAGAAAATTGCTTTTATCTGAGCTGGGCAACCACAACTAGGGATGTGAATCGTGTCCTCGATCGTCTTAACGATCGATTTCGGCTGGGAGGGGGAGGGAATCATATTGTTGCCGTTTGGGGGGGTAAAATATCGTGAAAAATCGTGAAAAATCTAAAAATCTAAAAATCGCAAAACCGGCACATTAAAACCCCCTAAAACCCACCCCCGACCCTTTAAATTAAATCCCCCACCCTCCCGAACCCCCCTCAAATGACTTAAATAACCTGCGGGTCCAGCGGCGGTCCGGAACGGCAGCGGTCCGGAACGGGCTCCTGCTCCTCAATCTTGTTGTCTTCAGCCGGCGCCATTTTCCAAAATGGCGGCGAAAAATGGCCGCGGCCATAGACAAACACGATTGGACGGCAGGAGGTCCTTCCGGACCCCCGCTGGACTTTTGGCAAGTCTCGTGGGGGTCAGGAGGCCCCCCACAAGCTGGCCAAAAGTTCCTGGAGGTCCAGCGGGGGTCAGGGAGCGATTTCCCGCCGCGAATCGTTTTCGTACGGAAAATGGCGCCGGCAGGAGATCGACTGCAGGAGGTCGTTCAGCGAGGGTTCCGGCGCCTCGCTGAACAACCTCCTGCAGTCGATCTCCTGCCGGCGCCATTTTCCGTACGAAAACGATTCGCGGCGGGAAATCGCTCCCTGACCCCCGCTGGACCTCCAGGAACTTTTGGCCAGCTTGTGGGGGGGGGTTCGGGAGGGTGGGGGATTTAATTTAAAGGGTCGGGGGTGGGTTTTAGGGGGTTTTAGTGTGCCGGCTCACGATTCTAACGATTTATAACGATAAATCGTTAGAATCTCTATTGTATTGTGTTCCATAACGGTTTAAGACGATATTAAAATTATCGGACGATAATTTTAATCGTCCTAAAACGATTCACATCCCTAACCACAACTGCAAAATACTTGGTCAATATTCTTGGAGCTGCTGCTACACTGAATGGAAGAATCCAATATTGAAAATAATGACTTTCCAAATAAATCTTAGATATTTCCTGTGTAGCTTGTGACTAAGTATATGCATGTAGGCATCTTTGAGGTTGAGAATTACAAGCTAGTTCTCAGCCTTGACAAAAGGGAGAATAGTAGATAGAGTTTCATTCTGAACTTTTCTTTCTTTAGAAACATGTCTAAGTCTTTGAGATCCAATATAGAACAAAAAAGGAAGTATCTAGAATAGAATTCCTTTTCCTCCTCTGATTGTGGGACTGGCTTTATTGCTCAAGCTAACAACAGGGAGTTTAGCTCCTGTCTGAGAATGTAGATCTGATCTTGTAAAAGATGGTAATGCCAATAATGAGGAATTAATTGATGAGAAATGGTTTTGAAATTTAGGTGATAACCATTGCTGATTATCTTGAATAACCAATGGTTGGAAGTGATCACTGAGGCAGGAACATTTGAAGCCTTCCTCCCACTGGAAGGCTTTGATGAAGCTAGGGAAGAGTCAGAATTTGGTAGTCAAAAGCTTAGGTTAGGTTTGGAACAAATATTGAGATTGTTTCTGTTGAGATCTTTCCCTAATTTGGGGTCTGGGTTGCTGTTGTTGGTGAAAGTGCAGTTGCTGATGTGGAAATGGATGATACTTATATGAGTAGAAATGGTATCTTTTGTGAGAAGAAGAATAGTATTGTTTTCTATATGAATGTTGTTGATGTTTCTTTTGTGTGGATTGGTCTGTTATAGCTTATGATAAAGACTGCAGAGTGGTACAATGCTCTTTTATTACATCTACTGCTTCCTTCATTTTTCACCAAATAAGTTATCACCAGAGCAAGGAGCATCTGCCAGCTTCTCATACATATTTTCTCTGAGATCAGAGGCCTTAAGCCAACCAAGTCCTCTTGTAGCTATGGCCATAGCAGAAAATCTAGAGGCTGTGTCACATGAATCATAGATTGATCTGGTCATATGCTTAGTGCACTTTTCAACTTCATGTAGAAGAAAGGCTAGAATGCTTTGACCTTTGATATTCTTGTCTTACTTTTTTGAAGGAGTAGCACAAGGAGGTTATGTCTTGAAACTTTTGAGAACTAACATCTTTGGTTCTTGATTTTTAGAGGGCAAGTCCTCCTCTGAAATTGAAGACAGATAATACTTCAGCTTTATGTCCTGCTAGATTTTGGACCTTGTGGACATTTACCACAAGTCACTCAGTTTTTTAAAGAAACAAATAAACTGTAGAACCAAAAAATTGAAAACTGAAAAGAAACTAATTAAAATGAAAAAGTGATAGCAGTAGAGAGAGAGAGACAAAACTGACTGTATGCTTCAGCAAACAAAAGAAAATAAAGAGACTTGCATAGCAACAGTAGTGTGAGAATTCCTGTGCATGTTCACAGAAATGTATTATTTTTCTCTGAGCTAGGAGAGAGCACATTCTGTCACAGTGCCATTGGATATAGTCACCCTCTTCTGAGGCTGGATTTGTACCTGCTTGTTCATGGAGAATGGAATATATAAAGGGTCTCTGAAATGCATTTTTAAACATAGAATATGATTATTTGAATTTGCTGAAGTTGACTAACAACCTTTTGCTCATTTTTCCAAAGTCGTGAAGTTGGATGAATCAAGCCATAAATGCATTGCAAAAACTTTTTAATTTCATATCACTTTAATCTACATTGTAGAATATCATACTCTACATAGAAGATTAATAGACTGTAGGGATGTGAATCGTGTCCTCGATCGTCTTAACGATCGATTTCGGCTGGGAGGGGGAGGGAATCGTATTGTTGCCGTTTGGGGGGGTAAAATATCGTGAAAAATCGTGAAAAATCGAAAAATCGCAAAACCGGCACATTAAAACCCCCTAAAACCCACCCCCGACCCTTTAAATTAAATCCCCCACCCTCCCGAACCCCCCCCAAATGACTTAAATAACCTGCGGGTCCAGCGGCGGTCCGGAACGGCAGCGGTCCGGAACGGGCTCCTGCTCCTGAATCTTGTTGTCTTCAGCCGGCGCCATTTTCCAAAATGGCGCCGAAAAATGGCGGCGGCCATAGACAAACACGATTGGACGGCAGGAGGTCCTTCCGGACCCCCGCTGGACTTTTGGCAAGTCTCGTGGGGGTCAGGAGGCCCCCCACAAGCTGGCCAAAAGTTCCTGGAGGTCCAGCGGGGGTCAGGGAGCGATTTCCCGCCGCGAATCGTTTTCGTACGGAAAATGGCGCCGGCAGGAGATCGACTGCAGGAGGTTGTTCAGCGAGGCGCCGGAACCCTCGCTGAACGACCTCCTGCAGTCGATCTCCACGATTTTTAAAGGTCGTTTAATATCGTCTTAAACGATTAGTTTAAGACGATATTAAAATTATCGGACGATAATTTTAATCGTCCTAAAACGATTCACATCCCTAATAGACTGTATTGCATTCTTTAGTTTGTTAATAAAATATATCTCTAATTTATTTCCATTTAGATATTGTATCTTTTTCTCAAGATGAGCATTCAATGTTGTTTATGACCTAAATGTGCGGTAGACTTAAACCAATTACATTTTAAGAAACAGGAACATAATGCCATAGCTCTTTCAGTTTTCCACAAGTTCTTTGTAATAAAAGTCAAAGTTTTATTTCTCTGATTCTCATTGGAACCATTTTTTAAATTTTTTTATTATTATTTGTTAGAGTGGCACTTGGGATGCATAATGATATTTTTGTTGCGACTGATGGATATTAGATATAAGAATTGATCACTTCAGCAAAGACCTAGAATGATAGTTATTGCAGAAGTGCCTTAGTTTTATGGGGTAGAGAAAGAGAAATATTTTAAAAAATACATTTTCAGTAGTATTAACAATCTCCAGGCTAGACTTGTGTTGTTTATTGACTGGATAGTTGAAACTCTCCTCTTAGTCAATAACAGCCAGGTCTTGCTTACCCTGGGGGTCTCTTTAGCTGAATATACAATATGGAGGAGAAATAAAAAAGTCTAAAAATAATCATGGCTTCCATTCAGAAACTACGTTTTAAATATATTTTTAATTTTGATTACTTTATCTTTTAAACAATTACATTTTTGTTCTGTGAAACTGATTTAGCTTTGTCATTTTTGTAAAGAATGAAAGAAAACCTTTATGTTATCATACTCTATCCTAAAGGATGCAGAGGATGTTTATGTACATGCCATGTGGAAATCGATATTGGACTACATACTTTGGACCTGATGGAACAGGAGAGACTTGATATTGAAATACCTCTAAAGGTGAATGAAGCAATTAATTGTATTTTTATTTTCGCTTTTAGAAGTATAATACAAAATAGGAATCATGTCTATGAAATGACTATGCTGTATCTTTCCCTTTAGAATTAGCTGCCTTAGGTTTTGTTTTTCAGAGCATTAGAAGAAAATAAACATAAACGCATTCTCAGTGTTGAAGTAGTGCAGCATATCTGTTTGTTTAACTGATGCAGTGAACTATTCGTCACAATTTTCCTCTACACATTAGCAAAACTATGAATGCTCAAGTCTCTTGCTTGCCTTTCTGAGTACATTTTTTTATTCTTAAATTCAGTCAAATTACTTTGATTATAAGTATGTTCATTCGTTTGAAAACAAAATGAAATACACAGCAAAACAAAATGAAATACACAGCAAAGGAAAAGAAAATAAAAATACACAACAAAGGAAAAGAAAATAAATATCCTGCCAAAATTTAGATTTTTGCTTTTTTATTTATTATGGGAAATAGTGTGTGCTATTTGCAAATATTATGAACTGTCTAGAACTAGTTCATGCTTTTGAGAAATAGTACGCAGTCTTTGGAAATAGCTCACCCCATGGGCCGGATTTTAATAGCTATGAGCGGGCGTAGATTTGTGCGCAGAACCTGTTATAAAATCCGGGGTCGGCGCGCGCAAGGGGGTGCACACTTGTGCACCTTGCACACGCCGAGCCCTAGGGGAGCCCCAATGGCTTTCCCCGTTCCCTCCAAGGCCGCTCCTTCCGCTCCCCTCCCTTCCCCTATCTAACCCGCCCCTCAGTCCTACCTAAATCCCCCCCACCTTTATTTTGTTATTTACGCCTGCCTCTGGCAGGCGTAACTTGTGTGTGCCGGCCGGCTGCCGGAGCGCAATCCCCCGGCACAGCCGCTGTGGCAGAGGCCTCGGTCCCGCCCCCAGACCGCCCCCGGACCGGCGCCCCGCCCACATCCCGCCCCCTTCCCACCCCTTTTTCAAAGCCCCAGGACATATGCACGTCCCAGGGCTTGCGCGCGTCGCCGGGCCTATGCAAAATAGGCTCGGCACGCGTAACCCCCCTGCCTGCATAAATCCAGCTGGATTTATGCTCGCAGGGCTTTTAAAATCTGCCCCTATTTGTTGAAACAACTAAAAAAAAAAAAGAAACCAAAAACTCCTCCAACAAAATGGAATTTAGATAAAAACTTCCCTCCAGTGAAGCAAAATGAAATATTTTGGCTTGCAACATGCCTGTTTGCCTTCTGCAATCTGTAGTTGAATATTGGGATTTAATTTATAACACCAGGTTCTTAAATCAAGGACTCCTGCTGCAAGACCAAACTTGAAACTTTATTTAGCTAATCTATTGCGATCTTATGAAAATTAACCTTGTATTTTTTAGGCCATATGCATGCAAATACATCTGATGAATAAGGATTGTGAATATCCTGAAAACCAGACCTAATTTGCAGCTCTTGCAGAGAATTTTTTTGATTTGCACAAATCAGTTTTAATTGAATATTTGGTTTTGTCTTAGCGATCAGTTTCTATGCCAAGACAACCCCCAATACTTTTCAAATATTTCTTTCCTCATGAACATCTTTAAATACAATACAGACCAATAATTTAAAAAAATACAAATAATCTGACCAGTAGTTGAAAAATAGAAATGATAGGCCCAATGATGTGTTGTTTTTCTTATGGCAGTTTGCAAATGATTTCAATGATTATGTGATCTGGTTTTATCTTTTAGGCCTCTAATACTTAAGAACATAAGAAAATGCCATACTGGGTCAGACCAAGGGTCCATCAAGCCCAGCATCCTGTTTCCAACAGTGGCCAATCCAGGCCATAAGAACCTGGCAAGTACCCAAAAACTAAGTCTATTCCATGTTACCATTGCTAATGGCAGTGGCTATTCTCTAAGTGAACTTAATAGCAGGTAATGGACTTCTCCTCCAAGAACTTATCCAATCCTTTTTTAAACCCAGCTATACCAACTGCACTAACCACATCCTCTGGCAACAAATTCCAGAGTTTAATTGTGTGTTGAGTAAAAAAGAACTTTCTCCGATTAGACTAGGGGGCACTCCATGCTAACTTCATGGAGTGCCCCCTAGTCTTTCTACTATCCGAAAGAGTAAATAACCGATTCACATCTACCCATTCTAGACCTCTCATGATTTTAAAGAGGGATGTGAATCGTGTGCCCGATCGGGTTCGGCTGGAGGGAGAAAAACATCTGATCGGTGGAGATGTGAATCGGAATCGGTTCCGATTCACATCGTTAATTTTTTTAAGTGAGGCCCGACCCTTTAAAATTGACCCCTTACCTTCCCCCACCCTCCCAAACCCCCCCAAAACCTTTTACGAATACCTGGTGGTCCAGTGGGGGCGCGGGGACCGATCTCCTGCTCTCGGGCCATCGGTGCCATTTTGGCTGCCACTCAAAAATGGCGCCGATGGCCTGATAAAAAAAAACCCCACCCGACCCTTTAAAAATGGCCCCTTAGCTTCCCCCACCCTCCCGATCCCCCCAAAACATTTTAAAATTACCTGGTGGTCCAGTGGTGGTCCCAGGAACGATCTCCCGTTCTCGGGCTGTCGGCTGCCACTCATAAAGATGGCGCTGATGGCCCTTTGCCCTTACCATGTGATAGGGTATCCGTGCCATTGGCCAGCCCCTGTCACATGGTAGGAGCACTGGCTCTTTAAAGATGGCGCCGGCCAGCCAGTGCTCCTACCATGTGACAGGGGCCGGCCAATGGCACGGATACCCTGTCACATGGTAAGGGCAAAGGGCGCCATTTTGAATACTGGCAGCCGACGGTCCGAGTGCAGGAGGTCGCTCCTGGACCACCGCTGGACTTTTGGCAAGTCTTGTGGGGGTCAGGAGGGTCCTCCAAGACTTGCCAAAAGCCCCTGATGGTCCAGCAGGGGTCCGGGAGCGACCTCCTGCACTCGGACCGTCGGCTGCCAGTATTCAAAATGGCATCGATAGCCTTTGCCCTTACTATGTCACAGGGCTACCAGTGCCATTGGTCAGCCCCTGTCACATGGTAGGAGCACAAGATGGCGCCGGCCATCCAGTGCTCCTACCATGTGACAGGATCCGGCCAATGGCACGGATACCCTGTCACATGGTAAGGGTAAAGGGCCATCGGCGCCATTTTGATTAGTGGCAGCCGACGGCCTGAGAGTGGGAGATCGCTTCCCATGCCCCCACTGGACCACCAGGTAATTTTAAAATGGTTTTGGGGGGTTTCGGGAGGGTGGAGGAAGCAAAGGGGTCATTTTTAAAGGGTCGGTGGGTTTTTATTTTATCGGGCCATCGGCGCCATTTTTATTAGTGGCAGCCAAAATGGCGCCGATGGCCGGAGAGCAGGAGATCAGTCCCAGGGCTTCCACTGGACCACCAAGTACTCGAAAAAGTTTTGGGGGGGTTCAGGAGGGTGGGGGAAGGTAAGGGTTTAGTTTTAAAGGGTCGGGGTGGGTTTAGGGGTTGTTTTGGTGTGCCGGTTTTCCCTCCCTCCCCCCAAATAACTCCCGTTAGTGGACACTAACCCATTAACGATTTTTCACGATAAACCGGGGGAATTTCTATTGTATCACGCACTCTAACGATTTTTGACGATTTAAAAAATATCAGACGGTTTTTTTAAATCGTCAAAAGACGATTCACATCCCTAGTAATTATAGCATAGGTTATTTTTCCCTATATGCATCACCTTGCACTTATCCACATTAAATTTCATCTGACATTTGGATGCCCAATTTTCCAGTCTCACAAGGTCTTCCTGCAATTTATCACAATCTGCTTGTGATTTAACTACTCTGAACAATTTTGTGTCATCTGCAAATTTGATCATCTCACTCGTCGTATTTCTTTCCAGATCATTTATAAATATATTGAAAAGTAAGGGTTGAATACATACAAGAGATGGAAGAGAACCATTTCCCTGGCACGAAAGTGTAAAGCACGTACAAACCCAACAGAAGAACATTTTATACATTACTCATGGCATTATGTCCACACTGTTGATAAATTTCCACACCAGGTAAGGTATTTGTTTTTGTTCGGTTACTTAATCATTTCAGTGTTAACCTTTTGTTTGCCTGATTAAAGAAAATAAAAGCATTGGTGACTGTATCCTTTATTCACCTTAAAAGATTCAGTATTAATAACGGGGGAACTGTATATTTATTTCCGTCCACTGTCATGATTTAAATGTAAGCTTGCTTGTTTCATGAAAGCACTTTAGTAAATTACACAGGCTCACTGTCTTACATTCACTGAAGGTACTGCTGTTCATGGGAGTGGTGCACAATTTAAACTTTCACTCAAATGATTTGTGGCTGCACATCTTGTATGTATTCAACTTTTGCCTGTAAATAAAGCCAAAGTGCAGTTAGGCTATAGTTTTAATCGATCCCCCTGCGCTTTTTGCAGCTTGAAGGATAAAACTCTTGCACATTTCCTTTTTAGCTGGCTGCCATTTGTCTAATAGTGCGAATGACTCATTCCCAAATTCCATCCCCAGAAATTTTATTCAGAGCTCAGCATGTAATCCTTCTGGACTTTAAAAAAAAACAAAACACTTTTTTCTATTTGCTCTTTATCTCCTATTGGGCCTTTATCATTTTCCCTACCCTTATCTGACCTCAAGATCTGTTATCCAGCTTGGGAAAATAATCAAAACTTGGTACTTCTACCCACAGAGTTTGCACTAGTAATCAAAGCAAAAGTCCACACAGGCTTTTGCTCTAATTATTGTCCCAGTAAAAACTACCCGTAATATTTGCACCCACTTTCTTCACACTTTTTTCATCAGAAATTAGGAGAATAGGTTTGAATAATCAGACATATGAGGTGAATTTTAAAAGAGTTACTGGCGTTAAAAGGCCCACATATACACATATCTGGGCCGAGTGTGAGCAACTCATATTTTAAAATGGCCCAGTTAACGCATGTATATGCACATACACGAGCAACACAATGAGCAAAAAATGGGGCGGGGTCAGAGAATGTCAGGAACATTCCTGGATGGGGTCAACATTTACATATGTAAATCTGTATTTTAAATCTGGCAGCTGCAGTGTGCAGTGGGGTTGTTAGCCGTGCATATTTATTTCTGCTCTTGATGAGGTGTAAAACTGTATACATTTTCTTTTAGACCTAAAATGACTGGGTGAAGGGTCTGCATAAACTGTGGGGAGGGCAGGCTGAAGAACCAAAGGGTCTGGATGATCTGGAGATAGAATGGTCAAACTGGTGGATTAACTAGTAACACTGGGAATGTCCTTTATGCGAGCATGTTTTATAATCCGCTTACCTGCGTGCGGTAAAGCTGACAAAGTCCTAAGAAGGATATGCAAACTATGCTTGCTCGTGGAACCACTTAAAATTAGGAGCACACATATTGGTTTATTTTAAATCATGCGTGCACGATTTAAAATTCTTGCAAATTTGCGCTCACACGCTCATATGTACATATACAGGCTCCCGCGCGCTCATTTTAAAGTTACTGTCTATATGTGTACTTCCTCTCTCCACCCCTAGGAATGACTCTAGGATTTGTGGGTAAAAGTATATGCATTAAAAAAACAAGGAACATGCTGCAGAGAGGTTGGGAAATATTCAAAGCCCTCCCCATGGATAGTGGTCCTATGATTGTCTTTTCGTACAGAAGCCTGATCATTTGAGGATTCACTATGGTTGGCAAGCCTTTTGGAGGAGGAGGGAGCACAAATGGAAATGGGGTCAGAGTGGTGTTTGGGTGGATCCTTGGACACTGTGGCAGCTGACCACACCCATGGGGGGCAATCCCGTGAGGGACCACAGTGTCAGGCTAAACTCCGGACAGACAAACACAGATTTGAATCTTTATTAAACAGTTTATGGAACCACCAGAGGTGGCAGTAGTGAGTAGTGGTTGTAGAGCCCGGCTGGGCGCGTCTCTCACAGAACGCTGGAACAGCGGATCCTCTGAGGAGCAGTGCTGTAGTGGAAAGAGACTGAGAGATAAGAGTACACAATAAGATTAGCATTCAGAGTCCCAATAGAAATAGGAGAGCTCCGAGACAGAGAGAGCAGGCCCTCGAAGAGCGAGTACCTGATCCCTTAGAGCAGAGAGACTCAGTGGTATTGTACTCACTAGCAGTAGCAGAGATTCCACTAGACGAGAGTTCTGGCACCGGAGCAGAGAGCAGGCCCTCGAGGAACGAGTACCTGATTCCGGCAAAGCAGTACTGTAGAGAGAGATGTTTTCTGTACTCACTGATGGTGACTATAAGTTAGTTCTTCCAAGTACAAGGGTAGAAGTAGCAGGCAGTGACACAGGGAACATGGGCCCTTGAGGAGCGAGTACCGGTTTCCTAATAGCACCTGAAAGAAGCAGCGGGTACCCCGTTAGCAACCCCGAAGGGTAGTAAGAGTTCCAGGTAGAACTGGAGTGGCAGAGTAGCTTAGGAATGGAGAGCGAATCCCATCCGTATGAATCCTGTTGCTAATTCAACAAGCTAGCAAATACTGTAGGCAGATATACCCTGGAGTCATGATGTCAGAACAGGGGGACGCCCCTGAGGTTCGCGCCAACGTAAAGATAAAGATGAGGGCGGCGTGTGCGCACGCGCCCTAAGAGGTACCTTGAAGGAGAATGGCGAGAGGCAGCACCAAAGCCAGTTTGGGGACGCCAGAGAGAATGGCAAGCAGACGCCGCCGCGGCCATCAGTCCAAGGTGAGTGGGAGGATCCGCAAGTAGAGAGAGGTAGGCAGGGCAAAGCCGTCGAAGACCGACGGACACAACACTTATTTCTCTGAATTGTCAGAGTTGTATCTACATATTCCTATTTGGCTGGAGCATCATTGCTTTTGCGGTTTGATGTTTTGGGGGTGACATTATCAGTTTTTGAATGCTACCTTTCAGTTGGCCACCACGCCCAGGACCTTCTCCAAGATCCTGGTGGTGGTAGCAATAGTGTTGAGATAAGATGGTATTCTGGTCCACCCTTACCTAGACATTTGGATAATTTGGGCCAAGGGCATGGAGAGAGTCTTCAGGCCTCACGTAGGGTGGTTTCCTTGCTGCAGTTTCTAGGTCAGGTAGTGAACTTGACCAAGAGCAAGTTACAGCTGTCTCAAATGCTGGAGTGTTTTGGTGTTCATTTCGACATGAAACAAGGCAGGGTGTTCCTGTTGGATGCCCGCATTCAGAAATGGATAGCGCAGGTGCGGCTATTGACTGAAGTTATTCGCCCGGCAGAATGGTCTTACCTGCAGGTGTTCGGTTGATGGCAACCACCCTAGAAGTGGTTCAATGGGCAAGAGGGCATATGCATTCTCTTCAGCACACACTGCAGGCACGATGAGGTCCACAGTCAGGACTTCTTGATGTTGCTTCATCCTAGAAGTGGTTGAAAGCAGATCATCTAAGGAAGGACCTTTTCCTATGAACTCTGTACTGATTGATACTCATGAAGGAGGTGAGCCTCCAGGGTTGGGAGGCTCACTGGACTGCAGAGGAGTCTCTCTGGATCATCAATCATCTGGAAGCATGTGCCATTCAGTTGGCATGCTTGAGGTTCATTGACTGCTGGCAGTGCCAAGCGCTCCAAGTAATTTCAGACTCTGCAGTGATAGTGGCATGCATCAATTGCCAGGAAGGCACCAAGTGTTACAGGAAATAGTCCAGCTCTTGGAATGGGCAGAAGTACATCTTCAGGAAATCTCCGCCTCCCACATTGCGGAAAATGAGAATGTAAGAACCAATTTTTTTCAGAAGACAGAGTCTGGATCTAGGAGAATGGGAATTGTCGTACGAAGTATTCCAGCTCACAGTGTGCCACTGGGGCCTACCATTTATAGACTTGCTAGAGTTATCTCTCAATGTGAAGTCCCTCCCCTTTTTTAGTTGCAGGGGATATCTGAAGTCCTTGAGCATCGACACTCTCGAGCAGAAGTGGCCAGAAGACAAGCTTCGGTATGTTTTTTCCCCTGCCCATGTTTTGCAGAGTGATTATAAGCTCAAAGGACACACAGGACTGGTGCTTCTAGTGGTTCTAGATTTGCAGAGGCTCCTGGCGGACTCTCCATTTCGATTACCAAGCCACAGGAACCTGCTTCCACAGGGACCTATTCTTCGTGATGGTCCATTGCAATTTTAATTTTTAGTGTGGTCTTTAAAAGGGTTCGGTTGCGGAAGCATGGAATCTCCACTGTGGTGAATCTACCTTGCTGTGAGCAGCACAAAGGTTCTCTCCTCCTTAGATTACGTTTGGGTTTGGAGAGTATTGAGGCTTGGTGTGAGAAACGAGGCATGCTTTCTCATTCAGTTAAGATCCCACTCATTTTGGAATTCTCACAGGATAGGTCACTTAAGGGCATGGCCCTTAAATTCTTAAATTCTTGAAGGTGCAGGTGATGGCTCTCACCTGTTTTCAAGGGTCAGGTGAATGGTGGACCTTTGTCAGACCATCTGGATGTGATCCCATTTTGTAGGGGGTGAAGCTTCTTTTTCCTCCCATGCAGTTGCCGATACCCTCATGGAGCCTTAATCTAGTTCTAGAATTTTGGCAAATTCTACTTTTCGGCCTCTACATAGCCTCTTCTTGAGGATAAAGTCTTGAAGTCAGTATTTCTCTGGTGAATTGTTCCACGCATCGGGTCCGATCTATGGGCTCCTTCTTGCCAGGAACCTTTCCTGAGGGTAGCTCCAGGGGCAGTCCAGCTTCCAACTGTGCTATCCTTTTTTGCTGAAAGTGGCGTCGGATTTTCATTTGAACCAATAAATTTCCTTGCCAATGCTGGACAGTAATAGAGATGTGAATGAATATTGGCTATTGAGGACCTTGGAAGTTTAGAGGTATCTGATGCGGTATTGGAGGTTATTAAAACCTCGCAGGAAAATTGACCATTAACAGCTATTAATCAAGTTGACTTAGAGAATGGCCTCTTCTACTACTGGCATCAGTAGCATGGGATCTTCTTAGTGTTTAGGTACTTGCCAGGTTCTTGTAGCCTGGTTTGGCCACTGTTGGAAACAGGATGCTGGGCTTAATGGACCCTTGGTATGACCCAGTATGCAATTTCTTTTGTTCTTATGTTCTTATGACCGCCTGTTTGTTCTGCACAGTGGAGGTAAACTAAATAGGGTGAGCTGGCGAAGCAGGCTACAGTAGCCCATTGAGTTAAGGAGGTTATCATGGCCACACATGTGGAAACTGAGTAGCCAATGCCTAAACAGATTAGGGCTCATTCCACTAGAGCTCAGACAATGTCATGGGCAGAGCTTCGATTGTTGTCTCCCATTGAGATTTGCTGAGCTGTGACATGATCCTCCTTACACATTTTCTCCAAGTATTACCACCTGGATGTGCACGCCTGGGAGGATGCAGCCTCTGTGTTTGCAATGTTGCTTGGACTGTGGGCAGCCTCCCGCGCTGTCCAGGAGTAGTTTTGGTACACCCATCTGGTAATGGATTAACATGTCTGAATGCTGAGAAAAGAGAATTACTATTTACCTGATAATTTCCTTTTCTCCAATGAAGATAGGTTAATCTACCTTCCTGCCCTTGGCTGCCGGTTGGTGGTTCTATTGTCGTCCTGAGTGGCTGCATGTCCTGGGATAACTGGTAAGTGTCAGTTTTAGTCCTTAGATTATTGATGTTACACTCTTTAGCTGAGCTCAATGTTTCCTGTTGCTAAGTGCTTGAATGGTTGTCACTTAATGTTTATAATCAAATATTGTTAGTTTGACCACAGTTGGTTTTTGCAGAGAATACTGGCGGGCTGATGTCAGAGTAGGGGTATATATACCATGATGTCAGCTTTGCTCCTTCTCCATCTGCTGGTAGAGGTTCATAACCCACTGGTTGTGGATTAACCTGTCTTCATTAGAGAAAATGAAATTATCAGGTAAGTAGTAATTTTTCATTACTTTTATTTCAAAACCAGAGCAATTAGCTTGCTTTCTATCTACATTAACAAATGTTTAAAAGTTAAAGACAATCCCCAGCTTTCTCCTTTTGGAATCTGTGGGCTAACCTGAAATATATCTGTGGAGTTCCATGACTTTACAGTAATTAGCAGTATTTGTTACTGTTTCTGTAATATCATTGTGGCCCTGTGTAACCCTGTGAAGAATAAAAATACAAACCCCAAGTGCCATCAGAACAATGCAGTGATGGGAGTTAGGGAAAGAGGGTGAATGAGTGGCATATTGAAAGTGTCACCTAATGAAAGTCGAACAAGAGATTGTGAATTAGTTTAAAAGAAGCCATACTTTCTGTTACATTGATACTTTTCGATTTTTTTTACTCCATTAAAACTTAACATGGGCCTGTTCCACTTAGGCCTGGATCCCTCTCACCTGTCTTTCTCTCCTTCTAGAAACCCATACCTCCCTTCCCCTACCACATGTAATTTGCTTGAAATCAGCAACCAGAAGATATGTGGAACATCTTGGCCACAGCTTTATTAAATACAGTATTTCAAATCTACATAACAAAACATTATATCATGACATACAATTTTAGATCGTGGGTGACGTGCAGCAATCCATTCAAGTCTGAGGGGGAGGAGACTGTAAAAGCTCTTGTGTGAGCAAGTATGCTCCCCTTTTCTTGACTTGGGATCTTCAAACCTTGAGGATAGGCACATGTCTCTTTATATTCTAGCAGTGGCAGCCCGCTGGTCACTGAAGCTTGGAGGTGAGTGCATTTCTCTCTAGCGGAAGCCCATCCTTCTTGTCAAGGCTCCTGAATGGCTATAGATCCTCCTTGGGCCATTTTAAAGTCAGAGAAGCATCAGTGTCCCAGCCGCAGAAGCTCAAAGATGAAAACATCCTCATTTTCTAATGTCTGTACACATATCTATCCTCTAAGACTTTGTCAAGGGCTCCAGCAGTGATCCCTCATTTTCTGAGTTCTCGCCCCTCAGACTGCTGCAGCCATAACCCAATTACCCCTTGTAAATTCAGAGTTGAACAGATCCATTCTTATGTCTGACAGATGTACACTGTAGGGTCTATAAATGCAAGCACTCCCCACTGTTCTTTGTTAAACTCTCTTATGAACCCATAAAATGTAAATGAGTGGTCAAATATCCATGAGCAGGGTAATTTTAAAAGCCATTTCTATAGGTAAGACAGTGCTTTGCACATGGAAATGGGCTTTTAGAAGGTTGCCCTCCCTGTATGCGTGTAGATCTACTAAGCACCAACGTTTGCTTGTAATAGGAGGAGGCATTCCTGGGAGCAGGATTGGGAAGGGCTTTGCACTTATGTGCATACATTTGAATTTACAAAAGCATGCACATAATTTTCCATGGAAAAACTCCTGCACAAATTAGCTGGTGTAAATCTGTACAGGTAGTTTTCCCAAGTAACTTTCAAAGTGAAATTGTGTTGTAATTTTACTTTGAAATTTAGTGTAAAGTCTGCAGGTTCATTTTATTTTCTTTTTTTCAGATCATTCATTTTTTTCTTTTTTTTTTCATTTTGTAGCCTTTTTTCCTTTGTTTTGTTGTTTTTATTCATCTCAGAAAAAAGTACACGCTATTCGTAAATAGTGTGCACACTATTCATGAATAATGAATGAACCGAAGAATTTAGAGAATTTTATTTGGATAAAGGTGGCTGAATAACTTTAATCAGGGATATTCAGCAGGATGTTTGTCATGCTGAATATCCTACATAACTTATCCACTAAATTTAAGGACTAGATAAGGACTTTGTAGAAATATTATAGTAGCCATGCACTCTTGCATTGTTTTGCTAATATCAGGCAAACTGTATAGCATGAATTTAGCTAGATAAGTTATTGGTTCTTAATTTTTTGAATATTAAACTCTTTGTTCATATACAAGTTATTAGTAGAGACGTGCATTCGTTTTTGCCGAATTGGAAAATTGCAACGAAATTGTCCAATTCGGCATGTTTCAGGGAGCCCGAAAAAAATCAGGATTTTCCTGTTTTTTCGCAAAAATTCGTTTTTCCGATTAGTGCGCACTAACGGGAGTCAGTGCACGCTAACTCCCCGTTAGCGCGCACTAACTAACAAAAACTAACTAACTAACGAAAACTAACAAAAAGTAACAAAAAGTAACAAAATCTAAAGGTTTTTGTTAGTGCGCGCTAACAGGAGTTAGCGCGCACTAACGGGGAGTTAGCGTGCACTAACGGGGAGTTAGCGCGCACTAACTAAAAATCGATTTTTCACGAAAAAATAGACCCAAACCGAAAAAAACGACATTTTCCATGGCGGCCAAAAAACAAAGAACGACACGAACACAAAAAACGATACACATCTCTAGTTATTAGTATATGACTGATCCAGATGATTTTACAAGTACGTTCAGATCCTATAAATCATATATTTTGTTGCTGCTTTATATTTGCGTTTATGGGTCTTTATTTAAAGCAGGTAAATAACCAATGAGAGAAACATCTAGGATTTCCCCACTGGTAAGCTTTTTTAGCAAATCCAACACCCTACCAAGTTCAAGTTTATTATTTAAAACTATCCAGCTACAATGGTAACAGCTCAAAGTACTAAATTCATCTTTTTTTACCATAAAACAGTGGTCTGATCAAAATTATCGAAATCATGTTATCTAAATGTGAAATAATTTTTAATCACATTTTAATATTATTTGCGTATGTATTCATTTGTTTGCTAATGTATACTTGCATTTCAGGCACATCTAAAATTCTGAGCTATACAATGTTTAACACCAAATAGCTTTTGAACTTCTGATAATTTTTATCCTTGCATGGCAGCATCTTTAAGTATTTTTCTTTACACCAACTCTGCTCTACTCACATCAAATTACAAATAAACTGAATTATATGATCTATAAGGTTTTTTTACATTTCCTTAGTAACAGAATGTTGATCATAGAGAGTTTACAAGCAGAGCTCACTGTGTATGTTTAGCTGTATATGCCATTATTTTTATTATTGCTGAAATACAGGATTAACCTTAGTTAATATATTTCCAAATCAGTGTGTTACAATCCTTCACTTATATTTAGCTATATTTTAATGTTTATTTTATTACTTATTTTCAACTTTTAACTTGTTTTCATCCCTTCAAACCCTTGTTAAAACATGTAAAGCATTAAAAAAAACTCGTATTAATCTCCGCCCAGATGAGACCAAAAATCTACTCTCTTATACCCTAAAATAATCTCACCCTGTTGTGTATTGTGAAACAACAATTTATTAAAGAATAATTTGTTAAAAAATAATTTATTGCGGAATGGGGTAAGTTTCATATATTTTGATGCATGCCTCCATGGCATTGCTTCAATTTTTGTATTATAATCATCAACTTATCACCCTCCCACTCGCTTTTTTATTCAACTTTTTTTAAATATTTAAAAAGGTGATTATGTGTGAATCAATCTATCCTCTTAACCATGTCCCAAAATCCACCTAAAAAATGTCTCCATCAAAATTAGAAAATTTGTGTTTCAATTTCCACTGTTGGTCCTTGCTATTTTTATATTTATTTTATTGTGAAAATCAAACTATGATGTTTTCCACTCTTATTCCAGTCCTATATTGATGTTTTCACTCCTGTCGGGTAATATTTTTTCTTTATCCATGATCACGTTATTCAATCCGAATACTTCTTTATTATTAAACTTTGTTTCTTCATCAATTCGTTGGAAATAATTGAATATTCACTTAGTCTGAAGACATAAATCTTATATCATTTTCAAATAAACTTTTACTACCACCTGAAACTGTTTGGTATATATGCGGATCTAATATCACTTGAACATGACAGAGTAAAATTTCTCCTTTCAAAAACGCCAATCAAATATTGCAAGTCGCACAAACTTATCTCTCGTATGCTCCCTAGAAGGTAGGTGCCTTTTTCGCTGCCTATTTTGCTCCCAATAGCTACACCTCCTACGGTGGTGCTATTAGGTGCAAAACCGGCAGCGATCACACCGGAACGGTGTGATCACTGCTGGCTAGCGCAGGCCCGCCCCCCGTTTCGGCCCCCCGCCCCTCATCTTCTAAAGTATCGCAGGCCTGAGAAAATGAGGCCCTTTGTCAAATGCTTTCTGGAAATCCAGATACACTATATCAATTGGCTCAATTTTAACCACATATTTATTTATGTCCTCAAAAAAGTAGCAAATTTGTGAGGCAAATCATCCTTTGGCTACATCCATGTTGAGTTTGTCCCATTAAACTATGCTTATCTATATACAGCAATTTTGTTCTTTAAGATAGTTTATACCATTTTGTCTGGCACAGTCGTCAGACTCACTGGTCTGTAATTTCCTGGATCACCTCTTGATCCCTTTTTAAAAATTGGCATTACATTAACAACTCTCCAGTCTTCAGATACCATAGAAGATGTTATTGATAGTTTACAAATTTCCAATAGCAGGTCTGCAATTTCATTTCTCAATTCTTTCCGCACTCTGCGATTTATACCACCTGATTCAGGTAATTTGCTACTTTTTAGTTTGTCAATCTCCCCTAGTACATCTTCCAGGTTCACTGAGATTTGTTTCAGTTCCTCTGAATCATCACCTTTGTATATCATTTCTGGCATAAATATATCTCTTGCATCTTCCTCAATGAGTATTGAAGCAAAGAATTAATTTAGTCTCTCTTCTATGGCTTTGTCATTCCTAAGTGCTCCTTTTACCCATTGATCATCTAATGGTCCAACTGACTCCCTTGCAGGCTTTTTACCTCTAATGTATCTGAAAAGTTTTTATTATGAGTTTTGGCTTCCACAGAAAACTTATTTTCAAATTCTCTCTTTACCTTCCTTATCAATGCTTTGCATCTGACTTGCCGGTGCTTATGCTGTTTCCTATTTTCTTCATTTGGATCCCTTTTCCATTTCTTGAAAAATGTTCTTTTAGATATTATAGCCTTTCTTATCTCACCTTTCAACCATACTAGTAGTCGTTTAGCCTTCTTTCCACCTTTTTTAATGCATGGAATACATTTGTTCTGGACTTCCAATATGGTATTTTTAAACAACATCCATGCCTGTGCTAAACTCTTAACCTTTGCAGTTGCTCCTTTCAGTTTTTTCCTAATTATTTTCCTCATTTTATCATAGTCCCTTTTTGAAATTTAAATGCTATGATAGTAGATTTCTTTCTTTGTGCTTCCTCCAGTTATTTTATTTTTTTATTTATTGATTTATACATAACTTTAGACAGGAATCAAGCCAATCTAGAATGGGTCATAAACAAATTGGAAGCAATAGAAACATAGGCTAGGATAAACTCATTATCCACCTAATTTCAAGGTAATTATTTAACCCGGTACAAAGAAATTTAGGAGATCCAAGGGTTACAAAGAACACACTTTTAACCATTAGGAAAAAGAGTAAAAGAAATAAAGGGAGATAAAGAATATTATAAATTATATCACCATAACAGAATTAGGAAGCACTGTCAGTTACAGGGGTATCGAATGATGACCTGAGCACCTAACTGCCTAGCCTCCTGACACATTCCTATAAACTAGGGATGTGAATCGTTTTTCAACGATTAAAATTATCGTCCGATAATGTTTATATCGTCTTAAATCGTTATAGAACACGATACAATAGAAATTCTAACGATTTATCGATAAAAATCGTTAAATCGTGTTAGTGCGCACTAACGGGAGTTAGTGCGCACTAACTCCCCGTTAGTGCGCACTAACTCGATTTAGTGCGCACTAACTGAAAATGATACAAATAAACACTTTCCAGGTCACTGAAGGTCAGTTAGGAATGAATATGTGTTCCTATTGGCTGGCTGCCCTCTTATCTATTGATGTTACCAAGGTTACCACTGAGGTGATGGTTGGGGGGATGGGAAATGGAACTGGAAACTAACGAACACCAACAGAAAATGAAACAAAGTGTTCACACTTCCCAGGTCAGTAAAGGTCACTTAGGAATGAATATGTATGTATGTATTCCTATTGGCTGGCTGTGCTCTTATCTATTGATGTTACCAATATGGTTGGGGGGATGTGAAATGGAAACAGTTGGAAGCTTGACAAAAAAAGTAATGTAATGATCAGCACTCACGTGACTAGAACTTGTTTGTTTATTATTTTTGTTAGCAGGCACCTGAAATGCTAGTGCATGTTGAATTTGCCAATCACTGCATTTTAGAAAGGTGGTCCTGGCTGGAACTGTACACAGTTCAAATATATGTAATTGATTGTTGGTAAGTGTATTTTTTAAGTAGCCACACTGGCACCAGTATGTTTACTTTTCCTCCTACTTAACTCACTAGCTCAGCTTTGTAAGAAGGGCTTCTCTGCTTGTGTGTTGTTTTTGTTTGGTGTGAGGAGAGCAGAAACATCAGATCTTTATTCAATCTACTACAGTCATCTCTTACAGTGCCCTATCCCTATTAATACCAGGAGTGTTGTGATCTTCCTGCACACAGTGCCCTAACCCTGATACCAGTCTGAGACAGCTCCCTCCCTGCATTACTAGTGAGAGGCTGGCTTCACAGACAGGGGGGAGCTGCCTGACCCTCACTCCTGACTTCCCCCATGTCCCAGCTAGTGAATGGTGTGTGGGTGAGGGGGGGGGGGGAGGATGGTGAAGTCTGAGACAGCTCCCTCCCTGCATTACTAGTGAGAGGCTGGCTTCACAGACAGGGGGGAGCTGCCTGACCCTCACTCCTAACTTCCCCCATGTCCCAGCTAGTGAATGGTGTGTGGGTGAGGGGGGGGGGGGGGGGAGGATGGTGAAGTCTGAGACAGCTCCCTCCCTGCATTACTAGTGAGAGGCTGGCTTCACAGACAGGGGGGAGCTGCCTGACCCTCACTCCTGACTTCCCCCATGTCCCAGCTAGTGAATGGTGTGTGGGTGAGGGGGGGGGGGAGGATGGTGAAGTCTGAGACAGCTTCCTCCCTGCATTACTAGTGAGAGGCTGGCTTCACAGACAGGGGGGAGCTGCCTGACCCTCACTCCTGACTTCCCCCATGTCCCAGCTAGTGAATGGTGTGTGGGTAAGGGGGGGGGGAGGATGGTGAAGTCTGAGACAGCTCCCTCCCTGCATTACTAGTGAGAGGCTGGCTTCACAGACAGGGGGGAGCTGCCTGACCCTCACTCCTCCGGGGTATTGTGATCTTCCTGCACACAGTGCCCTATCCCTGATACCAGGGGTGTTGTGATCTTCCTGCATGCAGTGCCCTATCCCTATTAATACCAGGAGTGTTGTGATCTTCCTGCATGCAGTGCCCTATCCCTATTAATACCAGGAGTGTTGTGATCTTCCTGCATGCAGTGCCCTATCCCTGATACCGGGATGTGTGCAAGAAGATCACAACACCCCCGGTATCAGGAATAGGGCACTGTGTGCAGGAAGATCACAACACCCCCAGTATCAGGAATAGGGCACTGTGTGCAGGAAGATCACAACACCCCTGGTATTAGGGATAGGGCACTGTGTGCAGGAAGATCACAACACTCCTGGTATTAATAGGGATAGGGCACTGTGTGCAGGAAGATCACAATACCCCTGGTATCAGGGTTAGGGCACAAGTTCTAGTCACATTGACTGATCACATTACTTGTTTTGTCAAGCTACCAACTGTTTCCATTCCCATCCCCCATATACTGTCAGTAGGAAACTTGGTAACATGAATAAATAAGAGGGCAGCCAATAGGAATACATATTCATTCCTAAACTGACCTTAACTGACCTGAAAAGTGTCAAATTGTATCATTTTCAGTTAGTGCGCACTAACTCCCAGTTAGTGCGCACTAACGGGAGTTAGTGCGCACTAACTCGAGTTAGTGCGCACTAATCGGAAAAAACGATTTTTAACGATTTTTTAACTAAAAAATCGTGCCTAAGACGATTTTCTTGCCCTGCCACACGATTTCTATCGTTAAGACGATATGGAAAACGATTCACATCCCTACTATAAACTTCTTCCTACGTATTTGGGTAGTTCTACTGATGTCGGGATATATCCAAATCTTCTAACCATAGTATAATTTATCCCTATTACATAGGAAAAGCCTTAATATAGAGTCCCAATCAGTGGAAAAACCAAAACTAACAAGCAAAGTTCCATGGAAATCCACCAGGTCTTCCCCCGATGTTTCTAATAGAGCTGAAAGATCGACATCTCCAGGGTTCTGTGACTGAGTGACTGCAAAATTAACATTTTCTTTCTTCTCAGTTGAGGAAAAATATATTTTAGAAATGGGTGGAGTTGCATCAGATGGAAAATGCAAAATATCCATCAAATATTTTTTTAATTGATCATGTGGAGATATTAAGTTTACATGGAGAAAATTTAACACTCTTAGATTTAAATATCTAAGGGAATTTTTTCATATTCTCCATTTTTTTTAAGCCACTAGTTCTTGAACTAAACCACTCTGGGTAGATTGCAGCTGAGAAACCCAAGAGTCCAAATCATTAATCCTGGAAGTATGGGAACTAAGTAATGAGTCCATAAGTTGAATACGTTGTTGTGTATCAGTCATAACTGAGGTTAATGTTGAAACAGATGTTTCAAGAGAAATTAAAGCACTCCACACAGCATCTAAAGTAATAACCTGTGGTTTAAGTATTTTCAACTTTGAAACAGCGCTTACCGCACCCTCCTGGCAGGATTCTGGAATCCTAGAAGGAGAACCTGCTGGTCTTCTCACCCATCGTGAGTGGAAACTGAGGCACCAGGGCCTAATTGACTTAATTCATTTATATTAGCCTGCCTCAACGCCGGCTGAAACAGGGAGCCTGCAGTGCCTCCAGATACAAGATCCACGCCAAATGCTCCGGGGTCTGCCTCAGCGGTCACCTTCTCTTCCGGCAGCAACTGTCATGAAGGCAGACCCAGTCCCCAATCTGTGTCGTGGAATGGAGGAGAAGGAGTCATGGGAACCCCAGGGCTCAACGATGTTTACATGTCCAGCAGAGCCGGAGTGTGCTCCTCCCCGGGATCCGCAGTGGACCTCTCTCCCGGAGATGAAATATTTAACAGGGTGAAAAAGCCCGCAATAGTAGGTTGAGTCGAGGCAGGTAAGGGGGATGCCGAGGATTCCACTCGAATCCCTCCTTTCCTCTTAGTATGTGGCATTGAAATTAAAAAAAAATAAACCAGCGAGGAATGTGAGCGTCAAACACCCCATTCTCACTTCAAAGTGCCATCTTGGATCTCTTCCTCCAGTTATTAAGTCAAATTTGATAATGTTGTTATCACCATTGCCAAGTGGCTTCAACATTGATACCTCCCATACCAAATCCTGTGTTCCACTAAGGACTAGATCTAAAATAGCTTCCTCTCTTGTTGGTTCTTCTACCAGCTGTTCCATGAAGCAGTCATTTATTTCATCTAGGAGCTTTTCTTCTTTAGAATGCTCTGATATAAAATTCACCCAGTCAATACTGGGGTAATTGAAATCACCTATTATTACTGTGCTGCTGATGTTGTTACCTTTCTTAATTTCTTTTAGCATTTCATTGTCTGTTAGTTCATTCTGGCCAGGAGGACGGTAATACACCCCCAGTTACTATTTTATTCCCATTATCACCTGGAATTTCTATCCATAAAAAATCAACATTGCATTTTATTTGCTGCAGAACTTTTATCCTGTTTGACTTAGTACTCCCTTTAACGTATAGTGCCACCCCTCCACCAATTTGATCCAGCCTATAATTTCAATATAATTTGTACTCTGGTATCACAGTGCCCCATTGGTTATCCTTCTTCTACCAGGTCTCTGAGATGCTAAATATATCTACCTCTTCATCCAGTTCTATACACTCTAACTCTCCCATCTTATTTTTGAGATTTCTAGCATTTGGTATATAGACATTTCAAAGTATGTTTCTTATTTGTATGAATAATATGCTCATCAGTTGATAGTGGTAATTTGGAATCTTTCTGCACTTTACTTAAAGGAGCCTGGTCCCCCTTGGCATTTATTGCAACCTCTCTACTGTGCTGCCCTATTTTCCTTATTCTCTTAGTATCCTTCAAAGATACATCATTCCGAACCATACGCTTCTTAGCAACTATCGGCTTTCTACTCTCATCTAGTCTAAAAGCTGTGCTATCTCCTTTTTAAAGGTTAGTGCCAGCAGCCTGGTTCCACTCTGGTTAAGGTGGAGCCCATCCTTTCAGAATAGGCCCCCCCTTTCCCAAAATGAAGCCCAGTTCCTAACAAATCTAAAACCCTCTTCCTTGCACCATTATTTCATCCACACATTGAGACTTTGGAGTTTTGCCTGCCTCTGGGGTCCTGCACATGGAATGGGGAGCATTCCATGTGCAGGACCCCCTGAGAATACTACCCTGGAGTTCTGGATTTCAGCTTTCTACCTAAATTCCTAAATTTCACCTAAGGAACCTCCCTCATGCACTTTCCTATGTCATTGGTACCCACATGTACCAAGACAGCTAGCTTCTCCCCAGCACAATCTAAAATCCTATCTATGTGATGCGTGAGGTCCACCATCTTCACACCAGGCAGGCAAGTTACCAAGTGATGCTCACCTCCATCAGCCACCCAGCAATCAACCTTCCTAATAATTGAATCACCAACTATAACAGCCATCCTAACTCTTACCTCCTTGGCACATGCCCCTGGAGACCTATCCTCTGCGAGAGGATGGTACATCATCTTGAGGATTGCTTCCTGCTTCATCAAACTGATGTTCCCCTTCCAAGTGACCTTTCTCCTCCAAAGCAGCTCAGGGGCTACCAGATTGGAGGTGGGGCTTCTCTACTATGTCCCTGAAGGCCTCTTCTATATAGCTCTCTGTATCCCTTAGCTCCTCCAGGTCTGCCACTCTAGCCTCCAGAGATCAGACTCATTCTCTGAGGGCTTGAAGCTCTTTGTACTTAACTACACATATGACCTCTCACCAGCTGGAAGATAATCATACATGTGGCACTCAGTGTAAAAGACTGGAAAGACTCACTCTCACTGCTGGACTACTTCCTGCATCATAATTTTGTTGAAAATACATTGAACTCTTCTGCTCAGTGTGTAGAAGCAGCCAAGAAAGCAAATAGAATGCCAGGGATGTTGCACTGGAGGTGGATCCTTGGGCTGAGGTGGGGTTGATGCAACCCGCAAGAGAGGGCCTGCAGGTCCCCACCATCAGCACGTGGAGAGAGCTGAAGCTAGAGGCCACTGGAGCTTCACCTATACCAGCCTATGTTCCCCTCGAATTGAGCCTTTGGGTACCAGGGCCGGCAGGACATAGGCGGGACTCAAGATAGAACAACAAAGGTGAACAGTTCAGCAGCCAGCAGGTGGCGTGGTGTTATCGCTTCTGTGCAAGGGTTGAGGTTTTACACGCTGAAGGTTCTGATGTCAGCATCCGGGTCTACAGCCAGGTTCTCGCCGCGGGCCCTTTAAAAGTTCTATTGATGTGCGTGTGCCTAGGGAGGAGTGCGGCGCTGCTGGCAGCGTCTCTCCGCGATCCCCACGGAGAGGCCCGACAGATGGAGGCATCCTGGCTGGAAGTCCCAGGAAGTGGAGCAGGGCTGGAGGTGCTGATAGGAGCCCGAGGTCGGAGTCGGTGGCTCACTGCCACAAGCGAAGGGGAACTGGAGCCTGGCAATTGCTTGGAGAGGTGAGAGGGCCGCACCGTGGGGCTCCCGCAGGCGGCGAGCGTAACAAGGGATTCTTAGGAAAGAAATGGAGAATAAAACAAAGAATATCATTATATCTATGTATCGTTCCATGGTTCGACCTCATTTTGAGTATTGTATGCAGTTCTGGTCACCACATCTCAAAATAGATATAGCAGGAAAGGTACAGAGAAAGGCGACCAAAATGATAAAGGGGATGGAATGGCTTCTCTATGAGGACATGCTAAACAGCTTAGGACTCTTCATCTTGGGGAAGAGATGGCTGAGTAGAGATATGATAGAGATCTATAAAATAATGAGTGGAATGGAACGAGTAAATGCTAATCAGTTGTTTACTCTTTCAAAAAGTACAATGACAAGGGGACACTCAATTAAGATACTAGAAAATACATTTCAAACTAATAAGAGAAAATATTTTTTACTCAACACATAATTAAGCTCCGGAATTCATTGCCAGAGGATATGGTGAAATCCATTATTGTAGCTGTATTTAAAATATGTTTAAACAAGTTCCTAGAGGAAAATTCCATTAACCATTATTAAGTTAGAGTTGCAGAAATCCACTGCTTATTCTTGGAAAAAGCAGCTTGACATTTGTCTTCCCCTTGGGATCCTGCCAAGTACTTTTAACCTGGCTTGACCACTGTTGGAAATAGGATACTGGGCTTGATGGACCTTTGGTTTGACCCAGTATGGCAAGTCTTATGTTCTTAAAAGATTGGGAATCCCTGTACTCTACATGACTTTTGACATTTGGAGTATACCCAAAACTTTTGTTGCTGTTTTTGTTTGTTTATTGTTGTTGCTGCACCCAGTGGGCCGGATTTTAAATGCTCTGCGCGCGTAAATCCGGCTGGATTTACGCAGGGCCCTCGCGCGCCGGCACGCGCACAGCCCCAGGACGCGCGTAAGTCCTGGGGCTTCGTAAAAGGGGCGAGGGAGGGGGCGTGTCTGGGGCGGGACCAGGGTCAGGGGACGGTGAAGGGTGGGACTGGGGGCGTGGTGCCGGCCCGGGGGCGTGGTCGAGGCCTCCGGACCAGCTCCCGGTTCGGGTGATGGCGCGCCAGCAGCCTGCTGGCGCGCGCAGATTTACGCCTACTTTCAGCAGGCGTAAATCTGGCAACAAAGGTAGGGGGGGGGCTTAGATAGGGCCGAGGGTGTGGGTTAGGTAGGGGAAGGGAGGAGAAGGTGGGGGGAGGGCAAAGGAAAGTTCCCTCCGAGGCCGCTCCGTTTTCGGAGCGGCCTCGGAGGGAACAGGCAATGCGCGCTGGGCTCGGCACATGCAGGTTGCACAAATGTGCACCCCCTTGCGCGCACCGACCCCGGATTTTATAAGATACGCGCGGCTACGAGCGTATCTTATAAAATCCAGCGTACTTTTGTTCATGCCTGGTTCGCGAACAAAAGTACGTGCTCGCGCAAAATTATAAAATCTACGTCCCGCCCCGAAAACGCCGTGCGGATCGGGCCCGCCCCCTCGACACGCCCCTGACACGCCCCCCTCGGAAAACCCCGGGACTTACGCGAGTCCCGGGGTCTGCGCGCGCCGGTAGGCCTATTGAACATAGGCGCACCGGCGCGCAGGGCCCTGCTCGCGTAAATCCGGGCGGATTTACGCGAGAGGGCTCTTAAAATCCGCCCCTATGTGTCACGACACATTAGTGTGTTGCCTGCAGTGGCAGGTGTGTCGCGCAAGCCTAGCCAACTTCGATGAAAGTTTGGGCTTTTTTTTCTAGCGATTCACTTTTCTTTTTTTTTTTTCAGTTCATGGGTTGCTTATTATTGGGCAATTTTTGCTGTCAATCGTGTTTTTTCTGGGCTTGGTGGATGAGACTTGAGCCCAGCTGTCCCTGTCATTGGCTGCTGCTGCCGATGAGGCCTGGCCATGAGGAGAGTACAAAAAGAATAGATGCCTTAATCTTTTTCAATACTTTATTGATGCAGAGACGTTTCAAATCAAATGCCCGACTCAGGCCGAGTTTCGCAGCTTGTAGCCGCTGCCTCAGGGGCTCAAAACTTCAAATCACTGATAATGTATAATCCACTCTGATTAAACAATATGCCATCGATGAATAAACGACTTGAAAGCAAAAGGTCCAGATCAGATTTCGATCTGGACCTTTTGCTTTCAAGTCGTTTATTCATCGATGGCATATTGTTTAATCAGAGTGGATTATACATTATCAGTGATTTGAAGTTTTGAGCCCCTGAGGCAGCGGCTACAAGCTGCGAAACTCGGCCTGAGTCGGGCATTTGATTTGAAACGTCTCTGCATCAATAAAGTATTGAAAAAGATTAAGGCATCTATTCTTTTTGTACTCACCTGACGGTATCATAGATCGCCTACCTCTTTGCTTTCTTGGACCTGGCCATGAGGAGTACTGACTGCAAGCAACAGTGTCTGGTGATCATGGAAGGTGTTATGCACCATGGCAGGCTTGAACCCTGAAGGGAGTGAAGCACTTAACTGGCAACAATCAAAAAGAAGAGCTACATGAGTGTGTGGGGGACAGACATGTGCTTGGGGGGGGGGGGGGGGAGAGATGAGTGTGTGGGGGACAAACGTGCTTGAAGGGGAGAGAGATGAGTATGTGGGGGAGATATGAGTGTGTGGGGGCCAGACATGTGCTTGGGGGGGGGAGATATGAGTGTGTGGGGGCCAGACATGTGCTTGGGGGGGGGGGGGGAGAGATGAGTGTGTGGGGGCCAGACGTGTGCTTGTGTGGGGGACAGACATGTGCTTGGGCTTGTTCTTTTGGAAAATAGCGCTTGTTTTTTCATGAAAAACTGGCAACAATCAAAAAGAAGAGGTACATGAATGTGGGGGTAAGGCATGTGCTGGGGGGGGAGATATGAGTGTGTGGGAACCAGACATGTTCTTAGGGGGGGGGGGGAGAGATGAGTGTGTGGGGGACAGACGTGCTTGAGGGGGGGGGGGGAGAGAGATGAGTGTGTGGGGGCCAGACATGTGCTTGGGGGGGGGGGAGAGAGATGAGTGTGTGGGGGCCAGACATGTGCTGGGGGGGGAGAGATGAATGTGTGGGGGACAGATATATGCTGGGGGGAGATAGTGTGTGGGGGCCAGATGTGTGCTTGGGGGGGGGGGGGAGAGATGAGTGTGTGGGGGGCAGACGTGTGCTTGTGTGGGGGACAGACATGTGCTTGGGGGGGAGAGATGAGTGTGTGGGGGACAGACATGTGCTTGGGCTTGTTCTTTTGGAAAATAGCGCTTGTTTATTCATGAAACACTGGCAACAATCAAAAAGAAGAGGTACATGAATGTGGGGGCCAGACGTGCTGGGGGGGGGAGATATGAGTGTGTGGGGGACAGACATGTGCTTGGGGGGGGGGGAGAGAGATGAGTGTGTGGGGGCAGACGTGCTTGGAGGGGAGAGAGATGAGTATGTGGGGGACAGACATGTGCTTGGGGGGGGGGGAGAGAGATGAGTATGTGGGGGACAGACGTGCTTGGAGGGGAGATATGAGTGTGTGGGGGCCAGACATGTGCTTGGGGGGGTGGGGAGATATGAGTGTGTGGGGGACAGACATGTGGTTGGGGGGGGGGGAGAGAGATGAGTGTGTGGGGGACATACGTGCTGCGGGGGAGATAGTGTGTGGGGGACAGACAGTTTGTTTTATTATTGTTACTCATAAATTATAACAATAACATTAATCTTGGAATATTATATATTTATAATATAAAGGTTTTCATGAGATAGGTTGTGTCCTAAAACATTTTATTTATGTATATATTTAAGGAAACATACATAAATTGTCGAAATACGTTTCGTTCATTTAACCTTTAACCTCTGGTTTGCAAGTAGACTGAATTACTGTGTCGTGAACTTATGTTTGTCTAAAATGTGTGTCATCAACATGAAAAGTTTGGAAAGCTCTGCCCTAAGTCAACTTGATTAATAGCAGTTAATGGACTTCTCCTCCAAGAACTTATCCAAACCTTTTTTGAACCTTGCTACACTAACTGCACTAACCACATCCTCTGGCAACAAATTCCAGAGCTTAATTGTGCGTTGAGTGAAAACAAATTTCTACGATTAGTCTTAAATGTGCTACTTGCTAACTTCATGGAGTGCCCCCTGGTCCTTCTATTATCCGAAAGTGTAAATAACTGATTCACATCAACTCGTTCAATATCTCTCATGATCTTAAAGACCTCTATCATATCAGTCCTCAGCCGTCTCTTCTCCAAGCTGAACAGCCCTAACCTCTTCAGCCTTTCCTCATAGGGGAGCTGTTCCATTCCCTTTATCATTTTGGTTGCCATTCTCTGTACCTTCTCCATCGCAACTATATCTTTTTTGAGATACGGCGATGAGAATTGTACACAGTATTCAAGGTGTGGTCTCACCATGGAGCGATACAGAGGCATTATGACATTTTCCGTTTTATTAACCATTCCCTTCCTAATAATTCCTAACATTCTGTTTGCTTTTTTGACTGCTGCAGCACACTGAGCTGACGTTTTCAAAGTTTATCCACTATGATCCCTAGATCCTTTTCCTGGGTGGTTGCTCCTAATATGTAACCTAACATCGTGTAACTACAACAAGGATTATTTTTCCCTATGTGCAACACCTTGCACTTGTCCACATTAAATTCCATCTGCCATTTGGATGCCCAATCTTCCCGTCTTGAAGGTCCTCCTGTAATGTATCACAATCCACTTGTGATTTAACTACTCTGAATAATTTTGTATCATCCGCAAATTTGATAACCTCGCTCGTCGTATTCCTTTCCAGATCATTTATAAATATATTGAAAAGCACCGGTCCAAGTACAGATCCCTAAGGCACTCCACTGTTTACCCTTTTCCACTGAGAAAATTGACCATTTAATCCTACTCTCTGTTTCCTGTCTTTTAACCAGTTCGTAATCCATGAAAGGACATCGCTTCCTAACCCATTACTTTTTAGTTTTCTTAGAAGCCTCTCATGAGGGACTTTGTCAACTGCCTTCTGAAAATCCAAATACACTACATCTACTACTTCACCTTTATCCACATGTTTATTAACCCCTTCAAAAAATTAAGCAGATTTGTTTGGCAAGACTTTCCTTGGGTAAATCCATGTTGACTGTGTTCCATTAAACCATATCTTTCTTTATGCTCTACGATTTTGATCTTTAGAATAGTTTCCACTATTTTCCCAGCACTGAAGTCAGGCTCACTGGTCTATAGTTTCCCGGATCGCCCCTGGAGCCCTTTTTAAATATTGGGGTTACATTGGCCACTCTCCAGTCTTCAGGTACAATGGATGATTTTAATGATAGGTTACAAATTTTAACTAATAGATCAGAAATTTCATTTTTTTTAGTTCCTTCAGTACCCTAGGATGCATACCATCTGGTCCAGGGTATTTGCTACTCTTTAGTTTGTAAATCTGGCCTATTACATTTTCCAGGTTCACAGTGATTTGGTTCAGTTCGTCTGACTCATCACCCTTGAAAACCATCTCCGGAACTGGTATCTCCCCAAGATCCTCATTAGTAAACACGGAAGCAAATAATTCATTTAGTCTTTATGCAATGGCCTTATCTTCCCTAAGAGCCCCTTTAACCCCTCGGTCATCTAACGGTCCAACCGACTCCCTCACAGGTTTCTTGCTTCGGATATATTTTAAAAAGTTTTTATTATGAGTTTTTGCCTCTATGGCCAACTTCATTTCAAATTCTTTCTTCGCCTGTCTTATCAATGTTTTACACTTAACTTGACAATGCTTATGCTTTATCCTATTTTCTTCCAATTCATCCTTCCAATTTTTGAAGGATGTTTTTTTTGGCTAAAATAGCCTCTTTCATCTCACCTTTTAACCATGCTGGTAATCGTTTTGCCTTCCTTCCACCTTTCTTAATGCATGGAATACATCTAGACTGTGAGATAGAAAGGAACATGTTGGAACACATACATAAGCCACAGCAGAATATTCATTTTCAGTATAGCTATTCTGCCAGCCCAAAAAACAAAGTAGTCATCCTACTCCTGCAGATCCCTCTGTATTTTCTGTACCACTGGTGCCACATTGAGTCTGTAAAGATCAGCAGGATTCTTAGCAATGTTTTTTTTTTTTTTAATTTAGATTTATATTCCACTTTTCACACTTTTTTCAGGGCTTCAAAGTAATGCCTAGGTACTTGATGCAATCTTTTACTATCTTAAAATGAGAGAAGCTTAGGGAAGTGTCTTGTTCTGATGCCACCCCTATAAGAAAGACCTTGGACTTGTGAAAATTAACCTTATATCCAGATAGCCTACCATACTCAGTCAGCAGTGAAAGATGTTTGGGGCGTGAAGCCTTGGAGTTTGAGAGAAACAAAAGTACGGTACATCATCAACATATAAAGAAATAACATGATCAACACCCTCTGCCCTGATCCCATCTACTGTGGGACAGTACCTTATTTTTTATGCTAGCACCTCAATTACCAGATTAAATAGTATATTAAACAGAGGGTACCCTTGCCTGGTACCGCTTACAATTGGAAACAGGCTAGATCTGCAACCATTGGTAAGCACCCGAGTACTAGGTGCATGATATAGAACCCAAACCCAGGAGCAAAAGGGGGGTAGAATACCAAATTTTGCCAGGACAGAGAAGAGAAAGGGCCATCTGATCCTGTCAAAGGCCTTCTTTGCATCCAAGGTCTCCACCAATCCTCGGATCCTATCCTTGTTGGCTAAAGAAATAATATCAAGCAACTGATGTCTGTTAACAGTTGACAGATGCTCCTTAAAGAAGCCAGTTTGATATGGCCCAATCAATTACTCCAGTACCTCTTTGCGTCAAAGCTGCAGCACTTTTCCAAGATTTTTATATTCGTGTTCAAAAGAGATATTGGACGGTAGGACCCTGGATCAAGTGGATCTCTTCCCTTTTTATGTATTAGCAATATTGTAGGCTCCAGATGCTGGCTATGTGTCTCAGGAGCCTGTTGTAGGTGAGCATACATGCTTAACAATACGGGGGCAAGATCTGACAAAAATTAAGGGGCAGGGCACTTGCAGTTCAGAAGAGCCATCATTGCCTTCATAATTTTAGTAACCAAGATAGGCACTGCCAATCACTCAAGCTGTCTCTCAGTAAGTCCAGGGAAGGAGACATTTCTGAGTAGGTGTTAATCTCTTCCAATCTACATTCTTTGTGTGCTGAGTACAACTTTGCATAGAAATAATGAAACATATTGTTCATTTCCTCAAGCTTCCTGGTTCTGTTTGTCCCTGATGCTCCTGATATTCAACTGTAATGCACTTTTCCTTAATACCCTGCAAGCAGAGCACCAGTCTTATCTTCATGCTCGTAAAATATCTGCCTCATGAACCTGAAGGCTCTCTCAGTACCTGCTACCTGAAGGTGCTGCAGTGCCTCTCTACAAGACTGGAGCTCCTTATATATCTAGGGAGAGCAACATGCTTTATGTCTGGTTTCCAGGTGATGGATCTGATTTTCAAAGGACTTTTTCCACTATGATGTATCCTATTTAAGTGACTAGCAAAACTAATAGTTCTGTCTCGCAACACAGCCTTGGGAGTTTCCCATAAAACAACCGATGTCTGAGCAGCTCCTTCATGAATTTCCTGAAATTTCTGAATCGCTTCACCTACCAAATATCTACAGTACCTGAATGTAATCCACTTTGAAGCACTAAAAAAAAAAAAAAGTTTGAAAACGGAATATACATCTAAATAAATAAAAATAAAATAAATACCATGGTGTAAAAACATTAATTTCCTTAAAGGGACATATTGAATCTCCACATTTTGACTGCTCCTGTAGTTTGAGAAATATATATATAGGAAACAAGACTGGGTGGTGGTCAAACAAGTGACATGTCAGTATGTCTACCCGGCTCAACACCTGAAGCTTTGCAATGCATAAGAAAAAATCAGTGCAGCTGTTCAGGTTGTGCCTTTGGGTAAAAATGTATAGTCCCTTCCCGATGGGTACTGTACCCATCAAACATCAATCGCCCCCACTCATCACATCAAAAAGCACCAGCCATCTGCCTATCCCGTATCCCATCCAATCTGAGATGACCTGTCCTAGACTGGGTCCAGGCAGGCCTTCTAATCCCCTCCCATTTTCAGGGGGGACTAAGAAAAGCTGAATACAGCTTTCAAGGTGTGGATCTCACCAGAGACCCGTACAGAGCTAATGTTACTTCCATCTTTCTAATAGTGATACCTCTCTTTATGCACCCATGTATTATTACCTTTCCCAACTATTTGGTCATGCTGACTTATTACGTTAAGGTGATTTTTGATTGTGCATCAACCTAAAATCACAAACTGGAGAGATGAATATTTGTAAGACTCCAAGCCCCCTGTGACCCAGGAGTTTCAGATGACTGTGAAAAGTTCACAATCTGCCTGTGGCATTAAGAATCTGCCAGTCACTGTACTGGATCAGATGATATGGGGACATGTGTGTGTATGTGCATCTGTGAAATTTTAATTTATTTTCCATCTGTATGTTTATCATGAAAATGAGACCATTCTGTAATTCATGATGAGGAAACTCAAAAATATTATAGGTAGATTGCATCATTTAAGGGTTCATTGAAGAATGGCCTAAAATTAAAATGTATGTATATAGATGGAAATAAAGTCATAAAGTCCCTCCTGTTTTCACATACATAAAACCTATGATTCCTTCCAAAATAATCAGATTCAGCTGATGCATAAGTTTTACTTTGATCCCTCATAGGTGTTTCATGAACTGTGAACTGTTCACAATTTTGCAAAGATTCCAGATTTGGGATTTTTAAAGAATTGCCCTCATCTCTAATCACACTTGAATCTGTCCCCTCAGCTATGGCTTATCAGACATTCAGAGTGCAGATTTTCCCCAACTTTAATTTTTTCCATCTGCATCACATCACACCACATTTTCATCTGCCGGCTTGTTAATCTGTTGAGGTCTTATTGAATGGTTAACCTGTTCTTTGGTATGTCTGCATCATCTACTGTTTGTCGTCTACAAATTTTGCCACCCAGACATCTGTACTTTTGTTTAGGCTATTGAAGTACGGTAGTGACATTACTAAAGCTGAAACTTCAAATCCAACCACTGAAAAAGTGATAGAAACTCATTACAATGTAAAAGTCATTTAGTAGCCTAGCTGAAATGAGTTCCTTTTTGTTTATGATGACCAAGTTCCCACATCACTAAAATCTGCATCATCATTAACACTTTGGTTGGCTGTCTTGGCAAGATGGCCAAAGACTAAGAGGGCAGAAACAACTTCTTAGCTTTACAATGACACAGTGAAGTGAAATATGATTCAAAGTAAAAAAAAAAAAAAAAAGAGAAAATACTAAGTAAGGTAGTCAAATATAAAATGCTGTGCTACGAAAAATGTATTAGATTTCTATATGACAAGCTAAATAAACTACCGGTATGTGTTTTGTAGAAGTAGCAGCTTAAGCTCTTCAAATACATTACAGTTCAAACTTGCATATGAAACATTACATTATATCTAAATTACATTCCTTTTTTTGTTTTTTTAAGTAGACAGATTTCATCTATACAAGGATATATAACCTTGGTAAAAAAAATTTAATGATAGAAGCAAAAATTTATGGGAATCTAGTATATAAATTCTGAGTACATTTTCTTAACAAATTTGAGTGCTTTAGTTACCATCTTGAAACTGTCTCTATTTCCAGCAGGCATGGTCTAGACAGCATTTTTAAATCATTGTATATCTATAAGAATTTAATGTGAGTTCTATTTGATTTTCATTTCTTTCCTGTTTTTTTTCAGACTCACACAACTATATAATGTACCAAAAGAAAATGTACATTCATCCTCAGGTTTTCTAAGTTTAGAAGTATTGAAATAGGAATCTGCATTCATTTGAAATGAATGAGTACAACACAACAAATGAATTGTTGTGGTTGAGGACCCAGTTAGGCTGGGAACCCCTACAGGAACAGTCCAGAGCTACAGGGCAAGACATAACTAAGGCCTGGATTCATCATTCATTTAAATGTGAACCGGAGTGATATGTATTGTATACAGGAACTTCCGGTATAAAAAAAACCAAAAATAAATAAATAAATAAATCATTCATCGCTGAATGATGAATCCAGTGAAAACGGGGGCAGGGGGACGAAGGGGGGGGGGGGGGGGGGGCAGGCCTGCAAAAGTCCACAGCCTTCGCACCACCGCGATGTCTTCGCTGCCTGCTTTCACACCGAATAGCGCCACCGTGAAAGGTGGTGCTATTCGGCACGCTACTGCCAACGATAACATTGGTAATGTTTTTGGCAGCAGCGAAGACACCGTCGACTCCTCCCTCCCCCCTCCCTGACTCCTCCCCTCCCCCTAATTAGCATTATATCGCATGCAAAAAGTCCCTTTTCACATGCGATATGGCCTTATCACGTGCATTAGGGCCCTAACACACGCGATAAAGCTTTAGTGAATGACCCTATAAGCTAGAAAATCTTCAACCTATACCAGCCACCTCCCCCGCAGGTGGAGCCCTTGGGTTCTGGCGGCCGGCAGGACTTAAGACAGGGGCTTGGACTGAGGCTAGTGCTGGACTGAGACTGGAGTCAAGGCAAGGCTGGAACCATAAGCAGGCATGGAGTCTGGAAACCAATGCAGGGAGGTGTGGCACACTGAAGCAGGCTGAGACACTGGAACAAGCTGGAACACTGGAGCAGATTGAGACCTGGAACACTGGAGTAGACTGGGACACTGGAACACTAGAGTAGGCTGGGAGACTGGAGCAGGACAGGGCATACCAGACAACTTCTAGACCAGACAGGTAACACAAAGGCCTAGGGAGGCCACTGAGCAAGGCAAAAGCAGAAGGCCTAGGGGGGCCACTGAGCAAAACTAGAGCAGGAGGTTTGGGAAGGCCACAGAGCAAAATTTGGAACAGAAGGCTTAGGAAAGCCACAGAGCAAACTTGGAACAGAAGGCTTAGGAAAGCCACAGAGCAAACTAGAACAAAAGGTTTAGGAAAACCAGAAAGCATTCAGAGACTTGGGGCCCAGCAGGGAGCCAAGAAGACTCAATGGCAAGGCCCCAAGCAAAACCAAGAGTCAGGGTTAAATAGTCTGGACCCTGCTGAGTCATGGGATCATAGTGACTGTGAATGGAGAGAGGGTAAGAGCAGCTCCTTGAGGGCCTCTGGTGGTTGGGAGGCTGCAAAACAGGCAGACTCACAACATGAATCTATTTATGATTCATTATTGGACCCCCAAAGCAAATGAATGGGTCCCAAAAATGTAAACACAAATTTTTGTCTCATTTGTTTGTTTCCCATTGAAGTATGGCACATTCAAGTCAATGGCTGTGCTGAACAAACAGGTGCAGACAGGGTCTAACTGGTAATTATAGGAACTACCTCTTGACTGTGTAACATCACAGCCTTCTGGGAGTTGAGGCTGGACAAGTTGGCAATGAGACCAGACAGAGGACAAATTATGGTGCAGCATCTTTTTAACTAGCCTATAGTTGCTGTCTGGATCAAGTGATATTGACATACTCCCTCTGTAAAGTCTGATCATTTGCAAGAAGTATTATAATAGGTATTCAAACATATCCAGCTATTCAGCCGCTGCCACATAGTTAAATTCATACTTATCTGCCTAAGTAGCACTGAATGTTGGCCTGTCTAAATTTATTCTTTAGCAGTTGTTAGTGAAGGATCTGTTTGAGAAGCTCTCTCAGAGTTAAAAAAAAAAAAAAAGCTATAAAAAGTTAGATTTTGACACTGGTAAAGTTCTGTTTCTGATCTTCTCTGCTGCAGTGGTCTCACTCATTGTGCCAGAAAGACAGAGACAGTGGCACTGCAGACTTTTTCTCTTTACTGGGGGAGAGTCAAAGTAGGTATGTGGATATTGTACCAGTGCTGGTGATTTATTTTTGTCTCTGAATGTATGAGATACTACAGCAATGAGGTTAAGTTAGCAGACTGACAGACTGAAGAGAAGAATTATCTTACCAAGCTGCTAGTCTTCTTGGTTTTGTTTAAGTAATAGTTTTTTTGTGTGTAGAAAAGGAAGCAGTCACATCAGCACTAAGTGCACAGAGCACACACATTCATTGTGTATGTGTCTGTGTGTGTGTGTGTGTGTGTGTGAGAAACAGACAATTCTGCACACAGTAAAGTGATACTGTAAATAGGGGTACAGTCTCACTAAATTCCATCATGCTATTGGAAAGATGAGGAAGGAGAAAGAATGGCAGACTTGGCAGAGATAGAGGATTTGCTACAGAGCCAGAGCCAATCTAGCCTAGTAGCAGCGATAGAAAAGGCATTCCTGCCCCTAAATTGAAGAGAGAGTTTTTTAACCACAGAATGGCAGGAGTGGAAGGCATCTTAAGGCAGAAGCAATTGAAATTTGGAGAGAATGAGCCACCACCACCTGTTCCTCTCCTTCTTGTATTGGAGCAGAGGAAAAAGGTGGAAGAGCCATACAAGGGTGGCATTAGCAGGGAAGGGACAGCAGAAATGCAACACCCGAAACCAGCAGCGTGCTCCTCTATAGTTACTGCTGCTAAAGCAGTGAAGGCAGTATTTTCACCAATTAATTCTAAGGAAGAATCTTGTCTGGAATTCTCTGAAATAGAAATTGAAGAGCTAGTAGCTGAAGAAAATATTTGAGGATTAGTAGTGTCTTATCCTCCAGTGCAGTGATGCGGGAGATAGATGATACTGATGGTGTTTGTTAGCAACCTCCAAGGAGAGCAGGTGGCATAGGTAGAGAGTGTGAAGTACCTCAATCTCAATTTCAGTGCCAGCACCAGTCCCAAGGATTTAGAGAAGATACAGTGAAAGACATCCCTGATCTGGAGGCACTTTAAAGTGAGGGAGGACTCAGGTATTTCTCAGTGTATTCACTGCAGCAAGAATATCAGTTGAGGGAAGCAAATGGGGCATCTGAAAAAACACTGGTATACAGCATTGACTGCAGAAGCAGGACCTGATAGCATGAGCATCAGCGGAGGGTGGCAGTACTAGCTGGGGACGCCTTCTGCCACTGAAAGTAAAGAAAGGGATTGGAAAAGGGAAGACATTTCCCCAAGCTGATCCCACAAACCCTTCCACCAATTAGATGGCAGGCCAGCAGCCTCCTGCCATGCGTCCACAGTGGCAAGCCACTATAAAGGAAAGGTGGTGCCCCATATCACTGTCCTGGGACAAGAGGCAGATAGCATCTAAATTAGTAATGAGGAGAATTAGAGAAATGATTGCGCAGGATAATCAGTGCCTACAAGTAGTAGAAAATGTGGGCTTTAAGCATCTGCTGCATGTTTTAGCCCTAATTACAAAATCCCTTTACTAAATTTAGTAGGCAGGTTATCCCCATGCTATATAACCAGTGCCATAGTCACATCCAGCTGCTACAGAGTATGGCAAAAGCTTTCTTAATAAAGCAAGCTTCACAAACTATGAGAAAAGCCAAACTAATGAGAGACCATTGTCATGTTCTGATTATGACAAAAGTTTCAGTTGGAAAGTAAATTTCACAAGAAACCCAAAATTCTACTCAGACACAAAATCAATTTCAGATAGGGAATATTATCAAAGCCTTTGTCACAGAAATTATACTATTGACAGATCATTCACTTGTACTAAACTTGACAAGTGACAAATCCTTCAACAGGAAGACAAACATCTCCCATGACATTCTTGTTGCTTTACCCTTAATCTTACAACTTACAACATTCTTACAATCTTACAACATTCTTGTTGCTTTACCCTTAATCTTACAACTTAGGAGTTTTTCTTCCACTCAGCATTGCTGCCATGCTCTTTGTCTATGCCTTGGGGCTCTTCTGCCTTCTTTTCTGATTTGTTACCCCTACTTGGCGCCTTAGGATGCCACGCTTGGTGCCACTTTGCCTCTCATGCTGCCTTTGAGGATTCATTGCATTTCTGTTGGTGCCCTATTGAAGCCTTGGGTGTTCTTATCATTCTTGCTGCTTCTTTGCTCCTCTCATAGCTCCTTGGAGAACTCCTGCCACTGCCAGTACCACATTGCTCTTTTACGGTGCCTTAAGCTATTTATGCCACCTCTGGTGCCACTTTGCCACAGTCTAGGTGCTTTAGACTTCTTTTCCTCTTCCGATGATGTCTTCCTACAAGTTTCCCTAGAATTGATGAGAAAACCCGAATTTTGGAGCCCAAAATAGGCTTCAGTGCTTCCCCCATTGACTTTCATAGTAAACAAACAAATAAAATGAATGAACAACTTTTTTTTTTTTGTTTGAGATGAACCAAACAAATGGAGGAGACCTAAGCCAATTAATGAATCAAAATGAACATTTTGTCTCTGCGCTATTCCTATTATGCAGCACTTGTAGTTTCATATCCATACTCACTAAAATATCCTAATGCTTACAGCAAAATGGCATAATTAATCAAAAGGTTGCTAAAATCTGCATTTAAATGCAAGCTGTATTCATTTTTTATTTACTTGAAGTTTAATCATATGGTAGGCATTTTTATTTTCTTTCAGGAAATGGTTTATGATGCTTATGCGGCCCAGGCCTTTTATTCCAGACTTCTGGTGCTACTAATGTGTCCTTTACCTAGATCCAACATGTTCACTTAAAAGTGAATGTTAAAAGCCCGACACACGCATTAATTAGGGGATGCGTGAATATGTAGGGCTTGTGTGAGTCAAGCAGATTTTAAAAGCTGCCCAGAAACATGCGTACATGCTGCTGCACGCACATCTCTGGATTCTCGAAAAAGGGCAGGGCATGAGCGGTACATGGTTGTTTCGATACTTGAACCAGAAATTTTCTCGTAAATACTTACACGATCCAGGCACGCCGAGGTCCCCTGCTTTGTAACATTACTTCTGCTATGGATGGCGTGTAATTTAAAAAAAAAAAAAAAAAAAAGCCATATCTGAGGGTGTAAAGGGTCTGGGGTAACTGGGGGTATGCAATCTATCAAACCAGAAAGTGTTAGAGGACCTGTCTGTTAACTGGGCAAACTGAGGAGGAGCTGGTAAAACAAGCAATGGCACTGGCACACGTCCCCTTTAACATTTCCTCATTTATGCGGTAGAAGTGGCTTTTGCGCTCAGAGAGGTATCCATTTAAAATTAGATACACTTGTACATACGGCCAGGGTAGTTTTATAGTATGCACACATATACATGGGTATGTTATAAATTAGCCTTGTCCCTGGCCGTGGGCCGATGTATGTGTGCACGTTTGCACCCGTGCGCCGCTTTGAAAGTTCCCATCCCTACCCCTATTTTTGGTTATAATGGGATTGTGATGATGCACAAGAGGATGGCACTGTTTCTACCTTTCTCATTAAGTAACTGTATGGAAAGGTGGCTTCCAGGGGATGTATGCCCCATGTAGATATAGGCTTGAACTCAGAGAGCGAAAGGGAGATTATAGTCATTCTGCAGTAGGATTCGAAGGAAAGACTTGGAAGGGTCCTTGGGGCTCCCTGTGGGTACTGCTTGTTCTGCCAGTCTAGCAGGCCATCCATCACTATGGATGCTGGTGTACCAAGGGAATCCTCCTAGGCATTTGCTAAGAGGCACCTGGGCGGATGTAAGGACCACAACCACATTATGTTAGATCTTGTGGCCTTATCTAGTCCATTCCTGACTCTGATTAAGATACCCCATGGTTCTGAATTTGAGGCTGAGGTCTGCCAATGCAAGATGAGGACAAAAAAGATTGAGGTTTTTTTTTTTTTTTGTGCAGGGTTGCAGTTTGATGATCACAAAAGGAAAAGATTAAGATTGTACTTTCTCTATCCAGCATTAGAAAATATTGCCTTTAAACCTCTGATCCAGGTCCAGTCCAACATGTACTCGACCATGAATTCTGTGCAAATTAATCATGAGAATAAGATCAGAATTGGGAAAATGAAACCTTGTACCATCTTAGTCAAAAAAGCAAATTGACAGCAGTTTTAAATGTAAAGGACTGATTATAATCATGTCAGTCGGCATTATTACAACATGCCACATTGCCAAAGAAATTTAGCATGTTGGAAGTAAGTCATATGGTGTGGACGTTGGCTTTATTAAGAAATGTACTAATACGCCAAACAAATCAGCCTCAGAGTCCCTCTTCAGTGAAGCTGAAAGGAGAGCTAAAAATGTTTGCAGTGGTATTGACAATGTTAGACATCCACTGCCCTTTCTGTGAAGAAATATTCCTTAGATTACTCCTGGGACTTCTCGCTTTCCCCATTCATCGTGTAACCCCTGATGTGGCTTGGCTTGCTCTGCTCTGCTCTGTGCTGTGCCATCTTGAGCTGATGTCACAAGTACATTTGGCAAGCCCTGCTAGGAAACCAGAAATTATAGACGAGTACCCATACCCTACCAAAATTACTTAGAGTAAGTTACAAATAAATCTAACTCATCTAAGCATTGACTGTTTCTAAAAAGAAAACCATACAAAAATAAATTTAACGTGCATGCTTTAAGACTATGATGCAGCCATGACCTTCAAAGTGAGGAAACTCACCCAAAGATGAGATTTGTGCAATGTTCTCTCAACCTAGCTTGATGGACTCTCTACCTGGGTAAGATCAAGCTAGGTTGAGAGAACTCTGCACAAATCTCATCTTTGGGTGAGTTTCCTCACTCCGAAGGTCATCAAATCTTCACAAGAGAGCACCGTTCTGTTCATATGTCTCACTCTGAATGTCAAAGTGGCCCCTAACCCTTACACTCCTACCTAAACCTCACCTCGAGTAACTAGGTGGGCCTCATATAGAGGTATAAATACCTACCTAGTATGAGGGTATTATGGCTAGTTTCTCTCTCTCTCTCTCTCTCTCCCCCCATCCCTCCCTCCCTCCCTCCCCCCCCCCCAGTGGTTGTAGAAGGGCCCTGATAGCTAAACCAGATCTCCAGGAACTAAAAATAGCATAATAAAGCCAGCCAAATATATTTGGCTATCTGGACTGTTTCTGAATATGGGCCTCATTAAACTCAGTTTTATGCATGTAAATGCTTTTGAAAATCAGGCCCTTAAAATATAGCTTTATGCAGGTAAATGGCTTATTACAAAATTGCCCAGGGGTTATGCACATAAAAGTATGCATGCAACCTGATTTCATGTACACTTTTATGTGCACCAAAAAAATAGGTATTCTGGGGGACTTATCTGGTATTTATGTGCATACTTTTGGTTCTAAAAAGTATGTGCTTATATTAACCTTAAGTTACACCCTGGGAAGAGCAGATGTAACTTTGTGCAGGCCAATTTGTGCACATTATTTCGGATAGTTTTCAATGCAGATTTATGTGGATACGTTAACTTTGAAAATTGGCATGACTTTATGCATTTCTGAAATGCATAACTTACATAACTTGTTAGACAATTACCTTCCCTGTGTCTTTTTCATTGGCAATTCAGTTCTTTTTCTCTCTCTGGGCCCTTACATATATTCTTTTCTGTGTATTTTTTTAAAATATTTAGCACTTTTATGGTGTCTGGCTGAAGCTGTGGCTTGTTATGGGCCTCTGAGACAGGGAAACCTACCTGGGGAGCGACACGGGCAAGGCAGGTCTTGGGACAAGACAAGGGCTAGTCTTCCACCTAATCAGCCCCCTCCCCTACAGGTCGAACCCTTGGGTTCTGGGAGCTAGTAGATCTCTGTAGCGGCAGTACATCATAGTGGTGAGTCCACATAGGCTGAAATACAAATAGACATGACAAGGTTGCACAGGCAAGGCTTGGACAAGGCAGACAAGGCAGGCAGGACTTGGCAGGCTGAATGAGGCAGACAGGCAGGCAGGGCTTGACAGACTGGACCAGACTTGGCAAGCTGGACAAGGCTTGGACAATGTAGGCTGGAGACAAGCAGGACCTGGAACTAGACACACAGATAAGGCAAGGCAAGACAAGACCAACTCAGCAGACTAGGACAGGAGTTAGATACAGTAAATACTGAACAGAAACCTGAAGGCAACAATGCTTGAAACAGACAGAATAGGCCCGAATGCCCCAAGGCAAGATACAACAGAGAACAGGACAGATGCCCTCAAGGTAGGAAACAAGGCAGGATAGGCCTGAGGCCCTCAAGTCAAGAAGGCCACAAGGCTAAGCAAGGCAACAAGGCAAGGCCTGAAGGCCACATAGCAAGGCAAGAATAAGACAAGAAGGCCTGAAGGTCACAAGGCGAGACAAGAACAAGAGTCAGGTAACAAAGCCAGAAGTGACATTATGAGAAGACAAGGAGAAACAGGCAAGGTTGGTTTACATTGGGCTAAGGCTGAGGCGTGGCAAGGGCAGAGAGAAGAAGCTTGGCAAGGCTAGAAATGAGCCTTCCTGAAGGCCTCTGCTGGTGGGAAGGGATCATTGCAGGAGTCTAGAAGGTAGGATAAGATTGCAAAGCAGGCAAAATCCTAACATGGCTTTAGCATGATTTTAATGGAGAACAAAGCACAGTGAGTATCCCAGCCAGTGAAAACTGGAAATAACCCGTAATCATAACCCATAATCATAACCATAATCTAGAACATGCAGACTTTCTCTAAGCAGTGATTTCTTAAAGAGATGTCTGGCATAGTATTTCTTTTAACTAATAACCCTTTCAAAAAAAAAAACAAAAAACTTTCAGCTCTTTAAAAAAATACTTTTTGGAAAATTGAGGGATTTTATTGAACCTATTTTTGAAAACTGTGCACACCTTCGCTCTTCAAAAACTCATTCGTGTGGCACTTGAGTGCTGGACATCCAATGGTGAAATACATATGTTCTTGCAAAGCTTCAGAATTAAAAACTTCCAAACTGTCTGCCCTCACAATATTGGGGCAGATTTTCAAAGGGTTACGTGCATAACATACACGTGTAACCCCCGAAAAGCTGCCCCTGCGTGCGCCGAGCCTATCTTGCATAGGCTCAGAGGTGAGCGCAAGCCCCGGGACGCACGTATGTCCCGGGGCTTGAAAAAGGGGGAGGGGCGTGGGTAGGACCGGAGCCTCCAGGCATAGCAGCCATTTGCCGCTGGCTGTTGCCAGCGCGCATAACCTACGCCTGCCTGGAGGCAGGCGCAAGTTTGCGAACAAAGGAAAGGGGGTGGTTTTAGATAGGGCTGGGGGGCGGGTTAGGGAGGGGAAGGAGGAGGTGGCGGAAAGAAAGTTCCCTCCAAGGCACTGCACACCTACTCATCCTGGTCATTTATGCTGCTCTCTGAATTGTCTGTTTCAACTATTTGGCACATCATTGTTACCTTTTCTGTTGAGCATGCATTTGCAACTACCAGAAGACTTTCCCCCTCTTTTGTATCCCATCCCAGCTAGCTTTAGTCCGCGGAATATAGGTACTGCCATTGTGACATCTCAAGTGCTGGCTGCAGCGGGGAGCGGAATCCCTGAGCTGGGAATTAAACCCTGGTCTGTCTTCATGGTGCAGAATATTAACAGTGAGTCATTGGTCTGCTCCCTCTTCTCTCTTTTTTTTTTTTTTTATCTCTCTAACCTGCTTCATTATTCTGTCCTTGAATAGAAAGTTATCTAGCCCTCAAAATGCTGAGATTGGTTGCCAGGAGGCCGATATTCACAAAAAGCTGAGCAGCTAAGTTAGGCTGAAAAGAAGCACTTAATTTAGGGACCTAAATCTGAGGTACCTGAATTTAGGACCACTATTTATTTGCCTACAAACAGACGCCTAGTATTAGAAGCCAGTGCTTAATCTACTTCTTCTGATCTGACCTCACCCCTGGTTTATAGGTTCCAAAAACAGATTTCTAAATTTAAGTGTTTAGTGTGTAGGGGGGGGGGAGAGGATTTTCATTTACCCAGTTCTAGAAACCTATCTATTTTCTGTTCATTTTCTAATTGCATTTCAAATTTAAATCAAGTACATTTTGACTAGGAAAAGAAGTATATAAAAATATAGTATATTTTGGGGAAAAAATTAACTAATCAGAAATCATTATCTATATGTCATAATTTTATGTCCATAAATATGGAGAAAACCAAATTAAAAATATGGGAAGGTAAAAAGTAATCTATTATTGGAGGAAAAATTACCCTCTAATATATTGAACTGCAGAGTATAAAGCCTCAAATTGTTGACAGTAGTCCTCTCTGACCTTTATTGTCCAAGAAAAATCTTAAGTGGGAGAGCTCAAAGAATATATATTTAACTCCTGAACACTCCTGAACATATAAGAGTACATTTACAAAGAAAACTGATCATGAAAGTTGAGCCTAAGGCTGCTGCCTTCTAGCATTTATTCAGAAATTTCTTTGTTCCTGTGTCTCTTGACGGAAGTTTGGGAAAACCCACACTTTATAGGCCATAAATGAATGTTATTTTTTTAACATAATTTCATTGTTCCCATCCATAAGATGACCCTTTCCCAGTCTGTCTTATTTCTCCATCACCTCTAACTCTACTTTTGAGATTCATTCTCCACATGTTCATCTGACAGACTCACAGCAAGAGTTGCAAATAAAAAAAAAAGAGAGCATAGGATGATGGTAGCATAGCTAAGGGTAGCCTGCCTGGATCTACTGCTATGTGTGTAACCCCAAAACTATAGCCGCCTCCAGAAATTCTGGCCTGATTTTCTCTCAGTGTCTCATCTGCTCTTTTCTTCTTTGTGATCTCATTAGTATTGTCACAACAGTTCCATTTCAGTCTCATATAGTTTCTCAAGTGAGATCGCTAGCTAATTACATGTTCAACTTCCAGATATTGTCCTTACTCCCTAAGTTTGCCTCATCACAATTTTTTTCATTCATTTGGATTTATACTGCACAGTTTGTGCAATGTGACCAGCTAGTGCCTCAGCAGAATCCTCAGGTATCCACAAATAGTCATTGGCTATCCAACCTTGTCTTATGTCAGCAGACCTAGGATGATTGTTTAATAATCACTGCAAATATAGTTTAAAGAACAATATTTATTACAGTATAAAATATAGGTTTCTAATTGTCTAGGGAATTTTTGGGTTCTCATGTAGGTGTAAGATTGTGCATACTTTGGTACCCATGTATCTTGTAGCTAATCTGCAAAAAGGGAAAATACCCAAGCAGTTCCTCTGAATCATCACCCACAAAGAATGCTTCTGACATAGACATCTCCACCAACATCCTCTGCAATGAAGAAGATAGCAAAGAATTGATTTAGCTTTTCTGCTACAGCTTTATTCCCCCTGAGCACCTCTAGTCATCTAATGGTTCAACTGACTCCCTCACTGGCTTCTTGCTTTTGATTTAATTGAAAAAATGTTTTTATTATTAGCTTTTGTGCCTTTAGAAAGTTTCTCCTCAAATTCTTGCTTTGAACTGCCTTATTAATGTTTTACATCTAATTTACCAGTGCTTATATAAGCTGTGGTGATCTTAGTGGGACCAATGTGCCATGGCCTCTCCCATGCTCGACATGGTACTTACCATATATAGAAAATTATCTAGGCCTACAATTAATATAATATTCCTTCCCAATCACTATTGATGATCCTATCTAACTTTTGAATGGCAGGGTAAAAGCAATCAATGCATGGTGAAATATATCTTCATTTGGGTGTTAGAAACAATTATCATGTTATTTATGTATTCTGCCATTTTCAGAGAACTAATATGTGATCTAAAAAGTTTCTATGACATGGGCAGCCATCCTCTCACACACACTCCTTTTCAAAAATCGTATATCATATCAACATAATGACAAAATAATATAGGCAAGTGATGTGGATATCTGCAGCTTTATGAACATGAACAAACATGACAATATCTGAGCCAGCCAAACAATATTAAAATACCCTTCTCCCAAACACCTAGGTAATTCATCCTCTACATCCCAGCTTGGCCTTCAGGCATCAACTGCCATTATGCAGGTCCCTACCACACTACTAGGGTTTCTCCAGTGGGTGTGATTATTCCTAATACACCAATGCCACCTTCTTCTGGTGCTGTAGCCCTCCCCCCCCCCCCTTAACAAGTAATGGCTTAGGTATCCAGCCATAGACACGGGATATCATAGTCAATAGTATATGGGCCCCTCCCGCCCCATTCATAAAGTATGACTCTTGAAAGATAAATAACCAACTCAGTTTCAGGCCTCCTGGATGGAGCAGTTAAATAAATCCAATCCAACTCCTAACAAATGCTGCCATCAAAACGATATCATACTTGCACAAACCCTGAAAGCCCAAACGTAGTAGACACAATGACTGCCCTGAAATTACATTATATGGAGAAAATCATCTAAGCCCACAGTTGATATAATATTTCTTCCCATTCTCTGGCTTTCGAATGGCAGAGTAAAAACAATCAGCTCATGTAGATATATATCTTCAGTTGGCTGGTAGAAACAATCATCAGAGAATTTACGTATTCTGCCCTTTTCAGACCACCTGTTTATGATATGAAATGTTTCTAAAACATTTAGAAAGCGAGGCATACATTTTTTTGCAAACTAAGGCCTGGATTCACTAATGCCGTAAGGCATAGTGAATTCTGGCGGTAACGGGGGGCGAAGCAGGGGGCGGTCCTGCGCTAACCGGCAGCGATCGCACCTCCGCTGTGCGATTGCTGCTGGCGACGCGCCGAATAATTACACCATAAAAGGTGTAGTTATTCAGCGCGAAATAGGCAGCGATTCGGAAGCTTACCATTTCGCTGTCCTCGCTGTGTTCGCAGAGTTGGCCTCGGTGCCACCCTGACTCTTCCTCTTCCGGGGCCAACTCCACCCCGATGTAGCTTTCGCACATGTGCACTAAGCTTACTAGCTATCGCATGCTTGCGCTGGTATCGCTTGCGAAAAGGGACTTTTTGCACGCGAAAAGTCCCTTTTCGCGTGCGATACCTAGATCGGGGTGGGTTCTGGGTGGCATCCGCATTAGAAGGGGAGGAGTCGGGGCAGCACCGGGGTGGACGCCGCAAAGACATCACTGACGGTGAAAAGGTATGGAGCCTTATCACGTTCAGTAACGCGGCCAATAGCACCACCTTCCACGGTGGTGCTATTGGTTTGCGAAAGCCGGCAGCGATTGCACCTCCGTGGTGCGATCGCTGCCGGCTTTCGCAGGCCCGCCCCCCACTTCTCCCCCCGTTACCGCCGGATTTTCTAAGTTCGCAGAAAATCCAGGCTTAAAATACATATTCAGGACATAATTATCCCAATATTTTTTAAGTGCTTCATTTTCTAGTTTATCCAGAGACTGCAAAGGAAGGAGATGGATCATTTCTTTAATAGTGTAACTACACTTATGTCTAATCTTCTGAGATGTATAGTGGAAGACTCTCTTGCTGACCTGGTTGACATGATCGCAGAATATGGCAGCGGAAGAAGACTATCCATGTGCAATTTATCTATTTATTTATTTAAATACATTTCTATACCGATATTAGTGGGAACATCATATCGGTTTACATCAAAACAATGAACATAAGGAAAGATAGTTACATTAAACAGGGAGTTGGGGAGGGAATGAGAGGAACTGAGAAAGAAGATTGAAAGTACATAGGAATCAAATTGAAAGTACATAGGAATCAATTCTAGGACAACCACTTAAATCTTATTTTAACCTTCATAGTATGTTAGAATTTATTTTACTTTATCCTTTTCTTTTCTCTCATTATTAGTATTCTTTTCTCACATTATTAGTAATGTGCAAAATATCTTAAAGAGGCATAGGAAAATCGTTGTCTTTTTCTCATTGGGGACAAGCATACTGATTACAGAAAATATTAATGTTTAATAAATCTACTCCCTGCATGTCTTCAAAACTGAACATAAAATGCAAATCTGGCTTCTACATTTACAATGAATCAATAGTATGCCAGTGTTTTGAATTTTGATCTGCTTGTGAAGACATTAATTCTTAACTATTATTGAAAACAGCAGAAAAAAGAGATATCTGCATGAGAATCAGTGCACAGATCTCTTTTAACATACTGTGCTTGAAAATCAGAATGCAAGATCTGATAACAACAACCGAAAGCTGGTGTTTTGTGGAGCAACAGCCATGATACTTCATCTTTCTAATAACCATTCATTCTACCATGAATTACAAATGGGCACTCACATACAAAACAGAAATATGAGTGCTCACAATGTCAAGCAACACTAACGCCTGTCATTCTTACCAGCCGCCTGGCATTGCATTTAAATAAGTAAGAGAGATTTTGTTGTAAAATAAAAATAACACAGACTTCTCGTAAGCATTCATATATCTTTTTCAGTAAAAAAGAGTATTTTAAGATTGTTCATTCTTAAAATAGCAGCCATTATATATATCATTAGTGACTTTTATTTAAATTTATTTCTTATTTTGTTTATTGTACTGCATCCTTCATCTAAACAAGGTGCCAAAAGATTACTCGCAGCAAGATTTCTGGTGGATGTTTGTGTTGTTTCATTTTTAGCACTTATACTTTTCAAGAAAGCTTCTGAATTGCAAATAGAAAAAGAGGGATGTTCTTAAAACTACTATATCATAGGGTGAAATAAGGTACAGGTAAGTAAAATGATTTGCTCAAGACTACATACAGTTGGGTGGACAAGACAGCACAAGAAGACATTAGTCCTGATACTTGCTGCCATATTCTTCTGACTACACCCTCTAAAAAAAAAAAAAAAAAATTACAAAGTCCCTGCAAATCCAAATCAAAAAGGCAAATGTTTTGTTTGAGAATTTTGGAGAAAACGTGATAAGTATTGTAATTGTGTGTGAAGTTCTAAATGATTAGATTTATTCCATGTTAATGTGGGCTATTTTCTGAAACAAATAAAAAAAACAAAAAATAAAATTCAGCCAAAAAATGCCTGATGACAAAGGGGTAGTTGTTAAGACCTGTGTGCGCGCTACCCGGCGTGCACACATGTATGCCCGATTTTATAACTTAGGTGTGCACAAGTTATAAAATTGGGGTCAGCGCGCGCAAGGGGGTGCACACTAGTGTAGCTTGCGCACTCTGACACCCGCGGGCTCCCCCCGTTCCCTTCCCCCTAACCTAACCTTCCCACCCCTTCCCCTAACCTTTCCCCCCCTAGCCCTACTCTAACCCCCCCCAAATTTTTATCAAACCTTTTGCGCCTGCCTGGAGGCAGGCGCAGGTTACGCACACCAGCAGCCTGTCAACACGCAATCCTCTGACTCAGCAGCAAATAGCCGCTGTGTTGGAAGCCTCTGGCCCCGCCCCCGGACTGCCCCTTTTTGCAAGCCCCGGGACTTAGACGTGTCCCGCGCTTTACTCGCTTCGCCGGGCCTTTATAAAATAGGCCCAGCACGCGTAAGGCACTCTACGTGCGTAAATCCACTGGATTTATGTGTGTAGAGCTTTTAAAATCCGGCCCAAATGTAACAAAGCAAAATGAAAATTTTGGTAATGCATATCCTTATTAAATAACATGAATAGGGCAGCTAGCTGCCTTTAAAGTTACTTGTTCTTTTGTAGTGCATTGTGATGAATGCATGGCCTTCATGCAAAGCAAAGCCCAGGAAATCATTTCTTCCAGCTATAAAGGTGAATTTTAAAAGAGATAATGCATACAAAATAGCATGCTCACGTTGCCGCGCGCATGTTATAAAATTGGCTATCCACGCACACAAGCGTGCCCGATTTTATATTGGCGCTACGGGTATCGACTCACACATGCAAGATGGGGGGATTTTGCAATACACGCACAGTGACACGATCGGGCCTTTGCCCATTTCCCCCCCATCCACTCCAATAAATGAGCAAACTGGGAGGGAACTTCCCTAACCCCCTATCTATCCTTCCTTCCTTTTCCCTTCTCTTCCCCAATCCCTAAACTCACCCAAACTCAGCTAAATAGTTTTTGTTTATGAACTTACCTGCTCTAAGGAAAAGAAGTAAGTTCTGTGCCCCAGTCGGCTGCAGGTGCAAACTTCACCAGGACAGCGGCTAATGGCACTGTCCCAGCCTGCCCCGCCCCACCCAGAACCTACCCCAGCCTGCCCCTTTTCAGACATCTGGTACTTCTGCGTGTACTGGGAGATTCGCGTGTGGCTGGGTGGCTCTGAAAATGCGCTCGGTGCCCACGCAGCCCACCCTCATGCGTATCTGCTGGTATTGGTGCGCCGAGAATTTAAAATTCCCCCGTGTGTGGGCTGAAGGTACAAATTTTGATCTGAAGTGCCTGAAATGCAATATTGTTTTTTTGCATATAAAACTGAATTCTCAGCTGATACTTTCCTTCAGCAGATCCACTGCATTCATTTCAAACAAATTTTCAATTAAAGACAAAAATGGTCGTTTTTGGTTTGGTTCATTTCAAATGAAACATCCCTAAGTGGTCCAAAATCCCCCATAATTTTAGGTATTTGTTTCAGCAAATAGTATGCACTATTAACAAATAGCAGGCACTATTTGCTGAGAAAAAAAATTCACCCCCCCCCCCCCCCGAAACCCCTGCCACCCCTTTACTTCTTCCATAGCACTGGTATAAGGGGCGGGAGTGAACCCCAGCAAACCTGCCCCACTAAGTCCTCTTTAAAAATGACACCAGTTGGTGCCATATTGTTTTACGTCATTTTGTGTGGCCATAAAGTATTACGGCCATAAAGCAGTATAGCCATAAAACAAGTTGGTTTTACAGTCATGTTGGTTTACAGCCATAATGCTTTATGGTCATAGAAAAGAATGGTGTAAAGTGGACCCAATGGCAAAGGAGTGACTGGGAATCACTTCTGAACCATTTTCACCAGCATCAAGGAAGGGATAAATTGGTGGGGGATGATGAGAGGTGGTGGGAGCCTCGGGGGGGAGGGGGGCTGGTTTATTTGGGTTTTTTTTATGTTTATTTTTGTTCTGCGGTCAAACCAAACCAAAATAAACATTAAACAAACCAAATCCCAGAAAAAAACCAGAAATGAAACAAAACAAGCTGAAATTAACATCTTGCTTCTGCACATCAGTAGCTCCCGTGGACAAGTGTACCTTTTTTGTTTTAAAGAACTGTCTCGCTGCCTGTGTTCAAGAAAATGTGCTAGGGCATTTCTTTGCAATGGTTATTCGTCTTACAATCTGTGAGCCTATTTTCTCATAAATGGCAATCTATTCAAATGCACAAATATTAATTTGTGAAGCTTACGTCTTATGGTATATTTCATCTGCCAACCTTCAGTTGATTTTCTGGATTTCTATTAGCTTGCCCGAAATTGCTGGCAAGCTAAATTTCTCTAACAGGCATCAATTCTCCACATTAAATGCCTGTTCTGCTCTGGAAGATATATTGATTATTTTTTCTCTGCAAAGTGACAAATACCATTTTCATGACTATAATAGAGATTGATTACAATTTCATGAAACAGAAAGGGAGCTGATCTTGCTAAGACATCCTTGGGGCACATAAAAATAAAAAAAAATTCATTTAAATTAATACAGCAATTAATGAATTCATCTGTTGGTAATGAAGTCTAAGAAGTATTTATAGGATAATGAAAAATAGATGAAATCCTATTACAGTGTTTTAAAACGATTTTTAATATATATTTAGAGCAAGTCAAAATCTCAGACACTTGTCCTAACTTTTATCTAAAAGATCAAACTTAAGAACACATTTTAAATAAAAACATATTTCATAATCCACTGTTTTGCCTAAAGCATTTTTTAATTAAAGGAAAACTGCTACTGATGAACTAAAAATTATTTACTTTCAATATAACTATGGTGCAGCAGCAAAATAATGCAAATTGAATCAACAAAGACTGTCATCTCGTCAGGAACTAGCTCAATAGAATCAGTTAATTCTATTGCTTTAACTTCTGTGAGTTTGCTGCTGCATAAAATGCATAAAATAATAAGGAATACTCCCCCCCCCCTTAGAGCATGTGCACACATTTAATTTAGTTTGTGGAGAAATGTAATAAAGCATCGCTTGTCATTCAAAATCCTGACATATTTACGGCGCAGCAGCTATGATGCACAGATTCAAGCAATAAGACTGGTTATATTGTCTGAGCTTCATCTAGCGATCAGATATAAGGGCAGGGCAAAAGTTGAGCAAAAAAAATCCCACAAGCCAATTTGCTTGCAAAATAAATAAATAAGTGGATATCAGTCACCATGGTGTGCAGTGGGGCTCAAATGCCTTCAAATGTGAATTTTTAAACAATTTTAAAAACCAGCAAAAGCTAACTCCCTCCTCTCCTCCTCCCACGCAAACACACACAAACACAAACCCAAGCACATAAACACACACACACATACACATAAGTCAGGACATCATTAGAATAATATAAAAAAATAATATTATGGTACAAATGCCCTTTTTAAAAATTTCATTTTTCCTAGTACATCACTCCTGGCAATTTCTCACTACGCATTACAAGGTAAATCTTGTATCTTCACTGAGGTTTAAATCTGAAATACTGTGGGTTGATAAGGAGTGTTATGAATTTTTTGAGAAGTGATTGATTTATAACAAAGAGCTAATTTTTCTTTTATATATATATATATATACACACAATTATTTTTGCATTTCTGATAGATCAGTCTTCATGCTTGGCAAGACTGCACAAACCTATGTGTTAAGCATCTCTGCTTTATTTTGTTCATGGATTTAGTGGCATAGTAAAATTTATTGCCCCAAATTATGATTTCGGGGCTGTTACACCTAGATACCCATAGTGCCAGTAACGGTGTTGTGTCATTTTAACCCTTATGTTTGGTTATCTCTTTATTTTTCCCTTATTGGAGTGTTGCATACAATGGGATTATTTATTAGCGGCTGTTGCATTAGTCAACTTGGATATATTGAAATAAAAGTCAAAAAAAGAGTTGTAGGTAATATCTCTCTGTAGGATTAGCTAAACACATTTCTTACTAACTTTCAACATCCTTTATCAGGTGAAAGCAAAATCATTAGTAGTAGTAATGATTCTGTGACCCCCATACCTTTGCAATAGTTTGCCACTTGAACTACGACATATGTCAGATTATAAACCTCTTTGCAAACTATTGAAGCTTTACCTATTTATAGAGGCTTTTACATCTTCCTAAGGGAAATGATCATTACTGATTATGGTGGGCAGATTATTTGCATTCTGCTAGTGTTCATGTGTATGTTATGCGGGATCTTGTGTTTTATACATTCTGTATATGTGTATTGTATGGCTTTGACCATTTTATTGTTTGATGTTGATATTTTATAATCTGCCCAGAACAGAGATTCTGCTAATTGGGTGAAATAGAAATTACAAAGAATAAATAAATAAATAATACTAGGGGGTAGATATTCAAAAGACATTTAGGCCTAGATTTATCAAAATGCACTAAATATCGCCTGCGATAGAAAATGGGGCGTGTTTCATGGTAATAGGCAGTTTATCACAATTTGCGCTAATACCTATGCGAAGAGCTAAGTTACTGCAAAATGCAATAACTTTTTCACACTTTAAGATAAGTGTTAGAATGTGGTATTTCCTACATATAACCACTGGGGGGACCATGTTTACTATCAGGGCCACTGAGAGAGAGAGAGAGAAAGAAATAGCACCTGCCTAGCCGTAGTGCCCTACCATTAGATAGGTATTTATATCTCTATGGGAGGCCCACCTAGTAACTCGAAGTGAGGTTTAGGTATTAGTGTAGGGGTTAGGGGCCACTTTGACATTCAAAGTGAGACGTACGAACAGAACAGTGCTCTCTTGTGAAGATTTGATGACACTCGGAGTGAGGAAACTCACCCAAAGATGAGATTTGTGCAATGCTCTCTCAACCTAGCTTGATGGACTCTTTACCTGGGTAACATCAAGCTAGGTTGAGAGAACATTGCACAAATCTCATCTTTGGGTGAGTTTCCTCACTCCGAAGGTCATCAAATCTTCACAAGAGAGCACTGTTCTGTCCGGACGTCTCACTTTGAATGTCAAAGTGGCCCCTAACCCCTACACTAATACGTAAACCTCGCCTTGAGTTACTAGGTGGGCCTCCCATAGAAATATAAATACCTATCTAGTGTGAGGGCATTATGGCTAGTCTCTCTCCCTCTCCCTCCCTCCCTCCCTCTCTCCCTCAGCATTAAAGCCATGCAATAGGACCACAAAACAGTAAACCCACTCCTCCTTTTTTTCAGATTTGCATTGCACCATACATTATGGTGCTATCGCATGCGTTAACAGCACTTTTTGCATGCAAAAATGCCTTATAGCATTTTGATAAATGACCAAAGATGGATAATTGAAAAGGTATCCTTCTAAATGGCCAAACCACGATTTTAAAACTTTTACCTGGCTATATTCTAGCGAGTTATCCAGCTAGAATATAGCCAGGTAAGTCAGAGGCATTCTGGGGCAGGCAATAGGAGTTTTCTGGAGGAGCAGAGATAGCCAGTTGAGTTAACCGGATAACTCCGATATTCGAAGCTAGCCAGTTAACCTAGACTGGAATCTGTTCAGTTGCTTCAGACTTATCACTAACATTCATGTCCATACAACGTTTATTTGAATTCTTATGGCACAGCAGTACATTCTATGCAGGAGCAGTTCTATAATGAGGCAGGATGAGGTGGCCACTTCAGGTGGCAGAATTTGGAGACAGCAAAAAATACCCCTCTCAGAATGCCACTGCGGCATCCGCCTCACCCTGCCATGGCTGTTGACCCAGGTTGCCAGCGGCAGAAGAGAGGAAGGTCGCTGCTGTGGGCTGCCACCAGAGGCCAGGCCGACAGTGACTGAAGAGAAGAGGGATGCCACTGGAGGCCAGACCGCTGGCATGGAGTAGGGCCGCCACTGGAGGCTAGGCCGGTGGTATGAAGGAAGGCTGCCACCACTGCTAGAGGCTGGGCCAGCAGCGGCTGAAGGGATGGGGGGGGGGGGCAGGGAGAGCGGAGGAGGCACCGTTTCATCCCTCGCCTCAGGTGGCAGATTTCCTTGAGCCGCCCCTGATTCTATGCATTAAATAAAATGGTGCACTTGCTGCCAACACAACTTGTGTTTGGTGCAAACACTATAGCTTTAGCCCTGAGATTGACAAATTATCAACAAAGGACTAGAATGGAAAATGATGTTTGGGGAGACAGATGCAAGGTTGGGAACATAATAGCTTTTGAAGTCATGTATTGGGAGTAACTTTACAACATTGCACACAAAAATAATTCTTGCATTCTCTTTGCTGTAATGAAGCAGAATGAATTCTATAGGTACTTAATTATTTGTCTTGCAGATTCAGACATTGCCTGTCTAACAAGCTGTAGGCAAAGCAGAATTTCATATTTAAGATTCTCAGTTGTCATGGCTGCATACTAGCTTTCAAAGGAACAGAAGCAATTAGAAATTTAAAGAATACAGCTACACTAAGGACTTGAATCCCTTAATGATTTTGTTCAAAATGTTGTGGGCTAATCAGGCACTGACAGTGAAGCTTAAGTTTAACATAGTCTGATGAATGGTGCAGGTTTTGTTCAGACACCCAGTGTCTAGCATGCAAGAAACAATGAAAAAAAAACCAACCCTTAAACAATATTGCATTTTTCCTTCTCAAAAACCATTTGTGGAAGAAGATGTTAAACTTACCCCCTCAGTTGAGAAGACTCTTCATGGCTTTGATTGCATAGTAGAAAGCATGGGTGTGGATGGATATGCCGCTGATTCGAATATACTCAGCTATGAGGAAGTTAGCCAAATATCAGAATTTATCCAGCAAATTAGCTGGATAAGTGGAGCACCTGTACCATGCCTGGGCTATCCAATTAGGTTTTAGCTGATTAAATACTTAGCCAGATAACTCAAAAGTGATCATCGCGGTGGAATTTTCAGATACCAACATTTGTCTGATTAAGACTGAACGCTATAATTTCAGTGCTATAAACATCCACTACAAAATAATTGGGTTGATTTGATGGATGAATTGGCCTTTCTCTTACATGATCTACTATGATAAAATGTTATGTTATTAAGCTACAAGAAATCAGAGTATAATATCCTGAAGACTTTACTTATTAGCTCCTGTGGCTATTTTCTGTATGGATTCCTGAATATTAATGAAACATGCTAATAAAGTAGTTATGTCACAGCAAAAATATATTGTATATCAGTGTTTTAACTGAGTTTATTGAGAGGTATTGCATTTCAAAATTATTTCCAGGACAAATCGTGCACTGCAAATCTATTCATTATAATGCTGAAAACCAATTTCATAACATTTTAAATCTTTGGATTTGGAACCGCATGAATAAACCATGATGATATACATAAAGGAATCAAAGATAAATAATAGAATGTGTCAAAATACGGTGAGATTAAAGCCATCAGATCAACACAACCATGAATTAGTATTATGGTTGAGCAAAGAATTGTGGTTGCCACATTAGTACACTTAGATATGTGGAATTTAAGTTCAGCATACAAGTTGTAGGTAATACTTTTTTTTAGTGGAATAACTTCATACATCTGCGACAAGCTTTGGAAAGTTATCCTGTCTTCATCAGGTCAGTGGCCCTAATGAAGAGAGGATAAATCTCCAAAGCTTGTCGCAGATGGAATAAATTATTCCATTATGTTTGAAAAATTGGAAGAAGGTTAAAAACCTTGGATATATTGGGGGCTAGGCCACACCTGTTAAAATAAGGAACTATATGGAGGAGTGACTTACATCTATGCAGGAAAGCTGCTACAATTCTTAACCATTGTTTCAAATGCTACTTTTATCAACATTTAAACTAGACATGGCATAGACTGTCCACCTCTACAAGCAGATGAGGGAATCAGAGATAGGTCCTGAAGGAATAAAATACTGTAAATTTGTGAGAAAACAAATAGGAGCAGAAGAAGGATAGTTAATGGTACTGACCAATGAAGACAGCTTCACTGATACCATGTTATTGGACAATTTAGGAACTAGTGATCATAGGATGGCTCAGAATTTGACTTAAGCCCATAAATGAACCATGGTAGGACAAAGGTCCTGAACTTCAAACAGACTGATTTCAAGATGAGTGATTGCATTGAAGAATATAAAGAGTAGGGATGTGAATCGTTTTTTGACTATTTAAAAAAAATCGTCAGATATTTTTTAAATCGTCAAAAATCGTTAGAGTCGCAATACAATAGAAATCCTCCCGATTTATCGTGAAAAATCATAAATCGGGGGAGGGCGGGAAAACCGGCACACCAAAACAACCCCTAAACCCACCCGACCCTTTAAAACAAATCCCCCACCCTCCCAAACCCCCCCCAAAATGTTTTAAATTACCTGGTGGTCCAGTGGGGGGGTCCCAGCGCAATCTCCCGCTCTCGGGCCATCGGCGCCATTTTGGATGCCACTAATATAAATGGCGCCCATGGCCCGATAAAAAAAAAACCCACCCGACCCTTTAAATGACCCCCTTCACCCTCCCAAAACCTTTTAAAATTACCTGGTGGTCCAGCGGGGGCGTGATCTCCCGCTCTCGGGCCATCGGCTGCGTTAATAAAAATGGCCCGATGGCCCTTTGCCCTTACCCTGTGACAGGGCAAAGGTAGCGCCGGTGCCATTTTGAATATTGGCAATATGGCCTGAGTGCAGGAGATCGCTCCCAGACCCCCGCTGGACCCCCAGGGACTTTTGGCCAGCTTGGGGGGGCCTCCTGACCCCCACAAGACTTGCCAAAAGTCCAGCGGGGGTCCGGGAGCGACCTCCTGCACTCGGGCCGTATTGCCAGTATTCAAAATGGCGCCAGCGCTACCTTTGCCCTGTCACAGGGTAAGGGCAAAGGGCCATCGGCGCCATTTTTATTAACGCAGCCGATGGTCTGAGAGCCGTTGATCACTCCCCGCGCTCCCGCTGGACCACCAGGTAATTTTAAAACCTTTTTTGGGGGTTCGGGAGGGTGTTTTGATTATCGGATCGGGCGCAGCCGATAATCAGAACTCAAATCGGGCTGGGCGATAAAAATTTTAAGATTTGGATCGGAACCGAGCAGATTCCGGTTCCGATTCACATGTCTAATAAAGAGTATTGAAATAGAAGGGAGCATAGACAAGGCAATTATTCTGTATGTAAAGTAGATGAGGAAGAGGAAAAAGAGATATTTCTTGAAGAAGGTACAGAAATATTGCATAAAGAATAGTATTCAGAAAATATTTTTAAAAAGCACAGAAGGGAGAAAGCAGGCAAAAGCATCAAGAAAAGTAAAGGGAGGAAAGATGGGGCCGTTAGATGAGCAAGTATCCAAGAGGAAGAAAAAGGTTTTCAGTCAGTAAATAGAGGCCGTGGAACTTTCTTTGGATATACTGACATCTGAAGAAGGCACTTGTCTGCTCTGTAAAGCCCATGTACTGCAACATTTTTAAATTATTTGTATGTTGATCCAAAGAAAGCTATCACAACCTATGAAGTCAGATTACATAAGGAAAATGAAAAATCTAAAGAATAGCAAAGATAAAAGAAGAAGTTGGGGGGGGGGGGGGCGATGAGGAGGGAGAGCAGCAGAGTAGAAATCTTAAATAAATGTTTGCTTAGTATATTCACTTATTTACAAAAGGTCAGTGGTTAATAGTAAACCATTCACATATATAAAAACTTTTAAAGCAAATACATAAATAAATATTAAACAAAACAACAGAGTATAGGGACAATACACACATCTCGCAGGGGAAAGCAACATAATTTACAAAGTCAATAAATAATCCCAAACCCCAGCATCAGTTGAGGAGAAACCATTCCCCCTAGATCTGGACAGGGTCAGGCAGTGAAGGCACAGATGAACAGGTGGGTTTTGAGTGCCTGGTGAAAGTGGAGCAAGTTGTATACAGAAAAGTGGGGGGGGGGGGGGGGGGGGAGAGATGAGGGAAATAGAAACATAGAAATGATGGCAGACAAGGACGAAATAAGAAAATGCCATACTGGGTTAGACCAAGGGTCCATCAAGCCCAGCATCCTGTTTCCAACAGTGGCCAATCCAGGCCATAAGAACCTGGCAAGTGCCCAAAAACTAAGTCTATTCCATGTTACCGTTGCTAGTAATAGCAGTGGCTATTTTCTAAGTCAACTCAATTAATAGGTAATGGACTTCTCCTCGAAGAACCTACCTATCCAATTATTTTTTAAACACAGCTATACTAACTGCACTAACCACATCCTCTGGCAACAAATTCCAGTGTTTAATTGTGCGTCAAGTGAAAAAGAACTTTCTCTGATTAGTTTTAAATGTGCCACACGCTAACTTCATGGCGTGCCCCCTAGTCTTTGTATTATTATTGTATCCGAAAGAGTAAATAACCGATTCACATCTACCCGTTCTAGACCTCTCATGATTTTAAACATTTCTATCATATCCCCCCTCAGCCGTCTCTTCTCCAAGCTAAAAAGTCCTAACCTCTTTAGTCTTTCCTCATAGGGGAGCTGTTCCATTCCCCTTATCATTGTGGTAGCCCTTCTCTGTACCTTCTCCATCGCAATTATATCTTTTTTGAGATGTCGTTACCAGAATTGTACACAGTATTCAAGGTGCGGTCTCACCATGGAGCGATACAGAGGCATTATGACATTTTCCGTTTTATTCACCATTCCCTTTCTAATAATTCCCAACATTCTGTTTGCTTTTTTGACTGCCGCAGCACACTGAACCAGCGATTTCAATGTGTTATCCACTATGACGCCTGGATCTCTTTCTTGGCTTGTAGCACCTAATATGGAAACTAACATTGTGTAACTATAGCATGGGTTATTTTTCCCTATATGCATCACCTTGCACTTATCCACATTAAATTTCATCTGCCATTTTGATGCCCAATTTTCCAGTCTCACAAGGTCTTCCTGCAATTTATCACAATCTGCTTGTGATTTAACTACTCTGAACAATTTTGTATCATCTGCAAATTTGATTATCTCTCTCGTTGTATTTCTTTCCAGATCATTTATAAATATATTGAAAAGTAAGGGTCCCAATACAGATCCCTGAGGCACTCCACTGCCCACTCCCTTCCACTGAGAAAATTGTCCATTTAATCCTACTCTCAGTTTCCTGTCTTTTAGCCAGTTTGTATACAAATCCATGAAAGGACATCACCACCTATCCCATGACTTTTTACTTTTCCTAGAAGCCTCTCATGAGGAACTTTGTCAAACGCCTTCTGAAAATCCAAGTATACTATATCTACTGGTTCACCTTTATCCACATGTTTAATAACTCCTTCAAAAAAGTGAAGCAGATTTGTGAGGCAAAACTTGCCCTGGGTAAAGCCATGCTGACTTTGTTCCATTAAACCATGTCTTTCTATATGTTCTGTGATTTTGATGTTTAGAACACTTTCCACTAATTTTCCTGGCACTGAAATCAGGCTAACCAGACTGTAGTTTCCCGGATCGCACCTGGAGCCCTTTTTAATAAACTTATTATTAATATTCAATAGTTTCATAGTTAATGAAGTCAGCATATTCTGTAAAGTCTTTTCGGTTAATTGTTTTTACTGTTTTAAACTGTTATATGTAAAGCTGGTTGCTAAATTATTGTTTCACTGTAAACCGAGGTGATGTATTCCTTTACGTACCTCGGTATAAAAGAACCTATAAATAAATAAATAAATAAATAAATAAATATTGAGGTTACATTAGCTATCCTCCAGTCTTCTGGTACAATGGATGATTTTAATGATAGGTTACAAATTTTTACTAATAGGTCTTAAATTTCATTTTTTAGTTCCTTCAGAACTCTGGGGTGTATACTCTTCAGTTTGTCAATCAGCTCTACCACATCTTCTAGGTTCACCATGATTTGGTTCAGTCCATCTGAATCATTACCCATGAAAACCTTCTCCGGTATGGGTACCTCCCCAACATCCTCTTCTGTAAACACCGAAGCAAAGAAAGCATTTAATCTTTCCGCGATGGCCTTATCTTCTCTAAGTACCCCTTTAACTCCTCGATCATCTAACGGTCCAACTGACTCCCTCACAGGTTTTCTGCTTCAGATATATTTTTTAAAGTTTTTACTGTGAGTTTTTGCCTCTACGGCCAACTTCTTATCAAATTCTCTCTTAGCCTGTCTTATCAATGTCTTACATTTAACTTGCCAATGTTTATGCATTATCCTATTTTCTTCTGTTGGATCCTTCTTCCAATTTTTGAATGAAGATCTTTTGGCTGAAATAGCTTCTTTCACCTCCCCTTTTAATCATGCCGGTAATCGTTTTGCCTTCTTTCCACCTTTCTTAATGTATTGAATACTTCTGGATTGTGCCTCTAGGATGGTATTTTTGAACAATGACCACGCCTCTTGCACTCTTTTTACTTTTGTAGCTGCTCCTTTCAGTTTTTTTCTAACAATTTTTCTCATTTTATCAAAGTTTCCCTTTTGAAAGCTTAGCACGAGAGCCTTGGATTTGTTTACTGTTCCACTTCCAGTCATTAATTCAAATTTGATCATATTATGATCACTATTGACAAGTGGCCCCACCACCGTTACCTCTCTCACCAAATCCTGTGCTCCACTGAGAATTAGATCTAAAATTGCTCCCTCTCTCGTCTGTTCCTGAACCAATTGCTCCATAAAGCTATCATTTATTCCATTCAGGAACTTTATCTCTCTAGCGAGTCCCAATGATAAATTTACCCAGTCAATATTGGGGTAATTGAAGTCTCCCATTATTACTGCACTACCAATTTGGTCCACTTCCCTAATTTCTCTTAGCATTTCACTGTCAGTCTCACCATCTTGACCAGGTGGATGGTAGTATACTCGTATCGCTATAGTCTTCCCCGACACACAAGGGATTTCTACCCATAAAGATTCAATTGTGCATTTAGTCTCATGCAGGATGTTTATCCTGTTGGACTCTATGCCATCCCAGACATAAAGCGCCACACCGCCTTCCGGGTGCTCCTCTCTGTCTTTGCGATATAATTTGTACCCCGGTATAGCACTGTCCCATTGTTTGTCCTCCTTCCACCATGTCTTTGAGATGCCAATTAAGTCTGTCATCATCACTGCTATACATTCTAATTCTCCCATCTTACTTCTTAGACTTCTGGCATTAGCATACAAACATTTCAAAATTTGATTTTTGTTTGTATTTTCATTCTGCTTTTTAATTAATAGGGATAAGTTAGAATTTTTTAGCTCAGGTGAGTTTTTAGTTACAGGCACTTGGACTACTTTTCTTATTATTGGAACCTCACTGTCAGGATGCCCTAATTCTAATGCATCATTAGTATCCTTTGAAGATACCTCTCTCCGAACCATGCGCTGCTGAGCGACTGTCAGCTTTCCCCTTTGTTCTACTTTAAAAGCTGCTCTATCTAGACTGCCCAACAAGCTTATAGTAACACCAGCTGTTCTATACAGGTCTCTCCCATAAAAGTATCATCAGGAGGTGGCATCTGCCTTGCAAGTTACCCCCTATACTTATTTTCCCAAACCATTAAAGTTGGTTTCTGTCTGAGTTCAATTCCCCTTTATCTCTTGCCATTGAAGCAGAGAGCAATGTAGGAATTACAACACAAGTATAAGGCTTATTAGTTAAGGGTAGTAACAGCCGCATCAGTAAGTTACCTCCATGCTTATTTGTTTACCTAGACCGTAAAATTCTTGTCCTTGTTGGTTGCTGTGTGAAATTAATTCTCCTTTTCCTCTTTTCCCCTTTTCCCCTTCCGTTAAAGCAGAGAGCAATAATGAGTTGTATCAACAGTATGAAGGCTTAATGGTTAAGTGTAGTAACCGCCACACCAGCAAGTTACCCCCATGTGCTCTTTTCCTAATTTCCATCCTCTAGCCTTTAGGGATTCACATTGTTTATCCCTTGCCCCTTTGAAATCTTTCACTGTTTCCGTCTTCACCACCTCCTCTGGAAGAGCATTGCAGGCATCCACCACCCTTTCTGTGAAGAAATATTTCCTGACGTTGGCTCTGAGTTGTCCTCCCTGAAGTTTCATGATGTGACCCCTAGTTCTACTGATTTCTTTCCAACGGAAAAGGTTTGTCGAATGTGTATCATTAAAACCTTTCAGGTATCTGTTGGTCTGTATCATATCCCCCCTGCACCTTCTCTCCTCCAGGGTATACATATTTAGTAGAGATGTGAATCGTGTCCTCGATCGTCTTAACGATCGATTTCGGCTGGGAGGGGGAGGGAATCGTATTGTTGCCGTTTGGGTGTTTAAAGTATCGTGAAAATCGTGAGCCGGCACACTAAAACCCCCTAAAACCCACCCCCGACCCTTTAAATTAAATCCCCCACCCTCCCGAACCCCCCCCCCAAATGCCTTAAATTACCTGGGGATCCAGCGGCGGTCCGGAACGGCAGCGGTCCGGAACGGCCTCCTGCAATTGAATCGTGTTGTCTTCAGCCGGCGCCATTTTTCAAAATGGCGGCGCAAAATGACGGCGGCCATAGACCAACACGATTCGACTGCAGGAGGTCGTTCCGGACCCCCGCTGGACTTTTGGCAAGTCTTGTGGGGGTCAGGAGGCCCCCCCAAGCTGGCCAAAAGTCCCTGGGGGTCCAGCGGGGGTCTGGAAAACGATCTCCTGCCGCGAATCGTTTTTCGTACGGAAAATGGCGCCGGCAGGAGATCGACTGCAGGAGGTCGTTCAGCGGGCATTCCGGACAAATCTGATTGACTTCCCCTGATGAATCCATGCTGCCTCGGGTCCAGCAATCCTCCTGACTGTAGATAATTCACTAAACTTTCCTTCAGCAGAGTCTCCATTAATTTGCCCACCACCGAGGTCAGGCTAACCAGCCTGTACTTTCCAGCCTCCTCTCTGCTCCCACTCTTGTGAAATGGGACCACCACCGCTCTTCTCCAATCACTCGACACCTCTCCCGTTTCCAGGGATCTACTGAACAAGTCACTCAGCGGACCCACCAGCACATCTCTGAGCTCCCTCAGTATCTTGGGATGAACCTCATCAGGCCCCATGGCTTTGTCCATTCTCAGTTTTCCTAGCTCTTCTCATACGTTCTCTTCTGTAAACAACTTTGTCTACTCTACCCATCCACAATCTTGTTAACTAGCGATGGTCCTTCTCCAGGGTCTTCTTTAGTGAAGACCGAACTGAAGTATTTGTTTAATATCTCCTCCATGTCTTTGTCTCTCTCCACATATTGATCATTGTCACCTTTCAATTTCACAATACCACTTTGGACCTTTCTTCTATCTCTGATATATCTGAAAAATGTTTTATTTATTTATTTATTTAAGGTTTTTTTATACCGGCATTCATGAAAAAATTCACATCATGTCAGTTTACATAAAAACAGGGGTGCGATGAATACAACAACGAACATAAATAAACGTGCTGAAGAGATGCAGTTACAATTAACAAGGGCTGTTGAACTGGGGTGAAGGAATTAAAGAGAGAAAGAAGAGGTTAATTATATACAAATATACAATATGTACAGTGTATAATATATACAGCTACTGTGTCAAGTGTTTGCTGGTGAGGCGTATTAGATGGGGTTCGGGAAGGCTTGCCTGAACAGCCATGTCTTGAGTCTTTTCCTAAAGGTTAGGAGACATGGCTCGTTTCTGATGTCTGGGGGGATGGAATTCCATAAAGGTGGGCCAGCTGTGGAAAGGGCTCGGTCTCTTAAGGTGCTGTGGTTAGTGGTTTTGGTAGGTGGAACATGGAGGCATCCTCTGTAAGCTTCCCTGGTCGGTCTTGTTGATTTGTGTAAGCGGAGGGGAACTTGAAGGTCGATTGTGGTATGTTGGTGGATGATTTTATATATCAGGGTGATAGATTTGTAGATGACTCTGAAATGAATTGGTAACCAGTGAAGGTCTTTTAGGACTGGGTAGATGTGGTCTCTTTTCCTGGTGTTTGTTAGTAGGCGGGCTGCAGCGTTTTGAACCATTTGGAGCGGTTTGGTGTATGAGGAAGGGAGACCAAGTAAAGTAGAGTTGCAGTAGTCTAACTTAGAGAAAATGAGAGCTTGGAGGATGGTTCTGAAGTCTTTGGCATGGAAGAAGGGTCTTATCCTTTTTAAAACTTGCAATTTGTAGAAGCAGTCTTTGGTTGTTCTGTTGATGGAGGCTTTGAAGTTCAGCTTATTGTCGATTAGCACCCCTAGATCCCTCACTTGAGTGGTTTGTGGGTTGGTTGGATGACCGACGGTCAGATTGTTGTTGTCGGGAGTTATGAGTAATATTTCGGTTTTGGAGGAGTTTAGTACAAGATTCAGGCTGTTGAGGAGGCGTTTGATTTCTAGGTGACAGGACTCCCAGTAGTCGAGGGTTTTTGAGTATGAATCTTTGATGGGGATCAGGATCTGGATATCGTCTGCATAGAGAAAGTGTTTTAAGTTGAGGTTGGTGAGGAGTTGGCAAAGTGGTAGGAGGTAGATATTAAAGAGTGTAGGAGATAAAGAGGAGCCTTGTGGGACTCCTATAGTTGAGTCGTGGCGTGATGATTCTTTGTTATGGATTTTGACTTTATAACTCTGTTGGTGAGAAACGATTTGAACCAGGAGAGAGCCGATCCAGAGATTCCTATTGCAGCTAGCTGGTTGATGAGGATGGAGTGATTGATGGTATCAAAGGCTGCCGAAAGATCCAGAAGGACCAATAAAAAGGATTGGCCTTTGTCGAGACCTAGGATGAGGAGGTCTGTAAGGGAAGGGATTCGGTGCCAAGATTTTTGCGGAATCCATGTTGCGAGGTTGAGAGAAGTTTGTTATCTTCGATGTAGTCTGATAGTTGAGAGTTCACAAGCCTTTCCATAATTTTAGCGATGAAGGGGAGATTGGCTATTGGGCGGTAATTGTTGGGGTCTTTTAGTTCCAGATTGGGTTTTTTTAGGAGAGGTTTGAGTGAGGCCTGTTTGAGGTCTTCTGGGAAGGAACCTTGGGAGAGCAGCAGTTGATAATGTCCGCCAGTGTTTTGGAGATGGTGTCTGGGATTGAGAGGAGGAGTTTGGTGGGAATATGGTCCGCCGGGTGTGAACATGGTTTCATTCTTCTAAGGATGGTTTGAATTTCAGAGGATGAGGTGGGTTCAAAGTTTTCGAGGTGAGTGTTTCTGATGGGAGTCAGCAGAGCCGATGGTAGGGGGGGGGATCTTAGATGGTAGTTGAGTGAGAAGGTTCTTGATTTTGTTTTGAAAAAAGAGAGCGAGTTCTTCTGCCTTTGATTGCGCTTGATTACTGGGGCATTCTGGGGAGGGTGCTTGAGTGAGAGAGGAGACATAGGCGAATAGAGCTTTAGCGTCAAAGACCATGTTGTGTATTTTGGCTGCATAAAAATCCCTTTTTGACTTAGAGGTGGAGGCCTTGTACAGGTGTAGCGTGAGTTTGTAGGCAGCGAGTGTACTGGCGTTTGGAGATTTCCACCAGTTGGCCTCCTTTTGTCTTAAATTTTGTTTAAGCCTTCTAAGTTCGTTGGTGAACCAGGGTTGTCTTTTGGAGGCATTAGGGTGGATTTTTTTTGTTGTTAGAGGACAGAGCTTGTTGGCTATAGTTTCTGTGATTGTATTCCAGGAGTGGAGAGCAGTGTTGGGGTCGGTTAGGTCTATAGTGGGGAGGTGTTTGGCCAGATGATTGTTGAGGTCCTCACCTCGCTTTACTTCATTGGCAATTCTTTTTTCCGCCTGACATTTTGATGACTTTCTTCATCTCCCTCAGTTTCACTAGATATTCTTCCCAGAGTTCCTTATCTTGGGATTCTTTATATTTCTTGAACGCTGTTCTTTTTGCTTTTATTGTGACAGCCACCTCCTTTGAGAAGCACATCAGTTTCTTATTTCTCTTACTTTTTTTTACTTTTCTAACATATAAATTTGTTGCTTTTGTGATTTCACCTTTTAGTTTGGCCCGCTGTTGTTCCACCTCTCCCATTTTCTCCCAGTCTTTTAGTTCTGCCATTAAGTGATTATGAGATTATTACAGATCTAAATACGGTATGCTAGTCCATTTGAAATTAGATAAAGGAATGAGAGAGTTCAAAGAAGTACTGATTGCACCTCTCACAGTTCTGTTCAGCTTGTCTTTCAAAAGCAGAAGGGTTCTAACAAACCGGAAGAAAGCAGATATAGTCCCATTCCACAAAAGAAGGAAGCAAAGGAAGACTCCCACTGTCATCGCCTTACTCCTCTTTACCTTGATTAAGCATAAGGTGGGGGGAAACATTCTCAGGGGAAAAGGAATAAGGGATTGCTGCTAGGTTACATCTTGCTTGCTGTACCCACACAGAGTCACACACACAGTTCTATAATTATCCGTTAAATGTAAGTGGAAAAAAATGGAGAGAGACATTCTGATATTTAGAAAGCTTCAATAAGGTACAAGAAGGTTACATTTTCTGTAATGAAAGAAGCTCTGGTAAAAGGGGACATAGAATAAAGGTACAAGAAGGATGGGAGGTAAAACATGAGGAAATTCTGCTTTACCAAGAAGGGAGTGAAGGGATAACCTACCAGCAGACTGTTAGAAACCCAATCAGTGATGGTATTCAATCATGCTGAGAACAATTAAAGAGGAGAATGCTAAGGGCAAGGGAAAACAATGACTGTATATTAACTAGGGCCCCAGTAGGCAAGGGCAGCAGATACACAATTTGGGCTAACAGTTCCTTGCCAACAGCCTTGGAGAAGAGCTTTGAAAACAAATATAGAAAATACCAAGAGCTCACAAATAGTGAGAGAGGAAGGAGGGGGAAAGCTAGGGAGAGGAGTTGATGGAGAAGAGAAAAATGCTAGTCTTGTGTGCTTTAGAATATAAATGGTAAGGACTTTGCCTTCCTCAAAGGCCTTTCATACAGCGGGGGGAGGGGTATTTTAAAACTGTCCATGGGTTCTTTTTACCTGTGCACTTTAGACTAATTTTCAAAGGGAAAGTACATGCATGCTTTGCCTTTGAAAAATGTCCCAGAGAATCTACTTGTACACGTTTACACCTGATAATTTGTGTGAGTAGTCTTTCCAAGGAAAAACAAATCCCTCCCATCTCTGCCCCAGGAATGCCTCCCCTACTGTGGGTAAAAGTATGCACTCAGAGGCCTTACAGTGTATTTTTATGTGAATATAAAGTGGGCAATTTTCTAAAAGCCCATGTCTGTGGATGAAGTAGTATTTTATCCAAGAAAATGGGTGTGAAAATTGCCCTCTTTATGGGTAATGATGTTTTGTTAAACTGCAAAGGTTGAGAGCCAGTTTTTTTGTGACTTCAGTTACCAGTGAGCAGAAAGCATAGATTGGATACACTATATCAGTTCTCCTGGGTTTTATATATGGGAAAATAGTTTAGGATTTCTCACCCCAGTGCCTTTAGCCACTCAACTTTCATTTTTCTTGTTGGATTACTGTCTTTCGGGTGCTTTGTTACATTTTGTGAAAGAGATCTTAAATTAGCATTTAGCAAATCAATTCTCTTTACCTAGAACATTTAATAAAGATGTTAATTACATAATTACCATTTTTCTGTGTACATTTAAAGGTGAATTTTCAAAGAGTGGCACGCGTATATATCAGCGCATGTGTAAAAAGCATATAATTGCATATATGCTATTTGAAAAACCTCAAGATACATGTTTAAGTAAGGGTACATGAGTAAATTTGCATGTGTAAAAAAGGGGCGGGCCAGGTGCATTCCAGGGTGGGGCCAGCATTTACATGAGTAAGTTGCTATTTTATAAACTATTTACACATGTAAATTTGGCAGCTTACTCGTATATTTACACCTGTCCTATATCTGAAGTAAGTGATCGTAAACATCTTAAAAGTGACATACTAACAGGGTGGGGGGTCTGGGTGAAATGGGGGGAGTTCAGGATGAAGGACCTGGAGGGTCTCGATGATCTGCAGATGGACTGGGTAAACTGGTAGACTAATTGGTAAAACTGGCATGTTAGGAAATCTTCCTACATACGAGCGTAAAAACTGACTTATAGGAGAAGGAAAATACGTCTAATTTACACATGTTAAATTTACTTGTGTATAACTTTAAAATTAGAAGTTGTGTACACTTATCTGGCTAGATTCCAACTTATCTGGCTAAGAAGCAGCTTAGCTGATACTTATCCGGATAAATTCTGAGTTTTAGAGCAAAAGAATGGCTTTGATGCTACTTAGCTGGATAAATTAGAATTTTCTGGAAAAGAGCCGCTACTTATCCAGTTAACTTGGAACCTGTCCAGCTAAGTAGAATAATGTATTTACATGTTTTTTTTTACATGTGTGCATGTTCTGTATATTTTATAACCTGCGTACATCATATACATGCATGTTAGAAAATACCAGAGAAGACTTGCACATGTCCATATACATGTGCATGCATGCGCAGGTTTTAAAGTTATCCTCTTATAGTGGTTCATAGTTTTTATTTACATTAAAAAAGTATGGCAATCTTTAAATTCCTATATCATAGTTTGGGGGTTTTCTTTTTTAAATAAAAGCATATTGTCCATATTAATTATTTTATTGACTAACAAAATGTTCATGTATAATAGGCAAATTAATTTAAAGTTCAGTCTATATAGCGTTATCTGTTAAAAGTTACTCCTTCCTGGTAAATGCTGTGCTTATATCTGCAGGCTGTAGATAACCTGGAAATCAAACACATCAGCTCTGTGCAGATTGAGGAAGAGATTGTCTTGTCAGCTAAAGCAAGAATAAAAGCTGTGATTGTAAATAACATTCTAGGACCAAACAGGTTGGTGACCTCTATAAAGAGGAAACCTAGAGAGAGCCATTATTATCTAATTTGAAAGTTAGCAAACACTATGGCTCCGGTGTGAAGTTAAGCTTATTGAAACTTTGCAGACCTAGATTCTTAATTTAAGCTATGCTTTAGACTAGTGTTTCTTAACCAAGCCCTTTCGGCACACCTAGCCAGTTAGGTTTCCAGGGATGTCTACAGTGAATATGCATGAGATAAATTCACATACAATGAAGGCAGTGCATGCAAATTTATCTCATGCATATTCATTGTAGATATCCTGAAAATCTAACTGCTAGGCGTGTCCTGAGGTTTGAGTTGAGAACACCTATTTTAGAATGTTGACTTATTTTGCATTGTGGGCGAATACTTATAATACAATTCCACATCTACATCCTATATTAAACAGATGGTAGAAAATGCCTCAGGTTTAGAAAAAAACAAAAAACTAACAAACCTGATTTCAGCAGCTTAACCACTCTTGATTTGCAAATTAAAAAATGTTGTAGTTAAGTCCTCTCAGATTAATGTAAAATATAGAATATTATCATTTTCATATCTTAGTTTTTGAAATATAGATGTCAATTTTGAAGCAAAATTTTGTTTGTCATAGTGCAACAATAATAATAAAACTACAAGAACCTAGCTAAATTGTTTTTAAAGATCTTTCAACTTTGGTAAATTTCTTTTAATTCTATTTCTGGTTATGTATGATTAAAAAAAAGTGCAAAAAACATATTCTAAGATGTTGTATTTTGGTAGAGTATTCAAATGAAAATGTGTCCTGAACTGTTAATTAAGTGGGATGGAGCTAAGAAGAGAATGAAAAACAACTTTACTGTGCATCTGGTTTAGGAGGCATTATCATGACACAACTGCCTCAGGTGCGACCGCCTCCTCTTGCCTACCTATAATTAACCCCTCACCCCATCCCTGTGCCAAATTTCATGTTGTATTTATAAGATAACTCTGTCATACAATTATTCTAAAAGAAGATCTTTATTGGATGGATATGGCACAGATAGGTCAATTGCATACAACAATTCAATTACTAAACAATTACTAACATTCATTCAATTACAAACATCAATTACAAACATCAATTACTAATCTTTTCTCTATCTCCAGCAGTGACCACACCCTTGCCTGCTGAATTTTCATTCACTAACTTCTCCTGGGCTCAAGCTACAGCAATGTAGCGCTATTATCAAGCAGGGCCATCAAAGCCGTGCTCCAATTCACAAGTGCTTTATAGAATCATGCTACAGGAATGTAGCGCCCTTGGGGGACGCAGGGCCGTTGAAGCCTCACCGCACAGGTTATTCTGCAATTCGATCCCGATTACTGATTAAATTCTCTGCGATGCAATGAAGTCCTGCTCCATAAAAGAGTATGTTCCCTCTTTAAGCATGCAAACACAATTTGGGTGGTGTGCAGCCAATTCTGGCCATCAAGCTGAAGACTTGACAGGCAACTCATCCTGCTATCACTCACCCATGCAATGTAGGAGCAGGAAAACCACGCTACTTAGTATTCTCTACCTGGCCAGCTTTCCAGAATTGCACATGCCATGCACCCCAGGTCATAGTCAATCCCTGACTCTATATTGTGACGACATAGCAAAAACACGTAAGCCACCCCCAAGTGGGCGGGCTGAGTGGGAAAACCACCCAAAGAAGAGGCTGGCGGGTAGGCCAGCTCACCCTTAAAATATATTCACTGGCCTACCCCAGCCTCTGCCCCGCCCTTTGCCCTGGAGGCAGAGCACCTCCCCAATTGTGGCCTCTCCACCTTAACTGGGGTGGGTGGGCTCCAGTGTTACAAAACATGCAGTAAAGAACAAACCTAAAACAAAAGAGATATCACTGATACATAACTGTTGATCACATTAATGGACCATTTTAATGTAATCTGCACAACAGAATTAGGCCAGAAAAAATTCAAGCTATTTTCAAAAGGACCTTGGATTGCTTTTATTTAAGTAGTGTGTGGGTGATAGAACCTAATATCCCTTTTTAATGACAAATTGTTTGATAAACCAGTAAAAGTACAATTTTAGAGATAGACATTTTGCTGATGTGAGAATCTCTTGCTAAGCTAAAAGGTATGCATTTGGGACCTATTTCATTCTTCTGAATGATAGCTATTTAGTCCATTAGTGGAATTTATTCTTCTAGACTGGCCTCCTGTTGGTTTCACTGTGGAGAAGCAGGTGTGTGCTTCCAAAGTGTCTTTACAAGTGGCTCAGCAGGGCTCCTCAGCCGTACATTCGCAGGAGATGGCTCATCTGTTTAATCCTTATGTTTTAGTCAACCTTTCTTATTATGCAGACAGAGCTCCTGATGCTCAGCTGGATTTTGACTCTCAGAATGAATTGATGGAGCTCTTTGATCTTAGCTGTGTATTGCATCCGTTTCATCTTTCATCTTAATGCATGATCTTCCCAACTCAACTAGTGCACTCTTTTTTTTTTTTTAATGAACTATATCAATTTTACTTTGTTCTGCTTTTTGGCAAGCTTATTGTCCTTTTTTTTCCCCTGCAATGAACTTGATTGCAAAACTTTAATTTAGTATCAATTAAACAGGCATGTATATTGCAAATAAAGGAGATTTACCAGAGCTAAACATCTACAGTACCTGAATGTAATCCGCTTTGAAGTGCCAGAAAAATGGAATGTAAACCAAATAAATAAAATACATATACATTTTCTTAATATGAGACTTTAGAAATAGCCTTTTGTTTAAAAACTAGCACCTTAAAGCCCCAAAACTTTCTTGAGCATATATAAATGGCTTTGCAAATTATGCATGCACTGTTATCAGCAGAACAGACAGAAGCAGAAGATATAATTTCATCCAAAATATTAAGCTGCGCAGCTTTTCATACAGAAGACGCAATTTTTTCACAACTAACTTTTCTCCTGAGGCTTGTATGCAAATAAGCCTGGTAGAAAAGTTATGTGCTTAATTTTCTTATTGGTGACCACATGTAGGTTTCCATTGAAATGAGTTAATGAGTTGCTTTGCATGATATTGCAATCTCAGGAGCTCATTAACTCAGAATATATGTAAATTTATGCACTCGGGGTCGATTTTAAAAACAGCGCGCGGCCGTCCATGTGCATGTGGTTCCCGGTGTGCGCACATGGCCACGTCGATTTTATAACATGTGCGCGCCGGTGCACATATTATAAAATCATATGGCCGCGCACACATGTGCAGGCAGTGGGGTAGATTTTAAAAAAGAGCGCGATCGCGTACTTTTGTTCGCGCAGCAGGCGCAAACAAAAGTACGCTGGATTTTATAAGATACGCGCATATCTTATAAAATCCTGGATCGGCGTGCGCAAGGCTGCTGATTTTGGGCAGCCTGCGCATGCCAAGCCACACAGCCTGCCTCCGTTCCCTCCGAGGCCGCTCCGAAATCGGAGCGGCCTCGGAGGGAACTTTCTTTCGCCCTTCCCTCACCTTCCCCTCCCTTCCCCTACCTAACCCACCCCCCCGGCCCTATCTAAACCCCCCCCCCTTACCTTTGTCCCTCGATTTACGCCTGCTAGAAGCAGATGTAAATCTACGCGCGCCAGCGGACTGCTGGCGCGCCATCATCCAACCCGGGGGCTGGTCCGGAGGCCTCGACCACGCCCCTGGGCCGGTGCCATGCCCCCGGTCCCGCCCCCGAAATGCCACATCATTCGGCCCCGCCCCCGACATGCCCCCTTAAAAAAACCGGGACTTATGCGCGTCCCGGGGCTCTGCGCGCGCTGGCGGCCTATGCAAAATAAGCGAGGGCCCTGCTCGCGTAAATCCGGGCGGATTTACGCAAGCAGGGCATTTAAAATTCACCCGAGTATGCGCAGGAGGGGCGAATTTTCGTTAAATACGCGTAGTGATGCAATCGGGCCTTCCCTAGTTCCCTCCCAGTCTGCTCCAATTAAGGAGCAGACTGAGAGGGAACTTCCCTACCTTCCTACCTAAACTTCCTCCCTCTTTCCCTTAAATCTAACCTACCTTTTCCCAAATTTTTTATTTTATTACTTACTGCTCCTCTGGAGCAACAGTAATCTCCGCATGCACTTCCTCGGAACAGCGGCTAATGACTGCTGTTCCGGCCGGCCTCTGCCCCATCCCACCTCGCCCCTTCCTGCCCAGACCACGCCACCCGGCCCACCTCTTTTCGGGGCCCGACACTTGTGCGTGTATCGCTTACGCAAGTGGACGGGCCCTTTAAAAAATGCGTGCGGCGTGCGCAGGGCCCAGCCATGCATGTATCTGCCAGTATTCGTACACGTGGCCCTTTGAAAATTAGGGCTATAGTGCACTAGGTGCAAAAAGGCCATTTTGTGTAAAAATGTGCAAAAGCCCGAGACACTGGCCTGTTGTGTGTATTTATGCAATAGCCAGCCATCTGAGAAAACCTTCACACTTTACTTCTTCGGCCTGCTATAGGAATTAAAATTCTTGAAATTCATGTTATAGGTTTGCTGCAATATAACCAGGACTAATATCAGATAGTTCACGTCTTACAGACTGCAGGTTAAAATGTTATGATTGTAATTGACTTAGAAATTTCTGTTTAAACTTATTCCATGACATATGTTAGATCAGTAAACTTGCACTCTGATCTTGTCATTTTTAAGTGACATGCATTGATAAACATTCAAGGCATCCAGTTCCTCTCTGACTTATAAAATCAACAGACATATCTAATATTTATTAATCTCTTATTCCTAACTGAACCTAAATATCAATTCAAAAACGATTGTGGTTTGGCTTGCATGATTACATTTTAGCACAAGACGAGTGATGTTCAAACTGCACGCATAGGTAAGTCCACAAAAAGGTCCCTAAGTTAAACCAATTTTCAAAATTGACTAAATTCATTTTGAAAATTATCCCACGAAAACTACCCCAAGCAAGTGACATTTGCTATTTGGTGCAAACACAGGGGTAGATTTTAAAAGGAGCGCATGGGGCGTACATGTGCGCATGCTACCCAGCGCAGGCGCAAGCAAGTTATAAAATCAGGGGTCGGCGCACAATTGTGCACTTTGCGCACGCCGAGTCGCACTGCCTTCCCCTGTTCCCTTACCCCCACCCCACCTTCCCTTCCCCTACCTCCCCTGTCCTTTCCCCCCTACCTTTTTTTTCTGCTTTTTTTTTATTTCATAATTTACTTCAGCCCTAGGGCAGAAATAAGTTGCGTGCACCGACCGGCTGCTGGCGCGTGATCCCCGGCACAGCAGCAAGTATGGCATTTGTGCCGGGAGCCTGACCCCGTCCTCAGACTGCCTCGCCCCGCCCCCTCCCCGCCCCTTTATGCAAGCCCCAGGACTTATATGCGCCCCAGGCCTTTACGCGCGTCACCAGGCCTTTTTAAAATAGGTCCGGCGCGTGTAACCTTTTTAAAATCCGGCCCCCAGTTTTTTTGAGAACTTACACACAGTGCTATATTTTATAAAATATGCATGCAACTCCAAACAACTCTGCCTCAAGGAACACTTCGACTCAGTCCTTGTAAATTTACGTGTAAACATGTTATACAGTATTTGTGTAAGTTTACCTATAATATTGGGTGGGCAGTTTTATAAAAGGTCATTTCTGCATGTAAAATAGTGTTTTACATGTAAAAGTCCTAAGAAATTACCTCAGTAAGTGTAATATTTAATATATGTAAAATGTTGTAATCTCAGTTTAGTCTTTCATATTGCCTTTTAATATATTGTCAATATTGTAATGTTATATGCGATAGTTGTTCCTTTCTAAGCAGCAGCAGTTATATATTGATCATGTAATTCCAAACCTGTCAATCCACTTATACGTCAGTAAAGGTCTGATGACTCATGTGAATCAAATTCTAGAGTTATCAAAAGGTCTTTCCTCAAGAGAGAGATTATCTTGATATCAAACTATAGTTCATTGCGCTAAATATACCACATATGTTTGTATTGGTCTTGTACTAGTTTTTATTGCCTTTTAATAATCTCTTTTTTCATTAAAGATGTGCATTCATTTTACCTAAATGGGTAAAACAAGATAAACAAGGCCATTTTCGGATTGTGCCGAATGGAATGAACTGAAAATGGCCTTTCCTGAAAATACCCAAGAATTGTCAGGTATTTTTGATTCATAAATAAAAAGACAATGGGCCTCCTGGAGGCCCTCCAGTCCCCATGCCACCCCCCAAGAAAGCTTTGGGGCCTGGGACTACCCAGGTCCCTTTGACCTCCCCCTCTAGGTTTGCCAACTGACTCCAGATTTTCCTGACAGGCTGATTCAGTCCTGGATTTATCTCAATGTCTGCATGGACTTTCAGTCTTGCTTTTCTTGGAAAAATCAATAGGGACACCAGACTTACAAATCCATGCAGGCAGTGAGGACTGATTCAGCCTGGTCTGAATATCTGGAGCCAGTTGGCAACCCTATCCCCACGTTCCAATCTCATAACAATCAAGCCAGGGGCCCAGGTCTACCGGGCTGGGCCTCCCCAAGCCCCTCCTACCTCCTATGGAAACATTTGCCAGGGCTGGATCTCCACCCCAGCCTCCTTTCTATGGGAGTCCTTAGAATGCAAAGGACAGGAGTTGTCCTGCTTCAGCAGTGTCAGATTTAAAAATGGAACCGACTGCAAGGAGAAAGGTGTCAAAGAAAGGTCCCCAGCTCTGGCAAATGTTTCTGTGGAGACAGCAAGAAGGGGCCCAGGGATATCCAGCTGAGTAGGCCTAGAGCCTGGGCTTCATTGTTATGAGGCTGGAAGAGAGGCCCCAGCTGGGTCTAGCTTAGCCCAGCCAGGTAGGCCCCAACGCCTTGTATGAAGGAGGGTGGTTGAAAGGAAGGGGATTTTTTTTGTTTTCTTTTTTAATGTTCTTTTCAGTTTAAGAAATGAAAAAAATAAAAAAAAAATTAAATAACTGAAAAATCAAAAACCTCTGAAATGAAAAAGTGAACCAAAACAATTTTTTTTTTTTTGCTACATATGGTTGTTTCTATTTTCTTCTTCTTCTTCTTCTTCTTCTCCACCTTTGATTTACCATGACTGGTTGTCCCCAACTTTTCATCATCCATCCATTGGCCTGGTTTTCAGGATATCCACATTGAATATTCATGATATTTTTTTTATTTATTGACCTTATTGAAGAGGTTCACACAAGGTGATATATAGCAAGTTAATCTGACTGTGGGTATGCAATTGTCTATGAACCAGATTATTTAGCATATCATGGTTTTCCTGAAAAAAGAACATAGACCTATTAGTGATGCCCAAAAACCAGAGTTGGGCACTTACGAATGTGTGAATTTTAAAAACATAGGTACATGAATGAATCTAAGGATTTTCTCATAAAATCCTTGAAGGTTTACCCATAATCCTAATTTTAAAATGTCCAAACATCGTAGTTGTGAACCATTGTTAAAATGTACCAAATATGGCAAAATCATGTCAAATTTTCAAAAAATTGAGTTGAACAGATTGGGCCACAACTGTGGTGGGTATTTTTAAACCATATTTTTGCCATGAACCTAGCAAAATCCACAGATTTATGTGGAAATCTGACTGTATTGCTTCTGTGGTGAACAGATCTGTACATTTCAAATGGGGTCCTTTGTTGCCTGCACTGCTTGGAAACATCAGAGTTCATTAAATTTGTTCCAATTTTCTGATTTTCATCCTCTTTTCTTATTAACAGTGGTATCTTCTTTTTGGATTTATGGTTTACATTATTATGTCCCTTTCACATTTTGATTGTTTTTTAGGTGCTGCTTGGAGTACAAACCCTACCATTGTCTGCTGTCCTCATTCAGTGGAATTGGACTGGAAATGCTAACTAGCCAGGAGTGTAACCTTAGAGTTTATGGAAAGGAGATTGAGAAACTGAAGCAAATGGTTGCTGATGTGGCCTCTCTGCCATGTAAATGACCATGGAGCTGCTGCTTTTGGACTGCACGGAGATTAATCAGATATAGTAAGTTATCCTAAAGGAAATTAAAGTGATAATACTCAATGCTGCTGGCACCTTTGCAGAGTTTTATTTTTCTTTAAATATTGCTTATAAGTTTTTCTTGAAAGCTAATGTTGGTAGTAAATGTCCATTAAAGATGTGGACCAAACAGTAGAATGATCTTTAGATCATCATATCTGATGATCTCAAGGTTGTAAAACTCTGTGCCAAGGCAATGACCAGAGCCAGAGGAATGCTATGGTACATAGGGAGAGTTATAACCAGTAGGAAAAAGGACATAATAATGCTTCTGTACAAGTCATTGATGAGATCTCATTTGGAATATTGTATATAATTCTGAAGGCCATTAGGGCTCTGTATTCATTTTTAATAAAATGAAAAACACACCAGAAAAAAACATATTTTGCTTCATTTCATTAGAAAATGAACTGAAAAAAAAAAAAGCTTCTAAAATTAGTTTTTTTCTCCATTTTCTTTTGTTTCAGAAATGGAGGGGGAAACCCTATGTTCTCCCCTCCCCAGGTCTTCCCTTACCCTTCCACCCTCCCCAGTCCCAATCTTACTCCATTCATGGGGTTGCAAGCATAAGAAGCAGTTGAAATGAGGTAGGAGAAATCCCCAGCGCCAATGGGTCACATTTTCAAAAGGTCATCAGCATGTCCCTATGAATGCAGAGCCCTAATGGCTGTATAACATATGGGCATACAACGAAACGGGCTTGCTGGATTTTCAAATGGAACATGGTGGGGCAGGAGGCACATTTTGACTTCTTGTGCTTGTGACACCATGGATGTTACAAGATCGGATCTGGGGAGAACAGGGAGATATCAGAAGGCTCAAGGGTGGGGTGGGGGGGGGGGGGTGTTACATTTTTTATTTTGGCAGCACGTCAAGTGTATGGCAGTAGAGAGAGAACCTGACCTCTTCTTTTCTTTTTGTTTCTTCTTTCCCTTTCTTTCTTTTGCTTTGCAGTTATTTCAGTTCAAATACACAAAATAAACTGAAATAGACCATCAAAAAATGAAATTAAAAAAAATGAAATGAATACATTTCTCACAGGACAAGCAGGATGGTAGTCCTCACATATGGGTGACATCGTCAGGATGGAGCCCAATCATGGAACACTTTTGTTAAAGTTTCTAGAACTTTGACTGGCACCTACTGGGCAATCCCAGCAATGCACTGACCCTGCATCCAGCAGGGGTCCCCCTTCAGTCATCTTTTTTCCACGCAGCAGTAGCCATGCGGGTTAAGGAGCTCTTGAGATTCCTGACAGGAATTTTCTTCATAGAACTTCTTTCAAAATTTTCAAAAAAATTCTACCTCATAGGGGCCCCCCTATCGATATCCATACTCTGTGGTCGAAAAATAAGGTTTTACCCTTGTTGCAGTCGATTCCCGTCGAGTTATCCCTTCGGGGCCTACTGGCCATTGACCGCACTGCGGCTAAATTTTTGTCGGAGCCATGGCATTGGGTTTTCGTCAGTGCCCCGACTGTACTCGAGCAATGTCCATCACTGACCTGCATGGGGTCTGTGTTATATGTTTTGGGTCCGACCACAATGTCCTAAATTGCACCAAATGTGCCCAAATGACACTGAAGGGCCGTAAGGCTTGTTTAGAGAAAATGGACTTTCTCTTTCAGTTAAAAACCTTGACTCCATCGATAGCTTCGACGTCGTCCGAGCCGGTGCCATCGACTTCTCGCCAGCACCGGGACACCACTGCTGGTCGACCGGCGTCGACAATTCCAAAGATGTCAATTGCCTTCTTGCCTCCTCAAGAAAAGGACCAAGGAGAGCATCGTGAAAAGCGTCGACACCGGCATCGGAAGGCTCAATCCGTTGATCAGGCACATCCTTGGCATCGACGTCGACAGAGCCACCAACAAAGAAGCCCCGTCCAGAAAAGGCCCCATCCTCTTCTGTGACAGGGTCACCGAGGCGTTCCCCACCTTCAGTGGTGCCGGGATCTGTGATTCCACCTTCACCGGTGGACCCTCCGGCTATGCCAGTGCTGCCACCTACTCCGGTGCCGGGGTTCCACGCCCCAGGCTTCCGCATAGAATTGGATCAGATGATCCAAGAGGCCATCGGTAAAGCACTTCAGGGCTTCCAACCTCCATCGACGCTGGTACCGGTTCACAAGCCGGTCACCGATCCGATTCCCGTAGCACTCGCACTGCTACTGGGTAGACTGGATGCTTTGATCGGTGCCCTGCCTCCGATGGAACCGAGAGCACTGGTGGGTCCAGTGCCTTCTACACTGATTCCATTATCATCGGATGATGAGGAAACACAGATATCCATTCCACCATCTGGGATCTTACCACCGACTCGTCCATCGATGTCACTGGACCCTTCGTTGCCTCCATCGATGCCATCGGTGCCTCCATCGATGCCGTCAGTGCCACCTATGATGCCGTCGATGCCTAGCCCTGGTCCTTCAGGATTAGCACCATTTCTCTCTGCTGGAGACCCACTAGGAGCTGGAGATCAGCCTTATAATCCTTGGACCGATGATTCGTCCCAGGATACAGTTGATCTACCATCAGAGCCCTCTCCCCCAGATGAAAAACAACGCTGTCCACCAAAAATCTATCTTTTATTAATTTCATCAAGGAAATATTTGAAACCATTCCCTTTCAGCTTCAGACGGAAGAGGACTCTAGACACAAGATGCTGGAAGTACTCCAGTTTCTTGATGCTCCTAAGGAAATCATGTCTATACCTATCCATGAAATCCTGCTTGATCTCCTGAAGAGAAACTGGGAACACCCATGTTCGGTCCTACCTGTCAACCACAAGACAGATGCCACCTATCTGGTGCAGTCAGCTCCTGCGTTCCAAAAGTCACAGTTGGATCATCACTCTGTGGTCGTTAAATCAGCCCAGAAGAAGGCACGACGTTCAAAACCTCATTCCTCCATACCTCCAGGGAAGGAACAAAAATCCCTGGATGCTTTTGGCAGGCGTGTCTTCCATGGCTCAATGCTCATATCTTGCATTGCATCTTGCCAGTTATACATGACCCAGTATAACAGAGACCTTTTAGAAAGATCCAGGACTTCTCTGATTCTTTACCAGAGCAACTCCAGACTCAACTTCATACTCTAGCTCAGAAAGGTCTAGATGCTGGAAAGCACGAGGTCCGTGCTGCATATGATATCTTTGACACTGCCTCTAGAGTGTCTGCAGCAGGGATTAGTGCAAGAAGATGGGCCTGGCTCAAATCCTCTGATTTAAGACCAGAAGTCCAAGACAGGTTAGCAGATCTACCCAGTGTGGGCAATAATCTCTTTGGGGGAAAAGATCCGAGAGACTGGCGCAGTTGAAGGGCCACCATGAAACGTTGCACCAACTTTTTTCTGTGCCGTCTGAGTTCCCTTCCGCCCCTAAGAGGACTTTCAGACGTGACTCTAGCGGCCGACCTACAAGCCAAGGAAATTTTATCCTCCGGCTTCTAGAGGATGCCCTTCCAGGCCTTTCCAAAAAGGTCAATCCAGGCAGGCGGCCTCAAAAGTCTCAGCCAGCTTCTCAGCCTGGACCAGTGTCAGGGTTTTGACTCCTTCCTAGAGAGTGTAAGCCAACCTCCTCTTCCATCCATACCAGTCGGTGGTTGGCTCTGCCACTTCAACAACGCTTGGGATACAGTCACCACAGACCAGTGGATACTCGCAGTAGTCACTCAGGTTTACCACCTAAATTTCCTGTCTGTGGACTCTCCACCTTGACTGACGGGAACATCCGATCACTCTCCCTTGCTCAAACAGGAGGTCGCATCCCTCCTCAAATCCTGAGCAATAGAACCAGTGCCCCTCCCTCAGCAGGGGAAGGGGTTTTATTCCCGGTAATTTATAATACCAAAAACGTCAGGTGGCGTACGCCCGATACTGGACCTCCGCGCACTAAACAAATTTTTGCACAGAGAAAAATTCAAAATGTTAACCTTGGGCTCTCTATATTCTCTTCTACAAAGAGAAGATTGGCTATGCTCTTTAGATCTCCAAGACGCTTACACACATGTCTCAATTACTCCATCTCATCGCAAGTACCTGCGATTCCTGGTCAGCCCTCGTCATTTCCAGTACCATGTACTACCATTCGGCCTGGCGTCCACTCCACGAGTGTTCACCAAGTACCTGGTGGTGGTCGCAGCCTTCCTGAGAATCAGGGTGTACATGTCTACCCTTATCTCGACGATTGGTTGATAAGGGCTCCGACTCAGCAGGGCACATTAACCTCCCTGCTTCTCACTATCAACACCCTGATCTCCTTAGGGTTTCTAATCAACTATCCCAAATCCAAGATAGTTCCATCCCAAACCCTATCCTTTATAGGGGCCGACCTAAACACTATACAGGCGAAAGCCTTCCTCCCCCAGGATTGCGCTTTCACCATAACATCTCTGGCGCATCAACTACAGACTCGAGTATCTTCAACTACTCGTCACTTCCTCATACCGTTGGGTCACATGGCGTCCTCGGTGCATGTCACTCCGATGGCTCGCCTAGCCATGAGAGTAATGCAGTGGACCTTAAAATGCCAGTGGATTCAAGCTTGTCAGCCAATGTCCAGCATTATCCAGGTTACCAAACAGCTCCGTCTGTCACTAGCCTGGTGAATGCACCACTCCAATCTCATTGAAGGCCTTCCATTTCAGGCTCCAGATCCTCAAATTATCTTAACAACAGACGCATCCAACCTCGGGTGGGGTGCACATGTAGGTGATCTGCAGACTCAGGGAACCTGGTCTCCAGAGGAAGCCAAACACCAGATAAATTTCCTGGAGCTACAGGTGATCAGGTATGCCCTCAAGGTCTTTCAGGATTGCCTATCAAACAAAGCCATCCTGATTCAAAACGACAATCAGGTTGCGATGTGGTACATCAACAAACAAGGGGGAACGGGCTCCTACCTCCTGTGTCAGGAAGCTGCACAGATATGGGCATGGGCCCTTTCCCGCTCGATGTGCCTCAAAGCAACCTACTTGCCGGGAGTGGACAATGTGTTGGCGGACAAGCTGAGTCGCACTTTCTATCCACACAAATGGTCTCTCAACCTCCAGGTAGCAGACACGATATTCCAATGTTGGGTTTACCCTCGAATAGACCTCTTTGCGTCGGTCCACAACCACAAAGTAGACAACTTCTGCTCTCTCATTCGCAGTCACCACTCACAACCAAGAGATGCCTTTGCCCTCTCGTGGGGCAGCGGTCTCCTCTATGTGTACCCTCCACTTCCACTCATATCAAAGACTCTCGTGAAGTTACGGAGAGATAAGGGCATAATGATTCTGATAGCCCCTCACTGGCCACGCCAAGTGTGGTTTCCAATCCTCCAGGACCTATCAGTACACCGACACATTCCTCTAGGGAAGGATCCCCTTCTAATCACTCAAAACAAAGGGTATCTGCGTCACCCCAACCTCCAAGCTCTGTCTCTGATGGCCTGGATGTTGAAAGGTTAATATGCCAACCTTTTAACCTTTCAGAGTCGGTATCCCAAGTCCTTGTAGCTTCACGAAAGCCTTCAACGAGAAGGTCTTATTGCTCTAAATGGAAGAGGTTTACAGTCTGGTGTACTTCCATGTCCATAGACCCCTTCACTTGTTCCACTGCGAGGTTCCTGGACTACCTCTGGCACCTGTCAGAGTTAGGCCTAAAAACTTCCTCTATCAGGGTGCATGTTAGTGCAGTGTCTGTATACCATAAGGGTATAGGAAATGTTTCCATTTCATCGCAACCCTTAGTATCACGTTTCATGAGAGGCTTGCTCCATTTAAAACCTCCACTGCGCCCTCCTGCCCTGCTTGGGACCTTAATGTGGTTTTGGGACGGCTCATGAAACCTCCGTTTGAGCCTCTCCACTCCTGTGAGCTCCACTGTCTTACCTGGAAGGTAGTTTTTCTTCTTGCGATCACGTTCACTCGCAGAGTTAGTGAATTACAGGCATTAGTTACCTACCCGCCTTACACTAAATTCTGCATGACAGGGTAGTGCTCCGCACTCACCCTAAATTCTTGCCGAAGGTAGTGTTGCATGTCTTTGGGTGCATTTGGTGCTTTGCTCGGGCATCCTCAGCTCGGTACTCACCCATATGTGAGAACTACCATCCTGCTTGTCCCGTGAGAAAGCAGAGTTGCTTACCTGTAACAGGTGTTCTCACAGGACAGCAGGATGTTAGTCCTCACGAAACCCGCCTGCCACCCCGCAGAGTTGGGTTCATTTATGTTTTCTTATTTTATTTTTCGCACGTGCTTTTACTATAACACGAGACTGAAGGGAGACCCCTGCTGGATGCAGGGTCAGTGCATTGCTGGGCATGCCCAGTAGGTGCCAGTCAAAGTTCTAGAAACTTTGTCAAAAGTGTTCCGTGATTGGGCTCCATCCTGATGATGTCGCCCATAAGTGAGGACTAACATCCTGCTGTCCTGTGAGAACTCCTATTGCAGGTAAGCAACTCTGCTTTTTGGTGCATACCCCTAGAGTCCATATCACCAGAAGAACATAGAAAAGGAAAGAGGCAGTCTGGAAAATGACAGCAATATATGGCTCTATGCTTTTTAGTTTTGATTGAGTTGTATTGTTTATGTTTCCGTCTTTTTATCTTATAGTTTATGGTCCCATTTAAGTTATATGACTTGTAGTCTGATTCTTTGGAAGATCATTAGTAGTAAGATATTTTATTTGTACTGAATTTTAATGGGATTTTGTTCATATAGTTATTTCATGTGCTAATTCTACTGTATATTGATACTGTTATTTGAATTGGTTGATTTTTTATTGTGTATTGTGTTGTAATTTATGTTGTAAACTGTCAAGCTTGCTATGAAAAGGAGAATGAGTATGATTTACTAAGACTTTTTTTTCCCTTTTATGTGACTAAGGGAAAAATCTCAGTAAATTAGGCACTTAATGATCTAATTATGTGTACCTTAAAAAAAAGTAGAGAGAACATATGCTATAGTTATTTAAATACCTCAAAGGTATAAATAATGGAAAAGAAACATTTTTTTCAGTGTTAAGGAAGTTCTAGGCCATAATTTGAGTCAGGTATAATATTACAAAATATTTCTTCACAGTAACAGGCTGATGCAGTACTGATGTGCTAAAAACATACGTCCAACCTGTATGTACTTTTTTTTAACGTGCACACAATCAACTCTCCTGGGTGCCCGATGCAATAAGCAAGTGAGCCGCCGCATTAAAAAGGACAACAAGAGTTAAATTGTGCATCCCTAGCATGACCCTGGTATCCAGTGCCCAAGGTTGGGCGTAGGTTAGGAAAATGAATGCTCGATTTTACGAGCGTCTGTTTTCCTAACCTGGGCACAGCCACGGGTTAGGAAAAATTGGCCGCTCATAAATTGAGCATCCCTTTTCCTAACCTGACCGCTTTAAATACTTTTTAAATTTTTTGCTGCTTCTGTGGTTCCTCCTGCTTAGTATCGTGACAATATTAAGTCAGAGCAACCACAGAAAAGCACAGAAAAGCAGTATTTTATACTTTTCTGTGCATGACTTGGGGCGCCTCAAAACTTAACACCAGCTCTGGGGCTGGCATTAATTTTTGTGTGCATAAAGGTGTGCATCCAGCGCGCTGTAACTTTTTACATCGGGCATACTAATTAATAGCCTCATCATCATGCATTTACATGTGATGCTATTAACTGCGTGCTGGTTTGGATACGTGTTTGGGACGCACTAATCCTGGTATTGCATCGAGCATAAGCCTAACGCATCCACAAGGCGCATCCAAACATGCGTCCAGCGGTGTGTTGTCCTTAGCACCCAATATTGCATTGGCCTGTAAGAGTGGTAGATGCTCAGAAGAGGCTCCCTGGTACAGACAAAAACAGCAGAATTCGAGAAATCATGGGACAAGCACAGAGGGTTCTTTAGTTGTGAAGAAATGAAGAGAAAGCCAGAGATCAACGGTGTTTATAGCATTGTAACAGAAAGTAAATTGGGATGGGTAGACTAGATGGGCCTTATGATCCTTATCTATGTCATATTGAATGTTTCTAGGATGTTCCTTGGTATGGCATAAATGCATTTTGAGTGCATGCTGAGAGCTAAGCAAAGTTGCATTGCTTTCTATTGACACAAATATGTTCTGTTGTTGTTGCGTTTATCTATTATCATTCTTCTGTTTAGTATAATGATGATGATGATGCACCATCCAGTACATTTTTCAATGCCACTTCAAGAAAATATGAAACTAAGATTTTGTCAGATCCTCATTATGAGCCCAATTTTATAACAGCCCATGTAGGGCTGAAATCCACTTGTACTTTGTACATAAGGACTTCAACCCAAATTTTCAAGGTTTACTTAAATGTGTAAGTCTGCTTGGAAAACTAGTGGCACCGCACATACTTTTGCATAGCATAGGCACACACGGAGAGCAGGTGTAAATGCCCACGCAAAGATTTATGTGCATACATTCTAACATCGAAAGTAAACATGTCAGTCATTTCTCTGTCCCAGCACCACCCTGGGAATGCCTCTTTGCAATACATGCAAAAGTACATGTGAAAAACACTTGTGCTTATACCTTTGCAAGTACGGTCCCTGGAATAATTTTCCAACAGCCGATTTGCACAGGTGAAAAAACATGTTTTTTGCAAATAAATGCTTCAGAAAATTCATCCCATGAGCCTTCTTTTTTACACAATGTGTTAGTGGGATATTTACTGTAATGGGGTCTATAGTGGTGTTTTTAGTGTTGATGTATTGAGATCAGAATTAATTTGGGGAAGGGTATTCCATAATAGTGTTTCCAGCTCCATCTTCTCTCTCTCACACTCTCTCTCAATTTCTTTCTTATCTGTTACTGTTTAAGAGGTTAGCTCTGAAAATACCATTGTGACCTAACTTTTCTTTCTATTTTTATTGATATTACATCATTTTTATAGGAATCTAAAAAGTATTACAGAAATCACATAGATTGTGTATTTATTACTGATTATAATAATGCCACACAAGTACAAACTTCTTAAATAAACAAACTTCTTGTTTAGCCATAATTATCTGTTTGGAAATCTGTGTCAAAGGAGATTCTCATTCTTTGTCCATGTTGTTTGTGCTTTGTCCAATATGCTATAATGCCAGCCCATTACGCAGGGCTAATACTGCAATTCTGTTTAGCAATTAAAGAGATGTGTACATTTTCTCTATGGGTGAGGAAGGATGTTCTGATTAAGATATGGTTGAGTCTATACCAGTTCATATTTTTGTTCAGATTACCAAATCAGCTGTTTTCTCCCCTCTCCCCTCTTTGCACATAAACACACCCAGTACAAATCACATATCAGAATATTTCCAGTTGACTTGAATTTATGTTAATTGATTGGTTAACATTTTCAAAGTGCGCCAAGTTATACATTATTTATGCAGGCTTGTATGAACTAAGCAGCTCTCCAATTTAATTTGTCTTTCAGTAGTTATATAGTTGACTATTCAAACTAGAGTCACCCCCTTGTGCAGATTGAGGGAGTAGGAACAACATTCAGAACAGGAGTTGAGTCAGGTTTGCACTGGAATTTGCAAGCCAAGTCACTTCTGATTTATGATTTGGGTTCGGAATTATGGGGCTTGTAGAATTCAAAATGGACTGAGCCATCCCCATTGGGAGTTAGATTTTGAATTTAATATGAACTGGCTTGCTTGTGCCTTATTATATTTTGTCCAGATGCCAGGAACCACCGCAGTGTTGGCTGCTTCCTGTGTTTAATGGACAAAGTATAATGTGGTTTCTGTAGTTTCATGTTCATCTAGCTCCTGCTTGTACATTTTAGGTGCATTTTATGATTTGTAATGTGAAAGTTATGCTTGACATGAAATTAAATAATGCAAAACTGGAACGGCATACTGTCAAAAATGCATGCAATATGGATTCAGTTTGCTCTAGAACAGAATGTTAAATTCTGTATAATTATGAGATATTTAATAGCTTCCATAGATTCTATGAGGAACATGCTTTCCATTTGCAGTGAAAATGATAACATTTGTTATTAGAAAAATAATAATGCACATTTTGCTGATTTGCCGTACTGTGCTTCATATTCTGATGGCGTGAGTTCTCAGCATAGTACTCTGAGGTAAACCAATAATTCAAAAACTTACTATCTACAATTTCAACTTCTTGTTCAGATAGGAAAGAAAGTGCGGGGGGGGGGGGGGACTTTTGTGTTCATTGAAACCATCTCTTTGTAAACTCCTGGTTTGCATGGAAAAAAAATAAACATTAAGAGAGAACAAGGTTTCTTGAAATATGTTCAATATAAGAAAATCCTCATCTGTTTTTCTGAAATCATATATTTTCTACATGTACTTAGTGATATTGCAAGTGGAGTTAAGTTGACATTTTTACATTTTTACCTAGACCTTTTTCTAATGAAAGTACTGAACGGAAGTAAGCTGAAAGTGGTTTGCCATTTAAATTAACATGTAGCGCTCAGTGACACTCAACTAAAAGCAGCAAGTTTCTTTCACCTTAGCATAAATTTAGCTTCACTGAAAAACAGAGTCTTGATGGAAATTCAGTATTACAGGATTCCACAGTGTTATGGTATTAAATTGAATTTAGTTAATGCCATATTTTACATTTTTATTACACCAAGTTATAATTCATTCTGATTTCCTAATCTTCTATAGAAGTATACTTTGCGTGTATAGACTTTTAGCCTAGTTGAGAAAAAAAAAATGTCTGGAGAGCAGTAGTTAATGGCAACTAACGGCTTCTTTGGGCCCAATTAAGACTGTCCAACTGTGCAGTGTATTCTCAAGGGTGCTAGTGCAATGAGCTTGCCCATCACATTTTGGGTAATATGTAATGCAGTTTTAAAATTGACAGTTTTTCTAATTTTTAAAATTAAATTTTTAAAATTGTCTTCAGATTTTTTCTTTTACTTTTAATATGCATTAGTGATAAGGTCAGGGTTGAAACCCCTTTGTGCGGCGGCGTTACATATGCACCACAGACTGAACTTGGAGCCCTCAGTAATTGTGCTTGAGATATGGATGTGCTCTTGGTCCCAAATCAATCTTGTCACTCCTTAGAAAGCAATGAAAGATAATAAGTACTATTCACCTGATTGCCTTCTTGCTCTGAGACAGCTGGTGACGCTTGTCTTCCTGATAACCAGGAGTTTCAGATCTCAGGCAGGGATAAAGTAAAGCTAGGAGCTTGCAGAATCTAAAATTGACATTCGATGGCTGCATAGAGGGTCAGGAGGGGGTAGAATCTGTGACATATATAAGAAAGGAGCAAAAATTTATCTGCTCTGCTTGTAATGATTAGATGTCTCGTTGTCTGGCTTTCTTACAGCGGATGATTGATCGTACCCGCCAGCTGACTAATATCATAATTAGCAAAGTTGCTACTACATCTGAGAAGTTTAATCGAAAAATTTGCCAGCAGTGTGATGGCATTGTCACAAGGATCACAAGCACTGCAGCATCGACTTCCGCACTGGTGGAACTGCAGAAGTATGTAGACAGTGAGGAGTGTAGAACTTGCACAGCTGAAGGTAGGTTTCATCCTCAGCTCCACCTGCTTTGCTTTGGGGTTTTGGGGTTTTTTTCTTTGTTTCGGGGTGGTGGATTTCTTAAGAAGAGGATGTAGAAATTAGGGCATGTAAAAGTATGTTGTTTTTTTGTGTAATATTGAAGCATTTCATTTTGGAAATAAAAAAAAAAATCTGAAAATATAAGCATTCTAATAAATGTGAAAATATTAGGAAGGCACTCGGCTTATTGCAGTCCTTGTTCTACTTTTAAAAACAATGAATGTTGCAATTATATTTGCTAGCATTTTGCTAAATGGCTATTAGCAACAAAAATAATTTCATAGCTCAGTGCCTTGGCATTATGTTACATTTTCTGTTTTCCCCCCTGATTTATTTTTCGGTTCTTCCTGTTTACGAGAGGAAGAATAAGCATTAAAAACACAGTCTTATTTTTAATTTTAATGTAATTAAATGGAAATTTTTTTCCAGTTGAAGTGATTTACTGGTATTATTTAAATGTGCATTATTGAAGACTTGTCTGCTGGGTTTCTTAATTATTCCTTTGTATATTCATATACAGCGTTCTTCTGAAATAAGAATGATCCATAGAAATGAGGATATTTTTTTTCCCTTGTGAGCTTGTGTTTATGTGCTTGGTGCCGTTCTTGACTGAAAAGATAGGCTTTGTAATATGTGCTGAAAATGCCAACCTGGCATATTGTTAATGAGTACAAATGTTGACAGTGACAGAGGTAGAGTATGTGACATATACTGAAAAAAAAATACATGAGGGAAAAGCACATCTTATTTATGCTTTGTCAAAGTGCTATTGTAATAGTTGAGCAATCAATTTAGGATATAAATGGGGTAGCATATAAAGGTTCTTCCACTTACTCTCAGAGGTTACCAAGGCCACTGCATCACAGCGGAAAAGGGTCATTTGTCTTTGGTGTGTGCTTCATTGTCTGTCTGCCTGAAGTACAAGGGTAGCTTTTAAACATAAGTGCACACAATTTTGGAAGCAAAATTTCATTATATTGTGCTGAATCCCTTGAGATAGATATATATATATATATATAGATAGATAGATATATATATTTATTCCTTAATTCTTAAAATAAACATGTCTATGTAAATCTTTGTTTGCAAAGTAAAAGTTGGAAGAATTCCACTGCCAGGCAGGCAGCAATAGATATTCACAAATGTACTACTGGTAAATCTAAAAGATATTTTTGTTTGGTATTTTTTTTTAATTTATACTTTCTAAAAAATTAGTTGACCATTTCAGGAACATATTGTGCAAGTATTAAGAAGACAGCATAGCTCCACAAAATACATTTGTGCGTTTTGTTTAAAGGGTGATTTCTCTTTAAAAGCCAGTTGCATTCTCTTCCGTTCTTAGGAAAACCTAGAAGTAGCAGCAGAAAATCTTCTTTTCCTAATGGACTATGCATCTCTGCCACAAGAGGATGTTGTTCTTAATGGGAACAACTTTTCCTGACCAGAGAATAGGTAATGGCTTTAGAGGAACTATATTGTTATTTGATTGCTTTCATTTTAAAAAGTCTGTATTTAAATGTGTAGACTGAGTGAGCTAAACAGATTAATCATGGCATTGAAGGCATTGGAGTAGATTAAGTTACTAAAAACAGTGTATAGGGTTTTAAAAAAAAAAACATACAAAGCACATAATGTTTTGTACACTGTTACAGCTCAGAGTATGAGAACTGTAGAGAGGACCACTGAAGCACTCTCTTAAGGATATACCTGTTTTTTTAACAGGATTATCTCTTGAGAGGGGCAGAAATGAAGTCTAGTAATAGTTTCGCTGGAATTAATAATTTTAATGCAATTGTTAATGGTGGCTGTGCTGTTGTAAAGAATTAGCAGATTAGTGATACATAATGAAAGTAATGAGTCCTTTTTTACATGGAAATAGTAGTATAATGAATGTCTTGCAGGTGAATGAAACTGCAGTTTTCAATTTTATTATAGATTAAAGTTTGATTGACCTTTGTTGGGGTGATTAACCCTTTTGAAATAAAAAAAAACAAACTGCTAAATTATTCTGCCCAATTTAAATGCAAACCAAGGGGAGAGTGGTATGTCATTCAGTCATATTAAAATAAAAAATGCCTGGTTTTTTCTTTTACATTTATGCACGTTCCAGTGAGGTACAATTGCAAAAGGAGCATGATTTAGCGCAGGCAAAACTGGTCCAATGGCGCAATGACTTTACAGAGCGTATAGCTGATGTAGCTGCCATGGTGAAGGAATTCCAGAGACAGGAGCAAATGTCTGACGCTGTTCTTTACGTGAATGATCTCAACAGAAAAATCCAGGAATTCGTGGACAAGGTATGATTGCACATATTAAGCTTGGAGCTTTCATCGCCTCCGAACTAATGACTGTGAAGCAAATATGCAATTTTTTAAACCATTAATAAAACCTTTAAAATAATATAAATGGCGCACATTCTATCTTGGTGCTTCAAGTCGGCATATCTGAAAAATTGGAGATGCCTCTATTTCAGTTTACATTTATTTTGACTTTGACTCTTCTGCAAAAAAAAATTTAATAAGAGTTCTGTAAGATTTTGGGATTATAAAATTCATTGTTTATTAGACATTAAACAGCATGATTTCATATTTTCTTAGCAATATGCTGTTTTTTAAATTTCTCAATACATTGTTTACAGTTCTGAAATTGGTGGACACAAGAAAGCTATTTGTCCCCCCTGATAAGTGAATGACTGTCAGAATTTCTGCCCTCTCGTAGCTATATGAACAAAAATGTTTCCTATCTGTGCACCTCAGAAAAGCTCTGGACTTTGAATGTGCATCGTTCCATCTGTTTGTAGCAACGTCATGCTAACAGAGAAATCCTAAGTACTGAAGTACAATATTTAGAACCTAAAATGTATTCTCTTGGAATTGTTAAATACCTATCTGGAAAAAAAAAAAGTTACTTTTTGTGAGACTCCATCCAGAAGTTTAAAAGAAATTTAAGGACATTGAACTACATTTCTGAGAGTGTTGTAAATTGAACAGCTGGTAGAAAAGAAAATCTAGATTAATTTTCTGGAGTCCTGATTTATACCTTAAAGCTTGCCTTAGTGACATCTACAGCTAACGGATCCATTTGCAAAACGATCACTGTCTAACTGTTAATGATGAGACTATTGTTCTACTGTACGTTTGTAAGCAAATGAGCCATGCAGCGTCTAGCCTGGTGGGATGTATGCTATTAGTTTTTAGTTTCTGACAGCTCCTATGTCTAAGCTTAAACTCTGAAGCAAGGATTAAATATAAAAAAAATATTTGATTAAGACATTTTTATGAGAGGGGGTGAAGTCCAGAGATAGATTAATTGATATTAATACAGTTTAGATGTAGTCATGCTATGAATCAAGCTACTTGGCGCACTCCTCATGCAGATATTTATCCACCAGATGGAAAGCCTTGCTGTTTTTGGACATCTAAAAATGTTCTCTTACCTATTAGCTGAAAAAAGTTTCATAAGATTCTTTAACAATGTCAGTTGTTGACATTTTACTGCACGTGTTTTATTTCTTAACTTAGCCAGAAGGGTAAACATGCTAAAACATAAAAATAACAGATTTTCCAATTGCACATGACTGTAAAACACAATGACAGATATTAATGTTCTGGAATTGATACTGTAGGAAATAAAAGACTAAGGTTGGCCTAGGCTCAAGTCATTTATTCTTTTTAATGTGCCATGTCTTTTTTTGCTTTTTTTTTTTTTGGCGGGGGGTTGTTGTCATGGTTTGAACTATGTTGGAAGTGAAGCATTGGTGCCAACCAATCAGCGGCAAGTTCCAGATGTTGTTATCTGACAGTAGAAGCCTGTTGGAGCTTTACAGCTTAAGTGACAGTTGAGAGAAAAAAATAATAAAGGGTTTTTTTTTTTTTACATTTCTTTTTGAAATTCAATTTTCTAAAAGCTATAGCATGCCTGTTAGAAGACTCTATCACTGGTGTAAATTGCTTTTGACCTTGTTGGATGCCCTTTTATTCAACTCGGGACATCTAGTTGGAGTTGCGGGAAATTATCTGGATATATTGCCCTCTCCTGCTAGGACTGTAGCTTAAATAGAAGTTCACAGGCCTGAAAATAAGTAAGAATATTGACATTGATCTTCTCACATTACCTATGAATGCTCAAATAAATAGAATAGTATGAGAGAGAAATTGTACTGTAGTTCTGGTTAGTGAGGTGAAAGTCAGATCTTTTTATTTTTAGGTTTAATAGTTTAATGCAGCAATTAAAGAAAGCCAGGAGGGCCATTGCTCCGCAAAGCAGTATGACTACTGTGAAAATAAGAGTAAATGTGTAACATTTTGTATAGTTATTTATGCATGCTGTCTACAATTGGAAGCCTTACTAAACAGAATGCTTTGTACTAATTTCTTTAGAAAACATTAATCAATCATGAAGAAGGTCTTCTGGACACAGGCCACATCAGTTCATTTCTTCAAATACAGGATGTCACCAACATGCTGGAACCATTTGAGAGATTATGGCCAACTGCTCTTCATTTTAACACATCCTATGCTAAATGGATACATAGTCCTCTCTTGCAAATTAATGCAAAGGAAGTAGAAGAAGAGGTGAGCTAGTAATGCTACTTATATCACTGGAGAAAGCAAGCATTAGTTGGTATGCTTGTCACTTAGTTAAACCATGCTCAGTCTTAGAAATTATTATGACCATTGTTTCTTAAATGCATCTGTTGCCGGGCAAGTCTGTAGTGATATATTTGTGACGATGGTAGAGCGATCCTATATCTTGACAACTTCTGTAATTTGAAGTCAAAGGTTTCCTATGTATTTATTGTAATTTCCCACCATCATTTTTGTTGGAAAACCAGAGAGAGCAAGTAAGCAAAGTGTTCTATCAGGGATTGTGCCCATTTATATAACAGCTTCTTTACTAAAAAAATAAACCGTTTTTCTCATTATGGGGGTTATTTTCTAAAGCTTTATCGCATGTGTTAGGGCCCTAACTCACACGATAAGGCCATATCACATGCGAAAAGGCCCTTTTCGCATGCGATATAATGCAAATTAGGGGGAGGGGAGGAGTCGGGGCGGGGAAGGGGCGGAGTTGGCATTATCTTCACTGCCGGTAATAATGTTACTAACATTATCGTCAGAAGTAGCGCACCAAATAGCACCACCTTTCATGGTGGCACTATTCGGTGCGAAAGCCGGCAGTCGGCGCACCGCTGTGGTGTGAAGGCTGCGGGCTTTCGCAAGTCCACCCCTCCCTTCACCCCTCTTCCCCCCCCGTTTTTGCAGGATTCATCATTCTGTGAAGAATGATGAATCCAGGCCTATGTTTTTAGGCTTCCTTCCCTTCCACGACAATGTGGTGGCCCTTCGCAACTCCTTCCTTCCATTCCTTTGGTTAGGTGCAACTGGTGTGCTGCCACAGTCTTCCACTATGTGCTTGCCAATGAAATACCTCCAGTGCATACATAGTATTAGCGGCAGCAGCAGCCAAATTTACATATAATTGGAGAATTTAGACATAACCAATTAAGGGCCTAAAGTTACTAACGTTTTTCTCCCATTCTATGTTTATGGAACAAGAGCTGAGCAAATAAGGCCCCAAGAGTCGAAAATCATACTGTATTTCAAAGTATTATTTTCAGTTCTCCCATTTCATGTGAATCCCTTTGCTCATTTCTCCACTGATACTAGGTCACAGATGGACAGACACGATCACCCAGTAAGGCATTCTTTACTTACCTTCGGTAAAGAATGTCTAAAAACTCTATTGGCTCTTGGGTATAAAAGACTGTGACTTATTTTTTCCATATCAAGATAAGAAATAGTTAACACTTTTCAACGTTAATTATGGCAAACCTGTGTTTCCTTCTTGTGATATTTGTGCTACATGATGTGCTGGATAACAAGCAAGTTTCTACACTTAAAAAAGGAACAAATTGAACCATGGGATGTAGAATATCTGCTTGATTCTGAGAAAAAAAAGCAACACACCATTTTGCAGAAAAATCCATTTTTCTATGTATTGTTTTATTAGGAGAACAAGAATTAGCCTGGGGTAGGTAAACTGATATATTAATCTTACCTATCTGTTAAAAATCAATAACTCCCCTTTGTAAAATGTTCTCATCAGGTCCAGAATTTATGGAAGATTAGCTACAAACTGACAAAGGTATTTTATCATCTGGACTTCCATGGCCCTTTGAAAGTAGCTACCACTATTAAATCGTAGCTTGAGAAGTTTAAAATCAGCATGCTAATTATAAAGATTTTGTGCACACATGGGGATAAGTCAAAGCACTGGAATATGATGAGTGAAAAGGTAAGTGAAGACATTATCTATAGATTCACATTCATATCCACATATCAATTGTTACCTGAAGTAGGATTTTGTTTTGGGTTTGAACCAGTAAAAGTTGTCCCGTCAGGTTTTACAGCATTGTTCCATCATTTTAGTAAATATTTTTAAAATGCATTAGAACTTGTGAGATAATAAAGTTATATTAATGGTGGAGCCATAGCACTTTGTAACAAAAAGGCATTTTCGTGTGATTGGCGTCCTCTGTTCTGATGCTGTTGATAAAGCAGTTATGGGAGCTCTGCCATTTGTAATGGAAAGAAGGATGCCATTTCTGACAATGTACCTATTGGTAATGGCTGAACATGTGTCTTAAAAAATGCTCCAATGATATTTTTTTTCCCCAACTAGTGAAGTATCTGATGGGTAAGCAATAACCATTTTGACCAATTTGACTACAGAGTGTCAAAATATTTGAGGATGTTCTAGCCATTATCCTGTTTGATAATGATGGAATGCCTAGTTAAGAATCAGCCTTTCAGTGTAGAAAGACTAACACTCATTTATAAAATAAAAGTCTAAGTTTCTAAAATATGAGACAATTAGATATAGATTAATTTTAAAAAACTGTGTTCATATGTAGCATCATGTCATGTGTCTATAAATGCTGATTTAACTTGTATTTTTCACATCATTTTTGAGGAAAAAAGATGCTCTGGGTTATTGAAACATTACTAAAGGATTCAGCTTTTTCCCAAAATTACAGACCTTTTGCATAAATGTGCCTAATTACCTGAATTCAGTTTTGATTAGCAGTGTTAATTGATGCAGCTGTGGATGCTATCTGTTTACCTAAATTACCATGTGCAAACAGCAATATGTCTGAAAGTGAATATGCTAAACTGAAAATACTAATTAGCCAAGACAGATTGTTATTCAAATCACATCTCAAAGCTTTTTAATGAAAGCCTGGATGTGTCAGGGTTTTATGATATTCAGACAAAAATGTCTAATATTACATATGATTTCTAAAATTAATTCCTGGGAACAGATGGGATGTCGTCCAGGGTTCTCCAGCATTGCTTCCAGTATTGAGGCGAATATTTTGCTCTTCTGGAAACACATTCATATGTGTGCTTTTTTGTTTGGTGAAAATTCCAGTGTGTGCTTTGATAGAGTGCCAGCCCAGTGCATCAGAACTGGTGTACATTTATATCATTCCTACCTTAACCAATAACAATTAGCATAAGCTTACCTGTGAAAGCAAGGAAATCAAATAGACTTGATTTACTAATAGCTGAAAAGTTAACCATGCGACTTTCACTAAAACGTATCCTTTGTTTGATTTTTGTACTGAACCTTTGTTCATCTCTTTGGGAACATACGCACTAAGAAATAATTCAGTTTGTGTTTTTAAAGTGATCCTCTCTCTTTGTATATCAACTAAGTAGGATAAAACTGCTTGTTTTTTTGCAAATATTTTAATATTCTGTTTTATTTTTCCCTCTCTAGATTGATGCTTCCTTCCCCACATTTTTAGTCCCTTCAGTCATTGTTAGTGTAGCAGGTGAGGGCAGCTGGTGGCAGGACACCTTCCTGTCCTTTCCCATAGAAACTGGAATGCACCGGGCCATAGCTGTAGTAACATAGTAGATGATGGCAGAAAAAGACCAATCAATCCATTCACATTGACCAATTATTTCTGCCCAGACTGCAAGGATATATCCCAGCTGCCAGCCATTCAACATGACCGCTTGTAAGATGTCCAGGACAGTTTTTGTCATTTTCCTTGTTTGTACTTTACCATCTTGGGCAGATGAGCACACAGGATCCTCTCCCTCTTAACTCATATGCAGCATTCTTCCCTTCCCATGTCTAACCACAAAGCTTTGAAATAATCTAAATAGCTACCATGTACTAGCATGGCCACACCTGAACATCCAGCCTCCTAGGTCTCCTGCATAGCCTGCCAGACAGATTGGGCTAGATGAGTGCCTATGTTTCTGTTAGGAATTCTAGTTACTGCAGTACTTGAAGCATGCCAGACAAACCTAACTGCTAGTTAATACTATCACTGCAACCTGTCCGGCAGACCCATTTTTCAGATTATTGACTTGTTGCAAATCTTAGTGTCATCTGCAAAATATAAACTTTCCTTCCTACCCCTCTGCTATATGGCTAAAAATGTTATTGAACAGTCGACCTCAGGACTAATCCTCAATGCCCTCCTCTTTTCTTTTCATAGAGTAAATTCCATTTACAACCACGCTGTGTGGTTTATACCTCAACCAGTTTCTAATTTAGCCAACCACCTCTTGACCACTCAGTTTGTTTTTGAGCTTCCTGTGTGGGACAGCTTCAAAGACTATTTTTCTGAAATCCAAGTGCACCACATCCACTACATGCCCCTTTGCTAATCCACTGATCATCCAGTTGAAGTAATTGATGAGATTCATCTGAAAAGATCTTCCTCTGGGAAATCCATGCTGCCTGAAATTTGATAATCAAGTGGATTCAAGATGATTTCCTATCCCTTTGTTCAGATGGATCTCCATTCATTTTCCTATCATCAGTCAAACTGTAACTTCCAACTTCCTCCCAATTACTACTTTCATAAGGAGGGACAAAATCCATCCTTCTCCAGTCCTGTGGAATCATTCCCATCTCCAAAGATCTATTGACTAGGTCCTTCAGCAGACCTACCAGAACTTTTCTGAGCTCTCTTAATAAGATGTATCCCGTTCACCCCTTGACTTTCCCTACTTTCAGTTTTTTTAGTTCCACACAAATACTATTCTATATATGTTATTTCATATACCCTACTATGATATACCTATGCCAACACTGATTCTTCTCCAGTTCCTTCTTTAGTGAATAACAAACAGAAATACTTTTTTAGCATTTCATCTTTTCCCTTATTCCCCTCAACACATTTCTTCTTATCGTCTCTCAATCTTACGATCTCACCTCTGGGCTTCCCCCTTTCTCTAATGTGTCTGAGAAAAGTATTGTGACTTCACTGTACCTCTTCAGCTATTACATTACATTTTATTTCAGTTTTCTATCCTGCTCCTCTCCAAAAATGGACCCAGAATGGCTCTCATTATATCAAACACAACATAATATCAAATACAACAAAAATATCAAATAAAAAGTCATAAAATAAAAATATTATCAAATACAATTAAATCTTTTCTTCTACTCACACTTTTGCCATCTTGACTAAATTCCCTGCCTGCTTTCAGATTTACCAGATATTCTTCCCTGTGCTCCTCTATTTTGAAAACACTTTTATGTTTTGAATGCTAATCTTTTTGCCCTTACTTTTGTATTTATTATTTGGTTTCTCTTTATTGATTCTGTAAACTAATTGCATGCATTTGCATATGTTTTACTTATTTTCTGCTCATTTACTAATGTTATGTATTGTTTAATTATTGTATTGTACTAGTGTCATCTACAAATTGTTTTTGTAATATGCCTTGAGCACTCTTGGAGTGGTGAGTCATGATTTAATAAAATTATTATTAGTAATATTATTGCTTGTTCAGCCACCTCTTTGGAAAATCATATTGAAAAAAACTATAACAATGTTTCTATTGACAAAGAATGCCAATAAAAGTCATCTTTTATAACATAAGTATATGAGACATCTTGCCTTCCCTCAAACTGCCCAATCGTTTTCAAACGCACTTTACATCATAACATTGGATTTTAACAAGGCCGCAGTTTATTGTAAGCAAAGTACAAACAGACCCGAGCCATACCACATCTACATATAATCAACTAGCATTTACCATAGTCATTCTTCATATTCCGGCAGCTTTGGGGTGAGCTACCATGTACCAGCAGTACAGCCAACACCAGCTTCCAAAGTTTCCTGCTGGTGGACCTCTGCCGTGCCATTCGACGTCTCTGCCATGTCCTGACAGGTGAGGCCAGCAACTTAGTCACTGATCAAATTTAACCAACAGTGGATTTTAGCCCCCAAAGTGTTCTCGAGAGCTACGCACTCAACATAACAAACCGCCGTTCAAACCTGATATCAAACTAAGCTCGGGTCAATTGCCTATGTGACACTTATCTAATTCAACCATAAAACAAAATGCACCAAGGATGGGAGGGAGGAAAAAATAGGAAACAAAAAGGAAAGACTGAGGACCGGGGGGAAAAAGTGCCACATCTATAAATTAGAGGAGGCGCTCCTTGAAAGAAAACAACAAATCAGGAGCCATTCTGACCCATGCTAGGTTTAAATTCCAGTGAGGATGCAAGGAAAACTTCATTACTGTTTTCAATAAGGGCAAACAAGAGGGAGGAGAAGAAAGGGGGGGGGGGAGGGGGACCAGAACTATTGGCTCTTGATCACCCCACACCAACAGACAAAATTCAAGATTAGGATAAAGGAGTTAAGGGGTAAATTGCCATAATAATGCTGGCAAACTGGGATTTGGCCCTTTTGCTTCTGTCATTTGGGCCCATTGACTGTAATTCATGACACTTTTGCTGGACAAATTTAATCAGTTAATTTTAAATGGTTAAATTTGTCAGATATTCAGTCACACTTAACCAGTAAAGTACCTGATTCACTAAAGGCCCGATTTTAAAAACCCGGCGCACGCGAAAACTGGGAGACATGTGCGTGGCTCGGCTGCGCGCGCGTGCGCCACAGGGATTTTCAAACACCCGCAGCCACATGCCTATCTCCCAGTACTTGCCGAAGACTGGCTTGAGGAAAAAGGAACCGACTGGGGGTGGGGTCCGGATCTGGCATGGGTGGTGTCATGGGCGGAGCAGGGCAGCATCATGCACTGTCCCGCTGAAGCATGCACTGGAATCTGATCAGCACACGCAGGTTGCTGCTGCACGGGTACGTTGGAAAACAAAAAAAAAAAAAAGAAGAGTAGTTAGCAGAGGTTTTAGAAGTTAGGGGGAAAAGGGTGGCAGGTTAGCTAGGGGGTTTAGTAAGCTCCCTCCCAGTCTGCTCCTTTATGGGAGCGGACTGGGAGGGAATTGGGAAAAGGGCCTATCGTGTCGCCACGCACATCTTGTAAAATTTCCCCCTCTTGCGTGTGCGAGTCGGCACTCGTGCACACATGCGTGCACAATATAAAATCGGGTGCACGTGTGCATGCGTGTAGCGGGTTTTATAACATGCACGCATGTTATAAAATCGGCGCGTCCATGTGCGCGTGACGGGGACCGCATTCACATGGATGCTCACGCACGGGTTTTAAAATTTACCTTTAAGGGTTTTTCCCATAGAAACAAATGGGGAAATATACAGCTGGCTAACTTAACAGGCATGTTCAGTGGTGCAGCCAGATAAGTTAGAGTTCACCGGATATGTGATATCTGGCTCACTTTAGACCTGCCCTATTCCGTGTCTAGAGATAGCCAGTTAACTGGCTAACTCTGCTCCTCCCTGGAACGCTTACCTCCCATCCCAGGCACGTCCCTGACTTATCTGGCTAAATTCTAGTTGGATAATTCGTTATCCAGCTAGAATTTAGCCGGATAAGTATTTTAAATATGTGGAAAGCCATTTAGATGGATAACATTCCCGTTATCCATCTAAATGGCTTTTGAATATCTACCCCAAAATGAGAGAGAACCTTTAATGAATCTGGCTCAAAGTGTGCAGCTAAATCAAACTGCACAAAATTTGTGTGATTAGATTTAAAATAGCCATTTGTGCAGATGAGAGGCATAGCTATGGGTATGGTTCATTTGGTTCAGGCCCCCAATCCTAGCAGTAGGGGTGGGGAGGCCACATCTAATTCTGCTCTTAAAGGTGCAGCAGTTATTAGGGTCTGGAGGCATTGGAATCACTGCCAGTCCATGATTCCTTGTGCTTTTAAGGAGGCTAACTCGAACAGGGAGACAATACTGCTCTTGAGCTAATCCTGTAAAAGTCTGACGGCATCAAAGTCGTTCAGTTTATTTTATCCCGCTACCTCTCGCCCCTTAAAAGTTCAGGAATGCCTGACCTGGGTGTGTGACTATTTACATAATTGCTCTTCAGCAGCTTGGATAAAGTAGAGGGAGAATGAGAAACAATTAGAAATAGCCAAGGTAAGGAGAGAGTGAAAAGAAAGAAACAGAGTGCTGCCAGAAATTCAAGGGTTTTGTAGCTATTGCCGTAAAGATCCACATAGAGTGGGGTAAGGGATGGGGGCAGGTCAGGGGGTTAGCACTATGGTTTTCCATGTTAACTTGGGCTCCCCAAAAAATTCAGTACTGGTTACGCCCCTGTTGTGGACGAAGTTGTCCATACAAATGTAGCCGACCTAGTACTTTTTATTTTACTAATTGGAGACATTTAAAAAGCCCACCCTATTCCTGCCATGACCTGGTCCCTATTTTGCCAGGCTAAATCTGTGCATGCAGTGATTTTATGCTAATTTTAGCAGGACAGAAGGAGGAATATTTAACCAGTTAGATTTATGCAGTTAAAAGACAATTTTTAACTGCATAAATCTTTTGAATATTGTCTCCTAAGATACCATCTTATGTTCTTTCCTCATCTTACCATCCCACCACCATTTTACTTTTTCATCCAACAAACTTTTCAGACCTTGAACATATCCCTTTGATGTTTCTCTTTACTGAGAATAGGTTAACCCTTACATTGCCCCAGCTTTGAACTCATTCAGAAGTTAATGAATTCACTTTCAGGCTACACTTGCTTTCAATAGGTTCCTTGGTAAAGTGTGACTTTCTCTAAAATGACTAGCATTTTTTCTCTTCCACTTTTTTCACCCATTCCCTCTTCCCTTTCAGCTGCCTTTCAATGAAAATATTCCTTAAACAGGACCTATTATTTTATATTTTAATCAGGAAATTCCATTTCTAGTTGTTCTTCCTGTTGGCAGAATATTACCAGGTGCAAAATCAGTTCTGTAACATCAGGTGGTTATTGCTTTCAGGAGCCTTGGAAATTCAGATGTGTTTAGTCTCAATTTCAGATTCTCACCTCTAGATTTGCATTCCTATACCTTCAAATAAGAGCTCCTTCATATATATATATATATATATATATATATATACACACACACCAATAGACCCTATAAAAAGGGAAGTAATACCACCTAATATATTGATTAGTACAAATTATTATTGGAAGCTTTATTATATAATATCAAAAAATAAAATTGCAAATTCATATATTAATCACACATCATACCCTAATCAATTATTCCCTATTCATTCCACACTAAAACCAATCAATGTTTTACATTTGTTGCATGTTTTGAAACCAACAATGAAAAATGTATAAAACACTTTCAATGATGAAATTTCAATTGGACTGAAATCCAGATCAAGAATATTTTGTAAATAGCGATAGAACATATAAAAGCAGAGCACTGGGCAGAAATCACATCGCGTCAACATCCACCATGGGCCTCCGCGATGCTCTGTTTTAATTAAACAATCAGATTTCCCAATAGGATCTATTGGTTTGTATTTTATTAGGTCAAGGCCTAGTTGTGCATACAATGTGTATATATCTATATAGATAGATATAGATATATAGATAGATAGCTATAGATTTATATAGATATGTATACATATATTGAATTTAAATCTTGTCTACCAAAGCAAATCTTATCCACGTCCTCTGTACAAACCTCCTTCTAACAAAGTTATTATAAAGAAGAAGCACAATTTGTTTCATTGTGCCACCTGAATTTTCTAACCAGTTTAGCCATTGTGATCTGCAGCAACAATTTGGTTGCTGTTTCTCTCCATTTTGAACCAACATGGACTAAAACATATTGAAAAGTGAGTTGCCAACCGCCTTTGTACAAAAATAACCAAAGCCTAGCACTGTCTATGGTTCACGTGCACTAGAGCAATGATGTTCACTTCCAGGCCATGAGAGCCATGAATAGTTTGGGTTTTCAGGATAGCCATGGAGTTTTTCTAAGGAGTTATGCGTGTAAATGTAACATACTATCACAGCAAGTTTCAAAAGCCCATTTACTCACATGGACGGTAACTTTCAAGCCGACGTATGTCAGCCCCCATCCATGTACATGGCCATTTTAAAGCATGCGGTGCATATGCGTGCATGTTATAAAGTAGTGGTGCCGCACGCACATGTGCAAATCCTGCTTCTACCATGTAAATCGGGGGATTTAAAAAGGGTGCATGCTAATGCCATTCCTAGTTTTACCACTTTGTCCCCAGTTCACCCAGTTAAGAGAGAGTTCCTCCAACCCCCTCTAATTTGATATCCTACAATCTCCCCAGTTAGCCCCGACCCTTAAAACCCTGTAGATCTGCCTAGTTTTCTTTACATTTTAACTTACACGGCATTCATAGCAGAAGTAAAATTACCTGACAGGGAGCCTCGATGCATGCCAGGTCACGTTAGTATTTATGTGCACATCTTAGGTTCATGTCCCAAAACACTCATCCTCCCTCCCATCCCATGCCTACAATTCACTCTTTATTGAAAACTTTTGAGATGTGTGTACTGCGGGAAATTGCACATATCTTGGTGTCTTTTAAAATCTGCTTGGCACGTGCGAACCCAACTTCTTCGCGTATCCCTAATTAATGTGCGTGTCGGTCTCTTAAATTCATCCCTTAAAGTGCACTTATGTGTGTAAAATCTATTGACAATTCAGTGTTGTAGCAATTTTCAAAAGCCCACTTACATGTGTAAAATGAATTTCTATGTGTTAAACCCATTTTTATGATTAAATATCTTTATTGAGTTTCACAAAATACAAACATTGCCAAGTAGCCAGAACAAATAAAAATGACCCCCTTATGTGTGTGATAGATTTGCAATCACACTGCCTCAACTCTTTGCAAAACTATCTAATGCATAGAGATATCCTGAGACTCTGATCTGTATGCGGCTGTTGAGGACTGGAAGCGAACTTTACATTAGAGGAAAACTTTATTTTGTGCATTGCCAATCAGGATTTTGATCAATTTTTCAAGTTCAGTTTCCAAATAATTAAGCTGTTAATTTCTGTTTGTAGAACTTCCATATCAGATACTAATGAACACATTTCAAGTATTCAGTTATTTAATGTCATGCTTGGTGAGAATATGGAAAAGGTTCTCACCATATGTATGTTATGCTATTGCAAGATACATAATAAAAAAGCATTAATATTGTCTAGCAGAGCACTAGCAAAATTAATATTATAACAGCCCCTGATTTTAATATTTGGCCAAAAATTTATTGAATTACTTTTCTTAACATGAGAATGGATAAATAGAATAAGTAATAGTTTTGAATAATGAGATTACTAGGTATTCTATCACATAAACAGATTTAAAATTTGAAGAATATTTGAACTTGTTAACCCTGACCTTTACATTGCATGTGGTAGGGATGTGCGCAATTATTTTGTTTCATTTTGTTCAATTTGTATTTGGGACATTTTTTGCCCTTTTATTTTTTTTATATTTCTTGCCAATTGATTTTGGAAAACAGCATGCACTATTCACAAATGGCACATGTCATTGGGAAATAGTGCACGCTATTTTCCGAAATAAACCCAAACAATTTTTGGGTTTTTCAGAAACACCATTCATTCATTTTGAGTAAAAAAAAAAAAAAAAAGTGACTGATTCGCTTTCCATTGCCCATTTGTTCTAAACAAATGCATGTCCCTAGCATGTGGTAAAGCCAGTCATGATGCCATAAAGCTCTTGACAACTTTTGCAATAAAAATGTTCTTATGTTCTCTGTGAGGCCATGTAATTTCCTATAGTGCAGACTTAAAAAGCTTCAGGTTTCTCATGTAAGTGATGGAGTATGGTTTTGGTAACTTTATATACCTGCAGTTTGTCCCTAGGAATATGTAGGTTTTTTTTGTTTTGTTTTTTTTTGGGGGGGGGGGCTATATATACTACACTAACCTATCATACCTGGCTAGCTCCTGTATTGTTGTGCAGCCCACATGAAATCATGGTGGACAAAGGCAGATGTGAGGAAAGAGGTGTTCACAAAGTAGTGAAACAGTTATAGTAGTGAACATGCCATTCTTGAGGGTACTGTAGAGGATCTGAAGTACTGTTAGAAGAGTATGGACATCTTAGGAGGCACCTTTTTTTTTTTTTTTGACCTGGTGGTGGTTCCTCCTTTTTTTTTCTTCCAGCTCAGTCAAAACCAGTGCTGGGATTCTGGCTCCATGAGCCTTCATGCAGAACTGCTTGGCAAATTTTTCCCATATTTTAATAGATCTTCTCCCCTCCCCCCCCCCCCCCCCTTGCTATTTCTAGTCTGCTCATTGTAGCAACTGTTCTGAAGCTGGAAAGCCTTGCATCAGGGATCCTTCCAGACTTTCTGTATTATGGGCTTTAAATTCTGCCACCGTTTGTCGCCGTTATTGGGTGACTATGACACCCTCCTCCCCCGGGAGCTGTGGACACTACCTCCACAGCGTCCCCAGCCAATCCAGGGTGAGAGAGGCCCTATCTGGGACTCGAACTGGGGTCTCTCCATTTGGCATTGAGCCACTGGGCTGGCACAGAGTTTATTGTATATACTGTGAAAAGTGAGAGTTGCAACTCAGTGGGGAGTCTGCTTTGCTTTTGGGGTTTAGCACAATCTCACCAAAAGCTCAGAAATTATACTAATTACTGTCAGCTAGTGTGCAGTCTGTTTATTTATTCCTCAAATGCCTTTGAAATACAGTAGATTCAATTTGAGTTTCAAATGCATTTGGGTAAGTGCATTTGAAACTCGAATAGAATGATCTCTCCGGCTCATTTGAGTGAAAGACAAATGAAATCTGTACTGCAGTCCCCAAATAGTTTTCTTGTATGTGCTTTGAAGAAACAAGAGATGTATAAGGCTCTAATCAGTCCAGCAATGTCCAATTTGAAATGAATTGAGATCTGAACTGTCCTTATTAGGTGCATAAAAGATCAATATGAAAGTCTTTTATTTTACTAGAAGTCTCCAGATTGTACTTTAGCCTGTTTTTAATGATAGAACAGCAGAAGGTTTAGTTGGTTGTTTAGTAATAAATTAAAGTAGCAGGAAATCCGTACAGAGTTCTGTTTATGCGAGATATCCCTCATTTGTGTTGAGATGTGATATGTTGATGGACTAGTCAGAATGCAGAATTTGCACTCTGAAATCTTTACAGTGTTGAGAAAAAAATCTATTTCTTTTACACTATTTTCACACATCTATTTTCTCATGCACATTGATATTTTTTGTCAGTGCTAGTAGAGATCATTATTTCTCTGATGGCAGAAGGCGTTTGACTCCTGGCCGTCTGCCTTTTTGTATAACCATTATGGTGGGCAATATAACCAAGCTGCACCTCATTACTGAGTTAACTCTCTAGTTTTCCCTTGGATCAATTTTGAAAATACAATACAACTCATTGCATAGGCTTTTAAAATTTAATCAGCTTTGCAAGGATTGTAAAGTACACCTGTTCATATTGTAAGATTATTTTGTGTATCAGTGTATCAGTGCATAATTATTAATAATTATAAGTTTGTTCTGAGAGCAGAACAATGCTAATATAAAAAGGATAGATCTCAAGAATGTAAATTATCATTTTTTATTTCTCCTGGCATACTTTACATTTTTATTGTCTTTTTGTATATATTGGTACTAAATGCCTGTAAACTTCATATAAGCCCAAATAAGATTTGTTATGTGATGAGTGAATATTATTATTTTATAAAATGTCACTTGTTAATATTCTGAGTTTTCAACTCTAAAGATTCTGATAAATTATTTCTGAAAATCCACAAGTTATTTCCATTTTATGGGGTTTTTTTTTTCCTATTTCTAGGTTGGGTTGAACATTGTCCCCCAGGAAGGATCTTCATTCACTCTTGGAGGTTTTACATCTTGGCCTTGAAAAATACTTGAAAGATTTAAATCAAATTAGCTGCCAGGCTAGTAAAGAATATGCTCTGGAGAAAACCCTTAATAAAATGGAAGAAGATTGGGGAAATGTTTATTTTAATTTCGCAAGGACAAGCAGGATGGTAGTCCTCACATATGGGTGACATCACAGGATGGAGCCCAATCACGGAACACTTTTGTCAAAGTTTCTACAACTTTGACTGGCACCTACTGGGCATGCCCAGCATGGCACTAAACCTGCAGCCAACAGGGGTCCCCCTTCAGTCTTCTTTTTTTCCGCGCAGCAGTAGCCACGCGGGTTAAGGAGCTCCACAGAGATTCCTGACAGGAATTTTCCTCACGGAATTGCTAAAAACTTTCATACCCCAAAGGGGTCCCTCCTTCGAATTTTTGACTCTGCGGTACTCCGGTAAGTTTTTACCCATTTTCGGTCGATTCCTGTTAAGTTTGGCCCTCGCAGCCTACTGGCCGTCGACTGTACTGCATTTTTTCAAAGGCCATGGCGTCAGGGTTCCGTCGGTGCCCGGACTGTACTCGCACCATGTCCATAACAGACCCTCATAAAGTCTGTGTAATGTGTCTTGGGTGCGAGCATGATGTCTTGACCTGCACCAAATGTGCCTTAATGACACCTAAAGGTCACAAGGCCAGAATGGAGAAAATGGAACTTCTCTTCCATTCTCAAACCCCGATGCCGTCTATTGCATTGACGTCATCTGAACCAGCATCGTCCACTTCGCGCCAGTATCGGCCACCGACCGGTGAGCGCCCAGCGTTGATGACTTCTCGGCCTTCTACTACCTCTACCCCCCCTCAGGATTGAGGGGATCATAGAGACAAACATCAGCATTGACACTGGAAGTCTCAGACCATCGAGGAAGGAAAATCATTGACCTCGCCACGTCCGAGCCGCCATCGAAGAAACCCCGTCCAGAAAAGGCATCGACACTTTCTGTGACTGGGTCACCAAGGCAACCCTCAACCGGACGGGTATCGGGAGCCGCGACTCCATCTTTAACGGTGGTCCCTCCGGCTATGCCTCTGCCTCCTTCTTCCCTTCCGTAGCTGGGGCTGCTTGCTCCAGGTCTCCGTGAAGAACTGGACTGGATGGTTCAGGAGGCCATCGATAAGGCAGACTCCAAGGTCCCCCGGCGCCGAAATCGGTGCCGGTTGCAGAACCGACCATCGATCCCATTCCGGCAGCGTTGGCACCGCTGCTCTCGAAGATGGAAGCGCTCATAGCCGCTTTTCCACGGATGTATCCTGGGTCACCGATGGCTCCGGTGCCTTCCCCGCTTGCTCTGTCATGGGGAGGAGAAACACCGTTCCACATTCTGCCATCGGGAGTCCTGCTGATGCCTCAACCATCGATGCTGATGTGCCCATCGACACCACCATTCCATCCATCGATGCCCTCGATGCCTGCACCGGTACCCTCGATGCCTTCATCGGTGCCTCCAGTTCTTCCCTCGCCGCCTTCAGAGCCTAGACCGGGACCTTCAGGAATACCATCGTCCCATCCTTCTCAGGTTCCTAGAGGGGCAGGTGCTGATCCCTATGACACCTGGACCGACAACTCTTCTCAAGTCACCGATGACTTGCCATCGCCACCTTCTCCTACTGAAAGCAGGAAGCGTTCTCCGGAGGACCTATCCTTCATAAATTTTGTGAAGGAAATGTCCGAATTGGTTCCCTTCCAATTGCAGACTGAACAAGATGACAGGCATCAAATGAAGCTGTTACAATTCCTGGATGCTGCCAAGGAAATAACCTCCATCCCTATTCACCAGGTTCTTTTGGATCTCCTCAAAGAACTGTGGAAACACCCTGGTTCTGTTGCTCCAGTCAACAGAAAAGCTGATACCACTTATTTGGTCCAGTCAGCCCCAGGTTTCCAGAAACCTCAGCTGGATCACCAATCTGTGGTTGTAGAATCTGCCCAAAAGAAGGCAAAAAGATCAAAACCCCACTCTTCCTTTCCCCCAGGTAAGGAACAGAAATTCCTAGATGCCATTGGCCAGCTTGTCTTCCAGGGATCAGTGCTCATCGCTCGGATCGCCTCTTACCTGCTGTATATGACCCAGTACAACAGGGTCTTATTCAAGCAGATACAGGACTTTGCAGAGTTCCTGCTTCAGCAATTCCAGGAACAGCTTCAAACCCTGGTACACAAGGGTTTTAAGGCAGGGAAGCATGAAATAAGATCCTCTTATGATAATCTTTGACACCGCTTCCAGGGTGTCTGCAACTGCTATTTCGGCAAGAAGATGGGCCTGGCTTAAGTCTTCCAACTTGCGCCCTGAGGTACAAGACAGATTATCTGATCTGCCCTGCATAGAAGACAATCTGTTTGGCGAACAGATTCAGCGGATGGTGGCAGAACTCAAGGAGCATCATGAGACCCTTCCCCAGCTCTCTCTGATGCCCTCTGAGTATTCCTCCAAACTGCCATTCAGGAAGGATACTAAAAAGTCATTCCTCCATCCAAAGAAATCATATCCACCTCAGTCTAGGGGTCGATCTAAGAGACCTTTCCAAAAGACCCAGTCTCGTCAACCTCGTAAACAAAAGCCACAAGCAGCTCCTTAGCAGGGCCCTGCTTCCGACTTTTGACTCCTACATAGAGAGAAGCAGCCAGCTTCCACTGCCTCAGATACCAGTGGGAGGTCATTTGTGCATTTCAACAACAGGTGGCACTCAATCACCTCAGACCAGTGGGTCCTTGCTATAATCTCTCAAAGTTATCACCTGAACTATTTCTCCATCTCACCGGACTCCCCACCTCGGCTGATGTGGGGAACATCCGACCACTCACCACTCCTGGAACAGGAGATTTCCCTCCTCCTCCTCCAGTCCAGAGCAATAGAACCAGTGCGCTACTCCCAACAAGGCCTAGGATTCTATTCCCGGTACTTTCTAATCCCCCAAAAATCAGGTGGCGTTCGTCCAATTCTGGACCTACGTGCCCTCAACAAGTACCTCTACCGAGAAACATTCAAGATGGTAACCTTGGGTTCCCTCCTTCCTCTTCTCCAAAGGGGAGACTGGCTCTGCTCTCTAGACCTCCTGGACGCGTACACACACATTGCGATAAGTCCATCTCATCACAGATTCCTGAGATTTCTGTAGGCCCCAAGCACTATCAGTACCAAGTGCTACCATACGGCCTGGCATCTGCACCACGAGTCTTCACCAAGTGTCTCGTAGTAGTAGCAGCCTTCCTCAGGACTCAAGGTGTTCATGTCTACCCCTATCTAGATGATTAGTTGATCAGGGCTCCCACTCAGCAAGCTGCTCTGTCGTCCCTACATTTTATCCTGCACACTCTGATTTCGCTAGGATTTATCATCAATTAAGAGAAATCCTGCTTAGTCCCATCTCAAACTTTGTCCTTCATAGGGGCAGGCTTGGAAACTTTTCAAGCAAAGGCATTTCTGCCTCGACAGCGAGCTCTCACTCTCATTTCTCTCGCACACCAGCTTCAGTCTCAGCACCGCTCAACTGCACACCACTTCCTCATCCTGCTGGGACACATGGCGTCCTCAGTACAGGTTACCCCAATGGCCCACTTGGTCATGAGAGTCATGCAGTGGACTCTAAGGTCACAATGGACTCAGTCCGTCCATCCTCTATCGACCATTGTCCATATCACCGACCCACTTCGTCAGTCTCTAGCCTGGTGGAAAAATCAGATCAATCTCCTCCAAGGCCTACCCTTCCAGGCTCTAGACCCTCAAATAATTCTCAACACCGATGCTTCCAACCTCGGCTGGGGAGCTCATGTCGCTAATTTGCAGACACAAGGAGCTTGGTCTCCAGAGGAAGCCAAACACCAAATCAATTTCCTGGAGCTGAGAGCAATCTGATATGCTCTCAGGGTGTTTCAGGATCACCTTTCCAACCAGGTCATCCTGATTCAGATGGACAACCAGGTGGCCATGTGATACATCAACAAACAGGGAGGGTCGGGCTCCTACCTACTGTGTCAGGAAGCTGCACAGATTTGGGTGGATGCCCTCTCCCACTCGATGTACCTCAAGGCCACCTACTTGTCGGGAGTGGACAATGTATTGGCGGACAAGCTGAGTCACACCTTTCAGCCACACGAGTGGTCTCTCAATCCCACAGTAGCGGATTCAATATTCCAACGTTGGTGTTATCCTCATATAGACCTCTTTGCGTCACCTCAAACCCGCAAAGTAAAGAACTTTTGCTCTCTCACTCGCAGCCAACACTCACAGCCAAGAGACGCGTTCTCCCTCTCATGGGCAACCGGTCTCTTATATGCATTCCCTCCACTTCCACTTCTCTCGAAGACTCTCGTGAAGCTACGTCAGGACAAGGGATGCATGATCCTGATAGCACCTCACTGGCCTCGCCAAGTGTGGTTTCCAATTCTTCAAGATCTCTCCATTCGCAGGCACATTCCCTTGGGAAAGGACCCACTTCTGAACACTCAGTACAATGGGTGCCTATGCCACCCCAATCTTCAAGCTTTGTCCCTGATGGCCTGGATGTTGAAAGGTTAATTCTTCAGCCACTTAACCTTTCAGAGCCAGTTTCCCGTGTCCTGATTGCTTTTCGGAAGCCTTCCATGAGAAAGGCTTACCTCTACAAATGGAATAGGTTTAAGTCATGGTGTTCTTCTCAATCCCTTGATCCTTTTACCTGTTCCATCACGAAGTTTCTGGACTATCTCTGGCACTTGTCAGAATCAGGTCTTAAAACTTCTTCCATCAGAATGCATGTCAGTGCGGTAGCTGCCTTCCATAAAGGTGTCGGGGGTGTTCCTATTTTAGTACAACCCCTGGTAACACGTTTTCTGAAGGGCTTGCTTCACCTCAAGCCGCCGCTGCATCTTCCGGCCCCTTCTTGGGACCTCAATCTGGTTTTGGGTCGGCTCATGAAACCACCATTCGAGCCTCCCCAATCCTGTGATCTTCGCTATCTCACATGGAAAGTGATTTTTCTTTTGGCAATCACATCTGCTTGCAGAGTTAGTGAGTTACAGGCCCTAGTTACCTATCCACCTTACACTAAACTTCTGCAGGACCGGGCAGTACTCCGCACTCACCCTAAGTTCTTACCTAAGGTAGTATCGGAGTTTCACATTAATCAATCCATTATACTACCTACCTTCTTTCCCAGCCCCACTCCAATCCAGTAGAACAGGCTCTGCATACCCTTGATTGTAAACGTGCTCTAGCATTCTATCTAGACCGTACAGCTGCCCACAGGAAAAGCACTCAATTGTTTGTCTCTTTCCATTCCATCAAATTGGGGCAGCCTGTGGGTAAGCAGACTCTCTCCTCCTGGCTAGCGGACTGCATATCCTTTTGCTATCAGCAAGCAGGCATTCCGCTTCAAGACCGTGTTAAAGCACACTCTGTGAGGGCCATGGCGACTTCAGTAGCACACCAACGCTCGGTGCCGCTTCCTGACATTTGCAGGGCTGCTACCTGGAGTTCTCTTCATACCTTTACAGCCCATTATTGCTTAAACAAGGCCGGATGACAAGATTCCATCTTCGGCCAATCTGTCTTGCACAACCTTTTTACAACTTGACGTACCAACACCCTTCCGCCTGCCCGTTAGGGTTCAGGATGCCCTCTACCAAATTACACCCCAGTCCTTGTGCCTGTTGCATGTCTTTGGTACATTTAGTGCATTTCTCGGACATCCTCAGCTTGGTATTCACCCATATGTGAGGACTACCATCCTGCTTGTCCTGTGAGAAAGCAAATGTTGCTTACCTGTAACAGGTGTTCTCACAGGACAGCAGAATGTTAGTCCTCACGAAACCCGCCCGCCACCCCACGGTGTTGGGTGCATTTTCTTATTTTATTTTTCGGCACTTCCTGTAGCTTTAAACAAGACTGAAGGGGGACCCCTGCTGGCTGCAGGTTTAGTGCCATGCTGGGCATGCCCAGTAGGTGCCAGTCAAAGTTCTAGAAACTTTGACAAAAATGTTCCGTGATTGGGCTCCATCCTGTGTTGTCAGACATGTGTGAGGACTAACATCCTGCTGTCCTGTGAGAACACCTGTTGCAGGTAAGCAATATTTGCTTTTTCAACTTACAAAGACAGAAGAAAACATATTCTAGCAGCCGTGGACAATATACAGGTAGAGTATATGTCTAGTAGACAAGAGTGACTTTTTCAAAAAAATGGAAAATCAACAGATTTCTCATACAATCTAAACTTATTATTGGATTTTTTAATTAGCTACTGTATATTTTATTCTTAAACTAGTGTAAAAGATTATTCACCTTAGTTCAGCATAAGTATGAGTAATATTTTAATTACTTTCATTTTTTTCAAGATTTACTTGGAAGAAGTTAATTCTAGTTAAGTCAGTGGTTAGATTGAATCTACCCTGTCATAAGACTAAAAATGTATTATATTTCTTATGTATGTAGTCCCTGCTACCCTTTGTGGAAGGATGTAATTGCTCTTCAGAGAGTTCAGGCACCATTATACACCCAGTTGGGGCTCCCAGGTTCCTCATAAACTAGAATCCCTCAGGTCATACCACTCAATACCAGGGTTCAGTCTCAACTCAGACCTGTAAACTAGGGTGTGGATTCTCCAGTGGAGGAAGTATTACCATCATGGTCCAAGGGATTTAGCTGGCATAGAACCAAAGGGCAATGAGCACAAGGTTCTGTTGTCACAACAAATAAAAGTATTTGTCAAACAGTCCTTCAAATTCACAAACTAAAAAGTGATTTCAGTCTCTCAGTTTTGTATCTCTACAGCACTGCGTATGTCTAATAGCACTTCAAAAATAAGTAGTATTAGTTGTAGTAGAAAATCCAAGAGCAGTTACTGACTTTGTAAAAAGGGATTTCTGATCCATGTCTTTGCAACCTCCTAGGATATACTATATATACATATAGTAAAATAATAGTGGTGGCAGAAAAGGACCAAATGTTCCTTCTAGTCTGCCCAGCAAGCTTCTTATAGTAGTAATTGCTGCTTTGTGCAGATTATTCCATGTTACTGTTAAGGTTAGTAACTGCCGCTCCATGCAATTATCCCCAAGCCTTATGATAACTATTGTGTTTGTGGGCCCTTAGGCTGAGGCAGGATTGGCACAACCTGCAGAGAGGAGCCCTGCAGGTTTCCATCGTCAGCAGGTGGACCAGGACGAAGTAGAGACCCAGCTGGAGCTTTGCCTATACCAGCCCTCATTCCCTTCAGGTTGAATGTTTGGGTGCTGGGTCCTGCAGGTCTTAGGTGGGGTCTCTGCTGATGGACGAAAAGAAGGTCCTTGGATAGCAGGGTCATGGGCAGGTGGCTGTCAAGTGTTTCCGGGAGCAGGCAGTGGCTGGTGGCAGGCTGCAGTCAAATGTCTGTTATTAGTACAACAGACTATAAAAGTCAAGGCCCATGATGATTGTCTTCTGAATCCAATTCCTCTCCCCCACCCCCACTGTCTAAATGTAGAGTGGTATTGCAGTTGTGTCCAAGTATCAAGACTTATTTGTTAAGGGTAGTAATTCCCATGCCTTCTGTTAAGAGTAATAATTGCTGCTTCATGCAGGTTACTCCCATGCTTATTAATACCCAGAACATAAAAGTCAGGGCCCTCATTGGTGGTTCTCTGAATCCAGTTTCCCTCTTCCCCCTGCCATCAAAGCGGAGAACAATGTCACAGTTGCATTAAAAGCATCAAGGCTTATTGGTTAAGGGTAGTAATCTCCATGCCTTCTGCTAAGAATAGTAACTACTGCATCAGCAAGTTATCCCCCATGCATGCTTTTCTTCATTTTCATCCTCTAGCCTTTAGGGATTATCCCTTGCCTTTTTTGAATTATTTTGACTGGTTTTGTATTCACCACCTCCTCTGGAAGGACATTCCAGATATCTACCATCATCTCCATGAAGAAATATGTCATGACATTGGTTTCTAGTTTTATTAATTCCTTTCCAGCAGAAAAGGTACAAAGTGTGTGCATTAATAAAATCTTTTCAGGTATCTGAAGTTCAGTATCATATCTACCCTACACCTTCTCTTTTCCAGTGTATACATATTTAGATCCTTCAACCTCTTCTCATAAGTCTTCCGATACCAATCCCACACCATGTTGGTTGCTCTTTTCTTGATCATCTCCATCCTGTTTCTATCCTTTTTGAGATGCAAGCTCCAGAACTGAACATGATACTCCAGATGAAACCTCACCAGGGACCTGTATAAGGGTATCATCATCTCCTTTTTCCTGCCAGTTATTCCTCTCTTTTTCCCTTTACTCTTTTTCCTGAGATTAAGGCTCATTTTGGTATCTGTTTCTCCAAATGTTTGAATCTGTCTCCTTTTTACTTCATCGCCTCACCTCTTGAGTATTTTGGGCTCCTGGATTAGAGCACCGAATGGGCAGCTCTATTATTTTTCCTCTTTCATTTCACATGACTGGTATCTCTGGATAGGCATTTGACACATACTTCTTACTACTCTTGCATAGATATTCATTCATACACAAGAACTCAGATAAGGGTAGTTTCTCCCCATGATAGACAGACCTAGAGTGAGAGGTTTACCCCCTCAGAACAGAGATAATCTCCACTTCGCTGCTAGATCACTCAGGAACTGCTGCTTCATCACAGTGTTGCTGTGTGGCCTTCTATACTCAGTACAGGAACCAGAGCTGGTGCAAGGTATTATGTGCCTTAGGCAAACCTTATAGCCTTGCATACACCCCCCACCACTACCATCCCTCACCACATACCATTTCTCATAAAACATCATACTGTAAAATTAAGTAATATAAAACATTAATCATAATAGTAAAACATACCAATAATAAGAATAAATATTTCAAAACTGTTAACAAATAGAATAACATTCAATAATTAAAACCATACAAATTTTTAAACATTTCCCAAACAGCAGACACATCAAATAACCAATAATTAAAACTAATGAGGTAGTAGATATTCAGAACCTAGCCATCTAGGGAAGTTAGCCAGATAAACTTATTTGGCTAATTTAAGAAATTCAGCACCGTAGCCACACTGCTGAATATACCTGAATATAATTTATCCAGCTAAGTCTAAATATTTATTTTATTTATTTTTTTATACCGACATTCAAGCATGGGTATCACATTAGTTTACATGATAACTTGAGTGATAGTGTGACAACAGGTCATATTATCATTACATTTTAACATTGTAACATTGAAGGAACTGCAGCAACAAAGTGCTTTAATAATATAACATTATAACATATCACTTTATAATTATTTAACTGCCTTTACCTTTCTTCCAGCTTGTTTAAAGCCTCCAAGTTTCGATTCCTTGTTGATTGTAACTTTGACTTATTCCTTTCTATTGTTATCTATTGTTTACCAGAATTGTTACCCCAGTTTTTCCTTTGTTAAATGTAAACCGATCCGATATGGTTATTTACTATGAAGGTCGGTATAAAAAAAACTGTTAAATAAATAACATGGTATGACATTCACAACTTAATTTCTTAACATTATAACAGTTGATGTTGTTGAGAAAGTATGGACAGTTGGTTGGAGATGTAAGAGATCTCTTAGAGGGTAAAGAGATGGGTAAGAGAGCAGGTTTTTTGGGTTGGATCTCTGTGGTGTTGGCGGGTTAGGCTTTTTAATTTAGCTAAATTAAATTAAATGTGACAGGGGCTATCGGTGCCATTGGCCAGCCCCTATCACATGGTAGGAGCAATGGATGGCCCGTGCCATTTTTTAAGATGGCGCCGGGACCCCCGCTGGACCACCAGACACTTTAGGAAAGTTTTTGGGGGTCGGGAGGGTGGGAGATGATAAATAATTAGATTTAAAGGGTCGGGGGGGGGGGGGGTTAGGCTCAGGCAGCCAAACCCCCCCCCCCCATCTGAACCACAGGAAACGAAGATTTCCCGCTGGTCCACGATGCCGAAACCAGAACCGATTCCGGAAGCAATTCACATCCCTAATGCTCACATACATACATTCCCTAACACACACGCTCAAACAAATGTACACACTGCTCACACTTGCACACACTTATGCTTTCACAAATAGACACAAGCACACACTCATTTATACTCTCACACATGCATATACACACATGCATACACGTGCGCACACTTGCTCAAATACCTCTCTCCCTCATGATCACCTGTTTCTGTCTGGGAGCAGGGCAGCCTGCTGCGTGATCTGCCCAAGAAACCAGCTTCAGCCCTTGAGCCTAATGCACCAGACAATGGAGGCATGATGTGCCGTCCTCGTAGCTCTAACCTGTCTCAGCCTCTCTCTTTGTGGAAAGCCAGGGGCCCAGATCTGGCTTAAGATGTTGGTGGAACCTCTGGGAAGCAAAACTGAGATCTGGGTGCTTATCAGCCATCCCAGTCATTCCCGATGGGGGAGGAATTAGGAGTGCTGGAGGGAAACTTCTTCTTCTCCTCCTCTTTCCTGTCTGTATGGACCCTTGTGTTATGACTTCCTGTTTTAGGCCCGTTCTGAAGGGAAGAAGCAGGAGTACCACCTCTGAAAATGTGATGCTCTAGATGACTGCCTAGGTTTTCTAGGGTTTCCATCAGCCCTGACAAGAAGTCAGAGATACCAAGGACAGAAGGCAAGCTTCCCCTTTCTTTAAATTCCTTTGGAGAGATAGAAGACTAACCTTCTTCTCTCACTGCAAACTCTCTCACTAGAATTTTCTGTACAGTCTCTGACAAATAGCCAGGACTAAACCATTGTGGCCTCTCCTAAAGGGGAGAGACTTAGCAATTGATACAGTCCGCTCATTACTCTTGACAACCTCAATCCAGTGGGAGGATCATATACCTAAGTGAAAGGATTATACACCTCTTTACTTATACAATGGCGCTGCAAACTTTTTTAAATATTTGATTTTATTTGTAGCTCTAAAGTATTTTAATTTATTCTACTAATTTTTTAAAAATATTATTTATTTATGCTTTTTCTCCTTTTTGTCCTCCATTTTCAAGCACCCCTTCCACACAGCATACTTGGGTAGCTCTGCAAACCGTCACAAGTCCTGAGGCATAGCTTCAGTGCCATTCATTGGATGTTGGGTGCTGCCATCGTAGCAGCCCCTATCGCCCCTCCCTCCCCAGACCTAAGCATAATTCATTCATGATGCGCTGAAGCCCACCTGGCCCTGATGTACAGGGGACCTGAATCTGGGTTCTGCATTTTCACAGTGCAGCCTTAAACCACAAGGCTGGCCCTTTCATTTTTATTTTATACCTCAAGTAAAATAGCTAAATAAATGAGACAGGATTTTCCTTTTCCAGGCTGTACCAGCAAATTCAAAGACTTTATTCCAGGCTGTGCCAGCAAAAGCATTCCAGACTGCAACAGACTCCATTCGAGGTTGTGCCAGCAGTTTCACAGACTCCACTTCAGGATGTGCCAGAAGCTTCAGCGCATGTACTAGCGATTCCAGCTGTCCTAGCAGCCTCAGCCTGTGCACAGGTGATTCCAGCTGTTCCAGCAACCTCAGTTCCTGTACAAATGAAAGCTGTTCTAACTACTCCAATGACTCCATTCCTAGATGAGCCAGCTTCTCCTGTGACTGTTCCAAGCAGCACCTGCTACTCCTGCTATGACTTCCAAGAGGTAGCTCACTCCTTCGATGATTTCAGCTTTCCAAGAGACTCTTGCACCAAGCCATTGGGATTGTTGCAGGCAGTTCCCAATTCACTTTGATGGTACTCAAGGAAAGTTCCATAAGTTCAGGGAGCAATCCTGTGTCTTGCTCCAGAAATGTCCTCATTACTACCCCAGTGATGAGGCTAAGGTGGCCTTGTTTATTCTCCTACTATCAGAAAAGACTTTAAGTTGGACTTGCCCCTTGCTAGAGAGTGGCTGTCCTCTCCTTGAAGACTACCCAGAAACTTTGGGGGAGCTTGGCTCAAGCCTTTTGTGGATCCTGATCTGCAGAAATGTTTGCCTATGCAACCAGCTTTTGACTTTGCCTTGCACTATTCCATCTGTGTCTGCATAAGAACATGCCATACTGGGTCAGACCAAGGATCCATCAAGCCCAGCATCCTGTTTCCAACAGTGGCCAATCCAGGCCATAAAAACCTGGCAAGTACCCAAAAACTAAGTCTATCCCATGCTACTGATGCTAGTAATAGCAGTGGCTATTTTCTAAGTCAAAAGCAGGTAAAGGACTTCTCCTCCAAGAACTTATCCAAACCTTTTTTAAACCCAGCTACACTAACTGCACTAACCACAACCCCTCTGCCTCTGTCTTTCCCTTGTATGAATTTGCAACTACAGGAGGTGCTCACCTGTACCAGTGAGGTCAGTACCAGCTATCCTTACAGCTCTAGTGTCTGCTCTTATACCAGGGACATTCATGTCAGCTGCTCCTTAAATTCCAGTCCTTATACTAGTGAAGTTGGCAGTCTCTATAGTTTTGGCTCCAGCTCCTGCATCAATGAATCCAGCTCTGTCTGTCTCTATAGCTCCAGTGTCTGCTTCTCCACCAGTGAATTCAGTATCAGTTCTCTATATAGTTCCATTTGCTCCAGAAACTGCAACTGCTCCTGATTCCAGCCTGTAAAAGTATTGCCCCATGTCTGTTCTGGACTGTATCTCTCTAATTTGGATCTTGAACAAGGCCTTTGGGGTTGTCTAGAGTCCACCTACTGGGGGGAGGGGGGGCATTCTGTCAGGGTCAACAAGGTTTGAACTCATAGCCATCAGAGTTGCAGGGATTCCTAGCATTTTTACCTACTATAGTAGGGAGAGCTAGACACATCTCTGCAGCAGTCCAATTGGACCAGCACTGGGTCCCAAACTGAGACTATCATATAAGACACTCCCGGAAAGCACACAGTGCTGGTCCAACCAACCTTCTTGCCATCTGCTGTGAGGAAGCTCTGGTCCTCTGGCCTCTAATCTCTTATCCAATGCAATCTTATTCCAGTATACTTGTCTTGGTATCTTGCCCCAGTGTCCCTGCCTTACAATCTAGTTCCAGCATTTCTGATCCAAGCTTCTCTCCTGGTTCCTATCCAGCCCCTGCACTCCCCCATTATGCCTTGGGCCTAGCCTCTCCAGGTACATGCCTTCCATCCGGGGTAGACCCTGATTTATTTTATTATTTACAAATTTTTATATTTTACTCCTTCCAATATTTTCATTCAGTGCGGATAACAAGATAAAACATTCATAAAAGTCTAAAAACCACTTAAAACACAACAAGACAAATACAATAATCAATACAACAGACAAATCAGTAGCAAGTAATGTATGGTCAAAACTGGAATTACAAGAAAGCTTCTATAAAATATAAGGCCTTCAATTTATTTCTAAAATTTTTTATATCTCTCTCATCTCTCAAATCTACAGGAAGTGCATTCCAGAAAGTCAGAACTTTATGAGAAAATGTCCTATCATATGACTGCTGAAGCTTAAATGTATGGGGGTCTGGCACTACCAGAAGTATTGAATGGACAAACCTTAAAAATACATGCGGGAGTACAGATAATGTATCAGCCCAGCATGAATTTAGATTCAGAATAAAGAAGTTTATAAGCAATATCCAAAATGTTAAATTGTGCTTGCCACTTCATAGGCAATCAGTGCAGCTCTTTTATAACAAAGGTGATATATGCTCCCACGCCTTATTACCAGTTTACAATCTAGCAAAATCATGCTGTATAAGTTGCAAGATCCATGTAAGACATTTTGCAATAATCCAGCTGACCATATACCACAGACTATAACATAGATCTAAAAAGTTCCCTTGACAATACAAATTTTAAAGGCCTCAACACTTTGAGTTTAAAAAAAGCAGGTTTAGCAACATTCTTAATATGAGGCCAGAAACTCAAATGAGAATCTAAAATAACCCCTAGATCTCTGACTTCAAACATAATAAGCATTGTCACATCATTATAAACCACAGATGTCTGAGCTTGGACTGGAGGGTTCTTGCCTACCAATAGTAGTGTGGTCTTTTGCAAATTAAATACCAGTTTATTATTGCTCAACCATTGACTTAAGGTTTCAGAACATCTTTGAAATACATCCACAGAAAATGAACCATTATCAGCACCTAGAATAAGAAACTGTATATCATATAGAAACATAGAAATGATGGCAGAAGAAGACCAAACGGTCCATCCAGTCTGCCCAGCAAGCTTTCACTTCCCCCCCCCCCTCCCCCATACTTATCTGTTACTCTTGTCCCTTGTAAGTGACGTTTTTTGTTCTATTTCCCTTCCACCCCTGCCATCGACAGGACACCAATAGCCTTTAAAATGGAACTTAATGGATGCAGGTAGACATTGAATAAAATAGAGGACAGGACTGATCCCTGTGGAACACCCTATTTTATATTGAGCAAAGTAGAAGATGTGTCACCAATTTGAATTTGTTGTTTTCTATCTTTTAAAAATGATCGAAATCACTGCAGGACATTTCCTCCAAATCTACTTGACAGAATCTATGAACTAACTGCTTGTGATCAACAGTGTAGAAAGTGGCTGATATATGTAATGTATTAAAGCACTTGACTTACCACTATCCATCATACGATAGAGCAAATCTAGCAAGAAAAGCAGAAATGTCAGTACTGTGAGCTTTTCGAAAATCGTACTGCTGTTGATCCAATATATCATGTTCTTCTATGTATTCATTCAATTCTTTTAATACACATTTTTCCAAAACCTTAACCTAAGGTAGGCAAATGGGAGACTGGATGAAGATTTATTTGTATTGAAGTAATGGACAAATTCTTTGGAACCATTTTCAGCTGAGCAGGAACATGCCCTCCTAACAACTGTTTATTCACTATCCATCGAACCTATTCAAAGCTTCAGTCCATAAGCCTCTTCACTATTAAAGAGGAAGGGATCTAACAAAATGTTGATTTCAGATTCTCAATCATGAGTTCAACCTCTTTCAAGGTGACCTCATGAAGAGTGGACTATCTACCCCCCACATGGGTAGGTAATTCTATAGGTCCCTCATTTCTAACTTGATTGCTGAGCCCTGATAGCCCTGACTATGGCATAGCTAGGATATGTTAATCCCTTGCTGCCTGGGCTGGACCTTGACCACCTGCTATCAGTCCTCCAACAAAAATCACTGAAACATTGTAAAAATGAAGACAATTCTGGGGTCCATATTCAGCTGCTCTGCTTCTCAGGAAGTTAGCCAGATACACTTATCCTGTTAATTTAACTGGGATATGCAGCAGCATGGCCATGCTACTGAATATACCCAGCTATCTTCAGTTTATCCAGCTAACTTTGGAATCTCTATAGACTCTATAGACTGTGAGTTAGACTCTTCCCCAATCTGCCCATTCCCCACCCCTGAGTTATCTGGCTAAACTTAGCCGGATAAGCCACTTATCCAGCTAAGTGTCACCTGCTGACCACAGCTAGATATTCAGCGGCACCACTTAGCTGGATAAGTCCGATTTATCCAGCTAAGTTTTTTTGTTTTTTTTTTTTTTTTTTTTTTTTAATATCAGGCTCATACTTCCAAACTTTATATCCCCAAACTACAGATTCTCATGCACTTTGAGTAGACTTCACAGGAAAACTTGGATTTCCCTTAGTCCCGATAGGCCTCTGTTTGCAATAGAACTCTAATAAGAACTGCTGAATCCTCTTTTCTCAGTTAGATAATATAGAAATACCTGGTTGGTTTCACAGCCTCCCAGATGAGTCTCCTCCTTACTTTGGGCTTGGGACAGAAATGCTGCCGAGCATCGCTTGCTGAGCTCCTCCTGGAACCCACTCCAACCAATATGAGAAATAAAATAACACTTTCTCAGTGGAGAGATAAGGCAATCTGCCCTGTTCTCTCCCGGAGCCACAGAAAGCAGAGCCATGTGCTGCCTTTCTCCAGCTATTAGGTCAACAGTCTCCTTTAGTGACTCATGCAGTCGCCTTTATAGATTTGGATGATTGACCCATTCTGTAAGAGATGGATTGTTATCACTCAATAAATGGGTAAACACCCCTGGACTCTTCCATTGCTGGGAGATTCCACAATCTAAATATTTTATAGTGAGGTCTAGTTAGCCTTAGATACGGTTAGTATTTTCATTAAATAAGACATGGGGAGTTTAACGGTGAATGCAGTCAGATCTGTGTAGATATAGCTGATTCTTTCCTGTACCATATGATTGATGAAAAGATGGTTCATTAGTCTGAAATTTGAAAAAAGACTGTAACTAGTATGCTCAAATTATCTGGGGCAATTTCTTCAGACATAGACCAACATTTAGGGACAAGAAGTTCGAGGGAGGAAGATTATATTGTTTTAGCAGTTACTGGTTTGTCATACGAGCAGAAAAGAACTTTTGTTGATCCTCTCACCTGCTCCTTGCTAAATTACCTCTTTCATCAATGAGCAGCTGTCTGTTGAGGTGGCCCACTTTCTCAGTTTATAAAAGAGCAAGTAGCAGTAAAGTGATCACAGTGTTTGTGACATATTTACAGTACTAAACTTTGACATCTTCTATGGTATCAACTGAACCAGAACTAGCATGGCAATGTTCCTCACAAAGGGCCTGATTTACTAAAGGTTTTCTCCCATTCTGTGTCTATGGGAAAACTGTTTAGTAAACGAGCCCCAAAGTGAGGTAGTAATGTTTCTGTGCCCATTTGGCAACAGATGTACTGCATAGTTTTTCATTTTGGGTCAGATGTACTAAATTGTATTTCCCATTTTCTGTCTATGGAAAAAAATGTTTAGTACATAGGCCCTTTAATGTTTGGTATCTCTTCAGAAACTGACAGCTTAGGTATCAGTGCCAGATATCTTGGTGGTTTTTGGATGTAGGACTCAAGACCACTGTGAACTGCACATACACATCTGACTGATTGTACAGAGACTATGGCAGTGAGTTTTAGTAAGCATGTGCTTAGGGAACTTTCAAAACTCCCAATTGGCAAGTGAAAAATTGGGATGATAATTCAGCCCCTTCCTTCTTCTGCCAAGGAATTTTATAAAAATGATAAGTTCGAGCTCACAGGAGGGAGAGAGATGTCTTAAAGCTCTTTAGATTGAAAGTTTGCCAATCTTCCCATGAAATGAAATCTCCTTCATGGATAATAAAAGGTCTCACTCACATCTCCTCCTCCTTCTTTTTAAATTATGCTGGAGAATTTCATACGATTTGCATTTCTTCAATTATGTCCTTTCAATCACAGTATTAAGCTAACTGTGCCTTCAGCAATACTAACTTAACCGTACTTTCAGTAGATTAAAAGGATGAGCATGGCAACAGGGAGATAATAAAAGATACTAATACTGATTCATGACTTTGAGCTGAATTGAATAGGGCTCCTATTCCATTAGTTTTCTGGTTGCAGAAGGGATTCATCCCTCAGTGTGAAGGTATGTGTTCTCCTCTGAAGCAACAATACCGACATTGTTGAATACATGACGTTATGGTCTTGAGGTCTGTTATGGTCAGGACCCAACATTCATGAGCTGGAAATAGATTCTAATCCATTTACCTCCTTCCTTTTCACTCCCACTCTCATTTCTGACTAATTAAGACAGGGAATAATTTTGTGTGGCTAGTGCAGCAGGAAAGCTTGCAGGCATTTGATTGCTTGTTGCATTTATTTTGCAGCAGGAGTCCAATTCTATCACTCTTTTATGATATTCATAAATCAAAGTAGAAAAAAATGTAGACTGAATCATCCTTAAAATAAAAAAAAAAATGAAAATAAATGAAAGAATAGTAGTGATAAGGGGGGAGGACTGAGTAATCATTTGAGGCATATGCATTACGAACTCATTCTGTATCTTTCCTTTTAAAATAGCAATACCAGTACAACAATGTTTAATATTTTTAGGAATACAAGTGAAATTGCCGTTTTAGGCTGATGGGTCTGCTCTTTTGTTCAGACCTTCCCTTCAATGGCAAGGAATTCCCTCCCTCCCTCTCTCTCTCTCTCTCTCTCTCTCTCTCTCTCTCTCTCATTCTGCTTTGGGTATTGTATGTATTTCGTCTGTGATGTCCTGAAGTGAAAGTAATGCATTTTGATCTTTCGAATAAATGGAATGCATTTGGAGGAAATAGAGGAAGCCAAATCCAGATGAGTTGACAGTTCCTACTGTACAGCACGCTAAATAACGATAGAAGTACAGAACCTGATGCCATCCTGGGAAAAAGAGAAATTGAAATTGCATTTCAGTACACCGAAAGCAATGTTCAAGTGTCCTTCTAAAAAGTCTGCTTTTATTTCCTGCAGGATGTTTTGTTAGAGAGTGCTAGACTGTGAAAAGAGAAACAATTTTTTTTAAGAATGTAAAATCAATGCTATCCCTGAAAATGAGCATGCAAATACCAAGGAAAATGCAAATTTACTTGCTTTCAAAGATCTGGAGCAGAGCTTGCAGTCTAACTTTACAGCTGTTCACCTGCAAAAAAAGTTCTGCCCAAGTGTTTTCCCAACTCTCTTCTGTAGGCACAGTTGGGTTTTTATGATATCCATAATAAATATGCATGAGATAGCTCTGCATACATTGGAGACCTAGGGTATGCAAATCTATCTCATGCATATTCATTATGGATTTCCTGAAAATCCAACTGGTTAGGTGTGCCTCCAGGAAGGGGTTGGAAAAAACTGTTCTACCCTATTTTGGTCTATCCACCACATGTTCAATAACGATATAACACTTTGGGTCAAAGCACATGAAATAGTCAATATGCAAAATAGTTGACCGCATGAAAGCGGTTCTCTTTACACATTATATTTTTTCGCCCATACTTGCAAAAAGATCACCAAATACTGGTTTCCAGAATAAAAAAAAAAATCAGGGGCCAAGTCAGTCCCATACTCCTTTCTCAAGCATCTAAATGTATTGTGGCTTTTGTGAGTTGTATAGAGATATCTTGTATGAGCCTAGAATATGGACTACAAATCTTACTTCAAAGTGATAATAACAATTCTTTATTTATGTTCCACTTCAAAGAAGATTACATTCAGATACTATAGGTAGTTCCCTATCCCTAGAGGGCTTACATTCTAAGGGCTTCATTCACTAAGCTTTGTTTTCCCTTAGACACAGAATGGAAGAAAAGCCTTAGTAAATCAGGCCTTAAGTTTGTAGTTATGGCGGTGGAAGGTGAATTGACTTGCCCTAGGAAACAAGGAACAGTGGTGGGATTTGAACTCTGACTTCATAGGCTGCTGCTTTAACCACTAAACTACTCCTTCACACACAGCGCTGTATCTTTGCCCAGAAGCAAAAGTTGCTACAGTGATGAACAGGAAAAGGATATTGAGCTGTATTTCAAGTGGAATAAGCTTCTTGTGCAGTATGCATGACAAGGAAAATGTAAAATGCTTGACCCGATTAAAGGTGTAATTTTAAAAGAACGGTTCACGAATGATAAGAATGCTGTACTTTTAATTTTTTCCTTTTACTTATTTGCCATGTTTTCCTCTTAAGACATCAAACTGTTAACTCAAAGAATATTCTCAAATAACCGCCAAAAGCTTTACTCTGTAAGTCATAGGACATTAGGACTCAATTTTGTATTTCAAAAGCCATGTGCACAGCGTAAGATGCTCAAAGGTCAGTTAGCAATGAATTATTATAGCCATTTTTTTCCCCATAAGATGCGTTACCTTTCCTATCTTTTCTCTCCCCATCCACCCCCCTTCATCCCCTAGCAGCTTTCCTTAAGAAAGTTCACTTGTAGCCTCAGACTGAAAGCAAAGGACAAACTCAGATTGTTCAATTAAAACACTGCATAAAACTGTAAGAGGCTCTGAATGGGGGGGAGAGAAAGATAGGCGATCTATCTTATCTCTCTCTGTCTTGCCTCCCTGCATGTCTGTCTATCTCTGCGCTGGGGAAAGTCAATAAAAATGATTAGACTTGGCATCCCACAAATGTACACCCTTAAACCATGAAGCAATAATGCTGTGCAGGAAATTTTTTTTCTGACCTTTTCAAATTACATTCAACCATCTGGGGAATTTCTCAGTCACTAGAGGTAATAAGGTTCAATCCGTTTTGCTGGTTGGCTTCAAATTTAGTTCCTCAGAAGCCCTAACTTATCTATTCTTTTTATCTTGCCATTGGCATCCATTCAGTACTGTAATCCGTGCATCTAATCTTTTTTTTTTCTCTGCCTTCCCCCCCCCCCCCACCCCCCATTTCAGGTTTTGCTAGAGGATCACATTGTGAAAAGTACAACCATGAAAGGATCTCCATTTATTGCACCCTTTGAAAAAGAAATATTAGCATGGGAGGCTAAGTTGGTATGTTGCCTTTTGAGAGGCCCTTGTTGAATTTAATTAGCTTTTAGATTTCATCTCCAGCCCACATCTCAGTTTTCACCACCCAATGTGATTTATGCTTCAATGGCTTTCCAAACTTTGCCTTGCCACCAGCGCTTTCTAGAATATTAAGGAGAAAATAAAAAAAAAAGTTCTTTTTATGTTAAATTGATTTCACTTTGGTTTTTATTATATGAGCCCCAATGCAATAGACACAGTCACCCGGCAAGAGAGTGAATCATCCAAGTGAGACGCACAAAGAGGCAGCTGTGCTGGCTCAGTCTCTGCTGTGCTTCCAGAAGTAGAACAGAACACAGAGAAGAGAATGCTTTTCTGAACCTTGTAAGAATGCAAGGTTTTGTACCCCTTAAAAGCACATTTGTTTTTCGATATCTGATGTGTGGGTGATTTGCAAGACGGCATAACATGATATTCGTGTTGCATTGCTTTTTAGCAATAGTTAAAATAACTAAGCGTAATTATTTTCTTTTCTTTTGATGGTTTTTTTTTCTTTGCTTCCTGCTTAGTGGTGTATGAATGAGATTTTGGAATCCTAGCTGAGAGTTCAAATGGCCTGTCTGTATCTGGAGCCCCTTTTTGGCTCGGAAGATATACGTAACCAAATACCCATCGGAGGAAAACTTTTTGATGTGGTGGATGGGAGCTGGTAAGCATATTATCTTTGTTAACCATGTTATTATTCTGGCGTCTCTTACTTCTTTGTTTAACTGTGCATTCAACCTGTCCTGTTTTGTGGTAGATAACGGGGGTCACAAGAAATGTATATCTGAATCCATCCTCGGTTCAAATAATCAGTACAAACTTTTGTTGGTTCTTTTTATGCTCAGAGTTTTTCTCACATCAGCTAACGTTTCCAATCACTTACTTTGGTAAACTGTAGTATGATATTTAGAAATGTATTCAGGACTTGTGAAAAGTCTTACTGGAGTATTGTTCATTTACTAGTTGATCAGTTTCTCTATTTTCAATAAAATATCATTGTAGTGTACTGTCTTGAGTTCTGAAGAATGAATGTTGCTGCTTTAATTTCTTATTTGGTGTTAAAATCAAATAAAAATTATTCTGTTTCAGAGCTGTCTTAATTCATTTTGAACTCTGAGGTATTTTTCAGGAGGGATAAAGAGAGAGAGAAAAAAACCCTGTAGTGCTAGGAATGGAAAAAGTGTGCACTGCCCAGTATGCAGCATGGAGAAATTTTAGAGGGACAATGTGTCTCCTGTGGTGGTACACCTTGAGTCATATTGTAGTTCAGTAAGGTATAATACAGGGGTGGGACAACTACTGCACCTAGGCTACATCCAGACCCAGGGAGGTTTCCATCCGGCCTGCAGTACTGAGAGGGATCCCAGCCCATTGGCAGTCAAGAAGTGATGTCGCTGTCGGACTTCTGTGGGGGGGGATTTCCTCTCACTTCTTCGATCTGCGTGTGTGTGGGGGACACCAAGCTCCTTCATTAATCCCCCCACAATATTGCTCTCAGGCCCAAAAGTTTTTGCACCCCTGCTATAGTAGGAATCACAAAAGCAATTGTGCCATCACAAACCACAGCATGTTAGTGGTCAAGAATAAGCAGAACTTGTGACTTCTCTGCAATACCTTTTCTTTAAGTTAGTGTTTATTATAAAATAGTAAATGCAATGAAATCATTGTGGACATCTGTTCTTTTCAGTGAACATTAGGGGTGGCCATTTGCTTTTAAAAAATGCCTTTCCTTAATTAGATATTAATGAAGAGTTTGTTCACCATGCCCCTTTTGTAAACATAGAACCATTGTTAGCAGGGCCTTCCCTATAAGAATCCATATAGTATAGGAACCCATACAGAATTCAGATTCTAATTGTTAATCTGCTTGATGCTTTCAATTTGGCATCAGTGGTCTAAGTGATATGCTACTACACTAAATTCTATATATTTCAGCATTTGGCAATTTCTACTGAAAAAAAAATTGAACTATCATGGCGCTAATATATAAACCTTGTTTATGTTAAACTCTTAGGGCCTTATTTTCAAAACCATTTACGTGCATAAAATTCAGTTTTATGCACACAAATGGACTTTTGAATATTGCCCAGGGGATTGTGTATGTAAACGTGGGAAAGGATGCACGTAAGCAACAGAATACTTGTAAAAAAAAAGGGGGAGTTTGGGTTATTTCTGGACGGGGCCAACATTTATAAACGTAAGTTGCAATTTTAAAACCTGCCAAAGTGATGCACGCAAGTTTCATGTGTGCATGTATATACTGCTGCTCAGTATGTGGTGCAAATGATCATAAACATCTTAAAAGTGAAAAAATGAATGGGTGAGAGGTCTAGGTGACCTAGAGTTACTTCATGCTGAAGAGCTGGAAGGGTGTTTCCAAGCTGCAGATGGACTGGGCAAACTGGTGAACAATTTGATGAAACTGGTAATTTCCTTCTCGCACGCATTTTATAAAATTTGAAGAATTACATATGTAAAAGCCAACAATTGCTAAGAAAACTATGCCAGTTAAATCTTCTCATGTAAATGATTAAAATTAGGAGCACAACTATGTGAATAGAGCAGATTTGCTCCACTTAAGATGATAAATTTTAACTTCTTTGAGTAAGTCTGAAAAATATAGGCGGATAAGTGTAAAAATGCTATTTATCCTGCTATGTTCAACATTACATGCTATATATCTTTTAGATACGCGAACATGTTGTTGGGTAGATTTATGCATATTTTATATGGTACGTGTGCAGTTGCGTACATGATATAAAATGCATGAGCATGAGTGAACTCGTCCATGCATCTGTGTATGTGGGTACGCGCGCAGTTGTTTTAAAATTACCCTCTTCTATTTTTTTTTTTTTTTTTTTTAAATAAAAGAAGAAAGATACTTTTTCTGGGCTGTACCATTTCAGGAAAATAATTTATTTTGTCATATTTCTTTATCATAATAAATAACAGTAATAGTATGATTGCATCGGGTCTCAAAGTATTGGGGTAACCTGCACAGGGCATTGGTTACAACCATTTATTTCAGTGGTTCAACAGCACTGGGCTTCTAGCAGGGCTAGAGTGACTTGTATGGTTAAGACCAAGGCTACTGAATATGGGGAGGCCAGATGTTTTACAGAAGCCTCACTAATGTTGGTGGCTGTGGAAATTACTAAATTTAATAGGACACAGAAGGGAACCTAAATGTTGGCATAGGTATTGGTTTTGGGGGAGACAGACTTAAGGATGGCAGGAACTGGGGTGACCTGCTAGAAAAGATGGTTGCAGTCATCTCTTGTGATGCATTTTGGGCATGCTTGGGACAGATGTGGAGGGAAATGGTGCTAGTAGGTAAGGGATGAGAGGCGAATTGAAGTAATGGAGGAAGAGGAAGTTTAGGGTTGCATATGGGAGTTTGTACATGCATTTCATTTCATTTTCATTTATTAAAATTTATTAATCGCCTAACACTTAACAAGGCCTAGGCGATATACAAGGGTACATACATAATAAAAACAAAATAAAATACAAACAACAGATTTCAGCTTCACAGAAACCAAGCCGCAAAATACCAAATATTAATGGTACATTTACTATTTTAGACATTAGAGCATATTCCAAAAATTGAATATTCAATTAATAAATCGTCATATATCTTTTAATGAGCAGATTAAGAACATTCATGCAGCCTCATGCATCTATCTATAGCGTATGAATCTCACATGGGCAGACTGGGTGGCCCATTTTGGTCTTTAACTGCTGTCAATTACTATGTTACTATGTAATTTCTCCCTCCTACTATTGTTTATCATTTCTAAAGCACTACTAGATTTATTCAGCACTGTACAGATACATAGGGAGGATACATTTTAAAGAACTGTACACGAGCACATATACATGCTTATATGACTGCGCACAGATCTACCCTAGTATTTTATATGGTAGGAGCAATGGACGGCAAGCGCCATCTTTAAAAATGGCGCGGGCCATCCAGTGCTCCTACCATGTGACAGGGGCCGGCCAATGGCACGGATAGCTTGTCACTTGCAAAGGGCCATCGGGGCCATTTTGTTTACTGGCAGCTGACGGTCCGAGAGCAGGAGAACGCTCCCAGGACCCCCACTGGACCACCAGGTATTTAAAAATTGGGGGGGGGAGGTTGGAAGGGTCCGGAGGGTGGGGGGATACTAAAGAACTAATTTTAAAGGGTCGAGCTGTGTTTTTGTAAGTGCCCTTTCTTCCCGCCCCCCTCCCCCCCAATAACAATAAGAGAGCCCACAAAATTAATCGTGGGGTTTCCTATCGCTATCGGGGACCCCCAATATCTGACGAGATTGAAAATATCATCCAATATTTTCAGTCGTCAGAAACGATTCACATCCCTAAAGATCAGTTGTCCTATCCAGTCTTCCCATTTGTCTTTCTTCCTCTCTGATTTTCTACTGTTTTGGGTATCTTAGCATATAAATTCCCATACTTAAAGCAACACCAGCTTCATTCCCACCCACCCCCCCCCCCCCCCACACACACACACACACATGCATGTCTTACCTGATCTCTCAACCTGCCACTGTCCTCTGTGCCTGTCCATGGCTTACAGGTCTCTTCAGACACTTTGGAATCTTGAAGCTGCTGTATTGCTGCTCCTAGCGCTGTAATCATGGTCCCCCCAAGCAGCTTATCCCAGCCTCCTTGCAAGCCTAATGTAGCTGTGCCATGGAAGAACAGTAAGATCTGCAAACCTGACTGGATTTAAAGAGTAGCCATTCATATGAGAAATAGCATTACCATTTGTAGAGATTTAAAACACCAGGTACTTTCTTCCTTTCAATTTTATTCCAAAAGAATCAGTTGAAAAACAATGGTTCTTCTCAATGATTGAGTTCTTCCTTAAACTGTTAAGATTTTCTAACTATACCAACATTATAAACATGGGCCTAGTTTTCTTTCTTCCCACTGAACAAACTCAACTTATTTAAATTACAACCTTGCTAGCAGAGTAACTGTGCTTCAAGATAATATCAAAAAAGACGAAGAGAATAACTTTCAAACAATTCCACATGGCCCCATATATGCCCGTATAAGGCCGCACAGGCTCTACCACACCATTTTATAACCTGCGCGTATTAGGTATGTGCAGATTATAAAATACACATAGGTCTATCCATGCGTGAATACCAAGCACTGTAAGCATGTATTTCAGTGCATTGAACACATACTTTTCTACCTATTTTATAAACGTATGCACATATATTTTCCACACAAAAAAATACAACTCGCTTGTGTAAAACCCTGATTTACATGTGTAAGTTTGTATATTTTAAAACATGCTGGTGTAATTAAAACACTAGTTTTCCAAATTCTGTAAGTGTCATCAATACTTAACAACAGATCAGTTTGAGGTCAGTTGCTAAAGATAAGTATCAGCTGTAAAACTGCATGAATAAGCTGCCAAATGTACACAAGCAAGAATCTTATAAAATAACATCTTAGCCCGGCCCCAGAATGCTCCTAAGACCATCCCTATTTTACATGTGCATGTATTTTTGATCTTTATAAAATAGCATGTTTGTGAGTACAGGTTACTCACGTATGTATATGCTAATGTTATTCACGTAACTCCTTTGAAAATTCACCACTAAGACTTAAATGTTAACTTCATTGCAAATATAACACCCAGTACAGTCCTTTTCTGGCAAAGATAGCATTTCCAGAGTGCAATCAGCTTCCTTCATTGTTTAGTTGAAGTGTTTACATTTAATCTAAGAGCTCTGGGCCACCTTAGTACACTTGGATTTGTTTGTGAATCAAAGGGTTTTGACATTTTTCTTTTACTGAATAAATTAGGCTTGACTGGTTAGTGCAGCTCCAAGTTGGCCTCTTGATACTAAGATGAAAACCTGAAGAATAGGGTTGGTGTGGATGTGCAGACTAGAGAGGCTGTATGGTCTTTTTCTGCCATCATGCTTCTGTGTTTAGGGACCAAGTATTTCTACAGGATAAAAAAAGAACTCAATAGGATATCTTACTGATGAACAGATTTTTTTGCATCTAAAGCTATCATCACCACCACTTATAAATGGAATGCTTCATCTATTTAAAATACCCACTCATAATTAGCTGACATTCTGCCATTGTTATTCTGATAGAGGTATTAGCTTATGGAATACTTGTAATACAATGTTTCAAAACTATGGGGCAATTTTCAAAATGCCCGTATTGTTGAAAAGGTAATTTTTACCTGAGAGCTTTGCATCAGTTTTCAAAGGAAAAATATGTGCATGCTTTCTCTTTGAACATTGCCCCAAGAAAAGTACCCACAGGCATTTCATCTGCTTTTTCTGTGGGTGCTTTTTCCATAGAAAATAAAGCATAAAGATCTGAAAATGCAATCAATGCAACATTGAATATGATGGCAAATAAAGACCATATGGCCCATCCATGTCTTTACACATTATTTTCCTCCCCAGATCCAAGCACACTCTTGGAACACCACCTCCCTATGTGGTAAAATGCACTTTTAGTTGTATAGAGAGGCAATTTTCAAACAGCTTTTTTACCTGGGTAAATTGTAATTTACTCTTCCTGAATACTGTACAAGTTCTACAAAATATGATGACAGTTAAAGACTGCGAAGCCCATTCTGTCTGCCCATTTTCTCTGCCTACTGTTCAGATATATGAGACTGAGAGGATGGACAGTAATCCTCTTATCTCATTCTACAACAAACTGAACAAGATCTCTGTTATCTCTGTTTGAATATGATATACACAAGTTATAACATCTATTTATTTATTTATTTTAAAAGGCTTATATTCCACCTATAGCGATACAATCGTGCTAAGCGGATTAATTCAGATAAAAACAAACATACATTATATGCAAATGTTTAAACATAACAAAATCAACATAAACAGTGACTTATTCACATCATCTAGTATCTATACACCTATCTATAATTTAAAAGCCTGCTTAAACAGATAAGCCTTTAGTTGCTTCCTGTAAGTACTGATATCATTAATAGCATGCAAACTTTCAGGTAAGGAATTCCAAAGCTTTGCCCCATCATAAAAGAGTTCTTCTTTGCGTTTTATTCAATCATTCTGCCTTTACTGTTGGAATTGCCAGCAAATTTATCTTCCATTTATCTTCACTTTAGATGTTGACCTTGCAAAACCATTATTCTTGGCGGTTTCAATCTCCACATGATTGCCACTCCTCTTTCCACTACTGGAGAACTCCTACTTGATATATGTAGATGCACCCTGTAAGCTTCTACTAAGCTGGATAAGTCTTAAACTGCCACTTATCGGTTAAGTCAGAGATCTGGATAAGTCTTAAAAAACACTAGTTAACTGGCTAAGTCAGACAGCCAGATAAGTAGTGCTTTTTAGACTTATCCAGACAAGTTCTGACTTATCTAGCCAGATAAGTGCCACTTTCAAGATTTATCCGGATAAATCTGATTTATCCGAATAAGTAGCACGCAACTACTGTACTCGCGACAAATAGGAAATTATCCAAGTAATGGACAAGACTATCGACACCCCCCACCATGATTATCTAGCGTAAGAATGTGCTGAACATTTCAAAGTAGGTACATGAAATTGAGCACCGCATAGGCATTATCCTATTAAAATAATAATATCCCTCGAAATGAAACCCCAAGAGGGCAAAGCAGTCAGGATGCACAGGCAGCAAGTGAAAGACATACTCAATGTCAACCTTTGCCATGAGAGCACCATGACCGTATTTCCTCAGCAAATCCATGGTGCTGTCAAATGAGGTGTAATGTCCTCTGCATTCCCCCAAGAAGATAAATGCATTCATGGAGGAGCCATTGGGATATGACAAGTTGTGTATCAGTCTATATTTCACTGGCTCCTTTTTGAGAACCACTGCCAGTGGGGAGACAATCATATTCAAGAAGAGGCTAGAGCTAAATGGGCTGGCTATGCAACCCATCTGGATTTCCTTCATCAGTTTGTCCTAGCCTGCCGCCTTGCGGTGAATTTCTAACTTGGAGTTTGGAAGATCCGACCTGTTGGGTGCGCTACCATAAGGGATTCTGAAACCATTCCTAAAGCTGTCTAGCTGTCTGTGACTCCAGATATCTAGAGAGCCAAGCCTCCATAGCCCTCAAGCTAATCAGCAGTAGGGGCCCTTGAAACCAACATATCCTTACTTTCCTGGGTTGTTTCCACCTTTCTTAAGCCACTTGGAGAACGGGAAGTTTGCGGCACCTTGTGCACCCATGCCTGAAGCAGTATTTGGCAAGGGAATAGTTTTTTTTCTGTTAAATCTCCAGCAGTCATTTGAAAGGGGTCAAGTTCACTCTAACCTGCAAAACTAGCAAGCCACTGAAAGGGGTGTATCCCTTGCCTCACCTCATGAACCATGGCATTGTGTGCCTGCCTCAACATATGAGTAAGCCATAATTAGTGTCCTGGATCATCCATGTCACCTCAGGACTGTTAGCTACTTTTTCCCCGAAGATTTTGACATAATTAAGCCATGCAAAGCCCTCATATTGCTTGTAAGTACCTAATATGGCAGCCATGTATGACCATAGAGTGAATGTTGGAGAAGAATTCACCCTGTAGATCACCATGGCTAGGCATGGTGATTACCTTGAGTTGATGTGGAGTGGCCATTCAACACCTGGATACTGGGACTTCTGAGTAATGGCATGCCCAATTGCTGCCTGGAGTTACTCTCTGGTGCTGCAGAAATGCAGGACTGGCCTGCTTAGATGTAGCACCCACCATGGTCCTGTTGCATCCATTTTCTATTCTACATGACCACTCGAGACCTCCAGCTGTGATCTGTAAAAGTAGGTGAAGAAGATGGTTCGGGTACATTCCTACTCCAGCTACCTAGAATCAGCTGGACCCCCATTGAGCTATTTTCGAGTCATGAGGCATGCTTGCTGTGACCTTAAGGAACAGGGGCAACTGAACCAGTCATAGTGCCTATGTTGATAATGCCAATAGTCGCACTTGAGGCAGGCCTTCGGAGGGGCTAATGCCACCTGCAGGCATGAGAGTAATGAAGCCTGAAGATAAAGTTGTGCCATCCCCTTTTGTATTTATATACAGAGGATCTGCACTTTCTGTGGCACCTGAGATAATCCCAGAGGGAGAGGTGCACATAATCCTCTGAAGAACTCGAGCCACTTTATCAACAAGATATGGGGGGTAAAACTGCACATGGTCCTGTCCTCTATCCAGGCCATCAGGGCCAGTTTCGGGTGTCCCTGACCTACAAGAGTACCCATCCGGGACAGGGCATGGGACCTCTACTCCATGTCCTGCCAAGGATGGTCTTTATCAGCTGGGAGATTCACCTGTCGCCTTCCACCTGAGGGGGAAGGGCCCTCCCAGGGGACATTGACCAAATTTGAGAAACTGCCGCTCTCAGCGGGATCACTGTCTCCTTCTGATGCCACAGATTCACTATATGCAGGGTCCACAGAGCCTTTAAGACGTCACCCTCCATATCCGGCCTTGCAACACCTCTTATTGTGGGACAGTTACCTGCTCACAAAGGCATGCCCACCTGCGCGACCCCTTCTCTTGGCTCTAGGAGCTGTGCCCTGCCCTACCTCACCAATGTAAGCTCTGTAGGGGAAGGGTTGTGGCATTCCTAAACATAAGAATTGGTCTTTACTGGGTCAGACCAAGGGTCCATCAAACCCAGTATCCTGTTTCCCACAGTGGCCAGTCCTGTCAGATCACAAGTACCTGGCAAGATCCCAAACAGTAAAGAGATCCTAGTGCTGCTATCATGTAGTGATAAGTAGTGGCTATTTCTTCAGTCTACTTGGTTAATAACAGTTAATTGATTTCTTCTCCAGGAACTTGTCCAAACCTTTTTTAAACCCAGCTATGACAACTGCCTTAACCACATTCTCTTGCAATGAATTTCAAAGCTTAATAGTGCATTGAGCGAAAAAGAATTTTCTCCAATTTGTTTTGAATGTTTTGCTTACTAATTTCATGGAGTTTCCCCTAGTCTTTGTATTTTTTGACAGAGTAAATATCTGATTTGAATTTACCTAATCTATTCCACTCATGATTTTATAGCTCTGTATGATATTCCCCGCCCCCCAGCCATCTTTTCTCCAAGCTGAACAGCCCTTCCTCAAAGGGAAGCCATTCCAACCCCTTTATCATTTCTATCTCCCTTCTCTATATCTTTTCCAATGCAACTATATATTTTTGAGATGCAGCAACTAGAATTGCACACAGTACTCTAGATATGGACTCACCATGGAGCAATACAGAGGCGTTGTGACATTCATTGTTTTATTTTCTATTCCTTTTCTAATAATTCCTGTTTGGTTGTTTTCCCACCGCTGCACACTAAACCAAGGACTTCAAAGTATTCTTGACCCGCCTCTAACTCCCTGCGAGGGCTACCCCCTTTAATGGGAGGATCGAGCCTGGTGTGGTAGCACATCAGCCCGTGCTATGATTATTGAATGACAGGGCATTTGCAGTAGGATTCGAGAAGTTCTCATGTACTAGAGTTCAGGAACCTCCATACGCTGGGATTATCTACCTCGGGGCAGCCAACAATGCAGCTTGAGTTTGTAGAGCAAATATATATATTTGGATCAATGATTGGGCCGCACAAATGAGGCTACTATTAAAAATTGGGCTTGCTGCTGAAAAAACTGGCCACATCAAAATGAAGCAGCTGGAAGGGGAGAGGGATGGGTTCCTCTTCCCTTTATCCCCTGCCAATTCTCCACCCCCCCCCCACCACACACACACCCACTTTACTCAGGCAACTGGCCAGACATGTCCCCCATTGGGCCGGCTGCCCAGTGATGTCATCGAATAGCCACACAGCTTGCTGAGAGAAAGGAACTCGGAAAAAATGTGCCATCCATGCAGTGTGGTTGCCATGTGTGTGGGGATAGAGGGGCTACTCCTCACACCACAGCACCCCAACATGAACCCCTCCCCCCACCGCCCTGCAAACTGGAAGCCAGCTCAATTTGACCTGGTGAGTTATCTTGCCCTTCCTTCCCCTCTTCTTTGCCAGGCACTGAGGTGGGGGGGTAGAGACCAACTTGCTGTGAAGGGTGGGGGAAGAGGCCTGTTACCAATGGCACCCGGGGGCGCAGTAGCCACAGCCTTACATTTCCAATGCTCTCCAGTGAATCGGGTGCTCCTTTAAGTCTTGCAGTATCCTAATTTTGGTCATCTCTGAAAGAAACTCTGCAGCCACCCTCATAATACTGACAGCCTGAAAGAAAAAAAAATATTACTCCTCCCTTTCTTTCCCAGTGGTAATCAAACCAGCAGAACACTGTAGATATTTTTCCTGATGACGTTGATATCAGAATAATCACCACCTTTAAGAAATTCTATAGAATCACAACACCTGTGAAGGAACTGAAAATTATTTGCAACAGAGATTCCAGTTAGTTCACTATGTAGGTGATAGAATCATGAAATATTTACAGGATAAGATTCCATTTGCATCTCAATGCCTGTGTAAATCAAAGAGGTATTTACACAAGAAAGCTTATTCCTTTCTGCTCCACTCAACCTGTGAAAGAAACATATTCAAGTATAATAATTCTCAATATGCTTTGCACCATTCTTGTGCTGAAAAGAAGAAAGAAATAGCAGAGATGTTTAATGAGCATATTTTCTTTATATTTTTTAAATACTTTGTTATTTTCAAACTAACAAAACAGACCATCTAAAAGTCCATAAACTTTGCCAGCTATCTTTATGCTAGGTATCTTCATCTTTATTCCTCTTCCTCCGGATTACTTCATCCAGCGATAACTGATGTTTCTAGAACAAAAAAAACAAGGCACACACAGGGAAGAAAACAAAAAAAAGTCCTTCTTTTGTCCTTTCTTTTCTTTAACTTATGAGCAGGAACAGTTTAATGTCTTTAATAGAGTCCAGGTTAAAGCTGGCTCCAGTTAACTGTAATGACTTGGAGGGGGCTTGGTAATCTCGATTCCACTCAACAAGGTTCTTGTAATGAAAGCAGGCTTATTGGCTCCTCCTGGTGATAATTGCATATCCTTCTCTTCTGTGCTTCCTGATACTGCCCTGCTGCCTAGATCACACAGGTCTTGCTTACATCCCATTGGAAAGTATTGCTGTCTTCCAGGATGCCTTTGTACTTTTGGCCATCTCTCAGACTTTTAGTGATGGCCTTGCTTAACCATTGGCTCTGAATAGCTTCCACTTCATTCAACATCCATAACAGGCTAAATGGATAACACTTGTTTAAAAAAGGTTTGGATAAGGTCTTGGAGGAGAGTCCATTATCTGCTATTAATCAAGTTGACTTAGAAAATAGCCAATGCTATTACTAGCATCAGTAGCATGGAATATACATAGTTTTTGGGTACTTGCCAGGTACTTGTAGCCTGGATTGGCCACTGTTGGAAACAGGATGCTGGGCTTGATGGACCCTTGGTCTGACCCAGTATGGCAATTTCTTATGTTCTTATCTTTCTCCTGAGATCTGCCAAAATACTGCTATTTGCCAGAATGGCTGCAGAAGTTAATTGGGACAGCTAGACGTCCCTAAGGGTACTTACAACATTTTCATGGATTTTCCCTAATCCAGGCTGGGCCAGATGTATTCCGTAGCATGTCATGATGGTGTTTGGATATCTTTACTCTGATCTTGCTCCTACATGTGATGTGTGATTTCTCTTTTGGCGCATCGCTCTGCAAACCATTGTGTCACTTTGCACTCATGCACATACTTTGTTGGGTACAAGCCTCAAATGATTTGGTGATCGGGGACACGTACTGAAAAGCACAGTCTCTCTTTTGCACTTACTAACAACCTTTCGTCAGACACTCATTATTTGCCACTTAACTGGCATCAGTAGACATGTACAATTCACATTTCTTCTTTAGTTTAGGTGTGATTCCTTCCCACTTAGATGTAAAGCCTCAGAAATAGCTCAAAGTATGATTGGGGTCTCCATAATGGATGCCATTTTTTAAATCTCTGGCTTCTTGTTACACAAAATGAATTCTGCCGCCTTATTAAAAGAAGAATACATCCCCAAGGCCCTCTGTCGAATTGGATGCTCCTGTAATTTCACTTGCACCATCAAGACACTGGACACAGAAAATGTGGTTTTCAAACAAAGTCTCTCTACTTGATGAAAGTGATGAGGGAAAATATTTACAAAAAATCGTCCCTTTGCAATGCCATTCCATGAATTTAAATTACATATTTCAACATTGTGGAAAATTACTTCAGCAAGAAAAGTCATTCTTTTTCTCCAACAAGGCTTAAAACTTGATGCAGTTTACTCCAAAGATAGTCCTTAGATCATGGAACTTCTGCAGCCATTACTTTTAAAATGAATTGCTCAACTCATTAGGCTTTCAATGACTATTGGACTGGATCTTTCTCAGAATGGCAGATGGATCTCCTCTTTCTTCACTGGAAAATGCAAGAACTAGACTTTCTTGTGCTAGGACAAGCTCTGGTTAGCTCCAGCTCCCCACTTGTCTTTCTTGGAAAGCAATTCTCTCGCCTTTTGGGATTTAGTTAAGTTTTAGTGTCTCTTCTAAATCAGGAGAAAATTCAGGCTGTGGCTTCCTTTTTCCTTGAGAGCTCACTCTTTTCACCTACAGTCTGTACTGCTTCAGAGGGATTTCTGTTTTTGCTGTACATGGTTCTCTTCACACCCTGTCTCACTCAGAGAGAGAGAGCAGACCCCCAACCTTCCTCTTCCAGATCATTTCAGTTCTAACACTCCTACTTGCTGTCTTTATTTTATTTATTTATTAAAAAAATTTATGTCTGCATGATCCAAAGTACTCTTCGGATTACAATAAAAACATACATATTCAAAAACAATCAAAATGAACTAAAATTAAAACAAATGACTTGCATTACAAAAATCATAAAACCAAAGAATAAATATACTGAATAAAACTGAACAAACTTATGTCTCTCACTCTTTCTTTTTGCAAAATGCAATAACTGCTTATTCAAAAGAGTGAAGATGAGAGGGATTATGCTACTTAATGTGCTAGTGAATTCACTATCAAGTAAATTTTAAATGGCCTACGCGTGTAAATTTCGGGGTTTACACGTTTGGCCAGGCCATGTGCGCACCGCGCATATTTTATAATAGGCCCAGCCACGTGAATAAACCCCGCTACGTGCTGAAGTGCCGGGCCTCTCCAAGGGGTGGCGGGGGGGCAGGGTCTGGGTGAGGAGGGGGCGGGGTCGGGCCAGGACAGTGCCATTCAACACTGTCCTGGGGAAGCATGTGCCGGTAGCCGGCCGGCGCGCAGAGATTACTTCTGCTCCAGAGGAGTAGTAAGTACTAAAATAAAAAATTTGGGGATAGTTAGGTTAGGTTTAGGGGGTTTGGAGGAGAGGGGAAGAGGAAGGAAGAGGAAGGAAGGTTAGGTAGGGGGGTAGGGAAGTTACCTCCCAGTCCACTCCTTAATTGGAGCGGACTGGGAGGGTACTGGTGGAGGCCCAATTGCGTCACCGCACGTATTTTGCGAAAATTCCCCCCCCCCCCCCCCATGCATGCCGCCCGCACATGTTATAAAATCGGTGCATCTATGTGTGTGTGTCGGGAACCGCTCAAACATGGATGCGCACTGTTTTTAAAATTGACCCCTATTGCTTTTAGTAAAGCAGTAAGTCCTGCCATAAATTTGTGATTCCAGGAGAAAATTCCTGTAGGATCATGAATGCTAGAAAAATTGCTATAGGTCAGTTATCTTCAGGTATTTGGTTCGTTATACAATTTGGATATTTTACAACTGGAGGTCATGGATTACAATTAAAGTTGTGCCATTTTGAATGATGGTGGTGGCTAGTCCAGAGCCTAAGGGGTGTTCTGGGCTCCAATAGACTACCAGGGTTTGAAAAGTTATCAGGTGAGGGGAGGGGCACAAGTGAGGGGGGCAGCTCTGCTGTTATTGGTTGGGGAAGGCTTGGAGGATTTAATGTGGGGTGGCCTTTGATGGGCGTTGATGGCCAGGGGTCCTGATACTGATGGCAGGGGTAGAAGGCTGGGGTAACTTGATGATTAAGGGGCTGGGACTTGGTGAAGACAGGGGAGGGACCATCACCAAACTATGTTGGCACATTTTTTTTAACTTTAAACCCTGTGGCATTCTTCTAGAGGCGGTGGGATACATGCAAGACTCATAGGCAGGCTTGCACACATGCTGGAAGGATCCTTTTAGGGCTGGTGTGGCCATACAAGAAGCAGGACTGGATCAACTTGATGCTTGTTAATGTCCCAGTGCACTTGGCAAACCTCAGCTACAATTCTGGAGTTATAGCTAACTTTCTGGGAAATAACACAGCTTGCATTGTTTGTGGCAAGCTGGGCTATTTTATTTGCATACATTTAGGTATGTATGAGTTGCTTTGCATGCATTTGCAAAGCTTATGCATGCAAAGCAGCTCATTTAAATGCCTGTGTTATTTTTTGAAAAATAATTTGCACCAATATTGCACAATATTGCTATGTTAGGTGTTTGTGTGATGATCAGCATTTTTTGTATGATAAACACCTATTGTGTCTTAGTAAATGACCCCTTAGATTCAGGGGCAGTTCTATAATGAGGCAGGGTGAGGTGGCCACTTCAGGCGGCAAGATTTTGAGGCAGCAAAATTGCCCCCTGAAACCTTCCTGCCACAGCCGCCTCACCCTGACTTTATTATGCCTGCTCTAGGAATTTGAAAAGGGGGGGGGGGGGGGCGCGGATTGCCCTATCAGGGGATCGGACTTCCCCCGGTGGGCCGGTTACTCCCGGCGGAAGAGAAGAAGAGGGGCTGCTAGCGCTGTGGCCGGAAGAGAAACCTGCGGGGCCGTGGCAGAGCCATCCTGCTGTGGCCAGAAGAGAGGTCTACAAGGCCTGCCGCAGTTAGAAGAAAGCCATGTGGGGCTGCGAGCTGCCACCAGAACCCAAGCCAGCAGTGGCTGAAGAAAGTGAAGAGAAGCCCAAGTGATGGTCGAGAGGAAAAAAGAGGCTGTGAGCCACCACCGGAACCCAAGTTAGTGGCGGTCAAAGAAAAGACAAGAAGGCCTTGAGCTGCCGCCAGAGCCCAGGTCGGTGGCGGCGGAAGAATGGGAAAAGGCACTATTTGTGTGTGTATTGTGTGTAAGGCAGCCTGCTTGTGTATGTATGTGTGTGTGTGTGTGTTTGTTGTGTATGAGAGGATGGTGGGGTGTGTGTGTGTGTATATATGAGAGGGTGTGTGTGTGTATATATGAAAAGTGTATTTGTGTGTGATGTATGTGTATATATGAGAGGGTTTTTATGTGTGTATGTGTGTGTCTATGAGGACACACACTTACACATGTGTGCATATGTGAGACTACCTGTATATATGTGTTTGTGAGAGAGGTTAAAGTTTGTGCACCGTCCTCCAATCTATGACAATCTCAGGAGGACTAGAAATCTAAAGTTCCCAGTTATGGAGAGTGGGAGATTTTTTTTTTATCCTTGTTAATTTAATTATTGGATGTGATGTATCTGCTGTTTTGAAATATTTTATTAGTGTTTGGTAATATTTTAAACATTTTTATGCATGTTTCTAATTGGCTGAATTTATCAGCAGATTTGACATTCTTTTTATTGGTTTGTTTAATGTTTTATATTTCTTGATTGTGTTTGTATTGCTTACAGAGTTTGGCTTCTTGTGATTTCCAGTTCAGGTTTTCTCTGCACGCTTCAATTTATATTTTATGATCTCTTTATTCTGTATTTGGTGAGAGTCTATCTGTGTTCTGCTTGTGTGACTGAGGCTTTAGGTATTCTGCTAGTATGTAGTTTCTGTGTAGGGATTTACAACAACCTGGCTTTAATCTGTTTTCCTAATAGGGGGCGTATTGGTGTTTAGAGCCTGATGTAATATTTGCTGTATGGCTTTTTCATTGGTTGAGTGCTGGCAGTTATGAATGATATGGAAGGCTTACTATATTGAAATTGTAGTTCAGTTTATTCCTGGCTTTCTGTGGGCCAAGTTCACACCCAGTGCACTTGAACATAAGCCTAATACCATATGGGATCCAGTAACCGCCTTGTTTACTATGAGAAAAATAGTTTATTAAGTCTATTAAACTATTAATATTGAAAGTGGTTTTTTTGCCAGGTATGCCTATATAATATATATGTGTTACGAGCGCGTCCTCCACGCTGCTGACGAACCGAGGGCTTGAAAGCCTTCCGGATTCTGTTGCGGGCGCGAGGAGAGCGGTCGCCTCTAGAGCAGGTGAAGTGAGCCCTTAGGCCACGGCGAGACTCAGGGAGGAGCCCCAAGCCCCACCGTGGGAGGTGATCCGATGCGAGCATGGAGAGCCAGGCAGGTACTGAAGCAGGAATAAGGAGCAGAGTCTGACCCTCAGCCGGACCTGCACGCCCAAGACAACCAACAACGCAGTGTTGATTGATGAACGGTCCTCCGACTGTTCCAAGCCCTTTCGGACCTGCCGCTGGGTAATGGCATTGGGCAGCAGGCCGGACAGGGGACGAGGGCAGATATAGAACACTGAAGACATCACGGACAAGGGCTAAAGCGAAGACATAGGCACTGTTCCTCAAGCCCCCTACTCAGCCCACCGACACGGGCGGACCCAATGGGCTTGTCACGGACCACCCTGTCCTACAGCCGCAGGAGCAGTACGAGCACAGGAAAGAGGAAGCAGAGACATCATAGACAAGGGCTGAAGCAAGGACATCATGGATGAGGGCTAGGAAGGAAGACAGTGGCGCTGTCCCTCAGGGTGCCCTACTCAGCCCACCGACATGGGCGGACCCAATGGGCTGGTCGCGGACCACCCTGTCCTACAGCCGCAGGAGCGGGACGAGCACAGGGAAGAGGCGGGTAGCTGCACTCCTGGCAGTCTAAGGCAAGTTGCTGCACTCCTGGCAGTCCAAGGCAGGTTGCTGCACTCCTGGCAGCCTAAAGCAGGTTGCTGCACTCCTGGAAGCCTAAACCAGGTAGGAACATCAGGAAATGGAACAGGAACAAACATCAGGAACATCCGGAACAGACATCACGGCAACAGGCAGAGACAGGACAGAGAGCCATCAAGACAAGCGAGACCACGGAGGACCTGGATCAGGCAGGGGTCACAGGCAACTGTGGAACCCAATCCAAAGGCAAGCAGGAACTGAAGTGAAAGTCCTTTTATACTGCTGTATGCAGGCAACTCCCTGGGAGGAGTTCACCTGGACCGCCCCTCACTGGCCCTATAACTGCGGTGGAGTGCTGCGGGCCGGCCCCTAGGGAGAAGGGTGTGGCCGAACCAAGAAGTCCAAACACAGCCAAGCAAGCCACAGGCAGGCCCCCAAGAACAGTGAGGCCTCCCAGGCCCTGGAGCAAGTCCTGGATAGAGCGCAGGCGAGGCCCTGGCTTCGGAGCGGCCTCCGGAAGAGAAAGTAAGATGCCTCCTGTGGCGCAGCACAGGAGGGATCGCAACAATATGTTGTTGTAAGTGATATTTTTACTTCAGAAGATTGTACTTTGAATGTCTTATTTTCCATTTGCAATCTGCCTTTTTAGGTTGGGGAAGTAAATACATTTAAAAATGGAAAAGAATGCATATGTTTTAAATATGTGGGGAGGTTGAGGGAAGGGAGAATGAAAGGCTGTAAGGTTTGTCTAGGGCATCTAATACCCTTGTATCAGCCCTAAGAGAGAGTGTGTCACACACACAGACTCCCACCCTTCACCAACCTCTCATACCCCCAGGGGGCAGATCCTGGAGAAGGATGGGAGGCAGGAAATAGGGAATGACGGAGTCCTATTTCTAGACCCATGGCTGCACCGCCCAATTAAACATTTCTCCGGCGCCCCCTAGTGTAGATGCTGAAGACTGAGAACAAACAAATAACAGGCTCAAAAACTGAGTGGTTAGAGCAGTGGGCTGCAAACAAGGGAAGCCAAGGGTTCAAATCCTGTTGCCATTCCTTGTGACCTTGGCAAGTCATTTAACCTTCCATTGCCTTCCCCCTGCACTAGACCATGGGGGGGGGGGGGGGCACCATTTTATCCTTCACCTCAGGCAGCAGATTGCCTTGAGCCGTCCCTGCTTAGATTGTAAGCCCTCTGGGGATAGGGAAATACCTACAGCATCTGAATGTAATTCACTTTGAAGTGCCAGAAGGAGGAAAACAAATAAAATAAATAAATCTAAGGCTCACCCAGCATGGTTGGTATCAGAAGTGTGGCAATACTGGGGAGGGAGAAACATTTAGAAAAGTCAAACAGTTGTGATACCTAACATTTTAACTTTCTGCAAATCAGTTATTTGCTGTTTTCTCCTGGTTTCTCATTTTCTGAATAATGGATGTGGGATTCAGTTTTTGGAACAACAAATGAATAAGTTATCTTTTATGAGCAAATATGCCAATAAAATCAAAATAACAAGATTTTATGAACCGAAACCTAAAATCTGCATTCTTATATAGAACGATTAATTAAAAGGTTTCATCCGCTGTCCAAACATGACATTGTATTCTGTATAGCGGAGAGCTCATTCATTTTCTGTAGTTGTTGCTGTTGTGCCATATGCCTTTGTTTTGTGTTATTTCTATTTTCATCATTAGAGTCCATGAATTCTTAGTAATTAGTTTGCTAATTTCCTGGGAACAAAGCATGTTGATTTATTGAACTGGTCGGTGCAAGAAAATAGAAGTTCAACCTAACGTTGTGGGTTAATAGCACAGAACAAAACTCAGTCATAATTAGATGGAAAAAAAGGACTTTCCCCTGCTCGTTCCAGTTTATCATAAAAGCCCCTCACCAAAGTGTCCAAGAAAAAAAAACAACGCATTCAGGCCGAGTAGAATTACCGCCTAGCAGTTTCTATTTATTTGTAGCTTAAAAAGCAGCTGCGTTTTTGTAAAATGCAATGAATGTGACAGTCCTACTTAAAGGTAGAAGAGAAAGAACACCCCTTGTTTTGTAATAAGGGGATTTTCAATTTGAGAGAGAGAGAGCCTGTTGTGTGAAGTATGGTTATTACATTCACTGTATTCTATCTCACCCACCAGGAGGGTAATAATGAAGGAGTCGGTGGAGGAGGCCAATGCCATGAGGGTTATCTCGCAGCCCCAGATGCTGGATAAGTTGAAGGAGGCAGAATCGCTTTTGGATGACATTCAGAAAGGCCTGAATGATTATATGGAGAAGAAAAGACTATTCTTTCCGAGGTAAACAGTCCATTTCATCTGTCAACGGCGTGCATTGGTCTAAAATATGTTTATACAGATAGCTATAAAGTTCATTTTTATCATGTTTATAGGTTTTTCTTCCTCTCCAATGATGAGCTGCTAGAAATCCTTTCTGAGACAAAGGATCCAGTATGAATCCAGCCACACCTGAAGAAATGCGATGAAGGAATTGCACAGCTTACTTTTAATCATGAGAAAGAAATTACTCACATGGAGTCAGCAGAAAATGAAAAAGTTGAGTTCGTGCTGCGAATAATTCCAGCAAATGCCAAGGGGCTAGTTGAGATATGGCTTCACAAGGTGAATATCTTTAGCTCTTACTTAGGGTTTAGTTACTGTATAATTGTTTCCTCTTTATAGGGAAAATGTGTACCATAGCCATCTTTCTTTGCCGGATATTGGCTCAGCATGCTGGTGGCTATAATGTCGATCTTATAGCTGTAATTTTGCATAATTAAATGCATATGCCAAAAAATATTTTTCTTGTTAAGAACTTTCAGGGAGTGTAAGTCTGTAAATGTAGATGATCTAATCTCCTTTATGGGATGCTCATGATTAAAATGTTCAGTGAATTATCTCCAAGTCAAAGAAAAAGATAACATAGGGCTATCAATATTAATATTCAATAACTAGGATAAACTGTTCAGTTTATAATACACTATATTTCCCCCCATTTAAACATTTAGAAGAAAGACTTAAAGCATTGTATAGTTTATATTATATTAGTTTGGATTTATATGATTTTTCTCTCTTTTTTTTATTTTTAATTTGCTGCCGGGGGGGGGGGGGGTGCTTAAGTAGTTCTTTCCTATCGTTCTAGCTATCTTTTGTGGTCCCCTTTCTGTCCGTTCTGACCAGGGTTACTGGTTGGACTTCTTGTTGGGTATCTCTTGGATTTTCTACAGGATCAATTACTAATTGCATGATTGAAACCATTCCCTTTATATCCACCACTTACACATGTATTTGAAGTTCTAACATATCTTTTTATGTCTCCTAAGTGCAAGGGCTGCCTCAGGCTTTCAGTTGACAGCAGGTGCTGATGTAGACTAACTTTCCTCATCAAAAACATCAAGTGTTTCCATTTAATTAATTGCTTGATTTGTTGTCTTCATTAGCCTGGATAGCATGAACATTGTATTGTTTTCTCTTTTTATTGTGAACCCCATAGATAATGCTTTTTGCCCTTATGTACTATTGAGATATAAGTATACTGTTGCATTCTCATCCAGATTTAATATTTGGCCCTTCATCTCTGCCTGTTTTATTCATTATAGCTCAGCAGTCTTCCCATTTACATTGCATGTCAGGATCAAACTACCCATTCTGTGTCTTTAGAGCCTCTTCTTGCTTTATACCTTGGGGTTAGCTGGATTCCCCTGATACTGATATAGTCTCCCATCCCTCAAGAACTGTGATCTTCACCCATTTCTCAGCCTTCAACATAGGAAAGATTTGGGGAAAATTCAAACTTTTGCTCCCTCTGTCCACACCAGTCCACTTAGTAGCATGCAGGACTGTCCAAGGAGTCATCCATTCTTACGTCCATCTCGGTTATGTTATGAAGACACAGCAATGCAATCATCAAGACATGTATCAACATTGCTATCTATCAGTACATATATTCTTGATCTACATCATACTGTTGTCAGGTATATTCAATCAAAATTTGTATTTCATGGTCTTTCCCTGCTTCTGTGTTCATCTCAAAAGATAAACTTACTACTTGATAAGGCATCAGAGTGCTGTCTTGTATCTGTAACAGCATTTGTCTGAGGTAAAGTGTCTGTGCTCATTCTTCTACCGGGAAATCTACAGTGGTTCTATTTGTTCCCTACTTAAACAGTGCACATGGAAAAAAATGAGCAGCTGTGTTTATTTTAATACATCTCATTTAACCCTCACATAAAACAAATTGAAAGGTTAGGAGTGCATTAATCTGGACCCAATTAGCATCTTTTATTCCCTCAAAAGTGCAACCTAAGATTAATGAATATCAACTAGAGTTTCAGATCCAATCCTTAAATCATTTGCATGTTTTATGCATGATAATTGAATTTATTTATGCACTTCCTTTCGTTTAATGATTTCCTGCTCTTCCCTATGCAATCCACACTGTGCCAGGCAAGACATAGATGGATTTGACAGGTAAGTAAGGTCAGAGATCTGCTGTAGGTTAAACAAAATTAAATAAAGTAGTTCATTTTTAGTGATTAGATGAAAGGTATTAGGAATGGAAGAGCTATAAAGCAAAGAAGATTATATTGGTATCACTTGAATAGGAGCAGCATTAAACATTTAGCAGTACTTGTGTTAAGGTGTTAGCTTCTGGGCTAGTGTGGCGACCCAATGCGCTGCCATGTGGAAGGCCTGGGTTGATTCCCTGGGTATGATTTTCCACTCCCTAGGCTACCTGGGATGGGGAATGCCATAGTGGCAGTGCTCATGACCCCTGGGGGATAGAGACCCAGTTGTGACAGAATGGTGATACCTAATGGCAGGATTTAAGGCCCATTATTGCAGGGTTTTGGAAGGGAGCCCTGGCGCAGGCCCTGGCAGTGATTGGGGTAGGTGAGAAGGAAGGGGGTCATGAAATAGAGGAAAATTCCCTGGGTAGATACAAACAGATCCCAGCCCTGGTTCCAATTGAACTGGAAGTCCAAAGGAGCTCATTCCCCCAAATAGGCCTGAAATAAGTTTGGGTTTTAGAAGCATTTACTCAAAAATATTTGAAACTCAAATGCAATGCAATTCTAATTATGAGGAAAAATAATGTCCATATTATGCCTCTTGTACATGCCCCTCACAGTGACTTGTGTTTCCACTGGGTCAATTTATTTACAATAATAATATTAATAAAATTCCAATAGCAATTATAAGAAAAGTAAACTAGTGAGCTCAATTTAGTTCATAGTAGACTATAGTATGCCTTATTATTTTTTTAACAATTGCAGACTGCCATGCAGGTCATATATTAGTTTTCTATGCTCAGTAAAAGCATTCCATTTAATGAGCATGGACAAAATAATTTACTTATCATGCTTAAAATGTACAGCTTGTATATTTTACAGCTTATAATATCTTTGCTATACAGTTAAATATTCTCTGTTTTTTGAGTAATTCTTGGCTAATTTATTGTTCATACAAAGATGAGTAAAAGGTAATTCTTATAGCCTATTTTAGTGGCTGTCTTTAGATTTTATGTTCCCAAGATCCATGTTGAAGTGGTGTTTTACCTGCAAAATCCTCTTTAGTGTTATGTTCATTTCAGTGAATTCTGTGTTGTGAGATTTGATGTCTTTTGGTCCTGGTTTTAACCTAAAAATGTCTGTAAGAGACACAATTTTGTTAATTTGTGATGTAACTCTTTTGGTGTATGCGTTGCTTGCCATTGAAATGTTGTTTTAAACTTTCAGTAATGTAGCATGAAATTATTGGTTGATTTTGAAATGGATGTGAAATCATGTGAAAAAAAAAAAGTATTGCTTCCAGTCAAGATAAATTCACTCTGGTGCTTTATGGCTTTTTATTCCTATGTGATTGTAATAAAGTCTCATGTAGGGATGGAAGCCATGAAATACGTTGTGAAAAACTATCAGCTAAAAATGGGAACCTCAGCATTAGACATCATACTTGTGGATCTATTACACTTTCTGGAATGGTATGTAGTGGAAAGCTACATGTTGACATCCCTGCCTGCTGCCCACACCTCACTTCAGTTTTAGGACTTAAATAATAAGATAATTTTTTTATTTATGTTAGCAAAATAACGAAATAATATTTGATGGTGTTGTATAAGGCTTAAGTGATGGTTCATTATATGTAATGTTTGCATGCATTCACCATGTATTATACATACCACAATCAAAATTAGCTTTTGGCTTTCAGGCTTCTAGATTCTTGAATTTCTTCTTCCAGTCAGATCCTGTTCATGGTCATTTCAATGCCCCACAGCTGATCTTAGTGGATTTGCTAGCTTGAAGATTTCTTTGAATTTAGCAGACCTGCTATTTCCTCTGCATATGTTCTCTTTTGTTCCTGTTCTGAAAATGAGACAAAGGATCATGTTGCAGTTGTTAGAACAGAAAGAGGTAGCATGAATATGGAGACCTGCACATCTCTCTATAATAGTTAATCACTAGTCCCAGTATATAGTATATTCTTTGTTAACTTAGCTTTGATATCATTTTTTTAACAGCTGTAGGCTTGTTTTACTATTGTATACAATTTTCTATAACATGTTTTCTATTCTTGTTATTATTTCTGTATCTTTCCAGAATAAACACTAATAAAACAAAATATTTTGTATATTTTTTGTCTCTTTATTTCTCTTATCTGACTGGGCTGTTTTCTAAAACTAGCTATAATATACCCACAGCAATGACAGAATTGCCAGCTTTTAAAAAGACTGATTATAATTAAAAGAATAAGTGCCTGTCATCTGTCTTTGTTTCCTTAGGCCTGGGATCTTTCATTTAGATGGATTTTAATATTTGACTATTTGAATAGTTAATTGTTGTAATAGGTTATCCTAACATTAGTTGAATAACACAGTTTCCAAAACAGAAATATATGCTGACATCACCCAAATTTTCAAAATGATAATGAAGTCCTTTGTAATGAAAAATCTTTGTAAACATAGGAGTCTTTAAACTAGGACATGCTAATATTGGAAAGTGAAGAACAAATTGCAATTACCCTTCCATTAAACGACAAAGAATCTGCCTCCCATTGTGGCAGATAATTGACTTTGAAGGCTACACAAAACAGGAAGCATTGCTAAGAAAATAAACTGAGCTAAATTTGGTTTTCATTTTTTTCCCATTGTGTGTAGTTTTTATTTTCTTTTTTTTTTTAATATATCTGCCTCTTCTGCCCTCCAGCATTTTAAAATATTTGCCTTTGATGTGGCTGATTGTTTCAGTAACCTTAAAATTTAAAGAGGGCAATTTTCAGAGATCCCTCATAGGCAAAAATCTGCAGATGCTTTTTACCCACAGATTTTAGCTCAAATTTTCAAAGTGGATTTATGCGCATAAATCCTCTTCGAAAACTCGCAGCTATGTGCGGAACCGTCCCAACATGCAAGCAGAAATTTACACCCTGGGAGCAGGCGTAGCTTTGTGGGTGTATATTTAGGCACATAGTTTTCAGAATCGTAATTATGCGTTTAAATTCTGTTCTTGTGCCCAGAAAATCTCTTATCTAGTGCACATAAAAGTATGTGCGAAGTGGCTTTTGCATGTACATTTACGTGCACAATACACCCAGGCAATTTTGAAAGAACCATGTACACGAATAAAACCAGGTTTTATGCATGTAAATTCTTTTGAAAATCCATGCCCCCTCCTTAAATTGGGCAACAGAAAGTGTAAACCATGCTATAAAAAGTACGGTATATAAAATATCTTTGTTCCAAACACTGTGTTCCTTTCTATCTTGTAAAAAAATTTCTGCTTTGTCATCCCTGATCTCTGACTCACTATACCAGTCTCTGGTTGAAGTGCTTTAAATCATGGTAGGGACCGTAGAATATTACGTCTCATTTTGATTTGTGCATTATGCTACTGCTTTAAGGCCACGTGGTACAGAATTATCCTGGATACAAGAGCTCAGGATGCTCAAAAGATTTTTGTTTCACTGATGATGGTTTTCTCTTAGAAGTATTAATGTGCACTATTAAGAACATAAGAACAGCCATACTGGGTCAGACCAAACCAGGCCATAAGAACCTGGCAAGTACCCAAAAACAGTCTATTCCATGTTACTGTTGCTAGTAATAGCAGTGGCTATTTTCTAAGGGGCAGATTTTAAAACCTGCGCATTTGTGTGCGCTAACCGGCACGCACAAATGTACGCCCGATTTTAATACATGCACATGCAGCCGCGCACATGTTCTAAAATCCGGGGACGGCGCGCGCAAGGGGGTGCACACTAGTGCACCTTGTGCGCGCCGAGCCCTAGGGGAGCCCCGATGGCTTTCCCCGTTCCCTCAGAGCGGCTTCAAAGGGAACTTTCCTTCCGTCCCACCCCACCTTCCCCTCCCCACCTTTATTTTGTTATTTATGCCTGCCTTTGGTAGGCATAACTTGCGCATGCCGGCTGGCTGCCAGTGCGCGATCCCCCGGCACGGCCGCTGTGCCGGAGGCCTCTGTCCCGCTCCCACCCCTTTCACACACCCCTGGGACATACGCGCATCCCGGGGCCTGTGCACGTCGCCGGGCCTATGCAAAATAGGCTCAGTGCACACAGGAACAGTTACGCGCGTAAATCCTTTTAAAATCCGCCCCTAAGTCAACTTAATTAATAGCAGGTAATGGACTTCTCCTCCAAGAACTTATCCAATCCTTTTTTAAACACAGCTATACTAACTGCAATAACCACATCCTCTGGCAACAAATTCCAGAGTTTAATTATGCGCTGAGTGAAAAAGAACTTTCTCCGATTAGTTTTAAATGTGCCACATGCTAACTTCATGGAGTGTCCCCTAGTCTTTCTATTATCTGAAAGAATAAATAACCGATTCACATTCCGTTAGACACATAACACACAGACATTCCCTGGCATCAATGTATAAGTTTAAAGAAAAGTGGTTTTTTTTTCTAATTACAGGTAAAAAGTTTCATTTCATCAGTCTGTGTAGTTTGTTACTGGAGATAAAGCAAGGAGATGAGATATCAGCTACAAAGGAGTTCTCAGTGCTCTGCCCCAAATTAAAATGGCAAAAGTTATACAAAACAAAAGAGAGCAGAGGAAAGACGGTGTAATCTGAAATACTTTTGCAAACCTAACCTAGATCTGTCTGTATGATCTGGCTTTCATTCTGCCACAGGCATGCTTTTCATTTTAGTAGCAGTACTTTGTTTTAGATCCGCAGAAGTCCTTACCTGAGAAACATTTTGTGCACTCGTTTTATTCTGGCACTTTTATGCAATTAAGGCTGGTAGAATAATTTTGGTTGAAGTTTTTCTACAGGAAATTTTACAAAAACTTAAAATTAGACCTAATTGAGGTCTAGTTAAAGATTTAGCAAAACTGGCTTTTCAAAGAAACTTTTTTTTTTCATTTCAACAGCTCATTAACAATTAATTTAAATACAGTTTTGCTAGTGTAAAACTGCATGAAATTTTACTATTTGAGAAGTCAAAAAAATTTGCAAAGTTCATTTTGCGTACTACAACAACAAATAGTATGTACTATCACAAATAATGTGCACTGTTTGCCAGTTTTGCATGTGAGGCAGAGTTTTTGAATTTATTCTTCCTTTAGTATATCAGCCTCCCAAAGAGCAGGAAATTTGTGTGTTTGGATGTGAGCATGGAATTGGAAAGTGAATTATTTGTTAATTACTGGCTTTTACCAAGTGATGCACTAATTTGTGCTGTCACCCAATTCATTTTTCTTACATCTCAGAGCTCTTATTCTTGGGGACTTGTTTTTTCTGACCAATGATCTTGTTCAATGGAAAGGATTTTTTTTTTTTGTAATCGGTATCCTCCTGTTTCTCTGTCATTTAAATGGTGTTTTGTCATTTTTGCCTTGATTGACGAACGCTCCTCATGACCCATGTTCTCTCGCCCTTGCTGTAGTTTATTTGGTGCGCCATTATTTCGTTCCATGTGTGTCACCTTTCAATTCCTTTTGAATTTCTCTTTATCCTTTTTATCTTTTGAATACATTTGCATTAATTCTTTGCTTAGGCATGTTTGTTTGTTTGCTTTGCCATTTTTTGGTCCACTCTGAATATTATTTATTTTCATTCCCATGTACAGATCTGGTCCCTCCCGCCCCAGTTAATTGAAGCACAGTCTGTGTCAGGAGTCCATAAACAAGATTCATTAAGATGAATAAAACATTTTTTTGAACAGCTTTTTGAGTTCTTGTGGACCTTTCATGTTTTGTCCCAATCACTATTATTGTCTCTGAAGTATGTGAGTGATTTTGAGTTCCCGCCTACTTTGGCTTCAGTTCTTGACGGCACATGTCTGAAGGCAGACTATTTTCATATATTGCCATTATCAGTTCGCACATTGAAAATCCAGTTTTTCTATATTGCTATCTTATAAGGAAGAAGAAAATACCATATAAATACCATATAATTGTGGAGATTTGTTACATGGAACACAATTCCCACAACAAAATCGGTATATTTTTTTTAACCTTCATTGGGCTTTATTCAATAAGGATTATGTTTCCATTGGAATGGGAATAAAAGCCTTCTTAAATAATGCCCATTGATTTGTTTGTGCTGCTTTGATTTTACAGTTGCTGAAGATAAGTTGGTGAGCTATGTAAACTATTGCTCTGCTTATTGTACCTTTTGTACAAGCAAAATTAAGCAGATCACATCTTTTTTATTTCAGTGAATTTGTTTCCTCTTTGCTTTTAGTGCGGTTATATAGATATCACTTATCTCGCCTCTCTTCAGCTGTAATATCTACCTAGCCCGATTATTCTGTAGCATCAGTATAATTAATTCTCCACTATTGGAATATAATGTACTTTCTGCAACCCTAAAAGCAGCTGAACTGGAACAGCATGAATCAATGGAATTTAAAGTGGCTTTATGTGTAAACAAGTTATGTGCCAGGGACTTCCCAACCTTTTCCATTTATAAAAGTTCTATGAGGCCTGAAACATAATGTGCCACACTGTATCAAGCTTTGTTTTTGTTTAATTTCCTTGGATATACTGTCAGATCCTCTGGATATCAGTCTAAAGGTCTAGTGCAGGGCGCATTCCCATGGTAGAGAAGAGCAGGTTCCACTTAACGTGTCTCTTTCACCCAAATCTTTTTTTTTCTCTCTGTCTGCAGCTATGACTCAGGTTGTCTACAAATATGACCTAATTGCCGCCTCCACGCTGTATAAATTGGCTACATACAGCAATTTTGTTTTGCCTCTAAAAATATTCTAGCAGAGACATCTATTAGCTTTAGATATTGTTGGGTTTTATGAGTTATATACCTTTTGAATGTACTGCAGTGTCATATCTTCTGATCACTTGGAATTATCCCTTGATGTTTGCATTCTAACAGACACTTTGAGTGGAAAACAATACTATATTCCAACCTAAAATAGAAATCCTCTTATTTCCTAGCTATTTTTCTCCCTCTGTTACCAGTTCACCTTTAATTCTGCAAAATTGTTTTATCTTTTAATGTTTTGACTTTTATTTACATTTTGGAATTACAGTATTATCATTGTTATTTTAATTTGCCTAGTGCACACCAAATGGACACGGCAGTGTACAGATACACAGAAAGGGTCATTTTAAAAGTGAGAGGGTGGGGGATAAAGTCTGCATTTAACTTTTTCACTCAGACTTCTACTCCATAGTTTCAGAGTGAACTTATGTGCATGAATTTGCTTTGAAAATGTCAAGTAAATGCCCAAGTTACACCTGCCCTTCACAGGGTGCAACTTGTCTGGGTTAACTTGCGTGCATGCTTTTGAAAATAAAAAAGTATGAGCGTTAAGTCATTACTTAAGCACAACTCCACCCCCTACCTCTTCAGGCTTAGATGTAACTTTCAAAGTTCTGCGTGGGCGACCATGTAGTGCGGTTGCCAGAGCGCGCACATGGACGCGCCAATTTTATAACATGCTCACGTTGACGCATGCATGTTATAAAATCCGCTACCTGCACGCACATCATTATATCAGCGTGCAAATGTATGCACAAGGGCCGTCTTGTGCGCGTAAGTGAGGGGGGTGCATGCGTGACGGAATAGGCCTTTTCCCCAGTCTGCTCCAGTAAAGGAGCGGACTGGGAGTGAACTTCCTAAACCGCCTACCTAACCTGCCTCCCTTTTACCCATCTAGCTCCAACCCCTAAAACCCCACTAACTGCCCTAGATTTTTTGTTGTTTTACTTATTTTCCAGAGCAGCAGCAGATTGCACAGGCTTGTTGGATCCTGGTGCACGCTTCAGCGGGTCAGTGCCTAATAGTGCTGCCCCAGACTGCCCACGGCCCATGCACGCCCTGCCCAAACCCCTTCCAATGTGTGTAGCAGGAGATACGTGCGTGGCTGCGGGCCACCGAAAATCTGCACTGCATGTGCATGGACCAGCCCTGTGTGCACAGGGCTTTTAAAATTCAGCCTTTCATGCCAGTGCATGTAAAAGGTTGCATAAACTTGGATTCTGTGCATATTTTTACATGAACTGATTCCCGAGCTTAAATATCTTTATTAAGTTTCACATATGCAAACAGAGAAAAAAATATCATCAAATGACAGTCCCCTTCCTCGACCCACTCCTCCCCCTCCAGCTACACTGTAAACCTATTCTGCTATCTTAAACAGCTTGCAACTATTCACCCAACCCCCAACATGGCAAATTTATGGTTTTATGCACGTAAATGGCTTTGAAAATCAGGCCCATAGTGGACAGTCCCTGCTCCAACATAATCAAGACCGACAGACAGGACATACAACAAAAACAAATAAGAATTTTCAAGCTACAACAGCAAGGCCATAGCTCAAAAGAATTAATGAAGGTGGTTGTAGATGGGATCAAATCGAGGATATTAATTATCATGAAACATGATGACAGTGATGTTCCAGCATTACAGTGTGAGTCCTATATTGTAGTCACTCTATGTGTTCTTTGACTATCAGTACCTAAATCCACAATGGAACAGCCAGAGAAGCTTTCTAAAACTTCATACACCTACTCTGCTCTGCAAGTTAAATTGAATCCAGAAGGTAAAAGCATTGGGCCGGATTTTAAAACCTACACATGTGGGGTACATTTGTGCGCGCTACCTAGCGCGCACAAATGTACGCCCAATTTTATAACATGCGTGTGCAGCCGCGTTCATGTTATAAAATCTGGAGTCTGCATGTGCAAGGGGGTGCACACTAGTGCACCTTGTGTGCGCCGAGCCCTAGGGGAGCCCCGATGGCTTTCCCCATTCCCTCCACCCCCCCCCAACCTTTGTTTAATAAGTTGCGCCTGCCGACCAAGTGCCAGCGTGCGATGCCCCGGCACGGCCACTGTGCCGGAGGCCTCGGTCCCGCCCCCACCCCACCCCTTTCACAAAGCCCTAGGACATACGCGCGTCGCCGGGCCTATGCAAAATAGGCTCGGTGCATAACCCTTTGAAAATCTGGCCCATTATGCTCATGTATTTTTATACATCCAACTGCTTATTGAATTATTGAAAATGTTTAAATGGTCTAATGTGGCAGCCTTGTTTGAAACAGGTCTTAATGAAGGTCTAATAATGAAACAAAATGCATTAAGGCACTGTTTGCATTATATAGCAGAAAATGCTTGCCACAAATGTTATCTCCCTAGCCTTTACTCAAATAAATATGAACAGAGCTGCAATTGAGTTCCAAAGGGAGGAAAACCAAATTGTATTTTTAGTGCAACATAATTACTAAAAAATTAATCTTTAAGTAAAATTGCTGTGGTGACATAAGCTATGTGTTATGTTTGAATTAATTACTTAGCAGAAATGTCAAGCTACTGTACCTTGAGGTTTGCCACATTCTTTCTTTTTTTGATGTACTAAGTGGATTATTTGACGTTTTGGCAGAGGCTCGAAATCACTGAGCTACAAAAACTCCTTTCATTATTAATTTGTAGTTCCCTTCAAACTTATTGCAGCTTTCTGCAGAAATATGATAGTTGTCTTTCTAAATAGATTTTATTATGGTTAACAGTGCATTTCTTTTGTTCATGTGGTTGTGGTACTATTGGAATTCTTATGTGATAGATTTAGATTTTATTTTTCCAGTTCTGCAATTTGTTCCCAGAATTTATAATTTATTTATGATAAAATAAAGCTATGTACTGACTCAAAACAAGAAAATTCATAAGAACAAAAAAAATTGCCATAGTGGGTCAGACTAAAGCCCAGTATCCTATTTCCAACCGTGGCTAATCCAGCTCACAAGTACTTGGCAGGAGCCAAAATGATAAATAGATTCCATGCTGCTTATCCCAGGGATAAGCATTGGATTTCCCCAAGTCCATTTTAATAATAGTTTATCTTTTTTGAGATACAGTGACCAGAATTGTACACAGTACTCAAGATGTGGTTATACCATTGAGCGATATAGAGGCATTATGATAGTCTTTGTTTTATTCTCCATTCCTTTCCTAATTCCTTACATTCTGTTTGCTTTCTTGGCTGCCATCGCACACTGAGCCAAAGATTTCAAGTTATTATCCACGATGAAGCCTAGGTCTTTTTCCTGAGTGGTGATTTCTAATATGGAACCTTGCATTGTGTAGCTATAATTTAGATACACTTCCCTAAGTGCATCATTTTCACTTGTCCATATTAAATGTTATCTGTCATGTACATACCCGGTCTCCAAGCCTTGCAAGGTCCTCTTGTGATTTAACAACTTTGAATAATTTAGTGTCATCGGCAAATTTGATCACCTCACTCATTGTTAGCATTCGCAAGACATTTATAAGTATATTAAAAAACAGTGGTCCCAGAACAAATCCCTGGGGCACTCCACTATTCACCTTTCTCCATTGAGAAAATTGACCATTTAGCCCTACTCCCTGTTTTCTATTTTTTAATAAGTTCCCAAGCCACAATAGGACATTGTCTCCTATCCCGTGATTTTTTAAATTCCTCAGAAGTCTCTCATGAGGAAAGTCCCTCAAATGCTTTCTGGAAATCCGAATACACTCTATTAACTGGCTCACCTTTATCCACATGCTTAATTATGCCCTCAAACAAACGTAGCAGATTGGTGTGTCAAAATTTCCCTTGGCTAAATCCATGTTGACTGTGTCCCATTAAATTATAACTATCTATATGTTCGATAATTATGTTGTTTATGATATAGTTTCTACCATTTTGCCTGGCACAGATATCAGTCTCACAGGTCTGTTGTTTCTTGCATCACCCCTGGGACCCTTTATAAAAACTGGCAACCCTCTCTTCAGTTATTATTGATGATTCTGAAGATAGTTTACAAATAAAATAAATAATTTTAATTTATTTATTTGAATGTTCTATATGCCCTCATTTCAAGTGGAGTTCACAAGATCATAACTGTTTACATAAAAACATTCATAGGTAAAATAAAATACAAGATAAACTCACATATAAAATAAAGGATTATTAATAACATATAAACAATTCCAGAGGGATATTTTTCAGCGCATGCTAAGGTTATTTTAGGTTAAAGGCATTTTTAAAGAGCCAATTACTAATAGTATGTCTGCAATTTCATTTTTCAGTTCTTTCAACACTCTGGTCTAAGTGGTTTGTTACACTTTGGTCAGTTTCCCTTATTACATCTTCCATATTCACTGAGATTTGCTTCAGTTCCTCTGAATCATCACCTTTAAATATCATAAGAACATAAGAACATGCCATACTGGGTCAGACTAAGGGTCCATCAAGCCCAGCATCCTGTTTCCAACAGAGGCCAAACCAGGCCACAAGAACCTGGCAATTATCCACACACTAAGAGGATCCCAAGCTACTAATGCCAATAGCAGTGGCTATTCCCTAAGTCAACTTCTCCTCCAAGAACTTATCCAGTCCTTTTTTAAACACAGCTATACTAACTGCACTAACCACATCCTCTGGCAACAAATTCCAGAGTTTAATTGTGCGTTGAGTGAAGAAGAACTTTCTCCGATTAGTTTTAAATGTGCCCCATGCTAACTTCATGGAGTGCCCCCTAGTCTTTCTATTATCTGAAAGAGTGAAAAACCGATTCACATCTGGCATGGGTATCTCCCTTATATCTTCTTCATTAAAGATTACAGCAAAAAATTAATTTTATCTGCTATGGCCTCGTCTTCCCTACCTGCCCTTTTTACCCTTTGGTCATCTAATGGTCCAACTGACTCCTTGCAGGCTTCCAATGTACCTGAGAAAGTTTGTATTATGAATTTTTGCTTCCACGGCAAATTCTTTCTTTGCCTTTCCTATCAATGCTTTGCATATAACTTGCTAGTGCTTATGCTGTTTCCTGTCTTCTTCATTTGGATCCCTTTTCCATTTTTTGAAAGATGTTCTTATAGCTATTATAGCCTTTCTCACCTCACCTTTTAACCATGCCAGTAGTCGTTTAGCCTGCTTTACACTTTTTGTAATGTATTGCATAGGGATGTGAATCGTGTCCTCGATCGTCTTAACGATCGATTTCGGCTGGGAGGGGGAGGGAATCGTATTGTTGCCGTTTGGGGGGGTAAAATATCGTGAAAAATCGTGAAAAATCTAAAAATCGCAAAACCGGCACATTAAAACCCCCTAAAACCCACCCCCGACCCTTTAAATTAAATCCCCCACCCTCCCGAACCCCCCCCCAAATGAGTTAAATAACCTGCGGGTCCAGCGGCGGTCCGGAACGGCAGCGGTCCGGAACGGGCTCCTGCTCCTGAATCTTGTTGTCTTCAGCCGGCGCCATTTTCCAAAATGGCGCCAAAAAATGGCGGCGGCCATAGACGAACACGATTGGACAGCAGGAGGTCCTTCCGGACCCCCGCTGGACTTTTGGCAAGTCTCGTGGGGGTCAGCAGGCCCCCCACAAGCTGGCCAAAAGTTCCTGGAGGTCCAGCGGGGGTCAGGGAGCGATTTCCCGCCGCGAATCGTTTTCGTACGGAAAATGGCGCCGGCAGGAGATCGACTGCAGGAGGTCGTTCAGCGAGGGTTCCGGCGCCTCGCTGAACGACCTCCTGCAGTCGATCTCCTGCCGGCGCCATTTTCCGTACGAAAATGATTCGCGGCGGGAAATCGCTCCCTGACCCCCGCTGGACCTCCAGGAACTTTTGGCCAGCTTGTGGGGGGCCTCCTGACCCCCACGAGACTTGCCAAAAGTCCAGCGGGGGTCCGGAAGGACCTCCTGCCGTCCAATCGTGTTCGTCTATGGCCGCCGCCATTTTTCGGCGCCATTTTGGAAAATGGCGCCGGCTGAAGACAACAAGATTCAGGAGCAGGAGCCCGTTCCGGACCGCTGCCGTTCCGGACCGCCGCTGGACCCGCAGGTTATTTAACTCATTTGGGGGGGTTCGGGAGGGTGGGGGATTTAATTTAAAGGGTCGGGGGTGGGTTTTGGGGGGTTTTAGTGTGCCGGCTCACGATTCTAACGATTTATAACGATAAATCGTTAGAATCTCTATTGTATTGTGTTCCATAACGGTTTAAGACGATATTAAAATTATCGGACGATAATTTTAATCGTCCTAAAACGATTCACATCCCTAGTATTGCATACATCTGGTCTGGGCTTCCAAGATGGTATTTTTAAATAAGGTCCATGCTTTCTGTAAACTCTCTTGTTAGCTGCTCCTTTAATTTTTTCCTAAACATTTTCCTCACTTTATCATTGTCTCACTTTTGAAAGTTAAATGCTGTTGCAGTAGGTTTCTTTAGTGTCCTCCCTCCAATTATTAATTCAAATTTGATCATGCTATGATCATTATTGCCAAGTGGCCCCAAAACTGTTACCTCTCACACCAAATCCTATGTTCCATTAAGAACTAGGTCTAAAATAGTTCCCCCTCTTGTTGGTTCCTGTATCAATTGCTCCATGAAGCACTTATTTATTTCATCTAAGAACTTCACCTCCTTAGCATGTCATGATGTGACATTTACCCAGTCAATATTGGGGTAATTGAAGTCACCATTATTACTGTGCTGCTAACTTTGTAAGCTTCTCTAATTTCTGTTAGGATTTTATTGTCCATTTGTTCATTCTGGCCAGACAACCAGTAGTACAACCCCAATGCTATGTTATCCTGCTTTTCATATAGAATGTTTGTCCGTAAGAATTCTACAGTGCATTTAGTTTCCTGCAGAAGTTTTATCCTATTTGACTCAATACCTTCTTTAATATACAGTGCCACCCCTCCACCAATTTGATCCGTCCTGTTATTGTGATAAAATGTGTACCCTGGTATCACAGTATCCCATGGTTATCCTACATCCACCAGGTGTCTGAGATGCCGATTATATCTACCTCTTCATCCAGTGCTATACTTTAACTCTCCCATCTTATTTTTTAGACTTCTAACATTTGTATACAGACATTTAAAATTATGTTTTTTGTTTAAATTAACAACCTGCTTATCAATTGAGAGGAGTAATTTTTAATCTTTCAACTCTCTCTGTTCATTACATAGTAGCACCTGCCAATTTTCCATTTACTGCAACCTTTCTATCCAAAGCCCTAACGTCCCTGTTTTGTTAGAATCCTTCAAAGTTATATTATTCTGAGCATGGGCTACTGAGCAGCTGTCAGTTTACTCCCATCATCATCATCATCATCATCATCAAATAAATAAATAAATAAATAAATAAATCTAGTTTAATAGCCGTTCTATCTCCTTTTTAAAGGTTGATGTCAACATCCTGGTTCTACCCAGGCTAAGGTGGAGCCCAACCTTTTGGTAAATGTTCCCCAGAATGTTCCCCAGTTCCTAACAAACCTAAAGCCTTCTGTGCAAAGATCTATTAAGGATTATTCCCTTAGGGGTAGATTTTTTTAAAAAGCGCGATCGCGTACTTTTGTTTGCGCAGCAGGCGCAAACAAAAGTACGCTGGATTTTACAAGATACGCGCATAGCCGCGCGTATCCTCTAAAATCCTGGATCGGCGCGTGCAAGGCTGCCGATTTTGGGCAGCCGGCGAGCGCCGAGCCGCGCAGCCTGCCTCCGTTCCCTCCGAGGCCGCTCCAAAATTGGAGCGGCCTCGAAGGGAACTCTCTTTCGCCCTCCCCTCACCATCCCCTCCCTTCCCCTACCTAACCCACCCCCCGGCCCTATCTAAACCCCCCCCCCCCTACCTTTATCCATGGATTTACGCCTCCCAGAGGAAGATGTAAATCCACGCGCGCCAGCGGGCTGCTGACGCGCCGAGACCCGACCCGGGGGCGGTTCTGGAGGGCGCGGCCACGCCCCCGGAACGCCCTGGCCCGAAACCACGCCCCCGGGCCCGCCCCCGAAACACCGCATCCCACTCCCAAAACGCTGCGTCGTTCGGCCCCGCCCCCGACACGCCCCCTTCCAAAAACCCCGGGACTTACGCACGTCCCGGGGTTCTGCGCGCACCGGCGGCCTATGGAAAATAGGCGCGCCGGCGCGCAAGGCCCTGCTCGCGTAAATCCGGGCGGATATACGCGAGCAGGGCTTTTAAAATCCGCCCATTAGACATTAAATGTAGCTATTCAAAAATAAATGTTTAAGTGAGTTAGCCAAATAAAACTTATGCTATTGAATATCCTCGAATAAGCTGCTAATTAGCTGGATAATTCTTATCCAGCTAACTTAAGATCTACTATTGAGCACGTCTAACTTATCTAGTTAACTGAATGAATCTAAATGTCAGCAGTTATCCAGCTAAGGGGGAGCTTTATCAAGCCAGAATAGGGTTATATCATGTGATAATAGCTGAATATTGTGCAATATATATATTGCACAATATATATATATATATTGCCTTTTTTATTTATTTTTTATCTTTTTTTTGTTTAAAAGTTGAAACTAGTTAGTTGGTTCGCTTATTCTTATTAGATCAAGTTCTGATTTGTTCCATGTAAACTGCCACACGGCAGTAGTTATTACCGTTTAACTGTGAACCGGAGCGATATGTATTGCATCTGCAGAATCTAAAAACAGTAGAGCAATACTGGATGCCATGCAAGTATCTTTGTTCAAACAAATGGTATTGGAACCCACGAGAGAAGGAACTATTCTCGACTTAGTGCTCAATAATGGAGAAATCGTCTCTGATGTCAAGGTGGGCGCCCACCTCAGCACCAGTGATCATCAAACGGTATGGTTTAATATCACTAAAAGAATATGGAAAAGGAGCACAAAGACCAGAGTTTTACAGTTCAAAAACACAGACTTTGCGGAAATGGGGAAGTACCTAGAGGAAGAACTAAATGGATGGGAAAATGAGAGAGATGTGGATCAACAGTGGACCAATCTAAAAGGAGCAATCACCAAGGCAACTGCTCTATATGTTAGAAATGTAAAGAAAAGCAAAAGAAAAATGAAACCTATCTGGTTCTCAAAGGAGGTGGCTGACAAAATTAAAGCTAAAAGAACTGCATACAAGAAATACAAAAGATCCCAAAGGAAGGAGCACAAAGAAGAATATTTGTATCAACTGAGGGAGACAAAGAAATTAATCAAGTTGGCAAAAAGTCAAGCAGAAGAGAGGATTGCCAAGGAGATAAAATATGGTGACAAAACATTTTTCAGATACATCAGCGAAAAGAGAAAGGTCCAAAGTGGTATAGTGAAATTGAAAGGTGGAAATGATCAATGTGTGGAGGGAGACGAAGAAATGGCAGAAATATTAAACGAATACTTCAGCTCTGTGTTCACTAAAGAAGACCCTGGAGAAGGACCATCTCTACACAACAAGAAACTGGGGGAAGCGGAACAGAGGAAAATCCATTTACAGTAGATAATGTATGGGAAGAGCTAAAGAATCTGAAAGTGGACAAAGCCATGGGGCCTGATGGGATTCATCCAAGGATATTGAGGGAGCTCAGAGATGTGCTGGCGGGACCGCTGTGCGACCTGTTCAATAGATCCCTAGAAACGGGAGTGGTGCCGAGTGATTGGAGAAGAGCGGTGGTGGTCCCGCTTCACAAGAGTGGGAACAGAGAGGAGGCTGGTAACTACAGACCGGTTAGCCTCACTTCAGTGGTGGGAAAAGTAATGGAGTCACTGTTGAAAGAGAGAATAGTGAACTATCTACAGTCCGGAGAATTGATGGACCAGAGGCAGCATGGATTCACCAGAGGAAGATCCTGTCAGACAAATCTGATTGACTTTTTTGACTGGGTAACCAAGGAATTGGATAGAGGAAGAGCGCTCGATATCATATACTTGGATTTCAGCAAAGCTTTTGATACGGTTCCGCACAGGAGACTGGTGAATAAAACGAGAAGCTTGGGAGTGAGTGCCGAGGTGGTGACCTGGATTGCAAATTGGTTGACGGACAGAAGACAATGTGTGATGGTAAATGGAACCTTCTCTGAAGAGAGAGCGGTTTTAAGTGGTGTACCGCAAGGATCGGTGTTGGGACCGGTCCTGTTCAATATCTTTGTGAGCGACATTGCGGACGGGATAGAAGGTAAGGTTTGTCTTTTTGCGGATGACACTAAGATCTGCAACAGAGTGGACACGCCGGAAGGAGTGGAGAGAATGAGACGGGATCTAAGGAAACTGGAAGAGTGGTCGAAGATATGGCAGCTGAGATTCAATGCCAAGAAGTGCAAAGTCATGCATATGGGGAGTGGAAATCCAAATGAACTGTATTTAATGGGGGGGGAAAGGCTGATGTGCACGGAGCAGGAGAGGGACCTTGGGGTGATGGTGTCTAATGATCTGAAGTCGGCGAAACAATGCGACAAGGCGATAGCTAAAGCCAGAAGAATGCTGGGCTGCATAGAGAGAGGAATATCGAGTAAGAAAAGGGAAGTGATTATTCCCTTGTACAGGTCCTTGGTGAGGCCTCACCTGGAGTACTGTGTTCAGTTCTGGAGACCGTACCTTCAAAAAGACAAAGACAAGATGGAGGCGGTACAGAGAAGGGCGACCAGGAAGGTGGAGGATCTTCATCGGATGACGTACGAGGAGAGATTGAAGAATCTAAATATGTACACCCTGGAGGAAAGGAGGAGCAGAGGTGATATGATACAGACTTTCAGATACTTGAAAGGTGTTAATGATCAAAAGACAACGACAAACCTTTTCCTAAGGAAAAAAAATCAGCAGAACCAGGGGTCACGATTTGAAGCTCCAGGGAGGAAGATTCAGAACCAATGTCAGGAAGTATTTCTTCACGGAGAGGGTGGTGGATGCCTGGAATGCCCTTCCGGAGGATGTGGTGAAGACCAGAACTGTGAAGGACTTCAAAGGGGCGTGGGATAAACACTGTGGATCCATAAAGTCAAGAGGCTGCCAATGAAGAGTGGGTGACTCGCCAGAATGATGGCTACTGCCTGGAGTCAATACCCTTATTAAATAAACATACACAGGCTTGACTCCAACATCGCTCTAAGCTTCAACAGCAAGAGGAAATGTGGAAAAAAAGATTCACACTCACAAAGAGGGGAGTAGCTGGCTTGTTACGGCGGTTACTACCCCAAATCAAATAAGCCTGATACTTCACTTTCAATGCATATACAGCATAGTTCTCTGATTCAACGGCAGGGGAGAAGAAAAGAGGGTTCGCACTCACAAATCGGGGAGTAGCTGGCTTGTTATGGCGGTTACTACCCCAAACCAAATGGGCCTGATACTTCACTTTCGATGCACATCCAGCATGGCTCTCTGCTTCAACGGCATGGGAGAAGACTTATACGTCACGCATATCCAGCATAGCTCCCTGCTTCAACGGCAGGGGAGAAGAAAAACAACCAATAAGGGCTAATAACATAGTCTGGGTAAAACAAATAAGCATGGGTGCAGCTTGCTTATTGCGGCGGCTACTATCCCAAACTAATCAAGCTAGATATTTCACTTGGATGCAGCTCCATCACTGCTCTCTACATTAAAGGTGGGGATGGAAGGGAAATAGAACCAAGAGCTAAGAGAAACAGATAAGTATGAGAGAAAATATGTGTGAAGCTTGCTGGGCAGACTAGATGGGCCATTTGGTCTTCTTCTGCCGTCATTTCTATGTTTCTATGTTTCTATGTATACAGGAACTCCCGGTATATAAAAAAAATCCATAAATAATATAACCTGACAGTCGTGATGTTTTGAGCTGAAACCCACCCTTCTTCTAATGAGCCTCTGTGCATGGCATATGCATGCATAAATTTTGCAAATCCATGCAAAGCAGCTCATGCATACCTAATCCTATGTAAATATTGAAGAACCCTCCTCCAGAAAGTGGAGAGTTGGCAGAATGAGATTGTTCTCACTTCATTTTATTCCAATTCACACTGGAAGTAAACTATCTGCTGCCACTCTCCTGGGTGTAGAACCACTTCAGCTGCAGATGTACACATCCTAAAACCGTTTCTTTATCCTGGATGCATATCCACTTCTTTTAAACATCAAAACTCTGGAATGATTCCCAAAAGAGCAAGAAGATGGGCTAGGTTTCCTCTCAAAAGGAATCTTACTAAGATTCCTGTTTAGAACCTCTCATGGCTGCTCCAAATTCTAAGTCCATCTCCAGAGATGCAAGGACTCCACCCCTGGGTCCCAGATACCAACTCCAGAGACAGCCAGAATGAAATGGAAAATTCTGGGCTCCTCAACTATAAACCATGAAGCAATTAGAAACCTCCTGCTGAGGAATGTCTAAATAATCCTACATCTCCTTTGACATCATTAATTGAGTATCTGTGAAGATACCTACATCAGTCCTAAGGGACCCTTGGATCCCCTTTCACTGTATAAGCCTTAAATTTGGTACAAACAGAAAATTAAAAGTACTTAAAATAGTTGCAGTTTTGCACTGAGGAGTTTGGTGGAGGTGGAAAGGCTGTTACCCATTTTTTAAATGGGGCTTAGATCGTTTTTCTTGCTTAAGCCTGAAATGTGGGAGGAATATACAATTAATTGTACTTGAAATATTTTGTATTTTTGCAAATATTTTAACCAATAACAGTATTTTCTCCTGAATTAGAATTTGTGTCTGTTACAGTCCTGCCCATCAGGAATTATTGTTCAGTTTAAAAGTAGTTACAATTCCAAGGTGAATTATGTCATCATGCAGTACTTTTTTTTAATATGCAAATAGTCATAGATTGTTGTATGTTGTGTTCTGTAGCTGTAATAAAACCCTTCATTAGTAAAGTTTGAAAAATTAGCTACTGTAGGTAATTGCACTGACAAATAATGGAGCAATCTGTGTATCATGGGAATAATGATACTTTATCTCATTGTAAGTACAGTTAAACGATAATTATAGCTACTTGAGAGACTTGTAAAAAAAGTTGTCTTGATGATGATGTGTCATTAATTCTCTAGAAACCAGGCAGTTCAGTACAGCACCTGCAGAGATACTCTTGCAACTACCATGGCATCAGATAAGATTTTTTCTTTTCACACTCAAATTAAGCAAAGTCAATGCAACTCTTCTTGCATAATGGCTCTATTGGTTATTGTGTATTTGTACTCTTCTTATTTTAAGTTGATACTGATGGAGGTGAGCTGTGTTTATCTGTAGAAAGTCTATTTACATGGCCCCGCACAACTTAGTAGAGATAAAAACAAGTTTTGGATAATAACACAAATTTATACAAGGAACTAAGAAACAGACATAAAGGACCTCAGGATTTCAAGGGACAGGAGGAGGGGCATTGGGAAAGGGGGAGAAATGCCAATAGCATTGACAGTTCCTCTGCATTGTTTTTGCTAATATACCTCAGTCCTTACCATTTTCTTTTGAATAGTGATCATCACTGGTAACAAACTGAGGGGGTCATTTTCCAAATGTATCGCACGTGAAAAGGGACTTTTCGCATGCGATTCCTAGATCGGGGCGGGTTCTGGGTGGTGTCCGCACCAGAAGGGGAGGAGTCGGGGCGGCACCGGGGCGGACGCCGCGAAGACATCGCTGACGGCGAAAAGGTAAGGAGCCTTATCGCTGTCAGTAGCGCAGCCAAAAGCACTACCTTTCACGGTGGCGCTATTGGTTTGCGAAAGCCGGCAGCAATAGCACCGCGGTAGTGCGATCGCTGCCGGCTTTCGCAGGCCCGCCCTCCACTTTGCCCCCTGTTAACGCCAGATTTTCTAGGTTCTGCGAACTTAGAAAATCCAGGCCTGAGTTATTCTTTTCTGATATACAAGTTGAATAATTACCCAGAAGCGAAGCTCATGTCTTACAATTTCCCATGTCAAAGGATGGAACATTAACCTTAGTGTTAGAATGGTAAAAGGAATTTCTGTTTCATGATTGGGTGCAGAAAGTTGTGTCCTATGCCGATATTCAAGTATAATAGAATAGATTAGATCCAAACATTTAATGTTATATGTGTGGTGACCCCCTGGTCGGCCCCTTGATCGCCCTAGATCCCTCCCATTTCGGAATTAATAGCTTAGTAGGACTTATCAGTCCTGTGCAGCCCCTTCTTTTGATGCTGGCTCTGATAGGTGGTCTCAGATACTGGGGAGGGGGGGGGGGGCCTAGGAGCAGTGTGGTCATTTTGATTTAGCATTTGAGGAGTAAGGAGCTGATTTTTAGTTTCCCCAGAGTTGAGTGAGTTCTACTTCATCCACTCAAACCCTTTTCTGCTTGCTAGGGAGATCCCTAGCAGTGCACTCCTTGCCTGTAAGGGGCTACCTCCTATTTTAGAGAGACTATTTTAAGAGTTTTACTAATTTTGAAGTGGACTTTATCTGAAGGATAGGGCTGAAGATCTGTGAGCCCTCCTTGTAGGTCAGAGAAGAGACAATATCAGTGACAGCATCACCCCAGCCAGAGAGACTTTTGGAAGTGAAGAAGGTTTCCCCTTTTTGTTGTGAGGAGGATTTTGATCCACCCATCCTAACAGGGAAGCTGGGCTGGTATAGCAGGTTTCCTGTGTGTATCAGACTTTTCCTGCAGAGAAGTCACATCAGGGAGAATGATAGGGATGTGAATCGTTTTTTGACGATTTAAAAAAATCGTCAGATTTTTTAAATCGTCAAAAATAGTTAGAGTGCGCGAAACAATAGAAATTCCTCCGATTTATCGTGAAAAATCGTTAATGGGGTTAGTGTCCACTAACGGGAGTTATTTGGGGGGAGGGCGGGAAAACCGGCACACCAAAACTCCTCCTAAACCCACCCCGACCCTTTAAAACTAATCCCTTACCTTCCCCCACCCTCCCGAACCCCCCCCCCCCAAAACCTTTTAGAAATACCTTGTGATCTACTAGGAGTCCCGGGAGCGATCTCCCGCTCTCAGGCCGTCGGCTGCCATTAATAAAAATGGCGCCGATGGCCCGATAAAAAAAAAAACCCCACCCCGACCCTTTACAAATGACCCCTTTGCTTCCCCCACCCCCCAAAACATTTTACATGTACCTGGTGGTCTAGCGGGGGGTCCGGGATCCATCCCCTGCACTCATACCCTCGGTGCTGGACTGGTTTCAAAATAGCGCCAATCGCCTTTGCCCTCACTATGTCACAGGGACCGATGGTCGGCCCCTGTGACATAGTGAGGGCAAAGGCGAACAGCGCCATTTTGCTTACTGGCAGCCTACGGCCCGAGTGAAGGAGATCGCTCCCGGACCCCCGCTGGACCCCCAGGGACTTTTGGCAAGTCTTGGGGGACCCTCCTGACCCCCACAAGACTTGCCAAAAGTCCAGTGGGGGTCCGGGAGCGACCTCCTGCACGCCGGCTGTCGGATGTCAGTACTCAAAAAGGTGCCGATCGCCTTTGCCCTCACTATGTCACAGGGGCTACTGGTGCCATTGGTCAGCCCCTGTCACATGGTAGGAGCACAAGATGGCGCCGATGGCCATGTGACAGGGGCTGACCAATGGCACCGGTAGCCCCTGTTACATTTATTTATTTATTTATTTAACAGTTTTCTATACCGACATTAAAATACACATCATATCGGTTTACAGTGTAACAGCAGGTGGAAAGTACATGAAACAGGGATGGGGGAGTGGGCAAATATCAAACAAGACTTAGAAGGGCTCTAACCGAGAGCCAGAGGTAAAAACTGAATATCTGACATAGTAGGTCAGAGGCTATCGGCTCCCTTTGATACCGGCATGGAGGGTATGAGTGCAGGGGATGGCTCCAGGACACCCCCCCCCCCCCCCACTAGACCACCAGGTACATGTAAAAGGTTTTGGGGGGGGGGGGTTCGGGAGGGTGGGGGAAGCTAAGGGGTCAATTTTAAAGGGTCGGGGTGGGTTTTTTTTTATCTGCTCGGGCCTCACTAAAAGAAAATTAGCGATGTGAATTGGAATCGGAACAGATTCCGATTCACATCTCTACCGATCAGATTTTATTCTCCCTCCAGCCGAACCCGATGGTTAAAGCGATCGGGCACACGATTCACATCCCTAGAGAATGAAGATGATCAGGAGACTCTCAACAGGACCAGGACACAGGCTGTGAGCAAAAGACAGAACTTTGGACTAAAGTGGGATTTTTCTGGGCTTCAGGGGATTCCCTGCAGTAGGGGATATCCCAATCTCACTAGGACAGTTTATTCGCTGAGAAGAAAAGTGATAAGCTCCATCCTAGAAGCTGAGATAAGGACATGAGCCCTGAAGTAAGGAATACAGTGTAAATATTCCCACTGTTCAGTTTACTTTGTGGATGCTCGAATGGGCATTGATAGAAGTTTTTCAGATAATCAGAAAATTTTATTTGAACACCCTTACCTGTGTCCTGTCCAGCCTGTTTGTTCCAGCTGTAACTACCGAAAGAGAAAGGATAGAGATATACTCATACACAGGGAAAACACTCTACTGCTTGGGCCAAGGACTGCCTTCACCCCCATAGAAAGAATCCCCCCCATGGGATCTGCATTGCATTTAAAAAGCATTTACTCTGGTAAAACTGGGTTTTACAGGATTAAATGCACTTTACTTGAGTAAGTGGGCTTTTGAAAATTGCTACAACATATGCCATTGAATTGTCTATAGTATTTACTCATGCACATGTGCTTTACTTGAGCAAATAGCTTTTGAAAATTGCTACAATAGTAGTTACATTTACATGCCTAACTCCTTTTGAAAATTACCCCAATATGCTTGAGAAGACAGCCCCAGAGACTAAATACTTTTATGGCCCTAGGAGAATTAATAAATCCCCGAACAAAGGGTTACATATATCTTTCTTTAAATCATTTTATAATTGCAATAAGGTATTCCATGATGGATCTTGTAGTGAAATATTGGCACTTCTTGAGTTGTTGAAGACATTTGACCTTTGTCTGTGCCTCTTGCACCAAGGCATATAAATATCCAGTAACAAAATACTTTATAGTGCAATTGTCACCTGATCTTTCTTTTATTGCTGTTTTCAATAATTTATGGAGTTTGCTGTAGCTGTTTCACAACTGTGATATATTCACAGAACATTCAAATTTGCATATCTTATTTTTACAGCTCTTGAATGATATATGTGAATATTGTGCCAATGTTGATAGGTTCCTTCTTTTCAAGCAAAAAATAAACAGATATGTATACTTTGGTCCAAGTCAAAAAGAAACCAAGAAGCAATGTGGTGCACAAATCCAAGAGAGCAGTGCATAATGCAGGGTGAGCTCTGATGTGGAGAAAGAGCTTGTGGGTCATGGTTTCTCATCTTAATGTTGCAAATCAGTGCAACAAGCTGGTGTCCAGATCTAAAAGAATGCTACAGTGCATAAGAAGAAATGTAAACAGAAAAAAAACATAAATGATAATACCTCTGTACAAATCATTAGAGAGACCATATTGTGTCTAGTTCTAGAGGTTATATCTCTAGAAGGATATAAACAGAATAAAGACAGTCAAGAGGAAGGCTACCAAAATGGCACATAGCCTATATGGAAAGCACTATGAAATAATACTTATAGACCTACATATATATACCATAGAGAAAGAGGGAGATATGATAGAGACATTCAAATGAAACTGATGGGTATGCATCATCAGAAGGGTGAAGACATGCCAACACATCCAGACCAGGTCAAAGTAGCTCCAAAATTGGCATGAAGAGCCCAAGGACTTGCAATGGGGGAAAATGCTACCAGCAGTGGCAGGAATTCTCCAAGGCACTGTCAGAGAAGCAAAACAGCAGCATGATTGGACAGATCTCCCCAAGGCTGCAAAAGTGGGGCAAAGGGCACAAAAAACAGTGGCATGAACTTCCAAGACTGTAGGAGAGTTGCAAAGTGGCACCAAGTGTGACATGAAAAGCTCAAGGCAGTATGAAGCAAACAAACCATTAAAAGAGGCAGAAAAACTGTCTAAGGCAGTGAAAACCCACTCAGGCAGTGATAGAGGGTGAAAGCACATGTCTTGTGTTGCTGGATTCTTATGTTTGTTGTCTAGGTGGTATTATTTTTGCTAGTTATTATTTTAATTCCCTGTGAGCCAGATTTTAGTACCTACGTGTAGGCGTAGATTTGTGCGCGCAACCTGGCATGCACAAATCTATGCCCGATTTTATAACATGCATGCGCAGCCGTGTGCATGTTATAAAATCCGGGGTCGGCGCGCACAAGGGGGTGCACACTTGTGCACCTTGCGCGCACCGAGCCCTAGGGGAGCCCCGATGGCTTTCCCTGTTCCCTCCGAGGCCGCTCCGAAATCGGAGCGGCCTCGGAGGGAACTTTCCTTCCGGCCCCCCACCCACCTTCCCCTCCCTTCCCCTACCTAACCCACCCCCCAGCCCTACCTAAACCCCCCCTGACCTTTATTTTACAAGTTGCACCTGCCTCTGGGCAGGCATAGGTTGCGCACACCAGCCAAGTGGCCCTACGAAGGCCTCTGGCCACGCCTCCACCCCGCCCCGGACCGCCCACACCCCGTCCTTTTTTTCAAGCCCTGGGACATACGCACATCCCGGGGCTTGCACGCATCACCAGGCCTATGCAAAATAGGCTCTGCACGCATAACCCCCCTGCGCGCGAAAATCCAGCTGGATTTATGCACATAGGGCTTTTAAAATCTGCCCGTGTGGTTTTAAGAGAAATACAGGCTATACCTAGCAGACTTGTGGGTGTGATGTGTAATCAGTTGCACAGGAAGGTGTATTTAACCAAGAAAATAATACAATCTGGGTAGAGCTACAAATCAAAAGAGAGGCTGTTTATTCCTTCCCACCATCCCCTCTCCCTCATATCCCTAGAGTGTTTCCTTATTAAATAGTTCTTCCAAGGACTTGGGGTAAGTAAATAATACAGAACCTAAGTACCAATCTCACAACCGGTTTAAAATCACTATTAACAAAATGTCCTTTATTCAGTGCAACAATTGTGGTGCTTATGACCCAACACTTATCATTTGGACAATTAAGGATTGTCCAATTTGCCTTCTACTGTCTGCCATGAAAAAGGAATTAATTCACCTGAAAGAGAAATTATTCAGGTTTCAAAAATCATCCCCTTCCTTGTAGCATCCACAAGATCTCTCCCAACTCCCACATAGAGTCAAAAACGTAGGCATAAATGGTTTACAGTGGGCTTTAGTTGAATAAGATTTGGGATTCTGAGATACCCAATTTCCCCACGAGAACGGCATATAAAGGAACCCTCTTCACTCCCCCCCCCCCCCCCCCCCCAACTCATCCATCACACAGCCACAAGAGAACAGGTCCTCTCCATTGCAGTACCAACTATTTGGAACTCAATGCCCACCCACCTGCACCAAGAACACTGTACCCAAACATTTAAAAAAAAACTTTAAAACTTGGCTCTTCTCACAAGCCTTTACCTAACCACGCAGCCCCCAGATCTCAGCCCCCTTTCCGCCGCTCCTTCTATAGGTACTGCTATATTACAAGCTACTGCTCTACGATACATATTGTACATACTGTAAATAATAGTCATATATTGTTATAATTCTTATACAATTGTATATTTTTGTTACCATTGCTTTCCGGGTACTTGACTCTGCTATTCTAGCCTTCTCTCCTAGTTCAGTTCCCTTTGTTTTATGTAACTTCACTTTTCTTTAGTTAAAGGTTTCCCCAGTTCTATGTAAACCAATGTGATATTTACTTGAATGTCGGTATAGAAAAGTTTCAAATAAATAAATAAATCTTTGAAGCATTGTGTGTATCCATCCCAACTTCCATAGGGAAGTCAAACATTTCAGGTTTCAAAAACCCAGTGGGCTCTGGCAGAATAAAACCTGTGATGAAGAGACACCCTCTCTTCCCACTGTTACCCTTACATAGGGGCCGATGAAATATAAATCATGGAAAGCAGGCAAAAGTCAGCGCCCGCTTTCCTAACGTGTGCATGGCGGCCGCAAGGGGGGCGCCATGCAATATCCAAATTAGGTGGTTGCGGCTGCTGGTTATGAAGACCGCCGGTAAACTTGGCGTCGGTTTTCATAACTTGCCATCTGCCAGTAATAAACTCAGCAGCCGTTTTCACCAGCCGAGTTTATCGGCAGCCATTTTCATTACTGGCAGATGGCCGGTTATGAAAACCGACGTAGAGTTTACCGGCATCGGTCTTCATAACTCTGCGATCTGCCGAGTTATTTTTTTTTTATTTTTTACTTTCTGTACTTCTTTTACCTGCGCTAAGCTATTAACGCCTGCTCCAGGCATCTGATGCTATGAAAGTGGACCCCTGTTTCGAGGTAGACAGCTACTATCGAAGGGCGAGACCGCTGGACAGGAGGAAATTGATTGAAGACTTCACCCTGGAAGCACGTAACCCCCCCCCCAGGAGGAGCCTGTAGGGATCTGGCCGCTGGGACTTAGGAGAATCCTCTGAAGACTGATGTGAAAGGTCTGGATGCAGGCGCCTCCTGCAGGTCGTGGGTTCCAGACGGCTGGCGCCTCCAGCAGGTCATGGCAGTCTGAGGACGGAGTCATAGAAGAGTCCAAAGCCGGTCCGGGGGTTCTGTACACAGATGAGGTCGGAATCCAGTCCAGAGTCTAAGCAGGAGAAAGGTCCAACGCCGTATCAAGATCAAGCCAGGAGAAGACAATTCCACCAGTCCAGAAGTCAGAAGCCAAGAATCAATCCATGGAGCAGGGAAGCAGAGCGGGACGAAGAACCAGGAACAGAGAACACCGGAGCAAACTCAGGCAGGAACCTCAATACCTAGGCAAGGTCTGAATGCTCAGACCTTGCCTTAAGTACAAGAAGCCAGGGGAGGAGTCTCAGGAGGAGCCATGACAACTTCCTGTCATGGCTCCTTTAAAAACAATCTTCAGCCGCGCGCGCGGCCCTAGGGGAAGTAATGGGGGCGGAGCCGAACCCCGAGAAGCCAGTCAACCAAGCTAACGCGGCAGCGGCCGTAGGAGGAAAGCAGAAGGGCTGCCCGCCCCGCAGGAGCCCCGAACGCCATCCAGGTAACTATTTTCCCGGCACCCGCCGGCCCGGCCTCGGTCACAGTCCGCCACGGCCGGCGGCCATTACACCCGGCCCCAATCGCAGCTTGCCGCGGCCGGTGGAGCTAAAATCTGAGATGCACATTTATTTTTTTGCATGCAGAGTGAATGAGTAATAGGCTCATTCACATGCATTTGCATGTAATGAGCGCTATTTCATTCACTTCACGTCTGACGTGGGTTAAATAGGCGCTAATCCCCCTATTGCATTAGAGGATGGATTAGCGCCATTTAACCCATGTTGGAGTGCGGGTTATACAGTGTGCTCAGCTGAGCGCACTGTATTGCATCGGCCCCATAATGCCTTTTCTGCATTGTAAAATGAAGAAGCCCTAGCAATAGAATATGAAGTGATGTCTGAAAGGGAAGTAGTCATCCAACACACCCAGAAACCCTCCAACAGGATCAAATGTCATAAAAGAAAACTTCTTATGCTGAGAGACTGAGTCATCAGAGGATCCAATTTGGGAACTCATTTTGCTGGGGACACAATTAAATGCCTTCCAGGATCCTCAGCCAGTTGTATGTACAAGCATTTCAGGTAGAAGCCAGTTAGTAATTGGTTGTGTTATTATTTTATGTTAAAGACTTTTGCTTTTATATTTGAGTATTTTAATTTATGTATTTTAATTTTATTTTAAGTATTTATATGATAGAGGTTTTCTTTGTGATTGGTTTAAATTTTATTGTATTTTGTTTTATTATGTAAAATTGTATTTTATGTTTTATTTTATTTAAAGAAACACTGTAAACCGGTGTGAAGGTATACACCAACATTGGTATAGAAAATTAAGAAAATAAACAAAATAAATAAATAAAGTCAAAGCAATTATGGAAGAAAGTAGGGACTCATATCAATGTTCCATCTGGGGACCAATGACCTTGCTAGAAATAGTATCCATAAAGTACAGAATGACTTCCAAAATCTAGGGAAGAAGATTAGACACATGGCAAAAACTGTTGCCTTTTTGGAAGTATTACCTGTTCATGAAAAAGAAAGGAAAGTCTATGCCATATAGATTATTTCAATTCCTGGATCAAAACCTGATGTAACAAAAGTGGTTTTGGTTACATTGGAGGCTGGGGCCATGTATGGAGCAGTAAAAGGTTATATGGTAGGGATGGCTTTCATTTGTCTGTGGCAGGAAAGAGGATGCCAAGTAAGAAATTCATATCATACATTATCAGGCATTTAAACTAGAAAGTGAGGGTGTCAGGATTTGGCCAGTCACCCATAAGAAATATAGGAAGTGGGAAGAGAGAGAGAGTAACAAAATTCAGTTAAAAAAAACTAGAGATGTGAATCGGAACCGGTATCAGTTCGGATTCCGGTTCCGATTCAAATTGTGAAATTTTTATCTTGCAGTCCGATCGGGTTTTTTTTTTATCGGCTGCGCCTGAGCTGATAACCAAAAAATACAGCCGACTCTTTAAAATGAGTTTGTTAGTATCCCCCCACCCTCCGGACTCCCCCCCCCCAAAAAAAATTTTTTTTTAAATACCTGGTGGTCCAGCGGGGGTCCAGGGAGCATTCTCCCGTGCTCGGGCCGTCAGCTGCCAGTAAACAAAATGGCGCCAATGGCCCTTTGCCCTTAGCATGTGACAGGGTATCCGTGCCACTGGCCGGTCCCTGTCACATGTTAGGAGCAATGGACGGCCGGTGCCATCTTTAAAAATGGCACGGGCCATCCAGTGCACCTACCATGTGACAGGGGCTGACCAATGGCACCGATAGCCTCTGTCACATGGTAAGAGCAAAGGGCCATCGGCGCCATTTTGATTAGTGGCAGCCAACAGCCCGAGCGCGGGAAAATGCTCCCAGGACCCCCGCTGGACCACCAGGTATTTAAAAAAAATTTTGGGGGGTCAGGTTGTGTTTTTAGGTTGTGTCCTTTCTTCCCGCCCCCCCCCCCATAACGATAAGAAAACCCACTAAATTAATCGTTGGGTTTCCTATCGCTATCGAGGACACCCCGATATCTGACGATATTGAAAATATCGGATGATATTTTCAATCGTCAGATAAACGATTCACGACCCTAAAAAAAACAGAAATGTGACTAGGAATAGCAGCTGGACAAATATGACCGCAAATGCTTGTAGTCTATGCATTAAAATCCCAGACCTGAAGGCCCTAATGGTGGAGCGGATTTGGACATTGTTGCTTTTATAAAGACATGGTTCACTGATTATCATGATTGGGATTTGGCCATCCCAGGCTATAACTTGTTTAGGAAGGACAGAAAGGTCAGAAAAGGTGGCGGAGTAGCTCTTTATGTAAAAACAATATCCAAGCAACTGAATTGCAAGGGACATAGGGTAGAAAAAAGCATAATGGACCATCCAAAGAGAAAAAGATGATGCTTCCATTTTTACTGGCGAAGTCTACAGGATTTCTTCTCAAACAGAAGAACTGTGCAGAGATCTGATCAAAGACATCCAAAAGGTGGGAAAGAAGGGAGAAGTGTTGCCTATTGGAAATTTTAATCTGTCAGATATGGATTGGAATATCCATTTTGCAGAATCTACCAGAAGTAGAGAGATAGTGGATGACCTTCTGTAGTTCTTACTAATTGGGATAATGTCTCTAATGTCCAGGTATGTGACACCTGAGCACTAGTGATCATCAGATGGTATGGTTTGATATTGTGAACAGGATACAGAGAAGACCTGAGATTTGAATTTCTCAAATACGGATTTTGTCAAAATGGGGATGTACCAGAAGAACTGGAAGACTGAGAGAAAATGAGTGAGATGGAACAACAGTAGGCCAAATTAAAAGGCAACAAATCTATATGTTATAAAAGTAAGAGGAAAAAGAAACTGATATGGTTCTCAAAGGAGCTGGCTGACAAAATAAAGGCAAAAAGAACAGCATTCAAGAAGTATAAATAATCCCAAAAAGAGGAACAAAGGGAAGAATATCTGGTGAAGCTGAGGGAGACAAAGAAATAAATCAGGAAAGTGAAAGATCAAGCATTAGAAAGGATTGCCAAAGAGGTAAAGCAAGGTGATAAAACATTTTTCAAATATATCAGAGAAAGAAGGAAGGCCCAAAGTAGTATAGAGAAAAAGAAAGGTGACGAGGGGCAATCTATGGGGAGAGTTGAAGAAATGGCGTAAATATTAAACATATACTTCAGTTCGGCGTTCACTAAAGAAGACTCTGGAGAAGGATCGTTGCTGGTTTACAAGACCATAGATGGGGATGGGATAGATGAAACCATTTACACAAGAAAATGTATAAGATAAGCTAAGTAAAATGAAAGTGGACAAGGCCATGAGGCCAGATGAGGTACATCCCAGGATACTGAGGGAGCTCATAGATGTGCTGGCGAGTCCATCAAAAAACCTATTCAATAGATCCCTTGAAATGGGAGTGGTGCTGCAAGTTTGGAAAAGTGTGGTTGTGATCCCTCTTCTCAAGGATGGTAGCAGCGAGGAGGCTGGAAACTACAGGCCAGTTAGCCTCACCTTAGTGGTGGGAAAATTAATGGAGACTCTGCTGAAGAAAGGAATAGTGAACTATCTACCATCAGGTGGCTTGCTAGATTGGAGGTAGCATGGATTCACCAGGGGAAGGTCCTGTCAGACCAATCTTATTGATTTGTTTGATTGGGTGACTAGAGAATCAGATGAAGTAAGAGCACTCAATGTAATCTACTTGGATTTAAGCAAAGCTTTTGATATGGTCCCACATAGTAGGCTTATGAATAAAATGAGAAGCTTAGGAGTGAGCAGCAAGGTGGTGGCATGGATTATAAACTAGTTGACTGATAGGAGACAGCATGTAATGGTAAATGGAACTTACTCTGAAGAGAAGACCGTTTTATGTGGAGTGCTACAGGGATTAGTTTTGGGAATGATTCTGTTCAATACCTTTGAGTGATATTGCGGAAAGGATAGAAGGTAAAGTTCATCTTTTTCAGATGATACTATGATCTGCAACAGAATAGATATGCCTGAAGGAGTAGAGAGAATGAAAAATGTTTCAAGAAAGCTTGAAGAGTGGTCAAAGTTTGTGCAGCTGGGATTCAATGCCAAGAAGTGCAGAGTCATGCATCTGGGGTGTGGTAATATGAAAGAGCTGTATATGATAGAGAGAGAAACACATACGTGCATGGACCAAGAAAGAGACCTTGGGGTAATAGTATCTGTTGATCTGAAGACAGCAAAGCAATGTGACAAGGCAATAGGGATGTGAATCGTTTTTTGACGATTTAAAATATCGTCCGATATATTTTAAATCGTCAAAAATCGTTAGAGCCGCGATACAATAACAATTCCCCCGATTTATCATCAAAAAATCATAAATCGGGGGAAGGGGGAGGGCGGGAAAACCGGCACACTAAAACAACCCTAAAACCCACCCCGACCCTTTAAAATAAATCCCCCACCCTCCCGAACCCCCCCAAAATGCCTTAAATTACCTGGGGTCCAGAGGAAGGGTCCCGGTGTGATCTTTTACTCTCAGATCTCCGTGCGCTGTAGAAATGGCACCGGCCGTACGGCAACATGATTCGACTGCAGGAGGTCGTTCCGGACCCCCGCTGGACTTTTGGCAAGTCTTGTGGGGGTCAGGAGGCCCCCCCCAAGCTGGCCAAAAGTCCCTGGGGGTCCAGCGGGGGTCCGGGAGCGATCTCCTACGCTCCTGACATCGGGGGACAAAAAAACAAAATGGCGCCGGCGCTACCGTTGACCTGTCATATGACAGGTCAAAGGTAGTGCCGGCGCCATTTCTACAATGCACGGAGGTCCGAGAGTAAAAGATCACACCGGGACCCTTCCTCTGGACCCCAGGTAATTTAAGGCATTTTGGCGGGGTTCGGGAGGGTGGGGGATTTATTTTAAAGGGTCGGGTGGGTTTTAGGGTTGTTTTAGTGTGCCGGTTTTCTTCATGGAGAGGGTGGTGGATGCTTGGAATGCCCTTCCAGAGGAGGAGGTGAAGAAGAAAACCGTTAACTAATTCAGTGGGGCATGAGATAAACACTGTGCTTCCCTAAAGGCTAGAGAAGGGAAATGAAGAGGGTGCATGGGGGTAACAGAAGTCCTAGGGATTACTATTCTCAATCAATAACTTTAATGCTTTTTGTCACAACCGCAACATTGCTCCGCACTTTGACAGCGAGGGAGGTAGAAGTGGAACTGGAAAGTGACATCAACCAGCATGGGCCCTGACTTTTACGGTCTGGGGTACTGACATACAGACATAAAGGAAAAAGCATATGACGGCTTCTACAGCCAAATCCCAAAACAAAGAACATCAAGCAGCTATGTCTGAATTATCAAGAAAGCTTCTCACCCAGTAAAGGTTTTGCTAGCAGTAATTTATGGGTTTGAAGTTACTTGTTTTTAATTGATTGTCAATATTACTACCGTCATTATAAGACTTGGGGGTAAATGCATGGCGCGGCAGATACTACTATAAGAAGCTTGCTGGGCAGACTGGATGGGCCATCTGGTCCTTTTCTGCCATCATTTCTATGTATGTTACTATATATGAAAGAGTGGCATGAAGACTACAAAGCATCATGAGAGGCACAAAGCAACAGTGGCAAGAGTACCTCAAGGCACCAAATGAGCAAAGGGCACCAACCAAATTGGTATAAAGCCCTAGGCAGGAGAAGCCAGAGAAAATCCCTGAAGGAAGTCTGATGTCATTTCCATATGGCATCATTAGGTGAAAGAGTGGCTGTTCAGGCTTGGAATTTATTTTTACTAGAGGCTAAGATGCTACTGACTAGAGGCATCAAATGCTCTTTAGCCATAAAAATGCTCTTAGCTGTGTAATATCTTGTGATTCAGGGAATACAGGACACAATAATTTTTTAGAAATAGTGTCTCCAATACCTCAGAAGCAATAATCATGAAGGAGTGTGATCCAGGTTCTGGGTGCTGCAGTTCTGAAGCCCTTAACTTTTGCTATGGTATAATGCATTGAAGGCTAAATGCCAGAGGAGACCAATAATCACAAGAACCATAAGGGAACAGAGTTTGAAGAAAGTATCCAAGAAGGCATGAAACCATTAAAGATGACTAAGTGGGTAAGGTTTATGTAACGTATCAGATGGCCAAGGCAAGACCAAGAGTTGGCAAATACAGTAAGAGAAGAGGATTTGAAAGAACTTTGAAAAGAGCTGGAGCAGAGGAGGAAGCACCTTAGGTACCAAGACTGGCTTGGAGTGGAGTGGAGTGACACTGGTGATAAAAATAGAAGCAGTAGGAGCAGACCATCGCAGCAAGAAGAGTTGCTGAAAACCCCCTAAGGTGGACCTCGAGGGCTGAGGCTGGATGAAGAATGGCATCAAAAGCCCAAGGCCACAGGAAGGGCAAAGCAGTACTAGAAGTGGCTTAAAAAACCCAAGGATTCTTAATAGCAAGTATTCAAAGCAACAGATGGCCAGGGCAAGGCCAAGAGTGAGCAAGTTCAGTAAGGGAAGGGGATGTGGAAAGCACAAAGAAGCCAGCCAGAATGGGTAATGCCTGTCTCAGTAGGAGGAATGTGGTTTATCCTAACAGTTGCATATTCTTCTGTCAAATAAAGATCAAGTTATGTACATGTTATGTATACACAGCTGGTACAATGAAACTGAATGGCTCATTCAATCAGTTGTGGTTCCATCTGTTACTTGTATAGCTGGGGTGATTGGAGAGCTAATACATGTTGATGAGTGCTGACCGCCTAAGACATAGTGCAGGAAGCACAAACAGAACAAAATCATCAAAACCTACACAGCATACAGTGTGGGGAATTACAAACAGCACAAAGGTGTCTATTCCCCATGATGTACAGTGTGAGGAATCTCAAACAGCACAAAATTGTCTATATCCGAATGGTGTAAGTTGTGAAGAAATGCACACAATACAAAGTTATCAAACTCCCATGACATTTAGTGTGAGAAATCACAAACTGCACAAAGGTATCTATGCCCCCATGGCATGCAGTGCAGGAAATCACAAGCAGTACACTCATCAAATCCCCATGATGTACAGTGCAGGGAGACATAAACAGCATAAAGGCTTCAAAATTCTAAGGGTATATACCGTACGGAATTGCAAACAGCAAAAAATTGTCAAAACCTCCATGGCATTTAGGACAAGGAATCTCAAAGTCCACAAAGGTGTCTATACTCACAAGGCATGGCACATGATCCATCACAAACAGCACAAAGTTATCATAACCCCCAAAACACAGAGTGTGGTTAATTGCAAACAGAACAAAGACCTTGACGGCAAGACACAAAACCAAAAAAGAGGTGGGCTGGGAAGAGACGATGTATTATTTTTCTTTTGTTTTTTTTGGAGGGGAGGGCCCGAGTGAAGGAGATCGCTCCTGGACCCCTGCTGGATCCCCAGGGACGTTTGGCAAGTCTTGGGGGACCCTCCTGACCCCCACAAGACTTGCCAAAAGTCCAGCGGGGGTCCGGGAGAGACCTCCTGCACTCCGGCTGTCGGATGCCTGTACTCAAAATGGCGCCGATCGCCTTTGCCCTCACTATGTCACAGGGGCCGACCGTCGGTCCCTGTGACATAGTGAGGGCAAAGGCGATCGGCGCCATTTTGAAACCAGTCCAGCACCGAGGGTATGAGTGCAGGGGATGGATCCCGGACCCCCCGCTAGACCACCAGGTACATGTAAAAGGTTTTGGGGGGTGGGGGAAACAAAGGGTTCATTTGTAAAGGGTCGGGGTGGGTTTTTTTTATCGGGCCATCGGCACCATTTTTATTAATAGCAGCCGACGGCCAGAGAGCGGGAGATTGCTCCCGGGACTCCCAGTAGATCACCAGGTATTTCTAAAAGGTTTTGGGGGGGTTCGGGAGGGTGGGGGCAGGTAAGGGATTAGTTTTAAAGGGTCGGGGTGGGTTTAGGAGGAGTTTTGGTGTGCCGGTTTTCCCGCCCTCCCCCCAAATAACTCCCGTTAGTGGACACTAACACCATTAACGATTTTTCATGATAAATCGGGGGAATTTCTATTGTTTCGCGCACTCTAATGATTTTTGACGATTTAAAAAATATCTGACGATTTTTTTAAATCGTCAAAAAACAATTCACATCCCTAATATGGACTGAACCAAATCACAATGAACCTAGAAGATGTGGAAGGCCTGATTGACAAACTGAAGAGTAGTAAATCACTTGGACCGGATGGTATACACCCCAGGGTTCTGAAGGAACTCAAAAATGAAATTTCAGACCTATTAGTAAAAATTTGTAACCTATCATTAAAATCATCCATTGTACCTGAAGACTGGAGGGTGGCTAATGTAACCCCAATATTTAAAAAGGGCTCCAGGGGTGATCTGGGAAACTACCAACCAGTTAGCCTGACATCAGTGCTAGGAAAAATAGTGGAAAGTGTTCTAAATATCAAAATCACAGAACATTTAGAAGGACATGGTTTAGTGGAAGAAAGTCAGCATGGGTTTACCCAAGGCAAGTCTTGCCTCACAAATCTTCACTTTTTTGAAGGAGTTAATAAACATGTAGATAAAGGTGAACCAGTAGATGTAGTATACTTGGATTTTCAGAAGCTGTTTGACAAAGTTCCTCCTGAGAGGCTTCTAGGAAAAGTAAAAAGTCATGGGATAGGTGGCGATGTCCTTTCGTGGATCACAAACTGGCTAAAAGACAGGAAACAAAGAGAAGGATTAAATGGACAATTTTCTCAGTGGAAGGGAGTGGCCAGTGGAGTGCCTCAGGGATCTGTATTGGGACCCATACATTTGAATATATTTATAAATGATCTGGAAAGAAATACGACAAGTGAGATAATCACATTTGCAGATGATACAAAATTGTTCAGAGTAGTTAAATCACAAGCAGATTGTGATAAATTGCAGGAAGACCTTCTAAGACTAGAAAATTGGGCATCCAAATGGCTGATGAAATTTAATGTGGATAAGTGTAAGATGATGCATATAGGGAAAAATAACCCTTGCTGTAGCTACACAATGTTAAGTTCCATATTAGGAGCTACCACCCAAGAAAGAGATCTAGGCGTCATAATGGATAACACATTGAAATCGTTGGTTCGGTGTGCTGCGGCAGTCAAAAAAATGAAACAGAATGTTGGGAATTATCTGTATCGCTCCATGGTGAGACCGCACCTTGAATACTGTGTACAATTCTGGTCACCGCACCTCAAAAAAGATATAGGTGCGATGGAGAAGGTACAGAGAAGGGCGAACAAAATGATAAAGGGAATGGAACAACTCCCCTATGAGGAAAGACTAAAGTGGGTAAGACTTTTCAGCTTGGAGAAGAGACGGCTGAGGGGGGATATGATAGAGGTGTTTAAAATCATGAGAGGTCTAGAACAGGTTAATGTGAATCAGTTATTTACTCTTTCAGATAACAGAAAGACTAGGGGGCACTCCTTGAAGTTAGCATGTAGCACATTTAAAACTAATCGGAGAAAGTTCTTTTTCACTCAATGCACAATTAAACTCTGGAATTTGTTGCCAGTGGATGTGGTTAGTGTAGTTAGTGTAGCTGTGTTTAAAATGATTGGATAAATTCTTGGAGGAGAAGTCCATTACCTGCTATTAATTAAGTTGACTTAGAAAATAGCCACTGCTATTACTAGCAACAGTAACATGGAATAGACTTAGTTTTTGGGTACTTGCCAGGTTCTTATGGCCTGGATTGGCCACTGTTGGAAACAAGATGCTGGGCTTGATGGACCCTTGGTCTGACCCAGTATGGTATGTTCTTGTGTTTTTAGGTGCTGCTTTTGCAGATGATACTGCATACCAGCATTTGTCAGATATCCTACTTGCTTTCTTTGATATTCTTTCTGCACTGAATACACTGAGCAAAATGTGAGTTCTTCCTCCCTTTACAGTGCCTCCAGATAAGGGCTTTCTTCTGTGATCACTTCTTTGCATCCTTGTATGCTTATGCTGGCACTGGAGTTGTTGAGGGTGGACTTGGAGGAAAAATGCTAGGAGCATCACTCACTCTACCTGTGTTGCCTGCCTTTCCTGGGAGTGGCTCTCAACATTGGCAGTATCATCTATCTCCCCTATCACTGAAATGGAGGCTAATACACTAATCCTCACAAATTTTCTTAAGGTGCTGGCTCATCACTTTCTAATTCAGGGAATCCCAGATAAGAGTCTTCCTCAGAATCAGTTGTTGAAAATACTGTCTCCATTGCCTCAGAGAAATAACTAATGTAGAGGAGCATGTATCTGGTTTTGGCTGTTGTACTTCTGTTGCCTCAGTCCATGCTACTGTCCTGCTAATATTTGCCATGGTTGGCTTTTCCACCTTTTTCTCTGCTCCAAAATAAATGGGAGAGAAACAGGTGGCAGTTGCACATGCTCTCCAAATTTCAATTGCTTCTGTTTTGAGCTGCTAATGTAGTCCACTCCTGCCATTCTATGTTCTGAAAGAAATAAAAAATGAAATTGTAGATCTATTACTTATTATTTGTAATCTATCATTAAAATTGTCCATTGTACCCAAAGCTTGGAGTCTGACCAATGTAAACCCATCTTTCAAAACGGGCCCAGGGGTGACCCTGGAAACTATAGACTGGTGACTCTGACTTCAGTATCAGGAAAAATTGTGGAAACTATTCTAAAGAACAAAATCACAGAACATATAGAAAGACATGGTTTAATGGGACACAACCAGCATGGATTTACACAAGACAAGTCTGGCCTTACCAATCTGCTACATTTTTTAAGGGGTTAATACACATGTGGATAATGGTGAGCTGGTGGGTATAATATATTTGGATATTTCAGAAGATGTTTCACAGAGTACCCTTTGAGAGACTCCTGAGAAAATTAAAAAGTCACGGGATAGTAGCAATGTTCTATTGTGGATTACAAACTGGTTAAAAGATAGGAAACAGAGAGGAAGACTAAATGTCAGTTTTCTCAGTGGAGAAAGGTAAACAGTAGAATGCCTCAAGGATCTGTACTGGGACTAGTGATTTGTAATATATTTATAAATGATCTGGAAAGGGGAACAATGAGTGAGATAATCAAATTTGCCGATGACACAAAATTATTCTGAGTAGTGAAAACACAAGCGGCTTGTGAAATATTGCAGGAGGACCTTGTGAGACTGGAAAACTGGGTATCCAAATGGCTGATAAACTTTAATGTGGACAAGTGCAAAATGATGCACATAGGAAAAGGTAATCCACGCTGTACTTCCACAATGTTAGGTTCCATTTTAAGAGTTCCCAATCAGGAAAAGTATCTGTGTGTCATAGTGGACAATACTTTGAAATCCTCCTTTCAGTGTGAAGTGGCTATCAAAAAATCAAACAGAATGTTAGGAATTATTAGGAAAGAAATGGAGAATAAAATGTCAAACGCCATAATGTCTCTGTGTCACTCTATAGTGAGGCCATACTTGGATTAATTGTTCTGGTTGCCACATCTCAAAAAAAGATATAATTGCATTGGAAAAGGTACAGAGAATGGTGGCCAAAATGATAAAGGGGATAGAATGGCTCCCCTATAAGGAAAAGCTAAAGAGGTTAGGGCTCAACAGCTTGGAGAAGAGACCGCTGAGGGGGGATATGATAGAGGTCTATAAAATCATGAGTTGAATAGAGCAGGTAAATGTAAATCAGTTATTTACTCTTTCAAAAAATAGAAAGACCAAGGGACATTCCATGAAGTTAGTAAGCAGCACACAAATCAGATAAAGTTATTTTTTACTTAATGCACAATTAAGCTGTGGAATTCATTGCTGGAGGATGAGGCTAAGGAAGTTAGCATAGCTAGGTTTATAAAATGTTTGGACAAGTTCCTGGAGAAGAAGTCTATAAACTGTTATTAACCAACCAGGTAGACTTAGGGTATATTTTCTAACATGCATGCGTGCGTCCCTGGTGCGTGCATGTTATAAAATCTGTGGGCCGTGCGCACATGCGTGACAGATTTTATAATCCACATGCATATATGCGGGCAGCACACACAAGGGGGGAGGGGACTTTCACAATTTCCATGCGATGACGCATTCGGGCCTTCCCTAGTTCCCTCACAGTCTGCTTCAATTAAGGAGCAGACTGGGAGGGAACTTCCCTACCTCCCTACCTAAATTCCCTCACTCTTCCCCCTTTCCTCCCCACCCCCTAAACCCTACCTTTTTTTTTCTTTGTTTTACAACTTACATATTCATTCTCCCCCACATACACACATGCACACTTACACACCCCTCATTCTCCCATACATATATATGCACTCACACACAGACACCCACTCACAAACATTCCCTCACACAACCACTCACACTCACACACACTCATGTGCCCACTCTTATACACTGTCACACACTCACATTAACATACCCACCACACTCTGTCTCACACACACATTCACTCTAACATGCCCAGTCACAATCTCTCGCTCTCGCATACACATAGCCGCACACAGCCACTCACAGTCCTTCACATACATACATTCATATGCCCATTCACGCTCTCATAATCACACATGATCATTCTCTCACACTCTCTCTCATATTCACACATGTTCATTCTCTCTGTCCTGCCTTGAACCCTTCTTACTTCCCCTCACTTCCACATGTCAGACAGGACTCCTTTTATTTCAGCCACACTGGCCGACTCTATTTATTTATTTATTTATTTAACATTTTTTTTTTTATATACCGCAGTTCTAGTAACAATGTTACTAATCACTTCGGTTTACAAGTAACTTTGGGATGACATAACATATGTGTGTGTCTTACAGAGAACAGGAAGTATGAATTGGGATATGGTTAAGATTAATATAAGTGAACATATAATAAATATAAATATAAAGATAGATATAAATATTTGAGCTCCTTCTTTTGGTTGTGCGGGCCAACAGGATTCTTCTCGCTTTTTCCTGTCCATTTGGCCAATGCCCCACTTCCTTTCTGCTTGTGTGGGTCCAGGTGATTTCCAGGCCTACCCAGGCACTTCCCTGCTACACCCAGAGTTTTTCAGTGCTGGCCTGGAGATCTAACAATTCCTTTAGAATTCCAGATTCTCTGGGGCAAATCCAGAGAGCTCCCAGGTATGTTTATATGACCTTACCAGATCCCTACATTCATCTAAGGAGGGTTTCCTTTAAGTTTGTCCACCATCACAGGTGAATTTACAAATCACTCGCAAGACTCAGTTATGCGACCCCCCACCCCCACCCCACCCCATTTATAGAACACTGTTTCCTATATCCATACAGTGTCATCTTACTTGAGTTTCAGGAAAATAATAAAGGTTTTGCTGTTCAAACAGGTTTTTCCAGCTTGACATTATAGATGGGTCACTGGAATTACTTTGATGTACTTTTGTTTTACAGCTTTGATTCTTAATTATGATATTACTACTTTAACAGGGGTTGTTGAGAATGATTGGAGTTGGATATTAATTAGAGTTTAGCTTTGTTTGTTGATGGGGTTATAATGTGATTTCATTGGTAACATAGTAAATGGTGGCAGAAAAGGACCAAATGGTGGTGTTTTGTTCTGTACTTTTATATTTTATGATGACCACTTTGAGAGTGTTTCTACAAAGTTGATAAACCAATTGAAATAAATAAATATGCACATAAATCTGTGTTTTATGACCATAAATGGCTTTGAAAATTAGCCTCCCCCTCTTGTCTGCCTAGTTGATAGGTACATAAGGATATTATAGACCTAGTTACTTTTGCAGCCATCCTCGGAGACTACTGCCATACATTGAAGCATGGCTGAAAAGCACAAACTGGACCAGGGAGGTATAAGTGCATTGGTTTAGGCATCACATGAATACTCTGCATTGTGCCATTTGAATGACACAGTAATACATTGTACAATAAACAGTAAGCTCCACTGTGTGCTCAGATTGACTTGATTAGGAACCTACCTGATGATTCCAGCTACAATTTTATTTTCAATTGGTGTATGGAAGAGAATGACATGATATTCTCGCCTGTGGTGTGGATGAATATTATATTCAGAGCCCCTGGTTTCCTGTGACAGATTTTTCCAGATTTTGTGGCAAATTCTGTGGAAGAGTTTTCAAAATTCTACAGCAATTACGTGGCAAATTTGTATAATTTTGCATAAAGATTCATACCACTGACTATGCAAAAAAAGTCAATTTTTTTAAATTGAAAAACATTTGTGTTTGTTTTTAAATAATATTTAAATTATACAAATACAAAATTTACCAAGTACAAAATTAACTATCACAATAAAATACAGGATAGACTATAAAATACTATCCATAATACACAAAATAATATATGAAAACTACACTCACCAATCCGAAATCTCTGTTCAGCTAACAAAGGTTTATTAAAAATTCCACTTGCTCATCACAAACTTACCTCAACTTGGAAGAGAGCCATATCCCTAGGAAGCCCCGAACTATTGAACTCCCTCCCAACCGAACTAAGAACACAACAAAATTTAAAAACCTTCAAAAAAGAACTAAAAAGTTGGATGTTCACCAAAGCCTACCAAAACACCCTATGACTCTTTGATACATCTTCCCTCCCTGTCGACCCATATAAACATGCAGACCCAATCCAAAACACGTAATTTAACCTGTGCAATTCACAGCCAAGCTATGTTTATACGAATAAGATAACTATATGTTAGGAAATGCTAGGAGAGTGGTTCCGCTTACCAGGGGAATGTGAGTTCTTGGACCATGACTCGACCCCAGAGGAACTCCAAAGAGGTGCCGTGGCAGGCAAGGCATGCCCAAGCATGGGCTGGATAGGAGCGAGGCTGGACTGAAGATAGATGACTGAAGATATTGACCCTCCTCCGGACCTGCACACTTCAGGAAGACCATCAACGCAATGGTGGTCTTATGAACAGTCCTCCGACCGTTCCAAGCCCTTTCGGACCTTTTGCTGGGTAATGGCAAGAAGCGGCAGGCCAGATGGAGGCCAGGGCAATGAAGACTGGAACATGAAAATTCAGAAAAAGACTCAGGAACGAGGTACTTGGATGCACAGACAAGACTCAGGAACAAGATACTTGGATGCACAAGGTATTCAGAAGACTCAAGCTAGGTTCAAGGTATTCAGGAGAGTCAAGCAAAGTTCAAAGTATTCAGGAGAGTCAAGTAAAGTACTGGGTTGAGGCTGCGATGCAGCGCGCCCTACACAGCCCACCCGTGGGACTGGTCGCAGACCACACTGGACTCAAAGAGCCTCTAGACGAGATGTAGAGTAAAGAAAGAAGCTGTAGAGGCCTGCACCGGGGCGCGCTCTACACAGCCGCCAGTGACTGGTCACGGACTACGCTGGAACAGGACAGGTCTTAGGCATGGACAGAGCAAGCACAAAGGACTCCGTAGACCAGGTGTTACATCCGTCGCTGCTCGATGCCCTCACTTCGCCCTCTTTATCTCTGTGGCGACTCCCTCCGGGTCTGATGGATGGTTAGCTGCCGCTGCGTCTTTTTGCCGTCTCCCTCCGGCGTCCCTGGACCAGCATGACGCTGCGGATCCGCTATGTTGCCTGGTGATGTAGGGCGCACGTGCGCGCTCCGATTGATGTACCAGCAAGGGCGCGAACCTCGGGGGCGTTCCCCTGAGATGACGTCATCTGCTTCCAATATAAAAGGTCTCAGTATTTGCTAACGAATCGAGTTAGCAAGGATTCGTTCCAAGTACTCTGCCTCCTCGGACTTACCAGGGGTACCCGCTCCTCGGGGGCCTCGCTCTCTTTTCTTTATTTCAGATTGCAGATAGGAACAGGTACTCATTCCTCGAGGGCCCATGTTCCTGAACACTCTGAAGATTCTCTACTGCCTGGAAGCTATCGCAGATACAGACATTGTGAGTTACCATCGCTCTCTCAGAGCTTTCCCTGGAACCAGGTACTCGCTCCTCGAGGGCCTAACCCTTTCCAGCTACTGAGCTTCCTTAAGACCTTATGTCAGTTTTGTCATCTAGTTCTGGCTATGAACACAGCATACCCTGTCTACTCACTATTTATAGTTTCTCTACAGCTCAGCAACCCTGGGATCGCTGTTCCAGTTCCTGAGGGACTTCAGCCCTGCAGGGCATATCAACTCACTACTGCCACCTCTGGTGGATCTACTAATCTGTCTAATAAAAAAACTATCTGTGTCTATCTCCATACCCAAGCCTAGCCGGTAGCCCCTCTCAGGATATCCTCCTGGGGGCGCAGTCATCTGCCATCGGCCCAAGGATCCACCTATCTACATTCCTTTACAGCCGAGTGCCCTCTCCAAGCGCTCCGCTGGTAACAGATTGCTACTCCTTCCCCATCAGGAGTCTTCAGCAACAGATTCATAACAGATTGCAACTCCGCAGTCTATACCTTTACAGATTACTAACTACTCCCTTTACAGGAGCTGAGCATATCAGATTGCTAACTCCTCCTTTCACAGGAGCCAATTCATAACAGATTGCTAACTCCTCATTCCCCAGGAGCCGATGCATAACAGATTACTAACTCCTCCCTCCTTAGGGATCTAGACATAACAGATTGCTAACTCCCTAGCAACATCCATAACACCAGGGACAAGGATACAAGCAGAAGTCTCCCAGAGGCTTGTGCTGCAGAAGTGAGGAAGGCATTGCATCACGAGGTGCCCTACACAGCCCGCCCATGGGACTGGTCGCGGACCACAACGTGGCACGCCAAGAAGGGTGGCAACGAGGGACCAGGGGTTCAGGACATCTGGACTGGAACACGGACATCAGGAACAGAAGATGAACATCTGGACTGGATCACGGATTGCAGGAACTGGAAGACAGACAACAAGGCTGACCATGGGTATCAGGAACAGCAAGCAGACATTTGGACTGGAACATGGACAACTGGACAAGACAAGGAGCTCCAATGAAGAACAGGAAACACAGGACCTTGAAGAAGAGCTGGAACAGGGACGACTCCTGGAGCGAAGGACAGGAAGATCCCAGGAGCATCTAACTCCTTGCGAAGGCCAAGCTGGAATGAACGCTGGGCCCTTTTGTAGGGCTGAAGAGGACAACGCCCAGGGAGGAGCCAGCAGGGGGCCACACCTGACTGGCCCTTGAAGAGCAGGAGAGAAGTGTGCGCCCGCGCCCTAGGAAGTGGAAGAGAGAGCAGGGTCGCTGGTGGCATCCCTGCCATGTTGAAGGCCCAAAGAAGCAAGCAGGAGTGGCTCCCGCCGCATAGAAAGAAGAGAGGACTTCAGGCTGGCTGCAGGCACTGGCAGGGACGGCTTCCCTGCTGGCTGAAGAAGAAAGGAAGGCAAGCAGGCTGCAGGCACCAGCAGGGATGGCTTCCCTTCCAGATAAGGACCCAGGCAGCAGCAGCATTGGAGCGGCAGCCCTGCTGCGAAACTGGAGGGAGAGGCAGGCTGAAGGAGTGGCACCCGGCCCCAAAGATGGACGAAGGGGCACAGGCAGCGGCAGAGACGGCCTCTCTGCTGCTCGAGGACCCCGACCGTGGCAGCTGCCTCGAGAGACGGCTCCCGGCCAAGCACAGCCCTGCCGTACAGAAAAGAAGAAGAACGCGGTGTCCGTGCCACGTCGGGAAGGAAGGCGTCAGCGGCCCGACTGGCCGCAAAGGTAGGGAGCCTGCCCACGCTCTTCGCGGGCAGATTCACAACACTATGATAACAAGCGTATGAATCTTTGAACACTCTGTTAAACATCAAAACTTTGTAAACCGTTGTGATGGCGAAACCGAACGACGGTATATAAAACTTGATAAATAAATAAATAAAAGACAAGTTACAAACTTTAACCTAAGAAATATCACATTTGTTTTGAATTGAAATAGCCAGCGACCGCAGGGGATTTAAATTGAAATAGCCAGCGACCATAGGGGATTTAAATTCCCTGCTGCCCTCCCGGCATCCTTTCCGCAAGGAACCGGACCCTCGGACGGACGCAGAAGGACGGAGACGGAGAGGGAAGCGGTGCTAGGGCCTGCGCGGTCGGCGCTGAAAGCCCGCCGGGGTAAGGCCATTTAAATCCGCTCTTACCTCCTACAGGCTCCCCCACCGACCACGAGACGAGTCCTCGCTCCTTCCCAGCACGCCGGATCTTCAGACTACTCGCCTCGCCTCTTCTTCCCCAGCGCACCAGCCAATCAGGAGCTGGGCACATCCGGGGACATCTCGAGCCAGCGACCGCAGGGGATTTAAATTCCCTGCTGCCCTCCCAGCGACGCACCTTTGGCATGCGACAAAGGGGCCTACCCCTTTGTGTGCCCCTTCGTAGGCACCTTAGTGCGCACCTTTTTCACCTTCTATTGGCAAAGGTCCCAGCCTGAGGATCCCTCACACCTTTGAATTTGCATTGTCCTATTTAGTCAGATGCCCTGAGGACTCAATCCAGCGGTCTCACTCTCACCACGGTCGCACCCACCCGACGGTCTTTCAGCAGGACACATCCAGCGGTCAGTTACTCCGAGAATGCCTTCAGTGTCCCATCAGCAGAATTACCATCGGACAGGAAATCAGTAGACCCACGCACTGGACTCGCTCACTGAAATTAACACAACGGGTCAAGCTATAGTCTCACCTACTCCAAATAACTGATCAGCGGTCTCACTCACTCATACAACGCATTAGCCACACTCGCTCATCAATCACTCAGCGGACTCACCCAGCAGACTCTCCCAACCGACTCATTCAATGTACAATCACTCAACAGACACTTAGCGGACCCACTCAACGAACGCTCAACGGACTCACCTTACAGACGCAATCAACAGACAGACTCTCAACAGAACTAACAGATGCAATTAACGGACAGTCCCTCACATACACTTAGCAGACCAACCCAACGGAACTACAGACCTACATCAACCAAGATGCAGACCTTCCCAATCCCAATCATCTTCAATCACCTCAGACATAACTCCAAACCCATTACCACCCCTACCTCTCATCTCAAGAGGCTGATCCCCATCATGATCTCCCCTCTCACTCAACTACTGGGCCTCTCTTTATTCTCGCTCACCCTTTTCAATGCCCAATCTCTCACAAAAAAACCCCACATTATCAATGACTATCTTTTGGATGCCAAACCCGACATTTGCGCAATAACAGAAACTTGGTTAAAACCCTTGGACACAGTTCTTACCAACCAACTTCCCACTCAGACATACGACATCTACTCAATACCTAGACCTAAAGAAAGAGGCGGAGGCCTACTCTTAATGGCAAAAAAAGATCTAAGAATGTCTCTCCAATACGCAGACTCTTCAGCTAATCTGGAATTCACTCTTTTCAAATCCTCCCAACTTCAAATTTGCCTAATCTATGCCCCCCCAGGGCTCCTAGAAGCTGACCCCTCACACCTCATTGAACGCATTGCCAAACATATAAACTATGATTCTCCAGCTATAATAATGGGAGACTTCAACCTACACGTTGATGCTTCGCCTCAATCCCCCAACTGTGAAACCCTACTCTCTTCACTCAAACACTTGGGTTTCAAACAAATAATAGACAGTCCCACTCATAAAGCTGGACACACGTTGGATCTTATTTTCCTAAACCAAGGAATCACCCAAGCTTCCAAACCGCTCTGCACACCGGTTCCTTGGTCAGACCATCAACTGATTACGACGACACTGGATATCCCCAAAACCACTACACAACCGTCCCACAAGTCCACAATCCAATTCAGGAAACCGTGCTCCTTAGACAACCTCAGCTCCCACCTATCTAAAGAATTAGATCACCTCGATCTCTCAGATGCAGAGGCAGCCACCACCTCGTGGTTCAAGATAACCAATAAAGTAGCGGATCTTACCTGCCTACAATTACCAAAGTAATACACCCAAACCCCGACAACAGAAAACCTTGGTTCACACCGCAACTGAAAGCTCTTAAACAAGACCTTAGAAGCAAAGAACACAGATGGCGAAAAAACTCTTCTGCAGAGACAAAGGACGCCTACAAAGATATCATGCACAGATACAGGAATATGTTCCTCCAAATGACAAGAGACTTCTTTTCCCAAAAAATTCACCACTTCATCTTTGACTCCAAAGCTCTGTTCTCGTACGTCTCATCTCTTACTAAATCTGCCCCACCAACCATTCCCGATGACCAAGCCAAATCTAAAGCCACAGAACTAGCTATGTTCTTCAATAAAAAAATCTTGAATCTGGTAGTGCCACTTAATGCCAACAATCACCAGCCACATTCCCCCTTTATCTCCACTATTCAACAAAACTCCAGACTCGAATCATTCGAGCCTACTTTCTCATTAGAGGTTGAAATCTTGCTCAAGAAGCTCAAACCATCTTCTCATTCATCGGACCCAATACCATCAAATCTACTCATCTCCATCCCAAAAATCATATCAAAGCCTATTTCAGAAATCATTAACTGCTCTCTTGCTCAAGGTCTGGTACCAGACGCCCTTAAGATCGCGATACTCAAACCGTTGCTAAAAAAACCAAACTTGTCACCTGATGACCCTGCCAACTTCCATGCGATAGCGAACTTGCCGTTTATTGCGAAACTCCTGGAAAAAACCGTAAACAAACAACTTTCTGAATACCTGGACTTACACAAGATTCTTGCCCCAACACAGTTCGGATTCCGAAAATCACTAAATACAGAATCACTATTAATCTCTCTTTCAGACTCTATCATCCTCAACCTAGAAAATAAACAACCATACCTCTTTGCTCTTCTCGACTTATCTGCAGCATTTGATACAGTGAGCCACGCAATTCTCTTAGGGTGGATTTTCAGAGCCCTGCTCGTGTAAATCCGCCCAAAACTGGGCGGATTTACGCGAGCAGGGCCCTGCGCGCCGGGAAGCCTATTTTACATAGGCCTACCGGCGCGCGCAGAGCCCCGGGACTCGCGTAAGTCCCGGGGTTTTCGGAGGGGGCGTGTCGGGGGGCGTGTCGGGGGCGGGCCCGAACCGCGCGGCGTTTTCGGGGCGTGTCGGGAGCATTCCGGGGGCGGGCCCGGGGGCGTGGCCGCGCCCTCCGGACCCACCCCCAGGTCGCGTCCCGGTGCGCAGGAGGCCCGCTGATGCGCGGGGATTTACGCCTCCCTCTGGGAGGCGTAAATCCCCCGACAAAGGTAAGGGGGGGGTTTAGACAGGGCCGGGCGGGTGGGTTAGGTAGGGGAAGGGAGGGGAAGGTGAGGGGAGGGCAAAGGAAAGTTCCCTCCGAGGCCGCTCCGATTTCGGAGCGGCCTGGGAGGGAACGGGGGTAGGCTGCGCGGCTTGGCGCACGCCGGCTATACGAAATCGATAGCCTTGCGCGCGCCGATCCAGGATTTTAGCGGATACGCGCGGCTCCGCGCGTATCTACTAAAATCCAGCGTACTTTTGTTTGCGCCTGGAGCGCAAACAAAAGTAGGCTATTCGCGCTCGTTTTAAAATCCGCCCCTTAGAGCGCCTCATGGACATTGGTATCACTGGATCGCCACACAACTGGTTCAAATCTTTTCTCAATAATAGATGCTTTAAGGTCAAAATCAATAACAAAGAATACCACCCCGTCAGCTCATCCTTTGGAGTCCCTCAAGGTTCTTCCCTCTCACCTACTCTTTTCAACATTTATCTTCTTCCGCTCTGCCAGCTCCTAGCAAATCTTAATCTAAAACACTACATATACGCTGACGACGTGCAGGTACTAATCCCCTTCAAGGAATCCCTTTTCAAAACTCTCAGCTTCTGGAACAATTGCCTTCAATCAATCAACCACCTCCTCGCCAGCCTGAACCTAGTCCTAAACACCAACAAGACGGAGATCTTAATTATATAACATGACGACAAGTACGGTCTAAACAAAATTCCAATCACCTCTCAAATTAATATCTCCCCTCATGTCAGAGACCTTGGGGTTATTCTGGATAAACAGTTCAGCCTAAAAAAAATTATCAACACAACCACAAAAGACTGTTTCTTCAGACTTCAAGTACTGAAAAAGTTAAAACCCCTCCTCCACTTCCATGACTTCCGTACAGTGCTTCAGTCCATCATTTTCTCAAAAATTGACTATTGTAATTCGCTCCTTCTAGGACTTCCAGCAAACACTATCAGACCCCTGCAGATGGTTCAGAACTCCGCTGCTAGGATCCTGTCCAACTCCAATAGAAGAGAGCACATTACACCCATACTTCACAACCTGCACTGGCTTCCCATCAAATTTAGAATTCTCTACAAAGTCCTTATGATAATCTACAAAGCCATGCACAATCTAACACCCCTTGACCTTAACACTCCTCTACGTCCCCATGAATCCTCAAGACCAATTAGATCGGCATACAAAGGTACAATCTATGCCCCACCAGCAAAGAATGCCTTTAGGAAACGTGCTCTATCCACCGCTGGTCCCCCTCAATGGAACGCTCTTCCGCCTGAACTCCGGCAAGAACCTTGCCTACCGACTTTCAAAAAGAAACTTAAAACCTGGCTATTCAAACTAGCTTACCCATTACCAGATGAGTTTTACCACTAACATACCTCCACGATCACTTCCATGACCTCCTTCACCGACTTTTTTGTACATTTATTTATTTATTTTTACCTTATTTTAATTTATTTTACCTTATTTTATTTTTATTTTATTTTAAATCGCACTGGTAGAGATTTACTGTCTTCTGCCTTATCAACTCTTCGCTCTCTAAATGCCTCACTTGTTAACAGTTGCTAATTCTTCCCCAGTTTATCTTCTGTTTCCCCCAGTTCTATGTAACCCAGTTCCATGTAATGCCTGTTGCAATTTTATGTTACACTGTAAACCGATATGATATGTATCTTGCCACATGAATGTCGGTATAAAAAAGTTCAAAATAAATAAATATAAAATAAATATAATGTTATCATCCTTTTTGAAGTATATGAGCTTATATATACTGAAAATGCCCTCAATATTTGCACTTTGTCATGCTGTTAATTACACAGAAAAATATATGACCATAAAATTAGAATTTTAAAAGCCCGGCATGAGCCGAAATCGGGAGATGAGTGCACATGTAAGGCTTACATGTGCCCGCCATATTGTAAAAGCTGTCTACATGCATGTGCATCTCCAGTAGCATGCATATCTCACTTGGTTCAAAAAGGGGCATGGTCTGGGTGAGGCATGGGCATTCTCGGTGGGGCCAAGAGATGTGCACATAATTATTTATGTGCTTGAGCACATGACCAAGACCAGTGCCGCATAAGTTTACTTCTGCTAGGGATGATATGTAACTTAAAAACCAAGAACAGCCATTTCTGATGGGTTTAGATGATTTAGGGTAATTGGGGGTAGTGAAGGCTATTAAACCAGGGGGTTTCAAGGACTTAACTCCAGACTGGGTGAACTGGTAAAATTGGTCATAAGAACATAAGATATGCCATACTGGTTCAGACCAAGGGTCCATCAGGCTCAGTATCCTGTGTCCAACAGTAGCCAACAACAAGTACCTGACAAGTACCCAAACATTAAATGAATAGATCTCAAGCTACTAATTCTTATTGTTTAATAGCAGTTTATGGACTTCTACTCTAGGAACTTATCCAAACCTTTTTTAAACCCAGTTACATTAACTGCCATAACTCCATCCTCTGGCAATGAATTCCAGAACTTAATTATGCATTGAGTGAAAAAGAATTTTCTCCTATTTGTTTTAAATGAGCTATTTGCTAATTTATGGAGTGCCCCTTTGTCCCTGTAATATCTGAAATAGCAAATAACTGATTCACACTTACCCATTCAAGTCATTTCATGATTTTGTAGACCTCTATCATATCCCCCTCAATCATCTCTTCTCCAAGCTGAACATCCCTAACCTCTTTCCTCTTTAGCCTTTCCTCAAAGGAGAGCCATGGATGCACACTAGTTATAAAATACCTTTACTTATGTGGTAGAAACCCAATTTATGTGGCTAGGCACATGCACACTTTAAATTGTGCATACATGTGTGAGCAGCCAGGCTATTTTATAATATACGCACACATGTGCATACAAGTTATAAAATGGTTGCGTCCCTGGGCGCACGCTGAAATACGTACGCATATGTGTGCTTGCGTGCCAGATTGAAAGTTACCATCATATTGGGCACATAGTAATAGACAGGAAAAGGGATTGAATGCACAAGTTTGAAATGTGTCAGCAGTAGTGCTACTCATCAAGGATTCTATGAACTGAAAGTAATGCTTCTTTGCCAGCTGGGGAATACCAGCAGTTTCAGACTTCCAAAAAATACTCAAGTCTTTGTAGCTAGTTTGTTGAGCAAATTCAGGTGCAAGATTCTTTCTTTAAAAATTAAATTTTTCTAAAGGGAAATCACTGCATCCAAAAATGATATTAAAATCATCTTTGGTTTGATAAGGATTTAAGAGATCTTTGAGGGATCAAACATTCTGACTCTCTGTCCACTCAAACCTTACCCCTCCCTCCCTATTCACTTCGGGACAAGAGGAAGGAGAGGTGCCCTGCAGGTTGTTTGCAAGGGGAGGGGATGGAGCAGGAGCAGAGAGAGAGCGGAGACTGAAGGCAGGAAGGCACCTTATAGCTTTCTTCAAAAAACTGAATTAAAAGATGAGAAAATTCAGGAATGTTGATTCTGCTGCAGGTTGTCAATTATACGGCAACAAACTAATTCTGTGATTTCTCCTGTGACCACATAATTGTGGGAGCCTAGGATCACAGATTATTCGTCTCTCCTTAGATGTTGCCTAAAAGTGTCAAAGTGTGTATATGTAGGGTCTTGTTCAATAACTGGTCAATTTTAAAAGCCCTACATGTGCCAAGCCTAGGAGAACGTACATGATACAATGCGTGCCACACGGATTTAAAAACCTGCATGGGTATGCACGTATCTCCCAGTATGCGCCCAAAATTAATTTTCGCCAAGCAAGGTATTGACATGGTCTGGGTGGAGCATGGGCAGGGCATGGACAGACTAGAACTGCACAATGAAGTCCGTGCATAAGTCTTTATGCACACAAGTGCATGTCGGGGGTCTCCTACCGTGTAACTTTATTTCTGCTGTGAATAGCATGTAAGTTGTAAAACAAAGACAAATAGGATGGTCAGCGGAGTTTTCAGGCTCTGGCCTAATAGGGTAAAAGGGAGGCAAGTTAGCTAGGGGGATTAGGAAGTCCTCTCCTTTACTGGGTCGGGCTGGGGATAAACTGGGAATAGAGATAATTGCATCTTCATGCGTGTCTAGTAAAATCCCCCCCCCCCCCCCCCCATTTCCATGAGCAAGGTGGCATTTGCACGCAGATGCGTACGTCAATATGAAACTGTGCACATGTATTCGCGATTTTAAAATGCGCGCGTATACGCATGTTTCTAAATTGCCGCATCCATGTGCATGTGCTGGCAAATGTGAGCTCATGTGTGCCCTCGTGTGGCTTTTGAAATCTGTCTTTTAAGTTTTTTCCCATGGGCATAGCATAGAGAAAAATTTCTTTTTTGGATAAGGTGAAACATGCTGAAATATCACACATGGATAGATGAATCCTTCATCTCTATAAAACTCAATGAAAAAAAAATGCTGTAGTTTCCAGGCCCATCTTAAATGAAATACCTTATTAAATCATCTGTGTATGCTGCAAAACAAATGCTGAGCTAAATTGTTTTTGTTTAGTTTTCAAATATTTCCACATAGTTGGAAATGGTTTTCAACAGATGTCGATTTTCTATCTAATTTAAAATGGATAAGATAAGAAATGGATGACAAGGAAATCTTTAGTCCAGTCATGTCCTCACAAAATAAATGTTTTGGGGGCTGCATAATACAAAATAAGTGAGTTCCTAATGTGGAACAGAATACATATAGAAAGAGAAAAAGAAACTTTTGGTCGAGGGCACATGGATAACAGAAAAGTGTTCAGTGAATTGCCCTTTCAGTGATGGACTATAAAGTTCCAATACTCACTAGAACAGTGCAGCCATGTTTATGCCCTAGGAGTAACTCTAGGACTGTGCCATACTATGCTGCACTCTTGAAAGGTGTGAAAACAGCATGTTGCAATTACACAACAGTTAGGATTAAATGGTGTCGGCTGCAATCACGATCCAATTTTATTTAATTTAGCAAAGTGCATTAAAAAAACATTCTCTAAATGTTTGCTGTTACGCTGTTAAGTAGAATACAGAAGAGTAAGTGTGGTGGTATATACATAGCTATGGTAAGAATGAGCACAATACAAAGACAGTGATACCTGATGGCCCAATTTTATTGAGCGAGTCTGCTTCCAAGAAGAAGTGTTTGACCCCACTATTGTACTCACATGAATTTAACTCAAATTAATTTTAGCAAACTCCCGTTAAAATGCTGAGAATTTGTCTGGGATTTCTTCTACTACCTCTTTTGACTGAGTGAAGACTCTCACTGCTCATACTATCAGTTTATTTCCCTGCCCAGGTCCCTGACGGGTCTTCCTTCCTGAACTGCCCCAGCTCCCAGTTCCCCATCCCCCTACTCCCCCCCCCCAGTATTAAAAATAATAAATGGTAATGGAGGGCCTAAGGAGCACTCAAAAATGCACAGTTACAAAAATAAATTGCTTTAATATTTATCTTTCACTGCTGTGTGCTGGCTTCTTTGTTGTCTTACTCTTGGGAGAGCTTTTATTTACATTCCTATGAGTATTGTCTGGTGAGCCAGAATCATTCCAGCCCCAATATTATGGGGCAACATTACAGAAACTTGGCTACCCTGCCACTATTTATTTATTTAACACTTTTTTATACCGACCTTCATAGTAATAACCATATCGGATCAATTTACATAAAACAAGGGTATAACTGAAGCAATAAATAAAAGTAATTAACAAGAGAAGTGAATAAGGCAAAGTTACATTTAACAAGGAGTAAAAAACTTGGGAAGCTTAAAAGCTGGAAGAAAGGTAAAGGCAGAAGGTAATTAAAAAAACATAATACAAAAAGGAATTTGGGTTAGAGCATAAGATGCTTTAACCAGTGAGTGCCAGAGTCCCTCGTTTGAATGGTTGGAGGACCTCAATCTTCTACGTCCAAGTGAGGGAAAAGAAGACTAAGGATTGTCTGGAGGATCATCGAAGACTTGGTGGAATAGCCACGTCTTAAGTTTTTTCCTGAACGTAATGAGTCAGGGTTCTAATCGGAGGCTTGAAGGGATGTTGTTCCAAATAGACGGACCTGCTATTGAAAAAGCTCGGTCTTTGGTCGAAGAAAGGCGTGAGGCTTTAGTTGGGGGGTAATTCAGAGTACCTTTATGATTATCTCTAATTGGTCTGTTTGAGGAGTGTAGTTTGAAGGGTATTTCAAGGTTGAGTTGGAGTTGATGATGGATGGATTTATGTATTAGGGTGATTGATTTGTAAAGGATTCTAAAATTTACTGGTAGCCAATGTAGGTTTCTGAGGATGGGTGAGATGTGATTTCCACGGCTGGTGTTGGTCAGTAATCTCGCTGCAGCATTTTGTATCATCTGAAGCGGTTTAGTGGTCGATTTGGGTAGGCCAAGGAGAAGGGCACTGCAATAGTCTATCTTGGCAAATAGCAACGCTTGGAGGACTGTCCTGAAATCTTGGAAAAATAGAAGTGGCTTGAGTCGTTTCAGAACCTGGAGTCTGTAAAAGCAGTCTTTGGATGTAGTATTGACCATTTTCTTTAGGTTTAGTCTATTATCCAGAATTACTCCTAGGTCTCTCACCTGCTTATGAGTGATGTATGCGTTGTGAGGGTATGGTATGGGAATATTTTCTTCATTTGCAGAGATGAGGAGGAGCTCCGTCTTCGAGGAATTAAAGACCAAATTTAATCTATTGAGGAGGCTGGTGATAGATATAAGGCAGTTATTCCAGTGGGTGAGTGCTTTTGAAATAGATTCTGTAATAGGTATTGCCACCCTGAACAAATCTTCAGAAGGTCAGGGTACAGGTTGAAATTAAAATAGATAAATAAACGCTACCTGTTTTATTAGCAAGAGTGATAAACACCCTTTAAAGGGGGTATATATAGTACGTATGCACGTATGTGCATATATACTATTTTATAAACCTTGGGAGTATGTGTGTACTTTCTGTATGGCACATACATATTTTTTTTGGGGGGGGGGGAAGGAATATTCTGGAGTGGGGTTCAGATGTAAGGCGGCAACTTTCAAACTGGTACTCTTTGGTGCATGTGTGTTGGCGCGCACCCAGATAACGCAGTTATTTTATAACTTGCGTGCGTCTATGTGCACGTTATAAAATAGCCTGACTATGCGCATATTTGCACCCAATTTTAAGTGGGCGTACGCCTATGTGTGTAAAACCACTTCTGCCACGTAAATCGGGGAATTTTAAAAGGGTCGCCTGTCCATGCAATTGTCAGTTTCACCAGTTTACCCAGTTAACAGCTAGGTCCTCCAAACTCTGCTTTGATAGACTGCACTCCCTCCAGTTACCCCAGACTCTTTAAACCCCTGAGAAATGGGTCTTTTTTTTTTTTAGCTTACAACTCGTCCCTAGCAGAAGTAAACCTACCCGGCAGGGGATCTGGGAGAATGCCCAGGTGCGTATTTACTCGTATATCTCTAGGCCATGCCCCAAAACTCTCATATCCTGCCCCACACCTTTGTGAATATTTTTGGGATGTGTGTGCAGCAGGAGATATGCACACATCTGGCTGGCTTTTAAAATTCAGTGAGCACGCATGAGCCCAACCTGTGCACATATCTCCCGATTTTAGCTTGTGCCAGGCTTTTAAAATTCACCTTTAAATGAACGTTGCTACGCTGTAAGAGGTATGGAGGTAATTTTAAAAGGAGCTGCACAAGTAAATGTAACATACTAGCGTAGCAATTTTAAAAGGCTGTTTATGCGCATAAAGGGGTAGATTTTCATAGGTGTGCTTGCATGTCCTTGTGCGAGCGCTTCCCGGCGCGTATACTTGGATGTGCCAATTTTATAATTGGGTAGATTTTCAAAAACGGCGCGTTGGCGTACTTTTGTTAGCGCTCCAGGCGCCAACAAAAGTACGCGGGATTTTAGTAGATACGCGCGTAGCCGCTAAAATCCTGGATCGGCGCGCGCAAGGCTACCAATTCCGTGTAGCCGGCGCGCGCCGAGCCGCGCAGCCTACCTCCGTTCCCTCCGAAGCCGCTCCGAAATCGGAGCGGCCTCGGAGGGAATTCGCTAACGCCCTCCCCTCACCTTCCCCTCCCTTCCTCTACCTAACCCACCCCCCCGGCCCTGTCTAAACCCCCCCCTACCTTTGTTGGGGGATTTATGCCTCCCAGAGGGAGAAGTAAATCCCCGTGCGCCAGCGGGCTGCTGGCGCGCCTAGACGCGACCCGGGGGCGGTTCCGGAGGGCGCGGCCACGCCCCCGGACTGCCCCGGACCGAAACCACGCCCCCGGGCCCGCCCCCGAAACGCCGCGTCCCGCCCCGAAAACGGCGCGCCGCTCGGCCCCGCCTCCGACACGCCCCCGACACGCCCCCCTCGGAAAACCCGGGACTTACGCGAGTCCCGGGGCTCTGCGCGCGCCAGTAGGCCTATTGAACATAGGCGCACCGGCGCGCAGGACCCTGCTCGCGTAAATCCGGGCGGATTTACGCGAGCAGGGCTCTTAAAATCCGCCCCAATATGCGTGCGCCGGCGTGTGCATGTTATAAAATCGTTGGGCCACACGGTGCACCGAATTTTGTAATCCGCACGCGCAAGGGGGGAGGGGTAAAGTTTTGCAAATTCACGCAGGGACGCATCTCGGCCTTCCCCAGTTCCCTACCCCCCCTATCCAAACCTCCTTTCCCCTTCCTCTTTCATCCCCACCCCTAAACTCTTTCTCCTACCTTTCAATTTTTTGTTCTCCAATAGAGCAGTAGAAACGTCTGCGCGCCAGGATTCCCTTCCCCGGCACAGCAAATGGCCGCTGTACCTGCTTCTCCAGCCCCGCCCTTCTCCACCCCTTTATCTGGGCTCGGGCCTTCAGCACGAAATGGGGGTTATGTGCGTGGCCGGGCCTTGCGCGCACTACGAGCATCTCCAGAGGGGCCCAGCCACGCGCCTAACCCCCATTTTTAACGCCTGCGACTTTCTTAAAATCTACCCAATTGAGCACATACACATGAATATCCTATAGACAATTCAATGTCACATATTGTAGCAATTCTCAAAAGCCCCCTTTCACAGGCAAAGTGCATCTACACATATAAATCCCAATTTTAAACATGTGCATGCTTTTTAAAATTAGACTCTATGGGCCAGATTTTCAAAGGGTTACGCACGCGCTGAGCCTATGTTGCATAGACCCGGCAATTCACTCAAGCCCCAGGATGTGCGTATGTCCCAGGGCTTTGTAAAAAGGTGGGGCGGGGCAGGGCGGGACTGAGGCCTCCGGCACAGCGGCAGTGCCGGGGGATTGCATGCTGGCACTCGGCCGGCAGGCGCAACTTATTAAACAAAGGTGAGGGGGGGGGGGGTTTAGATAGGGTTGGGGGCGGGTTAGGTAGAGGAAGGGAGGGGAAGGGGGGGTGTGGAAGGAAAGTTCCCTCAGAGGCTGCTCCGATTTCAGAGTGGCCTCGGAGAGAACGGGGAAAACCATCGGGGCTCCCCTAGGGCTTGGCGTGCACAAGTGTGCACCCCCTTGTGCGCGCCAACCCTGGATTTTATACCTGGGGCATGTGTGGTAATGAAATTACCAGTTTTACCAATTAGTCTACCAGTTTGCCCAGTCCATCTAACTTTTCAGGCTGAAGTGCACTTGTTGCAGCCAAACCCTACACCCAGTCAGTATTTCACTTTTAAGACCTTTACGATCACTTACTCTGGATATTGAGCAGAAGTAAATATACACGAGTAAGCTGCCAAATTTACATAAAATAGCAACTTACTTGTGTAAATATTGGCTCTAAACCAGAATGCCCCTGGCCTTCCCTTTTTTTACATGCACACATTGCTCACGGACCTTGATTTACATGTGTATGTCGAGGTTTCTAAACTAGCATGTGCTTACGTACATGCTATTTTACACACAGAACTGCTAATTTATACGCACACAACTTTTAAAAATTCACCTTAAAGTGTGTAAAGTTGGGATCTAAGAAAGATATTACTGTATTTTTTAGAAGAGTATTTCTATTTCAGAAGTCACATACTTATAATTGAATGGAGAACATTTAGAGTTAAAAGCAATCTTCAAATGTAGAAGCAAGCAAATTTAAAATAAGTAGACTATTGTATGATGTAGGAAGATTTTCATAGTCAAATTTATTTTATTCTTCAAATGTCAGAACCACTTAGCATTGCCATCCAGTAAGTAAGGAGAAGTAAAATACTAGTGAAGTCACTTTGATTAATCCGAGAGTATAAAATGTTATAACTTTACAGAGCATATTCTTTTCCTTCAAAAACTATTCAGCTATTTTTGCCAGTTGCCCTATGTCAGAAAACCAAATTCTGCTTAACATGAAACTGTTAGCAGGAATTGAAAATGTAATGAATTTGCTTCACAGTGCACAATGTAAATAAAACCATTGCCTCCTAAATGAAAATATAATTGGAAAACATGGTTTTATAAAAATATCTGCAGATTAGCTCGAGGAACTCTGATAGTTATAAATATCCTCAGTTGTATCCACAATTACTTATCTTTACTTTTCTCTGTCCATAACAATGACTAATGCACTGTGAATATGGTACATCTAATCCAGGGGTGGGCAAGTCCGGTCCTCGAGGGCTGCAAACCAGTCGGGTTTTCAGGATATCCTTAATGAATATGCATGAGAGAGATTTGCATACACACTATGCAAATCTCTCTCATGCATATTCATTAAGGATATCCTGAAAACCCGACTGGTTTGCAGCCCTCGAGGACCGGAATTGCCCACCCCTGATCTAATCTAATCTGAGATTTTTACACTGCCTTTTTGGTCCATAAAAGAACCACCTGAAGAAGTTTACAGTAATAAAAGTACATAATTACATACAAGATACATAATCATATACATAATCAAATGCATCCAATACATTATAAACACATAAAGCAAATCAATACATTCTAAAAAAATCAATCTGCTTTGACCAGAAAACAAAAAAGCAAAAGCCATCATTTATGGCATTAAAGAATCAGAACCATTACACTAAAGCGGCAGTACTAGCAAAATATGTTTTATAGATAATTCAGTTGGCATCAAAATCGTAGAAAAATCGTGACAATCCCTTCATTCTGAATAATATTGAATTCATGGGGGTCACAACAGTGTTTAATGGTTTTTAAAGCTTCTTCTACTTATCTGCTTCAACATAATGAATCTTAAGTGAATCTGGGCACTGCGGTGATGATATCCCTTCTCAGAACTCTATGAATGTACAGCAAAAAAGCAAATTGAGGGATGACGGATTTTTAAATCAGGTGTGAAGGATCATAATAATAAAATGAACAGGGGTGGGCAAACTCCAGCCCACGGGCCAAATGCTGCCCATCGATGCCTTTTTCTGGCCCTCCAAGCTCTTATAAACACTACATTATATGCAGGCTGCAGATGCTCAGGCCTGAATGCCAAATTGTTGACCTTGATGATGCAATGAAAAGTACGATGTCAGCTTTTAATGACTTCAGGCAGGCAGGTCCAAGCCTTGGTGCACTGACCTGGAGATTCTCCCCATGCTACCAGAGAAAGAGGCGGGGATCCCAGGGAAATCCTGCCTCTGGCGCTCATTGATTGGCAGAGCTCACTGCGCTGCTGTCTGAGCAACAAGCAGAAGCCCGCAGTCCCCAGATGTGGTAGAAGTGCCTGAAAGCATCCCAAATTAGCGTCGAAAGCCAGGAATAAATCCACCCTCCACCCTGCCCAAACTGAGGAACTCTAGGCTGGAGGTGGTGCCCCTGTAGAATTAGCCCCCTTCCTGCCAAAATAACTATGGGAGGACAGGATGGAATGAGTTGTGGCCTAGCAGAATATCTGTATCTCTGTCTTTAGCTTAGCTCCTTTCCTGGGTCTCCATGCTATCTGCAGGGAGTGCCGTAGGCTGTATTTGGAGCAACTGAACTCTCTGCAGGTCACCCCCCCCCCCCAACCCCCCACTAGCGAGAAGCAGCACCGCATGGCTGTCCCATGTGGTGTTGCTTCTGTTTCCCATCCCCACCAGCAAGATAGAGGCCACCACGTGGCGGTCCCATGTTGTTGTGCTCTGGCAGGTTTCCCATCTTCCGCCAGAGAGGAGAGGCCCCAAGCTGTGGTGGACCTGCCGGTGGCCTTCCAGCACCTAGCTGGCAGGTAGAAGACAACAAAGTTGATGATGTCTTGGAGAGGAGGGTTAAGTCATTGGCTATAATAACTGAAAGGGAAAGGAATGAAATGAAAAGGGAGTGGTGAGTGACTGAGATGGAAGGGTGTGAGTGATTGAGAGGGAAGGAAAGGGAAGGGGGAAGTGACTGAGAAGAAGGATGAGAATGAGGGAATGGAAGAGGGTGAGTGGCGGTGAGAAAAGGGGAAGGGAAGGGGATTGAGTGCGAGGGTGAGCGACAGAGGGAGGGGCTGAAATGGATGGAAGTGAAGGAAGAGAGTGAGTGATAGGAGTAAGTGAGAGTGAGGGGTGAGTGTCATGGACTGGAAGGGGATGAGTTGGAGTAAGGGTGTGAGTGACAGGAAGGGGATAGAGTTAGGAGAGTGAGTTACAGAGATGAGGGAAAGAAGTGAATGGGAGGGAGGGAGTGACTGACAGGCAATGGGATTGAGTGGGAGAGTGAGTGATGGAGGGAGGGATTGACAGAGGTAGGAAGGGGTGAATGCAAAGAAGGGGTGATGGCCACAAAGGGAAGGGAAAGGGTGAGCGGGAGTGAGGGGATGATGCCTAGATCTTTTCCTGGGTGGTAGCTTCTAATATGGAACCTGACATTGGAAATCATTGGCTCAGTAAGCTGCAGCGGTCAAAAAATCAAACAGAATATTAGTAATTATTAGGAAGGGAATGGTGAATAAAACAGAAAAGTTCATAATGCCTCTGTATTGCTCCATGGTAAGACTGCACCTTGAGTACTATGTGCAATTCTGTTCACTGCATCTAAAAAAAGATATAGTTGGACTGGAGAAGGTACAGAGAAGGTCGACCAAAATTGTAAAGGGGATGGAAAGGCTCCCCTATGAGGAAAGGCTAAAGAGGTTAGCGCTGTTCAGTTTGGAGAAGAGACGGCTGAGGGGGAGCTATGATAGAGGTCTATAAAATCAGGAGAGGACTAAAACAGGTAAATGTGAATTGGTTATTTACTCTTTCGGATAATATAAGGAGTAGGGGCACTCCATGAAGATAGCAAATAGTACATTTAAAACAAATTGGAGAAAATTATTTTTCACTCAACGCATGATTAAGCTCTGGAATTTGTTGCCAGAGTATGTGGTTGGGGCAGTTAGTGTAGCTGGGTTTAAAAAAGGTTTGGCTAAGTTCCTGGAGGAGAAGTCAATTAACTGCTATTTAAAAAAGTGAAAAACACAGAATAAAAAAATATAAATAAATAAATAAATAAATAGAATAAAATAAAATAATGAAGTTGACTTAGGGAATAGCCACTGCTATTACTGGCATTATTTATTTATTTAAACATTTTTATATACCGGTATTAGTTGCGGACATCATACCGGTTTACAAGGAACAATCAAGGTTGGAAATTACATTATAACAGGGAAAGGCAAACTGGGAGAGGGGGTAACAAGAGGCAGCTAAGAAGAAAAAGATTAACAAAAAATTAACCAAAAATTAACTAAACAACTGGGACCTCAATAGGAGGAAAGCTGAAGCACCATGTGGAGATGCATAGGTTGACATGTTTGTGGGCCATCTATTCTGGGTAAGCTTGTTTAAATAAGAAAGTTTTTAATTTCTTTTTGAATTTGATCACACATGGTTCCAGGCGTAGGTTGGGCGGCATGGTATTCCAGAGAGTGGGACCTGCGATCGAGAAGGCACGGTCGTGTGCAGAGGAGAGATGGGCTATTTTAAGTGAGGGCACGAGGAGGGTGCCTTTGTTGGTAGTTCTCGTAGGTCGGGTGGACTGGGGAGCAGAGAAGGGGAGGTCTAACCATTTGGAGTTGTGGGTATGAATGGTTTTATGTATTATGAATAGGGTTTTGTAGTGTATGCGGGAGGGTATGGGGAGCCAGTGCAGGTCTCTGAGGATGGGAGTAATGTGTTCATGTTTACGGGAATTTGCGATGAGTCTTGCTGTGGCATTTTGCAACATTTGTAGTGGTTTAATAGTGGAGTGTGGGAGCCCTAGGAGAAGAGCATTACAGTAGTCAAATTTGGAAGAAATGGTGGCCTGGATCACTGTACGGAAATCTTGAGTGTGTAGGAGAGGTCTGAGTTTTTTGAGTACGTTAAGTTTGAAGAAGCCAGCTTTAAGTATAGAGTTGATGTGGTTCTTCATGCTTAGTTGGTGGTCGATGAGCACTCCGAGGTCCTTTACAAAAGGTTGCTTTGAGAGAAGTTTGAGTTTAGGGTTGTTAGACAGTGAGAGGGAAGGGGAAGATTGGGGAGAGATAAGTAGGAGTTCCGTTTTGTTCGTGTTAAGGGCGAGATGGAGGTCAGTGAGCAGGGAGTTGATAGCTGTAAGGCAGTTTTCCCAGTGTTCCAGGGCATCGGAGATGGAATTGTGAATGGGGATGACGATCTGAACATCATCAGCGTATAGATAGAACTTAAGCTTGAGATCAGAGAGGAGTTGGCAGAGAGGGGTGATGTAGACATTGAAGAGGGTGGGAGAAAGTGATGAGCCTTGAGGGACTCCTTGCTGTAAGGGCTGTGGGGCAGATGTGGAGTTACCAATTTTAACAGAGAACTTTCTGTTTGAGAGGAAGGATGTGAACCAGGCAAGGGCAAGGCCTGAGATGCCAATACTTTCCAGGCGTGTCAGTAGGTGCTGGTGGCTAATGGTGTCAAAAGCTGCAGATATATCGAGGAGGGCAAGGAGGTAACTGTGGCCTTGGCCCATGCCTCTGAGGAGGTGGTCGGATAGAGAGAGGAGTAGTGGTATTAGTAGCATGGATCAATTTAATGTTTAGGTACTTGCCAGGTACTTGTAACCGGAATTGGCCACGGTTGGAAACACGATGCTGGGCTTGATGGACCCTTGGTCTGACCAAGTATGGCAACCTCTTATGTTCTTATCTTAATATTTACTAATGGCTACCTGTGACATATCAGGCTAGGTTAATAGCTTCTAACACAGCTTTGGCTTGGGTTAAGTGAGGTGAACATTTTGTTATGTGACATGTGTGTGTTATTATATTCATCACTAAATAAACTATTCCCAATCCAGCCTTCAGATAGTCTTACCAGCATCTGGTATAGCCTCCCCAAGCAGCTAACGTAACCAACATCACAGTTCAAGGCCAAAGCCCTCACCATCTAAAAATGAGAGTTCAATGCTTATTTAGGTGTAGCAGGGCCCAGCTATGCATGATCGTATGTAGACCTATGAGATAAGCTAGCTTGCAATGACCTGTGAGAAGTTTGGGATTGCCACAATATTTGACATGTGCTTCCGAAAAGGCTGTTAGTGAGCACTCGAGTCAGCACTGCCTCAGAAACAGCAGAGGCTGTGCTGACACCTGTGTCTTTACATTCCCATGGGACACTATGCATCCAATATAAATGTGGATATATTCAGATGCACATGGATATCAGCTAGGGAATCTGGCTGTAACATGCTGAGTCTTTGATGATTGTAACTTCAGGCTGTGCATTTAAGCAGCTGAGCTACTTGTGTTCTATGACTTATAGAGTACTTGGCTCCATGTCCTAGGCCCTGTTGCAGTTCCATCATACCTATGCAACTATCTTGCTAACATGTGAGGGCTAGAATAAGGTGAAAGGCATAGCAGAGGCAAGCAAGAAGGCGCTATGGCAAGCTGTGTACACTGTGTTGGCAGTCCTACACAAATGCTATGACAAGACATGACTCTTTTGGACTAACATTCTGAATACATTAGGACAGCCACATCTCTTTGATTTTAGGTTTATTTTGTGTCTATTTTGTCTACTACTGTCTATTGCACCTTTTTCTCCATTGTCATGCTATTGCCTAACTAAACCTAAGTGGTTTCTGTTATACACTGACCCAGACAGAGGACCTGTGAGTAAAAGAAAGAGAAGAGACCAGCTAGAACCACTCTGCTGAGCTCTCTTCCATGGAAGGGGAAGGAATGGATGACAACTAACAGGCAAAGTAGTGTTGTATAACACACTGTTGTATAACACATGAAGCTAGCTGTCAGTCCGTGTGGCCTCCCTGGCTTCTGCAGGGGTACATGGGGGATCCTCAAGATGCCATACAGTAGAGCCAGATTATAGAATACACAGCAGAGCAGCACTATCTTTGCAACGCTGGGTAGGGCATACATTAAAGCTCCCCACATTTTGTCCAAACAGTGAAATCCAGTTTTGAGTACTCCAAAGGTTCATTCTGTGACTCAGTGGGTAGGACATAAGGCCTCAATGTACCTCGCCTCTGCTGGAGTGTTCAGAAGAGTGATGGGTGTGAGAAGCCAGGTCCCACCACCATAGCTGGATTCTCCTGTGCCAAAGAGAGAACAGCAGCATCACTCACACCCCCATGACTTATTTATCCCACCTTCAACCCACAGCATGCTAGAAGACACTAGAAGTGAATCTCTATCCTAATGTGAGGCATAAAAAACTATTTCTAAACCCTTAGTCTAGGCCTCCTTTTACAGGCACACACACACACTATATATATATATATATATATATATATATATATATATATATATTTATTTATTTATTTATTTAACAGTTTTTTATACCGACCTTCATAGTAAATAACCATATCGGATCGGTTTACATTTAACAAGGGTATAGCTGGAGTAACAATTCAAGTAAACGATAGATAACAGTAGGTAGGAATAAGTCAAAGTTACAATCAACAGGGAAAGAGAACTTGGAAGCTTGCAAGAAGCTGGAAAGAAGAAAAGGCAGGAGATAAATATAAAGTGTTACCATAGAGCGTACGGGTTAAAAGCTTAAAAGGTGCTCTTCCACTTATTGTGCAGCTGAGAGAGGAGGAGACTGCCATAGAAGGAAACGGCTTGTGTGCTGTCTAGCAGATGTCTCAACATGTAATATGCCTGTCCCTTGATATATATTTCTTTCGGTTGCTTTATCTTTTTTTTATATATATATATATATGTATATATATATATATATATGTATATATGTATATATATGCTATAGCACTTTGTTATGCAATGTCAGATCTTCATGAATGGAAACATGCTTCTGGGGTGTATACAAAATGTTTCTATGTTACTCATAAGCAAGCAATCTACCCGATTCTAGCACTCCTGAAACTCTATATCACAGGTACCACAAATGTTATTGCAGAAAGACATCAACCTCATGGTATGAATGTACATGTCCCTGGCTATTCACCAGTATGTCCTCCAGATATACACATTTCTGAGACATGACACACTGAATAGGATTGTCCCAAAAACCTACTCCCACAGCTTCTATTGAACCTGTTTACCCCTGTGATGGTGAAGTCAAACTGTGGCTGTCATCCTAGCTGCCAGAGCTGAAGCACTGCAAACAGGAAACTGAGAGGGCCAACAGAGTACTAACGGGGCATGCTTGGCCCTGATGTCTGTGCACCTTGCACCCAAAAAGGTTTGGGTAGACAAGTGACTTTTCAACTGCTCCAAGAGAGAGGATTTGAACTGCCACTTGTTTTAAGCTGACTAGCTGAAAGTCTGTAGTGGTTGGTCACACATTGACCTTAGTGGAAAGATATCATAGATCCATGTGCAAGAGTGCTTGAAATAGTGACTTCTGGAGAGACCAGAAAGCACTGTTCTCTTTCACTTACGAGTATTTGCAAGTTTCTTGATTCATGGATTCATTCTGGAAATGAGTACTCAGACATTTGCTACCAGAAATTAGAGATAAATTATACAAGCGAGATTATGTCCCTGTAGCAGGGTGAATTAAATTATAAATATGGTACATGAAGCTTTAGGTGCTGCAGCAGTTCATTTCAGTCATCTTGTGTTGTATTTAGTAACTTGAATAATGAATATGGTGCCCTTGGTCAGGCTGCTCACAGCAAGAACATAACCAAAAGTGGATCAGCTAGTGCAGAAAACGATGCTATAATGAGCATGAAAATACTGAATCTGATTTCAAGGGAAAGCTAGTCTGAAAAGTTGGATCTTTAAGCAGGAGACAAAGGTAGGGAATGTGGGAGAATCCTGGACTTCAGGGAAAAGTGTGCCCCAAAGATGATAACATAAGAAATGACCCATTCAGTCTGCACAGCAAGGCAATTTAAGGTTTTAACTGTCATTCTGTTCAGGTTACCCCTTTGCTCAGAAATAAAAGGAGGCTTTTAAGTAATGAGACACAGTAAGGAGAATCAAGGTTTGGGAGCATAATAGAAGTGGTAAAAAAATGAGAAAGGAAAGGTGAAATGGGGACCAGATTCTTGATGCAAAGAATCCTGAATTTGGAATGATATTTAATTGGAAAGGAGGACAGAAAGGAGAGGCAGAGAAGAAGTGGGGTAGCTGGAAGGTGAGACATAACAGTGAACAAAAGCAATAAGGCGTCTAGCCAGAAAACTATTATGGTAGTCTAGGTTCAGGACAACTAGGACATGGATGAGCAGCAGACTGGTCTCAAAAGACAGATCTTTATCTTTATTAAAATTTGTGACTCGCTTAACATGAATCTAAGATAAGACCAGATTTTGTGAATATTGTAGAAGAAAAAAGAGAGGTCTGGCCATCAGAAATGTACCAGGACAAAAATAACTGTGGGATAAGGATGTCATATATGCATACCATAAATAAATAAATAGAATGCCACTCTGAGATCTTTGGTCAATCCAAAAAATGAGAGCAGAGTGGAATTTATGGTAATAAACACTGGATAAGGAAGGGACAAGTGCTTGTTTGCAAGAAAGAAAATAAACTATATTCTGGAGGTGTTCATCAGGAGATAGTGTGAACTCATCCATGAAGTGACAGCTATGAGACAGGAAGAGGGGATGTAGCAAACATGTCAGGAGGACGATGGGATAAAAATAGCACTGCCAGGAGTACCGGAAAGAAGAAATCAGTGTACCAGGAGTATGGGTGTAGACAGAGAAGAGAAGGGGATCCAGGACAGAACTTTGAGTGACACCAATAGGAAGAAGTTGGGTAAAGAAGGCACTGTAGATCAAAATGTAAAGTTGTCACTCAGAGTGGTAGATATTGAACCAGTTGTGTTCAGAGGAGTTCCCAATTGCCTCAAAAAGAAAGGAACGATTTACTATATCAAAGATGGCAGATACTCTAGGTCTAGAATAATGAGGATAGAGGAAAGAACAACATTTTTTGCACTGAGAAGCTGGTCAAACAAGTAGAGAAGGATGGTTTCAGAGGAATGGAATTGATGAATCAGGCAGATAAGTTTTGATGCTGGACATGAAGAAATGTGCCATCATATTTGATAAGCCTTGCTCTCAAAATATCCCTAAATTGTAATATACCTTTATGAATGGGATGGGAGGAGAGATCCCAGTTGTAAGGGTGGGTGGTTGAACCTATGTGCGCTACTATGAGTAGCTGTCAACCACTAAATTTGATTGGCCCCCAAGGCATGTGGGCTTTTTGAAATCTGCTTTTCCTCTTGGCTAGGTTTTTTTTTTTATTTTTTTTTTTAAACCAGAAGAGGGCCCAGTTTGTATCTTCCTGTCGGCCTTCCTTTTCTCACACCAAGATGTCCATTCAAGGTGGAAACAGAGCAAGAAGCACAGGGTAGAGACAAGACTGTGGCGGGAACTCTTGAGGAACTGTGCTCGGAGGACCTAGAGCAAGACCAAATGAGGACTCGGGGAGTGGGTGCCAAGACTGTGGTCATACCCCCTTCCTTGGCTGAAGGTGCTGTGGTGGGTCAGGACGAGAGGTCGCCTCTTTTGGGATATCAAGATGAAGAAAAGAAACTGCGGATAATTCAGGTGTCTGGCCTGAGGTTTTTCCTGCAAGCGTTGATGTTGGTGAGGGTCAGGCCAGAGCACTGTTGGTGACACACAGCCAGTATTCAGAGTGGCGCAGGGCCCTTACAGATTTTACTGAGATTGAGAAGGAGGTGATGTCACCCTTCCTATTTCTAGGGTATCACCAGGTATGCAAGGGGAGTTGTTACTATGGCTCGCATTTGCCTCGGTGATCTGGCAAAATGGCCTCAGTTTAGGTCAGGCCTGTGGATTTCCTGGGCCATGGGTGGCTGGGCCAGGATTTACCAGGCTGGGAGTACCTCTTCCATTGTTCCTTCCCTGGCTCTTGGGAGTAGCTTGCCTCCCAATCACTATGGGTTACTGCCAGGTTGATGATATGGGGTAATTGCTGTAGATGAGGGTTATGGATATGAGACCCACTATGATCAATGGCCACAAGGGTAGGCACAGGAGTTGGATCCCTTTGTGGCTCCTTCCCATCTCTTGGTGGGGTGGATGGATGTTACACTTCCATCTCTTGGTGGAGAAGCAAATCTTATTCTTCTTTGCAGATCCCACGGACTCGTGATAGAGTGGCAGCGACTGAGATGATTGATGGGCTAGGGACATTTAGGCAAATGAAATGGAGGAACTGTCTGGACACTGTAGGAAAGATGCCCAGAGTGACAACAGACAGGCGTACTGACAGGGTTGCTGCCTCATGGAGCGGTGCGACTAGTGATTTTTCTGGGACTACTGAGATTGGATGTGTAACACTTGTGGATTCTGTGGAGCAAAGTAGCAGGTAAAGGCAGAATAAAATGGGGGCGAAGTCTGTGGAGGTGGTCAAAGGTAAATGCAAGCACAGGAGCTTTTCTCAATCCTCTGACTCCTCCTCCTCGAGCTCTCTTAGGTCTTCATCTAATTCAGATAGTCCTTGCTCAAAGGATTGCCCATTGATGGATATAGAAAGGGGCTTCCCAGCATTAGAGGCTCTTTCAGAATTATGGGAAGGTGTTGTTGCAAGATCTATGTATAGGAAGATTAAAAAGAGACATTACATAGATATATTTTGTTTGCTGGAAGGGCATAGGAGTAGGGGTAAGTTGGTAAAAAAAAAAAAAAAAAAAAAAGGCTAGGAAGGAGGAAACATGTTGGGGGCCCCAGAAAATGGTATAGAACATATTGAACTGGGTGCAATGTTTCCTGTACTGGGCAAGTGAGGCGGGACATTACAACCCTACTCAGTATGGTCCCCTTTTGACGTACAGTGATACAAGAATTGCTGCATACAAGGATTACGTAGGGTGGCATAGCTGAATTACAATATGTATTTCAAGATGAGATGTGGGAAAATATGTATATGTTATGGGGATGCAGGCTATAGGGTTGTGGTTGACCCAAATGACCAATAAATCTGTGGGATCCGGGCAGATATTGGCAGGCAGGTGATAGTGGGCCACCCCTTTCGTGACGCAGCTATGTATAGTGTCTCAGGCAGATCTCCAGCAGGCAGATCTCCAGCAGGACGTATACTGGCATTTCAATAGGTCTGCCTGCAATTTCCCTAACTGTAAATTCAGACATTTCTATTCAAGGTGCGATGCCAATCACCCAGTGAACAAATGCCCCAAAAAGCCAGGTCCAGGTGTGTCAGCTCCTTCCAAGTGGTGTCATGGTTAGGGCCCCCACACCAATCTGGATGTCTGAGATGCACCCTGGGTTAGATAAATATCCCAATAGAGAGGCCACTAGCATTTTGTTAGTGGGTTTTATGAAGGTTTCTGCAGCTCTTATTTCAGCCCAGGGGAAGGAGAGTGCATTCCTAATTCATGCTTGGAGTCTCGTCACAAAGCAACTGCAACGGTGAAAAGATCTGAGGAACTGTTGCTAGGCAGGATTGCTGGTCCTTTCCTGCACCACCTTTTCCAAAAACTTTTCTCTCAGCAGTGAGTCCAAAGAAAAACAAGGGAAAATTCCATTTGATCTACAATTTGTCTTATCCTGATGAAGATTCAGTGAATGACTTTTTTCCCCCTGGAATTTATGTTCTGTTCATTATGCTTCCTTTGATTCTGCAGTTCAAATAGTAAGGCATTGTGGAGAGGGGACACTTATGGCCAAAGCAGATATAGAGGTAGCTTTTCAATTTCTCCCTATTCACCTTGTTTTCCTCTGCTTCGTTTTAAATAGGATGGCAGTTTTTATATAGACCATTGTTTGCCTATGGTATGTCAGCAAGCAGGAAAGCATGATAGTATGTTATTCCAGACAGCTTTCATTTTAGCCTTCTTTGGAGCTTTGCGAATTAGTGAGCTGGTTATGCCTTTGGGCCAAGTTTTCTAAGACCAATCAGCAGTGTTGAGGGGGGTGGGGCCTGGTTCATTCTTAGTGCAGTGGGAGACTTGGTGACTTGCTTGATTAAAAACATTTGTCAGTATTTGGCGTCTCACCCAAATGGGGAAGTTCAGTTCCTAATGGATGATGATGGATGCCTCTTTTCAAAATATCAGTTTTCGATGGTTCTCAGAAAAGCTTTCATGTCAGTAGGTTTGGATGCGGGACAGTATGAGGCAGTTACTAACATAGCAAATGCTGGGTTCCTGCCTTCCATCACAGAGGCAGGAGTGGAGGAGCAGCCTAGTGGTTAGAGCAGTGGGCCATGAACGAAGAGTCCCACTGTCACTCCTTGTGACCTTAGGCAAGTCACTTTACCCTCCATTGCCTCAGGTACAAACTTAGATTGTAATCCCTCTGGGGATAGGGAAATACCTACAGTAACTGAATGTGATCCACTTTGAAGTGCTGTGAAAAGTGGAATATAAATAAAAAAAAATGAATCCAGTTTTGAGTGTTGGACCAAACATTCCTAAGGAAGGCATTTTAAGGTGGTGTGCCATCCTCATAATGGAGTGGGGGAAGCTACAACACTGCCTGTGCTCCATCCCCACCTCCTGCTCCAGCTCCCAACCTTCACCTGAAAGCAAGTGAGGGGCAAGTAGCAGTGGTAGGCTGGGATCTGGCGGGGGGAGGGGAGGAAAGATAGGAGGGCAGAGGCCAATGGTATAGGGTGACAGGGGAGGGTGCTGGGAGGGGGCAGATTAAGATATAATGGTAAAGAATGGGGAGGGATGGAGTAGCAGCTGACAAGGTTGTGTGCGCTTTCACTTCTATAGCATATAGTTACAGTACCATTGGTGTTCAGGCATATATAAACCTAACATTTTAGGCACCGTTGGCATATAATGCAGTAAAATGATGGACTTCTAAAATCTTTCCTATAAATGTTCTAATTTGTTGAAGAATAAAGGGATTCAGGAATGCTGGCTATATTAAAACATCCAAAGCATTTTGCAGCACTAACATATTAGCCCTTTGGTTTTCAGAATATTCTTTTGATAATATTTTCATCCCCATGGGGGTCTTCTCAAATATTATAGTGTTCATCGTCTTTTAAGTTTTCCATGATATGAGATATTAAAATTAAGGCTGGTGTTTACTGTTCAGTTCTTATATACATATTCTGACATTCACAGCAAGGTATTATTTCCCTTGGAAATGCTTTCTGTCCTTGCCTGTTACTGAGCGAAGTCAGATAGCTTTGCGTGGGCTAGCATACCAATTAAGTGTCTTGTCTGGGTTATGTGTTATTCTCTGCTTCCAAAAGTAAGTTGTTCATATTCAGATATGCATGTATATAGCATATAGATCTCTTTTAGGTCCAGATGTTACATTTTAACAGTGTATTACATTTTATCTACATTTAGAATGGTTAAATATCTTGGTGGCTAGGAAAACTGTAAATGAACATAGCAAAAGAAAGCCTAGAGCAAGCTCGGAAAAATGTTCAGTAAGATCCTGGGTCTGTTAGTATATATTGCAATCTATCACTACTGAGATCTGTTGCTAAACAATGGGCATTTATCTTCATTATATAGTAAAATGATTTAATGAACAGGCTACAAACATTATCATGGAAGAAATGCCCTTAAAATTATCACACTGCATGAGGATAAAAAATGGCTTTTGTTCAAATTACTGTATTGCAATGTAATTCAGACAAATGTATATTCAGATCTGAGATAAAGGTGCATTGCTTTGGGATAGGGCTGATCAAGTCTCTGCCTCCTTTCAAATAGGTTTCAATGCTAAACAGTATTAAAAAATACATTATGTCATTATATAATAATTCATATTATTGTGTTCATTTTTGAATAGTAAGATATGTAAGAACATAAGAAATTGCCATGCTGGGTCAGACCAAAGGTCCATCAAGCCCAGCATCCTGTTTCCAACAGAGGCCAAACCAGGCCACAAGAACCTGGCAATTACCCAAACACTAAGAAGATCCCATGCTACTGATGCCAGTAATAACAGAGGCCATTCCCTAAGTCAACTTGATTAATAGCAGTTAATGGACTTCTCCTCCAACAACTTATCCAAACCTTTTTTTTAAACCAAGCTACACTAACTGCACTAACCACATCCTCTGGCAACAAATTCCAGAGCTTTATTGTGCATTGAGTGAAAAAGAATTTTCTCCGATTAGTCTTAAATGTGCTACTTGCTGACTTCATGGAATGCCCCCTAGTCCTTCTATTATTCAAAAGTATAAATAACCGATTCACATCTACTCGTTCAAGACCTCTCATGATCTTAAAGATCTCTATCATATCCCCCTCAGCCGTCTCTTCTCCAAGCTGAACAACCCTAATCTCTTCAGCCTTTCCTCATAGGGGAGCTGTTCCATCCCCTTTATCATTTTGGTTGCTTTTCTCTGTACCTTCTCCATCGCAACTATATCTTTTTTGAGATGCGGCGACCAGAATTGTACACAGAATTCAAGGTGCGGTCTCACCATGGAGCAATATAGAGGCATTATGACATTTTCCGTTTTATTCACCATTCCCTTCCTAATAATTCCTAACATTCTGTTTGCTTTTTTGACTATTGCAGCACACTGAGCCTACGATTTTAAAGTATTATCCACAATGCGCCTAGATCTTTTTCCTGGGTGGTAGCTCCTAATATGGAACCTAACATTGTGTAACTACAGCAAGGGTTATTTTTCCCTATATGCAACACCTTGCACTTATCCACATTAAATTTCATCTGCAATTTGGATGCTCAATCTTCCAGTCTCGCAAGGTCCTCCTGCAATGTATCACAATCCAATTGTTATTTAACTACTCTGAATAATTTTGTATCATCCGCAGATTTGAGAACCTCACTCATCGTATTCCTTTCCAGATCATTTATAAATATTTTGAAAAGCACGGATCCAAGTACAGATCCCTGAGGCTCTCCACTGTTTACCCTTTTACACTGAGAAAATGTTCCATTTAATCCGACTCTCTGTTTCCTGTCTTTTAAGTGTATGTAGTAGAAAAAGATTACTCATGAAAATATAAATATGATGTCAATAACTTGTTTAATTATAGAATCTTTATAGTCTAGTTTCCTATAGGGAAACTAACCTTATAAGAACATCATGTCTGGGTCTGTCTCCTCCTCCAGAGTATGTCTGTTCCTGGTCCTCTTTCCCCAATAACTTTTATTTATTTATTTATTTCATTTATATAACACCTTTTTGTATAGATTTACAAAAACAATTTCATAATTACATAAAATTACATAATAACATAATAAATGAATATCACCAAACATAAAATATGGTATAAAATCAAATTTGTTTATGCCATTTCATTCACATTTGTGCAACAGCAGAATATGAAGTGACTTCTGGTTCCAACCTTTTCATGTACCTTTGATGCCTCTGATGCACAGTATCCCTTCTTTTTATTTCCTAAAGGGAAACATGCCAGTTCAGTTCAGTTGAAATTTCAAGGAGATCAGAATACGTGATGATGACATCAAGTGCTTTTAAAGCTGCGCTTTCTTTGGTTGACATCAAATATTTTTAAAGTTTACTTGCTATTGGTTAATGCCTTAGTCATCAGATAATTCTATTCTTGCTTAGTTTCCCAAAATGAAAAAATATCACTTTAAAACAAGTGCACGGGTACTTATACATGTGTGCATGGGCACGTGAGTGGTCATATGCTGAATTTTAAATCATGCACATCACATGTATGATTTAAAATTCACCTCAAGGACAATTTTAAAAACCATAGATGAGCCAAAGCCGGGAGATACACATGTGTATCCGCTGCACGAATTTTTAAAAGCCTGCGTGTACACGTGTTATCTCCCAATACGCGCACAAATCGAAAATTTTAAAAATGGGGTGGAGCATGGGTATTCCAGGAATTTACTTTGAAATTTACGCATTTAAGGGACGGATTTTCAAAGGGTTACGCGTTTACATTACGCGCGTAATCCCGAAAACCCTCTCCTGCACGTGCCGAGCCCCGGGACGTGCGTATGTCTTGGGGCTTTGAAAAAGGGGCGGGAAAGGGATGGGGCGGGGCCGGAGCCTCCAGGCACAGCGGTCATTCGCTGCTGTGCCTGGGATCGCGGGCCGGCCATTGGCCAGTACGTGCAATCTACGCCTGCCCAGAGGCAGGCGCAACTTATAGGACAAAGGTAAGGGGGGGGGTTAGGTAGGGCTGGGGGGGCGGGTTAGGTAGGAGAAAGGAGGGAAAGGTGGGGGGCGGAGGGAATGGAGGAAGGCTGTGCGGCTCAGCGCGCGCAAGTTGCAAAATTGTGCACCCCCTTGCGTGCGCTGACCCTGGATTTATAACATGCACGTGGCTGCGCACGTGTGTTATAAAATTGGGCATAGATTTTAAAATCTGTCCCTAAGTATTTACACACACAAGCGCGCGCCTGGGTCCCTTACTATGTGACTTTACTTCTGCTATGGACAGCGTGATGAGCCAGCGGGGTTTTAAGGGTCAGGGTTAAAAGAGTAAAAGGGAGCATCGAATTTTCTGTACAAGATTTGTATTCTTGGGTAAAATGCAATAATTTGAAAAATAAAGAATTATAAAAAAAAAGAGTAAAAGAGAGGCTAAATAAAAGGGGGGCTTAGGAAATCCGATCCATTAGCTAGGTGAATTGGGAGCCAACTGGAAAAAAGGGCTATTGCAATGGCTGGCGTATCTAATAAAATCCCACCCCACTTATACAGTAGAGCTGGCATTTGCCCGCACATGGCATGCGTCCATATAAAATTGTGCACACATGTATGCATGCACAGCAGATTTTATATCATGTTAAAGCCCTATTGTTAAACAGTTGATAATGTATGTTAACCCTTGGTTCATTGTAAACCGATCTGATATGACTCTTGTCATGAAGGTCGGTATATAAAAGAATTAAATTTAAAAAAAAAAATGTGCACATATACAAGCGTATGTTCTAAAATGGCTGCATCTCTGTGCGAGCCAGCATATGCACATACATGTACACCTGTATGGCTGTTTCAAAGTTACTGTCTGCCCACACATATGTGTGCTCCAAATTTTAAGCTGTTACTTGAGCAATTGATCTCCTTAGGTTTTGTCGGCTTTAACGTGCACAGGGAAGCGGATTTTAAAGCATGCTCGTATGAAGGACATTTCCAGTTTTATCAATTGAATCAGCAGTTTGCCCAGTCTATCTCGAGGTCATCCAGGCTCCTCTGGTTCTTCAGACTGCAGTCCCCCCCCCAGTTGACCCAGAACCCTCACCCTGTTGTGTTAGGTCTAAAACGCGATTTCTGCAGACTTGCACCTCATCAGGAACAACAGTAAAAAATACACGGCAAACAAGCCACCGCACGCTATGGCTGTCGGATTTAAAATATGGATTTATGTGCGTAACTATTGAGCCTGCCCCAGAATGCCCCCGACACACCATAACGCCGCACCCTTTTTTTTTTTTTTTTACTCACACCAGTGTATACACACGAATAATTTCCATTTTTTAAAGTATTTGTTGCTCGCGCACGGCCCAGATCCTCATGTATATGGCACTTTTAGCGCAAGTAACGCTTTTAAAATTCACCTCTTAATGAACAGTCATAAACATATGCAAATTTCCGTACCAAAGAAGGAAACACATCATGAAAATTTCACGCATCTTCTTGTATATAATTTATAATTATAGTGATTTTAGTATTTTATTTGAGGTTTTACTAATGCAATGGACTCTAGCAATTAGCTGTGCCATAGTTTAAATAGCAGTACTGTCTAAAGTGCTCATAAAATCAATTTGTCTTTTTTTTTTTTGTGGGTATGGGACTGAGAGTCTTTGCACTTTTCTGTTGATATTGTTCTTAGGTCTACTCTTTTATTTTTGTCTCAAGCGATTTTACAATTTATATTTTTACATTTCTTTGTAATCAAAGCCAATCTTTTTTTCTTTTACTTTATTAGATTTGATAAATCACCTTTCAATATAATAAATCAGTGATGTACAACTTTAAATTAATCATAACTAACCAAAACTTAATCAAAACTAAATCATTGCAAAAGCAAAGAATGCAACAATATAACACAGAGGTTATGTAATAAATGTCATAAAAATAGAAACAATACAAATTGAAATGCTAAAATAACTAGATAAAAACAGGCAAGAATTAAGAGTTAATGATAAAAGAACAGTAAGAATAATAAGTTACAAAAAAAAGGATAAAATTCAAATAAAAATGGCAAGTGCCCCTGTTTTCAAAAATCTCTTCCCTACAGGTAGTGCTTCAGTTGTCTATGTTGTGTCCATTAGTGTCTAAATTTCTGAAAACAATCAGCAGAGCAGCAGCAACAGCATTTAGACATTATTTCTTGAAGAAAATTAAGTAAAAATGCAGACAAGGCTAACCAGCATATGCTTAGGTGACAGTTTTCAAACTGTCTGCATTGGATCTTTTTAACTGCAGATTCTCAACCTGTTTTGAAAGTTAAGGTACACACAGGGCCGTATTTTAATATCTACGCCCGATTTTATAACATGTGCGCACAGCTGTGTGCATGTTATAAAATCTGGGGTTGGCGCATGCAAGGGGATGTACACTTGTGCACCTTGCGCGCACCAAGCCCTATGGGAGCCCCGATGGCTTTCCCTGTTCCCTCCGAGGCCACTTCGAAATTGGAGAGGCCTCGGAGGGAACTTTCCTTCTGCCCCCCCCCCACTTTCCCCTCCCTAACCCGCCCCCCAGCCCTACCTAAACCCTCCCCTAACCTTTATTTAGCAAGTTGCGCCTGCCTCTGGGCAGGCGTAGGTTGAGCATGCCGGCCAAGTGCCTGCCTGTGATCCCTTGGCCTAGTGGCCCTAGGGAGGCCTCTGACCACACCCCCACCCTGCCCCGGACCACCCGTACCCCACCCCTTTTTTCAAGCCCCGGGACATACGCTCGTACCGGGCGTACTGGGCGCCTCACCGGGCCTCTGCAAAATAGGCTCGGCGCGCATTACCCCCCTGCGCAAGTAAATCCAGCTGGATTTACGCGCGTAGGGCTTTTCAAATTTGCCCCACATAGTTTTCCTTTCTAATTTGCTGATGGTACAAAGTCCCCATGGATATTTGCATCTCCTTTTTGTACTTTTTCATTTTTTCTATTGAAAATAAATGTAGAATTGAAAATAAAATCTATGAGGTTTGATATTCGGTGCCATTTGTCTGGCTAAGTTCAGACTGAAAAGAGAACAGAAGTGACTGCCCTCAACACAAAATACTTAAAAAGATTGCATCATGAGATACACGGTTACACGGGGACCATGATTCATCTGGACAATTAGAAATAAACTTTCTTTTTGAATCTGAAAATGATGGACATTTGAGAATTTCTTTGCCCTACGTTTCTTGCTTTCAGTTAAGTTCATGCTAAGCCAGACAAATGGTGGGATTTGGAAATTCCACTTCTCTGACAAGCTCCAAGTTAGCTGCATAACTTTTTATCCTGTTAAAATGTTATCCAGCTAACTCGGGGGCAGGGCAAAGGCATTTTGGGGTGGAGTCAGCTAACCAGCCAAATTAGCCAGATAAACTCCAGTTTTCAGCATTATCCAGACAACGTAAGCTAAATAACTTTAGGGCACCAAAAGACCAGTGCTAAAGTTCATCAGATTAATTTAAACTGGCTAACCCTAAAATATCCAGGGATATTTAGTAGGGATGTGCAGACCAAAAAGTTTATGTTCATAAGTCCATAAGTCGAAAGGGGGGGTCAATTTCGGTCAATATGGACATATGGAGAATTCCAAAAGTTGAGTCTATGTCCATACGTGCACCGATTCCCTAAATAAAAATTTAAACCCCTCACCCTCCTTAATCCCCCCCCAAGACTTACCAAAACTCCCTGGTGGTCTAGCGGGGAGTCAGGACGCCATTTCTGAACTCCTTTGCGAGGAGCACGTGACATCGGCGTCACTCCGTGATGCCGACGTCACGTGATTCCCCGCGGGTTCGCTCCGGGACCCTCGGACCCTCGTTGGACCCAAAAGGGGAATCACGTGACGTCCGCGTCACTCCGACGTGACGCCGACGTCACGTGCTCCTCGCAAAGGAGTTCAGAAATGGCGTCCTGACTCCCCGCTAGACCACCAGGGAATTTTGGTAAGTCTTGGGGGGGGGGGATTAAGGAGGGTGAGGGGTTTAAATTTGTATTTAGGATCAACAATCGCAATTTCCAACGTATTCAACATAGCTATTTTCGCCTCATCACTTTTTTAAGTTAAAAAAAAAAAAGTTGCGTTTTACCTATAAGTTCAAAACGAATGCACACCCCTAATATTTAGCAGCACTGAATAATATCCCTGCAAAGGTTAATTAGATATGTTTATATGTCTAGCTTTGCTTGCAGATAGCATCTGAAAATGGACCCCTATGAGTGTTATCTTCCTCCCCCCAACCTCAACATACCCCAGGAACACCTCCTAATATAAATGTGGCTAAAAGTACACATGTTGGGGAAGAATGAACATACTTTCTAGCAGCATTGAGGGATGGCAAGTTTCAGACAGCTGTTTCTCATGGGTAGAAACATTTTTATCAATGTAAATGACTTTGAAAATTGTCCTCTTAAAAATATAAGAACATAAGATTTGCCATACTGGGTCAGACCGAGGGTCCATCCAGCCCAGCATCCTGTTTCCAACAGTGGCCAAGCGAGGTCACAAGTACCTGGTAGGAGCCTAAGGTGCAGACAGATTCCAAGCTGCTTATCCCAAGAATGAGCAGTGGATTTCTGCAACTCTGCCTTAATAATAGTTAATGGACTTTTCCTCCAGGAACCTGTTCTAACCTTTTTTAAACACAGCTGCACTAATAGCTTTCACCTTATCCTGTAGCAACAAATTCCAGAGCTTAATTATGCATTGAGAAAAGAAATATTTTCTGTTTTTAGTTTTTAATGTATTATCTACTAACTTCATTGCGTGTCCCCTGGTCGTTGTTCTTTTTGAAAGAGTAAAAAACTGATTAACATTAAGTCATTCCATTCATTATTTTAATAACTTCTATCAATATCTCCTCTCAGTCGTCTCTTCTCCAAGCTCAAGAGTCTTAACCTCTTTTGCCTTTCTACATAGGGGAATTGTTTTATCTCTGTTATCATTTTGATTGCCCTTATCTGTATCTTTTCTAATTCTGCTATGTCTTTTTTAAGATGTGGTGACCAGAACTGAACACAATATTCAAGATGAGGTCGCACCATGTGGAGCAATAAAGAGGCATTATGAATTTCTCAGTTTTATTCCCCATTCCTTTCCTGATAGATCCTAGCATTCTATTTGCTTTCTTGACTGCTGCTACACACTGAACAGAAGATTTTAACGTATTTCAACAATAACACCTAGATCCTTTTCCTGAGTTGTGACTCTTGGATCCTTGAATTATGTAGCTATAATTTGGTTTACTCTTCCCTGAGTGCATCACTTTTCACTTGTCCACATTAAATTTCATTTGCCATTTGCAAGCCCAGTCTGCCAGATTTGCAATGTCCCCTTACAATTTCTCACAATCCTCTTGTGTTTTAACAACTTTGAATAATTTTTGTGTCATTGGCAAATTTGATCACCTCATTTGTTGTTCCCATTTCCAGGTTGTTTATAAATATATTAAAAAGCAATGGTCCGAGAACAGATCCCTGGGGCACTCCACTATTCACCTTGCTCCGTTTGAAAAAATTACCATTTAGCCCTACTCTATTTTCTGTCTTTTAACCAGCTGGCGATCCACAATAGGAGACTGCCCCCTATCCCATAACCTTTTAATTTCCTTAGAAGTCTATCATGAGGGACATTGTCAAATGCTTTCTGGAAATCCAGATACACTATATCAACTGGCTCACCTTTATCCACATGTTTGTTTATGCCCTCAAAAAAAGTAGCAGATTTATGAGGCAAGGCTTCTCTTGGCTAAATCTATGTTGGCTTCGTCCCATTAAACTAAGCTTATCTCTATGTTCAGCAATTTTGCTCTTTATGATGGCTTCTACCATTTTGCCTGGCACAGATGCCAGAATCTCTGGTCTGTAGTTTCCTGGATCACCCCTTGATCCTGTTTAAAAAAATTGGCATTACATTGGCAATCCTGTAGTCTTCAGGCACCATAGATGATGTTACTGATAGTTTTCAAATTTCCTATAGCTGGTTTGCAATTTCATTTCTGAGTTCTTCAGCACTCTGGGATGTGTACCATCTACTCCAGGTGATTTCGTCCTCTATAATTTGTCGGTTTGCCCTATTACATCTTCTAGGTTCACTGAGATTTGTTTCAGCTGCTCTGAATCATCATCTTTGAATATTATTTCTGGCATTGGTATAAATGTTCAGAATGACTGTATATAAATAAATATGAAATATATGAATATGAAATCTTCCTCAGTGAATACCGAAGCAAACAATTAATTTAATCTATCTGCTATGGCTTTGTTATCCCTAAGTGTCCCTTTTACCCCTTGATCATCTAATGGTCTAACTGACTCCCTCACAGGCTTTTTACCTCGAATGTACCTGAGAAAGGTATTTGTTTCCATTAGGTTTTTTTTTTTTTTTTTTTTAAACATCAGCTGATAAAAGATAAATTTACATTTCTTTAAAGAGGAACTTCCATAATCAGAATTCAAAGTGAAAGCATTTCCCATTGAATAATAAGTTTTACTTGAGCTAGCTTGGATTGAAAAACATTTTCTACCAGAGCTGGTTGCATTCTTTTTTCATGCCAGCAACAGCAGAGCAGTTAGAAATGTCACTATGCCCCTTTGAGGTTTTCCCTGATATCGCCATTCTGTTCCTTCTGGCAGACCCTAGATGGCTCTGAGCCACAGCAGGGAGCCTTCTTCAAAGCTAAACTTGCTCACATTCTCCTTAGGTCTAAAACTTATTATGTGACCAGGGAACCGCTTTCACCTGTGTCGGGACAAAAGACTGCCAAGAATTTTTCTGAGCCCGGATATTTCCTTTCAAACAAAGAAGCCTCCGTCTCTCTTTGCCTTGATCATTATTGCTGGGAACAGGGCTGGAACAGATTCCAAATCACCCACAAGAATAAGAGTCAGAAGAGACTAACTGAGGGAGACCAACTCACTTTATGTATCATAGGATTATTATTTAGCAGCTATATATATTTTTTTTATGTAGTCCTTGTGTGCTGCTGTTGTGGTATGTTCCAGTGAACCCTGGAGAGGGACTGAAAATCTTCCATTCTGTGTATGGGACTGTATGAGGGGGCGATCTGGGCATGCTCCAAGAGTTTGTTTCTTGGAGAGTGAGAGTGCTGATGTGAGAAAGCAGCTGCCTGATGTGGTGGCAGTCTGTTCTGCCCATAGTTAGCTAGCATGAAGTCAACATAAAGTCTTCCAGTTCCCTTACTGAGTAGTTTTTGGATGCTCCTGAGGAGGCAAATGTGGGTCCTTTTGTTGGATTTCCAGTCTGGAGGACCCCTTACAAGCATTAACAATGGAATGAGTTTTGTGCAGTGCCCAGTTAAAGAATGCATGATGAAAAATGAATTCCAAACAAGGGAAGGGCAAACAGGGCAGAAGGAGTTCCTGGGGATTCTGTTGTCTTTTGAAGTTAGGTGTTCTGATATGTTCAAGGATGGACACCTATTTAAGAGTTGGAAATAACTATTCTCTTTGCTGTCCCGTGGATGGAGCTGTGTTGGTTCATGTGACCGGAATAAAGAAAGACTGGTTAGACCTCATCTGGAATATTGTTTATTCAATTGAACTTCATGAATACATGCATATGATACAGAGGGAAGGATAACCCTATCAGATAGAAAAGTGCTTAAGGTCCAGTTCAAGATCTGTAAGAGCTATTAATGTAATGAACCCACAGCTCTGAAAGGAGTTATGACCCTGTCACCAGCCACATTTATTTGCTGCAGAATGGGCTACAAATGCACAGTAGCTTTTATTTTGCCTTCTCTGGATTCACCATGCAGAGAAAATGGTCAGGCAATCTGAAGAAAGTTGCAATGAATGAACCTCCGGTCTTCTTGCATCCTGAAAAATATATCAAAAAGCCTGATAATCCACTCATTACATATACAAAAAACTACCATGGACAAAAAATAGAAAATTTATATTTTATATGCAACAAAGTCAGGGGCAATTATGTTTACTTGTTCAAGACCAAATGCCTATTATAATCATTGTAAAAGTGCAGCAAAACAGTGTCTAAACTCATGTGTAAGCAGAACAAAATATTCAAATTAAATATTGCAAAAACAATCACACAGAGCTTAGCATATGTGTCTAATATCTCCCACAAGCTTAAAGACAGATTTTAAAAGCCCTGTGCGTGCCAAAAGCAAGAAAAACGTGCACAAGTTGGGCCGGCGTGCCAAGCAGATTTTAATAAGCCGCCTATGGACGTGCACACCTCCCGCTGCGTGCACAAGTGAATGTTTCTAAAAAGGGACGGAGCATAGGGGTGGTCTGGGCAGGGTATGGACATGCCAGGCCCGGTCAAAAAAATGTGCGTGCATATACTTATGTGCACAGGCAAACCCTGAGGTTCCCTGCCGCGTAAATTTACTTCTGCTATGGAGAATGTTTAAGTAGTAAAGTAAAAATATTTAGGCCAGGCAGCGGAGTTTTAAGGATCAGGGCTAATGGGGGAAAGGTGGCTATAAAATTAGGAGGTTTGCAAGTCCTATCCCTAAACTGAGCAAACTGGGAAAACTACCTATGGTGACAGAGTCCCATTTCATATACATGCCAAGATTGCTGTATCTGGACAATCACAAACTAACATAGTTAATAAAACTTATGGCCCTTTTCTTTACAATGTCCTACAAGAGGTGATAGAAGGTGTGGGACCCTCATTATATGGACCCTCATGGGCCGCTTGCTTTTACTGATGTCTGGAAGTTGATATTCTAATGCTAGATAGCCAGATAAGCAGCTGCTGAATATCTGGTTATGTTCAGTGTCCACTATGTCTTTTATATAATATTATTATTGGAATAGCCAGATAAATTGTGGGCAGGCAGTGGGCAGATTGGGGTAGTGCTGCTTAGCCGGATAAGTTATTTGGCTAAGTAGCAATATAAATGTCGTCTCTGACCCCACTATCCTCAGAGGAGTAGCTTAGCGATTAGAGTAGTGGGCTACAATCTGGGGAAACCAGGGTTCAAATCCCACCTTTGCTCCTTATGACCTTGGGCAAGTCGCTTTACTCTCTGTTGCCTCAGATACAAAATTAGATAGTAAGCCCTGTGGGGATAGGGAAATAACTATAGTACCTGAATGTAATCTGCTTTGATGTGCACTTTGAAGTGCTAAAAAATAGAATATAACAATCTAACTACAGAACACCTCTGCTCGGTTTGTGCAAAAATATACACATAATTAGGTTAAGTGTGTATTTTACATGCATTCAGCACTGGGCTATTTTGGTATAGCATTTACATGCATAAACCAGGGTTTATACATGTAAATGGTTTTGAAAATTACCCCTAAAAGTAGAGCTATGTGTATGTAATTTTGTGTGTATCTCCCATAAAGTATATACTGTAGATCAGTGCTTCTCAACCCCGTCTTCAGGACACACCTAGCCAGTCAGGTTTTAAGGCTATCCACAATGCATATGCTTGAGATAGATTTGCATTCACTGTTTCTATTGTATTTATTTATTATTTTTATATACTGACATTTTGATCTCAATCAAGATATCACATCGGTTTATATTCAGGTACTATAGGTATTTCTCTATCCCCAGAGGGCTTACAATCTAAGTTTTTGTACCTGAGGCAATGGAGGGTAAAGTGACTTGCCCAAGGTCACAAGGAGCAACAGCAGGACTTGGTCTCCTGGTTTGTAGCCCACTGCTCTAACCACTAGGCTATTCCTCCTCCCTAATATGCATGAGATAGATTTGCATACAAATCTATCTCATGCATATGCATTGTGGATATCCTGAAAACCTGATTGTAGGTGTGCCCTGAGGGCTGGGTTGAGAAGCACTACTATAGATGCTTTAATGGCTCTTGTCACAGAGCAAGCTATCTTATGGAATTGATTTTTTTTCATTTAAAAAGCAAGCATTTTACTGGACTTAGAGCAAAGTGATGGCATTCCACAGTACCAAGCAGGTCATCCAACTCTGCTCTTTTTTCCTGAGTATGCCAGGAGTTGGGTGTTCCATATAAGTTGCCCTTACAGACCTTTTCACAAGTGGGTCAGCTGTCAAGCAAGAAATAGCATTTGGGGGTGGGGGTGGAAGGTTTCTGCTCTGATCCCTCACCCACATGAAGCTATCAAAGCCCTTGACTTTTGTTTAAGGAAGTAGGAGGTTGGCTGTAAAAGGGATGATATAATTCAAGAAACTATGAATGAATATCGCTTGGTACTGACTGAGTGCTGTGAATGATACTTTGCACAGATGAGTTGGAGGACAGTTTACAAAAAATCACTTGGCATCATCCATTAACATGTGTTTATTGGCCCCACCCCTCCTCACTCAGACCCCGCCCTCCCCCCCCCCCCCCCCGGCTCACCGCTTTGTTCAGGCATGGCACTTAGACGTGTCTCGGGGGATACGCATGTGGCCGGGTCCTTTAGAAAATGTGCGTGGCGTGCAGGGCCCGGCCTCATGTGTAACCCCCGACTTTTTATGCGCGCAGGGCTTTTAAAATTGACCCGTATATTATTAAGATCCCCTTTTAGTTCTGATTTTTATTGATTTCCTGAACAGATATCAAGATTTTTAGGGAAAAAAATTCTTTTTTTATTCTTTCTCACCATCCTAGTCAGAACCTCATGCAAGTGTCATACAGTGAGACAGTTAAGCTCTGAAGAGTGGACTCTAGCTAGGAGTCTCTTAAAATGGGCAGACTTTTTATTCAAGAAAGTGTGAAACATAAGAAACAGAATATATTAGATCAAAAATTATAGACAATGGAAGAAGCAATTAATCCATGAAAGAAGCATAGTGATAATAATTTGGGGTAGCTACCCAGGACTGTTGCAGCAGGCCTTAAAACTATCCTCAAGCCGAGCCCCTTCTATCCCCACCCCCAAGCTAATCTGGTTTTCAGAATATATCTGATGAATATGCTTGAGAAACCTTTGCATGCACTGTTGTGTGCAGATGTATTTTATGCATATTCCAGGTCTCCCCAAACCTGTTCTATGGATCTCAGCCAGTCAGGTTTTAAGGATATCCACAATGAGCATACAATAAATAATATAATAATATAATACATCTGGTTCTCCAATACATACAGAGTTGTTTCATACATATTCATTGTGGATATCCTGAAAACCTGATTGTCTGTGGGTGACCCCAGGACAGGTATGGGAAGCCATGGCATATTCATTAGGAAAAATCACAAAAAAACTCCAACTGGCTGGGGGAGGTGGCACGCAAGGAAAGGTTTGGGAACTACTATCCTATTGTACAGATACTCAGGGCTAGATTTTAAAAGCCCTGCGCGCCTATTTTGCATAGTCCGCCGATGCGCGTAAGTCCCGGGGCTTCGTAAAAGGGGCGGGAGGGGGCATGTCCGGGGTCAGGGGACGGTCTGGGGCGGGTCTGTGGGCGTGGTGAAGATTCGGGGGTGGGCCGGGAGGGCGGTCCCGAGTCCCCCGGCACTGCGGCCTGTGCCGGGGGATGCTGAGGCAGCGCGAGCAAGTTACGCCTGCTTCCAGCAGGCGTAACTTGCACAACAAAAGGTAGGGGGGGGGATTTAGGTAGGGCTTGGGGGTGGGGTAGATAGGGGAAGGGAGGGGAAGGTGGGGGGACGCGGAAGGAAAGTTCCCTCTGAGGCCGCTCCGATTTCGGAGCGGCCCTGGAGGGAACGGAGGCAGGCTGCGCGGCTCATTTAAAGACTTGTGCTGGGGGGGGGGGGGGGAAGGGTGAGAGTGAAGAAAATCATTATTAGCAATTCCATACATTATATTAATTGTTAACAAAAGAGAAAAAAAGAAACATAAAACCTAGATAATGTATATACATCATGGCTTTAGTATCATTTGCCCTCCAATCTGACTTAAAGTCTGTGCATGGCAATTTGTGTGAAATATTCTACAGAATGTGGCACAAATTATTATTTTGTTCAGGAATCAACATCATTTCTAGCCTACTGTCTGAAAGAAAAGAAGACTTATGAGATTCTTAGAGGCTAGAGGATAGGAATGAAGAACTAGGGTAAACTCTGCCCTGGGGGGAGGGAATGTGTGCAGAGCTGCAGTTACTACCCTTAATAAAAGGCACGGGAAGAGGGAGAGGGTAACGTGCATGAAGCAGCAGTTAATACCATAAGCTGGGAAGATTTGACGGACCATCAATTACTATGTTATTATGTTACTGTGAGATTGCTATGTCTCTCTGTGTATATATATATGTCCATAATTACAATATTAAAAAACCTGGAAAACAGATTACGTATCCAGATAAGGTTAGCTGGATAAGCTATCCTGGATATTTAATGGCATAAACCCTTGGCTGAATATCCTCAAATAAAGCTATACATAGCCAAGTAATTTTGAAACCTAACTAGCTATGTTTGAATATCACTAGTTAGACTAGGTTTCAAACTTAACAAGGTATGTGAACCCAGATAACTTTACCTTAACCAGTTATATTCAAAGAATATGAATAGGGTCAATTGCTGCCCTTCCCCTGCCTTCTCCTTTGGTTTGGCCAAAAAAATATACCTCTGGTCCGCTCCTCTTCTCCTCTTCTCCTCTCCCCTCTTCCATCTTGCTACCCCAATTCTAACCTTTCTACCTCACCCGGCACTAGGGATGTGAATCGTTTTTTGACGATTTAAAATATCATCTGATATTTTTTAAATCGTCAAAAATTGTTAACGAGTGCGATACAACAGAAATTCCCCCGATTTATCGTGAAAAAATCGTTAATCGGGTTAGTGTCCACTAATGGGAGTTATTTGGGGGGAGGGCGGGAAAACCGGCACACCAAAACAACCCCTAAACCACCCCGACCCTTTAAAACTAATCCCTCACCTTCCCCCACCCTCCCAAACCCCCCCCCCAAAAAACTTTTTACATGTACCTGGTGGTCCAATGGAAGCCCTGGGACCGATCTCCCGCTCTCGGGCCATCGGCTGCCACTAATAAAAATGGCGCCGATGGCCCGATAAAAAAAAAACCCCACCCGACCCTTTAAAACTGACCCCTTAGCTTCCCCCACCCTCCCGAACCCCCCCAAAACTTTTTACAAATACCTGGTGATCTAGCGGAAGTCCCGGGAGCGATCTCTCGGTCTCGGGCCGTCGGCTACGCTAATAAAAATGGCGCCGATGGCCCTTTGCCCTTACCATGTGACAGGGTATCCATGCCATTGGCCGGCCCCTGTCACATGGTAGGAGCTCTGGATGGCCGGCTGAAGGGTGGGATGGTACCAAGAGGTGATGTGAAGGACCTGGACAGCTGAGGAGTAGGTGAGAGGCAGTAGAAAGGGAAATGAGCGAAACTGCGAAGGGAATAAGAGAAAGAGCAAATGGAACTGGTTATAAATCCCTAATGAAAGCTGTACGGGAATATAGGACAGAGATCATCTAAGGTTTAATATTTAAAAGTGTGATGTTCACTTATTTTGATTTTACAGGATCATGATTGTTGAGTTGTTTAGTTAGCAAAATTTCAGGAGTGGCGAAGATCCTATAGGCCCAAGCCTTGGATCTTTTAACTACCTAGAAACACCTCTGCATTAATGTGCTATTCTCTGCTACTGGCAACCAACCAGGTAGAGAGAAGAGAGAAACTAGGAAAGGGGTATGGGAGAGAAGAGAGGTCTTAAGATTGGTCGGGGGATGGAGGAAAAGAGATGAGGAGAGGACCTGTAATCAGGCTTGCTGACAGAGGAGCCACTGCTGCCATTGTAACCCCTTACCTCCAGTTAGCCTCAAAGAGGAGAGGATAGAAAGAGAGAGGCTGAAGCAAAGAAGATGCTTAAAGCAGCTTTCCAAGTCCAATAGATGTGCTAAGACTCAGCTTCATCCATTTCTGAAACTCCTGTAATGAGGAGTTTCACAACTCAAAACTGCAGAATTTTTTTTAGCACATCTACCAGCAAAGCCAGAAGAGTCACTCACAGTGGCTAATGCTGCTCCTCCTTCAACATCGATTGAAAAATAATGAGAGACTGTACAGGAATAGGCATCAGGAAATTTTTTAAGGTGGGGCGGAAAAACAGTGAGACTATGCAGTGATGGTCAGAGGTGAGGTTACGGGGAGTGAGGTAACATAAGGAATTCCAAGGGAGGGAAACAGTGAGAGTGAAGCCTGCAGTGGGAAAAGAGAGAGAGAGAGACTGCAGCAGGGAAAGAAACATAAATGAAAGAACATTGCAGGGAGAGAGATGGAGGGAAGAGGATACTAGAGGAAAGATGGAAGAAAAGGGTAGAAACTGATCAGAAAAAAAGATGGAAAGATGGGGAAGAGACTTGGAGGAGAGCAAAATGAAGAGAGGTTGCAAGAGAAGACATGGAAGGAAGCAAGGAAAAGACTACAGGCAAGAAGTGGAGGCAAAGCAGAGAGACTACAGGGGAAAAGGATAGAAGCAAGAGAGACTGCAGGCAAGAAAGGTGACAGGATGGAATAGGTTGTGGTGAAAAGACAGGTTAAGTTATGAAGAGAACAAGAAGACTGAGGAGAGAAAAGAGGAGAGAAAGAAAATTGCAAAAGCATGAGAAGAAAAGAGGAGAGAAGAAGGATCATCTGGAAGAGGAGGGGTTGTGGTAGAGAAAGGAAGAAAATGGGAGGCTGATTGATTGTGGAAGAAGAGAAAAAGACAGTAAAGGAGGAAAAGATGACAGGAAACAACAACATAAGTTTCCTAAGAATGAAAAAATAAGACTAGAGACAGAACTGAAATGGAAGGGAGGGAAATATTCCCCATTGTCGGCGTATGTGAGGGAGCGCCATCGCTGCTAGGGGAGGAGGTTTCCCTCAGTCCTCTAGACCAGCGTCTACCTCCAGCAGAGAGACGTGAGTCACCCGATCTGTCTGATGCGTTGCCGATTAATGATTCTGTTGTGGCGCCGGCTCGGGAGGGGGCAGCTGTGTCTACGGCGTCCTCAGCTAGCTCATTGCTAGGCAGATCGAGTAGCCCCAGTGAGCTGACTCAGGAATGGTGTGTGCCTGTGCAAATAGAGGATGGGATTCCGGGAATGGTAGTCTCAGGGTCATCTATAGCCAAGATTGAGGAGTCTGCTCTACAGGGTGAATCCTTCACTATGGCAACTAGGCCAGAGGTGGTTGCTTTAGACTCCATTTGGGAACTGTTGACATACTTTGGACTCTTGATAAGCAATTGTGAAATAAAGATTGATAATTTAGTTTCTTCATTAGAACCTATGATATTATAACATGGGTGTTAAATTTTGGAGCAAGCATCTAAAATTAATGTTCTTGTAAAGGATATCACTGAAATTAAAGCTTTGAATGGCTCTTTGCTTAAGGATAGATTTGCTCTTTCTAGATACCTGGGATACTTGGAAAATAGATCCTGACATCTTAACATTCGCATACATAATTTTCCTAAAATTATTGGCGAGCAACCATTGTTGACCCTAAAAAAATATTTTTTGGAGATTTTGCATTGTGAATCTGACTGTATTTTTTTGGTTAATAAGATACATTTCCTGCCTGTTTCTTCTCTCAATGCACTGATGATAAGTCAGCCTTCACATTCTTCACCATGTAATCTGACTAATTTCTGAGAAAACCCTGGACCTGAAATATTAGAGAGAGGGTCCCTTTTGTTTCAGAAACAGACCTGAATAAGGTGATGTGACTTTATTTCAGGAATTTAAATGTTCCTTTCTACAATCAACCTTTGAGAATATGTCCAGATTTATCCAGAGTTACGCAGGAAAGACGTATATTCTTTCTTTCTCTCAGACAAGCAACATTATCTTTGGGTGCTAATTTTGCTTAGGTACCCCTGCAAGTATGTTATTAGAGTTAATAATGATTGCTACATTTTTTGTCTTTCTTAGATTCCAAAAGATTAATATCTCCTTCAGCTCGTAATTTGAGTCAGTGAGGAATTATCTGTTAATTAAGCAGAGAACATGCTAAGTGGCCTTTCTTAATTTATTTTCCTTATCCTCCCTTTTATTTCCTGCTTCTTTCCTCATTTTGTTTTGACCTAGATTAGACATATTTCCTCTATTTTCTAAGTTTTAATATATATTTAATTTGTACTTTTTGGATTTCCAAGTGTTTCCAATGCAAAGAGTGTTTACTACTTTGTATTATTATTGATAAATTAGTAAATATAATAAAAAAAAGGACTGAAATGAAAGGATAAAACAAAAGATTAGGGAAGAAACTGTATTTAATTGTTCTGCTTTTTAAAATTTGCTATGGAATTTTGACTTACTGCTACATAACATACTTCTTACTAGCAAAGACTGCTACACAAAGCACATGCTGCAAAATATTGCCTGTTTGTGAGTGAGGACAGAGGGGCACAAAGGTTAGAAGCTGAAGGACAGGAAAGCACACAGAGAAACAGGGAGAAGAGAGAAAGACAATGCGTTACAGGGAGAAAAGCCAGGGACTTGAGTAAATATTGGAGGAAAAAGAGCACACAGACCTGAAAAGATGGGAGGGAAGCAGAAGATGTTGGTGAGGAAGAAGAAGCTATGAGAGAGAGAAAGTGGGGTAGCTGTGTTTTCTGGTACATATGATGTTGCAGAAATCACAGTTTAGGAGCTGATGTACCTTTTCTACAGGAAGATGCACTAGCTGCTAGCACATACATGGCAGTTCCAATTATTGCCTTGCCTACCACAAAAAGACAAATTAATTCCATGTCTCTCTTCCCCTGCCACTCCCTCCTCCCCCCCCACCCCCTGGTTTCATTTGTTTGGCTTGTTCACAGATGAAAGTTGACAATCCTATCTTGGAAGACCAGATAAAATGTATGCCATGCATTAAAAAAGATCGAAGGAAGAGCAAATGGCCACTAGCATGGTTTAATGGTTAGGTGAAAGAAGCAATTAAAGCCAAAAGGGCTTCTTTCAAAAAAATGGAAAGCAGTCCCATCAGGGAAGAGCACAAGCATTGGCAAATTAGATGTAAAGCATTAATAAGGCAGGACATGAAAAAATTTGAAAAGAAGTTTGCCACAAGCAAAATATAAACAAAGTAAATAAATAAATAAATAAATATACTCTTTTTTTTTTCAAGTGAGGATCTATTTACCTCTCTATTTGACCAAGAGGTAAATGGGATGCTCAGGGAGAAACAAGAAAGTAATATCTAAATGCTTTGGTCTTTACTGAGCAGGTTGTTGCGGACATACACCAGAAATGTTCCTTGATGGTGATGATTCTAAGTAATGAAAGCAAATCGCTATGAAACTGGAAGATGTGACATACTAAAGAATAACAAATCACTAGGATCAAATGGTTTTCACCCCCTAGTGCTGAAAGAACTCAAATATGAAATTGCAAACCTGTTACTAGCCATCTGTAACCTATCATTTAAATCAGCCACAGTACCTGGAGGGTGGTCAATGTAACACGATTTTTACAAAAGGCTTCTGGGGTGATACAGAAAACTATAGACTGATATTCCTGACATAGGTGCCAGGCAAAATGATAGAAGTTATTCTTAAAAATAATAGAAAAACCAAAAAAGAAACCAATGATAATCACTTATCGCCCCCCTTTTAACACTGAAACACTAAAAGACAAACTACAAGATGAACTTAATTCTTTTAATCACCCAGACTGTACTACAGCAACAACAGCCTGGATCAACCTGACTAGAAAGTTAGTGGATAACATAAACCCGCAAAAAACCATAATCGCAAAAGAACCAAAACAAAAAAACCCATGGTACACGAAACAAATTATGGAACTCAAACAAAAACTTAGGAAAATAGAGAAAATCTGGCAAAATCACAAATCGGTCGACCATCTGACACAATATCGAAAACAACTAGCCTTTTACAAAAAAACAAACCTCAAAGCCAAAAAAACTTACTTTAGCACAAAGTTAGAGAAACACGCACGCCCCCCCAGGAAAGTCCCAGGACGTGCACGTCCTGGGACTTTCCTGGGGGGGCGTGCGGGGGGCGTGTCGCGGCGGCGCGTCATCCAGGGGCGGGGCCGTGAGCATGGTTCCAGCCCGGGGACGTTTTGGGGACGTGGCCGAGGCCTCCGAAACTGCTCCCGGGCCGGGGAATCACGCAGCCGGCGCGCGCAAGTCAGGCGTAACTCTCTAAAATAAAGGTAGGGGGGGTTTAAATAGGGCTGGGGGGTGGGCTAGGTAGGGGAAGGGAGGGAAAGGTGCAGGGGGTGGAAGGAAAGTTCCCTCTGAGGCCGCTCCGATTTCGGAGCGGCCTCGGAGGGAACTGAGGCAGGCTGCGCGGCGTGGCGCGCATCAAGCAACAGGTACTTTGGCACATAGACTGTTTCTTTGTCCAGTTCTGCAAACCTTCTGGATGAAGGTGCTTGCAGTAGTAGCTGAATGTACTGGCTCCTCTATTGCCTGGACGGGCAAATTGCTTCTTTCAGGTTTAAGAGGCACTATTCCTTGTTACAAATTATCCTTGGATAAATTTGGTCACACTGCAATATTGCTGGCATGCCGCACGATCTTAGCTGACTGGATAACGCCAGATACGCCGCCCAACTTGCGGGCGTGGTTTGGACGGCTGGCCTTCTCAATGCAAATGGAGCGAATGGCTGCCATGGATAGTGAGAGAGAAAGGGATCTGCTATACCAGTCGTGTTGGTCTACTTGTTATGACCTACTGCCATTGGACCTTCAATCTACTTTAACCGCCGCCGGTTATCACCCCTCTTGGAAGTGATTTGCTCTGGGTTTATTGTGCATTACAATAATGTCTGAATTTTGCAAAGGCCTGTGATGTTGTTATGTTACTAATGTGGGATAGTTCTATGGAGGGGGCTGTCTCCCAGGGCAGGGGGGGAGGGGTTGTGTAGGTCGCGTGTGTGGAATGTTAGCAGTGGTCTGTGATGTCTAATCTGTTTTGTTGGGTTGGGAGAAGCACAAAAAGGAGAGTGCACGGGGTGATGTTATAACTGATCTCACTATAGTGGGAATTATTTTTGCACTGTCTTACACTGATAATATCTGTTTCCCATTGTAATCTCTTCACCTAAGATTGGGTTGTTGATTGTACCTATGTTGCTCTCTAATAAAAAAAGGATTTTGAAAAAAAAAAAAAAATCTACCCCTCTGTGCACAACTGTGGAATCTGTTGCCAGAAGATGTGGTCAAGGTAACTAGCATTACTTAAAAGAAATTTGGACAAGCTCCTGGAGGAAAAGTCCATACACAATTATTAGTCAGGTAGATTTGGGAAAACCATCACTTATCTGTGAGAGTGAGCAAAAAGAAATAAATCTACTTTTTGGGATCTGCTAGGTACTTGTAACCTGAACTGACCACTGTTGTGGACAGGGTGCTGGGCTCAATGGGGTCAATATTCAGCAGCATTTAGCTGGATAACTCAGACGTTATCCTTCTAAATGTCAACTTTTCAGTATTTTCCCCAGCCATCCAGTTCAAGTTTAACCAGATAACGCATCGTCGGCCCGATTTTAAATGGCCGGCGCGCGTAAAAGTCGGGGGTTACACATGTGGCTGGGCCTTGTGCGCGCCGCATGCATTTTAGAAGGGGCCCGGCCGTGTGCGTAATCCGCGTTATGCACACAAGAGCCAGGCTAAAGAAGAGGGGCGGGGAGGGGGGTAGGGAGGGGCGGGGATTGAGGCGCCATTTGCCGCTGTGCCGGGAAAGCGCACGCTGGCAGGTTACCGGAACACGCAACTTGCTACTGCTCCTGTGGAGGAGTAAAGGTAAGATAAAGAAAACAAAGGTAGATAGGATAGGGAGAGGGGAAGGGAAGGGGAAGGGAGGTTAGGGTAGGGGGTAGGGAAGTTCCCTCCGAGTCCGCTCCCTAATTGGAGTAGACAGGGAGGGAACTGGGGAAGGCCGTGATGCGTCACTGCATGAAACTTGCAAAATTCTATCCTCCCTTGCGTGCGCCTCCCCGGATTTTATAACATGCATGCACCGGCACATGCATGTTATAAAATCGTGCATCCATGTGCGTGCGCTGGGTAGCGCACGCACATGAACACGCGCGGATATGTTTTTAAAATCTACCCCTATGTTCCTAAAATGTAGCTGAATTCCATAAGGGTGTTTCGGGGCAAATTTTAATTAGCCAGATAACTTATCAGGCTAACTCCAGTATTCAGATTTAGCCAGATAACTTATCCTTCTAACTCTAGTCATGCCATAGAGTAGTTTCAATGATAAACATATTGAGCTATCTTAAAGCTAGCGGTTATATTCCATATTGCAGCTCACCACTTAATATCTCCCCCAAAGTTAGCGAGATTTAAGTTTATCCAGCTAACTTTGCAGTCTGGCCAGTGACTGAATATTGCCCCCAATGGACTTTAATCTAACCCAGTATGATATATCTTATGTTCTTATGTTTTTATCTATGATGCACTAAGAAGAAAAGAGAAAAATTAGAATCATCTTATTGGTTTCTGAACAATTTGATTTGGTTAGAAGAAGGAAATGTGTTGGGGAGGAAAGGATAGAGATATGCATTGCAAACAACTCATATTTGTTGCAGGCAGATTTCGGCCTGGGACATATGTTTGACAGAAATTTCTGATTACTTTCCCCTCACATCCACTTACATTTGTTTTGGGTTTTTTTTATGAGATCAGAACAAAATCGGAAGTCAGGCCACTTATTTGAATAAGCTCGTTCTGGAGTTCCTCAAATCTGCTGTGGATTTCTCACAGATCATAAGTGGATTTTGTCACAAGTAGAGATTATTTTCCAAATAGACAAGGACACAGGGGCTGATAGCACCTCATAGACTAACAGATTTATTGAGGCATAAGCTTGTGAGGGCAAGGGTCCAGTTTGTCAGACACACAATGTGTAGCATCCATTTCCTCGGAAGTACTACACTTCATGAATCTGAAGAGGTAAACAAACACTAGTCTTTGAAAGTGTACGCTTCAATAAGAAAGTGAAGTTTTGGAAGCTGGGAAATTATTATGGATATCCCAAACATATTCAGACACAACTAAACTTAATGTGGAATTTGCTAATGATAACATCTCCAACATGAGGGATGGTCTAGGGATGAGGCTACATTCTCTGGTGGGGCTCTAACTGGGTATCTATGAGTTCCCTCATATGTGCAAGATAGGATGCAAAGGTGCCAGAAGTAGGAAATGAAAACCCTGTTTTACTGGCTTCAAAATGCACTCGAAGATTCAATGCTTCACATTAAATATTTGGAAGTAACCATAAAGGAGGGAGCTGCAGGCAGTGGTATTTATTTGGGTCCTATTCATATTCCCACAATTAAATCGTTTTCCTTTTTATCAAGAATATTTTAAATTATGGAGTTGCGTAAGCTTAAGCTATACTTTTAACACAGTATTGGGATGACCAAAAAATTGGAATTATTAATTGGTATTAAATGCAAAATGCTTTAACTAAATTCCTTTTGCAATCAAAGTCATTAAAATTTGATTTTTTTTCCTATTTGCCCTAATCATTCCATTGAGGTCTTTGTTTAATAAAGAAATTAGCTTCTCATTGACTGTATAAAAAGAAAGTTATACTAATCTAAAAGGATAATTGTTTCATTTGAAAGCAGTAGGGAACTCAATATAGTGTAATTGGACATTAATACAAAGAAATATAAATGAACTAAAGAGTAACTAAATGACAAGTAATCAGCATCTGAGTGTGGAATTCATAATATGCTTGTCTTCCTCTAAATAAGCTATTCTTTTAGAAACTGGGGCTAGGGGCAGTGTGAGAAAAATCAGAACTGACTCAGCCTGGCTTTTTTGATATTGAGCCACGTCCTTATGCTACCTGTTCTACGGCTTGCTTTGCCCTGAAGGAAGCTGATTCCAGAAGTATGACATCTGGTATTGGACACAGTACTCCTGGATGAGGTCTCATCAATGTTTTGTATGAATGTGTTTCAGTCTCCTATTTATCTGCTAGTTATCCCTCCCTGTGTTGCCTAGCATTCCACCAACTCTTCTCAGTTCCTTATCTATTCCGAAACAAAACAGAACAAAAATAATTCCCTTCTGCTTTTTAGCATTAGCATACCTTCTCCTAGAGGAAGTAACCTTTCTTGGGAATATGGTTAACCAATACAGGTTTGTTTGTTTTTTTTAGAGGGAGCACTGAGTAGGGAGAAGGGCAGTTATGGATTTAGCTTTCTGCCACCTTTAGGGACTGTTGGTACTGTGGCATCCCTTCACCCCTCACCCCCTGCCCCAAAAAGGTCAGACATCCGGGAGTAGGTCTAAGGCACAGTTCCACAGTTGCCTGTGGAAGCTCTGGGGAGCTGTCCCTACCCTGCTGTGGTCCAGTTCCTCCTGGCATCCTCATCCTTCTTTCTTACCTCCCAACCAATCTGACACACCCACACATATACCCCTTGGCTGATCCCTTCTCTGTCATACACACAAACAGTGCCCTCCATCCCCATGCCCCCCTCTCTCTTACACACACAGACACATGCCATCCTGCTGATTCCTTCTCATCCCCAGCTCCTACCCTCCCTCCAATGGACCCTTTCTTAGTCATAAGAACATAAGAAACTGCCATACTGGGTCAGACCAAGGATTCATCAAGCCCAGCATCCTGTTTCCAACAGAGGCAAACCAGGCTACAAATACCCGGCAAGTACCCCAAAACTAAGTCTATCCCATGCTACTGATGCAATTAATAGCAGTGGCTATTCCCTAAGTAAATTTGATTAATAGCGGGTAATGGACTTCTCCTCCAAGAACCTATCCAAACCTTTTATAAACTCAGCTGCACTAACTGCACTAACCACATCCCCTGGCAACAAATTTCAGAGTTTAATTGTGCGTTGAGTGAAAAAGAACTTTCTTCGTTTAGTTTTAAATGTGCCACATGCTAACTTACCAAACCTGAAGAAAAAAAGAATAATAATTCTTAACATGCGAGAAATAACCAGATTACAGCGACTCTTATTTCTTATGAGAGACTAGGAGCCTCTTTGCGGGATACTCCATCTGTTGCAACAGGGATCTTACCCACTAAGAATTGCGTTAACTGGGGTGGATCAAAAAAACATAAGTATTTTGTAAATATTTTACCACACATTTGCATGGAAATTTAAGGAAATATCTTGCCCCAATTAGTAAGACCTGAGGTCTCAAAAGTAAGAATGTTTTCCTCCTTCTCTGTGTCTCACGAGACAGATCAGGGAAGGCTCTCACCAAAGGCCAAGAAATCTTTCGTTCCTATGTTTTATACTCAATCTTAACAGCCTATCTCTATCTGTCTCTGAGGCAAAAGTCACTATCAGTGTTGCCGGAATAGCCATTTCTGTATCCGATGTTTCCAAAAGTGCAGTTATATTGAGAGGCTGATCAATCACAGGTGCCACAGTCTCTAATTCACCTCCTTGGTTTTCTGCCTCTACTCTAGGCTTCAATAAATAAAATGATTTCAGTATCATTGGACTTTGATCTGCAGGAATTTTTAATATTTCAGATTATTAAAGACTTCCCTTGAAGATCTCATTGGTAATTGGGGAAAATGTATATATCTTAAATTTCGACTCTTTGCATAATTATCTCCTGCGGTAACTCCTTGGAAAATGACCCCCATAGTTTGTAGTAAAGAAGAAGTAATAACAAATTACAAAAAGCTGGAGGGGAAAAGCAATTATTCCTATTTACTAAATTACGTTAAATGTGCCAACCCTAAAGGTTGCAAAGCTTTAAGAAGGACAATTCTCAAGGTGATTTCTGTGGGCAAAAAGCATTTTTTCCACGATAAACAGCGGTCTGAAATCTGCTCCCTCCCCACCCGCCCAACGTGGCTAAAGGTTTTGCAATTTGTGAACCTCTAGCCATATAGAGAGGAGGCCATTCCCAATGGCCTGCTCAGGTCAGGAAAGAAAAGCACCAGCGTAGAAATGTGCATTTTCAAATCATTGCACATAAACGTTCAGTAAAATTCTGCCTGCAGAAAAAGCAGGTGCAGATGGGAGCGCGCAATCTATGGCGAGTTCCAAAGCAAAAATAAGTGCGCATGTTCCTGTTGAGAACTGACACAAAGCTTGTGGGTAAAAAGTACGCGTCGTGTTTGTCCCAAGGTGGACAGTTTGGAAATTGCTTTCTTTAGGAATAGTGCAATAAACATGCCGCAGTAATGCATGTAAAAAATCTCAAGCTACCATATGCATTTAATGCAAAAATCTTTACACCCCTAGAGGAAGAATTCAAGCTTTGCAATAATTGCAACATTATCATGGATGAATGTGTTAATGCAATTAGTGTTATATTTAAATGATCTGCTTTGCATAAATTTTAATATTGGCAGCTCATTTCAATGTTTAACATCTGAATTCGCATCAATGGCAAAGCTACAGATTACTGTTTGCGGAACTGCATTATCATCTGTTGACAGGCATAAGCGGTAGCACAAGCATTTAATGCGCATTATTGCCTGCGTTAGTGGCTTTTTACATTTGCTTTTAAATTAGTGTACATTTGAATAAATGAAAAAGAACATTTTAATCATAGGATCATTACCAACAAAGAAATAAAGTATAATTTTATTCTCTCATTTGTGATAAAGTCCACCAAAGGAAGGCAGAGGGGAAAGAAAGAATACAGGAAAAATAAGAAATGTTTAAACAACGGTGATGGCACTTCATGTCACAATAGCTCCACTCCCCTTCACTAACCTGCCTTAAACAACCAGACAGAAAAAGAAAAATTAAATAACCATGCATTTTATCTAAACGTTAGCAATTGGGAAGGGTCAAAAAATGTATTTATACTGAACTAGATATTTGCATAGGAACTTCAGGAAAAATATGACTCCATAACTCTCAGCTCAAGACTGCATTATTGTCAATGCTCTTTAGTAAATAGTCCTTTGTCTAGTTTGGTCTTCAATCAACCGCAGTTTGGAATTAAACAGAAAAAGAAAGATGGGTGTTGACATGGGCCTCACCCTTCTAAAAAGTTTATTTTTGCGATGGCAATAAGTGTGCAAAACATATGCATAATTGTTAATTTATTAGATGCTGAACAGCAGTGTCAGGCATCACAATGTTAAATATGGGTTTGCCTAAGGAAATGTTTCTAAAACTAATTTCAATCCAAAAATGAATTATTAGTAATTAGAATTCCAGTTTATTAGACTGTATCTAGATATGTTTTACGCAAGGCAAAAATCCAGCATTTTGCATCATGGCATGGCCTAAGACATATAAACAGCCACTTCTAGGGAAAAACTGATGGAGACTTCCTCAGTGTATGGATGCTGATTTGCAGCACCAAAAAAGAAATGAAATGTAGGAAGATGAGGACAGCTAAGAATAAACCATTTTCATGTTTTTAAATAAAGGAGTACGATTTTAAATCCTTGAGAAACATAACATTTTCTGTTTATTCTGCTCCTTGTTCTGACAAAAAAAACCAAACCAAAAAACAACATCAAGGTGTTTTTACTGGATTATGCAACTTTGCTTAGCCTTTGGCAGAGGCAGGAGATGGAGTGACTGACCAGCTCCAGTCTCTAGGGCACAGGTGAGTGAGTCATGCTTTCTCAGCTTCTATTTTAAAGATTTTGATATTATGAAAACTCACATAAAAAAGCTGTCAACCAACTCAGTAGTTCTCATTTAAAAGAAACCTAACAACAATCCATTGCAACTTCAAACCCAAGTTCAAATTCCAAAATCAATCAAGTCTTGCAGTCCAGGCAGTGTATATAATTTGTTTATATATGAGATTAACTTTCAGAAAAATTATGTGTTGTGTATATGAAAATGTCACTTATGCAAGGCAATGATCTACTGTGAGATCAATATTCAGTCAAGTGGACAGTAGATAAGATAGCTAGATAAACTTATCCAGTTAACTTATATCAAATATTCAGTGGCACAGGAGCATCCCATAATATACTGGGCTCTCATTAGCCATATGCTTTCAGGCAGTTCTAAAATTATCTGTCTAAGACTTAGGTTCATCATTTCATTATAAATTTTGCATGAATAGCACCCACGATAAAAAAGGGGTGTGATTAGAGTAAGAGAGAGAGAGACTCTATAATGCTCGCATATTAGTCAACTATTTATACTACTGTAGGATGGCCAACAAGTAACTCAAGGTGAGGTTTTGTTGGTGGTCTAGGGTTTGGCGGGCAGTTTTATATGCATAGTCAGGGGTATGAACAGCACAGTACACATCAGTGACGATTAGATGTGATTTGGAGTGAGGAAAGGTACAAAAAGATGAGATTTCTACAATGTACTCTCGCCCTGGCTTTATGCACTCTCTACCAAGCTATTATATTTATCACAAATCCTGTTTTGGGCATATCGCACAGTATAATGTCAGTAAAAAAAAGTATAGTTATTTCCAGCATTAAAATATGCCCGCAGGAAGAAGAAGGGGGCGGATCCAAGATGGCCATCGGATGAGTAGCTGTGTTCAGAGCGTCCTCGTGTGATTCTAAGAAAAATTGTTTCTTGCGAAAATTTTACCTGGTTATGGGAAGGAAGCGCAAACCGAGGACTTCTTACCCCACTGAGCCTTCGATGAGTGCTCCGTCTGGCCCGATGGATGCTCATGTCACACGCAGCGTCAGAGTGGCGGGAGACCAGCCGCTGCAGAGTGGGGGAAGGGAATTGGAGTTCCCCTCTCTGCTTGGCTCCATAATCACCTCTGAGTCCCGCCGAGAGGACCCCACTGCTTAATCCTGCCGCCGGGAGAGAGGCGCCATTTTCAGGGGAGGATACCCTGGACCGAAGTGTGCAGGATATTTTCCCAGCGAGGACGCTGACGGCGCCATCTAGCCCCAGAGAGGACCTGGGGCAGGGCGGTGATGAAGGAGGAACCCCAGCGGGGGAAACTTCGGTTGCTGCTGTTTCTTTTCCCACGAGAGAAATACCATCTATGGTAAGACCAGTAGTTTTTTCTTTTGAGACTTTGTAGGAAGCCATAAATGAAATGAGAACTAATATACTACAGCAGTTAACACCAGTGATGGAACAACTGAGAAGGCATGAAAAGAAGCTGGAAGTGTTTGAGAAGTCAAATATGGAATTAGAGCAACAAACTGTCTCTATTCGGACTGAGATAAAAATGATTCAGCAAACGCAATCAATGCTTATGAGAGACAATAAGACTAGTGTTCAAAAGACAGAAAATTTAGAGAATTATGCAGAGTCGGAATTTAAGATATATACATTTTCCCCAATTACCAATGAGATCTTCAAGGGAAGTCTTTAATAAATATATGTCTGAAATATTAAAAATTCCTGCAGATCAAAGTCCAATGATACTGAAATCATTTTATTTATCGAAGCCTAGAGTAGAGGCAGAAAACCAAGGAGGTGAATTAGAGACTGTGGCACCTGTGATTGATCAGCCTCTCAATATAACTGCACTTTTGGAAACATCGGATACAGAAATGGCTATTCCGGCAACACTGATAGTGACTTTTGCCTCAGAGACAGATAGAGATAGGCTGTTAAGATTGAGTATAAAACATAGGAACGAAAGATTTCTTGACCTTTTGGTGAGAGCCTTCCCTGATCTGTCTCGTGAGACACAGAGAAGGAGGAAAACATTCTTACTTTTGAGACCTCGGGTCTTACTAATTGGGGCAAGATATTTCCTTAAATTTCCATGCAAATGTGTGGTAAAATATTTACAAAATTAGAGACTGTGGCACCTGTGATTGATCAGCCTCTCAATATAACTGCACTTTTGGAAACATCGGATACAGAAATGGCTATTCCGGCAACACTGATAGTGACTTTTGCCTCAGAGACAGATAGAGATAGGCTGTTAAGATTGAGTATAAAACATAGGAACGAAAGATTTCTTGACCTTTTGGTGAGAGCCTTCCCTGATCTGTCTCGTGAGACACAGAGAAGGAGGAAAACATTCTTACTTTTGAGACCTCGGGTCTTACTAATTGGGGCAAGATATTTCCTTAAATTTCCATGCAAATGTGTGGTAAAATATTTACAAAATTAGAGACTGTGGCACCTGTGATTGATCAGCCTCTCAATATAACTGCACTTTTGGAAACATCGGATACAGAAATGGCTATTCCGGCAACACTGATAGTGACTTTTGCCTCAGAGACAGATAGAGATAGGCTGTTAAGATTGAGTATAAAACATAGTCTCTAATTCACCTCCTTGGTTTTCTGCCTCTACTCTAGGCTTCAATAAATAAAATGATTTCAGTATCATTGGACTTTGATCTGCAGGAATTTTTAATATTTCAGACATATATTTATTAAAGACTTCCCTTGAAGATCTCATTGGTAATTGGGGAAAATGTATATATCTTAAATTTCGACTCTTTGCATAATTATCTCCTGCGGTAACTCCTTGGAAAATGACCCCCATAGTTTGTAGTAAAGAAGAAGTAATAACAAATTACAAAAAGCTGGAGGGGAAAAGCAATTATTCCTATTTACTAAATTACGTTAAATGTGCCAACCCTAAAGGTTGCAAAGCTTTAAGAAGGACAATTCTCAAGGTGATTTCTGTGGGCAAAAAGCATTTTTTCCACGATAAACAGCGGTCTGAAATCTGCTCCCTCCCCACCCGCCCAACGTGGCTAAAAGTTTTGCAATTTGTGAACCTCTAGCCATATAGAGAGGAGGCCATTCCCAATGGCCTGCTCAGGTCAGGAAAGAAAAGCACCAGCGTAGAAATGTGCATTTTCAAATCATTGCACTGTAAAAGCATACAGGCAAGTTCTGTAATGTATGCACGTATGCCATTTACAAAACATCAACTTGTGTACATAATTCTAATTCTCACCCTGGAACGATCCTAAACCAACCCTTTTTTCCCTCATTAACATCCATGTGTGACACGCAAGTATGTGCATACTTATGATGTTTCTATAACAGCATATACATGTGTACATGCCACTTATATATGTTTATGCCAATTTTATACAGAAACCTTTTGAAAATGAACTCCTATACACATATCCATCTATATCTATATATAAATGTCTCTCTCTATATATATATACATAAATATGTAGTGCACACTTTTTCTTTTTTAAGAAAAACAAGAAAATAAACTATAAGTGTTAATACAAATAGTAGAATATCATTGGAGAAAATAAGTAACCCTGGCGGTCCTGACTGTCCGTTGCCAGGGAGGAAAAAGGGGGGCGGGGCGAAGACATGCTAATACACATTTACATATGCAAAATACTCTGTAAACCAGACATGGGATGAAACTGGCCGTAACTTTATTACAATAAACAGTATTAACAAGCTTCGTACCCGAGCCAGAACATAGATGAGCTATCCGAGGGTCCTGCTCTGTGCAGGCAGCACGTCACCTCCAGCCCCGGGCCTGCCTCAACCAAGCAAGGCCCTTTGCCACACGGGAGAAAATCACAGGGCTTTCCTGTCACCCGCCGCATCCAAGCAACGAAGGGTGTGGGCATCCGGGTCTGAAGCCACACCTGGGCCAGTGGGCCCTGGCGACAGACAGCCCCCCCCCTTGCACTGATGCTGTTTATCATGTGCTGTGCACTGTCTCTAGCTGACCCCCCCCCCACCCCCGCCCCAGCTGCAACAAATATATGTATAGAAATCTCTTGTTAACATAAAACTCTGGCTATCCTGCTGACCCTTCTGCCACATGAAAAGGGGTAGGGTGGACGGGTTTTCCCTAGTGAGGAAGCAACGCGGAGGACAGGAAGCAAAAGCGACCGGGGCACTGCATCCCGGTCAGATGCCTCCCCTCTCCCCTCCGTGCGGCTGCCCCTGCCCCACGGAGTGGTCCAGGGCCAGAATTGCCCAATGAGCCGTCCCATAACTTGCCCTTGCCCCTCCCCCTTCCAGTGAGAGCCTTTATGCCAGGACGTCCTCTGCTCCCACCGCCTGTAGCCCGAGGGTCCCGCGGATGGTACCAGGCATGCTCGATTCGGTGGGGGGGGGGGGGGGAGCCCATGTCGGTGCACTGGCCGTGTCATCGGCCCACATCTTCGGCCCGCGCCGATGCCTCATGGCGGAAGAAGCTGCGTCCCCCGCCCCCTCCCCGGTGCTCATAGTGTGCGCGGTGCAGGGCTATCGACAACGTCCACGTACGCCGCAGCACTGCATCTAAACCATCCCCCCTGCTCCTCTGCCCCGAAAAAACATAGATGGCTGGAGCTACAGATTAGGCAGTTGTTACTTAGGAGATCCACTCCAGCTCTTTTCAAGAGCTGGAGTGGATCTTTCCTGCATTTAACTTTCCTATTTCTTTGGATAAGCAGAAGAATTACTGCTTAGAATGTAATGTAAAACTGTAATCTAAAATCAATATTCTCTTCAATACAAATTGCTCTAATTAGATGGAACCTATATAATGACTGACCTCTTAAGAAGTGAATTATCTCTGGCTTTGTTTAGGAGTTTTTGTTAGATCTTGCCCTAGAGATTTTACTCAAGACCTTACACCAGAGACTTTAAGAAAACAGTATTCACAATTTTTTTTTTTAAAGATAATTCAATTGGCAACAAACAAAATCATTAAGAGACCCTATACATTTTATATTCGGATTCCTGAAGAGATTTTTAGGGGCCGCCTATGCACCGTGGGAAGGCAAATTCAAAATTGCCCTCCTTGTGATAATGCCCATTAAAAAACATTAGCACAGGTGTGGTAAGCATTACAGTGGAAATAACATCATGGCCACAATATGCATCTAATTAAGGTCATACACACCATGCTAACATTCCAAATATATCGTAATTTAATGCATGGGGTCTATTTACTAAATTGCATTAAAATCAGCTGTTAACATGCCTATTTTAATGTGGTCTTAACACCTAATCCACAGAACCTCATTGTGAAAATAAGATTTAGCGCAGATCAGTAAAGTGTGCACATTATGGGCATAATATGTATCCATTAAGAGGACCAAACATATCAGATGTTAAACTGATCGGCTTAAAGTATTGTGCATTAATAATCCTTGTGTGGCTGGTCTTGCTCTCCTTCCCCAGCATCTCCACAAAGTTGCTGTAAGTGCCTATAGCCTCCATTCTTTCAATATGTGGGCCACATGATATCCTTCTCACCTCTCCCCCACCCCCAGTCAAAAACTCCCAGCTCCATGTAATTGTTTCTGATCTGCTCAGTGTAATATTTTGCAATATTATTGGTTCCTATTTGGAAGAGCACAATGGGATAATAATTAGCGGCCTGATGAATTTTGGCAACCCTTGGTTAAGTCATGGATTCAGAAGACCGCACACCTTTCTGGACAGCAGATCTGATCTGTTAATGAGTCCTTCTATGCCACATAGAAAAGTATCACCAACAACAAAAACCCTTCTTCTCTTTGTTGTGGTCTCTGGAGTGCTCCATTTCAGCTCATCTTTTATTGTATGTCTTTTTTTTCCAGTGATTTCAGCACTACATATCGGTCTTGGAATTACTGAACTGAAGGAGGCTGAGGGGGTGATGTGCTCTCCCCAGTTAGAAATGGTTATCTTCCAGTTTCTGTGTAAATGGGATGCGCTGTCTTCCTTCTCTGCTGCCTCTGTCATCCTTTTTTACTGGCTTCACATCATGGACATTGAGATCTCCTTGTTTAACCTATCAATAGAGATGTGAATCATGTGATCGATCATCTTAACGATCGATTTTGGCTGGGGGGGGAGGGAATCGGATCGTCACGGTTTTGTTTTTTAAAATATCGTGTAAATCGTAAATCAGGGGAGGGCGGGAAAACCGGCACACTAAAACAACCCTAAAACCCACCCCGACCCTTTAAAATAAATCCCCCAAAGGTAGTGCCGGCGCAATTTTGTTCCTGTCCCCCGACGTCACAAGCGTAGGAGATCGCTCCCGGACCCCCGCTGGACCCCCAGGGACTTTTGACCAGCTTGGGGGGACCTCCTGACCCCCACAAGACTTGCCAAAAGTCCAGCGGGGGTCCGGGAACGACCTCCTGCACTCGAATCGTGTTGCCGTAATGGCGCCATTTCGCAATACGGCAATATGGCCATACGGCCGGCGCCATTTTGCAAAGCAAAGCAAAATGGCGCCGGCGCTACCTTTGCCCTGTCATATGACAGGGCAAAGGTAGCGCCGGCACCATTTCTATCAACGCACCCGTGGCCCGAGAGTGGAAGATCACACCGGGACCCCCCCACTGGACCCCAGGTAATTTAAGACATTTTGGGGGGGTTCGGGAGGGTGGGAGATTTATTTTAAAGGGTTGGAGTGGGTTTTAGGGTTGTTTTAGTGTGCCGGTTTTCCCGCCCTCCCCCTTCCCCTCCCCCTTCCCCCGATTTACGATTTTTGACGATAAATCGGAGGAATTCCTATTATATATCGCCTCTAACGATTTTTGACGATTTAAAATATATCGGACGATATTTTAAATCGTCAAAAAACGATTCACATCCCTACCTATCAATAAAACCTTCATCTTTCTTGATGCTCCTCAGTCTGGCCACCTCATCCTGCAAGCTCTCTCACCTGCTCCCTGAGTGCTATCACCAGCTGGCACCTCTCACAATTCAGGCTGATGCAATACCATGTGCTAGGTCTAGCACACAGCTTAACATGCATTTTGGATGAGTATCCCTAGTCCCCAATGCAATATGGTGATTAGTGCGTCCAAAATGCGCATCCAATCGAGTGCATAGCTAATAGCACTCATCACATGCAGATTCCATGTCGATGAGGCTATTAGGTATTACTCCACGATGCCAAAATTTGCTGTGTGGCCAAGGTGCTCATTTTAATGAGCAAATGTAATGCCTGCTCGGGGGCTGGAGGTATGCCACACATCAAGAGCTCGCTTAAAAAGACAAAATCCTGCTTTCTGTGATTCCTCCTACCAGAATTGTCACGATACTAAGTAGGAGGAACCACAGAAAGCAGAATCATGTAAAAAAATGTAAAAAGTTGCGGGAAAAAAAACTTTTTCTGGGCACCCAATATACATGCACAATACGCACAGTCCAGGCCTTGTATATTGTGGGTGTATATTGTGCCAGTAGTGGGAGAAAACCGACGTTCGTATTGAGTATCCGTTTCCCTAACCCACACTGACAGCCACCTTTCCAGGGTGTCCAATGCCAATGGAGGCGCTAGAGACGCACAATTTCTCCTAGCGCCTCCTTTTTACTGCAGCAGCTCATTTTAATATTAAATCACGTGCCCGGGAGAGGTGGATGGGGGCGCACATTAGGAGAGCGGGTGCTCAATCATGAGTGCCCGTTTTACGAGTGCCGATATTGCATCAGCCTGAATGTGCACTGTCTCTAGGCTGACACTCGCTGCCTGGAACGCGCATGCCACATTCACAGAATGATGAGATCAGAAGCATCCTGTGGGGAACGTCCAGCTTCAGCCAGGATCCCAGAGGTGCAGCCAGAGATCAGGTCAATAGTGGTGATGAGCAATGGCGACACAACCTCTCCCAACCATCATGGCTAGATTTTTAGGCAATTTCCTTCCTCCCTGATTGCAGTTGGAAGTTGTCGCTTTGGCTAGTGCAGTCCTGTTTTAAATGCTAATAAATTAGGGATTACACAACAAAAAATAAAAACAACAGAAACATCTTATGTTTTAAAAATTCTTTTGAATCTCCTCCCCACTCTCCTCCCTGAAACTCCCTCTTCTGCAGGCCTGTGTTTTAGGGAAGTGCAGGGGAAACATGTTGTTAGGCTTGCTTTTTTTCATTTCTGGGGCGGGGGGAGGCATGTTTCAGTTTGTTTAATGTTTATTTCATTCTGTTGATTTGCCAATCTGAAATAAACACTGAATTAAAAACAAAACAAAAAACAAAATCAACCCCCTCTATTACACATCCCCACCACCATGCTAACCCTTCTATGAGGTATAGGTTGAAGAAAGGGGCAGGAATGATCTACAGTTTCTCCTTCCACACCAGCTCAATAAAGCAATAGGCAGGGCCGGATTAAGCTGGTATGCACCCAGAGGCAAAGGGGGGAAGAGGAATTATTCTTACCCTCTTCTCTGTGTGTGTGGGGGGGGATGTGGGGGAGGTTATGATCTTCTGCTGAAATCCTCATCTCAGGTGTTCAGATGCTCTCCCTCACCTTTAAGTCACGGCACCAGCTCCAGATCCAATGGCAGCAGCACTTACCGTAAAGAACAGGCAGTGCAGGGCCTTCCATAGCCCTTTGGTGCTGATGGATCCTGTGGTCCTCGGTCCCTCCTCCCGCATGGGCTTCCTGATAGCAGGGAAACCCGTGTGAGAGGTGGGGGATCGGAAGGTCTGTCAGTGCCAAACGGCTGTGGAATTCCCTACTCTGATTTTTCTTTGTTGTCTGTGCTACTGCCGTCGGAGCCGGAGCCAGGGCCTCAAGAGGAGAGAAGCGGCAGTGTAGCAGCAGGCATAGAATTCAGATTTAGGCAGCTGCAGTGACACTGCGATTCCTATAAAAATGTAGACAAAAAAAGATTAAAAAAAAAAAAAAAGATTTAACATAAAAAATGTAGACAATATTTGGAAAACCAAAAAATATCAGGATATTTTTGGATGCCAATGTTTCAATTTGGTTGCGAGTCAAACTGAAAATTGATTCATTCGTCATATTTTACTCATTTCTAAAATGTGTGCTTACATTTTTCTATGGTTTCTTGTAGCCCTTCCCCTTTCCTGCAGCCACTGACATTGGGGCCGGTGCAATAAATTATGCAGTGAAAGCGGGTGCTGCTTTCCTAATGGCCCCTCCCGGGGGCACCATGCAATATTTAAATTAGGGCTCGCGCGCCTCTAGCGCCTCCTTGATAACGGGAGACCGCGAGCGTCGGCCGTCCGCCGGTTAGGAAAACAGACACCGAATTTATTGGTATTGGTTGTCCTAAACGGCGCATGGCCAGGGGGCTTCAAGAAACGGATGCTTATCAACTGAGCATCCGTTTCCTGCACCCAACTGCCGGCGCTTTTTTAAAAAATTATTTTTATTATTAAGTAGGAGGCTGTACAGAAAAGGAGTTTTTTTCTGCTTTTCTGTACTACTTTTAGGGGCACTCAGCAGTTAACGCCTGCTCCGTGTAGGCGTTAATTTCGGAGCGAAAAATGTGCGTCTAAGACACACATTTTTTTTGCATTGGGAGTGAATAGCTGATAGCATCATTCACATGCATTTGCATGTGATGAGCGCTATTAGTTTCACTCCGTGTTGGGCGCGTGTTGTGGAGGCGCTAATCCCCTTATTGCATAAGGGAATTAGGTAGCGCCTATACAACCCGCGTCCAACTGCGGGTTATACTGTGCGCTTGGCTGAGCCGACTGTATTGCATTGGCCCCATTGAATTTAACAAAGCCCACAGCACTCAACAACTCAAAGAAAAGGGTAATTTTCACAAACTCTTTTACCGGGACAAGAGCCTGAAGCCAGGTAAAAGGGTTTTTTTGAAAACTGCCCATCCTGCATGCAGGTAAAAGTAGGTGCATTAAGAACATAAGAACATAAGAAAATGCCATACTGGGTCAGACCAAGGGTCCATCAAGCCCAGCATCCTGTTTCCAACAGTGGCCAATCCAGGCCATAAGAACCTGGCAAGTACCCAAAACCTAAGTCTATTCCATGTAACCATTGCTAATGGCAGTGGCTATTCTCTAAGTGAACTTAATAGCAGGTAATGGACTTCTCCTCCAAGAACTTATCCAATCCTTTTTTGAACCCAGCTATACTAACTGCACGAACCACATTCTCTGGCAACAAATTCCAGAGTTTAATTGTGCGTTGAGTAAAAAAGAACTTTCTCCGATTAGTTTTAAATGTGCCCCATGCTAACTTCATGGAGTGCCCCCTAGTCTTTCTACTATCCGAAAGAGTAAATAACCAATTCACATCTACCCATTCTAGACCTCTCATGATTTTAAACACCTCTATCATATCCCCCCTCAGTCGTCTCTTCTCCAAGCTGAAAAGTCCTAACCTCTTTAGTCTTTCCTCATAGGGGAGTTGTTCCATTCCCCTTATCATTTTGGTAGCCCTTCTCCATACCTTCTCCATCGCAATTATATCTTTTTTGAGATGCGGCGACCAGAATTGTACACAGTATTCAAGGTGCGGTCTCACCATGGAGCGATACAGAGGCATTATGACATTTTCCGTTTTATTCATCATTCCTTTTCTAATAATTCCCAACATTCTGTTTGCTTTTTTGACTGCCGCAGCACACTGCACTGACGATTGCAATGTGTTATCCACTATGACACCTAGATCTCTTTCTTGGGTTGTAGCACCTAATATGGAACCCAACATTGTGTAATTATAGCATGGGTTATTTTTCCCTATATGCATCACCTTGCACTTATCCACATTAAATTTCATCTGCCATTTGGATGCCCAAGTGCACCTACCTACTTACTGTATACGTGCACTGAGCACAAGATTAAGGTTAGGGGAGAGAAGAAGACAATTTCAATTTAATTTAATTTAAAAAGAGGTTATGGTTCGTTCTATTCTGAATTCTAGGTGAACAAATACAATAGTATACCAGGTTTCACTAAAATAAATTCCCTCAACCACCTGTATACTAACTATTCAGCTGGACCCATGACATGGAAGGTGCCTCAGCAAATAAAATGCGCTTGAGATTCTTACAAAAGCGCCTATTTATTTATTTATTTTATTTAGATGCTGCCAACCCCAAGGCCTTAAGCTGTGAGCAATTAATTCATAATAAAATACATAGAAACAAATAAACCCATAAATAATCAAGACTAACAGCAAAATAGCAGGCCTGCTCTTGGACGCACGTTTTCCCTTACCCCTTATTCAGTAAGGGGAGGAAAACTCGCGTCCAACCCGCGGCCCCTAATAGCGCCCTCAACATGCAAATGCATGTTGATGGCCCTATTAAGTATGCGCGTGGGATACAGAAAGTAAAATGTGCAGCCAAGCCGCACATTTTACTTTCAGAAATTAGCGCCGACCCAAAGGTCGGTGCTAATTTCTTCCGGCGCCGGGAAAGTGCACAGAAAAGCAGTAAAAACTGCTTTTCTGTGCACCCTCTGACTTAATATCATAGCAATATTAAGTCGGAGGTCCCGAAAAGTAAAAAAAGTAAAAAAAAAAAAAAATTTGAATTCGGCCCTCGGCTGTCGGGCCGAAAACCGGACGCTCAATTTTGCCGGCGTCCGGTTTCCGAGCCCATGGCTGTCAGCAGGCTCGAGAACCGATGCCGGCAAAATTGAGCATCGGCTGTCAAACCCGCTGACAGCTGCCGCTCCTGTCGCCGTTTTTACCGCGTCACCTAATTTAAATACAGAATCGCGGGCACCGGCGAAGGGCCGGTGCGCGCGCCGGGAGAGCGGGTGTTCGTCCGCTCTCCGCGGACTTTACTGTATCGGCCCGTATATCAGGTAAAGCATTCCACATTTTGGGGCGTGCTTCATAGCAAAGGTACATTCCCTAGGTTCACACGTATGGGTAACTCTCAGGGAAGGTAAGCATAGTTTTGAATTTTCAAATATATGTGCATTCTGTTGGTCAAAAAAAATATCTGCAGATAAAGGAGGTGCAAAAGGCCCGGGACGCTTGTAAGTCCTGGGGCTTGCAAAAAGGGACGGGGTGGTCTGGGGGGTGGGGCAGGGTCAGAGTCTCCTGGCACAGCGGCCGAAGTAAGTTTTAAAACAAAAGAAAAAAGAAGAAAAAGTTAGGGGGCAAAGGGCGGGGGAGGTAAGGGAAGGTGGGGTGGGGGGTAGGGAACGGGGGAAGGCAGCACAGCTCGGTGCGGGCTCCACCATGTGCAAGGTGCACAATTGTGCACCCCCCGCGCGAGCGCCGACCCTGATTTTATAACGTGCACGCGCCTGCGTGCGCATGTTATATAATCGCGTGCCCACGTGTGCGCGCCAGGTAGCGCGCGCACATGGACGCGCTCGCGAAAGTTTTAAAATCTACCCCTTCGCTTTTTAGAAATGCAGCCAAAAGGCATCTGCATTTTCCTTCTGGGCTCCCTTGTCTGCAGTGCTATGTGCTTGCTTCTCTGTCCTTTCGCTTTGCTCCATTAGATACATCTAATGAAAGTTTGACATTTAGGAGTTTAGACATATAGGAATTTCTAGCCTATTGTGTCTGACTAAAGGTAAATGGGGTAAATTACATTCCATCTAACAAATATGCATAGCTAAAAGCAAGATAGACAAAAGCTGCCACATCTGAGAAGTGCTCCAGTGTTAAGTACCGTGCATGACGTGCTGTGATGGCAGATGTCACATCTGTAAGAGTCACCCACAAAGAGGCCAGAACACGGTTTCAGGAGATAAGTAAAAGGAACAGAAATACAGCTAATGCCTCTGAGTTATTAATAAATGCAGAGCAAATACGGAGAGTAGGCTGGAACTACTGCAGATGGCGGAACATGAAGAAAGAACGATGGAAGCTGGGGCATCAAAGAAAGGAGGTGACGAGGGCACTGTTGAAAATAAGAGCCAAAGTCCTCCAGAATTGCAAGAGTGAAGATAATTTACAGCTATATTTCTAGAAAACAAGTGAAAGCCTTTTAACGTATGAACAAAACAAATGGCAGAAGCAACGCTGGGCTATTATCATCACTGCTCCTGCTTAGCAGAACAAAATGTTCACTGAAGAGCTGACATGATGTATATTAGTTTCATTGCTGCTGCTGCTGCTGCTGACAGTCATGTGAGGTCATGTAAAGAATTTCTCCAGAGTTTCAGCAGGGACTTCAATGGCGTAACTAGAAATTAATTTTATTTTATTTTTTCGAGGGTAGGGGCAAAGGTTAACATGAGTGGTCAGTAGGCTACAGGTCCAGGCCCTACTAGTTCTACTCCTATCAATAAATAATGCCTTAGAGTACACTTGACAATGGATTTCTAAATAGACTGTCAGGGCCAGGCAGCCCTCTCCTAGTTCCTGGGGGTAGCCCTCCAGCCACTCCGAAGCCCTTTCGGACTGATGAACAGGAACAGCGAATGTGTGAGCCCCTGTTCCGCAGCGCAACCTCAAGGCAAGGCCAAGGCCTGTGCCAATGGCAGGTGTGTGCGTCCTGACACGTAGTAGACAGAGTCCACAAGTCTGTACGAAGGCATGACATATAGATTAAGGCATAACAAAGACAAGTTGAAGAACTAGCAAGGGCAAGGCTGATGGCTTGTAACAAGGCTGATGGCTTGTAACAAGGCTGATGGCTTGTAACAAGGCTGATGGCTTGCAGAATGCACAGCTGAACTAGAGCCAAACTGAAGACTGGAGTAGAACTGAAGAAAGGAACCAAGCTGACCTGAAGAATGCTGCAGCAGAGTCTGACAGAAGGTCCAGGGTCTGGCAGATGGAAGGCAAGTGAAATCCAACACAATCTGGGGTTGAGGCAGGCAGTGAGTGAGGAGAATCCAGTAACCGGGTCGGGGTCTAGGCAGGCAGAATCCAGAACGCTCCAAGGACAAGGCAGGCAGCGAGCAGGCAGAATCCAAAACCGGTCCAGGGTCAAGGCAGGCAGCAATCTAGCAAGGAGAATCCAGTAATCAGTCAGGAAGCAAGGAAGGCAGAATCCAGAATAATCCAAGGATGAGGCAGACAGACATACAGGCAGAATCCAAAACCAGGCACACAGCAAGCAAGTCAAGGACCAGGAATAGGCTAAGGAACCTGTTGCCAAGGCAAAGAGTCCAGATTCAGACAGGCTAAGTAGTCTGGAGCAGGTGACATCAATGGGGCGAATGCCCAGCTCTCCTTCTAATGTGCCCAGAATTGTGCCTGTGCGATCCTCTGCTGGGTTTTAGTCATGTACATGTCAGGGTGCCCACTGGCGGTTCCCTGCTGTGCAGTGAGCATCTGAAGCCGGAGATTCGGGGAAGGCAGCTGGATTGTAACATAGACTGCAACAGTTGTCATGCAACATGAATGATGCTTTAAAAAATTTCATTCTATTATTTCAAGCACTTACCAACATTAAAAATGCCTTATTAATCTGAATTTATATTTATTGCAGTTTATAAATACACGATATCATGTAAAAAGTAAACAAAGAACACTTAACAGAAACATCAGATTTAATTGTGTAATAAAACAAATATGAATGTATTTATTTATCTATTTATTTATTTATTTGAAATATTTATATTCTGCCTGTTTGAGAAGTCATTCCAAGCGGATTACAATAATAAATATAAAACTGGGTGAAAACCGTTAAGACACATATAATGACAATACAACTATACATAACTAAAACTCAAATACTAATTAAAAGTTTTTCCTGAACATTTTGAAATCTTGAATAATTCTTAGGTCATCTGAGACCATGTTCCACAATGTTGGGCCAATTACTGATAACTCTCGCTATTGAGATTGCTGCAGATGAATGAACTTAAAAGTGGGGATATCCAAAAGTTGTTGACTAGAAGACCTTAAAGTTCACATAGGAATGTATTTTTTTAAAAGAACAGATAGGTGTTGTGGTGCATTATTATGAGTGGATTTGTGAACAAGCATGATAAACTTAAATCTGATTCACTGCATGACTGGAAGCCAATACAATTACCTCAACATTGGGGTAACATGCTCATATCGTAATGCTCCCAAAACCAAGCGGGAGGCAGAATTTTGTAAAAGCTGCAAAGCTTGTATTTGAGAGTTTGAAAGGCTAATATACAAAGAATTTCCATAGTCAATGGATATCATAATAACAGAATATCATCTACGTAGAATAGAAAGTGAATATGCAAAGTCCCGCATGAAAACAGACAACTTAATCCTACACTCTTTTGCCTGTTTTTTAACCTGTTTGCAGTCCACAAAAGGACATTGCCTCGCCTCCTATCCCATGACATTTTAGTTTTCTTCGTAGCCTCTCAAGAAGGAATTTGTCAAATGCCTTCTGAAAATCCAAATAGAAGGTATTGACAAAGTCCCTCATTAGAGGCTTCTAAGAAAACTAAAAAGTCATGGAATAGCAGGTGAAGTCCTTTGATGGATGATAACATAAAGATTTGCTAAGTGCCTTGTTACCAATTAATATATGTACCCTAGCAACACTATATTTGAAGACCAAGCTGGGGTGGTGGACAGAGCGGTAGTTAGGGAAGGAGGGAGGGCTTTAATCAGTTGAAATTATTAGCAACATTAATTTTGCTTTACATGGAGTTATTGGAATTTTATCTAATCCTTAGTATACTTATGTGATTTTTTTTAACTTTCTTTTTATACAGCTAACAAACAAAATCTAAAAATCCACACTTTATGCCCTTCAGTGCTTAAATCTGAGGAACCTCCTCCAAGGCACACAACAATGCAAATATATAAAACGTTTCTACTAGACCTCAGATCTATTTGTATGTAGGGGTTTGTGAGCATATTCAAATATGGTTTGGTGGCAGATGAAGTGTGTGCAAGCATTTTTGGGTTCTTTCTCTTAATTTGAACTGAAATTAAAGCCATGAGCACACTCTGTGCATGTCTGCTGCCCTATTCCAGATGTTGCTGATGTCAGAAGAGTGCCTTTCCATGTCTTAAAAAGGGCCAATGAGGCTCACAAATATTGTAATGAAGCTGATTATACTGAAAAGTGAGGGCCTGCTTAAAAAAATACATAAAGGGAATTTATTTGGGCTACGCTGAGATGCAAATGCTTTTTATCAAACTTTTCAAACCTAAGAACATAAGATATGCCATACTGGGTTAAACCAAGGTTCCATGGAGCCTGGTATCCTGTTTCCAACAGTGACCAATCCAAGTCACAAGTACCTGGCAAATACCCAAACATTAGATAAATCACAAGCTACTTTTGCTTATCAATTACCATAATAGCCGTTTATGGATTTTTAGTCTAGGAACTTATCCAAACCTTTTTTTAAAGCCAGTTACACTAACTGCTGTAACCACATCCTTTGGCAATGAATTCCAGAGCTTAACTATGCATTGAGTGAAAAGGAATTTTCTTCGATTTGTTTTAAATGAGCTACTTGCTAACTTCATGGAGTGCCCCCTGGTCCTTCTATTATCCAAGAGAGTAAATAACCGATTTACATTAACTTGTTAAGAACATACGAACATAAGAAATTGCCATGCTGGGTCAGACCAAGGGTCCATCAAGCCCAGCATCCTGTTTCCAACAGAGGCCAAACCAGGCCACAAGAACCTGTTCAAGTCCTTTCATGATTTTGTAGACTTCTGAACAGCCCTAACTTCTTTAGCCTTTCCTCATAGGGCAGATGTTCCATGCCCCTTAACATTTTGGTCGCCCTAAAAGAGCAAATATTGTTGATCTTTAAATTTTTCTAACAGTTGAGTGGGAATGACTCTAGTCAGAGATAGTCAGCGCAGCATTATAGTGGAGAATGACTAGAGGGAGAACTGTTCTGAAACTTCAACCATTAAAATCTGTTCTGGAATTAAACCTGTGTTGTGCTCCGCGGCCGGTCCTGCTCACCTCTCCCATCCATCTACAAGCTCTAGGCTTACCTCCACTGCTGCCGCAGCGAGTTTGCAGCGTCCCCGGCTCCCCTGCTCACCGTCTTCGATGTTGGTCTCACAGTGGAGCTCCCATAGGGGCTCCTCGTCTTCCTGCTCCTCGGCCCCGCCCCTAGGCGCACACGTGGCCAACGTCGCCCTATTTAAAGAGCCAAGCGTGGGAAACCTGAACCCGGCGCCCCCTGATGACATCACACTGTTCCACTATATAAGGTAAGGCCTGTTCCCCTGAACGGTGCCTTGGCAATCGGGTCGTACACTCCGGTGTGTCTAGTTTGCCTTCCAGTGTCTCTTGTTCCAGTGACTCCTGTGTCTCCTGTTCCTTCGTCTCTCCATCCCTGGTAGTACCCTTCGGACTGATCTCACGGTACTGACCATTGCTTGATCCTGACTATTCTTGATTGCTGCCTGGAACCAACCTCTGCCTGAACACTGACTACTCTTGACAGCTGCCTGACCTGACTACTTCCGGATTGACTACAGGTACTGACCCCTGCTTCGGCTGACCATTCTAAACTATTACGCTGGCCTTGATCCTCGCTATCCATTTAGACTCTCTGTTCTGGCCTCCTGTGACCTCTGGACAATCTGGTTTGGACATCGACTGCGCACCCTTAGGCCTTTCTAGAAGATTCCTCATTACCACCAATCGGCTGCACCAATCTGGTCAACATGAGTTGTGTGGCTTGCCATACAAAACAAGCTATGAAAGTTCCTGAGTTTCTGCTAGGACTTCTATTACTGTGCTTGCAGCCTGTCATTACAGACCCAGCTGCTAATTGAATACCGGTAATTTGCTATTGCTTCTTTTTTTTTTTTTTTGCTTCTTTTTTTTTTTTTTTGCAATTAAGGATCATCTGTGCTTATCTCAATTCTTTTAGAAATCTGTTATCATATCAGCCTTCACCACTGGCTCCAAGAGGTCATTCCATGCATTTACCACCTTTTCACTGAAAACATTTTTTTCCTGATATTGCTCCTGAGTCTATTCCCTGGAAGCCTCATATCATGAGTCCTTGTTCTAGAACTTCTTTTCCACTGAAAAAAGTTTGCTTTTTGTGCATTGCTAATATTTTGGAGGCATTTGAATTCTTCAGTTGTATCTCCATTATCTTGACTCGCTCCTAGGGTACACTTATATTACACATATTAAATCTCTTATATCAAAGGGCTCCCGGGGCTAACCCCACACGATTTTGGTGGCCCTTTTCTGGACTGTCTCTACTCCTATATCCTTTTGGAGGCCTCACCAATTACTTGTATAACAACATATGTAAAGAAAAAGAAAGTCAAAACACTAAAATATCAGTGCATTTGAGTTTAGGTTGTGATGTTGAATATATGTCAAAAAGTTTTATAGACTTCAAGAAAAACTGAAATAATAAAACAAAGAATTCATCAGAAAGAAAACAGGATGAATTCACTTGCCAAATCCTTCACCAAACCAAGGAGCACCAGTAATAAAACAGTAAATTAATGTTTAATATCAAGTCCACTTTATGTTGCTTTTGTATGGTAGGTTGTGGTTTTATTATTTATGTATTGTTAATTATTTATGAAATGATGAAGTTGTAATATGTGTTTTGTGATTCGCTATGAGCAGTTCGGAGTTGCGATTAATAAATGAAAAGTAAAGTAAAAGTAAATTATATGCTGTGAACAATAGGTTTTGCTGAGAAATGGTTACAGAAAGCAACAGAAATATTCTGAAATCCAAAATAATCAGTTTTACTGTATTCCCAGAGTTATTGACTACATCTTGAACAGAATGCAAAGGTCAGATGAGGAAAAGAGTAATTACTTTAAAGAACAAATGTTATTACATTGAGGAAGAAGCGAAGACAAAAATATTCTCTCTATATTATTTTAAGATGGGTGAGTTAAAATGTTGAACAGTTAACACAGTAAAACAAAAAGCTATGAGTCAGTTTTAATACACACATATTCAAAAACCTGCCAAGTTGGAAAGATAACTGGATTACTCTGTCTGGTTATCTTTATCTGGATAAGTGTTCTGCTGAATATTTGGATAGCTTTATCAGGATAACTTTAGGACAGCTATTTTTTTCAGACTGACTTCTCTGCACAAATTTACAGCCCGATCCAGTAAAGTCCGTGGGAGAGCGGACTAACGCCCACTCTCCCGGCGCGCGCACCGGCCCCTCGCCGGTGCGCGCGATCCAGTATTTAAATTAGGCGACGCGGTGCAAACGAGGAAAAGGAGGCGCTAGGGACACTAGCGCGTCCCTAGCGCCTCCTTTTGGCCTGGAGCGGCGGCTGTCAGTGGGTTTGACAGCCGACGCTCAATTTTGCCGGCGTCGGTTCTCGAGCCCGCTGACAGCCACGGGCTCGGAAACCGGACGCCGGCAAAATTGAGCGTCCGGTTTTCGGCCCGACAGCCGCGGGCCGAATTCAAAATTTATTTATTTATTTTTTTTTACTTTTTTATACTTTTGGGGACCTCCGACTTAATATCGCTATGATATTAAGTCGGAGGGTGCACAGAAAAGCAGTTTTTACTGCTTTTCTGTGCACTTCCCTGGCGCCGGAAGAAATTAGCGCCGACCTTTGGGCGGCGCTAATTTCTTAGAGTAAAATGTGCGGCTTGGCTGCACATTTTACTTACTGGATCGCTCGGGAATACCTAATAGGGCCATCAACATGCATTTGCATGTTGAGGGCGCTATTAGGTGCCGCGGGTGGGCCGCGTGTTTTCCTCCCCTTACTGAATAAGGGGTAAGGGAAAACACGCGTCCAGAGCAGGGTGACAGTGCGCTCCGACGGAGCACACTTTACTGGATCGACCTGTTAGCTGGATAGTTCTCAATATGGAAATCTCTGGCTAATAAACAGGGTCATTCATCAAAATGTGTTATGGCGTTAATGCACACAATAATGCGTTAACGCCATAATGCATGCAAAAAGAATTCTAATTACAGTCTGAATGCTAATTTTAGGGAGGGGTGGGATTTAGCTAAATGAGGGGCAATATCACACTGTGCGATAGTATAACACATGCTATTGCACAGTTTTAACACTGGAAATAACTATGCCTGAAATGACCATAATGCAATTTGCAATAAATTTTTGGAATTGCATTTTGGCCACTTCTGGGCTTTTGAGAGAAGCACAATTAAGCTCTGGAATTTGTTGCCAGAGGACGTGGTTAGTGCAGTTAGTGTTGCTGGGTTCAAAAAAGGTTTGGATAAGTTTGTGCAGGAGAAGTCCATTAACTGCTATTAATCAAGTTTACTTAGCTAATAGCCACTGCTATTAATTACATCAGTAGCATGGGATCGTCTTGGTGTTTGGGTACTTGCCAGGTTCTTGTGACCTGGTTTGGCCTCTGTTGGAAACAGGATGCTGGGCTTGATGGACCCTTGCCCTGACTCAGCATGGCAATTTCTTATGTTCTTATGTTCTTATAGAGAAAGAGAGAGAGACAAAAAACCTCTGGGGAGGGCCTCCCTGCGTGCACCTATTTATATCTCTATAGGAGGGCCCTCTAATAGGTCGAGGTGATGTGTTGGTGTTGGTTTAGGGTTTAGGAGTTAGTTTCGCATGTAGAGCGAGATGAACGAACAAAACAGTATGCCTTGGTGAAGATTTTACATCACTTGGAGTGAGGAAAGTCTCAAAAAGAAGACATTTCTACTTGGATTTCAATCCAGTAGTGAAGAGTCTGTTAATCCCTGTTTAAAGTTCTTATGACTCTAAAGCTATTGATGTTTTCATTTGTGAAGATTCATAAAAAACTCAAAAGCACTTAAATACAGATAGCCACGAAACCGAATGTCAAGTAGTAGAAGGCGTGGTTAGCTCATGTAAATACCAGCGGGATAACAGTTATGAACCATCTGTAAAAAGGCTTAAACATAGTGTCAGAAAACTTTGAAATCCACGTTGTATGCCATGGTCTGTTCAAACGACACAGATTTCAAAGTTTACTGACACTATGTTTATGCCTTTTCACAGATGGTTCATAAGAACTTTATCCAAAACAACGGAAGCTTCCTCCTCTCAATAATCACAACAAAACAATATCATGTGAGAGGGACAAATCTTATTGAACCCAATTTATACAAAAATATTCCAAAAATCTCCTACTATCCACAATTTGTTTAATATATGGAAGACAGTATCAGAATGACTGTGCTTGTGATGTAATCCACTGTCTCTCGCCCACAAAGGGCCGCAGGCAGTATCATCCTTTAAAGCACTGTTACTTTAATCATTTACTGTCTCCTTATAAGAATTTTTTATTATTTTCTATTATTAAAAAATGTTATTATGTATCCAAAACGTGTTTTAAAAATGTTTTCTTTTTCTTTTATGGCACCTCTTTTCACTTATATTCCATGTATGGCTACCATGCAGCTCCTTAAAAATTCACTATATATAAAAAGAGATACTTAGCTGATTTAGTTGTTCAATTCCAACATGGACCATGTTTCGGCTATTCAAGCCTTCTTCAGGGGAAATATCATCTTACTGTAATCAAAAACATCGGCCCGATATTCTCTATACCGAAGGAGTACTACTCGTCTCTAATACTGAGGTATTAGAGACCTAAGGTATAGAGAATATCGGGCCGATGTTTTTGATTACAGTAAGATGATATTTCCCCTGAAGAAGGCTTGAATAGCCGAAACATGGTCCATGTTGGAACTTTATCCAAAACAACAGAAGCTTCCTCCTCTCAATAATCACAACAAAACAATATCATGTGAGAGGGACAAATCTTATTGAACAAATTGTGGATAGTAGGAGATTTTTGGAATATTTTTGTATAAATTGGGTTCAGTAAGATTTGTCCCTCTCACATGATATTGTTTTGTCATAAAAACTTTAAACAGGAATTAACAGACTCTTCACTACTGGTTTGGAATCCAATGATTACACTACTTAAATTGAGGCATTGGAGGCTCAATGTGCATCTTGTTAAGTAATCCATTTTATGCTTAACAGCCCCTGAAGCAGCCCCCATATGGGCGAAACTCAGGCCTAGAGTCGGGCATCTACTGGGCAACTGTTTATAAATAAACTACTATCAAGGACCTCCGGATCTATTGTTGGGTTTTTTTACATCCGTCACGGCTTCCTTTTTGTTTTTTGGGCCCGTTCCTCTATAACAGGGTTCCATCAAGCTAGGGTGAAATAACAAAGTACAAAATTTCATCTTTTCGTATGTTTCACTCTACATGCGAAACTGGCCCCTAAACCACCACCACCACCTCACCTCTACCTATTAGATGGCCCTCCTATAGAGATATAAATACCGAACTACTATGTAGACCTTGTAGATAGTCTCTCTCACTCTCTCTCTCTCTCTCTCTCTCCCTCCTCCCCTCCCTCCCTAAAATAGGGATTATCACGGTATAGTAAGTTTATTACACCATGCAATACTACCAAAGCAATAAGTTACTGTATGGTAATTATAACATTTCCATAAAGACACCCCTTTTTCTTAACATGAGCATTATGAATGCGTTAACAATTTTTGATGAATCTAGGGGTATGTTAGCCCATCCTCAGTCCTGTGCTCTTTTTGATGGGGTAATCTTGTTTGTATAAAATAATTTGTGGGTCCAAAGTTACCCTGACAAAAGGGAAATATTTTGAAAGGATCAGATATATGTGGGAAAAAGTTGATTTCAACTCCTACAATCTTTTGAATATGGGCCTCTAAAAGGAAAAACTGCTTTCAGTCTCTATTCTTATAAGATCAGGAGGGTATATTATCCAACATCGTTACATATACCATTAATTTAAACAACTTTACATAGAAACTATTCCACAAAAGAGACATAAATAAATTCTTCACTCTTGCTATGGAACCTAGCGTGACTGACTGGGTTGGAAACTGGCTGAGAGGGAGGCGAAAAAGTGTAGTGGTAAATGGAGTTTACTTTGAAGAGGGGGGTGTTACTATTGGTGCACCTCAGAGATCAGTACTAGGACTGGTTCATTTCAACATTTTCGTTAGCGACATACTGGAAGGATTGTGGAAAACATGAGGATGGATCTAGCAAAGCTTGACTAATGGTCTAGAGACTGACTGCTAAGATTTAAGGCTAAAGATTCAGAGTAATGCATTTACTCTGCAAAAACCCAAGAGAAAGATACATTATTGGAGGTGAAAATCTTCAAAGTACAAAAAAAAAGCGGGATCTGGAGGTGATTATATCTCATGATCTTAAGATGACCAAACAGGTGGATAAAGCAATGGCAAAAGCCAGAAAAATGTTTGGCTGCATAGGGAGAAAAATGGTCACTGGAAAAAAAAGGAGGTAATATTGCCCCTGTAGAGGTATCTAGTGAGACTTCATTTGTAATACTGTGTGGCAGTGTGTGCATTCTGGAGACTGCACCTTCAAAATAATATATCCCACATCAGGAAACATTTCTTCATGGAAAGGATGGTGGATGCCTGGAATGCCCTTCTGAAAGAGGTGGTGAGGACAAAAACAGTAAATGAATTCAAAAGGGCATGGGATAAACACTGTGAATCCCTAAAGACTAGAGGTTAGAAATGAAGGAAAGGTTGCATGGGGGTAACCTGCATGGAGCGGCATTTACTGCCTTTAACAGAAGGCTACAGGGATTACTATCCTTAACCAATTAGCTTTGATGCTTGCGATGCAACTGCAACATTGTGCTCCACTTTAATGGCAAGGGAGAGAGAGGAATTGGATTCTGAAGACAGCCAACGCTGGGCCCTGACTTTTACGGGCCAGGGTACTGGTATGCAAACATTAAGGTTAAAGTATCTATGGTTGAATCCAAAAGCAAAGCACGTTCAAGCAGCATTATTTGAATTATCAAGAAGGCTGCTTATCCTATAAAAATATTGCTAGCAGTAATTTTGTTATGAGTTTGGTTGCTTGGTTTTGTTATGAGTTACACTATACAAATTGGCATGACTTTTAGGCTAAAATGCATGCAAATATAGTTCATGAATGATCATTATAGATGCATGGAAAACACATTTATAGCTTTTGAAGACTGGAGTTGGACACGCTTAGAGGCTGATGTCCTTAAGTGTGTTTGCATTTGCAAATGTAATAATGATAAAAAAGGAAAATAATGTGCATAATTGGCATTTATAAAAGTTAATGTATATTTGCTTATTTTTCACACATTATTTCTATATGTGAGTGCAAACACAACTGTTATGCAAAAACACTCAGTAGAAGCATCATCCAATGCAGCTCATCATCAAGTTTTGCACAGTTAAATTTTGTGGGGAAAATTATGCAAACTGACAATTTTCTGCAAAATTTAACTGCACCTTAGGAAGATGTAGCTAATGCTTTCTTTGCATAAGGCCTTTTTGCAAACTTCACCAAAAAAAATTACCCAAAAATCTGATTTGCTTATCATACAAATAGGTTGTTAGAAAAATATTGCCAATTAATAGCCCATTTCTTGAGCTGCAGAGTGGGTTAGTACATTGGCCATTGGTCTAGGCCTCAGTGGTCTCCTAAACTCTCTCCATGACACATCATTCCTTACAAATTCTTGAACAAATCCACAAAAGATTATTTTTATAAAAAGGCAATTCTCAGATCTCATAATGAAGTCTGAATCAAGAAATCTACATAAAACTAAAATTTCTTTAAAGGAGATTGAGAGTTCATTGATGGATTAGGGAGCAAATCAGAAGGCCAAGTAATAGAATCATTTTGTCTAGTTTATTGACTTTATTAGTTTTGTACAGGTAAGTATTTTTTATTGATTACCAAAGCTTAGAAACATAGAAACATGATGGCAGAAAAACACTATATGGCCCATCTAGTCTGCCAATCCATCCAATTTATCAAGCCCTTACAATTCCCATCACAGCCTCAGAGATCCCTGTATTTATCCCATACTTTCTTGAATTCAGATACTGTTTTTGTCTGCACCACCTCCACTGGGAAGCCATTCCATGCATCCAACAACCCTCTCTGTAAAGAAATATTTCCTAAGATTACTCCTGAGTTCACCCGTTTTACCCTCATCCCATGACCCCTTGCTTTAGAACCTCCTTTCCATTGAAAGAGGCTCGCCTCCTGTGAATGGAAAACTTGGAGATATTGAAATGTCTCAATCATATCTCCCCTATCTTGCCATTCCTCCAGGGTATACATGTTTAAATCTTTAAGCCTATCCCCATATGCTTTAGAACAAAGACCAATGATCAATTTAGTAGCCACTCTATAGACCGACTCCAACCAGTTTATAGTAACATAGTAATGATTGAAGACAAAGACCAAATGGTCCATCCGGTCTGTCTAGAACATTCTTATGGAAGTAACTGCCGCTCCGTGCAGGTTACTCTCAAGCATTAGGTTAAGGGTAGTAATATGTATAACCAAAAACTGGACCTGTTTTCCTGCCTTTAAATCGTGTTTGCTTGTAGGGGTTTATATGCAAGTTTTGAAAGTACATTCTGGTTTAAATATTGTTTGCTTATGGAAACTTGTGTTGAGAGTCAGGGAAATACCTTCAGTACCTGAATTTATGTAATCCGCTTTGAAGTAGCTGAAAGGCAGAATATAAAATCAAATTTAAAAAAAATGTACATTTTGATTGCTTGTGAGGACTGAGAGGACAATGCCATAGTCTGTGCATTAATGAACTGTGAACTGGATTTCAGCACACAGATTTAATGCACAGATTCAATTGTTTTAACTTCAGATACAGCAAGCTAATGATATGCTAATGCATCGGGAGTTAAAAAGTGTGTTGCTTGAGTTAAAATGTGTATTCAGCAGCCCAAGCACATACATTCCGGTTTGCTTGTAAGTGCTGATTGTATTTTTTAAATCTTGTTTGCTTGTGTGTAAATTTAGAAAGTTCCCTCTCCCACCCCTGTGCTCCATTATAATTATATAGATAAACCACTAATTAGGGGGTTGGACTACACAGAATAATTTGACACCTGTTGATAGAGAAACATAAGGAAGTAATTTAGATAAGTTTTAGTCATTTGTATAGAATAGAACACTTAAATTCAGGGGTAGCAAAATTAGTAATATCATAGAAAATTCTTCAGGAAATTACATTTAGTTGGTCTGATCTTTAGTAGCCAAGGCTACAGGATTCTGTATAGAGAACACACCAGATAGATACAAAAACACATTTTATAAACTATAAGGGGTATAGTATGATAATTGTTGTAATAGTATTTATTAGTGACCTTAGAGAAATAAGTGTAAAATTAACCTGGAGCAAAATTAAAAGAAATTGGTCTATTAGGAATTGTAGGTACACAAATTAAGTTAATAGATAAGGATAAACTACTAATCAGTTGGAGAAAGTACTGCTTTGTACCAGAAAGTGTCAGATAGCAAGTGATTTAGATCAAATTTATTCATCTGCAAACAGAAAAAATAAGATAAATTCCTGGGGAAGCTTGACCTGTAGCACTATATTAGATCTTTGAAATAATGATTTATTTTAAACCCTAAGAAACAAAAGACTATAAAGGGAGCTACACTAAATTACAATCTCAGAGGTTTATAAATACATTTATTTATTTATGCAGTTTACATAATAAAAAAACAGTCATCACATAATTTCAAAAAGGAAAAAGTACAATAAAATTCAATATAAACTCAATTTGATATTTATAACACTAAAACTTCAGTTATTAAAACTAAAAATGAAAAATATAAGTATACTAAAAACATAAAAAAATAAGAATAAGAAAACATAAAAAAATAAAATTAATCATTCTTAATACATACATATTATCTATAAGAATAAAACAAGACACTTCATGCTTTCATGCAACAAGTTACCAAGCAAGCAAGCAGGAATACAGAGTTTCTGAGTGTAGAGAAGGAAGTTAGATTCTACAGGCTAGATAATTTTTACTTGCAGGACAGTTGAGAAGAAGGTTAGGACTTTGGTAGGTCTTTTTCATTCTTTTTCAACAGGCACCAGAAGCCCCCAAAGCTGAAGGATGTCTAGGAAACATCATATCTCCAAAGCTGTCACCATTGTTACAACCTGTGTCCAGTTGGATGTGCTGATCCACAGGCAGGAACTGGTTCAGTATAAAAGATGTCTGCAGATAAACTGTCTCAGGAAACAGGTGGTAAAACTCAGAGAGGAAGTGGCAAGACTGAGAAAATCTGAGAGATGAGGACTACATTGATTAAATTTATTTATTTAAAACATTTATATTCCACATTATCCTTAGTTATAAGTGAATCACAATTTAAATATCCATAAAATGCACAAAAAGAATAATAAAAACTCATCCAACATACATTGCCCCTCTACTGATGCAACTTAATCTGTTACTCCTTCTCTTGATGCCAATGTCCAGAGTTATTGCTAGATTTGCTAATTTCCTAATACATGACCACCCAATTACTTCTGAAGCCTGCTTTTAATTGCTTATGAAAGGACTTGAGGCAAGGCTTTTGCCTCAAAGTAACAGGAAACAAATTCCAGGCTACAGGGCAGCAACTGCTAGTATCCTTTCAAGGGATTCTACTGAGTGAGCCATGTGAATGGATGGAACATACAGAAGATTCTGACATGAGGACCTCAAAATACAGGAAAGCTTGTAAGTTCTTAATCACTGCTTATATATGATGGGATATCTCTGCTCAGAGCAACTAATAAAGTAAAAACAAAACAAGTACAATATGATCCCTCAGTTCTACCCCTGTTAACATCCTTGCTATCACATTCTGAATGATCTGGAGTACCCTCAAAATCACAGCAAGTAATCCCAGATATACTGCATTGCAGTAATCTAACCCATTCAAGATCATTGCTTGCAAGACAGTATAAAAATCTTCCTGTTCTAAATAGGCCAGTTTGTATCTGTTGGGTCTGTCCTGTAAGAAATGATTCAAACCACCTCATAATTCTGGCAGAAATTCCCAATTCTCTCAATCTGTGAAGCAAAATTTGGTGATTTAAAGTATTGAAAGCTGACAATATATCAAGAAGCACCAAAATTCTTGCCAACTTCAAATCTGTGATGGAATACATCTAAGCATGACAGCAGCACTGGCCAATAAACAAATTGGAACGAATCTGATACCCCATTCCTGTCTAGGAAGTTCTGGAGTTGTTTCAAAACGGCTCGTTCAATTGCCGTTGCCAGGAAAAGCAACACACAGGTCAATAATTAACCAAAGTCTGTGGGTCAGAATCAGGTTTTATCAAACTCAGCTTCATTAAGGCTTGTTTTAATATGGTAGGAACAGAAACTTCAGTAAGGGATGCATTAACCAAATTTGTCAAAAGCTCAGCAATATCACCCTGAGAGCTTTAAATACTATAGAGGAATTAGATCTCATTTGGCAAAAATAATTCTTCAATGAAGAGATCACAGAAATGGCTTCATCTGATGATACGGAATCAAAGATTTTTGCACCTTTCTTTCATAATACAGTGAACGGACATTCAAAGGGTCAGATGAAAAGCTAGCACACAAATCAGCCATGTTGTTATTTAAAAGATTGTAAAATTCTGTCAGTTATCCACCAAAACTTTCTCAGCACTTGCATGCTGACATTCAGGTGTAGAGCTTCTTAACAGTATAAAATAACTGTTCTGGACAACTGATAGCCAAGTTAATACAAGCAGAATAATAAGGCAGAAAATGGAACCTCATTTACATGCAAATTAAAATCATCTGATACAATTACATTGTTTAAATCAACATCTAGTAGGGTGAAAGCTTCAATTAAAGGGGGAAAAATCTCAGCTAAAGGCCCTGGTGGCACATAAATTAGTTGCACACCCCATAACTGAGCTTTTAGAAATAAAGTCTCATATCTTGCATCAATTTCAGTATCTTTAACTGCTGCAAGTAACTCACCTCCTCTTTTTCTCACCCTTGACTTGGAATGAACAACATAATATGGTGGGCACAGCTGTTTAACTAATACAACATCTGATCTCAACAACCACGTTTCAGTTAAACACAGAATGTCAGGCTGTTGATCCTTCAAAATATCATAAATCATAAAAGTTTTTGACTTAACAGATCTTACATTTATGAGAAAAACAGATAACATCGTGGACGAGGGAGTATCAACAGTAAATTTACACAGAATTTACTGTTTCAGCGAGAAAAAGGCTTCCATGGTACTTGTTTAATCTTTTGATACCAACCACAGCTAAATATCACTAGAATCTGTAAAGATATGCCCACTGAGTCCATTATGGCAATAATTAAAATGATCTTAAAACAAAGCTTGGCCCCACTTGGCATGCATAAAGAAGCAGCTCCTTTTTCTTCTCTCCAAGATGAATGATAACCTTCAGCATTGACCTCAGGGCTATAAGAGGAAGCCCATTGATATCAAAATGGGCAGGATTTCAGGCTCCCTCAGAGCAGAGAGGAAGTTGGTGCAGAAAGCACAGCTCACAGCAAATAGATTTCAGCTGGAAGCACCTTTCCCGGGCACTCAGAGCACTGGATACAGCAAATAAGGCACAAGGCAGTCAGTAGCTGAATCCTTCGGCATTCACTTTGTGGCTATAAAGGGTGGCCCAATGATATCAAAGTGAGTGGGGTTTCAGGCTATGGAAGGCATACCGAATTGAGGCATCAAAGATGGAAATTTCAAGCAGAGGGCAAGGTGAAATCGGATCACAAGACAACAGCTAGATTCAGATTACTACAGCAACTAGACTCTACATCCTGACTCTGATTTCCCTCAAGCTGAAGAACCAGTATACTATACAGCCCTGGAAATGGAGGAGGAACCATCCCAGGATGAGGAGGAATCAAAACATGCAAACCCCAAATCTGTGGGCTCAACAACCACTGCTTCTAGGAGGCGAAGTGTAGTGGTGGTTGGTGACTCGCTTCTGAAGGGTGCGGAGGCATCCATCTGCTGACCAGTCATATTGTCCTGGGAAGTGTGCTTTCTGCAAGGTGCCAAAAACCAAAATGTAATGGAGAGATTGCTGAAAATCCTCAAAGTCCACTAACTATTATCCGATGCTGCTCATTCATGTTGGCACAAATGTTACTGTTAGGTATCACACAGATTGTATCAAAAGTGATTTCATGACTCTGGGAGAGAAGGTAAAGCATATAGGTGCACAGGTGGTGTTCTGCTCCATACTCCCAATCAAAGATAAAGGCTCAAGCAGGAAAGCTTGCATTCTGGAGATGAATAAATGGCTGCGTACTGCGTAGATGGTGCTGATGAGGACGTTTTGGCTTCCTGGACTATGGGATGATATTCCAAGGACTTCTGAGCAGAGATAAGGATCACGTGTCGAAGAAGGGGTGCAGCATTATCCAATAGAAACTGGAAAACCCGCTGAGGAGGGTTTTAAACTAGGATCCTCAGGGGTGATTGAACAAAACCGTAGGGTCAAGTGCTCAGGTAAGTAAAACATTAATACTTGTACAGAATTGGGGGAAAGGGCAACATCTGAAAAGCTATGCACACTAAAGCTCATAGTATGGGGCATACAGCCCTGGTTCTAGAGGCAGTCATGGAAGAAGCAGAGATGGCTGTGGTAGCTGTCACGGAGACGTTGTACATGGAAAAACATGACTGGGATATAGTTAAATGAAAGGCTTTCATGTATTTTCATTATGTTTTGGTTTTGTTCTATTGGTTTAATTTGAATTGTTTTAATTGAAATTGTTTTATTTACATATCCATTATGTATGTTTATTGTAACCCGCTGAGCTCTGTGGATCAGTGGGCTATACATTTTATATATAAATACAAATAAATAGTTATACCAGGTTACATTCTATTCAGGAAGGACCAGGTAGGAAGAAAGGGAGGAAGCATAGCACTATATATAAAAAATATTCAAGCAACATAATTGTGGAGCACACAAGGTAAGGAGGAGGCACTGTGGGTTAATCTGGAAAGGCGGAATGGAACATAAGAAATAGATAAAGATTTAACGGAGGATATTCACAAAATTGCAATGAACGGGGAGTTGCTATGGCTAGAGGATTTCAATCTGTTTGATGTTGTTTGGGACATTCCAACTGCAGTGTCTTCTAGAAGCAGAAAACTCCTGAATTCAGTGCAGGTAGACCTGTTTTGTCCACTGGAAACAGAATCCACACAAGAGAGAGCAGCCCTAGACCCAATACATACTAATAGGGACAGTATTTCTGATGCTGTAGTGGAGGATCATCTGGAGCCCAGTATTCAAAATGGACTTAGCTGGTTAAGTAAGGTATATCCAGCTAAGTGGCACTGCTGAATATCTTGCTATGGTCAGCGATCACCACTTAGCTGGATAAGTCACTTATCCAGCTAAGTGTTTAGCCAGGTAACTCAGGGCAGTGAATGGGTGGATTGGGGAGGAGTTGAGTTAGCCAGATAACTTATCTGGCTAACTCTTTTTGGCCCATACACCTGTCCTAAATTTAGCTAGATAAACTTATCTGGCTAATTTTAGGATATCTGGGTATATTCAGCAGCATGGCTGCACCGCTGAGTTGAGTATACAGCACTAGTTGCCCAGATAAGTTTGTCTGACTAGGAAAGCCACACAGTGGCTTAATATGGACCCCAGGGGACCCAGTGTTTACTGGATGGTGTGGTTCAGTATTAGAACACAGACAGTGAAGGTTCATTAAAAGATGAGAGTCTTAGACTTCAGGAAAACTAACTTTGTTAAAATGGGGAAGTACCTCAAGTAGTGTTAGCTGGATAGGGAAATCTGGGGGCAGTAGAAGAGCAGTGGGCAAAACTAAAAGGAGGTATTATAAGGGCAACTCAACTTTTTGTTAGGAATGTAAATAAAAGTAAGAGGAAAAAGAGACCCCTATAGTTTTCTAAAGAAGTAGCTGAAAAGGTAAGAAAAAAATGGTTAATGTTCATAACCTACAAGAGGTCACAGAAAGAGGACGACAGGTGATAATATCTGGAAAAACTAAGATAAGATGGGAAAGTAGTCAGGAATGCAAAGATGAAAATGGAAGAAAATAGTAAATATGGTAAAATGATGGGACAAGACTTCTTTTAGATAGGTTAGTGATAGGAGGAAGAGCAAAAGTGACATTGTGAGACTCAGGTGAAGGGGAGGAATAAGTAGAGGCTGACGAGAATAAAGTAAAATTGCTTAGCAAATATTTCTGTTCAGTGTTCACTGTTGAAGGACCAGGAGTAAGGACCAAATAAAACAAACACAAATAAGATTGAAAGTAAAGTAAACTGAATAGATTTACAGAAAAGTGTGTTCTTGAGTTGCTAACTAAACTTAAAGTAGATAGAGTGAAGGGGCTGGATGGGATACATCCAAGTGTGTTAAGGGAACTTAGAGATGTTCTGGCAGCTCTGCTGGCTGACCTTTTCAATGCTTCTTTAGAGTCTGGAGCAGTTCAGAAAGACTGGAGACAGGCAGATATGGCTCCTCTTCACAAATGTGGAAGTAAGGAGGAGGCTGGGAACTACAGGCAGTTAGTCTGACTTCTGTGGTAAGCAAATTAATGAAATCACTGCTAAAAGAAGGTAGTGCAGTTTCTGGAAGCCAATGGATTACACTATCTGAGGCAACATGACCTTTACCAGAGGAAGATCTTGTCAGATGAATCTGATCAGTTTCTTTGTTTGGATGACCAGAGAGTTGAATCAGGGGAGAGCACTAGATGTAGTGTACTTGAATTTCATTAAGACCTTTGACACAGATCTGCATAGGTAACATAAATATATTGAGTGTAATGGTAGTGGACCCTTGTACTGTGGTGTGGTTGACAGAGCCTAGAAAGAGAACCTCCTAGGCCAATGCCGACAGCTGATGAACACACCCTAAGCATGGACAAGGCTGGATCTTCACCTATACCAGCCCCATTCCCCATAGGTTGAGCCCTTGGGATCTAGGGGCTGACAGGACTTAGGCAAGACTCCCACAGGGCTTTCAGGAAGAGAGAGTCTGGGGGCAGATCAAGGGCAGGCAGTGGTCAGGCAGGTCAAGGGCAGGCAGGCAGTGGTCAGGCAGATACCAGAATTAGGCTAAGGGTCAGGGTTGAGGGGTGAACAAGGCATAGTCAAGATCCAAAGCAGAGATCAGTGGGAGGTGGCAGGCAAGAAAGTAATCCAGATTCATAACAGAGGTCAATACCAGGCAGGCAGGTGATGGACTGGGATAATGCAAAGCTGGAGGCAAGACAGGACAGAACAGGCTGGAAAGGGCAAGGTAGGCTGGACGAGGCAGGGTAGACTGGGTAAGGTTAGACATGTTGGACAAAGCAAGGCAAGATCAGGAGTGGTGGAACAAGACAGGATCAGGAACAATGGAGTAACACACATGGTTGGAAGCAGGAGAACCTGTTGCTGAAGTGATGTGTTGCTGTGGAGGTTATGCTTAAATAACCCTGCAGGACTGACATCATCGGGAGGCGTCGAGAGATAGCTCTCACTGCAGGGCCTAGATAAGTCATGAATGTGTGCATGTGTGCACCTAAGGGGTCTGCGGCTACAGCGTTGTAATAATGTGTTCCGTGAGGAACTTGGTCAGTGTCCTGTAGCAGCAAGGAGCCCATAAGACTGCTTTGCTGTGAGTGCTGCCGGTTGCGGGACGTTACATCGAGTACTCTTGGTTTAGGCACTAAAGTGACTGACTGGGTTAGAAATTGATTGAGTGGGAGGTGACAGAGGGTAGTGATAAACAGAATTCAGTTCACTCTAAGAGGAATGTTACTAGTGGTATGTCACAGGGATCAGGCCTTGGACCAATTATTTTCAACATTTTTGTTAGGAACATTGCAGAAGGATTATTGGGAAGGGTTTGTCTTTTTACTAATGATATCAAAATATGCAGTAGGGTAGACAGCCAGGATGATGTGGAAATGAAACATAATGACAGAAAAAGACCATATGCTCAACTAATCTGCCCATCTATCCAATTTATCTAGCCCTTACAATTCTCATCCATCCCTCAGAAAGACCCTTTTTTATCCCATGCTTTCTTGAATTCAGATACTATTTTTGCCTCCATCGCCTCCATTAGGAGGCTGTTCCATGCATCTACCACCCTCTTTGTAAAGAAATATTTCCTAAGATTACTCCTGAGCTTATCCCCTTTCACCCTCATCCCATGACCCCTTGTTCTGCAGCCTCCTTACCATTGAAAGAAGCTAGTCTCCTGTGCATGGTAACCTATGATATATTTAAATCTCTATCATATCTCCCCTATCTCACTTTTCCTAAGGTATACATTTTTACATTTTTTAGTCCTCATATGCTTTAGAACAAAGACCACTGATCATTTTAGTAGCCACCATCTGGACCGACTCCAACCAGTTTATATCCTTTAGAGGGTGCGGACTCCAAAATTGCACACAGTATTCCAAAGGAGATCTCACCAGGGACCTATACAGGGGCAAAATCACCTCCCTTTTCCTGCTAATCATTCCTCTCCCAGTGCAGCCATGCATCTTTCTGGCTTTTGCCATTGCTTTTTCCACCTGTTTAAGATACAATCATCCCTAAGTCCCACTCTTCTTTTGTGGTTAGAAGAATTTTGCCTCCAATACTGTACCTCTCTCTTGGGGTTTTGAAGCATAAATGCATTACTCTGCATTTTTCAGCATTAAATCTTTGCTGCCAGTCTCTAGACCATTCCTCAAGCTTCAGCAGATTCCCTCCTCATGTTTTTCACACTTTCTTAGCTGTCTTACCCTGTTGCAGATTTTGGTATCATAAACAAAAAGACAAACTTTTCCTGACAACCCTTCCATTATCCTGCTTACAAAAATGTTGTAAATAACCGGTGCCAGGGCTGGTCCCTGAGGCACACCACTAATAATGCTTCCCTCCTTAGAGTAAACTCCATTTACCATTACCCTTTGTCGCCTCCCACTCAACCAGTTTCTAATCCAGCCAGTCATTCTAGGTTCCATACCAAGGTTGCTCAATGTATTTATAAGCCTTCTGTGTGGAACCGTGTCATAGGCCATACTGAATTCCAAGTAAACTATGTCTAGCGCTGTCCCTTGATCCAACTCTCTGACAGGATCTACCTCTGGTAAAACCATGCTGCCTCGGATCAGGCAATCCAATTGGATTCTAGAAACTGCACCATCTTCTCTTTTAGCAGCGATTCCATTAATGTGCTCACCACAGAAGAAAACATGAGGAGGGATCTAGCAAAACTCAAGGAATGGTATAGGGTTTGGCAACTAAGGTTTAATGCTAAAAAATGCAGAGTTATGTGTTTAGGAGGCAAAAACACATGGGAGAGGCACAGTATAGGGGGTAAAATTCTTCTAAACATGAAAGAAGAGGGAGATCTTGGGGTGATCATATCTAATGATCTTAAGGTGGTCAAATGGGTGGATAAGGTGAGGGCAAAAGCCAGAAAGATGCCTGGGTGCTTAGGGAGAGGAATGGTCAGCAGAAAAAGGGAGGTGATATTGCCCTTCTAAAAATGCCTGGTGGGACCTCATTTGAAATACTGTATACTCTTCTGGAGATCGCATCTTCAAAAGGATATAAATCGGTTGGCATTGGTTCAGAGGGTGGCTACTAAAATGATCAGTGCTCTTTGTTCTAAAGCATATGGGGATAGACTTAAAGATCTAAACATGTATATCGGAGTAAAGGAAGGATAAGGGAGGTATGACAGAGACATTTCAATTTCTTGAAGGTTTCCATGCAGAAGAGGCAAGCCTCTTGCAAAAGAAAGGAGGTTCTAGAACATGAGGTCATGGGATGAGAGTGAAAGGGGGTAGAATTTATTTTCAAAGAAGTTGATGGATGCATGGAATATCCTCCATGGAGGCAGTAGAGAACTAGAGACAAGAACAGCATCTGACTTCAAGAAGGCATGGGATAAACACAGAGGATCTCTGAAGGAGTGGTATGATTGCATAGTTAGTATGGATGTGGAGCCATAATGGTCTTTTTCTGCCCTCATATTTCTATGTTTCTATTCATTACGCATGGATTTTTCTTTTTTTTTTTTGATCAGACATTTCATTCCTGCTCCATTGGGTTTCCAGCTCAGTCAGACCTAGTGCTTGGATCTATTGCCATGAGCCTTTATTTGCAACTTCCTAGGGATTTTTTTTCCTATTTGATATCTTTTCCTAACTTGCCTTAGTCCAGTCATTGTAGTGACAGTTCTCAGCAAGGTGCCATGTATCTGTCAGAGCATATCTGATCACTAATGGTATGTTCAGGAAGAAGTGTACCTGAAGAGGCTGGATTGTTGTATGAAAGTTGAACTAATGCCAATAAAACCAGGCTAGTGTGGGAGGCATTGTGGCATGCAGCTGTAACTGCGGAGCAGGCTCAAAATCGGAAACTCGGGAGAAATTCATAGAGCAGGAACACTGGAGCAGAACTGCAGCACCAGATGCTGAGCAGAAACAGACCAGATGAGCAGAGGCTCTGGAGGACATATCCCAGAAGTATGTTGAACCTTGCGTTGCCGCCCCCACCCCGGTCGTGCCCCCTCCCCAGTCTCGCCCCCCCTCCCACCTGTTTCGGCGCCAACTGTGTGCTTCTCAGGGCCGCGAACAGTGCTGCTTGCAGCCCTGAGAAGCACACAGTCTATTTCTCTTTGCCACGAGCTGGATAGGTCCTGCTTGTGGCACCACGTGGATGCTCTTCAGTGCCCCCTATGGCTTGGTGCCTTAGGCAACCACTGAAGTTTTCCTAAATGGACACGCCAGCCCTGGTCAGACCACACCCTATACTGAATCAATTGGACTTTATGGGGGCATGTCTAACTTCCTGGCAGCTGGAGGGTAAACATCATCCCTTGGCTTTCTCCTGACTCTTTTGTGGCTCCTCTGCAGATTCCTAGACTCTGCCTTCTAAGGCTGATGGTTCAAGCCTCGACAATGTTGACAGCACCAGTGCTCCCTCTGTAAACCTGCAATCACAGACTCTAAATACAGCCACCAGGTATCACCACTGTGCGATGATTATGACTTCATCCTCCGCAGGGACTGTGAATGCTGCCTCCACAGCATCTTCAGCCCCACCTCAGGGGAGTGCAAGATCTGAGCCAGGAGCTGAACCCAGTTCCTTCCATATAGCACTGAGTGCATAGTGCTGCCACTGAGGGACCAGGCCAGCCCCAGAGATATTTCTTAGTGTTGCAGAAATGCATTTACTCCCATACCCAATACTGAAGGCAGTACTGCTGGTCCTCTTTAATGCAGATGCTCTGCTTTTGCTATATTCAGTGATTGTTATTCTTGAGTTTGGGATTGTGATGGTAGAATACAAATACTTTTATATACAAACATAAACCTCTAGAAGAAACAATTCTTTCATATGAGCACTATGAACTCAATAGATTGTTGCAGATAATAGAATACATCTTTTTTTATGGAAAGAGAAGTTGTTGTGTAAGTTGTATAATGTGATCAGAATGAATATGATGGTCACAACAATTTTGTCATTCACTTTGCCTCTCTTCTTCTCTCCCCATCTCTTTCTCTTCTGCTTCTGTTAGACTGTCCTGAAAACAATATAATGGTCCATTTTTTCTCTTGATTTTATTGTTTGTTCCTAATGTCTTGCTAGAAAGCTTTGGGAAAATTATATGGATTTTCCATGTCTTCTTGAATGTAAAAACAACTTTGTTCCATGTTTTGTTGAATACTGCTACTCAATGGCGAATCATGACATTGCTCATTTATGCATCAGCATTAAATTGATGATTAAATTAAGCCAAACATTTTATCCAATATTTCTGTTCTATAATCAATAATTGCTAGTCATTATTTTCTTAGGTATCCTTTGAAGACCATCACTTTTCTGTGAGCGGAAGAGGATGGGGATCATGCCAGGAACTGTGTCAATGCATGATCCTTCTTATATTTTGTTTTAATTTTAGCCTCACTTTCTATGTCAGCTTCCTAGCTACTACAAATAGTAGCTAAGACGGATTGCTGCTAACTAGAGATGTGAATCGTGTGATCGATCGTCTTAACGATCGATTTTGGCTGGGGGGGGAGGGAATCGGATCGTCGCGGTTTTGTTTTTTTAAATATCGTGTAAATCGTAAATTGGGGGAGGGCGGGAAAACCGACACACTAAAACATCCCTAAAACCCACCCCGACCCTTTAAAATAAATCCCCCACCCTCCCGAACCCCCCCAAAATGCCTTAAATTACCTGGGGTCCAGAGGGGGGGTCCCGGCGTGATCTTTTACTCTCGGGCCTCCGGTGCGTTGTAGAAATAGCGCCGGCGCCATTTTGTTTTTTGTCCCCCGACATCAGGAGCGTAGGAGATCGCTCCCGGACCCCCGCTGGACCCCCAGGGACTTTTGGCCAGCTTGGGGGGGCCTCCTGACCCCCACAAGACTTGCCAAAAGTCCAGCGGGGGTCCGGGAATGACCTCCTGCACGTGAATCATTTTTCCGTACAAAATGGCGCCGGCCATACGCCATATGGCCGGCGCCATTTTGTATGGCGTGCAGGAGGTTGTTCCCGGACCCCCGCTGGACTTTTGGCAAGTCTTGTGGGGGTCAGGAGGCCCCCCCAAGCTGGCCAAAAGTCCCTGGGGGTCCAGCGGGGGTCCGGGAGCGATCTCCTACGCTCCTGACGTCGGGGGACAAAAACAAAATGGCGCCGGCGCTACCTTTGCCCTGTCATATGACAGGGCAAAGGTAGCGCCGGCGCCATTTCTACAACGCACCGGAGGCCCGAGAATAAAAGATCACACCGGGACCCCCCCCACTGGACCCCAGATAATTTAAGGCATTTTGGGGGGGGCGTTCGGGAGGGTGGGGGATTTATTTTAAAGGGTCGGGGTGGGTTTTAGGGTTGTTTTAGTGTGCCGGTTTTCCCGCCCTCCCCCTTCCCCTCCCCCTTCCCCCGATTTACAATTTTTGATGATAAATCGGGGGAATTCCTATTAAATATCGCCTCTAATGATTTTTGACGATTTAAAATATATCGGACGATATTTTAAATCATCAAAAAACGATTCACATCCCTACTGCTAACTGCTCACAAGTTTCAAATTGTTGCCTATTCAACCCCTTGGAGTGTATATTACCTTGTGTGCAATCAGTTGTATTCCGCATATGCACCCAGGATGACCTCATTACAGATCAAAGGAAATGGATCCTCTGTTAGGCTGAAGGCTGTTAGTTTGTTAGGAAACCCTTTGGAAATGTACTTATAATTAAATCGGACAAGCTAAAAACCTATACAGTATTAGTCAAAATTAAAAATGTATATATGAAGTGGATACATGTGTCAATGTATCCTTTTTTTTTTTTTTTGTGATTTTAGTATCATTATCCAAGTCAGCTTCCTAGCAAAAAGAGTAGCTCAGGGTTGCAGCCTTGATGATTGCTTAAAGATACTGGAAATCATAGAGATTGATTTATCCATTCTGAGGCCAGAAAGGATGCCATAGTGAATAGAGAGAGAAAGGCATGCACCTATGTTGGACGCATGGTAACAGAAACAAAAGGGGGTTGAGTCTGCACAAATTTGAAACTTTTGAGCAGTAGCTACAATCATCACAAGACTCAAACTTGTGCTAATTCAATCCCCCCCCCCCCCTTTTTTTTTTTTTAATATCTGTTGCCATGTGTGCAATATATGTACATGCATTTTCCTGTGCAATTACAGTTAGGCAGAATTTGCATATGTACCAAGAATACTCTGTGTACAGATTAAAGAAAATTGGTCCCTTGTGTGGCTGAGATCCTCACTTTAATTAAATCGGGCAGTCTAAAAGCCTAAGAAGAAATGAACAAATTTTGAAATTTCTATAGTAAGAAGATGAGGATCATGGCAGGATCAGTGGCAATGTACGATTTCACCTATATATATATTTTTTTTATTTTAGCTCTATTCCCTAAGACTGCAACTCAGCTACTTAAAAAAAAAATACATGTGCTTCTCTCCCAGACTCTCTCTCTCCTCCCTTCTTCTCTGAATAATCACATCCTCCTAAAAACTGTTCACCTATTGATATTTAAATCTCCCAAGGCAGCCTCTTAAGAATTACAGTCTAAATGTCAATCAGCCATTTCAGATCCAAGCAAGAGGTAAGTAAATGTGAGATATATTATCCATTTTAGATAAAAAAAAATATTTAAGATGATTGAATTAAAAATGATTATGAAAGATGCACAAATAGATAGTAGCCAGGGTGGAAGTCAATAGTGAATACAGTAACTATTTGGGAAAGGCAGGTACTATTTTAAAAAGTGTGGAACTGAATCGCAAACCTGCTTTACGTGCTTATTATCTGCAACACCTTTTCACCCCGGCTCCCTGCCTAGCCGTCATTATTCTTTTTCCAACATGCAAATTTATTTGAATAATGTTAGAAATCTGTAGCGAAAGGCACCAAGGGAAACTGCACTAAGCAGGTGCAATTACAGGTGCAAAGCATGGGGAAAAAGTAAAAAAAAAAAAAAAGTGCACATTTCAACCCAATTCCCTATACGTCAATGAGGAAAATGTGCACTTTTTCAGCCTTGCCCTGTCGTGCTCCTGGAAGCTGCAGATAGAAGAGGAAAAGGCCACCCAGAAGTGGGCAGAAGACCCACAAAACCTGTCCCTCTCCCCCATAGAGGCACTGGAACCCCACAACTCTCTTCTTCCTGAGAAGGGGACAAGAAGTACAGAAGAAAGTATGAGGTCGATATTTAGTAGGTGTTTAGTGGACAAGTTATCCGGCTAAAGTTAGCCGGATAACTTGTTCATATATTCAGTGGGATAAACATCCCACTGAGTATACAAGCTTAAACTTATCTGGCTACATGCAGCCAGATAATAAGAAAACTTAACCGGCTATATTTGAAAATAGCCAGGTAGGTTTTTATTTATCCGGCCTTGTGTGGCTGGATAATATGCTACTTAATTGAATATCTTTAAAGATATGCAGCTGAGTAGCGCTGTCATTAAAGAATAACAACCAAATAAATAAATGGGCCAGTGGTCCAATCCCCTCCCTCCCCCCAAAAATATCTTAAAATGGCCCTTTCGGGCCATGCCCTCCTCACCCTTTCAAATCCTTTAAATGTTACACAGACCCCTGTCCTGGTGTTTACTAAAATCAGGCTGACCCCTCCCTATCAGTGGGTCCGACAACCAACACTTTAATTTTACTGGCGTTTTTGAAGTTTTGGGGGTTTTTTAAATTTTTTGTTCCTCCGACTTAATATCGCCATGATATTAAGTCGGAGGGTGTACAGAAAAGCAGTTTTTTCTGCTTTTCTGTACACTTTCCCGGTGCTTTCTATGGTTAACACTGCCTTTGGGCAGGCATTAATTTCTGAGAGTAAAATGTGCAGCTTGGCTGCACATTTTACTTTCAGTATCCTGGGCGACTAACTAACAGGCTCACCGACATTTATTTGCATGTGATGAGCGCTATTAGTTTTGCGAGTTTGGACGCGCATTTTCAAGGCACTATTACCCCTTACAGTATAAAGAGTAATAGACGCGTGTCGTAACGCGCGGCCACATGGGTGCTAAATGGTGCACTCGGCCGAGCGCACCGTATTGAATCTGCCTGTAAGAGAGCATCCCTGGAAGCATTAGCTTACATTAAGCTTACGCTTCCAGCGCTGCCTCTAGCCGGGGAGCTAGAACAGGAGAACATTTATTCAGAAGAGCTGCCTTGGGGAAGTGAATGCAAGCCATAGACTTAGGTAGATGAATAACCCTTTGGAGACAGGATCAGAGGAAGAACCTGGCAATGAAAAGGGGGCTCATCTCCTGCATGCGCCAAATGTATTTTTGGGAGCGCTTAAATAACTATTTTCTCTGGAGGAAGTGACGTCACCCTCAGGGATGGCTGCTTAATTCGTGAGCTCCTCCAACCTTCATCAGAATCCCTGAAATATCAAACCATCCGCATTGCTGCTTCAGGCTAAAGTGCTTAAAATTGCTGTTCCATCTTGCCCGGATGACTACGAGGCGAAAACAAATTGATTTTCGCAAATATTCGTATCAAAAACTTGAGGTGGAGCACGGGCCTACTCAGGAAGCCGTAATGGCTGAACAGGAGATGGCTGAGTCTGGGTCGGTGGTCCCGGAGGCTCCGGCAGGAGCGGACGATGGGGTACTACCGACTAAAGGTGAAATGAAAAGCTGGTTTTCCGAAATAAAACAAGAACTTACCTCGAACACGAGAGATATTATGGAGTCGATTGAAGAGCTCAAGGGTGAGCTGGCTGAACACGGGCGTCGCATTTTTGAGCTGGAAACCCGCGTGGATGCCTCTGAGGACCATGTAAAAAAACTTCGGGAAAGTCATTTGTGCGCCCAAGCGGAAGTGGAGCGGATAAATGATAAACTGGAGGACCTCGAAAACCGATCGCGCAGGAACAATTTACGATTCAGAGGCGTGCCGGAGTCACCAGAAAATCAAAACTGTTCGTCGGTGGTGCAACAAATTTGTTCTATGTTGATTGCATCTGCCTCCCCACAGTCTACTGGGGTCTTGGTTGGCGAAATAAAAATTGACCGGGCTCATAGGGTCATGGGACCTCGTGCCGGTAATAAGCCCAAAGATCTCCTCGCCTGCTTTCACGACTTTCACAAGAAAGAACAGCTCCTGAATATTGCGAGAAAGCAGGCCACGTGGCAATGGCAGGGGGAAGCCATAATGGTGTTTGCCGACTTATCTCCCACTACAGTTAAGCGACGTCTGGAAATGCAACCGGTTACCAAATTGCTGAGGGAAGAAAATATAAGATATCGTTGGCTGTACCCCTTTGGCTTGAGCTTCTCGCTAAAGGGTGAGACTCACCGTACCAAATCTTTACCGGAAGCGGCAGCCCTTCTTCACAATGCAGGTTTCCCGGGCCTGGATCAGTTTAAATCGGCGCCACAAGCAACTGTTCGACGAGAAGAACATCCAAAATGGCAGCGGGTGCAGAAAGGGGATAAACGGCTGCGACGCAATGCCGATCCTTCTCTTCCTCCTCCTGCAAAGACTTGAGAGACTGGTAACTACAATGCTTTGCGGGCACTGCTAGTACTCAGAGTACATGGTTCATTGGATGGTTTGACTTTTATCCGCTTTGGGTTTACAATTGCTAAGGGAAAGCATATATACCTAACGGTTGTTTAATTTTTACAGTTGGTTGGGCTGGATGGGCAGTCTCACGGGAATGATTCTTCCTCCCTTCAGAAACTAATTTGGATGCGTGCTGCATTCCAAATTAAGGGGAAAAGGGTAAAGCGGGAGGGGGGAAGGGGATTGGGTAAGGGGGAACTTCTCAGTAATGCTAGGTTGCTCCACTATGATAACCAGAGCCAGGGGGTATCTAATGTTGCTTTATGCTGTGCCAGTATAGCCATGCCTTGTGGTGGTCTAGGGTTTGTTCTTTTTAGCGGGGAAGCGATGGTACTCGATAGTTTTCAGGTTCAGTCATGGCTGCTTTGACGCTAATGTCCCTTAATGTCAAGGGTCTGAATTCCCCATATAAACGGCACTGTCTTTATTCTGATTTATTGCACTATAGTGCCTCTATTATTTTTCTTCAGGAGACGCATTTAAAAAAACGCTACGAATCTCTCTTGAAACACCAGGCGTACCCAGCACAATATTGGGCGGCCAGACCTCTTACCCATAAATATCTAGGGGTTGGAATCCTAATCTCCAAGGATGTACTATACGAAGAGGTGGCTTGTTATGGGGACCCCGAGGGTCGCTATCTTATACTTGTTATTAATATTGGAGGGGAAAAATTCACTTTCGTTAATATCTATGCTCCTAACTCTGGTCAAGGGTCATTCCTCCAACATATCAGCCATTTGCTGGAGCAATACAGTGAGGGGCATTTAGTGGTCGGGGGTGACTTTAACCTGACCCTCAACCCTCACTTGGATAATTCCCGGGGTAGCGCCACTTCCTCTGGTAATGATCGTAGGATTTTTAAGTCCTTTATATCCCAATGGCACCTGATTGATGTATGGCGATGTTGGAACCCTAAGGGCAAGGGATATACATTTTATTCCAAAGTTCATCAGACATACTCCAGGATTGATGTTTTGTTGATCTCTAAAAGTTGTGTTAATTTAGTAGAGAATCCGGTCCTGGGGCCTATTACCTGGTCCGACCATGGTCCTATCATGTGTCAGGTTGCGCTCAGTTCTTATGATAAAGGCCTCCAATACTGGAAGTTAAATGAAAGCTTATTGGATGATGATTCTTTTGTGCAACAGCTACACACGGGGATACAGGAATATCTGGAACACAATGACACGGCTGACATTTTCCCCATGACGTTGTGGGACTGTCTAAAAGCAGTACTCCGAGGTAAACTTATAGCCCGTGGGGCGTATTTAAAAAAACAACGCAATAAAGTAAAAACCGATACTCTACAACTTTTACATAGCTTAAGTTTACAACACCAGCGGTCGGGAACTCCTACTTTACTGGAGGAAATAGATGCATTGAGGGCACAGTTGGAAAAATTAGAAACCGCCCAGATAGCACACAAGCTAACGATCACCAAACAATTATATTATGAAGGGGGAAATAAAGTGGGTAAACAATTAGCTAGAAAGCTTAAGACTCAACAATTGCAGAATAATATCATCAAAATAAAGGATGAGTGCGGCACTATGCTCACTTCTAATACAGACATCAGGAAGAGATTTATCAGATTTTACTCTGCGCTATATTCAGCTGAAGGGCAGATTGAGTTGGACAAGATAGATTCTTATTTAGCCCAAACCTCGCTCCCGACCATATCCCTGTCCATTCAAGAATCTTTAGATCGTCTCATTTCCCCGGCTGAAGTCACCTGGGCTATAAAAACTTTGAAAATGGGGAAATCCCCGGGGTTAGATGGGTACACGGCTGCCTTTTATAAAAAGTTTAGTGGATTGCTAACCCCTGTCTTAGTAAAGCTTTTTAATGCCCTCCAGGGAGATCTATCCCTCTCTTCTGCTGCCAATTTAGCTGGGGTGACTATCCTGATGAAACCTGGAAGGGACCCTACTAATTGTGGTTCTTATAGACCTATATCACTCATAAATTTAGATATGAAAATATTAGCAAAAATATTGGCGAACAGGTTAAATAACTACCTCCCTCAAATTATTCACTTGGATCAATCCGGGTTTATCCCGGGCCGAATGGCGTCAGACAATGTTAGGAAAATCATCGATCTTATGGGCCTGGCTCGTGTGGAGCAAATTCCTTTGGCCCTTTTGGCTATAGACGCTGAGAAGGCTTTTGACATGGTCCATTGGCCCTTTCTTTTCCACACAATGAAGGCTTTCCAGTTTGGAGAGAAATTCATTCGTTGGGTAATGAAATTGTATGAGGCGCCTCAAGCGTGCTTGAAAATTAATGGGGGTTATTCCTCTCCTTTTCATGTGGGACGGGGCACTCGTCAGGGTTGCCCTCTTTCTCCTTTGCTGTTTGCCCTTTTTTTAGAGCCTTTTACCCACCATATAAGGGCTAATACCCAGATCTATGGATTAGGAGTGGGGTCCTTTTACTCTAAAATGTCCCTTTTTGCGGACGACATATTGTTTACCATTACTAACCCCGAAGTCTCTCTTGCGGCACTTACTGCAGAGATGAAATCCTTTAGTGAGGTGTCCGGTTTCAAAGTAAATTGGGACAAGTCTGAATTGCTAAATATAACTTTACCTGTCTCGCTAGTGGCTCAGCTTAAAAAATTGCATCCTTTTAAATGGGCCACGGGAAAGTTGAAATACTTGGGAATTTACCTTGGTGGTCACTCAGATCTCTTCCGGCTAAATTATCCCCCCTTGCTATTGAAGATCTATAGAGAGCTGGAGGAATGGGATCGCTACCATATCTCGTGGTTGGGGTGTCTGGCCATCATAAAAATGAACATCCTCCCCAGACTTTTATACCTTTTTCAGACTTTACCCCTGGTGGTACCTACCAAATTGATCAATAAATGGCAAGGCCGGTTGTTTAAGTTCTTGTGGCACGCAAAACAACCTAGGATTAAAAGGACACTTTTATATTTCCCCAAATCTCAAGGAGGATTGGGGATGCCCTACCTATTGGGATATCATGGAGCGGCACATTTAAAGGCGGCAGTGGATTGGCATAACTCTCAGTTAGTAAAGCCCTGGGTGCAGTTAGAACAGGAGCTAGTGGGTGAATTCCCTTTATCCGCTCTTCTGTGGCAATCCCGTAAAACCTGGAATCCGAGGCCTACCCTTCCTGAGACTGTACTAGGGACGTTGGCCATGTGGCACAAATGGCGGAACGTGCTGGTATCTGATCGGGCTGTCTTTTCTAGTACGCATTTGTTCCACCACCAAGCTTATTTACATGCTGGTCAATCCCAAAGGGCTTCCCGCTGGCAATCGTTGGGTATTACCAAGGTGGCACATCTGTGGGACCCGGGGGGCTTTGTTTCCTTTCCCATCCTTCAAGAACGATATCAAGTGGACTCTAGAGACCTTTACTTTTATTTACAAACGCGTCATTATTTGACACATACACTTCAGATAGGAAATAGCCCCATGAGCACGTCTTCTTTTGAAGCGCTGTGCCTGAAGGCCTCTAAGGTTTGCCGGCATATTTCACAACTTTATACCATGCTGGTGGGTGGACCCTCAACTCCTGCACTACATATCATTGCGTGGGAAAGAGATTTGGGAGTTTCCTGGACGCTGGATGATTGGAAACGTCTCTCTCATTCGATGGGGAAGGGTCTGATATCTGCTGCACATATAGAAAATGGGTACAAGATGCTCTTTCGGTGGCACTGGACCCCAGCGCGATTGCACCGCATTCAACCAGCTCTATCCCCATTGTGTTGGAAACTATGTCAGGAAGTTGGTACCTTTTTCCATCTGTGGTGGGAATGTCCAAAATTGCAATCTTTTTGGTCTTCTGTATCAGTTTGGTTAACTGAAGTTTTGGGCAGACCAATTCATCTTACACCTGACCAGGCTCTACTCAATAAAGACAACCCAGCCTGTTCCAGCCACCAAAATATTTTTATTAAATACACAGTGACAGTAGCAAGGGGGGCACTTGCCCGCTTATGGAAAGATCCACTGATGCCCTGTATACAGGATATACAAAAACTTATGGTAACGACCCATATTCTGGGGGAAATAACAGCATACAAACACAAAACTTTGTCCAAATTTAAGAAAATTTGGTCTTCATATGAAAAATGGACACTTTCTGATGCTAAATTATAAGAGATGGTGCCTCTATCTGGGTTTAGCGTCATGGGATTTCCCATTTTTGTAACTATCTATAGGAGTTCTTTATATATGGTTTATGCGAGAGGTTCGGGGAGGGGGGAGGGGGGGAATGTTACAGGTCTTTATGCATAAAAATGTAATCTGGTTTCTCTGTTTGTGTAATTAAGTGCTACGCTGGGACTTATGTAAGCAGTTTATTTTCGCTTTTGATTGTATATCCTGCGATGGTCCACTACTTTGTATGTTTTTGTTATGCCAGTTAATAAAAATATTTTAAATTGAAAAAAAAAAATAACTATTTTCTCTTCCAAAACACACCAAACCGTGTCCGAATATTCCCTTTTATGAAAGATATTAAGAAAACCCACTATTTATTTTGCCACTTTTCATCTAGTGGAGGGTTTCCTGGTTTTTTTTTCAGGACAGGCTGATCCAGCCTTAGTTTTACCCCCACTGCATGCAAGGACTTGTAGTTGTGGTTTCCTTAGACAAATCTGAACTAGAAATCATGCTTGAGATTGAGGGAGGAGGGGTAAATGCTGTACCTGTTCTTAAAATACGAATCCTGTTGGCAACTCTGTCGAAACCACTGAGGGTGAACTGACCCCCATAATTCTTAGTTCAGTTTGCAGTGACCTGGCTCTCGAACGTTAGTCACAGATATATTATCATTAGTTAATTTGGGGGTTTTTTTTAAGTTTTCTAACCTTTAGGTTTCTGCTGCCTTTGCCTTAATTAATACCTCTTTCTGCCTGTTTAATACCCTTTACTTGTTAACGATACTATCATTCTGCTTTTGTTGGGGGAAATGACCTTTCGTTTCTTTTCATCCCAGTCCTGTTACTGTTATTTTAATCCCTAAATGCAGTTGGCAGGCTTTTTTTTTCTTTTTGGCTGAGTCAAGATTATGCTTTATACAAACAGGAAATCATAGGTTGTTTTGGGAAGCCGGTAAAAAGGCACCTTTTTTTTTGTTTAGGTATGTTTAGCTTATTCCAACAAGAGATGTGTGAGGAATGAGAAAAAGAAATCTTAGTTCTTATCAGAAATGCAAATGTGGCATTTGTTCAGCTTAATGTGAACATTCATGCACCAGGCAACATCTACCAAAGTGCCAATTAGAATGCAGTCACAGTTCCAAAAATCCACCCTTTTCTTTCAGTTAATATGACATTTATTCTTTAAAAACAACAGAAAAAAAAGACACTGCATCAGTCACCATCACAAAAAAATGGCAAATCTGTTTAATTATTATTTGAACTAAATAAGCAATGCTTACAAACATTTTCAGAGCAAAGAAGAAAAAAGGAGATTTTGAAGGAATTTTTCAAAGGTATTTACCTGTGTAAAATGGCCTGGCTGAATACTGCCCTCCTCAATTGTGCAGGATCCATTGTGAATATGCTTTTAGCCGCACTATGCAGAGGTCTTCCTGTGGGCATGTTTTAGTGGGGAGAGGGAAGACAGCACACGCACCTTTGATTTTCAGATGAGGATACACTGTTTGGCCCCTCCCCCCCCCCCCTTTTCTGCACCAACAGCAGGTGCAAAGCACGGAAACATTGCAACTATCATAGTGAAATCGCCTCAGGATTGCCACGCCACACTTTCCAAGTGAATAATGAGTTTGCATAATCTGCTCTACTTGGAGATATTGGACCAGACCTGGTCTGGGTGTATGAGGAATAGTGGAGATGGAGCAATCCGTGGGCAGTGAAAAGAGTTTACAAAGAAAGGTGAAAGTAAGACAGTGGCAATGCTCTGTATTTATTTTCAAATTTATTTAACTACCTCTCCCAAAGAGTTTACAAAGCAGTGTACAGAAGAGAAACAAAACAAATTTAGACAAAGGAAATTTTTAAATGACTCAAGCTCCAGACCCAAAAAACAATGAAGTTCTAGAAACCCCCCCACAATTTACATTCTTTTTGGCAAGCTGACACGTCACTAGTTTTAATAGTATATGGCCAAAAATTCCATAAAGAGGGGCCTACATGAAAAGGTTCTCTGTCTTGTCTCTACCAATCTAACATCAAGAATTCTAAGTAGCATTTGTTGTGACAACCGTAGAGACCAAAAGGATTGGTATGGATGACTGCAATCAACAAGATATCAGGCAGTGCAGTCTTGCAAAAATGCAGTCAATTAAATGCAGCAATTTAAACTCAATTCTTTGTACAACGGGAAGCCAGTCGAGAGTCTTGAGCACTGGTTGTATATGCTCATATGGCTTTGTCCTGGTAATCAGACATGCAGTGCAGTGGTATTATTTACCATCTGAAGCCTGGGCAGTTGATATTTTGGAAGATCTATTAATAACGAATAGCAGTAATTATTAATACAAGGAAAGAGCAGAGCTTAGGTACACAAATCAACTTCTGATAAATATGGGTGCAAAAAGCAAATCTTCCACAAATGCTAAAAACAATGTTCTAATCATAGTGATGGTTTTTGTTTGCTTAGTAAAAGAATGGTCAAGCCATACTCCAAGAAGTTTAACTTCTGTTTTTGGAGAAACTACACAAGTCAAATTTGGGGTATATACTGACACTTCAGCACCAAGAAATGATCACATTGTTATAATGTTTATTAGCCATCTTATTTTAGCAGTTTTATATCATTCAGGAGACAATGATATTATACTGTACCTCTGCAGAGGCATGAATGAAAATGAGTTCAACATTAAGAGCTAGTGAGTTGCAATCATCTTTCTTTAAGATTGCACTAAATGGTTGCAATCAGTAAAATGTGAGAGGAGGCATTAGATATCTGTTGAAGACACTATAGAATGCCATGCACAAACAAGTCTTAGATGTGAGTCCTTTCTGGATGTTGGCTGTATCCTAAGCAGCATTAAAACTTTTCATTTGTAATATTTTTCACTTGATTTTTGTTGTCGTCGCTTTTGTGCGGTCTGTGGTTTCAGCGAGAATGAAAAGGAACAGCAAGAACTTTAGAAGATTCCAAGAGGCATAGCTGGGATTTCTTCTCAGCTGCAGGAGAGATGGGTCCTGGTTCATTTCAGGTTTCCTCCTGCTCAGCGCCATTGAGAGAGACCCTATGACAAATCATTGTCTTCCTGTGCTGAATATAACAGCCCTCCATCTCTAATACCTTCCCCAACACAAGGTCATAATGTTATAAGAATCATTCCCTTCAAGTTAAGAAATAAGATCTTGTTTCATGGGGAACAGAAAAGAAAATATGCTTCAAGGATGTATTGCCTTCATTTTGTTTGATACAGCTAATACTTGTCGTAATTGTACAGGCATTTGAAAAGAAGACTTAGTGGCTGAAACAAAAAAAAAAGATTAACCTTTTTTCATCTTATTATGGAAATTATTTTGTCTCTGTTTTATTTTTAGGCTTTTCACTCATCATAATCTAGTCTTTTCTCATCAAATGGAATATAGCAACCAAGGAAACAGAGAATATGACGGCAGATAAGCACCCTAAAGCTCATCTAGTCTGCCCAATTTATTTCCTGGTGCAAGTCATAAACAATAGGATGAATGATAATTTCTTGCCCAGTGTTTCAGAAAACACTAACATTAACCAAGGCTTCCAGGGTATCTTTTATTCATTTAGGAGTACAGATAGAATCTGGATGAGAATAAGTGAGCCGTTGTTCACATTACAGAGGCACACTGGTGGTGCAGATATAAAAATCAACTTCTGTAGCAAAAGAGTGAGAGCCAGACTGGTGTCTGTGCCAGTGGTAGATGAGAGCACATGCTTTTCAAAATGAAATAGACTTACTGACCTACTAGAACAATCAAGCTTGATGAGGGATCAGTTCATCACACTGTGCTGTTGATTAGCTCAATTTCAGGTTTTAAAACAGTATCGCTCTCTGTTTTTTCTTGCAGTAATAGGAAGTGTGAGCTTTGCCATGCTTGCCCAGATTTTACATATCATTTAGCAAATCAAATTCCACCTAAAGTATATAAAAGTTATTGTTCCTTAATTTGGACTATTCCAGTAACTGATACAGATGTTAGAAGGATGCAAAATATGTTTATAAAGAAAACTGTATCTGAAGGAATGAGAGTATATAGTAAACTTCCCTGGCCAGTGAAAAGAAACCTGTGGGTAAGTGAGGCTTAGGGTCTACTTCAAGATCTTTTCCCATAGACATGCCATAAGGGAAAGGCATTCGTGATTAGATTACAGCTGAGCGCTCCACCTCCTCCCCACCTGATGAACCAAATGATTTCCATTTCTTCTTCAGGTTTAATCTAAACCCCTGGAATTAAAATCATCTTGAGGCCTGCAAAACATTTTGCAAATGTTGATTGCATATGTGGAAAAGAAGATCAATATTTAAATTTCAGCCATAGAAACATTGTCAAAGTTTGCTATGTCCAATATGGAGGACATTGGGTTTTTTAGGATTTTTTTCTTCCCGTAAACTCACTGATGCCATTGGCTGCAGCAGCACAGTGTTCTGGGGCTGCTTTTAAGATACATTCTGAAAAACCCTGATTTCCACGAAAATGAAATTGGAAGTCTGGAAACGGGAGTTTTCAGAATTCAATCCCGAAACCCATAAGAACCCTGAACTGCCAGAGCTTCTGTCAGTAGAGGGAAATCGGAGGGCGAGAATAGCCAAGAACAGAAACAGAGAAAGATTATAATGGAAAAGAGGAAATAAGAACCTATTTTAAAAATTTCTGCCTTAAGATTGTCATCCATACTCTATTTTAAAAATATGCAGCTTGTTCAGATTACAATAACTGGCAAACAGGACAGTAAGAGGAAGTTCAACAGCAGCTCAGTTGCTGAAAGGTATGAGAAATGTATATTTCTGTATAACACTGTGTGTTTATTTATGAAACATATATCTTATGTGTATAGGGCATTTGTTTAAGGAGATGTTTTTTTATTGGCTGAGCCTAAGAATATTTATCTTATTTTTTTTTATTTTATAAGCATTTCTTAATCGTTCTTCCAGATAAAAAAAAATCTCTCAAAGTGATATATGATTATCAAGAATATCTTTTGTGCCATAATTTCCCTATAATATGGGTAGCCAGGATATACACTTCTTCCACATCCTCCCTTTTACAAAGCTCCAATAAAACACTGACAACAAATTGGAATCAAACAGGCAACAGCTTTATTACATAATACAATCAGGTGCCTGAGCCCCCCAAATACACCAACTTAGGAAACTCCCAGTAACCACCCAGCAAGATGATCACCACCAACCACCCGGCCAGCAAGTTCCTGTATGACTTACACTCATTTTCACGACCCCTGCCACCTCCCAGCAAGGAGCCAAGCCAGTAGACCCCCGCAATCACCCAGCAAGGAGTCCTATGGAGACAATTGCACCCAATTGTCCTCATAAATCGAAACATGACTGCTGTCAATTCAGTAGAAAATTGAGTAAACGCTAAACCCCCAATCGGCTCAAGCAACCTGCCACAGTCACAGTTATAAAATAACCTGTGACTCTCCAAAGATGCGGCCAGGATTTCTAACGAAACAATTTTTCCAAGGCCTCCTGAAATGAATTAATGAATAGGTCTAAGCCAATAAACGATAAGTGGGCCCCATCCTCTCTAAATCCCAGGACCATTCATGACGTATGTGACGACCCCCCAAAAGATTCAGCCAAGAGCCAATCTGCTGATTGGCTTTTGCCCAGTTCCTGCACCATATTAAATTGCTCATCTCAGTAGGCCTTGCTATAATGTCAGACTAACAAATTACAGTAGCAGGTAACAATATAGGGGCGGATTTTAAGAGCCCTGCTCGCGTAAATCCGCCCGGATTTACGCGAGCAGGGCCTTGCGCGCCGGCGCGCCTATTTTCCATAGGCCTGCCGGCGCGTGCAGAGCCCCGGGACTCGCGTAAATCCCGGGGTTTTTCGAGGGGGGCGTGTCGGGGCGGGGTCGATCGGCGCGGTGTTTTGGGGGGCGGGACATGGCGTTCGGGGGCAGGCCCGGGGGCGTGGCTGCACCCTCCGGAACCGCCCCCAGGTCGCGTCTCGGCACGCTAGTGGCCCGCTGGCGTGCGGGGATTTACTTCTCCCTCCGGGAGGCGTAAATCCCCGGACAAAGGTAGGGGGGGGGTTTAGATAGGGCCGGGGGGGTGGGTTAGATAGAGGAAAGGAGGGGAAGGTGAGGGGAGGGCGAAAGTGAGTTCCCTCCGAGGCCGCTCCGATTTCGGAGCGGCCTTGGAGGGAACGGAGGCAGGCTGTGCGGCTTGGCGCGCACCGGCTGCACAAAATCGGCAGCCTTGCGCGCGCCGATCCTGGATTTTCGCAGATACGCATGGCTACGGGCGTATCTACTAAAATCCAGCGTACTTTTGTTTGTGACTGGTGCGCCAACAAAAGTACGCGAACGCGCATTTTTTGTAAATCTACCCCATAGAGATAAACATTAAGGGGCGGATTTTAAAAGCCCTGCTCGCATAAATCAGCCTGGATTTACGCGAGCAGGGCCTTGCGCGCCGGCGCGCCTATTTTCCATAGGCCTGCCAGCGCGCGCAGAGCCCTGGGACTCGCGTAAGTCCCGGGGTTTTTTGTTGGGGGCGTGTCGGGGGCAGGGCCGATCGACATGGAGTTTGGGGGGGCGGGACACGGCGGGCCCGGGGGCGGGCCCAGGGGCGTGGTTTCGGCCCGGGGCAGTCCGGGGGCGTGGCCGCACCCTCCGGAACCGCCCCCGGGTCGCGTCTCGGTGCGCTAGCGGCCCGCTGGCACGCAGGGATTTACTTCTCCCTCCGGGAGGCGTAAATCCCCGGACAAAGGTAGGGGGGGGTTTTAGATAGGGCCGGGGGGGTGGGTTAGATAGAGGAAGGAAGGGGAAGGTGAGGGGAGGGTGAAAGCGAGTTCCCTCCGAGGCTGCTCCCATTTCGGAGTGGCCTTGGAGGGAACGGAGGCAGGCTGCGCGGCTCGGCGCGCTCCGGCTGCACAAAATCGGCAGCCTTGCGCGCGCCGATCCTGGATTTTAGCAGATACGCGCGGCTACGCGCGTATCTGCTAAAATCCAGCGTACTTTTGTTTGCAACCGGTGCGCCAACAAAAGTACGCGAACGCGCATTTTTTGTAAATCTACCCCTAAATCTTTGTGCACCATGCTGATGAATTTGCGCCCTGACATTTTACTCCAATTGTTACCCCCTAAGTGAATGATCAACACATGTGGTTGCCTAAATGCTCCAAACCCTGTCGTAAGCATGGAATCAATTCATCCCAAAGCATTCCCCTGTGACCCAACCAATGAATAATCACGCCTCATCAAGTCCAATTGAGACCCGTAAGGTCGTCCACATGCATGTCTGTATGCCCACACGATATAGGAATGTCCATCAATTCATGCACAACTCGGCAAGCATGCAGTACCTAAAAAGAAAAAACAATTAAATGCAGCACTCAAATTACAAAGGCCCTGGAACGATATAACCCTCAAATGCATCAGACCTTCACTGGCTAATCCTCTGAATTACCCCTCCAGATAATCCTGCAGAGGCTGCTGAGGTTGTTGCTCCGATTCGAAACAAATGCATCCCAAACCTCTGACATCTAATCCCAAAGCTGATATAGAAGACCGCAATACCAATTTGAATTGATATTTTGTCAGCAGATGGAGGTCCACATGAACTAGAAACTGAGCAGTCCCTGGGGCCCGAATCTGGGAAAACATTAAAGAATTGACTACTGGACACATATGTAAACCCGGCACCACCTGCAAGATCTCAGAAAACCCCTTTCCTCCCTGATCAGTTTTCGATCTCGGTATATACAGCATGATCAACTCATTAGATAAAGTCACATGCTGAACCAACAAACCAGTGGATTCCGCCCCTTTTGACGCTCTGGCTACAAGCTCGCTAACTCTGAATGCTCCAAAAAAGGGTAAAACAAAAGCCACACAAAAAAGATAGCATTCATATTGGGATGTGCAAATACTTGACAATATAAACCATAACTTCAGAAGAATATCATGCATAATAGGGATGTGAATCATTTTTCTGATGATTGAAAATACCGGACGATATTTTCAAATTCGTCAAATATCGGGGGGTCCCCGAAAGCGATAGGAAAACCCCATGAAATTTTCATGGGGTTCTCTTATCATTTGGGGGGGGGGGCTGGAAGAAAGGGCACACAAAAACAACCCCCAAACCCACCCCGACCCTGTAAATCTCATTATTTAGAATCCCCCACCCTCTCAACCCCCCCCAACTTTTCTAAAGTACCTGGTGGTCCAGCTGGGGTCCCGGGAGCAATCTCCCGCTCTCGGGCCATCGGTAGCCACTAATCAAAATGGCGCCGATGGCCCTTTGCCCTTACCATGTGACAAGGAATAAAATCGTTAATGGAATGATCCTCAGGGAAAGACAAATTATGAATCAATCTATATTTCCTGGGTTCCTTTTTTGGAATCACTGACAAGAGCAAAAGCACCATGTCATGAAACGGGGGATGAACAAAAGGACCCGCAACTCTGCCCAAGTCAGTCTCAGACTGGAGCTTGTCTTTGACCACATTAATAATCTTCTTTACTGAAGGACAGTTATCCCCACCCCCAATAGATACAGGCCCAAAATATGGAATACGAAAACCAAGCTCAAACACTTGATGCAATATAACTGCCATCTCCACTTTTGGGTAAACTTTAAGCCATGGCAACAATGCATTTATCCAAATTGGAGTAGGCGCATGCACAAAAACCTCATTTAGAGGGACCTTTAGCAGCGGGCACATTTGTTGCTCCATCACCCGACCGCTTAACACATTTGGAAGCAGGGTAACTAGCTCCACAATTGGCATAGACCTGTCTAAATTTACAATCTGGGAACATGCATGTTGAACGATTGAATCGCCAGCAAATGTCACTGATACTCAGACCAGCGCTACCCATGCTGTTTGACGCAGGTCCTGGACACAAGGGCTGATTAATTGCACTACTCACTAGAGATGTGAATCGTGTCCTCGATCGTCTTAACGATCGATTTCGGCTGGGAGGGGGAGGGAATCGTATTGTTGCCGTTTGGGTGTGTAAAGTATCATGAAAATCGTTAAAATCGTGAGCCGGCACACTAAAACCCCCTAAAACCCACCCCTGACCCTTTAAATTAAATCCCCCCCTCCCGAACCCCCCCCCAAATGCCTTAACTTACCTGGGGGTCCAGCGGCACACTAAAACACGGCACACTAAAACCCCCTAAAACCCACCCCGACCCTTTAAATTAAATCCCCCCCCTCCCGAACCCCCCCCCAAATGCCTTAAATTACCTGGGGGTCCGTAGCGGCGGTCCATAGCTTAAATTACCTCCGTAGCGGTGGTCCGTAGCTAAATCGGGGGAAGGGGGAGAGCAAGAAAACCGGCACACTAAATCGTGTAGTCTTCAGCCGGCGCCATTTTGCAAAATGGCCGCCGCAAAATGGCGGCGGCCATAGACCAAAACGATTCGACGCAGGAGGTCGTTCCGGACCCCCGCTGGACTTTTGGCAAGTCTTGTGGGGGTCAGGAGGCCCCCCCCAAGCTGGCCAAAAGTTCCTGGGTGTCCAGCGGGGGTCAAGGAGCGATTTCCTGCCGCGAATCGTTTTCCGTACGGAAAATGGCGCCGGCAGGAGATCGACTGCAGGAGGTCGTTCAGTGAGGGGTCCGGAACCCTCGCTGAACGACCTCCTGCACTCGATCTCCTGCCGGTGCCATTTTCCGTACGGAAAACGATTCGCGTGTGCCGGTTTTCCTGCTCTCCCCCTTCCCCCGATTTAGCTACGGACCGCCGCTACGAAGGTAATTTAAGCTAAGGACCGCCGCTACGGACCCCCAGGTAATTTAAGGCATTTGGGGGGGGAGGGTTCGGGAGGGGGGGGTTTAATTTAAAGGGTCGGGGTGGGTTTTAGGGGGTTTTAGTGTGCCGTGTTTTAGTGTGCCGCTGGACCCCCAGGTAAGTTAAGGCATTTGGGGGGGGGGGGTTCGGGAGGGTGGGGGATTTAATTTAAAGGGTCGGGGGTGGGTTTTAGGGTGTTTTAGTGTGCCGGTTTTCCTGCCCTCCCCCTTCCCCCGATTTACGATTTTTTGACGATAAATCGGGGGAATTGGTATTGTATCGTGGCCCTAACAATTTTTGACGATTTAAAATATATCGGACGATATTTTAAATCGTCAAAAAACGATTCACATCCCTACTACTCACACCACCAGCCGCTCCTGATGCAGAAGGTATTTACTATTCATTTGCGTCAACCATAAGCCCACAACCTGAGTCCCCGAAGACATGAACTTATTCTCTTCCATCCGATCTCGAAAGCGCTCATCATAATTAAGCCAGGACCAACCTTCGTACTCCTTACTAGCAGCCAGAATAGTATCCACATAAGCTAACAAAGGTCCATATTGTGTAGAGTCATGATGACTTATGCCGCTTGCCAAACAAAGAAAAGAACATATCCAATTAATAATATTCCATAACACTTTTTTCTAAGTCTCCAGGAAATGCTCAACACCTCCTTTTTTCTTTCTCTCCTTCCTTTTCCCTCTGTGGCCCTCCAAAAGCTGAAAAATATCAATATACTTCCTATGCCTGATTTTCTTTCTAAGGGATCTAGGCACATCTTCCCACAGTTCTGAAAATGTCACTAATGCAGGTGCCCCTCTATCAGCAACTTTATCCATGCCCCCTACACTTACCAAAGATGCGGCACTCGAAGAACTAGAAGAGGACGAAGAGGAGGAAGATGAGGAATCAGATGAATTGGATCTGTCATGTGTCTTCTTATATTTAGACTTTGCTCTCTTCTTAGCTCCGGAAGAATCACCTGCCTTATCCCCTGCTGATAAAGTCTCACTACAAATGGAAGCATCCATCGACTGACTCCCAACCACCATGGAAGAATCCCTCTGACTAACCTCATCCCCAGATCTGGGTACCTCAACAAAAGCTGATTCACCCTGCTGTGCCACACAATGTCGCTGCCTCTCTTGCATTCTGAGTCCAGGAATCAGAAGTATGTACCACTGCTGAAGCTGGATCACTGCGCCAACTTCCTTGTTGAGACATAGGTCCCTCCAATGATCCAAATGATGGAACAGCTTATGGAGGGACAAAAGGAGCCGCAGCAGAAGGCCCAGCAAATCCCACTGTACCAGGCCCCCCTTCTGCCACCCTTTCCCTTTAGCAAGAATGCCCCAACCTGAATACCCCTCGGGGACAGGACGCCACCCACCTGGACTTGTCCCGCCTAAAGAGAAACAACCAAGGTCAGATCCCATTGGCCAAGAAAAAGGGGGACCACCCCAACTAACACCACCTTGCCCCAGAAACCTCCCCTGGAAACATGGGCTCATTCACTGTGGCAAGGAACTCTCACCCATAGAAGCCCACTGTGAACTAGGGAGATCCTAAAATCCTCTCCAGTTACTCATTTGCCTCCCCCAACCCATACCCCAATCTGGAATTGCAGCAGTATCAGTAAAACCAGCCGGCTGCCCCTCCCCAAACCACCCTGTAGACCTGTTTCGCAGCATTCCCCACCAATCAGGCCACCAGTTGCTAATCCCTGATGCCCCTACATCTATATTACTGCTTTGACTATTGTCTGAAACACGCCCTGCTGAGGCAGCAGGAAAAGACTGATCTACAGCAGTAGCAGCAACGGTGCCCATAGCCACGGCAATGTCCTGGGAAGTAGGAGGGATCTCAGATGCATAATCCGCACTGTCAGATGGAGAAGCGCCTCCAGCCATGGATCACCCAGTGCCTGCTACTCCACTCCCACCACCCATTGATGCTCTGACACTGGCATGGTCGCGTGAATGAGCGCACACACTCCAACCACCCGGTCCTCCCTGCCCGCCTGTTCACTCTGCTACAAGCAGGGTGGAAGGGACAGACTCCACACCTCCACCAGCCAAACGGGACCAAGCACCTGAAGCCATACTCACTGTGGCAAGGCCTACTGATGCTGTAGCGTCTGCTGTGAACTTCTCATTCCTGACTGGCTCACTGCCAGCAAGCCTCCATTGCCACTGCTGCCTCCTCAGAGTCCATGATGATGAACAATCCTCCCGCAGGACACCGGGCCGCACCGACAACAAAAGCACTATAGAAAAAACACTGCAGCACCAACTAAAAAAAAAGAAGTAACCGCAGCAGCAACAGAAAGGTAACTATAGAAATGTGCCATTGCTGGCACCCCAAAGCTCCAAACTCTTCCCCTTCCCCTTGTCGCCCTAAGAGCCAATCGGCTCAAAACCCTTGAAGTTTTAAAATTAAGATAGCAACAGCTATCCAACAGACTTGAATTTCAGTCAACATGCTCACCACTCCCCCTCCCCCATCCAACTCAGACCTCCCTCCCCCCCTTCAACCCCATTTGGCCTGCTTCCTGCGTGTACCTGGCACCATATTACTTTGGCCATCCAGGCACCAGGCCTGTCTGTCCTCCCAAGATATTTCTCAAAAACTGTGTCCAGTTTTTCTGATGGCCCTCAGGGTAATCCAACACAGATTCACTGAAATCCAATGTGGTTTCCCAGAGCCTAAGATGACTTTTTTTGTGGATCTTTGAATTCTCCATAGATACACATCAGATTTTTTGCTGATTTTTTACCTAGTCTACTTTTCTATGAAAATTTTCTTTAAACAAAAGCTTCTTTAACCTGATTTGAGGAACATTCTAAATGTTTCCGACTCAGGCCCCGGAGGTCCTCTTCTTCTTAGTCTTCCTTCTATTTCTTCTATCTTCAAATGACGTTGTCCACTGGGGATATGCTGGCGCTTCCTCCCCAATGGAGATGCCAATTTGCTGTATGGCAAATCAATTAACCCATACACCAAAATGGTGCTCTCCACTGAGAGGGATGCACAAGAGTTAATTTACTGTTAATTTACTGTTAATTCTGTTTTGAAAATGACCCAAAACAAAATAGGAAATTTCGTCTTGTTTCCTATTTCATTTTTCCTGAATGCCCACCTGTACTAAATGGTGCCGTTTCAATATTAAGCTGGTTCAAAGCCACCACTTAGCAGGATAGCTATTTATCTTGCTAAATAGTTATCCAGCTAAATGGGGGGTGTTCTGGGGCAGAGGTGCTTATCTGGCTAACTTCGATGGGTAAGTGCTGATATTCAGTCTTATTCGGTTAAGTTAGCCAGATAAGTTATACCTGCTATTGAGCAAGTCTAGAGTTAACGGGATAAACTTGTCTTGCTATTTGACAGCTGGGTACAGCTGCATTGCTGAATATCCCAGCCAAGTTAACTGGATATGTTTGGCTAATTTGCTCAGCCAGATAGTGACTATATATGGACCTCTTATTATTTTTAGATTATTTAGGCATAAAAAATGTTTGTCTGGGTTCGGGATAATTATTTGATAGGAAATGTATAGAGCCTCTTTATCTATTTTAGTTAATATTCTTCCCTTCATTTATGACAGCTGTTTTGCACATAAATTCAATTCATGCCTCGTCTGGTGAAAAAGATGTATAGTGCTGCATAATCAATGTTTGTTTATTTTAAAGCGAAAAGAAAAATTGTTGGTTTGGGAAGGGCTTGGGAAATTTGTGTTTATATATTATGCAACATTGTAAACTGTTGTATGGCTGTCCCCTTAAATTATGTGACTAAAGAATCATTTATCACATAAATGCTCATTAAACAAATTACAGAATGATTTACATAATTGACATTCTGTAAGCACTAGCTCATAATTTACTATTAATTAAATTGCCTGTAATTCTCTGCATACATTCATTATTATTAGATTCTTTGCAGGTTGCGATAACTTTTATTGGGTCAACTTATTATTTAAAGGTGTTGTAAATAAGCTTCTAATACCATGCAGGGTCCAAAGAAGGGACCTTGAAAACTCATACATTGCAACATCTTGGAATAATTCTTATAATGATACAATAAAGATATCACAGCCTGCAAGATATCTTGTTTTCTCAGGTACCAGCAAGGCTTCCAGAAGTGATTATTTATGTATCTGAATTTTTTGAAAAGCACCAGATGAACAATAATATATTTAAAGCATATCAATGAAAAGTGGTCACAGACAGGAAGGCCTGGGAAACAGCTCGGAATGCAACATGAAAAGAGAAGCATTGCAAAATAATAATATTGAAAAAGAAGATGCTATGTGAAGGAAAGGGAAAAGCTGGTTCACAAAGGAAGGAAAAAGGAAGAAGGGGCAGAGTAAGGAGGAAAATGAATCTAAATTAAAAAACAAACAAACACAGATTAAAGAAGATAGATTAAAGTAAAATTGGCTTGGGAGTAAAGTAGATAGCGAGTCAAAAAACAAGCTCTTGTGAATCAGGAAATCATATTAGCGGTGGCAATGCAGAACTTAATTTAGTGTAATTTAAATGAATTTGAGTAATATCTGCATTTGCAGACGTTGAAAACCCTGGTCAATGCGGAGTACAGCATAGTATGATGAGGCATAATTTAAAAACTGGTAGCATAGGTGCAAAATCTATAGATAAGGAGTAAGAGGGGATCAGGTAGACCTAAGCTCAGGCATATTTGCAGGGAATCTTGAGGTGGAGATTGCTGGGAAGGCCCCAGCTTATTTGCAGGAGGTGGGGGGGAGTTGGGAGACTCAGTAGGTGGCCTGGTCATGTTAGGAAGTATTGGAGGGAGGGGTGGGGACCAGGGAGGATCCGTTTTGTTCTTTGCTTATTTTTTTTTTAAGTTTAATGTTTATTTTAGTTTGGCAAATGAACCAAACCAAAATAAACATTAAATAAATCAAAAAACAATAAAACTCCTCCCACTCTCCCCAAACTATGACAATTTTTTTTATGTCTGCACATCCCTACAGGGTGGATAATTTTCTAAAAGCCCATTTCCATGAGGAAAGTGCTGTTTTACCTGCGGAGATGACTTTTAAAAGTACTCTCAAAAAGTATAACAATAAAAAATGTACATGTACAGTACCTCAGATAACAATCAATAATACAAAGTATCAACAATTGTTTTTAAGGATAAACCTTAAGAACATATTGCAATAACGCAGCATAATATGAAAGCCATTAAATAAATAATGAATTAGCCATTGTAATAATTGAAAAAATGGATCCTGATTGACAGAGGGAAGAAAGGGCAGCTGAATGACAAAACTTGAGCTAAGCTCATCGAAAGGGACCAAAGTATACAAATATGTAGCCCATACAGGGGCTTGAAATTCTAAATGGCTGTAGTACCACTCAACATATGCAGAGACACAAAGAAGGGGTTGAATTAGCACAAGCTTCAAACTGGACTTAATTCAACCCTTTTTTGCGTCTGTTACCATGTGTTCAATGTATGTGTTCGCACACGCTTTTCTGTAATGAGGGAGGAATATCCACCCTCATTACAGCAGCAAATGAAGAAATCCTTTACCTTTATTTAATTGTCCAAAAAAGAGCAACTGGAGCCGGACACACCACACAAGCTCCCCTAGCAGCACTTCACACACAATGGAACTTTCTTGCAGCATCCACCAGAATGCAAAGTGGATTCTGGGGAGTTGGATGCAGGTTTTATATGTTTTTGTTATTTTTTTTTAAGGTTGGGCTTGAAAGGCAATGTGGTTGTCTACCGCCCCTAGATTATGTACTGAGAAAAAGGGATGTTTAGGAACATGGCTGAAAGAACAAGAAAGTGTGTGAGAGAGAGAGAGAGAGGGAGAAATAGAGAACAAAGATGCCTGGGAAGGTGCGGTAGAGGGAAAGCTCAGCTATGTTTGTGTTCAGTTTCAGTTTAAAGAACCCATAGCCAAGCCCCTCCAGTGCTAACAGGCATTTAGCATGATTTAAGAATTGTGTAACTGAAAATGTCAGATATGAAACATCCAGAGCCAGTCCACCTCCCATTCATCATGCCGTCTTACATATCTGCTAGTAATTATTAGGGATGTGAATCGTTTTTTTTGACAATTTAAAACAATCGTCAGATATATTTTAAATCATCAAAAATAGTTAGAGCCGCGATACAATAACAATTCCCCCGATTTATCGTCAAAAAATCATAAATCTGGGGAGGGGGGAGGGCGGGAAAATCGGCACCCTAAAACCCACCCTGACCCTTTAAAATAAATCCCCCACCCTCCCGAAGCCCCCCAAAATGTTTTAAATTACCTGGGGTCCAGTGGGGGGGGGGGGGGGGTGTGTCCCGGTGTGATCTCCCGCTCTCGGGCCACGGCTGCGTTAAAAGAAATGGCACCGGTGGCCCTTTGCCCTTACCATATGACAGGGCAAAGGTAGCGCCGGCACCATTTTGGTTCCTGTCACCCGACGTCACGAGTGCAGGAGATCGCTCCCGGACCCTCGCTGGACCCCCAGGGACTTTTGACCAGCTTGGGGGGGCCTCCTGACCCCCACAAGAATTGCCAAAAGTCCAGCGGGGGTCCGGGAGCGACCTCCTGCACGCGGGCCGTATTGCCAATATTCGAAATGGCGCCGGCGCTACTTTTGCCCTCACTATGTCGACATAGGACCCCAGGTAATTTAAAACATTTTGGGGGGCTTCGGGAGGGTGGGGGATTTATTTTAAAGGGTCGGGGTGGGTTTTAGGGTGCCGGTTTTCCCGCCCTCCCCCGATTTACGATTTTTTATGATTTAAAAAAACCAAAAACCATGACAATCAGATTTCCCTCCTTCCCCAGCCAAAATCGATCGTTAAGACGATCGATCACCCGATTCACATCCCTAGTAATTACTTATTTGCCAAAAGGTTAGCTACAAATCAAAAGGTGTAGTCAACTTTTCCCCGAAGCATCGGGAAAGTTCTCATATGTCCCGATGCTGCATGCCTGCTATTTAAAGGGCCATCAGCTACCCAAATCACACCCTCCCACCGTGAGAAATTCCCCTGGCGCTCTGGTTATACCCCTATGCAGACCCTGCCCCCTCTAGAGGTGGCCCAGTAAGGGCAAAAGTCTAAAAAAAGATTTAAAAGACACAAGGTGACTCCCTGCCCTCCCTTCCCAAAACCCTCCCATTTCCAAAAACACGATGCACCCCCAATTCAAATACTGTCTGGTTCTATCCCCCCACCAAAAACATCCAACCCTGGACCCCTCATCCCTGTAAAGAATTCTCTGGTGTCTAGTAGGGCCCATAGAGCCTCCTAGGCTCTGGGCCAGTTGCTACCATCTTGAAAAATGGCATTGACTGGCTTTTGCCCCTGTTATATGAGGGGCAAAGGGGAGGAGAAAATATGGGAAAATACAGGAATGACCCCCCCACCCCAAGATATTTTGTCCCTCCCAATATAAAATATCATGCCATAATAAATGATCCCCTTAGATTGTAAGCCCCCTGGGAATAGGGAAATAACTATGGTTCCTGAATGCAATCCACTTTGAAAGGTGGAATATAAATATTGATCAGTAGTAAGTACTATGTATGCAATTATATAGTATATGATTTTCTTTTCTGTACATTTGCATGTTTATGCTCCCATATGGAAAAGGACATCGTTAGCCTTGAAGATATACAGTATAGATAGATCATATTTTAAAAAGAGTTATCTCATGACTTGCTTATGCGAGCATGATAGTGCCACATTCTGTTATAAATTGGTTTAGCAATTTTGATATATCTACCTCCAAACTTTTCATTCTTAAATAGAATAAACTGTGACAGAAACTTGGAAATCTTGGAACTTATCTCTAATCTGCCTGTTGATAATTAACTAGGCATCTGGAGGAATCATGATATCCAGTACATAAAGCATTTGAACTTATATGCAAGAGTGACTGGGGGAACACTGAGCCCAATGCATTGAAGACACGTTTAAAATCCGTTACATGAGTAATGAATATCTTACAAGGGCATCTCTGTGATGACCTCTGTTGATGACATAAAGGAGAGGTATGTCTGTTTAGATAATGAGAAGACAAAGTGAGCATGAGCTATCTCTGAATGTATGCTGTGTAGAAGCACAAGGATTAATCTGTACAAAATGAATTACTTTTTCCTTGGGTTGTTTGAGATAACATAGGCTTAAAAGATCAATAAATAAAGTTTGACATTCTAAAAGATGTTGGATGATAACATTTGATAGCTGTGGATGCTAACCATGTTTTCTGGGTTTTGCTAGCAGAACGAAACATGCGCTGTTGATTTGTGTGAGAGCTACCCGTGTCTCGCTCATGATAAGGGAGATGGGGGTGGGGGGAGATTGAGCATGGTGAAAGGAGCAGGGTGGGGGTTACTGTCAGCACAATCAGATCCCAGTAATCTCTTGGCCACTTCTGACCTTGAGATTTATTAGATGTGAACAAAGAAAAACGTTTTAGTCTCTAATGCAACCAACTTTTCATCCCTTTATATTTGTGGAAAATCAAAGGTGGCTAAGGATGAGTTTTGTCATTCAAAAGTTGAATCCCATTTATAGAACAGCAGTGAATGCAACACAAGTAAACTGAAAAGCTAGGTAGATATACCAAGTACTGGTTCTGTGACAAATCACAATATGCCATGAAATAGCACCATTTTGCTAAATGGATTTACTGGCTGTTGTGACATAATTACATTATCCGGTGGTATGTTTATTTATTTGAGATTTAGCTCACGCCTTTTCATTGGTAACTAAAGGTGGGTTATAGTCAGGTACTGTAAGTATTTTCCTATCCCCAGAGAATTTACAATCTAAGGGCCTGATTTACTAAGGCTTTTCTCCCATTCTGTGTCTAAGTTTGTACCTGAGGCAATGGAGGGTTAAGTGACTTACCAAAGGTCACAAGGAGTGACACAAGAATTTGAATGCTGGCTCTCCCCAGTTCATAACCCACTGCTCTAATCACTAGGCTACTCCTCTACTACACTTAGTGGAGGCAATTTCCAATAGCCCAGATAGCTGCATAGTCCATGGATACTTTGCACCCATGGAGTGTAGCTACCTAAGTCGTTTCCCTTTGAAAATTGTCTACCAGGGATGTGCATGCATTTGAAACAAATGTGTAAAATGCAACGAATGAGACTTTTGTTTCATTTTTGGACCCCCAAAACAAATGAAGGATGCCTACGAATTAAACACAAATTATAGTTTCATTTGTTTCCCATTCAAATCTAGAGCCTATTAAAAAGTGCTGCAGTGAGACTAGTAAATGTAGCAACCAAGAAATTCCTGAGTGAGGTAGTGGCCAGGACACAACCGGTATGGAAAAAGATGGCAACTAGAATGAATGGAGGAACAATCAAGGTGAAACTACCCTGTTCCTGATGATACACCTTGGGGGTTTTGCTACCACTCAGCCTTACTTCTGTAACTGAAAATCTATACCTTGGGGGGCTTTCTGCTATTATACCCATTATGTTACACTTCAGTGTGTGAATGTGTGTGTGTGTGTGTGGGGGGGGGGGGGGCGGGGGTCTACCTCTGACACTGCACGTGATAATCTTGATGCCATTTTTCCTTGCTGCTGCCCCCTTATGGCACACCTTAGAGCAGGTCTTCCCAAACCTGTCCTGGGGACCCCACAGCCAGTTGGGTTTTCAGGATATCCACAATGAATATGCATGAGATACATTTGCATATACTGAGTCCCCAGGGTATGTAAATGTATCTCATGCATACTCATTGTGTATATCCTCAAATCCTGACTGGCTGTGGGGTCCCCAGGCAGGTTTGGGAAGCCCTGCCTTAGAGGTCTTGCAACTACTTAGACTCGACACCTTGGGGGACTTGCTGCCATTCTGCCTAACTCCTGTTGCTACACCTCGGGCATCTTGCTACCACTCTGCCTTGCTGCCCTGCTCCTGATACTATAATTTGAGTCTTGCTGCCTTACTGCCATCCATGCCCGTAATGCTACACCTTGGAAATCCTGCTGCCACTCTTCCATGCTGTTATATCCCTTATGGTATAATTTTGGGTTCTTGCTGCTAGGCTGCCTTGCTGCTATAACCCTTATGCTACACCTTGATGGTCTTTCTGTCATTCTGCCTTGCTGCCATGCCCCTGTTAAACCACCTTGGGATATTTTCTGAAACTCTGGCGTGCTGCCATATCCCCAGACTCTATACCTCAGGGTAGGGATGTGCAGAGCAAAAGTTTATGTTCATAAGTCCATAAGTTGAAAGGGGGTCCCATTTGCGGTCAATATGGACATATGGAGAATTCCATAAGTTGAGTCTATGTCCATACGTGCAAATAAAAATTTAAACCCCTCACCCTCCTTAATCCCCCCCCCCAAGACTTACCACAACTCCCTGGTGATCCAGCGGGGAGTCAGGACGCCATTTCTGAACTCCTTTGCGAGGAGCACGTGACGTCGGCGCCACGTCGGAGTGACGCGGCGTCAGGTGATTCCCCGCGGGTTCGCTCCGGGACCCTCATTGGGCCCAAAAGGAACTTTTGGCCAGCTTGGGGGGGCCTGCTGACCCCTCCTCCTGACCCAATGAGGGTCCCGGAGCGAACCCGCGGGGAATCACCTGACGCCGCGTCACTCCGACGTGGCACCGACGTCACGTGCTCCTCGCAAAGGAGTTCAGAAATGGCGTCCTGACTCCCCGCTGGATCACCAGGGAGTTGTGGTAAGTCTTGGGGGGGGGGGATTAAGGAGGGTGAGGGGTTTAAATTTTTATTTAGGATCAACAATCGCGATTTCCAACGTATTCAACATAGCTATGTTGAATAAGTTGGAAATCCGATCGTTTTCGCCTCATCACTTTTTTAAGTTAAAAAAAAAAAAAAGTTGCGTTTTACATTTAAGTTCAAAACGAATGCACACCCCTACCTCAGGGGTCTTTCTGCCACTCTGCCTTGCTGCTATATCACTTATGCTAAACTTTGAGGGTCTTTCTGCCACTCTGCCTTGCTGCCATACCACAGACTCTACACCGTAGGGTGTTCTTGCCACTGTGGGTGACTGTTTGGCACCTCTTATGGTACTTTGGGTCTTCCTATCAATTTTTGCTCTGCTTTGTCCCTCTATCAGTGCCTGGGATTTTTCTGCACTGTTGCTGCTTTTTTCCCCCTTCATGGTGTCTTAGGATGTTCATGCTACTCTTAATGCCACTTTGTCTCATTTCTGCTGACTTTAGGGGTTCATGCCACTGTTATCAGTGCCCTCTTTTGAAGCTTTGGGGTGTTCTTGACATTCTTGCTACTTACTCGGAACTTACTCAGAAGAGAGAGCGGAGATGAGCAGAGTGCCACAAGGGTCGGTGTTGGGACCGGTCCTGTTCAATATCTATGTGAGCGACATCGCGGATGGGATAGAAGGTAAGGTTTGTCTATTTGCGGATGATACTAAGATCTGCAACAGAGTGGACACGCCGGAAGGAGTGGAAAGAATGAGACGGGATTTAAGGAAGCTGGAAGAGTGGTCGAAGATATGGCAGCTGAGATTCAATGCCAAGAAGTGCAGAGGCATGCATGGAGTGTGGAAATCCAAAAGAAATGTATTCGATGGGGGGTGAAGGGCTGATGTGCACAGAGCAGGAGAGAGACCTTGAGGTGATAGTGTCTAATGATCTGAAGTCGGCGAAACAATGTGACAAGGCGATAGCTAAAGCCAGAAGAATGTTGGGCTGCATAGAGAGAGGAATATCGAGTAAGAAAAGGGAAGTGATTATCCCCCTGTACAGATCCCTGATGAGGCCTCACCTAGAGTACTGTGCTCAGTTCTGGAGACCGTATCTTCGAAGGGACAGAGACAGGATGGAGGTGGTCCAGAGAAGGGTGATCAAAAAGGTGGATGGTCTTCATCAAATGACTTATGAGGAGAGACTGAAGAATCTAAATATGTATACCCTGGAGGAAAGGAGGAACAGGGGTGATATGATACAGACTTTCAGATACCTGAAAAGTTTTAATGATCCAAAGTCAACGATAAACCTTTTCCGCTGGAAAAATATCAGCAGAACCAGGGGTCACAATTTAAAACTCCAGGGAGGAAGACTCAGAACCAATGTCAGGAAGTATTTCTTCATGGAGAGGGTGGTGAATGCCTGGAATGCCCTTCCGGAGGAAGTGGTGAAGACTAAAACTGTGAAGGATTTCAAAGGGGTGTGGGATAAACACTGCGGATTCATAAAGTCTAGAGGATGTGAATGACGTGAAGAGGCATGGGGGTGGCTTGCGGGAATGACAGATGCTACCTGGTGATTAACACCCTTATTAAACAAACATATGCACGGTTAATGCAACTCCAACATTGCTCTATGCTTCAACGGCAAGAGGAAATGTGGAAAAAAAGGATTTGCCATTCACAAATAAGCGGGGGAGTAGCTTGTTGATTGTGGGGTTACTACCCCAAACCAAATAAGCCTGATACTTCACGTTCAATGCATATCCAGCATAGCTCTCTGCTTCAACGGCAAGGGGAATGAAGAAAAGAGGATTTATATTCAGACAACAACCAATAAGGACTGAATTGCATAGTCTGGTTAAACAAATAAGTGTGGGAGTAGCTTGCTTGTTGCAGCGGTTACTACCCCAAATCAATTAAGCCTGATACTTCACTTTGAATACATATCCAGCGCAGGGAGTAGCTTTCTTGTTGTGGCGGTTACTACCCCAAATCAATTAAGCCTGATACTTCACTTTCAATACATATCCAGCGCAGCTCACTGCTTTAACAGCAGGGGGGGATGAAGAAAAGATGATTTATATTCAGACAACAACCAACAAGGACTGAATTACACAGGCTGGGTAAACAAATAAGCGTGGGAGTAGCTTGCTTATTGCAGCGGTTACTACCCCTAAGCAATTAAACTTGATACTTCACTTTGATGCAAATCCAGCACTGCTCTCTACATCAATGGCAGGGGTGGAAGGAAATTAGAACCATAAAGTTACCAATAGGGCCCTGAACTCAGCAGTCAGAGTAATAGATAAGTATGAGAAAAATAAGTGTGAAAGCTTGCTGGGCAGACTGGATGGGCCGTTTGGTCTTCTTCTGCTGTCGTTTCTATGTTTATGTTTCTATGCTTCTTTGCTCATCTGTTGGTGCCCTAGAAAACTCCTGACACTGCTGGTATCCTTTTCCCCTTTATGGTGCCTTAGGCTATTCTTACCACTTTGCCACAGTCATGGTTCCTTGAAGTTCTCGTCCCCTTTCTGATGTTATCTCCCCACAAGTTTCATTAGAATTGATTAGAAAACACGAATTTTGAAGCTCAAAATAGGTTGTATTGCTTCCCTCATTGATTTAAATGGGAAACAAATGAAATGAATAAACACATTTATTTTTGTTTGAAACTAGTGAAACAAATGGAGGTGAACTCCGAAATGAAAGAACAAACAGTAGTTTTTTAAAATTAGCAAGACTAATTTTTTGCCTGTGTGTGCGTAAGTGAAACAGAGGGATTTTTTTAGGAACATACAACCAAATAAGGCTGGCACCTTTATCTGTCATATGATTTGGAAAATAAAGCATTCAGATATAAATATGCCATAATTCCTTAAATAAATTATTTCGCTTTATTATTAAAAAATACATACTCAAAACTTTCCTGGTATATATTTATGATCCACTGTAGCATATGTAAGTGTCTATAGGTATCTGTATTTCTCAGATGTTTAAATTTGTGTGCCTGAGCATGAATTATGTACCTATTATTAGGCATCAAGAGGATAGCTTCCAAAGCCATTTCCATGGCTACAATGCTGCTTTATCCACGGAAATGGGCTTTTACGAAATTATCCACTTGATATGCAGGTAAACTTATGTATGTTGGTCCTTTATGCATGTGAATTTACCTGCATAAGCAGAGGTATTACTGGGGGTGGGGATTGTACTGATGTGCATACCTTTGCATTTTGAAAAGTATGCATTTGATTTTTCCTGAAAAAAACTATATGCACATATTAGAAGGTGTCAATGTGTCTGGTTAGATTTTGTGGGATAACTTTCAAAGGGAAAGTATGCATGTACGACTACTTTCCCTTTGAAAATTGGTGGAAAGTCTTTACACCCATGCAGGAAATTACAACATTACCTCCATAAAATGGAAAGTGAATTTTCAAAGATTGTTATATGAACCTGTTTATTATTGGAGTTTCTCAAGCCTCTACCTTTTCCCCCACCTCACCTTCCTTTTGCAGCCCTTGTGAAGATAACCTGGATTAAATAATTAAATAATGAAATTAATGGAACAGTTTTGCACAAGAGAAAATAATATATTTTGCCTTTATGAGCAGGCAAAACAAACCTTGGATGAGAAACAGAAGCAGTTTGTGTAGAGAACTGTCTCCAGCTCAAGGCCTAGATACTGAACACGGAATGGGGGAGTATACCAGATAATGGTATTTTGACATCATTAGTTTAGGTAAAGGTTCAGTTCTCCACTCCAAATAAGGGAGCCATCCCAAAACAAAAGAGGAAAAAGAAAAAAAAAACGTTGTCAGCCATACATGTATATAAGACAATAATGTATGGTATTAGGGGAGAAGCGAGAGAGCAGAGCAGGCTTTGGTAGTACGTCACTGTTAGATGCACTACGCTGCTTCTAAGAAAGACTAATTATATATTCATTTCTTGCATTTTACTAATAAAAATTATTCATTAAGACAAGAAGTTGTGGATTATTACAGAAGGGCCGGCCTTCTGCCCCAGAGTATAGACTCCGGAATTGAACTCTCTGTGTGCGTGGAGAACACAGATAATGATCCTTTCAACTCCCTGACCATCGCAGCGGTCAGGTAAATGAACACTTGCCGGTTCCCAGTCCCTTGCTCTGCTCTGTTCATTCTCCCCTTCCCCTCGCTCAATCACTCTGAATCTGTTCTGGAAAGTGATGATGTTTGTGCCCCCTCCTACCTCGATGCAGTTGGCAACTGACCCCCTGTGGCTGTCAGCCCAAGGATCAGAGCACTCCTGCCCTGAATCTGCCACTTCTAAAGGTCATGCGCTCACTCATATTGAGGTCGAGCCTTTCTGCAGGTACAGTGGGTCTTAGCCAAGGGTGCCAACCAACAGTACACGCTGACAAAGTAAAGCTTGCAGGGAAGGACCCAGAGTCCTAACCTACATTGCTGCACTTCACAACTAGTGGATAACTGAGTGAAGGAGGTACTCAGGTGCTGATGTCTGGATGAGTGTCCCGCAGACAATGAGATAGGACCGTTCAAGGTAAGCCCAGGCATGCCAAGGTGGGATCAACTGAAATCACTAATTAATTAATTCAACTTAAATTAGTAACAGAATAACATGCACAGTAAAAGGTAAACTTCAAGAGCCCTCACACGTCAAATCCAGGAGGTACACACATTTTGGGCTGCTGTGCCCTGTGTGGATTTTCTTTTTTCATTTACCACTTTTATTGAAGAATATGCAATTCGTGGATTTTAAGAAGCGCTCGAGTACACGCGTATCTCCCAGTACATGCACAAATCAAAAAGTTAAAAAAGGGTGGGGCGTGGGCATGGTCTCGGCGTAGCATGGGCGGGACGTGGGCATTCTGGGAAGGCCACTGGAAATATAAGCATAATTATTTATGTGCACAAGCGCGCCGAGATCCCCTACCGCAAAACTTTATTTCTTCTATCGATGTCGTGTAAGTTTTAAAATAAAAAAAAATCAGGGCTTGGCGGCGGGGTTTGAAGGGTTGGGGATAATAGGTTAAAAGGGAGGAGAGTTAAATAGGGGGTTTAGGAAATCGGGAGTCTTTTCCTGGGCGAACTGGGAATGGACTGGGGAATTGGTAATTATGTCAGCATGCGTATCGAATAAAATTGCCCCAGTTAAGCGATAGAGCCGGCATTTGCGTGCCCAGGTGTACATCCATACAAAATTGCGTGTTCATATACGCGCGGTACAGTTGATTTTTATATCATACGTGTATATACAAGCATATGCTATAAAATTGCTGAGTCCATTCGCGCAAGCTGCCATAAGGGTGTACATGTACGCCCACGCAGCTGTTTAAGTTACCATCTAAATGAGGCAGATAAAGACCAAAATGGTCCTTTCAGTCTGCCCAGCAAGTTGTTTAGGGTGGTAACTGCTGCTCCTAGAGTTAACACAGATTACCCCATTTCTTCATTTCCAACCTCTAGCCTGTCATGACTCTCTGTGTTTATCTTATGCCCTTTACAATTCCGTTACCATTCTTGTCTTCACCACATCTTCTGGAAGCGCATTCCTTTAATCCACCACCCTTTCTGTAAAGAAATGCTCCCTGTCATTGTTCCTGAATCTACCCCTCTAGAGTTTCATTAAAAGTCTTATTACCTGCTATTAAGTTCACCTAGAGAATAGCCACTGCCATTAGCAATGGTAACATGGAATAGATTTAGTTTTTGGGTACTTGCCAAGTTCTTGTGGCCTGGATTGGCCACTGTTGGAAGCAGGATGCTGGGCTTGATGGACCCTTGGTCTGACCCAGTATGGCATTTTCTTATGTTCTTATATTTTATTTATTGTTGTTTTAACTTTTTATAATTTATTTTAAATCCCCTGTCTCTTAAGAGGGAGCCCCTGTGAATAGAGAGAGAAGGGGTAACCAGAGGGGAGATAAATCCTCCCAAATCACAATGTTAGTAGCAAAGTCAGATAAACAGGGAACTCTTACTTTGTAAAAATAAAATAATAATAAAAAAAAGCCCCCGAGCCTCTCTCTTTTAACAGTACTGGAAAATCCTTCCTTCCTTATTGAGCAAGGAAGCAGCAGGAATTCAAGTGCAGGCGAGCAGCTGGGACAATATGGCAGAGGCCAATGGGAAAGATGGAAGAGGCTTCTTCTCCCACTTTTAAATCTCACAATCATCCTTCCCTATGTTCCATGTCGGTGCTATGGCCAGTCAATTCCTCGGGATGCAGGGGCCAGCCATGGGCACAAAGAGGCATGGGAGCCGAGCAGCATGCCAGGTTATAACCCAGAAGCGGCTGCCTGGTCATGAGGTCTGGCTCCATGTGGCCAGAATGAGGAAGGCAGCAGAGGGAAGGCATTGGCACAAGCCCCCCCCCGCAGATCAACACTGCAGCAGGAGGCTCAGAAAAGTTGAGAATGGTGGGGAACTGGCTGCTCCACCTCCCCACAGCTCTGGTGAGTCTGAAGGCCTGGAAAAGGGAAGATGGGGTTCAGGATATCCACCCTGTTACAACCGATACCTGGGTATGGAGCCAGATTGTACCAGTTTTTGTGTGTGGGTTGCTTTGTGGGATAAATTTCAAAGAGAAAATATGTGCCATACCAGAAATGGCTGCGGCCAGTCCTGAGACTGGCAGTGTTTTAATGTCACATGACATCAGTCTAAGGGCTGGCCAATGCCATTCTTTAGAAGGATTTATGGCGAGACAGGAAAGAATAGGCATCATGTAATAAGGGAAAGGCCGGTCATCACCATTTTGAAATATGGTGCTGAATTGCCCAAAGCTACGGGTCACTCCAGACTACCACCGGATCATCAGGGAGTCTTTTAAACATCTGGAGAGGTCTGGGTGAGTTCAGAGGATCTAGGGGATCTCCAATAGACACCAGGGATGTAATCTATGGAAGGGGGGATCAGAGTGTGTGTGTGTGGGGGGGGGGTTTGGATGCATTGGGAGGTTAGGTTGAAAAGGGAGGGGTTAACCAGAGGTTTACATTTTGGAAATGGGAAGGGGTTTAAGATGGGTTAGGGCATCGCCATATGTCACTGTGATCATTTCTTTTTACTATTTTTAACTTCTAGGCCTCTTCAACAGGTGGTAGAGGTGTGGGCAGGTGTCTTTCATGACCCCAGGGGGAATTTTTCACTTCAAGGGGGGGTTATTATTTCAGGCGCCATTGCCCTTTAAATAGCAACCCCGGGGGATCAGGATGTGCATTCACATCCTGATGCACCAGAGAAAAGTTAGCTATAGCTTTTGATTGGTAGTTGTTTGGAAAATAATACGGCTTTGACCATCCATGTTATTTGTTTGCATAAGATTACCTATATTTTAGCTGTTTTGCATGCATTTGCAAAATACATGAAAATCACATACAAATCAGCACATCGTAATAGTGACATATTTTGGCCCAAAATAACGTGTGATATCATATGGTATCTTCTCAATATGGTCAAGTCCTGCAATAAATGCTGTTCTTTGCACATTATACCCGTATTGCAGCTTAGTAATTGACACCTTTCTTAGACCACTTCTCCTTCTTTATTCTCCCTTAAGGCGTGCCCACCCTATTACAGATCTTAGTGACAACTGTAAAAAGTCCATACTTATTGTTCTCATCACCTCTGCTGTATTGCTCACATACTAAACAGAACTGGCCCCAGGAGAGATCCTGAAGCACTACAGTGATCACCCTTCCTTCCTCAGAGCGAATTCCATTTCACACTACCCTCTGTTGTTTGTCATTCAAGTATAAATCCCCATGTATTATAAAGAGGATTCATAATTTTTTTTCATACATTAGACTCCCATTAGATATGTAAATCCTGGTTTTATGAAACTGTTCAATAAAGCATCTGCTTTTATTGCCAAGCAGTAGCAAGGGTGGCATCCCTAAGTTCTCATGTTTGGTTTGTTCATGTCTAAGATGTGGCATTCCAAACAAAACCATTTGAAATGTGACATTCTAATCTTCTGTGCCAAGCAGCAATGAAGTTATCTTCCTAGAACCAGTTATTTCTGACTATAAAGTAGATTATCTACGCACTTCACGTAGCCAAAGATTAGAGGAAGAGTGAAAAAATTCTAAGACTTCCTTGTAACTTGTTGCCCAGTTTCTGGTCTGAGTTCAGCATCCAAATTATCACGGAGAATTCAAAACCTTTGGCAAGAGCATTATGAACAGAAAACAGGCATGTTATTCTCAAGGAAGTGAAAATTAAACTTCAGGGAAGTTGAAACATAAAGTCAACATTAAAAATATTATTACAAAAAGCTATAGTGGATAATACTTTAAAATACTGATTCACTGAATACTACTTGTCAGATATAACACAACAGGACATGTTTACCTAACTTAATGATATGTTTAAAGGTCCCCTACATTATTGGTGGCAAATATATATATGTAGCACTGATTTTTCTGCCTTGTTAGAACTTTATCTGTACGGTTTTGTCTCCTTTGCCTTCTTGTGTCTATTCTTTACCTTAAATCTTTCTCCCCCTTTGCTCTCTTCTAGCTGCCTAGTAAGGCTAAGCAATTGAATTATTTAAAAAAATCCAGCCTAGTACATTTTGGAATGTTTGGGTTTTAAAAAAATTTTTTATACTTGTCTAAAGACCGAATCTAGGTACCTGGCAGGCCTCAATAGTCAAAGAAGTACATTATTTTTAGGACTAAAAAGTGTATGCAATAGCTGTGTAAATAGTTCTTCATCTTTGGAGTGAATGCCAAATATTAATTAATGTGTATTCCACACATTAAGAAAGGTGGAAGGAAGGCAAAACGAATACCGTCATGGTTAAAAGGTGAGGTGAAAGAGGCTATTTTAGCCAAAAAGCATCCTTCAAAAATTGGAAGAAGGATCCATCTGAAAAAAATAGGATAAAACATAAGCATTGTCAAGTTAAGTGTATTGATAAGACAGGCGAAGAGAGAATTTGAAATGAAATTGGCCATAGAGGCAAAAACTCATAATAAAAACTTTTAAAAATATATCCGAAACACGAAACCTGTGAGGGAGTCGGTTGGACCATTAAATGACCAAGGGGTTAAAGGGGCTCTTAGGGAAGATAAGGCAATTGCAGAAAGAATAAATGAATTATTTGCTTCCGTGTTTACTAATGAGGATGTTGGGGAGATACCAGTTCCGGAGATGGTTTTCAGGGGTGATGAGTCAGACGAACTGAGCGAAATCACTGTGAACCTGGAAGATGTAGTAGGCTAGATTGACAAACTAAAGAGTAGCAAATCACCTGGACTGGATGGTATGCATCCTAGGGTACTGAAGGAACTAAAAAATGAAATTTCTGATCTATTAGTTAAAATTTGTAACCTATCATTAAAATCATCATTGTACCTGAAGACTGGAGGGTGGCCAATGCAACCCCAATATTTAAAAAAAGGCTCCAGGGCCGATCCTGGTAACTATAGACCAGTGAGCTTGACTTCAGTGCTGGGAAAAATAGTGGAAACTATTCTCAAGATCAAAATCATAGAGCATATAGAAAGACATGGTTTTACCCAAGGGAAGTCTTGCCTAACAAATTTGCTTCATTTTTTTGAAGGGGTTAATAAACATGTGGATAAAGATGAACCAGTAGATGTAGTGTATTTGGATTTTTCAGAAGGCGTTTGACAAAGTCCTTCATGAGAGGCTTCTAAGAAAACTAAAAAGTCATGAGATGGGAGGCGATGTCCTTTCGTGGATTACAAACTGGTTAAAAGACAGGAAACAGAGAGTAGGATTAAATGGTCAATTTTCTCAGTGGAAAAGGATAAACAGTGGAGTGCCTCAGGGATCTGTACTTGGACCAGTGCTTTTCAATATATATATAAATAATCTGGAAAGGAATATGACGAGTGAGGTTATCAAATTTGTGGATGATACAAAATTATTCAGAGTAGTTAAATTACAAGCGGATTGTGATACATTACAGGAGGACCTTGCAAGACTGGAAGATTGGGCATCCAAATGGCAGATGAAATTTAATGTGGACAAGTGCAAGGTGTTGCATATAGGGAAAAATAACCCTTGCTGCAGTTACACAATGTTAATTCCATATTAGGAAAAAGATCCCAGGAAAAAGATCTAGGCATCATAGTGAATAATACTTTAAAATTGTTGGCTCAGTGTGCTGCAGCAGTCAAAAAGGCAAACAGAATGTTAGGAATTATTAGGAAGGGAATGGTTAATAACACGGAAAATGTCATAATGCCTCTATATCGCTCCATGGTGAGACCGCGCCTTGAATTCTGTGTACAATTCTGGTCACCGCATCTCAAAAAAGATTTAGTTGCGATAGAGAAGGTACAGAGAAGGGCAACCAAAATGATAAAGTGGATGGAACAGGACTTATGCACGTCCCGGGGTTTTACGCGCGCCGGCGGCCTATGCAAAATAGGCGCGCCGGCGCGCGAGGGCCCTGCGCGCGTAAATCCTGAAGGATTTACGCACGCGGCCCTTTTAAAATCTGCCCCTTAGATTGTAAGCCCTCTGGGGATAGGGAAATACCTACAGTACCTGAATGTAATCCACTTTGAAGCGCTGAAAAAAGTTCGAAAAGTTGAATATAAATCTAAATAAATAAATAAAATTTAAAAACTCCAAAATAAAATGTCACACTGAACCTATAGGCCAGCTGCTAATATTTGGGCAGGAAAATACCACTCCAGCAACCTTCAGTGGGGGCACTGTGGCAAAATGGTACCTTCCTCTATCCTATACTGTTTAGCCCGGGGTAGGCAATTCCGGTCCTGAAGTGCCACTAACAGATCTGGCTTTTCGGGATATTCACAATGAACATGTAGGAGGTATATTTGCCTCCATTGTATGCAAATATATCTCATGCACATTCAATGTGAGTATTCTGAAAACCAGACCTGTCTGTGGCCCTCCAGGACTGGAGTTGCCTACCCCTGGCTTAGACCTAACCACTAGGCCAAATTCTTTAGTAGAGATCCCGATGGGGGGCCACGTCTATACTTAAAAGGGCAAAGCCAGGGTTAATTCAGCCTGCCCCTTATGGCTCTGAAGTCATTGTATAACCCACGGTTGAACACAGTCAGCTTGTTTTTAAAAACAATATAATTATTAGAACTGTAATATAAGAGCAATGTGAACTTTAGCACTGAAAACAGAATATTTGTATGCATGGTCCCCCTATGTAATTTTTCATTTTATTGTAAAAGAGGGCAGTGAGAAGACCCTCAGACATCAGCATTTTGAGTTTATGACATTTAATAACCAGTGAGCATAGTGTTTGTGTAGTAACATCAAGGTTTGGGGGCTTCATTAAGGAACTAACCTGAATCATTTAAGACACTTAAATGTATTTCGCTGGTTATGATTTTGCATTAGTAATTGGTAATAAATAAAATGTCCATTTTCAGTGCTGAGTGATTAAATTAAATGAATATATTCAAGTTAAATATAATTTTGTTAGCAATTACTATCCATCAGTGCAAACTTGCATGCATTTATGCTTAAGCAGTAAGACAAGACAGGAGAATGCATTTACTGTATGGGGGACTATTACATGGTTGGATGAAGATGTGCACTCTTGGCATGTCTCATTACTGCTATGAAATGGCTCAAATGGAAATAAGATCTTAAAATTTCTCTCTGCATTTACTGCTATGATTTATATGTCTACAGAAGTACTATTATGCAAACAGATTGGTCCATTTGAACCCAGAATGCTTTCTCTTCTGCAGAGAATACATTAGTGCTCATGAAAAAAAATGACAAATTAATAGCACTGGAAACCTACAGTAACTCCCTTCTTTATCTTCAGAGCCATGATAACAGGCTTCCTCACACTGCTTTGCCATTGCTCTTACATAAGAATGGTGGTGCTGGCCCTAGTTTTGAAAGGGGAGCTCAGTTTTCTTTCCATGCCAGTATAATCTGTGGACTATTTACAGAAGCCACCAATAAAAGTTCCTATTAATGTCAGATGTAATAGAGAAGTGAGTTCTTGACACACAATGGTACTTGCTGTATGGTGGTCACCACCAGTCCCTACTTCCTCAGATCTTTTTAAGGTTTACAAGCAGAAACCTGTGGTAGGGACAGGGAGATGGAAGAAAATGAGGAGGGAGTTATAGAAGGGGATGAGTCTGTGTGGCAGCAATTAGCGTGGAAGAGACAAAAAATTAAGTTCTTGTATTTGAGACCAGAGTCTACAGTAATACACATTAATAACCAAAGTGGGGGTTCTTGGAAATTCTTGGGTCCAGAAAGCTAGAGGTGGATTGGATCCCCCTGTAGAGTTTTATTGGTTGAACTGCTCAAGTATAATAAAACTACATAACAGGTTGAGCGTCGACTAGTCACAGCATGCCATGTTAAGTCATGTGCCCAACCAGCAGATCAGCCAACAATGTCAACAAGTGAGCATTTGTAATGCATAATCAGTGAAACACATTATGTTGGACTCTGTCTTAAAATTAAGAAATTATAAGATCAGTTGAGTGAAATAATGTTCTTTTTCATTATATTGAATATAAAAAGTTATAGACATAGTTTTTAATTAATAATAAGCTTAACGTGGTATGTTTGTGGAATAGTGTGAGGATGCTTGGTATATGGGGGCTAATGGCGAGGAGAAATATAACAGAGCCAATCCACTCATTTTACAAAGACCATTGAATAGCTTTCCTATGGAAATTACTTTTGATTGCTGACAACCCAAACTATACTCATATCAACCACTTGCAGGTGAAAAGGTTTTGTGTCTTTGTGCCATTTCACAGGACTATCCAGATCTTATGTCAACTTAAAATATGGAATCAGATGCTGATACATGGATTCCAGTACAAGTAGATAATGACACTGTTGTGTAATGTTACTGTATATATGCTGCCCCAAACTTTTTGATTCAATTTGTTTTTTCATTGGGGAGGTGGAGTTTGTCAAGATTTAGTTAGTTTAAATTTTTTCAGCTTTTTTTTTTTTTGCCAAACTGAAAAAAATACTCAAAACAAAAAGACAAAACAACTCCTACCTACCCCCCAAAAAGGGCCTCCAGTGGAACCAGGCCTTTGTGTCCAGGCCCAACATGAAGCCTGGTGACAGCACCAGGGCTGGCCTGATGCCTGATCCCATCGCCAAGATCTAGGCCCAGCCCGGAGACCTAGGACCAGGCCTCCTGATATTTTCTTCTTTCTGTGATCTTCCAAAAATGACATCATCCATTTGAAGGATGTACCAGAATGATGTCATTGTGGTACCTATTGTGGACTGGATGGCACCATTTGAATGTATGGCCATGCCCGAGAGCCAGACCTATACCTAGGCCTCAGTGACAGGACCAGCCCTTTGATTGGGCCTAGGCATTGGCGATGAAACCAGGCCTTCCGGCCGGATCCCAGCACCAGGCTTAGCAACGGGATCAGTCCTCTGGGCTAGATCAAACCTAGGCCTTGACAGCGGGACCAGGCCAAGGCCCAGAGGCCCTTTTTTTTTTTTTTTTTTTAATGCACGAATACAAAATACCCAAAATTTTCAGGTATTTTTGTAGGAGGTTATTTTCAGTTCATTCTATTCAGAACAAACTGATAATAGCCTCATTTACTGCATTTTACACATTTGTTTTAAATGAATGCATATCCCTAATTTACATTATAATGACTATGAAAACACTGGTTAACATATTAAATAGACCACTAATGTTAGGAAATGCAGTGTAATACAAACAGTACAGTTGAAGACCTTACATGACAGCTATGCCACTTCTTGAATGGTAGCGTGCACTTGCTTTTTTCTATGCACCCCTGCATCATCCTTCAATCAAATAAATAGATGTAGCTGTACATAACATAAATGTTGATTTAGAAAAGTATTGCTTGTTGCTGCTATAGTCCTGAAATATAAACATTTGCAGCCTGCAGAATTCACATTTCCCACTGGAACAAGGACTTCTAATCTTCCCTATCCATAAACTCACATTACTGATACCACATCATTTCATGAAATCCTTCAAGCTAATACATTCCAATGATGTACATTACTTGTCTCAAGCTCTTCATTTAACCTTCATTTAGAAGTGTTTTACTTACAAGAAAAATACAGAATTTACCTAGCCTAATTGTGAATCTGAAAAATATCTTCACACATTTTGATTAAAAAACATGCATACTTTTACTTTTAGCTAGATTTCAAGGGCGATGTAGCTATTTTATCGCAGCTGACCACCTATGCATGACCTTCTTTGCATGCATTTGCACTATTCATACATGCAAATCATGTGCAAAGAAGGTCATTGTAATAGGGGAGGAGATGCAAAACATCGTGTATATTGATAGAGCACTATCACGGCTTGATGAATCACCCCCTTATAGGTGAATTTTAAAAACCCGGCGCACACCAAAACCAGGAGATACGTACATAGGTTGGGCTGTTGTGCCCCAAATGGATTTTAAAATCCACCCAAGGACGCGCACATCTCCCACTGTGCGCACAAGTAAAAAGTTTTCAAAAAGGGACGGGACAAGGTCTGGGCAGGACATGGTGTGTCAAAGCCAGGCCAAGAGATGTGCGCATAAATACGTGCACAGGTGCACGCTGAGGTCCCATGCCACGTAACTTTACTACTGTTATGGATGGCGTGTAAATCATAAACCAAAAAAAATCTAGCCTAGTCAGAGGGGTTTTAACGGGTTGGGGCTAACAAGGGGGAAGGGAGGCTATTAAACTATCCCTTAACTGGGCGAACTGGGAACAAACTGGGAAAACTACCTATGGTGTCGGCATGCACCCCTTGTAAAATTTCTCACTTACGTGGTAGTTGGGGGATTTGTGTGCACATACGCACGTCCATTTAAAATTGTGCACACATATGTGCGTATGTTGTAAAATGACCGCGTCCCTCTGTGCGGGCTGACAAATGTGCGCTCATGTGCACCCGTGTGTCTGTTTAAAAGTTACCATCTTAAAATAAATTGTGAGCCCTCTGGGGACAAGGAAATATCTACAGTACCTGAATGCAATCTACTTTAAAATGCCGAAAAAGCAGAAGTTTCTTATTTCAGATGCCTTTTTATTAATTTTGTTCTTGTCTTTTTCCAGGTTCATTCATTTCATTTCTTATGCTATTTCATGTGTAACCCCTGGGCGGGAAAACTCGGATATGGGTCCTAAAGATTCGCATCTCAAAATTTGATTCCTGCTTGCACAGTTCTCATAACCCAAAGCATCCTTCTGAGAGTCCAAGGTTACCTGATGAGGGAAGCTGAGCTTCAAGGCCCCTTTGTTTGTTCACGGTCAAACCCCTCTTTCAGTCTTTGGTAAACAGCACTGATGATCTCCCAATAATCAGCAGCAATATGTTATGCCCGTCGGTCGCAGACGGCTGCGACCACTGTTGCTCACCTCTTTCTTTACATCCCTGATTCCATTGGGAAGACTTGCGGCCTCAGCCAGCCATCGCCGGCCTGCCTAACGCTCCCAGGCCTCCCAGGGCGGCACAGATGCTGCCGACCGCCATCTTGCTTTCGGAGTCACTTAGGCGCTTGTGCGCGCGCATGGGCCAATCTTAAGCACGTCATGGCGGGAACCTTGGGGGCGTCCCCTCCGGATGACATCAATCCTCCTGCACATTTAAGCCCTGTCTAACTGCAACTTGGCAACAAGTTCCCTCTTGCTAATTCTGCTTCGCTCACTGAATGACCCTTCATTCCAGCTTCCACTTCCATGGCATGAGACGTCCTGGGTACCCGGTCCTCAGGGGCCTCTCCTTCATCTCTGGCTATCTGCCCCTCGGAGGGCCTAAAACCTTGGACTTCTGCCTGCCCTGTTCCCCAGGGCTTTCCTGGAACCATCGCTACTCCAGCAGTGAGTACTCTGCTCTCGGACCATTACCTTCTCTATTGAAGACCTCTCCGGTGTACCCTGCTCTGCGGACCATTACCATCTCTATTGAGGACCTCTCCGGTGTACCCTGCTCTGTGGACCATTACCTTCTCTACTGAGGACCTCTCTGGTACCCCACTCTGTTGACCATTACCATCTCTACTGAGGACCTCTCTGGTGTACCCTACTCTGTGTACCATTACCATCTCTACAGAGGACTTCATCAGTGTACCTCGCTTCATGGACCATTACCATCTCTACAGAGGACTTCATTGGTGTACCCCACTCTACGGACCATTACCATCTATTCTGAGGTATCCTCCTTGGGTATTCCCCATTCCACTGACCAGTGGTTCCTTTCTCTGGCACTCCCGCTCCTCAGGTAGTGTTGCTCTCTCTTTAATAAAGACTCTAGACTGGTACTGTGTCTGACGTCAGCTGAGACCTTGCCTCCCGACAGTGAGGCTCACAAGGCTCCTCCCTGTGGGCAGTACCATCTCTCACCTCGGCCCAGGGCCCACACACCCACTAATCCTAACACAATAATCATGCTTGAGACTGTGTGGGTTCCAATTTAATTTTACTGATAGGTTGTAAAAGTGAATTGATGGTCTTTACAGCTCGAATTGAAAACAATAGTGCAATTGACTATCACAAGATGAAACTGAATACATTTGTGACATACTTTTCTAACAACAGTTCTCTAATTCAGCCAATTCCTTGAGTCCTTTAACTCCCAACTTTTCTTTACTTTTCAAATCACTCTCCAGATTCTCCCATGGGAATGGGAAGGAAAAGATGTATCCCAATTTACTTCCAGCATATAAGAAAAGTTCCAGTTCTCATACCTTTCCTATTGTCTTCACTATTCTCTTCTCAAATTTGTGGCACCTAATGGGCATCCTATCACACTTCCATTTTCTGATGATTCTCCCTGATGTCCCTAAAAACTTACACTGTGCCTTTCACTTCTTCTCATAGAAATGGATACGAGTCCATCCTTCTTTGCCTTCACCACGTCTTCTTCAGTCCTTTCTAGGGGGAAGGTACCATGTCCTCAAAACAGGAGAATCTGAGCCTCTGGACCCTAGGGTACTCAGTGACACAAAAGGAAAAATCTTACTCATTTAGGAGGATCTCAAATAGAGACAGGAAGAGTGGAAATAACTTCCTCCTCTGGTAACTGAAAGTTGCCAGAGGAGGATAAAACTACAGGAAAACGGTACTCTGTCTCCTAATTTGTCCCCATCTCGGTTGGGAAAGACCCCTGCATCCTAATCCAGGTAAATGAAAGAAACCAGGAACAGCACAGGACATGCTGCCTTATGAAGGTAAACTCTGGAAATTAAAAAATCCACACACTGAGGTGGTGGCAGGAGTTTATAAAGGCTTTGAATACACCATTTGCTTCTCCCACAAAGGGGAGCCAAAGCCAAACCTCTACCTAACTAATCTCTCTGTACCTCCTCAGGAAATTGGTTCACTCCTTCTGGTAAGGAATCCTTATAATGCTTTACACATTTCTATTAAAGTCAATGGGGAAAGCAACGCAGCCTGTTTTGGATTCTAACATTCTGATGTTCAATCCAAGTTTAATGAAATTTGCATGCAGGCATCATCAGCAGAGAAAACAGCACCCCAAGACACCAAGAGCGGGGATAAGTTTAACCAGAGTCATGAACAACCAAAGTACTGTGAGAGGGGTAAAGTAGAACAAACAGTCAGCACAAGGCACCATGAGAGGGCCAAAACATCACAAACAGTGGTAAGAACATTCCAAGGCACCATGAGAGGGAGAAAGGACACCAACAACAGTGACAGAAACACCCTATGGAACTGAAAGAGGGGCAAAGCACCATAGCAGTGGTATGAAGACTCCAAGGCACCAAAAGAAAGGCAAAGGGCACCAACAACAGTAGCATGAAGATCTCAAGGCACCAAAAGAAGGACAAAGGGGTTCAACAATGGAGGTAAATACCCTAAAGTACCAAGCCAGGGGCAAAGTAGCACAAACAGTGACACAGAACACCACAGAACACCCAATATGGGAGGGGAAAAGAAACATAAAGATTGGCATGAAGACCCCAAGGAACCCAAAGCAGCATAACCAGAGGAATTAACACCCCAAGGCACAGAGTTAAGGGTATGGCAGCAAGCACAGTGGCATTGATACCCCAAAACATCAAGTGAGAGGAGTGGCATCAACAACCTCAGGAACAAAGTGCAGAGTGAGGCAGCAAAAGAGCAGAAGAACATAAAAAAATGCCATGCTGGTGTTCTGGATGTGGACCCTTGGACCGAAGGGGAGTTGATTCTATCAGTGAGCAAGAACCCCACAAGTCCCTACCTTCATCAGGCGAGGCTGGAGAGAAGCAGAGACCCCACTGGAGCTTCACCACTACCAGCCTACATTCCCCTTAGGTTGAGCTGGACTTACGTGTGGTCTCTATGGTCGATTTCCCAGCTAAGGTTGAGACAGGCAGCGATACTCGAGGTCAGTATCCAGGCACAGGTTGAGGCAGGTGGCGATACTTGTGGCCGGTATCCAAGCAAAAGTTGAGACAGGTGTCGGTCTAAGGAACAGGATGGATCAGGAACTCAGGAACCACAGGAAAATCAGGAACAACAGGGAAATCAGGAAGCCCAGGAGTGCAGGAAAGCCCAGGAGTTATTGAAAAGTCGTTTCCAAAGCACTAGCAGAGTGCAGAGACTATCCTTATATAGTCTCTGCACTGTGATGTCATTCAATAGGGCTGCGAGGATAGGGGTCGCTGGCCCTTTAATTTAAATGTAAACAGTGCACGCCTGGAGAGCTGGGAAGACAGCGGCATCGGGCGTGGCAGGCCCTGACCGCACGCATCACTCTGACCGCAGTAGAGCCTGAAGTCCCAAAGGCCACAGTGCGGCCAGGCCTCGAATACAACCCTGAAGCCCCCAGACTCAACCCCGAAGTCCCTGGACGTGACCCCAAAGCAAAGGAAAGCGGGATTGGACGTCGAGCAGGGTGTCCGACCCATGCAACAGTTGGGTCAGACCAGTGGTCCATAAAACCAAGTATCCTATCTCCAACAGAGGCCAGTCCAGGTTGATGGGAAGTACCCAGCAAATCCCAAGATTAAAAACATGTTTCTTGTTGCACTCTGGAAGAATTAAGAGGTGGAGAAATCAAAGTATAACTGGTTACTAATTATTTAATGATCTGTCCTCCACAAACTTGTCCAGACCTTTTTTAAACTTGGCCTTAACCACATTTTCTGGCAACAAGTTCCATAGCTTAATTATTTTATTTATTTAAAATATTTGTATGCTGCACATATTAGGGATGTGCAGAGCAAAATTTTATGTTCATATTTTTTATGTCCGAAAGGGGGTCCCACTTGCGGCCAATATGGACATAAAAAAAATCCAATGAGTTGGGTATATGTACATATGTGCAAAAAAAAAATTTAAACCCCCTCACCCTCCTTAATCCCCCCCCCAGACTTACCACAACTCCCTGGTGATGGAGCGAGGAGTGAGGACGTCATTTCTGCAATCCTTGGCGAGAAGCATGTGACGTCGGTGGCACGTCGAGTGACGCGGCGTCACGTGATTCCCGGCAAGTTCGCGCCGGACGGCTCGTTCGGCCCAAAAAGAACTTTTGGCCAGCTTGGGGGGGCCTCCTGACCCCCCCAAGCTGGCCAAAAGTTCTTTTTGGGCCGAACGAGCCGTCCGGCGCGAACGAGCCGGGAATCACGTGACGCCGGCGTCACTCGACGTGCCGCCGACGTCACATGCTTCTCGCCAAGGATTGCAGAAATGGCGTCCTCACTCCTCGCTCCATCACCAGGGAGTTGTGGTAAGTCGGGGGGGGGGGGGATTAAGGAGGGTGAGGGGGTTTATATTTTTATTTTGGCTCAACAATCGCGATTTCCCACATATCAAACATATCTATGTTCGATATGTGGGAAATCCGATCGTTTATGTCGAATCAATTTTTTAAGTAAAAAAAAAATATGAGTTGCGTTTTACTAATGCGGTCAATCCGAATGCACACCCCTAGCACATATCATATAATTCACAGTGGGTTGCAGTGTAATACATTCATAATAAATATGTGCTGAATGAATAAATACTTCCTTAAATTTGTTTTAAATCTGCTACCTGTTAGTTTCAGGAAGTGTCTCCTGCGTCTAGTACTATTGGTATTGTCCAAATCACACATAATTTTATAAACCTCTATTATATCCCTTGTAAGTTGTCTCTTCTCCAAGCTGAAGAACCCTAACCTGTTTAAATGTTTTTCATATGGGAGCCAATCCAACCCTGTAATCCAACCCTGTAATCATTTTTTATGCCCTTCTCTATTTTCTATTTCTGCTAGATCTTTTATGAGGTGTGGTGATCAGAAATGCACATAGTACTCAAGGTGTGGCCACATCATGGAGTGATACAGGGTTAATGTTAATTTCATTCAACATATGTGAAAAGGTCCATTTGCATATAATTCACAATAGCAAAGACTCCAGTTTTCACAAACTGTAAAGGTGGCATCATTTTCTGGAAAAATTATAAGAGTGGTAGTATCATTCCAGATTGCCTTATGGTCCTTATCTACCTCAGTATTTTGTAGGGATGTTTATTTGTTTCATTCGTTTCATTTGTTTTGGAGTTACACGCGTAACTCCTGAACTTTATAGTACATGCATAAAAAAATGGATAGTGTGTGCATAACTTGAGCTAAAGTACAAGCATACTATCTACTAGGCGTACACTATATAGTCCGGGAATTATGTACACAACTCTGAAATGAATGAAACAAAAGCACATCCCTAGTGTGTTCTTTACTATAATTGTCTTATGAGGGCCTGAACACCTTCAATGTGTATGTTTACTCTAGAAATCTACAGTATATTGCTAATGCTCTTAAGTACCAAGTTGGGAACGGTTCAGTCCTGTCTGTCTGTGTGTGCTTTTCCTGGGCTGTTACTATTTAGGATGTGCAATGTGCTTTCTTCCCTGACCCATCCCATTTCTTTCCTTTTTCTCTGCATTGTATGAACATTTTATTTCCCGTGCTCCTAGTCTATCCAGTCTATAATGAATTACATTGCTCCAGTTCACCCTGTTATCACGATCCAATTTCATCACCTGTTAGATATGACGGTGACTTTTTTTCTTTTAAAGCTATTTCATTTTTTTATAGAGATTTCCCAAACAGACTTCAAATAGTAACACAGAAGCATTTTTGCTAGCTAGCAAGATACTCTTTTCTGTATTAAAGAGCTGTGATAGTATCGGCCTTAAATAATTCATAAGTTACAGAACTTATTGTATCTCTTTGATATTAAAACAAAATATAAGTTCATTCTTGTACCGCCAGTGATGTAGGATATTTCTGTGCCTGCAGTTGAAAGTAAGTTTCCAGGCAGCCAAATTAAATAGCTACAGCAGTAAATATTATCTTACTTGCATATTAAAGCTTACCTTAAATTTTTTAAATACTCTAGGTACAAATACCTATTTGAGAGCTAATTTTGTAACATTACACATAAAAAAAGTCAGCAAATGTGCATAAATTACACTGATTTTCAAAACAGACTTTATACGCTTATGTCCACTTTGAAAATTATCCCACCAAAATCTACCCTCACAAGTTACACCTACTAAAACAGGGATAGGAAACTCCAGCCTTGTAGTGCACAAACAGGTCCAATTTTCAGGACATCCAGAATAAATGTGCAGGAGATATATTTGCATACCATGCCTCATGCATATTCAGTGTGGGTATCTTGAAAAGCAGACCTATTTGTAGCACTCCAGGACTAGAGTTTCTTACCCCTTTGCTAAAACATCCGCACAATTTTTTAAGAAAAGTTAGGGACATACTTTTAAAATCCAAAAGCATGTATGTATGTATGTTCAAATCCCTTCCCAACTCCACTCCCATGAACACCTCTGCACAATCCAGGTAAACTTCTTGGCAAACATGACGGGAACACATAAGTTGTTGTTGTTGGATTTTAATTTTTTTTTTATAATTCTTTCTTTATTAAATATTTAATAATAAATGAGTTTACAAAGAAAAGTTTACCTGCATACGGGGTGGGCAATTTTATAAAAGGTGATTGTGGCAGGTGGTGCATGTCACTGGCCGAAAACCTTTCACTGCTTCAATGACCTGACCAGGTATATTGTGTGAGTGGGGGAGTTGGGGTGGGGGAGAGGGGCAGGGGGTGTAGAATAGGGGAAAAAATCCCTACATGATTGCAAATGATGTCTCCATAGTAACAGGATCTCGGCTCAGGTTCCAAATGAGCTGGATGCCCAGAGGAGGAGGAAACTGCTAGGTCAAAAAAGTAAATAAATAAAGGAGGCTCTGGATTATAAAACCTTGCATGGGAATTTTTCCCAACACTATTCCATTAGAAATATTGCTATCAAAGAATATTTCACTTTAACACTAGTCTTTTCGCTTCATGATCAGTTTTATGAGTATTTACAGTGGTTGTATAGAGATATCTGTTCCAGATACGAAAATTTTTCCGGTCCCATTCTGTACTGGAACTTCAGTGCAATACAAAAGCTGGCAATATCCATTTTGTTAGATTTGCATAGACATGGAAATGAGAACTTTCATTTCTAGAAATGAAAATGAAATCCCTTTAAAATATCTTCACATTTTTGTGTTCTAGCGTGCCTTTATAGCAGAGAGTTCAGTAATTAAAGCGAGAATTATGCGGCTAAGTAGCAGCTGCTGAATATGTGCCCATGTTCAGCGGCCGCCGCTTAAGCAGTTCAAGTCCCTTATATGCCTAAAATGTACGCACAAATAAATAGGCATGCATTGGACAGATCATAGGCGGAGCAAGTTAGACGTATAACTTATGGGGCAGATTTTAAAACCTGCGCGCGGGCGTGCGAACAAATCTACGCCTGATTTTATAACATGCTCGCGCTGCTGCACGCATGTTATAAAATCCAGGGACAGCGCGCGCAAGGGGGTGCACAATTGTGCAACTTGCACGCGTCGAGCCGTGCAGGCTGCCTCGGAGGGAACTTTTCAACCGCTTCCCCCCACATTCCCCTCCCTTTACCTATCTAAACCACCCCCCAGCCCTATCTAAATCCCCCTGCCTACCTTTGTTTCAAAAGTTACGCCTGCTGGCTGCCGGCGCACGAACCTCTGGCACGACCGCAATGTCGGAGGACTCGGGAACACCCCCGGCCCTGCCCCGGCCTGCCGCCTCATCCCCGCCCCCGGACCACCGCCACACCCCCGGCCCCGCCCCTGGCCCGTCCATTTTTTAAAGCCCCGGGTCATACGTGCGTCCCGGGGCTTGCGCTCGCCGCTGAGCCTATGCAAGATAGGCTCGACGTGCATAGGGGCAGCTTTTTGGGGGTTACGCACGTATCTTATGCGTGTAACCCTTTGAAAATCTACCCCTATATGCCTAACTATCAATAGAGTTAGGCATATAAGTGTACGTCTAAGTTTAGAGCAGGCCTAAGCTTAGCTGGGCGGACTTATCTAGCAAAGTGTGCAGATATATGCATATATTCAGCAGCTTCGCTGTACCACTGAATATATGTCGGAATTTAGTCGGATAAGTTATATCCTGCTAAGTTACTTAAACGGCCAGCTTTGAATACTGATCTCAGAATAATTACCAGACAAAGCTGCATGGGTGGCAGAAAAAGACCGAGTCTCGAAACAATGTGTTGATGGCTCTTCCGCAGTATGAAAAAACCTGCTGCATGCTGCTGTTAGTTTTTCACCTGCTAGTCTGCATTTGTTGATGGAATGAAACAAATAAACAAACAAAAGAAAAGCTGTGTTTCTTTGTAGGTAGAGAAGATGATGATGTCCCTACAAGAAGTTATTAACTTCATCGCAGCCCATCCAGAAAACCCTAGGAAACACTGGGCATTGCCGTGGGCGGGTCAGGCAGTTTTGGCCGCCAACTTTGTGCACTGGACAATGGAGGTGGCAGAGGTTACTGATGGTTCAGAAACAGTGGAGTTGCTGTGTAATTTGTCCTCTCCTCCTGTTTTCTGTGACTTTTAATCATTGATGCACTGTCCAGCAGCTTCCCACCGGTTATTTTTACCTGTGGCATGAGCTTGGATATTTTCTGGGGTTTTTCCAGTGATCTTTTATGGTGCCATTTTAGTACAGTCCTTTAAAGAAAAAGCATGTCACTCATTGCAGAAAAGAATTCCTTTCCTAGTCCAGACTATTGATCTAATCATTGCATGATTTCTTCACGGAGAGGGTGGTAGATGCCTGGAACGCCCTTCCGGAGGAAGTGGTGAAGACCAAAACTGTGAGGGATTTCAAAAGGGCGTGGGATAACCACTGTGGATCCATAAAGTCTAGAGGATGTGAATGAAGAGAAGAGACATGGGGTTGGCTTGTGGGAATGATGGCTACTACCTGGAGATTAATATCCTTATTCAATATACATCCACACGGTTAATGCAACACCAACATTGCTCTATGCTTCAACGGCAAGAGGAAATTTGGAAAAAAGGATTTGCATCCACAAAAAAGCAGGGGAATAGCTTGCTTGTTACGGTGGTTACTACCCAGAATTAATTAAGCTTGATACTTCATTTGGAATACATATCCAGTGCAGCTCACTGCTTCAATGACAGGGGGAATGAAGAAAAGAGAATTTTTATTCAGACAACAACCAATAAGGACTGAATTGCACAGGCTGGGTAAACAAGCATGGGAGTAGCTTGCTTATTATGGCGGTTACTACCTCTAAACAATTAGCAAGATACTTCACTTAGATGCAGCACCAGCACTGCTATCTATATTGATGGTGGGGGTGGAAGGGAAATAGAACCAAAAAGTTACTTATAAGGGCCAAGAGTAACAGCTAAGTATGAAAAAAATAAGTGTGAAATCTTGCTGGGCAGAATGGATGGGCCATTTGCTCTTCTTCTGCCGTCATTTCTATGTTTCTATGTTTCTATGAGCAATAATCAATAATACTCACGCTGCTGCAAGCTCCATGGGTACTTTTACCAATTGATTCGTTATTTTTGCTTTGATTATTGCCTAATGAAAAATTAACCTGAAGAGATTAGACTTGTACCTAAGTTTTCAGAACGAAAGACTGCGTAATTTTGTAAACCTGAAACTATGTGCATGGTTCCATTCTCCACCCTCCCCCTCCCAGCCCTGGGAATACCTTGGCAGTATGAAGATACTGCAGGCATTGTTCAGAAAAGGATATGCTTTTACCTACACAAAAGGTGAGCAATAATCAAAAAGCCTTTTCTGTGAGTAAAATGTGGTTTTACCCTGTGGAAAAGCCTTTGATTCATTATTGTCCTCTGCAGATTTAGTAGTCTAGGTAAAAGCAGTTGAGGGAATCAATGGACAAAGCACCAGTGCCGTCTAATTATTTCAAAATACAAGAAGATTTGCACCGAGTAGGAGGGTAAGATGGGCAAATGGAATAGAATGTTTCCCCAAGCCTTTTATTTATTTACTTTTTGTCTGCTTAAGGGAACTTTAGAAAAAAACTTTCATTTTATGACTTGACAGCAGCATGTCCTACTTCCTCTGGCTCCTCTTTTTGGGTTTGTCATGCTGTCAGCCACCCACGGTGGATTTTTTTGAAATATCACCCAATAGGTGACCTGGAGCATAATAAATCCCAGAGGAGATAGGGTGGCAGGATATGCAGTGCCTGACATGTTCTCAGAGCCAAGTTAATTTCCACGTTATTAAAGCTTTCTTTCAAGTCTCCCCAAGCTGAAATGAATAAAGAAGTTGAGGAAACATTTTTTATTCTGCCCGCTTCCCTCTACTCTCTTGTTCACTGCAGATTTGCATTTTTTTTTTTTTTTGCCAGGAGCAGGCGGCACTGCTGCTTTGAAGATGCTTATTGAAATCTGTTAGCCCCATATGCCTATAGACTCCCCCACCCCCACTTCCCTCAAATAAAATTCCTCAATAAAACAAAAGAAAAAAAAGAAGCAAATGGAAAAAAAAAAGAGTAGGAAAGAAACTAAAAAAGTTATGTAAAAAAATGCTGCACAGGTACAAAACAGAAAAGATTTTCAACGAGGGGCAGCCTAATTATCAGATCTTTGTTTTGTAATCTGGATTTTTCAGTCTTAAAAAAAGGTATTCACCAGCCTTAAAGGGGAGATGCTGACTACATAGGCTGCGATCGTTTGTTATGCAAAAAACACAGACATGATACAATTAAAAAAATATTTTCCATTTTCAACATTCCATGCAGCAACCTCAGGCCTAGATTTATCATTTTGCAAGAAAAAATGTTGCACCTGTGATAAGGGGCAACGTGTGTGTGTGTGTGTGTGTGTGTGTGTGTGTGTGTGTGTGAGAGAGAGAGAGAGAGAGAGAGCGCAAGTGAGCAAGAGAGAGAAGAAAGAAAGAAAGAGAGAGAGAGAGAGACTCCATAAAGGTGCACAAAAATGTTAACTATTTATACCACTGTAAGACTACCACTTGTAACTCGGGGTGAGGTTTGTGGGGTAGGGTGGGTTCTGGGGGACAATTTTAAATGTACAGTCATATGTACAAACAGCACAGTTACCATCAGTGAAGATTTAATGTGATTTGGAGGGATGAAAGGTGAAGGAAGAGTAGATTTGTACCATGTTCTCTCTACCTTGCTTGATTGCAGCTATTAAGCAAGGTACAAATCTACTCTTCTTTCACCTTTCATCCCTCCAAATCACATTAAATCTTCACTGATGGTAACTGTGCTGTGCGTACATATGACTGTGCATATTAAACTGCCCCCTAAAACCCAACTCACCCCACAAACCTCACCCCAAATTAATAATGCACCCCCTTACAGTGGTATAAAAAGTTAAAAAATCTGTGGGCCTCCACAGAGGTGCTCTCTCTCTCTCCCTCTCTCTCTCTCTCTCTCTCTCTCTCCTCTTCTCCCTCCTCCCCTCTTCTCTCCCAAAATGGGATTTGTGATAAATCTTGTTTTTGGCCATAGCACAAAGCTATCATAGGCATAATGCTGAAGAAAAAGGTATAGTTATTTCTGGTGTTAAATCCCGCGATAGTGTGTGTTCCGTCATCACATGCAACATGAACCAGCACTCATTTCCATTTAATTTGCCCAAACTCCTCCCACTTGAATAAAAATGTAAAATTTTTAGACACATTTTGCGATGTGGTATTTATTGCATGCGTTAGGGCATTATTGCATAGGGATGTGCAGAGGGACGGCATACGCTGCATTCAGGACTTGTATTCATCGGGGGGCAGATACGTTGCATTCAGCAAGGGGGGCCCCCGATACGTTCATGCGTTAATTCTTATTCATTTCCCAGCTAAAATTGAATTAACTACAACCCCCCACCTTCCTGACCCCCCTAAGACTTACCAAAACCCCCTGGTGGTCCAGCGGGGGGTCCGGGAGCCATCTCCTGCACTCACGCCCTCGACTGCCGGTATTCAAAATGGCGCTGATAGTCTTTGACCTTACTATGTCACAGGGGCTATCGGTGCCATTGGTCGGCCCCTGTCACATGGTAGGAGCAATGGATGGCCGGCGCCATCTTGTGCTCCTACCATGTGACAGGGGCTGACCAATGGCACCGGTAGCCCCTGTGACATAGTAAGGGCAAAGGCTATCGGCGCCATTTTGATTACTGGCAGCAAATGGCCTGAGTGCAGGAGATCACTCCCGGACCCCCGCTGGACCACCAGGGACTTTTGGCAAGTCTTGGGGGACCCTCCTGACCCCCAGAAAACTTGCCAAAAGTCCCTGGTGGTCCAGCGGGGGTCCAGGAGTGACCTCCTGCACTCGGGCCGTCGGCTGCCGGCATTCAAAATGGCACCGATAGCCTTTACCCTCACTATGTCACAGGGGCCGACCAATGGCACCGGTAGCCCCTGTGACATAGTAAGGTCGAAGGTTATCGGCGCCATTTTGAATACCGGCAGCTGAGGGCGTGAGTGCAGGAGATGGTTCCCGGACACCTCGCTGGACCACCAGGGAGTTTTGGTAAGTCTTGGGGGGGTCAGGAGGGTGGGGGATTTGTTTAAATTCACTCCTTTAGACGGCCGAATAATTTGGCGAAGATTCGTTGTATTCGTGGGGAATCACGATACATTTCGCTTCCCCACGAATACAACGAATATGGCCCTATACGTTGCAGATTACCAATACGTAGGAAATGAATGCACACCCCTATTATTGCGCCTAACGCTCTAACGCGTTTTGATAAATGACCCCCCTCAGTTAGGTTGACCATGTAGTTCTGTGTCCAAAGGGACAGACTGAGCTGTACATCATTCATAGGGCAGACTTGGACACCTTGCAGGCAAAGACATTTCTGCCTCAACAGCGAGCTCTCACTCTCATCTCTCTCGCACACCAGCTACAGTTTCAGCAACACACGACTGCACGCCACATCCTCATCCTACTAGGACATATGGTGTCCTCAGTACAGGTTACCCAAATGGTCCACTTGGCCATGAGAGTCATGCAGTGGACTCTAAGGTCACAATGGACTCAGTCCGTCCAACCTCTATCACCACTGTCCATATCACCGATTCACTCTGTCAGTTTCTAGCCTGGTGGAAAAATCAGATCAATCTCCTCCAAGGCCTGCCCTTCCAGGCTCCAGACCCTCAAATAATTCTCACCACCGATGCTTCCAACCTTGGCTGGGGAGCCCATGTGGCCGATTTGCATACACAAGGAACTTGGTCTCCAGAGGAAGCCAAACACCAAATCAATTTCCTGGAGCTTCGAGCAATCAGATATGCTCTCAGGATATTTCAGGATCGCCTTTCCAATCAGGTCATCCTGATTCAGACAGACAACCAGCTGGCCATGTGGTACATCAACAAGCAGGGAGGGACGGACTCCTTCCTATTGTGTCAGGAAGTTGTGCAGATATGGGCAGAGGCCCTCTCCCACTCGATGTACCTCAGGGCCACCTATTTGCTGGGAGTGGACAATGTATTGGCGGACAACCTAAGTCACGCTTTCCAGCCGCAGGAGTGGTCCCTCTACTCCTCAGTAGCGGATGCCATTTTCCAACGTTGGGGCATCCTCGCATTGACCTCTTTGCGTCACCTCAAAACCGCAAGGTAGAGAACTTTTGCTCTCTCACTCGCAGATAACACTCACAGCCAAGAGATGCGTTCTCCCTCTCATGGGCAACCAGTCTTTTATATGCATTCCATCCACTTCCACTTCTCTCGAAGACTCTCGTGAAGTTACATCAGGACAAGGGACGCATGATCCTGATATCACCTCACTGGCCTCACCAAGTGTGGTTTCCAATACTTCAGGATCTCTCCATTTGCAGGCACATTCCCTTGGGAACGGACCCGATTCTGATCACTCAGAACAGTGGGTGCCTATGCTGCCCCAATTTTCAAGCTTTCTCCCTGATGGCCTGGATGTTGAAAGGTTAATTCTTCAACCACTTAACCTTTCGGAGCCAGTTTTCCGTGTCCTGATTGCTTCATGGAAGCCTTCCACAAGAAAGTCTTACCTATACAAATGGAACAGGTTTAAGTCATGGTGTTCTTCTCAATCCCTTGATCCCTTTACCTGTTCCACCACAAAGTTTCTAGACTATCTCTGGCACTTGTCAGAATCAGGTCTGAAACTTCCTCCATCAGAATGCATGTCAGTGTGGTGGCCGCCTTCCATAAAGGTGTCGGGGATGTTCCTATTTCAATACAACCCCTCGTAACATGTTTTCTGAAAGGCTTGCTTCACCTCAAGCCTCCACTATCCCATCCTGCCCCTTCTTGGGACCTCAATCTGGTTTTGGGTCGGTTCATGAAACCACCATTCGAGCCTCTCCAATCCTGTGATCTTCGCTATCTCACATGGAAAGTGATTTTTCTTTTGGCAATCACATCTGCTCGCAGAGTTAGTGAGTTACAGGCCCTAGTTACCTATCCGCCTTACTCTAAACTTCTGCAGGACCGGGCAGTACTCCACACTCACCCTAAGTTCTTATCTAAGGTAGTATCGGAGTTTCACATTAATCAATCCATTATACTACCTACCTTCTTTCCCAGGCCTCACTCCAATCCAGGAGAACAGGCTCTGCATACCCTTGACTGTAAACGGGCTCTAGCCTTCTATCTAGACCGTACAGCTGCCCACAGGAAAAGCACTCAATTGTTTGTCTCTTTCCATTCCACCAAATTGGGGCAGCCTGTGGGAAAGCAGACTCTCTCCTCCTGGTTAGCGGACTGCATATCCTTTTGCTATCAGCAAGCAGGTATTCCACTTCAAGACCGTGTTAAGGCACACTCTGTGAGGGCCATGGCGACTTCAGTAGCACACCTGCGATCGGTGCCGCTTCCTGACATTTGCAGGGCTGCTACCTGGAGTTCTCTCCATACCTTTACAGCCCATTATTGCTTAGACAAAGCCGGAAGACAAGATTCCATCTTCGGCTAGTCTGTCTTGCGAAACCTTTTTACAACTTGATGTACCAACATCCTTCCGCCTGCCCGTTAGGGTTCAGGATGCCCCTTACCAAACTCCTCCCCAATACTTGTGCCTATTGCACATCTTGAGTACATTTGGTGCATTTCTTGGACATCCTCAGCTCGGTACTCACCCATATGTGAGGACTACCATCCTGCTTGTCCTGTGAGAAAGCAAATGCTGCTTACCTGTAACAGGTGTTCTCACAGGACAGCAGGATGTTAGTCCTCACGAAACCCACCCGCCGCCCCGCTGTGTTGGGTTCGTTACGTTTTCTTATTTTATTTTTCGGCACTGCCTGTAGCTTTTAAACAAGACTGAAGGGGGACCCCTGCTGGCTGCAGGGTTGGTGCCATGCTGGGCATACCCAGTAGGTGCCAGTCAAAGTTCTAGAAACTTTGACAAAAGCGTTCCGTGATTGGGCTCCATCCTGTGATGTCATCCATATGTGAGGACTAACATCCTGCTGTCCTGTGAGAACACCTGTTACAGGTAAGCAACATTTGCTATATATGGTAGTTGCTATTTTGAATGAGCTATACTTGTATACATTACTGATCTTATTCATACACTTTCACACCTGCTAATTGATTTGCACAAGTGAAATCGGACTTGTCTGTTGTCTGCAGTTTTCGGGTGGAAGATCCGGGCAAACTGGTGAGGGTCTAAGTGAAACAGAGGACTGGGTGAACTGCTGGAGGTATCAGCGAACTAGTGACTTCAAGTATGCCCTAAGTAGCATTTTCAAAATGATAAACATATATACCTTGTAAGATACTTGCCTCTGTGTTTAATACTTAGTGTTAATTCATGCAGGTTCACAATTAATTCATGCAGAAAATATGTATGAATATGTTTATAAAATGGGTAGAAAAAGTATGAAGTTTCTTTCATTGAAAATATACATATGTACTGAAACATAATGAGTAAATTTTCAAAGGGGGTCCATGCATAAAAATAGCATATACACGTAAGGATCCTCTATTTATGCTCTTGCTATTTTATAATCATCAAAAGTACACGTGTATTTTTGGTTTCATATGCACATTTTACCTGCACAAAAAAGGGGTGATTAAGAGACATTCTGGGGCAAGGTCAAGAACTACTCACCCAAGTTGCTTTTTTATAAGAGATTTACGCATATAGGGGCAGATTTTAAAAGCCCTACGCGTCGAGCCTATTTTGCATAGGCCCGGCGACGCACACAAGACCCGGGACGCGCGTAGGTCCCGGGGCTTTGTGAAAAGGGCGGGATGGGGGCAGGACCAAGGCCTCCGGCACAGCGGCCTTGCTGGGGGATCGCGCGCTGGCACTCGGCCAAGGCGCAGAACCTACGCCTGCCCAGAGGCAGGCGCAACTTCCAAAATAAAGGTTAGGGGGGGTTTTAGGTAGGGCTGGGGGGCGGGTTAGTTAGGGGAAGGGAGGGGAAGGTGGGGGGGGGGGGCGGAGGGAACAGGGAAAGCTATCGGGGCTCCCCTAGGGCTCAATGTGAGCAAGGTACATAAGTGTGAACCCCCTTGCGTGTGCCAAACCCGGATTTTATAACATGCGTGCGGCTGCGTGCACATGTTATAAAATCGGGTGTAGATTTGTGCGCACCGGGTTGCGCGCACAAATCTACGCCCGTGCGTAGGTACTAAAATCTGGCCCATAGACTAGCAAACTTGTTTGTTATGTTTTGCACATGTAAATTGATTAGTGCAAGTGAAATTGGACTTGTTTATTACCTGCGACTTATAGTTGGGAGTCGAGAGTCCACTGTGGGGAATTCAGAGTGATGTGTTAGAGAGTCTCGGTGAACTGGTGGGGGGATCGACAAATGGCGATTTCAAGTTCATGCGCAACTATTTTCAAAACGGTATATGCACATACTTTAAAATGTACCTGACTCCGGATACAATTAGGGTTTTCACATGTACATGTTATATTTTTTTGCGTGTAAAATATACATGTGTATGTTTATAAAATAAGTAGAGAAAGTAAGCACTTTCGTTGCTTTGCAAATATTCACACATACTTTCAGTGCAGAACTACGTCCTATTGTATAAACTGTGCAGCAACCCGCTGCACAGTTTATAAAATACTAGGATAAATCTCCGCATGTCCACTTATGTATGCAAATTCAGCATCGCAAATAGTTAAGCTCCCTGTGCATACATTCAGAACAGAAATTCACTGTATTTTTTAATCTATGTAGCTCCCACCACACTGCTAGCATTAATCTCTGCGTGTGTCCACTTATGCATGCGGGTAGGTTTGAAAGTTGGCCTGTGCAAGTATAATCTGACAATGAGAAATTAAAATGTGCTATAAAAATCTTGAAATCTTCCAGTATTAAAAAAAAACCTGATGCAGAGTAAGATACAGATCCAACCAATATAATTCAAATCAGTTTAATGCTTGCGTAAATAGATAAGCCTAGCCTAATATTTACACAATCCAACCAATAGTGAAGGAGACTTTTTACAAATGATGTCAGAGATAATGTATGTTATATATATTCTCACTTTGGTTTAGCCTATTGAAATTGCAGTGTTTTACTTTTCATTCTAAGAGGGTGATGTAGCAAGCTGCAAGTTCCCTCACAGAAATGAGCTGGCACCCTGCAAGGTTTTTCTCATGGTGCCAGCATATTTAAATAATATGTAAATGAAATGCATGACAGTTTTCTTATGAAAAAACCTGCAGGAGATTGTGAACGTTTTCACCAAAAAAAACTTAGCTACAGCTCCCTGAGGTATAATTAAGTTTTGCAGAAAATTGCAGCTTTGCACAATTTTCCGTATGTAATGTAGCAACTGATAAATATGAGCTCATTTACATTTTGTTTTAGTTCATTAGGCTATTTTCCATAAATGTCATGAATGGAATATTTTTCAAAAAATAGCACATGTCCTGTTGCATTCGTGCTATTTGACATTTTTGGACCCACTATAGCGTTTGTGATCCTGTTCACAAGTTAGTATATCGGCCTCCTAGTTACATTGCTTTCTTTGAACTGTAAACATGCCATAAACATGCACAATAGTAAGAATGGGTGAAATACTGTTATTTCTGTAGTCTTATGCTGAAGGCAGGCAAGATATGTGACATCATTGTATGTCCTTTTTTCTAAGGATTGCGTAGGAGGTCTGTTTTCTTTACCTGCATGTGTTCAGGTAATTAAATCATCTCTATTATCCGCTTTGATCATGCAGCTCCCTGAAAAAGCATATTATAAATGCCAAATTAAATACATTTTTGAAATCTAATACAAAATATGGGCTAAAGAGCATCTCATATTTGACATTAGATACATTTCTAAAACAAAAGAAGGAAATGTCTCTCACAGTTTGTTGCACAAGAAAATTATTTAACTAATCTCACAGCTGGAATAGTGGGGGACCTGGCTGCCTTTGCCAGTTATGGGGAGAACAATCTTCAGCAGCCATTTCCACATGCATATGGCTATCCAAATACATCAGCTATCTGAAAACTGGCTATGTTCCCCATGGACAGAAATACATGTGTTGGTCCACAGCACATGTACGTTTACCTGCACTGAGCGGAAGAGTTCTGACTGCAGGATTTCTAAATGTGCAAAGTTGGGAAGGAAAAACATAACCCTTTGAGTACTGGTGCAATCTGCGAGGGGGGAGGGGAGTTTTAATTGTTTTGAAAATTGCCTCTTGATGGGGTAACTTTCAAAGGGTCTTCAGCATGTAAAAAAAGTTTTATACCTAGCGCAGCCTTTTATAAAATTGCCTGCCGGATATGCTGGGAAATGTTTGCATATAAATTTAGGCAACCTGATATGGTACTAAAATACAGAGAGAATTTGGATTCCCTAATCCCTGACAATCCTTATAACATAAATCTTATTTTCCAAATATAATGTGCAATATTAATACTTATTATGTATTTATTTATTTATTGAGTTTTATATACCATCATTCGGTTTCGCCATCACAATGGTTTACAAAGTTTCGATGTTTAACAGAGTGTTCAAAAATTCATACGCTTGTTAACATAGTTATCTTAGTCATTATAAACATAGTTTGTTTGTAAATTGTACAGATTAAATTGCGTGTTTTGGATTGGATCTGCATGTTTATATGGGCTGATAGGGAGGGAAGTTGTAGCATAGATTCATAGGGTGTTTTGGTAGGCTTTGATGAACATCCAAGTTTTTAGTTTTTTTTTAAGGTTTTTCAATTTTGTTGTGTTCTCAGTTTGGTTGGGAGGGAGTTCCATAGTTCGGGGCTTCCTAGGGATATCACTCTCTTCCGAGTTGAGGTACGTTTGTGACAAGCAGGTGGAATTTTTAATAGACCTTTGTTAGCTGAATGGAGATTTTGGTTTGGTGAGTGGAGTTTTATGGATACACTTAGCCAATTTGTTTGTTTTTCATATATTATTTTGTGATTTATGGATAGTATTTTACACTCTATCCTGTATTTTGTTGGGAGCCAGTGTAGTGAAATTTTTTACTAAACCTCAATTTTACATAACATTACATAACGGCATTTTATATTTTTTCATTTTTATTAATTTATACAATCTCATAAACACATGTGCAAATTACAAAAATTCATACAATCAATTTTCAATCAATTCCTATACATCTTTGTATCATGGACATGCCAGAAATACTCAAAAGCATTATCCTAAAACATACCCCACATACACTCTTTCACACTCATACCTCATACAAACCCCATCCCACCTTACAAACCTAAAGTGCAAACTTTTAACAATCCCAGGAGAGCCATTCGATAGCATATCCTTATGCCCCTATATCTCCACATTTACTGACTCGTCTCATATTCCCACACACCTCTTAATCACTCTGTTCTAATACCTCCTCATTAAGAACCATTTTAAAATGTGAGGAACATTATTGCCGGTAGTAGCATGGCAAATAGCACCACCTTTTACTGTGGCACTATGTGCGCGAAAGGCTGCAGCCAGCCTCACCGCAACCAGTGAAATCGCACCACTGCGGTGCGAACGGCTGCGGCCTTTCGCAGGCCCATCCCCCTTCGCCCCGCCCCCTTTTTCGCGGGATTCATCATTCTGTGAAGAATGATGAATCCAGCCCAAAGTTAGGAAGGAGCTTGGACTTAAATGCATTCTTTATAGCAATCCATCAGTACGCACATACATTTTCAGGAAAACTTTATGCATGCCATATAGCAGGTGTAACTCATGCAGTGTGTTTTTGGTGGCATATTTGGCAAGGCAGACTTACATATGTATGTCTGCTTTGAAAATTGGTATAACTTAGGCAAGTTTATACCAACATTTCAACGCAGCTGTTTGAAAATCAACCCCCCTAGGAATAAAATAATAAATTCCTATATTTTAGTTGACTGTGAGGTAAAAGAAAATGTGAAGGCCAACTGGAGGCCAACTTCTCTCCATTTTTGTGGTTTGAGATTGCATCACATTGCATTCCAGTACATGCAGTAGGGCTTCTTCCATTTAAAATCAACTCTCCGAGTAACCACAGAGTCAAACGTTTGCCACAGTATCAAAGAGAAGAGTGGTATTAAAAATCCCCCAAAAGAAACAGGACTGGCCTAAAGTCTCTTTTGCTGAAACAGAGTTCTATTGCCTTTATGGAGAAACAACAATTCAAAAATATTGGTAGCTGAGATAAATCTCCTATTATAAAACCAAGCAGCTGAAAAAACTATGATCTTTAGCTTCTTCCCTTCCTTCCTTCCCTGGTATCACAGTGTGGTTTAGTCATGGCAGCGGTAGTATGCTTTAAGCAATATTCAAGAGATGTTACTATGCTAAGTATGTAATTACTGCTGCTAGCCTCTTAGTTGTGAAAGGAAGCAGGAATTAAACATTCTAATTAAGACCTGTGAGTAAATGACATATTCATCCCAGGTAGGTGTTACTATTATCAAGGCTCTCTAAACAATGGCTCATGGCAGTGATAGGTATTTCTTATAGCTTGCATTTAGTTATGTAGTTTGTCTGGGGAATTAGCTAATAACACTAATCCAAGTTCAAGCTTTTCTGGACTGACTATATTTTTATGTCATTATTATACATGTAAGAGCTCGGTAATAAAACTATCTTTCCACAGAGATGAGGTGTACCCATCTCTCTTTAGTCTCAATTGGCTGGCTTCACTGTGATTGCATTCTTTCTCTTTAAAAAGTTAATGGGGTTTTAAAAAAAAAAATTTCACTTTTTTCATTGCCTCAGACTATAAAATAAGAATCAATTTTATTGAATGTGCACTAAAAATCTGATCCCCTGATTAATTCATTGTAATCCTGTTCCTTCAGTGCAAGTTTAAAAATAGCATACCTTGCCTTATTTTGTTCAACAGACATGTTGAAATATTTAATGATTGTATCTAAAAAGATTTCCTCCTATCTATATTGAAAGCACTACATAAGAGATCTGTTATAGACTTACTTTGCTATAGGTTGTCAGGACTGATTAATAAATAACTTTTTATTTATGAAATCCCATCACTTGAGCTACAATAAAGCGAATGGAAAAGAGGCATGAAATTAGTTGGGTTTTCATGCCTTGATGCAAGCTGCTGCATTATTTGATATATCCATCTGCCTTATCTTTTTTTTAGGCCATTATTCAGAAAGGAGAACTACAAGTCTATTTGCAAAAAAGCAGTCAACAAATTGAAGATATTGTCGACTTGGTGAGAGGCAAACTAACCAAAATGGAACGCATTACTCTAGGGGCACTCATCACCATTGATTTCCATGGTATGTGACTAATATTCAGTCTTCATCTTTAGTTAGATTGCATTTCTGGCATTCTTCCTGAAAAGTACTTTACTGATAGTACGAGTGGTTCTTCTTCAGGCAACACAGGAGGAAGGATTGGTTCTGGTAGGGTGCAGATTCTGCAGAGAGCCTTGTAGGGTCCTCCAAAATACCCAGGCTGAGGGAGGAAACAGAGGCAGACTGGGAGAAAAAGGAATAAAGGAAGCCTGGGTAAGAAGAGAATAAAGAATCAAGAGAGAAATGAAGTGTGAGACGAAGAGAGGATAGGGAAGGGAGAGTGATAGGCTGGGTGGGGGGGGGGGGGGGAGGTTAGAAAAAGATTGTATAAGAAAATACAAGACTATTAAAAAAACTGAAAACCTGCATGACTAATAAATAAAGACCTAGATTCATCATTTTGCGATAAATATAGCAAAAAATAGCATCCACAATAAAAAAAAAAAAAAGGGGGCATGGTTAGGCTAATTTTCCTGGTACCGCATAGCTATATTTTGGCAATGCAAGTTAAATTTATCACCTGCTGTGTTACTGACCAGACGGGCTTTTATTGCATTTTAGAGAGAGAGAGAGAGAGCACCTCTGTAGAGGCTCACCAAATAGTTAACTTTTTATTAGAGATGTGAATCAGAACCGGAATCGGTTCGGTTCCGGTTCAAATCGTGCATTTTTTTTTGCCGGCCCAATCGTTTTTTTTTTTTATCGGCTGCGCCCGATCTGATAAACAAAAAACCCACCCCGACCCTTTAAAACCACTCCTTTAGCCTCCACCACCCTCCCGACCCCCCCCCCCCAAAATGTTTTAAAATTACCTGGTGGTCCAGCGGGGGTCCCGGGAGCGTTCTCTCGCACTCGGGCTGTCGGCCGAGCGATCTCCCGCTCTCGGGCCGTCGGCTGCCACTAATAAAAATGGCGCCGATGGCCCTTTGCCCTTACCATGTGACAGGGTAACCATGCCATTGGCCGGCCCCTGTCACATGGTAGGAGCACTGGATGGCCGGCGCCATTTTTAAAGATGGCGCTGGCCATCCAGTGTTCCAAAGTGTGGGTCTTGCTATGGAGAGGAGAGCACGGTCTGAGGTGGACTTAAATGTTGTGAGTTTGTGATAGGGTGTGTGCAAGGTTGCCAGATGTTGGTTTCTGGTGGGTCTGCTAGAGGTACGAAATTGGAGGTGCTCGTTGAACCAGTGCATATTTTTGAAGTGTAGAGATTTATGGATGATGGTGAGGGACTTGTATAATATCCGGGAAATGATTGGCAGCCAGTGTAGGTGTTTGAGTACAGGAGTGATATGGTCATTTCAGTGGGCATTAGTGAGGATCCGGGCAGCCGCATTTTGAAGCATCTGAAGGGGTTGAATAGCGTTTTTGGGGAGGCCTAGTAAGATGGCGTTGCAATAGTCAAGTTTGGACAGAATGGTGGCTTGGAGAATAGTGCGGAAGTCGTTGAGATGTAGTAGGGGTTTGAGTTTTTTTAGAGTATGAAGTTTGAAGAAACAGTCTTTTAGAGTAGCATTGATGAACTTTTTAAAATTAAATTGATTGTTTAGGGTGATGCCGAGGCTACGGACATGGGGGGCGAAGGTGATGGGAGATGGTGGTGTGTTGGGTAATGATAGGTTGAAGTTGATATTTCAGGGTGAGATGACTAAGAGCTCAGTTTTAGCGGTGTTGAGGGCAAGGTAGTTGTCAGAAAGGAGGGAGCTGATTGAGGCAAGGGCCGAGTCCCAGGTTGTCATGGCATTGGACAGTGTGGCAGAGATGGGTATGAGGATCTGTACATCATCCGCATATACGAAGTACGGAAGACCAAGTTCTGATAAAATGTGGCAAAGGGGAAGGAGGTATATATTGAATAGAGTGGAGGAAAGTGAGGCATCTTGGGGATGCCTTGTGTCAGGTTATATGGTTTTGATTGACAGTTCCCAATTTTTACTCTGGATTGTCTATTGTCGAGGTATGATTGAAACCAGTGGAGAGGGGTGCCAGAGATGCCGATTTCTTGGAGGCATTTTAATAAAATGTTGTGGTTAACAGTATCAAATGCGGAAGAAACATCCAATAAGGCAAGGATATATGATTGGCCCTTGTCTAGGGCTTTTAATATGTAGTCTGAAAGTGAGATGAGGAGCGTTTCAGTGCAATGGTGTTTTATCAGCTACTACCCTCCTGCCTATAGCCCGATGACCCCTCCCATACGTTGTGTCACTTGGAATGTATGTGGTCTAGGATGTGTCACTAAACACTTTAAAGTGTTACAAGCTCTACAACGCTGGCATGCACATATTGCGATGCTTCAGGAGAGACCTTTGTCTCAAGCTGAACATCAGAAGTTGCGTCGTCAATGGGTGGGTAAGATTTTTGCTGCACATGCCACGTCTGGGAAAGTGGGGGTAGCAATCTTAATAGGGAAATCTGTTCCCTTTCAGGATATGTGCACAATTGCTGATCCAGAAGGTCACTATGTGTTAGTGGAGGGAAACTTGGGAGGAAATTTGCTGGTGCTCTGTAATATCTACGCTCTGAATCAGTACTCTTATTAGTAGCAATACCGTTACTAACATTCGGAAAATATTGGTCTCCCTGACTCACAGTCAAAGCAACCGCATGCCTTCGCTGCTCCTAAGTCTGGACGTGGAAAAGGCTTTTGACTGCTTGGAATGGAACTTTATGTTCCAGACGCTCGAAGCTTTTGGCATTTCTGACTTTTTCGCAAGGGCAATTCAAGCCCTCTATCACAGACCCTTAGTCTATGTCAAACGGCTGTCAATCAGAGAGTTTGAGCTTGTAAGGGGTACTTGTCAAGGATGCCCATTGTCACTGTTGCTCTTTATTTTAGCTCTGGAGCCCTTTTTGTATTGACTTCGAGCAAACCGGGGCATTGCGGGCATTCCCATAGATGAGAGTGTGGGTACTTGCTTCAAGCAAGTGTGAAGCTCTACCGGTAGACCCCGCTGTGTGACATAAGTGGGTGGGTGACTTCCCGATGAAATGGGTTTCGGAATCTTTTATATACCTGGGTATCACATTAACCCTGGAACTACGCCAACTTGGCAAGGTTAACTTCACCTGCCTCTACTGTGCGACCCAACGGACTCTTGATCTCTGGCTGGATTTTCCGCTCTCGCTTTCAGGCTGAGTCCATTTAGTGCAAATGATTCTTTTGCCCAAGTGGCTTTATTTGTTTCAGACTCTTCCCTGTACTTACACCAATTGGGAATTGGCAAGCGTTGATCGTTTACTGCATTGTTTTCTTTGGAAGAGTAAGCGACCTCGGCTATCGTGGTCAGTCTTATGGCGGTCGAAAAACTGTGGCTGACTAGGGCTCGCAGACTTGAAATTATATAACCTAGCATGTGGCTTGTACCATGTCATGGACTGGATGCTGCTAACGTCATTTTTCACACTTATGGTTTTTGAACAGTGGCTATGGCACCCCGGTTTCTCCCTTCGCTATTTTTTACATGCGACTCCATGGCCCCAACTGTTTTAAAAAAGAGCTTGCTATATTTTCCCCTCCTTCACGCATGGTGATATCTGTGCAAGGCCCTCAGTTTAGATTGCACGTTATCCCAATTTCTTCCTGTGTGTGGCAACCCCAACTTTATCCCTGGGCTCGTTAGGAGCAAGTTTTCCCATTGGGCCGCATGTGGGCTCAAATGGGTGGGACAATTTTTCTATGAGGAAGGGAGCATTAAGACCTTCTCTGCCCTCCATGAGGAATTTGCCATACCTGAAACGCATATGTTTGCTTACTTACAAATCCGGAGTTATATCCGAGCCCTCCAGGTCCGAGATTGGAACAGTGTTCAGCGAGAATCTCTCTCTGACATACTAGATATGGAAGACCCCGCCCAACACTCTATTTCTTTCTACTATAAGCTTCTGCTACAGCTGAAGCCTACCCTAACTTTTGAGGGGCTTTTATCACAGTGGCAGAGTGTGCTCTCCCTGGATATGACAGCAGCGCAGTATGCTCTCTGCTTTAAGCGTATTCCAACGATTGTGAGTGGTCAGGATCTTCGTGAAATTCAATATAAATTTCTCATGCACTACTACTACTCCCAGATTCGAGCACACCGCCTCAATCTCACCCCCTCATCTATATGCGAGAAATGTACTCTCTCATCAGGCACACTGGGTCACAAGTTTTGGGGTTGCCCCAAAGTCCAGAGCTTTTGGCACGCAACTATTGCTTATATTTTCTGAGTGACCAAGATACAGTTACCTGTTCAGACTCGTGCCCTTCTTTTTGACCACATGCCTGGAGTAACATTGGGTCAGAAATACAAATGACTGTGAATTCAGAAAGTTTTACTTAAGAACATAAGAACATGCCATACTGGGTCAGACCAAGGGTCCATCAAGCTCAGCATCCTATCTCCAACAGTGGCCAATCCAGGCCATAAGAACCTGGCAAGTTCCCAAAAACTAAGTCTATTCCATGTTACCGTTGCTAGTAATAGCAGTGTCTATTTTCTAAAACAACTTAATTAATAGCAGGTAATGGACTTCTCCTCCAAGAACTTATCCAATCCTTTTTTAAACCCAGCTACACTAACTGCACTAACCACGTCCCCTGGCAACAAAGTCCAGAGTTTAATTGTGCGTTGAGTGAAAAAGAACTTTCTCTGTTTAATTTTAAATGTGCCACATGCTAACTTCATGGAGTGCCCCCTAGTCTTTCTATTATCCGAAAGAGTAAATAACTGATAGGGATGTGAATCGTGTCCTCGATCGTCTTAACGATCGATTTCGGCTGGGAGGGGGAGGGAATCGTATTGTTGCCGTTTGGGGGGGTAAAATATCGTGAAAAATCGTTAAAAATCGAAAAATCGAAAAACCGGCACATTAAAACCCCCTAAAACCCACCCCCGACCCTTTAAATTAAATCCCCCACCCTCCCGAACCCCCCCCAAATAACTTAAATAACCTGCGGGTCGTTAAAAATCGAAAAATCGAAAAACCGGCACATTAAAACCCCCTAAAACCCACCCCCGACCCTTTAAATTAAATCCCCCACCCTCCCGAACCCCCCCCCAAATAACTTAAATAACCTGCGGGTCCAGCGGCGGTCCGGAACGGCAGCGGTCCGGAACGGGCTCCTGCTCCTGAATCTTGTCGTCTTCAGCCGGCGCCATTTTCCAAAATGGCGCCGAAAAATGGCGGCGGCCATAGACGAAAAAGATTGGACGGCAGGAGGTCCTTCCGGACCCCCGCTGGACTTTTGGCAAGTCTCGTGGGGGTCAGGAGGCCCCCCACAAGCTGGCCAAAAGTTCCTGGAGGTCCAGCGGGGGTCAGGGAGCGATTTCCCGCCGCGAATCGTTTTCGTACGGAAAATGGCGCCGGCCATATGCGTATGGCCGGCGCCATTTTCCGTACGGAAAATGGCGCCGGCAGGAGATCGACTGCAGGAGGTCGTTCAGCGAGGCGCCGGAACCCTCGCTGAACGACCCTCCTGCAGTCGATCTCCTGCCGGCGCCATTTTCCGTACGAAAACGATTCGCGGCGGGAAATCGCTCCCTGACCCCCGCTGGACCTCCAGGAACTTTTGGCCAGCTTGTGGGGGGCCTCCTGACCCCCACGAGACTTGCCAAAAGTCCAGCGGGGGTCCGGAAGGACCTCCTGCCGTCCAATCTTTTTCGTCTATGGCCGCCGCCATTTTTCGGCGCCATTTTGGAAAATGGCGCCGGCTGAAGACGACAAGATTCAGGAGCAGGAGCCCGTTCCGGACTGCTGCCGTTCCGGACCGCCGCTGGACCCGCAGGTTATTTAAGTTATTGGGGGGGGGGGGGGTCGGGAGGGTGGGGGATTTAATTTAAAGGGTCGGGGTGGGTTTTAGGGGTTTTAGTGTGCCGGCTCACGATTCTAACGATTTATAACGATAAATCATTAGAATCTGTATTGTATTGTGTTCCATAACGGTTTAAGACGATATTAAAATTATCGGACGATAATTTTAATCGTCCTAAAACGATTCACATCCCTAATAACTGATTCACATTTACCCATTCTAGACCTCTCATGATTTTAAACACCTCTATCATATCCCCTCTCAGCCGTCTCTTCTCCAAACTGAAAAGTCCTAACCTCTTTAGTCTTTCCTCATAGGGGAACTGTTCCATCCCCTTTATCATTTTGGTTGCCCTTCTCTGTACCTTCTCCATCACAAATTTATCTTTTTTGAGATGCGGCAACCAGAATTGTACACAGTATTCAAGGTACGGTCTCTCCATGATGCGATACAGAAGCATTATGACATTTTCCGTTTTATTCATCATTCCCTTTCTAATAATTCCCAACATTCTGTTTGCTTTTTTGACTGCCGCAGCACACTGAACCGATGATTTCAATGTGTTATCCACTATGACGCCTAGATCTCTTTCTTGGGTGGTAGCTCCTAATATGGAACCTAACATTGTGTAAATATAGCATGGGTTATTTTTCCCTATATGCCTCACCTTGCACTTAACCACATTAAATTTCATCTGCCATTTGGATGCCCAATTTTCCAGTCTCACAAGGTCTTCCTGCAGTTTATCACAATCTGCTTGTGATTTAACTACTCTGAATAATTTTGTATCATCTGCATATTTGATTACCTCACTCGTATTTCTTTCTAGATCATCTATATAAATAAAAATGTTAAATAGTTTGGACAAAATCGCTAATCTCAGAAACCACTGAACCGATTGCTTTCAAATTTGGACACAACCTTCATTTCGCATACAGGAAGGTTCTTCTGTACTTACATTACAGATATGTCACACCCAGGGCCACCATCAGGGCAGTATTCTTGGGCCTGCAGTATGGGGCCCCAGGATCTACTGCCAGATATGGGGGCCCGCAGCCGCCAGGCGGCAGGTGCGCTTGGGGGATGTATTAGTTCATGGCAAAGAGGCCCACTGAGGCTCTCTCCGACAGTCTGTCGCCCAGGGGCCTACTGAAACCTGGAGCCGGCCCTGGGTGCGGGCCCCAGAGAAGGAAGAGAATCAATGCTATGCGTGTCTTTTAGACACACATAGCATTGATTTACAGAGCACCGCAGACAGAGACTCGTCCGCGCGCTCTGTCCTGCCAGCGTTCACTGTCTGACGCGGCTGTGATGTCACCGCCGCGTCAGACAGTATGCGCCGGCAAAGCGCGCGGGCCGTCGCTGTCTGCTTGCTAGCTGGAGGCCGAGGAGCCGCGGAGTCCCCGGAGTGCAAAGAGTAAGTAACAAGTTTGTTTTGCCGGTGTATTATCTATTTATTACTGGGGGGACGTCTGGTGCATTATCTATTTATTACTGGGGGGAGCTGGTGCATTATCTATTTATTACTGGGGGGACGTCTGGTGTATTATCTATTTATTACTGGGGGGCTGGTGCATTATCTATTTATTAGTGTGAACTAGGCCTAACAAGTCAACCGCTGAATGAATGGCCACATGAGGGAGGGTTTACATTGAATTTTCGGCTTCCGTAATCAAGCACATAATGTGTATGATCGGGAAGGCCCAAAGCATAGTAAGACAGTTTTTTATGTGCGAGAAGCACTTTTTTCTCTTTTCTTGATTAAATGCATTTTTTTATTATAAGCAGCAGCTACTAAAATGATTTTGCAACAGACTTTCTTTGTTATATAGAACACAGTTGGAACACGGCCTTATACATAGTAAGCAGTTTATCATAGACCTTGATTACTAGCAAATGTTCATTATTTGTCTCTAGTAAATTCTGATAACCCCAAAGAATGTACCATCACAAATCTGGCTCTCAAAAACGGAAGCAGAAAAGAGAGTGAACAACGTCTAAACGGCCTGGCAATTCTCTCTATTGAGCATGAGCTTGCCAGACAACTCAGTTACAAAGACTTAATTAAAGATTTTGCAAATCAGAAAGTAAGAAGACTGATTGCTTCATAAACCTGAATTTGCTGTTATTTCCACTATGAGTCGAGATGGACACAATTCAGTACTCACACTGAACTGCTTTATTGGATAGAACCCACTGGATTTCTCAGATACTGTGCATTTATCTAAGTGATTTGAGTTTGTTGACTTGTTTTTATTTTTTTACACCTATGGTGGAGTTTACACATAGGTATAAACATTGTTGCATATACTTTATCCACTGAATGCTTGTGGCCCAGACATTTTGGCTGTATGGGGCCTCAAAATTCCTGATGGCGGCCCACACCTGTGACAGGTAAAATAGGTTTAAAGTTTTTTTTCCAGAAAATAGCGATATCTGCTGGACGTAAGCGCCATCTGTTACACCTTACATTAACACACGCTACATTAATCATTTCGCCAGTCCAGGTCCACGTTTCACTTCCATTTTAACACATTTGCACACTTTTTTTGCCGGAAGATAACTATTTCCTTTACAGATAAAATACACCCAACACCCTCCTCACACCCCCCACACACATGCCAAATTTATTTATTTCCCAGGCCCTCACAACACACACAAAACCTGACAGAAGTCCGGGAGGCTCCAGCGAGGGGCCAGGACCAGTCCGGGACACATCTCCTGCACTATGGCTGTCGGCTGCCAGCAATCAACATGGCGCCGACAGCCCTTTCCCTTACTATGCCACTCGGGGACACCAATAGCGGCAGTAGCCCATGTGACATAGTAAGGGCGAGGGCCCCTTGGCGCCATTTTCAGGACTGGCAGCCAGCGGCCCTTTGCCCTTACTTTGTCAGAGGACCTACCGCTGCCATTGCTCCACCCCACTGACACAATAAGGGCAAAGGGCCGTCGGAACCCGTTTCAGTGCTCGCAGCCGATGGACCAACGCCAATACATCACTCCTGGAACGCTCCTGAACGCCCGCTCCACTGACTGACATTTTTATCAGGTCTCGGGGGGTCTGGAGGGTGGGGGGTGGTAATGAATTTATTGCGAACATCTTGGGGAGGGGTTACAAGGGGGGGCAGGTTTCATTCATTCGGCAACTCTGGGGGGGGGCAGGGGGGGGCTACTGTTTTTCGCAGGGCTGGGGGAGGGAGGGCAGGAGAGTGTGAGGTGGTTAGTTTAAGAGAACGTTTCTCATATGGTTGTTTTTTGGGGGAAGGGGGAGGTTCACACACAAATACATACACTAAACTTGCATGATCTCGGGAATGCACCGAAATAGCCCTCCCCAGACCACAAAACAAATTTGGGAGTGCAAATTTGGTTAGGCACTCCCTTATTTGGCTACATAACGTGCACAGACGCCCAGGGACAGACCACATGCAGCACCAACAATTTTAATTTCCCAGATCTTGGGGGGGGGGCAGGAGGGGGGTTATTATTTGATTTAAAGGGTTGGGATTGGGGGTTTTTTTGGGGTGGGGGGTCCCACAGAAATAGAAAGACAAAAGTTTTCTGATCTGCAGGGTAGGCAGTAGGCGGGGGGAGGTGACAGTGAGGGAGGGAGAATGAGGGGAGAGGTGAGTGTGAGGGGAGAGAGTTGGAGTGGGGACAGGGGAGGGAAGGGGGGGGGGGGTGAGTGACCAAGGGGGAGGAGGATGAGTGACTGAGGTAAATGAGCAAGGGGAAGGGGGAGGGAGGGAAAAGAACCTGACTCTGCCACTGCAACGCGTGGCCGGGTACCGCTAGCTTATAAATATATTGAAAAGTACGGATTCCAATACAGATCCCTGAGGCACTCCCCTGCCCACTCCCTTCCACTGAGAAAATTATCCATTCAGTCCTACTCTTTGTTTGCTGTCTTTTAGCTAGTTTGTAATCCACGAAAGGACATCACCACCTATCCCATAACTTTTTACTTTTCCAAGCTAAGAAATCCATACTCTGTACTTGGGTGGGGTGAGACCTGCCTAATTTGACATAGTGGAAAAACCATATCCACCGCCTATGCCTGACTGAGACAGTGGCGGAACGCATAGATATTACTCACAAAACTCGACCCTTTCGTTCCATTTGGTCTGCCTATATCCAATTACTGCCTCACAGAGCACGTAGTTTAATACTAAATGACATGTCCATGCCCTCTGCTCCGTAATCCTTTTTGTTTTTTGCTCTTCCTATGCTATGTTCCTTTAGTAAGGCCTAAGGGAGGGGGAGGTATGGGGTGGGGGTTTATCTGTTTTTCAGGAGGAGGCTGAGAAGAACCCATCAGCCTCTTCTTAGTGTTCTTTGTTCAGGACTCTAAGCTCGTCATACGAGAAGGGGAGGGGGGGCCTGTGGGCTACGGAGAGTGTTATGCTTTCAGTTTATATATGCTGTCACTATCATTCATGTACTTAATTACTGTTGAAGTATTGTTTAATTCTGTGACAATGTTGGTTTTATGTGAAAACTAATAAAGATACTTAAACATAAATCTTCACTAATGGTAACTGTGCTGTGCGTACATATGACTGTGCATGTTAAATTGCCCCCCCAAAACCCAACTCACCACACAACCTCACCCCGAGTTACTAGTGACCCCTCTTACAGTGGTATAAAAAGTTAACTTCTTTCTCTTTCTCTTTCCCTGTCTCATGTGTTATGTTATTGCACACAATTGGGCCGATACAGTAAAGTCCGCAGGAGAGCGGGCGACTGCCTGCTCTCCCGGCACGCGCACAGGCCACTCTCCTGTACGTGCGATTCTCTATTCAAATGAGGCCCGGTGGTAAAAACAGGCAAAAGGAGGTGCTAGGGACACTAGCGCATCCTTAGCGCCTCCTTTTGGACCGGAGCGGCGGCTGTCAGCGGGTTTGACAGTAGATGCTCAATTTTGCCGGCATCGGTTCTCGAGCCCGCTGGCAGCCATGGGCTCGGAAACCAGACACCGGCAAAATTGAGTGTCCAGTTTTCGACCCGATAGCCGCGGGTCGACTTCAAATCTATTTATTTATTTATTTATTTATTTATTTTACTTTTCGAAACTTTCGGGACCTCCGACTTAATATCGCCATGATATTAAGTCGGAGGGTGCACAGAAAAGCAGTTTTTACTGCTTTTCTGTGCACTTTCCCGGTACCCAAAGAAATTAGCGCCTACCTTTGGGTAGGCGCTAATTTCTGAAAGCAAAATGTGTGGCTTGGCTGCACATTTTGTTTTCTGAATCGCGCGGGAATACCTAATAGGGCCATCAACATGCATTTGCATGTTGCGGGCGCTATTAGGTTCGGCGGTTGTTTTCGGCCCCTTACTGAATAAGGGGTAATGCTAGTGCTTCGAAAACACGCATCCAATGGCGGGTTAACAGTGCGCTCCGGGTTAACAGCACTGTACTATATCGGCCCGAATGCTAACCAACCCTCGTTTCCATTTACTGCCCCCCCTTGAATAAAATGTGTATATGCATTTTGTGATGCAGTATTTATCACATGCGTTATGGCATTATCGTAGGTGTTAGGGCCCTAACACAATTTGATAAATGATCCCCAAAGTTAATTAGAGAAAGAAAGTCTAGTGAGCAAAAAGGAAAAAAAGAAATTGTAAAATATAGGGGAGAAAGAAAGAGCTATCACATTTAAACTAGAACCTGATCTGAACAGGTCTGAAAACCTTTTTTGTTTTCTAAAGTGATATTGTGCCACTGATTGTATCTTATGGTATGTCTAATTAATATTATTAATAAATGGCCTATCTAAGCTCCTATGGGGACTAGTGCCCTAAAATACCATGAGGCCCCCAACTGGTTCATGTGTCTTTCTTATTTTTTTTAGTAATCCTGTTATAAAATAAATAAAATAAAAATGCTATTTACAACCCAATATATAAATGTTCTTTGTGAATGCATCCCTTCCTCCTTTCTGCTATTTCTCGTAAAATGGAAATGGGGCTTTGGAAAGGATATAGATTCTTTTTTTTCCCTTTACTGAACAGATACAGTTTTGCAGGACCCTGTAACAGTGGCAGAGTTAATCTTAAAAAAAAAAAAAAGATGCGTTTCTGAATCCCTATGTCTTAATGTTGGGTGAATTGGTTTCATTCGCAGACTACTTTCTTTTAATGCAGTATAAAATAATGTGGATTTGTTTCTAGTGTTGTGCAGTAGAGTTTCTTTGTTTTTAAGGCCCGGCGTTTCCTAATAAAAGAACGCTATGTATGGTATTTGTCTCCAATTTCCTGGGCGCAGGTAAATGCCGAGGGGATGCGGAAAGCCTAGTGGAGGAGGTTTCAGGCAGCAAGGAAACACATTTCATGTAGTTTCTTTAGCTTTTAGCAATCCATAACCAACCATGAAATTTTTTTTTCATGGCGAAATCCAAAAACAAAAAAACCCACATTAGTGTGACCGCACGCATCCAAGGATGCCGCCATTAGAAGGCAGATAGGAATGTGGGAGAGGAAGAGTATGAGAGAGAAAAGGCAAAGATCATAAGTTTCCATTTACGATTTTATGTGGTTAAGGTTTTCTTTTTCTTCTGGGCAGGCTTTATTTCTCAGAAAGTCCAGTTTATATTACTTCAGCGCATTTGAGCAGACGCTGCAGAATGTCACACAACTGCCCTTTCACAAAGCCTGTCCAAGTTCACTGACAGGGTTAAGGAGATTCCGTTTGTTGCTGAGATCATCCAGTATGAGGAACGGCAGAAAAATTGTGCTCTCTTTTTCAATGAATAAGAAAGAAGATTGGGGCTTGAAAATCAATTTAAATGGTTAGGACAGAAGTTAAGTCTGATTCTAGCCACATAGACAATACATTTCTTTTTTTTTTCTTTTCTTTTCTAAGAAACTTTTCTGACTTTTGTGTGTACAGTTTGCTGTAGACTATCATCCATATGATTGAGGTGGTTATGTCCCTCCTGACCCAAGAAAAAAATACTTAAGGCCCCTTTTCACTAATGATTTTCACAGTAAGCACAAAACATAAGAAAGTCCATTGCTACTGGTTTCCCTTGAATTTAATATTATTGGCTAGATATAAAGAGGGTAATTTTCAAACACATTTCCATTATTAAAGCAATGCTTTATCTGCGGAAATGACCTATTTATAAAATTGGCTGCCCAATACACAGCTAAACTTACACCCATATAACCTGCATCTTCATACATTTACCAGCAATGACCAAAGACACTAGTGGATGTGGTGCTGGGGACGGGTTTGCACAGTTGCACTTGTATGCATACCTCTGCGTTTTCAAAAGTATGCACAAAAACATTTCCTCAAAAAAATTATGAACACAAATTAACAGATGTTATTGTGTGTGGGTAGTTTTGGTGGAGTAATTATCAAATGGGAAGTTATTCATGTACTTTCCCTTTTAAAATTGGTGTCACTTTAGTGCATATTTGATTTGGAATTTATGTAGGCTGTTACAAAATTACCTAAAAAATGTGCATGCTTTTATCGTTATCATTATCGTGTATTTATGGTTCTCCTTTCCACCCAAAGAGTTCAAGGAGTATTGCGTATCAGAGTAGAGACATAGTACATAATTACAGATGTGTGAAATACATGCAAACAAGTAGCGTTAATAAACATGATACATTTGAGTGAATTGAATAGGTTATCACAGACACGGATAATGGTATTAACATATGGAGATAGTAATGGATATAAACAAATAAATAAAGTAGTGATGTTAGCCCAGGGAAGCAATATAGTTAAGGGGATGTGTACCATAAGTGCTGGATAAATTGCCTAGAGGATCATAGTGGTTGTGGAGGGTATCCAGTAACAGAATGTGTATGGGTCCAGAGGATTATCATGGTTGGATGGCATAAGCCAAGATAACTCATGAAGGTAGTGCAATATGAATCAAATAGTCCAGTGTGTCTGAATAGTGCAACATTGTATAGGGGCTAAATATACTGTCATTAGAAGATCCAGTTGTTTAGTTAGTCATGCAGAGCTTCTTTGAGTTGTGTTAAATGCTGCTCCAAAGAGTCAGGTCTTTACTAGTTTCCTGAACGCTTTGGGATCTGGGACCTATCCGATATGGATAATTAAGGAGTTCCACAGTGACAGAGCAAAACCTGTGAAGGTTTTCTTCCTGGTATTGAAGTTCATTGTCTTGGAAGACAGCACTTCCATCAAGCCTGAGATTGTGAATGCAGGTAGCAAGTAGGTGTGTAGGGAGAGAGCAAACTCCAGAGGTAGGTTTGGGTTTGGCCTTTGAGATTTATAGGTCAGGGCAAAGGATTTTGAACTTAGTGTAGTATAGCATTAGAAGCCAGAGAAGGGTTTTCAGAACAAGATTATATGGGCATATTTATGTTTCTTTACTATCATACTTGCTGTTTTTATAAGCAAGGACCTTTCTTCATGGACAAGCAGGACAAGTATCAGTCACACAAGTGGATGACTTAATCTGAGAGCACCAAGATAGAAAAGCTCTCTCAGAACTCAGAAAAATTGAGATCTTTCTGAGCATGTACATGTGTTTCCGTGCTGCCACCACTACGCGAGACTCCATAGTTTTTCTTCCATGAAAGGATACATTTTTGTCGCTAAATCTAAAGTATTCTTGTAGCTGTTTTTTGCCTACAGAAATTTTTCTTTTTCTTCTTTAAATTCTTCTTTCATTTTTTTGTTCCCAAGTCTCCTAAAAAAAAAAAAAGAGAGTAAATGTTTATCTTCATCATTGAGTTTACTTTAGCATCCTCCTCCTCCTCAAGATGGTGGACAATAAGCCAGGGTTCAAATGATTTGATTTCCCCTTCACTCTTCTAAAGTGGCTCTCTTGGATAAGCATGACCAATGTGTCTGGTGCCTCAGTCCTTCCCATGAACTTGTGAACACATGTCACCAAGGGCTATAAGGCCAAGAGGTTATATCTTGAAAGTGTTTATCACATCTCCTCAGATTTCCACTTCAGTGGTTAAGGGGAAGCATTCTTCATAGTAGGGACTGTCGGCTAATTAAAAAATGGTGCAGTCCTCTCATGATCAGTGTCATGAGTCTGAAAAGTATCAGTGCAGAAAAAAGGTTGACTTAAAGTCAAGCACCTTAGTACCAAAGTATGTAAATGTTGCACTGACAGTCTCTTTACCAGTGACGAGATTATCCTATTCAGTGCAATTTCTCCTTAGTGCCAAAAATGAATCAGTACCATCTGCAAGCAAAACCATGGTGCCATCATCTTCCTGGCACAGAAAATTCATTTTTGGCACAGAAAAATTAAAACGGCCATAGCTCTCCATTCCCAGTTTTGGACCCTAAATAAGACTGTTCTTCCATTGTTTTTCCTAGAACAGACCAACATTCCATGGTTAGAAAAATGTGGATTGAATTTTGTGTAAAATTATGTTACTGATCTGCCACTTCCTCCTCCTATGAAGCGGATGTCTCTCATTTTAGAGTCATTGACACTTTAGATAGAAAGCTAGTCTACAGAAAACATATTACATGATGAATTTTAAAAGACTGACAGGCACCGAAATTAGGGGTTGAGTGAATATGTTGGGCCGTCGTGCGCTGAACGGATTTTAAAAGCCGCCCGGATATACGCGTACTTGCTGCTGCGTGCACAAATGAAAAATGCAAAAAGGGGTGGTGTGTAGGTGTGGTCTGGATGGGGCAGGGGCGTTCCTGGATGTAAACATGAAATTAGTACCTAAATACTTACACACATTTTAAGCTACTCAAAGAAGAAGCAGCAGCAGTTCCAAGCAGTATGGACCTCATTCCTGGATTCCTTGCCCTCTACTATCAAGTCAAAACGTGCTTAACATGAGGGATTGGACATATTCGTGTGAATTAGTAGGTTCAGCTACACATAGCCTTTTCCACGCTTCCTTTGACTTAATTCGGTTATTACTATGAATGGAATTACTATGGTTGTAAGCACCTAACTCAACTTCTATGCTGTTATGGTGCCTGCCGAGGATCCGATACATCCGGTAAAATGATAAATACAGCCAGATTCTTTGGTACCACTTATTGGTTCCACTTGTTGGTACTAGTTGTTAGTAATATTGGAGGTTAACGACCAAGTAGACGGTACTAAGGGGGTGGGAAAGGGGGGGGGGGAAGGGCTTGGGATGCTCAGAGAGAAGTTAAATCTTTGTGGTTTTTGTGTTTATTGAGTTATTCTGTTTAACCATGCTCGACATTGATTGCTAATGATGTTCATGCTGTGGATGTATGCTTTATGTTTTATCTTTGGCAAAAATCAATAAACATGATTACAAACAAAAAAAAATACTTACACACACTGGCACATGCCGGGGTCCCCTGCCGCGTAACTTTACTTCTGCTATGGATGACGTGTAAGTAGTAAAATAAAAGAAATATAAGCAGATCAGCAGGGTTTTAAAGGTTGGGGCTAACAGGGGCAAGGGAAGCTATTAAACTGGGGTAGGGTTTGGAAGTCCTATCCCTTAACTGGGCAAACTGGGAATGAACTGGGAAAATGGCCAATGGCCTCAGTGTGCGTGTCTTTTAAAATCCCTCCACTTACGCAGTAGAAGCGCCATTTGCACGCACATGCTCGTGCCCCCTTAAAATTGCACGCACATGTGCGCGTGGTCAGGCTATTTTATAACATAAGTGCATATACGTACGCATGCTATAAAATGGCCAAGTCCCTGGGTGCGAGCTGATGAATGCATGCACATGTGTGCCTGCACGCCGGTTTAAAAGTTGCTGTCCCTGTTTCATGACTCATCCCCAACTAGGGAGAGGACAATGTCAGAGAAAGCTCCTATGATTCACAGGAAAGCTCTGAATCTTCTAAATTTATCAACTGGACCATTCGGATGATGAAGACTCTGCTGGTCTTCCATCGGATCCCTCTCCACAATCTCCTAGGAGAACATCTCCTTCTCAGGATATGTCATATCCTGCTTTTGTACACAGAACCAGTGCAAGGGTATTAGATGCCCTAGGCGAACCTTACAGCCTGGTGCCCCCTCACAATTAAAAATTATGCATTTATAATAAAAGATATTATATGGAAAAGAGATAAAAATAGCATTTATAACATTATACAATCTACATGCATTGCAATGGTGCCAACCAGAAAACTCTGCCAAAACAAGAGACTTGGAACCAATATGGGCTTAGTTCTATTGTTACACGTATTGGGGATGGCTTGACCCTCAGAAAGCTATAAGTAAACTGAATTACAATTACAGTATAGTAAATCCCTCATACCAAAAGAGCATTAACTGCCAATTATAAATCAGGGCCTGGTGAATATTTATTTGCAGTTTTTATTTTATTTGCAGTGTTGCTTTTTCATAGGTAGGTTTGATACTGTTTGAGTGCTGGCATTTACAGTTGTTTGTTATGGTATGGAAGATTTATTATCTTGTAATTATAATTCAGTTTACTCATGGCTTTCTGAGAGTCAAGTTCACACCAAATACATGTTACACCCTTGCATTGGCCAAGGGTTCTGGGAGAAGGGGGGGATGTGTCATTTTTTAAAGTTTGTATTACTGGAGGAAAGTGGACTTTTTTTGGTGGACCTGGGACAGAGACTGAATAAGTGGGGGGAAGGGGGAAGCATAGTAATTACAGGGCAGCAAAAAAGCTAGCCCCGGCCCCGGTCCTGGGGAACCCCAGCCAGTCAGGTTTTCAGGATATCCACAATGAATATTCATGAGATAGATTTGCAGGCATTGCCTTCTTTGCATTCGAATTTATCTCATTCATATTCACTGAAAAACCGAATGGCTAGGAGTCCTCCCAGACAGGTTTGGGAACCACTGCTCTAGTAGAAAAGTCATCTGCATATAGATTTGGCTTTTGGTGCAAATAAAACATTTTTTGAAGAACTATAGAAATCTTTTCAAAGATACCTACTACTAATGAATACCTGGTTGAAGGAACATAAATTCTAAAAGGGTATTTTGAACTTGTGCATCAGTACTCTGCATCAGACATGTTTTTACTGTGTAACCCTCCACCCCAGTGTACCTGACCTACACGGGGAGCGCCATAAAATAATTTAGAGTCTCTTTGGGAAAGGGACCCTGGCTAGCTCTTCTTTGTGTCCTTTTTCCCAGGATGTGGATCCTTTTTGTTGGGGGGAAAGGTTTACTTTCAAGGCCCAATGCAGGAGTAATTTCCTCCTTACTGAAATTTCCCTGGGAGAGGGGTAATCTCTTCACTATGTGCTTTGTGCTAAAAACCATGCAGGGCGGACTGGGTTAGTGTCCAAAATAAAACTTTACTGTTCAGAAGTTGGATGAATAATGGCCCAATAAATATGAATCCAGCACCATATTTGGTTATAGTCTTTGTCCTCTAACTGTGTAGGAATCTTTTAAACAGGCAAGGGATCCACCCACCCTCCTGGATTAGGTAAAATGGTGGTCCCAGTGGACAGGGTAACCCTAAGATGGTTGGGAAGACCTTCCAAAGGTGGCCAAAATTCTGTCCATGCACAGGTAGTAAATCCTCTCTCTCCCCAGGGAGTGAAGATGTCGGATGGGTGTCCTCAAAGATGTAAATAGTCTCTTACTCACAGTTTATAGATCTTCAGGGTCTTTATTCTTGATATTTTCCCTGTTCTTTTCCTGTGGGGATCCCAATGGGGTGGGATCTGATGTCCAAACAGCATCTTGGGCTGTTACTCTGCTCCCACAGGAAGGAGGCAAAAATCTTCCTGCTGGGCAATTAACCAAAAGTCTTTCTTGTCCCCAAAAAATACTAACACCAGAGTTGTTCCTTGCAGCGGGTCACCACCTCTAGGGCAGGTCTGACCTATCCTTAAATGTTCCAAACACAGGGTTCCCCATTCCATGAGTCCAAGAAAAGTCCAGGTGTCCAGCAAGGATCCTATCACATAAAAGTCCAACATTCCAAAAAATTCCCAGGACAACCACTCTGCTCCCTGGGAGGAGAGTACAGCAGTAGAGCCTTTGATTCATCTCGAAGGATCCCAGGTAGGATGGAGCCCAGGTCCCCAGGTAGGCCCAAAATACAAGTGAGGCAAAAATCTACAACCTTCTTCCTGAACTGCAAATTATTCTGCCCACAGAGCTCTAAGCAGAGAGCTCCTATAAAACCTCTGATATGGGATGTTCATTCCTGTACCCTCAAAGGGAGGGGCTGCTTATGAATGGATCCATCTCTAATTATTTTTCACTAACTGCACTAACTTATACAAGGATTTACCAGGGTTTAATAGTAATGGAACCGTAGGGTCCATCACAATTGTATAACAATTCATTTACTTCCACAAATAAGCAATGAGTTGGTTTTACTGAAATAATGAAAAATATTTACCTTTGGTAGCTCGAGATGTTTCCAAGCTGAATACCACTGGAACCACTTATCTGGCTAACTAGCCGAGCTGCACAGTGATTGAATATGGACCTCATAGTGAATGGCAGCAGACAAACTGACTTAGCCAGTCTACCCAGTTGAGATTCTTCCTCTTTGATTTTCTACCAGTTTGGGTAGATGAGCATTTAACTTCTCATACACAAAGCACCAGCTCCATCGTCTCCCATCCTGCTCCCCCCCCCCCCCCCACCCTGTATTTTACTGATTTCTCAACCCTTTTCCCACCACCGGCATCCATATCTGTCTCAAGAATATCCAAAAAACTATTAGCGTGCTAGCGTCCTCCACTTCTGCTGGTAGACCATACAAGCCTTGTCATTCTTCCTATCTGATTCTTACAAGACCAATACTCAACGAGGGAGATGTCAAGGCCTGAAATGGCCTACCAGAAGAAGTAGAGGTCAGCATGCTAAAAGTTTTTTGTACTTGCTTGAAACAGGTATGGTGGCTACCGGTGGGGAAAGGACTGAGAGATCATTAAGATAGGATGCTGAGGGTGGAGGGGGAGAAGGATGAAGAAAAGGGAGAGGAGGTGGTGTTTTGCATATGGGAAGTCTGGATGAACCAATTGATAGTTATCTGGAGGCAAACTTGTTCTTGATTTTTTGTACTTGTAGTACCAATTAAATGCAGGAAAGCATGGGGCAAGTGAAGGAAATGAGTGGGCAAAAGTCAGGGAACAAGAAGAGTATGTACTAATACAAATGGGGAAATGAAAAGTGTAAATGACCCTTGTGATATTCACCTGCCATCATAAAATGCTTCTATGTTTAAATGCACAGGAAGAATAGTTCAAACTTCACCCGTCCTTTTGGGGAAAGAAGCATTTCTATTTTTTTATTTTTTTTTTACATTCTCCCTGACTTTTATGAAAATTAAAAATTAAAAATACCTACATGACAAAATTTAAGAAATTAAATTGTGATTTCCTAAGAGCAATTACCAAGAGGAAGAAGAACTACAAGTATGCAAAATTAGTTATGATTCAACCTACAGCAGGACTTTCCAAATCTGTTCTGGCGACCCTACAGCCAATTGGATTTTCAGGATATTCACAATGAATATGCAAGAGATAACTCTGTATGCATTGGAGACCCAATATACTATATGCAAATTTATGTCATGCATATTCATTGTGGATATACTGAAAGCCCAATTGGCTGTGGGGTCACCAGGACAGGTTTCAGAAGACCTGATTCACTGGGAGCATACAGAATAAAGTAAGTGGAAACAGAAATACACTTTTTTTTGTGTTTGTTCTAATTCTCTCTGACCAACTTCTTACTTGAAAAATGCTAAAAATTTGCATTTTGAATAACCTGAGGAGTTTAGATGGCTGAAAAGAGAAATGCCCTTTTATTTAGTTTCTAATCACGCATGTATTTTAAGGCAATATATATGCAAACTGCAATTATTGTCCTTCTCTAATATTGAATTATCTTTCCAGTCTACCAGACAAAAAGGACATTTAGAGCCTGATTAACTAAAATTTTAGTTTCCCATTTTGTCTCTTATGGGGAAAAAAACCCTTTTGTAAATTAAGGGTTTAGTGTGTTAGTGATATGAATGACTTGCATTATCTGTCATTTGCACCAGCTTAAAACCATTGGCACTGTAACAATTTGGCTTTTCTTCTTGCTAACTCTGTTTCTTTTGAACAGTAAATATGCTTCAGACTTGTAAAATGGTACAAAGTAAGCAAAACTGTGCTATTTCAGGAAGCTTTTGTTAAGATAAGACACAATATACGTGATCCCCATTTAACAAAATTGCTTCCCCCGTTTGTGTGGGAAAATACATCAAAGTCTAACATGAAATCTTGAAACTGAGGCAATATTTTAGAGTTTTGAGTGCAGTTATGTTGTCATTGCCTTCACATCTGTCAGGCTAACATTCCTCTCTAATATATCAGGGGAATAGGCCCAAATCCCTACTGCACTCACAAGTAAAATTAAGATAATAGCCCTAGCAAGACTATGACAAGAAACTACAGATTATTAATTCTGCAGATCCCTCATAATTTAATTATCTTACAATTAACTAAAATAGAATAGAAAATTGATCTGTGCAATGCATCTATTTGTATAAATAGGCTCTCTGTGTGCTACAATTTATTCATTGCTTTATAATAGAATCCTCTTAATCACATAACTCTTAAAGGAATAGATTTGTTGAAAGAATAGTTTATGGAGGATTAAGAATATAAAATATTGGTGCTTTGGACTAGCTTCATTTTGTAGCACTAGGACAGAGGATAATGAAGTAGTCTCCCCCCGTCCCCCTTCTCATTCATACTGTAACATCATCAAAGGAAAAATTCACAGGTTTTTTTTAAAAAATTGAATATATAAAATAAACATCAGGAAGTTATTGACATTACTGGAAAACTGAACTTAAGAAGGATGATTAAACGCTCATAGCTTGGGTTGCCGGTTCTTTATGAATATAGTGTAGGAAGGACATGAGCGCCAGCAAAGCAGTAGAGATTGCAAGACCCACAATCCATTCACGTTGAACTTTGAAGAAGCCATAAACCAAATGAAGGTTGGGGGCTACTGCAGCTAGGGCTCCATTGGTCCGTTTCACATCCTCTTTTTATGAAGAAATGTCAGCAAAGACTGAGATTTAAATCTTCGTTTTCTTCTCCCCCTGTTATGTTTGCACAGTCTCAACAGTGAGGCTTTTATCGTTGTTTGCGATTCTGTTCTAGCTGTCTCTCCGGCATTTGAGTGTTAGTCCTACGTTTGTTCTGTAAGGTATCTGAAAAGTTTTGTTTAGTTTAGTTTTGTTTTTTTTAAATTCAGAAATGAAATTATAATTGCAGCAAGCCATCCTGGTGCTGTGATCAGCATACACGTGGTCTACTTTTATTGCCGCATGGCAGGAGCGAGTGTAGACTGCCAATTATGAAATGAGCATCTCATCTTAAAGATCACTGCCTAATCTTTATTCTTCTTTTCTCTCCCCTACATGCACAATCCTTCTTCCACACATGCAGTATGTGGACAGAAATTGTGTATCCTGATTAATTACTGCATTTAACTGTGCTATAATTTGGTTTTTGTTTCAATATTTTGATTTTTTGGGGGGGAAGCAGAGCATTGATCTTTACTGCAAATAGTGTTTTTTTTACGCAGCCTTTAAACTGAACTCTTGCATTGAATATGCTATTCGAGTAATTAAAAAAAACAGGACTTGTCAGATTGAAAGAATTACAAGCTTATGCACATTTTATAGCATGCACATTGCTAGAAATTTAAAGTGAATGCTAAAACACCACTTAACAGGCTGTGCACTAAATTTTAGCATATATTGTATGAGTTATAAAATAGCACAACAGTGTGCTTACAATGTTAGTATGCACGTTTACCCGAAAACTCTAGCTTCTATGAGCTCAAAGGTTCTGTGAGCTAAATAATGTAGACATGTTAAACTGAGCATACATAGTCCTCTTTTCTACATCGCCCAGATCCCTTGCTGCAAACCTGTGAAACCCTGGGACTGGTCTTATTTCCAGGGATCAATGGGGGCTGAATATTTCCAGACATTTCAGCCTCTCTCTTCAACCCCCATACACATACATGATTCTTCCATAGCTGGGGGAGGATAACCTACTGGGCCCTGGGTGTGTTATCTTCAGCTTCTCTAAATTTACTGATAATAGTGATGCTGGAAACAGATTAGTGTTCCAGTATAACTTTATTGAAAGATTTATTTAAATGTGAAACATGATACTTTTTACAATTATCTTTCCTTTTTTAACTTCCAGCAAAGTGGAGTTTCTTCAATAATGCATACTCAAACAGATCCCGCTCTACTCTGATGGTAGTTGAGGTTCTTTCCTGGGATGTACACACTAGCAGGATAGGTAACCACTAGGAAAGTGCATTCGTTTTCAACAAAATAGATAATGGCAATGAAATTATCTATTTCATCTTGTTTCAGGAGTGCCGTGAAACAAACAAACAAAAAAAAAGACGAAATTTCGGAAAAATTAGTATTTCATGTTAGTGTGCACTATCGGGACTTAGTGCATACTAACATATAGTTACTATAGTTTCCTATTTAGTGCGCACTAATGGGACATAGAAGTTAACTAGTTTCCTAATTTTGGAGTTAGCGTGCGCACTAACAGGACTTAGTATGCGCTAACTAGAAATGTTAACAATAAGTTAAAAAGTGTCAATTGGGGAGCAGTTCATTAGCTAGATGTATGGCTCTGCATTCCCATTGGCTTCTCCTTAGTTACTTGTTTGTGTTGCCAAGGTTGCAAGGTGGTATTTGTGGAGGGATGGCTAGTGCCTGGTAACAAATGTAAACAAACAACTGATGTAATAACTCAGTCACCCCCCACCCCAATCCTCATTCTCTAATGTTCAAATAAAAACCCACACATCCATCCTCAAGGCATCCTGACGGTATATGGAATTGGTTTCAAAGTGATCAAGTGCGTATTAGTGCCTGCTTTCTGGCCTCCTCCACTTCCTTGCTCTATCTCCTCTGCCTTCCCCTAGCTCTCTACATCTCTGATAATTCTCCCTATTGCAGAAGATGCATCTCCTCCCTCTATAACGCACAATACATGCTGTTAGCAGAACCCTTTAAATAGTATGTGAGCTATAAAGTTAGCACCTGGTCTGAGGTGGATGTTCCATTTTAGGATTTAGTGAGCATATACTAAATTATGCATGGGGAAGAGCATATAATGCTATATAATGCATCACCACAAAAGCATAATTTGTATGTAGCTTCTGGGAGGCAGAGACCACAATCAATATAAAACCCTGTGGTGGATTCTCTGAATGTGGAGAAGGATAGACCTCCAGCATCCAAGGCATAGGGAAATGTCTCTATCTGTGGGTGCAACTCTTAGTCTTTGTCTTGAAATTAATTAATAACCAGGCTAAATACCCGAATAGGGTGTTTCAAAATAAAAACACTTAGGGGTAGATTTTTAAAGACGCACGCAGGACCTGGCGTGTGCACATGGACACGCGTATTTAATAACGTATGTGTGTGGCTGCGAGCATGTTATAAAATATGTGGGCCACAAGGCCCAGTATTTGAGCACATACCAGCCTTTACACGTGTGGCCGGGCCTCTTGGAAGATTTGCCCTGCAGGAGTAAGGCCCGGCTACACGTGTAAAGGTTGGAATTTACACGTGCCGGGCATTTAAAATCTGCCCGTTACTGTACAACTTATTCAGTGGTAATCAATTGGCACCAAACATATTTTCTTTCTGTCACGTCCATAATCAGTTCCAAATTGATCTGTGACTCATGAATCTCTTCCCAAGGGTCCCCTTTCATTCTGTGAGTGGAGTAGGATGACCTGGATGATATGGAATAGGTCTACTATTCCTTACAGTTCTCCCCATGTTCTGCAGATTTCTCTCCAAAATGTTCCAACCTCTCCTTTCCTATTTTTCCTTGGCAAAGCTTATGTATAATGTCTCCAAGTGAGTGAATTTTGTGCATATCTTGACAGGAATGAACCTCATTCATATGCCTGCGTAGGTAAACTATGATCACAGTTTCTCAAATTTACTCCCAGTGCCCTTCTTAATACTTGCATTGTGCCAAAGAAAGCTTCCTTCTGAAGTTCTTAGAGTGTTGTATGCAAAGTCAACATGTCTAGATGCACCTGGAAGTTATTTTAATCAGGCCAGTGGCACCCAGTACAATTTATATATCTTTCTGCCACATTTTCTTGGTCACTGCTTGCATCATTTGGTCCTTGAGTATCTTCTCTTTCTTCATACGATCCACAGAATAGTTGCTTGGTACTGACACTGCTATCTGCAATGCTGTTTTTGTGCTTTTCTCCTTTACTAGGTGCCTAGTGTAACTAGAGCCTAAATTTAGGTACTAAGCCTAGTAAATTTTCAAAAGGGCCAATTTAGGTGCCTAAATCCAAGAACATAAGAAATTGCCATGCTGGGTCAGACCAAGGGTCCATCAAGCCCAACATCCTGTTTCCAACAGAGAACTTGGCAAGCACCTAAACACCAATAAAGTCCCATGCTACTGATGCCAGTAATAGCAGAGGCCATTCCCTAAGTCAACTTGATTAATAGCCATTAATGGACTTCTCCAAGAATTTATCCAAACCTTTTTTGAACCCAGCTACACTAACTGCACTAACCACATATTCTGGCAACAAATTCCATACTTGGACCTCACTTACCCCCTTCTGCAGGGGTCTTCAATGATGAAAGGGGCAGGAACAACCCTCAGTCATTCCTACTCTGTTGATTCTGTCTTGAAAATAGCACTGGTGCCATTTTGTCATATGGTAGAAAAATATAGTGGCCAGCTGGTAGTTGACCTGATATGGAACGGTGAATCCGATATAGTAGCGTTTTGTTTACCTGTACTGTTTTGGTACATGTTCTCAGATGTGTCAAATAATTTGTGTGGGTAGAGACTAATAAAAGTAATACTTTATAACATCCAGGTCTGGGATAAATGAATATTTTTTGGAATGTGGATATATATATATATATATATATATATATATATATATATATATATATATATATATATAGGCAGAGAAGTTTTTCGGAAATGATCAAATATTACTTTTGCCTCAACGTGCTAAAAAAGTTTCTGCATGCCCTAATTTTTCCAGTAAATCTAATAGAACAGGATTAAACTGCAGGAAGTACAGAAACATAAATTTGATTCCTTTCATTTCATGTAATATTCAGGTTTGTATTCTTTCCAGCTGTAATAACTTTTAGACTTCAGCAAAATTGAAAACCTTTAAATAGCCTTTCATAACCTTTCAGTGTCATAATAGAGTTTTAAGTGCTCACTGGGGATTTTCAGTTCAGAAAAGATCTAAGCAGTAGTAGATATTAAAATCTAATGTTTACCTCAAGTCTTTTATAGCCTAATGGGTTTCCTTGACAGTATAATTTTTAAAAGGTTGGGTTTCATTTATTAATTTAGTGTACTCACCCTGGACTTCTTTCTGACTTAAGGACCCTAATGGGAGCGTTGCAGTTAAACCTTGGCAGTGCTCCTGAATGGCCAACGGGAGCAGGGAAAAACAAAAACATGCAAAGACCTGGCTAAAACCATGGCAAAGCAGGTCATTATTACACAGTCTAAATGCCAACGGCAGTAAGAAGCTCAGTGGTTCCTTCCTAGTGCATGCCATATGCACAGGTCACTAGAATCAATGTGTTGACTCATTAGGCAAAGAGACCAGAATCAGTATTTAAAGTGTCTCCAGCTGACCTTTCTGAGTTAAACAGATAAAATGCAGCATTGAAATGTATTGCCCAGCTAAAATTTAAGTAGATAAAAAGAGGAGGTACAGGGTTTTGGGGAGGGGGGCTAAAATGTATCCAGCTAGCACTGATATTCAGTACTAGCCAGATGAATTTATCTAGCTAACTCTGGTTGGAAAAGTTGCTGTCTTAAACGTACCCCCTCATTTATGAAAATGTGTTAAGCAGAGAGAGAGAGAGAGACTGAAATAGAAGCACCCTAGATGTATATTTATATCTCTATGGGAGGCCCACCTAGTAACTCAAGGTGAGGTTTAAGTATTAGTGTAGGGGGTTAGGGGCCACTTTGACATTCAATATGAGACATACGAACAGAACAGTGCTCTCTTGTACACATTTGATGACCCTTGGAGTGAGGAAGCTCACCCAAAGATGAGATTTGTGCAATGTTCTCTCCACCTAGCTTGATTTAGAGTGTCCACCAAGCTAGGTGGAGAGAACATTGCACAAATCTCATCTTTGGGTGAGCTTTCTCACTCCGAAGGTCATCAAATGTTCAAAAGAGAGCACTGTTCTGTTCGTACGTCTCACATTGAATGTCAAAGAGGCCCCTAACCCCTACACTATACCTAAACCTCACCTTGAGTTACTAGGTGGGCCTCCCATAGAGATATAAATACCTATATAGTGTGAGGGCATTACGGCTAGTCTCTTTCTCTCTCTCTCTCTCTCTCTCTGTCTCTCCCTCTCCAAACATGCTCACCTCCCAGTATATGTAGGAAATACCACATTCTGGGGCACATATTTCATTTCTTGAATAAAAGTTTGCATTTGTTTTATAATTTTCTTACCCATTCGTATTCACTGGTTTGAGTTTAAAACATTAGCAGATGCAGATATAGGGCCAGTCTGGTGGCTCAGTGACACTGCAGGGTGCTGCCCTGCACAGGACCTGCTGCTCAATTTATCAAACTGGGAGAGGGGGGGGGGGGGATCCCTCTGCAGGGATGGAGATGGAGGTGCTCCATTCGCCTTGGCACCTAGGCCAACGCCTACTCTGCTTAATTAAAACTGGTCCTATAGGTGACAGTAAATCAAGGAATCACCTTCTTTGGGTGTTATTCACAAGCCTCCTTTCTGTTATTTTTGCAGAAAGTATTGCAATTTTTTTATGCTTTTATACTCTTTCAGAATAAATGTTATTCATTTTTTATCATGGTCGTTGCTTTTTTGATACTTCCTTCCTTGAGTCTATGCTCCTAGTTTTTGCACTATGCTTATTCTCTGCTCAACATTAATTTGAGCTTCTACAAGGATCAGCACAGCAGTACTTTAGATCAGTTATCAAGATGCTAGTAATGGTTACATACTAACCCATTTAGAGGTTTTTTATAATTTATTAACACTAAAAACGATGGGATGCATATGTATTAATTCATTTTTGCTTCTTTTGGGCTAATATTGTACTCACTCATTAAATATATTGACTATTCTAGTTTTTAAATTCTCTTTATGCTTATTAATTGGTTTGTGTAATGACTGCTATAATTCTTTTTTGGGAATGAAATATAGTGTTACACATTTCTATACTGTACATTCCCTGCCTGTTCCTAATGCCTTTACTTGGTTTAATATTCATTTCCTTTCGCTCCTTTTGCACCACACAAGTGGCAGTATTATGAGCATTTTAGTTCAGGTCAATTTCTTTCTATGGTTGATTATTTATTCTGAATCTCCTTCTGCTCTATGTCAGTTTTGTACAGTATAAACCATTTGTTATATTATGCATCTTATTATGTACCCTTCTTTAATTTATCATTGTTTTTTGGAAATAAACCTAAGTATTTGTTTCAGATAGAAAGCATGATACATAACTGTGTCAAATATATTGGAATGAACTTTGGGAATAGAATCTTCTCCCTTAAATACAGAATCCACTGAGAAGACAGATGTAGACAAAGCTAGTGACAACCGCATAAAACAGCTGAAAGCTAATCAAAAAATAGATCATCCCTGAGGAGTTTCCCCGAGGAGCTTCAGATTCTAAAACTTGAAGTTATGAATGTGGTCCTGCCATTTAAAATGACGTTTAGTTTACACAATAAGTTAATAAACAGAGAAAAAGAAATATAGAAATGATGGCAGAAAAGACCCAATGGTCCATCCATTCTGCCCAGCAAGCTTCCCATGGTAATATCTGCCGCGCCCTGCAGGTTACCCCCCCTGTGTCTGTCAATGCTGCTTGACGTGCTTTGCTTATGAACTTGGCCGAAGAAGCAGTCTTGTATATTTTTTCCTTAATGTCTGTGCATACGAACTCCAGACTGTAAAAAGTCATGGCTCATGTTGGTTGTCCCTAAATCCAAATTCCTCTTTTCGTCCACCCCTACCCCCTTCCTGTGAAGCAGAGAGTGATGTTGCAGTTGCATGGAAAACATCAAGGCTTACTGGTTAAGGGTAGTAACTGCTGCTCTGTGCAGGTCACCCCCATGAGTATCAGTTCCCCAGACCGTAACATTTGGGGCCCTTGTTGGTTGCTGACTAAATCCAATTCCCTTTTTCCCCTGCTGTTGAAGCAGAGAGCAATGTTGGAGTTGCATTTAAATTATGAAAGCTTATTGCTTAAGGGGCAGATTTTAAAAAGTATGCGTGGGGCGTACATTTGTGCGCTACCCGGTGCGTAGGCCAAGAGTAAAGCTGAGCAGCACAAGAAGACTCAAAGCCACAGGAAAGGGCAAGGAAGCTAAAATAGGCCACAAGCAAGACTGAAGGCCACAGGACAAGACAAAAGCCCAAGGAGTCCAGGAGGCCAAGAGGCAGGGCAAAAGGCCCCAGAGAACCACAGGGCAAGGCCAAAGGACAAGAAGGTCAGGCATCAGGAAAGCAAGGCAAAATGGGCTAATGCAAAGAGCCAAGATGACTCTATGAAGAGGCAGTGAGTTGTGATACAGGCAGAACTAAATAGGGCTGGCCTTGCTGAGTCATGGAAGAATCAAGGAGGTGACCAGCACAGAATACAAGGTGGCTGTGTGAGGACCTCTGCTGGTGGGGAGGCTGCCTAGCAGCTAGGATCGTGACACCCTCCCAAGCACCTGGCTGGCTGCTCAGGGAGCATGGGAAAGGAGCAGCTCAGGCCCAAGGTGGATTGTGGTGACTTCCCAAGTCAACCACCAAGGCAGCTGGGAGAAATAGAAACATAAAAACATGATGGCAGAAAAAGACCATATAACCTATCTAGTGTGCCCATCCACCCACTAATTTAGCTTTACAATTCCCATCATTCCCTCAGAGACCTCCTGTATTAATCGCATGCTTTCTTGAATTTAGATGCTGTTTTTATCATCACTGGGAGGCATCCACTACCCTCTCTGTAAAGAAATATTTCCTAAGATTATGTGGATAACACATTGAAATCGTCGGTACAGTGTGCTGCGGCAGTCAAAAAAGCAAACAGAATGTTGGGAATTATTAGAAAGGGAATGGTGAATAAAATGGAAAATGTCATAATGCCTCTGTACATAGCCGGCAAAGGAATGTATTATAAGCTCCCAGAACCTCCTTGTCTTGTTTGTGTGTCTTGGCTAGTTGATAAGCTCCATGGAGCAAGTACTTTCTTTTATATTTGTCTGAAGAGCACTAAGTACACTTTGTAGCACTATATAAATGAAGATAAATTAGTGAAGAGAGTCAGTTTTCCCCACTGTTTTTTTTCCTATTTATGTTTGTTACAATAAATACTGATAAATTCCCAGGAAAAATAAAATAAAAACTGAAAACGAAGGCCCCTAAATATTTAGCACTGAAAAAAAATCACCCTTTCTAGTATTTATCCCAGTCTGCATATATGAGAGCACAGATCTACTGCAGAACACACAGATGCATTTAACTAGGTAGTGACAGAAAACAAGAAAGAAATCTATAGCACAATTCTCATTAATGGTCCCCCATCTGAGTTTGAATTGCATTATTCCAAATACATTTACTCACATGCTTTTGAAGCTCACATACAATTCTTTTCAAATTCACTCATAAGAAGGTTAAATGAGAACTCTGTGCTTAGCACAAAATTAACAGAAAACGTCACATATCTATGTACTGTATTTGTAATGTTTGCAGCTCAGGATATCAAATGCAGTAATGCAATAGAAAGTTATAGTTTGCTTCTGTCTCTTCGGCCAATCAGAAAGCTGAATTCATTTGTGCAAAAACTGACATTTTTACAGTAAAATGACATTTCCTGTAAGGAAAAGAAAACTCCCAGGGTCACCCCTGAAGGAGTAGAGAGAATGAAAATTCATTTAAGAAAACTTGAAGAGTGATTGAAGATTTGGCAGCTGAGATTCAATGCCAAGAAGTGCAGAGTCATGCATATGGGGTGTGGAAATCCAAAAGAGACTGTATGTGATAGGGGGTGAAAGACTGATGTGCACAGACCAAGAGAGGGATCGTGGGATGATAGTGTCTATGGATCTATAGATGGTGAAGCAATGTGACAAGGTGATAGCTAAAGCCAGAAGAATGCTGGGCTGCGCAGAGAGAGGAGTAATCAGTGAGAAAACAGAGATAATATAATGCCCTTATACAGGTCCTTGGTGAGGCTTCATCTAGAGTATTGTGTTCAGTTCTGGAGCCCGTATTTCAAAAAGAATAGAGACAGGATGGAGGTGGTCCAGAGAAGGGTGATGAAAATGGTGTGGGTTCAGTTTCCGAAAACCAATGAGGAGAGGCTGAAGGATCTGAATATGTACACCCTAGAAGAGAGGAGGTGCAGTGGAGATATGATACTGAACTTCAGACCCATAAAAGGTTTCAATGATGTATGGACTTCAAAGCTTTACCACTGGAAAAAAAACAACAGCGCTAGGAGTCACAAAATGAAACTCCAGGGGGGATAACTCAGAACCAACATCAGGAAATATGTCTTCACGGAAAGGGTGGTGGAGGCCTGAAATACCCTTTCAGAGGAGGTGGCAAATAAGAGAACAATCAAAGAATTCAAAGGGGCATGGGATAAACACTATGGATCTCTAACTGCTAGAGGATGGAAATGAGAAAAGCATGCAGAGGGGTAACTTGCTGGTATGGAATGGAGGAGTAGCCTAGTGGTTAGAGCAGTGGACTATGAACCAGAAGACCAGGTTTTGCTGCCTGCCTTGGATCCCGGATTGGACTCGGATTTGCCTTTGTTTTGCTGCCTGCCTTGGACCCCGGATTGGACTTTGACTCTGCCTTTGCCTGCTGCCTGCCTGGACCCCGGATTGGACTTTAACTCTGCCTTGATCTGCCGCCTGCCTTGACCCCTGCCTGGTACTTGGACTGTGTTGCCTATCCCTGGCCTGTACCCGAATTTCGCTGTGGCCTAGCAGAGGGTACTGAGGGGTCGGCTGTTCCAGGATTTCCACCTTCCGGAAGCGAAGTTCATCAAGGTCCCACAGTCTACCTCCTCTCACCCTCATTACATGACCCCTCGTTCTAGAGCCTCTTGTCCATTGAAAGAGGCTCACCTCCTGTGCATGCAAATCTGTGTATGGAACCCTTAAATGCCTCTATCATATCTTCCCTATCTCACCTTTCCTCTAGGGTCTACATGTTTAGATCTTTATGTCTGTCTCCATGTGCTTTAGAATAAGGACTACTGACTAGGGATGTGCAGAGGAAAATTATTTGTTTTTGTTTTTAGCTGTGTATAACAGGAGGGGTGTCCTGCTCCTAGTGGGATATGAAATACATGGCAGAGGGATTGAAAGTATGGGAGAAATATGCTAAACAATATTGGATGAGTGGAGTATATCCTATGTTGTTTGGAAAAAGTAACTGGGACAGCTGAGGTCCAGCTGTCTAAGAAACATGTTCCCTGTTGACAAATTGCCACCTTTGGAAAAAGGTGCTAGTAGCAGGATTGGTGATTTTGAATGTCATACTACAGGTATTAATTTTATGTACAGGAGACAAAAAAGGCACTGTTGACTAAATTACCTGGTGTTGATGCAGATGCTGTTTTTAGAGAGGTTGGCATAACATAAAAACATCAGAATGAGAGAGCTACAATAACAAGGAAAACACTTATTGAGCATGAGGGATAAACTTAACAAGAGAGAGGATGTAAGAATTAATATAACAAACTGAATAAAATGCAAAAGTTGTTATATTACCATATATACTCATGTATAAGTCAAGAAATTTAGGTAAAAAAGTCAGCATAAATTAGGTGGCTTGACTTATACACACGTGTGATGTGCACAACCCCCCACCCTCCTCACTCCCCCCAAAACTCACTGAAAGTCCTTGGTGGTCCAGCGATTTCCCCCTCCCAGGCCATTGGCTGCCAGTTAATCCCTCTCTCCCCCCATTGTGGCCCTCCCTGTTCAATCTCTCCCTCCCTCCCAAACCCCCCCAGACTCCCCGATTTCCCTGGTAGTCCAGAAGGGGGCTCGGGCATGATCGCCCACTCCCAGGCTGGTGGTCCTTTGCTCTTACTATGTGACAGGGGCTATTGGTGCTATTGGTCGGCCCGCCATGTGGTAGGGGCCGTCATTTACTCCTGGTGGAGAGATCATACGTGGGTCCCTTGCTGGACCACAAGGGACTTTGGCGAGTCTGGAGGCGGTTTGGGAGGGAAGGATTGAACAGGGAGGGCAGCCATAGGTACGGGAGGGAGGGAGGGTGGTGGGCTTTGATGTGTTGGGACTGGTTTTGGTTTTTGACATGGTGGAAGGAGGGAAGGAGGGGAGTGGGGAGCTTTGATGGGTTGGAGCTGGTTTTGGTTTTTGACATGGGCGAGGGAGGGAAGGAGGGAGGGTGGTGAATTTTGATGGGTTGGGACTGGTTTTGGTTTTTGACATGGGGGAGGGAGGGAAGAAGGGAAGGACCGGGAATAGTCATCAGAATAATTGTGGAGGGGAGGAGGAGGAAACTAACATTGACCCGTGGATAGCCATGGGGGAAAGAGGAAAGGAGTAAACCACCAGGGATAGTCATAAATCCTCTAGGTTTTACCCTAGACCTATCCATGGGCCACAGCAGTTTTCTTACTTTTGTGGCCCAAAAAATGCCCTCAACTTATCCACGAGTTCAACTTACACATGAGTATATATGGAATTTTATTTTATTTTCTGCATCCCTCACTATGTCCCAGATCTGTAGTCAAATATATTGGAACATTTCATTTGATAGATGTTAATGTCTGTTATGAATACTACCTCCATAACCCATCTTACTTGTCGATTTACAGCTATGACTGTTACTTTTGTAAACCATTGTGATCTATATATGGAACGACGATATATAAAATGGCTAAATAAATAAATAAATAAATAAATATGGAAATAGATAAATAAATACATTTTTGGGAGTTTTTTTTCCCATGAATTTTGGTTTGTGGATTGCTTGATTCATTTAATTTGTGAGAACAAAAGGAATTAAGCAAAAAAAGAAGTAAAACAGCCAAAAATCGAAAACTGGGATTCCTGATCACCCAACAGGAAAAATGCCGGGGCCAGGATCCCCCCAGCCCCCACTTACCTGGTCCAGAGAATATTCGCCAATGAGGCCTAAGACTAAGCCACAGCCTTGGCCTAGCATGGGCCGAGGTTGTGGCAATCTACAGCCACCCTTGGCCGAACCGAGGCCCAACACCAGGGCCTGGCCCAGAGGCTGGGTCTTGATGCTGGGGCCTTGGTCCAGACACAGATCTGATGCCGTGACCTAACACAGAGGCTGAGTCCTGATGCCAGGGCCTTGGCCTAGGCTGGAGCCCCGACCCATGCATGTTGCCTTGACCCAGCCCAAAGGTCATATCCTGATGCTGGGGCCTTGGCCTAGACCCAGGCCTGACACCACAAACTGACCCGGAGGCCTGGTCCCATTGCCTGGGCCTTGGCCTAGGCCGGAGCCCGGATCCAGGTTTGAAGCCGTGACCTGGCCCGGAGGCCAGGTCCCGATGCCGGGTCCTAGGCCTGGACCTAGGCCAGACATCAGGGTCTGGCCTTGAGGCCGGGTCCCAACCATTGAGTCTGCCTTGGGTCAGGTCTAGGCCCAGGCCTGGAGCCTCCAGGCCAAGTCATGGCATTGATCCTAGATCCAGGCTCCAGCCTAGGCCAAGGCCCAGGCATCAGGACCCGGCCTCTCGGTCAGGTTGTGGTGTTGGGCCTGGGTCTGGGCTCTGGGTCTGGGTCTGGGCTCCAGCCTAGGCCGAGGCCAAGGCATCGGTATCCAGCCTCTGTGTTGGGTTGATATACTTCCTCCCTCATGCGCACACCCATTCACTTATACACTTATGGGGCTTTATGCGCATTGCCGAGCCTTTTGAAAATAGGCCCGGTGCGCGCAAGAACAGTTTTGCACGTAAACTCTCCGGTTATGCACGTTAACCCTTTTAAAATCTGGCCCTTTAGCGTTAATTAGCTCCTCACAAACACACTTTTCTGAAAAGAGATTGAGTTTTACCTCATTTGCAATCTTATTTGCATTTGTTTTATGTGGTCCTGCTCCTGGCCTTTCCACAAGCAATTTTATTATTTTCTCATCACCTCTGAGTCTCACAATGCTCTTTTTGCACTTCCTTCTTTTACTAAAATATCTAAAAAAGTCTCGTCTCCCATTTTACCATATTTACTAGTTTTTCTTCAATTTGAATGATTGCATTCCTGACTTCTTTCTCAGCTTTTCCAGATATTGTTGCCTGTCTTCCTCCTATGATCTCTTATAACTTATGAACACTAACCATTTCTCCCTTATCTTTTCAGATACTTATTTAGAAAACCATAGCAGCCTCTTTTTCCTTTTACCTTTATTTACTTTTCTAACAAAAAGGTTAGTTGACCTTATAGTATCTCTTTTTAGTTTTGCCTACTATTCTTCTGCTTCGCCTACATTTTCCCATCTATCTAACAATTCCTTGAGATACTCCCCCCATTTTAATAATGTTAGTTTTCCTGAATTGTAGAACACTCACTTTGGAATGAACCTTCATCTCTTGTGCTATAATACTGAACCATACAATACAGGGGTCACTGGTTTCTAGATGATCACCCACTACAGCATCAGAGATACAGTCCCAGTTGGTAAGTACCAGGTCCAGTATCACCCCTTCCTATTGGGGTTCTGTTACCAGTTGGAAGAATAGTTCTCCCTGCAGAGAATCCAGGAGTGGCCAACTCCGGTCCTCGAGAGCCACAAACAGACCTGGTTTTCAGGATATCCACAATGAATATAAATGGGAGAGATTTGCATGCACTGTATGGAGTGAGTGAGGCCGGTCGTGGGTCCTTCCTGTGTCCAGTCCATCGTTACATAGATGTTCCATTTTCCTCTCTGCAGATTAACCCATAGTGATGCCTATTTATTTTATAGGCTCTGCAATTCTGTTGATTTAATATTACTTTTTTTTATATATAAAGCCATTCCTCTTCCCTTCCTTATTATCTATATCCCAGTCATGGTTTTTGTGTACCATGTCTCCATGTCAGCCACTACATTCAGGTCAGCTTCTTCTGTGACTGCCTCTAGAACTGGGGCTTTATTTCCCATACTATGAGAATTAGTGTATAGAACTTTCCAGATGTTGCCCTTTTTTTATTCCAATTTTTATACAAATTTTGTTCACCCTTCCCTGATGATCCTAGTTTAAAGCTTTCCTCAGTAGGTATATGGATGGGCTGTAACCTCCCCATTACCTGGCCGGCTGCTGAGGGAGTGAGTGGTGAGAGCAGCTCAGGCCCGAGGTGGGTTGTGGTGACTTCCATGTTGACCACCACCAAGGTAGCTGGGAGAAGTAAGCAGATGTAGAAGGCAAGGAACCAGGTCAAGTAGGGAAAATGGGTAAAATAGATGAGCCTGGTGGTCTTTCTCTGCTGCAATTTCTATGGTGCTTTGTTTCTTGTTAACTTAGTGTAATTTACTTCTTTGAGTGATCCTCAGTGTTTACGGCAAGGGATGAACTTTTACCTCCAGAAAGCCTCCAGCCTTGAAGAAATTTCAATAAGGCCAATTTTATTTACTTAAATTGCTGAGACCATCTTTGTATGTCATGCAAGGATTGATATCCCTTCTTTCCTTATGTAGACTGAGAACAAAGTAAGAAAATGTGAAGCGCAGAGGCAGGCAAAGGACAATTAAAAGTCCATGAGAAGAAACAATAATAAAACAAAGCATAGCCTTTGATACACTGACAAAAGGAATCTGTCCTCTTCTTTATTTTTTGTCACACGCCTGAGTAACTGAAACTCTATTTTAAATTCTTTATATATTAGATATAAAGCTATGGTACCATAGTACATACCATTGCTTTCATTTTTAGCATGTCAGTGCAATGTTGTAGTTAAGGAATTTGTCCTCCTATGCTGAAACAGTCGGAAGTGCCCCCACTTAGCCACATGTAACAAATAAATAGATAAGAGCAGAAATAACAATTTTGTTGCTGTTAACTGTCTCTGACAGCCCAGTCTAAGCCTGTCTCAAAGATTCACCCTGTGCCACTTCACAGTCCACAGTCCCTTAGCTATGGCTCTGTGCCAGAGCCTTGAAAAAACCATAAAACTTCTTTGATCTGGTACTCTGCTGTAATGCGTGTTTTCTTTTCTGTGCTATTTTGCCAGGTTCATCATTTTGCTTTCTCGACCCCGCTGTTGCTGGTTAATAATTTTCTCTGAGCAGAAAACACTCTCCTGTACGTAGTATTGTAGGTAACCCATGCTTAGGGAAAGTGATTTTAGCACCGAGATAAAATCACATCCTGTTGTCTGGAGCACTGGGAGGAACGGCTTTACATTTCCTAACAGTCAAAGGCGCTAGTGTATAAATAATCCTTGATTAGACATCAGCATTAAAATAGGTTTGGGGGAAAAAAAATGAAATAAATATAAGACCACCATAGGAAGAAAAAGTTTCACAAAGGCTTCTGAAACAGAGCCAGCTATCAACAGAACACAGTAAACTTGACTTTCAATCCAGGAATGATAGGAATAGATATAGTTATTAGTTAAGCATCGTGAAGGTCAAGAGGGAATTAGCAGCAATCGACATGGGTTCAGGAACAATATGTCCTGCCAAACCAAGCTCGTCAGTTTCACTGACAATATGAGCACGCAGACACCTTGCTGAACAAGGCAGATACTGTTTATCTCATCTGTACTTTGCTGAGGTATTGGATAAAAAAATACATGACGGGCTGTTGTACGAAGGAATATACAATAGCAATTGGGGATTACATTTTTTTTTAAATCAGAAATTTGCTGGTAAAATACTTGGAATATGGAAATAATTTCATGTAGTGGAAAACAACCAGTGATGTGCCTCAGTGGACAACTGTAGACACAGTATGCATTTTTTAAACCTATTCCTGAAGGTAAATGGTCCAGAAGGCAAGCTTGACAGTCATTTTTTTGCTGATGATACCAGGTTATATGCCTATCTCAGGTTAAGCTGTACAGGATACAGATCTACTACACAAGGATCTTATAGTGCTAGTTCAATATATGTAAAAAAGAAAGGATCAGTGAGCCAGTCCCCTCCCCCTGTGGGTCCTGCTTAGGCTTCCAGCGCTGCCTCTGTTAGAGCAATGCTGGGGGCACCGAGATCAGGGCAGAGGGTCCCACACTCCCAGCAGGAAAAAATAAGGTCTCAGGAGGAATGGGGAGATCAGGGCAGAATGGAGGGGCTGGCGCCAGATATCTTCCCTGTGGGTGGGTGGCGAGGAAGGGAGGAGGCAGGGCCATGTTTAGCAATAATTGGGAAGGGGGCCTGGCATATAATGCCAAGCATGTCTTAGGGTTTAAAACTGGCTTTGGGGGGGGGGGGGGGGGGGGGTGAACATTACACAGCCCAACAGGGCATTTGTATTATGTTTTGGGGAGAGCGGGAGAGGAGTGGCCTGCTGGCCCTTTCTTTTGCTTTGACTGTTTCTGACAGCACTACTTAGCCGGATATCTTTTAAAGATATCCGGTTAAGTCGCATGTTATTCGGCCACACAAGGCCAGATAACTAAATAACCTACCTGACTATATTCAAATATAGCTGGTTGGGGTTTTTAGTTATCCGGCTACAGGTAGCCGGATAACTTTGGGCTAGTATATTCAGCGGGATGTTTATCCAGCTAACTTTAGCTGGAAAATTTGTCCACTAAATGGCCTGTTAAATATTGGCCTCATTGTTTTTAATCTCTATATGCTTTCTAAAGGCTGGAGAGGTGATATCAAATGAAAAATAAAAAGTAAAAATAAAAAAATATAACTGTATAAAATGTATATTTGTAAAATATGAATGTAAAAAAGTCAGCAATAAATGCCATAAATAGAACTAGGGAGCTTTAATTAATATACTAGTATTGTTGTAAACAATATATTTTGGCATAGTAGAGATACCACTGCTAGCTGTCGACAGACAACACTTCTAATGATTCAGGTGGCATTAGGCTGAAAAATTTCAAGGGCCATTGAATGCTTAAACCATTGATTACTGATGTGCACAGAGAGATGTGGTAGAAATGCATCTCCTCCCAATTTCCATATGTTAGTGTATTTGCTTTATACAATCAAACTTAATTAATTGGAATTTACCATGTAGACAGTCATCCTACAAAATCAACACTGCACATTTGAGGCAAACAAAGATTAGTCTTGTGAATTCTCTAGAATTCTGATCCATCATAAAATGGGATTCTTTTTTCCATGAAAAGTACTAAATAAATGAAAGTCTGAGCATTGAAACAGAAGGCCTAGAGTATTTTCCGTTAGTTCATTAAACCATTTTAGTGAAACACCTTACACTTTTTGTAGAAATATTATTACTTTAGCCTTTTCATTCATCTTGCACTTCATCAGCTAGCACACAAGCAGTTTTACCATATGTTCAGCAATTCATTGGTGTGAAAGGCTCTATAGCTTTATGGATTTATTACCTCTAATATTACATTCAAATAGTTTTTCGGTTCAAAAATATTTGATAGGGTGGTTAATTATTGGAAGGACATATTTCTGCTCTCCCTTTTTAGTTGCTGCCTGTGGTAGCCCAGCAAATACAGACATGCAGTTGCAGAGCGGGTGAAAGCCTTTGTTTGAGGGCACTGAAATCTACCTGGATTCATCGTGCACAAAGTTTATTACCATGAATCCTGGGTTTGCGGGCAGAGCTGAGCTGCTGGTGAACTTGAAGGTGCAGTATTGATTATGTTGTATGGTGGTAGCATTTCTAAGGTGGATGAAACAACAGGTCTGATTCACAAAGCTTTCCCCCACCCATAGATGCAGAATTGGCTATGAACCTTAGTAAATCTGGCACAAATGTCATTCTTTTGTCACATGCATTTTCTCTATGCTTCTTTGGATCTCAGATATTTCTGTGACTTGACTTTTGGTCATATATACATTCAAATACATTGAATAAAAAAAAGAGTGTATGTGCTTATATTTGTATTATCTAGAAAAGAATATATTTGATCAATCAGGGAATTTCAAAGCTATAGTTTTTTTTCAAATAGCTCTGGTGACATCAGAACCCCAGCAAGGAACTGACAGCTTTGTCCTGAATGATTAGTTAATTGGGAAGCAAGCAGTCTATTATATTATTTGTAGCTTAGGTCAGCTGTACATTGTTCAGTTTTGACACACACTGTTTTGATACCTAAAACTACATGATCTTCCCTCAGGCATATGGTAGGGGATGGAGTAGGGAGGGGACAGCCGTAGACACAAAATGAGAGAATTCGCAGGCGGAACAAGGCCAGAGGTGGTGGCACGTCAACAGTTTTATGGCTTCCTGATGTCATGCTCACAATATTATGGGTGGTTGAGTGACAGCTCTCAATGGGAAAATCCTTTCATCCCTATTTTCAATTGCATGCATGACACAAATGCCTACATGAACACTTTTTAGCCTGCGCACCTTTTCTTTTAATTTGTCCTCTGAAGAGATTTCCCCCAAGACCCGGCGCTAAGCTGCTCTTCATTAGAACCCTATTTTCATTTAAACATTTTAATTAGAATAGATGACTCGGATGCCTGGCCCCATTTAATTTCCACATTCAGCTAATCAAAGACTGAAAGGGTACCCCTATGTTTTTATGAAAAGATTAAGATCTACTTTGCCATTTCATTTGAGGATGACTCTTAGTCTAATATAGGAGATGCCCTATTTAAACAAAAAGGAAGGTAATATAAAACATTAACTATACATGTGCTATTTTAAAAGCACCTTCTGACACCTTGGCTACTTGCCAAGTTCTTATGGCCTGGATTGGCCACTGTTGGAAACAGGATGCTGGGCTTGATGGACTCTTGGTCTGACCCAGTATGGCATGTTCTTGTGTTCTTATGTTCTTAACCATCCATGCTGTTTTCAGAAAGGTAGGTCAAAACAATATTGCAGCATTTCCTCATGTAATGTTCTTAAAATATACTTTTACCTATATATTAAGAAATAATCTTTACATTAAATCTCCTTTGATATAAAGTGGAAAAAAATAGTACAGGTCCACATTCAAAAACATTTAGGCCTAGATTTACAAAAACACTGCGGCGGAGTGAATCCCGCGGTAATGGGGGGCGGGGGGCGAAGCGGGGGGGCAGTCCTGTGATAGCTGGTAGCAATCGCACCTCCGCGGTGAGATCGCTGCCGGCATCGCGCTGAATAACTACACCATAAAAAGTGTGGTTATTCGGCGTGAAACTGGCAGCGATAAGAAGCGTACCTTTCGCTGTTGGTGAAGTCTTCGCGGTGTCAGCCCTGGTGCCGCCCTGACTCCTCCTCTTCCGGGGCTGACACCACCTTGACTCTGCCCCGATCTTGGTATCGCATGCCATGATCCGCATAGAAAATGACCCCCTTAGCCGGCTAATTCAGAACTTAGCCAGCTAAATGAATATGTAGGCACATATCCAGCTAAACTCTAGCCACTAAGGTCTGGATTTTCCATTCTCGCAGAGAATGATGAATCCTGGTGGTAACGGGGGGGCGGGGGCAGTCCTGCAAAAGCCAGCAGTGATCACACCACCACGGTGTTATCGCTGCCGGCTTTCGCACCCAATAGCGCCACCGTGAAAGGTGGTACTATTGGGCGTGCCACTGGCGACGATAATGTAACTTATCTTATTGCCACCAGCGAAGATACTGCCGCATTCGCCTCCTCGCCGCCCCGATTCCTCCCCTGCGCGCCCTGACTCCGCCTCCTGCTTGCTATCGCATGCGAAAAGTCCCTTTTCACATGCGATACAGATAAAAAATAACCCCCTAAGATTGGCAGCTAGAATTTAGCCAGATAAGCTAGGGGCATTCTGGGGGTGTAACTGGCAGCTAGGTAGAGAGTGCATCAAGCTAGGTAGAAAGTACACTCACTGTACAAATCAACTCTTCTTTTACCTTTCATCACTCCAAATGACAGAAAATCTTCACTGATGTCAACTTTGCTGTTCGTACCTCTGACTGTGTATGTAAAACTGCCCCCAAACTCTAACTCACCCCTCCCAAACCTCACCCACAAGTTACTAGTGCCCCCTCTTACAGTGGTATAAATAGTAAACTTACATGTCGGCCTCTATAAAGGTTCTCTCTTTCTCTCTCTCTCTCATAGCATAGGTGTGATAAATTGCTAAATACATTGTGGAAATTACCTGTGGGAGCAGGGAAATTAACCTCATTACACCCCCTTTTTTTTATCACAGGCACTATTTCTGCTATATTTATAGCAGTTGATGAATCTAGGGGAGCATTAGATGGATACGTTTATCTGACTAAGGACCTGAATCACTAAGGATTTTCTCCCATTCTGTGTCTATGGGAAAAATGCTTAGTGAATCTGGTCCTAACTTTGCTATCTAGACTGTGTCTGAATATGGACCTTGGTAATTTAATGCATTTGAATATTTTTAAAAATTTATTTTTTAAACATCTTATGCATCCTTATTTACAAATGTGCATTACTGCTTGAAAATGTGCATTATTTACTATAGGTCCCATTATTTCCAATGGGGCCTAGTCACTAATAGCATGTTTTTTTCCATGTTAAGATACTAATACATCTTTGTAAATAAGGGTGATAATATCTGAGGCACCACTGAACTTTTAGATTGACTATACTAACAGGTACGAATGGCATAAGATATACTTGTTAGTAGTGGTGGCCAGTTGGTAACAAAGTAGGTGGTGTGACAAGTTAAATATGGGGAGGGGAGTAGGGAGCTGGGTTATCAATTCTATACTACTTCCACTCACATTTTGGATCCTTCCCATCTCTCTCTCTCTCCAGTATCTGATGCCCCAGTTACCATCTTTCTTATGGTTGACAACTCTGAGGGAACCTTTTCCCTTCTCCCTCACTCACACTAATCACATGATATCCTATCTCCACCCTTCTTGCCTTGTGTCCTCTCTCAGTCACTAGCATTCACTGCCCCCAGCATTCACCTTCCAGTATTTGTCTCCTCCTTTTAACCCCTAATATTTATCCCTTCTTTGTGACTCATCATCTTCCCAAAATTCACCTCCTCATCATCATACTAACTTCCCAGCATGCACTGTCCCTCCCAAAAAAAGTAGTAGCAAACAATCCAGCAGGAAAGGGATTGTAGTCTTTGGATGAAATGGCTACCTGAAGTCCCCTGAGCAGAGAGAAGTCTTTAATGGCAGTCTGCCATGGGGAGGGAAGGGGAATGTTCAACTGCAGTAGCCATTTGCAGTCCTGTGGAGAGGGGCCTAGAGTCTTGTGCTGTGGGAGGCAGGGAAACATAGAAACATAGAAATGAAGGCAGAAAAAGACCAAATGGTCCATCCTGTCTGCCCAGCAAGCCCATGGTAGCATCTGCCACAACGTGTAGGTTTTCACCATGCTTAACAGATTCCCAGTCGCCCTCATTGGTTGCTGTTTGAATCCACTTCCCCATTACCCCTTGCCGTTGGACACAGATAGCAATGTTAAGTTGCATTAAAAGTATCAGGCTTATTGGTTAAGGGTAGTAACTGCTGCATCAGTAAGTTATCCCCATGCTTATTTGTTTCCCTAGACCATAGACATCGGGGCCCTTATTGTTTGCTGTCTGAATCCAATTCCCCTTTACCCCTGTCGTTGAAGCAGAGAGCAATGATAGAGTTGCATCAACAGTATGAAGACCTTTTACTTAAGGATAGTAACCGCCACACCAGCAAGTTACTCCCATGCACTCATTTCTTCATTTCCATCCTGTAGTCTTTAGGGATCTATAGTGTTTATCCCGTGTCCCTTTGAATTCTTTCACTATTTCGTCTTCACCACTTCCTCCGGAAGGGCATTCCAGGCATCCACCACTCTCTCCATGAAAAAACATTTCCCGACGTTGTTTCTGAGTCGTCCTCCCTGGAGTTTCTTTTCGTGACCTCTAGTTCTACTGATTTCTTTCCATTGGAAAAGGTTTGTCAATTGTGCATCATTAAAACTTTCAGGTATCTAAATGTCTGTATCGTTTCTCCTCTGCACCTCCTCTCTTCAAGTGTATACATATTCTTATCCTTCAGCCTCTCCTCATAGGTCTTCTAATACAGACCCCACATCATTTTGGTTGCTCTTTTCTAGACCACCTCTATCCTGTCTTTGTCCCTTTTGAGATACAGACTCCAGAACTGAACACAATACTCCAAGTGAGGCCTCACCAAGGACCTGTACAAGGGCATTATCACTCCTTTTTCTTTCTGGTTATTCCTCTTTCTATGCAACCCAGCATTCTTCTGGCTTTAGCCATTGCCTTGTCAAGTTGCTTCACCATCTTTAGATCTCCAGACACTCTTACTCCAAGATTCCTCTCTTGGTCCGTGCATATCAGTCTTTCATTCCCCATCACATACAGCTCTTTTGGATTACCGCACCCCAGAAGCATGACTCTGCACTTCTTGGCATTGAATCCCATCTGCCAAGTCTTCGACCACTCTTCAAGCTTTCTTAAATCATTTTTCATTCTCTCTCCTTATTCAGGCTTGTCCATTCTATTGCATATCTTATATCATCTACAAATAGATACATTTTACCTTCTATCCTTTCTTCAATGTCACTCACAAAGATATTGAACAGAGCTGGCCCCAATACTGAACCCTGTGGCACTCAACTTAACACAGTTTTCTCTTTAGATTATGTTCCATTTACCATTACACTCTGTCTTAGTCAACCAGTTTGTAATCCATGCTACCACCTTGGCGCTCACTCCCAAGCTTCTAATTTTATTCACAATCCTCTTATGCGGGACTGTATCAAAAGCTTTGATGAAATCCAAGTAGATCACATCTTCCTCACTCAGCAATTATCGGTTCAAAAGATTGGCTCTTCCAGCTCCACTGACACTGAATGGGTAGATCTTTTCAAGCACTGTGGCAGCTTTAGGCTTGGGTGATACAGCAGCTCTTTTCAGTCCTTGGCCCTCTTCTCCAGATCTGGGCTCATCATAATGCAAGGCTGTGCTTCCACAGTGAGACAGCAAATGGAACAATTGAGGTCATTGCTCCAAAATGTCTTTTTCCAGGGATAATTCCATTGGTTAGGAGACCATAGCCTTGCCCTTTTTATGCTTCCTTCCTTCCTTTTCTTACCATTTCAAATGAAGACCAACTCAGGGGGCACTCTTTTCCCAGTTAGATGACAAGAGTTTTCAGTTGAGCTCTTCTATAGATGTTGGAGAAAAGCTTGATGCTTTTCTTTTTAAATTATTTTTGTGGTGGGATCACACTACCACATCTATGCATCAGCTACCACTGCCTGCTACTATAAGTCAATGACAGCTTATGTCTTTGGCAGTGACTAACATACAAAAGCGCATGCATAAGATTTAGGACTTAGTTCTATAAAATTACTAAGCTGCATAAATGGTCAATGTATTGAGACATTAAACCCATAGCATTTTTTCTCATGCTGCAAAAATAGATATTGAAGCCAACTTGTAATGTATTCAATTGATTTACTTTTCTGAATATATTTTTTGCACATTTCAGAAATTTTCATAGTAGAGGTCTTTAAGGTTTCATTTTTCAATAATAAAATAGTTTGAAATACTAGTATTTTTATACGGGTTGGACACTTGCTGGAGTTTGTGATTCTCTTTGCTTTAGGCTCTCTGATACACTCAGCCATTGACTGAATAGAAGATGTCCCTTCAGCTGGCAAATATTATGCAATTTTTAACCCATGAAAGGTAATTCTGCTGCATTTATACAAATTTAACGAACCAGAATAATAATAGGTAAAAATTACAATTTAGTACAATATAAAACTTAATGAAGATAAGCAATAGGCAATCAAATGACTTTTTTCCTTTATGAACTGAGGCACTTTTACTAATTGGCAATTAATATCTATATATGATTTTTTAAATTTAACAAAATCTGTAGCACATTTTTGGATTTAAGATATTTCACAAGAACAGTAGTAGACTCCACATTGTTCATTGATTAAAGTATTTCAGTGTTCATTTCTTTGGCTGCTCTGGAGGCATGAATCGAAGTGTTATAATCAGGGATGGATTAAGGGTGCCTTGGGCCCTGGGTAGTATGTTGATCATGGGTTCCCCTACTGCCATTATCTTTACCTCTTATCCATAATCCGATCCTGTATGGGAGCTCTCTAGGCTTGGAACCCAGACGACTGCCCCATTCACCACACACCCTCCTTTAATCCATCTTAATTCACACCTTCATGCACCATTCCTGTCTCCGAGCAGCTCTTTGTGCTACTTATTATGCCTAGTAAATAGTCCTGTAAAAAGTACTGAATGAATTCCTGCCACACTGAACAGGAACTTTCAATGTCCAATTCAAGTACAGTCTTTTCCAGCTGTGATACATTAACTTAAAATTAAACTATTGTTGTGTTCCGCGTCCGCGGCCATCCGCAGGCGCACCCCCCTACCTGAGCTCCGTGGCGGCCGCCACTGCAGCATCGGGGAAGATTGCCCTACCTCATGTGCCCAGTGCCCCCGCGCATTGGCGCGGGCCCCCGGGCTAGCCGCTGGGTCAGGAGCCATTCCTGCTCCTCCCTCACAGCAGCTAGCAGCTTTCCTCCGTGGCCCGAGATCCAAGATGGCCGCCATCTTAGGCACGAGGCCGCGCCTCCTCACCACAATTAAAGGGACCTTGTCCCTTTAATTGTCTACAGCTGATTCCAATCCATTGGGCCAGAGGAAGTATAAAAGGAGACTTCCTCTGACCATTCCTTGACTTGGCAACTTCCGTGGTTAATCAGGTCTGCTTGCTTCGGTGAGTTCTTGTGCTTTGATTCCTTGTTCCTGTTTCGTCTTGGTGTTCCTGGTTCCTGACTTCGGATTGGCTAGTGGTGATTCCTGGTATTGACTTCGTATTGGCAAGCGGTGATTCTCTGGTGTGTGACTTCCGACTGGCAAGTGGTGATCCCTCTGAGTGTGACCTCGGACTGGTAAGCGACGATCTTCTGGCACTGACCTCGGACTTCTTCTTGACCATCGTCTCCAAGGGCCCGTCTAAGTCCCAGCGGCCCGGGTCCCTACGGGCTCCTCCCGGGGGGACCGCAGGCTTCCAGGGGTGAAGCTCCAGTCAGCCCTTGCACCGAACCTCTTGACCTCTCAAAGGTCCACCTAAGTCCCAGCGGTCCGGGTCCCTACGGGCTCCTCCTGGGGGGACTGCGGACTTCCAGTGGCGAAGACACACTTCCTTCCTTCGACTTCACGACTCTTCGTCTGCCTCCACAGTCGCCTCTGTCTCCAGTGCCGAGGGTCAGCTGGTCACGTCTTTTGTTCCTGCCTCGCCACCCGACGGGAGAACCTACGGATCTTCCTCCTAAGGTATTCCATCCTCCTGTCAGCCCAAGGGTTCACAAGCCTGAGCATAACAACTATGGTTCATCAAAGTATTTGATTTTTCAGAATGGTGTTTGCTTACTTTGTCATTTTTAAAACATTTTTTGTGGCACCTTTTTATCAATGGATAATTACCAGTAAACTAATAGCTTCATCTTCTTTTAAATTTTGCATTTTTTTTTTTTTTTTTTGCTGAAATCGTTTAGGTCCTTTTTCGCCCTTTAGTGATGATGGTTCCAGATTATGCTTTAATTGATGAAATCTCTCGTTACTCCATGGGCTTTGTCAATGTCTGTGACCTTGCTGCAAAAATAGTAGCAGCAAATACGGTAATCTGTGCTCTGAGCAGATAAGATTGAAATTATTTGTGTCTTAAAAGGCATTATAGCATTAAACAGAACTTACCTATTTGGTATTCAAAAACTCTTATTAAACAAATATAACCCAAGTGGTGATACACACCTCCTTTGAAAATCGTCCATGGATCTTCTGAAAAAATCCACAGACTGTGGCCTTATCTGTGGACATAGGTTTTACTAAAAATATCATAGTAGCAGCAAAACTTGCCATGGCAGAAAAAAATCTGCTGTGAATTTCTGCGTCTCCACAACTGATTTTTCCGCTATTCTATCATTTTTAATTTTTAAAAAAAGGCAGTGGATTTCCACCTAGATTACTTCCACAATAAAATGCATTTGCACATGTTACATGTGTAATCACAACTGTGAATTCATCCTGTTCACTTTTCATTCCAGGCACTGCGATAGGTTGAAGCAGAAAGCATTAATCACAGAGCAATACCTCATTACTCAAACTGCTTACAATGTTCATGCTTATTGTTCTATTAAAAAAAAAAAAAGTAATGAAAAACTACTAAAATGTATGCATGCTTGTTATATCTTTGCAAAATCCAATTTTTGGACAGCGTATTAACTGGTTGCTAATGTAGTTGGGGAAATATTGCTTAGATAAAACCTATTACAGTAAAACCTTTTTATGACGTCCTTCAGTGAATTAAAAGTGCCCTTGTTATTTGGCAGGCTTTACAACTACATCACAGTAGTAAGGAAGAAGCAGACCTGGGGCTTTCATTTCTCTGCTCTCCACTACCTATTCTCTTAAAAAAAAACCAAACAAACCAGCAAGCTCTGTCTCTTACTTCCAGATTATCTCCCTTTACGCCTTCCTTCTTCATCACAAATTGCTTTCTTCTCTCCTGCTTTTCTTTCTTTCTTTTTTAAATAAAGTGGCCACAGACTCAATCTGCTGTCCAGGTGAATATATACACAGTATATTGCGGATCACAATAGCATTGACATAGGTTTCTGCCAATGGGTAGCCCATTTCATTCTTACTCAGTTTATTAGCATTGGCTAAACACTTTCAGGGTCAAAACATTATACAACAGAGAGCAAACATAAAATTCAACATGTTTATTAACTCAGAAGCTCAACATTTAATTAGATGTTTAATAGAAGGATTGAGTATGTATGGCACAATCATTTTTCATAAGCTCCATGGCCTTGTGGCAGAGAAACAAGAACGGTACCTTGCTGTTTTCACATCTTTTAATAGCAAACTGCTTGCTTTCTTTTCTTCTACAGGTTGTTTTGGCTGCTTTCAAAATGCACACTGAAAGATAGCTTCATGTTTCTGAAAATAAGAATTAATACGTTTCTGATGGGAGTCCTTCAGATACTGAGAATAATTTCCTTGGCATTGCTTCCTGCCCCTCTTCTAGTACGATTTTGAAAAAGGAAAGTAGAAAGAAGCCTCTCTAGCTTTTAAGCTTAAAAGGTATATTGTCTTTCCCTCAAAGAAAGATGACTGGTTTGAGCACTCCTGTAATAGAGTACCATTTATCCATTACCATTTATCGTTACCTAGAAGAAATTATTATCTGAAAAAACCTCAATTATCTGAAAAAAATGGTTGGCTTCATATGATTCATAACCCAGAAATACTCCCATTATCCAAAATTCTTTGTCAGAAAGTTTTGTCGGTTTCCATAATCTGGAATGGCCTTGGTTCTGACCATTCCAAATAAACAGTGTTCTGTTCTTCTGCACATAACTTTGGTTAGAATAAATGACTTCCACAATAGTTCCCAGGTTGTATTCGGTGTTAGATCTACAGATATTGTGCACTGGATACAATAAATTAAATAGCAGTATGAACTATAAACCTCATGAACAATAAATTGCTTGTCTGATATCTTTGACATATCAGCAGTGTGAAGTCTGTAAAAACCCAATGCTCCTGAATGGGAGGTTGCGGTCATTATTCACATTTCAGCTCCTATCACCCAGAGAGTCATTTCCAGTGATGACTCCTTGGTCTCACATAATCTAGGTATTCTGTCCTGATCCATACATTTCTGCTATTTAGGGGCCTATCTACTTAAGGGTTTATCCCATTTTGAGTTTATGGGACTAATGCTTGCTAGAACATGTGGTCTTTAAAGTCTTGGCTCCTTTTTAAATAATAAAAATGTTAGTTAATATATTGTTCTCATCAGAGTCTTTGGAGGTTGTGATATGTTTTATAGGATCAACCAAAATAAATCTCTTCTACTTTAGATATAATTCTATCCCTTGTTCTTTATCCCTGCCATGCATTATTGTTCTGACAGTCTTTTAACTACATATTTTCAATTGGCACCGATGCTTGCAAAGATCAAACATTTTTCTTTCTTTCCTAGGCTGTCTCATCCCCTACTTGAAAGACACCTGCCTATTTTTCCTCCTTCCCTGCCTCCCTGCCTCCCCTTTTACACACAGTTATTAACATCTATCTGTTGATTGCTTACAGCTGTCCTCAGAAGTAAATAATGAAAAACAATTATATAGAGAAAAAAAAGATTTTCTTTTGAGTATAAAATCTGACTGCTCCATAAGTGCTGCAGCAACATCTGAAGGGACTTAAGAAACTCTGAAAGGTGATGCATAGTAATATCCATGAATAATTTCTTTTGGTTGAGCCAATATAAGACATCACTGCTTCCATCGTAACTCTTCTTTTTAAATTGAGATTATGGATACTCCCTAAATTTAAGGAAGTTTTAGTTGCTCATTGTCACGGGCTTAAAAATATTGTTGAGAAGAAAATCAGTTTTCAAATTGCTGCTAATTTGTCAGCTATTCTTCTTGATTTTGAGATTGTGATGTATTAAATAAAGCCTTTAGTCTCTACTTTGGACAGATTCATATTTATAACTGCACCCTCCTCTTTTCTCGCAAAACTTTATTTTCACCTTTAAGTATAAAGGAGTCCATTTTCAGCCGCTGTGTGGCTCGGCTAGTTAGGCGGATAAACATATCCGCCTAACTAGCAGGGTATATTCAGTGGTGCGGTATTGCGACTGAATGTACCCAGCTATCTTAAAGTTAACTGGTTATGTCTAACCAGCTAACTTTAGGACATAGCCCTATGGCCTGACCAGAGTTAGCTGCATAAATTAAGCAGCTAACTCTGAATATCGGAGTTGCCCACTTTTGTGGCTAACTCCACTCCTCCTTGGAGCACCTCTTGCCTGCCCACAGAACGCCACCTTCTTATCTCACTAAATTCTAGCTGGGCAACTAGTGGCCCAGCTAGAATTTAGCTGGATAAGAGCTAAAGATAGCCAGGTAAGCCATTTAGGGCCTCATTTTCCAATATCACATGCGATACCAAAAAGGGGTGTTACCTTATGCTAATAAGCTTGTGTATCGCAAATTGCGATAACAGCTATGCAACACGCTCTTAGCGCAAGTAACCCAATTTGCGCTACATTGCCAGTATATATCGCGGTTCACGATGTTTCCAGACAGCCTGTTTCAGTATGCTGCAGAGAGAGAGAGAGAGAACACTGCGGCTGTTTCGTGGCACACGATAACTCTTTCCTACTTTACATATGCTCCGCCCCAACTTCGCCCCCTGAATACAAAATTAAAAATTTGCATTCGCAAATCGCGTTAACGGCTGTTAGCGCGATTTGCGGAATTATCACCTGCGGTAACTCCTTGGAAAATGACCCCCTTAGATGGATAACTATTACATTAGAACATAAGAACATGCCATACTAGGTCAGACCAAGGGTCCATCAAGCCGAACATCCTGTTTCCAACAGTGGCCAATCCAGGCTACAAGTACCTGGCAAGTACCCAAAAACTAAGTATATCCCACACTACTGATGCCAGTAATAGCAGTGGCTATTTTCTAAGTCAACTTGATTAATAGCAGGTAGTGGACTTCTCCTCCAAGAACTTATCCAAACCTTTTTTAAACCCTGCTACGCTAACTGCACCAACCATATCCTCTGGCAACAAATTCCAGAGTTTAATTGTGTATTGAGTGAAAAAGAATTTTATCTGATTAGTTTTAAATGTGCCACATGCTAACTCCATGGAGTGCCTCCTAGTCCTTCTATTATCCAAAAGATTAAATAACCGATTCACATTTAACTATTCTAAACCTCTCATGATTTTAAACACCTCTATCATATCCCCCCTCAGCTGTCTCTTCTCCAAGCTGATCAGCCCTAACCTTAGTCTTTTTTCATAGGGGAGCAGTTCCATCCCCTTTATTATTTAGGTCGCCCTTCTCTGTACCTTCTCCATTGCAACTATATCTTTCTTGAGATGCGGTGACCGGAATGGTACACAGTATTCAAGGTGCAGTCTCACCATAGAGTGACACAGAGGCATTATGACATCCTCCATATTATTCACCATTCCCTTCCTAATAATTCCTAACATTCTGTTTGACCTCAATTTAAAGAACCATATACCCTACAGTGTTCCGATATACAGTACTGCATATTGTGGTTCATCTCTGTGTGGAAATTCAAGCTCATTGTGTTACGTTGTGGAAGATGAAGGGTCATTGAACACTTAATTTTTTATAAAGCATAACAATCACTTATGCATAAACATTTTGCATCAGTATATTATTTCTTCAATGCTGGTGAGTCATCTACAGCACCTAAGATTCTCTACAAGGTTTCCTCCATCTCTTAGCATATGAGTGGTTGTACTAATGTGGCAGCTTCATTTTTAGGTACTTTTTTTTTTTCCGCTAGTAGATGTGCTGGTATTTAAGTGGGTAAATATTTACAGGAGATACTCCAAAAAGTATTTTTATATGATAAATTGAGTTCTAGTGGATGAAGAGATACTGTAATAATTTTGAGTTTATGGAAGTCAAGATGTACTCTCTGTAGGAAAGAAGGCATGTGAGGATATGATAGAAATATTCAAATATTTACCAGGCTTCAAATACATGCCGGATAAGAAGATATTTTGGTTTCTTTGGAGTATTTATTTACTTAAATGTACTTATATTCTGTCTATATCAGATCCATCTGTTCTAAATGGATTACAAAAGTGCATCCACAATCACATTCAAAACATATAATGCATACAAAATCAGTACATCATAAAATATACAAGGCAACAATAAAATAAAAACCTCAGGGCCACATTTTAGCCAAATACCTGTTGAAATAAGTGGGCCTTCAGTTTCTTTCAAGAAGTCTTATATTCCCAGACCTCAGGAAGTTCAGCTGGTAAGGGTAAACTCAACTACTGAGAGGGTCTGCCTCTGTGCATCCTGAAGGCAGGTTTCCTTAATAAGGGGCACCAGCAGCAACTGTTTATCAACCAAACACAGTACACACATTTCCCGTGAAATGCTTCTATGTGTACAGTATGATCTCTTCATGATACTTAGGCTTTGCAGCCTTCTCCCTTCTTTTTTGTTTATTCACCTTATTGAAGTATTATGCACATTGAGATTTGCCACCAATTTTTTAATATTTCCTTATTTGTATATACAACATCTGGCAGTTTAAATAAAACTTTAAAAAGAAAGCGGCATTTTCCATAGAAAAGGAAATTTCAAAGCATCAGGATACAAAGTTGGAGGGTGGGAGGCTCATAGGCTCTTTATTGAGAAGGCATGGCAATAGAGGTCTGGAATAGCCTACTCGCGTAGTGGTAGCAACCAAACCTGTGACAGAATCCAAGCCTGCTATGGACAGAGCAGTGAGTCAGTGAGCAAACCTGTGACAGAATCCAAGCCTGCTAGGGACAGAGCAGTGAGTCAGTGAGCAAACCTGTGACAGAATCCAAGCCTGCTAGGGACAGAGCAGTGAGTCAGTGAGCAAACCTGTGACAGAATCCAAGCCTGCTAGGGACAGAGCAGTGAGTCAGTGAGCAAACCTGTGACAGAATCCAAGCCTGCTAGGGACAGAGCAGTGAGTCAGTGAGCAAACCTGTGACAGAATCCAAGCCTGCTAGGGACAGAGCAGTGAGTCAGTGAGCAAACCTGTGACAGAATCCAAGCCTGCTATGGACAGAGCAGTGAGTCAGTGAGCAGTAAGAGCACTGATAACGAAGAGATAAGTAAAAGAAATGGAGGTGTACCTAAGTTGTTGGTTTAAGTGAAGAAGATTGTGGGACGGATTTTAAAAGAGTTACGCACGTAACCCTTAACCCCCCCCCCCCCCTGCGTGCGCCGAGCCTATTTTGCATAGGCTTGGTGGCATGCGCAAGCCCCGGGGCGTGCAAAAATGGGTGGGGCATGGGCAGGGCAGTGGGCGGGGCCATGGTCTGAGGGCATGTCCGGGGGTGTGGCGGCGGTCAGGGAGCATGGCTGAGTGCCCCAACACAGAGGCCTGTGTTAGGGCCTGCCGCGCCGGCAGATAGCCGGCGCATGCAAGTTACACCTGCCAGAGGCAGGCGTAACTCAACAAAATATGGTAGGGGGGGATTTAGGTAGGGCTGGGGGGTGGGTTATATAGGGGAAGGGAGGGAAAGGTGGGGGGGGAGACAAAAAAAGTTCCCTCCAAGGCCGCTCCGATTTCGGAGCGGCCTTGGAGGGAACGGGGAAAGCCATCGGGCCTCCCCTAGGGCTCGGCGCGCACAAGGTGTACATGTGTGCACCCTCTTGCATGCGCCGACCCTGGATTTTATAACATGCGCGCGGCAGCGCGCGCAAGTTATAAAATCGGGTGTACATTTGTGCGTGCCGGGTAGCGTGCAGAAATGTACCCCCGCGCATAATTCTAAAAATCTGCCCCTATGGGAATAATATTTTAACATCACACATACATTAGCTGAGCAAATGTGCACAAAACCAGTTTTTAAATATGCTTGCACTTTGCAAATTATCTTGCCAAAATTACATGAATGCTATTACACCTGATATTTGGTGTGCATAGTTTTGCAAAGAGAATTTACACACATGCCTTTTGAGGATAATTTTCAAAGGGACTTCTGCAGTTAAAGTAGTACTTTAGATAATTTTGCAACCAATATGTGTGTAGAATCCAGAGGATTTACACGCATAGGGGGTTACGCGCTCCGGGTCTATTTTAAAAAGGCCCGGCTATGTGCATAAAGCCCCAGGACGCGTGTAAGTCCCGGGGCTTGCAAAACGGGGCAGTCTGGGGGCGGAGTGTGGGCAGGGCGGGGGCGGGGTGGGGCGGTCTGGGGTGGAGCGGGGGCAGGACCAGAGGCCTCCGACATAGCAGCCATTTGCTGCTGTGTTGGAGGATCGCGTGCCGACAGGCTGCCGGCATGCGCAACCTGCACCTGCCCAGAGGCAGGTGCAAAAGGTAAGACAAAGGTCGGGGGGGGGGGGGGGGGTTAATGTAGGGCTGGGGGGGGGAAAGGTTAAGGGAAGGGGTGGGGAAGGTCAGGCTAGGGGGAAGGGAACAGGGGAAGGCAGTGCGGCTAGGAGCGCGCAAGGTGCACAATTGTGCACCCCCTTGCGCACGCCAAGCCCTAATTTTATAACATGCATGCGCCTGCACGTGCATGTTATAAAATCGCGCACATACCTTTTAAAATCTACCCCTATGTGTACAATTTCTCTTGGAAAAACTATGCATACTAAATAGCAGGTATAATTGTGTGTGCATATTTTTGCTGGGATCATTTTCAAAGAAAACTGATATATGTAACTTCGGTTTGAAAACTTACTGGTGTCACTTGGTTGCATCACAGACCACACATGTATGGGGCCGGTTATGAAATCACTATCTTTAAATAAAAATATATGCAATAAGTCCAATCTCTGCCCTTCTGGGGAACCCCACTCTGCCTCCCAATCTACCGCTCTAGTCTGCACCCTATTGGGGGACTTAACTCTATCTCCCAATCAGTTGCTAGGGGTCCCTGCCCTCCTGGGGGACCCAGCATTGCCTCATGGTCCATGGGGTGCGCATCATCCTTGGGAATTTGATTTCACCTCCCAATCAGTTGTTGGGGCCCCCACCCACCTGGAGGACCCTATATTATTTTCTGATCAGCGTTGGGATCCCTTCCTTCCTTGGGACCCAATGTTGCCTCCTGATCAGCGTTAGGATGTCTGCCTTTGTTTTCCCTCCTCTGACAACCCTGTATCCAAGTGTTATCCCATCCCCACCCCCTTTGTTCAGCGTGAGGATTTGTTAGTTTCATAAGATGGTCTTTCAGTACATTCCAATACAAATCCCTCTTTTAATCAAAGTTCTACAATTTAAGCCCTTGCCATTATTTGTTTGTAAAGTGATATTTCATTGTTAAATCAGCAGCAATATTCCCCTAACCTTCAACTCTAACTCATCTCTTCAGTAGTGATTTAATCACCTTCACAAGTAGGCATCTGATAACCTTTTTAGTTTTTCTCTGACTTCCAGGCTGGTGGCTCATGTTACATTGCTTCTTCCTCCTGTGGTTCATTGCAATGATAGCATGTTCTTTCTTTCCTCCTTCCAGAAGAGAGGTTCATATCATTCAGGCTTAATGAGCATTTGGTTCTTTGCATTCAACTGGTAATGCAGAGTGATGTCAATGGTCAACTTTGTGGTTTCCTGGCAACAAGAGAATAAACTTGCTGCCAGAGAGTGCAAGATAAAAAAAATAATAAGGGGAGCTGATGTTTTGTGTTCTGGAAGTGAAACCTGTTTCAGATCTGTTGGTCTCATGAAAACACACGTCTTGTTGTCTATTCTTAGATGTATTTCGGAGTGCTGACATTGTAGCTTCATGATCTATAGTTTCCCTGTAACTCGGAGCAGCCCATCCCAGCCCTTTTTTTTTTCAGGAGCTTCTTTCTAGCGGCCCAGAGCAGAACATGTCTCTTTGACTATTCCCAGAGCAAGTGGGGTTGGGCAGAAGTCCTGTAAACTGAAAAAAAAAAAACCCCCAGACTATTTGCCTTTAGAAAATCATTCCAACCTTAGTTAACCCAGCTGTAAAATTGAGAAAAGCTGAATTTCACTGAAGAACAGATGCTTCATCTGAGCTGAGCTTTTCTGGGTAAATAAATTGCAAGAACAAAAGAAATTACCTGCTTCAGGTTTGCTGTTAAATTGAGAGGAGATTGATTAAACTTCTTCTATTTTAATGCATTATCTCATTGTAGCTCCAGGTGCAGTAATCATCCTTTCTAAATAGGAATGGGTGGCAGAGTGGATATTTGGTGGCAAGTGGTTTAGGTAGACTGTAAATGTAATTGGTTTCAGAACTTTTTATTTGGGTAAACTGATGTTCACAGATGAATACATTTTACCTACAGGGAAAAAGTGGCAGAGTTAGGTTATGGAAGGGAAAATAAATGCAGGGATTTCATACTGAAATCCTTATGTATACTTTCACATACATATTTTGCCCATGCTTCAGAGCAAGTATAAAGTACCCAGGCACAAACTATTTGCATATGTGATCAACCCTTTGGTTTGCTACTAGATGGCTCTAGGTCCCTTACCATCAGGGATAGTATAAGTAATGGGATTTTCCATTTTCTTTCAGTCTCTCCACTGAACTGAATGTGATTGGCTATGCCAAGACATAAGCTGGAGCAAAAGGTAGAGAGAGCATGGCCATTTTAAGTTGGGTTTTGAGGAATAAGGAGCTGTTTTCATTTTCCCCTGCTGAGTTGGGCCCACTAACCCAGCTTGGTATTTATTCTTGCATTAAGAAGAGATTCCTCGTCAGTACACTCTCTCTCTCTGTGGGTCTACCTCCCTTTTGAAGAGAGAGAGATTTTTTGTAAATTTTGGTCAGGTTTTTTATACGTTTTCTTGTTCTGGGGAACACTCTGTGCTTTGGAGAGGGTCACGCCCCCAATCCTAAGAGCAAGGACTGGAGACCAATGAGGGACTCCTCTACTCCCTAGAGGAAGCAAGACCAATGAACGCATTGCCCAGCGTGAGATATTTTGGATAGAGACATTTGGATTTTCCCCCCTTTTGTTAGTGTGGAGGTTTTTCCCACCCTCTTCACAAAACAGTGAAGGAGGTAGAGAACTGTGAGCAGTACTGGAACATCAGGTCACACAGAGAGGAAGAAGAGAACAGGATTTGTAATACCAAAGTCCCAATCAGATCTCTTCCCCAAAGGGAGCAGATACAGGTTGTGGGCATCTGACTGAACTTTGGACTCAGGTAGGATCTTTTTGTGGTTTGGGACTTCCCCCTAGGATTCCAAATTCACTGGGAGGTTTATACAGATGAGTAGACAGTGGCAAGCTTCCTCCAAGGAGCTAGAGAGAAGGACACAAGCATCCAAGCAGAGAGACAATGTAAATAGTTCAAATGTACAATTTCATTTGTGGAATGTTTGTGGGACAGTGATTGACATTTTGGTAATAATCAGTGAACTTAAACTGAACACCCAGTCTGAGTCCACCTTGTTGGTCCCTGAAGAGACCACATCACAAGAGAGGTGCACACATCTGGAGAGACACTCCAGCACCTGGGACACAAAGGATTTCCTTTTCCCCCACAGAAAGAGCTCACTTCCTGAGAGATGCAGAAAGAAGAAGATGGATGCTACGAGTAGCCCCGACTAACAAATACTTTTATGGCCCTAGGGGAAACAGCAAACCCCCCCGACAAAGGGTTACGCATGGAAACATGACAGCAGAAAAAGACCATATGACCCATCTAGTCTGCCCATCCATCCAATAATTTAGCATTATATTTAGAGATCCCCTATATTTATCCCATGCTTTCTTGAATTCAGATACAGTTTTTGTCTCTACGGCTTCCACTGGGAGGCTGTTCCACCCATCCACCACCTTCTCTGTAAAGAAATATTTCCTAAGATTACTCCTGAGTCTACCACTTTTCCACCTCATCTCATGATCCCTCCTTCTAGAGCCTCCTTTAAATTGAAAAGACTCACTTCCTGTGCAGGGAACCCTTTGAGATATTTGAATGTCTCCATCATATCTCCCTACTCACCTTTCCTCCAGGGTATACATGTTTAGATCTTTAAGTCTATCCCCATATGCTTCAGAACAAAGACCACTGACCACTTTAGTAGCCACCTTCCTGTTTATATCCTTTTGAAGGTGCGGTCTCCAGAATTGTACATAGTATTCCAAGTGAGGCCTCATCAGGGACCTATACAGGGGCAATATCCCCTCCCTTTTTCTGCTGACCATTCCTCTTCCTAGGCAGCCAAGTATCTTTCTGGCTTTCATCATCACTTTATCCACCTGTTTGGCCACCTTAAGATCATCAGATACAATTATCTCCCGATCCTGATCTTCCGTTGTGCTTAGAAGAATTTCACCTCCAATACTGTACCTTTCTCTTGGGTTTTTGTATCCTAAATGTATCATTCTGCATTTTCTAGCATTAAATCTTAGCTGCCAAACCTTAGACTATTCCTTGAGCTTTGCTAGATCCCTCCTCATGTTTTACACTCTTTCCTGGCTGTCTACCCCGTTACAGATTTTGGTATCATTGGCGAAAAGACAAACTTTTCCTGACAGCCCTTCTGTTATGTTGCTCACAAAAATGTTGAAAAGAAACGGTCCAAGGACCAATCTCTGAAGCAAAGTGCTAGTAACAACCACTTCCTAGGAAAAAAACTCCATTTACCACTACCCTTTGTTGCCTCCCACTCAGCCAGTTTCTAACCCAGTCAGTGACTCTAGGATCTATATCAAGGATGCACAATTTATTTATAAGTCTTCTGTGTGGAAAGGTGTCAAAGGCCTTGCTGAAATTCAAGTACCCTACATCTAGCACTCTCCCTTGATCCAACTCTCTGGATACCCAATGAAAGAAATTAATCAGATATCTCTGACAAGATTTATCTCTGGTAAAACCATGCTGCCTTGGATCTTGCAATCCATTGGATTCAAAAATTGCACTATCTTCTGTTTTAGCTGTGATTCCATTAGTTTGCTCACCACAGAGATCAGACTAACTTGCTTGTAGTTCCCAGCCTCCGGATTTCAACTTTTATGAATAGGAACCTCATCCACCTTTTGCCAGTCCTCCAGAACTACTCCAGACTCTAAAGAAGCATTGAAAAAATCAGCCAGTTAGGCAGCTAGAATTTAGCCTCCGAAGTCAGAGGCGTTCCAGGGGCATAACTGGGAGGAATTAGGTTAACTGGCTAACTCCAATATTCAGAGTTAGCTGGATGACAGCCAGCCAAGTCTGGTTGGGCCAAAGAGCTAACCTAAAGTTAGGAGGCTATAGCTAGTGGCTAACTTTAAGATAGCTGGCTATATTCAATAGTGCGGTTTCACAATTGAAAATAGCTCCAAATTTAGCCAGATAAGTTTATCCGGCTAACTTTGCTAGCCAGACTGTGTCTGAATATGGACCTCTTGGCTTTTTCCTCATTAGCCTATACATATTCCTCTCCTTCACCTTTGAGTCTCACAATGCCACTTTTGAACTTCCTTCTATCACTAACATACTAAAAAAAAGTCTTGTCCCCCTATTTTACCATATTTGCTATTTTTTGTTCTATTTGAATTTTCGCATTCCTGAATACTTTCCCAGGCTCTCTTAATTTTTCCAGATATTGTCGCCTGTCTTCCTCTTTATGCGATCTGTTGTAGTTTATGAATGCTAACCTTTTCTCCCTTACCTTTCAACTACTTCTTTAAAAAAACCACAATGATCTCTTTTTTCTCTTCCCTTTATTTACATTCCTAACAAAAAGTTGAGTTGCCCTTTGATATCTCCTTTTAGTTTTGCCCTCTGCCCTTCTTTAATTTCTTTAATTTTTTTTTTATTTGTAAATTTTTTTATTTATTATCAAACAGGTAATACAGTGCAAAACCTTTTACATTGAACACACTAACAAAGGTGATAATCCTTGAACATCTAACAAAGGTGATTATCCTTGAACATCCGATCCTAGATTTTCCCATCCAACTGATGACTCATTAAGTTAATCCCCCATTTTGAGAAAGATATGTTTTCCTGAAGTCTAGGACCCTCACCTTAGAATGAACCTTCATCTCTTGCTTCCTAATATTGAACCACACCATCTGGTGGTCACTAATTTCCAGATGGTAATCCACTACATCAGAAATACTGTCTCCGTTGGTAAGCACCAGATCCAGTATTGCCCCCTCCCATGTGGGTTCCATTACCAGTTGACAGAACAGTTTTCCTTGCATAGAATCCAGTATCTTCCTGCTTCTAGAAGATACTGCAGCCAGGATGTCCCAATCAACATCTGGAAGATTAGAATCTCTTTGCAGCAGCCCCTACCCTTTTACAGCAATCCTGTGAATATCCTCCATTAAATCTCTGTCCACCTCCTCTTTCTGTGTTGGAAGTCTGTGTATTACACCAATATAAATAGATATACCATTCCCTCTTTCAGATTAACCCACAGTGCCTCCTCCTTACCTTGTAAACCCAGCAATGCTGTTGCTTTAATACTGTTCTTTATGCATAATACCATGCCTCCTCCTCTCCTTCCTACCCGGTCCTTTCTGAATAGATTGTAGCCGAGTATAACTATATCCCAGTCATAGTTTTCTGTGTACCAGGTCTCCATGATAGCCACTACATCATCCTAATTTTCAAATTACCCAGAGACTGGCACGTGCTGTGCATAGTTTGGAAATTGTCATCTTAATTCTACATACAATAAAACATGTCCTTAATTATTTTCAAAGAACAGCTGACTAAGGCAGTCTTTTTTCAATGTCCCACCTTCGATTCCTTGTGGTACTGTCAAAGATGGTTCGTTATTGGACCTGAAGTCTGCAGCTCGGCATTTAGGAGTTACTTCTTGATTCAGAACTGTCTCTTAAATCTCACATAAAGAGAGTGGCAAAAATGGCTTTTTTCAAATTATGTTTGCTTAAATCTCTACATTTGCTTCTTTCCCTCCAGGAATTTAGATTGTTTGTTCAGGCAATTGTACTCAGCAGCCTAGACTATTGTGCTACTGTCAAAGATGCCGAGCTTCAGACTTCAGGTCCAATAACGAGCCATCTTTGACAGTACCACAAGGAATGGAAGGAGGGGAAATCTTCCCTAACCAAAGTACTGTGGTTTTACTGTAATTTAGACAGAAACTATTATAGCCATCTGTGGTAAACTGGGCAGTAGTGACTTGGGAAACTGCCAGGAAAACAAAGCAGGGAAACTCTGACTGTTTCCTTACGCGCACTTTTATTTACTGTGAAAGCAAAACAGAAAAACAGATGCAGCTCACCTTGCTGTTCTGACATTATTCAACATCAGTTGCAACCTGTCCTCTCATAGGAAGGCTTCCTCTCTGGGGCCTCTCCTAATGCTCTGGGCCCGGTCTTTTATCCCTGGTCTGCCGTGATCCATCCTAGTCCAGAATCCCTTGCAGGGTTGGGACTAAAGGAGGGCCGGTACAGATAGCTGTGGCTGGTCCTTTAAGGTGTTCTGAGGACGTTTCTTATATACTCCCTCACACCATCCACTCCTTAATTCACATCTTACTCTGACCAGTGTCATCAGCTGGAAATTCCCCCACCTTGGTACTTGGTTTGTAAAATTGCACACCATCAGTATATATATGATAAAGCAGCCTCAGGGAAGTCAGCATGCTGCCCAAAGGTTGCATGTACATATTAAATAAAGTGGCAGACAGCACCAGTCCCTGGGGTATGCCACTAATGCACAAATACCAAACCGAAGATGTTCCATTAAATTGAACTTGTTGCTCTCTGTCTCCAAGAAATGACTGAAACCAATGTAGCACCACATCTGCAATCCTCAGTTGTTGCAAAGCTGAAATTAATTTGGCATGACAAATAGTATGGAAAGTTGATGATATAGCCACTTGTATCAGAATTCCAGATTTTTATTTTCTGTGTCACGATGTAAGTCATCTAACAGGCTGATACAGTAGAGTGCGCTCCGGTGTGCGGTTGGACGTGCGGTGTGCGGTTGGACGCGCATTTTCAATGCACTAGCTTTACCCCTTATTCAGTAAGGGGTAATAGTGCGTCGAAAACGCGCCTTCAACCCCCCCAAAACTAATAGCGCTCACAACATGCAAATGCATGTTGATGGCCCTATTAGTTATTCCCGCGTGATTCAGAAAATAAATGTGCAGCCAAGCCGCACATTTTACTTTCAGAAATTAGTGCCTACCCAAAGGTAGGCGTTAATGTCTCTCAGCACCAGGAAAGTGTACAGGTAAGCAGTAAAAACTAGGGATGTGCATTCGTTTAATTCGTTTCATACATTTCCCATTACATGTCAATTAGATGTGCATTCGTTTCATATGTTTCATACGTTTCATATTACATGCTTGTGTAGGAAACGTATGAAACAAATGCACATCCCTAGTAAAAACTGCTTTTCTGTACACCCTCTGACTTAATATCATGGCGATATTAAGTTGGAGGTCCCAAAAGTAAAAAATAATTAAAAATAAAAAAATGTAAATATTTAAAATCAGCCTGCGGCTCGCGGGTTGAAAACCGGACGCTCAATTTTGCCGGCATCTGGTTTCCGAACCCGTGGCTGTCAGTGGGTCCGAGAACCGACGCCGGCAAAATTGAGCGTCGGCTGTCAAACCCGCTGACAGCCGCTGCGCCTGTCAAAAAGGAGGCACTAGGGATGCGCTAGTGTCTCTAGCACCTCCTTTTACTGCGGGCCCTAATTAGCATATTTGTATTTACTGTATCGCGTGTTTCTTTCTGTATCGGCCTGAGTGAGAGTAACAAGATTTCAGTCCTATGAAAATGCACAACCCACATTGCTCCTTATCTAGCATCTTATTTTCTTCTAAAAACTCATCTAATTGGATCAAGACCCATTTCTCTAAAATTTTGCTTAAAAAGCAAAGGTTTGAAGTGGGACAATAATTCATCAGAAGACAGGAGGATATTGACTGATCTTTCAGAATCAGTTTTACTATTGCCTTTTTTAGAGCCTTTGGCACAACTCCTTCCCTTAAGGAAAGATACACAATTTCTGCTGATGAATCACCAAACATGAGATTAGATTCTTTAGAACCCAGGAAAGATTTAAATCCAAACTACAAGTGGTGAATTTGATTTCAACAAGTATAATCCTTTAAACTATCAACAGTCAAAGGCCTAAAATCCACCCACTCAGCCAGTCTGATCTCATTATCTGGAATAAGATTCTCCCAGCTAGGTAAACTAAAGGTGGATACTTGCAGGTTCAAGATCTTATTCTGAAAATATCTTACAACTTCTTCAGCATATGGAAATCTATCACCCAAAGTTCTAGGCTTTGTAATCACACTTTTAACTACAGAAAATAGTTCTAAGAGCTTGTTCAATGAATTATTAAAAATGGTGACATAATATGATATCTTCGTTGATTCTCTAAATAACTTGCGCTATGTTATGCAAAGCTGCAACATAACGCAACTTCGTAATATTAGTTTGAAACCTCCGCCATTTGCGCTTCTCCTTCCATACCTGCCTATGGCACAATACCAAATTCTTATTAAACCACAGAGCAAATGACCTATGAACTTTGCTCAAGTTTGCTAGGTGCAGCCATATCATAAATTTGTTCTATAGTACAGTCCACCATGTAACAGCATGAGTGAGGGAACTAAAATCAGCAGTTTGTTTAATATTATTCCATAATTCAGAAAATTTCTCCTGATTTAGAGGTGCCCTCACTTTTTTTCCACACTGATCTAGGTGTCTCCAGATATTGCTCAAATTTAAAATCAAACAATAACAGTGTGTGATCTGACCAAGGTATATGCAAATTCCTTATAAAGGAATTCATACCATTATTTAGACATTTATCTGGCATTAAAATCTAAAATATAACCACTTCGATGAATAGTGGTATTAACCAACTGGGTTAACCCCAGAACATTCATAAACCCCTGCAAAATAATAAATAAATAAAGACATCTAGAACCTTGCCATTCCATACAATCACTGCATGATCTCTCAGAAATCAAACACCAGCACCCTAATTTATGAAAAGTCAGCAATATAAATATTACACCAGGCCCTAGAATACTAATACACCACCTACTTGGCAAACATAACAAGTCGTACTGCTATATATCCCTATAGAGAAAATATATGTTAACACAAATACTGCACTTCATTCACAAACAGGCAGTACATAGACCAACCTTTACAAAGGAATTACAAATTAGAAATAGAAACATGCAGACAAAACTGAAATGTAAGTAATGCACATTCCCAATGATCACATATTCCAATCACTAAAAACTCTACTTTTTTTTTTTTACTTTTGTTGTCTGATCTTTTTATTTTTCTAATCAGTTGGTCCCAGTCTCTTTTTTCCATTTTCCCTTTATCAGTCTTTTCTTAATTCTTTTCAGGATCTCTTTTTTCTTTCTGTTTCTTCTCTCTCCTCTTATTTTCTTCCCTTACTCCTTCTATCTCTCTCTCACACACACACACACACACACACACATACAGGCTCTCGCTCTCACATGCTTTCTCCGACACAGGCTCTAATCACACACAGGCTTTTGCTCTCACATGCCCTCTCTCTCAAACACACACAAGCTCTCACTCACATGCTTTCCCTCACAAACTACCTCATGTAACACTTGCCGCCCGCAGCAGCCCCACGGTGCGGCCCTCTCACCTTTCTAAGCAATGTCCAGGCTCCAGCTCCCCGTCGCTTGCAGCAGTGGGCCGCCGGCTCCGACCTTGGGCTCCTGCCAGCGCCTCCGGCCCTGCTCCAGTTCCCGGGACTTCCAGCCAGGATGTCTCCATGGCTGGAAGTCGGGCCTCTCTGCGGGCCTCTCTGTGGGGTTCATGGAAAGACACCACCAGCTGCGCTGTGCCCCTCCCTAGGCGCACGTGCGCCTCAGTAAACCTTTTAAAGGGCCTGCGGTGGCAACCTGGCCACGGACCTGGATGCTGATGTCAGATCCTTCAGCGTATAAAAGCTCAGGCCTCACACTATAGCATTGCCTTTGCAACAGGTCTCCTCGGTTCCCTGTTTGGTTCTGAGTACTCGTTGCCTCCGTGCTTCTTCGTTCCATGTTCCTGATTGTCTCCAAGTTCCTGATTCCTCATTCGTCTCATCTATATTCTGATTGTCTTCCTGATGCCGACTTCTGCTACGTCCGACCTTGCCTGCCTTCTCGAAGCCTGACCACTGCTACGCCTGACCACGCCTGCCTTCTCTGTGCCTTGACCATTGCTATACCTGACCATGCCTGCCTTCTCCGTGCCTTGACCATTACCACGCCTGAGCATGCCTGCCTTCTCCATGCCCTGACTATTGCTATGGATGACCACTTTATAGACTCCTTTGTATCCAGAATTCTACTTTGTTTGCTACAACTCTCCATTTGCCGCCAGCTCTCATCTAGTTCGACAGTGGCGCTTCCGTCCCTATCCTCTGGACGTGGACTCTTAAGGCTCTGGCCTTTCTTTGCTCAAGCACCTTCTGTCAATCCTTGTTCCTTGGTAGTGGGGTTCCTATTCTGGAAGCAGTCCAGGATAGAACTACACCACCTGCTGGCTGCTGCCTCTGGACTGAACTACCTGCCTTCGACATCCAACCTTGAGGCCTGCCTAAGTCCTGCCAGCCCCGGCACCCAAAGGTTCAACCCGAGGGGAACGTGGGCTGGGTTAGGTGAAGCACCAGTGGCCTCTAGCTTCAGCCCACTCCACCTGCTGACAGTGGGGACCCGTAGGCTCTTGCCTGCGGGTTGCGTCAACCCCACCTCAGCCCAAAAGTCAACCTCTGATGCACACCTCACACACACAAACACACATGCATGCCCAGACACACACTCTCATTCTCAGATTCCCACACACATACACATGCGCCCACCTTGCTGTCTCACATACACACACACACACACACAAGAGAGATGAGTGTTGCATAGTCACCCCTCACTACCCCCTGTCCCCAACAGTTTCACACTCATTCCTCATTGCCTTCCCCATCCCCAGCACCCTTACAGACATCCTTTCAATGCCAACATTGTTCCTGTTCCTTCTCTGTCAGTCACTCCCCTTCCCTTTCTCTCTTTCCTCTTACTCACTTACTCACTCACCCCTTTCCTTCCTTCTCACTTCTTCTACCTTCCCTTTCCATCCCTTTCACCCCTTCTCACTCATCCTACCATCCCAATCCTTCCCTCACCTCTCACTCCTCCCCTTTCCTTTCCTTCCCTTCCTTTCCCTTCTCTCTCACTTATCCCCTTCTCTTCCCCTTAATCATGCCTCATTACTTCCCTCCTGTCTCACTCATACCTCCCCTCACTTACAATCCCTTCCTTTCCCTTTCACTTATTCAGCTCATCTCTCCTTTCCTCCCCTCCCTTCTCAGTAAAAAGGAAGGGGAAGGGAGTGAAGGGAAGGAAGGGGAGCTGAGCAAATGAGGCAGATACAAAGGGAAAGGATGTTCTCACTCCTCCTCCCTTCCCTTTCACTGTCTGTCTTCTTCATCTCTTGTGGCCTGTGAGGCATGTTCTTCAGGGTCACCATGGTTTTCTGCATCCTCAGGGAGTGAAACCTTCGCAGGCAGGTTATCATGGTGCCTCTGCGGTCCTCTTTAGCCCATGGCAGGTGGAACCTTCATGGTCAGGTCATCACTGCACCAGCACAGTTCTGCTCTTGTTCCTGTGAGGGGTAGAAAAATAGTTGTAGTAAATCTACTCATGCAATGTTGATGACGATCATGCATAAGTAGTTTATGAAATAGTGACTTAAGTGCATATGTGGAAACCACATCCCAACAAGTAAACTATGCAGAGTAAATGCCAGCTCAGCTCTTCTGAGCTGTTGCACTTAATTAAATGTGTTACTACCTCTAAATTACACACCAATGAGTTAGTTTGTTTGCATAACATTTTGCTAATTGGTTTGAATTAAAATTTTATTGCATATATGCAATGAGATAGGATTCTTGTAAATTGAGCCAGAAGACAAAAACGAAACTCAGTGTTGAACCGCAACATATTTTTGACCTTTTTCATACATTCTAGCATTTCAGCCATCTTGGATACTTTTACAAATCTAATTAGTGAAATGTCATACTGCTATAATGATAGCTTCATAGGAAAACCTTTTCAAAGCACCCCTACGCTTCCACCCCTCAGTATGACCTAATCTGTCTAAGTCCCACTCACTCCTATCCCCTAGCCTGCTGACTGTCCATTCACCCAGAGAAGCCAGCCTTCCACACAAAAATTGAAAAACAACCATACAAGTTTGTACTTGGTATGTAAACTATCTGTAGTATATCTACTCGTGCAGTATTGCTAATGTTCATACATAAGTGGTTTATGAAATAGTGACTTCCATGCATACATGGAAACCACATCCCAACATGCCCTTTTTTGCTCATGAAGATGGATATATGCATGTTTATGACCCATTTAGAAAATATGGATTGTGCACAGTTGCTTCAAATATGTGCATATATGCCATATTTACACATGTACATCCTTTGAAAATTCACCCCTACGTTTGTATCTGAGATAATGGAAGGCAAAGTGATTTGCCCAAGGTGCATCTGGAGAAGTGGGATGTAAACCCTGGCTTCCTTGGTTTATAGCTCACTTCTCTAGCTGCTAGGCTGCTCTTCCACTCTGAATAGAAATTGTGCAATGTATTATGGTAAGTTGTATTTGGCAGTATATACATTTCCTACAAGATTATCACTCTGAGAGAAGAAGATGAAGTACTTCTGTCTCTGGGAATTCAAGATCCCCAAACCTCTCAATTCTGAGGAATATCACTGCAATGGATGACTCAAGAAGGGATATATAATGAGGAAAATAAAATAAATAGTTGCAAAGAAAAGCTGGTTTTAATTGAGTTAGTAGTCCAAAGAAGCAGGAGGAAATTTCCAGTCCCCCCAAAAAGCTGTGGATTTTCTGAATTTTAATATATGTTGTATTTTATGTATGTTTTTTTGTAATCCACCTTGAACATGCTGAGGTAGATTTTAAAAACATACGCGTGCGCGTACTTTTGTTTGCGCACCAGGCGCGAACAAAAGTACGGTGGATTTTATAAGATACGCGCGTATCTTATAAAATCCGGGGTCAGCGCGCGCAAGGGGGTGGAGCGGCCTCAGAGGGAACTTTCTTTCTACCCCCCCCCCCCCCGCACCTTCCCTTCCCTTCCCTTCCCCTACCTAACCCCCCCCCCCGGCCCTATCTAGAGCCCCCCCACCTTTATCGGAGAAGTTACTACTGCCTCTGGGCAGTAGTAACTTATGTGCGCCAGCGCGGCAGGCCCCGACACAGGCCACTGTGTCGGGGCACTTGGCCATGCCCCCGGACACGCCCCAGATCCCTAACTGCGCCCCCTGGCCACGCCTCCGACCACCCCTTTTTGCAAGCCCTGGGACTTATGCGCGTCCCGGGGCTTGCGCGCGCCACCGAGCCTATGCAAAATAGTTTTAGTAGGCAAAAATAAAGATATTTTGCGCGCGCCGAGCCTATGCAAAATAGGCTCGGCGCGCGCAGGGGGGGTTTGGGGTAGGTTTTCGGGGGGTACGCGCGTATCTTACGCGCGTACCCCTTTGAAAATCTACCCCAATATGAATAAGTGCAGAAAATAAATTATGTTAAATAAATGAATGAATAAATTCCATCATGTTTTCATGCAAAATCAGATTTTCATAGATTTGCACAGAACCATTTAAGATTTGCTCAAATTTTGCAGCGATCTGTGTCAAAAAGAAATTTCAATGGATCTTAGGACAATGTGTGGATTTAGTCAAACTCAAACTAGGATGCAACATGCTCAGTTAAAGTTTGACTCATAATAGTTTGCACATCCCTAGTTATGATTTGCTGACATGTAATTTATTTTATTTTTTTATGCCAACATTTGATATATCACATCGGTTTACATTCAGGTACTGTAGGTATTTTCCTATCCTCAGAGGGCTTAACAATCTAAGTTTTGTACCTGAGGCAATGGAGAGTAAAGTGACTTGCCCAAGGTCACAAGGAGCATCAGCGGGACTTGAACGCTGGTCTCAAGCCCACTGCTCTAACCACTAGGCTATGCCTCCTCCCTGTGACATAGCTAGCCTAACTAGGTTTGGGCTCAACATACTTAAAAATATCGTCTATGCTTTGTATTTCCAGCTTCACAGCACCGCTAGGATTATGGCATGAGAGCAGTAAAGTCAGTCTTAACTGAAACTGGAAATCTGAAGGTTAAGGACCCAAACGAGAAGGAAGAAGAACTGATGCTTAGATCCATCAATGATGTCAACCTGCCCAAGTTAACATATCATTATTGCTGCACAAACTGTTTTAACTTTAAAACCTTTTCTCCATGACTTATGATCATTACCTCGGCAGAGAGTGGTGATGGTTGATACACAGGCTCCAATAAATTACCAGCCTTTCCCCCGATAAGGACTGAAAACTTGGGTTGCACATCCAGTTGTGTTCTGTGGGAACACATAACCATCCTGGTCCATATGGTGGAACAATTGCCAGCTGACGGATGTCTGAATCAGATGCTGCAGCCATTATCCAAAGTGCTACTACTTAATGGGGGGTTTTAAAGCACACCTCTGCCCTGATGTGGGGCTTCCTTTGCTTTGTAGATAAACATAGCAGAGAGGCCCAGAATGATCAATTTATTAAAATATCTTTGTTTTTGCCTACTTAAATATCTGTGCTGGCTCCAGTGCTGGCAGAGATGGGCAGAACTAGTGCTCCAGTGACAGTCTGGGATCCTATTCCCTGTATGGTATATGTTCATATCATTTGTAAAGGAACCACTGAACATTAAAAGTAACGTATTTTTTAATTTCCATTCTGAATGCTTTTTGAGTCTCTTGCCCTGTTTTCCAAAGCAAAGCAGAAAGAGATGGCAGCATATAAACTTCAAATTGAGAAGAAAAAAGGTTCATTGGAATTTTTCCTCTTAAATGGTGAAGTGCTGCCTAGGAAGTGTTAGAGCTTCTGATTCCTCAGGTCCTGCATCCTGGATGATGCTTAATAAACAGCCTCCAGGACAGGCTGGCTCAGGCAGACCTGGGTTTGATTCCTGCCTCAGGTCTTCCACTCCCGATAATGGCCAGGACCAGGGATGCTGCGGAAGCATCACGCACAGCCCCTGGGTGGGAAGGGAAGGAATCAGAATCAATAAGCAATGGTTACACCTAGTGGCTGGATTAAGGGTCCCATGAATGCAGAGTTCCAGAAGGAGCCCTCGTGCATGTGCCCTATTCAACTACTGTCACTGCAATGACTGGACTAAAGTAATTTGGGAGGGAATATCAAACAGGAGAAAAATCCATAGGCATCAGAATGCCAAGGACCCCCCCAAAAATTTTCCATGCCACCACTGCTGTTGCCCCTACCCCAATCCCTTCACTCACCCTCACTTGCAGTGTCTCTGGCCTCTTCCTTGGCTCCTGGCGCTTGATTGACTTCATCAGATGCCGACAGCCAAGGAGAAGGAAGCAGCCTGCGAAGGCCATGGTCCTCCTAGCTTCATGGCAAATCTGAAGACCATACGCGGGCGGGCAGACCTAAAGAAAACCGTGGCAATGTAGTGATGAAATGCCTCACCTCTCCCCTTCCCCCGCCCCCCGCAAGCTGAAGAAAACTGTGGCAAAAACAAAGATGTGCCATTAAGCCAAAAAAGACTGAGGCAGGCAGTGAAAGAGAAGGAAGGGAGAGTGAAATTCTCACTCACTCATTTAGCTCCCCTTCTTTCTATTGAGAAGAAAGGGGAGCTGACCTGAGTAAGTAAAAGAGAAGGCAAGGGAGAAGTTCGTGAGTGAGGAGAAGGAGGTGATTGAAAGAGGAGGGATGGGAGGAGTGAGTGAGGGGGAGGTAAGGAAAGGGGTGGCTTAGTGAGTGAGAGGGAAGGAGTTGAGGGGAGGGAAGAAAAGGGAAGGAGGTGAGAGGAAAGAGAAGAAGGGGGGGGGGGAGAAAGGGAGTGGGTGGATGAGAGGGAAGGATAAGAATCAGCATCAGCGCATGCCCTGAGAGGAAAGAGTAGTCATCCCATCATCTAGGTGAGCTGAAGGTGGAAGGTGTCACAACTTGTGTGTTCCAGAGAGGGAGAAGAGTGTGTGTGTGAGAGAGGCCACGTGAGAAAGAGTGAGGATGTGTGTGTTAGTGTGTATATGTATGAGAGAGAGAGGGAGTGAAGGAGCCTAGTGGTTAGACAAAATTTGTTCACCCCTCTCCTCCTCCAACTAATCCACGGCAATCTTATGATACCTAGAAATCAAAAGTTCCCAGGTATGGAGAAAGGCAAATATCTTTTATTCATATTAGTTTTAATTATTGGTGTTATTTGATGTATCTGCTCTTTTGAACTATTTTATTGATTTTTGGGAACTTTTAAAACTATTTTTATATAGTTTAATTATTGAATGTTCTATTTGATAGCTGTTTTTAAATATTTATTTTCTTAGTATGTTTTTATTATTATGATTGATGTTTTATATTTCTTAATTTTGTTCTTTAATGTTTTATGAGACATTGTGATGTTTCTGTTTTCCATTGTTGCACTTCATATGGAGTCTGTCTTGTTATGGTTTCCAGTTCAGTTTTTGTCTGCATGTTTCTAGTTATACTTTATGGTCTCTTTAGTCAGTATTTGGTGAGGGTCTGTCTGTGTTTTGCATGTGTGACTGAATTGAAATATTCTGCTTGCATGTAGTTTCTATGTAGGGATCTATATTTTATCTTTTACCACTGTGTCTGGTTTTTTAGCATCAAGCATTAAATTGGTCTGGGAATAAATAATTATACTCTGTGATTTATGCAAAGAATGTATGTAAGATAGAATGACATTAACTGTAAATGTGGAGTTGGGGCAGAGCTAAGGATGAGTTTGGATAACCTCCCCACCCCCACCCCCACCCCAACCAAAAAGGTGTTCCACTGCTCATGGAAAAATCATTGGGTAGTGGGAATGAAGGCTCATGGAGCCAATTCTCAGCCCATCTTCTGATTGAGCTAGAAGTCCAAATGAAGATACAAGGTACCAAAGAAATCTCCAAGAAAAACAAAACAACATAATGCCCAGCTTTCAAATTTGCATTTCCAGATTTGTCTTTATCGACTTACTATGCATCTTATTGTTAGGGATGTGTGAACTTGAAGAGGCTGGCAAATGAAGTTGACAAATCTGTGTAGAAGACGTGGGCTTGTTCAATTGGTTCCTGAAGAATTTTCTTTTTAAGAAAGAGGCTAGTAATTGGTAAAATTCTATTATGGATCCATAGAAATCCACTACAGATCTGCAAAAACTCTGCTTTGGATTTTCGTGGGTTTTGGCAAGCTCTGGATAGGATGGGGATGAGGAAGGAAAATGAGATGATGATTTCCCCAAAGATTTTGAGCAAATTTGAGGATTTTATTAAATGCAAACTAGGCTGAAATCCTCATGTTTTGAAAGGAAGTATCCTGCCTATTTCTATTTGCTGCATATCTTAAGAACATACTGTAAGGTATGCCATACTGGGTCAGACCAAAGGTCCATCAAGCCCAGCCTCCTATCTTCAACAATGGCCAATCTGGATCACGTGGCAGTACCTGGCAGATCCCATGAGTAGATCCATTTCCTGTTGCTGATGCCCAAAGCTAAGCGATGGCTTTCCCGAAGTCTTCCTGGCTAATAATTGTTTATGAATTTTTTTCTAGGAATTTGTCCAAACTCTTTTTAAACTCAGTTATTCATGATGCCTTGACCGCTTGCTTGACAACAAATTCCATAGCTTCAATGTGCATTGAGCAAAAGAAAATACTCTCTTCAATGTGTCTTATATCTATTATCTGCTGCTTGTTAGTTTATAGAATGTCCCCTAGGCCTTATGCTATCAGAAAGTATAAATAACCAATGCCTATTCTTCTGTTCCAGCACACTCATGATTTAATTAAAAAAACCTATTGTATCTTCTCTCAGTCGTCTCTTCTCCAAGTGAAGAACCCTAACCTGTTTAACCTTTCTTTATAAGGGAGCCATTTCATCTCTTTATCTTTCCTACTTTCACTGTATAGTTATTGAGATAAGCAGACCTGAACTGAACACAGTATTCAAGGTGTGGTTGCATTATAGATCTATATAGAGACATTTTGTTAGTCACGGTTGTTTGGTCTCCATTTCCTTCTGAATTATTTATTTATGTATTTCATTTTAGAATGTTCCAACTTATAGGAGTAAATTGTTTCAAACAACAGCATTAAACACAGAAAAAATAAGTTAGCACAATATAAAAATATAACAATACAAATATTTAAAACTGAAAACTATCCCATTAATTGTATTTATTTATTAACATCCCATTAATCAACAATAGACTCAAAAAAGCAGGCTTTATAATATTTCCTGAAAGTTAAATAGTTTGACATTAGTTTAACGCAGTGTTTCTCAACCTTTTCAAGCCCAAGGCACACTTACATTAACTGCACAGGCCAGGCAATGCAGACATGGAGAAGACTCATATGGTCAAAAGAAGAGCTAGGGAATCACTGAAAGCCCTGCCAGTGTCTCTGTCAAATTTTAAAACAAAGAGAGAGAAGCTAGAGACACACATGAATTCATCAAAATATACCATTTCCCTCTGTATAGAAGTGCAGAAGGGAAAAGTCACGTCAGTGTGGTGTAGGCAGCCGATCAGTTAGTTACCTTGGCTGCTTCATGTGGGTGCCATAGCTCATCCACTGCTGCAGTCCCAGCATTCAGAATGCTCTCCCTGTCTCATTCAGCCTGGGACATAGAGGCTGGATGGACTCATAGAAAGCGGAAGATGAGGAGGTGCTGTGTGTACCGAACAAAGTAGGTCCCAGCTATCTGTGCCCCATTAATAATTACCACACTCCAGGACTCATGCTATATCCAGGAAGAAGAGGCATGCATGATTACCCATGTTCTCAAAAAGAGCTCCTACATGTTTAAGAGTCATCGCTGATGGCTCTTGTGGCTATGAGGTACTAAGAGCAGAGCCCAGGAGCTAGTCTGGATCTAAGCATGTTACGATGCTGCTTGCGGGCCTAGCTGCAGGCAGCCTCTCACCTCTAATGCAGCCTGAGCACCGATGCCTGTTCCTTGTGGCGGGCAGAGCTGCCACTGCAGCTGCTATCTCCTGTGGCCTGGAGGCCGCCGCTGTCACTGCCACCCATGTGGCCCGAGCCCCGCCGCCATCTGCGCTTTGTGGCGGGCAGAGCTGCCACCGCTGTGCTTCCTCACGGCAGGAAACCGCCGTTGACCTGCTCCTTCTTTGCAGCATGGAGCCACAGATGTGTGGGCCCTGTTTTGCGGCCTAGTGCTGCCTCCAGCCTGATCTTCGCAGCATGGATGCCGCCGCTGCTGTCCCCAGTCCTGGCCTCCCTCTAGGCGCTACTGTGCCTCTCTTGGTTATTTAAAGGGCCCGAGGCGGGAAAAGCCCCGCAGCCCTTCCTGATGACATCATCGGGGCGTCTTCTCATCAGCCCTATAAAAGTGCTACTCATCAGTCTCTTGTTGCCTTCGCAAGGAGCCAGTCCGCTCCTGGATTCCTCATCTGTTCCAGCTCTTCATTCCAGGAGGCTCCGAGGTCCATCTTCTCTTCTTCAAGGTCATCTGTTCTTTGTGGGAGCTCCCTTGTCTTCGTCCATGGTTCCTGGTCTCTCATTGAATCCTGTGTCGTCGTCTGTCCTGTTTCCAGATGTTCCTGTCTCCAGATGTTCCTGATGTTCCGCGTCCCAGTCCTGATCCTGATGTCCTCATCACCGGCTCTTCGTCCTGCTTCCAGGTTTCCTGCTTGTTCACCTTTCCTGGCGTGCCATCATTGTGGTCCGTGACCAGCCCATGGGGGACTATGAGGCCACTTCGTGGCACAAGGCCGATCTTCACATCTGCAGCACAAGTCTATGGAAGGCTCCTGTTTTGAATGCTGAAGTCTGTTCCTGAATCTGAGTTCCGAGTCTTGAATCCTGTTCCCGGTCTTTGGAGTACCTTGTACCTGCTTCCGTCCATGCCCAAGACTCAAGCCAGAATCTGCTCCACTTCAGCGTGGTCCACTACCAGCCATGGGCAGCTGTGTAGGGCGTGCCTCAGTGCAGGCCTCTCCTGAATCTTCAGCATGTTTCTGGTTCCAAGTCTTCATTTCTTCACCTGGAGTCTGCTTCGCTTCTGGCGTGCTCCGCGACCAGCCAATGGCAGCTGTCCTCGACCTCTGTCCATCCTGTTGCACCCACCGTTCCCAGGCAGCGGGTTTGAAAGGGCTATCGAGTGGCCGGAGGGCTACCCCAGAGACCAGCATTCCATTGCTGGGTCTCTTCTGGTGCATTAGGGTTCGGCAAAGGTCAGGACCCCGAATCTTCAGCCTGCTGCCCATGCTCAGATACGTCTCGCCTGCCTCAGCGCTTCTCCAGAGTCCTTTTTGGGGTTGTGCCATGGCCCAAGAGCACACTCTCTCTCCTGTATCGGGACCACTCCCTAGTGCTCCTGCAACAAGCATCAGCAGTGGTGACTTTTCTGTGGCACTTTTGGTCAGGCCTGAAGGCACACTGGTTGGAAAACACTAATCTATGGTCCTTGGCTATGGCATCCAAAGAGAAGGCCTGCTTTTGATATCAACTGGTCTAATCTCTAACAATGAAGGAGTCTAAAGGAGATGATCTTGCCTTGAATGTAATGTCCTACCTGGAATGTAGGGATTTAGATGCTCAAAAAGATAAGTCGTACTTTTACAAAAATGACCTTATAAATTAAAGAATTTTAAAATTCATCCTGCAGTTTATAGCAAAGCAGTAAAATTTTTATAGTACTGCGATAGAATGATCTCTCAATTTTAACCCCAGCAAAATATGTGCAGAGATATTTGAACTAATTTTAGCTCATGCAGTTACTTTATTGGCAATCTCACCGAGAGAATTGCAATAATCTAATCGAGAAGTAACAAATGCATGAACAACACTAGCAAAGTTAGTTCCAGATAAAAATGGATGCAGGTTTCTAATGAACTGCAAGTGAAAACAAATATTTAACAACTGTAAAGATATGTGAATGAGAGTCTAATACTATACCAAGAAATTTTGAGCAAAACTTTAAAAACTGTTCTCGTTATACCATTTCCATGTGTAAATAGACCAGTGGAAAAGTGGCAAAACATTTTTCAGAGAAAGGAGAAAGGTCCAAAGTGCTATATTGAAATTGAAATGTGATAATGATCAATGTGTGGAGATGAAGAAATGGCGGAAATATTAAACAAATACTTCATTTCGGTGTTCACTAAAGAAGACCCTGGAGAAAGCGTTGCTGGTTGACAAGACCAACATGGGGTAGATAAATCTCCATTTACAGAAGAGAATGTATGGGAAGAGCTGGGAAAACTGAAAGTGGACAAGGCCATTGGGCCGGATGAGGTACATCGCAGAATAGAGGGAGCTGAGAGATGTGCTGGTGGATCCACTGCATGACCTATTCAATAGATTTCTGGAAACGGGAGTGGTGCCAAGTGACTGGAGAAGAGCAGTGGGGGCCCCGCTCCACAAGAGTGGTAGCAAAAAGGAAGCTGGAAACTATAGGCCGGTTAGTATCGCTAGGTGGTGGGAAAAGTAATGGAGACTCTGCTGAAGATAAGGATAGTGAGCTATCTACAGTCAGGAGGATTGCTGGACAAGAGGCAACATGGATTCACTAGGGGAAGTTCCTGTCAGACAAATCTGATTGATTTTTTTGATTGGGTGACTAAAGAATTGGATCGAGGAAGAGCACTCGATATGATCTACTTAGATTTCAGCAAAGCTTTTGATACAGTCCCGCACAGGAGGCTTGTGAATAAAATGAGAAGCTTGGGAGTGAGCGCCAAGGTGGTGGTGTGGATTACAAACTGGTTGACGGACAAAAGACAGTGGGGTACATTTTAAAACACAGCGCACGTGCATACTTTTGTTCGCGCATCAGGCGCGAACAAAAGTATGCTGGATTTCATAAGATACGCACATAGCTGCGTGCGCCGAGCTCTGCATGCGCATGCGCTGCCTGTTACCTCCGAGGCTGCTCCAAAATCGGAGCGGCCTCAGAGGGAACTTTCCTTCCACCACCCCCCCCACACCTTCCCCTCCCTTCCCCTACCTAACCCACCCCCCCAGCCCTATCTAGACCCCCCTACCTTTATCTGAAAAGTTACTACTGCCTCCGAACAGTAGTAACTCATGCGCGCTGTCGGGGCACTCGGCCACGGCCCCAGATCGCCCACATGCCCCCGAACACATCCCCGATCCAAAACCGCGCCCCCTGGCCACGCCCACAACCGCCCCTTTTTGCAAGCCCGGGACTTACGCGCGTTCCGGGGCTTGTGCGCGCCACCGAGCCTATGCAAAATAGGCTCGGCGCACGCAGGGGGTTTTTAAAAGGGTTACGCGCTTAAAATCTGGCCCAGTGTGTGATGGCAAATGGAAACTACTCTGAAGAGACACCAGTGTTAAGTGGAGTGCCACAAGGATCGGTGTTGGGACCAGTTCTGTTCAGTATCTTTGTGAGCGACATTGCGAAAGGGATAAAAGGTAGAGTTTGTCTATTTGCAGATGATACTAAGGTTCTGCAACAGAGTGGACATGCTGGAAAGAGTAGAGAGAATGAGAAGTGATTTAAGGAAGTTTGAACAGTGGTCGAATATATGGGATTCAATGCCAAGAAGTGCAGAGTTATGCATCTGGGGTGCAGTAGTCCAAAAGAGCTGTATGTGATGGCGGGTGAAGAGCTGTTGCACAGAGCAAGAGAGGGACTTTAGGATGATAATGTCTAGCAATCTGAAGATGGTGAAGCAATGTGACAAGGCAATAGCTAAAGCCAGAAGAATGCTGGACTACATAGAGAGAAGAATAACTAGTAAGAAAAAGAAGGTGATAATCCCCTTGTACAGGTCCTTGGTGAGGTCTCACCTGGAGTACTGTGTTCACTTGTGGAGACCATACCTCAAAAGGGATAGAAACAGGATGGAAGCAATGCAGAGAAGGGCAACCAAAATGATAGGTGGTCTCCATCAAATGACTTATGAGGAGAGGTTGAAGGAGCTAAATATGTACACCCTGGAGGAGAGGAGGTACAGGAGAGATATGATACAGACCTTCATATACTTGAAAGGTTTTAATGATGTACAATCCACAAAAACCATGGGTCATGAAATGTAACTCCAGGGAGGACGACTCAGAACCAACATCAGGAAATATTTCTTCATGGAGAGGGTGGTGGGTGCCTGGAATGCTCTTCTGAAGGAAGTGGTGAAGACAAAAACAGTGAAAGATTTTAAGGGGCATGGGCTAAACATTGTGGATCCCTAAAGGCTATAGGATGGAAATGAAGAAATAAAGAAATGAGAAATGGGGTAACTTGCTGGTGTGACGTTTACTACCCTTAACCAATAAGCCTTCATACTTTGATATAACTCCATTATTGCTCTCTGCTTCAACAGCAGGGGGAAAAGTGGAAAAGAGGAATTAGATTCAGACAGCAACCAACAAGGACATTGAATTTTGTGGTCTGGGAAAACAAATAAGCATAGGGTTAACTTGCTATGTGGTTGTTACTACTCTTAACCAATAAGTCTGAAACTCGTGATGCAACTCCAACATTGCTCTCTGCTTCAACAGCAGGAGGTAATAGGGAATTGCACTCAAACAGCAACCACCAAGGGCCCTGACTTTGATGGTCTGGAAAACTGATAAGTATGGTGGGGACTTGTGTGGCACGGCAGAAACTACCATAAGCTTGCTGGGCAGACAGGATGGGCCATTGGTCCTTTTCTGCCGTCATTTCCATGATTCTATATTTCTATAAAATAGTGTGTATTTCTGCCCCAAAAGTAAGAGCATATGCACACATATACCTGCATAATTTCTTTACCTATTTTATTACAATATGCGCTTATATTTTACTTGCCTAATCATTATAACAATTGGCATGTAATAACCATTAATTAAATGCAGAGGCAGGTATTTTATAAAGTATGCATGTAGTCTACTTCTGAAAATACTTGCATGCATACTTGGAATCACCAGTTCGCGTAGACCCTCCAGCATTTCACCCTGAAGCTCCCACCAGTTCACCCAGACTTCCCACTCAAAAACTACAGACAAAAATCAAGTGCGATTTCAGTTGTGCTTGTCAATCAGCAGGTGTAAAAGTCCACAGATGAGTTTGGTAATGTATGCGCGTAGACTACTTACAACTTGTGTGTGTGCTTCCGAACCCTGCCCTGGATCACCCCTAAACCACCCCCTTTCCCCCCCCTGTTCACATTTCCACCCAACATTGCAAGAACATGCAAGGTTTATAAACTAGGATGTATGTGCATGCATGCTCGGGAAGACCTACGTTGTGTCTTCTTTTCTGGGCACTGGTGGTTTTGATGCACTGAATACACGTTATTGCCTGAGTGTGAGAATGGCCCCCTTCCCCCTCTCCACCTTACTGTCCACCCCCCCCCCCCCCCCCAAAGAATATGAAATATAAATTTGTACGGGGAATGACAGTGTCAACTAGAGCACCTTTGTCAGTATAGCAGCTTGCACACTGAAGTGCCTAAAACAATTTGGAATGTCACTTCAGATGTTAAACTGAAATAGCTAAAAGATGGTAGTGTGTTTAATTAATATGTGCTGCTTGCAGAAATAACATGGAAGAATTTCTGTCAGTGGTTATCCTAAGGGATCTATAATGAAAACTGAATTCCTCTGTGTGTTTTGTAGATTTTAAATCATGAAAAGTCAATTGACTTTTTTTTTTTTTTTTTGCATTTCTGCTCTACTAGATGGTACAGCAGCAGCCCCTCAAATATTTTTCCCACTCTCTTTTTTTTTTAGAGGTTTTGCAAACAGCAGGGCTTAATAAATGTAGATGAAGGATTAGATGAAGAAGCCTAAAGTGATGACTTTAGGAGGAAGCTCGCTCAGCATAACCCTCATTTTTAATTTTTTTCTTTCGATTTCCAATTTTCGGTTCTTGTCCCACGACATTCCTCTCTTTGATAGCATTCATTTCTGACCTCTTCCCTGGGGTTGTATTACCTCCAGCTCCTGTCCATGGCAACCTGGAAGCGCCCATCAGGGAAATCATACAGAAAATGGATCTGCAGCCAGTTCCATGGTTCATCATGAAGACAATACAAGTTAGGAATTTTTCATATAATTTAAAAAACAAAAAACAACAACAACAAAAACCCAGAAGCCTATCTGTAAATAGATGTATCTGAAAGTAATGTAAAAATAAATGCTTTGACAATATCTGAGATGATTAAAAATGTAAATACTGCATTAAGATCAACCACAGTAATTTTTGCTTCCACTTATAAATGTGATGTGTGTAGCTTGGGTTGATAAGCAGGATTCCTTTGGGGATATTTTGAAATTGAGGAAAGCTTCCCTTGCTGAAAGAAACCACTTAGGTTACCATCTCCTGCATTTCTCAAAATTGTTTTGGAACTCATAGGAAAACCTATTTTAGGATCTGATTTATTAAGCTTTCTTTCTCATAGATACAGAATGGGAAGAAAGCCTTAGTAAATTGGTCCCTTACATTTTTATATAAGTCACACGCAGCCCTTCAGGGACTATACTTTCAAACTGGTTCGCGGGTGCACATTTGCGCACATACATCGACCCGTTCCCAGGGACAGGGCTATTTTATAACACGTGTGCATATATGTGCACATGTTATAAAATAGCCTGGCCATGCGCACATGTGTGCTGAATTTTAAGTGGGTGCGCACATGGGCACACAAATCCCGTTTCTACCTCGTAAGTCAAGGGATTTTAAAAGGGGTTCACACCGACACCATTCCCAGTTTTACCAGTTCATCCATAGTTCAACCAGTTAAGAGAGAGGTCCTCCAAATCCCCCTAGTTTAATAGCCTTTACTCCCCCCAGTTAGCCCTGACCCTTAAAATCTCACATATATGCCTAGTTTTCTTTATTTTTTAACTTACATGTCATCCATACCAGAAGTAAAGTTACCTGGCAGGGGACTTTGGTGCGCACCAGGGCACTTAAGTATTTACACGCACACCTCTGGTTCACGCCATGAAACGCCCATGCCCCACCTAGGCCATGCCCATGCCCCGCCCCATTTGGAAAATTTTGGAGCTGTGCATGCTGCTGGAGATATGCACATACCTGGGCGGCTTTTAAAATCCACTTGGCACACACGAGCCTGATTTATTCACACATGCCTTATTAATGCACGTGCCGGGCTTTTAAAATTCACCTTTTAATGTTACTCATTGCACATAATCACTTTATAAACTCTGAGCAGTTTTTGGGAGAAGATGGCACATCTTATCTTTTTCAAATTATAATGTAAAGTATGCTAAGATAGTAATTTTTTTTTAAATGAAACTGGGTGACTTCTGTGGATCAACCATTTCAACAATGCAAATAAGCAAATGTAATTCTCCTTGACAGATCTATGAAATGATGCTGGTTCGTCATGGTTTTGCATTGGTTGGAAGTCCTCTAGGTGTAAGCCTCTGCTTTGAAGGTGCTGCTGGGGGTCCTTGAGTGGCTGGAAGCGAAAGGCCTCATGGATGAGCATGGAGTAGAGCACGTTTTTATGAGTCCGAAAGCTATCACTATGAGACAGTTTTATGGCCAATTTGATCCAGTTTCACATGAATGGCATGATGGTAGGTGTCCTAGAAAGTAGAACAGATCTCCTGTGGGAGAATATGACTAACCACTTTAATTACCGCTTTGTATCAAGCTCATTCTCTGTAATTTTCCTGATGGGTTAACCACTTGATTCGTGAAATTCAATAGATTTGTTTCCATACTCTGTTTCGATTAAAGGTCAGCTGTGGATTGCTTTTCTTTTTTTCTCTTTCTTCTTCTTTTCTTTACTATTGCATTGTGAGGTCATGTTCATTTCTTTAACCTCCTTTTAAATATGGCTAGACAGCTGCTTACACACCCTTAGATAACACTGTGTTCAGAGGGTGAAATGGCTGGAATGACTGGTTCAGATATAAATCTGCGCTCCTGCTAACCCCTTGGTTGTTAGAGAGACAGTGCAAGAAATTATCTTTCTGAGGCACAAATGATAGCAAGAAAAGGCAATTTAGCAAGACAGAGTTTAGATTCAGATTAAATGTTGCTTTTTATAGATTTTAGACATGCAGAGTAAAAGATACCATTAACCATCACCCTTTGCAAATATGCACAGGCTGTTCCATCAAAATAAAGAAGTATTTTTCTGAAATAGACTACGAATGTGTGCTTTTATTATACTGCATTTTTGATGGGTTAGGACAAGGTACTGTAGTCTTTAAGCAATAGCTGTCATGATCATTTTAAGTGCTTCCCAGATCCCACGAATTTAAATTGCACCATTTCATAATCAAAATTTTATGTTTTGTAAAGCTGATTAAACCAACACTATAGACAAAGGTTAGAAACATTACAGCAATGGGTGCTAGGAGAAAATAATTATTTGTGATTGACTTTCCTAGTCCATCCCCTATAGAGCGGGCCATTGGTTCACAAGGGCAGGTCGTTGTTCTCTGCAGTTAGGGCTCCCTTCTCCAGTGTGGTTTTGGTCTAGTAGTATACCCCCTGACACGCTTCCAAGTACCCCTGAGGGTACATGTACCTCTGGTTGAAAACTACTGGGACAGATAACTGCGGGTGCAGAGTACCAGCACATATCACCCCACTTCAAATTCTGGTGTTCACCAGCAGGTGCAATATTTTAGTTTCTGTGCGTGCATAGTAATCTAAGTTCCTGAATGCAATGCTGCAGGAATATTTATTGAAAGGGAAGAAAAACAAATGGTGTCTATTGCATGTGAGATCCTACCCCTAGGATCTCTAAAGTCTGGGACAAACTGAACTTCAGGACAGCAGTAAAGAAGCAAAGCTAGTAAAGACACGCTCTGTAATCCTGTTTCCAAATAGTTTGCGTCACTGTCAACCTCTGCCACAGTGCTACTATTTAGATAGAGAGCCTGCAAGAATCCTAGAAATACAGGAGTGGCAAGAGGTATATTCAATATTCATTGTATTAAGCTTAGTAGTAGCTTCTATATGAGACAAACTGAAGGACTCATTCCTGTTACTGTTTTCTTGGGTCCTCCTCCTAAAACCTATAAAATGCTGTGTCTCCTTGGGCTACTCATAGAAACCTTTTGAACTACTACTGAAGGTAAGGTGTTCTGTTCCCTGTATATATGTGTGCCAGGGTCTCCCAATTTGCGTACCAGCCCCCAATGAGTTTGCATTGGGGGTAGAGACCAAGCAGTGCAATGAAGATGTTTGCTACTGAGCTACTTCACTGGGCTTCATATTTGCATAAGAAAATGCAGTACTTACTACCTACAAGCAATCACCTGCAATCACCTGTTGCCAAAGAAGAAAAAACAACTGTCTATGGAACTGTCTCTGTGTCGTTAAAGATTTGCTTAGACTGTCAGAAGCTTGTATCACCTTAGATCCAGCTCTTGCAGGGTTAACAAGTTTGGAAAGGGGCTGAACCATTTAGCCTGCCCCTTAGGTAGCCAGCAGAGGAGGAAGCACAATGGCTGGGAGTCACAAAGATATGGAAAAAAAGGTGCAATTTTCTTTCTCTGAATGTTAGAGGGCAGTTGGAGAGAGAGTTCTGGATTAGGTTGCAGACAGGAGATGGGGAGCAGAGGCTGAATCTGGATTAGAGCTTGGCAGCAGCTGAGATCCATCAGTTGCAGGAAAGAGAGATGGGATGTCTCTACAAGAAGATCAGCAGGGACTTCCCAGCCCGGAGCCCAAGGACTCTTTGCTACAGAGAGACTGAGCTAAGTAATTTACAATTTCAAAGAGCTATATGGAGAAGAGGACAAGTTCCTCCTTCTATATTACTGCTGTGGCTGCCATTTGCACACTGAAAGGTGAATTTTAAAAGCCGGGCGTGCACCAAAATTTGGAGATGTGTGCATGTGTAGGACTTGCGCATTTCCACCCAATTGTAAAAGCCGCCTATATGTGCGGGCATCTCCCGATAGGCGAATATCTCACTTGAAACAAAAAAGGGATGTGGTGTGAGTGGGGTAAGGACATTCCAGGGCAGGGCCAAAAGAAGTATGCATCTGGGCGCATGCTATGGAGGAGCTGTACGTTTAAAAGCAAAACAGGTATCCCTGAGAGGTTTAAGGAGCCTGGAGTAACTGGCGGGCGTGCAGGCTAAAGAACCAGCGGAGGGTCAAGGACCTAGCCTCGACTGGGCGAACAGGTGGGTGAACTAGTGAAACTGGTCAAGGCGCGAACGCACGCCTATTATAAAATTCCCCCATGTGTGTCACTCATACCCAGATGTGCGCGGCTGTGTGTGCCCAGTTGCAAAACAGGGCACACACATTAATGCACTTAGGCTATATTATACATACGCGCATATGCGCATGTATGTTATAAAATTGCCGCCTTCCTGGGCACGCGTTGATGCACCTGCGCCAATCTGCATCCATGCACCCCTTTGAAAAAAACCATCATTACATAAACTCCCCCTCTGTGCACAACAATCTAGAACACTTCTCTCTGTTGCAGACTGTCCTTGTGACCAGCTTTCAACTGAGGGAAGGTGAGCTGTACCTCGCCCTCAGTATTAGACAAAAGAGCTAAGGATTGGGGTTCAGGGTTTACCTCTCCCGGGAGTTAAGCATAGTCAAGCTACAGCATCCAGCCTGGGAGCATTTACCACTTTTCTGCATTGCTTTCAACTGGGATCCATTGTTATGTGCACACTGTAGCCAGGACTGGGGATTTGGGGGGAATGTATTTTTTTATTATTTTCTGAATACTCAGATGCAAAGTATCTCTTGGGTTGGACCGTATGCTTTTTTTCCCCCCTCTTTCTGCACCGTGTAGCCCAAGTACATGCAGCTGCACAGCCAGCTGCAGTGCCAACTGGTTCATCTTCACTGGTTTCCTCGCATTGCTTATTTAAATTAGAATCTGCCAGTTTATTAGGTTTTTTCCAATACTACAGCTGCTTTTCTGTCCTTATATGCCAATTAATGTGCATATATTTTCTGTTCCTCTTATTACGATTTGCTTAGAGTTGAATTTTCAAAAGATGTTCAGGAAAAATAACATGTGCGTACATAAAATGGTATGTACACGAGTATAAACTATTTAAAAACCTCAACATACGTGCATATATTAGGGACCATGAGTAAACTTATGCATGTAAAAAAAGGGGTGGGTCAGGGGTGTTCTGAGGAGGAGCCAACAGTTACATGCATAAGTAGTTATTTTACAGCCTGCCAAAGTGATGCATGTATGTCTTTCACTTGCCTATATATATGCCTGTTCAGGATCTGGTATAAGTGATTGTAAATTTCTCAAAAGTGAAAAAAATGATTAAGTAGGGGTTCTGGGTGAAATGGAGAGGACTTCAGGCTGAAGAGCCAGGAGGGTCTTTATGAGCTGAAGATGCGTGTAAAAGCCGACTTACAGGGATAAATGCATCTAAGTAACACAAGTAAAATCTATTTGCGTATTCCTTTAAAATTTGAAGAACAAATATATGGGTACATTGTTTGTACACACTTATCTGGCGAAATTATGACTTATCCAGTTAAGAAGCACTTTTGCCGTTACTTAGATGGACAAATTTGAACTTATCTGGATAAATAGCACTTTTGTTTTAGACTTATCTGGCTATCTTGCAAACACAAATAAGTTGGAAAAGTGCTACATAGGCGGTCAAGTAGCGTTTTTCAGACTTATCCATCTACATGCCACTACTTAGCTGCATAAATCAGAACTTATCTGGATAAGCAAGCACCGTTACTTTGTGTGCATATGCATAGCATTTGCATGCAGATCATAAAATATGGTATGCCCTTGATTTGAGAGAGAGAGAGAAAGAGAGAGAGAGAGAGAGACTAGCCATAATGCCCTCACACTAGGTAGGTATTTATACCCCAATATGAGGCCCACCTAGTTACTCCTGGTGAGGTATAGGTATTAATGTGGGGGTTAGGGACCACTTTGACATGCAGAGTGTGACATACGAACAGAACAGTGCACTCTTGTGAAGATCTGATGATCTTCGGAGTGAGGAAACTCACCCAAAGATGAGATCTGTGCATTGTTCTCTCAACCTAGCTTGATGTTACCCAGGTAGAGAGTCCATATGCAGATATCGTAAAGGAACTGGTGGAGGAGGTGAAATTATTTGTTTCTGGTAAGCTAGGCACATTTTATAACTTTTTGGTGAGTACACTAGGAAATTATTGGTGTTTCTGGTAATTACAGACATTATACAACCATTTTTTATTATACAAATAGTTAGGTAAGGGGTGCTTTTGGGAGGTTTGAAACGCATTATGGATATTTCCATTATTTCCTATGGAAAAAATAGTCTTGACTTACAACCAACTTGAGTTACAACCAGCCCTCTGGAACCAATTCAGTTCGTAAGTCAAGGGACCACTGTACCTAACTCATGTGCGCCCATATACACGCATATATGGGTGTGCCTGAGCCGTTTTGAACGTAATCCTCCCTCAATTTATTTACAAATTGCCATTAAATGTTGTTCAGTGTTTATTCTTTGTGTGTTTATTGTATAAGGTGAATTGTGAAACAAATAAGAGGTTACCCAAGAAGGGGCAGCAAGTGTAGTATTGGGGTTGGGGATGAAGTCTTACTTCTTTCAAAGCGAGCGAACCCACAAGGATATATCATAGTATTTCTTTTTGTGATTCTGCCTGTTGTGCAGCCTCCCAACCACCAGAAATCCTCGGGGAGCTGCTTCTACCCTCTCTCCAGCTATAGTTTCTGTGTCCTCATGACTCAGCAGGGCCCAGCCTATTTAACCCTGCTTTTGTGTATGTTCAAGGCCTTGTCATCGAGTCTGCTCGGCTCCCTGCTTGGTCCCACATTTGTGTATGCTCTATGGCTTCCCTAGGCCTTCTGCTTTTGTCTTGCTCAGTGGCCTCCCTAGGCCTTCTGCTTTTGCCTTGCTCTGGCTTCCCTAGGCCTTCTGCTTTTGCCTTGCTCTGTGGCTTCCCTAAGCCTTTTGTTCCAGTACTGCCTTGTGGCTTCCCTAAGCCTTCTGTTCCAGTATTGTTCTGTGACATTCCTAAGCTTACTGCTCTAGCCTGGCCACTTGGCTTCAGCCTAGCTTTGTGGCCTTCTCAGGCCCTTGCCCAAGTGACCTTCAGGTCTTCTGTGTATGTCCTCTGGGTCTTTCCTGTTATCTGTCTGGTTTAGTCTCTGTCTTGTCTGTCTTGTCCTGTCACAGTATCCAGCCATTGTTCCTGACCCAGTCTTGTCTCAGTTACAGTCCTGCTCCAATGTCCCAGCTTACTCCAGTGTTCCAGAGTTCCAGCCTACTTCAGTGTTCCAGGTCCCAGCCTGTAACAGTGTCCCAGCCTGCTTCACTGTGCCATGTCTCCCTGCATCTGGTTCTAGGGATGTGAATCGTTTTTCAACGATTAAAATTATCGTCCGATAATGTTTATATCGTCTTAAATCGTTATAGAACTAACTCGAGTTAGTGCGCACTAACTGAAAATGATACAAATAAACACTTTCCAGGTCACTGAAGGTCAGTTAGGAATGAATATGTGTTCCTATTGGCTGGCTGCCCTCTTATCTATTGATGTTACCAAGGTTACCACTGAGGTGATGGTTGGGGGGATGGGAAATGGAACTGGAAACTAACGAACACCAACAGAAAATGAAACAAAGTGTTCACACTTCCCAGGTCAGTAAAGGTCACTTAGGAATGAATATGTATGTATGTATTCCTATTGGCTGTCTGTGCTCTTATCTATTGATGTTACCAATATGGTTGGGGGGATGTGAAATGGAAACAGTTGGAAGCTTGACAAAAAAAGTAATGTAATGATCAGCACTCACGTGACTAGAACTTGTTTGTTTATTATTTTTGTTAGCAGGCACCTGAAATGCTAGTGCATGTTGAATTTGCCAATCACTGTGCATTTTAGAAAGGTGGTCCTGGCTGGAACTGTACACAGTTCAAATATATGTAATTGATTGTTGGTAAGTGTATTTTTTAAGTAGCCACACTGGCACCAGTATGTTTACTTTTCCTCCTACTTAACTCACTAGCTCAGCTTTGTAAGAAGGGCTTCTCTGCTTGTGTGTTGTTTTTGTTTGGTGTGAGGAGAGCAGAAACATCAGATCTTTATTCAATCTACTACAGTCATCTCTTACAGTGCCCTATCCCTATTAATACCAGGAGTGTTGTGATCTTCCTGCACACAGTGCCCTAACCCTGATACCAGTCTGAGACAGCTCCCTCCCTGCATTACTAGTGAGAGGCTGGCTTCACAGACAGGGGGGAGCTGCCTGACCCTCACTCCTGACTTCCCCCATGTCCCAGCTAGTGAATGGTGTGTGGGTGAGGGGGGGGGGGAGGATGGTGAAGTCTGAGACAGCTCCCTCCCTGCATTACTAGTGAGAGGCTGGCTTCACAGACAGGGGGTGCTGCCTGACCCTCACTCCTGACTTCCCCCATGTCCCAGCTAGTGAATGGTGTGTGGGTGAGGGGGGGGGAGGATGGTGAAGTCTGAGACAGCTCCCTCCCTGCATTACTAGTGAGAGGCTGGCTTCACAGACAGGGGGGAGCTGCCTGACCCTCACTCCTGACTTCCCCCATGTCCCAGCTAGTGAATGGTGTGTGGGTGAGGGGGGGGGGGGAGGATGGTGAAGTCTGAGACAGCTCCCTCCCTGCATTACTAGTGAGAGGCTGGCTTCACAGACAGGGGGGAGCTGCCTGACCCTCACTCCTGACTTCCCCCATGTCCCAGCTAGTGAATGGTGTGTGGGTGAGGGGGGGGGGGAGGATGGTGAAGTCTGAGACAGCTCCCTCCCTGCATTACTAGTGAGAGGCTGGCTTCACAGACAGGGGGGAGCTGCCTGACCCTCACTCCTGACTTCCCCCATGTCCCAGCTAGTGAATGGTGTGTGGGTGAGGGGGGGGGGGGAGGATGGTGAAGTCTGAGACAGCTCCCTCCCTGCATTACTAGTGAGAGGCTGGCTTCACAGCCAGGGGGGAGCTGCCTGTCCCTCACTCCTGACTTCCCCCATGTCCCAGCTAGTGAATGGTGTGTGGGTGAGGGGGGGGGGGTGGATGGTGAAGTCTGAGACAGCTCCCTCCCTGCATTACTAGTGAGAGGCTGGCTTCACAGACAGGGGGGAGCTGCCTGACCCTCACTCCTGACTTCCCCCATGTCCCAGCTAGTGAATGGTGTGTGGGTGAGGGGGGGGGGGAGGATGGTGAAGTCTGAGACAGCTCCCTCCCTGCATTACTAGTGAGAGGCTGGCTTCACAGACAGGGGGGAGCTGCCTGACCCTCACTCCTGACTTCCCCCATGTCCCAGCTAGTGAATGGTGTGTGGGTGAGGGGGGGGGGAGGATGGTGAAGTCTGAGACAGCTCCCTCCCTGCATTACTAGTGAGAGGCTGGCTTCACAGACAGGGGGGAGCTGCCTGACCCTCACTCCTGACTTCCCCCATGTCCCAGCTAGTGAATGGTGTGTGGGTGAGGGGGGGGGGGAGGATGGTGAAGTCTGAGACAGCTCCCTCCCTGCATTACTAGTGAGAGGCTGGCTTCGCAGACAGGGGGGAGCTGCCTGACCCTCACTCCTGACTTCCCCCATGTCCCAGCTAGTGAATGGTGTGTGGGTGAGGGGGGGGGGAGGATGGTGAAGTCTGAGACAGCTCCCTCCCTGCATTACTAGTGAGAGGCTGGCTTCACAGACAGGGGGGAGCTGCCTGACCCTCACTCCTGACTTCCCCCATGTCCCAGCTAGTGAATGGTGTGTGGGTGAGGGGGGGGGGGAGGATGGTGAAGTCTGAGACAGCTCCCTCCCTGCATTACTAGTGAGAGGCTGGCTTCACAGACAGGGGGGAGCTGCCTGACCCTCACTCCTGACTTCCCCCATGTCCCAGCTAGTGAATGGTGTGTGGGTGAGGGGGGGGGGAGGATGGTGAAGTCTGAGACAGCTCCCTCCCTGCATTACTAGTGAGAGGCTGGCTTCACAGACAGGGGGGAGCTGCCTGTCCCTCACTCCTGACTTCCCCCATGTCCCAGCTAGTGAATGGTGTGTGGGTGAGGGGGGGGGGGGTGGATGGTGAAGTCTGAGACAGCTCCCTCCCTGCATTACTAGTGAGAGGCTGGCTTCACAGACAGGGGGGAGCTGCCTGACCCTCACTCCTGACTTCCCCCATGTCCCAGCTAGTGAATGGTGTGTGGGTAAGGGGGGGGGGGGAGGATGGTGAAGTCTGAGACAGCTCCCTCCCTGCATTACTAGTGAGAGGCTGGCTTCACAGACAGGGGGGAGCTGCCTGACCCTCACTCCTCCGGGGTATTGTGATCTTCCTGCACACAGTGCCCTATCCCTGATACCAGGGGTGTTGTGATCTTCCTGCATGCAGTGCCCTATCCCTATTAATACCAGGAGTGTTGTGATCTTCCTGCATGCAGTGCCCTATCCCTATTAATACCAGGAGTGTTGTGATCTTCCTGCATGCAGTGCCCTATCCCTGATATCGGGATGTGTGCAAGAAGATCACAACACCCCCGGTATCAGGAATAGGGCACTGCATGCAGGAAGATCACAACACCCCCAGTATCAGGAATAGGGCACTGTGTGCAGGAAGATCACAACACCCCTGGTATTAGGGATAGGGCACTGTGTGCAGGAAGATCACAACACTCCTGGTATTAATAGGGATAGGGCACTGTGTGCAGGAAGATCACAATACCCCTGGTATCAGGGTTAGGGCACAAGTTCTAGTCACATTGACTGATCACATTACTTGTTTTGTCAAGCTACCAACTGTTTCCATTTCCCATCCCCCATATACTGTCAGTAGGAAACTTGGTAACATGAATAAATAAGAGGGCAGCCAATAGGAATACATATTCATTCCTAAACTGACCTTAACTGACCTGAAAAGTGTCAAATTGTATCATTTTCAGTTAGTGCGCACTAACTCCCAGTTAGTGCGCACTAACTCCCGTTAGTGCGCACTAATCGGAAAAAACGATTTTTAACGATTTTTTAACTAAAAAATCGTGCCTAAGACGATTTTCTTGCCCTGCCACACGATTTCTATCGTTAAGACGATATGGAAAACGATTCACATCCCTATCTGGTTCCAGATTCCAGCTCCACGCCTGCCTTTGGTTCCAGACTTGCTTTGGCTCTAGTCTCCAGTCTTGCACTAACCTCAGTCCAAGCCCCTGTCTAAGTCCTGCCAGCTACCAGAATCCAAGGGCTCAACCTGCAGGGGAGGTGGCTGGTATAAGCTGAAGATTCCCTAGCTTTGTTCTTTCTTGCCCTGTAGCCCTGGACTGTCCCTGTGGGGGTTCCCCAGCCTAGCTGGGTCTTCAACCTCTACAGGAGTTAACCGCAACATTTCTTCTGTGGTTAACCTCCCCTCCCTTAGCCAGAGGCTTGCTAAGAGGGGGATGAGGGGAGCGGTCCGCCCCAGTGGCAACAGGGGGAGGGGTGCCATCAGGGGTGGATTGGTATATCGGGGCTTTGAGCATGCCCTGGTGGGCCAGTCACGTGGTTGCGGGGCTAACTTGTGCCAGGCCACGGGGAGGAAAAGAAGACGCTGCTGTGGGCTAGGCCACGGAAAAGGAGACCCCTGTCAGCCGAGACTCATGGCAGAAAGGAAAGAGGCCCCTGTCAGCCAGGCCGTGCAGCTGAAGAGAAGAGGCCACTGTCATTTGGGCTGCCCAGCCGTCTCTTTTCAGCCACGTGGCTCGGCTGACAGTAGCCTCTTTTCTTCAGCCACATGACTGAAGCGAAGAGACCCCTGTCACAGGCCGATGCAATACAGGGATCCAGCACCTCCAAAAAGATGGCAGCAGTGTAATGGATTTATGACTCGCCCACAGGGGTCCCAGGCCCCACGGGAAATAAGACACTGGTGACAGTTGTCATTACAGAGAGATTGCCCCCTAAGGAAGCCAGATCGAGTGAAACGAGGATCCCTTGTTGGGGAATAATTTATTGACAACGGTAAGAATTCATTTACAACATTTACAAGATTGGGATTTATTGAAACATTGAGATGTGTGGTTGACTTAAACGCTTTACATCAATATAAGACTGGGATTCATTGAAACATCGAATGTAAAGGTTTTCCGTATTTTTTGATTCATTGAAAGATTAATATGTGTCATTAACTTTATGCATCTTTATACAATTTGTAAGCAGAATAAAATTTTGTAATATTTATAAGATCTGGATATTGTGACAGCTACAAATGAATAATGTAGTAGAATTCTTTTTGGAGTTATTTTATCTTTATTATTTTAGATAAGAATGTGGATGGGTATGAGTTAGGTGTGTTATGGTATGATTGAGGTTGGGTTTTAGTTGGGTCTTTATATGAAAGTTTTTTGCTGAGATTTTGCTTCTATGTTATTATTAAATGGTTTCATATAGTATTGACAGGGAAATATCTACAGTACCTGAATGTAATCCATTTTGAACTGGCTGAAAGGCAAATTATAAATACATAAGTCAAAACATGCTTAATCTTGGAAGTCACAATACTTTAAGCTGGGGAAAGTTTCTGTTATCCTACCCTTACTTTTTCTGCTCTCTCTTTGTAGTGCATTCTCTTATAAGTTGATACAAGATATGATATGAGATTTTTTTGAATGGCACCAGTGTATAGCAAGCTTATTGCTACATGACCAGGAGCAGGAATATTAAAGAGTGATTTTCGAAGCTTGCTTTTTACTTTATAACCTTACATCAGTGGCATGAGGTGACATTTATAGCAGGGGATTCAGTCTCATTCCCTCCTCACATACGTGCTACCTGCTCTCCCCACCTTATCTCCCAGGTCTACACCAATCTCACTCCCTCAACCCTCGCTCCCTAGAGCAGAGCTTCTCAACCTTTTTTATATCAGGGTACACTTTCGCTTGATGCTTGTGGCACACCAAACCAAATTTTACAGTGACACATATATTCATACCCGCTGATCACGTGACTATGAAAATGCCAGAAAATGTACTTTTAACTAAATTGAATAGCACTACTTTCCCCTCCCCAAGGACCAACCCAAACAGCACTCTTTTTTTCTCTAAGTCCAGCCCCTGTCAAGATCCAATGCCAATCTCCTTCTCCCCAATGCCCAGTATTCCCTTTGGGGCAGATTTTAAAAGTTAAGCGTGCGGCCTACATTTGTGAGTGCTACCCGGCGAGCACAAATGTACGCCTGATTTTATAACATGCGCAAGCAGCCGTGCGCATGTTATAAAATCAGGGGTCGGCGCGCGCAAGGGGGTGCACACTAGTGTACCTTGCGCGCCGAGCCCTCGGGGAGACCAGCTGGCTTTCCCCATTCCCCCCCCCCCCCCACCTTCCCCTCCCTTCCCCTACCTGTCCTGCCCCCCAGCCCAACCCCCCCCCCCCCCCCCCCGTACTTTTGTTGTGGAAGTTACGCCTGCCAAAGGGCCGCTATGCCGGAGTCCTCGGCCATGCCTCCTGGACCGCCCCCGGACTGCCCAGCCATGTCCCCGGACCACCATGCCACGCCCCTGGACCATATGCCCCACCCCATCCCGCCCCCACCCCACCCCCTGCCCGCCTATTCAGAAAAGCCCCAGGGCATACACGTGTCCCGGGGCTTTACGCACGTAAATCCTTGAAAATCTGCCCCTTTAAGAATTGGTTTGCTGTATGCAAAAAGTTTTGGTTATATTACCCTGTGAACACTTCTTTCTTTGATGCAAAAAGCCTATCAATTTTATGCTCACAGCAACCCAGTCCTTAAAGACTATGTCCATCCCTTGCTCAAAATAATCGCCTAATATCTACTAGGGATGTGAATCGTTTTTTGACGATTTAAAATATCATCCGATATATTTTAAATCGTCAAAAATCGTTAGAGGTGCGATACAATAGGAATTCCCCCGATTTATCGTCAAAAATCGTAAATCGGGGGAAGGGGGAGGGCGGGAAAACCGGCACACTAAAACAACCCTAAAACCCACCCCGACCCTTTAAAATAAATCCCCCACCCTCCCGAACCCCCCCCAAAATGTCTTAAACTGGGGTCCAGTGGCGGGATCCCGGTGTGATCTTCCACTCTCGGGCCATGGGTGCATTAATAGAAATGGCGCCGGCGCAATTTTGGTTCCTGTCCCCCGACGTCACGAGCGCAGGAGATCGCTCCCGGACCCCCGCTGGACCCCCAGGGACTTTTGGCCAGCTTGGGGGGGCCTCTTGACCCCACAAGACTTGCCAAAAGTCCAGCGGGGGTCCGGGAGCAACCTCCTGCACTCGAATCGTATTGCTGTATTGCAAAATGGCGCCGGCCATACGGCCATACGGCCGGCGCCATTTTGCAATACGGCAATACGATTCGAGTGCAGGAGGTCGCTCCCGGACCCTGCTGGACTTTTGGCAAGTCTTGTGGGGGTCAGGAGGCCACCCAAGCTGGCCAAAAGTCCCTGGGGGTCCCTGGGGGTCCGGGAGCGATCTCCTGCGCTCGTGATGTCGGGGGACAGGAACCAAAATGGCGCCGGCACTACCTTTGCCCTGTCATATGACAGGACAAAGGTAGCGCCGGCGCCATTTCTATTAACGCACCCGTGGCCCGAGAGTGGAAGATCACACCGGGACCCCCCCCACTGGACCCCAGGTAATTTAAGACATTTTGGGGGGGTTCGGGAGGGTGGGGGATTTATTTTAAAGGGTCGGGTGGGTTTTAGGGTTGTTTTAGTGTGCCGGTTTTCCCGCCCTCCCCCGATTTACGATTTACATGATTTTAAAAAAAACAAAATCGCGACGATCCGATTCCCTCCCCCCCCAGCCAAAATCGATCGTTAAGGCGATCGATCACACGATTCACATCTCTAATATCTACTAACAACAGTGAAAATAAAATGTCTTTGAAAAAATATAACATTCAAAACAGCTTTCTACATGCTGGTGAAATTAGTAAAGAGTAAGTTTTTGTTAAAATAGAAATGAAGAAACAATGACGATAATGTCGTAAAAGCCACTGATGATAAATATCATCATTTTCACAGCAAGAATTAACATTATATAAGACAGCCCCTCACCAAAACAAAATATAAACGACATAAAGTATAAATAGAAATGTGCCAACAAAAACTGAACTGGAAACCACAAGCTCGACTATTATGGAATGCAATAATGGAAAAACAGAAAAATCATCATTCCTCACAAAACATCAAGCAATAAAATCAAGACATAAAGCATTCATAATATTAAAATTATACTAATAAAAAGAATAAATGATAAAACAGCCAACAAACCTCCAATAATTTTAAAAAAACTTGTTATAAATTTCCCAAAACACCAATAAAATATTTCAAAACAGTAGAAATATCAACCATCACCCAATAAAAAGGATTTAAAAAACTGCTCTCCATATCTGGGCTCTTGACATTGTCTTGGATTAGGGGAGGGAAGACCGCACAAACTTTATCTTATTTCCTTCACATACACACAAAATAACACAATCATTCTCTCACACACTCCCTCTCTTATATACATGCCTATGCTCTCACACACACTCCCTCTTTCTCACATAGACAGGATCTCTCTCCCTCACAGACATATTGGGCCAGATATTCGTACCTACGCATGGGTGTAGATTTGTGCGTGCAACCCGGCGCGCACAAATTTACGCCCAGTTTTATAACATGCGCGCGCAGCTGCGCACATGTTATAAAATCCGGGGTCGGCGCGTGCAAGGGGGTGCACACTTGTGCACCTTGCGTGTACCGAGCTCTAGGGGAGTCCCGATGGCTTTCCCCGTTCCCTCCGAGGCCGCTCTGAAATCAGAGTGGCCTTGGAGGGAACTTTCCTTTCGCCCCCCCATCTTCCCCTCCCTTCCCCTATCTAAGCCGCCCCCCCAGCCCTACCTAAATCCCCGCCCCCACCTTTATTTTTTTATTTACGCCTGCCTCTGGGCAGGTGTAGGTTGCGTGCAAGGGCCGAGTGCCGGCACGTGTTCCTCGGGCCCAGCAGCAGTGGAGAGGCCTCTGGCCACACCCCGCCCCGGACCACCCCACCCACGCCCCGCCCATTTTTTTCAAGCCCCGGGACTTACACGCGTCCCGGGGCTTGCGCGCGTCGCCAGGCCTATGCAAAATAGGCTCAGCGCGTGCAGGAGCGGGTTTTCGGGGTTACGCGTGTAATCCTTTTCAAATCCACCCCATTATGTGCATGTGTGCTTGTGAGAGCCTGTATGTGACACATTTCTTCCACAGGCTCGCATGCTCATACAGGCACACAAGCACAGGCTCTCACACAGGCACACACAGAAGCAGGCTCCCAATCTCTCTCACAGGCACACTCACAAGCAGGCTCCCAATCGTTCTGTCTCAGAGGTACACATACAAGCAGGCTCCCAATCTCTCTCTCTTCCTCTCTCACATGCACACACAGAAGCAGCTCTCCCAGCCCTGCCAGACCTTTTTCTTCTTTGGCCGTGAGCAGGATGGGCTCCGCTCATGGCCTCCCCGGACCTTTTTCCTTGTTGTTTGGCCTCGAGCAGGTGGGCTCTGTTCGTGCTGCCGCCAGGCCTTTTTCTTCTTCTTCAGCCATGAGAGGGATGGGATCTGCTGATGGCCCCACCGGTTTGTGGGTTGGAAGGCAACAGGAGTCGCATATAGCCAAAAGTCATTTCCTAATCCCACTGGGCTAGTCTCATGATAAGAACAGCAAACCTGGCCCTGTGGCAGCACAAGATGATGTTTCGTTAAGCGCAACTCCTGCTGTTGGGGGGGAGTGGGGGTTAGGGTAGGGAGGTTTGTTACCATTGATCGGATCGGGAGGGTTTTGGTTTATCCCTGCCCAATCTGATATTGAATGTCCTTGCCACCAACGCCTATGGGCTGGGGATTCACTGAATCCCTTGAAGGCCCTGACCACACTCCACTGCTTTACATGAAAATATAGCACACTGAGACATCAAGTTGAGCCTCAAGTTTTGTGTAAGAATCTTATTTTATGGAAAGCCCATCAATTTCACTAACATATTATTTGTGAGCTATTTTTTCTCATTTTACATGGTGTTAGCTTTAAAACCCTCAAGAATATTTAGTGTCACAGATATTCCTTATAAAAGGATTTGCACATTCACAATCTATGGCCAACTGGGTCAAGCAATTAAGAAATCTTGAGCCCAGGCTTTTAGATGTGTGGTTCTAATACTTTGTATGCAGAACTTGTATATCAAATGTTTTAGCCAGTAAGTGAAGCTGTAGCACTGAACTCAAATGATAGCAAGATTGTTGCAGAAAACATGTAAAATATATCTGTTCTAGCCAGTAATGCTGCTATCCAAATTTGACAGGCATGGAAATAAAAATAAAAATTTATTTTAAAAAATAAGACTTGCCTTGTTGTAATGTGCTCATCTAGTCTCCTTACTTGGTGAAGAAATCATTTACAACTGAACTCAAAATTAGAATATAATGCAGCCTGGCGACAGGATATTATCTTTCCTGAAATCCACCTGCATTGAATTCAAATTGAAATGCTTTACACATCCCTCTTCCCAATCTCTTATTAACAATTATTGCATTCATCTAGCAAACACACTACTCTCATCAGCGATCTGGGAGCAGTGTGATATGGTAGCCACTTTTTCTTGTTAAATAATCACTGATTTCATTTACAATGTCTGTGATTTTTTTTAAATATATTTTACAAGCAGATGAAGATTTGGTGGTGCACATATTATAAAATTCTAGCAGTCCCAAATTGTCAAGTGTGTCTTGTTATAAATGTAGAGGTCCATATTGAAAGGGTTTGTCTGCAATTTAGCCAGCCAGACCACAGGATTTAAAATTCCTGCTGCTCTCAGCACCTCTATCTTATCCAGGTACGTTTTTAGCTGGATAAATCTTACTTAGATAAATTAGAGGTGTTCCAAGGGTGTTTTGGCGTGGGGCTAAATTAGCCAGATAACACCAATAATTATTCATTAGGGCTGGCAGGGTAAGTTATCTGGCGAACTTTGGTCAAGCTGCAGGGTCATCCAAAGACAGATAAACTTACCAGGCTAACTTGAAGAGGAGATGCCCAAGGCCAAAAAGAGGTGTGGTGGAGTCCATTCCCTTTCATTGTTGGACCAGAGCCGAGGAATACTGGAGTGGCAAGGAATGGGATCTTTCCCCTCCCTGGGGAGCTGCCATGTAGCTCAACACGGGAAGTGCAGGAGTGAAGTGAGTTAACCCAATGGGGAACTGCTTTGTAGTATTCTTGATGTGTGGGGTCTGGGGAACTTAGCACAGATGGAAAGGAGAGATTTCTTCCTCCCTCAGAAGCGCTGATCTTAGTGGTGAAGCGGAGAGGCCAGCGACCAGACTGTGGAGTAGTGTTATCCTCAGTAGATTTAACACTTTGTGAGCTATCCGTCCCTTCTCACCCTCCTCCCACCTAGGAGAGCTGGGATTGGTTGCTCTTTGCTTTATAACCAGTCATTTTTTCGATTTAGGTGTGGCTCATTTCAGTTTCAGTGCAAACACCAAGGAGTAAAGATGTTTGTTTTTCCCTCCCTGGTGAGGCCTCACTGCCTCATCAGGTCTTTGCTTTTGGAGGGGAGGCTTCTCTATGCACACCCTGCCAGAGGGTCTCTAGGAGTTTAGTTATAGTAAGGATCTCTTTGTGCTGGAACCCCCAAGGGACTCCCACTCCAGGACTGAAGGCAAGCATCTGTGACAAGGCTTGGCTGTGAGAGACGACTGAAGACTAGAAGAATCCTATTTTTGGAAGGGACTGTGTTTAAACTCTGCCCCTCTGGGAAAGGTCATCCTTGCTGGCTGGACTCAGAGGACAGGGGCTGAAGACCAATGAGCCCATTCATCTCATGAATGTTGCAAGCACCTGTGACAGTGGAACATCAGTCTGGGAAGTTTTGTTGTTGATTAGTAAAGTATTTTTTGTTTTGGTGAGGAGGCTTTTTGAGCCACCCCTCCTCACTGGGAGCCAGGCTGGACTAGCAGGCTTCTGAACATCAGACTTTTCAAACCGAGGAGTCGTCCTTTTCAAAACATCTACAAGGATCAAGTAAGATCAAGGAGACCCCATCTGGTTCTCCACCCAAAGGACTAAGATGCAGGGTTGGCTGATCGGTGAGAATCTGAAGATCAAGGCAGAACAATTTTTGCTATGCTAAGAGGGGACCCCTGATATAGGAAATAGAGATGTGAATCGGAACCGGAATCAGTTCCGATTCCGGTTCCGATTCACATCGTGGGGTTTTTTTCGTCCGGCCCGATCGCGGTTTCGTTTATCGGCTGCGCCCGAGCCGATAAACAAAAAACCCACCCCGACCCTTTAAAACTAATCCCTTAGCTTCCCCCCACCCTCCCGACCCCACCAAAAACATTTTACAGATACCTGGTGGTCCAGTGGGGGTCCCGGGAGCGATCTCCTGCTCTCGGGCCATCGGCTGCCACTAATAAAAATGGTGCCGATGGCCTTTGCCCTTACCATGTGACAGGGTATCCATGCCATTGGCCGGCCCCTGTCACATGGAGGAAGTACTGGATGGCTGGCACCATCTTTATAAATGGCGTGGGCCATCCAGTGCTCCCACCATGTGACAGGGGCCGGCCAATGGCAATAATACCCTGTCACATGGTAAGGGCAAAGGGCCATCGGCGCCATTTTGATTAGTGGCAGCCGACGGCCCGGGAGCGGGAGATCGCTCCCGGGACCCCCACTGGACCACCAGGTACCTGTAAAATGTTTTTGGGGGGGTCAGGAGGGTGGGGGAAGCTAAGGGATTAGTTTTAAAGGGTTAGGGTGGGTTTAGGGGTTATTTTTGTGTGCCGTTTTTCCTGCCCTCCCCCAAAATGATAAGAGAACCCCCACGAACAATATCGTGTGGTTTTCCTATCATTTTGGGGGAGCCCCCGATTTCTGATGATTTTGAAAATATCGTACGATATTTTCAATCGTCCGAAGCCCGATTCACATCCCTAGGAATCCCAGTTAAGCCACTGGGATAGGTTTTAGTGCACAATTACCATCACCATTAGAAGCTCTACCAGTTTGCTGAAGAAATGGACATCTGGTCAGAGTGAAACACCCTGACCGTACAAGGAAACATTAGTTACTGAACACTCATTTAAAAATGGACTTTTATTTGCCTTTAACTAATCAGTAAAACTAATATTTAACACCCAGTACCTGGTCCTGCCTGTTTTCTTTACAGAATATCCCTCCAGGAGTTGCCGCAACTATCATCACATACACAGGATCACTCACCACTATCTGGGCCATAGACGAAAATCTCCCCTTATAAAAAGAATCCACCTCTGGGATAGAGAGCTCAGGAACTGGGAGGAGCACTACCTGGAGCTGCCCCAAAGAGTATAAATTAGATGTGTCTCCTAAGAGAATGACCAGTCTCTAAAAAGAGGTTACACAAGGAAAGGTGAAAAGCAGGATGCTCCAAAAGGGGAAGAAACAGGTAAAGAGAGAGGTGAGTCGTAAAGAGGTATTGCCCCAGGAAGTCTAGCCTCCCCTTTCTCTCTCTCTCTCTCTCTCACACACACATTTCATCCCTCACTTTCATCTCTTCCTGTCCTCTACTGCTACCTCCCACAATATTTACTGCACTAATAATCCTATCTTTTCTATAAATAACCCTAATGTTTCCTATTAGCTGAGCCATTGAAAAAGCATGTGAATTCAAGATACTACCAGGTCCAAGGCAAATGTTAAATTTTAGGCCTTACTGTGCATGTGCTAAATAGCACATGCAGGAAACAATACCCTGCTGTTTCTGTGTGTCTGCTAAAGGTATATTTGTATTTGATATTCCTTCATTCACATGCTCATGTTCACTAATTTTGTCATGGGCCCACTAATGTCTTTTGGAACCAGTTTAGTGTGCACTAGGGCCTTAAAGGTGAATTTTTAAAGCCTGGCATGCTCTTCAATTGGGGGATGCATGAATAAGTCGTGCTCTTGCTTGCCGAGCAGATTTTAAAAGCCACCCGGATACGCGCACATCTCAAAAGTTTTCAAAAAGAGGTGGGGCACGGGCATTTTGGGGTGTGGACTTGAGATGTGCATATAAATACTTACGCAATCCAGGGTGTGCTGAGGAACCCTGCCGTGTAACTTTACTTCTCCTATGGATGTCGTGTTAGTTAAAAAATAAAGATAAATAGGCAGGTCTGCAGGGTTTTAAGGGTCGGGGCTAACTTGAGGGAGAAGGCTATTAAACTAGGGGGGTTTGAAAGACCTCTCTTAACTGGGTGATCAGGGGATGAACTGGTAAAACTGGTAATAGCACTGGCAGTTGCCCCTTTTAAAATCCCCCAATTTATGTGGCAGAAGCGGCATTTGTGCGCACATACATGCTCCTACTTAAAATGTGGTGTACATATGCACACTACCCTTTAAGGCCCGATTTTGAGTGCTGGCCAGTTAAGTAACTTAGGGGGTTATTTTCCAACTCGCGTTATGGCCTTTTCGCACATTAAGGCGTTTTCGTATGCGAACAATGCCTTAACGCATGCGAAAAGCACCATAATGCATGGTGTGATGCTAATTTGAAAAAGTGGGAGGAGTTAGGGGCGGGATGTCTGTCAAAGTGGGCTGGCTTCACAAACTGCAAAGTCATATCGCACAGTTTTAACACCGGAAATACCTACACCTTTTTCATTGGTGTTAAGCTGTGTAATATGGCTATATCGCACTTTGCGATCTTTTTGCAAATAGCGTTTGGGGTATTTTAAGCTGGGGGGGGAGAGAGAAAGAGCTTAGCTATAAGGCCCTTCTAGTAGTTAGATATTTATACTTCTACAGGAGGCCCACCTAGTAACTCTCAACCTGGGTAACATCAAGCTAGGTTGAGAGAACATTGTACAAATCTCATCTTTGTGTGAGTTTCCTCACGCCGAAGGTCATCAAATCTTTACAAGAGTGTACCCACCTAGTAACTCGAGGTGGGGATTAGGTATGAGCGTAGGGGGTTGGGGGCCACTTTCACATTCAACATGAGACCTACGGAAAGAACAGTGGTCTCTAGTGAAGATTTGCTGGCCGTCGGAGTGAGGACACTCACTCCAAGAAAAGATTTGGGCAACGTTCTCTTAACCTAGCTTGATGGACACTCTACCTGGGCAACAACAAGGTGTGACAGCGCCGAAATCGCATGGGTCGCACAGGCGCGCCGAGGTCGCACAGGTGCGCATTCATTCACTGCCGGCGGGGGCTGCCGGAGGCCGCTTTCGCCGCCGGCTCCCTCCGCCTGGATGAATGCACGCCCGCCGGCTCCCGGATAAACGCGCGCCCACCCTCCCGCCGCCGCCTGGATCGAAAGCGCACCCGCCCGCCGGCTCCAGCCGCCGCCGCCTGGATGAACGGATGCCCACCCGCCAGCTCCCGCCGCCGCCTCGATGACCGCCCGCCCATGTGGAGATGGGGGATTCGGAAAGTGACAAGGTATTTATATATATATATATATATATATATATATATAACAACTTTAGCATTTTATGAGAACTGAATTTTTTTTGTAAGCCGCTGTCAGCTCCCATACGGAACATGCGGGATGAAATAATTTTTTTAAGCAAATAACTAATGCAATCGGAGTTCCGTGCAGCATCCTTCATGCAAAAAGAAGGGCTGAATGCAGTTTGAAAGCGGGTTAGTATATATGGAGGTCGTCCATGGTGCAGGACTAACACCAGGTAGAGGGTAGGCGGTAAACTAACAGGCTAAGGACGCGGCAAAATAGCGGGTTACAAAGGAGATAATTGGAGCGCGCATCACAGTATCGGGAGGGAATAGCTAATTCCTTCATTAAATAGCTAATTCGTTCATTTACATATGATATACATGCTGGGTGCGGAAAGGGTTATGCGTTGGTTTCAAGAAGCGCTAAGGACGAGTGAAACTGGAGACTGTATCGCAGGATCGCTTTACGCGTCCCAATTGTGTGCCCACAGCGAGTTGCAGATGAAGAATCTCCAACCGCACTTTACAGTATAGACCTGTAAGTGACTTATCAGACTTCACATCCCCCAACAGGAGTTAAGATCCGCAAACAAAGGTCTTCTTACAGTTCCCACAGTGAAATCTGACCATTTAAGTGAGGTGAGAGACCGAGCTATTTCAATCGCAGGACCAAAACTCTGGAACACTTTACCACAGAACCTGAGATTACAACCGGATATGAGAAAATTTAGAAAAGAGTTAAAAACATGGTGCTTCCAACAGGCGCTTAAAGTTGATCCCTAACGAAAGGATTCTTCTATTTTATTTGCTTTTACTGATTCTTTTATTAATGAATGTAGTTATCTTTTTTAGTCTTATTTTTATTAAGCTGTTTTTGTAATTTTATTCTAATCATTTATATTTTTATGCTTTTTATTTTCCTAGTTGAAATGTACACCATAGTGATAGAAACTTGTTTCTGTACAACGGTATAGAAAAACTGTACAAATAAATAAATAAATATCCAGCTGTCTAGCTCCAACTGATTTTCAGCAGACTGCTAGATAGCTGAATAAGTCCTACTTAACCAGCTATCGAGCACTGAACATGCTTTATCAGCTCTAAGTGCATAGGGGCAGATTTTAAAAACTTGCGCGAGCGCGTACTTTTGTTCGCGCAGCAGGCGCGAACAAAAGTACGCTGGGTCAGCGCACGCAAGGGGGTGCACATTTGTGCAACCTGCGCGCGCCGAGCCCAGCGCGCGCTGCCTGTTCCCTCCGAGGCCACTCCGATTTCAGAGCGGCCTCGGAGGGAACTTTCTTTCGCCCTCCCCCCACCTTCCCCTCCCTTCCCCTACCTAACCCACCCCCCGGCCCTATCTAAACCCCCCCCTTACCTTTGTCGGCAAAGTTCCGCCTGCTTTCAGCAGGCGGAACTTTGCGCGCGTCGGCCGGCTGCCCCGCTCCGTGGTCCGGGCCCGGGGGCTGTTCCGGAGGCCGCGGCCACACCCCCGGAACGCCCCCGGGCCGAAACCACGCCCACGTTGCTGCCCCTGAAACACTGCGCCCCGCCCCCCAAATGCTGCGTCATCCCAACACGCCCCCCGACACGCCCCCGACAGGAAGACCCGGGACTTACGCGCGTCCCGGGGCTTTACGCGCGCCGGCGGCCTATGCAAAATAGGCGCGCGAGGGCCCTGCATGCGTAAATCCAGAAGGATTTACGCGCGCGGGCCTTTGAAAATCCACCCCATAGTGTGTATTCTTTGACTAAATTCAACAAAGTTATTTCCAAAGCAGAAAAACATATGGCACATTCTTCTTTTTAGTTCTTGGAAAGTTATCCATTTATTGTTTTGTTTGATTGCCTTATGAAGAAAATTGCTCAGCTCATTCTCTCCCTAGTAATATGGACTATTACTTATCTCCACTTTTGCTTGGTTTGGAGGATCCATAGCCATAGCTAAAATTACATTTTTATGAGCAATCTGTGCTCAGCAGAAAACATATTTCTGTCTTCTTCGTAAGTTGAGTATAATAGTCAAGGTAAATTAAAATGTGGTCACACTGCAGATTTAGGAGATCTTTAAGTATGCAGAGTTAAAGTTTATGCTACTGTATTTTTGGTACTACATGAAGAACAGCTGCATTACATATATATGTAAAATAACAGAGTACATTTTACATCTCATACCCTTACACTAAAGCAACTACCTGACTATACAAGACTAATACAGCTCTAGTAGCTGTATTAGTCTTGGGAAAAATTGGGAATCTTTATTAGCTGTGAATTCTTTACCAGACCAACAAAAAGGATTTTGTAGAATATGAGCCTTTATAACCATGATGATCCCTTCTTTACACATTTGAATCTCATCTGAAGAAGGAACGTACCCTTCGTGTCCTTGAAAATTCATGTGCAGCAACTTCTTTTTGGTTGCTCTAGTAAAATGGATCATGGCCAACAAAGATTGCACATTAGAAAGACAAGTATGTATTTAGGTCTTCCATGTATGGAAGGAAAATTGCAGAATTTGACAAGCATAGAGCCTCAAATAACAAATCTAAATGATTTAAAATGTTTTCCCAAAATTGTCCGTTCTTTACATCGGTAATCATTTAAATGGCTAGCATTAGCTTTCACAATATACTGTTTCTCAATATAATGAAATGTGAATCGCGGCAACTGGTCTAAAGACAAAGCATCAAATATGGAAATTGCCACGCATTCAAGAGAAAATTGCTTTGACTTTGGGGAAAATATGTTTATCATAGTAACCACAAATCCTGATGACATTTCTGGTCCCTTTTGCCTCTGAATGACTTGAATTTGTAGTCATTTTTTAAAGTCTTTCGTACCTTAATGGTGAATGTTATATAAACAATTAGATTTCCATTAAATATCAACATCCATCATCGGTAGTTTGGAGGTCAACTAGAAAAACTGAGCTGTAAACTCAGCTAAACTCAGAACCCTTGTGACTACTGGCCGCGAGTATGCTACAGTAGCATGAGGTTTTGTTAGGGGTTTCTATTTGTTTTCAATCTCCCAGTGAATTTCTTTTCCTAATGTCGATAAATTGCAGCTACAAACAGGTGATACTGAGCAAATGCTGTGCATATAAGACTGAAAGGAGTAGCGAAGATTTAGACCAACTTTGTTGTTATAGCTACTCTGTATTTTTAAAAGTAAAGTTTGATAAAAAAAAAATGGAGTAAACCAAGAACCTTGTCTCCACTTTGCATCTGCTTAGTTGACTATCATTTTCCAGTTCAGCAGACGTCAATAGGCAAACCAAGGGTCATTAAGATTTCTACCATGTCAAAGCATAATCAATTATACGTAACAAGCTATAGAATGGATCAGGTGCCCAATAATTGCATTAATTTAGAGTACAGCAATTGATTCTCTGTTGGCAGATATATTGCAGTAACTTTTAGTTCCTGTTAAGCTTGATCAAACCAAATAGACTACAGATTATAAATCTGAATCAATATTTTGCTGGCCAAAGTCAAGCTTTCTTTTAAAAAGAGTATCTGCTTTACAGAAGAGCTGACTGCAATGCATTATTAATGCAAAGATGATCAGATAAAACTGGGCAAAGTATCAAATAAAAATGCAAAGTGAATCAAAAATTTATAAAACAGTATTGAGTTATTACAATCCTATTATGGACAGAGTAATCATTTTTACCGAAGCACGCTTCTCAGATTGCCTTGCTACTGAGACATTAGGGTGTAGTGATTTAAGACAATGAAGCTCAATCTTTTTAAATATCATAAAATTAAAACTTGAGATAGCAAATCATAAATGATTTACCCACAGTTAAAAGTCTGATTGAATAAAAAGAATAGAATTAAGAACAATAGCAGGATTTGTATTTCACTGACTGCATTTTGTTGACATGGATGAAAAATGGCTGCAGCAGATTCAGCCAGGGTGCATTACTTTCCAGAGCTGGTAAACTTAATTTGCACATGCAGGCTCATCCTCTAGAAAGCAAGACAAGGTGCTGGAAAATAAACAGCTGATGCTTTGCCATCAGTGGATTATTTTTCTTCTTTTGCAAAATACTTTGGCCACATTCCTTCCAGCCTCTAGCACACAGTCCTAGTTGCCATTGTGGTCTGTAGAAAAGTGGATTCTATGCAAAAAAATTTTTATTGCATTGTCACCATAAGAATGATCCAAAAGTAGGGACGATGATGTTCTGGAGCTTTCAAGTCCTCCTATTGGCGCTCTGGAGCCTCAGGAAGTATTTTAACTTAGATTGCCAGGTTGAGATTTCTTTTTATGTGCAAGTTGTAAAATCATATGAGGTTATTTTTATCTTTCAGATGAGTCTTATTATAGTTTTCTTCTTCTACTAGCTAGCTGTCATATATCTTTTGCATTTTAAGATCGCAACAAAATATTTTAACTTTTCACATAGTTCTGAACTGTATGTCAGGAAAGGCAACCAGCTTCATTCTTGAAAATGTTTAAAACTTGTTTACTTCGTTTGTTCAATGTAAAAACTTGTTTACTTCATTTGTTCAATGTAAAAACTTCGTTTTTAATTCTGTTCTATGTAAACCGCGAAATGTAGCGATAGTTACTGTTCCTTGTAAACCGGGGTGATATGTATATTATACAGGAACCTCCGGTATATAAATTATTTAAATAAATAAATAAATAAATAAATAAAATGATGAGAAATGCACCTAGTCTTGGTCTCACAGGATTATCTGCCAGTTCATCACTGTTGTACCCACAAGATTAAAAGATTAAAAGTTAGGCTTTATTTGAAGACCCAAAACGTTATGGGCCTTATTCAAGGACTGAGCGAAAATAAATAAAGTGTGACAAGCCTGGAAATCATTTTGCATGCACATTGAACATATTGGGCCAGATTTTCAAAGGGTTACGTGCGCCGGGCCTAAATCCCCAGGATGCATATAAGTCCCGGGGCTTTGCTAAAGGGGCGGTTTGGGGGTGGGGCGGGGCCAGAGGCCTCCGACAGAGTGGCCATTGCCGCTCTGTTGGAGGATCGCGTGCCGGAAGGCTGCCGGAGCGCGCAACTTGCGCCTGCCCAGAGGCAGGCGCAAAAGGTAAGATAAACATTTTTGGGGGGTTAGAGTAGGGCTTGGGGGGGGGAAGGGGTAGGAAGGAGAGGTTAGGGGGAAGGGAATGGAGGAAGGCAGCGCAGCTCGGCACGCACAAAGTGCAACCCCTTGCGTGCGCTGACCCTGGATATTATAACATGCGCACACATGCGCGCGCATGTTATAAAATCGGGCATTAATGTGTGTGCGCCGGGTAGCACGTGCATATGTACGCCTGCGCACTCCTTTTTAAAATCTACCCCATTGTGTGATATGTCTGCGATAAGGCACTACTGCATGATAAGCATGTTACACACTTTTTTTTTTTTTTTAATTTTATTTTTATTCACTTTTAAACATTACAGCAAATCAAATATATCCGCTTATTGAAAAGGAAATTCCATTATACATACATTAATAAAGGAATAAAATCTAAATCCAATGCATGTAATCTCTAGTATATTCCACTTCCCCTAAAAGAAACTAGAGCAGGGGGCAGAATTTTGAAAGAGTTTAAACAAAGAAAACATTTTATGAAGAATTGGCTTTAACGTAATTCAAGGACTATTACTTATTTACTGATCCTTCATTAGGCTTTACACCAGAGGTTACCACTAACCTCCTTGCATTTAGGAACGATTTTAGTTGTTCTGGGTAGAAAAAAATATAACAATCTTTAGAGGATTTTATGACACATTTGCAAGGATATTTTAATACATAGGAAAATCCTAAGGCCAAAACCTGCGTTCTCATAGTAAGAAATTCCCGTCTTCTTTCCTGAGTTACAGGAGCAAAGTCTGGGAAAGCTCGAATCTGCGTTCCTCTAAAAGTCATCTCAACATTACGAAAATATCTCTTCATTATCTCCGTTATGTCTTTCTCAATTATAAAGGATACCAAGAGAGTGGCACATTCATAATATTCTCTAGTTGAATCTTCAAGAAATTGTGTCAAATTTCCTTTATTCACATCCAGCTGCTGCTGCTCTCTGTTTCTTGTAGACACCGGCATATAATATACTTTATTCACAGAGGGCAAATTTTCTTCTTGATATTTCAAAACTTCTTTAAAGTATTTCTTGAGAGTGATGTAAGGGAGTTCTCCTATTATTTTGGGGAAATTCAAAAATCTCAAGTTCAGATGACGGGAATAATTTTCTAAATGTTCCAGTCTTCTAGAGACCACATTGTGTAGTCCTTTATCAACTTTATATTGCATTCATCAATTTTCTTAATATTAGCCTCTGTTGTTTCCAACCTAGGCTCCAACACTGAAATCTTAGTGTCTAAAATCTCAATTTTATTTTCAACAACCTCCAAATTATCTTGGTACTGCCCTATCGATTCCACCAATGCTGCCATAATGTCCCAAATCGCATCCAATGTTATTTTCTCGGGCCTACCTGGCATCCGAAATCGGGGTTTGCAAATTTCCTCACCCCTCTTCGTTACCGGAGATATTCCTGCTGGGGTAGCTTCCTGTCCAGACATGTCGACTTCTCCGTCGTTTCTCTCCACTGCCTCCCCCAAAGTCGGAGTCGACGTGGACTAGGGATGTGAATCATTTTTCGACGATTAAAATTATCGTCCGATAATTTTAATATCGTCTTAAACCGTTATGGAACACAATACAATAGAGATTCTAACGATTTATCGTTATAAATCGTTAGAATCGTGAGCCGGCACACTAAAACCCCCTAAAACCCACCCCCGACCCTTTAAATTAAATCTCCCACCCTCCCGAACCCCCCCCCCAATGACTTAAATAACCTGGGTGTCCAGCGGCGGTCCGGAACGGCAGCAGTCCGGAACGGGCTCCTGCTATTGAATCTTGTTGTCTTCAGCCGGCGCCATTTTCCAAAATGGCGCCGAAAAATGGCGGCGGCCATAGAACAACACGATTCCACGGCAGGAGGTCCTTCCGGACCCCCGCTGGACTTTTGGCAAGTCTTGTGGGGGTCAGGAGGCCCCCCCCCAAGCTGGCCAAAAGTTCCTGGAGGTCCAGCGGGGGTCAGGGAACGATTTCCCGCCGCGAATCGTTTCCCGTACGGAAAATGGCGCCGGCAGGAGATCGACTGCAGGAGGTCATTCAGCGAGGCGCCGGAACCCTCGCCGGCTGAAGACAACAAGATTCAATAGCAGGAGCCCGTTCCGGACCGCTGCCGTTCCGGACCGCCGCTGGACACCCAGGTTATTTAAGTCATTTGGGGGGGGTTCGGGAGGGTGGGAGATTTAATTTAAAGGGTCGGGGGTGGGTTTTAGGAGGTTTTAATGTGCCGGCTCACGATTTAACGATTTTTCACGATATTTACCCCCCCCAAACGGCAACAATACGATTCCCTCCCCCTCCCAGCCGAAATCGATCGTTAAGACGATCGAGGACACGATTCACATCTCTAACGTGGACGGCTGCCCTCGCTGTTCACTGCCTGAAATATCCAGGCGTCCTCCAGGCCACAACGGAGATTCGGCATGTTCAGCGCCCTGTCCTCCCTCTGCTTCAGTTGCTCCTACCGCGTCACGGGTATGCGACGACACGGCCAGGGGGCTCTCGGGAAGTGGAGTCATCTCAGGTCTACGAGGATCCGGGGGAGTGAGAGATATTTCTCCTGGCGGTGCCACCGCTTCCTCAGATAGCCCCGCAGCGGAGTTACCACCTCCCTGTTCTTCAGTCCTTCCAGGTACGTACGAAGTTATTTTATTTATTTATTTTATTTATTTAAGGTTTTTATATACCGGCAATCATGAGCACATATCTTGCTGGTTTACATGGAACGGGAGTGCATTAAATACAACAACTAGAACTGTGGTGATCGAAGGAGCAGTTACAAATAACAAGGGTAGCAGAACTTGGATAAGAAGGAAGAGATAGGAAAGAATAAACGGTTAAACGGTATACAAATAAATTAAATGCTATGTAAAAATGGCATGATTAATGGCTGAATATTTGAAGTCCTTGGTTTGTATCTATAACGTGATATTAGATTGTGTCTGGGAAAGCTTGCTTGAATAACCAAGTCTTAAGTCCTTTCCTAAAAGTTAAGAGGCAGGGTTCCAGTCTGAGATCTGTGGGAATGGAATTCCACAGAGAAGGGCCAGCAGTGGAGGTGGCACGATCTCTTAGAGTGATGTGTTTGGTCATTTTCGCAGGGGGAACTTTGAGGGCGCCTCGGTAGACATTTCTGGTAGGTCTTGTCGAGTTGTATGCTTGGAGGGGGATTTGTAGATCGAGGGAGATGCGTTGATGAATAGTTTTGAAGATGACACAAATGGCTTTGTACATGATACGGAAGTGGACGGGTAGCCAATGTAACTCTTTCAGAATGGGGGATATGTGGTCTCTCTTTCTTGCGCCTGTTAGTAATCGAGCTGCTGAGTTTTGAATCATCTGTAGTGGTTTGGAGTAGGAAGAGGGCAGACCTAGCAATAGGGAATTGCAGTAGTCTAATTTTGCAAAAATGACTGCTTGGATGATCGTTCTGAAGTCTTGGGCATGGAAAAGAGGTCTTATCCTCTTCAGAACCTGGAGTTTATAGAAGCAGTCTTTGGTTGTTTTGTTGATATGGGCCTTGAAGTTTAGCCGGTTGTCTATTATCACTCCTAAGTCTCGAACTTGTGTGGTAGGTAGGTTGGTGGGAAGAGTAGTGTTGGAGATGTTGGTTTCCGGAGAAATGAGAAGGATTTCTGTCTTAGAAGAGTTTAAGATGAGGTGTAGGTTGTTTAGTAGTTGTTTGATTTTCAGGTGGCATGATTCCCAGTAGTCAAGAGTTTCAGAGTATGTATCTTTGATGGGGATGATGATTTGGATATCGTCTGCATAAAGGAAGTACTTTAGATTGAGGTTGGTGAGAAGTTGGCAGAGAGGAAGAAGATAGATATTAAATAGGGTCGGAGATAATGAAGAACCTTGAGGGACTCCTATGACAGAGTCAAATCTAGAGGATTCCTTGTTTTGGATTTTAACTTTGTAACCTCTGTTATTGAGAAACATTTTGAACCAGGATAGGACGGTGCCGCTGATTCCTATAGACGAGAGTTGGTTTAGGAGGATGGCGTGGTTGACCGTGTCGAACGCTGCTGAGAGGTCTAACAGGATCAATAGGAATGAGTTTCCTTTGTCAAGGCCCATTAAGATATAATCTGTCAACGAGGAGAGGAGGGATTCTGTGCCTCGATTTTTTCTGAAGCCGTGTTGTGGGGTGAAGAGAAGATTGTTGTCTTCGATGAAATCTGAGAGTTGAGAGTTCACTAGTTTTTCCATGATCTTGGCGATGAATGGGAGGTTAGCTATGGGGCGGAAGTTGTTGGGTTCCTTCGGGTCAAGGTTAGGTTTCTTTAAGAGCGGTGAGATTGAGGCCATTTTGAGGTCATCAGGGCAGATTCCTTGGGCTAGAGAGCAGTTGATGATATTTGTCAAAGATGAGGCTATTGTGTCTGGAATAGATAGAAGTAATTTGGAGGGGATGTGGTCTGCAGGATCAGATGAAGGTTTCATTTTTCTCAGGATGGCTTGTATCTCAGTGGAGGCTACAGGTTCAAAGGTGTTTAAGCTGGCATTTTTGTGTGCAGGTTGTTGATATGTCTGGAGGGCTGCTGTGTCGGGAGGCAGTTGTGTTAGGAGATTGGAAATTTTATTTTGGAAAAACTGAGCGAGTTCTTCGGCTTTGGACTGAGCCATATTGCCGGGGATTTCTCGCGGTATGGTTTGAGTGAGGCTGGAGACATAGGCGAAGAGGGCTTTAGCGTCAAAGACCAGGTTGTGAATCTTGGATGCGTAAAAATCTTTTTTTGATTTTGAGGTGAGGGATTTGTACTGGTAAAGTGTGGATTTGTATGATGAGATGGTGGTGTCGCAAGGGGTTTTACGCCAGGTCGCTTCTTTTTTTCTTAAAGTTTGTTTAAGTTTTCTGAGTTCGTTGGTGAACCAAGGTTGTCTGTTGGCTGCATTGGTGTGAGATTTTTTTGTAATTGAAGGACAGAGCTTGTTGGCTATGTTTTCTGTTATGTTGTTCCATGAACGAATGGCAGCGTTAGGGTCGGATAAGTCTAATAGGGGGAGCTGGGAGACTAATTGGGTGTTGAGGTCTTCTGGAGAACATCGCTTTTTGTAATGGAATGAAGGTGAGGGGATGTTAGGGGTGTTGGTTTCTTCCAGTGCAAAAGAGGTGGAAATAAGAGTGTGGTCTGACCAAGGGACCTTTTTGTTCTTCAAGTTGTACGTGTTCGTAATCCCTTTGTTGAAGAAAATCAAGTCCAGGGTGTGACCCGCTTTGTGTGTGGGTTCATTGACTATTTGTTGGAATCCCATGGCAGATAGGGCTGTGAGGAGGGTTAAACAGCTGTTGGATGGTGAGGGGTTGTCAATATGTAGATTGAAGTCTCCTAAGATGATTGCTGGAGAATCCAGGTTGATGAGCATGGTGGAGATTTCAAGGATAGGGGAGACATTGGATTCTAGGAACCCTGGGGGGGGCGTAGACAAGAAGGATTTGAAGATGTTGTGAGGTGAAGAAGCCGACTTCCAGTTTTGAGTTAGAGCTGAATGGATGTTGGGAGAAGTTCAGACTTTTTTTGGTAGCCAAAAGGATTCCACCTCCTCTTTTTTTCAGTCTCGGGAGTGAGAAGACGTCATAGGTATGTGTGGGTAGTTGGTTTATTAACGCTGTATCTGAGGGCTTGAGCCATGTTTCAGTTACTCCACAGATATCTGGCTTGGCGTCGTTGAGATAATCATTAAAGATTAGGGATTTTTTTGTTAGGGATTGTGCATTGAAGAGTGAGAGTGAGAAGAGGGAGAGGCCTAAAAGCTGTGTGATTGGAGTAATCGAGATGGGGGTGAGGGTTTTTAAGTTCTTGAGGAGGGCTCGTCTGGCAGATAATCTTTTAGGTGGGAGGCGGTGTTGTAAAGTTGGTATTGGGAATACTAGAGACATTGTGAATGGTTAGCTGGCTGGTGCCGTGGAAAGGCGGATGATTGATGGCTGATGCCGTGGATAGGCGGATGACTGATGGCTGGTGCCGTGAATAGGCGGATGACTGATGGGAGGAAAGGCTGGGAATAGGAAGAAATAATTAATTGGTTAGGGCTCTGGATGAGCGTAGAATGGTTGTTTGCTGTATACTTGCTGAATGTTTGCAGTGAGGGTGTTTGCTGAATGCTTGCAGGATGGTTGATAGCTGAATGCTTGCAGGATGATTGTTTGCTCAAGATGGTTGTTTGCTCAAGATGGTTGTTTGCTCAAGATGGTTGTTTGCTGAATGCTTGCAGGATGGTTGTTTGCTGAATGCTTGCAGGATGGTTGTTTGCTGAGCATTTGTTGGACGCATGCAGGATGGTTGTTTGCTCAGGATGGTTGTTTGCTCAGGATGGTTGTTTGCTGAGCACTTGTTGGATGCTTGTAGGAAGGATGCTAGTTGAAAGCTTGCTGAGATGGCGCTGGCTGGGTGCAGTATGGTGCTTGCTGGGTGAGAGCTGGGAGAACGTGAAGCAAGATGGAAGCTGGCTGAGTTCTAGTGCGGCATTGGTGTGATGCTGCTCGGGAAAGCGAGGGACGAAAACGAAGGGGCGAAACAAAGGGGCAGGCCCCTTTGTCGCGCTCCTTCGGCGCGCGACGCTCGGCGCGCGGCGCCTAGCAGGGTGGATTTAAAGCCCTGCCGGGCTCTCTCTGGTTGGCTGCCTTGTTGAGGGCGGGCCTAGGCGCGTTTCTTTTTGTTTTTAATTTTTTTCGTTCGCCGGAATCGGCCTCGGCGATCGCGGCTGGCGTCGGGGTCCCCCGGGTGTTATCAACCGCTGAGTGGCCATAACTTCAGAGTCCGAGGGAAAGATTCTGAGTTTTCCCTTCCTTTTCGCGGGCATTATTCAAACGAAACTTTGGCAAAGATTCGGAGCTCAGCGCGTACGTGTCTGGTTACGCCGCCATCTTGCCCCCCTCTGTTACACACTTTTTAATGCATGACATGGCCTTATTGTGGCTTAGTAAATCTAGCTGTAAGTGCACTATTTGCTGAAAATGAATAAAAACAAAAAAAAAATAATCATATGAAAACATAAAAATACAAAAAAATGAAAACATTTTTGGCCTTGCATATCCGTAATAATTAGGGATTTATAAAGTGCAAATTTAGAGGTATGTTTTTCAGGCAATAAGATGTATTTGATGGGTACTAAAAAAGTTTATTGTATTTTCACAACCAGGGCCAGTGCAAGAGTATTTGGCACCCTAGGCGAACCTTTGGTCATGCACCCCCATCTCCAATTTACCTATTGGTGGCAGCTCCAGCATTGCACTCCATCCTAGCAGTGGCAGTGGCTCTAGCACAGTGCTCCCTTTTTTAGCAGTATTAGATCTGGCACAGTGCCCTTGTATGCCTTGCACTGGCATGATTTTGACGCCCCCAGATGACTGCCCTAGATGACTGCCTAGTTTGCCTAATGGAAGCAACAGCCCTCTTCACAACTCAAATTACAATTTTGGCACATTTTTAGATGGATTCAATTTAATACGGCACAAATCATTTTATCTTAAATTTTTATATGCACACTATGGGGTGAATTTTAAAAGCGTTGCCGCATTAAAAGGCCAATATACGAGAGTATCTGGACCACGGGAAAGCAACATAATTTTTAAAAGCTGCAAATTATGGGGCAGATTTTCAAAGGGGTTCGCACGTAAGATACGCGCATACCCCCCGAAAACCTGCCCCAAGTTCCCCTGTGCGTGCCGAGCCTATGTTGAACAGGCTCAGTGGCGCGCGCAAGCCCCGGGACGCACGTAAGTCCCCGGGCTTTCCTGGGGGGGGGGGGCGTGTCGGGGGCGGGTCAGAAGCGGGTCATCCTGGGCGGGGCTGCGGGTGTGGTTCCGGTCCGGGGTGTTTCGGGGGCGTGGCCGAGGCCTCCGAAACTGCTCCCAGGCCAGGGAATCGTGCGGCCGGCGCACGCAAGTTATGCCTGCCTTTCACTCCCCACTGCACTTCTCTTTTCATTGCACTGTCCTTCCTCTTCCACTCCCCCTCCACATTGCACTCCCCTCCCCACTGCACTTCCTTTCCCTGTTAATACCTCCAGTACACTCCTCCTTTGACAGATAGGGCCAACTCCTCCCATATACATTGCTTTTCTTCTGCTGAGAGGGCTTGGGGTCCCTGCAGGCCTGCTCCGATGACTTCATCTGGATGCTACATGGTGCCACTTCTTAACTCTCAGCAGCCAGATGACATCATCAGAGCTTCTCTGATAGGCCAATCTTTGGGGGTTAATCATTAAAACCAAACAAAGTAGATGGGAACCCAAAATCACTGGTATACTTCAGAGACAATAATAGCGATTGGGACAAAACTTGAAAGGTCCACAGGAACTGAAAAAGCTGTTCAAAAAAAAAATGTTTTATTCATTTATGGAAACTAATATCTTAATGGATCGTGTTCACGGACCCCTGACACGGACCGTGTTTCGATTAACTACGTTGGTAGGGACCAGATCTCAGTATAATTAGTGCAGGGGCTTATTGGTGAGGTCAGAGCACATCTTATTGACAGCCAAAAACTTTGATGGGGAGATGACGTACTCTTCTCATATAAATTTAGGGAGGAGATCTCTGCCACTAATTATACTGAGATCCGGCCCCTCCTGACGCAGTTAATCGAATCACGGTCTGTGTCTGGGGTCCATGAACATGATCTATTAAAATGTTAGTTTCCATAAATGAATAAAACATTTTTTGAACAGCTTTTTGAGTTCTTGTGGAGCTTTCAAGTTTTATCCCACTCACTGGTTTATCGTTAAAACCTAAACAACAATTTCCCCATCAGGGGTGGGTTTTTTTGGATTTTTTTTTGTTTTAACTGAAAATCTGTAGCCCTACAAGGTGCTATCTTGTACAAAAGCACTTTGCCACAAGTTTGAATCATCCACCCCTAACTCTAAAATGCTGGTGTGATGGTGTTAAACTAGTGTAATATTATGCTACCTCATCTGCACTTTGCAAAGCCTAGGCACAATTTGTAATCATGACAAGTGTTATTCAGGTAAAAAAAACCCAAACATATAAGTCACTTTCATAGCACAGTTGCACCAGACCTACCAGCACCAGACACACAACCAGTAACACCAACCTGTTATGAACCTGCCCGCGGCTGCCCGCGAGCAGGCTCCTCACGTTTTGCTGTTCTCCCACTGCGCCCGGATGCCGCCGATATCGGGCCTCTTCACCGCGGCCGGAGCCGCGGACTTGCCTTCCCCCTGCGGCCCGGAGGCCACCCATCTTGTCTTTCTTCACCGCGGCTGGAGCCATGGACTTCCTGCTATCTTCGTGGCATGGAGCCGCCGCCGACGTCCTCCTTATCTTCGCGGCCAGAGGCCGCAAGCCCCGGCCTGGATTAGCGGCTGGAGCCACCATCGGGGCCTCCTGCAGCAGCTGGAGCCGCTGCTGTCATCGGGGCCTGCCTCTAGGCCCAGCCCTGCATGTCCTCGAAGTCGACGTCAGTGCAGGACCGCTGCCCACGGCCCTGCACAGCTTCCTGCTTCCTCTAGGTGCGCGGACGTGCCTCTCTTTTAGATTTAAAGGGCCCACAGCCAGATATGCCCTGGGCTCCACCTTCTGATTATTTCCTGTGCCAGCCCTATAAAAGGGCTGTTTCTACATTTCCTCATTGCCTTGCATCAGAGTGTCTTCAGCCCTGGAGGCTCCTGCCTGCCAGCGCTCTAACAGGTCCTTTGTCTTCTTCGTGGAGCTCCTCGTCTAGTCATCTTGTCTCATCATGTCTTCTTGCCTGAGGTCCCCATCCAGATGTCCTGGTGTCTTGTCGTCTGACGTCCCGCTTCCTGATGTTCCTGGTTCCTTGGTGTCTTTGTTCCAGTGCTCTGGAGCCTTCTGTTCTGCCGGCCGTGGATCTCCAGGTGACGCTACTCCGTCTTGGGAGATGCCGGCAGTGGACTCTGTCCTGTGCTCCTGAGCCGTCCTGTCCTTCCAGCCGTTGTGGTACTCCAGATGACATCGGCTTCATCATTGAAGTCCCACCTGACTGGATCCTCTCCTGCACTCATCCCACTCTCCTCGTGGTCCGTGACTAGCCCCCCTCGGGCTATGTAGGGTGCGCAGTGGGACAGGGTGGTCCGCGACCAGCCCATTGGGTCCGCCCGTGAAGGTGGGCTGAGTAGGGTGCCCTGAGAGACGGTGCCAAAGTCTTCCTTCCCAGCTTCTCGTCTTGTTTCTGATGCCGTTGCATCAGCCTTGGTGTCATGTCTTCAACAGCCTCGGTGTCATGTCTTTACAACAGCCTTGGTGTTATGTCTTCATGTCAAGGCCTCCGTGTGCCCTCATCCTCAGGCCAGCCTGCTGCTTCATGCCGATCCAAGCAGCAGGTCTGAAAGGGCTCGGAATGGTCGGAGGACCGTTCACCTACCAACATCATCCTGTTGTTGGTGCTGGGAGCCTGCAGGCCCGGCAGAGGGTAAGACCATGTCTCTGCGATCCTGGGACACGTCGCCAACCCTCGGTTCGGTCCTGGATCCATCTGGGGTCGGGCTGAGGCCCAAGGGCACACTAAAACACCCCTAACACAACACACACCAACCCCCAGTCACACCAAACATACACACAGTCTCCTAAAAGGCACCGAAACACAGAAAATCCCCCAAAGCCTTAGACACACTGAAGAAAACAAACAGAATAAATGAGGGACACTTCAAAGGAAGAACAGATAAAATACTCCAAACATTATTACACAAGCACTTTGCGCACTGTTCAATAACTCCCACCAATCTGCAATCTCCTATCTCCACCAGTCACCGGCATGCCAAGCATCAGGTCCCAAAAGACAAGCGAGGTTTGAATTTAGTGAGGTATATCAACTAGCAGGGGTAAAAGCATCAATGCATGGTTGTTGATGTGTACGCACGCACTCAGTTTATAAAATCTGGAAGTACACATGTATTCGCAAACCATGCCCCAAACGCGGCCATTTAGTAAATGCTTACTGTTGTACATCATCATGTGAGTACTACATGTGTGCCTGCCAGGTTGCAGAAATAGCATATACACACGTAACGCCTAAAGGCTGTGTGCCCTTTCGAGAACTGGACCTTAAGTATGCCAACGCATAGTAAAAAAGTGTGAAACCATGCACATTTTGCTGCAAAAACCTTCACTTCTCAAGATGTACTTGAACAGTTGCATTAATGCACATTTTTTATGTTAAAATATAAATGAGACAATTAGTAAAACTGTATATATTAGTCAGCTCAATTTAATGCAAAAATCCATGTTAATGCAAAAAACAAATCCCCACATTAATGTTAATGCAAGCTTGCTGACAGTGCGTTCAAATGCGTTAAGCAGTAACCAAGTTTAATAAAGAGGTCACTTTGTTAGTTTCTGATTCGGCAACTGTGAAAAAGTTCTTCAAATTCATACTTAACCTCTGACCATCTAGAGCAGAGGGATATTTAGTGACACAGGTATGCTGCTGAATATGCCCGGTGATCATAAAGTTAGCCAGATTATTTTGCATTAATCCGGTTAACAGCCAGATAGCTGACTTCACCCTGGGACTCCCCCGTTCTGCCCCCGAGTTTGCCGAAGAATTTTTTAGCCAGATAAAAAGTTATCCCTGGTAGCAGGGGGCAGGGCTAGAGTGTTCCAGGGAGAAGCTGCCTATCCAGCTAAGCTGGATGGATAAACTTTAATTTGCAGCATTTTCTGGCTAATGTAGCCAGATAACTTTTGGGCAGCCGAAAAGCTGTCCTGAAGTTAACCAGGCAAACTTATTTTCAAATCCCGCAGGATTTTCAAACCCTCGCTATTTGTTTGGCTAAGTCCAAACTTAGCCAGGCATGTGGCACAGAATATCAGCCTCCTAGATTTTAATAAACAATAATTTTTTCTTTTGGAAGATATATTCTCAACTAGCTATTAATGCCACATTTTGATTTATTTGTTGTTTTGCAAGTTTTTGGCAAGAAGAATAATGACAAAGAAAACAAAACAAAATGTAAATTTCCTACTGTTGATCATTTTCTGGCATGGGACCCAGGCTGGTACATCTCTGGTTCTTCTATGCAGAAAACTGATAGCCCTTATCACTGAGAGAAAATCCTTGTTTTGCAGTGCCGCTAAACTCCAAGGCTTCAGGCGAGAGTAATGAAATACCAGGGGATTTTTTTTGTCTTCTAAGCGCATAATGCACTCTTACATATGTATGGGCAGCAATAAGAATACATTAAAAATGTGTGTTTAAACCCCATAAATTGCTTCACCCATATGTATTTGCTAAATTTAAATGAAGCCTATAAAGTGGCTGGCAACTAGCAATACATTGTTATTTTTTCTCTTTTGATCACCACTTTAGAATGTATTTTATGCAAAACAAAACTCTGAGCTGATCATGTAAGCATTTCTAATACCAGTGAAAATAATAGGTCTCCTCATCAGAATTTTTCCCGTTTTGTTTTCTATTGTTATTGCCCAGAAGCTGCCCCCTTACCCACTCCTTCTCTTCTAGGTCCCTTTGGTTTTCCTTCTTGCTTGAGAGTTTCTCCATTGTTCCGCTCACTTATTTGCCCCTCCACTTTCACCACACTGGTCCCTCATTTCTCCTTCTCCTAATACTTACCCAGTAGCTACCCTTCCTATATATTTCCTACCCCCAGTTCCCTACACATACCATTCTTTCGTGTATATATATATATATATATATACCTTGTGACCTTCCAACACTCTTCTCGCTTTCAGTGCCTCCTAAGCTTCATTATCTATTGTAATCCCATGGCTACTACAACTACTACTACTACTATTTATCATTTCTAAACCTCTATAAATATACACAGCATTAAGATACACATATTAAAATACACAGCATTATACAGATACACATAAGAGACATGGGATTGCAGAGTAACTTTCATAGGCTGGAGGGAGGAAGGAACCACACTGACTGCAGCCTTTCTTCTTTCAGCTTTTAATTTTATTACAATAACAGTAGACTGCCTACTCACACCATAGCTTCCACTAGAGAGAGTTTAGGAGCTGGCTTCTCCTGGAAACACGGGGCCTCTTCATTCCAGCTGGGCTCTGCCTCTTATTCTGCCCTGCAGGTTCCCACCCACAGAGCTTTCTCCCTCTGTGGTGGTTTAAGGTGGACCAGGCCCAAGCCCAGTAGAAGCACTTGGTGGACTAGGCGGCCACCTAGGGCACCACCGTTCTGGGGGCGGCGACGGCATGACTTCTCCTTCTTCCTGCCCACATGGCCCAGAAGAGGAAGTGCTGGGTCTGCATGGTTGGGAAGAAGAAGAGGTCATGCAGGGAAAAGAACAGCGCATCCCCCAGGCCATTGCAGGAAGAGGCAGCATTGGTCCCAGGTTTCTGCGGCGTTCAAGCACAGGAGGAGCAGCAATAGCGCCCCCGACTCCACGCAGGCGCATTTCTTGGGCCGTCGCAGGTTCAAGTGCAGGAGGAACAGAAACAGTGTCCCCTTCCCCTGCAGGAAACAGAGCAACATCCAGCGCCCAGCGACCTCAAGAAGGAGGGTGCTGAAAGAGGAGACTCCTACTGGACTTGTACTTCTACTGGGGAGGGGGCAGGGAGTGAATGAGAGAGAGCATGTATGTGGGTGAAAGAGCATCTCTATGTGTGTGTGTGTGTGTTGTATCTGAGAGAGCATGTCTGTGTCTGTGTGTGTGAGAGCATCTTCTATGACTGAGCATGTGTGAATATAAGAGAGAGATTGTGAGAATCTGACTCTCACCTCTCCCCTGCTAATTCATAACAATCTCAGAGCAACTGGAAATCAAAACATCCCAGGTATAAATGCTGGGAATTTTTTTTTATCCTTTTTAAATTTTAAGTATTGGATGGTGTTTGAAATATTGTAATGGTCTTTGTAAAATTTATATGAGTTTTAAATTATTAGTTGTTACTCTATTTGTCAGTTGTTTTGAAATATTCTTTTTATTAGTATGATTTTACTTCTATTGATGTTTATATTTCCTTATTTTATTGTTTGATGTTTTCTTAGGAATTGTAACTGCTCTGTTTTTCCATTGTAACAGCTCTGTTTTTCCATTGTCTGCCTTTTCATAAGTAGGGTTGTTAGTGTTTGAGTGCTGGCAGTTATTGGAGTTTTGATATGGGAGATTTACTATATTGAAATTGTAATTCAGTTTATTTGTGGCTTTCTGAGAGTTAAGCCCATACCCAACACACATTACAATAGACCTAATGCCAGTACTTTTTTGCAACGTTTTCCAGCACTGCATGTAAATAATAGGGGTGTGCATTCGTTTTGAACTTAAATGTAAAACGCAACTTATTTTTTTTTTTAACTTAAAAAAGTGATGAGGTGAAAACGATCGGATTTCCAACTTATTCAACATAGCTATGTTGAATAAGTTGGAAATCGCGATTGTTGATCCTAAATAAAAATTTAAACCCCTCACCCTCCTTAATCCCCCCCCAAGACTTACCAAAACTCCCTGGTGGTACAGCAGGGAGTCAGGACGCCATTTCTGCTCCTTTGCGAGGAGCACGTGACGTCGGCGTCACGTCGGAGTGACGCGGCATCACGTGATTCCCCGCGCGATCGCTCCGGGGGACCCTCGTTGCACCTCCTGGGGGCCTTCTGACCCCCCCAAGCTGGCCAAAAGTTCCTTTTGGGTGCAACGAGGGTCCCCCGGAGCGATCGCGCGGGGAATCACGTGACGCCGCGTCACTCCGACGTGACGCCGACATCACGTGCTCCTCGCAAAGGAGTTCAGAAATGGCGTCCTGACTCCCTGCTGTATCACCAGGGAGTTTTGGTAAGTCTTGGGGGGGGGGGATTAAGGAGGGTGAGGGGTTTAAATTTTTATTTGCACGTATGGACATAGACTCAACTTATGGAATTCTCCATATGTCCATATTGACCGCAAATGGGACCCCCTTTCGACTTATGGACTTATGAACATAAACTTTTGCTCTGCACATCCCTAGTAAATAATATACATCTTATAAGTGATATTTTTATCTAGGAAGACTGTAGCTAAATGTTCTTGTTCATGTAAAATCTATTATTATAAATGCATAATTTTTAATTCTGTGTGGTGAGGGTGTGACCTGGGGGGGGGGGGGAGCAGGGCGGCAGGCCATAGGTTTGACCTAGGGAGCCTAATACCCTTGCACCGGTCCTGACCAGACCTTTAGCCTGGTCCTGCACAGATTAAAATGGGGTAGCAGGGCCATTCCTTTCTACCCTGTTCCATGGAGCTTGCAATCCAGTCAAGACATTCCCGCATGGCAAACAAGAATGAATGGGAAGTGTATTTAATGTAGAGAAGTGGTTAGGATTTGAAAGCAGCTTCGAAAAGATGACATTTTAAATGGGTTTGAGTACAGCAGAGAGGGAGCCTGATGCACTGACTCAGGAATTCTGTTCCAGTCAGAAGGCAGAAAGCATGGAGTTGGGAGCTGGCAGTGAACGGAGGTCACGAGTAAGCGTGTAGGGCGAGAGAAGATGAGTAATGAGGCTCTCCCCCTACTTTTCTGCTCCCTCCCCTTTTCCCACCATTGCCTTCTACTACTGAATGCTATCCCCGTTTTCCCCCAGCGATTTCCTATTTACCATCATTTTATTTTTCCTTCTCTCCTTCTGCCTCCCCCACGCACTTTCCTAGGCACGTTGACTTTATATCACCTCCCCACTTTCCATCCGCAGAACTTTTTCCCCCACCCTTCTTGCATTGTCTACCTCCTTCTCAACTCGAATCTCTCTCTGGCACCCTATCCTCCATGCTCTCTTGTGTGAAATCCCATTTGGTACACCTTTCTACACTCTTCTTGCACAATGTAGATAACCTTTTGAACTGTTTGGTTCTATCTCTGTCCTACCCTTCTCTTCTTTAGGCCGAGCATATGTATACATATGTTATGGCCCCAGGGCACGGCCTGGGACCTGCACTCACCAGGCGGCCCAGTCCAGCTGCAGGAACACCGTCGCTTCGGCCTCCTAGGCCCAGGGAGCGGCCCTCCATGGCGTTCTCCCTGTGAGGGAGACGCCGATGCCGATTTGCAGCTGGCCCTGCCCCCTAGGCGCGCGCGCGTGCCGGGGCTGCAGAATTAAAGAGGCCAGCACAGGAAATGTGGACAGCTCCTCTGCTGACGTCAGATGCTGCTGGGCCATTTAAACCCGGCAGCTGCAGCAATACCTCACCTTGCAACGAGGTTCCTCAGTTTATCTGAGTCTCCAGTTGCTGCTCCAGATCCTGGTTCATCTCTTGTGTCTTCTGGCTTCAACCCTGCTGCGTTTCCTGACTACTCTTCGGCCTCCATCCCTGGTTTTGGTACTGACGTCTGACTTCTGGCTTCCGACCTGGCTTCGTCTTCTGACTACGTCTCCAGCTTCCGTTCCTGGCTTGGTATTGTCTTCTGACCTCTGGCTCCCGACCCGGCTCCAGCCCACGACTCCATCTTCTGCTTTCATCCCTGGCTTTGGTTTGGATCTCTGACTTCTGGCTTCTGACCCAGCTTCGCTCTTGGACTTTGACTTTGGCTTCTTCATCACCTCAGTTATCCGGTACTTGCTGGCCCAGAGGATTCTCCTAAATCTCAGCGGCTCGGGCTCTCACAGGCTCCTCCCGGGGGAGCCGCGGGCTTCCGAAGGTGAAGATTCTCCAGCTACCTGGGCCCAGCCGTCCTTTGTCCATCTCTTCAGCCGCCATCCGGATCCTTGGTCACATAGGATCCCACCTAAGTCCAAGAGGTCCGGGTCCCTACGGGCTCCTCCTGGGGGGACCTCGGACTTCCAGTGGTGAAGCCTCTTCTGTGCCGCCTCCCGGCTGTGACACTTGCTGTGGTCCTCCACAGCATATCATCCACCGTCCCAGCCGGCCCAAGGGTCCACGATTGTAACAACATATTCAGTGGTAAATCTCAAGGCCAGATGTATGAAGGATGTGAGATTTATTTATTTATTTATTTGGAGATTTTTATATACCGCGGTACGTAAAGGTCTACATCACCTCGGTTTACATTAAACAATAACTTAGCACAAGGCTTTACAAGTAACAGGTTATACAGTAAGTAAACAATAAATAGCAACAGGTTGGTATTTAAATTATTATTTAAAACCATGAGATAATCTCATGGTTTTAAATAATTCCTTATAAAATGAAATATTGTCGAGCTGGCCCTGAGGCTCAGGCTGCAGTGCTCTACTGCTGTATTGCTGCACAGGGGATCCAGGTTAAAATGCCCTGTCCAGCAGGGTCAGCTGGGCAAGGGCATGCTGTGTAGCTGGTACACTAAGGCCTGGGGAGGGAAGAAAGGCAGCTACTAATACAGCAATGTCCCGCTACTGATGTACCCACTGAATGTGTGCCTCAGAGCAAATGACCCTCTAGCTCTGGATCTGACCATCTGTAATGGTCAGATCCAGACATCTCACCCCCCATGCATCCCTCCCATGCAAGCCATCATGAACAATGGATCCTCTTACTATCCCCAAGCTCGATATAAGAGCCTACCCTGACTCTTAAAACAGTTGTTATCATTATCCTAAGCACTTCGTTCCTTAGTCTTTTTCTTTCCAGCAATCTTTGCTTCCAAGTTTTACCTCCCTTGTTGAATGTAACTTTGTTCTTCCTGTTACCTACGGTTTCGTTACAGTTCCCCCTTTTTGATGTAAACCGACCTGATATGGTCCCTACCATGAAGGTCGGTATAGAAAAGTGTTAAATAAATAAAAAAATAAAATCCCTCCCTAACACTCCCTTCCTCCCACCAAACCCTCCCCTCCTCCCTCACCCCTCCCTTCTACCCTCAATCCTAAATTATTTTTATCAACAAGTCATTTATGTACATATGTTATATACTATAACCTTTTGTTCCATGTATTTCTGTTATATTCTGTTATAATTGTTATATTTATTACCATGTTATAATGTAAAATAGGGCTGATATCGCCCTATTCTTTTAGTTATCTGGAAACCGATGTGATATCTCGATTGAATGTCGGTATATAAAATAAATAAATAAATAAATAAATAAAATAAATAAATAATGGGGGGCAAGGCAGTAGGGACAAGAGGGGAAAAGACAAAAAAATAATTGTATTTTTATTTCTCTTTCTTAAACACAGATTAAGGGTGATATTGATTTTTAAGACCTATTACAGGGTTTTAAGTACACCTATAAGAAGCTGCTGACTATTAAAGATAGAACAAAACAAAATTAGTGATCTCATAGATAGACATAGTTTATTGGGAGAGAGTCAACATAGATTTTGCAAAGAGAAGTCTTGCCATAGCAATTTACTAGATTTTTTTGAAGGTGTAAATAAACATGCAGATAAAGGTGAGTCAGTTGATGTAGTGTATTTGGATTTTCAGAAGGCATATGACAAAGTCTTTCATGTGAGACTCCTCAGGAAATTGGGAGGTCATGGGATAGGAGGCAATAGCCTATTGTGGATTAGTAACTGGAAGAAAGACAGGAAACAGAGAGCAGGACACAATGTTCAGTTTTCCAAATGGAGAAAGGTCATTAGTGTAATGCCCCAGGGACTGTACTGGGACCTGCACTATTTAAATGATCTGTAGAAAGGGAAAAGTGAATGAGATGACCAAATTTGCAGATGGCATGACATTGTTTTGCATCATTAAAACAGTAGCAGATTGTGAAGAAGTGCAGAAGGACCTTATGAGACTAGGAGTTTGGGCATCTAAATGACAGATACAATTTAATATAGACAAGGGCAAATTAATGCACATAGGGAAAAATCCCAACTACAGGTACATTGTGCTGGGTTCCGTGTTAGGAGTCATTATCCATGAACAGAATCTTGGAGTCCTTGTTGCAAATCCCTTGAAATCTTCGGCTCAGTGTGCGGCGGTGGTCAAAAAGGCAAATGTAATGTTAGGAAATAGGAATTATGTGGAAAGGAATAAAGAACAAAAGTGAGAATATCATAATGCCTTTGTACAGATCCATGGTGTGACCACACCTTGAGTATAGTGTGGAGTTCTGGTCGCCCCATCTGAAAAAGACATAGCAGCCATAGAAAAGATACAATAAAGGGATGGTAAAGTTCCTTTATGGAGAAAGACTCTTTAGCTTGGAGAACAGATGACTGAGAGGGTATATGATTGAGATTTATAAAATCATGTACAGGGTGAAACAGGTAAAGAAGGAATGGTTATTTACCCTTTCAAAGAACAGTAGGACTAGGGGAGACTCCATGAGGTTCACAGATTTAAAACAAATCATGGGAGATATTTTTTCACTCAGCGCACAAACAATCTATGGAATCTGTTGCCAGAGTTATGTGGTCAAGGCAACTAACTGTTAACAATGTGCCACAAGACCATCTATGAAATGTTTTTCTTCAAACTGTATTTACTTTTTTGCAAAGGGACTTTCTGTTGTAAAACTCATGTGAAAAATTTCAAAAATTTGGGTTGCTTGTGTATAACAGCTGTATGGCCTACAGGCTATATCTGGTTAGTTTAGTGGTTAATGTTACTTAAAAAAAAAAAAAATACATTCAGCTGCTCAACAGTAAAATGTACTGTATTTAGAAATGCAAGATGAATTTGGCAGAAGCTGGCATTATTACACAATAACACCAGTTGCTTGATAATGTCCTCGATAAGAACTTCAGTACTGAATTTTGCCTTTCCTTATAGTGATTTTATCACCAGAGGACCACTTTAAAAGAAATGATGCCAATGATACTGGCATGATCATTCAAGCGATCTAACTGTGTACTACCATGAAAGGTCTGCAAAAAAAATAAAATAAATAATAATAATAATCTCCAGGGCAGCAGTGAGTTGCCATCTGCTGCCCTTTGGTGTTGGAATGTCATTCCAACTCGAAATCCCTGCCTTGGCCTCTTAATATGGGAGAATGCCCACATGTATAATAGTGCAAACAGAAAAAAATGTCCTTTCCGTGGCTGCTGTCTGGACCGCAGCCGTAGGAATTTTAAATAGGTTCCTTGTTAGAAGAGATACCCTTCATCCCTCTGCCCCTCCCCCATATCTACTTTGTACATTGCAGAGTTTTATGCCCCTGTAATACAGTTTTAAATTTGGTCCTGTGTCTGTGCTTCAAAAGCCTTTCAGCTTTTCATTTGCTAAACTAGGATACCAACAAAGCAGGATTACTGAAACCCAGACACACAGATGGGTCAACTAGATTCTTGCTTATCCCCTTCTTACTTTTGCATTTATGCTTGTACAAGCCTTTGCAGCTGTAACCTTCTCTAATCCTTTCTGGAATAAATGTTGAATTGCTTAGTGGTACAGAGCTAGGTGAATTCACTTAAAATCTATCTTAAAGTGGAGGACAGGTGGGGGAGCACATGGACAATGTTGCAAAGAGCCAGATCTTGCCAGCATGCTCTGATCTTGAGAGGAGGTGATTGGCAGGTTTATACACTTCCACTTGTGTGCTGTAAAAAGAAAAATGTATACTCTATGAAGGTGCAATTATCTAGTATAGTACTGTAGGTGTGGCACACAAAACAAACATCTGAGAGGATAATATTCAGTCACGGGCTGGATTGTAATGTTAGCCAGATAAACTTATCCAGCTAATTCTGAAATTCAGGTTAGCCAGATAACTTTGTGGCTAACCTAATTCCTTCTAGAAATGCTTCCAGAAATCCCCTACATTATCCATCTACATTTTAACTGGATAATGAGATATCCAACTATAGATTAGCTGAATAAGTGCTCAAAATATTTAAAAGTCAGCATTTAGAGATTGCTTATGGGGCATCCAAAGTAGTGATAAGGTGTATCAGGGAAATGATTGCCCCTGCAGAAGGATTGGGCTTTAAGTGGATGCTGTATTTCTTAGCCCCAATTACAAAGTGCCCTCCAAGACTACATTCAGTAGGCAGGTTATTCACACTCTGTACAATCAATGCTATAGTCACATGCATGCGTAGTTGGCCAAGGCAGAAAGGAGTAGCATGAATTTCACTAGTGACTTCTAGATCAGCAGGAACACTATGCATGCCTACCTTTCCCTAATGGCACACTGGTGAGAGCTGGCCAAGTCAGGGGCAGGCAATAGTTCTAGCTAGGACCGAGCATCAGGGTGCAAGTTGGCTATGCTGCAATATCTTAACAGCCGTAAGAAAGATGCTGGAGGGCTGGCAACTAGACCAGAGAGGCAGAAATGTTCATGAAGGATTTTTTTTGTGTCAGACACTGGAAAAAGTATGATAAGGGCAGTAGTAGATGTGGGCTATCAGGGGCTGAAGAAAATGTTGTGCCTCTAGTCAGTAGCTTAGTCTCCAATGTGATGATACTCACAAGGCTGAGATTTGACTCGGCAAAGAGGAAGACCATCTCCAAGACTGAACAGCCAACACCTTCTCCTAATGATGCTATACCGGAACGACATCAGGCCTACTCCAAGGATTTCTACTAGCTTCTCCCCACCTAAGTCTTTGTACTAATTTCTTTGATTGGTGCCCTATGCCCCTCTTTTAGGACCTTGGAGTATTCTTGCCACCATGGGTGGCTACTTTATGCCTTTCATAATGCTTTGAGGTCTTTATGCCACTCTTTCTGCTGCTTTGACTGTCTAGCCCAGCGGTTCTCAGTTGGTGTGTCGCCAAACACACGCAGATGTGTTGTCACACTTCCAGTTCCCCCTCTGGCCCAGCTGCTTTCCCTGTCCAGCGAAATGGGAACTATTCCTCCACCTAGGCTTAAAATGCTGATAGCACAGGCAGAACGCAGCAGGACAGCTGGAGTCAGTGACACCAGCATGGTCTCTTCTTCCCGCCCTCCCCTTCCCCATGGCCCAGAAGAGGAAGCGGAGTGCAGTGACCGTGCGTGCGGGAAGAAGAGACCATGCTAGATAAAGTGTGTGCAGCATCGGCCCGAAGAAGAGCACTGCGGCCCAGAGCAAAAGAGGAGCATTGTCAGCCCCGCGGCCGATGGGACTCCTTTCCTGAGGCCACGAGGACTGGAAAAGGAGGAGGCTGTTGTTGCCGCTAGTTCAATGGGGATAGAGAGAGAGTGAGTGAGTGAGCGAGCATATGTGTTTGAGATCATGTAGGTGTGTGACTGTGTGTGTGTGTGTGTGTGTGTGAGAGACAGCATCTATGTATGTGAGTGATTGAGAGCCTGTATGTGTAAGTGTATGATTAAGAGCCTGTTTGTGTGATTGAGATCCTTTGTTTGTAAAAGAACAGTATGTATGTAAGTGTGCTTGAGAACCTGTATATGTAAGTGAAAGAGAGCATGTGTATGTATGATTAAGAGCCTGTGTGTATGAGATAGAGAGAGAGCATGTGTATAATTGTGCAATTGAGAGCCTTTGCAAATGAGAGAGAGATACTATGTATATGTATGTGATTGAAAGTCTGCGTATAAGTAAGAGAGAGAGCATTGTGTGATTGAGAGAGAGTGGTCAGAGAGGTGAAGTGTGTATGTGTGAGAAAGACTGATCAGGGAGGTAACTGGTGTATGTGTGTGTGTGTGTGTGTGTGTGTGCGTGTGTGTGTGTGTGTGTGAGAGAGAGAAAGATATATAGAGAGAGAGACTGGTCAGGGAAATGACTGGTATGTGAGAGACAGAAACTGCTCCTGAGGGTGTGACTGGTGTGTGTATGTGTGTGAGAGAGAGAGACAGAGACTGGTTGTGGTCCCTAAGGAAGAGGACCTTGAGGACAGCTTCAGCAGCTACTGCTGCTTCTGGTGTGGCCTGCGAGGGAAAGGAGTAAGAACATAAGAAATTGCCATGCTGGGTCAGACCAAGGGTCCATCAAGCCCAGCATCCTGTTTCCAACAGAGGCCAAACCAGGCCACAAGAACCTGGCAATTACCCAAACACGAAGAAGATCCCATGCTACTGGTGCAATTAATAGCAGTGGCTATTCCCTAAGTAAACTTGATTAATAGCAGTTTATGGACTTCTCCTCCAAGAACTTATCCAAACCTTTTTTTGAATCCAGCTACACTAACAGCACTAACCACATCCTCTGGCAACAAATTCCAGAGTTTAATGGTACGTTGAGTGAAAAATAATTTTTTCCGATTAGTCTTAAATGTGCTACTTGCTAACTTCATGGAATGCCCCCTAGTCCTTCTTTTATTCGAAAGTGTAAATAACCGATTCACATCTACTGTTTCGGGACCAGACCGTACCCCCGTTCCCTCCTCCTACCTCAGAGCTGGCCCGGCCTGCGTGGACTCTTCTTCGGCCGTCCAGGCCAAACATGGCTGCCACCGTGGCTCTCCCTTCGCGAGGGAGATGCCGCCGACCCGACGTGCTGGGCCCCACCCCCTAGGCGCGCGCGCACGCGGGGGCTCGGCTCTTAAAGGGGCCAGCGTGGGAAATCCTAGGGATGGCCTCCATATGACGTCACACACTGCAGGGTATTTAAACCCATCACAAAAATATGAATTCAGCTATATAAAGAACTCAAGAAAAGAATGTCATGCAACCGTCATATAATGCCACAGTATACTTTTTGGCTTATATTTTGAACCCCGTGAAGCACTGGGCTTATCTAATCATAGGTTGCATGGACATCCGATATGCTCCTTGAGTTCTTTATATAGCTGAATTCATATTTTTGTGATTGATTTCTACTTTTCAAGCTATTGTCTGGGTCATTTATTATACTAGGGTATTTAAACCCTGCAGCTTGGGTAAGCCTTTGCCTTGCAACAAGGTTCCACAGTTCTTCTGTGTCTTGAGTTGCTGCGTAAGCCTCCGGCTCGCCTCTACTGGTTATTGATTCCTGGCTTCTGATCCTGCTTTGCCCCCGACTTGTCTTCAGCTTTCGCTCTTGGTTTTGGTATTGACATCTGACTCCTGGCTTCCGACCCGGCTCCGTCCCACGACTTTGTCTTCAGCTTCCGTTCCTGGCTTGGTATCGTCTTCTGACCTCTGGCTTCTGATCTGGCTCCATTCCTCGACTCCGTCTTCTGCTTTCATCCCTGGCTTTGGTTTGGATCTCCGACTTCTGGCTTCTGACCCGGCTTCGCTCTTGGACTCCGACTTTGGTTTCTTCCATCACCGCAGGTATCTGGTACTCGCTGGCCCAGAGGATTCTCCTAAGTCCCAGCGGCTCGGGCTCTCACAGGCTCCTCCCGGGGGAGCCGCAGGCTTCCGAGGGTGTAGTCTCTTCTTCTACCTGGGCCCAGCCATCCTTCGTCCACCTCTTCGACCACAGCCCGGATCCTTGGTCGCATAGGGTCCCACCTAAATCCAAGAGGTCTGATTCCCTATTGGCTCCTCCTGGGGGGACCTCTTCTGAGTCTCTTCCGTGCCACCTCCTGGCTATGACACTCGCTGTGGGCCTCCACAGCAGACCATCCACTGCCTCAGCCGGCCCAAGGGTCCATGACCGTAACATCTACTTGTTCAAGACCTCTCATGATCTTAAAGACCTCTATCATATTCCCCTTCAGCCGTCTCTTCTCCAAGCTGAACAGCCCTAACCTCTTCAGCCTTTCCTCAAAGGGGAGCTGTTTCATCCCCTTTATCATTTTGGTTTCCTTTCTCTGTACCTTCTCCATCGCAACTATATCTTTTTTGAGATGCGGTGACCAGAATTGTACACAGTAGTCAAGGTACGGTCTCACCATGGAGCAATACAGAGGCATTATGACATTTTCCATTTTATTAACCATTCCCTTCCTAATAATTCCTAACATTGTTTGCTTTTTTGACTGCTGCAGCACACTGAGCTAACGATTTTAAAGTATTATCCACTATGATGCCTAGATCTTTTTCCTGGGTGGTAGCTCCTAATATGGAACCTAACATCGTGTAACTACAGCGAGGGTTATTTTTCCGTATGTGCAACACCTTGCACTTGTCCACATTAAATTTCATCTGCCATTTGGATGCCCAATCTTCCAGTATTGCAAAGTCCTCCTGTAATGTATCACAACCCGCTTGTGATTTAACTACTCTGAATAATTTTCTATCGTCTGCAAATTTGATAACCTCACTCGTTGTATTCCTTTCCAGATCATATATATATATTGAAAAGCACTAGTCCAAGTACAGATCCCTGAGGCACTCCACTGTTTACCCTTTTCCACTGAGAAAATTGACCATTTAATCCTACTCTCTGTTTCCTGTCTTTTAACCAGTTTGTAATCCACGAAAGGACATCGCCTCATATCCCATGACTTTTTTTTGGAAAAACATTTTTATTAGTTTCAGATAAACAAAAACAGCAGTATAGTGAGGAAGGTGTATCTGCAACCTCACCATATCCATGAATAGGAAATGGAATAAACAGTCTCCAAAACCCCCCCCCCCCCCCCCCCCCCCAGACCCACCCCAACCAGTATTCCGAGACAAAATGGTCCAATGGTTGCGGAAACAAGAAATAAAAACCAACATATAAGTCCACAGTACTTGAGGCTCAGCCAGCAGCACACAAACCAACTAATAAAGAGAAAAAAAAAATACATTAAAGGTTGTTGAGAATTAAGCTCGGTGAGGCAGAGTCTGCAAATAAGGGTCCCAAATCTTCAAGAATCTACTCCGATAGATGGGAGAAAGTCGAAGTGAGAGAGATTCCATCTGCATCAGACGGTGAAGAGAGTTCCGCCACTGCCATGACTTTTTAGTTTTCTTAGAAGCCTCTCATGAGGGACTTTGTCAAATGCCTTCTGAAAATCCAAATACACTACATCTACTGGTTCACCTTTATCCACATGTTTATTAACCCCTTCAAAAAAATGAAGCAGATTTGTTAGGCAAGACTTCCCTTGGGTAAATCCATGTTGACTGTGTTCCATTAAACCATGCCTTTCTATATGCTGTACGATTTTGATCTTTAGAATAATTTCCACTATTTTTCCTGGCATTGAAGTCAGGCTCACTGGTCTATAGTTACCTGGATCACCCCTGGAGCCCTTTTTAATATTGGAGTTACATTGGCCACCCTCCAGTCTTCAGGTACAATGGATGATTTTAATGATAGGTTACAAATTTTAACTAATAGATCAGAAATTTCATTTTTGAGTTCCTTTAGTACCCTAGGATGCTGGAGAGGATAAGTAAAGGGGGCTTTTTAAGTTAATTTTTCTTTATTGGCTGCCATTTTAATTATTGGGTATTATGTGATGTCTCTGCTGTTTTGAAATATTGGTGTTTGGAGAATTTTTAATAATTTTTAAGAGTTTTTAATTATTTGTAATTGTTAGATGTTATTCTGTTCATCAGCTGGTTTGAAACATTTATTCATATAGTTTTACAGCTATTTCTGTGTGAGGATCAATAGCAGCTTGGCTTTTTCTGTTTTTCTAATTGGAGGTGTATTGGTATTTAGGGCCTGGTTTAATATTTGTAATGTTGCCTTTTTATAAGTAGGGTTGTTCCGTTTGAGTGCAGCCCTTAATGCAGGTGTAACTTTGTGCGGATTAGTTTGTGTGCATTTTTGCAGATCCTTGGGACTATGTTAGGTGATTTATTTATTTTTTTCCATTTCTCCAGTTTTGTACTGCATGCAGAGTGACTTTTTTGGGTTTCCATTCCAGTTTCTGTCTCCATATTTGTAATTTGTGGTCTTTCTGTACTTGGTGAAGGTCGATTTTGTGTGTATGACCGAGGTGGGGTATTTAACTAGCATGTAGGCACATAAAATACCTCACCTTATTTGTTGTGTTTTCTTAATAGGACATGCATTGGTGGTAAAATGTTGTCTTTTTATAAGTAGGGCTATTGCGGCTGGTAGTAGAAGGAATTTGTGTTGCTGTTATTGGAATAACACCAGAATATCTTTTTTGTATGGTGAGTTGTAGGGGGAATGTTCTAGTTCTGCTTTATACACATTGCTGGGGGTAGGGGTGGGTCTCCTGTGGATGCAAAATGTTCATTTACATTTATCCTTGTGACTGTCGTGTGTTCAGTGTGTCTCGCATATGAGAACCATCTATCAGGTGTGTCCCGACAGAAAAAAGGTTGAGAACCAGTGGTCTAGCCACTGCTTTAAGGTTTTTCCTGGTTCCTTCTTGGTATCTTGAGCTGTTCATGCCAAATTTGATGCCTCTTCACTTCTCTTGTGCAACCTTGGGGAGGGGGGAGGGAGTTAATACCACTGTTGGTGTCCTTTGCCCCGTTTTTGGAGTCTTGAGTATTCTGGACACTCTTGCTGCTGCTTTGCTTCTTGGAGGGTGTCTTGGAGAATGCTTGCCTCTGCTGACAGCATTTTGCCCATTGTGGGTCCTTGGGCTATTCATTCCTCTTTTGGTTCGACATTGACCCAGTCTTGATGCATTGGCATGCCTTCAACCTTCTGATGATCTTTTCCCACAGATTTCATTAAAAATGATTAGAAAACCCCAATTTGGAAGCCCAAAAGTGCCTACATTGCTTCCCCCATTGAATTTAATGGGAAACAAATAAACGAATAAATTAAATTTTTTTTTTACATCTGAAATAAGCCAAACGAATGATTGTGACCTACAAAATGAAAAAATGAACTGAAATTAAATTTTTGCCTCTGCAACACTCTATTATTTTGTAATTATATTAAAGTTAGTTTAGGGGTTTTTTAGTGTAAGTTTGCCATTTTTTATCAACTACTTCTAGTTGCTAGAGACAGGCTGAACCAGCTCTGGTTTTAGCCCATTGCATGCACTGACCTCAGTTCTGATTTTATTTATTTATTTATTTATTTAACATTTTTAATATACCGAGGTTCTGGTAACAATGTTACCAATCACTTCGGTTTACATATAACATTAGGATGACTAAACATATGAGTCTTACATAGAACAGGAGAGTGAACTTGGAAAAAATTGAATTAAAAATAAGGGATAATAATACAACAAGTAAGGCATAATAATACAACAAATAAATAACAACAATCTTATAGACAGGCAATTAGAATGAATCAATCGAGTATCTAGTATTTGAAACTTGTCTAGATGGATAAGCCTTTTTCTTAGAGAAAACAAAGAGAAAATATAACTAAAAGTCCAAGCATGAAATGGGGGCAAAACCAAGAATGGATCAACCTGCCCTAAATGATCTGGAACCATTTGGTAACCAAGGCTGTTGCAAGGGGTAGGCAAGATAGGCATCCACCAGGTGAGCCAGGCTGAGGGGAGAAAGACACCATGCTTCCACAATCACTGTTGTTGGTAGCAGCAGAAGTAAGCTTTTATGCCCTCTCTAATTTCTAGTTGAGGGTTGGAAAGTATTTTTCTAGCAGCAAACTAGATATATAAATACATTGGAGTGAAAACAAATCTGTCTGTTTGCTTTCCATTGTATTTCGAGAGCATGCCACAAGTTTGACAAAAGGTGCATATTTGATAGGTCAGTGAATGCTGTTTGGGTGGAGAATCTGAATACAGTTCTTGATGACAATAAAAAGGTAATCAAAAATTATTTGGATTGCTTTTGACTTCCATGCTGTTAGTCATCATGTTGCTTAAGGCTTCTAGGAAACCTCTAAGGAAATGTTAAATTAGTGCTGTTGTCTAAAATAGCAGAAAATGGAGTTCAATTTATGGCTAAACACTTGCTCACTCGTCAGAATTTTCTTTTGCACTAAGGTCTCAAAAATGAAATAATTTTTAAATAAACAACCTGAGCTCCGTTTTCAAAAGTAAGTAAAACAATAGCTGAAGTAATTAGTCACATTCTTACTGATCTTAGACACTGGCACACATATTTTTACCAAGGGTATAATTAGTGAAGTCAAGCAGGCACATACAAGAAGTGCGCACTTATCTAAAATAATAATAAGCATACAAAACAGCTAAGACAAATGTGCAATTCAGACAGTTGCCTTAACTGACCTCTCATTTCTCAGGGATGGTAACTTTTAAAATGGCACACAGGTGCACATGTGAGCACACTCTGTTGGCCCACACACAGGGACACCTCCATTTTATAACATATGTGGGTATATGCGCACATGTTATAAAATAGTCTGAACGTGTGCGCATGTATGCACAATTTTAAGTGGGTGCACACCTGTGAGCGCAAATGCCACTTCTACTGCATAAGGGGGGGGGGATTTTAAAAACCACGCGCACCTATGCCATTGGCCATTTTCCCAGTTCGTTCCCAGTTCAGCCAGTTAAGGACTTCCTGTTGTGTCTGTCGGTGCCCGACGCCCTCTCTCCACCCTCCTCACCTCGTTGGCACCTCCCTCTTCGTCCGCGGGAAGATTGGCTGCCGCGGTGTCCTCTTGCCAAGGTTCTTCGGCGTCCCCGGATCGGCTCCACGCTGCAAACCGCCATGTTCCTGAGAGGCCTAGGGGCACGCGCACGGCGCGGCCCCGACAGAAGTACCGGCAATGGCGCAAACCTCGGGGGTGCCCCCGAAGATGATGTCACCTGCGACAGATATTTAAGGTCTCAGTATTTGCTAACACATTGAGTTAGCAAGGATAAGGCAAGGATAAGGATTTGTTCTATCTGAGCTACTCTGCCTCCTCGGACTTACCAGGGGTATCGCTCCTTGGGGGCCTCGTTCTCTTCTTGTTTTTCAGGTCAGTCTGGAACCGGTACTCGCTCCTCGAGGGCCTATATTCTCGGACTTGTTGCTGAATTCCCTTCTGCCTGGAGGTCTTCACTGCCAAACTACTTCAGTGAGTTACCATCACTCTCTCAGAGCTTTCCCTGGAACAGGTACTCGCTCCTCGAGGGCCTATATCTTCCAGCTCCTGGGCTTCTGTGAGACAGTGTGTGAGTGTTACCATCTGGTTCAGTACATGAACTTTGCATACCCTGCCTAATCACTATATTTCAGTTTCTCTCCAGCTCAGCCTCCAGGAATCGCTATTCCAGTATCTGAGGGACTGCAGCCCAGTCGGGTATTCCAGCTCACTACTGCCACCTCTGGTGGTTCAGTATACTGTTTAATAAAAGAACTAGTGTGTGTCTGCCTCCATACTCTAAGCCTGACCGGTGGTTCCTCTCTGGATCTTCCCTCGAGGGCGTGGTCAACTGCCACTGGTCCAAGGATCCACTCACAAATACCTACAGACTGCTGTCTCCCAAGCAGTCTGTCCTCACCGAAGATAACACTTCCAAACCCCTCTAGTTTAATAGCCTCCCTTCCCCCCTGTTAGCATTGACTTTTAAAAACCCCTTGATCTGTCTATTTTTTTTTTTGTCTTACTACTTTCGCGCCATCCATAGCAGAAGTATAGTTGCGTGGCAGGGGATCCTGGTACGCGCCAGTGCGTTTGAGTATTTACACACACATTTAATAGTAAAATCCCGGAACGCTAATGCCTCGCCCACACACCGCCCCCTTTTGGAAACTTTTTATTTGTGCAAACAGCAGCATGTATGCGTGTATCCCGGCAGCTTTTAAACTCCACTGGGTGCGCGCCGGCCCGACATATTCGCGCATCCCCTAATTTTGGCGTGCGTCGACCTTTTAAACTTCACCTTTCAGAGCTCCTGTTCAATTGGCCACAGTTCTGTGAAGGAGAAGAGGGGTTGGAAGGATTGGAAAATGTAGCACTGGCAGTACTTAATCCTGGTAATTAATTCTGAGCAGTTGTACCCTTTTCTTGCACAGCACTTCGAGTTACTGTGCACTGTCAATCTGTTGTTTCATAGGTGATTGAAAAAAAACTTTTCCACATGTGAAATGACCTCTTGTTTTTGACCTTTTGAGGTCTGACATCTAATGTTCTGTCACGCTTTGTAAAAATCAACTTTCTACGGGTGGTGCCCCTACAGTTACTGTGCCTATATTTCCTCGTCAGCAGGTTCTGTGTTCCCTGCTCATGGACATGCTTTATGACATCAGTTACTCTGAAATAGACTGCCTCTGGGGCTCTTTCTTGTGTAATTCCTCTGAACTGCGCTCCGTAACTCAATAGCCAAGGACTTCAGTGGTGGTAGCAAAGGTCAGCCTGCTGGTGGTAGCTGAGATTGTGCAGATGTTTCAGCATCCTGAAAAAAGAGCACTAACTGATATGGAGAGGATTAGCCAGGATAAGCAAGGACAATAACATTTGAAAGGACTTTTAGAAGTACAACATTTTTTTTCCATTACCATTTGAAAAGGTGTTTTATTATTATTATTATTATTAATATTATTATTTCACAGTTAGAGCGCAATAGTGTTTTAAGGATATACTTTTACTCAGAACACAAAACAAAACACCTCTTTACCTGTACTATCAATATTTGCACGAAACAGCATGAACTATATTATTATTATTATTATTATTATTAATGACATATATAAATATGGGCGAAAGGTGCCTTAAGGCACTCACAATAATGTTGTTACTAATAGAGTCCCTTGGCTTGCTGTTTGAACACTTAACATGTTCTTTGCCTTGCAGCTGTGTTTAATGAGCAGTGAGATTATCCAAATGAGCCCGCAGCAAAATATGATTTTTGAGGTCCTGGATCTTGAGCAGGCTTCTCCTGCCACTGTCAGCAGGTACGAGCTCTGGATATCAGAATTAGAAGGAAGTTTTACAAAAAAAAAATGTTCTTTACGGGTTTTCATGTAACTTATAATTTATTTTATTACTACATTGTTTCTGCTCTTTACTTTCTTAGAACAGCTGCCAATAGGTAGGGGAGAAAAACAGAGTGTGCTGTCACCACTGACTAATGTGCAGCCAAGGGGCGTAGCAGTCGTGCCAAGGCTGCAACAGACAAGTGTTACTTCAGTGAGCAAGATACACTTCAAACAGCATACAATGTATGCATAAAATCTGGAAACCTCTATTAAGTGGCTTTGCTTCAACTAAAACTGGAAAAATTTACAACCAAAAGATACTCAGTGGTTTTGGTGAATAAAATAAATGATAGCATGTCAAAGAAAGCTCTCATAGATGCACAAAGTCCATTACATTAGTACTAATTAAGGGGAAATTATTCCATGCTTTACGATGGTTATTGTACATTGATGTTTGCAGCATTTTTTGCCAGCTTTGTACATTTTTGAACAGACACTAGCCCGAGAAAAGAGTATAAATATATTTAAAATAAAATAATAATAATAATAATATAATAATAATAATAATAATAATAATAATAATAATAATAAAAACATTACTCAGAAAATACTTGAATAAACCCCCTTGACAAGGGACCTTTGCATCACCTCAGCCTGTTACAGATTGATCATGCCAGAGGAAAAAGCATGTGATAATGTTTTTGTAATCAATAATAATGGCAAGAAAATAATGGTAACAACAAAAAATACACCATGTACTAGTTAGACAATTAACATAACACCCAGAAACGCCAAACAAATTTTGTAAGACCCTCTATTCACGGGTAGACATATTATGTGTTCAAACCGTTTCTCATAGGGGTCACTATTGCTTTAATCATTTATATACTCAATTTTTGTTATGTTTTTTCAAAGTTTTTTTCAAAGTTCCTCAAAAAATTTTTAGGCACTTGCCAATCAAAATAAAAATGGGTACTTATCCGCACTGAAAAGGTCCCAGGTAACCCGACATGGCCATGTTTCGGACCGCTGTCCTGCTTCAGGGGAAAAGGAGGCAACCGATTCAGATACTTGTAACAAACTTCTTCTTGCGGCGTCTTTATTCCGTGCCGGTCAATTTCTTCCAAACAGGCTGCATTTCAGCCCGCTGTGCTTCAACAATGGCAGACAAACGGAAGTTATTTATACGAGTACCAGCGCTTAGTACCACCTCTTCCGGTGACGGATAGTAGTTCCCTCTCACGTCCTTACGTCCAAACGCTGTCAGTCTGATTATAATCTCTCTTTGTATACCTAAATCACATGCTCTAGACTCACAAATTGTGAAAGAACCTGGGAAAATAACTGTCCATATAGCGCTTCAAAAAGCGGCAATCTCTGTCACATCCGTTCTATATAATAGCATGATGCGTCCCAGGGTAGCAGTTCTCTGTCACGTTCTCTCCCGATGCGTGTTGGTAAATCAAAAGCGGCTGTGTTCTCTGTCACGTCCTGTTTGATTGAAGACTGCATAGTGCATCCCAGAACGGCGGTTCTCTGTCACGTCCTCTCCCGGAGTGAACTGATATATCATGTACCATTGGTTCTCGATCGCATCCTCTTACCCATAACAATTGAAAATGGTTCCTGAAAGCTAATTCAGGTATTACGGCTGTCCATGCAAATTGTATCATAACCATATAGTTTAACACACAACAACTATCCAGATACTACGGAGCAAGATCTATTCTAGTTGTGTCAATATGGTGGAACGCACAAGTCTTGTTAGAAATCAAATGAGAGAGTACCAGTTGATTCTCTCATTTAATCCGTTAGGATCCACAGTGTTCAGGTGAAAAATCCAGAAATGTTCTCGTCAGTTCAAATAGGACTGTATGTCTCCCCCCCTAGGGTTTTGATCCACTTGTTCCAAAATGGACCACTGCAAGTCAGTAAATTGGTGGTGTTGATTTATACAATGTTGCACTAATGGAGCGGCAAGTTTTGATGTCCTAATGCAACTTCTATGTTCAATCAACCGCGTACGGATTTTTCTCTTAGTGCGGCCAACATAAGCCAAGTTGCAGGGACACTGTATGACATATACAATGCTCATTGAATCACACGAAGTCCATCTGTCATGCCGAACCACGACTCCTGAATGGGGCGCCCGCCATTGTTCTCCTGTAAGGGTTTGTCCACACATATCACAAGTCCCACATGCTTGATGGCCTCCAGAGGGAAACCGATTTGTAGTGGAAGAAAACCGGGAATGAACAATGCGATCCCTAATATTCTGTCCTCTGAAATAGACGAATCTCGGGCTGGTTTGAAATACCGTATGTAGCATTAGAACTTTCCAATGTTCCCGTACGATACTAACCACTTCATTCACATGGCGTGAATATTTCAAAGTGCAAGTCAGATCTTGATTATAGGGACGTTGCTGGTAGAGTAATAACAGATCTCTATTAGCAAAGCGGGCTCTCTTATACGCCCTCCTTATTACTCCCCGCGGATAGCCTTTTTGCACAAATCTTGTAGAGAGAACTGAGGCTTGGGATTTGAAATCCTCCATGGATGAACATATCCGGCGTAATCTCAGAAATTGAGATATGGGGAGTCCATTCTTTAACCGTTGAGGATGAAAACTGGAATACCTTAAATAGTGATTCCGATCGGTAGGCTTCCTATAAAGGGAAGTTATAAAAGAATCTCCCTGTTTTTTGATCAATATATCCAAGAACGCTACTGCATGTTGATCACAGTGAGCCGTAAATTGAAGATGTGAATCTTGCAAATTTAACCAACCCAGAAATAGTTGTAACTCATCCCATGTTGATGTCCAGATAAAGAATATATCGTCAATGTAGCGCCGCCAGATGAGGATATCCTTGTACCATGCAGATTTGTACAAAAATTTCTCCTCGAAGCAGGCTACATATAGGTTAGCTATGTCAGGGGCAACAGTGGCCCCCATAGCCACCCCTTGGACTTGTAAATAGAAAGTCCCATCGAAGCTGAAAAAATTTTTGAACAGCACTAGTCTCAACATATCCAGCAAAAACCCTGTGGGTACACGATGCGGACGAGGACGATCCCTCAGAATGTCTTGTACCAATTGATACGCCGCCTCCTGCGGTATGTTGGTATACAGTGAGGTGATATCTAAGGTTACCAACCAACAGCCCTCAGTAACCGGTGGGAGATCCTGCAGGATGCGGAGCATATGGGATGTATCTTGTAGAAAAGAAGTGGATTGGAGTACTACAGGTTTAAGAAAGAAATCAAGGAAATTTGACAAGGGTTCTAGTATGGACCCACGCCCTGCTACAACTGGACGGCCAGGGGGCGCATCTATACTTTTATGTATCTTTGGCAGGGTGTAGAGGACCGGATGTAAAGGGTGTTGAACTTTTAGAGCCCGAGCTTCCCTTGAGACAATCAACACCACCAATTTACTGACTTGCAGTGGTCCATTTTGGAACAAGTGGATCAAAACCCTAGGGGGGGAGACATACAGTCCTATTTGAACCGACGAGAACATTTCTGGATTTTTCACCTGAACACTGTGGATCCTAACGGATTAAATGAGAGAATCAACTGGTACTCTCTCATTTGATTTCTAACAAGACTTGTGCGTTCCACCATATTGACACAACTAGAATAGATCTTGCTCCGTAGTATCTGGATAGTTGTTGTGTGTTAAACTATATGGTTATGATACAATTTGCATGGACAGCCGTAATACCTGAATTAGCTTTCAGGAACCATTTTCAATTGTTATGGGTAAGAGGATGCGATCGAGAACCAATGGTACATGATATATCAGTTCACTCCGGGAGAGGACGTGACAGAGAACCGCCGTTCTGGGATGCACTATGCAGTCTTCAATCAAACAGGACGTGACAGAGAACACAGCCGCTTTTGATTTACCAACACGCATCGGGAGAGAACGTGACAGAGAACTGCTGCCCTGGGACGCATCATGCTGTTATATAGAACGGATGTGACAGAGATTGCCGCTTTTTGAAGCGCTATATGGACAGTTATTTTCCCAGGTTCTTTCACAATTTGTGAGTCTAGAGCATGTGATTTAGGTATACAAAGAGAGATTATAATCAGACTGACAGCGTTTGGACGTAAGGACGTGAGAGGGAACTACTATCCGTCACCGGAAGAGGTGGTACTAAGCGCTGGTACTCGTATAAATAACTTCCGTTTGTCTGCCATTGTTGAAGCACAGCGGGCTGAAATGCAGCCTATTTGGAAGAAATTGACCGGCACGGAATAAAGACGCCGCAAGAAGAAGTTTGTTACAAGTATCTGAATCGGTTGCCTCCTTTTCCCCTGAAGCAGGACAGCGGTCCGAAACATGGCCATGTCGGGTTACCTGGGACCTTTTCAGTGCGGATAAGTACCCGTTTTTATTTTGACTGGCAAGTGCCTAAAAATTTTTTGAGGAACTTTGAAAAAAACTTTGAAAAACATAACAAAAATTGAGTATATAAATGATTAAAGCAATAGTGACCCCTATGAGAAACGGTTTGAACACATAATATGTCTACCCGTGAATAGAGGGTCTTACAAAATTTGTTTGGCGTTTCTGGGTGTTATGTTAATTGTCTAACTAGTACACGGTGTATTTTTTGTTGTTGACATTGGTGTGTACTAGAGTACACCAGTTGGTGTGGGTGGGTTTTGTTGTGTGGAAGAAAATAATGGTGCCATCAAGCCACTTAACTACTTATGCCCCTATCACAAGATAGGGGCATAAGTAGTTAAACAACAGAGTGGCACCATTTTTATTTTCAGACGGTGCAAGGCCTGGCACCTAGGGAGTGCTCTAGGCCCCACCAGCCACCAGGTATGACTGTCAGAGGGTGGGGGGAAGGGTTTGGCGGGGTGGGCTAGAGAGGCCAAGGGTGGGGTTAGTAGTGATGTGGGGGTGGGGGGCAGTCTTTGGAGGCCAGGCAGGGCTACTTTTTCAAATGGGTGAATTGGGAAGGCAGGAGGGGCTGTGGCCATATGATTTTGATTCAATTTTTTTTTTTTTACTTTTGATACTTTGAGGGCTCCTCTAGAGGTGGCGGAAGGTTGCAATGGGGTTTTACAAGACCCCTGAGGGGAGATTTACATATGTTGATGGGGGGGTCTTCTTTCAGGCTGACCTGGTGCTTTAAGTTATAGCCCGGGAGCACTGAAACCCACATTAGTCCTGATGCTCCCGGGAAAAGTTAGCTACAGTTCCTGAGTTGTGGCTAACTTCCCCGAAAATTATACAGCTGGTGATTTTTCAAGCAAGCCACATTATTTTATTACCATAAAATTTACAAGTAAATGAGTTGCTTTGCATGCAGTGCAGCTCATTACCATTTTTGCATTTTTGGGCTAAAATGCGCAGTATTTTAAATGCTGCTTATTTTCGTTGCGTTAAGGCATTTAGCATGTGATAAACATCTAATGCAGCTTAGTAAATTGTCCCTTAGGTTGCTAAATATAGGCAAACAAATTGAAGCCCTAAATTTAGGTATCTCGGTTTTAGGTACATTTTCAGCTGAAAATTTAGCCCATACATGTGGACCTAATGACCAGCACTGGAAAACATGTACTTGAGTACTCATTTAATAATCTTCTAGAAACCTTTAAAGTTACATTGTAAACCGGTATGATGTATGCATACTAATACCGGTATATAAAAGTTTTTAAATAAATAAATAAACATGCTTGGTGGCATGGGGGCCTTGGGCTAGCTAAGCAGCAAGATAGACAAGCAGAGCAGAGATGGAAGAAGAACAAAGCAGCTGTGGGTCATAATCCTAGAGAGCTGCTGGAATAGTTGCAAAGTTAATTTCCCCAGCAGGTGTGGGAACTGCTGAAAAGGTGATGGGCCTTTCCTGTGGGGACTTTTCAAGTTATTCTGAAAAGAAAATCAGTGGCCTTCAACATTATCTTCCTTTTGTCACCGCAGTTCTGAAAATGATTTTCAACAATTAGGCCAGAATTCCCAAAGGGAGAAATCAGCTGAGATGTGGGCCTAACAGAATTTAGGGGGGTATCTGTGATACAGGTAGAGAAAACAATGCACCAGATGAACATAAGAAGTGCCATGCTGGGTCAGACCAAGGTCCATTGAGCCCAGCATCCTGTACCAGTCAGTGACCAATCCAGATCGCAAGTTCTTGGCAGATCCCATAATGTAGATATATTTCCTGTTATTCACACCCAGGGACAGCAATAGCTTTCTTTAGTCCTCCTGGCTAATAATATGTTATGGATTTTTCCTCCAGGAACTTGTCCAAACCTCTTTTAAAACCCACTATGCTAATCATCTTGATCACATCCTCTGGCAACAGATCCCACAGTTTTATAGTGCACTGAGAGAAAAATATTTTCTATGATTTGTTTTGAATCTGCTTGTTAGCTTCATGGAGTGTCCTCTTGTTTTAGTATTATTTGAAAGAGTAAATAGCTATCCTTTATGCACTCTGGACCTAGCTGTATCAAAATTGGTGTCTAGGTTAGCTCATGAAGCCAGGATAAAGCTAGTACAAATTGTAATTCATTTGTGGCATTAGAGGAATTTCTATCACACTTGAAATCTATAGAACATGCATGGTCAACTCTGATCCTCAAGAGCCACAAACTGGCCTGGTTTTCAAGATATCCACAATGAATATGCATGAGAGAGATTTGCATGCACTGCCTCCTTCATAAGCAAATCTATCTCATGCATATCCAGGCCTGTTTTGGGCTCTTGAGGACTGGAGTTGGCCAGCCCTGCAGTCATAGTATGTCCAGTTCTAAATAAGGGTGGTCTGGACCCTAAAATAATAGGGAATAATCATACAGTTTCTTATTTGCCCTTTTTAAGATAATTGGTAGAGAAGCTCTGTTATAGCCAATTTCAGAAGTTTGTGGAGTCTAAGGGTCTTTTGCATGAACCTCAATCTAGGTTTCAATCAGGCCATAACACTGAGATATAAGAACTGCCATACTTCATTAGACCAAGGATCCATCAAGCCCACTATCCTGTTTTCAACAGTGCTCAATCCAGGTCTCAATTACCTGGAAGGATCTCAAATAGTAGATAGATTCCATAATGCTTACACTCAGGGATAAGTGTGGCTTTCTTCAAGTCTATGTGGTTAATAATGGTTTATGGACTTTTCCTCCAGGAACTGTCCGAACCATTTTAAAACCCAGGTATGTTAACTGCCTTTACCACATCCTTCGGCAGTGAATTCCAGAACTTCATTGTGTGTTGAGTGAAAAGGTATTTTTTCTGATTTGTTTTAAATGCTCTACTTAGTAAATTTATGGAGTATCCGCTAGTCTTTTTTATTTTTTGAAAGAGTAAACAACTGATTTGCATTTACCCATTCCACTCTATTCATGATTTTATAGACATCTATCATATCTCCCCTTAGCCATCTTTTCTCCAAGCTGAAGAGAGCCTTTACCTCTTTAGCCTTTCCTCATAGGGAAACCATTCCATTCCCTTTATCATTTTGGTCATTGTTCTCAGAACCTCTTCCAGTTCTGCTATATCTTTTTTGAGAAATGGTGACCAAAACTGCACACAGCACTCTAGATGTAGTTGCACCATTGAGAAATATGGAGGTATTATCATATTCTCCATTCTTTTCCTAATAATTCCTAACATTCTGTTTGCTTTTATAAACACTGCCAGAGAATCTTGGTGAATTATTAGATCAAATTTGAGCAAGGTCAGATGATGGGAGAGATGATATTTTTGGAGCTCTCAACTGCATTTGATGCTTGAGACCAGGTGTCCCAAGGCTATGGTCTGAGAGTGAGATGTAGCCCTTGGCTGAATTTCGTCCACTCTCTAAAGGCAATGGCATAAGTAGTTTGTTCTGTCCCTCAGCAGTGATGACAGAAAGGCCCTGATCTGGTTTGCAGTGGCAGCAGTGGGAATCATTTTGCCTCTACAGCCAGTTCAGATACTTGAAGTCAAAAGTTCAATCATCTGCCCATCAGAGCAGTGTGGGTTGGGCATGCCAGTGTAAGGCCTCCACTAATTGGCTGCATTGATGGCATTATTGCTGTTGTGCAAGTGGTACCACTTGGGCCGAACATATGGAGAGAGGCTGCAGCACAGGCATAAGGAGTATTTGGCTGCTATAGAGGGGAGTGCAGGCCACGAGGAGGAAGACACTGGCAGTACTAAGGTATGGGTTCTGCAGGGCTGCCAGGGAAAGTCACATAAGAATGGTGTTTCCAGATGCTCTCAACTGTGCCATCATTTCTTCAGAAGTGTGGGTGATGAGGCTTGGATATTGTCCCCTAAGATGCAGAAATCCATATTATTATAAATCAGTTACCTAGTCTGAGTGTCTCTCCATGGATTAAGGTGTCCAGAGTAGGTTGTTATGCCCAAACCATGATTCTTCATTTTGCAAGAGAAGGGATTGAGAGGAGGTGAAAAGGGAGATGTGGGGAGGAAAAGGTTGAGAAAAAGGAAGTAGAGCAGGAGCAGGAGAGCATGGGGGCTATAAATGAGAGTGCATCATTCACATACACAAACACCCCATCCCGGCATCCATCTACCCTCCACTCTTCCCACTCCCTCCTTTCTTGGAGGGGAATCAGGGGGCAAGGTTGCTGGGGGTATGGTAGAGTTGACAGCTTTTGAGAAAGCTAGAAAAATTAATACTGAAACTCTATCTATCACACATCTAGGAACCTGTCCCCTGCTTCTCCCCTTCCCCAACATTTCAAATCATTGAAAGAACAGACATGGTTTCTCCTCAATCCTTTCTGAGCAAAGAACTCTGAGGGGCTCTTTCCCTCCTTCACCTCTGACCATCCCCCCGGTTCAGCAAACTTTGAGAAGGACCACTCCTCTTCCCTTGCCAGCCCTCTTGGTGAATTGAAATGTCCTATGTGGTCCTTCTCTTCAAAATTTGTGGATCCCTCCTTCAGAATATGGCCTTTTCTTTTTCTTTTTTTTACTATTTATTTAAGGATTGCCAGTATGCCCTCCAGACAGTGTTGTGCAACCCATGTTTCTTCAATAAAGAGAAGGTGAGCTTTTCCATTATAGCAGTATCAGCCACTACCGACTTCCAGTGAACTATATAAGGTGTCAACTACCAGTAGTAACTGATAGTGATATGAGCGGTGTGCAACAGCTGAACAGTCACAAGTTTTGTAGATTTGGACAAACCAAGATCATCCCATCTTCCCAGCAGACACTGTAAGCTGTAGAGAGGAGCCCAAGATTTCACCGATCAAGGTTCCAACCTGCTATCAAAAGTTGTTAATAAGACAGTCCCACCACATTTGAAAGTGAGAAGCGGGATTACTTCATCCTCTCCAACATAGAGGACTGGCTGTACTAAATTTAGAAATGAACAAGGGGTATTTGAATGTTCTGTGCAATAATCGAAACATTAATTCCTGAACCTTATTACAGCAGGATAAATTTGAGTCGACCCCCCATATATCTTTACAATCATCTTCATCAAGACTCAATGACAAATCCTATTTCCATCTTTCATTAATGTTGGGACAGGTCTCAGGATCAAAAATACTATCAAACAGATATATATACATTCTAGAAATCAAATGGTTATTCTGAATGAGAAAAAGGAAGACTCCAGACCAGAACAAGGTCACAAAAGGCTAGTACTATTCATGTGACATTCTTTAGCATTTTGCAGTTGTGAAAAAATATAGTGTGTATATTCTGCAATATGATGTTCAGCTTGGAGATCTTGAAAACTTGTAAAACTCTTAAAGTGAACCTCCACCAATATCTGGTACAATAATCGTAGACCCTCTGTTACAGTTGTGGACCCTTGAGCTGAAGCGAGTGGTAGATATCCACTGAGGGACTGCCCCAATGGAGCTCATCTCCAGGAGGTGGTGCCGGTGAAGAATGAGGCAAAGACAAATTTATCAGTCCAGGTCGGGACAGGCAGCAAAGAGCAGAATCAGAATCCAGGCAGAAGATCCGAGGCCAGCAGCGAAGAGGCGGAAATGGTGAAACAGGCCAAGGGTCAAGAAGGGCAGCAGACTGGCAGAGACGAGAAGATGGACCAAGGTGAAATTCCTGATCAAGCCGAGGGATGGAGGCAGGAGCAGGGACGAGGCAGGAACTGCGGCTGGAACTGGAACAAGGCAGGAACAGAGGAAGGCAGTTGCAACTAGCACTAGCAAAGAGGACCTGTTGCGAAGGCAAGGTTCAGGAGGAGCTGTGGGGTTTAAATACCCCTACTGGATGATGTCATCTTCCGGGGCTGGACTAATTCTCCAGCTTTTGTTTCTGTAAGAGGCAGAGACTCCCGAGCACACGCGCCTAAGGAGAGCCCCACTGAAGAGAGGAGGATGGCATTGGCGGCCATGTGGCGGGCCGTGGAAGGCCAGCCGCGAAGCGAAGCATGCCACGCTGAGCCACGGTGAAGAGAAGCAGGAAAGCAGGTAGGGGGGGCTGGTTGGGGGTTGCCACGACTGGGAGCCAGAACAGAACCCCCCTCTTACGCCCCCTCCGAGAATGGCCAGGCTTGCCGGTGTGAGGTTGATGAAAGTGCTGGAGTAGACTCTTATCCAGGATGTTGGATGATGGCTCCCAAGAATTTTCTTCCGCACCAAAGCCCTCCCAGGCAATCAGATATTCCCAGCATCTATGATGCCGATGGACATCCAGGATCTCCCAAACCTGGTAGATTGGATCATTATCGGACTCTACTTCAGGTGGTTTAGGAGGCGCAGTATGGAATTGGGAATATATAAACGGCTTCAATAGTGATACATGAAAGGAATTATGTAGCCGGAAGCTTGCAGGGAGCCATAGGTGGTAGGTTACAGGTCCCAAGCGTTTGCTGATAGAAAAAGGTCCGATGTACTTGGGGGCAAGTCTCATAGAAGGAACCCTCAGGTGGATGTGGCGGGTACTAAGCCAAACTCGGTCTCCTGGTTTGAACAACGGAGCGGGTCGATGGTGTTTATCCGCCTTTCGTTTGGCAGCATTGGCAGCCTGCAGTAAGCGATGAGTGGTTAGGTCTTTGGTGTAGATTAAGGCGTTGTCAAGGTAGACAATTACTCCTTATGAAGCATGTCCCGAAACAGTTCATTCATTAAATTCTGAAAGACTGCGGGCACGTTGCACAGTCCGATTGGCATCACGAGATACTCTTAATGACTGTCGTGCGTGTTAAACGGGGTCTTCCATTTGTCTCCAGGTTTTATTCGGACCAGGTTATAGGCACCTCGCAGGTCCAGCTTGGTAAATACTCTGGCTCCATAGAGGCGGTCCAAGAGCTCCGGAATCAGGGGGAGAGGATAGCAATCCTTGCAGGTGATGGCGTTGAGCCCTCTGTAATCTACGCAGGGTTTTAATGAACCATCCTTCTTAGATACAAAAAAAACCCTGCACCAGCTGGAGAAGATGAAGGACGAATGAAGCCCTGGTCCAGATTTTCTTTTATGTATTTAGACATGGTTTGAGTCTCTGGTAAGGACAGCGGATATACCCATCCCCGGGGTGGAACGGCATCAGGCAGCAGATCGATGGCGCAAAGGGACGATGTGCTGGAAGGGTCTCAGCTTCCTCCTTGGAAAATACATCGGAAAAGTCGGCCTACTGTGGAGGCAGAGGAATGATGGTAGTAGCAATTTGGAGTGGCGGCTGTGGTTTTAGATGCAGACAAGTAGTAAAACATTCAGGGCCCCAAACCGCAATTTGGAGAGTCCTCCAGTCCTGCAGTGTTTCTGCAACCAAAGAAGGCCCAGTACCACTGGGTGGACAACTCTGGTGTAGAGGGTCACTGGGGCTGTACAGGAGGTGACTCGGCCGGGGAGTGGTTCCCCTTGGATGGATGAGATGAGCAGTGGTGGGTTGCAGTGAAGTATGGGAAGTTGGAGTTGGTGTACCAATTCAGCTAGGATGATGTTTCCTCCAGCCCCGGAATCGATGAAAGCCAGAGTCGTGAATGACCCTTCGGAAAACTGGAGTGTGACGGGTATGGTACACTGAGGAGCGGGATTGATGCAGTCTAGGGTCAGCTCCCTAGTGACACCTAAACCCGGGAGTTTCCCGGATGTTCAGAGCATTGGGCCAACAAATGCCCCTTACTGCTGCAGTAGAGACACAGTCCAAGGGTTCTAAGGCACTGTTTTTCTTCTGAAGACTGGTGGCTACGGCCCAGTTGCATGGGCTCTTCCCTGTTTTCTAGCGAAGCCCCAGATGTTGCTGGGGAGACTAATGGGTGAGAGAAGGAAGGAGTCAAGGGAACCGTGTGGCCAGCTGGCTTAAGTTCCTTTGCAGGCTGCTGCAAACACCGATCGATCCGACCAGCCAGATCAATGAGGGCCTCGAAGTCATCCGGGAGGTCTCGAGCGGCCAGCTCATCCTTGATACGAGTGGACAACCCCTCGAGGAAGATACCGTGTAGGCTGTCCTCACGCCAACCCAGTTCAGATGCCAAAGTGCGGAATTGTACAGCAAACTCGGCCAGTGGGTGTGAACTTTGGCAGAGTTGAAGCAGTTTTGAAGCAGCAGTGGACAGATGACCCGGCTCATCAAATACATGGCGGAAAGTTTGGACGAAACGGGACAGGTCTCCGAGAATGGGATCCCCGCGTTCCCACAGCGGGGTCGTCCAGGCCAGGGCTTTGCCATCCAGTAAAGATAAGATGAACAACGTCTTGATTTGATCTGTTGGGAATTGCTGAGCCTGAAACGAGAATCTGATGAAGCAGTGATTCAGAAATCCTCGGCACTGCTTAGGGTCCCCGGCAAACCAAGGTGGAGCAGGCATGTGAGTTAAAGGTGGCGGAGCAACTTACATAAGAACATAAGAAATTGCCATGCTGGGTCAGACCAGGGTCCATCAAGCCCAGCATCCTGTTTCCAACAGAGGTCAAACCAGGCCACAAGAACCTGGCAATTACACAAACACCAAGAAGATCCCATGCTACTGGTGCAATTAATAGCAGTGGCTATTTCCTAAGTAAACTTGATTAATAGCAGTTTATGGACTTCTCCAAGAACTTATCCAAACCTTTTTTGAACCCAGCTACACTAACTGCACTAACCACATCCTCTGGCAACAAATTCCAGAGCTTAGTTATGCATTGAGTGAAAAAGAATTTTCTCTGATTAGTCTTAAATGTGCTACTTGCTAACTTCATGGAATGCCCCCTAGTCCTTTTATTATCCGAATGTGTAAATAACCGTTTCACATCAACTCTTTCAAGACCTCTCATGATCTTAAAGACCTCTATCATATCCCTCCTCAGCCATCTCTTCTCCAAGCTGAACAGCCCTAACCTATTCAGCCTTTCCTCATAGGTGAGCTTTTCCATCCCCTTTATCATTTTGGTTGCCCTTCTCAGTACCTTCTCCATCGCAACTATATCTTTTTTGAGATGCAGCGACCAGAATTGTACACAGTATTCCAGGTGCGGCCTCACCATGAAGTGATACAGAGGCATTATGACATTCTCCATTTTATTAACTATTCCCTTTCTAATAATTCCTAACATTCTGTTTGCTTTTTTGACTGCTGCAGTACACTGAGCCGACGATTTTAAAGTATTATCCACTCTGATGCCTAGATCTTTTTCCTGGGTGGTAGTTCCTAATATGGAACCTAACATTGTGTAACTACAGCAAGGGTTATTTTTCCCTATGTACAACACCTTGCACTTGTCCACATTAAATTTCATCTGCCATTTGGATGCCCAATCTTCCAGTCTTGCAAGGTCCTCCTGTAATGTATCACAGTCTGCTTGTGATTTAACTACTCTGAATAATTTTGTATCATCTGCAAATTTGATAACCTCACTCGTCATATTTCTTTCCAGATTATTTATATATATATATATTGAAAAGCACCGGTCCAAGTACAGATCCCTGAGGCACTCCACTGTTTACCCTTTTCCACTGAGAAAATTGACCATTTAATCCTACTCTCTGTTTCATGTCTTTTAACTAGTTTGTAATCCATGAAAGGACATCGCCTTTTATCCCATGACTTTTTAGTTTTCTTAGAAGCCTCTCATGAGGGACTTTGTCAAATGCCTTCTGAAAATCCAAATACACTACATCTACCGGTTCACCTTTATCCACATGTTTATTAACCCCTTCAAAAAAATGAAGCAGATTTGTTAGGCAAGACTTCCCTTGGGTAAATCCATGGTGACTGTGTTCCATTAAAACATGTCTATCTATATGCTGTACGATTTTGATCTTGAGAATAGTTTCCACTATTTTTCCCGGCACTGGTGTCAGGCTCACTGGTCTATAGTTACCCAGATCACCCCTGGAGCCCTTTTTAAATATTGGGGTTACATTGGCCACCCTCTAGTCTTCAGGTACAATGGATGATTTTAATAGTAGGTTACAAATTTTAACTAATAGATCAGAAATTTCATTTTTTAGTTCCTTTAGTACCCTAGGATGCATACCATCCGGTCCAGCTGATTTGCTACTCTTTATTTTGTCAATCTGGTCTACTACATCTTCCCAGTTCACAGTGATTTGGTTTAGTTCATCTGACTTATAACCCTTGAAAACCATCTCCGGAACTGGTATCTCCCCAACATCCTCATTAGTAAACATGGAAGCAAAGAACTCATTTAGTCTTTCTGCAATGGCCTTATCTTCCCTAAGAGCCCCTTTAACCCCTCGGTCATCTAATGGTCCAACTGTCTCCCTCACAGGTTTCTAGCTTCGGATATATTTTAAAAAGTTTTTATTATGAGTTTTTGCCTCTAATGCCAACTTCATTTCAAATTCTCTCTTCGCCTATCTTATCAATATTTTACACTTAAGTTGACAATGCTTATGTTTTATCCTATTTTCTTCAGATGGATCCTTCTTCCAATTTTTGAAGGATTTTTTTTGACTAAAATAGCCTCTTTCACCTCACCTTTTAACCATGACGGTAATCATTTTGCCTTCCTTTCATCTTTCTTAATGCGTGGAATACATCTGGACTGTGCCTCTAGGATTGCATTTTTAAACAATGTCCATGCTTTTTGAACACTTTTAACCTTTGCAGCTGCAACTTTTACCACCTTTTACCACGTCAATGAACTCACAGTTCTGGAGAAGTGATAGATTTAAGCGCCATCAGCTCCAGGAACCATATTCCTTAACAAAATCCACAGAGAGTATAATAGGATGATGATCAGCTAAGTGAGATGCCAAAATATCACTGACAGTTACAAACGTCAGGATCAAAATTACAAAGAAAAAAGTCTATCCTGCTCTAGGCATGATGTGTGGAAGAACAAAAAGTATAGACTCAACTGCTGGGAAAATGTGCTCTCCAAACATCACTAAGATTATAAAATTGTATAATATTTTTCAAAGTGGCCGGGATTGGTAAGGAAGAATTAGGAGAGTGAGATCTATCTAATTAAGCATTCAGGCACAGATTCCAGTCTGTCCACCCCCCACCCATAATGACTTTTTCTGCAGTATAAGCTTTGAGAACATCAAATATTTGCACAAAAAAACTCCTCAGAGTACTGATTGCGACATTGACCAATGAAGGACATTGAGACATTGACCAATAAGAGTCACTCTATATATATTACCTTCAACAATTACAAACCTTCCCTCAGGATCACGAAAGGTTCTAGTAATGGAAATAGGCAAGGTTTTGTGAATTAAGATACAAATATCTTTACTCCTGGTGGAATAAGAAGCAACCAGCACCTTTCCCACTCAACCCTGTTCCAGCTTTAGATGGTCCGGTTGTGTCATGTGTGCTTCTTGAAGGAACACTATATTGGCACTTAGATTTTTGAGATGTTACAACATTCTAGTTCTCTTGATGGGATTAGAAAGATCTCTGACATTAACAGAGACAATTTTAATGTTAGTAAGATACATCACCCTCAACAGAGAAAGATATGAAGGATAAAATGAGCATCATGGTCAATACCTTGTCAACCTAAATAGGCAGCAAAATAAATAAAATTAGTTTAACAATGCGTGTAAATCTTAACAACGTGTCATGCATCCCATTTTCAATAGAAAATGTAATACCCTATATAAACAAAATGAAAAGAACATTATAATTGTTGACTGAGACAATGTTTTCAAAAGGGAAAAAAAAACCCATTCTCTCCCAATCCCAACTTATCTCCCAACACCCAGATAACCTTCTGATACTGCTTACCAATAACCCAAATTAAAGAGTATGCCCATCTGAGTGTGATCCATCGACAGACTCAGAGTTTCCGCATAAAGAACCCACCCCAAACATCCAAAAAATCTCTCCCAATATATATGACCCACCCCTTGGTAAACTCATTCCAGCAAACTTAAACCTATCGCTTGTACCCCACCCACCATCACCTGATGAAATTAACCCCAGCATTAGGAAGAACCATCCACATAAATGAATATCCCATAGGTATGTGTACATGATAGAGAAATTGTATACTAAAGGAACCAAGGAAATAAGAATTCGGACTATGAGGCACAAAGTTATGAATCAAAAAATCTGTTCCAAAGAAAACAAAGTAGCAAAAGAAGCTTCATTTTTGTTTGCAAAATCTGTCCAAAATAATCATAATGAGCATACAGTCGTATACCAAGCCAGACATACACAATGTCCGCTGAAATACACAAAATCCTGTAAGAGACAGAGGAAATTGAGGAGACAATGAATTGTTCAATAGCCCCAAAGTAAGCTAGAACAAATCAGAAAAATTAAAAAAGAAGTCTGAACAAAAATAAAAAACAAAAGAGGTAAAAAATTGTAAATTCTGAAGAGAAAACAAGCAGCCATGGCATGCGACCACAGTTTCCTACGAGCAGGTATTCCTGCCCGATCCCACCATCAAAAAGAGGAATCCAATAAGAATAACTGAGAAGTAAGAAGAGTCATGCTGTCAGCGATTGGCATTTGTAGTAGAGTCAGCATTGTGATATACTTCTACTTCCTCCAGGGACTGAAAAACTTTAGACTGCCCTGAACCGACAAGCCAAAGTTTAGCAGGATATTGCAAAGCATATTGTATTCCTATATCTCACAGCTTGCGTTTCACCTCATTGAAGCTTTGGTGATGATTTTGAACTACTGCAGAGAAATCAGGGAAAGTAAAGATTCTCTTCTCTTGGAAGAAAAGGTCTTTCTTTATTCTGGCTGCATTTAATACTCTCTGTTTATCTGAAAAATTATTCAAGTGAGCAACGATTGCTCTCGGTTGTCCCTGAGGACCGGGCAGAGGTACTGTTGGATTCGTGGACCCTTGAGCTGGCTGGGACAGATGAAGACTCACCATGGGAAGGCCTACAGTGGATGTCGAAGCCGGGAGGCGGCACTGAGCAGGAGACCGGAGGGATCTTCACCACTGGAAGCCCGAGGTCCCCCCAGGAGGAGCCCGTGAGGACCCGAGCCGCTTGGACTTACGTGCGGTCTCCTGTGGGCTGGTATCTGAAGAGGAGTTCCAGAGGATCGAGAAGAGTAGAGCTGAAGCCAGGAGGCCAACTGGAACTTCACCACTGGAAGCCCGTGGTCCCCCCGAGAGGAGCTTGTGAGGACCCGAGCTGCTTGGACTTAGGAGAGGCCTCCTGGAAGAAAGCCGGAGTCTGAAGCCAGTAGTCGGAAGCCGAAATCAGAAGCCAGTAGTCGGAAGCCGGCTTCGTAAGCCAGTAGACGAAAGCAGCAACTAGTAGCTCTCAACTGAGAGTGAACCTTGTTGCAAGGCAAAGTATAGGCCTAGCTGCAGGGTTTAAATACCCCTGCAGCGTCTGACGTCATCCGAGGGCTGTCCTGCTTCTGCCCGCGCTGGCCCCTTTAAATCTCGAGCCCCCACGTGCACGCGCCTAGGGGGCGGGGCCAAGCGCTTTGGATTGGTGGCGTCTCCCTCGCAGAGGGAGCGCCGTGGCAGAGGCCAGGATTGGGCCTTCTTGAGCGGGGAGGCGCTTCAGTGGCCCGGGCCGACCCGAGGTAAGCAGAGGGACAGGGGCACGGCCCGGGACCGTAACAGGTGCCAACAATCGGTACGCCCTGTTCATTTTAAGTCTACCCGCTTTGGCCTCTATATCCAGTAGCTCTGGCAACCATTTTGAGACAAAGGCCACAGTGTTGGGGCCCTCTGAAGCCTCAGCAATCCAAAGATCCAGACATTATTGCAATGGCTTCAGTTTTCCATATCCTCTGCCTTTTCCTCCAACACTTTCACAGACCTTTCAAGCTTTAGATTTTTTTACCATAAGCTGTGTAGGCATTTTTCAAGTCTGTGACTCGAATGTCCATCCTGTCCGAGTGCTCTTCATGACCCGCACGATGCCACCAGGTTCATGACTTTTTTTTCATAACTATGGCTAGTTTAGTGTCAATATTCTTAGATATTTTTTCAGAAAAAATGTTAAAATATTTCTTAAGGGCATCCCCTGATGCCGGGAATACCTGTGATTCTGCAACTTCATCATCGCCTGATGCTGAATATTCAGTGGCACTGTCGGTGCGGTGATCTGGAGCCAGGCTTTCTTTCACATTTCTCTTTTTGAGTCCATAACTGCCCACATTTTAGGAATAGGGCGCTTTAGGGGATCCTTACTGTTCATGTTGGAGAATTTAGAAGTTGAGTATGTGAAATGAAAGGATTTTAAAGGGATTCGGGCGAGAGCTAAATGGTCCTGCTGCTACTCAGATCATCATGTGACCTTCACCATGGCCTTTTCTTGTGGTGGCAGAGCTAGTTTGGTTTAGGAGGACTGGTGTTGCAATGGTTTCAGTCTTACCTCACTGGTAGAGTTTAGCAGGTAAGTTAGGATGTGGAGAACTCTGCTCCTTGCTCTTTGAAATGGAGGTACTGCAAGGTTCTATGTTAACTCCATTATTATTCAATTTTTATTTGGCCCCAGTAGTGGAACTTATTAGCTCCTTTGAAATTATTTGTCATCAATTTGCAAATGACATTCATATAGTGGCACCAGTGGGACAAAATAAGAAGGAAGTCAAAGAGAATATCAATATTTGTTTAGCAACATTGGGGATATGGTTTGATCAGAACAGCCTGAAACTGAATCCAGATAAATCAGAGTGGCTATGTCTTTAGTCATAGAAAAAGGCCTTTATTATTTCTACCAAAAGCAAGAGATCTGTTGCTTACCCCAAAGGAAGCAGTAATGACTTTGGATGTGTGGCTTTATAGCAATCTAAAGATCAAAGTTTAAATTTCAAATATGGTGCATTCAGGTTTTTACTGTCTTAGATTAGACAACTAAATCACTGTCTTCCATTATATGACTTAAAAACTGTAATCCACCAAGTGATCCCCACTTGCTAATCCCAAATAAAAATAATAGTTTTTATTACGGTTTAGCGGGAGTGAGTTTACATCCACCAAAATTGATTCAGAATACTGTGACATGATTAGTGGTAGAAGCCAAGAAACATGACCACATCACCCCGGTTTCTCATAAGTTAACTTGGTTGCCCATTGAGGCCTGCATCCAGTTTAAAATTTGATCTTCAATGTTTAAATGCATTTGCCATGGCCTACCAATCTACTTAGATTGGTAAAATCAAAAGAAGCCAAAATATCTCTTATGCTGCTCCTTGGTCTCAGAAAGGTGGAGCTTTTCAATTTGCTGTTTTGGTCCAAAGCTATGGAAGAATTCACCTCTTGATGTGAAACTTGAAGGTGATTATTTAAAGTTTAGGAAACAGGTAAATACTTGATTTGATGCGATCCCAATGGAATAGTGAGATTGGATCTGACTATATTCTTTAATGTATGGAGAGACTGGCTGGAGTTTGATTATTAACAGGACAAATGATTATTGTTCATTTGATAAATTTTATGGGTTTAGTTGTTAATATATATTCAAAATGAGGGAGTATTTTAATAGGGTTGTTTATGTCGTTATGTGATGATTAGGGAGAAGTTTGATGGGAATGGGTGATTGTTGTACCATGCTTTGTTGCCTGACAAACAAATAAATAAACAAATGACCATTTTAACCCAAGGTGTATGCTCATGGATTTCAAAACATCACCTAGGTGCATTGTGAGGAATAAGGCCATATATCAAGGGATCAATTTAAAAAAAATGCTTAGTCCTTCATTTAGATGCATACATTTTGGAAGATTTTCAATTGAATTTAGAGAACCTAAGTTTTCAACAGAAAATGTACCTAAAACTTAGGTACTTAAATTTAGGTCTGCAATTTATTTGCCTATATTTGACAGCCTACATTAGAAAGTTCTTGAAAACTTTAAAAAAACAAGAGTTAACTATTATATAAGATTCTGAGAACCAGTCATTGAAGCCTCATTTGGAAAATTTACAGAATGTCCGTACGCTGTCAAATGAGCTCTCTGATTGGCTGAGAACCAGATACTGATTTATGATAGACTAACAAGATTCAATGTCCATTTGTTTTAAGTATAACCCATGCCTATACCATGGCAGTGCACTTTGGCAAAAGAAGACAGAAATTTCTATGGTGAACTGGCAAATATATTATATATATGTGCAAAAAAGAAAATAAACACACACACATGCACACAAAGTATTTCCCAGTTCATCATATAGATTTCAAGTGCATTTTCAAAAGTTTCTCTTGTATTGTGTATTTGGACAAACCTAAACTCTTTTAATAAATTGACTTCATGCTGCATTTGTGAATGTCAAATTGCCTAGGAATGCATTGAAATTCTCAGTGTGAGACAGCTTCCTATGAATAGGAGTGCTTACAAATATCAGAGTTTCTTAACTTCCAGTAACAGACATGGAGTAAAAGAATTATGTAAAAGGGTAGGTGGAATAAAGTATTTTAATAGATACCAGGGAGGATCAGAACTCATGGGGTCTGGTTTATCAAAAGACATTTCCAGTCTGAACCTCCCACAGTGCAGAGATACAAAATCTAGGGTCAATTTATCAAACATATTTCAACTGACATTAATGTTTGTATAACTGGCACAGTATCCTAGAAGAACCAATGAGGTGTTGCACTGGTAGAAGTACTGATGTAATAGGGATTTCAAAGGATTGCCTTTTATAACAAAAAAACCTCAATCATTTACTGGCTTTTGAAAACTTTTCCATAAACTGGCAAAACCTTCAAAAAATCTCTAGTTTTGAATTTATACACACATAATGCACTGCAGGAATTAAGTTGCATTTAATTTGCTGGATATCATGGGATGTTACTTGCTCTGAAGTACCAAGAAGTTCCATTAATTGCATCCTGGGCCTATATATTTTTTTCAAGTTTTTATATACTGCTTATTCTGGAATATTTGATAGATAGATAGATAGATAGATAGATATACATATATATTGGGTTTTATTTTTACATTTATTAAATAGTGTGAAGAAGACAGTAAAGGAACAGAAGCTTTTAAAATTAAGAAACCATCTTCCCTTTAAATTTTTTGCTTTATAAAATGAGCTTGTCTGCTTCAGCCAGAGTGTACTGCCATAACATAGGCATGAGTTATATTTAAAACAAATGGGCACTGAATCTTCTTAGACCATTATTAATCATTATCTGACTGTCAGCCAATCAGAGAGCTCATCTAACAGTGTTCTTACATTCTTTAAATTTTCCATAAGGTTTCAATGACTGGTTCTCTAAATTTTATATAATAGTTAATGCTTATTTTTAAAGTCAACAAAAGCCTTCTAAATGGAGAGTAGGAATGGATTCATCTCTACCAAATGGACCAAGATTCCCCGTTTGTTTAAGCAATGAATGATGCTTTTTAAACTTTAACATTAAGAATGATTTATGATAGATTAATATGGTCCATGTGATATATGTTTGATTATTTGTGGGGTGCCTCAAACAGTAGGCCAAGACTAAAAACCCTTTCAGAATTTTTGCTCTCACTAACTGCTTCAGGCACGTATCTTATTTCAAATGTTTTTATTAGTTTTCTAAAAAACTGATGTCATAATACAGAACAAAATAGAGACTATGTGACAATAAAACCAGGCAACTAAATTCAGAATTGCAAAATGACACAGTGACTGAAATACTTAAAAACATTTTTAAAAAAACCCTCATACATGGTTCCTTTCAAACAATCCCTTCTTCTTCCCCATTCCTTCCAACCCTAGGAACACGATCACAAAGAAACGAGAAAAAAATGACACTTCTCAGATAGTCCATATCTAAGTAGCGCAAGGCATTCGGTGTAAATGTCCCCCAACTTGGCGACTATTGCAAGGTGATTTCCTCCTAATTCTATATTAGAATTTTTCTAAGCTACTTGGAAGGTATACCACAGTTTACTAAGGGAACTACCTTTTATCAACCTGAACCATTATTAGTAGCAAAGTTCTGGCTCCCAAATGCAGAGAAACAATATATAGAGTCCATAAATTTTATGAAAACCATCAAGATCGCACTGATCCCTTTCTTTCCCACTAATCCATTCCAAAGTCATCATCGCTCACATCTGACTTCTCCAGAGAGATCTGTTGAGGGCAGGGGAGAGAAGGCTGCAGTCCTCACAATCATAATTCACTTCCTTGCTACTATTATACTATAGTATATGATGTAATATTAAATTGTAAAGTCTTTGATGTTTCTGCTATTTTAGAGCATTCCGGCAAAGAGGTTGAAGAATGAGAGACTCTTTTGGTTTCTTTTGTTTTTGAGCAAGACTTAAATATGATTTTGAAATATTACTTTCATAAAGCCCATGCTCTCTTCTATGGGAAACGTATCTGGATTTATCCAGATGTAGTTAAATCCACTCAAGAAAGAAAGAAAATATTTCTTGCTATGCGTCAGGAAGGCTTGTCATTGGGAGCAACCTTTTTGCTTAGATATCCATGTAAATGTATTATTGCTTATGTTAGTTTTAGATATAATTTCCTTCTAACCGAACAATTACGTTTCTTTTCAGATCAGAAGTGTCTAACTTCAGTGCCCTTAGAAGGCATTTAATAAGATTATGAACCTCAACCTTGCAGTAAGTTAAGCTTTGTTTCTTATATTGATTTTCTTTTGTTATGCTCCCAAAATTGTTTGTTTTTCCTCCCTCTCTTATTGTGGTCTATGGCAATGTACTTTTTCCACTTTCTGTTTTTCTTTTTACAATTATTTCTATTGCAGAAATAGTCCCTTTTTTTGATTTGCCTTTTCTTTGTCATGTATGGCTTTGTAATGATAAACTTATAAATAATAAAAAAAAAATTGTTAAATCTCCTCTAAAGAATCAGCATCTTGTTCGACCAAGAAAATAGAACTGCACAGATTTACCAGACTACAATTCTGCAGACTGCCAAGTTCACCTAACAACCAAATACAAATGAGGCACCCATCTTGAACAATTACAGGATCCTTCATAGATTATATTTATGTGCATTATTAACAAAATAAAATGTTAAGCAGGGATGGGCAAAATTTTAATAATAAGGTTTGTCAAACCTGCATAAAATCCACAAGTTCATCAAACTAGCTGTCAAGCTTTTTATTAACTATCAAAATCAGCTATTGATCTGCAAAAATCTGCTGCAGGGCCATATGACATCTACTTCTAATTTTTACTGCTTGGTAAATTTCCATGAATTTTGCTGAGAGTTTTCAGACTGATATTTTTTTTTCTTATGGATCTGGGCACCGATTTCATTCAGCAAAATTGTTTATTTTCCCATGAAAAATTAAACATGCCTCAGGTAGATGATTAAGCTTTTTTCAACTATAAAAATGTTATAAATGTTAATAAAACCTTTTTCTGTAACAGGTGTGGAATGAAGCTCTGGACTTAGGTTGAGAACCACTGACACAGTCACGGCTGCTGACAAAGCTGCCAGAAACACTCACAACAGAACAAAAACAGACAGTACAGGTGAGATCTGTACCTTCCACATATTGTCCTGAGGAGGAAAATAATAATTTCAGAAGCAGAGGCAATCTTACAAAGAATTTCTATCATACTGGCCTTGGTCAGCAGCAGTTCCGAATGTGATAAATAACAGGGCTGGTGGACAGGATGTGTTTTCTTTATTTTGATACCCTTACAGCAGTAATCATGCCTCTTGTCAGGTGTTATAAAGATAAAGACAAATGATCTCCATTCCTCCACTGTCAATGCATTCCAGCATAAGACAAGAAAAAGCACACCTGCTAGACGTGCAGAATGTACCATTTGTCTTGTTACAGTCTCCAAATGAAGAGTATCCTGTTAGGATAGGGTCCTTTAGACAGAAAAATATAAATCTGTTTGGTCTAGCAGCTCCGTTTATGTCTTTCTTATGGCCCTGCATGGGATCCCTCAAGTCCAAATAGGTTGCTGAAGATTTTTCTCAGCAGTAATTGTCTATCAGCTCGTGTGGTCCTCTAGTGCAGTTACAATGATTTAATTGTATTGCCAAGATCGTCTTTTCCAGCATATACCAAAAGGATTTTTTTCCCCTCTTTCATTTTGTTGAGTTTTTCAGTACTGTGGAAACTAAGGCCTGGATTTATCAAAATGCACTATATATTGCATGTGATAGGAAAAGGGGTGTGTTTTATGGTAATAGGCAGTTTATTGCAATTTGTGCTAATACCTATGTGAAATTGTGATAACATTTTTGCTAATATTTTACTTTGCTAGTTTATCCATTCAGGCTCACCTTTTAGAGCCTCAACTTGTTGTCCCTCACCCCCCTCCCCGTTCATTGTATTTTCCACCTTTCCTTTCGATGTAAATATAAAAGCTGTTAAATAAATATGAGAGAGAGAGAGAGAGAACCTGCCTAGCCATAATGCCCTCACACTAGATAGGTATTTATATCTCTATGGGAGGCCCACCTAGTAACTCGAGGTGAGGTTTAGGTATTAGTGTAGGGGTTAGGGGCCACTTTGACATTCAAAGTGAGATGTACGAACAGAACAGTGCTCTCTTGTGAAGATTTGATGACCTTCGGAGTGAGGAAACTCACCCAAAGATGAGATTTGTGCAATGTTCTCTCAACCTAGCTTGATGGACTCTCTTCCTGGGTAACATCAAGCTAGGTTGAGAGAACAATGCACAAATCTCATCTTTGGGTGAGTTTCCTCACTCCGAAGGTCATCAAATCTTCACAAGAGAGCACTGTTCTGTTCGTACGTCTCACTTTGAATGTCAAAGTGGCCCCTAACCCCTACACTAATACTTATACCTCACCTCGCATTACTAGGTGGACCTCCCATAAAGATATAAATACCTATCTAGTGTGAGGGCATTATGGCTAGGCTCTCTCTCTCTCTCTCTCTCTCTCTCTCTCTCTCTCTCTCTCTCTCTCTCTCTCTCTCTCTCTCTCTCTCTCTCTCTCTCTCTCTCTCTCTCTCTCTCTCTCTCTCTCTCTCTCTCTCTCTCTCTCTCTCTCTCTCTCCCCCAGTGGTTGTAGGAGGGCCCTGATAGCTAGGCTGGCTCTCCAGGAGTTTAACACTACTAAAAACAGCATTTGCAAAAACATCACAACATGCAATAAAGCCCTATCACACAGCTTCATGAAAATGGTGTAGTTAAAGCCATGCAATACAGCTTCACAAAACTGTGAGCCCAGCCCACAAATTCTCCCCTTTTTCTCATTTGCATCGCACCATGCATTATGGTGCTTTCATACGTGTTAATGGCATTTTCGCATGTGTTAAAGGCATTTTTTGCATGCGGAAACGCCATATAGCACTTCATAAATGACCCCCTAAGAGGCAAAGGAGGTCATTTTCCAAAGGTATCGCACGCGAAAAGGGACTTTTTGCGTGTGATATCTAAATCGGGGTGGAGTCGGGGCGGAGTCCGCACCGGAAGGGGAGGAGTCAGGACGGCCTCGGGGTGGACTCCGCGACGACTTCGCTAACGGCGAAAGGTAAGAATCCTTATCGCCGCCAGTATCGCGCCCAATAGCACCACCTTTCACTGTGGTGCTATTGGGTGCAAAAGCCGGCAGCGATCGCACCACGGAGGTGTGATCGCTGCCGGCTTTCACAGGCCCGTCCCCCGCTTTGCCTCCCTGCCCCCAGTTACCGCCAGATTTTCTAAGTTCTGAGAGCTTAGAAAATCCAGCCCAGAGTTAGAATGATGTATAAACAATGAAGGATGTTGTGTTATTTTCTTCACACATCTCTGCCAGTGTTAGCGCACTTTTTGGTAAGCCTAATTCTGCTGTTTTAAGAGATTTCCCATTAGGTACAGTTAAGCATGGTAGTTTTATGAGGTAGGCTAGAACCGAAGGTTGAGGCCATCAAAATATTTTTCTTGGGACTTATGCTGAATTTTGAACCCGCATTTCCAAATGCTGTAAAATTGTGCGTTGCTCCCCTGACACTAACCCTCCCACAAATGCTTTAAAAAAACCAAAACATTTAACACTAAGTGTACCAGATTTCATCACGCTGCTGCTGGTGCTATAGTTATCCTGATGTATATATCATTCAGTGTGTGAAACAAAATAGAATGTGGTATCTTACATGAAGAAATTCTAATATTTGGTATATTTTAGGGATCTTGCATACACAACTAGAAATCCAGCTGACACTAAGGAAGTGACCCCCCAAAGTTTTAATGCTTTCGCTCCAGAGGTTTTGTCCTTAGTGTCAGAACTCCACATTTTAGAAGGTTGCCATGGTGGGAGCAAGCACTGCTATATAGTGATTAACATTATTAATAGCATTTTGGTATCCGTTCACTTTAAACACTTCTATTATCTCAGGTGTCAAGCTAATTTTAAAATTAATTTGTATCTTTTTCATAGCTATATTGCACCTTGTGGACGGGAGGGCAAGGTAGTGGATTTGAGCTAATTTTTGTCCCTAGCTTATTTGGCTTAGTCTACAATCATGCAGATTGTAAAAGATGGAAGGAGAGAATAAATGATGCAGTCTTAAGTGTCATTAAAATGAACATTTTCTTGATTTACTACAGATTCCTATAAAATACATTTATTCATGCCATAAAACTATCTTCCATGTTCAGAATGTTTCAGTGCTGAATGGTACAAGCATAGCTAGGCCTGCTGTTAGCAGTTACATGTAGCCCATGTAATGCTGAAGACCACATGCACAACAAACTACACATGGACTTCATCCCTAATTTTCAAAGCAGACTTACCTGCATAAGTCTATTTTGATACATAGCGGGACTCCCATGTACTTTAGCATGTCATAGATGTGCACATTTTCACCTACTAGAGTGTTGATGTAAATATCCATGCAAACATTAATGCCTATACTTTCGAAAATCAAACGTATGTTTATAAATGATTTTTCTGCCCCAATTCCACCCTGGGAATGCCTTTTTGCAATCTGCATCAAAGTATGCACAGAATCGCTTCCACACATAGTTTTATCTGTATAACCCTAGGGTAATTTTCATGCATGTAAATATTTTTGAAAATTACCAGCAAAATGTGAAGCGTTGCTTTTCTAGCATTCCTGAAATTCAGTTCACTAAGAATCTGTCATCCCATAATGTTCTTTCTAAACTGAATTAGCATTTATTTTGCCTATGATTTTCTTCTATTAAAAGTATATCTATACACTACGTAAAGTGAGGAATATAGATACTGTTTTTTTAAGGAGCACTGGGTAGCGATAAAATCTCATTTTGTTAATCCCTAATTCCCTACAGCTCCTGATAATCAGCAAACCCAGCTATTTGCAGTACACATTTTCTGCTGTCCAGAAATATAAATCTATCAGTGTATCCTTGAGCCTGGCAAACCCTGACAGCTTTACAATTACAATGTATCGTGCATGCACATGACCATTTTTAGCAAGATATGAAGGAAGGTGAAATAAAATGGGATATAATATAACATATCATAGAGCAGGTTTCTTGAAAATGGCTCTAATTTGAGCTGCAATGAATGTTTGCCACAAATGGTTTAGGTCTTCTATTAATGGCTGACAATAGGAATGATAGGCTTATTTCATACTTGTATCACTAATATCCATTCATCATTTATAGATATGTAAGCAATGGTGTCTCAGCTAATCAAGAGTGTCACCTCATTCTTCTACCTACAGAATGAAAATGGGAAAGCTGAGTGATACTATATATTTGATGAGCAAAAACCAACTCAGTGAAATTATCCATTATTATTCATAGATCACGATTAATTTTTTAAATTCTGATAATGGTGTCTTCTGTCTTGAACCTCTAATATTCTGTACTCTAAAGGAAAGTTATATGTTCATTGACCTGCACACATTTTTTCTTGATAGTCGTACTCACAGAACTGATTACAGACAGCAAGAGTGAGCAGGCTGCAGCAATCAATGAAGGATTTTAATGATTCCTTTCTGTAAATATTCCTTTCGTAAAACTTTGAGCAAAAGGCTCTTTGATAGGTGTTCCATAACCATGAAGCAATGCTATCTTGTGGACAATCCCACGAAGAATTGGCACGTAAGATCCACAAAACAATTGTCTTCTCTGTGTATCTCACCTAGATTGAAAGCTCTGCTTTATGACAGTGCTGCATATGCTTAGTAGCACTATAGAAATGTTAAGCAGTAGTAATAGCTTTTATCATGGTACCATGCTTTCCATAAATCATGGTTTCCCAAAACCTGTCCTGGTAACCTCACAGCTGGATGAGTTTTCAGGATATTCACAATGAATATGGAGATAAATTTGCATATACTGAGTCTCCAGTGCATGTAAATATATCAGATGCATATTCATTGTGATTAGCCTGAAAATCTGACTGGCTGTGGGGGTCATCAGGACAGGTCTGGGAAGCCCTGCTGGCCCTACAATAGTTGCACAAGAGAGCTGTATCAACTGTCACAGAGTGTTGCTCCTTGTTACAAATAGGACCTGTACCTGTGAAGAACCAGTTTTTGGGTGTTCCTTGCTTTTTGTTTAACATAGCCTGTGCATTCCTCTCCTGTTCGTGATACCATTTTAAAAAAACAACAAGTCAAGCTCCCTTTGTAATTCTGGCAACATCAGCACAGCCTCCATATGTGCATTGCAGAAGCAAACTTTTAAATGAGTGATCAGAGTACTTCAACTATATTAACATAAAAACATAGAATAAGATGGCAGGTAAGATGTGTAAGGCCCATCCAGTCTGCCCAGCTTACTTCCTTTTTGCTGGGTCCTAGACCCCAGATGATCTCTGGATTTGCCTTCATTTCTTCACAATAAAGGAACCTCTGTGCTTATTGTATGCCTTTAAGATGCTTATTTCTTTAGTGGGTAATTGTTTAAAATGTTTTTGGTTTTATTTTTAAAAATAGTTTGTAGTTTAGATTAGTAAACAGAAGAATTTTTAAAGATGCTATCATGATAAAGCTATAATTTAATGAGAAATCAAGACAAACCAAAACTTTAGCATGTTCATTCTTCTTTCTAGTTTCAGTTTCATTCCCTAGAAGAAGTATGTGTTTGAAGTTTTTGAAAGCTGCTTATTGCTATGTTCTGAATGAAATAAGGTTGTTTTATGTCAGACTGATGCATGTAGAATACTTTGAATATCAGGGGATGTAACTATAAGAAAAGGTGTCTAGCCTAGGAATCCTGACCCATGTGTTGCGCGTCCCGTCCATGCTCGGCCCGTGTCCGGGCCTGCTCACCTCATTAGCTCCTCCACGGCTCTCAGGTCATCCTCCCCTGCAGCAACTGCGAGTACAGCCAGGCCTTGGCGTCCCGCGGCGGCGGTCGCCAGGCCTTCGACCTCCAGCCAGGCCTCATGGTGGGGCTCAGCGTCCTCCGAGGCGTCGGCCCCACCCCTAGGTGCGCCTGCGCGCGGACCGCCCGGTCCCTTAAAGGGCCAGGGGTGGATCCCAGCTCCGCGGCGCGTCCTGATTGAACACTGTAGAAAAGGAAGTGCCTGCCTACATTTCCTTGCCTTGGCAATCGGGTCGATCACTCCGTGATTTCTAGTTTGCCTTTGTGTTTCCAGTCTATGTTCCAGTCTCATTCCAGCCTTGTTCCAGGGTCTTCTGTTCCTGCGTCCTTCTGTTCCTCATCTACCCAGGTAGTACCTCTTGGACTGTCTTCTCGGTACTGCCTGTTTCTGACTACGTTGATCACCGCCTGGATTTGACCTTTGCCTGTTTCACTGACCACATCTGCACGCTGCCTGGAACCTGACCTCTGCATTGCCTGACTACCCATGGACTGACCACTGGAACCTGACCTCTGCATTTCCTGACTACCCATGGACTGACTACAGGAACCTGACCTCTGCTTTGCCTGACTACCCACAGACTGACTACAGGAACCTGACTCTGCTTTGCCTGACTACCCACGGACTGACCACTGGAACCTGAACCCTGCTTTGGCTGACTATCCACGGACTGACCACTGGTACTGACCCCTGCTTTGGCTGACTACGCTATCTTGACTCTGGCCTTGATCCTTGCCTTGCATTTAGAGACTCTTTTCTGGCCTTCTCTGGCACCTGTTATGGTTATTGATGTTTGGGTGGATCCTTGGACACTGTGGCAGCTGACCACGCCCACGGGGGGCAGTCCCGTGAGAAACCACAGTGTCAGGCTAGACTCTGGACACACATAGATTTGAATCTTTTAATAGACAGTTTTGGAAACCACCAGAGGTGGCAGGAGTGAGTAGTAGATGTTGTTGCGACTGTCGCTGCTCGACGTCCTCACGCCACCCTCTTTACCTCTGTGGCGACTCCCTCTGTTTCTGATGGACGGCTGGCTGCTATGGCGTCTCCATGCCATCTCCCTCCGGTGTCCTCGGACTGGCTCGACATTGCAGATCCGCCATGTTGTCTGAAGACCTATGGCGCGCGCGCACACTCTGATTGAAGTACCACCAAGGGCGCGAACCTCGGGGGTGTCCTCCTGAGATGACGTCATCCGCTTCCAATATTTAAAGGTCTCTATTTTGCTATCTGAGTTAGCAAGGGGTTGGGTATGGGAATGTGTCTCGCTACCTATGGACTACTCCCCCCAAACTACTCTGCCTCCTCAGACTTACCAGAGGTAAGTCTGAGGAGGCAGAGGCAGTCTGAGCGGGGGCCTCGCTCTTTTTCTTTACTTTCAGATTACAGATAGGAACTGGTACTCGCTCCTCGAGGGCCCATGTTCCTGGACACTCTGAAGGTTCTCTTCTGCTTGGAAGCTAACGCTGCTACAAACAATTATTTGTTACCATCGCTCTCTCAGAGCTTTCCCTGGAACCAGGTACTCGCTCCTCGAGGGCCTAAACCTTTCCAGCTCCTGAGCTTCCTTGAGACCTTATGTGAGTTTTGTCATCTAGTTCTGTTCATGAACTCTGCCTAGTCTGCCTACTCACTTTCTACAGTTTCTCAACAGCTCAGCCATCCCGGATCACTGTTCCAGTACCTGAGGGACTACAGCCCTGCCGGGCATATCAGCTCACTACTGCCACCTCTAGTGGTTTCAAAAACCTGTTTAATAAAAGAACTAATGTGTGTCTGTCTCCATACTCAAGCCTAGCCGGTGGTCACTCTCGGGATATCCTCCCGGGGGCATGGTCATCTGCCACTGGCCCAGGGATCCACCCACAACTACATCAGATTTATTACAGATTGCTACTCCTTAGCAAGACGATATCTAAGACACTACAAGATTGCTGACTCCTCCTCCTTTAGGAGCCATTAATATCAGATTGCTACTCCTAGCAGCAGCTTATGTCAGATCAATAACAGATTGCTAACTCCGCAGTCTAACTAACAGCAGATTTATAACAGATGTTGAGCCCAGCTGGGCAGGTCTCCCACAGAACCCTGGAATAGCGAATCCTCTGATAGGCTGTGCTGTAGTGGAAAGAGTCTGAGAGTTATGAGTATACAATGAGAAGCATTCAGAGTCCCAGGTAGAATTAGAAGAAGCTCCGAGACAGGGAGAACAGGCCCTCGAGGAGCGAGTACCTGATCCCTTAGAGCTGAGAGACTCAGTTGTATTGTACTCACTTAGCAGTAACAGAGATTCCACTAGACGAGAGGTCTGGCACCGGCAGCCAGTAATCCGAGATGAGTGGGAGGAGCCGCAAGTAGTGAGAGGTAGGCGGGGCGAAGCCATCGAAGACCGATGATTGCAACAGCACCCCATACTTCTAGCCTGAGCATCGACCGCGCACCCTTGATCGTGGTGGGCACACCTCTGAACTTTCTCTCAAGGAGATCCTGTGAGGCCCACCTAAGCCCAGGCGACCGGGGTAACCAAGGGCTCAACCCGAGGGAACCCCTGGTTGCTAGTAGTGAAGCTCCAGCTAGCCTCTGTCTCCTCTTGTGCTCTGCCTCCTAGTGGCAGGCGCTCTCTGGGTCCAACCAGGGAGCCTAGCACTCCTGCACTAGGCCAAGGGTCCACCTCCCGATGCAACACCATGATCTCAGATATCATAGTAATGAAAGAGAAGGTTTTCTTGCATTACAGGAGGAGCCTAATACACATTTTTTAAAATTTAAATTTAAACAGTGCTTCTTTTGAAAGATGCCAGATTGACAGTACTGGAGATCAAAATCATCTGTTTATCCACAGAACAGGTATAGCAGATACAGCAGTAGTGCAAGCTTCCCTAGGCTACTGTGTCATTATGTCTCTTCCTTGTTCTGGAGAGGCCACGTCTTAAGGATGGAAGAATACGTCAATTTCTGTACCTGTGCAGTGTATGGCTTCTCTGTTGTGACTGCCAAAAGTGGTACCAATGTTTACCAAATTGTGATGGTGGTTTTTGTGATATGAACACATGTCCATTGGGAACTGAACCAAGAGCACCAACTCATTTCACAATGGCCACCAAATGGCTATAGTGTCTACAGGAAAACCTGATCTATTCTTATTTGGATCAATATTCAAAAAATATTAAACGAATACTTCAGTTCTGTGTTCAATAAAGATGACCCTGGAGAAGGACCATCTCTACACAACAAGAAACTGGAGGGAAGTGGAATAGATGAAAATCCTTTTACAGTAGAAAATGTATGGGAAGAGCTAAAGAATCTGAAAGTGGACAAAGCCATGGGGCCTGATGGGATTCATCCAAGGATACTGAGGGAGCTCAGAGATGTGCTGGCGAGTCCGCTGTGTGACCTGTTCAATAGATCCCTAGAAACAAGAGTGGTGCCGAGTGATTGGAGAAGAGCGGTGGTGGGCCCGCTTCACAAGAGTGGGAACAGAGAGGAGGCTGGTAACTACAGACCGGTTAGCCTCACTTTGGTGGTGGGAAAAGTAATGGAGTCACTGTTGAAAGAGAGAATAGTGAACTATCTACAGTCCGGAGAATTGATGGACCAGAGGCAGCATGGATTCACCAGGGGAAGATCCTGTCAGACAAATCTGATTGACTTTTTTGACTGGGTAACCAAGGAATTGGATCAAGGAAGAGCGCTCGATGTCATCTTCTTGGATTTCAGCAAAGCTTTTGATACGGTTCCACACAGGAGACTGGTGAATAAAACGAGAAGCTTAGGAGTGAGTGCCGAGGTGGTGACCTGGATTGCAAACTGGTTGACGGACAGAAGACAATGTGTGATGGTAAATGGAACTTTCTCTGAAGAGAGAGCGGTTTTAAGTGGTGTACCACAAGGATCTGTGTTGGGACCGGTCCTGTTCAATATCTTTGTGAGTGACATTGCGGATGGGATAGAAGGTAAGGTTTGTGTTTTTGCGGATGACACTGAGATCTGCAACAGAGTGGACACGCCGGAAGGAGTGGAGAGAATGAGACGGGATTTAAGGAAACTGGAAGAGTGGTCGAAGATATGGCAGCTGAGATTCAATACCAAGAAGTGCAAAGTCATGCATATGGGGAGTGGAAATCCGAATGAACTGTATTTGATGGGGGGGAAAGGCTGATGTGCACGGAGCAGGAGAGAGACCTTGGGGTGATAGTGTCTAATGATATGAAGTCTGCGAAACAATGCGACAAGGCGATAGCTAAAGCCAGAAGAATGCTGGGCTGCATAGAGAGAGGAATATCGAGTAAGAAAAGGGAAGTGATTATCCCCTTGTACAGGTCCTTGGTGAGGCCTCACCTGGAGTACTGTGTTCAGTTCTGGAGACCATATCTACAAAGAGACAAAGACAAGATGGAAGCGGTACAGAGAAGGGCGACCAGGAAGGTGGAGGGTCTTCATCGGATGACATACGAGGAGAGATTGAAGAATTTAAATATGTACTCCCTGGAGGAAAGGAGGAGCAGGGGTGATATGATTCAGACTTTCAGATACTTGAAAAACTTTAATGATCCAAAGACAATGACAAACCTTTTCCATCAGAAAAAAATTAGCAGAACCAAAGGTCACGAGCTGAGGCTCCAGGGAGGAAGACTAAGAACCAATGTCAGGAAGTATTTCTTCACAGAAAGGGTGGTGGATGCCTGGAATGCCCTTCTGGAGGAAGTGGTGAAGTCTAAAACTGTGAAGGACTTCAAAAGGGCGTGGGATAAACACTGTGGATCCATCAAGTCTAGAGGACGTGAATAAAGAGGAGGCAGCAAAACACTGCACGGAGCGGCAGTAGCCACAGAGGCATTCACGGAGCGGGATGCCAGTGGTTGGTGTTCCACCTACACGGAGTGGAAGGATGGAGGGCTGCCATCTCCAAAAAAAAAGAAAAACAGGGGTGGGTAAGAGTATGGGGTAGGGGTGTGGCCTGCTTGTTTGCAGCGGTTGCTACCCCTAATTGAGCTGGATGTTCACTTGGATGCAGATCCGGTGCTGCTGTCTACATTGGTGGTGGAGTGGAGGGGAATTAGGGCTGGAGGGTACTGGAAGCCAATAGTAACAGGTGGGAGAGAGAAAAAGGAAAAAAAAAAAAAAAGGATAAAGTGCGTAGCTTGCTGGGCAGACTGGATGGGCCGTTTGGTCATCTTCTGCCGTCATTTCTATGTTTCTATGTTTCTATATATGTTTCTATTATACAAAGATTCACTCACTGAAATAACTGCTTGCAAAATACATAATGGGGCCGATGCAATACATTGCGCTCAGCCGATCGCACCTTATAACCCAGAGTTGTGTGCGGGTTGAATAGGCACTAATGAATCCCCTAATGCAATAAGGGGATTAGCGCCTATTCAACACGTGCCCAACGTGGAGTGAGTCTAATAGCGCTAATCACATGCAAATGCATGTGATTGAGGCTATTAGCATTCACTCCAGATACAAAAAAAAATGTGCATCTAGGACGCACATTTAGAGCAGGCGTTAATTGCTGAGCACTACTTAAACCAGTATAGAAAAACAGAAAAAACTGCTTTTCTGTACTGCCTCCTGTGATATTAAGTAGGAGGAAAAACAAAATTAAATAAAGTTAAAAAATATTTTTAAAAACCCCCACTGGCAGTCGGGTGCAGGAAACAGATGCTCGAATGACAAGCTCGATAAACTCAGCGTCGGTTTTCCTAACTGGCGGACCGCCAACGCCGATCAGATTCTCGTTAACAAGGAGGTGCTAGGGGCGCGCAAGCAACCCTAGTGTCTCCTTACTAACGTGACCCCCTAAATTAAATATTGCATGGCACGTGGCTTTCTGTGCATATTTATTGCATCAGCCCCAATGTCTGATGAATGGTTCCCAGAAAGTTGACATCTAAATTGATTTATTTAACTGCTACATCTATAAGGCTAAAGGGTAGATTTTATAATCCGCTCGTGCATGTGAGTGTGGTGCGTGCAGGGGGTGGGGACTTAGGCAATTTCCGCATGGCGACACATCCCAACCTTCCCCAGCTCCCTCCCAGGAAACTTGCCTACCCCCTACCCTACCTCCCTTCCCCTTCCCCTCTCCTCCCACCCCCTAAACCCTACCTATTCCTTTTTTTTTGTTTGTTTCAGTATTTACTTCAGGGCCCTACCTGAAGTAAGTTCCGCATGCCTGTAGCCAGCCGGCGCACGAGGCTCTGGGACAGTGAAGAATGGCGCTGTCCTGGCCCGCCCTCTGCCCCACTCCTCCCTGCCCAGAACATGCCCCCGGGCCCGCCCCTTGTAGGAAGGCCGGCACTTGTGCACATACCAACCTTTACGTGCGTGGCCGGGCCTTGTTGAAAATTGGCTCGCTGCGCGTAAGGCCCGGTCACGCGCATAAACGTCGGAATGTATGCGCAAGGCCGAATAAAAATCTACCCGTGAGTAAAGAAAAAGGCAAGATAAAATACAAATTTCATTTCCTTTAGCTGATTAATTTTCTATGCATGATGTGTCAAAAAAACATTTTAAGAACAAGCACTGAATGCCTTCCATTTAACAAGTTATTTAAATTCTAAATTTATGTATATTTCCACCTCCCCCTTTCTTTTTTTTTCAGCTGATATGCAACTGGTTTCTTCCCTCTTGTTTAGATTTTGGTGAAAAGAGGTGCACCTTGGTGGTGCAGTCTTCTCCTAGGCATCTGATCATGTCCATGCTGAAACTTTAGGAATGTCTGTTGGCAGATATAAGGTAAGAGAACAATGCATGTCATATAGATGTCTTAGGTGAATGCCACATGTAATGATGTGAATGTCCTGAATTAAATGAATGAGCTTCTGAGATTGGCTCGGTTAGGATCAGAAGCCCATTAATTTCATTTGGATCATTCGTTTCATTAGGTGTGACACATGAGAGTGTACATTCCCTACAATAGTCCTGATTCATGTATTGAATTGTGTTGTTCTGTAACAATACTAATCAAAGACTTAATTTATACAACATAGTAATACCAAAATGATCCTCTTATTGGGATGTTAACTACCATTTGATGCCTTGGTTGGATTAGTACCTTTAACGCTAGCAGCTGCCGCTTACTCCTTTGTCCGTCATCCCTTCGATTTTACTTTTCCCGTACCTTAACAACCCTTTATCAGCGTCTTCTACAATAGTAAGCACACATACTCTGTCTTTGGTAAAATATGGCCGCAGATTTTATTTTAAAGTCAACATAAAATCTTTTCTGGATACCCGAGCTGGTGATATGTTTTTTCACCGCTGTCCCCCGCATGAACCAAGCAAGGCAGCCTGACTCTTTGGGCCCCCCCGCCTTGTCCCCGAGCAAGGTGGTCATGATCTTTGGCGCCTTCCGCGCCCTTGCCTTTTCACCTCCTGGTGCTGACAGCTACTCCGCCTTCATGTGATGTCACCAGCACCACTTGTAATCTGCCCCAACCGGCCCGGGTACCCGCCCCTCCCTCTCAGCTGCGACATAAATCCCCCAATCATTGTTACACATTCAACTGTGCTTACTAACATAGTTAAGCTAACTGTTTCCATATTATAACAAATTATGCAAGTTAATACTATTATAACTTTTTTTTTTTTTAATCCCTGCCATCAGGGTGGGTGGGTGGGTTTTCCCCCGGTCGAGCGATCCAAAAAGGATCGCTTTGTGTGTGCTGCGGCCCTTTAAAGGGCTGCTTGCATCATCTGCCGGCGCGGCCGGCGCACCCCTACGACATCATAGCCCCAGGGCGGGGCTATGATGCCGCTTCTTCTCCTCCCTTCATATCTCGCCAAAAGGTAGGATGGGCAGGGTGGTTTCCCCGGATGCCCCGTTCCTCCTTCACCCCCCAGCCCCCCCCCCCACCCCCACCCTCCGGCCCCTGTCCCTGTGGACACAAGTCCGTCAATGGTGGGCTCTGGCCATGTGGCGCAGGCCCACCTATTAACGCTATCAGCTGCCACTTACTCCTTTGTCCGTCGTCCCTTCGATTTTACTTTGCCTGTACCTTAACAACCCTTTATCAGCGTCCTCTATAATAGTAACCACACATACTCTGTCTTTCGTATAATATGGCCGCAGCTTTTATTTTAAACACAACATAAAAACTCTTCTGGATACTGGAGCTGGTAGTATGTTTTTTCACCGCTGTCCCCCGCATGAACCAAGCAAGGCAGCCTGACTCTATGGGCCCCCTGCCTTGTCCCCGAGCAAGGGGGCCATGACCTTCGGTGCCTTCCGCGCCCTCGCCTTTTCGCCTCCCGGCGCTGACGGCTACCCTGCCATCATGTGATGTCCCACCAGCACCACTTATAATCTGCCCCAACCGGCCCAGGTACCCACCAAGATACGAGGGAGGGAGGACCCTTGCCTCGTGTCCCACCACTAATATATAAGCTGCGGCCTTTTTACCTTACTGTCTTGTGCCTCAATGGCATCTCTCAGTGTATTATTGAATATGTCGTATCCTATATCTGACAAGTATATTCCGTCCGTTCTGAGCAACCCTGGGGACATATCGTCAGCCCACTGGAGCCTTATCTGTTGCCCCCCCCCATTTTTTGTATCCATAATCCCAATTTGGCAATTTACTTTCTTTCTCCCTCGACCCCATAATTTCAATTCTTTCCATTTGGGTCTCGGTATGATATCCAACTAGCATACCACGGCCTTCGGGTATAGCTCTATTATCTTGGCCAGGCCACTTTTACCTTTTTTACAATGCACTTACATGTCCATGAACACAAGTCATTGCTCCCCAGATGCAATATTATCACATCTGGAGCTGCTCTTTCATGCCTCAGCCACCGTAGAAAGGGCAATAACTGTTCCCATTGCATGCCCGGCTTTCCCATCCATGCGATGACCCAACCTTTCAGTGCCAAACCCAAATGTTGTCCATATGGCCATCCATGTGCTCTCTTAGCCGCCCAGTGTATGTATGAGTGACCATGCTATACTCTGCACCTGTTGTCCCTCTGTAAGATAAAATTAACAATTCTTGTTAGCCGTGTTCACTCTGTCTAATCGTACATATGTATTGACCGCCTAAGATCGCCAACGTCCAATTTTCTTTTTTGCGGCTGTTTTGAGTCCAGCCTGAGCCACATTTGTGGCTGCACCAATTCTGAATGAGTGCATGGTGAATTTCTTTGTGGCCAACTTCATTTCTGTTACCGATGCTTTTAGTACTGCAGTGAATTGGAATCTGGTTAGTGGAGTACCGTTCGTGTGTATCAGCAGGTCCACTCCCTCCTCTGGCCGCACTGCCAGATACTCTCTCATGTTGTATATCGGACAAGTGTCTTACCCTGGGACTCTCTTAAGTGACAGGGTAGTTCCTCTTCCTTCTTGGTCCATCTTGGATTTCTGTATCGTTATTGTTAGCAACTCTGACATCCACACCACATTCTTCCTAAGCAGTCCGCTATTTCCTTTGTGTTCCTTATTGTCCACCACCAATTCGCTCACTCTGAATGCTCCAAAGAATGCCAATGAGAATGCCAGTCGAAATAGTCCTATTTCAAATTCCGATGAGCAAATTGATGATAAATGTGCGCATAACGTCCTCAGCATGTTGTGTGTGATGGGGTGTCTGCTATCCCTGGTAGAACCTATTCTTCTTGCCCATCCGGTCATCATCTTTTTGATAATGAATGACTTAGGGGCGGATTTTCAGAGCCCTGCTCGCGTAAATCCGCCCAAAACCGGGCGGATTTACGCGAGCAGGGCCCTGCGCGCCGGTAAGCCTATTTTACATAGGCCTACCGGCGCGCGCAGACCCCGGGACTCGCGTACGTCCCGGGGTTTTCGGAGGGGGGCGTGTCGGGGGCGTGTCGGGGGCGGGCCCGGTCATCGCGGCGTTTCGGGGGCGTGTCGGCAGCGTTTTGGGGGCGGGTACGGGGGCGTGGCTACGGCCCGGGGCGGTCCGGGGGCGTGGCCGCGCCCTCCGTACCCACCCCCAGGTCGCGGCCCAGCGCGCAGCAGGCCCGCTGGCGCGCGGGGATTTACGTCTCCCTCCGGGAGGCGTAAATCCCCCGACAAAGGTAAGGGGGGGGTGTAGACAGGGCCGGGTGGGTGGGTTAGGTAGGGGAAGGGAGGGTAAGGTGAGGGGAGGGCAAAGGAAAGTTCCCTCCGAGGCCGCTCCGATTTCGGAGCGGCCTTGGAGGGAACGGGGGGGAGGCAGCGCGGCTCGGCGCGCGCAGGCTATACAAAATCGATAGCCTTGCGCGCGCCGATCCAGGATTTTAGTGGATACGCGCGGCTCCGCGCGTATCTACTAAAATCCAGCGTACTTTTGCTTGAGTCTGATGCGCAAGCAAAAGTAGGCTGATCGCGCTTCTTTTAAAATCTACCCCTTAGTGGGATCACCTCAACCATATGCCTTAGTAAAAAATGCCAATCCCACCAGGCGTTTAATTATTGTATTCCTTGATAATCTGCCCTCCTTTACCGAGTCTATGTATTTGACGATCAGCTCATCACTTATTGGGCCTTGCCGCCAACCATTCTCTCCCAAGAACTTGGTCACTATTTCATATCCATGGCAGTAAGAGGTCCAAGTAGATGGGGCAACTGATCTGCGTACTAATTCCCGTGTGGTTGTAGACCAACCTTCCATAACCGCGCTGGCATTTGTGTCCCCGCTTCATCTGCTGTTGGTACCTGCTTATGAAACAAATGCCATTTAGCACACAATAAAGCATCCGCAGCGCCATTACATATTCCCGGCACATGCCTAGCCCACAGTGTAGTGTTATTTCTTAATGCTTCTAACACTATTTCCCTTAGCAAATTGACAACCATCGGGCACTTGGCCAACTGTGCATTTACTACCTGCACCACTGCTTGGTTGTTGCACCAAAATATGTGTTTATTTCTTATCCTGTTGCTCCATAGTACCAGTGTCACCCATATAGGGAAGAGCTCTAAAAATGTTATGTTCTTGGTGAGTCCTTGCAATATCCATTCTTCTGGCCACCTTTCCGCACACCATGAATCTTGACAAATTGCTCCAAAACCCCAACCTCCTGATGCATTGGTGTGAATATTCAGATCTTTGTTGGACAACGGTGGCCCATGTATTACCGATACTCCATTAAAGTTGTTGAGGAATGAGATCCATATCTTATAAATCTGCCCATATATCTTTGGAGACATGTAGGAATGATGTGGTCGTTGCACCCCCACTGTTGCCACTGCTAATCTCCTCATGAATGCTCTTCCCATGGGAATAACCTGGTATGCGAAGTTCAATGATCTCAGATTGGACTGGGTGACCCGCAGGGTTATTTTCTTTGCTGAGGCCGCTTGTTGTATAATTATGCAGAGATTGTCGACTTTCTCTTCTGATAGTCTCACTATCATCTTGTTAGAATCTATCCGATGCCTAGGAAGGATATAATCGTTGCCGGACCATCCGTTTTACCGAGTGCCAGTGGAACACCAAATTCCCCGGTAATCTTTTGGAATTCCTCTAAATGGAAGTAGCATGAGTTTGACTCTCTTGGCCCCACGAATAGAAAGTCGTCCAAGTAATGAATAATGTTGGCTGATGCTGTCCTTTTTACCTTTGCCCAATGCAGGAATGAGCTAAATAGCTCAAAGTAAGTGCATGAGACTGAACATCACTTGGGCATGCATTTGTCCATGAAATATTGATCTTTGAATTTGAAACCCAGTAACGGAAAACTTTACAGATGTACCAGAAGGCAGATTCTATGTCTACTTTTGCCATTAGGGCCCCTTTTCCACATGCTCATACCAGCGCTACCGCCGAATCGAAGGATGCATATTGCACTGTGCATTCCTCCTGTGGCAATTGATCATTCACCGACCATCCTGGTGGGTATGATAAATTCTGTATCAGCCGGTATTTTCCTTTTCTTTTTTTGGAAAGACTGCCAATGGCGAAAGGAACATGTTCTGAAACGATTGTTGCCTGAACAGACCAGCTATCCTCCCCAGTGCCAGTTCCGTCTCTAACTTTGCTTGCACTTTATCCTTGTGTTGGGTTGCTGATGGTGTGTTACTGGTCTTTATTTCTTCTATGCGGCCTTGGAAAGGTACTATGAAACCTTCCTGAAATCCTTGCGCTATCTTATGTGCCTTTTGTTGATTTGGATTTATGTCCAGCCATGGTTGAATTGCTTCCAATGTGATGGGTAAAGGTGCTTTTTTGAATTGTCCCTTCTCAAGTTGCTTTAGGCTTACTCCCCGGCAACTGTTTTTTCGGGCATTTTGTCATTGGGTGTGGTGCTGCACATGCTGTGCACACATGCTTAAATTTGCAGTCTGGGAAGGTGCATGCTTAAATTTGCAGTCCAGGAAGGTACATGTTGTATGGATCCACTATGGATCCATAAAGTCTAGAGGATGTGAATGAAGAGAAGAGGCATGGGGGTGGCTTGCGGGAATGTCGGCTACTACCTGGTGATTAATACCCTTATTCACTAAACATACACACTCCAACATTGCTCTATGCTTCAACGGCAAGAAGAAATGTGGTAAAAAGGATTTGCATTCACAAATAATCGTGGGAGTAGATTGCTTGTTGCGGCGGTTACTACCCCAAACCAAATAAGCTTGATACTTCACTTTCAATGCATATCCAGTGTAGCTCTCTGCTTCAATGGCAGGGGGGAATGAAGATAAGAGGATTTACAGTCAGACAATTACCAACAAGGACTGAATTGCATAGTCTGGGTAAACAAATAAAGGTGGGAGTAGCTTGTTTGTTGTGGCGATTACTACCCTGAACCAATTAAGCCTGATACTTCACTTTGAATACATATACAGCGCAGCTCATTGCTTCAACGGCAGGGGGGGACGAAGAAAAGAGCATTTACAGTCAGACAACAACCAACAAGGACTAAATTGCACAGGCTGGGTAAACAAATAAGCATGGGAGTAGCTTGCTTATTGTGGCTTGATACTTCACTTTGATGCAGCTCCAGCACTGCTCTCTACATCAATGGTGGGGGTGGAAGGAAATTAGAAACAAAAAGTTACCAATAAGGGCCCTGATCTCAGTGGTCAGAGTAACAGATAAGTATGAGAAAAATAAGTGTGAAAGCTTGCTGGGCAGACTGGATGGGCCGTTTGGTCTTCTTCTTCTGTCATTTCTGTTTCAATGTTTCTATGTTGTTATAATGCCAGCATGTGCTATCCTATATGTGTGCCTGCCTTGCAGAGTGCCTAGTTGGCGAAGTCCTTCTTATATTCCTTGCCCATATTCCTTGTTCCGTGGGTTTCCTAGTCATCTGTTGTATCCAGTGATTGATATTCTGCGTTTCCCATGTCATGAACCGATTCTCCTCCATTTTGTCCCAGAATTTCTCGTCATAGTTGAGCCATGCTCAACCCTCGTGTTCCTGGTATGCTTGTAAGATGTTAACTGCATAGCTCAACATGGGTCCATATTGCAACGGGTCTCAGTGTCTGACCATGCTCATCATGTATAGGAAAGCCTTTATCCAGTTCACTATGTTTTTTGGAATTCTCATCTCCTTGTCCAGGGTTGCCGATTGGCCTTTCCCTTTCTTTCCTACCTTCTGATGTGTGCCGCCCATGCAGAATGATAAAAATATCTATGTACTTCCTTTTCTTGATTCTCTTCCTCATTCTCCTTGGCACGCCCTCCCATAGCCCGGACAAAGTGGTTAGAGCTGGTGGGCCCCTGGACTCCTTCTCCACTGTCTTGTTGTTATATGCTGCTCGCTGTAGCTGGAGGACTTGGAAGAATATGTTGAGTAAGAGCTGTCTGAGTTAGAACTCGACCTGCGCTTGTGCTTCACCCTGCATTTTTTTCTGCTATCACCATTGTCTGCTCTGCCCCTGCGGAACCTGTCTTACTCCCGCTCACCCCTGATTCACCAGCATTGCTGTGTTCATCACGTGATATTTGCTCTGCCTGACCCATAGATCGCTTCTAGTCTGCGTTTCTGCTTTCCTGCTGCACCATTATATTGCTGTGCTTTGATGACTCATCGTCTTCACCTACTACTGCTGCTGTGGCACTGTTAGGTGAATCTGCTACTTCAACGACATTCTCCTCTGCCGGTCTCCTTGATGAATTTTGATCAGCCCCTGATGTCGGCCGCTGCACCTGCCTTTTCTCCTGATTTCTCCTGATTGTGAACCGCTCCTTGCGGTGGTGCTTGCCAATACCACCAAGGTGGCTGGTAGTAGTGTCGTCTGTTCCCTTCCCATGGTCTCCCCTCCTGGTCCCAACCTGGGAATGGGTCAGGAACAGTGCTCTCCCATGGTGACCTAGGGTACCAGCCTGCGTCATCATTGTACCAAGGTGGGTATCTTCTATTGCTGCATCCAGGTAGACCTTGCTCCCAACTTGCCTCTCTTTGCGCCGCTAGCGGGTACACTTCTCTGCTGGTAGACATTTGTTCTTCACTCCTGCTGGCCTGTGGCTGTGTGTTTTCGCGTGTGCTCTGTCGTGCTGCATTACTCGCTGTCTCTCTCTCTGCAGCATGCTGCTGTGGTGCTAAAACAGCATCCTCATCTGTCCCAGCTTCCCTATTTGTGGTGTCCGTCGCCATTTCCTCACTTTCTTGTGTTTCCGCATTACTGCTCGCCTGCCATTCCGTCTCGCTTCGACTCTGTCTCCTGCCCCCTCGGCTTCTTCCTCTACTCCTCTTCGCTCTTGTTCATTTATCATCTCGTATATTTTCTTGCCGTGTAGTCGGTCTGGGCTATGCGCTAACTCTCTTTTCATTTCTCTTGTCCCCTCCTCCTTCTGCACGCACCGCTCGCCATTTTCTTCCTGTTTTTTCTGTCTCCATCATGCCGAGTTGCTGCTAGCTGACCCGATGACCTGGCGCACCTGCGACTGTTCGCAAAATGTAAATCCATTATTAATCTCTTAATTTGTTATTATTATTATTATTATTTTTACTTATCCCCAGTTGTCCCTTTGCATGTCTATCCTCTTGCTGCCTTGTGACATATCACCTCCCCACGGGGCGGGCTGGCCCACGCGTAACCGTCGTGTGGCTTCCACAGGTCCCCCCGCCCTGTTAACCTAAGGGGTTTTTTCCGTTTTCATGCGCTACCCCCTGCCCTCAGCCTCGTGCGCTACTCCCTGCCCCCTCTCTGATTTCGTGCACTACCCCCTGCCCTCAGCCTCATGTACTATCCCCTACCCCCGGCTTCCGGTAGCCCATGCCACTGATAGGAGAGCTTAGCGAGCATGTAGCACCCCCTTCTCTTATGACTCGGGCCGCCCGGGGAATCAGATATCATTCCCAGCCACCGCTGTGCTACTGCCAACCCCCAAATATGTAGTGGCCCCAAGTTTTTATTTTAATTTTTTTTTTTTTTATTAACAGCCGCTGGGCCCCCCACAGAACTGCGGGGCCATCACCGATGACCGTCCCGCACCCCCCACAAAATCGTGGGGCCATCAACAGTGACTGTCCCACTAAAATGGGGCCCACCCGACCCATTGAAAAACGTTTTTGCCCCAAGGGGCAATGCACCCCGCCCTTTATAACACTCGGACTGGAACCAAGGTGCCCGCTCACGTTCTGGATAAGTCCCCCTCCCCCTTTTGGGCGGTCCCTGGGGGGGGGCCTAAGATGTAGAAAATAACGGCCTAGCGCGCCACCAGGACCCCCCCCCCCCCTCTAATGGGTTTGCCAGCTGTATTTACATATATTGCCTGGCCACATGGTCCTGGGTCACCGGGACCTCGCCCCCCTCTACCCTGCAAAAATCGAAAACCCACATTATAAAAGCAAACGCAGTGAAACGCGTGTATAATGTTCTTTTTTTTTAATACTTTCAGTTTTATTATTATTATTATTATTATTTTTATACTTGCTGTGTCGCTGGGAACCCGTAAGCTCTGGATCGCCGCTCCACGTGTGACCTGCACGCCGCTGCTCCTGCTCACAATAGTGCCGCCTCCTTGGTCGCCGCCTCCCCTCCTCCGCTCCATCTGGGCGCCTCCTCCGTCTCTCTGCACCTCAGTCCCTCCAATCCTGCCTTCGCCTGGGGGTCTTGCTGCCACGATGCTGTTCCTCTGGTCGCCTGCCCGGTGGGTGCCTGGGGGTCTCCTGCTGTGATGCTGTTCCAACGCAATGCTTTTCCCCCAGTCGAACGATCCAAAAAGGATCGCTTTGTGCGTGTCGCGGCCCTTTAAAGGGCTGCTTGCGTCATCTGCTGGCACAACCGACACACCCCTATGACATCATAGCCCCGGGGCGGGGCTATGATGCCTCTTCTTCCCCTCCCTTCATGTCTCGCCAAAAGGTAGGGCGGGCAGGGTGGTTTCCCCGGATTCCCCGTTCCTCCTTCGCCCCCCCAGCCCCCCCACCACCCTCGGGCCTCTGGCCCGTGGGCACGCGTCCGTCAATGGTGGGCTCTGGCCATGCAGCGCAGGCCCACCTATGTCTTTGCTGCTAAGATTATTATTAAAGGAATGCTAGAAATAAAACTTAATTGCTTCAGGCATAACCTAGTGGTATAATCACCTCGAACAAACAGTATTTCTCACTGTACCATATTTGATAAATTAAAAATGAAATTGCAAATTCAGAAGTGTATGTAAAAAAAAATAGCAAGAAATGTATAAATGCATTTTCTGGCTTTACTAATTCTGAAAATGCAGTTAACAGAGGAGTAGAAGATTTCTCAAAGAAGTTGGGTAAAGAGAGATTTACTCCTGTGAATTAGAAACAAAGGGAAGAGGTCACCAATATGTAGGTGGCCTATGGCTTTTTTGCTGCTATCTGGTCCATTGGAGCAATCCTACACTCAACTTCAAAGCAACAGTAAGTAAAAAGTGCAACTGCTGAAAATCTCATTATCAGAACACTCTTACCTATACCATATAATTTTCTTGAACATTTTCTTGTGAATTGTGTGTTCAGTGAGTTCATTATAAACTGAATACAATAGCTTAGTGATGTTTTTAATAGCCTAATTAAATAATGCCCCATTGTAAGGTTTTTACCAAGTTTAATGGTAAATATTTTACAGCTTGGAATCTGTACTCAGCTGCTGTCCTCATATAACTTTTTAATTTTTTTATAAAGTAGTTAGGCCTCCATATTAATCCTCTTGAATGCAAAAAAATAAAGGTTAACTAATAAAAACAAAATATGTATATATAAGGGGATACCTTTTTATTGGATTAACCTAATACATTTCTTGAGTTGCTTTTGAGGGCTAATAGTAGGGATGTGAATCGGGCTTCGGACGATTGAAAATATCGTCAATATTTTCAAAATCGTCAGAAATCGGGGGCTCCCCCAAAATGATAGGAAAACCCCACGATATTGATCGTGGGGGTTCCCTTATCGTTTTGGGGGAGGGCGGGAAAAACAGCACACAAAAATAACCCCTAAACCCACCCCGACCCTTTAAAACTAACCCCTTAGCTTCCCCCACCCTCCCGACGCCCCCAAAAACTTTTTACAGGTACCTGGTGGTCCAGTAGGGGTCCCGGGAGCGATCTCCCACTCCGGGCCATCCTCCCGCTCCTGGGCCGTCTGCTGCCACTAATCAAAATGGCGCCGATGGCCCTTTGCCCTTACCATGTGACAGGGTAACCGTGCCATTGGCCGGACCCTGTCACATGGTAGGATCACTGGATGGCCGGTGCCATCTTGTGCTCCTACCATATGACAGGGGCTGACCAATGGCACCGGTAGCTCCTGTGACATAGTAAGGGCAAAGGCTATCAGCGCCATTTTGATTACTGACAGCCGATGGCCCGAGTGCAGGAGATTGCTCCCGGACCCCCGCTGGACCACCAGGGGCTTTTGGCAAGTCTTGGGGGACCCTCCTGACCCCCACAAGACTTGCCAAAAGTACAGCGGGGGTCCGGGAGCGACCTCCTGCACTCGGACCGTCGGCTGCCAGTATTCAAAATGGCGCCGATAGCCTTTGCCCTTACTATGTCACAGGGGCTACCGGTGCCATTGGTCAGCCCCTGTCACATGGTAGGAGCACAAGATGGTGCCGGCCATCCAGTGCTCCTACCATGTGACAGGGTCCGGCCAATGGCACGGATACCCTGTCACATGGTAAGGGCAAAGGGCCATCGGTGCCATTTTGATTAGTGGCAGCCGACGGCCTGGGAGCAGGAGGATGGCCCGGAGCGGGAGATCGCTCCCGGGACCCCCACTGGACCACCAAGTACCTGTAAAAAGTTTTTTGGGGGTCAGGAGGGTGGGGGAAGCTAAGGGGTTAGTTTTAAAGGGTCGGGGTGGGTTTTTTGTTTATCGGCTCGGGCGCAGCCGATAAACAAAACTGCGATCGGGCCCTATGGAAAAAACCCCATATGTGAATTGGAACCGGAATCCGAACCGATTCTGGTTCCGATTCACATCTCTAGCTAATAGTCTCTTCTTTAAGTCAGAATTTAAATGAGCAAAAGCAAGACTTTTGAAGTCAAAATGATCAGACATTTTAGAACTGATCAAGAAGGGCTCAGAGATGTAGGTTTCCTATCACAGTATGAGCCATTAAAATTATACTGCTTGACACCTTATCATCAAACTCCCCTAATCCCATCCACTTCATCCTATCACTGGAATACCTTTTATTAATCACTACATTACTCTCCTTGTGCCTGACTTTCATATGCACCTCTTCCAATTCATAATGCAGTCTTCCCTATGCATATGCCCCTGCCTTTCATATGCACCTCTTCTAAACATGTGCAGTGTGCTATATGAAGTTAAGGACTTTGATGGTTGCCATTCTCTTACCCTTCTACTGTTCTTTCAGTTTTTTGTTTTCCTCAAATAAGGTATCCAAAAATTATCAAAATACCTGAAAAATCTAAAACAGAATTTCATGGGGGTTTTTTTTCTTTATTTTTACACTTACTAGTACAAGTACTTCTTTTTTTAAATAGGCCATTCAGATTAATCAAAATCCCCTAATAATATTCAAAATAAAAGTGAGGGCAAAGTGCCTACTGTATTTGTGAATATTTGAAAATATAAACATTTTAAAATTTTAAAGTGAGAAAACAATCTGAAAATACAAATGGTTAATTAAAAAGTAAACATAAACCAGGTACTGTAATGTCTAATTTCTTTTTAAAAGTGCTGTAATATTCAAATGGAAAAAGTTTTCTGACATGAAATAATAGAATAAATCAAGTGATGAAACATGGTAACAACAGTAGACAATTTAGAGGAGAGAGAGAGAGAGACAGAGAGAGCTTAAAAATATATACCCAAGCAATCAAATCAGTAAATGGCTTAAAATCTTTGACAAGCTAAACATTTGGGTCTAGGGAATGGCTTGTAAATCTTCTTTTGACAAGAAAATGCCAGGAGTGCCAAGCATTATCCTTTTAAGCCATCTCATTCTTTATGAACAATTAGCCATAATTTCTCTGCTTTTAACAGAGAATACCCCTACCCACGATATCAGAAAATCATTTCAGCTCCTTGTTATTGAATTGCTAATTAGATCAAATATCAACCATCTTGTGACTAGTATTGAAAACGTTGACATGTCAGTTCAAGCTGGATTATTGATCTGCCAGAAAACAACTTTAATGGGTAGCCATCAAGTGTTTTGCTTATGTCATATATGAAATTATATATTTAGAAACATGGTACCATCAGCTCCTATTTTGTCATTGTTTTGGGCTCATAATTCCTTTGTGATATCACCAACAAATGAAAAAGTAGCTAGTTTTCTGATCAATCACTTGTAACTAATGCCATAGAATCTTAAGCATTGCTTAATAGAGAAGTGCATATATTTCAATCTCTTTGGAAAAATGTGACAAATGGGTTGATTTTCGGTTCAGGTCAAGTGAACCGAATGGCCATGCTCCCTGAAAAAAAAAATCAGAATCCTTGGTCCTAATCGTTCGGTCCTATTAAAGACTATGGGGATTTTTAGACAGTGCATTTTTTAGACTTCAAGACAGACAAAGTGCATCCAGTTGCAGATGGGACAAGAAATGAGAAGCCAAATCATGTTTCAGCACTTTTTCATCCAGCCTATCACAGCTGGCAGCTGCATGTCATAGCTTTATTATTTTTTAGGTGAAAGTTAACCTAAAAGCAGTTTGAGCAAAGGCCATTTTGTTCTCAGCCATTACTCTGATAGATCTCAGAGAGAGAAGGCAGAAATTCTGAAGTTTCTTGTTTTAAGACTTAGTCATTGAGTGACTTTAGCAGCACACTTTGCTTTCTCGAAATTATCTTTTTTCTAATATTTTTTCACTATGTGCTTCAGCGTGCTACCTAGTAGCTAGAGAAAGTCTGTAATCTCTGTGAGAGGATTATAGTTTGTATCATCAGGGTAAGAGTTCCATTAAAGCTGACCCTGTGCCAGTGGTTGTACAAAAGATACAGAGAGATTATCTGTCTTTTTCCATAGACAGACACTGCCTTTAATATATGCTTCATGTGTATTCATTAGAGAGATCCTGAAATCCTAACTGGTTGGGGAGCCCAAGGACTGGTTTGAGCACCAATGACTTAGGAATCAGTGTGACCGGGTACTGATTCCTGTATGTGTAACTCTTGCATTAAGTTTGATTTATTTTCTTAGTGTGAATATAGAAACATAGAAATGACAGCAGAAAAGAACCAAATGGTCCATCCAATCTGCCACGCTGTGCAGGTTACCCCCATGCTTATCAGTTTCCCAAACTGTAAATGTCAGGGCACTCGTTTCTTACTGTCTGAATCTAATTCCCTGTTACCTCTTACCATTGAAGCAGAGAGCAATGATGGAGTTGAATTAACAGTATGTAGGCTTATTGGTTAAGGGGTGGATTTTCAGCGCCCTGCTCGCCTAAATCCGCCCAAAACCGGGCGGATTTAGGCGAGCAGGGCCCTGCGCGCCGGTAAGCCTATTTTACATAGGCCTACGGCGCGCGCAGACCCCGGGACTCGCGTACGTCCCGGGGTTTTCGGAGGGGGGCGTGTCGGGGGCGTGTCGGGGGGCGGGCCCGGTCGACGCGGCGTTTCGGGGGCGTGTCGGCCGCGTTTTGGGGGCGGGTACGGGGCGTGGCTACGGCCCGGGGGCGTGGCCACGCCCTCCGTACCCGCCCCCAGGTCGCGGCCCGGCGCGCAGCAGGCCCGCTGGCGCGCGGGGATTTACGTCTCCCTCCGGGAGGCGTAAATCCCCCGACAAAGGTAAGGGGGGGGTGTAGACAGGGCCGGGTGGGTGGGTTAGGTAGGGGAAGGGAGGGTAAGGTGAGGGGAGGGCAAAGGAAAGTTCCCTCCGAGGCCGCTCCGATTTCGGAGCGGCCTTGGAGGGAACGGGGGGAGGCAGCGCGGCTCGGCGCGCGCAGGCTATACAAAATCGATAGCCTTGCGCGCGCCGATCCAGGATTTTAGTGGATACGCGCGGCTCCGCGCGTATCTACTAAAATCCAGCGTACTTTTGCTTGAGTCTGATGCGCAAGCAAAAGTAGGCTGTTCGCGCGCCTCTTAAAATCTACCCCTAAGGGTAGTAACTGCCACAGCAGCAAGTTACCCCCATGCTTATTTGTTTCCCCAGACTGTAAAAGTCGGGGCCCTTGGTTGCTGTCTGAATTCCATTCCCCTTTCCCCTGTATTTGAAGCAGAGAGCACTGATAGAGTTGAATTAACAGTATGTAGGCTTATTAGTTAAGGGTACTAACCGCCACACCAGGAAGTTACCCCTATGCACTCTTTTTCTTCATTTCCATCCTCTAGCCTTTAGGGATCCACAGTGTTTATCCCATGCCCCTTTGAAATCTTTCACCATTTTTGTCTTCGCCACCTCCTCTGGAAGGGCATTCCAGGCATCCACCACCCTTTCTGTGAAGAAATATTTCCTGATGTTGGTTCTGAGTCGTCCTCTCTGGAATTTCATTTCGTGACCCCTAGTTCTACTGATCTCTTTCCAATGGAAAAGATTTGATGATTGTGCATCATTAAAACCTTTCAGGTATCTGAAGTTCTGCATCATATCTCCCCTGTACCTCCTCTCCTCCAGGATATACATATTCAGATCCTTCAGCCTCTCCCCATAGTTCTTCTCATACAGACCCCACACCATTTTGGTCCCTGGACTGCCTCCAACCTGTCTTTATTCCCCTTCAGATATGAACTCTAGAACTGCACACAGTAATCCAAATGAGACCTCACCAAGGAACCTGTACAAGGGGATTATCACCTCCTTTTTCTTACTGGTTATTCCTCCCTCTATGCAGCCCAGCATTCTTCTGACTTTAGCTATTGGCTTGTCACATTGTTTCACCATCTTCAGATTTCCAGACACACTGTTACCCCAAGATCCCTCTCCTGGTCCGTGCACATCAGTCTTATATCCCCCATCACATACAGCTCTTTTGGATTGCCGCACCCCAGGTGCATGACTCTGCACTTCTTGGCACTGAACTCCAGCTGCCAAATCTTTGCCTACTCTTCCAGCTTTCTTAAATCACTTTTTATTCTCTCTACTCTTTCAGGCATATCCACTCTATTGCAGTTCTTCTTAGTATTATCCACAAATAGACAACTTTACCTTCTATCCCTTCTGCAATTATGTGTGCATGTTCATTGGCTCGCGCCCAGAGATATTGCCATTTTATTACATATGCACGAATATGTGCACGTTATAAAATAGCCTGACCGCATGCAAATGTGCACACAATTTCAAGTTGTCATGCACCCATGTGCACAAATGCCGCTTCTACCGTGTAAGTGGTGGGATTTTAAAAGCATGCTCGCCAATGCCATTACCGGGTTTTCCAGTTCGTTCCCAGTTCACCCAGGTAAAGAAAAGGACTTCCAAACCCTACTAGTTTAATAGCCTCCCTTCTCCCCTGTTATTCCCGACCCTTAAAACCCCACCGATCTGTCTCTTTGTCTTTATTACTTGCATGTCATCCATAGCAGAAGTAAAGTTACACGGCAGGGGACCCCCAGTGTGCGCCTGTGCATATAAGTATTTATGCACAGATTTCAATAGTGAAATCCAGGAATGCCCATTTCCCACCGAGACCAGGCCCATTCCCCCCGCCCCTTTTTGGGAACTTTTCATTTGCGTGCGTATGTACGTGGCCAGTTTTTAAAATCCGTTCGGCAGGCGCTGGCCCAATTTGTGCACATATCTCCCAGTTTTGGCATGTGCCAGGCTTTTAAATTCACCATTTAGGAGTCAATTTTAAAAGCATTGCTTGTGCTAAAATGCTCACGTACGCACATATGTGGGCCACACATAAGCAACGCAGATTTTAAAAGCTGTGATTTATGTGTATATATGTGACCAGAAAATAAGGGGGATAGTGCAAAGGGGCGAGGCATGGGCATTTCAGGGCAGGGCTAACGGTTATATGCGAAACTCCATATTTTAAAACCGGGGGGTCACAGCATATGGTGGCTTATTAGCCACATAACTTTACTGCTGCTCCAGATGAAGAGCAAGTTTGCAGATCTCGCATTTTTGGGCTTACATGACAGGGTGAGGGTTCCGGGTCAACTGGGGGATGTGCGGGATGAAGAACCAGAGGGGTCTGGATGGCCTCGAGACTGACTAGGCAAGCTGGTGGATTCATTGGAAAACCTGGGAACGTCCTTCGTGTGAGCATGTTTTAAAATTCGTTCACATACGTGCATTAAAGCCGGCAAAGACCTATGGAAGATACGTGAAGTAGGTTTGCTCGAGTAGCCTCTTAAAATTAGGAGCATACTTATGCATGGTAAGCGTATTTTAAATCGTACACGCACAAGTGCACACATGATTTAAAATTCAAGCGTACCTTCACTCCTGCCTCGGTACACACGTGTATGGGCATGTGCGCACCAGTTTTAAAATTAGCCTATATGCTCTGCATGTGACAAAAGTGACTGAATGACCTACTGTTTTTATGTGTGCATACTATGGACAGGGTTGTAGCAAAGGTATTAAGTGCCCTAGGTGAAACTTCAGCCATACATCAAGCACCCCCAGCCTTAGGAGCACTTCCTTCTCTCGCTCTTCCCAACCCCCTACTCTAGCATTCCTTTATTTTCTCCTCCCCCCCCCCACTTCAATTCTCTTTCTTTCTGAGCCCAGGGGGAATCTAGATTCCCCTCTCCCTCCCGCTTCCCCACCGGTAGCAACATCATCCTCTGCTTCCTTCCTCTGGGATCTCCCCCTCCTTTCCTCTTACAGGGAAGCTTGTGTTGTGATGGACGGAATCCGGAAGTGGACCCTTAGGCCGACTGCCCCGCGGGAACAGTCGGGAGGCAGAACTCCCACTGGGCAACTGGAGCTTCACCTGGAAACCCGCGACTCTACCAGAGGAGCTGTGAGAGCCCGGGTCGCTAGGACTTAGGAGTCTTCGCCCTGGAAGTCCGAGGTCCCCCCAGGAGGAGCCCGTAGGGACCCGGACCGCTGGGACTTAGGCGAGGATGAAGAAGCCCAGGAGTGAAGTACGGACCGGAGTCTAGGCAGGCGGCAGGCAAGCAGAAATTGAAGTCACGGACCGGGGTCAAGGCAGGCTGAAGACAAGCTGGAATCGGAGTCACGGACCGGGGTCAAGGCAGGCAGAATCCAAGGTCAGGCAGCAGGAATCAGGAACCGGGTTAGCAGCAAGGCAACTAGTACTTCAAAGAAGGAACCTCGTTGCAAGGCAATTCGAAAAGCCCCGGGTCCCGGTTTAAATCCCTTACCCGGCGTCTGACATCACGGGGGGCGTGTCAGCACATCCGGGTGCTGACAGCAGAAAAAACCCCCCGTCGCGCGCGCGCGTTCCCCCGAAGGGGAGGAGTCCCTCGCGACGGCCGGCGGCGTTTCGCACGAGGAGGAACCAGGCCCATGCTGCCCGCACGAGCTCCGAGCCCGCGGACCGCGGTCCAGACCCGGGACCCGGAGGGAAGGTAAGGGCTCGGACGCCCCCGTGGCGGCCGAGACCGCAACAGCTTGGGGAACAACAGTTCGGTCTCACCTGGGGCTGGGTCAACATTTGGAGTGTGAGTGCTGGGCTCAGGAGGTGTAGGTCTCAAAACAAGATAACCATCCTTCTCCTCCTCACCATGCTCCTCTTGCTGCATTTACTCTTCTGCTATCTTTTTGCATGCTCAGGACACAGGAATAGCATAATAATAAGGGGAGAGGGTGGACTCCTGCCTGCATCAGAACTACATGACAGGAACCTATTACCAGCTCATTTCTTCTAAGCCATAGCAGGCAAAGCTGGTTTGGTCCACTAGTGAATGGCTTGATTGATGCCAGTCTGGTCCTATTGCTGCTTCTAATCCACAATACAATGGCACTCTAGGCAGCTTCCTAGTCCCCCCTAGTTCTTCCACTGGTCCACTCCTGACTAGTACTGACATTGTAACATTAAAAGATCCTACCTACTAGCGATTTGTTTTAATAAATTCCACCATGTCACTGGCATCGAGGCGAATGTTGCAATGCGAGAGGAAGAAGGGGGGCTGTGGGATATTTTAAGCAGAGCATGAAGGGTGGGCAGAAGCTCCATGAGAAGCAGGAAGCAGTGGGGCACTTGTGCACTTGGTTTTGCCAGGATATAGGCACCAGAGGGAATACCACCCATCTAATGATGCAGAAGGTTAGTGGAGAAACAAACACCTCCTCACAATTTGTCTGTGGATATCAAGATCAGTGTGGATTGCCCCCGGGACATCAGGATTGGTTACGCATAACACAGGCAGTTCAAGTCCTGAAGCCCTTCAAGGATGCCTTGGAGGATTTGAACTCAAAAACAGCCAGCCTGGGCAAGGTCATCCCTAAAATCAATATCCTGATGGAGAATTTACAGGATTTCTGGCAGGAACAGAGGCAGGTACCAGAAATGTTGGTGCTCATGGATTCCTTGTGTGTCTCATAGGTGAAAAGCAGTATCGCCCTTCCTTACAGGAAGGAGAAGCTGGTGGCTAGGGTACAAGAATGGACATGCTAGAGAGAAAGGTGTAGTAAGGTTGCATTGGAGGAAAAACAGGGCTTCCCATGCAGTGCTGTCAGTATTAGCATCACCCTGAAAGCTAAGACAACCTCCTCTATGTAAAATAAAAAGTTTAAAAAATGAAGCACAGCGACTGCCCCCCCCCCCCAGCCCCACCCCCACCCCTCCAAAGTTGAACATTAAAGTCATTGGGGGTTCAGGAATACTCCCATAACTCAATAGTCATCTAAAGTCATTGGGGTACAATGTAGCCCCACATCAAGCCCTCCGCCTCCCACCCAAAGGTGTGAAATAAATCATTGAGTATTCATGGACCATCCCCGGCACCCTCATGCACTTCTAACCCCCCTCTTACATCCCTGAAACTTTAAAAAAAAGCTTAAGTCCAATCCCCAGTCACATGATAAGGGCAAAGTCAAGTAAACACCATTTTGAAAATTGGCATCGACCGGGCGGTGTGCTAGGGGATGCCCTGGCCTCAAGGGACTTTCAGCTTATTTTAAAGATTCAGGGTGTGCAGGAAGGGGTTCAGAGAGCGGGGGGGGGGGGGGATACCTGAACCCCCAATGATTTATTTCAAGCATTTGGGGGAGAGGGGTGCCAGTGGGAGTACACTATACCCCAATGACTTTAGGTGACTATTGAGGTAGGGGGTACCCATGAACCCCCAAAGATATTAATGTTCAACTTTGGAGGGGTAGGGGTGTTGTTATTTTATTGTGACTGGCCACTTTCTTGGATGGCTACGATAAAATATTTGCATCAGATTGACTAATAATGACCTGCTTTTGCATGCATTTGTATTATTCATGCATTGTCGGGACCACTATTGCTCCTAAAGTGCTACTCGCTGCATTCTTTTGTCCCACAGTATGTGGCTGCCAGACAAAAGAATGCTTCATAGAGCTGTAACCTTTTTGCAGGGGATGGGCCCCATTATCATGGCAACACTCCGCCCCCTCTTTAAAAAAATAGTGGCCGGCTTAGCCAGCTAACTCAACTCTTCCCAGTTATGCCCCCAGAATGCCCCAAACTTAGTACTTGATTCACTAAAAGTTTTTCCCATAGACACAAAATGGGAGAAAAGCCTTAATGAATCTGGCCCTTAGCCAGCTAAATTCTAGCCAGTTATCTTATTAACCAGCTAGAATTTAGCTACATAAATGCCCAAATATTAAGCTTTTGAATATGGACTTTAAGAAATATAACACATCAATCATAATAGTAAAACTATACTAACAGAATAAATATTTAAAAACAGATGACAAACAGAATGTAATTCTCAAAAAAACAATAAAATATTTCAAAACAACAGACATATCAAATAACATCCAAAAATTAAAACTGATAAGAATTTTAAAAATCCCCACTCTCCGTTCCTGGGATCCTTTGATTTCTAGTCATCCTGAGATCTCGTGGTTTGGGGGAGGAGGGCCATACAAACTTTATCCTCTCTCTTTCACATACAGATTTACACACTCCATCTCTCATACACATACTCATGCTCTCACCCCCCCCCCTTTCTCACATATACAGGCTCTCTCTCCCTCACACACATACACACTGGCTTTCATGCACACCCTCCCTCTCTCTCTCTCTCTCTCATTCATTCATACACACACACACATATATGCACACAGAGTCTCACACAAACCCTCTCTCTCACACACACATAGAGGCTCCCTCACATATACATATATATACACACACTCTCTCTCTTTCTCACACACATACACACACACACATGCACAAAGGCTTTCACGCACACCATCTCTCTCACATGCACACAGGTTCTTACATAAATCCTCTCTCTCACACATGCATATATGCTATCTTACATGTCTTCTGTCTCACAGATACACAGGTATTCACACCCTCTCTCTCTCTCACAAATGCGAACAGGCTTGTACTCACACTCTCTTTCACAAACACACACTTTCGCACATGCATACAGGTTCTCTCACACATTCATACATACATACATACAGGCTCTCTCACACATGCACACACTCATACATGCATGCAGGCTCTCTCACATACCTTCTCTCTCACATGCACACACTCACACTACTCTTCGAGCCCCACCAGGCCACTCTTTCAGCCATGCCAGTCTTTGGGCTGTGAGCACATAGATATCATGTTTGTGGTAAGGTGATGTGGCCACTGCATATATCTGTAACAGTTTCATATTAGGAGTCACCACCTAGGAAAGGTCAGAAAAGCAGACAGAATGTTAGGAATGATTAGGAAAGGAATGAAACATAGAATATCATAATACTTCTATATCGCTTCTTAGTGTAACCACAATTATGAGTTAATTTTCAAATAGTTGTGTGGGTAAAATTAGCATATATCCATGTAAGTAGTTTGTACTCGTGTACATGCTATTTTATAAACATTAAAAGTATGCACATATTTTCAGTTTCACTCACACATTTACCTGTGCAAAAACAGAGTGGTCTAGGGGCATTTCGGGTCAGGGCCAAGAGAAATGTGCGTAAATTGCTATTTTATAAGAGATTAGGTGAATACATTAGGCAATTATTCTTGCAATTTTACAGCTGCTAATTATTTAGTGCAAAAAATATCGTTCATCCGTTGTCTGCTACTGTTGGGTGGGAGGTCTGGGTGAAATGAGGGAGTACAGGATGAAATACTAGGAGGGTCTCAATGAACTAGAGAAGAACTGGGTCAGCTAGTGGAGGTATCAGCAAACTGGTGAGATCAATTATGCATGCATTTTTTAAAAATATACTTCTGTGAATAAATCAGAATTTTACGTGAACAAGTGCACATTTATTTTTCGCGTAAAATATACGTTTATGTTTATAATATAGGTAGAAAAAGTATGCACCTTCAATGCATTGCTGACAATCTCATGCAGTGAAACATACACATGTATGTTGAAGGGTGGACATACATGTGTTTTATCATCTGCACCAACCAGATATGTGCAGATTATAAAATACTGTAATAAATCTCTGCATGCCCATATATGTGTCTATGTGGGGGCCACATGGAATTCTTTGAAAGTTATCCTCTTTCATTGCTGTGTGCAATTCTGGTCGCCATATCTCAAAACTAGAAAAGGAACAGTGAATGGCAACCAAAGTCCTAATGGGGATGGAATGGCTCCCCTATGAAGAAATATTACAGGTTAGGGTTCTTCAGTTTGGAGAACACTAATGCAAATGTTTGGGAGGGGAAGGACTATTTATTTTTTGGCCATGGGAAGAGGAGGGAGAGAGAAGAGGAGAGAGAGGGAAGAGATGGCTGAGGGGCAGGGCCGGTGCAAGGGGATTTGGCACCCTAGGCGAGCCTTCTCCCTTGCGCCCCCCCCCCCCCCCGTTGCGCCGCCACCCCCCTGGTCTTGGCCCCGATTCCTACCTCATTCTCGATCACGCCCGCATATACATTTTTTACAATTTCCCAAACACCAATAAAATATTTCAAAACAGCACATATATCAAATAACACCCAATAATTAAAACTAATAAGGATTTTAAAAAAGCCCCTGCTGTCCATGCATGGAAGCTCTTGATTTCCAGTCAATAACTGTCATATACATACACATTCATGCTCTTATACCCACCATAACCTCTCGCTCTCACAGACACTGACACACTCTCAGGCTCTAAGACACTCTCTTCCCCAACACACACTCCCCCACACATACACTCTTACACCCCTGGATTTTCTCATACACACTCATGCTCTCACTGGCTCCCTCACATACACACAAACACACACACCCAGGCAAGCTCCCAATCATATTCTCACTGACCCCCAGGCAGGCTCCCATTCATTTTCACACCACTCCCTCCCCATCCCCCAGGCATGCACACATTCATTCTCATACACATAGACCCCCAGGCAGGCACCAATTCATTCTCACACACACATACTCCACACACAGGCAGGCACCTATTCTCACACATACAAACCCCAGGAAGACACCCATTCATTCTCATACACAGACACACCCTCAGGCAGGCACCCATGCATTCCCACACACACACCCCCAGGCAGACTCCCATTCATACACATGCACACACTAAAGGCAGACCCTCTCTCTTTCTTTTGCCAGCAACCTCAGAGCCTCTCTCATTCCTCTGCTGCCACTGTCACTGCTGCTGCATGGCTATTGGGGAGGCACTGATTGCTGCTACTGGCACTGAAGCCCATTCTGCTGCCTCCTCTCTGCAGGTCCCGTGGGCTTCCACTTCCTCCATGCTGATCTCCTACATTGTGAGATCCGCATAGAGAAAGTGCTACTCTTGCACATTCCCAAAGATTACATGTGCCAATCAGTAAAAAGTAATTTTTTTTTTTTACTTTGCTGTCTGATCTTAGTTTTCTAATCGGTTGGTCACAGGATTTTTTTTCTACCTTTCCTTTCTTATTTTTTTTTTGCCAATTCCTTTTATATTGTCTTTTTTTTCTCTTTTCTCTCCATCTGTCTTCTTCCCTCAAAATCAGTCAGGTTCTCATTCTCACATGCTTTCTCTCTCTCTCACACACACACACACACACACACAGGCTCTCACTGTCACATGCTCTCTCTCATACAATCATTCATACACACAGTCTCTCACTGGCACATGCTGTCTGACTCACACACACAGGCTCTCTCTCACTCCCACATGCTGTCTTGCTCAAGCACAGGCTCTCACTGTCACATGCTCGCTCTCTCACACGCACAGAGGCTCTCACATGCTGTCTCTGCAAACATTCAGGTCCTCACTCCCACACACAGTCTCTCAACTCACTCTCACACACAATCTCTCAACTCATCTCATACATGCGCACACACACACCCTCAGCCTCTCTCTCTCACTTCTGGGCCTCCTCTTCATGGGTTGCCGCAGGATGGGCTCTGCAGCGGCCCTGGTCTTCTCGGGCCGCCCGCAATGTGGGATTCGAGGCGGCCCGTAAGCGCTGCTCCTCTTCTGCACGCGGCTGATGCTCCTCCTCCTTCCGGCACGCGGTTAATGCTCTTCTTCCTTCCGGCACGCGGCTGATGCTCCTCCCCCTTCCTGCCCGCGCGGCTCCGGCAACAGTTTTCTTCCGGGGCGCGGGTCAGGAAGGAGGAGGAGTATTTGCAGGCTTAGAGCGACCTTTTTTTCCGGGCCGTGGTGATGTGAGGTCCACCATGGCCCTGCCGATCTTCGGCAGCCGTATGAGCCTTCTTATCGGCCACCAGCAGCTCGGCGCCCCCTAATGCTAGGCGCCCCAGGCGATCGCCTAGTTCACCTAGTGCTTCCACCGGCCCTGCTGAGAGGAGATATGATAGAGGTCTATAAAATCATGAGTGGAGTGGAACAGGTAAATGTGAATCAGCTGTCTAGTCTTTCAAAAAATACAAAGAGTAGGAGATTCTCCATGGAGTTACTAATTAGCATATTTACAATTAATCAGACAAAATATTTTTACACTCAGGAATTCATTTCCAGAGAACATAGTAAAGGCATCTAGCCTAACTGGGTTTTCAAATAAGGTGGACAGGTTTCTGGAGGAAAAGTCCATAAACTATTAGTAACCAGGAGTCTTGTGGAAAGTCACCACTTATGGAATCTACCTACAGCTTGGCATCCTGCCAGGTGCTTGTGACCTGTTGCTGATGTCTGCCAGCAAGTTTCAGTAAACTGTGATAGAAAAACCCAAATGATAAAGTTCAAAATTGAATGCATTGCTTGTCCCATTGACTTTAGTAGAAATTAATTACGGCAAATGAAATAAATGAACTTGGGAACCAAAACAAATGAAAAGGGCAACTAAAGTGAAATAGCAAACCAACCAAAAATCTTTTCTGTGTATACCCCTATAATTAATGTTCTAATAACAAAGATATTTATATAGTAGTTTCTGAAAATGTGTTTATTGGTTCTTTTATGTCTGTTTAATGCTTAATCAAGCAGGATTTTCAAACCCACTCTATACATTATTTTATATTTATAGATCATTAGTACAATTTGGCTCATAGCAGTTTACAAATATCACATATTGCAATTATAGTTGATAGCAGAGTAACATAACTTAAAACTCATTATCCCTGCCACCCATCTACAGAGTCACACATCATACAGTATATTGTAGTTCTAAACCTCCCTTAAAATGGGAAAATTACAATCTATCCATACAATACAAAACCTGAAGTATAGCCTGCAATAACATTTATTTAACAAAAAGGAATTTTTTCTTTGGAGGTCATATTTTAGCAGATGAAGCATTTATATCTAATTTTGATCCTGTCCCAATTAAAATTCCCAAAATGAAATACTGACAGTCAGCACATTACTGGCCCAACAAATGCTTGGCAAAGCAGGCAGGCTTTGACTGCTTCACGATAGCACAGCTAGTCTGACCGAAGCCATACTTTCTTTGGGTGGGAGCGTGGGGGAGGGGGGTTTACCATTGAAATTACTTTTCCATAACCTTCACATAGACAGATGCATCTCCATCTTTTACGGTACCATCGAGTCATCTAGCCATACAAACAGGATAAGCAGACAGATAATAGGGCCATTCATCAAAATGTATTATGGCGTTAACACATGTGATAAAAACACTAATGCAAATTTTTGGAAGGGGAAGGATTATTTATTTTTGGCCATGGGAAGAGAAGGGAGAGAGAGAGGGAGAGAGACCTTCATAATAGTGAAATATATTTATATCTCTATAGGAGGGCCATCTAATAGGTTGAGGTGAGGTATTGATTGGTGCTTTAGGGTTTAGGGGCCAGTTTCTCATGTAGAGTGAGATGTACAAACAGCACAGTACACCTTGGTGAAGATTTGATGTCATTTGAAATGAGGAAAGTCTCACAAAGATGAAATTTTGTACTATTTTATTTCACCCTAGCTTGATGGTACCCTGTTATAGAGTTCATCAAGCTAGAGTGAGAGAACATAGTAGAAATTTCATCTTTGTGAGACTTTCCTCATTCCAAATGAAGTCAAATCTTCACCAAGGTATACTGTGCTCTTTGTACGTCTCACTCTACAAGAGAAACTGGCTCCTAAACCCTAAAGCACCACCAACACCTCAACTCGACCTATTACATGGCCCTCCTATAGAGATATAAATACTTCACTACTATGAGGGCCTTGTAGGTAGATGCTACCTCTTTTTTTGTCTCTCTCCAAGATATGCTAAATTTACCATTCTACTGATGCAAAGCAGTAACTTACCACATGGTATGGTAATTCTAAAATTTCCCTAAACTTGCCCCTTTTTATTAATGCGGGCGTTATCAATGTCTTAATAACGCATTTTGATGAGTCTAGGAGTGAGTGAGATGACATGTATTTAAACAATACAAAGAACAATGTCAATTCTTCTTATACAATGGAATGATTTTATTCAGGTACTGTTCCACTGCATAAAGGAAACTACACCTGTTTTTTCACAGATGGGGCACCCTATCCAATGACTGGCTGAAATGTATATTCCATGCTGTCCAAATTTCTGTAGAGAATGAATTATCTTCTAAGTTAGTTAGCTGACAGTGTCAACTGACTCTTCCTGAATGGTGAAGGTTGCATAAACTCACTAATTTACAGATTTCTATTAAGCATGAAAGTAATTATTGTTTTTCAATAAGAAGTTGTTGAAAATTCAGTTATACATAACTGGCCTGCTAGCAGTCGTGCTGCCAGATATACCTGGCTATCTTAAAGTTAGTCAGTTATGTATAACTGACTAACTTTAGGAAAGCCCTATGGCCCCACCAGAGTTAGCTGCAGAAGGTAACCAGCTAACTCCAGTTAATTTAAGCGGCTATCTCTGATCCTCCCCAGAACACCTCCTGCCTGCCCCTGGAACGCCCCCATCTTATCTGGCTAAATTTTAGCCACGTAACTAAGATAAGGGTTGAATATGTTATAATCCTGCTCGCGGAGCCCATCCCGCGAGCAGGTTCTCACCTCTGCACCATGCCGGCCCAACGTCTTCTTACGGCCTAGGCTGCCCCAGGCCGCCGCTACCACTCCCGTGCGGCCCGACGCCACTGTATGTAGCAGGAGAGGCCGCTGTTGCCTCTTTGTGTCAGGAGCTGCTATCCGGATGCCTCTTCATGGCAGAATACCACCGCCGTCCTTCATCTTCCCAGCCCTGGAGCCACCACCGGGATGTTCTTCATGTGGCAGGGGAAGCTGCCTCCGTCTTTGCTTCTCTTCGCGGCCCTGATGCTGTCGCCACTGTCCCTCTCCACACGGCAGGGACGCCGCCGCCTGCTCCTGCCTCCTCGGGCCCGGTATAGGCGCGTGCGTGTGCCTCTGTTCAATATTTAAAGGGCCAGCTGCAGGAAAAGCCCGTGGCCCCACCGGCGACATCATCAGCCTGCTCCTTCATCCAGCCCTATAAAAGGGCTCAGCTTTCATGCCTCGGGGCCTTCGAATTGGATCCATGGTAGTCCATGCTTCTCTCTCCAGTCAAGGTCCTCTGTAGTCTTCTCGTGTCTTGATGGCTTCTTCTTTGATGTTCCTGGTCTCCTTCATCCTAATGTTCCTGATCCTGTTCCTCATTGGAGCTCCTTCGTTGTCTCTTTGGAGTCCTGATGTTCCATGTCCAGAAGTTCCTGATGTTCCGTGTTCCAGCCTGGTCCTGATGTCCTCGTCTCCAGCTCTTTGTCCTGCTTCCAGGTTCCCTGCTTTTCCACCTTTTCTGGCGTGCTACCGTCGTGGTCCGTGACCAGCCCATGGGGGGCTGTGTAGGGTTCTTCGTGGCACAAGGCCTGTCATCATGTCTGCAGTGCAAGTCTCCAGAAGGCTCCTTGCTTTTAAAGCCGAGGTCTGTTCTTGAATCCAAGTTCCGAGTCTTGAATCCTGGGTCTTGAATCCTGTTCCTGGTCTCTGGAGTACCTTGTGCCTGCTTCCACCCATGCCCAAGACTCAAGCTAGAACCTGCTCCGCTCCAGATTGGTCCACGACCAGCCACAGGCAGCTGTGTAAGGTGTGCCTCGGTGCAGGCCTCTCCTGAATCTTCGATGTGTTTCCAGTTCCAAGTCTTCAGTTTCTCACCTGGAGTCTGTTTCGCTTTCAGCGTGGTCCGCGATCAGCCATGGGCAGCTGTGTAGGGTGTGCTGCTGTGCCTGAACCCTGAATCCTCGCCTGAGTCTTCCAAGCATCCTGGATCCTTGTCTGAGTCTTCCAAGTTCCATGAAACCTTGTCTGAGTCTTCCAAGTATCCTGAAACCTCATCTGAGTCTTCCAAGTTCCTTGAGTCCTTGTCCAAGTCTTCCAAGTATCCTGAAACCTCGTCTGAGTCTTTCAAGTTCCACATATCCTCGTCTGAGTCTTCCAAGACCTGAGTTCCATGTCTCGTGTTGTTTCTGCCCTCAGCCTCCGTCTGGCCTCACAAACTCATCGTTCCCAAGCAGCGGGTCCAGAAGGGCTACCAAGTGGCCGGAGGGCTACTCTTGAGACCAAAATTGCATTGCTGGGTCTCTCTGGTGCGAGCAGGTCCAGTGGAGGGCTGAGCCTGCCTTGTTCCAGTTCCTGATGTTCCAAGTCTTGATCATGGTCCAGCCTTGTCCCAGCTCCAGCCTGTGCCTGTGTGTTTTGGAGCTCCTCCCTCAGCCACGCCGTGGCCCAAGGACTCCCTCAGCCGCGCCGAGGCCCAAGGACTCACAATCTCTCTGAGTAAGCAACAGCACCTCTGAATTCGCAACAGAATATAGCTGGGTAAGCCATTTAGATGGCTTTTGAATATGGACCTCCACATTTATTGGCCAAATGAATGCATGTTGAACTTTTTTGTTACTGGCAATTAAGGGTGTGCACAACAAAAATGTTTGCTTATCATGTTGTTTCATTGGAGATCTTTATCTACTTTTTTAGTTTTGTGTTTTTGGTTTTGGAAAATAGTGCATGCTATTTGCAAATAGTGTGCACTTTTGAATATAGGACACATTATTTGCAAATAGCACACACTATTTTTCAAAACCATAAAACCTGAGTCTCAAAATCCAGGGGTCTCCAGAGACCCGTGTCCCACAACCCCTGCCCCACCATCCCTGGAAGTGGCCATTTCCCACAGAAAAATATATTTCTAAATAAAACCCTTCACAGGCCCAGCCCCTCCCTTTTGTCAAAAAATAGCCCCCCAGGAGTTGCCCCCCCCTTCATAGCCCACCCTATCCTACTCTCCTGACCCTTCCTACCGGACTCACCCAATTGTGCCTGGTGGTCTAGTTGGGACATCCCCCTGCCTGTGTACAATTCTGGTCACCGCATCTCAAAAAAGATATAATTGCGATGGAGAAGGTACAGAGAAGGGCAACCAAAATGATAAGGGGAATGGAACAGCTCCCCTATGAGGAAAGACTAAAGAGGTAAGGACTTTTCAGCTTGGAGAAGAGACGGTTGAGGGGGGATATGATAGAGGTGTTTAAAATCATGAGAGGTCTAGAACGGGTAGATGTGAATCGGTTATTTAGTCTTTCAGATAATAGAAAGACTAAGGGCACTCCATGAAGTTAGCATGTGGCACATTTAAAACTAATTGGAGAAAGTTCTTTTTCACTCAACGCACAATTAAACTCTGGAATTTGTTGCCAGAGGATGTGGTTAGTGCAGTTAGTATAGCTATGTTTAAAAAAGGATTGGATAAGTTCTTGGAGGAGAAGTTCATTACCTGCTATTAATTAAGTTGACTTAGAAACTAGATACTTCTATTACTAGCAACGGTAGCATGAAATAGACTTAGTTTTTGGGAACTTGCCAAGTTCTTATGCCCTGGATTGGCCACTGTTGGAAACAGGATGCTGGGCTTGATGGACCCTTGGTCTGACCCAGTATGGCATGTTCTTATGTTCTTATGCTTCCAAACCCAGTGGCCACTGTTTTTTTAAATGGCATTGATCGCCTTTTGCTGCTGTCATGTGATAAGGCTACCAATGCCATCGGGTAGCCCCTGTTACATGATGGGGCAAAAGCAGGTTGGCGCAGCCCAGAGGATGGGCTAGGGTGGGTCTTGAGGGAGGCCAGCTCCAGAAGAGGGATGGGTTGGGGTGGGAGTGAGGCCTGTGATTTATTTTTTTAATTACTTTTCCTTGGGAAATGGCCATCTCCAGGAGCAGCAGAGAAGGGAGGTTGTGACAGGGGTTCTCCAGAGACCCCCAGAGTGCACCATTTGTCTTAGGTATTTCTGCACACTGTTTGCAAATAATGGGGCGGATTTTCAGAGCCCTGCTCGCGTAAATCCGCCCAAAACCGGGCGGATTTACGCGAGCAGGGCCCTGCGCGCCGGGAAGCCTATTTTACATAGGCCTCCCGGCGCGCGCAGAGCCCCGGGACTCGCGTAAGTCCCGGGGTTCTCGGAGGGGGGCGTGTCGGGGGGCGGGCCCGGTCGTCGCGGCGTTCCGGGGGCGTGTCGGCAGCGTTTTGGGGGTGGGTACGGGGGCGTGGCTACGGCCCGGGGGCGTGGCCGCGCCCTCCGTACCCGCCCCCAGGTCGCGGTCCGGCGCGCAGCAGGCCCGCTGGCGCGCGGGGATTTACGTCTCCCTCCGGGAGGCGTAAATCCCCCGACAAAGGTAAGGGGGGGGGTGTAGACAGGGCCGGGTGGGTGGGTTAGGTAGGGGAAGGGAGGGTAAGGTGAGGGGAGGGCAAAGGAAAGTTCCCTCCGAGGCCGCTCCGATTTCGGAGCGGCCTTGGAGGGAACGGGGGGAGGCAGCGCGGCTCGGCGCGCGCAGGCTATACAAAATCGATAGCCTTGCGCGCGCCGATCCAGGATTTTAGTGGATACGCGCGGCTCCGCGCGTATCTACTAAAATCCAGCGTACTTTTGCTTGAGTCTGATGCGCAAGCAAAAGTAGGCTGATCGCGCTTCTTTTAAAATCTACCCCAGTGTGCACAAAAAAACTATAGAAAAATAATGTGTGAGTTTTTTCTATCGTTTCATTTCGAAAACAAAATCAAATGACATAGATAGTGTTGTTGATATTGTCTGTCATTTCAAACAAATGCACATCCCTACTGGCAACTTGTATTGATAGTGTGAGTCAGAACAATCCTCTGGAAACATTACAGTGAAACAGAAACAGATTAAAAAAAAATAAACAACGACGACAACATTTTTTAAGCAATTCATTTTTAAGCTAATGGTCAATTAACTGGTAGCAGAACTGGTAGCCATAACAGAGACTATTGCATGTTTTATTTATTTTAAATAGCAGAATAAGAAAAATGCCTTGAAAAACTTGCCTACTAAACTCAGATGTGTTATATTAATTGACTTTTTAAGATTAATTTTTTTACTTCCTTAATAAACATGTTCTTTCAATGTGCATTTCTGGAATTATCAGTGTTGAGAACGGGAGCCCACTGTTAGATATTGAAGAACCTCTTTTTTATTTAAAGGGCTGTGAGCCAGATTTCGGCCTTCATCGAAAGAACATGCATATGAATCCCAGATTATATACACGGTATAAGGAATTTCAGTTAGACCGACTGCATAGCAGCTTTAGAGCTGAATGAGTTTTCCAAATCTAATTTTAAAACTCTGTATCATCTGGTAAGGGAGACAACCCAGTGCTTTGCTTGATGTTGGGAAAACATTTTCAGAAGCTGTTGAGTTTTAAGTGCTCTACCAATCACAGTATTGCATTTTTTGTGGGTTCTGGGATAATGTTTGACCAGATCAGAACATGTAGATTTAAAATAAGAAGATGAAGTTTTTTTCCCTTTCAGTTTAAATACGGATATAGGCATTTCAAAGAGATAAAAGAACTGTGAGGAATGCTTTCACTTTTGTTATTCACAGCTTTAATGAGTTCTTTAGAGATCTCTGTGATCAAGATTCGAAGATCCCAAGACCAAAGGGCATTAAGTTCCCTCGGGCATTACAAATCCCTGAAAAGGAAAGTGTCTATGATTTTGTTTATGTTCGAAAGACATTTTCAGCATGGTGTATCTGCAAAGACTTTATCTCCATTATCAAGACCGAAGAGGCAGCCAAGGTTTGAAATTAGTAGTATTGTTTTGAGAAATAATACTTGAAATAAGAGAAACAGTGAATGGGCAGAAAGAAACACCATTAAAGTGGTTCTCAACACAATTGATTCAAGTTGCCAAAGCATTTCAAGCAACAAAAGACGCATTGCAACTCTAAGATTATGCAGGAAATCAACATTCAGTTATTTCTCTTTTGTTATCCCAGTTGCTTTGGAGACATATATAAAAATCTAATTTCTTAATGATGATGTACATGGTTCTTACAAAACTGTAGTTAATGATAAAAGGAAATCTTAGAAACATGGATCTTTTAAATAACACATTAAGCTCATCACTGATGATGTCTTTAATTATGCTAAAACAGAATGTAAAGTATTCTAATGGGAAATACAGATTACATGTTAAAATTATTAACAGAGCTAATGTGCTTACATTTGTTTATGTATATAGGAATCATCTTGAATATTGGACTGCAATGACAATATGTGTAAAGATCAATTAAAAGTCATGGAGATGAGATATTGAATTTCCAGACCCTAATAGGATTCCATCTGCACTTGCTGTATTATGTTATCCACTTATAATTGAACTTCCATCAAATCATAGAATCTGTCACCGCACCAATTTATTTTTTTTTCCAACCTCTAATGAAACTTTTATTTTCTGTTGAGAATGATTTTTAAAGCAGAATCCCATCAATAGTGTTCTTAAATGCATGCTTGGTCTGAACAAAGTTATTAATTCAGTTTTTTGTCAACATTTTCCTTCCAATTTCATCCTATCACATTCACGCATTTTACACACACACACACACATTAGTAAATCACATAAAATGTATTAGAACAGCTGAGCCAATTTATTGCATTTTATTTTAAAGGTGAATTTTCAAAATGTTATGCATGTAAAAATTAGCACATACATGCTCTACTCATGTATTCCATATTTTATAAAAATGTAAAATATGCACGTATTTTCACTTAGTGCACACACATCCATGTGTAAAAGGGGGCGGTCTAGGGGAGTTCCTGCGTGGGGCCAACAGTCACACAAGTAAGATGCTTTCTTAAAAGGCATGGGCGTATATTTTCCAGCTTACTCGTATATTTTTATACTTGCTAATTATCTGGTGCAAATGAGATTAATAAACACATTTATTGTGTAGTACTGAGTGGGGGGAGGGAGTTCTAGGTGAACTGGGGGGGGGAGTTCAGGCTGAAGAACCAGGAGGGTCTTGATGAACTGGAAAATGAAGGGGCAAACTGGTGGACCAATTGGTTAAACTTGTAATTTCCCTCATGTGTGTATATTTTAAAATATACAATGAATACATGTAAATCCCAAAACTCTGCAAATAAGTTCTTCTTTATTTTCCCATCTATATAAATAAAAATGTTAAATAGTTTGGACAAAATCGCTAATCTCAGAAACCACTGAACCGATTGCTTTCAAATTTGGACACAACCTTCATTTCGCATACAGGAAGGTTCTTCTGTACTTACATTACAGATATGTCATACCTGTGACAGGTAAAATAGGTTTAAAAGATTTTTCAAAAAAACAGCGACATCTGCTGGACGTAAGCACCATCTGTTACACCTTACACTAACACAAGCTACACTAATCATTTCGCCAGTCCAGGTCCACGTTTCACTTCCATTTTAACACATTCGCGTACTTTTTTCACCAGAAGATAACTATTTCCTTTACAGATAAAATACACCCACCACCCTCCTCACACCCCCCACACACATGCCAAATGTATTTACGTCCCAGGCCCTCACAACAGACACAAAACCTGACAGAAGTCCGGGTGGCTCCAGCGGGGGGCCAGGACCGGTCCAGGACACATCTCCTGCACTATGACCGTCGGCTGCCAGCAATCAACATGGCGCCGATGACCCTTTCCCTTACTATGCCACTCGGGACACCAATGGCGGCAGTAGCCCATGTGACATTGTAAGGGCGAGGGCCCCTCGGCGCCATTTTCAGGACTGGCAGCCGGTGGACCTTTGCCCTTACTATGTCAGAGGACCTACCGCTGCCATTGCTCCACCCCACTGACATAGTAAGGGCATAGGGCCGTCGGAACCCTTTTCAGTGCTCGCAGCCGACGGACCAACACCAATACATCGCTCCCAGACCGCTCCTGAATGCCCGCTCCACCAACTGACATTTTTATCAGGTCTCGGGGGGTCTGGAGGGTGGGGGGTGTTAATGAATTTATTGCGAACATCTTGGGGAGGGATCACGAGGGGGAGGCAGGTTTCATTCATTCAGCAACTGTGAGGGGGCAGGGGGGTGGGCTACTGTTTTTCGCAGGGCTGGGGGAGGGGGGCAGGAGAGTGTGGGGTGGTTAGTTTAAGAGAACTTTTCTCATAGGGTTGTTTTTTTGGGGGAAGGGGGAGGTTCACACACAAATACATACACTAAACTTGCATGATCTCAGGAACGCACCAAAATAGCCCTCCCCAGACCACAAAACAAATTTGGAAGTGCAAATTTGGTTAGGCACTCCCCTATTTGGTTACAGATGCCCAGGGACAGACCACATGTAGCACTAACAATTTTAATTTCCCAGGTCTTGGGAGGGGGCAGGAGGGTGGGGGGCTATTATTTGATTTAAAGGGTTGGGATTGGGGGTTTTTTTTAGGGGGGTGGGGGGTTCCCACAGAAATAGAAAGACAAAGGTTTTCTGATCTGAAGGGTAGGCAGTAGGCGGGGGGAGATGACAGTGAGGGGAGGGATAATGAGGGGGGAAGTGAGTGTCAGGGGAGGGAGAATGAGGGGAGAGGTGAGTGTGAGGGGAGAGAGTTGGAGTGGGGACAGGGGAGGGAAGGGGGGTGAGTGACCAAGGGGGAGGAGGATGAGTGACTGAGGTAAATGAGCAAGGGGAAGGGGGAGGGAGGGTAAAGAACCTGACTCTGCCACTGCAACGCGTGGCCGGGTACCGCTAGTTTAAAATATATGTACGTATATTTGTAAAATAGGTGAGTAAAGTAAGCACTTTCAGTGCATTGCATGTATTTGCACTTTGGCCTCTATACACGTGAATGTTTTAGGGTATTATATAATGGGGTAGATTTTAAAAGCATACGTGCGTGCGTCCATGTGCATGCGCTAGCAGGTGCGCGCACAAGGGTGCATGATTTTATATAAATTTTTTATAGATATACCTATCGCGTCTTCACCCATAATAATGGATCCACTGTTCACAAATACTCTCATTCGCATCAATATAGCAGCAATTCCTTCTAAATATAAACACAAAATATACCATCACACATCCCCTAATCCTCCACAATCATCCATATTCCTCCCATAGAATAATACCTGATATTGAATGATTTTTCATGCCGCCACGAACGCTTCTCAAACACGGGGGTAGTCCATTGCTTCCGGGCACCACTGCCTCTACATGCCAATGTGCGTGGCAAGGTCATTAAATATACTCCCAGACCAATCAAAACACTCCCACCCCACTCAGCCAGACCAATCACTTCCCGTGCCTTAAATCCCTTCCTAATAACAACCCCCACTCACAAGGCAGCAACTACTACAAACCCAATTCGGTGGATAACAACTTGGAGTTTACCATACAGTCGAGTAATAGAATGGTCACATTTTTGGATATGGCATTATATTGGGTAGGAGGAAGGTTGGTTACTTCAGTACATGCTAAACCAACCGATAGAAATTCTATCTTACATTTTGATAGTTACCTCCCACGTAGATTAAGGGAGGATATATCTATAAGCCATTTCTTAAGGTATCGTAGGATTTGTACTTCTGTTGAGGAGTAAAAGATGAGGGCTCAAGGTCTTATTCAGAAATTTGTTAGATGGGGGTACCCCAAGAGGTGTGTTAAAAGGGTGTACAAAAGGGGACTGTACGCTAACAGAGATAACATATTAATTAAGACAGCACACTTGCGGGTGGATAGAACAATTTGCTGTATCCCTTATTTGTCTAGAATTATGAACATAAAAAACATTATTTTAAAACATTGGATGATATTGAAGTCAATTTCGGGATTTGAGGATAACTCTGTGTTTGCCTTTAAGAAAGGAAGAAATTTGAGGGCTTTTTTTTGGTATTGGTGAAGCTCCAGCCGGCCCTTTGCACCAGCCTGGCCTCGCCTTCTAGTGGTGGGGATCTACAGGGGTTCACCCTCGTAGGTATCGCTAATTCTACCTCGGGCAAGGGGTCCACCAGCTTCTTCGCAACATATGTTCAACAATCCTCCACCGTATCATATGCTTCGCATGCCCAATATATAATAAATTACATGGGCATATAATAGCGTATATGACTCTCTCCGATACACACGAAAAACATCCCTTAATTACATAAGGGGACTTCAGAAATGGATGTTGGAATTTCTCAATACCCAGTACATTATCACACACAGAGCAACCGGATCAGGGATTAGGGATCAGGAATGTGGTGAAAATATGGGCCAAACCACATGTTCCGGTTGCTCTGTGTGTGATAATGTACTGGGTATTGAGAAATTCCAGCATCCAGTTCTGAAGTCCCCTTATGTAATTAAGGGATGTTTTTCGTGTGTATCGGAGATAGTCATTTATTTATTTATTTATTTAGAACTTTTCTATACCGACTTTCCAGTAACAGAATTACTGATCAATTCGGTTTACAATTTGAACAATAACAACAGTGACAAGTAAATGTCTTACAAGGAACAGGAAGAAAATAACTTGGAAATAAATATGTGGGTTGATTACATAAAAAGTACTATATACAAATAGTACTATATACAAATATATACAAAGCCTAAAGGTGGGTAGAGGCACTAAACAATGGCGTTGGACTTAGTCATATACGCTATTGTATGCCCATGTAATTTATTATACATTGGGCATGCGAAGCATATGATACGACGGAGGATTGTTGAACATATGTTGCGAAGAGGCTGGTGGACCCCTTGCCCGTGGTGGATTTAGCGCTACCTGCGAGGGCGAACCCCTGTTGGTCACCACCACCAGAAGGCGAGGCCGGGCTGGTGCAGAGGGCCGGCTGGAGCTTCGCCAATACCAACCCCGTTTCCTGCAGGTTGAGCCCTTGGGATAGGGGGCCGGCTGGTCTTAGGTGGACCCCTGTGAAGAGAGTGGAAGCATCAGCAGAATCATCCAAGATCAGTCCAAGATCAGAAGCCCAAAGTTCACCAATAGCCTGTCCAAAGTCAGAAGCCAGAGAGTCGCCAATAGCCAGTCCGAAGTCAGAAGCCAGAGAATTGCCGATAACCAGTCTAGAGTCAGAAGCCAGAGAGTACGTCTCAGCCTTGATATATGGTCTCATCTTTGGCGGTCAACTGTGGAATTTCGGGAATTTTTCTAGAAGGCCAGGAGAGGACCAGAAGTTTTAACAGGGAGACATGAAAGGAATTATGTATCTTAAAGGAGGTAGGCAAGCGGAATTGATAAGTCACAGGGCCAAGCTGCCGGAGTACAGTGAAGGGACCAGTATAGCATGGCACCAGGTGCATGGATGGTACTCTTACACGGATGTGCCGAGTGCTAAGCCTTACCCTCTCTCCCTGTCGAAATTGGGAGCCGGTCTTCGATGGAGATCTGCAAATATTTTGGCTGACAGAGCCGCCTCCTGGAACATCTGCTGAGTGTGCATCCATAGTCCCTTGAGTTTCGCTGCTGTCAATTGTGCTGCAGGAGATGGGACAGACAATGGAAGAGGTGGGGTGGGGGGGGGGGTTGTTTCCCATGAACAATTTGAAAGGGAGAAGCCCCAGTGGCCGTACAGAAATGATAGTTATGTGAAAATTCAGCCCAGGGAAGGAGACAGGCCCAGTCATCCTGGCAAGCATTGACGAATGATCTAAGAAATTGCTTCAAGGTGCAGTTAGTTCTTTCAGCCTGACCATTGGCTTGCGGATGGTAGGCAGTAGTGAAGTCTAAGGAGATGCAGAATTTTTTGCAGAGATTCTGTCAGTATTTGGCAGTAAACTGGGAGCCTCAGTCAGAGGTAATATGCTGTGGCAAGCCATGGAGATGGAAACTGTGTTGTAAAAATAATCGGGCAACTGTGTGAAGTGCGCCATTTTAGAAAAGCGGTTGGCTACCACCCAGATCACCGTGTTGCCCTCAGAGGCAGGAAGATCCACTATAAAATCCTTGGAGACGTGGGTTCAGGGTTCCGTGGGAGCAGATAACGGTTGCAGTAGGCCCCAGGGTTTCCCCACTGGTGTTTTTTGTTAGGCACAGATGGGGCAAGAGTCGAAGTAAGCACGGATATCTTTGCTTATCTCTGGCCACCAGTAAAATTGTTGGAGGAGGTTCTGAGTCCTTGCCCATCCAGGATGACTGGCGACATGGGAGTCATGTGCCCAGGCTAGTACCTTGCTGCGGAGTCTCTTAGGGACTACTGTCTTGCCTGGAGGGATGGTCTGGGTGGCCGAAAGGGTGATACAGGCTGGGTCTAGAAATGTTTGAACAGATTCTTCATGATCCTCAGAGGAGAAGGAATGGGAAAGAGCATCCGCTCATATGTTCTTACTGGCAGGTCAGTAGCGGAGTTCGAAATTGAACCTTGTGAAAAAGAGAGCAAACTGGGCTTGGTGGGGGTTTAGTCATTGAGCTTGTTGCAGGTGTACAAGATTCTTATGGTCCGTGTACACAGAAATACGGTGCTGGGACCCCTCCAGCCACTGGCGCCATTCTTCAAACGCAAGTTTGATGGCTAGTAGCTCCTTGTCTCCAAAAGAATAGTTTCGTTCTGCCGGAGAGAATTTCTTCGAAAAGAATGAACAGGGGTATAGTGTTCCTCCCAAATTGTGCTGGCTAAGAACAGCTCCTACCCACCCGGAAGAGGCATCCACTTCCATAGTGAATGGAAGATGAGGGTCTGGATGCCTGAGTCAGGGTTTCTGCAGGAAGGACCTTTTAAGAGATTGAAAGGCTTCTTCTGCCTCGGCAGGCCATGTCTTAACATTAGACCCCTTGCGGGTCAGAGCTGTGAGGGGAGCAGTCAGTTTGGAGAAGTCTCGGATGAAGCTGTGATAATAATTCGCAAAACCGAGGAAGCGTTGAAGAGCTCTCAGCCCAGTGGGTTGAAGCCATTCTTGAATACATCTTAACTTAGTCGGATCCATCTGGAAGCCTCGACTGGAAATAATGTACCCAAGGAAGGGTAGGGATTCCTTTTCAAAAATGCATTTTTCCAGCTTTGCATACAGATGATTCTCCCTCAAACGTTGGAGGACCAGAGAGACATGTTGGCGGTGGGCACGCAAGTTGCTGGAATAAATCAGAATATCGTCAAGATAGATGACCACACATTCATAAAGAAGGTCCCGGAACACCTCATTCATTAGATTCTGAAAGACTGCGGGTGCATTGGTAAGGCCGAACGGCATAACTAATTATTCATAATGGCCATCTCGTGTGTTAAAGGCCATCTTCCATTCATCGCCGTGTCATATCTGGATCAGGTTATAGGCCCCTCGGAGATCCAGTTTAGAAAAGACCCTAGCCCCTTGAAGACAGTCAAAGAGTTCGGATATCAACAGGAGAGGGTACCGAGCCTTGATGGTGATGACATTCAGTCCACGAAAGTCAATGCAAGGACGTAAGGTCCTATCCTTTTTATCGACAAAGAAAAACCCAGCCCCGGCTGGAGAGGTGGACCGTTTGATAAACCCCTTTTGGAGGTTCTCCCGGATATAATCTGACATGGTGTGGGTCTCCGGGATAGATAGTGGGTAGACCCTCCCATGAGGAGGTGTGGAACCAGGAATCAAATTGATGGCACAGTCGAAGTCTCGGTGCGGTGCAAAGGTGTCGGATGCCCTCTTAGAAAAAACATCGGTAAATTGGCTGTATTGAGGAGGCAGTCCTTCCAAAAGCGAGGTGTTGAAACAGTAAGATGAGTGGGAATTCCTTTTCAGACAAGTTTTTTGGCAAGTGGGTCCCCATCGGGTTAGCCGGAGAGAAGCCCAGTCGAATTGAGGGTTATGGTGCTGGAGCCAAGCTATGCCGAGGGTGGATGGCCTTCAGGATTACATACAGGGCAAGATGTTCCGAGTGACTGGGGTCAATGCGGCATTCCAGCGGAACCGTAATATGTGTGATTCTACCCAGAAGGGGATCTCCACAGATGGAAGAGAGAGACAAGGGTGTAGGGCATGGACGAGTAGGGATGAGCAATTGTTCCACTATGTCCCACATGATGAAATTCTCTCCAGACCCAGAGTCCACCAAAGCCATCGAGGAGAATTCACGTTCTCCCAGAGAGAGGGTCACGGGCAATGTGAGCGGGGGAACCAGAGAGGTCAAGCCTAGGATCATTCTTCCAGTGGGGCCTAGGCCCTGGAATTTTACCGGGCGAGTGGGACAAAGAGCGATGAGGTGACCTGATCTCCCGCAGTAAAAACAGAGACCTGCCTTGCGGCGACTCTGCTGTTCCTCAGGAGACATGGGACCCCATCCAGGTTGCATAGACTCTCCAACCACCTCCTCTCCGGTGGAAGTAACCCGTGATACAGGAGAAGGTTGTCATGGTAGGTTAGAAGCTGTAGTACTTCTTCTTTGGCCTTGCAGTTCAAGAGTCCTTTCTTGCAGGTGGTGAGCCACCCTGCTTACCAACTCGATGAGGGAATCTAGTGAAGGAGGAAGTTCCCTTGCCACCAACTCATCTTTGACTTTTGTGGATAGCCCATCTTAAAAACAGACTGGAGGCAGTTCTCACCCCAGTGGAGTTCTGAAGCCAGGGTCCTGAATTCAATGGTGTAGTCCGAAAAGGAGCGACCTCCTTGGTGGATGTGCAAGAGCTTGGTACCTGCAGCCGTCTGCCGCCCAGGTTCTCCGGAACAGCTTCAAGAAGCGGGGAAGATCCTGCAATACCGGATTGGCAAGTTCCCATAAGGGAGATGCCTAGGCCAGGGCTTTGCCCTCCAGCAGGGATAAGATGTATGTAGCCTTGGTTATGCTGTCCGGAAATAGTGAGGACTGGAGATGGAAGTGCATACTGTACTGGTTAAGGAACCCCTACACTGTCAGGGATTGCCTGCATAACGTGGGGGAGCAGGAAGCGAGATGGCCTGACGAGCGGGTGACTGCTGGGGAAGAGGCAGTGCCTGCAGCAGCCACCGAGTCCAGGCAGGTGTTGAGACGTTTGATGGAGGACTCCAATGCCTCCAAGGCTTGTTGTTGCTCCAAGATTCTATGGGCTAAACCTGGAATGGGTAGTCAGGCAGAGGCCTTCGCCGGATCCATGGCCTTGGCTTACTGTTGTGACGAGGCTGGTGGACTCCTTGCCTGAGGTGGAGTTAGTGCTACCTGTGAGGGCGAACCTCCGTAGGTCCCCACTGCCGGAAGGCGAGGCGAAGCTGGTGCAGAGGGCCAGCTGGAGCCTCGCCAATATCAACCCTGTTCCCCGCAGGTTGAGCCTGTTATATTTAGTGAGGTTTGGGTGGACCACACCCACGGGGGGAAGTCCCATGAGGGGCCACAGGTCAGGCTCAGCTCTGGACACACAAGCACAGATAGTTCTTTATTTAGATAGCTTGAGAAGCCACCAGAGGTGGCAGTAGTGAGTAGAAGATGTAGCCCGGCTGGGCTAGTATTCCCCAGGGCACTGGAACAGCGGTTTCTCCGGTAGAAGTGCTGTAGTGGAGAGAACTGAGAAAGTGAGTACAATAGAACATTCACAGAGTCCCAAATATGGAGAAGCCCCGAGATAGGGAGAGTTGGCCCTCGAGGAGTGAGTACCAGATCCCTGGAGGTAGAGAGACTTGTTGGCAACGTACTCACACAGTGGTTCCACGTAGGAGATGGCACTGGTGCTGGAACGGTGGCAGGCCCTCGAGGAGCGAGTACCTGGTTCCAGGGAGACAGCTCTGAAGAGTAGATGATAGTAGTACTCACTGATGGTGTCTGTAGCAAATTCTTCCAAGTAGAAGAGGAGATAGATGCAGGCAGCGGGTCAGGGAACATGGGCCCTTGAGGAGCGAGTACCGGTTAACTGATAGCGACCTGAAAGAAGCAAAGAGGTCCCCGAGGAGCGGGTACCCTGCTAGCAGAAAGAGTCCAATGGAAGTTGGAAGGCAGAGTAGCTGGGTACAGAGAGCGAATCCCATCCATAAGAATACCCTTGCTAACGCAACAGCTAGCAATAAACTGTAGGCTTAAATATCCGGGCAGCGTGATGTCATCACAGGGGGATGCCCCTGAGGAATGCGCCAATGAGGAAATAAGAATGAGGGCCATGCGGCGCGCGTGCCCTAAAGTACCTGAAGAGCATGGCAGGAGGCAGCGCCCAAGCCGGTCCGGGGACGCCAGAGAGGACGGCAGGCGGACACCGCAGCAGTCAGGCATCCATGAAGAGCAGGAGGAGTCTCAAAAAAGGAAAGGTAGGCGGAGTGAAGCTGTCAGGAAGTGACGGTCGCAATAGAGCCCTTGGGTTTGGGGGCTGGCTGGTCTTAGGTGGGCCCCTGTGAAGAGAGTAGAAGCATCAGCGGAATCGTCCAAGATCAGTCCAAGATCAGAAGCCCAAGGGTCCCTGATAGCCAGTTCGAAGTCAGAAGCCAGAGAGTCGCCGATAGCCAGTCCGAAGTCAGAAGCTAGAAAGTCGCCGATATCCAGTCCAGAGTCAGAAGCCAGAGAGACGCCGAAAGCCAGTCCGAGATCGGAATCCGGAAGGTAGACAAACAGAACTTCAGGAGAAGGAGCAATCCTCCGTAGAGGAACCAGAACAAAAACCAGAGCAGAACCCAAGGCAAGGTCTGAGGGCCCGAACTTGCCTTAAGTAAGGAAAAGGCTGGACAGGGCGAGAGGAGGGGCCACGGCAATTTCCTGCTATGGTCCCTTTAAATCTTGGCCAGGAATGTGCGTGTGGGCCTAGGAAGACCAAGAGGAGGTGGGATCTGCCCCGGCGACGGCAGTGCATCGGAGAAGCCTGGTTGAATGGGCCTGCTGGCGCGCTGGAAGAGGAGAGCCCAAGGAAGCGCCCTGAGAGAGGCTGGCCGCTGCTGCCGGCAACCCGGAGCGGGTGGATGCTGCGCCTTGGTGATAAGAGGGAGCTCCTGGGTGCGGGAAGCCGTGACCGGTGGCCTTAACAACATAAGAGTAGTTTGCGAATTCAGAAGGGGGGAGCTCCGTTTGTAACCCATTGGAGTAGTGCTAATCACCGGATAGATGATCTCAAATTCTTTGTGATTTTACAAATTAATGTTAAATATCGGGGTGATGTGACCCGGCTGTTGTGGCGAACAGAACAGAAATGTATTCTCCGGTGAAGAACATTTCATCCGTTGAGTGGGAAGCTTTTTATGTTTGAGTAAGAGAGAAAGTACAATTGTTTTTTGGAAAATATTATATTATTATGAAGCTATATGGGGGTTGGGTTTGTAGTAGTTGCTGCCTTGTGAGTGGAGGTTGTCATTAGGAAGGGATTTAAGGCATGGGAAGTGATTGGTCTGACTGAGTGGGGTGGGAGTGTTTTGACTGGTCTGGGAGTACATATAATAACGTTGCCACACACGTTGGCATGTAGGGGCGGTGGTGCCCGGAAGCAATGGACTTCCCCCTTGTTTGAGAAGCGTTCGTGGTGGCATGAAGGATTAATATCAGGTATTTATTTATTTATTTATTTTTAATTTTTATATACCGAAGTTCTTGTATCCGATACAAATCACTCCGGTTTACATAAAACAGTGAAATGCCAAAACGGAAGGGGCTTTACATATAACTATAAGACAACGGGCTTTACATATAGCTATAAAACTATAATAACAACGTACAACTGAAACATGGTATAGAGAATAGTTACAAGAGAAGGAAAAACTTTTGATATCAATATCATATTATAGAGATAAATAACGGGTATGGTAGATTTGAAAATAAGCTAAAATAAATAAAGGTAAAAGTAATGCATTAAAACAGTATAAATGCGAAAGTAATAAGCGCAGTATATACAATAAAGCATATTATCTTAATGGGGGAACATGTGGAAGCGTTGATTTGATTGATAACTCTGTTGTATATTATATCAAAAGTGATCCCTTGAAATATCCTCCGATCTGATTCCCACCCCCCCCCGATAATAAAAGCCCTCCCCCCATCTCCCCTCCCCCTTTCCCCTCCTCCACCCCCCTCCCACTCGTAACACACCCGCCTCTGAAAGATAGGCAGGATACTCTCCGGAGTAAAGTAACGTCCCCCTCACCCCCCTTCATCCCAATATACAAACTTCCTCCCACAACCTAGAACAGAACCACAGTAAACATAAAAACAAGGAGTTTCTTGAAAGCATGAGATGTCCAAAGGGACATACAACACCCGTTCATCTGGACTTGATCCCTGTTCTATATACAGTTAATCAACCGTCCCGGCTACCACAGGGCCGTCCATCCAAGTAGGAATACTGAAACCTTTGCCCTTATGCGATAAGAAATCAAATCTCTGCGATCAAGTATCCGCCGAACCGGACGCGCTAGGCCTTTGCTCCCGGGACCCAGTAGAGTTTCGCTGTAATCTAGAGCCAGAAGTCCCCTTCCTCTGCCATCATGGGCGGTCCACCGCCGCCGGTTTTGGTGCTCCACGCGCCACCTCCGGAAGAGTTAGACCCTCCTCAGCTAGTACTTGAGCCGCCTCGGACGCCATCTTGATGAAGCGGGAGCGGCCATCTTTTGTGAATGCGAGGCCTGTAGGGTACACCCATCTATATCTCAAGTTCTCACGTCATAAGAATGCGTTGACTGGTTGAAAATCCCGGCGTTTTTTCAGTGTAGCCGCAGCAAGGTCATTATATATTGTAACGCTTTGGCCTTCCCACGTTATGGTTCCCATCTTATTTATTTATTTTATTTTTTATCTTGCGGGCTTGTGGCATGATGATGGCTTGCGGGCCATGATGATCTTGCGGGCTTGCGGCATGATGATGGCTTTCGGGCTTGCGGCATGATGGCTTCTTTCATGCTAAAACTATGCAAGCAAGTGATGATATCTCTGGGGATATTTGTCCGCGGAGCCTTCAGGGTTCTGTGCACCCTATCCAAAATAATGTCGCCATCAAAAGAGTCTCCTTGCTCCGCTCTGTTGTTAAGCACTGATCTGCAAAGTCTTTGCACCACCATGGCCACATTCGCAAACTCCGTCGTTTCAGGTATTCCTCTCACTCTAATATTGGCCCGTCTCGATCGATTTTCCAAGTCCTCGATTTTTAGCATTAGATCCTCGTTGGACATTTGGAGTGCCGTGACATCTTTTCTGATGTATTATTCTATGGAAGGAATATGGAGGATTAGGGGATGTGTGATGGTATATTTTGTGTTTATATTTAGAAGAGGAAAGTGCCGCGTAGAAGAAATTGCTGCTATATTGACACAAATGAGAGCAGTTGCGAATGGTGGATCCGTTATTATGGGTGAAGACGCGGTAGGTATATCTATAGTAATGAGGGGTAAAGGGAAAAAGAGGGGGGTTGTGTGTTAGTAGTGGTTTATATGATGAGGTTTGATTTTAATTTTTGTAGTAGACTCGTGCTATGGACATGAAGAGGTATGAGGAGAATAATTAGTAAGTGGTATTAATGGCTTAGAATAATTATACTATAATGAAACTAGGGAAGGGTACTATTAATGGTTTTTATATATTATAGGTATAGAGGTTGACATTTGGACGACATGTGAACAGTGGCGATTGCAGTTTTGGAAATTGCCTGTGTAGAAGAGATTGACCCAGGGATTTGATGGGAACGTTGTAGGATTATATCCCCTGACGAAGCCCGAGTGGGGCGAAACAAGGGTCCTTTCTGGGAAGTGGGAAGCATATTGGGATTTTAGATGAAGATGTTAGATATGTATGATGTGTGTATGGTTTGATGTATGAATGGGTGGGTGGGTATGTATGATGTGTGATAACAGTAGAAGTGATTTATATGTTTTTGTGATATGTTTATATGGGAATATGATTATGATGATGTAAAGTTTGGTATGCCTCTTTAACATGTCCATAGGTGTTAATTGCGAATGTATATGGGATTTTGAAAAAATAGTGTGTATATGTTGTATTATGTATACATTCCTTGTGTTTAAATGGTATATAATAAATACAAATACTGTACTTTGATAGATATATGTATGAGGTGTTGATGTATAAGATATGTGTACGATTAAATTAAGGATGCTCCTACATGTATATGCTGTATACTATGTCCGGTAGAGGAATGTGATATACTCTCTGTGTTATATACCTAGCAGCCAAGTGGGCCATAGAGACTTTAAAATATTATCTGTTAGGAAGACATTTCGTTTTAGTTACTGACCATTCTCCACTGCGTCGACTAAATGTAATAAAGGACTCCAATTCGCGTTTAATACGCTGGTACCTAGCCTTACAGGCAAATAAGTTTGAAGTACGACATAGAGCAGGGAAAGAACATGTGAACGCAGACTTCCTCTCCAGGCCAAGTGAAGAAAAAGGAACTCCCGGGAGTTTTAAAGGGGGAGGGGGGGATGATGAGGTTCACGATGTGCCCAGGGAGGAAAACCCAGCCCAGATCACCCCAAGGAGGGCCTGGGACAGACCCAGACATCAGAGATGGTCAAAGAATCTTGGGAGGATTCATTTCCCAGCTTCTTTGAGGCGGGGTTAAAGCAATGGGAAGACAAAGAGAGGGTTGATTGGACACCTGAGGCTAGCACCCTGGGGGAGGGAACACACACACCTGAGCCCATGATTACAGATGAGGAAGTCAAAGGCAACACAGGGGAGTTTAAAGGAGAGCTCAGTTTCCCAGGGGAGGATTAAGACATGAGGTAGACGTTCCTGCAGTAGAAACTGCATCTGCAAACATGGACAAAGAGGAAGTGTGATTACTCTGGGTTTTGGGTTTCTTTTGACTGGCTTGTTTTTGTAAAAGGACTGAGGAGACCATTGCCTGCAGCACAACTATGGAGAGAAGGGGAGAGTTGTACTACTGCCTAGCAGGGTGGTGCGTTTGCTGGAAGGCTAAGCTGTTTTTTTTCCCCCATCAAACTGAGTGAATTTATAACTAGTATTGTTTGCATTTTTGAACTGTGAAGTAGAGCCTAAATCTACATTGTGTGGACTACCCAGTGCCAGAGAGGGGCTCCCCATGCCTGGGGCTTCATTATTGTATGTTGGATACAGACTTCTTTTGTTATTTCTTGCTTCAGAGCTGAGCTAGCATTGGGCTGTGGTGCTGGACATTATAAAGGAGCTGGACTTGTTGTGTGAGCCTATCCAGAGGCTGCTTCAGAAGCAACAACCTCACTGTGGTTTGAAGAGTCCTGCAGTAAGGAACTACCCTAGGAAGCACAATCTGTGGACCGAGGGAACCTGGGATCCTCTCTAGCTGGTACCTTGGGACTCCATACAAAGCAGTATGTTACCATGTGGTGCAGTAACTTATACTGCACCACATGGTAACATTTCCATAAATACACCCCTTTTTCATAACACATGCATTATTAACTTTTTTTGATGAATGATGGGGTTAGTTAGCAGCTCCTACTAGAGTCTGTATGAATCGAAATGTACAAGGCCGAGCACAGGCTGCTCCAACGGGAGTCTGTGTCGGTAGAGTTGTTCACAGCTGAGCATTCCCCAACAAAAGGCCTGTAGATGTTTCTCCCTCAGGGGGGAGAATAATGTCTAAAGCACTAGGCAGATGTACTGTATTATTTCAACAGAAAAACTAATCGGTACTAAGGCGGGGTTGTCAGGCATATCAGAAAAAAGTTTTCAACAAAGTTTAAACATATTTTGCCAAGTTGTGGCATTCAGGACTTCAGCAAATGTCAAACAAGTTTGCAATTCCAGCCACAAAGGTAATAACAAATGTATAAATTAAGCAGGATGTTAGACAAAATGTATGCAGTTATATGTCCTGAATGCATTGTGCTATCCTGAAAAGTAGACTTGTTTTGGATTCTTGAGGACTGGCATTGAGAACCCCTATTGTAAATCTTTTTTTCTTTCTATTGGGAAAAAGTAAAACTTGCCTTTTCTGCAGAATACGATTTTCCTATTATTGCTGAAGTTCCACACTTTGTTTGCACGCATTTTCACAGATCAGAAATCTTAATATTCAAACTAGTAACCTTCTGACTTTTCAGGTCGTAAATGGCACTTTTGCTGGATTTTCTGCATTCTTGGTAGAGATAAGGAGGATGGTAGTAGGAAAAGAATTGAAAAGTCAGGTAAAAGACAAGATGGCAGGGACAGGAGGGGGGGGGGGGGGGGGGGTGGGAACTGGTGTTGGGTTGTATATGGGAATTTAATTTACATGCTTATTTACCCAACTGGATCAAATGGATGGGTCAAGTAGTCTTTATTTGCCATCATGTACGATGTTACTATGAGCTATGTTGCTACGTTGCTATCAGACTGTTGTTCAGAAAGAACTTTGCCAGCCTCCGACTTACATTTTTCCCTTCTCCACCATCCACAATGCTGTAGAAAACCATGCCACCCACATTCCCATGCAGCATGCACTGAAAACATATATAGAGTATTTGCAAAATAATCAATCCAATTTAAACAATGCTTGGAAAAGAAGTTTAAAAGCTCAATAACAGTTCCAACTAAAACCAGGCATGACGTGACCTAGTGCTTGTCTAGGTTATGCCCTGTGGAAGGTAGATTGGTTTATATAAAAATGAATGCTTCCTTTTCATTTCTTTCTCCAACTAATCCAGAAATCATTACTGAGCCCAAAATATCCCCTAGGCATGTATAAGCTTTGAATCAGCAAACTGAATTGTATTCTGCAAGGTTTGATATTTATCAGTAGATAGGCCTCATAATAAGAGTTTGAGTAGAATAATAGCTACTTTAACCTTATCAGCTTCCCAGAGATTGATATTTAAAAACAGACCTTAAAGATCTGTCTTTAATAAATGAAACATATGATGCAAACCTCATTTTATATGCTTAATGCATCTTCTCTTAGATCTTTTTCCATCACTACTGAATACTGAAGATTTTGTTTTTCTTTATTTAATAATAATAAACTAATTACGTTAATGAATTCAGTTGATGATGTAGCAATCAACTGTGCACATTTTACTGTTCACAAAATCCCAATATTTCATTGTTGTCCACTGGCTTGATAGCACTGAATGAATTATTCAAGAGGACAAAGCTAACTGTAATGAGAATATCCATAATTTATATGGTTCTGTCTATGTACATAGTGCTGTATGTGATAATTCACATAGTTACAATGTCCCTGATGCAAACAGTTTGTACTCAGTGAACATGAGGAGGTTGAATGACATGTGAGTGTGAGAACTAGTTCAAGATCTCTTGGTTCCAGTTTTGTGCACCTGTCACTGCAATGCATACAGTCATAATGAAAATGTCTTGTTTGCACACAGGTATGTTAACTATTGTAGAAAGGAGCTCAAGAAAAACTAACTTTAAAATGTTTTTGTATAAGTTTTAAATATGGCCAGAGTATGCTGATATTTGGAGAAATTACTACTTACCTGATAATTTGATTTCCACTAAAGAGGGCAGGCCAATTCCAACAAGTGGGTTATGCACCTCTACCAGCAGATGGAGATGGAGTAAAAGCTGACATCACGGATATATAGCTCTGCCCCAACATCAGCCCACCAGTATTCTCTGGAAAAGCCAAACTGTACAAACTGATTATACTTCGAATGATTATTAACAATCACTCGTGCTTCCAATCCACAGAGAACACCGAGTGTAGATCAAATAATTAATGTTCACTAAACTGAGGGACTGAGTAAAACACTTACCAGTCCTCCAACAAATAGCAGGACCACCCTGCAATGTCTGCACCTAAAGAGCAAACCAAGGCAAAAAAACTGGCAGCCGAGGATGGGTCAGGGATTGGCTTGCCCTCCTTAGAGGAAAGGAACTTATCAGGTAAGTAATAATTTCTCCATTCCTGCACTCAGGCAGGCCAATCCCCATAAGTGGGATGCACTAAAGTCATTCCTGAACAGGGTGGGAGGCTGCCCGTGGTCCAGTTAAAACTGCACGTGCAAAAGCTGTACCCTGTGGAGACCAAACAGCTAAATAGATGGCTTGGAAAGGTATGCAAGAAAGATCACATCGCTGCCTGGGAAAACTCGGCCGGTGACGATAATCTAGGCTCTGCCCACAATAGCATCTGAGCCCTAGTGGAATGTGCTCTAAGTCATTTAGAAAAAAAGAATCTCAACAACCACACAGGTTGTGATGACATTTTTTTCCAAGGGGCTAAAGTTGCCCGCGTTGTCAGTTCCCCTTATTTATCTCTACCTTGGAGCAGAAACAATCAACCTGACTTCCTGACATGTTTAGTAGCCTACAAACATCTTAGATGCCGCTCAACAGCCAAGGTACATAAACAATCATTCTCATTTCTCTTCCTGCCCAGCACAGGCAGGAGAAATAGACCAATTCAAATGAAACTTTGAAACCATTTTGGCAACAGAAGTACAATCTAGAACTGCATCGCCTCCGGAGTCACACATAGAAAAAACTGTCTTTAAGAAAGTAGCTTCAAGGAAAGTCTACATAGTGGTCAAAAGGCAAGAGCCGTTAAGGATCCAGATCCACACTGAGGTTCAACAAGGACACCGGTAGCCACCAGGGAGGACAAAAATTCTTAACTCCCTTCAAGAATCGAGACACATCTGGAGGGGAAGACCAAGGCCTTCCATCAACTTGCCCTCCTAGAAGAGGCTAGAGCTGCCACATAAAACTTCCAAAAATGAATGGAATTTCCACTTTGAGAGGCTGAGAACCTCACACTTCACACCAGACCTTGAAAACACTCCAAACGCTAACATAAGCCAGAGATGTAAAAAAAAAAACCATCCCAGCCCAATACAGTATCTCAGGCAGTTATAAGGAGCTCCTGCCTAGCTCTGCCATGCAAGAAGCCAAGCGAATTCCTTGCAATGCAGATACGGGAAGCCAAGATGCTGCCCCTGCAGAATAAAGCCATTATCACCGCTAAGACCTTAAAGAAGATCCTGGGTGCAGTGTCCAGCCAGAAGGGCAAGGCCTGAAACCGATAATGATATCGCAGAACAACTCACCACAGGAACCACTGATGTTCGTGATGACTGGAAATATGTAGAAAACCTCCTTCAGATCTAGATATGGCAGAATTCCCCAGATTGCACTGCTATTGTTACAGTACATAGAGTACAGAAATGAATTACCCGCAAATGCCACTTATGGAACGGTGTCCCATATTTTCTTGCAATCTGAGAACAGGAATTATGGCCTTCAATTTCAACTGCCTCCTTAAGGAAGTCTCCACTGCCTCCTTCTTCTATAGAGAGTTGCAAGGTGAGACCACAAGGCAACCGCAGAGATACATATAAAACTCCAGAGCATAGCCTTCTCTTAACACTTCCAGGACCCATAACCCAACATGACCTGGACCCAGCTCTGATAACGGCGAGACAGACGAGGCGCTCTACTCCCGAAGCCCTCCTTCTTCTGAGGCTTTCTGGATCAGAAGGACTGAGACTTACCAAGAGGATGAGAACTCTGAGTACTGGAATGTTTGTTCTTAAGTTGCAGGAGTAGGTTTTGTAAAAATGTATATACATTTGGGGGAATGGATGTTTGTAGGCAGGTCTGTAGAATAGAGAGTATTAAAGAAGTATCTGTGGTAGCTTAAGCTCCTGAGCACTCCCTGCAAATGTTTTTCAGGCCATAACAAATTAATTTCCTTTTTTCCACATACCTCTTGAATATCAGCTCTGTACATTTTTTCTTTTTAATATTAGATGCTATTTGAATTATTTCATTTACTGGCCCTACAAAGGCTAAAACTAAATTGGAGTAATTCAGCCCTCATATGCATTGTGGGTGATAAGATCACAGTGCTCAGAGTTGCAGGAGCTGTGCATGAATGTTAGGCACAGAACTCTGATAATGTTAATAGTTTTGATTTTGTAATTGATATTGCAAAGGCAAAAATGCTGGAAGTTATCTGCTGAGAAAGGAAATAGTCCGCAAAGCTGAGAAATACAAAGATACTCCGCTATCAGTGTCACCAGGCAAGCTATTTGTATTCATGAAATAAGGAGAGTGGTGGAGCAGAAGATACCAACAGGGACTTGAATCAGGGCAGGGAAAGGAGAGAAGGCAGAATCCATAGCCACAGGACCTGCTTGCAACACAGATGGAGCTGAAGGAACAGGGGAAAGGATTAGATAAGAAAGCACTAGAACCACATCCCTGAAGCATCAGAATTGTCTGGGGCTCAGGTTAAAAGAGGTTCCTGAGAATCAGGAAGTTTTTCCCAGCAACCAGAAGTCTGCCCAGCTCTCGTGCTCAATGAAACTTCTACATTTGCTCCAGTTTTGCTTGCAGCATCAGTCTCGCTCCCAGTTCCTGAGGCCTGATGTGCTTAGGATTGCCAACTGGATCCAGCTTTTCAGGACAGGCTGATCCGGTCCTGATTTTACCCCATTCCATGCAGGAACTTGTAGTTCTATTATATTACCCTAGAAAAGCAAGACTACAAGTCCTGCATGCATGAGGCAAAACCAGGACCACATCAGCCTATCCTGAAAATCTGGAGCTAGTTGGCAAATTCTAGCTCTGCTCCTGCATCAGAAACCAATTTGCCCCAGTCCTGCTTCTGGCTTCAGAGATTTTTCTGGTTACAGCTTTAACCTAGCCATCAAGAGCCATTTTACCATACATAGCCTTGCCTGTTGCTACTCAGTGCCAGACTCAAACTGGTAGTATTCTCGGGGCAGGCGACAAGACAGATGGGCAGCTTGACCTGTGGGGAGGAGAGAAGGAGCTCTTCCTGAAAATGGAGGCAAATGAGATTTTAAGAGATGAGGAAAATTCTGGGGAAAACACAGTGATCCATTTTACTTACTTCAGAAGTTGTGTAAAATAGGAGGGGAACTCCCTCCCCCCCCCCCCCCGTGGTACTTCCTCTTCCAAACACTGCATCTAGAGCATGTGCAGGGCATTGGTTTTACATACTATACTTGGTAGTACTTGTTTTTGGACAAAATCATTGCACATTTGTAATGTTACTTAAATATATTGGAAAAAATATTATGTAATGTAACCCAAAAGTTTTGCTTAAAACAAAATATTTTAGCAATTTAGATGTCTTGCTTTTTGTTTTCTTTTTTTTTTTTTTTTAACCCAATATTGACCACCATGTTTGTTAATTTTCTGTTCCTTCACTGGATGGCCTGCTGAGGAGGGACAACGTATTGCAGTGAGTAAAGAAAACAAAATTGCTTCTTTGTTTCTAATTATAAGCAATGCCTACTTTGATTCTAGCATCTGTTCCAGGCAAGGAAGTCACCCTACAGAATGATTTCCATGACAGCAGGAGTGTGAGACTGTACTGTAATTATGGAATACTGGAGCTAATGAGGGTGCACGTGAAAAAAACAATTTTTTGTGTCCCAGGCTGGCAGGAGTGTACTGTGCCCAGAACAGTCTCCAAATAAGATACTGGTGCCTCTATAAACTAATTATAAATAAGAATAATTTTATGATTTATTTTTTTTTAAGTTTTCAACTACTTTTCTACACCAGCTGATAGCCATTCTATTGCACAGATAACATCCTCCTCTGGCAAAGGAAATGATTGATGCTTTCTGCCAGTTGTATAATCCAAGTGACTGACTGTCACTGTCTGTTTATTAATACTGGTAAGGCTGCAGCAGGATCTGAATGACAAAAGTTTTCAGCTTCTTCAAGTAAAGTAACTTCTCTGAGTGATTTCAAAATGAAGATAATGAGCATTGGAGCAAAACATGTGTGGGCCTATGTATATTGCATTTATAGGACATCAAACAAGACAGAACCAAAACCACATAGCTCCACTGATTTGTTATAAGTGGTTTATAAGAATTGTTAACTAACTAAATAAATAAAACCCTGAAAATAAAATCTCATGACCAAGCATCTTATCAACATTTACTCAACAAAACCGTACCTAAGTTTCTCTGAGGGTAGATTTTCCAAAGGATCTTGTTGCCTATCTATAGAGTTAGTGGCCAAAAATGGAACAGATAAATAAAATACAATATAATTTTTATTTTATATTAGCTTAATCATTTGTATAGCGCATACCAGATGAGTACAGTGCTGTAGAGAAACATGGGATGGGGGATCACAATTTTCAAATGCCTAGTAGTCGTCGTAAAATGCATGCATACTTTCCCTTTGAAAATTTGCCCGCGGGAAAAAGTACGGACAGAGATTTTGCTCAAGCTTTTTTCTGCAGGAACATTTTCTCTGGCAAAAACAATATGAGCAGTTTTGAAAACACAAAACTATGCGTGTGGTTGCATTTGCCAACCCCAGGAATGCCTCCACTCAATGCAGGTAAACATATGCTTGCTGTTTCACATTGGGCGGGGAGGGGTGCACAGTTTTCAAAAAGCCCTTATATTTGGGCTAGTTGTACTGCTTTTAAACATTTTTCTCATAATGAACAGTCCCTACCTCTTACAATCTAATTAAGATAGAAAAAACCCAAACAAAACAAATAAGAAGCTTTGAGTTAAACAGGAAGGCCATAACTGGGAAGAATTAAACCAGGTGGGTTATAGGCAAAGGCACCAACTCTGAGGATACTTGAGCAACCCCAATATTGTTTCCTGCACATTGGGAGCTGAAAGCTCCATGCTGCAGAGCTTCCAGGGAAGGCAGGAAGGAAGAATTTCTGTCTCCTAGTTACTGCTCCCTCCTCCACCTGCAGTCTATTGGCTGTGGAATGTCTGACCAATGGGCTTTGGGGAGAGCAGGCACTGCACTTCTGTCTCCTAACTGTTATTCCCACCTTCCCCTGCAGCCTATTGGCTGATGGTGGAATGGCTGTCTAATGGAGGATCAGAGAGCAGCAACAGTCTAGGACAGACAGGCTTCCTGAGGTGCAGTGTGTTGCGCCGGAGGTGGACCCTTGGGCCGAGGTGGGGTTGACGCAACCCATAGGTAGGGACCTATGGGTCCCCACCATCGGCAGGAGGAGAGGGCTGATGAACAGAGGCCAGCTGGAGCTTCACCAATGCCAGCCCTTGTTCCCCGCGGGTTGAGCCTTTGTGTGCCGGGGCTGGCTGGACTTAGGTGAGCCTCTGTATGTGGTCGATGAGGAGATCGTAATCAGCCCAGAAACAGCAGAGGGGAGATGGTACAGTCTTACACTGGACAAGGAAGTGTCCTGGAGACTCGGGTGCCAAAGGAACATAGGCAGACAGGAGGCGCCTGAGCAAGAGCAGGCCGAAGCCTGAACAGACCAAGTGCAGGAAGTAGGCTGAAGAGGCATCAAGGAAAAGGGTTGAGTCAGGGCTGTCAGCAAGTAGAAGCAGTGGCAAGCAAGGCTGAGCTCTGATCATGGAGATAGTCAAGCGTATTCAAACGATGCTGAGGTTTGGGTCTGGAGAGAGGCAACGACGTAGTCAGGCAATGCAGAGGTCTAGGTCTGGAGAGAGGCAACGACACAGTCAGGCAATGCAGAGGTCTGGGTCTGGAGAAAGGCAACGGTGTAGTCAGGCAAAGCAGAGGTCCGGGCTTGGAGAGAGTCAACAGCGTGGTCAGGAGAAGCAGAGGTCCGGGCTTGGAGAGAGTCAACAGTGTGGTCAGGAGAAGCAGAGGTCCGGGCTTCGAGAGAGTCGATGGCGTGGTCAGGCAAAGCAAAGTCAAAGTCCGTGTAGGCAATACGAGGAAAGGTGAAGAGCAGGAACGTAAGAGCAAGGAGTCAGGAACCAGGAACAGCAAAGAACAGGAACATGGGCTTGAGACGAATATCTCAGGAGGCAACAAGTGCTCGACCAGCGAGGAGACCTGTTGCAAAGCTAGGGAGCGGAGCCAGGGCTTAAGTACTGGTGTTCCACTGACATCATCATCCGGGGCCGCGGCTTGATTCCCACCACGGGCCCTACTTAAGCATTAGTGATGCACGCGTGCCTAGGGAGGGATGTGGCACTGAGTAGCAGTGTCTCTCCGCAGGCCACACAGAGAGGCCTGACATGGAACAATGGACATGGTAGCAGGACCGGGAATGCCAGGTACTGTAACTGAGCCAGAAGCATGAGAGAAGGCGCGAGGATGAAGCTGGTGGCCCACCACCACCAGGGACGAGGAACCAAGAGCTGGAGTTACTGCAGAGAGGTGAGAGAGCCATGTTGCGGACGGCACGCATAACAGTACCCCCCTTTACGCCCCCCCCATGGAGGTCAGGGTTTGCCCGGATGGGCACGATGAAAGTGCAGGAGAAGGGTTTTGTCCAGGATGTTTTGAGCTGGTTCCCACGAGTTTTCTTCGGGACCGTAACCCTCCCAGGAAAGGAGGTATTCCCACTAGCGGCCCCTATGGTGGATGTTGAGGACTTCAGGTACCTTGTAGGTTGTATCAGTCTCAGCCACCAATGGAGGTGGTTCAGGATCCTTTCGGGAAGGCCAAGACAAGACCACTGGTTTTAGAAGATATGTGTGAAAAGTATTGTGTATTCCCAGCGTAGGTGGCAGCCGAAGCTGGTATGTATGTTGGGTGACCGAAAAAGTTCCAATGTACCTTGGAGCGAACCTTTGAGAAGGTATCTTGAGTCGGATATACCGAGTGCTCAACCAGACATTTTGACCGGGAAGGAATTCAGGGGCCGAGCATCAGTGAGTGTCAGCAAATCTCTTGACTCAGGAATTAGCTTGATGTAAGCGAAGGTTCGTCTGTTCCCATAAAGCCTTGAGGGCATCAGCTGTAGCCTGTGCAGCAGGGGATGGTACTGATAATGGTATGGGCAATGGTGATTGTAGTTGCTTCCCATAGATGATGGAAAATGGTGATGTGCCTGTAGCAGTGGCGATGTGGGAGTTGTGAGAAAACTCCGCCCAAGGAAGGAGTTCAGACAAATTGTCTTGGCAGTCATTTATGTAGGCGCAGAGAAAAGCCTTTAAAGAGTGGTTCATACACTCAGCTTGTCCATTGGCTTGAGGGTGGTGAGCAGTTGTTAGACTGATGTTAATGCCGAATTTTCGGCAAAGGGCACGCCAATATCTAGTAACAAATTGTGGACCCCTATCAGAGACAATGTCCTTGGGTAGGCCATTTAATCTGAAGATGTGATGAAAGAATAGGTGTGCCAACTCAGGAGCAGATGGTAGGCCCGGTAGAGGGACAAAATGGGCCATCTTTGAAAATCGATCTATGGTTACCCATATAACAGTATGGCCCTTAGATGGAGGCAAGTCCACGATGAAATCCATAGACAGGTGGGTCCACGGTTCCTCAGGAGCTGGAAGTGGGTGAAGCAAACCCCAGGGTCGACCAACTGTGGGTTTTTGTTGTGCACAAGTGTTACAGGATTCGAGGTATGCTTTAGCGTCAGAGACCATAGTGGGCCACCAGAAAAACTGCTGGAGCAGCGCCAAGGTTCGTGCTCGCATTGGGTGGCCAGTAAACTTCAAGTCATGCGCCCACCGGAGGACTCTTTCTCGGAGTCGTCGGGGCACAACAGTTTTCCCAGTAGGGACTGGGTGAGTAGCGGATAAGCAAATACAAGCTGGATCTATTATATGGCCGGGTTCTTCCGGATTATCTTCAGGCTCGAAAGAGCGTGATAGGGCATCTGCCCAGAGGTTTTTTCAGCTGGACGGTAACGAAGTTCAAAGTTCAACGTGGAAAAGAATAATGCCCATCGGGCCTGTCGGGCGTTAAGACGTTGGGCATGGCTCAAATGTTCCAGGTTCTTGTGGTCAGTGAATACAATTTGTGTTGAGCATTCTCTAACCACGGGCACCATTCTTCAAGGGCCAGTTTGATGGCAAGTAACTCGTGATCTCTGATACTATAATTTTGTTCCGCAGATGAGAACTTGTGAAAGTAGAACGAACATGGGACTATGGATCCAGAAGCGGTGCATTGGCTCAGGACTGGCCCAGCCCCAATCGCGGATGCATCCACTTCTACCTGAAAGGGGCAGTTTGGGTCAGGGTGATGAAGACAAGACCCAGCCTGGAAAGCTTCTTTAAGATGGTGGAAGGCTATGATGGCTTCCGGTGTCCAATTTCAAGTGTCTTGGCCCTTGTGAGTCAATGCAGTCAGAGGGGCGGCCAAGGTTGAATAGTGTAGAATAAAATGGCGATAATAATTTCAGAATCCTAAGAACCGCTGGAGAGCCTTAAGACCCACGGGCTGCGGCCATTCTTGGATTCCTTTTAACTTGGCAGGGTCCATAGAGAATCCTTGTTGGGAAATAATATACCCGAGGAAAGGCAGACTGGATTTCTCAAATAAACACTTAACCAACTTCGCAAATAAGTGATTCTCACGAAGGCGTTGGAGGATGGTATGGACATCAGTGTGGTGTGTGGCCAGATCTTTAGAAAAGACAAGGATGTCATCCAGGTACGCCACAACCTTGGTATACAGCAAATCTCTGAAAATTTTGCTTATCATGCGTTGGAAAACTGCGGGCGCGTTACAGAGACTGAATGGCATCACCAAGTATTCATAATGCCCATCTCTGATGTTAAAAGCTGCTTTCCAACTGAGAATGGTGATGTTCCAGTAGCTGTGGCAATGTGAGAGTTGTGAGACAACTCTGCCCAGGATAGGAGGTCTGAACAATTATCATGTCGGTCATTGTTGTAAGCATGCAGGGAAGGCCTTCAAGGAGCGATTCATTCGTTTAGCTTGCCCGTTGGCTTGGGGATGATAGGTGATCGGTAAGTTGATGTTAATACCGAATTTTTGGCAGAGGGAGTGCCAGTACCTGGCAACGAATTGAGGACCTCGGTCTGAAACAATATCCTTGGGTAAGCCATGCAGTCTAAAAATATGGTGGAAGAATAAACGTGCTAGCTCTGGAGCAGATGGTAGGCCCAGCAGAGGGAAGAAATGGGCCATTTTTGAAAAACGGTCTATGGTGACCCATATTACGGTGTGACCCTTTGAAGGCGGCAGATCCACAATGAAATCCGTAAACAAGTGAGTCCACGGTTCTTCGGTGCTAGAAGTGGTTGTAAAAGACCCCAAGGTCGACCGACTGGGGGTTTTTGCTGTGCACAGATGTTATAGGATTCGACGTATGCTTTCACGTCAGAGACCATGGTGGGCCACCAGAAGAACCGCTGGAGCAGTGCCAAGGTTCGTGCTCGACCTGGGTGACCAGCGAATTTGGAATCGTGTGCCCAGCGGAGAACTCTTTCTCGGAGTTGTCGGGGCACAACTGTCTTTCCAGCAGGAACTGGATGAGTGGCAGATAAGCAAATACAGGCTGGGTCTATTATATGAGTATGTTCTTCCAGAGTGTCTTCAGGCTCGAAGGATTGTGATAGGGCATCTGCCCGGAGATTTTTGTTGGCTGAGTGGTAGTGGAGTTCAAAATCAAATCTGGAGAAAAACAAGGCCCATCGAGCTTGACGGGCATTGAGATGTTGTGCTTGACTCAAGTGTTCCAGATTCTTATGATCGGTGAACACAGTAAATTTGTGTTGGGCGCCCTCTGGCCACGGGCACCACTCTTCGAGAGCCAATTTTATGGTGAGCAGCTCATGATCCTCGATGCTGTAATTTTGCTGTGCAGATGAAAATTTACAAGAATAAAAGGAGCAGGGAACTACGGTACCAGAGGTGGTGCGTTGACTCAGGACTGCCCCAACCCCAATGGCGGAGGTGTCAACTTCAACCAGGAACGGGCAATTTGGGTCAGGATGATGCAGACAGGACCCTTTCTGGAAGGCTTCCTTCAGATGATGGAAGGCTGCGATGGCCTCAGGAGGCCAACTTCGTGTGTCTTGACTCTTACGAGTCAAGGCTGTCAATGGAGCAGCCAGGGTAGAATAGTGTGGGATGAAATGACGATAGAAGTTGAGGAATCCAAGAAGCGCTGGAGTGCCTTAAGGCCCACCGGCTGTGGCCAATCCCGGATTCCCTTTAGTTTGGCTGGATCCATGGAGAACCCTTGTCAAGAGATTATATAACCAAGAAAAGATAGTCTGGATTTCTCGAACAGGCATTTGTCCAATTTTGCAAACAGATGGTTTTCACGAAGGCGCTGAAGGACGGTACAAACTCAGCGCGATGAGTGGCAAGATCTTTGGAAAAGACGAGAATATCGTCCAGGTAAGCCAAGACTGGTGTACAGTAGATCTCTGAAGATTTTGTTCATCATTCGTTGAAATACTGCGGGAGCGTTACAGGGGCATGTTAGGGGCAGTTTTCCAAATGTCATCGGGATGGATTCTTACCGGCTTATACGCCCCGCGTAAGTCCAGTTTTGTAAATATGGAGTTACCCTGGAGGCGATCAAATAATTTGGAAATTAATGGCAAGGGATATTTATCCTTAATGGTGATGGCATTTAGGCCGCTGTAGTCGATGCACAGTCTAAGTGACCTGTCTTTCTTGGTCACAAAAAAGAATCCTGCCCCAGCGGGAGATGTAGACGGGCGAATGAATCCCTTCGCGAGATTTTCCTGGATATATTCTGTCATAGCCTTCGTCTCGGGCAGAGACAGAGGGTAGGTCTGTCCTCAAGGAGGCATGGTTCCTGGAAGGAGGTCGACTGGACAATCAAACCTTCGGAGAGGTGAAAGGAGGTCGGTCTTTTGCTTGGAGAACACGTCCTCAAAGGCTGCAAACGGAGCAGGTATGCCAGAGGACGTAGTAGCCAGAGGGATTGGCGGAATCACTTTCTGCAGACAGGACTGGTGGCAAGCAGGACCCCACTCCACCAGTTACAATGAACCCCAGTTGAATTGGGGGGAATGCTTCTGTAGCCAAGGGAGTCCAAGAACTATGGGATGGATGGATTTCTCCAACACTAGTAACTCAAGTTCCTCGGTATGTAAGGCTCCAGTACGTAACTGGACAGGTTATGTAGTCAAGAAAATGTGGCTGGGTAACGGCTTTCCATAGATAGAAGCAATCCATAGCGACGTTTCAAGCTAGTGGGTCTTAATGCCCAAAATCTGAACAAGGTCCTTGAGAATGAAATTACCTCCAGCTCCGGAGTGAACCAGAGCTGGAACCGGAAAGGGCCGGGAATCCCAGATCAGGGTAACTGGTACAGATAACTGAGGGACTAGAGAGGTTGCACCCAAGTTCAGGACCCCTACTGAACTCGGGCCAAGAGGTTTCCCGGACGGATAGGACAAGTCTGTAAATGGTGGCCAGGTGCTCCGCAATATAGACACAGACCAGTTTGCCTCCGCTGGAGGTGCTCTTTTGGTGTCAACCACCCACGGCCCAACTGCAAAGGCTCTTCTGTCTTAGCCACCCTAGTATCACTGCTGAGAGCAGGGTTGTTGGTAAGAGGTGGTGAAAAGGAACGAACCCGTGAAGGCTTCTTGGGCATTCGACTCTCCTGGTGACGCTCTTGGAGACGATGGTCAAGTCAGCCTGCCAAGTCTATAAGGTCCTCCAGAGAGGAAGGGAGTGTTACATGCGGCCTCGAAAGGCCTTGCATTCTGTTACATGAGTGGGTGGTTTTGTGTGCCCTTGGGCCTCAGCCCGAACCCAGACGGATCCAGGACCGAACCGAGGGTTGATGGCGTGTTCCAGCATGGCTGACGGTCTTACCCTCTGCCAGGCCTGCAAGCTCCCAAGGCCAACAAAATGATGATGTTGGAATGTGAATGGTCCTCTGACCATTCCGAGCCCTTTCAGACCTGCCGCTTGGATTGGCATGGAGCAGCAGGTCTGGCCTGAGGACGAGGGCAGACGGGCCTTGACATGAAGACATAACACCAAGGTCGATGCTACGGCATCACAGATGAAGACATGACACCAAGGCTGATGCGGACGGCATCAGAGATGAGGGCTGGAACAAGACATGACACTAAGGTAGTTGAGGACATGACACCAAGGCTGATGTGAAGACATCACAGACCAAGGGTCGATGTGATGCCATCAGGAACAAGACATTGAGGCGAAGACATGACACCAAGACTGATGCAATGGCATCCATGATGAGATGAGGAACTTGACGAAGTCCAGACGAGATGAGAGCTGGGAGGGTGAACATTGGCACTGTCTCTCAGGGTGCCCTACTCAGCCCACCTTCACAGGCAGACCCAATGGGCTGGTCGCGGACAACCCTGTCCCACTGCGTGCCCTACACAGCCCAAGGAGGCTGGTCACGGACCACGCTGAGAATGGGACGAGTGCAGGGAAGAATCCAGTCGAGGTGGGACTCTGACGACGAAGCCAGATGTCATCCGGAGCTCCACAAAGGCTGGCAGAATATGACGGCTCAGGAGCACAGGAACGAATTCCACCTGTAGGCAACTCCACACTTGGGAAAGACATCATCTGAGAAAGCATTGCCTGACAGGATCAGAAGGCTCAGGAGCACTGAAGCAAACACCAAGAAGGGCAGGACACCAGGAGACGAAACACCAGGACACCTGGACGGGGACCTCAGGCACGAAGACTTGACTTGACATGACATTTTATTTATTTATTTTTATTTAAAGGCTTTTCTATGCCGACATTCGTAAGGCACATCATGCCGGCTTACAATGAACTGATAAGAGGAAATACAGAGAACAAAAAACCAAATCGTAGATAAAAAATAAAGAAGTAATTCAAATGGGAAATAAATGCAGAGAACAAAAACCAAATCGTAGATAACAAAACAAAGAAGTAATTCAAGAAGGGAAATAAATACAAAGGGGCATTATGCAACAGAAATTTGAAGGGCTAGGAGAGCAAAAGGCAGAGATGTGGGGGGAAAACTTTGTACAGTCGATACACTGATATCTTAACTAGGAAGACGAAACGAAGAATGAAGACGAAGACATGAAGACGAAACGAAGAGGAGCTCCACAAAGAAGACCTGACGGAGCTCTGGCAGGCAGGAGCCTCCAGAGTGAAGTAACTCTGATGCAAGGCAAAGACTGAAGTGATGGAACAGCCCTTATATAGGGCTCAAGCAGGAAGTCCATCCAAAGGTGGGGCCAGCACACTTCCTGTGTCTGGCCCTTTAAATATTGAAGAGAGATGCGCGCCGGCGACTAAGGGAATGGAAGCAGGAACTTGTGCAGGACCATGGACAGCAGCCTGCTCTCCTGCACGCTGCGGTGGCAGAGCAGGGGAGGCAGATTACTCACAGGCAGGCCCCGGGGCAGCCTCCAGGCTGCCGAGTGAGGACCCCTTGGATGGCGTTGCAGACCCTGGCCATGGAGGCAGGCTGACGGTGGCTCCCTGCCACGGAGGCAGGCTTCGGGGCGGCCTCCAGGCCGCAGGAGGGAACACAGTCCGTGGCTCCAGCCACAAAGGAAGGCAGAAGTCTGCGGCTCCGGCTGTGGCAAAGACCAGAACTGGAAGGGCAGCCTCCGGGCCACGAAAACAACAGAGGCTGTGGCTCCAGCCGCGCAAGAAGGCCTGACTTCGGCGGCATCCGTGCCGCGTCAGGAGGAGAAGCAGCAAAGCGGTGAGTGAGTGCCTGCTCGCGGGGGTTAGCTCAGCAGGCAGGGTTCATAACAGGGAGCTCCTGTCCAGCCAGCTCATCTTTCAGCTGCGGGGAGAGTCCATCCAGGTAGATAGCTCGGAGGCAGTCTTCCTGCCAAGCGAGCTCAGTAGCCAAAATCCGAAACTCAATGATATAGTCGAAAATACTTCTTTGACCTTGATGGAGATGTAGTAAGCTGGTGCTTGACACGACATGTCACCCAGGATCATCGAAGGTCCATCTGAATACAGCCACAAACTGAGCCAATTCTTTCAACAAGGAGTCTGAGGGTTCCCACAGGTGGGGGGGAAGCCCAAGCCAATGCCTTTCCTTCAAGGCGGGATAGAATAAAGGTGACTTTCGTCAACTTGTCCTAGAAGACGGAGGACTGCAGAGCGAATTTCATATAACATTGGTTAATAAACCCTCTGCAGAGTCTGGAGTCACCATTGAAGCTTGGGGGCGCTGGAAGTGCCAAAAAGGCTCGAGGCATCGATGGAGATGGCTGTGAATGAGGAGGAGCCGGAAGAGGAACCGGATTATTGGTAAGGGCATCAAGCCGGGCTTGAAGACAATCCATGGAGGAGGCCAGTGCCTCAAGAAACTGCTGCTGTTCTTGTACCTTGGAGGCCAGGCCTGGGATGGCCTGGAGGGCATGCGGCTCCACCGAGTCCAGGGCCTTTGCAACCTGTTGCATCGGAGGTGGACCTTGGGCCGAGGTGGGGTTGATGCAACCCATAGGTGAGAATCTACGGGTCTCCACCGTCGGCAGGTGGAGTAAACTGAAGGTAGAGCCCACGGGTTGAGCCTTTGGGTGCCGGAGCCAGCAGGACTTAGGTGGGCCTCGGGGTTGGTTTATGAGAGTAGTTGGTTCAGCCCAGAGACAGCAGTTGATAGCTGGTGTAGTCCTACCCTGGGCAGGGTACGGTACTGGAACTCGGCCGCCAATGGAACGGAGAGTAACTGGAGGTACTCGAGCAAAGATGGGCTGGAGCCTGGTAAGTCCACATCCAGGGAATAGGTTAGGAGAGGTGTCAAGGACAGGCTTGGATCTGGGCTGGCAGCATGCGGAGGTCGTGGCAAACAATGTAGAATTCTGAACAAGGAGAAGTGTATAGTGTAGTCAATCAAGGTGATGGTCTGATCACGGAGAAGTCTGGCATAGTCAATCAAGGCGATGGTCTGATCACGGAGAAGTCTGGCGTAGTCAGGCATAACAGAGGTCTGGGTCTGGAGATAAGCAATAGAGTAGTCAGGTGTAGCAGAGGTCTGGGTCTGGAGATAGGCAGTAGAGTAGTCGGGCGTAGAGGAGGTCTGGGTCTGGAGATAGGCAGTAGAGTAGTCAGGCATAGTGGAGGTCTGGAGATAGGCAGTAGAGTAGTCAGGTGTAGTGGAGGTCCGGGTCTGGAGATAGGCTGTAGAGTAGTCCAACAAAGCAAAGTCTCTAGCCAAACATTCAGTCCAAACATAGACAGGGCAGGAATGATGAAGACAGGAACCGGGAACAACAAAGGTCAGGAACAAGGAATAGAAAGGATTTGTATTTGTATTTATTAAAATTTATATTTATTAAAATTTATTAATCGCCTAACACTTAAAAAGGCCTAGGCGATATACAAAAATTCTCTATCAGCGAGGAGTACGAGGAGACCTGTTGCAAAGACAATGCTATGGAGCGAGGCCTGAGCTTAAATACACTGGAGAGTCTAACGTCAACAACCGGGGCCACAGCCAGGTTCCCGCTGTGGGCTCTTTAAAAGGATTAGCGATGCACGTGCCTAAGAAGGGGCATGGCGTGGGTGGCGGTGTCTCTCTGTGGACCTCGTGGAGAGGCCCGACGAGCAATGACATCTTGACTGGCAACACTGGGGACCATGGCAGAGTTGGAGGCACCGGGGGCAGCCTGAGGAGGAGTCCGTGCAAGAAGGTGAGGGGGCCGCACTGTGGGTCTGCCGTGGATGGCACACGTAACAAACAGGAAGGGAATTCCAAATTGTTGGAGCCACAATTGAAAAAGATCACTTACGTGTCTTAGTCAGCCTAGCAACGTGAACCGAAGGGACTTTAAGTGATTTATGGTTTTGAGATAGTAAATGACGAGTGGAAATATGAATCTGCAAACTAGGGAAAGGAACTCAAAGTCAGGAGGTTATGAATTAAAATGACAGTTTTATAACAAATCCTTTCATGAAGTGGAAGCCAATGTAGTTCCATCAGATCCAGGGAAATGTGGTCACGCATCGTCCACCCAGATTTAAGTCTTGCTGTATTAATACTTTAATTCTTTGATGTTTTCTGGATACTTGTCACCAGTTGCTTTTGATTGGTAGTGTTCAATCATGTGACTTTTTTTTTTAAGACTCTTAGCTATGGGCTTTACTTTGACATTATGACGATGAAAGCTGTTTTCTTCATGTCACTCTGTGACTTCAAAGGATTGTTTTTAGGTATATTTATTTGTACATAATTGTGGGTTTGAGTGGCTTATATGGTCTCTAAGGAGTTTATGCTTTATATTTATTTGTACTTTTGCTCTTGGGATGGTCCCTCCCGATGCAGCTTGATAGCAAAACATTGATCAGATTAGGGGACCAAATGTTGGTGTCATTATTGAAATTTGAATAAAAAATAATTATTTCACATATTTTAGATTGGGACTGTGATTTTTTGGAAGAAGCCTTGCCCAACTGACACTTTGATGATATTATTCTTGTGGGTTCAGAATTTTTCCATTTTATCTGTTTTGGACCGTAGTGAATAGAACTAACAGTGAACCGCAGGGAAATGTGCAGAAAAAATTTGAATGTCCACACTTCTTAATGCAAAAATAAATTTTTGAGGTTTATTTCGGCAACCCCACAGTGTAATGCAAAGGTTTGTATAACAGGTCCCCCGACACGGACCCGTGTTTCGCCACCAGGCTGCGTCGGGAGGGACGGGAAAAACAAGGCTTTTTTATTCTAGAAAATATAAAAATAACAATTGAAAAAAATATGTGAGAATGGTGGACACAAAGACATGAGGAGCTTGGCAGTGATGAAATGTCAATGCATAGTAATGTTAGACAATCTAATGATTTTTAAAAAACGGAGTTCATTAAACATCGGGAGTAAGCATGTCTGACAGACAAAGAAACAATAACTTAAGAAATATATAAGGTAGCCAAAATTAAACCATAAATACATAGTTACCTATCAATACATTTCAAAAGCCCAAGATATGATGATTCGCTTCAAAGCCAGAGGTTATCCCCATTCAATTTTGAGGAAAGCTTTTAAACGAGCTCTTTTTGTTAACTGTGATTTGTTGTTCACGCCTCAAGTAAGATCCTCCGATGGGGTAATTAATTGTATTCTTCCCTATTCAGTGCATACGAGAACGATTGTTTCTATTATTCGCAAACACTGGTCCATTCTGGCCTTACATAATATATTTCAAGTTCCAATTTGTTTCACTTATCATCGAGGCAGAAATTTACGTGATTTTTTGGTCCACTCAGAACTGCGCCCTGTGGACTGTTCACCTTCGTCCTACAACGTTCATCACCCCTGTGAAACCTGTTCGGTTTGTCCTCTTTCATTATCCACCAATTCCTTTACGGATCCCCAATCCAAAAAACCTACACTTTGAAATTTAATTCGACTTGCTCTACATCAGGTGTAGTGTACATCATTATCTGCCCATGTCACCTTATCTACGTTGGGAAAACCATCAGACCAATTAGAAAGAGAATCATTGAGCATAAATCTAGCATTACAAACCTACGTGAAAACGCCCCTCTAGTAGCTCACTGGACCGAAAAATCACATAATATCTCTGACCTCGTTTCTGCATTATTGATGTGATACCTCCTCCACGTCGGGGTGGCAATTTGTCAGAAATAATAATACGCCGTGAACAAAGATGGATATACTATTTGCACAGTCTCATACCATATGGTCTCAACAAAGAAATTGAATGGCGTTATTTCACTTGACACACCTTTTGGTTCAACCTGTATCTATTAGGGATGTGAATCGTTTTAGGACGATTAAAATTATCGTCCGATAATTTTAATATCGTCTTAAACCGTTATGGAACACAGTACAATAGAGATTCTAACGATTTATCGTTATAAATCGTTAGAATCGTGAGCCGGCACACTAAAACCCCCTAAAACCCACCCCCGACCCTTTAAATTAAATCCCCCACCCTCCCGAACCCCCCCCCCCAAATGAGTTAAATAACCTGCGGGTCCAGCGGCGGTCCGGAACGGCAGCGGTCCGGAACGGGCTCCTGCTCCTGAATCTTGTTGTCTTCAGCCGGCACCATTTTCCAAAATGGCGCCGAAAAATGGCGGCGGCCATAGACGAACACGATTGGACGGCAGGAGGTCCTTCCGGACCCCCGCTGGACTTTTGGCAAGTCTCGTGGGGGTCAGGAGGCCCCCCCACAAGCTGGCCAAAAGTTCCTGGAGGTCCAGCGGGGGTCAGGGAGCGATTTCCCGCCGCAAATCGTTTTCGTACGGAAAATGGCGCCGGCAGGAGATCGACTGCAGGAGGTCGTTCAGCAAGGCGCCGGAACCCTCGCTGAACGACCTCCTGCAGTCGATCTCCTGCCGGCGCCATTTTCCGTACGAAAACGATTCGCGGCGGGAAATCGCTCCCTGACCCCCGCTGGACCTCCAGGAACTTTTGGCCAGCTTGTGGGGGGCCTCCTGACCCCCACGAGACTTGCCAAAAGTCCAGCGGGGGTCCAGAAGGACCTCCTGCCGTCCAATCGTGTTCGTCTATGGCCGCCGCCATTTTTCGGCGCCATTTTGGAAAATGGCGCCGGCTGAAGACAACAAGATTCAGGAGCAGGAGCCCGTTCCGGACCGCTGCCGTTCCGGACCGCCGCTGGACCCGCAGGTTATTTAACTCATTTGGGGGGGGGTTCGGGAGGGTGGGGGATTTAATTTAAAGGGTCGGGGGTGGGTTTTAGGGGGTTTTAATGTGCCGGTTTTGCGATTTTTAGATTTTTAGATTTTTCACGATTTTTCACGATATTTTACCCCCCCAAACGGCAACAATACGATTCCCTCCCCCTCCCAGCCGAAATCGATCGTTAAGACGATCGAGGACACGATTCACATCCCTAGTATCTATATGATTTTTGTTTCTGTTTCTTTCTTTCCCTGATCATTTAAATTACTTAAATGCTTATGGTGGCTTTGTTAAAGTTTGTTAAGTTGTCCTTCAGGTCCTCTTTAAACGTTATATTATCATGGACAGTTCCCTATCATGTCCAGTTTTGAGACCTCTCTTCTGATTGGTCACTGAATTTTTCACGCCAAAACTTTGGAGTTAAATGGCGGCCGGCACACTGTTCGCGTTGCTCTCCCAGTGACACTTTTGTTGACAATAATTTCAGGTATGTTTTTAAACTTTGTATACTGGAATTCTAGTTTGTTTAACTCTGTTTAACTATTTCGGAGTTTCTCTTGATGTCAAATATGCTAAAATATTACAGGAGCCTTTCAGCCTGATTTTCTCGCCGGCTTGTACTCGAGTTAGCTATATTTATATTTACATATTGTATGTTTTTTAACTCTACATATAGTATGATACCTGATGGGTAACTATGTATTTATGGTTTAATTTTGGCTACCTTATATATTTCTTAAGTTATTGTTTCTTTGTCTGTCAGACATGCTTACTCCCGATGTTTAATGAACTCCGTTTTTTAAAAATCATTAGATTGTCTAACATTACTATGCATTGACATTTCATCACTGCCAAGCTCCTCATGTCTTTGTGTCCACCATTCTCACATATTTTTTTCAATTGTTATTTTTATATTTTCTAGAATAAAAAAGCCTTGTTTTTCCCGTCCCTCCCGACGCAGCCTGGTGGCGAAACACGGGTCCGTGTCGGGGGACCTGTTATACAAACCTTTGCATTACACTGTGGAGTTGCCGAAATAAACCTCAAAAATTTATTTTTGCATTAAGAAGTGTGGACATTCAAATTTTTTCTGCACATTTCCCTGCGGTTCACTGTGATTTAATACGTGCAGAACGCTCCTGTTTTGCTATGTGAATAGAACTAAAACATTGTTAAGATATGACACCAAACATTAGTAGGCAAAAACACATGAGCTTTCTCAAGAGACTGACCAATCATAGTAATAATATAGAGATATCAACTCTTCTTTACTACTTAACCCAATTTAACTTATGCAGCCAATGAAATTTGCATATAAAACCCATAAGAAGCCAGCTTGCATATGTAAAAAAAGGAATTAATCCCATATTTCCACTTTTATATCCTTTTTTTAAATTGCCCCATGGGTTAACACAAATCTACTAATTTGCATATTAACATGCTTATAAATGCAAATCTCAATGGAACATCTTTATACAAATAAACTATGGAGAAAGGCTAAAAGAAACTATACTGGTTTAGAATGATTATAATCAACTGTAGCAATCGACAAACTGAATTTTCAGGAAGCAAAACAAACACATAGCAAAAAAACTGCAGCATATAGCAACTGCTAGAGCATCAAATCCAAGAACATTGCCAGTGAAAAACTGCAACAGGATAAACATAAGGAGGTAGATAGTCAAGTGCTATTTAGCTGAATAAATAGTAGAGATGTGCTTCGTTTTTTTCTACCGGGTCGTTTTTCGGTTCAAATACTTCGTGGTATAATTCGGGTCTTCTCGTTTCGTTTTCGGTTCGTTTGCCCGAAAACGAAACGAGAAACCCGAAACCGGACCGAAAAACGAATCTGTAACGAAGCGAAAAAAAAAAAACCACCCCAAGCATTTAAAAACATTTTAAGCATTTTCGTACATATATAACAACCTCCCCCCCATCCCGATCCCTCCCCAAGACTTACAAAGATCCCTGGTGGTCCAGCGGAGTCCCGGCTTCCATTTGCCATGCCCTCCGTGCCCTAGTTCGTGCCAGTGCAAGCCGCGCGCCAAAATGGTGCCGAATAGCCCGAACGACCATGTCACAGGGGCTTTCGGCGCTATTGGTCAGCCCCTGTCACATGGCCATCGGCGCCATCTTGTGCTCCTATCATGTGACAGGAGCTGACCAATGGCGCCGAAAGCCTCTGTGACATAGTATGGGCAAAGGCTATCGGCGCCATTTTGGTTACTGGCAGCCGAAAACGAAATCGCTTTCGGACCCTTGCTGGACCCCCAGGGATTATTGGCAAGCCTTGGGGGGGGGTCAGGAGCCCCCTCCTGACCCCCCCCCCCAAGGCTTGCCAATAATCCCTGGGGGTCCAGCAAGGGTCCGAAAGCGATTTCGTTTTCGGCTGCCAGTAACCAAAATGGCGCCGATAGCCTTTGCCCATACTATGTCACAGAGGCTTTCGGCGCCATTGGTCAGCTCCTGTCACATGATAGGAGCACAAGATGGCGCCGATGGCCATGTGACAGGGGCTGACCAATAGCGCCGAAAGCCCCTGTGACATGGTCGTTCGGGCTATTCGGCACCATTTTGGCGCGCGGCTTGCACTGGCACGAACTAGGGCACGGAGGGCATGGCAAATGGAAGCCGGGACTCCGCTGGACCACCAGGGATCTTCGTAAGTCTTGGGGAGGGATCGGGGGGTGGTGTATTATAATTAATTTAAATTTGGGGTGGTTTGGGGTGGTTTTTAATAAAAAAAAAAATAATTTTTGCCCCTCTCCCCAGGCAAACCCGAAAATGAATTTTCCCCCGAATTGCGGGGAAAATTTCGTTTCCGGTTTCAGGGGCTCCGAAATAACGGCGTTTATGTCGTGTTTCGGATACTCCGAAACAGAAACGAATTAGGAAATTTCGTTAAATTTCCTAAATAGGGCGAAAAACGAACCACATCTCTAATAAATAGGACTTATCCTGCTAAGTGGTGGCTGCTGAAAATCCGGCTATGTTTAACAGTTGCCACTTAGCCAGATAAGTGACTTATCTGGCTAAGTAATTAGTTGGGTAGTCAGTGGGCGGGTTGTAGGCATAACTAGGCAGTATTACTTATCCAGCTAACTTAGGCCTGGATTTATCAAAATGCGATAAGTATCGCATGTGATAGCAAAAGGGGTGTGTTTTATGCTAATATACAGTTTATCACAATTTGAGCTAAGTTAGTGCAAAATGCATTAACATGTTCAGACTTTGCAATAAGTGCCAAACCTGTTGCATTTCCTGCATATAACCAAGGAGGGGGGGAAGAGACTATAGCCGTAATGTCTTCTGCCTAAATAGGTATTTGTATCCCTATGGGAGGCCCACCTAGTAACTCGAGGTGAGGTTTAGGTATTAGTGTAGGGGGTTAGGGGCCACTTTCACATTCTACGTGACACGTACGAACAGAACAGTGGTCTCTTGTGAAGATTTGATGGCCTTCGGAGTGAGGAAACTCACTCCAAAATGAGATTTGGGCAATGTTCTCTCCACCTAGCTTGATGTTAATCAGGTAGAGAGAACATTGCCCAAATCTCATCTTTGGGTGGGTTTCCTCACTCCGAAGGCCATCAAATCTTCACAAGAGACCACTGTTCTGTTCGTACGTGTCACGTAGAATGTCAAAGTGGCCCCTAACCCCCTACACTAATACCTAAACCTCACCTCGAATTACTAGGTGGGCCTCCCATAGGGATACAAATACCTATCTAGGGAGAAGACATCATGGCTATTGTGTCTCTCTCCCCCTTCCCCTTCCCTAGGCTAGTGCTCTGGGAGTGTCAAATTTACTAAAACATGTCTTTTGGGAGCAATTGCACAATGCAATAAAACCTTACCACCCTGTAAAGCATGCAATAAGCCCTTAACACATGCAAAAACACCTTAGCACATTTTGATAAATGAGGGGGTTAGCCAGACAAGTAGCAATATTCAGACTTATCTGGTTAAGAAGAGGCAAATATGGGGATATTCAGCAGTATAGCTGTGCTGCTGAATAACTCGTGTAAGTTAGCCGGCTATATCTGAACATTGATCTCAAGAAGATGAATGCTGTGTGTAGTGACTGCACCAGAGACAAAATCCAAGAACACCAGCAGTGATCAACTGTTCAGTGGGTAACCATTTTATTTTTATGTTCGCAATCAGTGAACTGCTGTAAATCCTCCGGATCTACAGATTCTTCTGTAACATTATTTAATGTAACTCTCATCCATGCAGTTTATATCAGGCTACATCCTGAGCCCAGTTCTATCAGCTGCAAACGCACAAGAAATGTCTTCCTTTTTTGCACCATGTCTTCGGTAAAGTCTGGAACAAGGGACAAGGAATAATCTGTTGCACTTCCACAAGAAAGATTTCACCTGTGATAATTCCAGAGCCCGAGGGCAGCACAGCACCTTGAACATCATAGGACATGGGGACTTCCATATTCAAGTTTGACATGAGGGAATGCAGTGGGCTCTTTCTATTACAAAAGCCTTTAAAAATTGCAAACAAAGATGTTGAGGAATAAATTTCAGCAGCTAGCAAAACTATCAGGCTCTCCAGGAATGAGATCAGATCCATTACTTCGAGCTCTGTTTCATCGCCTTCTGTTTGCGTCTTCAGGGTTTTTAAAAATCTCTTTTATTTCTGCAGCATTTATTTGTGCCATTTGAGTCATAAAGTCCAGTGTTAGGAATCAAGTTTCCATAGCATCCAGCCTTTCCAGAACTTGAATAAACTGGGCTGTAAACACTGCCGTCTCTTTCCGAACACCTTGCGTGGTCTGACAGTTAAGACGCAGCATGTTCTTTAATGCTACCAGCTCAGCCATAATCGGATCCTATTTTTGGTGCCAATTTAATGGGAGAGGCTGGGTTGGGTTTAGTACATTTGACACCAGCTGCAGCTGTAAAGGCCATCCCAGTCTTGTTTATCTTCATAACAAAGCAGAGCCACCAAACACCTTGCTGGATGCACATTGTAGGTCCTGAAGAGAATAGGGACACAAGTCCCGAAAGGCAGCAAAAGGTTAGGCAGTCATCTTGTTCGCGCTCACCAGTGGCCCCTCCGCCCCCTCCCCCATGAGCCACAGTATTTTAACAAAGAAATACTTTCCTCCAATTCATCCTCTTTTGAAACAGTGAATTGTGCTGCGAGTGAAACCACCTCCAAATTGATTTCTTTGGTTTCATCATGATTCTCTGTCATTATTGCCTTCAGAGATTGCATCTCCTTCATGATCATGTTAAGAAAGGTTCCAGTTTCATTTTTCTTGCCTGCAACTATTTTCTGTGATGATGGAGGGTCCTGCTTGGACCATTTGACTCCATGTGACACGGCAGAAGCTGTTTCTGTATTAGGGGTAGGCAACTTATCCTGATGTGCTACAAATAGATCTGGTTTTCATGATTTCCACAATGAATATACAGAAGGTATATTTGCATGTTCTGCCTCCATTGTATGTAAATATATCTCATGCATATTTGTTCTGGGCATCCTCAAAACCAGACCTGTTTATAGGTCTTGAGGACCAGAGTTGCTTACCTCTATTCAAAATTGTCTGATTTACCAGTGGTCATGACACTTATCTCTTAAGATAAGTATTTGGAGAAAAGAACAATTTTATTTGCAGGGTTTACTGACTTTTGGCTTGTTCTTCAGAGAGCAGATCTCTCGAACACCCATCTGACAGCAATTTATGTAACCCTTCCCCCTGTCCTCCTTATTTCCTTTGCATTAATCTATGATTAAAAGTTCAAAATGTTTAATTATCGCGTTGATGACCTAAACTGCATTAATAAACATTAATGTACAAAAACATAGAGATGTGAATCGTGTGATCGATCGTCTTAACGATCGATTTTGGCTGGGGGGGGAGGGAATCGGATCGTCGCGGTTTTGTTTTTTTTTTTTTTAAATCGTGTAAATCGTAAATCGGGGGAGGGCGGGAAAACCGGCACACTAAAACAACCCTAAAACCCACCCCGACCCTTTAAAATAAATCCCCCACCCTCCCGAACCCCCCCAAAATGTCTTAAATTACCTGGGGTCCAGTGGGGGGGTCCCGGTGTGATCTTCCACTCTCGGGCCACGGGTGCGTTAATAGAAATGGTGCCGGCACTACCTTTGCCCTGCCAATGTATTGCAAAATGGCGCTGGCCGTATGGCCATATTGCCATATTGCAAAATGGCGCTGGCCGTATGACCGTATGGCCGGCGCCATTTTGCAATACGGCAATACGATTCGAGTGCAGGAGGTCGCTTCTGGACCCCCGCTGGACTTTTGGCAAGTCTTGTGGGGGTCAGGAGGCACCCCGAAGCTGGCTAAAAGTCCCTGGGGGTCCAGCGGGGGTCCGGGAGCGATCTCCTGCGCTCGTGACGTCGGGGGACAGGAACCAAAATGGCGCCAGCGCTACTTTTGCCCTGTCATATAACAGGGCAAAGGTAGCGCCGGCACCATTTCTATTAACGCACCCGTGGCCCGAGAGTGGAAGATCACACCGGGACCCCCCCCCCCCCCCCCACTGGACCCCAGGTAATTTAAGACATTTTGGGGGGGTTCGGGAGGGTGGGGGATTTATTTTAAAGGGTCGGGGTGGGTTTTAGGGTTGTTTTAGTGTGCCGGTTTTCCCGCCCTCACCCTTCCCCTCCCCCCTCCCCCGATTTACGATTTTTGACGATAAATCGGAGGAATTCCTATTGTATATCGCCTCTAACGATTTTTGACGATTTAAAATATATCGGACGATATTTTAAATCGTCAAAAAATGATTCACATCCCTATTAGGGATGTGCAGAGGGACGGCATACGTTTCATTCGTAATTCGTATTCGTCAGGGGGGGCAGTTATGTTGCATTCGGCAAGGGGGGCACCCGATACGTTCATGCGTTCATTCTTATTCGTTTCCCAGCTAAAATTGAATTAACTACAAACCCCCCCCCCACCCTCCTGACCCCCGCAAGACTTACCAAAACTCACTGGTGGCCCAGCGGGGGGTCCGGGAGCCATCTCATGCACTCACGTTATTTTTCCCTATATGCATCACCTTGCACTTATCCACATTAAATTTCATCTGCCATTTCGATGCCCAATTTTCCAGTCTCACAAGGTCTTCCTGCAATTTATCACAATCTGCTTGTGATTTAACTACTCTGAACAATTTTGTATCATTTGCATATTTGATTACCTCACTCATCGTATTTCTTTCCAGATCATTTATAAATATATTGAAAAGTAAGGGTCCCAATACAGATTCCTGAGGCACTCCACTGCCCACTCCCTTCCACTGAGAAAATTGTCCATTTAATCCTACTCTCTGTTTCCTGTCTTTTAGGCAGTTTGTAATCCACGAAAGGACATCACCACCTATACCATGATTTTTTACTTTTCCTAGAAGCCTCTCATGAGGAACTTTTTCAAACACCTCTGAAAATCCAAGTATACTACATCTACCGGTTCACCTTAATCCACATGTTTATCAACTCCTTCAAAAAAAGGTGAAGCAGATTTGTGAGGCAAGACTTGCCTTGGGTAAAGCCATGCTGACTTTGTTCCATTAAACCATGTCTTTCTATATGTTCTGTGATTTTGATGCTTAGAACACTTTCCACTATTTTCCTGGCACTGAAGTCTGTAGTTTCCCGGATCGCCCCTGGAGCCCTTTTTAAATATTGGGGTTATATTAGCTATCCTCCAGTCTTCAGGTACAATGGATGATTTTAATGATAGGTTACAAATTTTGACTAATAGGTCTGAAATTTCATTATTTAGTTCCTTCAGAGCCCTGGGGTGTATACCATCTGGTCCAGGTGGTTTACTACTCTTCAGTTTATCAATCAGGCCTACCACATCTTCTTGGTTCAGTCCATTTGAATCATTACCCATGATTATCTCCCCAACATACTCTTTAGTAAACACTGAAGCAAAGAAATCATTTAATCTTTCCGCAATGGCCTTATCTTCTCTAAGTGCCCCTTTAACCCCTCGATCATCTAACGGTCCAACTGACTCCCTCACAGGCTTTCTGCTTTGGATATATTTTAAAAAGTTTTTACTGTGAGTTTTTGCCTCTACGGCCAACTTCTTTTTAAATTCTCTCTTAGCCTGTCTTATCAATGTCTTACATTTAACTTGCCAACGCTTATGCATTATCCTATTTTCTTCTGTTGGATCCTTCTTCCAATTTTTGAATGAAGATCTTTTGCCTAAAATAGCTTCTTTCACCTCCCCTTTTAAACATGCCGGTAATTGTTTTGGCTTCTTTCCACCTTTTTGAATGTGTGGAGTATATCTGGACTGTGCTTCTAGGATGGTATTTTTTAACAATGACCACGCCTCTTGCACACTTTTTACCTTTGTAGCTGCTCCTTTCAGTTTTTCTCTAACTATTTTTCTCATTTTATCAAAGTTTCCCTTTTGAAAGTTTAGCATGAGAGCCGTGGATTTGCTTACTGTCCCCCTTGCAGTCATTAATTCAAATTTGATCATATTATGATCACTATTGCCAAGCGGCCCCACCACTGTTACCTCTCTCACCAAATCCTGTGCTCCACTGAGAATTAGATCTAAAATTGCTCCCTCCCTTATCTGTTCCTGAACCAATTGCTCCATAAAAATGTCATTATTCCATCCAGGAACTTTATCTCTCTAGCGTGTCCCGATGATACATTTACCCATTCAATATTGGGGTAATTGAAGTCTCCCATTATTACTGCACTACCAATTTGGTTAGCTTCCCTAATTTCTCTTAGCATTTCACTATCAGTCTCACCATCTTGACCAGGTGGACGGTAGTATACTCATAGTCTTCCCCAACACACAAGGGATTTCTACCCATCAAAATTCAATTGTGCATTTAGTCTCATGCAGGATGTTTATCCTGTTGGACTCTATGCCATCCCGGACATAAAGCGCCACACCGTCTCCCGGGTGCTCCTCTCTGTCATTGCGATATAATTTGTACCCCGGTATAGCACTGTCCCACTGGTTGTCCTCTTTCCACCATGTCCGTAATTCTACGTAGTTAAATGACACCTATACAGTTCTCCTGTACATAGTCTCACCCTATTCTTTTTGTATTCTCCCCTTACCTCCTTCTAACTATGCTTTCCCCTTCCCCTCCTACCCCTTGCCCACCCTCCCCCCCCCCCCCCCCCCTTTTTCCCCCCCCCCCCCCCCCCCAATTCGGCTCCCTTGGCTTCACTTTTTTTCTGTACTGTTTTATTTGTTCACTTTGTTATAATGTTCCATTGTTTTATTGTTATATTATATTATATTGTTATATTGTTTCATTGTATCTCCCACCTGAGTTCTTTGTAAACCGGCATGATGTGCTTCACGAATGTCGGTAAATAAAAGTTAATAAATAAAATAAATAAATAAATGTCTCTGAGATGCCAATTAAGTCTTTGTCATCATTCACTGCTGTACATTCTAATTCTCCCATCTTACTTCATAGACGGCTGGCATTAGCATACAAACATTTCAAAGTTTGTTTTTTGTTTGTATTTTCGTTCTGCTTGTTAATTGATAGGGATAAGTTAGAAATTTTTTTGCTCAGATGAGTTTTTAGTTACAGGCACTTGGACTACTTTTCTTATAATTGGAACCTCACTGTCGGGATGCCCTAATTCTAATGCATCATTAGTATCCTTTGAAGATACCTCTCTCCGAACCATGCGCTGCTGAGCGACTGTCGGCTTTCCCCTTTGTTCTAGTTTAAAAGCTGCTCTATCTCCTTTTTAAAAGTTAGCGCCAGCAGTCTGGTTCCACCCTTCGGAAGAGACTCCCTTTCCCCAAAAGGTTCCCCAGTTCCTAACAAAACTGAATCTCTCTTCTTTGCACCATTGCCTCATCCACACATTGAGATTCCGGAGCTCTGCCTGCCTCTGGTGACCTGAGTGTGAAACAGGGAGCATTTCAGAGAATGCTACCCTGGAGGTTCTGGATTTAAGCTTTCTACCTAAGAGCCTAAATTTGGCTTCCAGAACCTCCCTCCCACATTTTTCTATGTCATTGGTGCCCACATGTACCACGACAGCCTGCTCCTCCCCAGCACTGTCTAAAATCCTATCTAGGTGATGCAAAAGACTGGGAAGCCCCCCTCTTGCTGCTTGACTGCTGCCTTCATCTCAAATTTGTGCAGTTCCTACTTAAGTTTTAGTTTGCTATGGGAGTAGGAATGTGTCTAATGTCTTTTAATATTAGTGAATTCACTATATGTGGCCTACACGGAAATGATCAAACTCTCAATAAGGTGTTGTTGTTTTTTTTAAAGTGGCACCTGCCTATAAATTAAAGGATGAGCTAGGGGTGGGTGGGTGAGGAGTGGGAGGGTTGGGAAACACAAACAGTCTAACTTCAGTTAGTCAGCCAGAGTGACTCACTGCTTTCTTGATTAACAGATGTTGGTACCTAATCAAACAAATCACACTACCTCAACACCTTTCCAAGGTGAGTAACTGAACTGAACTTTTTGACCTTTTTACTTAAGTATACACTGCTCCTAGCATATTTCTAGCTTCTGGCTACTTTTTTTGTTTAATTTACAAACACTCTAACTTCTGCTTACTAGCTTCCTTACAGACTTTTAAAAATAAACACACTAACTACTGCTTACTAGCTGCCTTACTGACTGTTTAAAAATACAAACAGTCTAACATCTGTTTATTTGCTGCCTTATTGACTATTAAAAGCACAAACACAAAACACACTAAATAATATTACCAAATAGTTTATTTTATTTTATTTTAAAACTTTTATATACTGGCGTTAGTGGGGACATCACACCGGTTCACATTTTAACAGCAGATAAGAAATTACATTATAACAAGGCGTGGGAACTTGGCAGGGGAGAACAATAGCGAAGCAAAGAAGAAAAATGAACAAACTGATAAAACATTAAACAAGCATTAACAGCATTTGTAACATTAGGTACATCAGTGACCTAAGAAGGTAATCATGGGGTATAGGAGACTGAAATTAGGGGAACATGAGTTAGGTGCGTAACTAGAGGCATTTGGAAACATGGTCCATTCTGGGTAGGCTCGTTTGAATAGCCATGTTTTCAATTTCTTTTTAAACTTGATAAGACAGGGTTCGAGGTGCAGGGTGAGGGGCAGGGCCGCCATCAGGAATTTTGAGGCCCCATACAGCCAAAATGTCTGGGCCCGATCATACACATTATGTGCTTGATTACGGAAGCCGAAAATTCAATGTAAACCCTCCCTCATGTGGCCATTCATTCAGCGGTTGACTTGTTAGGCCTAGTTCACACTAATAAATAGATAATGCACCAGTCCCCCAGTAATAAATAGATAATACACCAGACGTCCCCCCAGTAATAAATAGATAATGCACCAGCTCCCCCCAGTAATAAATAGATAATGCACCAGACGTCCCCCCAGTAATAAATAGATAATGCACCGGCAAAACAAACTTGTTACTTACCCTTTGCGCTCCGGGGACTCCGCGGCTCCTCGGCCTCCAGCTAGCAAGCAGACAGCGACGGCCCGCGCGCTTTGCCGGCGCATACTGTCTGACGCGGCGGTGACGTCACAGCCGCGTCAGACAGTGAATGCTGGCAGGACAGAGCACGCGGACGAGTCTCTGTCTGCGGTGCTCTGTAAATCAATGCTATGTGTGTCTAAAAGACACGCATAGCATTGATTCTCTCCCTTCTCTGGGGCCGGCACCCAGGGCCGGCTCCAGGTTTTAGTAGGCCCCTGGGCGACAGACTGTCGGAGAGAGCCTCAGTGGGCCTCCTTGCCATGAACTAATACATCCCCCAAGCGCACCTGCCACCTGGCAGCTGCGGGCCCCCATATGTGGCAGTAGATCCTGGGGCCCCATACTGCAGGCCCAAGAATACTGCCCTGATGGCGGCCCTGGTGAGGGGCATGGAGTTCCAGAGAGAAGGGCCGGCAATTGAGAGGGCACGGTCACGGGCGAAGGAGAGGCGGGCTGTCTTTAGAGAGGGTACATGTAGTGTGCCACTATTGGTGGTTCTGGATGGGCGGGAGGAGTGGTGGGGGGTGAAGGGGATATCTAGCCAGTTGGAGTTGTGTGAGTGAATGGATTTGTGTACAATGGTGAGGGCTTTATAGTGGATATGGGAGAGGATGGGAAGCCGGAGATTTTTGAGAATCGGGGTGATATGTTCGTATTTGCGTGTGTTTGAGATGATTCTTGCTGTTGCATTTTGCAACATTTGCAGGGGTTTAATTGTGGTGTAGGGGAGGCCTAGGAGGAGAGCGTTGCAGTAGTCCAGTTTGGTAGAAATGGTGGCCTGGATCACTGTACGAAGATCTTGTGGGTAAAGCAGGAGTTTCAGTTTTTTTAGGACATTAAGTTTAAAAAAGCCTTCTTTGAGTATGGAGTTGATGTATTTCTTCATGTTTAAGTGTTGATCAAGGAGAACACCAAGATCTCTTATGAATGGTTGGGCGATGGTGATGTTAAGATTGGGATCATTGGCAAAAGGTGGGGGGAGGGTGGCGTGAGGGGAGATAAGTAGGATCTCAGTCTTGGTGGCATTGAGAGCTAGATGGAGGTTGGTAAGGAGAGAGTTGATGGCATCAAGGCATTTCTCCCAGTGCTTAAGGGCATCAGAGATGGAACTTTGAATGGGGATGATGATCTGTACATCATCGGCATAAAGATAGAATTTAAGGTTAAGTTTGGAGAGAAGATGACACAGAGGTACAAGATAAATGTTAAAGAGAGTGGAGGACAGTGATGAACCTTGGGGGACTCCCTGTTGCAGGGGGCGTGGGTTGGATATAGTTTCACCAATTTTAACGGAGAAATTCCTATTTGAGAGGTAGGATTTAAACCAGGCGAGAGCAAGGCCTGAGATGCTGATGCTTTCTAGTCGGGTAATGAGATGATTGTGGCTGATGGTGTCAAAAGCCGCGGAGATATCAAGGAGGGCAAGGAGGTAGCTGCGGCCTTGGCCCAGGCCCCTGAGGAGGTGGTCAGTTAGGGTGAGGAGAAGCGACTCAGTATTGAAGTGCTTCCGGAAACCAAACTGGGAGGTGTGGAGGATTGCGTGATCTTCAATATAATCCATGAGTTGTGCATTGACAACTCTTTTTCCATTAGCTTGGCAATAAAAGGGAGGTGGGAGATAGGACGGAAATTGGAGGGATCTTTTGGGTCTAAGGAGGGTTTCTTCAAGAGAGGCTTAATAACAGCGTGTTTGAGTGAGTCTGGGACAGTTCTGTGGGGAAGTGAGCAGTTAATAATATCTGCTATTGCTCAGGTAATGGTAGTGGGGACTGCCAGAAGTGCTTTGGGTGGAATGGTGTCGCTAGGGTGGGAGGCCAGTTTGAATTTTTTAAGGATGTTTTCCACTTCTTTAGAGGAGGTGAGGTCAAGGGCAGTCAAGATGGGGTGAGAGGGAGAAGGAAGTGTAGGAACAGCCTGATAGGATTAGTCTGGAGATGTGGGGAATCTTGAGAGGAGGTTGGTGATTTTACTCTGGAAGAAGGTGGCGAGTTCTTCGCATTTGGAGGCTGCGTCAGAGTCTGAGATAGTGGGGGGGGGGGATGGTTTTGGTGAGGCTTGAAACATATGAGAAGAGTACTTTGAGGTTAAATCTGTAGTCATGAATTTTCTTGGCATAGAAGTCTCTTTTTTGTTTTAGAGTGGAAATTCTGTAGCTGTGTAGAGCTGATTTGAAGATGGAAGAGAGCTGGGGGGTTGGGTCCATTCGCCATTTTCTCTCTTTTTGTCTAAGATCGGTTTTTAGAGCTTTGAGCTCGGAAGTGTACCATGATTTTCCAGGTTTGGTGGTGGTACTTAAAATTCGTTTAGAGGGTGGACAAAGTTTGTTCGCTATGTCACCTGTGAGGCTATACCATGAAGCTAGAGCTGAGTCGAGGTCATTGCAGATTAGGTTAGGTAGGGAGGAGGATAGAGCCGTTGCTAGTTCATCACTGGGGCAGGATTTTCTGGAGATAATTGTGGAGTTGTGGGCGTAATTCGAGGGGGGGGGTATTGGTGGAAAAGAGGCCTTCTATTAGGTAGTGGTCAGACCAGGGTACAGGGGTACAAGAAGGGGTGGTGTTGGTGTGGACATCAGAGTTAATGAACATCAGGTCTAAGGTGTGACCAGCTTTGTGTGTGGGAGATGTTATGATTTGATGGAATCCTAGGGCTTGGAGAGATTTGATGAAGGTTTGGCATGATGGGGAGGGAGATGAAGCATCTACGTGGAGATTAAAATCCCCAAGTAGGATGGTGGGGATATCAGTGCTGATCGAGTCAACTATAAATTCTAAGAAGGGTGAGGGGTTTAATTCCAGGAGATTAGGGGGAGAGTAGACTAGGCAGATTTGCAGGATGGGGGATTTGAAAAGGCCTATCTCTATTTTGGGAGGAGAGGCTGTATGGATGTGTTGAGCTTTAGATGTTTCTTAGCAGCTAGGAGTAGACCTCCTCCTCTTTTTTGTGGTCTGGGAATGGAAAATATCTCGTACGCGGAAGTGGGAAGTTGGTTGATGAGAACTGTATCGGTTTCTTTGAGCCATGTCTCAGTAACCCCACATAGGTCTGGTTTGCAATCAATAAGGAGATCACTGAGGATAGGTGACTTTTTGACGAGGGACTGGGCGTTGAATAGAATTATGGAGAGGGTAGTGAGGCCTAGGAATTGTGTTATGGGGGAGGTGAGGATGGGGATTAGGGATTTGCGTGCGGGGGGAGAAGGGTGGATAAAGGAAGGGGGTAGACGAGAAAGGGGCCGGTGGATGCGAGGGATGGGGTACATTGTCACTTGAGAGGTGTGGAGGAGTGGGGGGGATGAATGGACGGGTGTTGTGGGTGGAGGTGATTAGTTGAGATGTGGTGAGAAGAGGAAGGGGGAAAGGAGGGGTGCTGAGGGAGGGGGAACAGAAATGCAGTAGTAGCAATAGGCTGGGACGGGTACAGCCAGTGGTTCTGTGGAGGAAGATGTGGGAGACACAGTGAAACCCTGTGGGAAAGTTGTGAATTGTGGCAGCAGAGGTAAGAAGGTTAGCGGAGGTAGTTTCCTTACGACTGTGGACTTAAGGGTGGGGTGAGCCGAGCATACAGGTTTTAAAGGGCAGGAATGAGACTTGCTGGAGGTGAAGATCAGAGTTGGCGGGTGTTGATGCTTTGGTCAGGGGGTCCACTGTTCGCTGATAGGGCAAGTTGCTGTTAAAGGAAGTCTGAGAGGGGAAGGCTGTAGGCTTGATGGAGCACGATGTGGACGCATGAAGGGGCGAACTAAGGGGCAAGCACCTTAGTCGCGCTCCTTCGGCATGCGACGCCCGGCGCACGGCGCCTGAAGGTAGGGCTCCTGAATTTAAATCCCCCTACCGCCGATGGAAGTGACGTCGTCTGGGGGTGTGTCTCTGGGCCTTTCGTTGGTGCTGCAAGCGTGCATCGGGGCGAGCGGGTTGAGGTGGCAGGCCTCCCCTCCTTTGCCCCACTACTTTTAAAAAAGACAATGTCTCAAGCAAAAACTTACTGATTCCTTTCAGCCACCAGCAAGGTGATCCTCTCCTCTCAGTGCTCCCACTGGATTGTGGGTTACTGACATGTATGTTTCAACAGAAAAACAAGATGAGGAACTTTTGACCAGAATAACAGTACATGCCCACGTTATCTGATCTGCCTGTTAACTTAAAAACTATAGCTTCTTTCCACAAATAATGAAGTAAGCTGCCCCAGGACAGGGACAGGTCAGAGGTGCACAAACAACCCAAATCTGCCCAGAGACAAAAGACAGCCAAGTTGATTTTCTGATACGTTCAACCTTGCTTCTCACATACACATAAAATCACCTGCTTGATTGTACATAAAACCCTAAATCATTTAAGTCATGTTGTAAGTCTATTTCTTTTAGCACCAGTTTAGCAATTTCCACTGCTAACAATGTCCCACACAGTTCAAATCTAGGGATGGTGTAGTTATAGTTAATCTGTGAAGCTAATTTAGCCTTAGCAAGGATAAATCACACATGGGGCTTACCTTTGTTGTCAAATATCTTCAAGTAGGCCACTGCAGCTATGGCTTTCACTGAGGCATCTAAAAAGACAGATTTCCCTGTATTGTAGAGATGTGCTTCGGGTAAAAATTTTGTGTCGGGCTTCATTTCGGCCCCCCACCCCCCCGCAGGAATTTCGTTTTTCCTGTGGTTCAGGGTTTTTTGGGGGGGCCCCGATTTTCGGGTTAGTGCACACTATCAGGAGTTAGCGCGCACAAACTCAAAAATGAACTTTTACCGAAATTTCTGAAAAAATCAATCGTTTTTCGGTTCTCCCGAACCATTCTGAATTAGGCAATTTCATTGACATTGCCTAATTCGGGAAAAACGATTGCACATCCCTACTGTATTGTGCTGCAAGGAAACAGTATGTGCATGGAATCTGGAACTGATCAAGAGTTTCTGGGAGACTCTCCATCCCACTCACCTTTCCTGCTTAGGGGCAACAGAGTGTCCCATTATTTTTTTTTTTCTTCAGTTCACATATCTTTATTCAGTTCCAAAAATTAATTAAAATAACAATCAGAACAAACAATGGCAAGAGTGGAAAGTGTACAAAGTAAAAAAGACTGAATATGGCTGAGCATGGAAAAAGGAAAACCAATGCTTAAATCACATTATTAGGGTAGCAGTAAAAGGCAGAATAAGACTCCAATGTTATCAAATCTATACATTAAAAAATGATCAACCAGTCTTAACATTTTAAGCCAAGAAGCAGCTCTATTATACTTAAGAGTTGCCACTTTTTTATATTTGTAATATATACAAAGAGAATGCCACCAAAAATATACATTAAGCTATATATATTATATTCCAATTAGACAGTAGGAGTTCAATATTAAAAAACCACTTAGATGACATAAAAGTTATCTGTCTAAATGGCAAATATGGCATATTCAGCCACTTAGCTGGCTAAATTATAGCTGAATAAGTAGTTATCCAGTTATGATTGAGTTAGATTAAAAAAAAAAAAAGGGGGGGGGCATTTTGGGGGTATTCCAGGGAGGGGAAAATATTTTATTTAATGTAAGTTTGTGTCTTCCTACTATTATTGTTGCAGTGTTTATTTTATATGAGGGGATTAAAGGAAAGGTAATTGTTTTATGCAGTTCATTCGTAATGTTTTGAGTTTTTTTTTGCTGCTGTTGTTTACTTGCCTGGCAAGGTTTGTACCTTGCTTCGAGCTGTTATAAGCAAGTGAGAAATGTTTTAAAAATAAATAATTAGGTTAAAATTTGACTTCACCAGAGGCTTAGGCCATGATTCAAAGATTACTATTTAACATATTACCAGAAATGACTGATTTTTTGTAAAGCTTTAACTTGGTATCTTGTCTCTTTGTGTGTTCTGGACTCTTTGTTTTATCAGCCACTGTATACAGCTTAATAACTTTTCATTTTGGTGAGGATATTGGTTTGTGGAACTCTGATGGTGTTTTGTTCAGTGAATCCTTTGTTGCTAGGAAACAGAATTTGTTCTGTCATATTCCCTTAGTTTCTGATCGTTTTTCTTGCTTACAGATCCATATATCCATGACCAAATAAAAAAAATGTCATGCGATCATACTTGTGCTAGTAAAAAGCAAAGGGAAGCGACACTTTTTATATTCTCATGCACTAAGTTTGTGTGTGTATATTGTTGTGCACTGTATAAATGCAACCTTGTAAACACAGTTATACACAGATATTAGGGATGTGCATTTGTTTGAAACACAGTGTAAAATGTGACAAATGAGTCTGTTTTTGTTGTGTTTCAAACCAAACTTTTTTTAAAAAGAAAAATGTCAAACTTTCAATTTCAGAAAATAGTGAGCAGCTGAGCACTATTAGCAAATATCATGCACTAATTGCAAATAGTACACACTGTTAGCAAAACAGTGCATTCTGTTTGCACATAGGGCACACTAATAGCAAATAGTGTGAACAATTTATTAATAGTGTATCTATTTTCCTAAACACAAAAAAATGAAAAAAATAAAAATCCCCAAAATGGAAAAGTGGATAAAAGATCTCCAAAAACACAAAAAATGAAACAAAGATTAAAAAAGTTAGTGTGCATATCCCTAACAGATATAAATGTATAATATAAATTATTTTTTTTTAAATAAAAGATCTGTTGCTTAAAGTAATTTAAAACAATGCCAATATGTTCCAATAATTATGAATGAAACTATGTCAGAGGACTGAAGTAAGAACAGTTACCATGGTTACACAGGCCTGTTCTAAATACAGTGCACAAGTATACTGAAGATGAAGAATAAAAATGTAAGAGATACCATAGTAGGTCAGACCAAGGTCCATCCAGTCCAGCACCCTATCTCTGACAGTGGCCAGTCGAGATGACATATTAACAGTATAATTGTTACAAACCTTTTGGAAAAGAAGTCATTATGAGAAATTACGCAGTTTAAATAAGATATGTATATATCCTTTAAACAAAATAAGTTCCATGAAATTGAGCAGCTTTGGGTGGATTTTAAATGAGTTACGCGCATAAGTTACGCGCATAACCCTTAAACTCCCCTGCACGCGCCGAGCCTATTTTGCATAGGCTCGGCGGCGCGCACAAGCCCCGGGACGCGCGTAAGTCCCGGGGCTTTGCTAGTGGGGCGTGTCAAGGGGGGGGGGGCAGCACGACGTTCGGGGCGTTCCGGGGGCATGGTGCCGGCCCGGGGGCGTGGCCGAGGCCTCCGGACTAGCCCCTGGGTCGGGTGATGGCACGCCAGCGGGCCACCGGCACGCGCGAGTTACACCTGCCTCAAGCAGGCGTAACTTTTGCAATAAAGGTAGGGGGGGTTAGATAGGGCTGGGGGGGGGGGGTTAGGTAGGGGAGGGGGGGGGGAAGGTGGGGGGAGGCGGAAGGAAAGTTCCCTCTTGAGGCCGCTCCAATTTCGGAGCGGCCTCGGAGGGAACAGGCAGCACGCGCAGGGCTTGACACGCTCAAGGTGCACAAATGTGCACCCCCTTGTGCACGCCGACCCCGGATTTTAAAAGATATGTGCGGCTACGCTATTAAAATCCAGCGTACTTATGTTTGCGCCTGGTGCGCGAACAAAAGTACGCGCTCACGCTTTTTTTTTTAAATGTACCCCCTTGTGTACAACAATTTTGTAAAATAAGCAATTTTATTTCTTGGAAATAGGGTTGTTTCAACAAGACATTGATACACTTTGGAAAACAAGCTTTAAGTTTCATTTAGTTAATGGTATAAAGAAACATTAATGAAGCAGCGATGATGTATGTGTAAAATTGTAGCTTTATTTTTTTTTAATTTTTTTTTTTTACGACAGTTGATTTCTCAATATTGTACACATAAAAATTAGCACTTATGGGTATAAATAGCACTTAACCCTTTGCTGGGGGGGTTGCAGTTTCCCCTGGGGCCATAAAAGTATCTTTTAGTTAGGGCTACTCTCTCCATCCTACCCCTTCTCTCTGCAGATGCCAGAGAGGGATTTCTTGCTGTGGGGGTAAAGGAAATCTTTCTTGGCCCAGGTGATGGAGTGTTTCTCCTTAAAGCCCGGATTTTAAAAGCCCTGCGTGTGTAATAAGCGGGGGGTTACATGTGTGGCCGGGCCTTGCATGCATCATGCGCATTTTAGAATGGGCCCGGCCTCGCTCGTAACTCCCGATACATGCAGAAGTGCCGGGCTTGTTAAAAGGGGTGAGCCAGGGGGTGAGCTAGGGGGCGGGCCGGGACAGTGCCATTAGACACTGTCCCGGGTCTGCCTACGTGTGGAGTTTACTTCTGCTCCAGAGGAGCAGTAAGTATTAAAATAAAAAAAATTAGGGATAGGTTGAGTTACTTTAGGGGTGGAGAGGGGAAAAGTAGGAAGGGTAAGGTGAGGGTTAGAGAAGTTCCCTCCCAGAGCGGACTGGGAGGGAACTGGTTTAGGACCAATTGTGCGGCCGTGCATATTATTCTAAAATTTTATCCCCTGCTCCCCCCCCCCCTCGCGTGGAGCAGGCCACCCACTTGCACTTGTTACGAACATGCCAAGGGAGCCCTGGGAAGGGCATGGAGGTGCAATCGCTCGCTCCTGAGAGAGAATGAGCCCTTGGGCCCTGAGTAGCTCAGGGAGGAGCCCCAAGATATACCCCGAGGCAGGTGAGCAAGTACAAGCATGGGTGGAGCAAGAACACAGGAGGAGGACAAAGTGAGTCAACCCTCTGTTGGACCAACACATACTAGAGATGACAGAGGACTGGAATCTCTGAGACAAGGTACCGGAGTAGAAGATTCCGAACTTGCGAGAGTCAAAGAGTCAGAGTACATAAGAAAATGAGGACTCCTGGAACTTGCACGAGAAGAGGACTCCTGGACTGGATGAGACGAGACTCTCGAAGACGTGGAGACTAGGACAAGATGATACTCTTAGAGATTTGAACGAGGGGAGACACTCAAAGACTTGAACAGCTGCCAGCACGCACTTCCCCCAGGACAGCACAGAATGGTTGCTGTCCCGGCCCACCTCTACTCCCGCCCCTCGGTTTCCCTGTCCCTTTGGTGAGCCCCAGCACTTGTGTGTGTACCGGGGTTTACGCACGTGGCCGGGCCCATTTTAAAATGTGCATGGCGCGCACAAGGCCCGGCCACGTGTGTAAACCCCAGTTTTTATGCGTGTGGGCCTTTGAAAACTGGGCTTCATCCTGTTAATTTCCAACTTATTTGGTTAAGTAGCACCTTTCCTGATACTTAGACAAATTTGAACTTATTCGGATAAGTAGCGACACTTCTCTGGCTATATTCTGATTTATCCGGCTAAGTAGCAGCAGGTCTACATAGCCAGATAAGTCTGAAAAGCACTACTTGTCTGCCTAAATAGCGCTTTTCAGACATATCCGACTATGTGCTGTTACATAACTGGATAAATTGTAGGGATGTGCAGAGGGAGCCATACATTGCATTTGGGATTCGTATTCGTCAGGGGGGCAGATACGTTGCATTCGGCAAGGGGGGCCTCCCGATATGTTTATACGTTAATTCTTATTTGTTTCCCGGCTAAAATTAAATTAACTACAATCCCCCACCCTCCTGACCCCCCCCAAGACTTACCAAAACTCCCTGGTGGTTCAGCGGGGGGTCTGGGAGCCATCTCCTGCACTCACACCCTCAGCTGCCGGTTTCAAAATGGCGCCGATAGCCTTTGCCCTTACTATGTCACAGGGGCTACTGGTGCCATTGGTCAGCCCCTGTCACATGGTAGGAGCACAAGATGGCGCTGGCCATCCATTGCTCCTACCATGTGACAGGGGCTGACCAATACAGGCAACCAGTAGCCCCTGTGACATAGTCGGTCAAAGGTTGGTGGTTTCAAAATGGCGCCGATTGCCTTTGCCCTTACTATTTCACAGGGGCTACCAGTGCCATTGGTCAGCCCCTGTCACATGGTAGAAGCATAAGATGGCGCCGGCCATCCATTGCTCCTACCATGTGACAGGGGCTGACCAATGGCACCGGTAGCTCCTGTGACATAGTAAGTCAAAGTCTATCGGCGCCATTTTGATTACTGACAGCCGGACCACCAGGGACCACCAGGGACTTTTGGCAAGTCTTGGGGGACCCTGCTGACCCCCACAAGACTTGCCAAATATCCAGCGGGGGTCCAGGAGCAACCTCCTGCATTCGGGCCGTCGGTTGCCAGTATTCAAAATAGTGCCAATTGCCCTCACTATGTCACAGGGGCCAACCGTCAGCCCCTGTGACATAGTGAGGGCAAAGGCTATCGGCTGCCAGTATTCAAAATGGCCGACGGTCGGCCCCTGTGACATAGTGAGGGCAAAGGCTATCGGCGCCATTTTGAATACTGGCAACCGACGGCCCGAGTGCAGGAGGTCGCAACCGGACCCCCGCTGGACCACGAGGGAGTTTTGGTAAGTCTTGTGGGGGTCAGGAGGGTCCCCCAAGACTTGCCAAAAGTCCCTGGTGGTCCAGCGGGTGTCCGGCAGTGATCGCCTGCACTCGGGCCGTCGGCTGCCAGTAATCAAAATGGTGCCGATAGCCTTTGCCCTTACTATGTCACAGGGGCTACCGGTGCCATTGGTCAGCCCCTGTCACATGGTAAGAGCACAAGATGGCACCGGCCATCCATTGCTCCTACCATGTGACAGGGGCTGACCAATGGCATCGGTAGCTCCTGTGACATAGTAAGGGCAAAGGCTATTGGCGCCATTTTGAAACCGGCAGCCGAGAGTATGAGTGCAGGAGATGGCTCCCGGACCCCCCGCTGGACCACCAGGGAGTTTTGGTAAGTCTTGGGGGGTCAGGAGGGTGGGGGGGTTTGTTTAAATTGGCTCCTTTTAGACGGCCGAATAATTCGGCAAAGATTCATTATATTCGTGGGGAATCGCGATACGTTTCGCTTCCCCACGAATGCAACGAATATGGCCCTATACGTTGCGGATTACCAATTCGTAGGGAATGAATGCACACCCCTAATAAATTGGCATTTATCCAGATAAGTCTGAACTTGCACGGCTCATGGTTTTTACATATGTGAGCATTTGTGCATGCGTATGTACTCAGATTTTATAACCTTTCCATGCTGATTAGAACATACAGTAGCAACTTTGTCTTTCTCCATATACACACTTAAATGGGTGGCTGTGAGTAGTTTTTAAAGTTATCCTCAAAGGTTTTATTTATCACTAAGCCATTTGCATTAAAGGAAGAAAAAAATAAAGATGTGTGTGATGATTACATTTTTTCTTTACTTGGTGCTGTTAAATATGATAATTTGTCCAGAATTTATAAACCCACAAAATGTTTAATTTTAAAGATTATACTATATGGAAAAATAATTGGGGAAAAAAAGCTGTAACATGAGAAATCTATTTGAAATTATTTTAAAATATTTTAAATGGTGTAATGGTATATAAGCATATTGTCATACCTGGGAACATGTTAGATCAGGGCTTCCCAAACCTATCTTGGGGACCCCACAGCTAGACGGGTTTTCAGGATATCCAAAATGAATATGCATGAGATAAAATTTGCATCTGCAAATTCATCCCTGAAGGAGAAAAAGTAGTGGTGATGGATTGGGGGGAAGAGAGAGAAGTTGTGGATTAGTGGGGAGAGAAAAGAGAAAGGTGATATGCATTATTCATTCCCTTCTCCACCCCCTTGCTAATCAACAGCAATCTCAAAAGTGACTACAACTGCAAAATTCCCAGGTATGCGCATTTCAAAAGCCTCAATCTGTTGGCCTTTGTTTTGGATCGTTTTGTTTATACTTAAACAAGAAGAAGAAAAGATGGGATTCTAACTAGTAAGACCAAGGAGCAGTCTTGTATGTACATACACGTAAATAGGAGCAATATTGTATGGCACATTCATTTTCAATATAGTAACTTTGGTTTTTAAGGTATCATAAAAATAGGAAGGATAACTTTCAAACAACTGCACACTGTGACATATGCATGCATATATGGCCCAGCATAGATAGCATTTTATAACCTGCACCTATCACAAAATATACTTACCTCTACATCACAACATATGCGCATATGCATGTATAACCCCTGGGGTAAAAATTAATAGGGGTATAATTAAAAAAAAATTATAAAGAGGAGGGAAACCTTGGACCCAATAAAAATAAAAGTTTTATTTTACCTGCCAAAGTCTTTGAAGCTGCTGTTAGGGCTGTCATAGCCACTTCTGAAGAAAGCCCAAAATTCTGTGGTATCGATGGCTTGATTTGTGAGGCTTAATGGCCCATGTTTTCAGAGCCTGAATAGGGGGCTGTTATGTAAAAATATATATATAAAAAAAAAAAGCAGCATTGTATTATGATGTCAGAGCCAGGAGGCGGCAGGAATCACCGGGAGAGATAAAGACATTGGGCAAGGTGAGGAGATAGTAGATGAGCAGTATGTGAGCTCTCTGCCTTGGTAGGTGTCCTTTTCTTCAGCAAACCAATTGAGCTTCCCAATTGGTAATGTGAAATGTGAACTAAAAGCTCTCCAAGCGGCTTACCTGGAATTCCTATGTCAACTGTCCCCTTCCAGCATATTAAAAATCCTACTTGAGGCTCCAGTGTCTTCCCGATCACCCAGCCCTGTATCCTGCTCCCTTGGGTGAAGGTCTAGATGGGGTCTCCCTGATCTTGCTTGATTCCTTTTAGTTGTTCTAAAATGCTGACTCCTCTCATTGAAAGTCTCTGTAAGCAGGAACCTGCTGCTCTTGCCTCCTCACAACAAAAAGCTGAATCCTCTCTTAGTCAAAATCTTCCTAGACTGGTGTTCATTCTGTCAAATGTGCTTCCCATATGCATGGGAGGAATGGGATCACTGGTCTCAGCCCTTGTCCTTTGAATACAGTCAGTGAGGATGACCTTCCCCAGAGAAAATTGGGCATCCAAATGGCAGATGAAATTTAATGTGGATAAGTGCAAGGTGATGCATATAGGGAAAAATAACCTATGCTATAATTACACAATGTTGGGTTCCATATTAGGTGCTACAACCCAAGAAAGAGATCTAGGTGTCATAGTGGATAACACATTGAAATTGTCTGTTCAGTGTGCTGCAGCATTCAAAAAAGCAAACAGAATGTTGGGAATTATTAGAAAGGGAATGGTGAATAAAAAGGAAAATGTCATAATCGCTCCATGGTGAGACCGCCCCTTGAATACTGTGTACAATTCTGGTCGCCGCATCTCAAAAAAGATATAATTGCGATGGAGAAGGTACAGAGAAGGGCTACCAAAATGATAAGGGGAATAGAACAACTCCCCTATGAGGAAAGACTAAAGAGGTTAGGACTTTTCAGCTTGGAGAAGAGACGACTGAGGGGGGATATGATAGATGTGTTTAAAATCATGAGAGGTCTAGAACGGGTAGATGTGAATCGGTTATTTACTCTTTCGGATAGTAGAAAGACTAGGGGGCACTCCATGAAGTTAGCATGAGGCACATTTAAAACTAATCGGAGAAAGTTCTTTTTTACTCAACACACAATTAAACTCTGGAATTTGTTGCCAGAGGATGTGGTTAGTGCATTTAGTATAGCTGTGTTTAAAAAAGGATTGGATACGTTCTTGAAGGAGAAGTTCATTACCTGCTATTAAGTTCACACTGGGGTAGATTTTCAGACGAGCGCGAACAGCCTACTTTTGTTTGCGCTCCAGGCGCAAACAAAAGTACGCTGGATTTTAGTAGATACGCGCGGAGCCGCGCGTATCCACTAAAATCCTGGATCGGCGCGCGCAAGGCTATCGATTTTGTATAGCCTGCGCGCGCCGAGCCGCGCTGCCTCCCCCCGTTCCCTCCAAGGCCGCTCCGAAATCGGAGCGGCCTCGGAGGGAACTTTCCTTTGCCCTCCCCTCACCTTACCCTCCCTTCCCCTACCTAACCCACCCCCCCGGCCCTGTCTACACCCCCCCCTTCCCTTTGTCGGGGGATTTACGCCTCCCGGAGGGAGACGTAAATCCCCGCGCGCCAGCGGGCCTGCTGCGCGCCGGGCCGCGACCTGGGGGCGGGTACGGAGGGCGCGGCCACGCCCCCGGGCCGTAGCCACGCCCCGTACCCGCCCCCAAAACGCTGCCGACACGCCCCCGCAACGCCGCGCGCTCCGGCCCCGCCCCCCGACACGCCCCCCTCCGAGAACCCCGGGACGTACGCGAGTCCCGGGGCTCTGCGCGCGCCGGGAGGCCTATGTAAAATAGGCTTCCCGGCGCGCAGGGCCCTGCTCGCGTAAATCCGCCCGGTTTTTGGGCGGATTTACGCGAGCAGGGCTCTGAAAATCCGCCCCTTAGAGAATAGCCACTGCCCTTAGCAATGGTAACATGGAATAGACTTAGTTTTTGGGTACTTGCTAGGTTCTTATGGCCTGGATTGGCCACTGTTGGAAACAGGATGCTGAGCTTGATGGACCCTTGGTCTGACCCAGTATGGCATTTTCTTATGTTCTTATGTTCTTAAACACAGGCCCTTCCAAAAATAAGATTCTTCTAGCCGTCAATCGCTTCACACAGCCAAGTCTGTTACAGGTTCTTGCCTCATTCAGGAAGTGAATGGGATCCCTAGTCTTCAGTCCTCAAGAGTTCCAGCAAAAAAAGGTCCTTACTGGAAATAAACTCCAAGATACCCTCTGACAGGTATGCACAGAGGAGATTCCAACCAAAAAGTAAAAATCCTGATGAAGCAAGGAAGCCTCACCAGAGAGGAAAAAGCCTACATCTTTACTGCTCTCTATCTGCTCTGAACTTGAAACTTGCCACACCTTAATCTGCAAAATGGTTGGGTTATAAAGCAAAGGGCAATCAATCCAGGTTCTCCTAGGTGGGAGGAGGGTGAAGGGGATGGATAGCCAAGGGGTGTTAAATCTCAGTTTATTGTCCTGCCACACTCTCCTCCCCCCACGAAAAAATTGTCTTCAGAGGAAGGACACTTACTCAATCACAAATTTTCCACAGTAAACACAGTCAACATTTGTAAAATAAGCAGATGTAACAACAAATCTTGCGACCAGGGTGAGCTCTTACCCTGTGGAGACTCATGTCCAGCATAGCCTGAAGACTTAGAGCTGGATTTTAAAAGCCCTACGTGCGTAAATCCAGAGGATTTACATGTGAGGGGGGGTTATGCGTGCCGAGCCTATTTAAAAAGGCCCGGTGACACGCATAAAGCCCTGGGACGCGTGTAAGTCCCGGGGATTTACTTAAGGGGCGATCCGGGGGCGGGATGGAGTGGTCCAGGGGCGGGGAAGGGGTGGGGTCAGAGGCCTCCGACCACAGCGGCCATTGCCGCTGTGTTGGAGGATTGCGTGCCGGCAGGGGCACCGGGTAGCGTGCACATATGTACGCCCACGCGCACCCTTTTAAAATCTACCCCTTAAGGTCTTACCGTGACAAAGGCACATATAAGAAGGCATTGCATCACAATTAATCATTGGACCCATATTTCCTGTACATGAATAATGACATAGCTGAGATGAAAGCCAGCAATGCCACTGCTGGCAAACAGAAAGGTGTTGCCCCCACCCATGAATTTTTGCGGATTCTCTCACCATCCGTGGAGCTGCAAGAAACATTTATGCTTCCCCCTTGGTTTCTATTCCTGCCCCTCTGCCACCTCCTATCTGACCTTGGCCTCAAAATTTACAAATCATCATGTCCAAATCATCATACCGATACAAGACTCTATCTCTGACTCACTAAAATTCTGGGAGAAATGTCTCACTTCCATAAACTCCCTACTCACAAATCTCCACCTTGCCCTCAACTCCTCCAAGACTGAACTGCTTTTCATATCCAACCATCAAAGCCCCAAGCCCTCCCTCTCAAGCGACCCAGCCTTCAGTTCTATTGCCTCTCAGCCCTTCGTACGAGACCTTGGTGTCCTTATCGACCAGCATCTAAACATGAAAAAATACATCAACAATGTCCTAAAGGAAGGCTTCTATAAGCTCAATATTATGAAAAAACTCAAACCCCTTCTCCATACCCACGACCTCCGTACCGTTATTCATGCGACCCTCTTATCCAAACTGGACTACTGCAACTCTCTTTATCTAGGCCTCCCCTACTCCACCATAAAACCGCTCCAAATGCTGCAGAATGCTGTTGCTAGAACCATCACAAATGCCCGTAAATCCGACCATATCATCCCCATCCTCAAAGACCTCCATTGGCTCCCTATCCTCTCACGCATTCTCTACAAAACCCTTACCATTATTCACAAATCCATCTACCTACACAACTCTAGCTGGTTTGACGAGCACTTCCATTTCATACAATCCAGCCGCCCCACTAGAACAACCCGTAATGGCATGCTCCATATCCCTTCCCTCCAGAATGCACACCTCTCCTCCACAAGGGATCAAGCCCTGTCCATTGCAGGCCCCACCCGCTGGAACACACTACCTATGAATCTCCGCCTCGAGCCTTGCACCATCAAATTCAAGAAAAAGTTAAAGACCTGGCTCTTCAAACAGGCATACCCAGATTAGGACCCTTACACCATAAACCCATCACCACAGATGTTTGCTTCTAAACTACTAATATTCACGTTTTTATGTTATCATGTTATTTCTCTGCAGTTTCTTTTCTCACTTTTCTTTAGTTATTTCTCTAGTTTTTATTCTCTGCAATCCCATCCCCCTTCCCTGTTATATATAATTTCTACCTTCAGTTTGATGTAAACCGATATGATATACCTACTAATATCGGTATAGAAAAGCTTCTAAATAAATAAAAATAAATAATTCAAAGCTATTAAAGATCCTCCTATTCACATTTGGGCGTTCCCAGAAGGGGAATACTGAATACATCCACATACTTCATTATACAGATTACAATCACTTTCCTTCCGCTCTCCATCACATAGGATGGGATAGAAAAATACCCATTACTGTTTACTAGAACACAAGAATTTATTGTATCTGCAGAATAGCATCCTATAATAAAGCAAAAATTAGTATGAAGGGTGTTGAATTTTATAAGGAGACTCCATCTGTGAATGAAATAAATGGTTAATCATAAAAATGGCAATAAAATCAAAACAACTGTTTATATGATTTTTTAATTTTTTTTTTAATTTTATATAACCATGAGGTGGAAAGAAACACTCGCAAGAGAAATAACATAATAGCATGAAAAATATGATATACAGATGTAGATAGTTAACCCATTTATTTTATTGTATTCACTAACAACACCATTTATTATTAAAAGTATCTCACAGTGAGGAACACCCTCTTTCAAAGGGTATCTTGACTTCATCCTCCCATGAAGGGCTGGCATACATGCTTTTCCTTTCACCCTTTCACAGAGGGCAAGCAACAAGGTCACTGCTATATCTTCACCCTCCCACAGAGAGCAAGCAAACAACTCTTTTTCAATCTTGGGCAATAGGCAGACAGGAACATACTCTGAAACAAAACAGAGACATACAACATAAAGGAGAAATGTCCCTTCAGAGATGTCTGTGAAGAAAGTTTTGAATCAGCCCTACCTCAAAGGGCAATCTGTTATGATTCCTCCCATAGTTGGAGCTACGGGAGGCCTCTCACCTTTCTCTGGAGGCCGCTCCAAAGCCAGGGTCTCACCTGATCTGGTTGCCCAGGTTTTGCTCCATGCCTGGGAGGGCTTCGACGTCCTCGGGGCCTGTGTGAGATCTGCTTCAGTCTCCACCTGGGCTTCCTGGTTTTGGCCACGCCCTCCTCCCTAGGGGCCGGCCCACAGCTCTTCTCTCCAGTTATAGGGCCAGCCAGGTGTGGCCCATCTGAACTCCTCCCAGGGAGTTGCTTGTTCCTGTCCTATAAAAGGACTTCCTCTTCACTCAGTCCTTGCTTTGGCAATGGGGCTCGTCTACCTAGGCTTTGTCTCCCTTGGACTTCCTGATGTTCCAACTTGTTCCTGATGTTCCAGTCCTGATGTTCCTGCTTGCTCCTGATGTTCCAGTCCTGATGCTCCAGGATGTGGGACCCATGCCTCTGAGAGTTCCTGCTTCTGTTCCGAGTCCCTAGACTCTTGCTTCTGATTCCTAGTTCCAACTCTGGAGGACCCGAGGGGTTTCCATTACCTTGGGCTGAGTGACTTCCCGAGCTTTTCCCGCTCTTCTCGTGGTCCTCCTGGCTGTGTAGGGCGCGAAGGAGACAGTGTGGTCTGCGACCGTCCATTGGGGCCGCCCGTTGGCAATGGAATGGTAGGGCGCCTGAGGGTCCTGCTCATGCCTCTTGTTCCTGTCTTCATCCTGAACTCCTCTTTGCTTTGCTCCAAGTTCCAAGGCCTTGCTTTCTCCACTTCAGTCCTGTGCCAATCTGATCTCCGTCCGGCCTGCTGCCTCTGCTGCTTCCTGTGGAAGGTCCAAAAAGGCTGGGAACGGTCGGAAGACTGTTCAGAGACCAACATAATAGTGTGGTCTCCCGGGGCATGTGGGTCAGCGGAGTGGCCGGGATTGGACCGTATTCACCACTGCAAGGACACACCTCACTTCTCTTCCACCTAGAGAGCCTTGGTATGCCAAGCCTCAAGTGCTTGCTCGAGACTGACGCTAGCCATAACACAATCAGTTCATGAACAGGAGGATCCTCTTGTTTGGGTTGCCTCCTGGGTTCATAATAGTTTGGGTTTGGTTTACGGATGGTGACTCTATTAAAGAAGATGCAGTTCACTGAACAGGTACGCTGGCCTCCACTCCAGGATGATATACAACTACATGCTTGTATATGTTCTTTCCCCAGTGCAGCTCTGCAATCTTGCAGTCCAAGGTCCACCGAACATCTAGATAGCCCCGGTGGTACTCTGGTTTTGTTGAGGCTTTGATTATCATTCAGTTGGCATACTCTGTTAACTAGATGTCCCTGTTTTCTTATATAAAATTCATAAAGGGCCGGATTTTAAAAAAGTTACGTGCGTAACCAGTTTTACGCGCGCCGGCCTATTTTAAAAAGGCCCGGTGACAAGCGTAAAGCCCCGGGACGCGTGTAAGTCCCAGGGCTTGCAAAAAGTGGAGGGGGAGGGGGCGGGGCGGGGGGTGGTCCGAGGGCGGGGCCAGAGGCTCCAGGCACAGCGGCCATTTGCTGCTGTGCTTGCCGGCGCGCGCAAATTACTTCAGCCCCAGGGCTGAAGTAAGTTTAGAAACTAGGGATGTGAATCGTTTTTTGACTATTTAAAATATCGTCCGATATATTTTAAATCGTCAAAAATCGTTAGAAGCGCGATACAATAGGAATTCCCCCGATTTATCATCAAAAATCGTAAATCGGGGGAAGGGGGAGGGGAAGGGGGAGGGCGGAAAAACCGGCACACTAAAACAACCCTAAATCCCACCCCGACCCTTTAAAATAAATCCCCCACCCTCCCAAACCCCCCCAAAATGTCTTAAATTACCTGGGGTCCAGAGCGGGGGTCCCGGTGTGATCTTTTACTCTCGGGCCTGCGGTGCGTTGTAGAAATGGCGCCGGCGCTACCTTTGCCCTGTCATATGACAGGACAAAGGTAGCGCCGGCGCCATTTTGTTTTTTGTCCCCCGACGTCAGGAGCGTAGGAGATCGCTCCCGGACCCCCGCTGGACCCCCAGGGACTTTTGGCCAGCTTGGGGGGGCCTTCTGACCCCCACAAGACTTGCCAATAGTCCAGCGGGGGTCCGGGAACAACCTCCTGCACTCAAATCGTGTTGCCGTACGGCCGGCGCCATTTTGCACAAAATGGGGCCGGCCGTACGGCAAAATGATTCGAGTGCAGGAGGTTGTTCCGGACACCCGCTGGACTTTTGGCAAGTCTTGTGGGGGTCAGGAGGCCCCCCCAAGCTGGCCAAAAGTCCCTGGGGGTCCAGCAGGGGTCCGGGAGTGACCTCCTGCACTCGAATCGTTTTGCCGTACGGCCGGCGCCATTTTGCACAAAATGGCGCCGGCCGTACGGCAAAATGATTCGAGTGCAGGAGGTTGTTCCGGACACCCGCTGGACTTTTGGCAAGTCTTGTGGGGGTCAGGAGGCCCCCCCAAGCTGGCCAAAAGCCCCTGGGGGTCCAGCGGGGGTCCGGGAGCGATCTCCTACGCTCCTGATGTCGGGGGACAAAAAACAAAATGGCGCCGGCGCTACCTTTGCCCTGTCATATGACAGGTCAAAGGTAGCGCCGGCGCCATTTCTACAACGCACCGCAGGCCCGAGAGTAAAAAATCACACCGGGACCCCCGCTCTGGACCCCAGGTAATTTAAGGCATTTTGGGGGGGTTCGGGAGGGTGGGGGATTTATTTTAAAGGGTCGGGGTGGGTTTTAGGGATGTTTTAGTGTGCCGGTTTTCCCGCCCTCCCCCGATTTACACGATATTTACAAAAACAAAACCGCGACGATCCGATTCCCTCCCCCCCCAGTCGAAATCGATCGTTAAGACGATCGATCACACGATTCACATCTCTATTAGAAACAAAAAAAAGAAGAGAAAAAAGGGCGGGGGAAAAGAGCGTGGGAGGTAGGGAAGGTCCCTCCGAGGCTGCTCTGATTTCGGAAATCTGATTTCAGAGCAGCCTGGGAGGGAACGGGAGAAGGTAGCGTGGCTCAGAGTGGGCTCAGTGCGTGCAAGGTACACAATTGTGTACCCCCATGCGTGCACCAACCCTGGATTTTATAACAGTGCGCGCGCATGTTATAAAATTGGGCATACATGTGCATGCGCCGGGTAGCGTGCACACATATACACTCGTGTGCTCCTTTTTAAAATCTACCCCAAAGCGTACTAGGACATAGAAATATTGCAATCCAAATATAGCTTGCACTCTGTGTTCCAACAGGCACTGGCCGTAAGACACCTTAGACAAGTTCAGTTTCTCTCCTAAGAAGCTCAGTTCAGCCCATGACTTCACCGCAGGGGGTAGTAGCTGGTCCAACAGATCTTTCCTGCTGAAGGCTTCAGATACCCCCTGATGAGACAGTAACCTCAGATGGAGTAGGTCTTATCCAGCAGGAGTAAAGCAATCTGCGGGGCAGCACTGAGACTCCTCTGGATGACATGTCTGAACTGGATGCACAACCATGGGTAAAACTGTGCATACTGCTGAATGCACCTTGTTGCATTGGCCTGAATTGGATGTATACTGTGATTATACTGGCCTCTGACCCCTAGTGAAGTCTGAATCCACCAGGACAAGCGAGACGCAGAGTACAAAGCTTAATTCAGTATGTCCTGCTGGTTGTGTCTTAACCCTACTTTTTGATAAAAAGGCAGATGTGCAATATTTGAAGTGTAAAATAAATATAGCGGGTGCATTTTAAATGCCTTTTCCTATGTGGTAGTAATACTAAAAGTTATTGTTAAACACAACCACACTTGTTATGCTTTTAGTCTGTTTGGCTGATTACCTAACATACTTCAGTAAAAATTTATTAAGCACAACCGTGGGAATACTGGCTTAATGTCCTGTGAGGTGACTGAATCTGCTACTCTTAATTGTTTTTTTTTTATTATTATTTGCATGAAGAATATGAAGATTTGCCATCAAAATCCTTATTAATCCCTTGGTACTGACATGAAGGGAACTCAGGCATAAGGGCTAATGCTTTTCACATCAGTACATTGTGTCAAAAAACCAATCCCAATCCCTTTAATTCTTCAGTAGAACACTAGCTGGGTTTTCTCTCTTCTTTGTCTAATATTTTAGGCTTAGTTGATTTATTTTTTTTTCTCTCTCCCCTATGTGCAACTTTATATGTGAACATCCTATTTCTTTCTCTCTCCCATTTATCAGTTTTACAAGCATGTCTGGTCTCGCAGACTATCTTTTGTCAGTGCCAAACAGTGCGGCAGCCCTCATGAAAATTTTATTTATTTTTTACAGCTTGATTTCCTGCCTTCTGTATTAAACAACAAGTCCGGGTACGACCATCGTTTTTAAATCAAAATGCTAAAATCCTAAACTTCAATAAAAATGAAAATAATATTATAGTTACATAATTATGTTAATACACTTTAAAATGAATGCATAAAACATCTTCTCAGTCAAAATCACCAAATGTCTGTGGCATACTTGTTCCTAAAACTATAAGTAATTTAATTCAGCCCATATTTCCGATGGAACTGAAATCCATAAGATGGGACCAAAGCAACTACTTAAGATGCACATATGATAATGAAGGAGTAGACAATAGACATTGTTGGGAGGATCACAGCTCTCTTTTAGGCTCATACATTAACAACCACCTGGCCAAATAAGCGGTATCCCCCTAATGTACACATTTAAAAATGAGGAATAACATTTTTAATTTATGCCTTACTACTACTGGTAGCCAATGTAAACAGTGTAAGTTCAGGGTGATATATAAAAAAAATAAAAATAAAAATTGTAGTCTACTAAGGCTAATCCTTGAAAGTCCCTGATACCTGATATAATAGGTTCCAGTAATCCAGTCTACTTATCAGTGATGGATGGATAATGCTTGTAAGATCCTTCTCTTCTAAGTACAGCTGAAGATGAAAAATGAATCACAAGTGGTAGAAAGTTGATTTTACCACAGAAAATATTTGGGGAGTCACTGATAATTGTGAATCCAGTTTAACCTCCCAAAGATTGAATGGCTAACCTCAGCTTTACATTTTCACATTCCCTCAAGAATCACAAGATGCAGCTCCAAAACAAATCCTATAGAAATCTCATTTCTGTCATGATCTCCCCATTTATCCAACTCCTTGGGTTTGTCCTATTCACCCTAACACTATTCAATGCTCAATCGATCACCAAGAAAACCCACATCCTACATGACTACCTACTTGACTCCAAACCAGACATTTGTGCGATCACAGAGACCTGGCTCAAGCCGACAGATGCAGTCTTAATAAATCAGCTTCCTACTCACCTATATGACGTCTTCTCAATTCCTAGACAAAGGAAAAGAGGGGGAGGCTTCCTCTTAGCGGCCAAAAAAGATCTTAATCTCACCCCACAACCTATCAATACGAGATCTAAACTAGAGGTAGGCCTGTTCAAATCCAAATCACTCCAAATCCTCCTCACATACGCCCCCCCCCCCCCAGATCTCTAGACTCGGGTGCCTCACCTCTAGTTGAAATCATAGCTAAATACCATATCCTAGGGGACTTTAATCTACACATCGATACCAACCCTCTTTCATCCAACTGTGAAGCTTTCTTATCCTCCCTCACGGCCATGGGTTTCAAACAACTTGTCAACCAGCCCACACATAAAGCAGGTCATACACTCGATCTCATCTTCATAAACGCCAGCTTCATTCAGCATTCACCCCCTTTATGGTCTGACCATTTTATTATCACCTCTACTCTCAAGATGATATGAAGATGTTCTACATACCCCCCGCTCACCACACTGCACTACAGGAAATCCTGCTCTTCAGAAGTCCTCAGCAACTCACTGGTCAAAGAACTTCCTAACCTGGATCTATCAAACCCTAACACAGCCATACTCTCTTGGCATAAAATCACAGTAGCTATAGCTAACAACTTATGCCCCCATTCGACAAAGAATATTAACCCTGCTCAGAAAAACAAACAACCGTGGTTCTCAAAGGAGCTCCACTCATTAAAACAAGACCTGAGACAGAAAGAAAAGAAATGTCGGAAGACCCCTAACCCCAACTCTCTAGCCATATACAAAGCTGCTCTCCACTATTATAGAATTGTGACACTACGAACAAAAAGATATTTTTACGCCCTCAGAATCCATGATCTGATATTCGACGCAAAGGCACTCTAGTCTTCTCTTACATTTCAGAACTCACTAAAACCACCACCTCATCTTTCCCTGATGACCTAGCTCAATCGAAAGCCAACGATCTGGCCCTCTTCTTCCAGAATAAAATTTCCAACACTCTAACAAAATTACCATCCAACCCTAACACACTGCCTTTGTCCTCTTCCTGCCTTCTTAACTCGGAAGTTGTGTTGGAATCTTTCAAACCTACTTATACTATAGAGATTGAAACCATTCTAAAAAGAATGAAACCCTCCATTCACCCTCTCGATCAAATTCCATCCAAATCACTACTTCTAGTGCCGGACCCCATCTCTAAATATCTAGCAGATATCATCAACTGCTCACTTTCACAAGGAATCTACCTGGATGCTCTCAAATTGGCTACTCTCAAACCCATACTCAAGAAACCAAACCTGGACCCTGACAACCCTAACAATTTTCACCCTATTTCCAACCTGCCATTTGTAGCCAAGATCATGGAAAAAGTAGTAAACAATCAACTATCAAACTATCTGGAAGAACATAAAATTATCCATCCTTCATAATACGGATTCCGTAAATCACATAGTACTGAAACCCTCCTCATTTCCCTTACAGACCACATATGCATGGGCCTTGACAAAGGACACTCCTTCCTGCTAGCGCTCCTTGATATCTCCGCAGCGTTCGACACAGTAAACCACTCCACCTTATTAAATCGGCTTTCAGATATAGGAATCACAGGATCAGCTCTTAGATGGTTTGACTCATTCCTCAGCAATAGAAGCTACAAGGTTAAAATCAATAACAAGGAATCACCACACACCAATTCCCCACTCGGAGGCCCCCAGGGCTCCTCCCTATCTCCCACTCTGTTTAATATCTATCTCCTCCCTCTCTGCCAACTGCTCACAACTTTAAACCTGAAATTCTATATATACGCAGACGACGTACAAATTTTGATCCCTGAAACTGACTCGTTGGCAACAGCAGTCAAGCAATGGGACACTTAGCTGCAAATGATTAACCTTCACCTTACAGGCCTTAACTTGGTACTTAACACAACTAAGACGGAACTCCTGCTTATCACCCCAGAAGACGGTCATCACCAACAACAGTCGCCTGCTAACATCCAAATCTCTCAAGCAAGAGACCTGGGAGTCACAATCGATAGACACCTGAGCTTAAAGAAGTTCATAAACCACACTACCAAGGATTGCTTCTATAAATTACAGGTGCTCAAAAGACTCAAGCCTCTACTATACCATCATGATTTCAGATCCGTTCTCCAGGCTATCCTGTTCTCCAAGGTAGATTATTGTAACTCTATTCTACTAGGTCTCCCAGCATCCACGATAAAACCTCTCCAGATGCTTCAAAATGCGGCAGCGAGAATCCTGACGAATACTAATTGGAGAGAGCACATTACACCTGTACTCAAGGATCTGCACTGGCTTCCAGTTAACTTTAGAATACTTCACAAATCTCTCACTATTATCCACAAAAGCATCCACCATCAGACTCCCCTTGACCTGCTATATCCGCTCAAACTACACACCACAGCTAGACCAATGAGGGAAGCTTACAAGGGATCTCTACACCCCCCCCCCAAACAAAGTCGTGCACCGAGCAACCATCAAAGAACAGGCATTCTCAACAGCGGGTCCTTCCATCTGGAATGTCATACCCCCGGACCTCCGGCAGGAAACTTGTCTACTAACTTTTAAAAAAAAACTCACGACATGGTTGTTCGGCCAAGCCTTCCCCTGTTCCTAGACTAGCATTACTTTTGCACATTCTAGACTAGCATCTCTTTTGCAAAACCTAGACTAGCATTACATTCGCATAACATGATATGGAGGTAGAAAATTCAAGTCTCCCCACATACATATCTGTATTTAGTATTGAGTATCGAGTTCTCCCCCTCTACATTTTCAATTCTCAGTTGTATCGCCTTGTTTTATTGTAACTTTTTTCTTCATCGAGTTATGGTTTAATGTTTATCGTTATTGTTAAGATCTTGTTCTCTGTAAACCGAGTTGATTTGATTTGTATCAAGAACGTCGGTATAAAAAAAGCTCTAAATAAATAAAGATCAGCTGGTACGGGGATGTTGCCTATTCCATCTCCCAAAATTGCACACCTCAATAATGTACAAGAAAGGGCGATCTCCACTGCTGGGCCCCAACTGTGGAACTCTCTACCACAAGACTTGCGGATGGAATCAGACATTAAAGTATTTAAAAAGCTTTTCTAACAAGCCTTCCAAGAATTTTAATGATTTTATAACCTTTTAGTATTTAATATTTATTTATCTTATTGCTGTTCTTAACTTTCTGAATCTTTAAATGTTTAAATTGTAATACTTTAACTATCTTATTATTTTATTGTTTTTATTTTATTATGAAATTATGGGGTGGATTTTCAAAGGGTTACGCGCGTAACCCCGAAAACCCGCTCCTGTGTGCGCTGAGCCTATTTTGCATAGGCTCAGCAACGCGCGCAAGCCCCGGGATGCGCGTATGTCCCGGGGCTTGAAAAAAGGGGCAGGGCAGGATGGGGGCATGGCCAGAGGCCTCTGAAGGCCTACTAGGCCGGGGAATAGCGTGCCGGCATTCGGCCAGCGCGCGCAACCTACGCCTGCCCAGAGGCAGGTGCAACTTAAATAATAAAGGTAGGGGGGGATTTAGGTAGGGCTGGGGGGTGGGTTAGATAGGGAAAGGTGCGGGGGGGGGGGGGAAAGGAAAGTTCCCCCCCCCCGCACCGATTTTGGAGCGGCCTTGGAGGGAACGGGGAAAGCCATCGGGGCTCCCCTAGGGCTCTGCGTGCACAAGGTGCACAAGTGTGCACCCCCTTGCACGCACCGACCCCAGATTTTATAACATGCGGCTGCGCGCGCATGTTATAAAATCAGGCATAGATTTGTGCGCACCTGGTTGCGCGCACAAATCTACACCCACGCGTAGGTTAGAAAATCTGGCCCTATGTATTTATATATTTTCTTTTAATTTTGGAAATGCAAATATTTTTAAAAGAATATTTGATAACAAATGTAAACCGAAGTGATATGTTCTCATGAACACCAGTATATAAAAATTAATAAATAATAATAGTAATAGTCACAAGATTATCAGGTTGTACAATAATACCAGCAATAGAGGGAGAAGCCAGAGACCTCTTCCTTCTAGTTAGGCACGGGGCTTTGTATTTCATATGGTTTAATTTAACTCTATGCCCTTGAAGCCAACCCATGACTGCTTCCGAACATAAATTCATTTTAGAATTTCCTTCTAATTCATATCCGCTTATCAACATAAGTAACCAACAGAATATCGTCTGTAAAAATATAGCACCAAATATCTGAATCATTTTAGTCAACGATAAGTATATTTAAAAAAAAAACAGGAGAAAAAACTGACCTCTGTGGAACCCTCCCAGGTCAATGCACAAAATCTAGAACACTTATCAACCCATAGGACACCTTGGGTCCTATCCTTTAAAAATGTTGCAAACCATTTCAAGGTGGACCTCCCTACACCCTCCACACCCCACCTCAACCCACCCAAGGCCAATCCAAACTAGCCACTATACAGTAGGTTGATGATATCAAATGCTGTAGGCTGGTCTAGTCGCATCAATAGTACATCCATTCCCAAATGTGAATGCATTTGAATACTATCAACTGGTGCTAAAACTACTGTTTCCATAGGGGTGAATTTTCAAAAGCTCATTTATGCTTGTAAATTCTTTTGAAAATTCCTTCCAGTGTGTAGCCAGTTCAAAATGCCAAGTGAGATACATGAAAAATAGTTTGCTGAAATAATCTAATAGCTGGTAAACTAATCTTTAAATTTTTTACTTAAAAACAGTAAACTGGAAATTGCCCGATTAAAAGGTGAATTTTAAAAGCCTGACATGCGCCAAAATTAGGGGCTGCGTGAATATGTCGGGTTCGCCCACTCCGAGCAGATTTTAAAAGCTACCCAGATACGCGCACTAAATGCCACTGCACGCACATCTCGGACTTCTCAAAAAGGGGCGGGGTGTAGATGGAGTATGGGCAGTAGGTGGGCATTTTGAGGACTTTTTCCAGAAATTTACGTGCAAATACTTACACAATCTGGCACATGCCGAGGCCCCCTGAGGCGTAACTTTATTTATTCTATGGATGGGATAATGGGGAGGAATACAGGCTATCAAACCAGGGGGGGTTGGAGGACCTATCTGTTAACTGGGCGAACTGGGAATGAACTGGTAAAACTGGCCAATGCATAAGCATGCAGCCCTTTTAAAATCCCCACACTTATGCATTAGAAGGGGAATTTGCTTGCATAGGTGCGTACCCACTTAAAATTCAGCATACAAGTGCGTACAGACAGACCATTTTATAAAATGCGTGCACCTAGGGACGCTGCGTGCACCTAGGGACGCCGTTATAAAATAACGGCGTCCCTAGGTGTGGGCACATGTGCAGTCAGGAACCAGTTTAAAAGTTACTGTCTAAGGGGTAGATTTTTAAAAACTACGCGTGATTTATAACATTCACGCTCGCATGTTACAAAATCGGGGGCAGCGCGCGCAAGGGGGGGGTGTTCATTTTTGCTGTTTTCATGCTGCGATGCATCGGGGCCTTCCCCAGTTCCCTCCCAGTCCGTTCCAATTTAGGAGCGGACTGGGAGGGAACTTTCCTATCCCCTACCCTAACCTCCCTCCCCCTTCCCTTCTCCTCCCCGCCCTCTAAAAACTCAAATTTAAATCATTTTTAACTTTTTTTTTTTTAACAAGTTACTTCAGGGCCCGACTGAAGAAACTTGTGCGCACCGGCAGCCGGCCGGCGCGCAAGGCTCCGGGACAGCAAATAATGGCGCTGTCCCGGACCGCTCCCCACCCCAAAACACACCCTCTGGCCTGCCCCTTCCAATAAGCCTGGCACTTGAGCGCATCCCGACCTTTACACAGGTGGCCGGGCCTCTTGGAGGATTTGCCCGGTGCTTAAGGCCCGGCCACGCGCGTAAAGGCCGGGATTTACGCTCGCAGGGCTTTAAAAATCTGCCCTTAACTGTTAACATTTCCTGGATCTGGACTTCTTTTTAATACTGGTCTTACTATTGCTTTTTTAAGATCAGATGGCAGCCCATCCTGAATAAATTTGAATTAACAATATATGGAAGAAAACCAGTCGCTTTCTGGTTCAACTTTACCAGTTTAGAGGAAGCCCGATCGAGCTTACAAGTTGTTAATTTAATAGCAGTGAGAATTTTCCCTGCCTCTTTAGAGGTAAACTATAGTTCTGAAAACTAAAGTTCCAAAAACCATTCATGTTTAGCCATCAGGATATGATCCTGACAGTAGGAATCAGCTTCTTGCAGAGTGTGTTTAAAAAAAAAATTGTCTTTATTGGATTCCAGGCCTGTTAGTATAAAATGATTTTCCACTGAAATCCCAACTGGCTCAGCCTGCAGTCTGAGCTGCTGAAAACTCTCCTCAACTATCCTGATTTTGTTTTCAAAGAACGATACAACATCATCGCAACAGAACTTCGACTCAGAGGGGAGGGATACTAGTCCACCTCATAGTGTTACAACCGTATCACTACATCACAGGCCTATTATCTTTCTGCTGCAGCTGATTCTTAATAAACTCTTTTTTTTTTTGCTTCCCTAATTATATTCTTATAAAATTTTAAATGAGATTTACATCGCTCCCTATTAAGTAGGGATTTATTTTTACGACATTTACGCTTCAATTGCCATGATTGGCGTTTCATTATACAAAGCCCCTTATGGTACCAAACAGCATTTTTTCAAAGGATTAATTTTGGTGTATTCACATGGGGGCAGCATAGCCCGTCAAGGGCTGGAAAACCAAACTCCCGGAATGATCTTCTGATAAATCTTCTTGTTCAGGACTATGTTCTGAAATGTTGATAGAAAAAGGAGGTGTGAGCAAGCCTGTGAGGTCCGTTCCCACCTGGCAAGTTTCTTTTGATGTTCTGTCTATCTGAAATGAGAATCCAGCCAGAAAGTGGAGGTCCTCCAGAGAAGAAGGTGCTATCACTAATAGTTTAAAGAAAAAAAAAAAGTAATTCCATGGGGAAAGGTATTCCTGCTGCCTTCAGGTGACAGCATGCAAATTGCATCTGGTGTCCTATGAGAGAAGTCTTCTGTCCTGTGGAATCCCTGCTGGTTTCAGGTATACATTCCCACAGTGATGAGGTGTTGTGTTATCACAGTGCTACATATCAAAACAGTATTCCTACCGTGCATTATACCTTAATAAGATAGTTCCTGTATACCTGTATGTGAGTGTGTATATCCATGTATATGGAATTGTGACGAAACATTTGTTTAGAAGACAAAATATAATTTAATCTTTAAAGCTCTTCTGCACTGCACAGCTGAGGATCTTCCCTTACTGTGGCTCTTCAATGATGATTTCCACTGTAAATGTTCTGATAAGCTAGAATATCAAAAAAGCAAAAGAAAACTGACATGCTTTTAAACAATTATTTTCCTGTTACTCAGCATACATTAAGTGGGAAAGAGCTAGGTCTATGGAGGATGATGACATAGAAAGGCTGTGTAATGGGAGTAGCATCCATAGACAATCTATGCACACCTACAAATGAACTGCAGATTTGATTTTTTTTTTTTTTTTTTTTAGTGACCCAACAGTTTCATCTTTCTTTTTTGGATTTCCAGCTCAGTTGGAAACAGGGCATCACGAGCCTTTATCTGCAACTCCCTTGGATTTTTAACTCTATTTTATATCTCCTTCCAGCTTACTCTAGTTCAGCACTGCAGCAACAATCCTCAGCTGGGGACCACTCCCCAGAGCACTCTCCATAACCCAGCAATCGTGGGTTCTAAATCCAACCAGCAGGTGTCACCATTGTGCAATGACTATGACTCCCTCCTCTTTCCTCAGGGGCTTCGAGCACTGCCTTTGCAGCATCCCCAGCCCCAGCCAACCTAGAGAATAGAAGACCTGAGCCAGTAATCGAAGCTACATCCCTCCACTGAACCTCTGGGCTAGCCCTTGGAAGTGTTTCTAAAAATTTGGAGGAGTTACAGCTATAGGGTATGGCTGCCCCCTCAGCCAAACACATTGCTTGAGGCACAGGAAAATCCATATAAATGATGGCAGAAGGCCTACAGCTTCACTGGTAGAAAGGCCAGCAGTATCAAAAGAAATTGGACAGGAAAGATTTTTTGCAGCAGTTGCAAACATCACACACAAAGATAACATTAATATACTAGAAATGTTAATTGAACATTGATGTTTTTGTAAAATTAATTTTCCATTTGATTATTGATTTGAACAAAATATTAAATCATATGTTATCATTTTTTGATGGGTTATTTTCAGAAAATACTTTTAAGGATGAAAATATATAGAGAAATTTTGCATAAGGTTTCAACGTTCAAGGTGAAACTCAAGACTTGGCTCTTCCTTCAAGCTTTCCCAGAGAGCTAAAGCAGGAAGAACAAACATCCAGCCTTGTCTTACCACAATAATGTAATGCTCACATTGAGTCAGTTTTTTGTTCCAAGTTTTTACCTAAGTTGATCTTTGTTGTTTCTTAATATAATATATTACACTGTATTATAGTTCTTCTGTTCATTATATTATATTTGATATGTTCCATGTAAACCGCCTACCCGGCGATAGCTATATCTGTTAAATGTGAACCGGAGTGATATGTATTGTATACAGGAACTTCCGGTATATAAAAACCAATAAATAAATAAATAAATAAATAAATAACTCTAATGAAGGTTCCATGCTGAAAATCAAAATATATTTTTTTATCTTCTTAAATTATCACAATGTTTAATATTTTATATTTATTGTATTATTAAAAGGTATTGGTTTTGAAAGAATAGTTCAATGGTATAAGCTCAAACAGCAAATTTGCTTTAAGATCTGTATAAAAACCTAGAACATTATGACAGATAAGGACTGTAAGGCCCATGTGGTCTACTCTACCTACATCCTGTTACAGTGCCATAGACCCCTGATGATCACTGGTTTTCCCATCACTTCTTCACAAGTAGGAATCCTCTGCACTTATCTTGGGCTATCTTGAATTCAGTTACTTTTTTTGCCTACCCCACCGTCCATGGTTGGCCATTCCATTAGGGGTGGGCACAGCTGGAATTTTCATTTCAATTTGTTTCTTTCGTTTTTGAGCCAATTTTTGACCAAATTTTATTTGAGGGGATTTTGAGGGGTTTTTTTTTTCATTTAATTTCACTTTTATTCCATTTGGAAAATAGTACATGCTATTTGCAAATAGTGCACTCTGTTTAAGGAAACAAATAAAAATGAACATTTTTAGGGTTATTGTGGCCATTTTAAATTTGTTTTGGATTCAATGAAATAAAAATAGTAATTTTTGGTTTATATTACCATTCATTTTTAAATAAAAGCATATCCCTACATTCCATGCATCCACCACCCTTTAATAAAATGGCAATTGCATAACACCAGAATTGTATCAGCTCACATGACTGGGGCAAGGTCAGATCAGCACCATTTTGGAAATGACTGGTTGCCCTGGGCACTTTTGATGGACTACCTTCACTATTTTGAGGTACTGGGTATGGGAGGGCCCCCACTAGAACCAACGCTTCTTTAGGACTTGGAGGCTCTGGAAGGAGGGGGAGGGGGACCATTATAATGAGGTCTTTTTTTCATTTTGGGAGGGGAGATCTGGGGGTATTCTATTGGCTGACTTTTGAGGTGAATTGGAGATGGGGGGTACCTTTGACCGTGATGGCCTACTTAGTGATTGGTTTGGAGGGAAGGGGGGCCTGTTGTCAATGTTGCATGACCTCTTGTTCATGTTTTTATTTGGTTGTGGGGGCTACCTTGAGTGGCACCCCAGGGTGAAGAGGGGGTCATATTTGACTCCTGCACACAGCTTTACTATTTTGGCCTTTTTTTGGTTTTAGGGTAGTCCTTTATGTCTAATGCAGGAGCATCAGGACCAGCGTATGGGTCTTGATGTTCTAGCATTAGATTAATGTTTTTCAAATAGGTATTACTAACAATCTAAGGGGGTTATTTTCCAAAGGCTTATCGAACGCGATAAGGCCGTATCGCATGCAATAAGCCTCTATCACATGCGAAAAGGCCCTTTTCCCGTGTGATAGCATGCAAATTAGATTGGGGCAGAGTCGGGGAGGGGAGGGGTGGTGTCGTGGCAGGGAGGGGGCGGAGTCGGCAGTGGCTTCACTGCCGGCGATAATGTTACTAATGTTATCATCAGCAGTAGTGCACCGAATAGCACCACCTTTCACGGTGGCGCTATTCGGTGCGAAAGCCGGAACCTGGCACACCTCAGCTGCCGAAATTGCACCGCTATGCTGCGAAGGCTGTGGGCTTTCGCAGGCCCCCCCCCCCCCCCCCCCATTTTCACAGGATTCATCATTCTGCAAAGAATGATGAATCCAGGCCTAAATTGGCCATGCTAAATTATTAGCCTCAGGTTGCCTACATAGGATTTGCTTTGCATGGATTTACAAAATTCATGCATGCAAAGCAGCTCATTGTAATAGGGGAAGGAATCTGGGATGGATAATGCCAAATATTGCTGCGATAGGGCTATAGTGCATGATAAACAGCATACATCATGTGTTTAGAGCCCTACTGTGGCTTGATGCATCTCCCAGTAAGTTTGCACCTGAGGCATTGGAGGGTGAAGGGACTGGTCTAAGGTTATATGGAGTGGCATTGTGATTTGAACGCTGGCTTCCCTGGTATATAACCTGCTGCTCTAACCACTGGGCCATTCCTTGAGGCTGCACACATATATACTCGTATTTTATAACCTGCACATATCGTATGTGCACGGGTTATAAAGTACTATAGCAATTGTGCGTGCCCCCATATATGCATATATGGGCACATGTGCACAACTTTGAAAATTATCCTCTCTATGCACAGAGGCAGGTATTGTATAACATATTCATACTGTTGCGAGTGTAGCGGTGGACCCTTGGGCCAGCCTAGTGGAGTGAGATGGTAGGAGAGGAAGAGTACTCCGCTATGAAGAGGTAGGCCGGGAGGCGGTGACGAACTGGATGTAGAGTTGAAGTCTTCACCCTGGAAGCCCGAGGTCCCCCTGGGAGGATCCCGTGAGGATCAGGACCGCTGGGACTTAGGCGAAGGCAGAGGGCAGCAGTGAGTACAGACCAAGGTCGAGGCAGGCGGCAGACACGGAGAGTCAAGAGCAGGCAGAAGTCAGGAACCTGGGAAGCCGTCAAGGGAGATCCGAAATGGAAGCAGAAGAATTGAAGCTGGAACAGAAGATCAGGAGGTTCAACTGGAGATCAGGAGCTGGAACGAAGCGAGACTGGGAACAGGAACAACAAGAGATCCAGGCAAGAGCCAAGACAGCACTCTGCAACAAACCCCAAGCAGGAACCTCATTGCAAGGCATTTAACTCAAGCAGACGCCAACCTTAAATACTTGCCAGCGTCTGATGTCATCCCAGTGGGTGGCCCGCGGTCTGGCAGGAAAAGCCCTTTAAATTGTGCCTCCTTGCACGCGCGCGCACCTAGGAGGGGAGGGGCTGGGTTCCGAGGTTCGGCGGCGTCTCCCTCGTGGAGACGCCGCCATGAGGCAGGCAGAGTAGGCCCGACCGGGAGTGGGTCCTGCTGCCGGCGTACCGGTGCAAGAGGCGATGGCTCAAGCCACGGGCCCCGAGGTTGAAGCCCTGGAGGGAAAGGTAAGGACCCGGTCGCAAAACTTGCGACTGGGACCGCAACACATACACTTCATTTATGAAAATACTTGTGTGGCATACTTGTAATCACCAGTTCCCCAACACCTCTACTTGTTCACCTAGACCAGTGATGGCGAACTCCAGTCCTCGAGTGCCACAAACAGGACAGGTTTTCAGGATATCCACAATGAATATGCATGAGAGAGATTTGCATGCAATGCCTCCATAGTATGCAAATCTATCTCATGCATATTCATTGTGGATTTCCGGAAAACCTGGCCTGTTTGTGGCACTCGAGGACTGGAGTTCGCCATCACTGACCTAGACCCTCCACTGCTTCTCCGAGACCCTCCACCACTTCACCCAGTTCTCCCATCGAGAAACTGTAGATAAAATACAAGTTTGGTTTCATTTCTGCAACTTGAATAGCAGGTGAAATGTCATACGTTTTGCGTACACCACTTACAAAATACTTATAAAGCATTAAAGGCTGTCACTATTCTTTTGTTGTCCACACTTATTTTAGCAAAGCAATATTCTAAATTATGAAAACTAAGAAATGTGAAGGCTCACCCTTAATTGTAACAGGATAAGCCCACCTTTAGTTCTCCAAGCAAGTGTTCTGGATATGCTGAAGTATTTATAGTTTGGGGCTCTAGGGCAGGGCCAGTGCAAGCATATTTGGCAGCCTAGGTGAATCTTTGGTTATTCACCCCCCCCCCCTCCCTCCCCCAACCTTACTACTAGTGGTAGTGACTCCAGCACAATGCTCCCTTCTTTAACAGTATTGACCTTACACTGACAGGATTTTGCCACCCCCAAAATGTTGTTGCTCTCTAGGAGACCACCTAGTTTGCCCACTGGAAGCACCAGCCCTGCCCTGAGGTGTTACTTTTGCTCTTTCTCCTATAGTGAGAAAAAAATTTCCATTTACAAAGTTATCTTAAAAACCTGATGCGGTAGATATTGAGCTGCTGAGTGGCTCAGCTAGTTAGCTGGATAAACTTATCCGGCTAACTTAGAGGTGAATTTTAAAAGCTACATGCACCAAAATCGGGAGATAGGCACGCATCTAGCACTGGCGAGTGTCCACCGTATTTTGTAAAGGGCCAGACACGTGCACAAATGCTGATTTGCGCACATCTCGCATCCTAAGAAAAAAGGGCATGGTGTGGGTGGGACATGGACATTCTGGGACAGGGCCAAGAGATGTGCGTGCAGGTACCTATGCTCCTAGGCGCGCACTCGGGTCTAGTGCCGCCTAACTTTACTTCTGCAATGGAGGAGGTGTAAGTTAAAAAAAAATTAAAAAATACCCGCATCTGTGAGGGGTCTGGGGTAACTGGGGGGAGTGCAGGCTCTATAATCAGGGAGGTTGTGGGAATCCAGGAGAATACTGGACAAACTGGTGGATGAGCTGATGTAACAGTTCCCTGGCTAGAGGTGAGTCTGTTTTAAAATACAGGCAGTTGCACGGCTTATGCTGCTAGGTGCACACATATGTGCACCCAGGCTATTTTATAACCTGTACATGTTGCAAAATGGCCATGTCTCTGGGTGTGCGCCGACGCACATATGCATTATTTATTTATTTATTAAATACTTATATTCCGGATGTTCTCCTAGTGGTCAAATGCAGATTACAATAAGCGCTCACAGAATTCAGCACAAACAACAACATAATAAAACATTGCTCAAATAAAATAGTTTACATCAAATAAAACTAAGATTAAACTAAAACTACAATTGCACTCCGACATTGCCTGCTCCAAAAGCTTCCCGGAATAACTCTGCTTTTATCAATTTTCTAAATTTTAAATAATCAGTCTCTTGACGCACCCCAATAGGCAGGGATTTCCATAATACTGGTGGACATTTAGAAAATCTTTAGATCTGATTCTGTATAACCTATACTTCTGCAAAGAGGGCACAGTTGATAATTCTTGCTTAGAGGAACGCAAAGAGCGAGCAGGCCCATATTTCTCAATCTTACTCCTCAAGCCATGGGAAACCTTATGCACCACTTTAAAAATAATTACATACATTTTAAACTTTACCCTAAAGCCCATTGGGAGCCAATGTAATTGTTGCAGAAAGGGTGAAACTGAAACTCTCCAAGGCAAATTAAAAATAACCTGGACACTTTGTACCAACTCTAAAACCTTTAACAATTTTGCTGGCAAGCCATAATATATTAGGGGTGTGCATTCGTTTTCGACATTTTGTGAATCCGCAACGTATATGCCATATTCGTTGTATTTGTGGGGGTTCCAAAACGTATGGCGAACCCCCACGAATACAACGGATCACCAACGAATAGGCCCCCCACCCTCCTGACCCCCCCAAGACTTGCCAAAAGTACCTGGTGGTCCAGCGGGGTTCCTGGAGCGATCTCCTGCACTCGGGCTGTCGGCAGCCGGTATTCAAAATGGCGCCGATAGCCTTTTCCCTTACTAGATCACAGGGGCTATCGGCGCCATTTTGAATACTGACAGCTGATGACCCGCGTGCAGGAGATTGCTCCAGGACCCCTGCTGGACCACCAGGGACTTTTGGCAAGTCTTGGGGGGGGGGGGTCAGGAGGGTGGGGGGTTGTAAATAAATAACTTTAAAGGATTGGGATGGGGTTTTTGGGGGGGAACGAATGTATTTTTGACATATGAATGGATGGCCCCGAGAACGGATGCAACGGATTTGGGCCCCTATGAATCCGAATCCCAAATAAGATGCATCCGTCCCTGATGCACATCCCTATAATATATGGCATTGCAGTAATCAATATAAGATAAGACCAAAGCCTGAACAACAATCCTAAAATTTTCCACTGCTAAAATTCTTCTTAAAGCCCTAACCAATTTCAGCCTATAAAAAGCCAGATTGCCTACTTTTAACATTTGTGATTTCAGTGACGAGGAATCCAAAATAACCCCCAAATTACATATTTCAGTTAGCAATGGCAATTGAAAATTGTCATCAATAAGCAAAAATGTTCAAATGTGTTTTTCAAACCCACAAAATCGAAGTTATATTACACAATCTAACAATAAATCATTATCAAAAAACAATTATTGACCTTAGACAAACAAATCTGAAGTTTGCCCAATGGCACTTCTCTGGGGCTATCACGTGGAATGAATATCTTCACATCATTGGCATAACATTTGTATATTACTCCCATACTAGCAAGCACCTTACCTAACAGACCCAAACAAACAGGGGGTAAAATAGAACCCTGCGGAACTCCCACTTCCAGGTTATCAATCCGATAAATCCTTCTTTTGATGCATTTTTTGCTTCCTTTGACTCAGAAATGAGGAAAACCACTGATGAACTAGTCCTGCTACACCATAATCCTTCAGCCTAGACAACTGTTTATTCTGACATACCATGTCAAAGGCCAAGGCTATATATCCAGTTGGATGAGAATACCAGATTTCTTATTTTCTAACAAGCAATAGAGATCCTCCATTAAGGACAGTAACAGAGTTTCAGTCCCACAAGTCTTCCTAAACCCATATTACTTGTTATCATAAATGTTCACCTCACATGCAAAATCCTCCAGTTGATACACCTACTTCTCAAGATCCTTAGATAAGGTAGGTAACTTAGGGTGACTTTATCACCCTATTTCTATCTTTGGAAAGAGAGGGACTCTTTGGAATGGGGGTAACATGCACCTGTCTGAACATTACTGCCCTGCTGAATATATCTGATTATCTTAAAGTTAACCAGATAAGTATATCTGTCTAACTTTAGGACAGCCCTATTGGCCGACCAAACTTAGATAAATAAGTTATCTGGCTAACTCTCAATATCCGAGTTAGCCAAATAACATATCCGGCTAAGTTGGCTCTTTCCCAGATCACCCTTGCCCAGCCCGCCACTTAGCCGGCTAAGAAGCACTGAATGTCATCTCAACATGTTTTGTTGCTTTCACAGGCCAGAGATGAGCACCTACTGAGCACTAATATTGTTGTTTATGTTTAATACAAATTTTGTTCGGAGTCCAAGAATCTCTTTCATGTGACAATTTGCTTTAAAATTGAATATAGTGGTGAAGACCTTTCTCAAGGGATCTGCATCCTGAAATCTCATGACAGTGCTCAATTCCCGGGGCTCATAACCAGGGTTTGGAATTATGTTCTGGAATTGCAAAGATGGAATTTTAATTTGATTTTTTTTAAAGAAAGAACTCTTAGATGCTGTCCCATTATACACTGATTAACCTATCAGGCATCTTTGGATATTTCAAACAAAAGTTTGATAATTCCATGGAGATAGCATTAGTAAATTCAGCAATGCATGACAGTACAAGGCATAATAGGCTGCTTTAGAGGGCAGCTGATTCTGTTGTATACAGATCTTTATTCAGTCTCAGAGGTAAAGGAGATGTCCTGAGGAGCCTTTTAATGTATCGACAGTTCTGTGTAACACTGTGACAGCAGTAACATTGTAGTGGACTGCTCTGACCGCAATCGTTTCTCTTGACTGTTTCTGGTCTATCTTTAGTGTAGTGAAACTCTGTTAAGGGTAGACAACTGAAATTGTTTTTTAGGCAGTTCATTGAACTGTTCATGTTATAATTATATTGTGTCATTTGCACAGAAACATATTACCGTGATCCACTCAACACATAATCGTTTAAAGAGCAGCCTCCCTGTAATTGTAAGAAATGTTAACCAACTTCAAGTACCATTGCTATTACTGATTCACCCATTTCAACAGTATAATTTTTTTTATGCTCCTTAACCTCATATAATATAGGTTGAAATCATCTGAAAAAAAATTCCAGGAGTCAACTTACCATATTTCTCTTAGAAAATATATTATGTTTACTTTGTTATGTTCACTTTAAACATGTGGATAAAGGTGAGCCAGTTAATACAGTGTATATGGATTTCCCGAAAGCATTTGACAAAGTCCCTAATGAGAGACTTTTGAGGAATTTAAAAAGTCTGGGATAGGAGGCAATATATCCTGTTGTGGATTGGGAACTGGCTTAAAGATAGAAAACAGAGAGTAATACTAAATGGTAAATTTTCTCAGTGGAGAAAGGTGAATAATGGAGTGCTCCAGAGATCTGTTCTGGGACACTGCTTTTTAACATTTTTATAATTGACATGGAAATGGGAACAACATGTGAGGTGATTAATTTGCCGAAGACACAAAATTATTCAAAGTTGTTAAATCACAAGAGGATTATGCGAAATTGCAAGAGGACCTTGCAGGACTGGGAGACTGGGCATGCAAATGGCAGATGAAATTTAATATGAATAAGTGCAAAGTGATGCACTTAGGGAAGAGCAACCTAAATTAAGCTACACAATGCAAGGTTCCACATTAGGAGTCAGCACTCAGAAAAAGGATCTAGGCATCATCATGGACAATATGTGGAAATTCTCTGCTCAGAATGCAGTGGCAGCCAAGAAAGTTAATAGAATGCTCGGAATTATTAGGAAAGGAATGGAGAATAAAACAGAGAATGCCTGTGTAACACTCCATAGTGCGACCACATCTCGAGTATTGTGCACATTTCTGGTCATCGCATCTCAAAAAAGATTTAGCAGAATTAGAAAAGGTACAGAGAAGTGTGACTAAAATGATAAAGGAGATGGACATTTCTCCTGAGGGGAAAAGCTGAAGAGATTGGTGCTCTTCAGCTTGGAGAAGAGAAAGTGAGGGGAGATGTGATAGATGTCTATAAAATAGCAGGTGGAATGGAATAGGTAAACCCAAAGTGGTTGTTTATGCTTTCAAAAAACTACAAAGTCTAAGGGACATGCCATGAAATTACTAAGTAGTGCATTTAAAACAAATAGGAACACATATTTTTATACTCAGTGAATAATTAAGCTCTAGAATTTGTTGCTAGAAGATGTGGTAGAAGCTGTTAATATAGCTGAGTTTAAAAAAGGTTTGAATAAGTTCCTGGAGGAAAAGTCCATAAACCATTATTAAGGTGTACTTGGGGAAATCTACTGCATATCCCAATGAAAAGCAACATGAAATCTGTTTTTCTGTTTGGGATCCTGCCAAGTACTTACTTATGACCTGGATTGACCACTGTTGGAAACAGGAAACTGGGCTTGAGGGATCTTTTGTCCGACTTCTTATGGCAAATTTTATGTTCTCATGAACTCTTTAAAGCAGCGGTTCTGTGTCGCGCACCCGCTGCTCTTCACCCCCCTTTCACCTCAGCGAGATGAACACTGCTGCCGTTCTTGCCCGGGCTATCAGCACATTCAAGCCCCGAGGGGAATGGCAGCAGTGTTTGTGGAAGCCAGCAACAGGAACGTGACCTTTTCTTCTTCCCACCCCTGTGGCCTGGAAGAGGAAGTGATGTTTACCGGGCATGTAGGAAGAAGAAAAGGCCATGCATGCATGCTGCTGCTGCAGAAATTACATTTGATGCTGGCTGGCCACTTTGCCAGGGCCTGCAGGTGTACGGTGCCACTGCCTCCCCCCCCTCCCCCCCCCCCAGCTCCGATCAAACAAAAAAAAAAAAAGGCTGGGGTGGGAAGAAAAGCATAGAATTATATTCTCAGCTGATTGCTCTGTGCTGCGATCGATCGCAGCACAAGCAAACAGCTGAGGCTGCCTTCTTAGCACTGTGGGGCTGGGGAGGTCACTCCTGCTGCAGTTTCCAGCCTGTCAGGACTCTGCTTTTAATAGCAGCATACCGGCTGCCTTGTGCTGTAGCTGCTATGTGCTGTGGGTTGGGGTGAGTGAGACAGAAAGTGATGTGTGTAAGTGTATGAGAGATTGTGTGTGTAAGTAAGAGAAATGTGTGAGAGCAAGAGACTGCTCAGGAAAGTCACTGGTGTGTGTGAGAGAAAGAAATTGGTCAGGGACATGACTGGTATGTGTGTGTGAGAGAGAGAGAGATTGGTCAGGGATGTGATTGGTGTGTGTTAGAGAGAGAGTTTGGTCAGGGACGTGACTGGTGTGTGTGTGTGAGAGAGAGAGAGATTGGTCAGGGATGTGACATGTGTAAGAGATTGGTCAGGGATGTGACATGTGTGTGTGAGAGAGAGATTGGTCAGGGATGTGATGTGTGTGAGAGAGAGAGATTGGTCAGGGATGTGATGTGTATGTGAGAGAGAGAGATTGGTCAGGGATGTGACGTGTGTGTGTGTGAGAGAGAGATTTGTCAGGGATGTGATGTGTGTGTGAGAGAGAGAGATTGGTCAGGGATGTGACGTGTGAGAGAGAAAGAGAGATTGGTCAGGCAGGTGACTGGTGTATGAATGTGTGAAAGAAAGAGATTGGTCAGGCAGGTGACTGGTGTGTGTGTGTGAGAGAGAGATTGGTCAGGCAGGGGACTGGTATGTGAGAGAGAGAGATTGGTCAGGCAGGTGACTGGTGTGTGTGTGTGAGAGAAAGGGAGATTGGTCAGGCAGGTGACTGGGGGGGTGTATGTGTGTGTGAGAGAGAGAGAGAGAAATAGAGATTTGTCAGGCAGGTGACTGGTGTGTGAGAGAGAGAGATTGGTCAGGGATGTGACGTGTGTGTGAGAGAGAGATTTGTCAGGGATGTGACATGTGTGTGAGAGAGAGATTGGTGAGGCAGGTGACTGGTGTGTGAGAGAAAGGGAGATTGGTCCGGCAGGTGACTGGTGTGTGAGAGAAAGGGAGATTGGTCAGGCAGGTGACTGGTGTGTGTGTGTGTGTGTGTGTGAGAGAGAGAGAGAGAGAGAGATTGGTCAGGCAGGTGACTGGTGTGTGTGTGAGAGAGAGAGAGAAAGAGAGATTGGTCAGGCAGGTGACATGTGTGTGAGAGAGAGAGATTGGTCAGGCAGGTGACTGGTATGTGAGAGAAAGGGAGATTGGTCAGGCAGGTGACTGGTGTGTGTGTGTGTGTGTGTGTGAGAGAGAGAGACATTGGTCAGGCAGGTGACTGGTGTGTGTGTGTGTGAGAGAGAGAGAAAGAGATTGGTCAGGCAGGTGACTGGTGTGTGAGAGAGAGAGATTGGTCAGGGATGTGACGTGTGTGTGTGAGAGAGAGATTGGTCAGGGATGTGACGTGTGAGAGAGAAAGAGAGATTGGTCAGGCAAGTGACTGGTGTGTGTGTGTGTGTGTGTGAGAGAGAGAGAGAGAGAGAGAGAGAGAGAGATTGGTCAGGCAGGTGACTGGTGTGTGTGTGTGTGTGAGAGAGAGAGAGAGAGAGATTGGTCAGGGACGTGACTGGTGTGTGAGAGAGATTAGTCAGGGACATGACTGGTATGTGTGTGTGTGAGAGAGAGAAAGGTGGAAAGAAGGCAAAACGATTACCGGCATGGTTAAAAGGGGAGGTGAAAGAAGCTATTTTAGCCAAAAGATCTTCATTCAAAAATTGGAAGAAGGATCCAACAGAAGAAAATAGGGTAAAGCATAAACATTGGCAAGTTAAATGTAAGACATTGATAAGACAGACTAAGAGAGAATTTGAAAAGAAGTTGGCTATAGAGGCAAAAACTCACAGTAAAAATGTTTTTAAAAATATCCGAAGCAGAAAGCCTGTGAGGGAGTCAAATGGACCATTAGATGATCAAGGGGTTAAAGGGGCACTTAGAGAAGATAAGGCCATCGCGGAAAGATTAAATGATTTCTTTGCTTCAGTATTTACTGAAGAGGATGTTGGGAAGGTACCCGTAATGGAGAAGGTTTTCATGGGCAATGATTCAGATGGACTGAATCAAATCACGGTGAACCTAGAAGATGTGGAAGCCCTGATTGACAAACTGAAGAGTAGTAAATCACCTGGACCGGATGGTATACACCCCAGAGTTCTGAAGGAACTAAAAAATGAAATTTCAGACATATTAGTAAAAATTTGTAACTTATCATTAAAATCATCCATTGTACCTGAAGAGTGGAGGATAGCAAATGTAACCCCAATATTTAAAAAGGGCTCCAGGGGTGATCCGGGAAACTACAGACCGGTTAGCCTGACTTCAGTGCCAGGAAAAATAGTGGAAAGTAGGGATGTGAATCGTTTTTTGACGATTTAAAATATTGTCCGATATATTTTAAATCGTCAAAAATCGTTAGAGCCACGATACAATAACAATTCCCCCGATTTATCGTCAAAAAATCGTAAATCGGGGGAAGGGGGAGGGCGGGAAAACCGGCACACTAAAACACCCTAAAACCCACCCTGACCCTTTAAAATAAATCCCCCACCCTCCCGAACCCCCCCCCCAAAATGCCTTAAATTACCTGGGGGTCCAGCGGGGGTCCGGAACGACCTCCTGCAATTGAATCGTGTTGTCTTCAGCCGGCGCCATTTTGCGCCGCCATTTTGCAAAATGTCGGCGCAAAATGGTGCCAATAATCCCTGGGGGTCCAGTGGGGGTCCGAAAGCGATTTCATTGTCGGCTGCCAGTAATCAAAATGGTGCCGATAGCCTTTACCCATACTATGTCACAGAGGCTTTCGGCGCCATTGGTCAGCTCCAGTCACATGACAGGAGCACAAGATGGCGCCGATGGCCATGTGACAGGGGCTGACCAATGGCGCTGGTAGCCCCTGTGACATGGTAGTTCAGAGGCTATTCGGCACCATTTTAAACAGCACGGCTTGAATTACCACGGGCACGGAGGGCAAATGGAACCCGGGGACCGCGCTGGACCACCAGGGATGTACTTAGTAAGTCTTGGGGAGGGATCGGGATCGGGGGGGGGGTGTTGTATTATAGTTTATTTAAATGTTTGGGGTGGTTTTTAATTTTAAAAAAAAAAGTGTCCCTCTCCCCATGCAAACCCGAAAAACGAAATTTCCCCGAAATTCGGGGAATATTCTTTTCGGGTTTCGGGGTCTCCGAAACCACAACGAATTAGGAAAGTTCGTTGTGGTTTTCCTAATTCTGGTGATAAACGAACCACATGACTAATTAATAGTATTCATGCATAACGATAATAAATCAACTGTAGTAGACCAAGATTTCTGAACTTTTATATAAAACTGAATGTCATCTGCGTAGATCTTAAATCCATCTGAAATGATGGACAACAACTTGGCAATGGGAGCAAGACAGACATTGAACAACATCGCTGACAGGGCAGAGCCCTGTGGCACTCCTGATCTCATCTGTTGAACAGAGGAGCGTGAATTATTAAATTTAAAGACTTGAGAGCGATCTGAAAGATAGCTCTCAAACCAAGCAAACACTGTTCCTGAAACGCCACATTCCCGCAAACGAAATAGCAAGATTTGATGATCGATGGAATCAAAAGCGGAGGTAATATCAAGTGATACTAAAATAAATTGTTGTCCACTATCAAGACTGCGCTTAATGGAATCAATTAATGATATCAAGAGCAATTCAGTACTAAGTCCACGGCGAAAACCAAATTGGTGAGAACTCAAAATGTCATTCTCCAAAAAAATCAGTCAGTTGGGCTAGAACAATGCCTTCAATTACCTTGGCTACAAGAGGAAGCGATGAAATAGGTCTATAGTTGACTAAATTACTGGGATCTAAAGAAGATTTTTTAGTAAAGGCTTAACCACGGCAGATTTTAAAGCAGTAGGCATAATCCCAGAGCTAAGTGAATGATTCACCACATGCATAATGGAAACTTTCATAAATTCAAAGATTTCTTTAAAGGTTACAGTGGAGATATTCAAAAAAGGACACATAGTATTATTAAGATTTCTAATAGTATTTGCAACTTCTATGGCCGATGCCGGTTCAAATTCAGACCACAAAGATGGGCTGCTTGAAGACGTATCTAAAAACCAAGGACCCACATCTTTAAATGTTAAGAGCAAGTTATCTAATTTGACTGAAAAAAAAATCAGCAAACATGTCCGCTGAAAGAGAAGATAATGCACTTGCTTCTGATTTTTTCTGAACAGTTAACCTGTGAACCAAGGAAAATAGAACTTTGGGATTATAGCCAATTTCATGTATCTTCTTCGAGTAATACTCCTTCTTAGCTACCAAGGTATCATGTTGATACTTTTTCAAAGATGAACGATATAATGAGGCATTCTCACGAGAGGGTTGCTTAATCCATTTTTGTTTGTGTTTACGCAATTGTTGCCGAACTAGAACTAATGAGGGAGTATTCCAAGGACGAAATACTCTCGCATTAGATTGAGAAATCACAAAGTGCTTCAAGGGTGCAACCTTGTCAATAGAGGAACTTAAATGAGAGACCCACTCATCAAAATAACTATTAAAGTCCTCATGCTCTCGCTGTACTGGAAGGAAAGAAAGCATGTCCTTCAATTTACTAGAATCAACAAATGATCTTTTCTCAGAACCTCTACCCAAGTCATCTTTACTCGCAAACTCAACTAGGCCATGCACTGAAAAGCTAATCAAAAAATGATCTGACCAAGGGACTGGTTTCACAACTGGAGAATCAAGTAACCGATAATTAGCACCATCATTGATAAAGACCAGATCAAGAATATTACCTAAACGATGAGTGGGAAAAGTAATTAGTTGAGACCATCCTAAGGAACATAATATATCCCTACATAGTTGAATCTGAGGGTCAACATCAACTAGATTAAAAGATATGTTAAAGTCACCCAAAAGAATCATCTTATTTAAACAGACTGAAGCCAAAAATAGCTGTTCAAATAAAAGAGAAAGATTGGAATACAAGATCCTAGGGGGGCAATAAACAAGACACAAAGATACATAAGAATTATAGACAAGTAATAATTCTTGGTTTGAAGAGCCACTAAGATTTTGGGATTTAAACTTCAGACTTTCTCTACAAATTATTAATAAACCACCTCACCTACCTTTAGCTCTAGGCTGAGAAAAAAAACACATAACCTGAAGGACAAATCTGATTAATGGTGACAAAATCTGAATCCAATAGCCAGCTCTCAACAATACACAACACACCAGGTTTCTCTTCAAGAATAAGATCATATAAAACTTGGAATTTGTTCCTGACAGATTGAGCATTAATTAATAAGACTTTAAGATCCCCTCCACCTGAAACTTGTTTTAAACCTGAATGTGAAATATCAACCCGATGAAGAAAATGCCGTGAGCATTTATCTAAAAGATTTTTCTTCTTCACTAATGGACCATATATACCATTCCCAGTAATGACTGGGATAGGATGAACACTAACAGAAAAATCATCAAGCGGCTCAATAGTAACCTCATCAGCACTCATCACACACGAAGGAGCGCACAAAGGAGCTCCTTTGTCGCGCTTCTTCGTCGACGCGACAAGTCACGCGGGGCGCCTCCGGCATCCCACACTGGTTTAAGTCCCTCCCCATGAAATGACATCATTGGGGGGCGTGGCTTCCGGCCCAAGAAGCTGGAAACGGGGCCGGAAGACGTGGCAACAAGGTGTTTGAACCTCCCAGCTCACTTCTCTCTAATTTAAGAGGGTTAAACGGTGGCCGGAGACTCCGCCGAATCCATGGCCTTGGCAACCTGTTGCACTGGAGGAGGACCATTGTCCTGGTGCAGGATTGGTTCGGCCCTCTGGTCGGACCCAGAGAGTGCCTGCCACCAGGAGGCGGAGCATACGTGGAGACAGAGGCTAGCTGGAGCTTCGTCAATAACAGTCCGGGGTTTCCGCAGGTTGAGTCCTTGGGTACGCAGACCGCCTGGACTTACGTGGGCCTCAGAGGGTCTCCCAGAGAGGTAGCAGAGGAGTGTGCCCACCACAAGTAAGGGTACGTGGCTGATGCAGAATGGATGGACCAGACCTGAACTGGAGACTCCGAAGAACCTCAGGGAGGTAACAGTTCAGGAAAGCTCTCCAGGTGGAACAGACAGTGCCTGTGGATCTGGTCAGGTGGAGGCCGAGGTCAGAGTCCAAGGATGTCTGTCCAGAGGTCACAGGAGGCAAGAAGAGGGTGTCCAAGTGAAGCACAAGGGTCAAAGCCAGGGTATCTGTCCAGAAGTGGTCATCCAAAGAGAAGGTCAAATCCAAGGTCAGTCCGAGCATAGTCAAGGCAAGCAAGGGTCAGTTCCAGGCAGCGGTCAATGTGGTCAGGCAGGCAGAGGTCAGGTCCAGGAAGCGATCAGTCGTAGTCAGGCAAGCAGGGGTCAGTAAAAGAATTAGTCCAAAGGGTACTACCAGGGAACGTAGAGCAGGAACAAGACAGACGCTGAAGACATGGAAGACCACGGGAGCACTGGGACACGGAGACGCTGGAACAAGAAGACGCTGGAACACAGGATATGCTGGAACAAGGAGACACTGGAATACAGGATCAAGGAACAGGCAAACTTGAAACACCGAGGTGTCAACCCAATTGCCAAGGCGAGGTCCTGGGGACAGGGCCTCGCTATATATAGGACTGCTAAGTGATATTATCATACTGCGTCCGAATCAGTTTTCCAACGCTTGGCCCTTTAAAGTTTAGGCCGTCGGCCGTGCGCACATCTGGGGGGGGGGGGGCCCGAGGCAGCCAAGGACGTGGAGCTCCGACGGGAGCTCCACTACGAGGCCTGCGGCATGGAAGAAGCCGGAGAGGGCTGCGGTGAGCGTCGGGGACGCCGGGAGCTGGTAGCAGCAGCAAGACCAGAGCTAGTGGAGGGCAGCGCGAGGTGAGCAGGCCCGACCGCGGTACCAACGCAGCCAGGATGCGCAACATATATCCTTCAGCAATCAGGACTTCTTAGGTGGCTGGGCTGGAGCAGTGGTGCAGAATTATAAGTAGATGGCTAAAATACATTCCTATTTTGTAATCTTGTCTGCTACTATCACCATGCATTCTAACTACAGTATCGAAAGAGTACCGAAAAATGTTTAAATTGAAGATAGTGATGAGAATGAGTTTAATTTGATCTGTTTCCAATTGCACATCAGAAGATTTTATTTCAGTCATATCTCCATGGGAACTAGGGATAGCTTGTAGCCTGTTGGATACTGCTCCTCTTTAGGCTGTCAATCTATTTAACATCCACTTGAGTTTAAAATTCCTGGTTTCAGATCTTAATGTGGTCAACTCATTAATTTACCTTTCTAAGATGAAGAACATAAGCAGCAGTTGTAATTGGGTAATAACAATTGCTTAAGGTGTCTGTAATGTGCTTTGGATAAAAACACTATATATAAACATGCAAATAATATTTTCTGTTCTCAGAATAATATTTTTCTTAATACAATTATAAATATAATCTTTTTTATTCAGTTAGAAGAAAATGCTGACTTGTTCTTCTGTATTGCATAGGTTTTTATAATATATCTCATCCCCCCTCCCTCCACTACCATAAAATATATTATCCATGTGGAAAGTCAAATAATATAAACCATTTCTCTTTTAATCCATTCTTGCAAGTTGTAACATGTTGAATAGAGAATAAGATACTTTATATGTACTGCAACATTTCACTATTGCTAAGATTAGAGAGTCCAATTTTGAAACCTATCCATGGTACAACATTTGCGCATGTAGGTGGATGTGCAGAGATAAATGCTAGAATTTTAAAAAGTTTATGCGTATGTTTCAATACACGCATATATTTTCAATGCAATAAATTGCATACTTTCTCTAGCCATTTTATAAACATATGTATGTATATTTTATATTCAAAATAATTGTGACACATGGAGATAAGTATTCTAGTTTATCAGTTTGAGAATATTACTTGTGTGAATACTTAGAATCACCAGTTCCCTGATACCTCTGCCAGTTCACCCAGTCTTTCTCCAGTTCACCTCGACTTACTAACTCAACATTCTGACTCCCAACCAGTTCACCCAGCCCCAAAAACTGTAAACAGACAAGTCCAATTTCATTTGCCTGAGTCAATTAGCAGGTATAAAAGTGTACAAAAAGTTCAGTAATGATATGCCTATACCTCTTGCAAAATAGAAACTGCCACCTATATATTTCTAAGCCATCTCTAAGCCTCTAGCAAAGATTATCAACTGCTCTCTAACACAAGGATCAGTACCTTCACATGCAGGACTTCCGAACAGTTCTCCAAACCATCTTATTCTCAAAAATAGATTACTGCAATGCCCTTCTTATCGGCCTCCCAGCTATCACCACCAAACCATTGCAAATGCTACAAAATTCTGCAGCAAGAATATTAACCAACACCAGTAGAGGAGATCACATCACTCCCGTCCTTATGTATTTACATTGGCTCCCTATCAAATACAGAATTCAGTATAAAGTAGGGATGTGAATCGTTTTTCAACGATTAAAATTATCGTCCGATAATGTTTATATCGTCTTAAATCGTTATAGAACACGATACAATAGAAATTCTAACGATTTATCGTTAAAAATCGTTAAATCGTGTTAGTGCGCACTAACTCGAGTTAGTGTGCACTAACTCCCCGTTAGTGCGCACTAACTCGATTTAGTGCGCACTAACTGAAAATGATACAAATAAACACTTTCCAGGTCACTGAAGGTCAGTTAGGAATGAATATGTGTTCCTATTGGCTGGCTGCCCTCTTATCTATTGATGTTACCAAGGTTACCACTGAGGTGATGGTTGGGGGGATGGGAAATGGAACTGGAAACTAACGAACACCAACAGAAAATGAAACAAAGTGTTCACACTTCCCAGGTCAGTAAAGGTCACTTAGGAATGAATATGTATGTATGTATTCCTATTGGCTGGCTGTGCTCTTATCTATTGATGTTACCAATATGGTTGGGGGGATGTGAAATGGAAACAGTTGGAAGCTTGACAAAAAAAGTAATGTAATGATCAGCACTCACGTGACTAGAACTTGTTTGTTTATTATTTTTGTTAGCAGGCACCTGAAATGCTAGTGCATGTTGAATTTGCCAATCACTGTGCATTTTAGAAAGGTGGTCCTGGCTGGAACTGTACACAGTTCAAATATATGTAATTGATTGTTGGTAAGTGTATTTTTTAAGTAGCCACACTGGCACCAGTATGTTTACTTTTCCTCCTACTTAACTCACTAGCTCAGCTTTGTAAGAAGGGCTTCTCTGCTTGTGTGTTGTTTTTGTTTGGTGTGAGGAGAGCAGAAACATCAGATCTTTATTCAATCTACTACAGTCATCTCTTACAGTGCCCTATCCCTATTAATACCAGGAGTGTTGTGATCTTCCTGCACACAGTGCCCTAACCCTGATACCAGTCTGAGACAGCTCCCTCCCTGCATTACTAGTGAGAGGCTGGCTTCACAGACAGGGGGGAGGCTGCCTGACCCTCACTCCTGACTTCCCCCATGTCCCAGCTAGTGAATGGTGTGTGGGTGAGGGGGGGGGGAGGATGGTGAAGTCTGAGACAGCTCCCTCCCTGCATTACTAGTGAGAGGCTGGCTTCACAGACAGGGGGGAGCTGCCTGACCCTCACTCCTGACTTCCCCCATGTCCCAGCTAGTGAATGGTGTGTGGGTGAGGGGGGGGGAGGATGGTGAAGTCTGAGACAGCTCCCTCCCTGCATTACTAGTGAGAGGCTGGCTTCACAGACAGGGGGGAGCTGCCTGACCCTCACTCCTGACTTCCCCCATGTCCCAGCTAGTGAATGGTGTGTGGGTGAGGGGGGGGGGGAGGATGGTGAAGTCTGAGACAGCTCCCTCCCTGCATTACTAGTGAGAGGCTGGCTTCACAGACAGGGGGGAGCTGCCTGACCCTCACTCCTGACTTCCCCCATGTCCCAGCTAGTGAATGGTGTGTGGGTGAGGGGGGGGGGGAGGATGGTGAAGTCTGAGACAGCTCCCTCCCTGCATTACTAGTGAGAGGCTGGCTTCACAGACAGGGGGGAGCTGCCTGACCCTCACTCCTGACTTCCCCCATGTCCCAGCTAGTGAATGGTGTGTGGGTGAGGGGGGGGGGTGGATGGTGAAGTCTGAGACAGCTCCCTCCCTGCATTACTAGTGAGAGGCTGGCTTCACAGACAGGGGGGAGCTGCCTGACCCTCACTCCTGACTTCCCCCATGTCCCAGCTAGTGAATGGTGTGTGGGTGAGGGGGGGGGGGGAGGATGGTGAAGTCTGAGACAGCTCCCTCCCTGCATTACTAGTGAGAGGCTGGCTTCACAGACAGGGGGGAGCTGCCTGACCCTCACTCCTGACTTCCCCCATGTCCCAGCTAGTGAATGGTGTGTGGGTGAGGGGGGGGGGGGGGAGGATGGTGAAGTCTGAGACAGCTCCCTCCCTGCATTACTAGTGAGAGGCTGGCTTCACAGACAGGGGGGAGCTGCCTGACCCTCACTCCTGACTTCCCCCATGTCCCAGCTAGTGAATGGTGTGTGGGTGAGGGGGGGGGGAGGATGGTGAAGTCTGAGACAGCTCCCTCCCTGCATTACTAGTGAGAGGCTGGCTTCGCAGACAGGGGGGAGCTGCCTGACCCTCACTCCTGACTTCCCCCATGTCCCAGCTAGTGAATGGTGTGTGGGTGAGGGGGGGGGGGAGGATGGTGAAGTCTGAGACAGCTCCCTCCCTGCATTACTAGTGAGAGGCTGGCTTCACAGACAGGGGGGAGCTGCCTGACCCTCACTCCTGACTTCCCCCATGTCCCAGCTAGTGAATGGTGTGTGGGTGAGGGGGGGGGGGGAGGATGGTGAAGTCTGAGACAGCTCCCTCCCTGCATTACTAGTGAGAGGCTGGCTTCACAGACAGGGGGGAGCTGCCTGACCCTCACTCCTGACTTCCCCCATGTCCCAGCTAGTGAATGGTGTGTGGGTGAGGGGGGGGGGAGGATGGTGAAGTCTGAGACAGCTCCCTCCCTGCATTACTAGTGAGAGGCTGGCTTCGCAGACAGGGGGGAGCTGCCTGACCCTCACTCCTGACTTCCCCCATGTCCCAGCTAGTGAATGGTGTGTGGGTGAGGGGGGGGGGAGGATGGTGAAGTCTGAGACAGCTCCCTCCCTGCATTACTAGTGAGAGGCTGGCTTCACAGACAGGGGGGAGCTGCCTGACCCTCACTCCTGACTTCCCCCATGTCCCAGCTAGTGAATGGTGTGTGGGTGAGGGGGGGGGGGAGGATGGTGAAGTCTGAGACAGCTCCCTCCCTGCATTACTAGTGAGAGGCTGGCTTCACAGACAGGGGGGAGCTGCCTGTCCCTCACTCCTGACTTCCCCCATGTCCCAGCTAGTGAATGGTGTGTGGGTGAGGGGGGGGGGTGGATGGTGAAGTCTGAGACAGCTCCCTCCCTGCATTACTAGTGAGAGGCTGGCTTCACAGACAGGGGGGAGCTGCCTGACCCTCACTCCTGACTTCCCCCATGTCCCAGCTAGTGAATGGTGTGTGGGTAAGGGGGGGGGAGGATGGTGAAGTCTGAGACAGCTCCCTCCCTGCATTACTAGTGAGAGGCTGGCTTCACAGACAGGGGGGAGCTGCCTGACCCTCACTCCTCCGGGGTATTGTGATCTTCCTGCACACAGTGCCCTATCCCTGATACCAGGGGTGTTGTGATCTTCCTGCATGCAGTGCCCTATCCCTATTAAATCCAGGAGTGTTGTGATCTTCCTGCACGCAGTGCCCTATCCCTGATATCGGGATGTGTGCAAGAAGATCACAACACCCCCGGTATCAGGAATAGGGCACTGTGTGCAGGAAGATCACAACACCCCCAGTATCAGGAATAGGGCACTGTGTGCAGGAAGATCACAACACCCCTGGTATTAGGGATAGGGCACTGTGTGCAGGAAGATCACAACACTCCTGGTATTAATAGGGATAGGGCACTGTGTGCAGGAAGATCACAATATCCCTGGTATCAGGGTTAGGGCACAAGTTCTAGTCACATTGACTGATCACATTACTTGTTTTGTCAAGCTACCAACTGTTTCCATTTCCCATCCCCCATATACTGTCAGTAGGAAACTTGGTAACATGAATAAATAAGAGGGCAGCCAATAGGAATACATATTCATTCCTAAACTGACCTTAACTGACCTGAAAAGTGTCAAATTGTATCATTTTCAGTTAGTGCGCACTAACTCCCGTTAGTGCGCACTAACTCGAGTTAGTGCGCACTAATTGGAAAAAACGATTTTTAACGATTTTTTAACTAAAAAATCGTGCCTAAGACGATTTTCTTGCCCTGCCACACGATTTCTATCGTTAAGACGATATGGAAAACGATTCACATCCCTAGTATAAAGTGCTAACCATAATCCACAAAACTATTCACTCTCTAACCTCCCTCGAACTATCCTTCCCTCTGCAACATCACTCAACCTCCAGACCAATGAGAACAACATACCTAGGTACCCTCTATGTTCCCCCCGCCAAGTCAGCTCTCAAAAAACGAGCATTCTCTATTGCTGGACCATTACAATGGAACAATCTGCCCTCGGAACTCCGAACAGAACCCTGCCTGCGGACGTTCAAAAAAAAACTGAAGACCTGGCTCTTCTCAAGAGCATTCACTTAAAGTTCCTTACCTGACCCTACTTTACAGAACTTAGGTTCAAACGTGACTAACTGACCAAAATGTCCCCGTAACCTTTATAATGTACTCCCTGTGCTGACTATCATGTTTTTCCTTTTTTGATTTTCCCCATATTCCACTCGTCATGCTTGTTCAACTATAACTCTATTCGCATACAATTTTGTTAATTATGTTCATATAGTTTTGCTGTACAATCTTTTGTTAAATTAAGTTCATATTGTTTGATGTAATTTCCAAATGTTGGTTCACTGTAAACCGAACCGATATGTACTTGTACATGATCTTCGGTATAGAAAAGTATTTAAATAAATAAATAAATAAATAAATATTTCAAAACCCACCTCAAAATGCCCCTAGATCACCTCTTTTTTTTCACCCGGTACAATATGAGGTAGATTTTTAAAGCCTTACACACGCAAAAACGGCTACGTACGCATGCAAGTGGCCACGCAGGAGCTACATTAATTTTAAAATAGCAGGGAAGGGTGCGTGTACATTGACGTATGTGCGCAGAAAAATTAGGCAGGGTATGGGCATTCCAGAAGTAGGGCCAGCACTGACACATGTAACCCCTAATTTTCCTCAGCCAGTGTCTGTATGTTACAGGTGCCACTTTACTACAGCTCCTGGGGGGGGAGGGGAGGGGGAGAGAGAGAGGAAGAACCTCTTTATGAGGCTGAGCCTGAAACTTAATATATGGACCATTGGAAGGGGGCACTTTGATTTGGGGTGAGTTTTTGGGAGGTGGGTTGGGGTTAGTGGGGTGTTGCTCCAGACACATTCAAAGATATTCATTGTAAAATTGACATCATTAAAGAATTTTAGACCTTATAAGCGATGAAAATTCTAACAAGAGGAAATGTTTCAATACATTTTTTCTTTGAAAACTGATGCGAAATCCACAGAGAAGTAGCGTTCTACATATGGAGATGGGGGTTTTTTGAAAACTGCCCACCCTTTATGTGGCGAAAAGGATATGTTTTCCACAGCATATGTACTTTTAGCCATAGATTTTGGAGGCATTCCTGGGGATGGGGGTGGCTTGGGGGAGGCAACTGCATGTGCAGTTTAGCATTTTCAAAACTCTGCACATTGCTTTCCACGGAAAAATGCCCACAGAGAAAAAGCAGGAGTAAATCTCTGCAGATGCTTTTTCCTGCAGCGATAATCAAAACAAATACATGCAGTGTTTGCGCCAGAGTGTCCAATTTGATTATTGCTCCCTAGGCATATAATCAGTCCAATGAGGACTTAAGGAATGATCCTGTATTCAAATCCTTAAACTCTTAGGGCCGGATTTTAAAAAGGTTACGGGCGCTGGGCCTATTTTAAAAAGACCCGGCGATGCGAATAAAGCCCCGGGATACGTGTATGTCCTGGGGCTTGCAAAAAGGGGCAGGGAGGGGGCAAGAAGGGGGTGGGGCAGTCCAGGGGCAGGGCCAGAGGCCTCCGACACAGTGGTCATTACCGCTGTGTGGGAAGATCACGTGCCGGCAGGCTGCCAGTGTGCGCAACTTGCGCCTGCCCGGAGGCAAGCGCAAAAGGTAAGATAAATGTCAGGGGGGTTAGAGTAGGGCTAGGGAGGGAAAGGTTAGGGGAAGGGGTGGAAAGGTCAGGCTAGGGGGGAGGGAATGGGGGAAGGCAGTGCGGCTCGGTGCACTTAAGGTGCACAATTGTGCACCCTATTGTGCGCTGAACCTGGATTTTATAACATGCGCGCGCCTGCATGCACATGTTATAAAATTGGGCATACATGTGTGCACGCTGGGTAGCACGCAGACATGTACGCCCGCGCGCAACCTTTTAAAATCTACCCCTTATAGTATTGTGAGGTGAGTGTTCATTCTGAGCTACACTTAAAAAGGAATATAACCTTTCTCTGAATGTTATAAGCCCTTCCAGTGTTCCATTATGGACTGTGAAGAGAGGAATATGTGCAAGGATCCGGTCCTTTACTAGGATTTGGGATGTCAAACTTTTGGACACTGTTATTACAACTTGCCTACCTGAATGCAGCTACTGGCTATTGGACAAAAGGAGGTCCACATTCATTGTCCAGATAGCAAAGTTAACCTGATGAATTTATCTGGCTAATGTTGGAAGTATATTCAATAGTGCAGCTACACTATTGAATATAGACAACTAACTTACAGTTAACTAGCTATCTTAATCCAGCTAACTTTAAAACAGCTGTTTGGCCCAGTCAGACTTAGCTGGATGAGTTATTTGGCTAGCTCTGAATACTGGAGTTAGCTGGATAGCTTAACCGGCTAACATAACTCCTTTCCAAAATGCCGTTTAATAAGATATCCGTCTAAAATATTGCCGGGTAAGTGCCCAAATATTCATTTAGCTGGAAAACTTCTGAGTTATCCATCTAAATGCTTCTGAATACGGATGTCACAGTGACAATAATATGAGTTGCTCCAGGTCGGATGCAAAAGCCAGCAGAGACAGGGTTCATTTCTAGAGCTGCTCCACATTGCTGGTCTGAGCCCAGTTGACTTTATGAGGCAATAGGATTTGCATTTCCTGTTTTCTTTGATCTCTTCCCATGGAGTTTGAGGTCAGTTAGAAAGCCCACCAGAAAGATTGAGAGCAAAGAAAGTTTTTGGAAAGAAAGCCAGGCCAGCTGCCTGCAGAGAAAGATGCAGGAGCCAGCTCAGAAAGAGAGCAGATTTGAGATCCCAGGAAGCTTGCTGTTGTAAGCTGGAGAGGACCGATTGGAAGAAGAGCACATGCTGGAGCTAATTAGAGAGGGGAAAAAGAACTGCGCATCATTTTTGAGCGAGACACCAGAGATTCCTGCAAATCTCATATACAAGGAGTGGTGAGTGGAGGAAGGGGCCCTCTGAGGCCTAGAGGGTAAAACTGAGACATAAGCTCATAGACTAATCCTGCCTGGGGATCCACTGGCTGCTTTTGAAACATACATTTCACTACTACTTCCCCTGCCACACACAGTTCTGCCAGGATCTACCCAAGGGGCCCCCAGTGAATGAACTGTTTTCTTTGGGACGGGTACCCAATCCTTATTCTCGACAAGTGTTATTTTTTTTTCTCTCCTCATGTGGCAGGACCAGATTCCTTCTACAACACCTCATTTGCCTTTCCATGAGTGGTTACGTTTTGCTTCATAAAGGGGCGATTTTCAGAGCCCTGCTCGCGTAAATCCGCCCAAAACCGGGCGGATTTACGCGAGCAGGGCCCTGCGCGCCGGTAAGCCTATTTTACATAGGCCTACCGGCGCGCGCAGAGCCCCGAAACTCGCGTAAGTCCCGGGGTTTTCGGAGGGGGCGTGTCAGGGGCGTGTCGGGGGCGGGCCCGAACCACGCGGCGTTTTCGGGGCGTGTCGGGAGCGTTCTGGGGGCGGGCCCGGGGGCGTGGCTACGGCCCGGGGCGGCCCGGGGGTGTGGCCGCGCCCTCCGGACCCGCCCCCAGGTCGCGTCCCGGCGCGCAGGAGGCCCGCTGATGCGCGGGGATTTACGCCTCCCTCCGGGAGGCGTAAATCCCCCGACAAAGGTAAGGGGGGGTTTAGACAGGGCCGGGCAGGTGGGTTAGGTAGGGGAAGGGAGGGGAAGGTGAGGGGAGGGCAAAGGAAAGTTCCCTCCGAGGCCACTCCGATTTCGGAGCGGCCTTGGAGGGAATGGGGGTAGGCTGCGCGGCTCGGCGCGCGCCGGCTATACAAAATCCATAGCCTTGCGCGCGCCGATCCAGGTTTTTAGCGGATACGCGCGGCTCCGCGCGTATCTACTAAAATCCAGCGTACTTTTGTTTGCGCCTGGAGCGCAAACAAAAGTAGGCTATTCGCGCTCCTTTTAAAATCCGCCCCAAAGTGTTCTGGGTAAAGGGACTAGCTGGTCATTTATTGTTCTGATTATCTGGAGTTACGCCAGCAGAAAAGGGAAGGGGTTTTTTTTTTCTTTTTATACTTTTCCTCTTCTTAACTGTCCAGTTGTAGCTTTACTTCCTCATCACTTGAGAGGAATTTTACGAGCTGACTAGCATAAATATCCTGCACAATCCAACTGGATATTGTCCGTTTGGCTACTGGTAACCCCGGGGCATTCGGGTTGAAGGAGACAAAAAGCTGAGATGCTCGATCAGTCTTTTGTGTTCTCTTTTTGTAATACGCCAATGCAAGTTTACAGTCTAGCGTGTGCAATAAGCGCTCTCTATCATTGGAATGAGGCTTTGGAAAGAAAGTTGGAAGTTCCATGGATTGATCGAGGTGGAACTGAGAGACTACCTTTGGAAGAAAGGCTGGATGAGGTCTAAGTACCACCTTGTTGCGATAAAATTGTAGATATGGGTCATAGTGAACCAATGCCTGTAGTTCACTAACTCATCATGCAGATGTTACTGCTACTAGGAAGACTACTTTCCACGTGAGGAATTTGATATGCGCCGAATCTAATGGTTTGAATGGTGCAAGCATTAGTTGTTCTAGCAGTATGTTGAGATTCCAAGGAACCGGTGGCTTAGCAACTGGTGGTCTAAGGTGTGTTAAGCCCTTGATGAAGCGAGATAATAAAGGATGTCCAGCGACAGAGTGATTATTAATCGGTCTGTGATATGCTGATATCACACTCAGATGAACTCTAATGGATGAGGTTGCCAAACCCAACTTGTACAGGGAATGGAGATAGTCCATTAGCAGTGCCGGCGAGCAGTCTATCGGCGGGATACCTTTTGCGGTACACCAGGTGGAGTAACACTTCCATTTGAAAGCATAACTGCATCTGGTTGATGGCTTTCTATATTCTAGCAGAATGGTTTGGGTGGCCGCGGATACCCCTTGTACAGTCAGTAGTAACTGTTCAATTTCCATGCAGTCAGATGTAGGGACGAATGGAGTGGGCGAAGGAGACATCTTGTTCTTGAAGTAAAAGATCCGGTTGGTCTGGTAATCGAATCGGAGGTTCCATCGAAAGGCGTAAGAGATAGCTGTACCATGGTTGCCTGGGCCAAGCTAGGGCAATGAGGATCAGTTGACTTTTGTCCATTATGCATTTTTGAATTGTCCTGGTGATAAGTGGAATCGGTGGAAAGGCATACAGGCGATTGCATACCCACGGAATGAGGAAGGCGTCCTGAGCAATCCATAGGGGACTGGGTCGAATCGAGCAGAACCTTGGAAGTTGAGTGTTTGCTTCTGTAGCAAACAGGTCTATCGATAGAACACCCCAGCGAGAAAAAATCGTCTGTACGATCTCTGGGTTGAGCGACCATTTGTGCGGGTGAAATATGCGACTTAACTTGTCCACTCTGGTGTTGGCTACTCCCGGCAGGTAAGTCACTAGTAGGTGTATGGAATGTTGATGCGCATGGTGGAAAATCCGGAGGGCTTCCTTGCAGAGAGACCATGAACCGGACCCTCCTTGTTTGTTTATGTAGAACATCGCTACCTGGTTGTCCGTGTAGATCATGACTCTGCGACCCTGCAGATATGTCTGAAAGGTCCGTAGGACATTGCGTATCGCTCTGAGTTCTAGTAAATTTATTTGAAATGCTTGTTCTGCTACTGACCAAAGGCCTTGTGTTACCAACAGGTCGAGATGTGCTCCCCAACCCTTGCGCAATGCATCTGTGGTGAGGACTGCATTGTGTGTCGGAGGGTTGAACATTGCTCCCTTGTCTAATGTGGGCTTGAGGAGCCACCAATTGATATCCTTTTTCATTTGGGATGTCAGTGCTAGGTGTTTTTCTAACGGCTGGGAATGTTGCTTCCATTGACATTTCAGACCCCACTGTAAAAGTCTCATGTGTAGTCTTGTGTTTGGAACAGTGAAATTCACTGCTGCCATGTGGCCTAAGACTGTTAAGATGTTGCGAGCCGTAGGGTACTGCGTTGCATGTAGGGAGCGGAGCAGATAACGCATTTCTTGTTTCCTGTCGTCTGGGAGAAACGCTCTGCTGCGTGTGGTGTCCAGACGAGCACCGCTGACTTGTAGAATTTGCGTAGGTTGTAATGTTGATTTTAGAAAGTTGATTACTAACCCCAGACCTTGTAAACAACTGATTACCCGTTGAAGATGGTCCCACAATAGGGTTGGATTCAAAGCTACTATTAACCATTCGTCCAGATATGGAAAAATCATCATACCTTATTGACGAAGATAGGCCACAACCACCATGCATTTGGTGAATACTCTGGGTGCTGCTGAGAGGCCAAATGGGAGAACCTTGTACTGGTAATGCTGATGTTTGTATTGAAAACAAAGGTACTACCAGGAGGATGGATGGATTGGAATATGGGTGTATACATCCTTCAGGTCTATGGAGTGCATCTAATCTTTGGGTTGCAAGAGGGGAAGAATGGACTTCAATGACACCATCTTGAATTTCTCCTTGACTATCAATTTGTTCAATTCTCGAAGATCTAGGATTGGGCGATAGCCTCCTGATTTCTTGGGAATTAGGAAATATGGGGCGTAGAAGCCCTTGCAATGGGCTGCCAGAGGAATGTGTCTGATAGCTCGTTGACGCTGAAGTAGGGTTATTTCCTGGGCTAGTTGGGGATGAAGTGTTGTTGATCCCCAAATGGCCAGATGTGGTAGTGTGGGCTTGGCTATGAACTGAAGTTGACAGCCATTCTTTACTATCTCCAGAACCCACTGGTCCAATGTTATGGCTTCCCAGGTGGACAAACGAGCTCTGATCCTTCCCGGAGGTTCTTCTGTAGGGAGTGGTGGTGGCCGGGCACTTAAAAAGGCTGTGTGGTTTTTAGTGGGGCTGCTGTTTGTTGCTGTTGTTGCCATTGAGACCTAGGTTTTAGAGATGTGAATCGGAACTGGAATCGGTTCTGGTTTCGGATTCGTGGACCATCGGGAAATTATTTTTCCCGTGGTCCAATCGTTGCTTTATTTTTTTTATCGGCTGCGCCAAGCTGATAACCCAAAAACACAGCCCGTCCCTTTAAAATTAGTTCTTTAGTATCCCCCCACCCTCTGGACCCCTCCAACCCCCCCCAAAAAATTTTTTTAAGTACCTGGTGGTCCAGTGGGGGTCCCGGGAGCATTCTCCCATTCTCGGGCCGTTGCCCTTAGCATGTGACAGGGTATCCATGCCATTGGCCAGCCCCTGTCACATGGTAGGAGCAATGGACGGCCGGTGTGCAGGAAACTCAGGAGATCATGGAGCCTTGCATGGCCCATGAGCTTCCCCGTGGGTTCCCCTGCCCAGGACCAGAACAGAATGGGGACTACATTATGGCATTTTCAAATAAAAGAAAGAGGGTTAGGGTTTTGGGAGCTGAAGTTGATTGGAGCAATCCAAAAGTAGTCTGAGGAGCCCCAGGTGTGGTATTGGATATTATACCCCTCACCTCTGATCCGAAGCGACTCCTGCATAGCCTCCAGCAGCATGGTGTTCCAAGGACCTGGGATAGAACTTCCTGTGACTCTGGACTTCCTCTTATAGGTCCTCTAGCTGGGACTTTTTGTGGTGCTGGCTGATGACATCACATCCCCCATCAGTATATAACGAACTCCTTTGCAACCAGCCAGTGCCTCAGCAACAAGTCTCCTGGTGTCCTTGGGTCCCATTGTTTGGTGCCTTGTCTGTTCCTGTCTTCTTTGCTTGTATCCTTGGTTGCCTCCTTTTTACCTTGTTCCTTGCCACCTGGCCCTTTTCCTGTCTCTGCCTATGCCCTGCCTTGTTTGTCTCTTTAGTCCTGGTTATCCTGTTAGTCTTGCCTGTCCTGTTTGTCTTGGATTGATTCTCTGGATTCTGACCTTAGCCTAGCTCCTGAGCTTCCTGTCTGCTTTCTGCCCTGACCTCCTCTGGCTTGGTCTCCATTCTGCCATCTGCTGCCTGCCACGACCCTTGCTTGGATTGGACACTCAATCTGGATAGCCCCAAGGATCTGCCTAAGTCCTGCTGGCTGCCAGAACCCAAGGGCTCAACTTGCGGGGGAGGTGGCTGGTATAGGTGAAGCTCCTTTTGGTTCTACCTATGGACTTCTTTGCCAGTTGCTGGTAGGGGCCTAGAGGGTTTGCTTGTTAGGCTGTGTCAACCACACTGCAGTCACAAGGGTCCACTTTCTCTATTGTTACATTGGAATAGCTGGGGAATTTGTCTCTCTCCCCACCAGGGGTGAGCTTGCAGTCTCATACTCTTTTTTTTTTTTTCTCCAATGTGCAGTATTATTTCTTCCATTGTGTCCCCCCCCCCTTCCCCCCTCATCCCCTTGGCTTCTGGTTATCTAAATACTTCAGATGGTGGAGCCTCATTATTAAATGACTAAACAATGAGAAAGTGATGAAAAACAGAAGACCACGTTTCCAAATAGCATGAGCTAGTGATGGTGACACACAGTTCTTTAAAGAAGTCTTAATCAAAAATTGGTGCTAAAGAAAAAGGACCCACTCAATGTATAAATTTATGCCTTTTAGTGAAATAGAATCAAGTTTGAAAATTTAGCGCTGTTCCAATTCTGCAAAGTGAAGATGAGATGTTTTTTGTCATTGCTTGATAACCTGTTTTCTTCATATTGTGTGCGATGTTCAACCACTTTGTTTAGTTTTCTGAAATGTTCAGCAGTTTATATGCAATTATTATAAAGTTGTGCTGGGAGCCCTCTAATAAACATAGTAACACCATATTAACATTAATTATTTATTGATAACATTTATAGTCCGCTGGCCCACATCGCTCAGTGGGTAACAGTCAACATACATAATAGACATATAAAATAAAACAGATACAATTAAAACAATTTAAATAAAACCAACAGTACAGAACAAATTAAAAATCTATAAAAGCCTTTCATTTAACTTGAAATATCATATCCCTGCATATGCAACTAGGGTGAAAATACAGATTGGAACAGGTGGGTTTTCAGAAGTTTCCTAAAGTGTAGTTGGTCCTTCTCTGCCTTAAGAAAGGCAAGGAACTCATTCCACAACTGAAATCCAGCGACGGTGAACATTAGCTCACAGGACTGGGCCAGATGTATCAATTTGACAGTAGTAATGACAAACAAACCCTTTGATGCGGAATGTAAATGGCATGTAGGAAAATAGCTGACAGTCTTGAGTAGACTATTGGGAGGGTATAATTCTGCCTGCTGGACTGCTGTACTAGGCCTTGCTAAGCCTGTGCCAGCACATGTCAATAAGTGCTGTGCTGTTTGCTGTAAGGAAAGCAGCTAATTACACCTACAGGATATGGGCCTAAGTCAGCGAGAAGTGAAGGACATCTTGCAGGACGTGTGTGGGGACTTTATGAGAACCAGGTATAAAGAAGAATACAGAGACTGATAAGAGATGATCTATGTCTTCCTACAAAGTATTGTGGGGAGATGAAAATAGCATGGAAAGTTGTACCCGAAAGAAAGAAAGGAAGAAAAACCGAAATGATATGTAACTTTGCTACATGAATTGCGGTATATAATAATGTTAAATAAATAAATAAATAAATAAATAAATAAATAAATAAATAAATAAGAAGGAGAACAGATGCTGGGGGTGCAGGTGGTATTATGAAAGGAAGCCAGGCCAGAACAACGTATTTAGAAATGATCAATACTTGGAAAAGGTAACTAGAAAAAAATGTATATAAGCCTTGTAAGATTGTGACACAGGCAAGGAGGGATATTACGCATTCCTGCCTTCCCAGACACACATACTGTGATTGGCAATCATTTATTTCCTATAATAAACATTTTAATAAATTTCTAAAATATCTCTGAGTCTTGTGTCTGGTGTATGGGGGCTAAAACCATACATTTTGGTGACTTTGAAATGATACCTAGGCAAGGCCTGGAGGGCTGCAAAAGTTGTTTCTCCACAGGACAGAAGGACCTTGGAATACCCCAATTGAGACACATGGGAAGTGCAGCGGTACATCGGCTGAGGCATCCAAGAGGTAGTGAAGGACCTTGAATACCCCGCTTGAGACAGACGGGAAGGGCAGTGATACCGCAGCAGAGACATCCAAGAGATATTGCGATACGGTAGTACGAAGCTCCATAAGATTGGAGAATGTAAGTATAATTTTTATTTGTTTGCGAGAAAAAGATTTTCTTTGGCCAATTGTAGATAAACGTGCACTATTTACTTTGATTTGTGGGGATGGCCACTCATTTTTAGCTTCTTTCTAGCATACTTAGTGAAAGCTTATCATGATTATTCTGGGTTTGCACAGCATTTCCACTTAATAAGCTTGTACTGGAACACAATACAAAGAAGTTCAAGGCAGCAAAATCTAGCCCTTGTTTGTGTTGGCTACAGGACAGCTCTTTGACAGCAGCCTTGCTTGTATGGCTCCGAAATTACTTATAGGAGCATAAGAAGGGAAAGTCTCTTGAAAAGCATTTCCCAGTTTTGGACTTGTGAGAGAACTATTCTCAGACTAGAGAGGGAGAAAAGGATAATTCCCCCCCAAAATTGTTTGGAATTGGGTTTTCTGTTTGTCTGATTGCTGCCACAGCATAACTGTATTAATGCATCACAGTTAAGAACTGCTGACTGCCCAACTGCTGATCTGCTCCAGGAATCACAGCTCAGTCTCAATCTACACTTGCCATGGAAGTTTTAGAACTTGAAAGGACACAGGGAGCTGGAGAGTTGGCAGATAAGAGGAAGCAGGGGATATGTAAAACTGAAAGAAATTCTCATATGCAAGTGGAAACGGAAGAGAGAACTTGTTTTAAATTAATTGATTTTTCTGTTTAAATGTTATAAACAGACTGATGGGGAATTAAAGTTGTGGAGAAATGAGTTGATCTTTGCAGAAAATGAATTTAATTTAGTAGATTGTTTAAGAAAGTCTAGTTTTATTGGCAGTGAAGTGTGATCTGCAACTTATCAAAGTGACAGTAGTAAATGTGTACCTCTTTTAATGGCTAGCATTGAATTTGTACAGAAACTAATAAGGTATGGTTTCTTTAAACGATGGGTAAATAAATACTTGTATGTGAGTTAGATAAGGAAGGTGAATGGCTCTGATCAAGAAATAGAGAGGGAGCAGCCACCTTTTTTCCATTTTCTCTGCATATAATGTATGTTTTGGTCCTGAATCAACAGACACAGTCACATGACTGTGTTCATAAGTTTTTTATTTTTTATCCCTATTATATGTAATGAAATATTATAAATATTGTTTATTTAGTGAAGGACTCTATATGTTACAACATGTATCGCAGAATGAGTTGAAAAATGCAATTAATTTTCAGAGTGCTATGATCGTTGAATAAAGCAGATGTTTGTAGCTGCCTATACAGGGATCTGATAGAGATGAGATAAGCTTCCTTTTACTTTTCTGCTTTTTGCTTTCTTTGCTTAATAAATAAATAATCGTGTAGTTAGAACAGAATAGCATTTCTTTATTTCTTTTTTAAGATGGGTAAAATTAATCTCAGTAGTTTCCTACTTTATTTAGAAATGAAAAAGTATCCCTTAGCTGTTCTTGTCTTGCCATGTGATTAGATTTAAAAGATGAATCAGATTTTTCTTTGTATGTGAAATTGTATTTCTACAGGTTAACAAGATGATGTCTTCTCTGCCAGATGCAGAATCTAAAGAATGTTCCCCAATATTTTAAACAGATGTGTTCTTTTTTTAAAATTCTGACTTTTGTTTTATTTTGGATTGATCCAAATACTTTTTTGATCTAATTTTTAAGCTCAAATTTTTGTTACTTGTGTCTGCCTTTATGTGTTGTTTGTTTGTCAGTGTAAATGAAAAACAACAGAGCTTGATGAGAAGAATACAATTGAATTTATGTAGTCAGTTCAGTGAAATATATGTCTCTATGTAATGTCTGAGCACCTAAGATGTTTGTGGTTTTGAATATTATATGTAACTTCATAGTACAGTGGGAACATTATGCAGATTAGTAATAGTGTATGTAGGGATTATTAGATGCAGGGAGTTATTGACATTATGGAATTTTCTTATTGGTTAATTTGAATTTGTTTTGCTCATATATTAGGCCTTAATCCATTACAAACACATCTAACTTAGGCCTAGATTCATCAAACTATCGCATTCGTATGCAACGTATTGGCAATCCACAATGTACATGGCATATTCGTTGTATTCGTGGGGGTTTCGAAACGTATGGCGAACCCCCACGAATACAACGTATCACTAACAAATAAACCCCCAACCTCCTGATCCCCCCAAGATTTTCCAAAAGTCCCTGGAGGTCCAGCCGGGGTCCTGGAGCGATCTCCTGCATGCAGGCTGTCGGCTGCCAGTATTCAAAATGGCACCAGTAGCCCCTGTAACATAGTAAGGGCAAAGGCTATCGGCGCCATTTTGAATACCGGCAGCCGATGGCCCGAGTGCAGGAGATCGCTCCAGGACTCCCGCTGGACCACCATTGATTTTTGGCAAGTCTTGGGGGGGTCAGGAGGGTGGGGAGTTGTAGTAAATTAAATTTAAAGGGTTGGGATGGGGGGTTTTTTTTTGGGAAACAAATACATATGTAACTAATGATCGGAATGGGGGTCCCCCAAGAATGGATGCAACGAATTTGGGTCCCAATGAATACGAATACTGAATGGGATGAATCCGTCCCTGCTGCACATCCCTAAAATAGACTTTTGACACAGGGATTTTGTTTTCATTTTTTGCATTGAACCACTGGTGGGTGAGACTATTGTATTTTAAGTCTCTTGCATATTATGATACCTTTGCTAAGCGTTTCCCAATGGACTATTTTAGTCACTGGCTCATTAATTGGCTTCACCTCTTGGTAATTTTAAATTGGGTTTAGCTTAATTAGGGGTGGTGATAACATTGATTCTCTTTCTTCTTGAATTTCTTGTTCCTGCTCTGCCTCTGTTGTGCTGTTCCTGCTCTGCCTCTGCTGTGTGTGCTGTGCAGTATTGATATGCTGCTGTGTTCCTGAGAGTTCCTGATTCTCTGCCCACCTGTCCTTTCCTCTGGACTTTCCTTTCTCTGTTATGAACCTCATTTTTTCAATGGTGAATTGAGGTTCAAGAGGGAAATGTATAATTCTGCCTGCTGGACTGCTGTACTAGGCCTTGCTAAGCCTGTGCCAGCACATGTCAATATGTGCTGTGCTGTTTGCTGTAAGGAAAGCAGCTAATTACAACTACAGGATGTGGGCCTAAATCAGTGAGAAGTGAAGGACATCTTGCAGGACGTGTGTGGGGACTTTATGAGAACCAGGTATAAAGGAGAATACAGAGACTGATAAGAGATGATCTATGTCTTCCTACAAAGTATTGTGGGGAGATGAAAATAGCATGGAAAGTTAGACCCGAAAGAAAGAAAGGAAGAAGGAGAACAGATGCTGGGGTACAGGTGGTGTAGGGAAAGTAAGCCAGGCCAGAATGACGGAAAGGTAACTAGAAAAAAAAATGTGTATAAGCCTTGTAAGATTGTGGCATAGGCAAGGAGGGATCTTATGCATTCCTGCCTTTCCAGTCACACATATTGTGATTGGCAATCATTTATTTCCTATAATAAACATTTTACTAAATTTCTAAAATATCTCTGACTCTTGTGTCTGGTATATGGGGGCTAAAACCATACAGGAGCTAGATCATTAACTGCTTTGAAGTCTAGTGTGAGAACTTTAAAACACATGCACAACTTTATGGGGAGCCAGTGCAGATGAGATATAGTTGGAGATAGATGACAGCAGAAAATAACCAGTTGGTCTACCCTGTCTGTCCAGTCATCCAGTCATTCCTGATCACACTGCTAATGATATGGGTCAGCTGCCATTCATCAAAGCTTGAATGCTTATAAGATATCACTCCTTATCAAAACCTGTTTTTGTTGTCTTCTTCTTTAGTTCTCCTGGGCAGATATTCATTCATGGTTTCCATATTTAATCCAAGACCTACCCCCTCCCCACCATATTGTTCTGCCACCAAGCATTGTGATAGTCTAAACTAGCATTGCCCAACCCTCTCCTGTAGGCACACTTAACCAGTTGAGTTTCCAGTATATCCATAATGAATATGCATGAGATAGATTTGCATACATTTGAGACACCCCCCCCCCCCCCCCCATCAAGCATATTCATTGTGGCAGACCTGAAAACCTGACTGGATAGGTGTGCCTCCAGAAGCGGTTTGGAAAATACTGATCTAAATAGCTACCAAGTCAATAAGGCTGTTGCTCAAACATCCAGCTTCCTAGGTCCCTATGGCCTTGTCAGACAATACCCAGCTAGCACTGCCTTAGTTGGTTTCTAAGGGGTTGAAGCCACTTGATACCAGTTGGCTATCCCATGATCTGCAGTGACACAAGATTGTGCTTCCCTTATCTGCCTTCTGTTTTCTCCTTATCACCCTGCCGGGCAGTACCTACCCAAACATCATCAACTTGTTGGCATTGACCCAGTTAGTTTTTTATGTTGAACTTGCTGAATCAAAAGAATCATACGGAGGAAAATTGAGGCATAGAATGGATATGAGTTATTAATTAACATAATAATGGTTGCAATGCTGATAGAATGCTGTAAGTTGACCCGCTAATGGCAAATCTGATATTTTAGCAAAAAATATTGGCTACCTAAAAGAGTGTCCTGATTAGGGATGGAAGATTTTTTTTTGCCAAACTAGAAACATACTAGAACTTTACTAGTGAAAGTTCTGGAAAAATAAAACTGGTATGTTACTTTTTTATTTGTTCAATTTTCATATTAATCTTCCCAAAACAATTTGCTCAAAACAGTAACAATATAAAGCATTAAACAATCTTAAAAGCATAAAACAAATATTACAGTAACCTAATCTCCAAAACCCATATGAAATTATTGCGCAAAACAAATGGAAGATGTTAATAATCAGTCAGGGCCATCAAAACGATGTAGTTAAACACAGTATACAAATACACATATGTATCAACACATTATTATGGCACTTCACTAGTCTCATCAAACAAATACAAATTCTGATGGAAGATCAATTCCTTACTTCCCTGTATAATACACATGAAAATAGCTGGATTTTCAGGTTGTTCCTTCTATTGGCAAAAACAGAATTATGTTTAATTTAGTAGCAAAGTTTGCCCAGCTGTCTTTCATATCTTCTGATTAGTTACAGGAACCCTAAGACTGCCAACCTCAGACCTAAGCTCTGGGAGGCAGAATGGTAGGCCACTACCATAGAGCACCAGACTCCTTCTTAGCTTAAAAACCTTTTGAAATTAGCTCAAGGTGAGGTCATTCAGGTCAGTAGATATTTCCTGTCCCAAGAGGGTTTATAGTCTAAGGGGTCATTTAATATGTTGCGGTATTTTTCCCAAAGTGGAAAATACCGTGGAATTCACTAAGTTGTATACTCCATTCTGTAGCTTACTGAATCCTGCAGTATTTTCCTTGGTAATAAAATACTGTGGAGAAAAACATTGTAGCTTAGTTGGCCTCAGGGAAGTTCGCATGATGGCAGCTCCACACCCAGGGCTGTAATCTTGTTAAAGCCGACGACCTACCCTTAGTGACCTCCCCAGTGTATAAAAACCCTGGGGGTCTGATGAGATCCCTTTCTCCCTACCCCCCTGCCCACTGACGTATCCCTAATAATGGCAATTAAAAAACAAAAAACAGTTATCTAGGTTTGGTGCAGGCCCCTCCCCTCCCTTCCAAACCCTGCCTCATTTTGGAAATTCCTACCCTCCCAAGGCCAGTGACCCCCCCTTCTCCCACCCTAGCCTTCCCTCCTGAATCCCTTCTTTCTATACCTTCAAAATCCCTCATGGTCTAGTGTGGCCTGGATTAACCCCTAGGCACTGGACCTAGTGCCGTCACTTTAACTATGATGCTGGTCAGCCACACAGCACACTATTCCTCCACTCAACAGGTTTCTGTTGTTTCTTTTTAATGAGATTTAAAACTGTATTTTTCATGAAAGTCGTGAAATTTCAAAAGTGATTTTTGGAACCCATATGTTTCATAGAACATCAAGAATGTTTCAAAATGCTCTAGAGGATTAACGGTTTCACAAAAGCCCACCACTTTTGTGAATTCTCTCATCCCTTGTCCCTGTTACATTGTTCATATTCATGTTTTCTAACTCTACTGTTACATATAATTCTTCTTTCTGACTGTGCCACCATGTCAGATGCTCATGTTGTATAAATATTCCACCTTTCTTAGCAATTTTGTTCATTTTTACTGTGGTTCCAAATATTTTATATTGCTAAATGACATTATTGCTTTGTATACATTGAGTAATGAAACAGTTTTGCTTTGATTCTTCTTTTTATTTTTGTCATATAGCTTCATGATATTATTGTGAGCACTTTGGGGACTGTTATGCAGATGTACTTCCTGGAGAAGTTGCTGGTTCAGGACAAGCCATTACTTTTTGTTGGCCCCACAGGCATTGGAAAGACGGCTATTACAAACAGCTTCCTGTGACACTTACCTCATGAAAAATATGTTGTATGTCAAATTAACTTCTCAGTGCAGACCTCAGCTAATCAGACCCAGGACATCTTTCTAACGAAACTTGAAAGGTACCCAGAGTTTTAATTAAAATCAAGTATGTAATTGTGCTTAGTTTACTCCATGGAGATTACCCACAAAATAATATTAAGTACTCTGCTTCAGTTTCTGACAGAATAAATGAAAGTTGATTTGTCTCGCCCTGTAATGTTTATTACCAGTGAAACTACATTTTAATTGTTGTTGACAAAGATTCTGATTTATGGGGTGTAGAAAACAGAGCACATTCTAGCAAGCATGTCATGTGTCTCCTTAACTTTTTTTTTCTTCTCAGAATTTTTCATTAAGGAGGTGAATGAAATGGCAGAATGTTATGGGCATTCTTTAGTCCAAGACATATCCAACTGACTCACCAGATTGTGTCTCAATGAGCAAAAAGTGCCATCTGTTAGGGAGAGATCTGAGCAGAAGGCTATACACTTGCCAACACTGGCAGGGCAAGAAGATCAATGTGAAGAATAGAGGTGTTGGGGGATTCTTCCTGAAATATGGCTAGTGTTGTAGCATCAAAATGTTGCATTTTTAACTGATCATATGTCAGACTTTGGCATCGTAACAAAAAATTCATTCTATGCACTGTACAGTCAGTAGGCTTTTGCAAAGCCATACTTTACAATGGATTCCTTATGTGGTACCTTTTATTGGAGTATAAACAAAAGGAGCATCATGCATCAAAAAACAAGTGATATCTCAGAAAAATGGTATTGTTGGGGGGGTATCAGAGAGGCATGGAGCTCAACATGGTCAAAAATCTATGCCATAAAAGTCTAAATCATATATTCCAATGTTGTGGGTTCAGGCAACTGGCACAGGTGTGATATATATTTTTTAGAGTTTTAATCTGCTATGCAATTTGGTATATACAAATACCACCAGTACCAAAACCTGTTTAAGTGAAACACAACTAAAAGAAAAACATAAGTGCCAGCAATCCAAAGGAGACAACTCTCCTAATGAATGAATCTACTAAAACAAAGACACATTGGCATTACTGGAGGGTTGTAGCTAGTTGTTAAAAAGCACCTTAGTCATAGGTGATAACGTCATCTGCGATGGAAAAGAAGAAACACAGTCCCGACACCAGCCAATATTTCGGTGAATGCCTGCCTCAGGGAAAGCTAGACACAAAAAGTACTTACATTTCTAGTTGCAAAAAGATAAGGTCTTCATTTACTGATTAAAGCTTGATGACGGGACTGTCATCCTTTCTTTCTTTCTTTCCTTTTTTTTAACACTTTATTTATTGAACAGACACATATAAGCTAGGTCAACACTCAAAGGTGAACATTTACACAGTTATCCTTTCTATACTTAGAAAGATAAGTCTTTTTTGCATCAAACTTTCCCTGAGGGAGGCATCTACTGAAACACTGATTGGAGTCAGGACTGTTTCTCATTTTACATCAAGGGTGGGCTACAACTGAGGTGTTTTTTTATAGTCCTTAGTTTTTTGTTGTGATTTTGGCATCCATGGTATATTTACAGGTTATTTTTGTTAGGATTACCATTGACCCTTGGACCTTTCATTGGACCGATGTAAAAATTATATAGTGGTCGTATGCATGAGATTTCAGGACAATTTGTCAAATTTTGGAGGTTCTCATTGGTGGATAGGAATCATTTCCAAACAAAAAATGGCCATTTTCATTTCTGATTCCTTATTCATTTTAAAAGAATGCACATTCCTAGTGTGGTTCATGTTATAGAATCTTGTTGTTTAGGATATAAAAGTAAATCTGACTATCTAGAAAAAATGTCTAAAATATCTAATGATGCTACCAATCAAGCTTCCCCAGAAGTTTACTTAATTTGTTGCTCTGTTTGCAGATGACAAAAATGTGACCTAAATCACTTACTTATTCTCCCATTCCTGGTACTAAACAGTATTTTCTCCAGCTGATGAATAGTAAATTTTCTGAATGAATTTACATATAATGGGCCGGTTTTTAAAAAGGGTAAGCGCGTAAATCTGGAGGGGGCAGGGAGGGGTCGGGGTGGGGGCAGGCTCAGGCTCCTGGCACAGCGGCCATATTTGCTGCTGTGCCGGGGATCGCTCGCCAGCAATCGGCCGGCACACGCAACTTACTTCAGCCCTGGGGCTGAACCAGAAAAAAATAAAAAAGAAAAGATAGGGGGGAAGGGCGGGGGAGTTAGGGGAAGGGAATGGAAGGTGGGGTGGGGTGGGGGGTAGGGAAGTTCCCTCCGAGGCTGTTCCGATTTCGGAGTGGCCTGTGAGAGAATGGGGGAAGGCTGTGCGGCTCAGCGCGCGCAAGGTGCACAATTGTGCACCCGCTTGTGCGCGCCGACCCTGGATTTTATAACTTGTGTGCGTCTGCGCGCGCAATTTATAAAATCGGGTGTACATGAGCGCGCACCGGGTAGTGTGTGCCCATGTACGCCCACACGCAACCTTTTAAAATTTATCCCTTAATTTTTCATATGATCATTTAAATGAAATGCTTAAAAGCAGTTCTTTATTCTCGGAGGGAGAACAGGCTGGAATTACACCAAGCTGGACCAAGCTAATAGCTCTGCAAAAAAAGTTAATTCACACAGACTTACATAGTGCTAATCTAATTGAATATCTAAAGCACAAACATATTCCATGGGGTTTACGAATAGCAAAAGAACCCAAGGTGTACACAGAATATCCTGACTTCCTAGAAAAATGGTCATATATTTTGAACAAGTGTTCTGTGGACCTAATGTTGCTGATAGTTGGTCAAGCACAGAAAATATCAATGAAATTACAAACACAGATGCAAACCATGTTGGATACTTTAAAAAGAGATACTGCCCTCGATACCTTTGATTCCAGTTTTCAGGAATTCAATAAAAGCATGGACAAGTTGAAATCTGAACTGAAATTAGCTAAAATCAATAAATTTAGAAGGATTGAAGCTGACTATAAGAAAGGTTCAATCTATCCGTGGCTCAACAAGGATAGAATTGAAAAGGGTATGAAACATATCACTTTCAGCCTGACAGCTCCTCAAGCAACGACAAAGAACCTCCATTGGGGGAACATTTTCAATCGAGCCAATGCATAAGACAAGGTGAGCGAGGCAGGCATCAAGGGAACCAGAGCTTCCAGCCATCGAAGTGGGAGAGATCGCGGACACGGTCACAGTTCCCATCAGCTCACTTATCTAAAGAGGTGATTGGTATTGCTCCTCCTTCTGCAGTGATTAATATTTCAGGATGTCCCCTATCAGACATTGAGGAGAAAGTGTTGAACAAAAGTTTAAATTACGTTCCCACTCAGAGACATGATCCTTTTCAATTTTGTTGTGACTTTTTTAATGTAAAATATTCTTTGAGAGATTTCACCAAAATTCACAAGAAGTTTCACTTGTCAAAAATAAGTCTAGCTTGTGCCCCCATCTTCCGGGGGATCCTGCCATTCAGGATCCCCCGGAAGATGGGGATCCTGAATGGCAGGATCCCCATCAAAAATTGGTACTGTGTGATGTGAATGAAATTGAACAAGCGGATCGACATTCCTTTTTTAATATATCACATCGTGAGTCTTTGGCTCTCGGCCAATTACGAACCAGAAATGATATAGTAATCAAACCCACTGATAAGGGAGGTGCTGTGATAGTACTAAGTCATGACCAGTATCTGAATGAAGTGTATTGACTATTATCAAATCGGGAGTTCTAGCGGGAACATGAGGAAGATCCGACAAGGGACATCATGGCATAACTTGCCAAACTGTACAACATGGGTATGAGCAAGGTTATTTGTCTGGTTCTGAGAGAGAATTTCTAACTAATAAACATCCCAGAACCCCAGTTTTATACATCATCCCTAAGATATACAAATCTTTGAAAATCCTCCTGGCAGGCCAATAGTGTCTGCCAATGAGTCTGTATTAGAAATGGTGTCCATTTTTCTAGACAAGATTTTACAACCATCTGTCCCACTGGCCCCATCCTTTATTAAAGACAGTTCAATTATGTTACAATTTCTACAATCCATGACTATTGAAAGGACTGGCTTTTGGTTACAATGGATGTAGAATCCCTATACACTGTTATTCCACACGATCAGGCTTTAGCAGCCACAGCAGATGTACTATCCATTCGTCTATCTCCCCAAAGATTATTCAATTGACTTCATTGGCCTTGAGTAAGAATTATTTTGCATTCAAAGGCAAATACTATCTAGAGATCCACGGCACTGCAATGGGGGCAGCCATTACCTCTGATATTGCTAATATCTTTGTAGCAGCATTTGGGTTCCTATATATTCATAACCATCCATGGCATGATCATCTAGTGTGCTAGAAACGCTATATAGACAATGTATTTCTTGTATGGAAAGGTTCTGAGTCCACCTTGCGGGAGTTTCAAATTTGGCTTAATTCCTTGGATTCTTGTCTTAAATTTAGTATGGATTTTCATCACCAAGTCATTTTTTATTTAGATATTTATATACAGAAATGTCAGAATTCTTTTACAAGCAAGTATCCATTGCAAATCACATGAATGCAATAATTAGTTGCGGTTTGATAGCTTTCATCCTACCAGTTTTAAAAAAAAGTCTTCCGATTGGACAATTCTTGAGACTGCATCAGTTATGCTCACTTGCTCAGATGATTTTAAGATTCAAGCAAGAAATATGGCAGAGCATAAGAACATAACATAAGATATGCCATACTGGGTCAGACCAAAGGTCCATCAAAGCCCAGTATCCTGTTTCCAACAGTGGCCAATCCAAGTCACAAGTACCTGGCAAGTACCCAACCATTAGACAGATCACAAGCTACTATTGCTCATCAATTACCGTCATAGCAGTTTATGGATTTATCCTCTAGGAACTTATCCAAACCTTTTTAAAACCCAGTTACACTAACTGCTGTAACCACATCCTCTGGAAATGAATTCCAGAGCTTAACTATGCGCTGAGTGAAAAAAAATTTTCTTTGATTTGTTTTAAATGAGCTACTTGTAAACTTCAAGGAGTGGTCCTGGTCCTTCTATTGTCTGCTGGTAGAGGTGCATAACCCACTGGCCTTGGATTCACCTGTCTAAACACTAAGAAATATTTAGTTTTAATTGACCACTTTGGGGCTTATTTTTAAAGCGCAGTAACATGTCAATAGTGTGATAAATGCATTTAACATTTAATTTTTAGTCACTATGGGCCTCATTTTCTAAATTTCTTTAGGAAATTGCGCTACTCTGGGGCGGGGGGGGCGGTCCTGTGCTAGCCGGCAGCGATCGCACTGCTTGGGTGCGATCGCTGCCGGCATCGCACCCAATAACTACACCATAGAAGGTATAGTTATTGGGCGCGAAATAGCGAGCAAAAAGGGCCTTATCTTTCCGCTCAGCACGCCGTCCTCGCAGAGTCGGCCCCAGTGACGCCCCCGACTCCTCCTCTTCCAGGGCCGACTCCGCCCCGATTTCAGTAGCGCAGGCCTGCGCTACTTTCGCTAGTTATCGCAAGCTTGAGCTAACAGTGCAAGCCTGTGATAGCTTTGGAAAATGAGGCCCTATATCATAGAATGCTCAGTTATAAAGTTATAAACTGAGGTTTAAAAAAATCAATATGCATAAAACAGATGACAAAAGCAGACAGTATGAAACATTCCTACTTTATTTATTTATTTATTGATTGATTGATTGATTGATTGATTTTTATATGCCGCCGCTCATCAAAGATATTGCATCGGTGTACATAGAACAAGAACATACGCCAGGGCGTATAATCCAGTTTCATAATTCTAGGCCCCCTCTTACTGCCAGACCTCCCATCCTACAAGTCAAACGTCAGAATACAGTAAATTCATGTCTTTTCAAGCGGCCTTGATACCTAGATGTCTATAGATTATTCAATAAACTATACACAATGAACACTAAATAAACAGTAATGTTAAAAGGTTTAACAGGTTTCTGAAGGCGCGGTAGTCCTGAACATTTCAAGAGGAACTCTCCGAATTCCACAACTTTGGGGCAATTGAGGATTAGGCTCTTTTACTGCTTCCTGTTAACTTCAGCAGGTGTACTAACCATTTGACACATCTTTTCTAACAGGATAAATGATTTTATTCTGGCTGCCATACATGTTGTGGAAATGGAATGGTAATGGAAAAACACATTAAAAATAATCTGTGTGGAAGGGAGTTGCAAAGTGGTGATACAGAGGTTGAGGATTGCAGGGTGTGTATAAGGGAAAGTAGCTACTGTCCTATGAATGGATATGACAACTGGAGAGAAGGGTGTAGAAGTAAGGCTATTTAAGTGAGAAAAAGTGTTGTTTTTTTATTTTGGACACATGCTGACCTCATATATGTCCAAATTTGAAAACACTCTGGAAGATGATAGTAAGGCTCAGGCAAATTATTATGGTGAAATATTCATTGTGACTTAAAAATATTACCGGAAATTTTGCTCAGTCAATTGCTCACCAGAGAATTCAGTCATAAAGGTAGAAGATTTTGAAAGTAAGTCATCAGAACTTTCTACAGTTTTTAATTTATTAATGCCCTATAATTATATACTTAATGAAAGAGAAAATTGTTAAATTTCATTGAATTTGGAAAAATTCAAGGATAATTCATTTTTCAAAACTTGACTCTTTCTTCCTTGAAATTATTCCATTAGTACTTATTAAAATACCTAGGGATAGCAAAAGAATATTATTATTATTATTATTATTATTATTATTATTAAAGCTCTGTTTGTCCTAAATATGTGGTTAAATTAAAAAAGAGGGATAAAAAAAATCCTTGAGGTTACTTACATTTCTAAAATGTCAAATCCTTCTGGATGGGGATGTATGGTTTGCAAGGACAAGCGGCTGTCTGAAAATTGCTCTGTCTCATTGCAGGTAAAAGACTTCATATTCTTCCACAGCCCACCTCCCTTGTGGATGTTAGTACATGTGAGTGTGCAGAGATTTATCCTAGCAGTTTGTAAACTGCATAGAAGGAGCTGCACATTTCATAAAATACAGTATTATCCTCCAAAAGTATGCGCACATATTTCCACTGCAATGAAAGCATTTACTTTTCCTCCCTATTTTATAAACAGTTCCATGTATATTTTAGGTGCATAAAAAGCCCCCCAAAAAAACCATGTGCACCTCTAACTAGGTATTTTAGAACATACATGTATAATCTTTGTGCATGTACATTTATTTATTTATTTTATTTATTTATTCACTTTTATATACTGACATTCGAGTTAACTTCATGTCTGTTTACAAGACAGATCAAAAAGACAGTAATTGAAAAAAGTACAATTTACAATTATTAAAAAATTAACTAAAATAAATTCAAACAACTTTAGATAAAATAAATTCTTAATATCGGTTACTCTAAAAAGAAAATCCAAAAGAACTGCCCTTAGAATTAGAAAAAAGTAAAATAAATAAAAACAGTGAGCATAATTCTAAATATAAAATAACAATAAAAAATTAAAACAGTAACTCAATAAATAATTCAAATAAAAGTACATTAGGATAAAATAAGAAAATGGTTAAGGGATCATCCAGACTACATGAATGCTTGTTCAAATAACCATGTCTTCAGCTTTTTTATTTTTAAAGACTGTGGATTTAACTCTAGCCTGATGTCAAGAAGTAGTGAATTCCATACTTTAGAGCCTGCCAGTGATAGTGCCCTCTCTCTGATGGTGGATCGAAGATATCCCCTGTCATGCATCAAATCTGCATAGTGGCAGGACCTATACAGTAATCATGATTACCCTTTTTTTAAAAAGGGTCACATGAAGATATGAACCAGCAAACCATTGTTTGTAGGTATCAGCCTCTATGGGGCGGATTTTCAGAGCCCTGCTCGCGTAAATCCGCCCAAAACCGGGCGGATTTACGCGAGCAGGGCCCTGCGCGCCGGGAAGCCTATTTTACATAGGCCTCCCGGCGCGCGCAGAGCCCCGGGACTCGCGTAAGTCCCGGGGTTCTCGGAGTGGGCGTGTCGGGAGGCGTGTCGGGGGGGCGGGGCCGGAGCGCGCGGCGTTGCGGGGGCGTGTCGGCAGCGTTTTGGGGGGCGGGTACGGGGGCGTGGCTACGGCCCGGGGGCGTGGCCGCGCCCTCCGTACCCGCCCCCAGGTCGCGGCCCGGCGCGCAGGAGGCCCGCTGGCGCGCGGGGATTTACGTCTCCCTCCGGGAGGCGTAAATCCCCCGACAAAGGTAGGATGGGGGTTTAGACAGGGCCGGGCGGGTGGGTTAGGTAGGGGAAGGGAGGGGAAGGTGAGGGGAGGGCAAAGGAAAGTTCCCTTCTAGGCCGCTCCGATTTCGGAGCGGCCTAGGAGGGAACGGGGGTAGGCTGCGCGGCTCGGCGCGCGCAGGCTATACGAAATCGATAGCCTTGCGCGCGCCGATCCAGGATTTTAGTAGATACGCGCGACTACGCGCGTATCTACTAAAATCCAGCGTACTTTTGTTTGCGCCTGGAGCGCAAACAAAAGTAGGCTGTTCGCGCTCGTCTGAAAATCTACCCCTATCTGCACAGCCATTAGGAAACATTGGTATAGTTTTCAGAAAGTGCACCCTGTGTTTCAACTTGTATGCCCTAGACAGGTATTTGTATCCCTATGGGAGGGCCACCTAGTAACTCGAGGTGGGGATTAGGTATGAGCGTAGGGGGTTGGGGGCCACTTTCACATTCAACATGAGATGTACCGAAAGAACAGTGGTCTCTAGTGAAGATTTGCTGGCCGTCGGAGTGAGGAAACTCACTCCAAGAAGAGATTTGGGCAACGTTCTCTCCACCTAGCTTGATGGACACTCTACCTGGGCAACAACAAGCTAGGTGGAGAGAACGTTGCCCAAATCTCTTCTTGGAGTGAGTTTCCTCACTCCGACGGCCAGCAAATCTTCACTAGAGACCACTGTTCTTTCCGTACGTCTCATGTTGAATGTGAAAGTGGCCCCCAACCCCCTACGCTCATACCTAATCCCCACCTCGAGTTACTAGGTGGCCCTCCCATAGGGATACAAATACCTGTCTAGGGCATAGGCACTATAGCAAGTCTCTCTCTCTCTCTTTCTCTCTCAGCTGTTCAGAATTGTCATGGACTGCAATAACCCTTTACTGGCCCATAACATGAATGAAAGTGTTGTAGCTATTAGCCACGCTAACACTGCGGCTGTTTCACAGCACACGATAACTGTTTCCTGTTTTACATATACTCCGCCCCCTGAATATTAAATTACGAATTTGCATTCGCAAATCGCCTTAACGGCTGTTAGCGCAATTTGCAAATTTATCTCCCACGATAAACCTTGGAAAATGACCCCCTTAGTGTGTCATTTTGTGGAATTCAATCATACATTTGAAGACATTAAGTGGACTGTTTTGGAAATTGTGCCATCTCATTGGAGAGGCAGGGATCATGTCAAAAACCTTTTACAACAGGAGTAGAAGTGGATCTATTGCATGCAAACAGTGACACTGCTCAGTTTGAAAAAGGAAATTGAGTGGGGTGCGTTGTTTTGATTTAATCAAGTCTGTATTTTCATGTCATTCTGACATTTTCATACATAAATTGACGTCATGTCTGGTAGGTGTATATAAAGAAAGGGGGAATGACGGCACTCTGTCCTTATGATGGCTGACGCGCATGAAAGCTCCCGGTGTACGGTAAGGGCCAAATTTTAAAATGGTTACATGTGTAAATCCGGAGGATTTACGAGCCTAACCGGTCTTATGCGCTGGGCCTATTTTAAAAAGGGTACACAAAAACTAGCTGTGGGGACCGTCTTCAGTTATCGTATATAATTTCTCTGTTAAAATAACCTTTATTTGAATTACGGTATACAAATTTTCATGGAAATATTAATTTTAATCTTTTTATCTTTATTTAACTTTTTTTTATCATTTTTTAACAAGAGACACAGACCTCAGATCTGGCGAAAAAGAGGAGCTTACATATTCTCTTATTATCTAGCCAGTAAGATCAGTCAGCGGTCTGTAATGTCTCTTAATTTCTTTTTTTGTTAAAATATTCTTGTATATTTACTTCAACACAGACTAAATCTTTCTTCAAATTTTAACTGCATGTTCCTTTATACAATTTTGACCGGATGATTTAACCGGTATCGCGGACTAGGATTTTCTTCAAATTTTGACTGCAATTTTAACTGGTGCAGATATAAATCTTGTTGAAGCCGCGGTCGTGGTTTAAATGTCCTGCTGCAGATATGAATCTTACTGCAACCGCGGTCGCGGTTTAAATGTCGAAATAGATTTGAAGAGCTTATTCGATAACATAAAGACATCGTGAGCCCATAATAAGCTGTATAATAAAGGCATATGAAAATTCCACCTTTAAGGACCGTTAGCCCAGTTTTATGAAAAAGCACTTATCTTATGACTTGTTGTAATTGTGTTTGTTTTAAACAAGTCAGTGCAACGCCGACACCGCCAACATTAACGTTTCGCTTGACGCTTCATCAGGGCGGATTTTTGACTTTCAGCTTCTTGCGGTCTTTCAGCTTCTTGCGGTCTGGGCTCAAAAGATAAGTGCTTTTTCATAAAACTGGGCTAACGGTCCTTAAAGGTGGAATTTTCATATGCCAAAGGAGCTATAATATCAAGCACCTGTCATAGCTTGGAATCCAAAAGCATCGCTTTTGCTTCATCAGTGAGAGAGTTAGAAACATTCAGCTCTGCGCTGAATAACTTTTTTAAATGATCACAATCAATATGTCATCTTTTCAGAGAGATAGTCTGGCTGCTCTGATCATCACTTGAAAATTCACCACATATTGGCATGGACATTTCAATTAAAAAATGATCGTTCCACAGTACAGGAGTGATTGTCTGTGCCCTATCAGAACTCATTGAAGTAGAAAAATTAATAAAGACCAAATCTAGTGTATTACCAAGTCTATGTGTGTGTGTGTGTGTGTGGGTAGGGTCTTAATGATTTGTTGCCATCTCAAATTTTGCATAGTTTCCAGAAAAAGGTCATACCCAGCTGCTAAAGGGGACTTGTTAATATGCAAGTTAAAATCTTCTAGAATGATAGCATTGTTCAAATCAAATTTTGAACAAAGGAGTTGTTCAAATAACATTGAGCAGTTAGAACCTAATAGATCTGGAGGCACATAGACTAGGCAACAACTATCAACTTTAGAGTGTAGTGATAACATTTCATAAGGAATGCCCAGATTAAGATCTTCATAAATCTCAAATAAATAAATAAATAAATAACTAAACTTGAGTTCAGCTTTATAAAAAATGTATAGACCATCCCCAAGACCTTTAGCCTGAGGCTGAGAAATAGCAGTACACCCAGTCAGGCACACCTAATTGACGAGTGTTATATCAGAGTTTAGCAGCCATGATATGGTGATACACTAGATTTTGGGAACACTCCATGAAGCTAGCAACCAGCAGATTTAAAACAAATTGATGGAAGTATTTTCTCACTCAGCACAAAGTCAAGCTATGACATTTGTTGCCAGATGACATGGTCAAGGCAACTAACAAGCTCCTGAAGGAAAAATCTATAAACAGTAATTAGCCAGATAGACTTGGGAAAGCCAGTGCTTATCCCTAGGAGTGAGATACAAGAAATAGATCAAGTATTTAGGATCTGCCAGGTACTGTGACTGACTGACCACTGTTGGAAACAGGATGTTGGGCTTGATTGAACTTGGTCTGACCCAGCATGGCACATCTTATGTTCTTACGTACATGCTATTATATGTATATCAAGAAAAAACATGGATCAGTACACACAAATGAAATCTTGCAAATAAAGCAAGCAAATCCTTTAAGGGGGAATCATATATGCAGGTAAACAATGCTAGAGTATACAACTTATTTAGTGTTATTTACTGCTGACAGTATAATCATAGCCCCAAGAAACTTTTTAACTTTCAAATTTTTTAATGCAAAAACAGTATCCCAGTATAACAGTGCCTCCCCTTAAAGAAAGGATTTGTTTACTTTATTTGCAAGATTTGTGTGTGTACTGATCCATGGTTTTTGTTGATGTCATAAGAAGTGCCATACTGGGCCAGACCAAGTTATATATATATATATATATATATATGCTAAACTATCTTTATTTCCTCTGATCCCAGTTCAATAGTCCTTATCAATTGTAACTGCTTTCTTCGACACGTTATTTCTGTTTTGATGTATTTATTGCACCCCTGTTTATTTGTAAACCAGCATGATGTGATCGTTTCATGAATGCCGGTATATAAAAACCTTAAATAAAATAAAAATAAAATAAATAAATATATATATATATATATATGCATCAGGGATTCATTTATCATATATAAGCGATATCCAATGTGTCCATGTAAATCCCAAAAAACATGATTTTCAGGATCAACAAAGCTGTGTTTTTGCATGACCATATACCTGTTTCCAAGGCTTCTTTTGGTCACTACATTACTTCTCCAGACAAAAACTCTCCTATTTAAAGCCAGCATATGACTTTGATTAGAATACATAGTCAATATAGACCAATCAAAACAGAAGTATTGCTTATCCATACTTAAAGGTGACAGCTATTCATGAAAACAAATTATTAAAAAATAGTTTCCCACTCCATGTCAGTATTTTAAATCATGCGGATGCACGGTGTCAAATTTAAAATCCAGTGCAATTCTTTTATTGACAAAATAGTGCCAGAATTTCCACTTCAAGGGTGAGCACTCACAGGATCGATAACCAACCAAAGAGGTCATTTACTATCGTGCAATATGGTTTTATTGCATGGTGTTTGGCTGATATCGTGCATTAATTGTTGCGCGCCCCGTCCGCGTCCGGCCCGCGCACAGGCCTGCTCACCTCGCTGGAGTTCCTCAAGGGTCGGCTTTATCACCGATTCTCTTTAATATCTACCTTCTTCCTTTATGCCATCTTTTAACAAGCCTTAACATCATTTTTTACATGTATGCTGATGACATACAACTTCTCATTCCCATTACTTCGTCAAAAGCAGCCTCACACCTGAAAGCAATACAAAATCTGCTGAACAATCTAAAATTATGCTTAAATATGAGCAAAACAGAATGTATATTAATTACAAGAAAAAACTTTGGTATAACTTCCACTCCACCCTTCCAATTTGACAACATTCAAATTCAACTCAAAGACAACGTTAAAGACCTGGGTTTCTGGCTAGATAATGAGCTAAATTTTAAAAAGCACATCACAACAAAAACAAGAGAAGGCTTTTACAAAATTCAAATACTCAAACACCTAAAACCGCTGCTCCATCCCCATGATTTCAGAACCGTTCTTCAAGCCCTCATCTTCTCCAGTTTGGACTACTGCAACTCCCTTCTGATAGGCCTCCCTAATTCAACATTAAGACCTCTGCAGTTACTCCAAAACGCAGCTGCCAGAGTCCTGTCTGGTAAAAGAAAATCTGACCATATATCCCCAGTACTTTACAACTTACAATGGCTACCAGTTAAACAAAGAATAGAGTACAAAGTACTCACAATCCTACACAAATCAATTCACAAAGCTGACTACTCTGCCCTGGACAATATTATACATCTACACAAATCTTCACGTACAACAAGATCTACATATAAAGTTCAGCTGGATGTCCCTTCTTTACCTCAAGCCAAATTATCCTCCACTAGAAATAGAGCCATCTCTATCATTGGCCCAAAATTATGGAACGCACTACCTCAACACCTCAATTCGCAAGAAAACTTTAAATCTTTTAAAAAAGATCTTAAAGATTGGCTACTCTCACAATCGTACAATGGCTGCTCACCCAATGACAACTGAACATAATCTTTTTCATATCCACCTTCACGTTCCTTTTTTATGCCAGCAATCCCCTCCTTCTGTCTTTCGTCCTGTCTTGCAGAAACCTTTCTTCTCTCTAACGGTTTCAACCGTCTACTTCAAGTGTTGCTTACACTCATAACTATTGTTCAATGAATGGTTCAATGTATTTATTGACTTTTTTAAGTTAATGTTCTGATTCATTCTCTGTCACACTGTTATGAATTTAAATGTAACTGGTTTGTTATAATGTAAACCGGAGTGAAGGCTATGTCAGCTGTACCTCGGTATATAAACAAATGCTAAATAAATAAATAAATAAATAGTTAGCCGGTTATTTATAACTAGCTAACTAGCACAACCACACAGCCGCTGAATATGGACCTCACAGTAGTTACAATGTGTGCACCTTTGTCATTATAAAGATATCAAAGGAGAAGAGACATAAGCAGATATGCAAAAGTGTCAGCATAGGTTTCTCTGTGTGAAACAGAATCAATGTCACAAAGGGCCTATGTAAATAGGCATACAAGTCATCATTATAAAAACAGGTGACTACAGCAAAGAGCACATCATGTGGTAGTGGCACAATATTAGGGATGTGAATCGTGTCCTCGATCGTCTTAACGATCGATTTCGGCTGGGAGGGGGAGGGAATCGTATTGTTGCCGTTTGGGGGGGTAAAATATCGTGAAAAATCGTTAAAAATCGTTAAAAATCGAAAAATCGAAAAATCGAAAAATCGAAAAAACCGGCACATTAAAACCCCCTAAAACCCACCCCCGACCCTTTAAATTAAATCCCCCACCCTCCCGAACCCCCCCCCCAAATAACTTAAATAACCTGCGGGTCCAGCGGCGGTCCGGAACGGCAGCGGTCCGGAACGGGCTCCTGCTCCTGAATCTTGTCGTCTTCAGCCGGCGCCATTTTCCAAAATGGCACCGAAAAATGGCGGCGGCCATAGACGAAAAAGATTGGACGGCAGGAGGTCCTTCCGGACCCCCGCTGGACTTTTGGCAAGTCTCGTGGGGGTCAGGAGGCCCCCCACAAGCTGGCCAAAAGTTCCTGGAGGTCCAGCGGGGGTCAGGGAGCGATTTCCCGCCGCGAATCGTTTTCGTACGGAAAATGGCGCCGGCAGGAGATCGACTGCAGGAGGTCGTTCAGCGAGGGTTCCGGCGCCTCGCTGAACGACCTCCTGCAGTCGATCTCCTGCCGGCGCCATTTTCCGTATGGAAAATGGCGCCGGCCATACGCGTATGGCCGGCACCATTTTCCGTACGAAAACGATTCGCGGCGGGAAATCGCTCCCTGACCCCCGCTGGACCTCCAGGAACTTTTGGCCAGCTTGTGGGGGGCCTCCTGACCCCCACGAGACTTGCCAAAAGTCCAGCGGGGGTCCGGAAGGACCTCCTGCCGTCCAATCTTTTTCGTCTATGGCCGCCGCCATTTTTCGGCGCCATTTTGGAAAATGGCGCCGGCTGAAGACGACAAGATTCAGGAGCAGGAGCCCGTTCCGGACCGCTGCCGTTCCGGACCGCCGCTGGACCCGCAGGTTATTTAAGTTATTGGGGGGGGGTTCGGGAGGGTGGGGGATTTAATTTAAAGGGTCGGGGGTGGGTTTTAGGGGGTTTTAGTGTGCCGGCTCACGATTCTAACGATTTATAACGATAAATCGTTAGAATCTGTATTGTATTGTGTTCCATAACGGTTTAAGACGATATTAAAATTATCGGACGATAATTTTAATCGTCCTAAAACGATTCACATCCCTACACAATATTAACAATTCCAAGGACAAAGAACAGCAAATGAACAAGTACAAAAGTCAACAATGCTTGCACCAAGACAGACCTTGTTGTCAAAGTGCACTGGTACAGACCAGGCAGCTAGGGATGTGCAGCCGGAAAGTATTCGTTGGTTTCGGGATACGTATTCATCGGGGCCCAGATATGTTGCATTCGGTCAAGGGAGGGAAAGCCCGATCCGTTAATACGTTGAATTCGGCATTCGTTCCCTTTAAATTTTTATTCATTCAGGATTCATTGCATTCGTGGGGGTTCGCCATACGTTTCACAAACCCATGAATGCAACGAATAGGGACCTATATGTTGCGGATTGCGCATTCGTTCACAACAAATACACATCCCTACAGGCAGCCATGACAAATAAAGCCCAAGACAGTCCACGTGTGAAATTGCACTGATGTGGGCCAGGCAGCCAAGAGGCTATGGCATTAGAGTTCTGTTCTTTTTGAAAGTACATTGAGTTAGAAATACCTCCAGCATTAGGCAGAGACTGGAGACAAGAGGCTAGAGGTTGAGACTACAGACAGGAGACTGGAGACTGGAGGCGGGAAGCTGGAGACAGGAGGCTGCAGTCTGGAGGCCAGAGCTAGAGGCTGGAAACAGGAGGCCGGAGGCTGGACCTGGAGGCAGGAGGTTGGAGACAGGAGGCCAGAGTCTGGAGACTTGAAACTGATGACTTAACCCTAGATATTAAATGGAGAATCAATGGGAGTTTTGTACATAACACTTACACTATCACCATCATCAGGAATGGCTGCATATTTTGAAGGATGGTGGTACATGCCTGCAGCTGTACACAGCAGACAGCACCAGAGTTCTTCCACTGTTACATACACAGTCATCTTCTCTGACAGAGGACACTTTGACAGTATGGCAGGACCAGAGAGTAATTATGTAGATGGCTATAGAGCGCACCCTTCTTGCAGATATCAATGTTATGTTATTGGTCTGTTTAGCCTTGCAAAACCCAGGCACAGGGAATCTTCAGCCAGGGAAGGCTACCTTGCATCACCCTGGCAGAAGGAATCTTCAGTTATCAAAGAGTCAAACCAACAAACCATTTTTTTTTAATTTTCTCTTTATTACTTTTCCAATATTTTACAAAGTAAACAGCTCTGTACATGAAATACAATAGCGTTGACATAACTACCTTGATAGTTCACATTTAATATAGAACAATTCACAAATAGAACAAACCATTTAACACAAGGCACTCATATATCTAAAAAAATCTGAGATAAGAAAAGTGTCAGCAAGTCAGTCTATGTTTGGATCATATATCCAACACCCGGTCTTATCTATCACATTTACCTTAAAATAAGTACAAAAGTGCCAAGTAATCAATACTGAAAAGTCATCTCTAGTGAACTCTTTTAATCTTTTCTATTGCACTAAAAACATGTCAGGTAAGAACCCCATATCCATATAAAAAAAAAAAAGGAACCCCAGCATCAGTTGACATATTGTTCTTCACTGCTTCAAGGGGATAATTTGAAGGCAACTTATCTGAAAACTCTGTTCTCTATCTAAAGCACTCACAGTCTCACAATGTCTGTACAAAATGGAGATCTGTTCGTAGAGACATCTATCTTCTGTAAGGTTTTTGAACCCTTGTTGCTGTGGGGAGGTTGACTCCACCTACAGGGAAGACCCGGTAGATCCTCACAGACAGCTGATGGGACTGAGCTGGTACGAGACTGGTCTAGGGCTTCAACTATACTAGCTCCTTTCCCCTTAGGTTGAGCCCAGGGTTTTGGGGGCAAGCAGGACTTAGGTGTGAGTCTCATGGAGAGTAGTAACAAGAGATGTTCTGGTCATAGCTAGGGTCAAAGACAGGAGGAAGACAAAGATGGTCATGGTCCAGGCTGAGATCAGAGGAAGGTGGCAGGCAAGAGTAGTCAAGATCAGAGGCAGGTGGCAGGCGAGAGTAGTCAAGGTAGAGGCTGTGGTCAGATCTGGTACTCAGTCCAAGGTTAGGTGTGGAAGACACTGGGAGGACAAAGGCACCAGGAAGGGGAATGAGGTAGGCAGTGTTTGGAGAGATGAGGCAGGCAGGCTTGGAGAGACAAGACAGGCAGGAACTGGAAAGACAAGGCAGGCAGGTAGGAACTGGAGAGACAAGGCAAGGATCAGGCACAGGTACGCAGCATCTCATACAGAAGATCTGTAGTTAACCCATTGCTGAAGCAAGGTCTGAGAGGCTATGAGGCCTTTATAAGGACCTGGGGGAGATGACATCATTCAGAGGTGCCGCAGCCTGTTTCCTGCCACAGGTCCTTCAAGTAGGGATGTTGGGTGCTTGCAAAGAGGAAGTGGGGCCAGGCAGAGAAGGGTGGCATCTGAGCTATGGCTAAGAGTGTCGGCATCCTGCCACATGGAGCGGGCACAGGCAGCATGCAGGGTGAGTGTGCCAGCTTGCGGGGCCGACCCACAAGCCAGTTAGTACAACATCTTCAGAACGCTGAGTTAAATGTAAACTTCATTAACGTACAAATGTGATGATGGAAATGCCTTGGGTGTCTGCAGGGAAAAGGAAAATCAATCAATGAATCATGATCAGTAAACAATGCCAATTTAAATCATGTATAGATAAATATAAAGTAATCATAGAAATTGTGTAAAATAAGGGTATAAAAATGCCACCCTATAAAAACATCCCCCTCATTCACAAAAAAACTGAAAAATCTTCTGCATGTAGTCCATCCAGGACTAGGGTGCGAAGCTCATAAATCCAACTTTGCTCCAAATGGAAAAGATTCCCACGTGATCTCCATATTGCCAATCTGTGGATACAGGGTGAAGTACAAAAGAATAGCCCAATTTGCACAAGGCAATCCACTCAGGTAATCAAAGCTCAACTCACTATCCTCTCTCCTCTCACCTAACTTCTTTTACCAAACTGCTTCTCCACAAACATCTGACACATCCTAAAAGGAGAAGCTGCAGGAAGCTAGCCTTTATAGTCCTATAAAACATTGCAGAAAGCAATAAAATACTGCATCACATGTAATTTTTTTATTTTCATCATGCAAAGTGCTATTTGGTTTATTTTCTTAAACACATCCATTTATTTTATTGCCTGAATTTTAACTTAATGCACAATATTTCTTCCTTTTTATCGCAGCTAAGTAAATGGACACCCAAGCGAGATCTTCAAAACAATGCTTCAAGTCAATACAATGGGAAACTACAGGAAAAGATCTTATCAGTAGATATACAACTATAATGCTCAATTAGGCTGTCTGATCCACACGTTTGGTTTTGCCAACATATAATTAAAAAGCACAGTCACTGATCCACATTTTATTTTATATACATATTTTCTTAACAGGTGGATTTTTCAGGTTAGTCTCTTGGGGAATATATTTCATTATGGTATATATAAACATCAAGAATATGCACATATTTTTGGTTTTCTACATACATTTTACCATGGGGAAAAAAGGGGAAATTCCAGGCGGGGTTCAGAAGTATGTGCATTAGTTGCTTTTTTCTAAGTGATATATACACATATACATTACTAAACTTGTTCGTACATTTTTACACCTGCTCATTAACTCACACAAGTGAAATCAGACTTGTCTGTTGTTAGCATATTTGGGTGGGAGGTCTTGGAAGGGATTTAGGATGAAGTGCTAGAGTAGAGGGTGAACCTGTGGCAAATTGGTTATTCTAAGTACTCATTAGTACTTTATAAAATACTTGCCTTTGCGTTTAATTCTGGGCATTTATTTGCGTAGTCACAATTATTTCATGCACAAAATTATTGTGAATGAGATGTTCAGTGGACCCTTGGGCCGACCTGTGAGAGACTGGGGAGAGGTGTACTATAGTCTCTAGTGAGTGACAGGTCAGGAGGCGGATCCCAGGCAGGAGCTGGATGTGAGCTTCACTCTGGAAGCCGGTACTCCCCCGGGAGGAGCCCATAGGAACCCCGGCCGCTGGGACTTAGGACATCACGGAAGCTGGAGCAGGCAGGCAGGCAGGGATCAGGAGTCAGGCAGGAACTGAAGCAGGCTGGGACAGAAGCAAGCAGGAACTGAAGCAGGACTGGCTACTGGAACCAAGCTAGAACTGAAGCAGAATAGGTTACTGCAAGCAAGCCAGACAGAAGCAAGACAGGTACTGGAACCTGGCTGGAGCTGGAGCTGAAGACATGTACTGGAACCAGGCTGGTGCTGAGGCTGAAGACGAGTACTGGAACCAGGCTGGAGCTGAAGCTGAAGACGAGTACTGGAACCAGGCTGGTGCTGAGACTGAAGACGAGTACTGGAACCAGGCTGGTGCTGAAGCTGAAGATAGCTGGAGTCAAGCAGGAACCAGGCTGGGAGGCCAAGAAAGACAAGCAGGAATCGGACAGGAGACGAAGCAAGCATAGGGGCTGTCGAGACACGTCGGGGCCCGGTGCAATGTGGGAGCGCTAGGGAACCCTGTTGCAAGGCCCCGACTGAGAGCAGGCGCCAGAGTTACATACCCCCCGGTGTCTGACATCAGCGGAGGGGGCGGAGCGTCTCGTGGCGGGAACAGGGCTATATCTGAGCCTTTCTTGTTCGCGCGCGTGCGCACCTAAGGCCTGGGCATCCCCCGGAGAGCCTCCGATGGCGTTTCCCCTGTGAGGTCGCCGACGAACAGACCGGCCTGTGCACCGGCGGGAGCAGGAGGAAGGAGGTAAGGTCCCGGTCGCGACCGGGACCGCAACAGTACCTCCCCTCTTACGCCCCCCCCTTAGCAGACCCGGGTTCACCTGGATGAACTTGGTGGGGCTGCAGTAGTGACTCTTCGTGCGGGACGATAGAAGCAGGGATTGGCCCATGACCGGGACATGGCTCTGAAGCTGGAACCAAACTGGAGCTGAAGCAAGACACGGAAGCTGAATCCTTGGCTGCCCTCAGGCAGTTGGAGAGGCAGAACGGACTCCATTGGGTAATTCGTGGGGTATCCCACTGAATCGTGTGTGAATGCTTCTGGAGCCATGGCAACCCTAGCACCACGGGGTGGACGGCCTTTTCCAGGACCAAAAAGGCGATCTCCTCCAAATGGTTTGCCCCGGTGCAGACAGTAATGGGAGTCGTGGACATCATTATATGACCTGGAAGGAGCGTACCCTGGATGGATGCAATTCGAAGTGGAACCTCTTGTCTCTGCATGGGGATCCGGAACTGGGAGACCAAGTCTTGCTGGATAAAATTACCCCCTGCTCCTGAATCCAGGAAGGCAAGGGTCTCCAGAGAACCTCCAGGAAATTCCAGGGTAACGGGCACAGAGCATTACGGAGCTGCAGCGCAGGCTAGAAGGAGCTCCTCACGACTTCTCGGGTTTGAACGTCCTTCCAAATGCTCCTGGCAGCTTGCCAAAAAATAACCTTGCTGGCCGCAATTGAGATACAGGCCCTGCGTACGGCGGCATTGTCTCTCCTCTATGGAGAGCGGGGCACATCCCAGTTGCATAGGTTCAGGGGCAGGAAAATCAGGACAAGGAGTTCTCAGAGGAGCCGGTCGTGAAGGAACATAAGCAGGGCAGGGCTTGGTTGGGCGAGACTCTCGTGCCCCCTGTTGTAGACGACGATCAATCCGGGCAGCCATCTCAGTCAGGGCATTGAGGTCCTCCGGAAGATCACGGGCAGTGATCTCATCTTTTATGCACCTGGACAACCCCTCCTGAAAGATTGCCCTGAGGCTGCGTCCTGCCAACCTACTTCCTGGGCGAGAGTCCTAAAGTCCATTGCATAGTCCGCCAGGGAACTGGATCCTTGCCGAAGCGGTAGCATTTCCGAAGTGGCTGTAGCCCGGCGGACCGGCTCATCAAAGGCCTGCTGAAAATTGGATACAAATTGTTGTAAGTCATCCAACGAGGGGTCATTATATTCCCAAAGGGGAGAGGCCCACACCAAGGCCTTCCCATCAAGCAAGGATAGGATATACATTACTTTGACAGAGTCCATGGGAAACTGCCGGGGTAGCAAGGAGAACCAAACGAAACACTGGTTCAAAAACCCACGGCAGGTCCGGCATCACCAGCGTAACGAGAGGGTGCCGGAAGCTGAGTCTTGGATGAAGTTGAAGCCTCGGGTACTGGGGCCTCTGCAGGTGAAAAGCGAGAATCCAAGGTATCCAATTGGGTGGTAAGTTGCCCAACGGATCTGGCCAAGACATCCAGGTATTGTTGTTGCTGTTGTAGCTGCAGAGCCAACCCAGGAAGATCCTGGGGTCCTGGTACCTTGGCCGAATCCATGGCCTTGCAATCTGTTGTGAATGAGCTGTTTAGTGGACCCTTGGGCCGACCTGTGAGAGTCTGGGGAGAGGTGTACTATAGTCTCTAGTGAGTGACAGGTCGGGAGACGGATACCAGGTAGGAGCTGGACGTGAGCTTCACTCTGGAAGCCGGTACTCCCCCGGGAGGAGCCCATAGGACTTAGGAGATCACGGAAGCTGGAGCAGGCAGGCAGGGATCAGGAGTCAGGCAGGAACTGAAGCAGGCTGGGACAGAAGCAAGCAGGAACTGAAGCAGGACCGGCTACTGGAACCAAGCTGGAACTGAAGCAGAACAGGTTACTGCAAGCAAGCCAGACAGAAGCAAGACAGGTACTGGAACCTGACTGGAGCTGGAGCTGAAGACGTGTACTGGAACCAGGCTGGTGCTGAGGCTGAAGACGAGTACTGGAACCAGGCTGGAGCTGAAGCTGAAGACAGATACTGGGACCTGGCTGGAGCTGGAGCTGAAGATGAGTACTGGAACCAGGCTGGAGCTGAAGCTGAAGACGAGTACTGGAACCAGGCTGGAGCTGAAGCTGAAGACAGATACTGGGACCTGGCTGGAGCTGGAGCTGAAGACGAGTACTGGAACCAGGCTGGAGCTGAAGCTGAAGACGAGTACTGGAACCAGGCTGGAGCTGAAGCTGAAGACAGATACTGGGACCTGGCTGAAGCTGGAGCTGTAGACGAGTACTGGAACCAGGCTGGTGCTAAGGCTGAAGACGAGTACTGGAACCAGGCTGGGGATGAAGCTGAAGATAGCCGGAGTCAAGCAGGAACCAGGCTGGGAGGCCAAGGAAGACAAGCCGGAATCGGACAGGAGACGAAGCAAGCACAGGGGCTGGCGAGACGCGTTGGGGCCCCGTGCAATGTTGGAGCGCTAGGGAACCCTGTTGCAAGGCCCCGACTGAGAGCAGGCGCCAGGGTTACATACCCCCTGGCGTCTGACGTCAGCGGAGGGGGCGGAGCGTCTCGTGGTGGGAACAGGGCTATATCTGAGCCCTTCTTGCGCGCGCGCCTAAGGCCTGGGCGTCCCCCGGAGAGCCTCCGACGGCGTTGCCCCTGCGAGGTCGCCGACGAACAGACCGGCCTTCGCATATGTTTATAAAATGGGTGGAATAGTATGTGCTTTCCTGCATCGCAAACAATCATGCATTCATTTGGAGCAGAAATTCTGCAAGCAGTATTTTATAAACTGATAGCGCCTGCCACACAGTTTATAAAATTCTAGCATTAATCTCCATATTTACACTTATGCCTACATATGCTGCACCATAGATAGGTTTGGAAAGTTGGGCTCTCTATCTTGAAAAAAGCAAAGATTTCTAACTTCACTGAATAATTATGGGGGCAATAATCAATCAGCATGCACTGGTATAAACACTGCTGGCACTTTTTACATGCAGGCTTTGCACCAATCAAAGCAAAACAGTGCGTTTACTTTTGCTTTGATTATTGCTCCAGGAAAAAAGTAACCACAGCACCTGCCTTTCCTGTGGGTAATTTTGATCTTTGAAATAACATATGTAGATTTGAAAATAGCATCTACGCACTTTGGGGTCAATTTTAAGAGCTTCGCGAGTCCATGTGCGCGCAATTCCCGGCACATGCACATGGACGCATCGATTTTATAACATACGCGCGTCACCATGCGCATGTTATAAAATACAATATCTACACGCACATGCGCACGTGGACTTTAACATCCATGTGTGCATGTGCGGGCGGTGCGCGACTTGCGCACGCAAGAGGGGAATTTTCAAATTACTCACGGCAACGAGATCGGCCTTTTTTCGAGTTCCCTTCCAGTCCACTCCAATTAAGGAGCGGACTGGGAGGGTATGTTCCTATCCCTAACCCTACCCTTCCTACCTCTTCCCCTCTCCTCTCTGACCCCTAAACCTACCTTAACTAACCTCTTTTTTTATTTTTGAACTTACTTTGAGCAGTAGTAGTAGTAGTAGCCCGCCCCGCCCCTGCCCTGCCCAGACCATGCCCCTGGCCCTCCCCTTTTCTCTCGGCCAGGACCTTTGCACATATTGGGGTTTACGTGTGTGGTCGGGCCTGTTGTAAAATGCTCGCTGCGCACACAAGGCCCAGCCGCACGCTTAAACTCCAAAATTTACACGCATAGCCCTTTTAAAATTCGGGCTATTATTCCCCCCCCCCCCCACACACACCTAAACACACTCTCAGGAATGCCTCCTCACATATAACAGATATCTACGTTTACCCACATTGAGGATGGCAATTTTCAAAAATCCCATTTCTATGGGTAAAATGTTTTACCCATGGAAATTGCTTTGAAAAACTGTCCTCTATATCGCTATGGCCTTCTCCATTCCACAGCAGCTTTTATTCTGTGAAAGCAAAAAATATTTATGTGCAAAGTAGGTTGGAGTCGAACTTTTCCTAATCTGGCCAAAAACATCTTTTTTTTAGTAAAAGCAGGAAGAAAAAAAATGCCAGGGATCACTCTCTCCTGATGTTCAGTTATTTGTCTGACTCAGGAATTTTGTAGAATTAGGACCATTCTGAGCAGAAGACTGCTCTCCTTTTTAATATGGCAAAAGTAAGAGACCTGAGCTGGACATAAGGAGCAAGATGACGGTAGTGGTATTCATTTAAATCAGGCCCGACTAAGTTTCAATGAAACTGTCACAGCTATTCCTTCAAGACCATTTGTTTTGCCCTCTTTAAAATTTATTTGTGCAATATAAGCCAAGTGATAAGAATTTAGGATTGGAGTCTGTTGCAAATCTTCTGCCACGCAGGGTGCTTTACACTCACAAAAAGGCATATCAGTCAATTAGAAGGACTGATCCAGCTTTTTCATTCATATAAAGCACCCTGCATAGCAGCTTTGTGTCTAGGTTCTTGTCCTAGCTGATTTACAAAGTCATCATTCCAATGAAATTGCATACCAGATTTTAACGTCCTCTGAACTATTAATTTATTACTCATGTTAAAAAACAATAATAAGCGAATGAAAGCTAAACAGTATTTTGTTTTTCATATTTAACTCTTTCTCCCTCCCCCTGTCTCCTCCCACCCCCATCACCTCATCTCTTGATAAAATCTCTCTCTACCATGTTTTGTAAGTCTGCTTGCTGGAAATGATGAGGTCCATATTCAAAAGGATTTGCCCAGCTAAGTTTCACACATAGCTGGACAAACATGGAGATTAATATCTACCCTTGCTGATCAGATACGTTTTAGCCAGGTAAGTCATTACCCAGTGTGGAATGTGCATTCATTTTAAACGAAGGGTAAAATACAATGACTGAGTCCATTTTTCTTCCATTTGTGGACCTCTGAAATGAATGGAGGGATCCCATGAATTTCAATGAAAATATTTGTCTCAGCTGTTAATGTTTCCCATCCAAGTCTATGGCTGTGCTAAGCAAACAAAAACTGTTTATCTGGTAAGCGATCTTAATGAGTTATTGCGGTGTCAGATGTGATTTTAATGTCGAAAGGCATTGACGAGTTTTTCTGTTGTTTGTATTTTAATTATATGAATGTTTTATTGTAAACTTCTTTGGTTTAAAGTGGTATAAAAGAAATTTTAAATAGATAAATAAAACAAGTATAAGGTCTAACTGGTAACTATAGCAACCAATTGTAGCCTGTGTGATATAGCCTTCTGGGAGTCGAGGTAGGACAAGTTGATAGAGTATGTGAAAGAAACTCTCTGTTTCCTCTCTAATAGTTGGTAGGGAAGTATCTGTTTGAGAAGTGCTCACAGAGTTTGGAAAAAAAGTTTAAAAAGTTAGATTTGGCATTGGTCAAAGACTATTTCTAATCTTCTCTGCTGCAGTGTCTTACTCATTGTGATAGAAATATAGAGGCAATGGCACTGCACTTTCTCTGTTCACTAGTGAAAGGAACTGCATATGCATGAGCCCCTCTTGCCATGACACAGCCTCATAGGTAGCGTCCTGAGACCCGTGCCATTGGCGTGAGCAAACCTTGGCACAGGTAAGACTATGACTGAGTCCAAAAGTCTATACAAAGGCCAGTCTGCAGCTGAAGCCAGGCAAGGACAAGACTGACAGCTTAAAACAAAGCTGAAGCAGAGCTGGAGCAAGATCACAGGCAAAGACTGAAGCAAAGCTGAAGGCTGAGAAGATGGGACCAGGAAGAAGCAGAAGACAACAACCAGGCTGGAGGGCTTGAGCAAGACAGAAGACTGGAAGCAAGAGGAGCAAGAACCAGGAGGCCTTCTTCCTAAGGTAATGAATCCAAGGCCAGGCAGGCTAAGTAGTCTTGAGCGAGTGACGTCATTATTAGGACAGGTACCCAACTTTCACGCCATCATGTGCTGAATTGTGCGCACCAATGTGCACGCACATCCTAAGCATCTCTTCGCCAGGTCCTAGTATCACACGCATCAGAGCATCAAATGGCGGCTCCCTGCCGCACAGTGAACATCCACCACCGAGGAGTCTGGGAAGGCGACAGGATTCTAACACTAGGGGAGTGTAGGAGTGTGGAGATTGTGGAGATTGAAGAAGTTCTTTTCTCTCAATCTCTCCAGGGCCTGGGCAAACCTTTGTTTAGGGAGTGTACTTGCACAGGGCAGCAGTGGCTCATCAAGATCGCAAGAGGGCTGCCAGTGAAACTGATCCTGCTGGTGGCTGAAGATTACAAAAGGATCAATGGCCCCCACTGACCCATCCCACTGGCATTCCTGAGGCCTCTTTTGATCTTTGGCCACTGGCAGAACCCATCACACCAGCAGCCAAAAATCAGAAGAGGCCTGCAGCTGGCATACCCCATCCTGGCAGTAACCAAAGATCAAAAGAGGACCCGGGGCTGCCAGCAGACCCCATCCTGCTGGTTGTAGAACATCACAAGAGGCCTCAAGGCTACAGGTGAATCCCATCCTGACATCAACTGAATATTACAAGAAGGCTGCCTGGAGCCTTCAGCAGCACAGCAGAAGAAAAGAGAGGGAGAGATCCCACGCTACCAGCAGATATCATCCCACTGATGACCGAAGATCATAAGAGATCCTGGGGTGGCTGGCAGCAGAAGAAAAGAGAGGGAAAGGCCTGGCAGGCCTGAGTGACAGCATGTCATATGTGAGAGAGAGTTTGCCTGTGTTTGTGAGAGTTTGCTGTGAGTGAGAGGGAACATTTCTGTTTGAGAAGCATGTGTGTGTGTGTGTGTGTGTGAGAGAGAGATCCTGTGTGTATGTGGGTGTATATGTGTGTGTGTGAGCATGTGTGTATGTGTATGGGCATATTTATGTGTGTATGTGAGCACGGGTGGGTGTATGTATGTGTGTGAGAGAGAGAAGGAGCATGTGTGAGTGTGAGAGAGTGAGCTTGTGTGTGAACATGTATGTGTGAGAGAGAGAGGAAGTGAGAGAGAAAGGGAGTGTATATGTGTGAACATGTGTGGGCGTGAGAACGAAGGGAATGTGTGAGAGAATGAACATATGTGTTAAAGATTGTGTGTATATGAGAAAAAGGAGAAAGTTTTCATGCCCCCTTTCTCCCTCTCCACTAGTCTGTGAAAATTGCTGGGTGATTAAAAATAAAAAGTTCCCAGATATGGAGAAAGTGGGATTTTTTTTTAATGCTTATTAGTTTTAATTATTGGGTGTCATTTGATGTGTCTGCTGTTTTAAAATATTTCATTGGTGTTTGGGACATTTTTTTAAATTTTTATATGAGTTTTCATTATTGGATATTCTATATGTCAGCTGTTTTGAAATATTTATTCTTTCTATTAATATGGTTGTATTGTCATAATTGATATTTTATATTTCTTGATTTCACAGTCTGATGTTTTATGAAGTAAGGTGATGTATCTGTTTTTCCATCATTGCATAAGAGAAAGAGAGTGAGAGGTGAGCCGGCCAGCGACAGCGCAGCATAGCACAGTCTGATGTTTTATGAAGGTGATGTATCTGTTTTTCCATCACTGCAAAGAGAGAGAGAGAGAGCGAGAGATGAGCCGGCCGGTGGCAGTGCAGCATGGCTGGCTAACCTCCACCCGAGGCCCCGACAGTGGAGAGATGTGGCTCGTTCCCACCCGAGCCCCAGTGGTGAACAGACGCATCTCACCTCCACCTGAGCCACCACAGAAGAAAGAAGCCAGTGGCAAACTGCAGGAAGGAGCACTCCCTCCCCCCACAGGTAAGGGAAGGAAGACACCGGCACCAGCCAGCCAGAACCCGCCCATCGACCGCCCCTTTGCCCGTCCACCACCGCTGAGGGAATAAGGCCTCAGCGGCAACACTGAAGGTGCTTGCACCAACGGGCCCAACAAAGAGTCTGCCCCTTTGTGTGCCCCTTCGTGTGTGCATGGAGACAGTAGATGCTTTTCTCTTTTGCTCTCCTGCCCTGACTATACAAGGGAAATGGAGCAGGAACACCTCATCACAACTTAGATAGGACAAGGATTACATGGAAACCTTAGGAGATCCACAAAAAACAAACAGCAAACACCATCCTAACCCACCCAACAAGAAACAATAACTCCTCAGCAGCTCACTCCTTCCTAATGTTCACTCTGCTGCTTCTGATTGTGCAGTCTATCTAAAAAAAATCCACTAATAAATGATCTATTTGAAGATTTAAACCCGACCATCTTCTGCATCGCTGAAACCTGACTGACGAAAAATGATAATGTCATCTGAAATCAAATTGAGCATTCCATATATGATGTTTTTCACTTCCCCAGGACTAAGTGTAAAGGTTATTAATTATTATTAAAAAAGAATTCAAACATATCCCTTACAAGTAGATATTAACCCTCACAATGAAGTCGCAATACTTAAATCACCACAAATAAACATTGGTATGGTCTATTGCACCCTGGGAATTCTTCAAAAAGACTGTTCACCTCTACTCGAAGTATTCACTAAAGCATTTCCATCACCCAAATCCACCCTCATAGTAGTGACTTTAATCTATATGTTGATAGTACAAAAAAATCCTCTGCATGTGAGACCTTCTTAGAAACAATGGAAGCAATGGGATGATCACAATTCATAACTAAACCTACACATAAAGCAGAACATATTCTAGATCTTATATTTGCCAGTCTCAACAATTGCAGGATAAATACCTCCCACATTATTCTGCCATGGTCCAATCAACAATTACTAAAAGCAGACATAAGCATCTTCAACACAACAATAAATAACTCAAACAACAAACAGACTTTCACCTTCAGAAAGGATAGAGCCAGACCTACTCGCTGATTCTATTAAAAAAAATAGACTAAGCGATCTCAATTTTGCTAATACCTCTGCATCATTTGATACATGGGATATCATAATTAATGAAATAGCAGACAACCTAAGCCCAATCCAAACAAAAACAATCCAACACGAACAATGCTTCTCCAAACAAAAGAAACCTTGAAACAATGAAGAATTAAGACACTCTAAACAATTACTGAGGAAATCTGAGAAACTTTGGCGGAAAAGCCGGAAAATACAGATCATTACTTTCTCAATACCAGGTTTCAATCAACAATGTGAAGAAAGAGCACTACACTAAACAGATCCATGGAGTAATTTTTAACTCTAAATTACTCTTCGATGTCATTAAACACCTAATCAAGGACCCATCCTCCTCTATTTCGAGCTACAATTGCTTCTCTAAGAATGACTGTAATGAATACGCCAATCATTTGTTAGAAAAAATAAACAGACTAAAAACTCAATTCCCTGCTTGCCCACCAACCAGAGAACAAGAAAAAATACATGAACCAGCTAAATGGACCACTTTTGGCAGGGTCTCTAAACTACAAATCATGCACATTGTTTCTAAAATAAAACCCGCAAATCACCCTCTTGACCCCATTCCAGCTAGCTCCTTAAAACAAATACATAGCACTATCACTCCAACAATCACATCCTTTATCAATCAATCTCTCTTGGAAGATCTTGTCCCAGACAGGGTGAAACAAGCAGTAATAAAACCTATCCTAAAAAGTAAATCCAGCCGTTCTGACAACTGGGAAAATTATCAACCCATATCTAACCTGCCCTTTCTAAAATTCTAAAATTCTTGAAAAAGCTGTTTTATCGCAACTAGAAGACTATCTTGTTACGCCCGGTCTCAGATGGCTGCGACCACTCTTACCTCTTTTTACATAGCATTGACTCTGTTGGGAAGACTTGCAGCCTCCGCCAGCTATCGCCAGCCTGCCTACCACTCCTAGGCCTCCCTGCTGTCGACCGCCATCTTGCCCTCGGAATCCCTTAGGCGCGCACGCATGGGCTAGTCTTAAGCAAGTCAAAGCGGGAACCTAGGGGATGTCCCCTCTGGATGACTTCATTCCACCAGGATACTTAAGCCAGCTGGCCCTACCTACCGACAACTTGGCAATGAGTTCCCTCATTGCTGAATCCGCTTCGCTTACTATGGACTTCTGTTTCTGTCGCTGCCTCTTCGGCGTGAGATGCTCTGGGTACCCGTTCCTCAGGGGCCCTTTCCTCATCTCTGGCTATCCGCTCCTCGGAGGGCCTAACGTCTTGGACTGCTGCCTGCCCCATTTCCCGGGGTTTCTCTTGGAACCTTCGTTATTGTGAGTACCTCTGCTCTGTAGACTTCTACCATACCTGCTCTAGTGAGGAACCCTCATCGGTGTACCCCATTCTGCGGACCACTACCGTACCATCTCTAGTGAGGAACCCTCATCGGTGTACCCCACGCTGCGGATCACTACCATACTATCTCTAGTGAGGAACCCTCATTGGTGTACTCGGTGCTACGGACTACTACCGTACCATCTCTAGTGAGGAACCCTCATTGGTGTACCCCGCGCTACGGATCACTACCATACCATCTCTAGTGAGGAACCCTCATCGGTGTACTCCGCGCTGTGGACCACTACCGTACCATCTCTAGTAAGGACCCCTCACCAGTGTATCCTGTGCCATGGACCACTACCGTATCATCGCCAAGTGAGGAACCCTCATTGGTGTACCCCACGCTGCAGACCATTGCCCTATCTTCACTACAGAGGTATGCCCTTTGGGTATACCCCACCGCACAGACTCTGAGACTTTCTCCTGCACTCCCCATTCCACAGGCAGTGTTTCTCTCTTTTTAATAAAGACTCTAACCCATAGCTGTGTCTGACATCAACTGAGACCTTGCCTCCCGATGGTGAGGCTCACAGGGCCCCTCCCTGTGGGCGGTACCATCTCTCACCTCAGCCCAGGGCCCACATACTTACAAATCCTAACAATCTTGATGACCATCACATTCTACATCCAAACCAATTCAGATTCAGAAAATTTGCTCGACAGAGACCTTACTCATATCCTTAATGCACCTCATATTACGGGGATTTAACAATGACAAATCTTATTTCCTGGTACTAGCTGACCTAACAGCAGCCTTTGACACTGTTGACTACCCTTCTATGCCATCAGCTGAGAAAAATCAGATTTGATGACTATGTATTAAAGTGGTTCACATCCTTCCTATCAAAAACATCATTCCAAATCAAACCAGGCAACTGTATGTTCTCCACTGCAGGCCCGAGACTATGGAACTTTCTACCCGAGACCCTATGAATGACTCTAGAAACAAAGAAATTCAAATGGGACCTAAAAACATGGTTATTTCAAAATGTCTATAACCCAACTTAAACTCTTCTGATCTCAATACTTACCCTTACATGGACAAATTCAATAAGAAACTAACTAGTGAACTCAATACCACAGAACTTTCCAATCCTCAATATCACATCACATCCCAACCCCTCCCAAATAAATACATTTGAAACTGAAACTTTTTCTTTTCCACCACCCTTATATCCCACCCTTTTCCATCACCCTTATATTCAACCCTGCATATCTTTTCATCCCTGACAACACTAGTCAACGTATGTGCTCCTGAGAACTTTAGTCATCGTATGCGTCTATCTTTAAACTGTATGTTATATGAACACATTAAGTGATTGTATTTTTCAGTTCATATTATGCATGCCATGATGTAAACTGCTGTGATCTTCATTTGGCTAAATATATAAAATAAATAAATATAGGGTCTGGTTTTTGCGGTTTCTAATTCCATATTTGCTTGCAAGTTTCTATTTATATTTTATGGACTCCTTATCCTGTATTTGGTGAAGGTCTGTCTTCTGCATGTGTGATTGAGGTGAGATATTCTGCTAACATAAATTTTCTGTGTAAGGAGCTATAGCAGCTTGGTTTATTCTGTTTTCCTACTAAGAGATATATTGGTGTTTTACAGCCTGGTGTAATATTTGCAGTGTTGTATTTTCATAGGTAGGGTTGTTACTGTATGAGTCCTGGCAGTTAGTGTTGTTTTGATATGGGAGGTTTACTGTATTGTAATTGTAATTCAGTTTACTCATGGCTTTCTGAGGACCAAGCAAACACCTAACATGTTACAATAGGTCTAATTCCATATGGATTCCAAATGTCTTTATGCTTTTTTGTACGGTTTTCTGGTTGGTACCACGGCATGTTTTATTTTTACCTCAGAAGACCATTCTTTGAATGTGCTTTTTCATGTAAAATCTATTATAAATGCATCATTTTTAATTGTGTATGGAAAGGGCCATGACAGCACAAGATTCACCTAAGGTACCTAATGCTAGAGATGTGAATCGGAACCGGAATTGGTTCGGTTCCGGTTCCAATTCAAATCTTATAATTTTTATCGTCCGGCCCGATTGGTTTTTTGTTTATCGGCTGCGCCCGATCTGATAAACAAAAAACCCACCCTGACCCTTTAAAACTGACCCCTTAGCCTCCCCCACCCTCCTGACCCCCCCAAAAATGTTTTAAAATTACCTGGTGGTCCAGTGGGGGCACGGGGAGCAATCTCCCACTCTCGGGCCGTCGGCTGCGCTAATAAAAATGGTGCCGATGGCCCTTTGCCCTTACCATGTGACAGGGTATTGGCGCCATTTTTATTAGTTGCAGCCGACGGCCCGAGAGCGGAAGATCGCTCCCGGTGCCCCCACTGGACCACCAGTTAATTTTAAAATGTTTTGGGGGGGGGGTCGGGAGGGTGGGGGAGACTAAGGGGTCAGTTTTAAAGGGTTGGGGTGGGTTTTTTTTTTATCGGGCCATCAGCGCCATTTTTATTAGTGGCAGCCAACAGCCCGAGAGCGGGCGATCGGTCCTGGGGCTTCCACTGGACCACCAGGTGATTTTAAAATGTTTTGGTGGGGTTTGGGAGGGTGGGGGAAGGTAAGGGATTAGTTTTAAAGGGTCGAGGTGGGTTTAGGGGATGTTTTGGTGTGCCGGTTTTCCCGCCCCCCCCCCAAATAACTCCCGTTAGTGGACACAAACCCGATTAACGATTTTTTCACGATAAATCAGGAGAATTTCTATTGTATTGCACTCTTTAATGATTTTTGACGATTTAAAAAATATCGGACGATATTTTAAATTGTCAAAAAACGATTCACATCCCTAGGGCTGGCTCTGTAGCAAATCCTCTCCCCTGACATTACCTGCTCTGCCCTTTCTTCTCTGTGGCCTGATGGAATTTAAAGTATCTACTGGGTATGTGGATATCACAAAGGAATTTATTTATTGATACTGTACCTCTACTTACAGTACCACTCTATTGTGTGCAGAAATATCTGTCACAATGTATATGTATGCTGTGCACTGCTGACTGATTCCTTTTCCACACAAAAAAAACTATTAGAGAGTTAAACAGAACCAACAAACTGGCATCCTAGCAAGACTCTTCTTAATTTAGGCTACAAACCAGGGGAAGCCAAGGTTCAAATCCCACTGCTGCTCCTTGTGACCTTGGGCAAATCATTTTACCCTGTACTGCCTCAGGTACAAATAAACAGAGATATTTACTAAGCAGCGATAAGGAAATTGCGATATCACGAGTTAAATAGCATGCAATGCACGTTAAATGCTGTTTATCTTGCAATATCACATCACGCAAAAAAGCAGAAGATTTCCTCTCCCTATGGAAATAAGCTGTATGCCTACATTTGCATGCATAACATTTCCCAATGCATGCAAAGCAGTTTATGCATAGGAAATTCTATGATAATAAAATAATGCAGTTGACTTATTTTAGCGCATTTAAAGGAGGTGTAGTTTTTTTTCTCAAGGGAGCAGCAGGCTGCTAACATAGGTCCTTGATGGTCCCAAGGGAAAATTAAAGGGCCAAGGAGCCTGAACCCCCCAAACTAGCCAAAAATCACCTTGGGGGGTCATTGGAGACCTCTGCCCATCTTCCCTGCTGCCTTCTGAGGCAGCTCTGGCCCCCTGAAATAAATAAAAAATAATGTGGCCAACACACAGCGATGACCTGCTCCCTTCCTTTCCCCCTCCCTTAAGCCAAAAAATGGTTGAGTGATAAGGGCATGTTCACGTTGACACCATTTAGAGAATGGCCTCTGCTACTACTAGCATCAGTAGCATGGGATCTTCTTGGTGTTTGGGTAATTGCCAGGTTCTTGTGGCCCGGTTTGGCCTCTGTTGGATACAGGATGCTGGGCTTGATGAACCCTTGGTCTGACCCAGCATGGCAATTTCTTATGCTCTTATGGTATTGATGGGTCTGGAGCTATTGGAGATGCATTTTAGAGGTATGTGTGGATTAAGGGTTGGGATTTGGGGGTCCTTCTGCCCCTCCTAGACTACCAGAAAAATGTTTTGAGTGTTGGGTGTTGGGATTTGGCAGAAGGGGGACCTTTAGACCCTTTTTTTTTTTGAAGGGGGAAGAGATGGGCCTTCTGAGGGGGGCGGAGGGATTTTTGGCTAAGGAGCCATTTTTTTGTTTTAAGGGGAGAGAATGAGGAAGGGAGCGGCCCATTTCTGCACTACTAGACATATTATTTTATTTATTTAGGGGGGCCGAGAGTTTGGTCTCCAATGATCTCCCGGTAGAATTCTGTCCTTTTGGGGGGAGTAGCATGATTTTTGGGACAGTTTAAGCAATGTCAGCCAATGGCTGAGGGGAGCTGCCATCAAGAGGGAAGGCCCTGTATTGAGGCACAAATTTTTTGTCACGCGTTTGTGCTGCGATAAAAAATCGCGCCGTGGGATTCTCAAGATAATTTGTCGAGGAGGGGCCAAATATTGCAGGATATCCACCTTGAAATTTGGCCCTTCCCACAATAAACTGTTGTGGCTTAGTAAATCTCCCTATAGGAATGTAAGCCCTTTGGGGATACGGAAATATTTACACTACCTGAATGTAATTTCCTGTGTAGTGTCGGAAAGCAAAATATAAATACAAATAAATAAATAAATAAATAAAATAATCTACACTTGTCAGTGAGCTAACCTGACTGCACTGCACTAGACACTCAGACAGACGTGGGGCTGGTCCTACCTGTTTTGCTACCCTGTGCCAACTAGGGATGTGAATCGTTTTTGACGATTTAAAACAATCGTCAGATATATTTTAAATCGTCAAAAATCGTTAGAGCCGCGATACAATAGCAATTCCCCCGATTTATCGTCAAAAAATTGTAAATCGGGGGAGGGTGGGAAAACCGGCACACCAAAACAACCCTAAAACCCACCCCGACCCTTTAAAACAAATCCCCCACCCTCCCGACCCGTATGACATAGTGAGGGCAAAAGTAGCGCCGGCGCCATTTTGAATATTGGCAACACGGCTCGCGTGCAGGAGGTCGCTCCTGGACCCCCGCTGGACTTTTGGCAAGTCTTGTGGGGGTCAGGAGGCCCCCCCAAGCTGGCCAAAAGTCCCTGGGGGTCCAGCAGGGGTCCGGGAGCGATCTCCTGCACTCGTGACATCGGGTGAAAGGAACCAAAATGGCGCCGGTGCTACCTTTGCCCTGTCATATGGTAAGGGCAAAGGGCCACCGGCACCATTTCTATTAACTCAGCCATGGCCCGAGAGCGGGAGATCGCGCCGGGACACCCCCACTGGACCCCAGGTAATTTAAAACATTTTGGGGGGGTTCGGGAGGGTGGGGGATTTGTTTTAAAGGGTCGGGGTGGGTTTTAGGGTTGTTTTGGTGTGCCGGTTTTCCCGCCCTCCCCCGATTTATGATTTTTTACGATTTTTAAAAAAAACAAACCATGACTATCAGATTTCCCTCCCCCCCCAGCCAAAATCGATTGTTAAGACGATCGATCACACGATTCACATCCCTAGCCAGCCCAGCCTAGTAGCAGCAGCAGTGAGAAAAAGGCAGTCCTACCCCTAAAATTAAGAGACTTTTTTTTTAGCTGTAGAATGGCAGGAGTGAAAGTCAACTCCTTGCAGAAGCAATTGTAATTTGAAGAGCATTTGCTACCACCACCTGTTACTCTCCCTCTTGTTTTGAAGCAGAGGGAAAAGGCGTGAGAACATTCAAGGTTGGCAGTAGCAGGGCAGGGGCATGGACTGGTGTAGCAGAAGTGCAACAGCCAAAATCAGCAGCATGCTTCTTTACATTGGTTAGTGCTTTTGAGACTATGGATGCACTATTTCAACAACTGATTCTGAAGAATAATCTTGTCTGGGATTCTCTGAATCCGAAATTGAAGAAATTTTGGGAGGTTTAATCAACATCTTAGCCTTCAGTGCAGTGATGGGGGAGGTAGATTATACTGACAGTATTGTCAGCAACCCTCCAGAAAGAGCAGGCAGAGCAGGTAGAGAGCATGAGTGATGCCCCTGGTATTTTCCCTTAGGGTTCACTCTCAACCTCATCTGCAGTATTGACATCAGCTCCCAAAAGATGTGGAGAAGAGATCACAGAAGACACCCCTGATCTAGAGGCACTTTAAAGAGAAGGAAGACCCATGTTTTGCTCACTGTATTCTCTGCAGTAATGACATCAGTCAAGGGAAGCATGTGGGGCATCACCTGCTAGTAATGACATCAGGGAGGGTGACAGTACTAGCCTCCTTCTGCCACTCAAAGAAACAGGCAGAGGAAAGGGTTGAAAAAGGGAAGACATTTGCCCAAGCTGTAATGATGAGCAGCATCAGGGAAACAAATGCCCTGGATAGCCAGCCCCTACAGGTAGTGGAGGGCATGGGTTTAAGAGCCTGCTGCGATAGGCCCCAATTATCAAGCGCCCTCCAGGACTATATTTAGTAGGCACGTTATCCCTATCCTATGCAACCAGTAGGGATGTGAATCGTGTCCTCGATCGTCTTAACGATCGATTTCGGCTGGGAGGGGGAGGGAATCGTATTGTTGCCGTTTGGGGGGGTAAAATATCGTGAAAAATCGTGAAAAATCGTGAAAAATCGAAAAATCGAAAAATCGCAAAACCGGCACATTAAAACCCCCTAAAACCCACCCCCGACCCTTTAAATTAAATCCCCCACCCTCCCGAACCCCCCCCAAATGACTTAAATAACCTGCGGGTCCAGCGGCGGTCCGGAACGGCAGCGGTCCGGAACGGGCTCCTGCTCCTCAATCTTGTTGTCTTCAGCCGGCGCCATTTTCCAAAATGGCGGCGAAAAATGGTGGCGGCCATAGACGAACACGATTGGACGGCAGGAGGTCCTTCCAGACCCCCGCTGGACTTTTGGCAAGTCTCGTGGGGGTCAGGAGGCCCCCCACAAGCTGGCCAAAAGTTCCTGGAGGTCCAGTGGGGGTCAGGGAGCGATTTCCTGCCGCGAATCGTTTTCGTACGGAAAATGGCGCCGGCAGGAGATCGACTGCAGGAGGTCGTTCAGCGAGGCGCCGGAACCCTCGCTGAACGACCTCCTGCAGTCGATCTCCTGCCGGCGCCATTTTCCGTACGAAAACGATTCGCGGCGGGAAATCGCTCCCTGACCCCCGCTGGACCTCCAGGAACTTTTGGCCAGCTTGTGGGGGGCCTCCTGACCCCCACGAGACTTGCCAAAAGTCCAGCGGGGGTCCGGAAGGACCTCCTGCCGTCCAATCGTGTTCGTCTATGGCCGCCGCCATTTTTCGCCGCCATTTTGGAAAATGGCGCCGGCTGAAGACAACAAGATTGAGGAGCAGGAGCCCGTTCCGGACCGCTGCCGTTCCGGACCGCCGCTGGACCCGCAGGTTATTTAACTCATTTGGGGGGGGTTCGGGAGGGTGGGGGATTTAATTTAAAGGGTCGGGGGGGGGTTTTAGGGGGTTTTAGTGTGCCGGCTCACGATTCTAACGATTTATAACGATAAATCGTTAGAATCTCTATTGTATTGTGTTCCATAACGGTTTAAGACGATATTAAAATTATCGGACGATAATTTTAATCGTCCTAAAACGATTCACATCCCTAGCAACCAGTACCATAGTCGCATACAGGCTCAGCTGGCTAAGGCAGAGGGGAATAACTTGCATTTCACATTAATATATCTGGACCAGTGTGAATGCTACACACGCTTACCTGTCCCTCATGCCACACTGGTGGGACCTGGCTAAGGCAGGAGTTCTAGCGGGGATTGAGCATCAGGGTGCAGATGGGTTGTGCTGAACACCTAGGTGATAGATAGCTGTCAATATGCCGTACAATATTCTATCCACCATAAGAAAGATGCTAAAGGCTTGGCAGCTAGCCCAGAGCGGCAGGAGTCTTCAGGCAGGTCTCTTTGTGACAGACAGTGGGAAAAATATGATAAGGGCAATGGAAGATGGGGGCTTTCACCAAAATATATGAGGGATGGAAGGTTATTCAGTGTCAGAGATTAGATTGTGTAGCTAATTGTTAATTGCTAAGGATAGATGGGGCATTTTATATATATATATATATATATATATATATATATATAGCAAGCAAAACATTTCTGGCGATTCTACTTCTACTAGTGCTAAAGCTTATATGCAAAAAACCCCCAACGTGCAGCCGTAGGAGACCATAAGCACTATTATTGTATTTAATGAATCAATTCAAATATATAATGTTTCTTAGAAGTGTAAATCTTTTATTGACAACTTTAACAAATATGCTAATAATTTAAGTGAAAAAATGTATTACAAAACATTAAATATTTCAAATATACTAAAATCTACTTTTGGTCCAATTAGTTATGACCCTCAGTCCTCTCCTATACCTATCCTCAATCTTACCCTAATCGAACTAGCCACCACTGCTCACGTATTTTTTCCACTGGTGGGCCGGGGATATTCCACTAGCCTTGCCTCTGCCGCCACTCAATTTTTATTCTTCTGCTGGTGGGGCTTGGCCCTCCCTGGCCTTGTTGTGTGGATCCACTGCTTCTGCCTCTCTCCTTGAAGTCCATGGTGATGGCGGTCCCACTCCCAGCTGCTTCAGGCAAGCATCGCTGCATGTATGCATGGGCAGATGCACTGCAATGATCACCCAGATTTCCTAATATTTTTATTATTTGAAGCAGCTCTGGTTTTTTTTTTAATTTAATCTATTGCTTCAAACATAGATACCTGTTTCATTTATCTGTATTTCTAAATGTGGACATTAATAACACATTTGGTTTCATATAGTACTTTCATTCAAAGGGTATCTAAGCAGAGAGCAACATGCATGTAGCTGTCATACTGTCATTCAGGCATACTGAATTTTTCAGACCCCCCTCATGCTCTAATATGGGAAAAGAAACAGTGCAATTATTCAATGCCATTATCTAATGATAGGTGTCTAGACACAGGCGCAGGTAGTTAAAGCAGCATGTGTCCCGGTCACACAGATTCGAAAGGTCAGCATTGAAAGCCATTGATTTGCTGGTCTCACTGTCCCAGACTTAACCGGCTAATTTTTTTTATCTCGCTAAAACATTAGCCAGGTAAGTCAAGGATGGGGCAGGGGTATTCCAGGGTGTGGCCGGTTATCCAGCTAACATAGCCATATCACTATAGGGAAGCCGAAGAACAGTCCTAAAGTTAGCTGAATAAGTTTAAGGTAGCTGGGTAAATTCAGCGGCACGCAACACCACACCACTGAATATCCTAAGCTAGTCACATAAATTTATCTGGCTGAATATGGACCTCAGAATGTATAAATGTAATCCTCCAGTTGTCTTTCTAGAGAAGTTGTATGTTTTCAATCATTTTGCCACTAGTAATAAAGAAAGGTTCTATGGCTGTGGAGTTGAAACTCTTCTTTAAAACACAAAACAAAGCCCAGGAGATTTAAGTTCGATGTAAATGAACTACACTCCGAGTGGAAACTGTGCATATTTCATTTCGCCCTGGAAGAAAAATGCATCATTTCCTCATCTTGTCTCTCTTTCACACTGAGTGAAGTGTTTTGAATTAATCATGCTGCATTATTAATAGCTAGTGATTTGGAAACATTAGAGAAACTGAGTTAAGATGATTTACATGCTCTACTCTACAATTCTGTGACTTCCGTGCAGTAGAATAATTTTTACAGCAGATTGTAATCAAAGAAAAAATCCTGGGCAAAAGGACCACAAAGTTAAACTCATTCTAAAGATCAGAAGTCACGCAGAGACTGTATCTTCTGTGCCATGCCTTATGTCTGTTACCATACCCTCAAGGCAAACTACATTCTTGGGGAGTTTTTAGGGAAAAGAACAAATGTTCATCATAGACACCTTCATTTTATTTTATGTAAAGACAATTTTTTGGCTAGAGTAACAAAACCTTGTTTTAGTTTTAAATAGGAACCATGGAAAAAGCTGACAGACTCTTTGCCTTCCCCTTCCTATCTTCCTCTAAAGCAACCTAACCTATTGATGGGCAAGATGATGATGAAAAAGGGAGGTGGAACATAAGAAGTTGCCATGCTGGGTCGGACCAAGGGTCCATCAAGCCCAGCATCCTGTTTCCAACAGAGGCCAAACCAGGCCACAAGAACCTGGCAAGTACCCAAACATTAAAAAGATCCCATGCTACTGATGCCAGTAATAGCAGAGTCCATTCCCTAAGTCAACATTTTAAACCCAGCTACACTAACTGAACTAACCACATCCGCTGGAAGAACAGGTTAAGCAGTCATAAGCCCTTTTCAGGGGCCTTCTGTTAAGTGAACTAAAACCCACATTATAAATCCCAGAGGAACAGGTGGTTTACAGTCTCTAATATTCTCACAAAATGTGCAGGCATTGGACCGCTGAATATCTTACAGAACAGATGAGTGTAAAAGTAGAGAAGCATGAATCAATCTCTGAAGCCTTAAATGTATGTAAAAAGATGCAGTCATTAGAGGTGGGGAAAGTTTTATTTCATATTCTACGTCTTCTAGGTTTTCTAAACAGGCTGCCTTTCTTTTTAAATACTATTGGGGTGTTACAGTTGGTATCAGAGATCTAGTCATCTTTTTCTCTGGTCAAACTCATCTATTTTGTCAGGTCTTTAAAATATCCAGAAGCTTTAACCAATGGGCAATAGTTTGCTTACACAGCTATGCGCCGTTGCCTTCTACAACTCACATAATTACAGCATTATTGGATGGAATTTTCACTCCTCTCCTCTTGGCTCCGTAATTTAATAGGACTGCTGTGGCTGTTATGACAAACTTAAAACACGGTGTTCTACCAAAAAAAGAAAGAAAAAAAAACCCAAAACCTAACACCACGGGACATAAGCGATTAATTTATATTGATGGGGTGGAGAGTGATGTAGCCTCAAGATTGAGTTATTACTGAACTCGAATTGTAAATGCAACTATTTTTAGGTTCCTCAACAGTAGTAATTCTCCCACTGTGTATCCAGTCCAATAATGATGGCTATAGCATAGATGCTGAACTTTTAGCTCACAGTCCCTAGGTATGACACAGAAACTCATTTCTTGTGTTCCCTCTAGCTTGATTAATCCTATTGCCAGCTATTCACTGACTTTGGGTTTTGTTGACATTGTTTAACAAAGGTTCTAAATGAAATAAGTTTTGTAAGCTTGTTTACTTCGGAATGACTTGCCATTTCTGATTAAATTCCATGTGGATTTATGTCTGTGGTCTCACTCTGTTTGTGTGACCTTTAAGGCACATCTGATAAAAAACCAAAGGTCATGCATTTCAGGAGCGCTAGTTACTAACAATAATGTAACACAGACTACAGTCCCCGCCGAAAGTAATTTTTTTTTTTTCCTAGCTGCTTGAAACTTGGCTGAAAATTAACATGAATAAAATTAATGGTTTAATTTTGCAGGCGAAAGAAGAGAGTTTATGGTGCCCCACTGGGAAAAAGGGCTTTTGTCTTTGTTGATGACCTAAACATGCCTGCCAAGGAGAAATATGGTGCCCAACCTCCCATTGAACTGCTGAGGCAATGGATTGACCATGGCTACTGGTTTGACAGGTGCAATAAATATTAATTAGTGTGCTTGCCTACAGAGGAGTAATGATATACACTGTTTCTCTGAAGCGTTAAATTGTAGTATTAGTCTTTATAATTCCTCATCTGCTCAGTCACAACAGGAAAACATTTTGAGTTACAGGATTCCCTGTATAAGGAAAGAAAGAAAAGGTTTATATGCTTGCCTGAATTATAGCTATGGAGAGGCATTCCTGTCCCTGACAGCCTTGCAATGTGTATTTTCACATTTTATTAAAAAAGCGAGAAATAGAAAGCCGCTTCTTGTGTTTAAGGCACAATTAAGTTTTTATACAACTGCAAATAAGCATTTAGCCAGCCCTCAGCTTTCTGTCAGTGTGTCTGAAATAGTTTCAGTGGTTTGAAAGGGAAATCTTGTTTTTCTAGTTGTTTTTATATTATAAAGTGCTTTCTTTTGTTTTGAAAGTGAACTGACTGCCATTATAAATACTCTTCATTCAGGCTCTAATGTAATAAAGTGTGCTAGGATGTGTGCACATATTAGCATGCAGATGTGTACACAACTTTTCTCATGATTTAACAGGTTTAGCACCCTGAGAATGTATGCAAAAATGTAAGTGAAAATGTGAGTAAAAATTAGCTGTCCTCCATGCAAATCCCATAGTAATCATGGCATTAGCTATTACTCCCCAATGCACAGCGGTGCCTTGGCTTAGTTAACTCATGATTTCCGCATGCTGAAAATTTAACTCTTGGACAGAGGTGAAGTAATATTTCTGGGGCTAATGTTAGTCTGAGGGACTGAACTGTGGTACAGGAGTTCCTGTGCTTGGGATTTATGCAAAGAAAACAAATTTTGTGCACAAATCATGTTTTTTTTGTATATAGAACACACATAGGTGTGGTAACTTTTTTAAATGGACGTGCAGGCGCATGTATACGCATTTATGGCACCACAAGCCCAGGGACGCGGCTATTTATAACATGTGCACGTATGTTATAAAATACCTTGGGCAGGCGTATGTGTGTGCCAAATTTTGCAACTGGGCATGCACAGCTGCGTACATCCAGGTCTGAGCTACTCAAGTGGGGGAATTTTATAACCAGCGCGTGTCCACGCCATGACCGTTTCACCAGTTCATCTACCAGTTTCCACGGTGTAGAGCTAGGTCCTCCAAACCCCCCTAGTTCAATAGCCTACACTCTCCCCAGTTACCCTAGCCCCTTTAAACCCCTCAGAAATGGCTGTTTTTAAGTTACACCTCCTCCGTAGCAGAAGTAAAGTTACACAGCACTGGAGCTGGGCATGCACCCAGGCATGTAACTATTTGTGCACACATCTCTTGGCCCCGCCCCAGAATGTTCATGCCCTGCCCATACCACGCCCACATCATGCCCCTTTGTGAATTTCAGGGAGCTATTTGTGCATCGGGAGATATGTGCACACGTAGGCGACGTTTAACATCTGCTGGGCGGGTGCATGTCCTACATGCTCAACACATACCTCCCGATTTTGGCACACGACAAGACTTTTAAAATTCACCCCAAACTGGGTTTTATGAGCAGAGAAATGCTTTGTGCACAAATCATGTTTCATATACATAAAACATGTTTGTGCTCCTAACTCGGGTTTTGTGAGCATAACTTTCAGGAGCTCCACTTTTTGTGCACATAACTTACGTTTTGTGCTCCAAAGTTACACGAGGACAACTTCATGCTTCTAATTCATGTTTTCTGCTCCTAACTTTTATGAATACAACTTTTGTTTTCCTACCTCAGATTGCACTCTTAGGTGCAGATATTTAGAAACTGGGCCCCTAAATTTAGGAACTTAAACTCTTTTAGGTGGATTTTAAAACCCAACGCACATATCAATTAGGGGATCACGAATATGTCAGGCTGGCGCACACCAAGCAGATTTTAAAAGTCACCCGGATAGGGGTGTATCTCCCGCTGTGCACTCAAATGAAATGTTTGTAAAAAGGAGCGGGGCATGGGCATGGCCAAGACACGAGCGCATAAATATTTGGGCGCACAGGCGCATGCCGGAGTCCCCTGCCACGTAACTTTACATCTGCTATGGATGGCAAGTAAGTTATAAAACAAACAAAAAAAAACAAACAACTAAACAGATCAGCGGGGTTTTAAGTGTTGGGGCTAGCAGGGGGAGAAGGAGAGCTATTAAACTAAGGGGGGGGGGGGGTTGGAAGTCCTATCCCTTAACTGGGTGAACTGGGAAAACAGGCACTGATGTCGGCGCGCATGTCTTTTAAAAGTCCTCCACTTATGCAGTAGAAGCAGGACTTGCGCGCATAAGCGCACGCCCACTTAAAATTGAGCGCACGTGTGCGCGTGGCCAGGCTATTTTATAACATACACGTGCATATGCACGTGTATGTTATAAAACAGCTGTGTCCCTGGGCGTGAGGCAGTAAATGCGCACACTTGCATGCCGCTTTAAAGTTACCATCTTTGATAATTGGCCCCTTACCTTTTATGAGTGAAACTTTCATGCTCCTAATTCATGTTTTGTGCTTTAAAATTTTATAAGTAGAACTATTGTGCCCTTAACTCATGTTTCGTGCTCATAACTTTTATGAGCACAATTTCTCTGTTCCTCCGGCTTGTTATATTCCCAGCTTTTAAGAGCATGACTTTTAAGTTCCTACTGCATGCTGTGCTCCTAACTTTTATGTCCCTACCTCACACTGAATTTTGTGCACACAACTTTTAGGGACACAAATCATATTTTCTGCACATAATGGGGTTAATTTTAAATAGGTTTCTGCATGTAACAGTAGCGTGTGCACTCGTGTATGCTATTTCGTAAGCATCACAAGTGTGTGCATACTTTCGGTGCCGCACGTAAATGTTAAACAGAGAAAAAAGAAGACTGTTTAGGTTCATTCTGGGACAGGGCTTGGAAGTACACACAAAGTTGCTATTTTGTAAGTGGCATTCACGTGTACATTATGCAACTTCTCCATACACCTTTTCACCTAAAAGTAAATCGCAGTTGCACTTGTCTTTTGTCTGCAATTTTTGGGTGGGTGGTCTGTGTTAAGTGGTGAAGGATCAGGGAGAAATGCTAGAGAGTCTGGGTGAAATGGTGATTCCAAGTAGATGCATAAGTATTTTCAGAAATGGAGTAGGCACATACTTTATAAAATACCTCTGCATTTAGCTCTGGGTTATTGCATGCACATTTTACAGTTACTACATGTGTAACATATGTGTGTAACAAATATACAAACTTTTTGAAATAGGTGTGCATACTTTCAGGGCAGATATATATGCTATTTTATAAATTGAGCAGCTTCTGCCACACAGTTTATAAAATACCGCTGCAACTTTAGATGCACTGACTTACGCAGGTTACTGAAAATTACCCTCCCTGTGAATAAACCATTGTTTATGCTTCTAAATCATGTTTTGTGCACACTAACCACAAATTATGAGCGTGAGACATTATTTGTGTGCTTGAAAACATGTTTTGTACTGCTAAATCATGGTTTGCGAACACAAATCACGTCTTATAAGCATAAACCATGGTTCGTATGCATTGAATGTGATTTACGTGCACTGTTCATTTTTTTTGCACACATTTTTAGATTTATGTGCTTTTTTTTAACTCCCTGTGCATTTGAATACTATTAGCTTATTGTAACTGGAGTTAACTTTCTTTTAGCGTGTCATTAAGAGAATGTGCTCTGAAATACAAGGCATGTTTTTTTTTACTCCTGTCTTGTTATATAGGGCCCTCTGTTTGGTGCAGTTACCAGAGAACAGAGAGCAATTAAGAGCTGCCTCTCCTTGAGATCTTTTGATTTAGTCCAATGTATCTTCTATGCTATGAAGAGACATAATTAAATAAATTGATCTTATCTAATTGTTTACACCTGAAGTATGAACAAAATAACTGCACATTACTAAAACAAGTGGCATTAATTAAATGCTGATATTTTCCAGGATCCTTAATTAAAATGCCTTCACTTATGCCTAAGAGTTTTTATACAAGACTAATTTGTTTGGATATTTTCACAACATTCATTTGTTGGAATATCTTGCTGCTTAATGGAATAAGTTTTTGAGTTTATCCATGCAGCATTTTCTGTAAAAGACCAATCTTGCAACTTGACAGGAAATATGTAGAGATTGGGTAGAAAATGTGATGTTCCAAAACATATTTAAGCCTTAAAACAGTATTACTGTACTAAGTAGGGGTGTGCATTCGGATTGACCGCATTAGTAAAACGCAACTCATATTTTTTTTTTACTTAAAAAATTGATTCGACATAAACGATCGGATTTCCCACATATCGAACATAGATATGTTCGATATGTGGGAAATCGCGATTGTTGAGCCAAAATAAAAATATAAACCCCCTCACCCTCCTTAATCCCCCCCCCCCCCCGACTTACCACAACTCCCTGGTGATGGAGCGAGGAGTGAGGACGCCATTTCTGCAATCCTTGGCGAGAAGCATGTGACGTCGGCGGCACGTCGAGTGACGCCGGCGTCACGTGATTCCCGGCTCGTTCGCGCCGGACGGCTCGTTCGGCCCAAAAAGAACTTTTGGCCAGCTTGAGGGGGTCAGGAGGCCCCCCCAAGCTGGCCAAAAGTTCTTTTTGGGCCGAACGAGCCATCCGGCGCGAACTCGCCGGGAATCACGTGACGTCGCGTCACTCGACGTGCCACCGACGTCACATGCTTCTCGCCAAGGATTGCAGAAATGACGTCCTCACTCCTCGCTCGATCACCAGGGAGTTGTGGTAAGTCTGGGGGGGGGATTAAGGAGGGTGAGGGGGTTTAAATTTTTTTTTTGCACATATGTACATATACCCAACTCATTGGATTTTTTTTATGTCCATATTGGCCGCAAGTGGGACCCCCTTTCGGACATAAAAAATATGAACATAAAATTTTGCTCTGCACATCCCTAGTACTAAGCATTTTTTTTTCTCGAGACCCTATTTTCAAAATCTTTCCTATTGCGTATCTGTAGATGAATGTATTTCCAAATATAGTCTGATTGTCTGTTGCTTTCCAGCCACATATCATTTCACTTTCATATCCTTTTGGATTTTTCTTGTCCATCCAGTTTATGAATCTGAAAGATTTCTAGATATAACAGAGGCACGCTCCACAATTCTGCTTTAGTGCAAGGTGGCAGAGCCGTAACGAGCCTATGGCCAATATAGCCAAAGCCATAGGCGCCACCACTCTCACAATGGGACTGAGATATAACACTTGGTCCCTCAAGAGCTCTACCGTTCGGGGGGGGAGGGGAGGAAAAAATGAATATTTGCACCTGCTCTTTGGTCCCTTCTTGTAAATTGGGGCAAAAATACCAATGATGCGGCCCATCGTGAAACCTGCCCTCCCTCCTAAAGTCAGGAGATACTTTTTTTAATAACATCTCCATTTACGATCCTACTTTCTGAATGTTGGTTCTCCCCGGCTTCAGTGCCTCCATCTGTTCATTTACACGAAGCAACTCTGGAGACTTGGGGACCTTACCAGGATTGATTGAGTTTGCAGCTTCGTTGGCTTCCACGCATTGGTAAATGAAGCACTTCCGCTGTCCCACCATAAGCAGCAGGAAATGAGCAAGGCATGTCCCCCAGCCCTCGAGGGACCGCAAGAAGAATCATCGGGAGCAGGAAAAGAAGTGCAGCCCATCAGCTGGAAGAAGATGCATTCATCTACCCCCACCAACTGCAGTCAGAGCAGTGTGCATTTCCCCGCCCAATATTCAGCAGAAGGAGCAGCCATGTTGCTCCTCCTGCAGGAGGAGCAGCATGGCTTCCAGCCACAAAATTTGGCCTCAGCTTTCCGTCAATCACAAACAGCAGCTTAGCCACGAATCTAGAAGAAGGAGAAAGACTGGGCTATGCTGCTCCTACTTCTCCTGCTCCTTTTGCTTCCAGAGGGGGAAAACAAGTGAGAGCGAGGTGTGTGTATATGTGTGTGTGTGATTGAGCATGGCAGAGAGCTTGTATGTGTGTGTGCAAGTGAGCATAGCAAAGAGACTGTGTGTTTGAGCATAGCATAGCAGAGAGAGAGAGAGAGTGTGTGTGTGTGTGTGTGTGTGTGTGTGTGTGTGTGTGTGTGTGGTGTACGCGTGGCAGAGAGAGCATGTGGGTGTTTGGGATTGAACATAGCAGAGAGTGTGTGTGTATAAAATTGAGCATGACAGAGAGAGTGTGTGAGTGAGCATGGCAGAGTGTGTGTGTGTTCATGTGTGATTGAGCATGGGAGAAAGTGTGTGTGTGTGCACATGTATGACTGAGCATGGCTGAGAGCAAGCGACTGCTTGTGCGCATATGATTGAGCATGGGAGAGAGTGTATGTGTGCGTGTGTAATTGAGCATGGGAGATAGTGTGTGTGTGGTGTGTGATTGAGCATGGCCGAGAGCAAGCAACTGCTTGTGCGCATGTCATTGAGCATGGTAGAGAAAGAGTGTTGTGCATATGAGATTGAGCACAGCAGCGAGAGTGTATATGTGTGTGAGCGTGCATGTGCATGACATTAAGCATAGTAGAGATTGTGTGCGTGCATGAAATTAAACATGGGAGAGAGAGAAGAGACAGTTTGAGTGCAACAACTCCCTACTCTCCCCATGTTGACCCATGACAATATCAGGGCATTTGGAAATCAAGTTCCCAAGTATGGAAGCAGAGAATTTTTAAAAATCCTTTATTAAATTTTAATTATTGGGTGTTATTTGATATGTCTGCGCTTTTGAAATATTTTATTTACGTTCAGAAAAGTTTTATGAATTAATTATTGGATGTTCTATTCATCAACTGTTTTGAAAATTTGTTTTTTTTGTTATTAGAATGGTTTTACTATTATAATTGATGTTTTATATTTCTTGATTTTGTTTGTTTTATGATGAATGGTGATATATCTGTTTTTCCATTGTTGCACTGCATACAGATTCTTGCTTGTTGCAGTTTCCAGTTCAGTGTTTGTCTGCACATTTCTATTTATACTTTATGGCATACCTGTATGCAAATGTAAATGTATCTCATGTATATTCATTGTGGATATCCTGAAAACCCAACTGGCTGTGGGGTCCCCAGGACAGGTTTGGGAAGCCCTGCTTTATGGTCTCTTTATTCTGTATTTGAGATAGTCTCTGTATTCTGCATGTTTGACCGAGGTGAGGAATTCTGTTAGCTTGTTGTTTCTGTATATGGATCTGTAGTAGCTTGGCTTTTTCTGTTTTCCCTAATAGAAGGTGTATTAGTGTTCCAAGACCTGGTGTAATATTTTGCAGTGCTGTCTTTTCACGGGTAAGGTTGTTATTGTTTGAGTGCTGGCAATTAATGCTGTTTTAGTGGTAGGTTTACAAAGCCCGTTGCATTTAATAGAGTCTTCCAGCTCATGGTGTTGTATGTTTGTGTTCAGGGTGAGGGCATACTTTTTCACTTAGCCATAGGTGCCAAATGGCCAGGCTATGGCTCTGGCTAGATGTATCAGATGCCTGATTTTAACTGCAAACAAGCTTTAATTTGTATTAAGTATCACACTTTACAGATGCAGCAGTGCATAGCCTGCTTCTGTGATTCTGCCAAGGGGAGATCAAATGCAAATTATTCAGACCAACAGCAAGTACCTTTTCTAGACAGACACCCACATAAACACATACACACACATATACTGTTTTCCAGCTCCACATCTGCTCCCTGTGGCAGTTTCCTGTTCCTCCATGCTCTTTGTTCCGCTAGCACCTCATCCCCCTTACCTACATCAGCATGTGGCACGCTTTAATTATTCAGAACTGAGAGAAATGGCCAATGCACTTGTCATCTCAGGTCCATTCCACAGTAGCAAATTGCATTGCCAGTCTAGATTATGGCATCATTAGAAGAAATGATTTAATTTGTAATATTTGTAGAGTATTCATGCCAAGATATGACCACCTGAGCTTTTTCAATAAAAACAAACATTGAAAGCATTTCAGCACTTTTAAAAATATCATAGGTAGCAGTAATTCAAATAAAATTAAATTACATAATAGCATAGTAGATTATGGCAGATGCAGACCAGTCGGCTCATCGAGTCTGTCCAGTTATTTCAGTTTAGACTGCTCAGGATGTATCCCAGTTGCCAGTCATAGAAGCAGAGGTGCTGCCAGGTACTTAAAAGACTCGGGCCCATAAAGTTTCCCCCTGAGATTTTGATAATTAAATTCGACAATCACAATCAGCCTTCTGTCACCACCCCGACCCCGAGAATGATTCAGTAAATACACAGTACGCTGCTACTTAGACCCTGCTCTTTTTATGGGGACAGTTTAAGAAATCAAGGGATACACTGTTCTGGTTGATTCTTCACGATCAATAATCGCAGGGCTCTCACCAGTTCTGTTCCACTTGACGAGGCACTCCTCGTTTTCACAAAATTATTTAGCCCTCTGCCACCATATAATAAAAAATAAATTTTACATAGAACATATAATAATTTAACCCTGAAAATTATATTCCAGTCGTGGGATTCTAGGCAGAGTCTAAAGTCTTTTACAGGATCAGCATATGAATTATCTAAAAATATTGTACATGAGATTTTGAAATCACAGATATCACATCAGAGACTTTATTCATATCCAGAAACGGGAGCTCTGTGTTTATTATAGCTCATGTATAACATTTTTGGATAATGCTTACATTGATCCAATAAAAGATATCATAGCTTGCAGAGAATCCAGTTTGCTCTAGGGGCCATACAGGTACTAGAACATTCATTACATATTCCAGTCTCTAGAATGAAAAATAAAATGCTTTATTCTGTCTTTGTTACCTGGGAGGGATTTCTTTTCCACTGGTCTCTGGCTCTTTTTTCTGATGTTCTCATCAATCTTCTCCTAACTCCTTTTCCAGGTTCTCCTTTCCATTTTACTTTTTTGTCTTTATCACTTTCTCCCCTCCCTAACATCTGTCTTTACTTAATTTCTTCTACTCTGCTCTAAACATCTGTTACATCAGCATTCCTTCATTCTTTCTATATTCTCACACCTAGATATCATCCCTCATTTTCCCTCACTTCTATCCTTCATCTCTCACCCTCTAGTTCTCCCTGTCTCAAAAATCACTTCCCCGACTCTTCCCTCCATTGCTCCTCTCACCATCTATTTCTCTCTTATTAGGTTGTTCCCTCCAACAATTTTCTATTATCTGGCTTTTTTTCTCCCACAACAACCACCCCCTCTCATACCACTCTCCATCATGCCCATATTGACTTTCTCACCCTCCTTCGATCATTTCGTTTTACTTACCGCTTCTCACATTTTCCCTTCCACTCCAATTTAAGAACATAAGAACATAAGAAAATGCCATACTGGGTCAGACCAAGGGTCCATCAAGCCCAGCATCCTGTTTCCAACAGTGGCCAATCCAGGCCATAAGAACCTGGCAAGTACCCAAAAACTAAGTCTATTCCATGTAACCATTGCTAATGGCAGTGGCTATTCTCTAAGGTAATGGACTTCTCCTTCAAGAACTTATCCAATCCTTTTTTAAAAACAGCTATATTAACTGCACTAACCACATCCTCTGGCAACAAATTCCAGAGTTTAATTGTGCGTTGAGTAAAAAAGAACTTTCTCCAATTAGTTTTAAATGTGCCCCATGCTAACTTCATGGAGTGCCCCCTAGTCTTTCTACTATCCGAAAGAGTAAATAACCGATTCACATCTACCCGTTCTAGACCTCTCATGATTTTAAACACCTCTATCATATCCCCCCTCAGTCATTTCTTCTCCAAGCTGAAAAGTCCTAACCTCTTTAGTCTTTCCTCATAGAGGAGTTGTTCCATTCCCCTTATCATTTTGGTAGCCCTTCTCACATCATCATACCCACTCTGACTCCTTTCCCCCAATTATCCTCTCGCATACTTCTCCTATCACCCTCTCTCTGATCAATCATCCCCTTGTATACTCTCCTCCCCCCCCCCCCCCCCCCCATCTGGCTCCCTATCATATACATCATATATATCATAATTATGCTTCTCCATTACCCATTATGGCTCTCACACATCAACCTGTCATCGTCTATCTTTCTCTCTCTTAAACCCTTCCTCCTCCCAAGCTCTTCATCTGGCTGTCTCTCACCTTCTCCACCTCCATCACACCTCAGGCTCTCTCTCATCTTCCCCTACCCCATGACACCTCTGTCTCTCTCTCTTACATACACCTTCACCTCCTATTCCCCACCTCCACTCCCACCCCACCTCTGGCTCTCTATATCACCATCGTCACTTCTGACTTTATTTCACATACACATCCCCCTCTAACTTCTCTTCTACCCTATTATCACCAGCTCTTTTGCAACCCCTCTCTATGTATTGTGCTCCTGCACTCCCCCACACACATCCCCCTCCTCCCACAAAGTTCTCATACACTCCTGTACCCTTGTTGCATTTACAGTCTCTCCTTCTCCATCAATCACACTCCCTGACACTGCTCTAGGATGTCCTCCTTCCTCCTCCCCTGCTCTGCCCCAAGCTGAATCCTGAGTCCTGGCATCACTGACTGTGGCTGTGTCTGTATCTGATCCAGCCCTTCTCTTCCTGTTGAAACAAGGGGACAGAGTGGGAGGGATTAAGACTAGAGCAGAGGACACAGGAGAACAGAAAACAAATTGCTCTGTTCCCTTGTCCAGCCCCTCTGCCCCTGTTTCTCCTTGCTCACTGCCTACAGTGGGGCCGATGCAATACCGTGCACTAGTCACTGCACATGGCTTAACACGCGATTGGATGCACGTTTTGGCTGTGCGTTCATAACACCCAATCCAATATGGGGATTTAGCACGTCCAAAATGCGCGTCAAATCACCACGTAGCTAATAGCGCTCATCACAAGGAAATCCATGTAGATGACACATGGCCAATGCACCCTCGTAATGCGAAAAATTTTACGCCAGCCCAGGGACGCGTACGCATGTCTTTAAAAATCTTTCCCAAAGTGTACAAATAGAACAGGAATCAGAACAAAACCCTGGTTTCAAAAAAGATAAAATAACAGTACAGTCCTGAATTTTGTTGCCTCTTGAAGGGTTTCAAAGGCTTCACAATATAAATCTGTTTTAATCAATTTTCTAAATGCAAAGAGATTGGACGGTAGGCAGATTCTTCCTTGGACACAGAGTTTCATAATGTACTCTTTTTTTGTATTTTCCAGTCTAATTATTTTTGGTGGAGGCAAACTAAGGACGGCACCCCTCCCCCCACCCCTCCACCATTGATCTACGTGTCCAAGTGGAAATATAACTCAACCAACCCTTCCCTTAAAGCACAAGGGCCAATATTATTCAAGGAATTAAATGTTAACACTGAGGTCTTAAATTGAATCCTAAATCTCATGGGGAGCCAGTGAAGGCTTTCTGAGGTTGGTAAAATATGTTCCCACTTTTTTTTTTAATCCTAAATAGTCTGTTCTGCTGCATCATTGCCTGATTGCAAGGTCTCAGAAGAAACTGTGACAAAACGAATGCCAGTCACAGCTGTATAGTCTTTTTAGAGGACTGCATATGATAAATCAGGATATGGACTTCCCTAGGCACGCACATAAGTCAGTATGTACAATGCCTATTATTGTGTTTCCTTGAACAACAGTCCATAAATTCTCTGAACTTGTAGGTGGCAGAAATTACTCCCTCAGAAGGCAATATTTCTAGCCATGATGACATTGATTGTATTAGCTAACCGGTGTCTTTCTGTGGTAGAAATCTTGTGGAAAGCAAAGTGAAATCTGCTCTAAAGGTCTGCTGTCAATAAAGATTATACAACTATTAAGATTGTCTATTGGATGTCCTAAACAACTTTGGTCTACTAGTATAAATGTGGTCTGTTGTATGTAATGTAGGAAAGCATCTTGTGCATAAAGAGATTTATGGACTTCTGCTGGTCTTAAATGACAAATTTTAAATAAAATAAAATGTCTACAAAGTAGTCATTACCTAGAAAATATGTTATCTTATACAGTTTGATATGTGTTTAGTTGTTTTGGTGGGCCTCTTAATCAGTTCACATAAAATGACACTAGAGGCAAGTCACCATAAGCTTTTTTTTGCTAAAGGGAGCTGTAAACTTTTGGTAACTCTTGGAGTAAACTACAAACTGTATGTTGATGACACACAGTTTTTTTGTTCCTGTGAGATAATCATGGAAAAATACATTTGCTTTTCTTACCATCTGTTTGTTGGCTATTAAAAGCTGGCTTACACATCACAGGTTTATTTTTATATTCCGCCTTTTTGCACTTCAAAGTGGATTACATTCAGGTACTGTAGGGATTTCCCTATCCCCAGACAGCTTACAATCTAAGGCCTGATTTATATCAAAATGCATTAAATATTGCATGCGATAGAAAAAGGGGCGTGTTTTATGGTAGTAGGCAGTTTATCGCAATTTGCACTAATACCTATGCGAAGCGCTAAGTTACCGCAAATTGCGATAATTTTTTCACACTTTGAGATAAGTGCCAGAATTTTGGTATTTCCTACATACAACCACTGGGGGGGACCATTTTTACTATCAGGTCCACTGGGGGGGGGGGGGGAGAGAGATTTATATGTCTATGGGAGGCCCACCTAGTAACTCAAGGTGAGGTTTAGGTATTAGTGTAGGGGTTAGGGGACACTTTGACATTCAAAGTGAGACTTAAGAACAGAACAGTGCTCTCTTGTGAAGATTTGATGACCCTCGGAGTGAGGAAACTCACGCAAAGATGATATTTATGCAATGTTCTCTCAAAGTAGCTAGGCTGAGAGAACATTGCACAAATATCATCTTTGAGTATGTTTCCTCACTCCGAGGGTCATCAAATCTTCACAAGAGAGCACCTTTCTGTTCTTAAGTCTCATTTTGAATGTCAAAGTTGCCCCTAATGTTACTAGGTGGGCCTCCCATAGAGATATAAATACCTATCTAGTGTTAGGGCACTACGGCTAGTTTCTCTCTTGGTGCTCCCAGAGATTCCATTGCACCATATGTTATGATGCTATCACATGCATTAATATAAGCTTGTACCTGAGGCAATGGAGGGTAAAGTGACTTGCCCAAGGAGAAACAATGGGACTTGAACACTGGTCTCTTGGTTTTTAGCCTACTGCTCTAACCACTAGCCTATTCCTCAACTCAGGTTAATGCATAATGTTAATAAAATTGAAGTGTTTATCTTGACACAACAGATCATTGTGTACTGCCACAAAGTCTTTATGTTTAACAGCCACTCCATACTGATCAAGAGTGGGGTATGCAATCTAGAGGTTATCCTAGATTCTACTTTATGTATGCATGAGCACTTCAAAGCTGTAATTAAATCTTCTTATTTTAAATTATGACTATTATGTGGACTCAAAACCATTATTGGAGCAGGATATTTTTCAGCCTACTTTGCAGGCATTAATATTTCCATTCTGGGCTACTGTAATGCTCTGTTTATTGGTTTTCCAAGCAACTCCCTCAGAGCTTTACAGTTAATTCAGAATTCCTCCACACGTATCCTGACTGGGTTAGCCTAAACACTTATTACACCCATTCTGCAATCTTTGCATCAGCTGCCCATTTACTGGTCTGAAAAATACAAGTTAGCATGTTTCATATATATAGTCCTGAATAATTCTGGAAACCTGTGGCTCAGTTCACTTTTGCGTATTCATCAGGTTAGCAAACAAGGAAGTGATGGAGACTCCCTTTCTGAAAGTTGCCCATCTGGTAGAAACACGGGACTAGGCTTTTTCATTGTCTGGGCACTCGTATGGAATTCACCTTCAGAAGAAATCAGCTTGATAACTGATAAAAACAGATTTATGAAATTGCTGCAAAAACATTTGTTGAGGGAAGCTTGTAAATAGAGCCTTTATAACCTATTTAGTTTAGATCTGTTCACTGTGCTGAATGCTGTATAAGCCAATCTTATACCAGGTGTTGCATAACTTTCCTTCCTCCCTCCCCCTAGCCCCACTGGATTATCCCATTAATATAATATTTGTATCATTTTGTAGGCCATTCGGTTTGGAATTTAACAGTATTATACATTACTAAAATGTATTATTTATACGATGGCAAAAAATAGCTTCAGATTGATAATTTTAAGTGCATTGTATTTCATGAGGTACGTGATGCTGGAGCAACCTTTATTACGAAAAAGTGGACGGCTGACAAATTAGGTCAAAGTGAAAGGTGAGTTCCGAGGACATGGGGCAAGACTGCCGACAAGTGTTTTGCGGAATTTGGTGATGGTTGACCACTAAAATTGTTTCAAGAAAGCCAAAAAATTATTGAAAATTCCAGCAACAAGTAGAAAGAAAGCTGGTACCAGGTGGCACGAACGATTTTGGATGAGAGGAGGACAAAAGATGAGAGAGGTGGAGGCTAAGTGGGGGGTGGGGGCGAAGTGGCGGTCCGCCCTAGGTGGCAACAGGAGGAGGGGTGCAATTGCAGCCGGCAGGAAGGTCCTGTGGCGGCGCGGAACAGTGACGTGGCGGGGCAAACCCTGCCAGCAAAAGCAAGGACCCGCAGTGGCAGAGGCCAGCAGCACCGCCGGTATTTCCTGGAGCCAGTGTGGCGGCAAAGAATGGGCCCAGCGTCGTTGCCGGCATTCCTGGAGCTGGAGGCAGAAGAAGAAGAGGCCCTGCAGCATATCTGGGAACTCTCCGGATTTGGCCCGGAGACTCCGGAATTCTGAATGAATTACCGGGTCAACATCTGAAAACTCTGGCTGTGGGGGAAGAAAGCAGGCCTCGAGTGCCACTGGTGAAGGCAAGAGGAGCCCCTTGCATTATCTGATTGGGATACTCATGCATCGCGAGATCAGCAGAAAGGAAGTGCTAGCGCTGCGATTTTTGAATACCGCAGGGCTGGCACAGGAGAAGGAGCAGCAGCTGAGCAGGCTCCCTCCTGTTCCCGGTCAGATCATGCACGGGCCTCTTCTTGCCTTCACCGCCAGTGGGATGGGCTCCCTGGGTGACCCTCTTCTTTCTTTTATGGACTGCCATGCTCCCCCCCACCCCCCCATGGGTGTGCTTTTCACCAGCTCCCAAACACCAGGGCCATGCCACTCAGGGGCCAGCACCAGTTTCCAGCCTGATCACCCACTGCAAGGGGCATCTTGCAAACCTCTAGGTAAAAATGTATTTTTGTTATTATTTATTTACTCTTTTAAAACAAATATTCGCACTTCCAACCACAGGATTTTCCTTTTCTTTGTCCCCACGATATTCAGAGGTATTCTCATGGCAGAGGCTTTGCCTAGGACTAGAGCAGGGGTAGGCATGAATGAGAGTATATCAGGCTGTGAAAAGGAGAGAAGTGAGTGTGCGTGATCGTGTATGTGAGAGAGAGAGGGAGACAAGTGTGTGAACAAAGGAATGAGTGAACAAGTGTGTATATTAGAGTGTGTATATGTAAGACAAAGTTTATGTGCTTACCCTCTCTCACCTCACTACTCACTACTGTGTGTGTGTGTGTGTGTGTACGTGTACCCCCAGTTCACGACAATCTCAGGGTGACAGGTATGGAGAGTGGGAGATTTTTTAAATCCTTAGTTTTAATTACTGGGTGTTATTTGATGTCTGCTGTTTTGAAATATTTTATCGAAGTTTAGGAAATTTTTAAAAATTTGTACAGGAGCTTCTAATTATTGAATATTATTCTATTCATCAGCTGTTTTGAAATGTATATTTTTTAGTATGGCTTTACTATTCTGATTCATTTATATTTCTTGATTGTATTGTTTTAAGGAATAGTGATTTTCTGCCTATCCATTGTTGCACTGCATACAGAATCTGGCTTGTGGTTTCCAGTTCAGTTTTTATGTGCATGTGTGAAAGAGAGAGAGAGAGGAAGAAGTGTGAGTGTGTGAGTGTTAGCATGTGAGAAAGACACAGATGAAGCATGTGTGTGTGTGTGTGTGTGAGAAAGAGAGAGATGGAAGAAGTGTGTGTGTGAGAGAGAGATGGAAGAAGTGTGTGTGTGAGAGAGAGATGGAAGAAGTGTGTGTGTGTGTGTGTGAGAGAGAGAGAGACATGGAAGAAGTGTGTATGTGTGTGTATGAGAGAGAGATGGAAGAAGCATGTGTATGTGTGTGTGTGAGAGATGGAAGAAGTGTGTGAGAGATGGAAGAAGTATGTGTGTGTGTGAGAGAGAGAGATGAAAGAATCATGTCTGTGTGTGAGAGAGACACAGAGGAAGTGTGTGTGTGTCTCACACGCATACATGCTCCCTCTGTCTCTCACCAAGCATGTATGTGTGCGTATGAGAGAGAGGGAGCATATTGTGTGTGTTTGTTTATATGTGTGTGCATGCTCCCAGTCTACAACAATCTTAGGATGACAGATATGGAGAGTGAGAGATTTTTAAAATCCTTAATAGTTTTAATTATTGGGTGTTATTTGATATGTCTGATGTTTTGAAATATTTAACGATGTTTAGGAAATTTTTATATATTGGAAGGGGGGTGCCAAAGAAGTATCCACCCCAGGTGCCAAATATTCTAGGTGTTGTGTGTCCTGGCTGTGTGGGTACCGAGACCGGGCCTGCTCACCTGGCACTACCTTCTACAAGCGCAGGCTTGCCCACTGCCGCGAACCCCCGGTGTCCTTGTCGCTCACTGCGGCCTCCCTCAGCGTCTCCGTCCCTACAGGCCTCACAGCGGAGCTCCCATCGGGGCTCCGCGTCCTTGGCCGGCTCGGCTCAGCCCTTAGGTGCTCACGCTGCTGACCTCTCCAGTCTTAAAGGGAGCAACGTGGGAAAACCCTGGGAGGTGCAAGCTGATGACATCATTCAGGTACCATATATAAGACAGGGCTCAAACCCCTGATCCCTGCCTTGGCAATCGGGTCGACACCGTTAGTATAGTGAGTTTGCCTTCGTGTTCCAGTGTCTCCTGTTCCAGTGTTTCCTGCTCCTGTGTCCTTCCCAGGTAGTACCTATCCGGACTGACTTCTTGGTACTGACCTCTGCCTGCCTGACCATTCTTCTGCCTGCCGCCTGGAACAGACCCTCGTTTTCCACGACTACGCACGGACTGACTCTGGTATTGACCCCCACTTTGGCTGACCTCTCTTGGACTGATATTCTGGCTTTGACCCTTGCACTTTACTTGGACACTCTCTTCCGGCCCCCGGTGACCATTGGGCCTTCGCACTTGGATAACAACCGCGGCTTCCACGTGGCTAGACCTGCAGGTGCTGCCTGTCTCATCTGGAGGACCTCTCTGAACTGTTGCCTTCCCGAGGTCTCTGGAACTTCCGGTTCTGGTCTAGTCCACTCACTCTGCATCAGCCGTGCACCCTTGCTAGTGGTGGGCACACCTCTCCGATACCTCTCCAGGAGACCACCGGAGGCCCACCTAAGTCCAGGCGGTCCGGGTACCCAAGGGCTCAACCTGAGAAAACCCTGGACTGTTATTGATGAAGCTCCAGCTAGCCTCTGTGTCCTTGTGTGCTTCTCCTCCTGGTGGCAGGCGCTCTCTGGGTCCGACCAGAGGGCCGTACCAATCCTGCACCAGGCCAAGGATCCACCTCCAGCGCAACACTCGGTACGCTTCTGGATAGAGGAAAAGTTTATCATTATCGAATCAGGGCTGGTATCCAGGCGTTTCATGTTATTTCAAAACCATTGAAACCAAAACCCATAGAGGTAGATCTTTAAAACATACGTGATCGCGTACTTTTGTTGGCGCACCAGGCGCCAACAAAAGTACGCTGGATTTTATAAGATACGCGTGTAGCCGCGCGTATCCTATAAAATCCGGGATCGGCGCGCGCAAGGCTGCCGATTTTGGGCAGCCTGCGCGCGCCGAGCCGCGCAGCCTGCCTCCGTTCCCTCCGAGGCCGCTCCGAAATCGGAGCGGCCTCGGAGGGAACTTTCTTTTCGCCTGCCCTCCCCTTCCCCTCCCCTTCCCCTCCCTTCCCCTGCCTAACCCCCCCCCGGCCCTATCTAAACCCTCCCCCCCCTACCTTTATTTCGTGATTTACGCCTGCCCAAAGCAGACGTAAATCAACGCGCACCAGCAGACTGCTGGCGCGCCATCATCCGTCCCGGGGGCTGGTCCGGAGGCCTCGACCACGCCCCCGGGCCGGTGCCACGCCCACGGGCCCGCCCCCCAAACGCCGTGTCACGCCCCCGAAACGGCGCGTCATTCTAGCCGCGCCCCGACACGCCCCTGACACGCCCCTTTTCGAAATCCCCGGGACTTACGCGAGTCCCGGGGCTCTGCGCGCGCCGGCGGCCTATGCAAAATAGGCGCGCCGGTGCGGGAGGGCCCTGCGCACGTAAATCCAGCCGGATTTACGCGCGCAGGGGTTTTAAAATCCGCCCCATAGCCAAGACAAGCTCTGCCTGGCGAATTAGTTACAAAATTGAGATGAAGAGGATTTCCTTCATTTAGCACCTTCTGATGAATTTTTCATTTGGTCAGTTTGAAAAACAAATTTTCAAAATGATCAAGTTTGGTCAAAAAGTTTGAATAAAATTAGTGCAAGGAACATCATTGCCAAATTGTCAGAAACCCTACTTGCATTGGTCTTTTTGTCATGTTCACAGTGAAGAAAATGTTGTGGGTAATCAAAGAATGTGGGGAATCTTGTGATGGTGCCTATTTTCAAAATACAATTTTAGCTGAAAATGTTATTCCATTTTTGAATGATCTGGAAAACATTTTGGTAGCAGATGAAGCTACTTTTGTCCATGATAAGGTGCCATGCATGCGAGCCAACACCACACAAGAGCTGCTTAAAGAAAATGGCATTGATTTTTGGGGTAACAACGTTTAGCCAGGGAAGTTTCCAGACTTGAATGCTGCGGAAAACAAAGGTACCATTATTAAGGATGAGGTGGAGAGTTTAATATTCAAGTAAAGTGGTCAGGGACATTATTCCATCAAAACTTTGCATTGAAATTTGGAATTAGTCATATTAAATTTTGAAAATTATATCGATTTATTTCAAAATGTGTTGTGTTCATACATTGCTCGTCTTAAAGCCGTTTTGCAAGTTAACGATGGGCACACCAACTATTAATTATGCAACTGTGCTCATAAGTTTACATACCCCTGACAGAATTTGAAAGATGTGTAGCATTTTAAGAAAACATGAGTGATTAGACTAAACATGTCTGTTATTTTTAGTGTGCTTCAAATTAAACTATTATGCACCACAGAACAGCACAATCGTTAAACAAACCTTAGCAATAAGGGAAATAATAAAATGGTCCTGTTGAAAAGTTTGCATACCCTTAGTTCTTAATCTTATGTATGGCCCTCTTTTGCATCAATGCCAGTGTGCAGTCTTTTGTGATACTTGTGAATGAGGCCCTTTATTTTCTCATGTGGTAAAGCTGCCCATTCCTCTTGGCAAAAAGCCTCCAGATCCTGTAAATTCTTTGATTGTCTACCTCGACCTGCATGTTTGAGTTCTCCCTAAAGTGGCTCAATGATGTTGAGGGCAGAAGACTGTCATGGCCACACCAGAACCTTCACTTTTTTTCTGCTGCAGCCACTGAAGGATTGACTTGGCCTTAAATTTTGGATCATTGTCATGTTGGAAAGTCCAAGTGCGCCCCATGTGCAGCTTCCTGGCTAATGAATGCAAATTCTCCTCCAATAATTTCTGATAAAATGCTGCATTCATCCTGCCATCAATGTTAACTAAATTCCCTGTGCTGCTGTAACTCACAGCCCCCCAAAACAGCAGAGATCCACCTCCATGCTTCATGGTAAGGATGGTGTGCTTATCTTCATAGCATTTATGGTTGTTGACCATAAAGTTCAATTTTGGACCCATCACTCCAAATTATTTTGTACCAGAAGTTTTGAGGCTTCTCTACGTGCTGTTTGGCATATTGTAAGCAGGTGGCATTGGTGCAGCAATGGCTTTTTCCTGGCAACTCTAGCATGCAGCCCATTTTTGTTCAAATATCTCCTTATTGTGCATGCTGACAACACCCACACCACTTTGTTTCAGAGAAGCTTGTATTTCAGCAGAAGTTGTTTGTGGGTTTTTCTGTATCCTGACAAAATTTCCTGGCAGTTGCGTCTGAAATCTTTCTTGGTCTACCTTGGTATTAACAGAACCCATAATTTCCATTTCTTGATCATAGTTTGAAGAGTGCTAATTAGCATTTTCAAATCTTTGGATATTTTTTTATATCCTTTTCCTGATTTATAAAATTGAACTACTTTTGCTTGCAAATCCTTTAACCGTTCTTTTGCTTTCCTCATGCTTCAATAACCACCAAAGTCAGTGCAGCCCTGGATGAAATGTACAAGGGTTTCTCAAAAACTAAGAAACTCATTGAGTATTTATACACATGTAACCCCACCCCAGTGTGCCTGTCCTGCGCAAGTGGGACTATAAAAGATTTTGTTTCTCTTCAGGATTGGAACCACTCACACTGGCTAGCTCTTTCACAATCTCTTTTACTTCCATGGATGGATCCTTTGTAGGTAGGAGGGAAGATATACTTCCAGGGCTCAATGTGACAGGGATGACTCACATATTGTTAGAATTTGTGGACCCTATGGTAGTGCAAAGGTCTTACCTGAGTTGGCTTGGGAAGAAAGGTAGGCCTGGAGTTCCCAGCAACCATCCGATACCCACCTAGGAGGAGTCACGGGTATTAGCACCCTAGGCTGGTCAAAGCCAGAAGGCAGACAGCAGACAAGGGTAATCCAAAAGCCAGTCCAGGTATAAGGCAGGTGGCAGGCAAGAGTAATCCAAGACGGTCCAAGTATAAGGCAGGCACCAGGCAAGGTAATCCAAAGACAGTCCAGGTATAAGGCAGGCGGCAGATGAGAGTAGAGATGTGCTTCGTTTTTTTCTACCGGGTTGTTTTTTGACTCGGATACTTCGTGGTAAAGTTCGGTTTTTCTCATTTAGTTTTTTTGAAAACCGAAAAAAAACGAAACCGGCCCAAAAAATGACGCGGGAAAACAAAGCTAAAAAATCCCCACCCAAGCATTTAAATTCATTTTAATACATTATACACAATCCAACCCCCCCCCCCCCCCCCACCATCCCGATCCCTCCCCAAGACTTACCAACATCCCTGGTGGTCCAGCGGGGTCCGGGGAGCCATTTGTCCCTCCGTGCCCGGCGTGCCAGCTTTGCTCAAAATGGTGCCGATAGCCTCTGAACTACTTTGTCACAGGGGCCACCGGCGCCATTGATCAGCCCCTGTCACATGGCCATCGGCGCCATCTTGTGTTCCTAACATGTGACAGGGACTGACCAATGGCGCCAGTAGTCCCTGTGACATTGTATGGGCAAAGGCTATCGACGCCATTTTGATTACTGGCAGCTGACAACGAAATTGGTCCCGGACCCCCGCTGGACCCCCAGGGACTTTTGGCAAGTCTTGGGGGGGGGTCAGGAGGCCCCCCAAGCTGGCCAAAAGTCCCTGGGGGTCCAGAGGGGGTCCGGGGGGACCTCCTGAGGGCAGGAGATCGCTCCTGGACCCCCAGGGACTTTTGGCAAGTCTTGGGGGGGGTCAGGAGGCCCCCCAAGCTGGCCAAAAGTCCCTGGGGGTCCAGCGGGGGTCCAGGAGCGATCTCCTGCCCTCGGGATGTTGGCTGCCAGTAATCAAAATGGCGCCGATAGCCTTTGCCCATACTATGTCACAGGGGCTATCGGCGCCATTGGTCGGTTGCTCCTACCATGTGACAGGGGCTGACCAATGACACCGGTAGCCCCTGTGACAGTATGGGCAAAGGTTATTGGCGCCATTTTGATTACTGGCAGCCAACGGCCCGAGGGCAGGAGATCGCTCCTGGACCCCTGCTGGACCCCCAGGGACTTTTGGCCAGCTTGGGGAAGGAGTTGGGGTTATAAAAAAGAAAAGAGTAATAGGCATTTTATTGTATCATATTCTAGTTATGTCTGGGCTTGCTGTTGGTGGAGTAAGTATTTATTTATTTATTGTTTTTATATACCGACATTCGATCTCAATCAAGATATCACACCGGTTTACATTCAGGTACTGTAGGTATTTCTCTATCCCTAGAGGGCTTACAATCTAAGTTTTTGTACCTGAGGCAAATGAGGGTAAAGTGACTTGCCCAAGGTCACAAGGAGTGACAGCAGGACTCAAACCCTGGTCTCCTGGTTCATAGTCCACTGCTCTAATTTTCTGTGTTGTGCTGGGCTTTAACTTATCAGTGCCTGTACGTTATACAGCCCAATGGGTGAGTTTAAAATCAAAGTAGTGTCATTAAAAGTAAGAGGAATCTCCACACTAATTAAGAGGAAGAGGGTGTTGGAACACTTAAGGAAATGCTGGGGTAGATTTTACATATTTGCGCAATCGCGTACTTTTGTTCGTGCACCAGGCGCGAACAAAAGTAAGGGGGTGCACATTTCATGCCTGTTCCCTCCGATTTTGGAGCGGCCTCAGAGGGAACTTTCCTTTGCCCTCCCCCTACCTTCCCCTTCCTAACCCACCCCCCCCCCCCTGGCCCTATCTAAACCCCCCCTACTTTTGTCGGCAAAGTTACGCCTGCTGAAAGCAGGCGTAACTTTGCGCGTGCTGGCCGGCAGCCCCGCTCGTGTTCCGGTCCTGGGGGCTGGTCCGGAGGCCTCGACCACGCCCCCGAAACGCCGCGGAACGCCCCTGAAACGCCGCGTTGTTTCGGGAACGCTCCCGGACACGCCCCCTCCCGTCCCTTTTCGAAAGCCCCGGGACTTACGCGCGTCCCGGGGCTTTACGCAGATGGATTTACGCACGCAGGCCTTTTAAAATCCGCCCCTTAATGCTGAAATTGATCTACTACAGGAAATTCACCTTAAAGACTCAGAACACCTTAAGCTTAAAAGTGGGTGGGTGGGACAAGTGTATTGCTCAAGGTATAATTCCAAAAGTAGAGGGACATGTGTCTTAATCTATAATTCACTGCCCATTAAAGTAAAGGATTCTGTCAGGGATATGGAAGGGAGGTGGATTCTTTTAGTATGTGAGCTTTTTTCTTCTTGTTTTGTCCTGGGATCAATCTATAGCCCCAAAACTGACCATCTCTGGCTAGGTTTCTGAACAATTATGCAGACCTTCCTATGCTGCTGTATAGAGATTGGAATGCCTGTCTTGATCCCCTTCGGGATCATTCTTCTGGACAGTCCCAGGTGAATGAGCAAAACAAGGCTTTTATGGACTTTATTTCTCAATTTAACTTTAAAGATGTCTGGAGGATTCCAAACCTGATGGGCAGGGATTAAACCAGTTTTTCGGGGAGATAGTCTTACAGTAGAATCAACTTTTTCTTTTGCTCAGCATCCTTATTAGATGAGCTCTCTTTGTATAATATACTTTAGTCTTCCATAAAAGATCCTCACCCTATTTCTTTGTTTTTCTCTTCAATTAAAGTGCCTGCAGCAAATGGATCATGGTGGCTTAAAGGTTTCCCTTGCTAGAATCAGGGAGTAATCCTTGTGGTGAAACAGAAGATCTGAGACTACCTGTTCCATGAGATCATGGAATTTAGGATGGCCCAATATAGAGACATTAAGGCGGTAGCAAGGGGCTGTATTATTGCCTATGCAAATCGCCTTCATAGGCAGAGTCAGCAAAAGCAAAAGGAGCTTGAAGGAAAAATCCTGGCACTTGAAAAAGAGCATAAGAAGACCAGGAATAGAAAACTGTATGCTGCCTTACAACTGAAATGGAGGAGAGGGACGGCACATTCCATTTTTTGAGACAGTAGTTTTATGTACATGGGAATTGTTTCATTGCTTGTTTAATCATGTAGACATGTAAACGTCCGTGAGTACCCATCTGGATAATAATATAATTGTTTTGCCTAAGAAAGACACAGACCTACTCAATTGTGGGTCAAAGCAGGACAAAGAAGGTCTATCCTTCAAAGCAGAACAAATTCTATCCTTCCTCCTCAAAGATCAGAAGGTCTATCCTTCCTCCTCTGAAATCAGAGCGGCCTGGGAGGGAACTGGGGAAGGCAGCGCGGCTCGGCGCGCGCAAGGTGCACAACTGTGCACCCCCTTGCGCATGCCGACCCCCAATTTTATAACATGCGCGTGCCTGTGCACGCAAGTTATAAAATCGGGCATACATGTGTGCGCACCGGGTAGCTCATGCACATGTATGCCCATGTGCACCTTTTAAAATCTACCCCTATAAGATTCCGGCAGAGACATTGCCTATTTATGAGAGGTTGCAGTAAGCACTGCTTAGGGGAAGGGAAGGAGATCATTGCTTGAGGACTTTGAATTAGGTGGAGTGGATGTTTTGTAGACCAGTGGGGAAGTTTAACGGTATTTCGGGCATTTATCGGGGTCTCATGAAATTGCTAGTATCGAAGGACAGGATATGATCCCTGATATGTCTATGGAATAGGGAGTTACTGTTGCAGTTGGAGGCGGAGGACTGGGTGGTATTATGGGAGGGAGCTCCTTGTTGTTCCTTCTGTAGACGGAGGGCAGATTTTATGGACACAGTGCTGTTTCATAAAATTAATCCTTCCTACTCTGCTTTTTGCTGGAGGGAATGTGGTATAAAAGGCTCCTTTCTTCACATATGGTGAACTTGTCCACATGTGCAAGAATTTTGGGCTCAGGATTTTTTAGGTGGTTTCCCATATATCAGGACCAGAGCTTAAAGCCTCTCTGAAATTGGCCTTGCTTGGCTGCTGGGATTCTTTTTTGGTCTCAGGAAAGCTAAAGGCTTTAATGGGCCAGATGCTATTAGCCAAAAGATTTACAATAACTCAATCTTGGAAGAGAATACCCTTTCTGGATAATTGGAGGACCCAAGTTTTTGAAGTAGCTGACATAGAAAGGTTGATATATTCTCTTAAAGGCTCTCTTAAGCCATTATGAAGCATTTTGGGGGAGGTTTAGACATATTGCTCCATTTCTCCCTAGAGGGCGAACCAGATCAGCTTGAGCAAAAAGCCTCCACGGTAGATTTTCATTTTCAATATTGTTTTTGTTTTTCTTGCTTAGCTGGGTTGGTGTGGGGTCTAGATTAGTATGATACATGGTTATGTGCTGTTCTATATTATGGATTATTAACCAATCAGTCTCGTATACTTCCCTTTCTTTAGTGCTCTGTCAATCTTTGCCAGATTTGTATATTGAAATTTGACAGTGGAATGTCAATTTATCTTGATGTTAAAATAAAAAGTTAAAAAAAAAACTATACTATTTCTCTCTCCTGCTTCTTTCTGTAACTCCTTCTTGTGCCTCGGGGGAAGCATTTTTATAACACTCTCCCAGCTCACACCTCTTGAAACCTTCCACCTCTGGAAATTTCCCAATAATAAGTAATACACTGTTAAACCTATAACATTTTCCTTCTAGTGGCCAATAGGAGGCACAATTAATTAAGCAAAACATGGGCACTTCATTCTGTTTTTCATTTTATTTAAAAACATATGCACATCCCTAATACCCTTATTGGACACAAGAGCTGGAAGGAGGTCTTCTCCATGACTTAGCCTCAGTGCCACTCTGTAACCAGCAGAGATCACTGCAGTAATGGCAGTCAAATGCCCTCCCTCCCTCCCCACCCTTGAGTGCATCACCTCTGTGGATTGCCTGCAATGCAGCCAGAGCCACAGGACTCTTCCTACCCTGCACTGTCCATTTTCTATGAAACCCCTTGGCTGATGTCCTCCATAGGAGGAGCCAACATTTACACGCTCAAGTTATGATTTTATAACCTGAGAATGCAGTGCACATACGGTTATTACCTGCTCATGTTTACTTCTGATATTTATCTGGTATAAGTCGAAATAAAACTCTTTATGGCCAAATGCTGACAGGGTGACAGGTCTGGGTAAACTGGGGGGAGTGCAGGCTGAAGAACCAGGAGAGTCTTGATGACCTAAAGATAGACTGGGAAAATTGATGGACTAATTGGTAATTTCCTTCACATGCACATATTATAAAATGTGCTCACTTGCAAGTTCAAAAGCCGACAAGTCCTAAGGAAAATACACAAATAACCTTTCCTCATATAACTGCTTAAAATTAGGAGCACCCATGCACACAAATAGGCATATATTATATAACAAGTACACATTTAGTAGTAGATGATATAAAATGTATGCGTGTATGGTTGCGTGTCCACATACACGTGTATATTTGTGTGCATGCGTTCATTTTAAAGTTACTGTCCCTGGATTCAGAATACAACAAAAAAAAATTAAAGAAGGGTGGATAAAACTTCCTCTAAAATCCAAAAAGAAGTAAAAAATGTTTCTCCAAAAGAGAGGATGAGTTTCTACCATCTGATTCAGACCTTATTCCTTAAGGCCCAAGGGTATTCCCCCTCCAAATAAAAAGAAAATTTAAAGCAGGACAAACTCTATCCTTCCTCTTCAAAGGTCAACTAAAAAATCCACACTGCAAAATGATGTCCCTGGTTTTATAAAGCCATGACATTATTATCACGGCAATCCACAAGGGAAAAATGTATAACCATGTAAGGATACTTCCATTTTACCTACTCAAATGGAATATTCCTACTAGTAGAGATCCAGTGGGGTTCTCTGCATCTATGTATAGGTGATGCCCTTTGAAATAAATCAGTTTTTCATAAGGATTTCAGCATTAATACAATAATTCTGAATAAAATAAAGTGGCCTTATTGCACAATTTAATTTGCAGCATTCTGAAGTTGGTGGGATTTTGGGGGATTTTTTTTAACATTTTTTGGCTTTGCTAATTTTCTCTTGCTCCTTTGGGCTTCCAGCTGAAACAGAATTTGCATCTATTGGTCTATGGCACTATGAGACTTCATCAACTACCTGGTGATGTTTCCCTATTTTATATCCCTCTTTGAACTCAGCCCATTCATAGAAACATAGAAACATAGAAACATAGAAATGACGGCAGAAGAAGACCAAATGGCCCATCTAGTCTGCCCAGCAAGCTTCACACACATTTTCTCTCATACTTATCTGTTTCTCCTAGCTCTTGGTTCTATTTCCCTTCCACCCCCACCCTTAATGTAGAGAGCAGTGATGGAGCTGCATCCAAGTGAAACATCTAGCCCGATCCGTCAGGGGCAGTAGCCGCCGCAACAAGCAAGCTGCACCCATGCTCATTTGTTTTACCCAGACTATGTTATTAGCCCTTATTGGTTGTTTTTCTTCTCCCCTGCCGTTGAAGCAGGGAGCTATGCTGGATATGCGTGACGTATAAGTCTTCTCCCATGTCGCTGAAGCAGAGAGCCATGCTGGATGTGCATCGAAAGTGAAGTATCAGGCACATTTGGTTTGGGGTAGTAACCGCCGTAACAAGCCAGCTACTCCCCGCTTTGTGAGTGCGAACCCTCTTTTCTTCTCCCCTGCCATTGAAGCAGAGAGCTCTGCTGGATGTGTGAAGTATCAGTTTTTCTTCTCCCCTGCCGTTGAATCAGAGAACTTTGCTGTATATGCATTGAAAGTGAAGTATCAGGCTTATTTGATTTGGGGTAGTAACCGCCGTAACAAGCCAGCTACTCCCCTCTTTGTGAGTGTGAATCCTTTTTTCCACATTTCCTCTTGCTGTTGAAGCTTAGAGCGATGTTGGAGTCACCGTAAGCCTGTGTATGTTTATTTAATAAGGGTATTGACTCCAGGCAGTAGCCATCATTCTGGCGAGTCACCCACTCTTCATTGGCAGCCTCTTGACTTTATGGATCCACAGTGTTTATCCCACGCCCCTTTGAAGTCCTTCACAGTTCTGGTCTTCACCACATCCTCCGGAAGGGCATTCCAGGCATCCACCACTCTCTCCGTGAAGAAATACTTCCTGACATTGGTTCTGAATCTTCCTCCCTGGAGCTTCAAATCGTGACCCCTGGTTCTGCTGATTTTTTTCCTTCGGAAAAGGTTTGTCGTTGTCTTTTGATCATTAACACCTTTCAAGTATCTGAAAGTCTGTATCATATCACCTCTGCTCCTCCTTTCCTCCAGGGTGTACATATTTAGATTCTTCAATCTCTCCTCGTACGTCATCCGATGAAGATCCTCCACCTTCCTGGTCGCCCTTCTCTGTACCGCCTCCATCTTGTCTTTGTCTTTTTGAAGGTACAGTCTCCAGAACTGAACACAGTACTCCAGGTGAGGCCTCACCAAGGACCTGTACAAGGGAATAATCACTTCCCTTTTCTTACTCGATATTCCTCTCTCTATGCAGCCCAGCATTCTTCTGGCTTTAGCTATCGCCTTGTCGCATTGTTTCGCCGACTTCAGATCATTAGACACCATCACCCCAAGGTCCCTCTCCTGCTCCGTGCACATCAGCCTTTCCCCCCCCATCGAATACAGTTCATTCGGATTTCCACTCCCCATATGCATGACTTTGCACTTCTTGGCATTGAATCTCAGCTGCCATATCTTCGACCACTCTTCCAGTTTCCTTAGATCCTGTCTCATTCTCTCCACTCCTTCCAGCGTGTCCACTCTGTTGCAGATCTTAGTGTCATCCGCAAAAAGACAAACCTTACCTTCTATCCCGTCCGCAATGTCGCTCACAAAGATATTGAACAGGACTGGTCCCAACACCGATCCTTGCGGTACACCACTTAAAACCGCTCTCTCTTCAGAGAAGGTTCCATTTACCATCACACGTTGTCTTCTGTCCGACAACCAATTTGCAATCCAGGTCACCACCTCGGCACTCACTCCCAAGCTTCTCGTTTTATTCACCAGTCTCCTGTGCGGAACCGTATCAAAAGCTTTGCTGAAATCCAAGTATATGATATCGAGTGCTCTTCCTCTATCCAATTCCTTGGTTACCCAGTCAAAAAAGTCAATCAGATTTGTCTGACATTCATCGCAGCAATGGTTCTTTTTCAGGGGTCACAAATAGTAGCTCCTTCAAGAACCCAGCTAACAGGGACCCTAACGCTGGTTAGTAGGACATTACTGTTAAATGATGGCTGAGACTCCCTCACCCGTCATAGCATCCCTTACCCTGGTTGGCCCAGGGAGCAGAAATCTGGCCTGGGAATGGAACCCAGCACTTCTACATAGCAATGTACAGCACTTGCAACTGAGCCACTGGGACAACCCCAGCATTCAAAGGTTTTGCCCAGTGTTGCACAGTCATTTGGAATGCAATACAATAAGAGACAGAAAGAAATGTACCACATAAAATATCATTTTATTCATATTTATGTGTACCTGTGCAGCTTTATGATAGAACTTTGATAACTAAACATTTATTTCCCCCACTGGAGGTGCAATGACTAGCTTTCCCCTCAAATAATTTTCTTTGAGGCTGTGTGTGTTTTTGTTTGCAATTCTGCAGATTGATTTGGAAGAACAAAACTTTACATTAAAAGTTTTGAAGGACAGATGGTGGCATTTCCTTTATAAAATGACTCATAGTGACAAAATCTAGAAAATATTAGGCAATCAGTCACTTTTTATTGACAACATGTGAGCAAGCATTCTTCCTTTCATTTTTTTGCAGACATTAAATAACTTCTCCTCACTTCTGTGTGTATATAGTTCTTTCAGAAGTTCTGTTAATACTGTGAAGAAATCATATCGTGTTTGTTTTATCCATAAAAACTGACATTTCTTTATTTGGTATTGCTTTAAAAACCCTTTGAAGTTGCACTGTTTTTCTTCATACAGGAAAGATGCTGGTGCAATCCAAATCAAGGACACATCGATGGTTGTAGCTATGGCACCTCCTGATGGTGGAAGACATGCAGTAACTCTTCGGTTTCTTAGGCATTATAATGTTCTTTCATTGGACACCTTCAATAATGAAACCATGAAGAGTATATTCCAGCCCCTGGCTGACTGGCATTTCAACCAGGGCTTCGACATATTCCTAAAGAGAAATTCAAGAGTAAGACAAAACTGCTATTCAGTACAAGCCAAGAATTTTCTGTTTATTTATGGGTAACTTAACTGTTGCTATTGATAGGGATGAAACTGTTTTACTTATCTCAAGATTCCTGGAGCTAGATGGATTTTATTGGGTAATGCTATGGACATAGGACTTTGTAGGTAATCCCCAGTACAAGTCTTGGCATTATTCAGCAAATTATCATTATACTGTAGACTAAAGATAATCTAGACTCTGTACTTATGAGAAAAAAATGCATCTCTTAAATGACTGAAGAAACTCAACCTTTAACTTTGTGGTTCATCATTTAGTTAAGAAATACAGTATATTATGTTGTATTGCTTACATGCAAACATACATTGAATATTGCATATTGAATATAATGAAAATGATATATTCTGATTCGCTGCAGCACTAAAAATCACTTTCAGACAATGTCATACTAAATCTTTCTCTGGCACTGTAAAAGAAAAATAGTTTTGTTCTTACTGTTATAAAAACATTTCTTGTTCATTAATGCTTGATTCGGAGAAAATAACTTCCCCATCTATGGCTGTTGTTTAAATAACATAATAGTACATCGTTTAAAGTGTTTTAAACTGTTAGTTATTGAAAAATAAGGATATGTGGTTTAGATTTTAAAAAAATACACAAATTAAATATTAGTAAAACAGTGTCTAGTGTCAGCTGTGATAAACTGTAGGTTAGCTGGCTTCAAGAATAAACTTGAGTCTCGAGGACATTTGGGCTAAGCTATAGACAGGAAATTACTTAAGCCTCCCAAGAAGGGCATTTAAAGCATCTCTTGTCTTTAGCCAATACTTTAGATATAGCTGTATTATGTTGTTTATAGATTGATGGGTAAGAAGTTAGTTTAAGCAAGTACTGTACAGGAACTGACACCATTCGGAAGAAACTTCCTGACATTACTGACCTACTTCAGAACTGCCAACCGGATTTAATCTGTAATTCAGAGTCATGGTTGTTAGAATTGGATGTTTTATTATTAAATCAGTTTCAGGTGAATGGTTATCAAATTTCTTCACATCCTAGATCATATAAAAAAGGTGGTGGCATATTAGTCATAGTTAATCAGAATATGGATTGAAGGTTTTAGAATCTGATTCTATGCCAGAATTAGAGGCCTTAGTTCTACGTAACTCTTCTTTGGGTCTATGTGTAATTTATTCTCCTCCTACGTTTCTTGAAAAGAATCCCTCGGCATTGGTTGATATGCTCAATTCATTCAATGCTGATGTTAGAGATTTTATCGTTTTAGGTGATTTTAATCTACATGTCGATTCTGTGCCTCTCTCTGATAGCTGTGAAATTATTCTTGAGTCAATGAACACTCTGGATTGGTTTCAATTTATTAGTCAACCCACTCATTCCCATGGCCACACCTTGGATTTAGTTTGTTTTAGAACTTCACTTTGGTATTTATTCACTTTGGTATTTTAATTCATTTACTGCTAAATGTGAGGCTGTCCCTTGGTCAGACTATTTTTTAGTTGAAATCTCTGCTAGCTTAACTAAATGGTCTATAGTTAAAAAAAAAAATCAAACCAAATAATTTGCAAAAGAAAGAGATTTGAAGTGGATGCCTTATGTATTGTATACAGGAACATCGGTATATAAAAATTAAAAATAAAAATAAAAAATAAAATAAAAGGGATCTGGTTGCCTAAGCTGAGGGAAAAATAATTTGACAATATTGAAGATGCAGTTTCTTTACAGGTAAATTTGCTGAATGATACCTTAGATCAGATTGCCCCTTTGACAGAATCTGTTTCCTGGAGGCCTTACAGAGCTCCTTGGTTTGAAAAAGAAACGATAACTAATAAAAGACATCTTAGAACTATTGAATATTGCTGGAGAAAAACTAAGTCCGAAACCGATTGATTAGCTTATTTGAACAAACTGAACGATTATAGGATTGAATCAAATTGGTTGAAACGCCAATTCTTTTCAACCCAAATTCAGTCTGCTCCAAATCAGCCACGTGAACTTTTTCATATTGTCAAAACTTTATCATCTAGGTCTTTTTCTTCTGATAGTCAAACTGATTTAAGCGCTCAAGAGTTTCGTCATTTTTTCAATGACAAGATTGAAAAGATTAGTTTGTCTTTTTCTCAAGTTACTACTCCAGAGATGAAGGAGTCAAATACTCTCTGGTACATCTTTTCTACGGTAGGATCAAGTGACGTCTCTGAGTTAATGAGTTAATTAAAACCAAATTTCTGTCTAAATGTTCAAACGTCTCATTCAAGTGTCTTAATAATGAGTTATCATGTTTTTTTGTTAGATATGATTAATTGCTCCTTGCAGGAAGGAGTTTTACCCAAAAGTTTGAAATCAGCAGTGGTTAAGCCTGTATTAAAAAAGCCTGTTTCTGATCCAAATAATATAAATAGTTATTGCCCAATAATTAATCTTCTCTTTCTTACCAAATTACTGGAAAAAGTCGTACTGAAACAACTCTAGGAATTTCTGGATGATCATCATGTACTAGATGATCACCAGTATGGACTTTGATCCAATTATAACACTGAGACATTTTTACTGTCCCTTTTTGATATTTTCAGATTTGAATTTGACTGTAGTACAGGGTTCTTTTTTGTTCTCTTAGATCTGACTGCAGCATTTGACACCATTGATCATTCCATGCTTATCAATCGCTTATCAAACATAGGGATAGGAAACACAGTATTAAAATGGTTTTCTTCTTTCCTGAGTGATTACTTTCAGTCTGTATATATCTCTGGACATTGGTCTGAGGAATTTGAACTTGTTACTGGAGTACCCCAAGGGTCACCTCTTTCAGCTGTACTCTTTAATGTTTACATTGCCCCAATCTGAGTTTTATCACAACTTGATGTTGGTTATCATCTATTTGCTGATGATATCCAGTTTTTGTGCCAATCTCAGAATCAATTCACTGTGCCCTTAGAAAGATTTCCTATTGTCTGAATTCCCTCAAGGATTAGTTGTCGAAAAATAAACTCCTTTTAAATATGTCTAAGACCAAAATGTTATATCTGGCCAGATATCCTGACTCGAAGGTGTCTAAATCCTTGATTCTGGATGGGGTTGAAATACTAATAGTGACCAAAGCAAGAAATCTCGGTTTCTTTATGGATACCTCCATGTCACTAAAGCCTCAAATTTTGAAAGTTGTAAAAGGGGCATTTTTTAAATTTCATTTGCTCTGTAGACTGTGATCATTTCTAAGTGAGTCAGACTTAAGAACTGTAACTCACTCTTTTGCTTTATCCTCTTTGGATTATTGCAATATGTTATATCTCGGTCTTCCACAAAAATCCTTGAGGGCATTACGGCTTGTCTAGAATTTGGCCACTGGATAATAACTGGGACAATGTAATGATTCATGAGCATATCTCACCTGTTTTGAAGGGCCTTCATTGGCTTCCTATTAAATGGAGGATTTCCTTTAAAATACTCATGTTAGTCTTTAAAGGGTCAAATGGTATTGTACCCCCTAGCTTTAAAATGGCCCTAAAATTATATTGTCCAACACGAACCCTAAGATCTGCTAGTCAGATTTTCCTGAATGTTCTTTCACCTAGGATCATTCACCTAGTTGAATCTCGAGAGAGGCTTTTTTACATCCAGGGTCCTGTACTATGGAATTCTCTTCCACGTAGTTTAAAGGAAGAATCCTCTTTGTTAAAATTTAGGAAACTTGTAAAGACCTTTTTGTTTTCTCAGGCTTTCCCACTTGGTGTGTAGCTAATAGGGAGTAGGTTAATCAATAATACATCTATGTATCAGAACTTAAGGCTTGTATAGAATCTGGAGTGTAAAATATAAATATGTAGGCAGTTAGATAAGACTTTGGCATGTTATTTATTGTATTTGCATATTGTCTATGTTGTTGTTTATGTTTTCATGAATGGTTTTTTTTTAGACCATTTAGAAATTTTGATTTGTGGTATACACGTTTTAAATAAATATGATTTTGGTAAAAGGCAGATGATTTGACTGTGATTGAGAATCACTACAGAGACTGACACTAAAGATGGTATGAAAAATTGATTTTAAACTCTGTCCACAATCCAAGTATTTAATGTTGGTCAGAGTTATCTAGATTACAGTCAGAAATTGAATCATAAAGATCCCTGAAAATCAAGGGAAAATGGCATTAATTAGATCTCTAGTCACAACCCAATAAACCCCTACCTGCTGGTAAATACCAAAGTACAGGTAGATTTCAAGATTGTGATCACAGATTGCATGTTTTAATACAGTGGATCTACTATGGTATAGAGGCTTAGGGTGACCTTATTGCCCAGTGATAGCACTGTACACTGTCACAAAGATGACCCAGGTTTGAGTATAGGACCTGGTGGCTGCTTATCAGGCTGACAGAGCCTGAAGATGCTGTGAAGATAGCATTCACAATACCCAGGGTTATGGGGAGAGCCAATCCCAGCCATCTTACAACACTAATACCTATAGATGAGACTGAGGATGCATGCATTCCAGTTTTTCAAAAGAATTGCAGGCTGTGGATCATACAGAGGACTGTCACTGATATAATGGTAGGCTCTTACCCCATCAAAGGTTAGCAGAGAAGTAAAAAAGCATATGGGCTAATGAAAACCTAGGAAACTGGTAAAGATAGGGCATGATTCCAGTGGAATACAAGTAAAGTATGCTTTCAGCAAGAGACACAACCTACTAGATTCTTGTCAGAAAGGTCAGAAATAAAGAAAATCCATTTTCTAAGGTAGGCTTAGCTGCTGGAATACATAGCTATTATGGATGATTCAAGAACAAGATGCAATTAATAAGGAGCATGTAATACAGACCTGCATCAGTTCCTTGCAATAAGCAGGACAACTGTTTTACAAGAGTAAGCAAATTTGTTATTCTGCATTCCTGGTCTTGCCAACCACTCAGTTCTTGAACCACTTGCAAGTAATGAGTCAACCACAGTTAGCAGAGCCCAACCCAAGCCATTTGGCACCTATGACCAAGTAATCAGTTCATCATCACCCTGAACACCACATACACACAACAAGCTAGTAGCCTCTGCTAAATGTAGGGTGCTTTTATTTTGACTCAGCAGTTTCCTCCTGCTCCTTTGAGCTTCCAGCTCAGTTGGAACCAATACAGAGATCCTGGCGCCATGAGCCTTCATTCACAAATACTGAGGATCTTTTTTCCCATTATTTTATATCCTCTCCCAACTTATGTACTCCAATCATTGCATCATCAGTCCTGGGCTAGGGGCCATGCACCAGGGCTCCCTTCAGAACCCTGCAGTCATGGGCCCCCAATCCAATCACTAAGTGTCAGCCCCGTCCCAGTCGTGACTTTCCCACACACAATTAAAATTATGCATTCATAATACCAGTTTTTATATGAAAAAGGACATTCTGAGGGGAAAATATCACATACAACAACATGTATATTATATTTGCAAGCAGAAAACCCCTGCAAAAATGTAAAAAAAAAAAAGACATTTGGAACCTACATGGTATTAGGTTTATGGTAACACATGTTAGGTGTAGGCTTAGTTCTCAGAAAGCCATGAGTAAACTGAATTACAATATAGTAAACCTTCCATACCAAACAGTACTACATGCCAGCAATCAAACAATAACAAACTTACCTATGAAAAGGGAACAATGTAGATATTACACCAGCCCCTAAAACACCAGTACATTTCCTATTAGGAAAACAGAACAAGCCAAGCTACTATAGACCCTACACAAAATTACATGCTAGCAGAACACCTCACCTTGTTCACACTTGCAGAACATAGACAGACCCTCACCAAATAATGAACAAAGAGATTACAAAGTGTAAGTATAAGCATTCAGATAAAAACTGAACTGGAAACCACTAGGGGTGTGCATTCGTTTTGACCGCATATGTAAAACGCAACTTTTTTTTTTTTTTAACTTAAAAAAGTGATGAGGCGAAAACGATCGCGATTTCCAACTTATTCAACATAATAAGTTGGAAATCGCGATCGTTGATCCTAAATAAAAATTTAAACCCCTCACCCTCCTTAATCCCCCCCCCCCCAAGACTTACCAAAACTCCCTGGTGGTCCAGCGGGGAGTCAGGACGCCATTCCTGTATTCCTTTGCGAGGAGCACGTGACGTCGGCGTCACGTCGGAGTGACGCGAACGTCACGTGATTCACCGCGCGTCCGCTCCCGGACGCGCGGTGAATCACGGCCAGCTTGGGGGGGGTCAGGAGGCCCCCCCAAGCTGGTCAAAAGTTCCGTTTGGGTCCAACGAGGGGTCCGGGAGCAGAACCGCGGTGGACCACGTGACGTCCGCGTCACGTCGGAGTGACGCGGACATCACGTGCTCCTCGCAAATGAATACAGGAATGGCTTCCTGACTCCCCGCTGGACCACCAGGGAGTTTTGGTAAGTCTTGGGGGGGGGATTAAGGAGGGTGAGGGGTTTAAATTTTTATTTAGGGAACCGGTGCACGTATGGACATAGCCTCAACGTATGGAATTCTACATATGTCCATATTGACCGAAATTGACCCTCACCTTCGACTTATGGACTTATGAACATAAACTTTTTGTCTGCACATCCCTAGAAACCACAACAAGCCAGACTCTGTATGCAGTACAACAATGGAAAAACAGAAACATCATGCCTCATAAAACATCAAACAATAAAATCAAGAAATATGTTATAATATTAAAACCATACTAATAAAAATTATAAATATTAAAAAAAATTCTGACAAATAGAGCATCCAATAATTAAAAATGCATATACAATTTTCAAAATGCCAATAAAATATTTCCAATAGCTGACATATAAAATAACACCCAATAATTAAAACAATAAAGTCAAAATCAATCTCTTGCTTTCCATACCTGGAAACTTTTGATTTTCAGATGCCCTGAGATTACCATGGATGAGAAGATGGGGTGGGGAGGGAAGCTTGTTACACACAAACTTTCTCCATCCTCTCTCTCTCTCACATGATCAACCATACACACACATACACTCACTCATGCACACTCTCTCTCATATGCTTAATCACACACACACACACACAGACTCTCGCTCTCTCTCTCTCACATGCTCAATCATATACACAAACATGCTCCTTTGCTCTCTCTTTCATGCTCAACTATATACATACACACATTCTCGTTCTCTCTTTGTCTCACATGCTGAACTATATACACACATAAGCTCTCTCTCTCTCTCTCTCTCACACATGCTCAAACATATACACACATGATCGGACACTTACTCTCTCATGCACACACATGCTTGTTCATTCTTTCACATGCTCAATCACACACACACATGCTCATATGCTCTCTCTCATTTTTAATCACTCATACACACATGCTCATATGCTTTCTCAATGCTGAGTCACTCATATATACACACACACACACACGCTCATATGATCTGTATTTCATATGCTCAATCACATACACACAGTCACGCTCTCTCATACATGCTCAGTCATTCATACACACACAGGCTCATATACTTTTTCTCTCTCACACGCTTAATAACACACACACTCATATGCTCTGTCTCTCACATACTGAAACACACACGCCATTGCTCATATACTTTCACATGCTCAATCATACCCTCATATGCTATCTCTCACATGCTCAGTCACTCACATGTTCTCTCACATATTCAGACAGAAACACACACTCGTGTTTATTGTATTCCCGCTCTGGAAGCACAGGGGACAGCAGCAGCCTCCTCCTTCAGCCCCCGATTTTATAAGGCCTGGGCAGTGTTGGAGAGTCTTCTATCTGGGTTGCGCGAACAAATCTACGCCCACGCATAACTTTAAAAATCTACCCCAGAGTGAGTACCCCAACTCCAGCACTGTAGCATCTTGGTGTAAAATTCTTGCTTGCTGCCAGCCCTTCCCCATTCTGCAGCAGCTGCCTCCCTTTCCTAATTCCACTCTCCAGGAGTTCCACAGCCAGCTGCTCTTCTCAGAGCTCAGTCCAGTCACCTCAGATAGAAGACTCTCCAACACTGCCCAGGCACTTTCTCCTGGCTTACTCCCTCCCTTCCTTCCTGTGACTGTAGCCTGCCTCCACTTCTCTGCCACCCTCCTACCACTCCAGTGCATTCCAATTGACTGTGCACTATACAGTCTGCTGCCTAGGCTCAACTCTGCCTATCTACTCCAAGGGATGGGGGTTAGAAGTGATCCATATTGTTCCCTGGGCTTATAAAAAGATAAAATTAAGCCCTGGCTTACAATGAGGAGAGCCACTAACCCAAACCATCACAGCTCCAGATGGAATCCTGCTTTCTCTTGTGGTGCCAAGGCTGGTGCAAGGGTATTAGGTGCCATAGGCAAACCTTTCAGCCTTGCACATACTCCAAGCCCCATTCTCCCCACAAATAATTACAAATTATACATTTATAGTAATAAATTTTACATGAAAAAGAACATTCAAAGTACAGTCTTCTAAGATAAAGATATTACTTACAACATGTATATTATTTACATGCACTGCTGTAGTACCAACCAGAAAACTCTGGCAAAAAAGACACATAAGAACATAAGAAATTAAGAAGAACATGCCATACTAGGTCAGACCAAGGGTCCATCAAGCTCAGCATCCTGTTTCCAACAGTGGCCAATCCAGGCCATAAGAACCTGGCAAGTACCCAAAAACTAAGTCTATTCCAAGTTACCATTGCTGGTAATAGCAGTGGCTATTCTCTAAGTCAACTTAATTAATAGCAGGTAATGGACTTCTCCTCCAAGAACTTATCCAATCCTTTTTTAAACACAGCTATACTAACTGCACTAACCACATCCTCTGGCAACAAATTCCAGAGTTTAATTGTGGTTGAGTGAAAAAGAACTTTCTCCAATTAGTTTTAAATGTGCCACATGCTAACTTCATGGAGTTCCCCCTAGTCTTTCTATTATCTGAAAGAGTAAATAACCGATTCACATCTACCTGTTCTAGACCTCTCATGATTTTAAACACGTCTATCATATCCTCCCTCAGCCATCTCTTCTCCAAGCCGAAAAGTTCTAACCTCTTTAGTCTTTCCTCATAAGGGAGCTATTCCATTCCCCTTATCATTTTGGTCACCCTTCTCTGTACCTTCTCCATCGCAATTATATCATTTTTGAGATGCGGCGACCAGAACATAAGTGGCTTGATCACTGCTCTCCTGGTTTATAGTCCACTGCTCTAACCACTAGGCTACTCCTCCACTGTACACAGTATTCAAGGTGTGGTCTCACCATGGAGCGATACAGAGGCATTATGACATTTTCCATTTTATTCACCATTCCCTTTCTAATAATTCCCAACATTCTGTTTGCTTTTTTGACTGCCGCAGCACACTGAACCGACGATTTCAATGTGTTATCCACTATGACGCCTAGATCTCTTTCTTGGGAGGTAGCACCTAACATGGAACTTAACATTGTGTAACTATAGCATGGGTTATTTTTCCCTATATGCATCACCTTGCACTTATCCACATTAAATTTCATCTGCCATTTTGATGCCCAATTTTCCAGTCTCACAAGGTTTTCCTGCAATTTATCACAATCTGCTTGTGATTTAACTACTCTGAACAATTTTGTATCATCTGCAAATTTGATTACCTCATTTGTCGTATTTCTTTCCAGATCATTTATAAATATATTGAAAAGTAAGGGTCCCAATACAGATCTCTGAGGCACTCCACTGCCCACTCCCTTCCACTGAGAAAATTGTCCATTTAATCCTACTCTCTGTTTCCTGTCTTTTAGCCAGTTTGTAATTCACGAAAGGATATTGCCACCTATCCCATGACTTTTTACTTTTCCTAGAAGCCTCTCATGAGGAACCTTTTCAAACGCCTTCTGAAAATCCAAGTACACTACATCTACCGGTTCACCTTTATCTACATTTATTTATTTATTTATTTATATTCTTTTTTATACCGAAATATAGCAGAGTGCCTTCATTCCGGTTTACAGTGTAACAGTGAAACAAATTTATACAGAGAACAGTTATAACATATAGATTATAACATTATACAAGGAGAGAATATATATATTTATAACATCTCGTTATAACATGTTTATTAACTCCTTCAAAAATCTGAAGCAGATTTGTGAGGCAAGACTTGCCTTGGGTAAAGGCAATGGAATAGGTTAGGGTTGTCCGATACGAAGCTTTATTTGGATGGAGACGTATTCTTTATATATTGTGCCCGACTCAGGCCGAGTTTCGCCCGCAACCGGAGCTGCCTCAGTGGCTGTGTGCTGTAAATCATATAATGTATATGAGTATGATATCACAACGATCTTGTCAACTGGTTTTTAAGGTGCTCAGATTGAGTGTGTTCAGTGGAGACTGGGTAAAGCCATGCTGACTTTGTTCCATTAAACCATGTATTTCTATATGTTCTGTGATTTTGATGTTTAGAACACTTTCCACTATTTTTCCTGGCACTGAAGTCAGGCTAACCGGTCTGTAGTTTCCCGGATCGCCCCTAGAGCCCTTTTTAAATATTGGGGTTATATTAGCTATCCTCCAGTCTTCAGGTTGTTGGATCCGTCTTCCAATTTTTGAATGAAGATCTTTTGGCTAAAATAGCTTCTTTCACCTCCCCTTTTAACCATGTCGGTAATCGTTTTGTCTTCTTTCCACCTTATTTTAATGTGTGGAATACATCTGGACTGTGCTTCTGGGATGGTATTTTTTAACAATGACCAAGCCTCTTGCACATTTTTCACCTTTGTAGCTGCTCCTTTCAGTTTTTTTCTAACTATTTTTCTCATTTTATCAGTTTCCCTTTTGAAAGTTTAGCACGAGAGCCATGGATTTGCTTACTGTCCTCCTTCCAGTCATTAATTCAAATTTGATCATATTATGATCACTATTGCCAAGCGGCCTCACCACCGTTACCTCTCTCACCAAATCATGTGCTCTACTGAGAATTAGATTTAAAATTGCTCCATTTCTTATCGATTCCTGAACCAATTGCTCCATAAAAATGTCATTTATTCCATCCAGGAACTTTATATCCCTAGCATGTACCGATGATACATTTACCCAGTCAATATTGGGGTAATTGAAATCTCCCATTATTACCACACTACCAATTTGGTTAGCTTCCCTAATTTCTCTTAGCATTTCACTGTCAGTCTCACCATCTTGACCAGGAGGACGGTAGTCTCACCATCTTGACCAGGTGGACGGTAGTATACTCCTATCACTATAGTCTTCCCCGACACAGAAGGGATTTCTACCCATAAAGATTCAATTGTGCATTTAGTCTCATGCAGGATGTTTATCCTGTTGGACTCTATGCCATCCCGGACATAAAGCGACACACCGCCTCCCGGGTGCTCCTCTCTGTCATTGAGATATAATTTGTACCCCGGTATAGCACTGTCCCATTGGTTGTCCTCCTTCCACCATGTCTCTGAGGTGCCAATTAAGTCTATGTCATCATTCACTGCTATACATTCTAATTCTCCCATCTTACTTCTTAGACTTCTGGCATTAGCATACAAACATTTCAAAGTTTGTTTTTTGTTTATATTTTCATTCTGCTTTTTAATTGATAGGGATAAGTTAGAATTTTTTAGCTCAGGTGAGTTTTTAGTTACAGGCACTTGGACTACTTTTCTTATTATTGGAACCTCACTGTTGGGATGCCCTAATTCTAATGCATCATTAGTATCCTTTGAAGATACCTCCCTCCGAACCATGCGCTTCTGAGCGACTGTCGGCTTTCCCCTTTGTTCTAGTTTAAAAGCTGCTCTATCTCCTTTTTAAAGGTTAGCACCAGCAGTCTGGTTCCACCCTGGTTAAGGTGGAACCCATCCCTTCGGAAGAGACTCCCCCTTCCTAAAAGGTTCCCCAGTTCCTAACAAAACTGAATCCCTCTTCCTTGCACCATCGTCTCATCCACGCATTAAGACTCCAGAGCTCTGCCTGCGTCTGGTGACCTGCGCGTGGAACAGGGAGCATTTCAGAGAATGCTACCCTGGAGGTTCTGGATTTAAGCTTTCTACCTAAGAGCCTAAATTTGGCTTCCAGAACCTCTCGCAATATGGTATTAGGCATCTTGTAAAGCGTGTTGAGTATGGGCTTGGCCCTTAGAAAGCTTTGAGTGATCTGATAGTGGATGCCCTTCAAGGGGCTCTGCTTAAACAAATGGTAATGGAGCTCACAAGGGAGGGTGTGATACTCAATCTAGTGCTCACAACTGGGGATAATGTCTCTAATCTCTGAGTAGGTGCCTACCTGAGCACCAGTGGTCACCAGATGGCATGGTTTGATATCACAAATAAGATACAGAGAAGAATTTTGAATTTCCAAAATATGGTCTTTGTCAAAATGGGGATGTTCCTGGAAGAACTAGAAAACTGGGAGATAATGGGTTAGGTGGAATAACAGTGGGCCAAATTAAAAGGACCTATTATAAAGGCAACAAATCTATATTTTAGAAAAGTAAACAAAAGTAAGAGGAAAAAGAAACCAATCTGGTTCTCAAAGGAGGTGGCTGAAAAAAATAAAGGCACAAAGAGCAGCATTTAAGAAGTATAAAGGATCCCAAAAAGAAGAACACAGGGAAGAATACCTGGTTAAACTGAGGGAAACTTAGAAAGAAATCAGGAAAGCAAAAGGTCAAGCAGAAAAAAGCATTGCCAAAGAGGTAAAATGAGGAGCCAAAACATTTTTCAGATATATCAGAAAATAAAGTATAGTGAAATTGAAAGGTGACAAGGAAAAATGTGTGGAGAGAGGCAAATAAATGGCAGAAATATTAAACAGATACTTCAGTGTTCACTAAAGAAGACCCTGGAGAAGGACTGTTGCTGGTTGAGAAGACTGCAGATGGGGATGAGGGTAGGCAAAACTCTGATTTCAGAACAGAATGTATGGGAGGAGCTAGGCAACTGAAAGTGGACAAGGCCATGGGGCCGGATGAGGTACATCCCAGGATACTGAGGGAGCTCAGAGATGTGCTGGCAGCTCCACTGAAGAACGTGTATATATGCGTGCATGGATTTGGGAATGGTGCCATTTGATTCGAGAAGAGCAGTGGTGGTCCCACTTCACAAGAGTGATAGCAGAGAGGAGGCTGCAAACTACAGGCCGGTTAGCCTCACCTCGGTGGTGGCAAAGTTAGTGGAAATGCTGCTGAAGAAAAGGACAGTGAACTATTTACAATTGGGTAAGCTGCTGGACCCGAGGCAGCATGGATTCACCAGGGGAAGGTCCTGTCGGACAAATCTGATTGATTTGTTTGATTGAGTGACTAGAGAACTGGATTATGGAAAAGCACTCAATGTGATCTACTTGGATTTCAGCAAAGCTTTTGATATGGTCCCACATAGGAGGCTTGTGAATGAAATGAGAAGCTTGGAAGTGAGAGCCAAGGTGATGGCATGGATTACAAAATATTTGATTGATAGGAGACAGTGTGTAATAGTAAAGGGAACCTAGTCTGAAGAGAAATCAGTGTTAAGTGGAATTCCACAGGGATCGGTATTGGGACCGTTTCTGTTCAATATCTTTGTGAGCAACATTGTGGAAGGATAGAAGGTAAAGTTTGTCTATTTACGTATGATGTTAAAATCTGCAACAGAGTGGAAATGCCTGAAGGAGTTGAAAGAATGAAAAGTGATTTAAGAAATCTTGAAGAGTGGGCGAAGATTTGGCAGCTGGGATTCAATGCCAAGAAGTGCAGAGTCTTGCATCTGGGGTGTGATAATCCGAAAGAGCTGTATGTGATGGGGGATGAAAGAATGATGTGCATGGACCAAGAGATGGATCTTGGGGTAACAGTGTGTCTGGCAATCTGAAGATGGTAAAGCTATGTGACAAGGAAATAACTAAAGCCAGAAGAATGCTGGGTTGCACAGAGATAAGAATAACCAGTAAGAAAAAGGAGATAAGGCCTTTGTACAGGTCCTTGATGAGTCCTCAGTTCTGGAGCCTGTATGTCAAAAAGGATAGAGATAGGATGGAGGCAGTCCAGAGAATGGCAACCAAAATGGTGTGGGGTCAGTATCAGAAGACTTATGAAGAGATGATGAAAGATCTAAATGTGTGTACCCTGGAAGAGAGGAGGTGCAGGGGAGATATGATACAGACCTTCAGATACCTGAAAGGTTTTAATGATGTACGAACTTTGGACCTTCTCTGATAGAAAGGAAATGGTAGAACTAGGGGTCACAAAACGAAACTCCATGGGGGACAACTCAGAACCAACGTCAGGAAATATTTCTTCACAGAGGGGGTGCTAGATGCCTGGAATGCCCTTTCAGAGGAGATTGTGGAGACAAAAACATTCAAAATATTCAGTGGAGCATGGAATAAACATTTTACATCCCTAAAGGCTAGAGGATGGAAATAAAGAAAAGCATGCATGGTGGTAACTTGCTGGTGCGGCAGTTACTACCCTTAACCAATAAGCCTTGATGCTTTTGACACAACTGCTTTGAGTGGTGGGTGGGGAGGAGAACAATTACATTCAGATGACAACTAACACGGGCCCTGACTTTTATGGTCTAGGGTGCTGATACACAGACATAAGGGAAAAAGCACCTGACAACTTCTACAGCCAAGTCCATAGGCAAAGCACATCAAGTAGCACTGTCTGAATTTTCAAGAAGGCTCATCAACCAGTAAAAATGCTGCTAGCAGTAAATTTTTTTATGGGTTACCAAAAGGCTTGGGGATAACTGCACAGAGCAGCAGTTGCTACCCTTAAGAAAAACATGGGAGTAATCTGCACAGCGCAGCAGATACTACCATAAAAAGCTTGCTGGGCAGACTAGATGGACCATTTGGTCCTTTTCTGCTGTTATTACTATGTTACTATATTACTATGTTACAATATAGTAAACCTCCCATATGAAACAGCACTAAGTGCCAGCACTCAAATAATAACAACCCTACCCATGAAAAGGCAGCACTGCAAGTATTACACCAGACCCTAAAACACCAATGTACCTGCTATTAGGAAAACAGAACAAGCCAAGCTGTTATAGATCCCTAAACAGAAACTACACATTAGCAAAATACTTCACTTCAGTCACACATGCAGAACACAAACAGACCCTCTCCAAATACAGAATAAAGAGATAATCTATATAAATAAAAATGTTAAATAGTTTGGACAAAATTGCTAATCTCAGAAACCACTGAACCGATTGCTTTCAAATTTGGACACAACCTTCATTTCGCATACAGGAAGGTTCTTCTATACTTACATTACTGATATGTCACACTTGTGACAGGTAAAATAGGTTTAAAGATTTTTTCCAGAAAACAGCGACATCTGCTGGACGTAAGTGACATCTGTTACACCTTACACTAACACACGCTACACTAATCATTTCGCCAGTCCAGGTCCACGTTTCACTTCCATTTTAACACATTTGCACACTTTTTTTGCCGGAAGATAACTATTTCCTTTACAGATAAAATACACCCACCACCCTCCTCACACCCCCCACACACATGCCAAATTGATTTACTTCCCACAGCCTCCCAACACACACAAAACCACCCTCCTCACACACCCCACACACATGCCAAATTTATTTACTTCCCAGACCCTCACAACACACACAAAACCTGACAGAAGTCCAGGAGGCTGCAGAGGGGGGCCAGGACCAGTCCGGGACACATCTCCTGCACTACAACCGTCGGCTGCCAGCAATCAACATGGCGCCGATGGCCCTTTCCCTTACTATGCTATTCGGGGACACCAATGGCGGCAGTAGCGCATGTGACATAGTAAGGGCGAGGGCCCCTCGGCGCCATTTTCAGGACTGGCAGCCGGCAGCCCTTTGCCCTTACTATGTCAGAGGACCTACCGCTGCCATTGCTCCACCCCACTGACATAGTAAGGGCAAAGGGCCATCGGAACCCGTTTCAGTGCTCACAGCTGACAGACCAACGCCAATACATCGCTCCCGGACCGCTCCTGAACGCCCGCTCCACCGACTGACATTTTTATCAGGTCTCGGGGGGGTCTGGAGGGTGGTAATGAATTTATTGTAAACATCTTGGGGAGGGGTCATGAGGGGGGGCAGGTTTCATTCATTCAGCAACTCTGGGGGGGCAGGGGGGTGGGCTATTGTTTTTCGCTGGGCTGGGGGAGGGGGGCAGGAGAGTGTGGGGTGGTTAGTTTAAGAGAACGTTTTTTGGGGGAAGGGGGAGGTTCACACACAAATACATACACTAAACTTGCACGATCTCGGGAACGACCAAAATAGCCCTCCCCAGACCACAAAACAAATTTGGGAGTGCAAATTTGGTTAGGCACTCCCCTATTTGGCTACATAACGCGCACAGACGCCCAGGGACAGACCACATGTAGCACCAACAATTTAAATTTCCCAGGTCTTGGGGGGGGTTATTATTGATTTAAAGGGTTGGGATTGGGGTTTTTTTGGGGGGTGGGGGGGGTTCCCACAGAAATAGAAAGAAAAAGTTTTCTGATCTGAAGGGTAGGCAGTAGGCGGGAGGAGGTGACAGTGAGGGGAGGGAGAATGAGGGGGGAGGTGAGTGTCAGGGGAGGGAGAATGAGGGGAGAGGTGAGTGTAAGGGGAGAGAGTTGGAGTGGCGACAGGGGAGGGAAGGGGGGGTGAGTGACCAAGGGGGAAGAGGATGAGTGACTGAGGAAAATGAGCAAGGGGAAGGGGGAGGGAGGGAAAAGAACCTGACTCTGCCACTGCAACGCGTGGCGGGGTACCGCTAGTAAAGTATAAATTAAAACATGCAGGCAAAAATCATAACAAGCCAGACACTGTAATCAATGCAACAATGAAAAACACAGAAATATCATCATACCTCACAAAACATCAAGCAATAATATGTTAAAACACCTTACATAGAAACATAGAAACATAGAAACATAGAAATGACGGCAGAAGAAGACCAAATGGCCCATCTAGTCTGCCCAGCAAGCTTCACACATATTTTCTCTCATACTTATCTGTTTCTCTTAGCTCTTGGTTCTATTTCCCTTCCATCCCCACCTTTAATGTAGAGAGCAGTGATGGAGCTGCATCCAAGTGAAATATCTAGCTTGATTAGTTTGGGGTAGTAGCCGCCGCCGCAATAAGCAAGCTGCACCCATGCTTATTTGTTTACCCAGACTATGTTATTAGCCCTTATTGGTTGTTTTTTCTTCTCCCCTGCCGTTGAAGCAGGGAGCTATGCTGGATATGCGTGACGTATAAGTCTTCTCCCATGCCGTTGAAGCAGAGAGCCATGCTGGATGTGCATCGAAAGTGAAGTATCAGGCCCATTTGGTTTGGGGTAGTAACCGCCGTAACAAGCCAGCTACTCCCCGCTTTGTGAGTGCGAACCCTCTTTTCTTCTCCCCTGCCGTTGAATCAGAGAACTATGCTGTATATGCATTGAAAGTGAAGTATCAGGCTTATTTGATTTGGGGTAGTAACCGCCGTAACAAGCCAGCTACTCCCCTCTTTGTGAGTGTGAATCCTTTTTTCCACATTTCCTCTTGCTGTTGAAGCTTAGAGCGATGTTGGAGTCAAGCCTGTGTATGTTTATTTAATAAGGGTATTGACTCCAGGCAGTAGCCATCATTCTGGCGAGTCACCCACTCTTCATTGGCAGCCTCTTGACTTTATGGATCCACAGTGTTTATCCCACCTGACAAATATCCAGTGCTGAGAGATATTCATATAAATTGTTTTTACATTTCCCAAATACCAAATATTTTAAAACAGCAAACACATGAAATAGCACCTACAAATTTAAAATAATAGGATTAAAAAATCTCCAGCTCTCCATTCCTGGAATCTTTTGATTTACTGTCACCCAGAAATTGTTGTGGATTGGCGGAAGAGGGGCCACACAAACTTTATCCTCTCTCTGTCTACCACTTGCACTCACATATATGCTGTCACATACACAGGCTCTCTCTTACTTTCTAATACAGGCTTTCAGACACACACAGGCTTTCTCATGCACATGCAGTCTCTCAACACATGCAGGCTCTCTTGCTCTCTCATACACACAGGCTCACTCTCATACACATGAAGGTTCTCTCTTACATAAACACATGCATGTTCTATCATATACATGCAGATTCTCTCTCACACACACACACACACACACACCCACCCACAGTCTTACACACATGTAGGCCCTCTCGTAGGCTCACTCTTGCATATACACATGCAAGCTCTCTCTCTCATATAAACATGGAAACACAGGCTCTCTCATACACATGCAGGCTCTCTCTCATATACAGAGACAGGCTCTCTCTATCACATACACATGCAGGCTCTCTGTCTCCCACATATATATGAAAGCTCTCTCATACACACATAGGCACTCTCTCATATACATGCAGACTTTCTCTCTCACACATACAGGCTCTCACACATATAGGCTCTCTCTCTCATGCAGACTCTCTCTCACATATGCACATACCCATGCTCTCTCTCATATACACAAATACACACTTTCTATCTCCCCTTTCTTCTGGGCTTTGTCTTAGGCCCTGCTAGATGGCCAGCTGCTCCTCACTGACAGAGGGGAAGTAGAAGGAGACCACACTAATGGCACCTTTCCTTGAGGGGTGCCACCCGCCCCGCAGGCCTCTCTTAGGGCAGTAGTGGGATGGACTCCATAGCAGTCTTGCCAAGCCATTCTTTAGGCCACAGTGGATTGCGCTCCACCGCAGCCCTGCTGAGTCTTTTTTCAAGCTGTGGCAACCCTTCCTTTCTCTGGCTCTGGCCAGAAAGCTAAGGCATCACATGACTACAGAGGCTGGCCCACTGGGGGATGCCCAGTCCCCAATAGGCCAATCCGCCCTTGACTGCAGAGTTTTTGAGTGGAACAAGCACACACACTATGAAAATTGCACCTTTGGCAACCCTTCCCCTCCCTTTCCAAACTAAGCACACTTATGGCTGAGATAGCTGGGCATTTTGGCCAACTCGCTCGAGCATTTGCTTTTGCTTGCTACAGAAAGAGGCCTCATGGGTTGAGAGCTAGAGGAACTTCAGAACATTTCTGAATCCTTATGTTCCCCACTGTCCCATTTTTACCATACCAGCCCAAACACTTATTTCTCCTGCTTTGTGTATTTGGTGTAACTCACTACTCTCTACTAACACAGCAAATTAATTTAGTAGATGTCAATGGAAAGAAAACAAAATAGGGGAAGGAAATAGTTCATCTCTAGCTGTTGATATGTTATTTATTTATTTATTTGAAATATTTTTTATACTGTTGTTAAATTAATTCGCCATCACAACGGTTTACAAAAAGGCACAAATAGGGTTAAAAGTTGATTGGTATAGATAACATATTATAGGTGTGCCATTAGAGAACGGTAACATAATTTTAATATAAAAGCTATGTGTTGAGTTTGCATATATTTTGCTTGGAGAAAAACTTCTTTACGGTTCCTATATAAATTTAACATTCTAATATGTAATAGGAGATAGCAGATAGGAGAGAAAAGTTTTAATAAAACTGATTGCTTGGAGCTTACTTACATATGTGCTTTGTTGTTCTCTTCGTTCTGCTTATAAAAGGCTTGTTTAAAAAGCCAGGTTTTTAGACTTACTTTGAATAGTTTAAAGCTTCTCTGTAGTCTAATTTCAAGTGGCATTGAGTTCCACAGACTCTTCCTTCACTGGTCAGTTTTAAAAGTCTTGCGTGCACCCTAACCGGGAGATATGCACGTGTCTCGGACCCGTGCGCGCACTGTGCAGATTTTAAAAGGCCCGTGGCAACGTGCACATCTCCTGTTACACACACAAAAATCTTTTTGTCAAAAAGTGGCGGGGCATGGGCAGGACGGGTCTATAGCATGAATCCTGTACATAAGCATTTACGTGCGCTAGTGCGCGTAACTTTCTTTCTACTATGGGCATTGTGTAAGTCATGTAAGAAAAAAAACATGCTAATCAGCAGTGTTTTAAGGGTCGGGGCAATAGGGAAAACGGGAGGCAAGTTAGCTAGGTGGATTAGGAAGTCCTCTCCTTTACTGGGGCGAACTGGGAGCAACCTGGGGGAAAGGGCTATTGTGTGAGTGCATGTAGCTTACGCGCATGAGGCTGCATTTGCGTGCATCTGCGCACCTCAGTATAAAATCGTGTGCACGTATACACGCATATAGCCGATTTTATGACATGCACGCATATATACACGCGTATGTTAAAATCGCCACAGCCATGTGCGCGCCGGCAAACGCGCGCACATATGTGCCCAAGCACGGGTCTTAAGTCTCACCTCTCCGTGAACTGCCTTGCTTCTGCTTAGTGTTATGAACCACTTTCTTTCTGCTTCTGGGAGTTGTGGTATTTTACAATTATTCAATTCAGTAAGTTAGTGCAGTATTTATAATAGAATCTGTTTATCACATTCTCTTCAGGAGTCCCTCTGAGCAGGACAATTTAATAATTAAGTGCTCTATCACTGTGTCAAAAGGGTGCAGAAAGGCCAAAATAAGCATTAAACTGTGTTGACCCCATTCCATCAAAATGAGTGAAATGGATAAGGTAGCCCAAATATTTAATCAGTTTCGGGAACCTTCGTGGCAATCTTCTCTCTGAACAAAATTACTGTAAAAAAAAAAAAAAAAAAGCAGTCTGCCATAGGAAAAAGTGAGGAAAACTAAACTAAAAACTTTCATTAATTATCTGTTAACCTTGAGTTATATGGCATTAAATGCATCATTAAAAGATTACTTGTGCTGTTCCCATTATTATTGTTAATAATATTGGAAATGTGGAAAATGTTATAAAATGAAGAGATGGTCACACTCACTGGCTAAGTGCTTTGTGACACTGCTGGGCAATAATAGTGCAATAGAAGCCTGCCAACATGAACAATGCAGACAGTACACCAGCTAATTGAAAAAAAATGTTTAAAGTAACAGCACAGAGTGACCTTTCTAAATGCAAATTCGTAATGAACTGAGCCTCAAGGGGCCTATTTACTAACCAGCATTAAAGCTGGCAGGGTAATGCACCTGCTGCACTCGGATCAACAGTGGCAGCAGGCCCCATTTTGATTATGGCCCCACAGCTGACAGGATGGAAACTGGCTCCATCCTGACAATGAAAATTTTGAAGACTTTGGTGAGGTAAATTTGATCTGGTGGGAGAGTGGGGGGTGTCTAGTGTGCCCAGAATCTCTTACATGTCTGGAAGGGAAAGGATGGTGGTCTGGGCCTGGAAGTGAGGGTCTGTGGGTCTCCTAAGGTATAATTCATTTTTGCGAGGTTAGTAGGCCATGCTATGCTTTCCTGCTTACTGAGGTTGGATAGTATATTCAACATAAATGCCTAATAATTATTACATTATCTCGCATGCGATTTCTGACTCCACAGTGTAAGATTGTGCAGGGCAAACATTTTCTTTTATTTTCATCTTGATGTTTTTTTGTCTGATTTTCATTTATTTATTTAAAAAATGTCAGGGCAGGGTACAATAAAAACACCATAAAATAGACTCAAAATGATAACGGACAAATTAACAAATGTCTCAGGATCTTTAGTCATAGAAGATCTTAAGTCCTTGCTGTATAGGCTTTCTCAAATAGAAAGGTCTTGAGGGCCTTTTCAAAAAACTTAAGGGGCCGATGCAAAAAAAAATGCGCCGAAAGCGGGTGCTGGGTGTTCAGCACCCGCTTTCCTAACGCGCACCCAGGCACCTCTCCTGGGGGCGCCATGCAATATTTAAATTAGGGGTCGCGCTGCCAAGGAGGCGCTAGGGTCGATTGCGCGCCCCTAGTGCCTCCTTGGTAGTGGACGCTCATGAGAGGTTGGCAAATGGATGCTGAATTTATCGGCATCTGTTTTCCTAACCGGTGCACAGCTATGGGTTCGGGAAATGGAAGCTGGTTAACTGAGCATCCGTTTCCCTAACCTGCCCTCCGGTACTCTTTTTTTTAATTAGTTTTTTTAAGTCTTTTAAACTTTCTGATCAACGTTTCGGGGTGCTCTGAGCAGGCGTTAATTTCTGAGTGTAAAAATGTGCGGATTGGACACACATTATTTTTTGCTTGGGGGGTGACTAATATCCTCATTGATATGCATTTGCATGTGATGAGCGCTATTAGTTTTGTGGCACATTGGACACGCTAATCCCCTTATAGCACATGGATGTGCCGATTTTATAAAACGCGTATGCCAACGCATGCTTGTTATAAAATCCGCTACCTGCGTGCACATGTGCATCTGAGTACCGACTCGTGCGTGTAAGGGGGGGAAATTTTATAAGAAGCACAAGGCGATGTGATAGGCCCTTTCCTCAGTTCACTCCCAGTTGTGACAGAAACAGAGCAGCGACTTGTTGAGAGGCTGGGACTGGATGTTTGAGGGCATGGATCAGTGGCTAGACACCACACGAGCTGCTGCTGGTAAGTTAAACTCACTCATAAATGAGCAGACAGCAACGGGTGTACACATAGGGGGGTCTTTTACTAGGCATTTTTCCCATTACACGAGAATGGCTAAAAGCCTTTAGTACAAAAGCCCCAGACATTGCCATTAGATGCAAACTTTAGCCTTGAATCATCAAACCTTTTTCCCATACATACAGAATGGGAAAAATGCTTTACTGAATCGGGCCCTGTAAATAAAGTGCATCTCTGATGGCAAAAAAAAGTTTTTTGTTGCTTGCCTATGTACTTATTTTTTCCTTCTCTGTTTCCACAGCTCTCGAGCAGGAACGTGCCGGTCCAAGCCAGGAACACCCAGGGACGAGCCGGGATGCTCCAGGGACCAGCCGCCCAATACCCTTCCTCCAAAGGCCCTTAGTCATGGATGCTAAGACACAGCGTGAGCCAGAGGAGGAGCAGCAGGAGGCATAACAATCACTAGAAAGTTTGTTTTCCCGCGGTTCGGGCCAATTTTATTTCGTCTGCCCCTGAAACGATGCCCAAAACCTGCCTCAACCCTTCAAATTTAATTAATTGCAACCCCCCACCCTCCCAATCCCCCCAAGACTTGCCCGACCCCACCCCCCCAAGACTTACCGTGCCATCTTAAAAAATGGCACGGGCCATCCATTGCTCCTACCATGTGACAGGGGCCAACCAATGGCACAGATAGCCCCTGTCACACGGTAAGGGCAAAGGGCCATCGGCGCCATTTTGATTAGTGGAAGCCAACGGCCCGAGAGGGGTAGATCGCTCCCGGGATCCTGCTGCACCACCAGGGACTTTCGGTAAGTCTTGGTGGGGGGGCACCTGGCAAGTCTTGGTGGGTCGGGAGGGTGAGGGGTTGCAATTAATTAAATTTGAAGGGTTGGGGTTGGGTTTGGGGTTTTTTTTTAATGTGCCCTTTCTCCCCTCCCCAAAAACGATAAGAAAACCGCACAAAATTTTCGTGGGTTTTCCTATCGTTTCATAGCCCCCACCCCCCACCGAAACACGATGAAATAGGAAATATCGTCTCTATTTCCTATTTTGTCACAAACAAATACACATCCCTAGTATGTAATGCAGTCTCCAGGCTCCAGAAGTTCAATTAATACAGACCTGGATCTTGACACGTTAATGCACTGGCAACATTCAGAGGAGCAGCTGGCAGGAACCAGCACCCCATGCCACTGAGAGACAAACCCAGCAATGCCCACGCTGGAGCCTCTGACCCTGTCTCCATCACTGTCAACAACACTTGCACCATTGTGCCAACCACCGGCAGCCCCCACACCACCTCCATCAGGGCCCCCGCCAGCAGCCCCCACACGCCACCATCAGGCCCACCAGCACCAGCACCTGAAGCAAGCATCTCATCAGCAGAGGTCCGGCAGTTGCGGGGAGAAATCCGGTACCTGCGAAGAACTGTACAGAGGCAAAATTGGATCCTGCAGCAAAGCATGGCAGCCAGCACCCAAAATGCTAACACCAAGCTGCTGCCATTAGTAATCTTACAAATGACACAAATCCTGCAGCGCATGCCAGACCTGCCATCGGAATCATCAGCGACATCCTTTGGATCGACACACCGGTGCAGGGGTCGGCCCCCAAAACAATGCCCCCCCCCCCCCCCGCCAAGAGGAAAGCCCTGTGTTTTGAAATGTTTTGAAAAACACTGAGATGCACTCTTCATAGAGTTCCTGTGCCGGCTGGATGGAAGAAACCGGCTCATCGTCTGTTCATATCAGAGTTGCTGTGCTGTCAAGCACATTGGATGCTGTTATGTCAAGCATTTTAAAGCAGCACAGTGACTAACAAGTGTCCTTCAGCCTCTGGGCATATTAGGGCATACTTTAAGTATCCTACAATGTCTTTCCAGATGCTGTCTTTCCAGTTGCTGTCTTTCCAGATCTTTCCAGATGCTGACTCTTGTCTCACAGTCCTGTCTCCGGCTCCTTGCTGCAGGATCCTGTCATCTCTTCTCATCTCCTGCAAGTGCTGGCTCCATGCTGCTGGGTGTCATCTCATCTCCTGCAAGTGCTGGCTCCTTGCTGCAGGATCCTGTCATCTCTTCTCATCTCCTGCAAGTGCTGGCTCCATGCTGCTGGGTGTCATCTCATCTCCTGCAAGTGCTGGCTCCTTGCTGCAGGATCCTGTCATCTCTTCTCATCTCCTACAGGTGCTGGCTCCATGCTCCTGGTACTGGGTATCATCTCATCTCCTGCAAGTGCTGCCTCCATGCTGCAGAGTGTCATCTCTTCTCATCTCCTGCAAGTGCTGGCTCCATGCTGCATGATCCTGTCATATTTTCCCATCTCCTGCAAGTGCTAGCTCCATGCTGCAGGATCCTGTCATCTCTTCTCATCTCCTGCAGGTGCTGGCTCCAAGCTGCTGCTTCTAATCCTGGGCCTCCTGCCTCCAAGCTGCTCCATCTCATCCTGGGCCTCCTGTCTCCAAGCTGCTTTGTCTTCTGCTCCTGCGATGCTGATGGCTCAGTCTGCAGTCTGACTCCTGCTGCCTACATGCTGAACTGTTTGCTCGTTCTCCTGCTGCATACATGCTGAGCTGTGCTGGCCTGGCACTTAGGCTGTCCTGTTTGAATGCACTCTTTGAACATGTACTGTCTGGGGCCTTTACTCTAATTTTGCTGGTCTAGCCCTTTGGCAGTCCTGTTTGAGGGCACTCTTTGAACATGCACTGTCTGCAGTATTAACATGTACACACATTGTGGTGGTTTTTGTAGCTGTCATTTGACAGTTATATCTGAGTTATATTTGAGTAAATAGGCCCCCTCTTTCGGGGGCCTATTTACTCAAGGATTTTTTCCAGTCTGTTTCAATAAGAAAAATGCTTAGTAAATATCCCCCAATGTAATTGGTTGTAATCATCATTCTGCATTAAGGATGCAATACCTGTATATGTCATGATGGTGTTTGCATATATTACTGTTCAGATTAACACAGACTGTGCTGTAAAAGAAAATGTATATTGCTCTATGCTATTAGCTATCTTGTCCTTGCAGAATGTGATAAACAAAGAAAATTGCCGACTTGAAAACAGTGCACTACATCTGTTTGTTAATAAAGCGCTCATTGTTTGGACAACTTAAGTTTCTGTTGATGGTGTTTAATTGGGTGGTGTTACTCTTTATGGTACGTATGGGTAAAGGTTTGTTCTCAACGTGACCTTGCACGCTCCAATGCCTTGACACATGAAAAATGTGCATTTATAGAGCAAGCAAGACCATAAGAGCTATGGCATTACAAGGAAAGCTCAGTGTATGCTGGTTAAGAAGACATCAGAGGTAAATAAGAACACCCTTACTGTGGACCTTCGCTATTGCCTCTTGTTGGCTTTTTCTAATACCATATTGTTAGATAACTTCTAGTTACAAGGCCCGACCATCCCTGTACCTTAAAAAACAACACATGATATAATGTGTATGTATAGGCTGGGTGGTGTCATGGGTGAAGTTAGAATGTTCATGACCCGGGGGGGGGGGGGGGGGGGGGGGGGGGGGTTCTGTCCACTTAGCTCAACCTGGAGTGCAAGGTTATGTGACCACATACATTTGTAGCTTACACAGTTTTCAAAGTTGTGTACTTACTTTGTGTTCTTAAGAAGGCACACCCTGTGTAGTAAAAGGGTCCCAGGTCTGTACATTCTTATAGTCAATGTTGCTAACATGAGGCAATGTTGCAAGGAATTTGTGTATACATTCCATGCACACAGTCAGTGAGTCGCAGTGGGAGTACATTGAGCATTTGCATGTCTTCATAACAATCTGGTTTCACCCCAGGGAATGGTGTTTAGGCGTGCCGTCATTGGTTGGAAGTATGCATGCATGCTGCTATGTGTCTTTCGAATAAGCTTTTACACATAGCAGCATGCATACTTCCTGGTAAGCTCTTTTGCAATTGAGGTGCAATGGACCAAGCTGCCTGTGTGCCACAGTCACACAGGCAGAAAGCTAACCCCACTCAAAAAGTCTGCCAACGAGTGCCACAGTCACTTATGTTAGCAGTAGTGACTACATGTTGATGTCCTTGCATGTACACAATAGCAAGGCCTATGTTCCAGCAATGCTTGACAGTAAACAAAAAGCAGGTGTGTGTCAGCTTCCTGTTACATGTCATAAGTCGGTGTAACTCCTTCCTCCACAAACAAGATGTATAGATACCCACAGGAAATAGTTATGTGACTCCTACTTACTGGAAATTTGTGACCTGGATGGATTACGTGGCACAAAAAGACTGCTTATCAAGATGCCCACATGTTAAGGTCATTAAGCATGGCTATCACATAACATCTGTGCAAACACTAGCCCTATACAAAAATTACAGAGTGGTGGTTATAATGGAGGCTGTCTGTACACTCATAACCTGTTCACATGACTACAAATGTCATCAGAGCATACAATACACATGCGACTGCATGGACTGTGTTGGACCATAGCAATCCGTATTTGGCTATAAATAGTTTTATTCAGACTTACATCTGATAAATAGCAGAAGTAAATATGCACAGGTAAGAGCCATACGCATGCTATGTTAACAGGATATAAAATTGCAACTTAGGTGCATAAATGTTTGCCCCACCCTGGAACGCCCTTGATGCATCCCAAATCCATCCCTTCTTTTAAGCAATCAAAGATATTGGTGCATCAGTACTTGTGCGCATATGTCCAAGATTTGTCAAATAGCCCCAGTGTGAATAAGCACTACAGTGCAAATAAGCACTATTTGCACATGCATAGAACAATAGATGCGCGTGTATCTCTTCTAAAATTCACCTTTCAGTGATTTAGGCCCCATAGTATAGGAAGACGACCATTTGCTAAGATTTTATATAGCTCAGCAGATGTTGTCAGCCACATTGCTATATCATTAAAAAATCAAATGAGTTTTAAATTTTACTACATCAGCAGCAAACTAAGGGTGTTCATAGGGTTTAATTTTATTTTGCTTTTTCATTTCATTGGTTGGGGTTTAGGGGGAATTCATTTTTTATGTTTATTTATTTATTTATTTGTTTATTTAACATTTTTTGTATACCGTCGCTCAGGATCCATCGAAACGGTTCACAACAGGGTAAAATACAATTTTGCTAAAATACATTATATACCTTCCTAAAATACATTATATACTTTAAAATATACATAATAGCTAAAATAAAATTCCTAACTAAAATAAGATATAGCTAAAAAACAAATATCAAATCCTATCCTAAAACATCGGTTGATACAGCAATGTCTCTACCTTAAAAGGATTAATTAAACAGACCCAACCTTATCACAGACTAAAATAACTCTTCAAAGATTCTAAAACTAACTACAGAACTAAAAACAGAAAGATCTTCCTCTAGAAAATAACTGTGCTGAAACGCAATTGTAGGCCATCTGAATCATCTTATAATCTGACTTGAGTAGGCTTTACTAAAAAACCAGGTCTTAAGCTCACGCTTACATTTTTTAAAATTTGGCTCTAACCTTGAGGCAACTGGGAGAGAATTCCAAATTCCGGGGCCTGCTAAGGACAATGCTCTGTCCCTCCCCTGATTAAGATGTGCCGACTGAACATTTGGTAAGGTTAGTAGGCCCTTATTTGCCGAGCGCAAATTTCTCTGCGGGACATGTAATTTTATTGCTGCATTTAACCAATCTACTTGGTCAGCAAAGATCAATTTATGCAAAATACACATAGCTTTAAATTTGATGCAAAACTCAATCGGCAGCCAGTGCAACTTAACCAGGATTGGTGTGCTATCATAAAACAATGCACAATAAAAAGCTGGCTGCCAGCACCTTAAAAACCTTTAGACAACCCTCATGAGCTTCCCTTGTGTCTCACTCTTTACCACCCTCCCCCTGCATCCTAACCAAGCCAGGGGTTCAATGGGCCAAAAGCTTTCCACACTTTACTCTGCCAGTCCCATATTTCAAAATAGAGACCAACTGAGGCTTTCTCTCAGCTGTTTGGAGATGGGCTGAGGGGAAGGAGAATAAACCAGAGAAGAGAGAAATGAACTGGAAGAGGAGTGAGTGGAAGAGAGAAATGGAATGGAGAAGTGGGCAATAGACTAGAGGAAGGATGGATGAAAAGACAGAAAAACTGACCCAAGTTAGAGAGCGAGCCCTATCATTAGCCAGACCAGCATTATGGAACTCATTGCCACTCAAAACAAGATTACAGAGAGATTTAAAACTCTTTAAAAAAAAGTTTAAAAACATGGCTTTTCAAAAAAGCATTTTACAGTGAGAATGGAGAATATGAAGTATAAATGAACAAGCTAAAGAACATCTACACACAGCAAAAGTCACCTAGTAGCGTACTTGTATATTTTATTATTTTTACTCATTATTATAGACTAATTTAAGAGATCTGCAGTATAAAGTACAATTCTTGTATGGTTTTTCCTATTAACCATAAGAACATAAGAACATAAGAAGTTGCCATACTGGGTCAGACCAAGGGTCCATCAAGCCCAGCATCCTGTTTCCAACAGTGGCCAATCCAGGCCATAAGAACCTGGCAAGTACCCCAAAACTAAGTCTATTCCATGTTACCATTGCTAGTAATAGCAGTGGCTATTTTCTAAGTCAACTTAATTAATCATATAAAAGGACAAGATCCAGATCACGCATCATATACCTTATACTATGAAAACATGTTACCGATAAATGTTTGGGCACTTTGTTAGTAAGATTTTAACCAAATATAAATGTACGTGCCTCTCTGTAAACCCTTGTGATGGTGCATTACTAAACGACGGTATAGAAAAGATTTTAAATAAATAAAATAAATAAAAGTGGAACAAGGGGCTGGAGAAGGAGACAGGTGGAGGGGGTGGAGGGTAGTGGGCGAGATGATGCGCCTGACATGTAGTGTTCAGGTGAAATATTGGCCAGGATCCTGTCCATGTCTTCAGTCAGACCTGCCAGAGGGATCCACCCCTTGTTTCACCCCTAGCCACCAATGTGACTTAAGAAAAGTTTTTTAAAAAGGTTAATGGACTGTTTCCACTGTTCCTGCACTTTTTTATGGGTGGGGGAAGAGAGAGTATGTGAAAGATCCAGTCAGAGCCTGTGAGTGTTTGTGTGACTATATGTGAGTAAGCATGTGTGAGTCAGTATGTGAGAAAGTGCATGTGTGACTGAGTGTATACATCTATCAGTTAGCATATGAAAAATTGTGCATGAGGCTGAGCATTTGTGTCAGTGAGTGTGTGAGAAAGTGTGTGTGAGGTTGAGTGTTTCAGTGTGTGAGAAAGTGTGTAAGACTGAGCATTTATGTGTCAGACAGCATGCAATAAAGTGTCAATCAGTGAGCATGTGTGTGCATGACACAGCATTTTTGTGTGTGACAGTGAGTATGTGAGAGAGTGTGTATTTGAGAGTGAGAGGAGAAAGTCTGAACACATCCCTCACTCATAACCATCTCAGGGCTTTTGGAATCAAAAGAAATCGTTCTGGGGCATTTTTTTAATTTATTTATTTAAGAATAGCGGATTTTCTTTTTTATCTTTATTGGTTTTAATTGTTGGATGTTTGATGTGTCTGCTGCTTTGAAATATTTTATTGGTGTTTGGGAATTTTTTAAAGATTTTACATTAAATTTTAATTATTCGATATTCTATTCATCAAGGGCCAGATCTTAAAATCTACATGCTGCCGTGAGCATGTTATAAAATCCGGGCTCGGCGCACGCAAGGGGGTACACACATGTGCACCTTGCACGCACCAAGCCCGAGGGGAGCCCTGATGGCTTTCCCCGGTCCCTCCAAGGCCGCTCCGAAATCGGAGCGGCCTCGGAGGGACATTTTTTTTGGCCACCCCCCACCTTCCCCTCCCTTCCCCTATCTAACCCACCCCCAGCCCTAACTAAATCGTCCTCCCTACCTTTATTTCAAAAGTTACGCCTGCCTGAGGCAGGCGTAACTTGCGTGCGCTGGCTCGCCATCCCCCAGCAAAGGCCACTGTGCCGGGGGATTCTGCCCCGCCCCCTGACCGCCCCTGGACCGTCACCACGCCCCCGGACCCACCCCTGGATCGCCCCCTGATCCCCCGGACCTGCCCCCAACCGCTGCCATGCCCACTGGCCCACCCCCTTCCTGCCCCTTTTTCGAAGCCCCGGGACATACGCATATCCCGGGGCTTGCGCGTGCTGCCGAGCCTATGCAAAATAGGGGGTGCTTCGGGTCCGGATGCAGTCCAAACAGGGAGGAAGAATAATCTTCTGGGGTCCCTTGCATTTCAAAATCTATTTACACTCCAGACTCACACTGGAAGTAGAGGTGACAAACTGCCCAGAGAAGGAGCAAAGAAGCCAATAACAGCAAGGGAAGGACTGATTCACACCAGTGTTCAGCCATACAGTTCCCTCACTGGGTGTAATAAATCTCAGAGAAAAAAAATTCACTTGGAGTCCAAGGATGGTGTTTGAATGAAAAGCTTTACTGTAACTTAAACAGTTCAAAAAATTAAAAATAACATCAAAAATATAATGACAATGAAAAATGTCAGTTTTCCATCTTGGATGTTCTCATTTCGCTTGCATGGAGAAAATGTCCTCCTCATGCAATGTGGGATAACTGGAATTGGGGAAAGTCAATCACCAGATAGAATATCCGTACACATAAAAACTGCAGGGAAACAGTCCCAAATGCAAAAACATCCAAATTCCCCTATGGGTCAAAATCCTAAACTTTTTTCTCAACTTGGAAAAATCTCAAAAGGGTTTAGGCCCTTGAGTCCTTATTTCAAAAATATCAAAATTCTTCTTACCCTTACTTCTTCAGGTAGCTCATGCAACAAAATCCTTACCCCAATCCTTTGGGATTCAGGGGTATGCCCTACCCTTCAGACCGCTGAAGTTCAGAATGCAAAACTCTCTATCGAAAGTCATTCACTGTCCAACTATGAAAGTGATGTGCAGAGGCTACCAAAAAGTATCAGTCAATCTCCTCTTGAGACCCTGGGATGATCTCAAACTCTACTCTCCTTCCAATCCAAACTGCTCAAAAGTAGCTGAAATCCTGAAGGGATCTCTTTTTCCCTAAGTTGAAATCCTGGGGAGCTCTCCTACTTCTCCAACAACTATCTTAAGATTTTGGGGAAATCTTTAGCTCCTTCACTTGCTTCAGTCTTTCTCTCTCCAACCCATTCTCCTCACCCACTGAAGCATTAAGCATGCTTTCTGGGATTATATACCCAGTTACCTTTCCCCCCAAAAGGTCGGGTTACAGCAATGGGAAGAATCCTAATTTACAAAACCCCTCCTATTAGGCCTAACTAGAAAAAAACATTGGGAAAACTGTTAGTGACTGGCAAAGCCTGACCACATATGTATTCTTTTTATTAGCATGTTTTTTCTATTATGATTGATGTTTTATACTTCATGAGTTTATTGTTGTTTTATGAAAAATTGTGATATTTCTGTTTTTCCATTGTTGTACTGCATACAGTGTGGCTTACTGAAGTTTCCAGTTCAGTTTTGTCTGTATGTTTCTATTTATATTTTATGGTTTCGTTATTCTATATTTGGTGAGGGTCTATCTGTGTTCTGCATGTGCAACCAAGGTGAGGGATTCTGCTAGCGTGCAGTTTCTGTGTAAGAATCAGCAGCAGCCTCATTAGTTCTATTTTCCTAATAGGAGGTATATTGGTGTTTTAGGTCCTGATGTAATATTCATAATGTTGCCTTTTCATAAGTAGGATTGTTACTGTTTGAGTGCTGGCAGTTAGTACTATTTTGGTATGGGAGGTTTGCTGTATTTTAATTCAGTTTATGCAAAGCTTTTCAAGGGCCAAGTCCTCATGCAACATGGCTAACAATAGGCCTAATAGCATATGGATCCAAATGTCTTTTGCAGGGTTTTGTGGCTGGCACCATAGTAGTACATGTAAATATAGTGTACATGTTGTTATAAATGATGTTTAAGCTCAGAAGACTGTACTTTGAATGTCCTTTTTCATATAAAATCAATTATAAATGCATAATTTTTAATTGTGTGTGTGGAGGTGGGGGTGCAAGGCTATAAGGTTATCTAGGATGCCTAATACCCATGCACTTGTCCTGGCTGCACTGGTTCCATGTGGGAAAGCAGGAATCCATTTCGAGCTTTGTGTCAGTGGCTATCCTCAGTCTCAGCTGCAGTAGTGATGTATGCAGTCTTCACTATGGCTAAATTTTCTTTTTTTATAATCCCAGAGGAATCTAGTGGCATGGATCACTGCTGGTCCTCTCTAACTTGGAATAAGTAGGCAGCGCAGAGCTTGGAAAACCATAACTGCAAAAGCAGCAGACCATGTAGCACACAGTCAATGGGAAAGCACTGGAATAGTGGGAGAGGGACAGAATTGGAGGCAAGCTACAGTCTCAGAAAGGGAGGGGTGAGCTAGGAGGAAATGCCTGTGCATTGTTAGTGAAGTTTCTGTCTGAGGTGGCTGGACTGAGCTCTGAGAGGGGCAGGTAGCTATGGAACCAGTGAGTCTTCTGGAAAGTGGGGGTGCTGAAAAGAGGAGGGTAAGAGAGGGTGTGCTGCAGGCTGGTAAAGGGCTGGCAGCAAGCAAGAGCTTTACATAAAGATGCAGGGAGCACTCACTAGGGGGGTCATTTTCAAAAGGATTTACATGCTTAAAACTGGGTTTTACATGTGCAGATGCACTTTGTAAGTGGGCTTTTGAAAATGTCTACAACATATGTCATTGAATTGTCAATAAGTCTTAGATGCATAAGTGCACTGTAGGTACATAAATGGACTTTTGAAAAATGCTACAATAGCATGTTACATTTACACATGTAACTCCTTTTTAAATTATCTCTTAAGTGTGCACATGAGCAGCAGCACAACAGCAGAATATGTGTCTGTGTCTGAGCCACTGGTTGGCAATGTGGTTGCCTCATCACTTGGGAACTTGTTCAAGAGCTGATTGGTTAGAAAAAGGCTAACACCAGGTCAGGATTCCAGGCTATATATATACATGAGAGAGATCATATCTACAATGAGATAGAAATAGGATGAAAGCAGCCCAGAGAAAGGCAACCAATATAGTGAGGGGTCTGTATCAAAAGCCATATGAGATGAGACTGAAGGACCTGAATATGCATACCCTGGAGGAGAGAAGAGAGAGGGGAGGTATGATGCAGACCTTGAAATTCCTGAAAGGCATTAGTGATACACAAGAATAAAACCTTTTTCAGTGGAAAGAAATCTGTAGAACTAGGGTCATGATATGAAACTCTGAGGGGATAGGAGCAGTGTTAGTAAGTATTTCTCCAAGGATGGTGGATGCATGGAATGCCATCCCAGAAAAGCTGATGAAGTTCAAAAGGGTATGGGTTAAACACAAAGAATCCATAGTAGCTAAAGAACAGAAATGAAAAAAAGAGTCATTGCCCTAAAAGAAATAAACAAACAAAAACTTGCAGGGTAAACTGGATGGACCACTTGCATCTTTTTCTGCTGTTATTTACTGTGTTAACCAGACTTGTGAGGGGCACAGGGCCAACCAGCAGAATGGTTCAGTTTGCTCATCCCTGGTCTAGGGTGTGCTCTACTTCTTAGTTATTTAGGAAAAATGTGGAATTTACATTAGAGATATTTTGACTCCAGGTCACATGAAGGACCTCTCAAGGGTTGCCTTGGCATGCTTTTGGGAGTTGTTGAAACATGTGCTGCACAGAAAGCATACAAGGGTGTCCGGCATATAATCCTTGGGCCTATTTTGAAAAAATCCTCTGGGCTGATATTTTCCTACAATCTGCCCCTGGTTGTGTGCAGAATCAGAACTGGAGACAATCAGTGTAACCAGCTCTGAAGCAGAGTAAAGCAGAACAGCAAGGAGGAATTGGTGGCTTGGCCCTGGCCTTGCGTCTTACCCCTTCTCCACCTCCTTCCTGCCCCAGATCCCCAAAAGCTTTCTCTCATGGGAGCTACAAACTTGGCAGATAGACAATTTAAGCTACTCTTTGTGCAATATAAATATTGTATATACATAAAAAAAAAGCAAACACCAGAAATACACAATTCCTAGAAGAGTCAATCCCGCAACATATATGAGATATGTATAATTATGCAAATCTAAACATTTGTTCTTTTCTCTCATACCATCACATTTTGAAGATTGTTTTAATCCAAAAACACATTGGCTAATTTTCAAAGGGAGTTAGATGCCTAAATTAAACCCTTTGAAAACAGACAGGGTTCAGTACCTAAATTTGGGCACCTATTTTTTCACTAAGCACCTATTTTAGGTTCCTAAAAAGTGAACATGACTAGGGGAGAGATCAGGTCAAATGCTGGGTAGGATAAATCCCGAATGCTAGACCCAAAGGCATACAATCAAAGATTTGACCCTTATTTACAACATTTCTGCAGGGTAGTTCCTACTTCTAAGTGATCCAGGGCTCCCTGTGGGAAGCATAGATTTAAGGACCTTTTGCATGTGTCACCATTATATGGTCCTTGTAAGTCCCTTGGCAGACAGCACTGACAATCTCTAACGTTTATGACAGGAATAAATATGCTTGAAGCTGAATGGTTTTCAACTTCTTTTACTGATAGTTGATCAAAATGGATGAAAATGGTTTAAATCCAATTTTACAGGTAGAAATAAAATAATAAATATGTGACCTTACTCTTCCAGTAACAGTTTTTGGGATTTGTAATAGCCAATTCCTTAATGATTTTAACTCCTTTTTTCCAATCAGAAAGTATAAACTTTCTCCCAATCTCCTAAATTTACAACAGATTCTTCTGCTGTGGAATGGTCATATTAGAAGTCCCAATTACCACTTCTGAAAACTTTTCTATTCTCATAGATCTCCTTCTGATAGCACCAAGTTTGTACTTACTTCCCAAGTGTAACTCACCTAGGTCAATAGTGAAAATACTCTTAAAAGTACATTACTAGCTCTTACTCTCATGTAATAGATGTGAATCCATTCCTCTGAATGATACAGCTGCTGCTTAGGTTCTTTCCAGGAGAAAGATACCGCTTCCTCTAGATGTTTTGGAAACTGAGCCGCTGGTGTTGTAAAGATTTAACTATAAGGGAACCTTTGTAAGATATATACTTTTTATTTCTAAGCTTAAAGACTGAATCCATTTCATAGAGACAGGCAATTAACTTCCCTAACAGATGTATCCTGTGAGATAAGGACATATACAACGATATTTCCTAGCTCAGAAGTTAGAAGCAAAAGCAGGAAACTGAAGGGGGGGGGGGAGGGGGACTGAATGTGTCAGTAACATGAATCTGAGTTTAACTGCTTTTGATGTCACACAAAAAAAATATATTACAGCAGAGTGTGGCTTGCCAGCATGAATTAGACAGGGACCTGAGACCTGTCTACACAGCATTGGAAGATGTGCAAACAAGTAATTGCAGATGTAAAACTGTGAACCTTTTGTTAAACAGGACATGATTAACAATAAAGGTCTGATATTGACAACCTTGCCATCCAATCAGATATGAAATGAACTCTAGCCAATTGATAACAATTTACTGGCATTGCAAAGTATTCCTCTAATTGTCATATGGCTCAGTCATACCTACTGAGATATCTGGAAGGCCAATTAATCAGATGTCTAGGAACTAGCTAACCAATGAAAGAGGCCTAGCACCAGACATCAGCCACTTATGAGCCAGATACCAATGATGAAAAGCTAAGCTCTGCCTACAATAACTGCATGCAAAATCATCAGCACAGAAGTTTAAACCAAAAAGATTTCAATGGAAAACAGGAAGTGCTGGCGGCATTATGTCTCAGAGAGTTCTGGCAACATAGCGACATTCTCTACTAAAGATTTTGATTTGGCCAGACTTTTGAAGCAGCTCAACCTCTGGTCATATAAATCTTGGATGGGGGTTAAATAACTAATCAGCCTCACAGGGTAGCAACTTTAGGTGGTAAGCTATGTTAATACATTTTTAGATGAACTCCTATTTTTAGGTGATAGCCCGGAGCTGGTAGACTCATTGGAAAGGGTGGGGGTCACATAGCCTATAATTTGTTTGTACTTGGTTACAGATCCCGGGAAGTAGAAGGGTCCACTAAGAGTTAACTATATACCCATTGGGAGCCTGGGAGATGCTAATTAGCCTGGAAATGAATTTGGGGTGACAGGAATCGAAGATTTTGAGGTAGGCTTCTGATTTATTTTCTCTGCATTGATTCAACTTTTTAGAATATACCGTGTGGTTTTTGTTTAGTGAAAGAGCTTCTGCTGTGTTCAGTGACATTACTAGCTTTATTTGCTTGCACTATAATAAATAAACAGGAAAATGGTTAAAAATGCAACTTTATATTCCGTTTATTGTCAGGAAAATTCTGCTAATAAAACATGGGTGCATTCTTATTTGTTTGTGCCTGATAATGTGTCTTCCCCAGTAATTTACAGTACCAAAAGGCACTCGGCCCAATAGAAAAAAAATCAGAGAAACACTTATTCAAATAGGGCAACCCAAAATAGAGAAAGCAGGGTGGAGAATCTTCCTTCTCTAAACAGAAAGGTCTCTGAAAAATCTGGACCAAGAATAGGGGTTAGACAGTATGTTCCTTCTCAGTCTCTACCCAGGTTTATGTGAAAAGGACCCTCTGAGTGATCACGGCAATAGCTGTCAACACTCTGTATCTTCTGACTTTTCACTCTCCTTGTTTTAGATGTCCCTCACTATCACTCTGTGCATATAGAACCTACTTCATGCAAGTATTAATTTATCAGGCTACTGTAGAGAAATTATGTAAACATGTTTTCAACTACATTAGGCATTCCTGGACTTTTAAGCTGGGGGGGGGGGGGTGTAGAATAATTTCCTGCCATAAGTAAACACAGACATTGATGGCCTCAAATCTTTATGAGATCACTGTCTTGATAGCAAAGTTAGCTGATAAACTTAATCCAACTAACTTTGGAGGTATATTCAATAGTGCAGCTGCATTATTGATTATAGCCAGCTACCTTTATCCAGCTATCTTCAGGATAGCTCTTTGGCTCAACCAGACTTAGCCAGATAACTGAATATCAGAATTAGCTGGATAACTTAGCCAGCTAACATAACTGTTATTGTTTGGGATAGTTGTGGGTGGATCCTTGGGCCGGTAGCAGATGACCACACCCCGGGAGAAGATCCCGAGAGGGACCACTGGTCAGGCTCAGAATTTGGAGACAGACACACACTAGTTCTTTTATTAAACAGTATATTGAACCACCAGAGGTGGCAGTAGTGAGCTGGAAGCGCCCGGCTGGGCTGTAGTCCCTCAGATACTGGAACAGCGATCCCAGGATGGCAGAGCTGTAGAAAAACTAAGTATAGTGAGTAGGCAGGGTATGCAGAGTTCAGGAACAGGACCGTGATGGTAACACTCACACAATAGTCTCTTGAAGCAGCCCAGGAGCTGGAATGGATTAGGCCCTCGAGGAGTGAGTACCTGGTTCCAGGGAAAGCTCTGAGAGAGAGATGGTAACTCACTGGTGTTGTAGGCAGCGATGACTTCCTGGCAGAAGTGGTATTCAGAAGCAGGTCCGAGAACGTGGGCCCTCGAGGAGCGAGTACCTGTTCCAGACTGCGACCTGAAAGGCAAAAGAGAAACGAGGCCCCCGAGGAGCGGGTACCCCTGGTAAGTCCGAGGAGGCAGAGTAGCTAGGAGCATAAGAAAACCTTTCCTTTCCTTTCCTTTCCTTGCTAACTCAATTGGTTAGCGAATACAGAGACCTTAAATATCCGGTGCAGATGACGTCATCTCAGGGGGACGCCCCTGAGTTTCACGTCACTGCTGGTACTTGAGCCGGGGACGCACCACGCGCGTGCCCTTAGGCTTCTGGGAAATATGGCGGAGTGCAGCATCTTGCCGGTCCGGGGACGCTGGAGGAGGGCGGCAAGATGACGCCGCGGCAGCCAAACATCCAACAAGCAAAGAGGGAGTCGCCACAGAGGTAAGGTGGGCGGGGTGCAAATGCACTTTATGCCTGTAAGTGGGCTTTTGAAAATGTTTACAACATATGTCATTGAATTGTCAATAGGTCTTAGATGCATAAGTACACTATAAATATGGGTCACAACAATAACTCCTCCCTGAAATACCCTCAGAATACTCCTAAGTTATCAGGCTAAATTTTAACCAGGTAATATTCATTTAGCCAGATAACTTCTGAGTTATCCAGTTATATGCTTTTGAATATTGACCTCTAGAAGAATAGCCCAAGGGCAGAGGTGTTTCCCTATTCAAGTTAGTCTTGTTAAAGGTGCAGAGGTCCATGGACTGGCAGTGATTCCAAGTCTCCTGGCCTTCTAACCTCTGCACCTTTAAGGGCTAACTAAGATGTGAAATGATCTGGGCCGAGACAAATTTGAGGGGGCACAAGCCCCATCGTAGCTATGCCTCTACTACAAAAGTAGCTCTTATAACTAAAAAAAACAGCAACAAGTAAGAAAAGCATTACCTAGAATGTGTAATACTTTCTAGAAGAGTGGGCCCTTTGTGCTGTGGTGAAATTGGCACCACCTAGTGGCCAAACCCACCAGGCTCACAACAACAGCTGGCAGAGAAGCCCTTATATGGAAGCAAATGGAGCTTCACCTACACCAGCCGCCTCCCCCGCAGGTTGAGTCCTTGGGTTCTGGCAGCCGGCAGGTCTTAGGTTGGTCCACAAGGCAATCCAGGAGAAGAGAGTCTGAGTCCAGGCAAAGGGTCAGGGCAGGTAGCAGGCAGCAGAGGTGAGAGGAAGAGCAGTGGTCAGGGCAGGCAGCAGATGAAGCAGGGTTGGAATCTAAGCCATAGATTAGAACCAGGAAGTAAAGCCAAGGGAAGAGGAAACAAAGAACAAGACAGATAAGACAAGGCAAGGAGACTAACTAGCACCACACACTGGACCACAAGGCATACCAGAGGACCTGTGCTGAGGTGCTGGCTGGTTGAAAAGGACTTCCTTATATACTCCTGGAGGATGTGATGTCATCAGCCAGCGCCACAGGAAGTCCCAGCTAGGGAACCTATAAAGGAAAACCAGAGTCCTTGGAACAGCATGCTGCCAGAAGCTATGCTGGAGTCACTTTCAATCAAAGGTGAAGGGCGTAACAGAATACTTTCCAAGTTCTGTCTCCCAAGTCTTGCTGTTTTCTTCTTTTTGTAGTTTGTACTTTTGTATTATACAGGCATTGGTTTGCATAATAAAATTCTGGGCCACTAGGAATAACGGAGTTTGGGGAATTGGATTTAAACAGATTAATTTTAAAAGCTAGATACGTGCCCATATCAGGAGATGGCTGTGCAACTGGCACTTGCACATGTCCACCTAATTTTTTAAGGTGGGCAGATGCACGCAAAAGTGATGATGTGCGAATATCTTGCATTGGCCAAGAAAGGGGCATGGTGTAGGTGGAGTGTGGGCATTCTGGGGTGTGGCCAAGAGATATGCGTGCAAATATCTATGCTCCTGGGTGTGCACCCAGCTGCAGTGCAGCCTAACTTTACTTCTGTTATGGAGGAGGTGTAAGTTTAAAAATAAAAATGTTTCAGGCAACTGTGAGGAGTTTGAGGGGGGTCTGGGTTAACTGGGGGAGAGGTGCTGGCTCAGGAACTAGGGGGGGAGGGGGTTGGGAGGACCTAGCTGTAGACTGGGCAAACTGGTGGACAAATTGGTGAAACTGGTCATGGCATGGACATGCACTTGTTATAAAATTTCCTCACTTTCATTATGCGACTGTGCATGCATGTTATAAAATTGCCACATCTCTGTGCCTGCGCCAACGCACACAAGTATATGTGCAGCTGCACATCTGTTTAAAAGTCCCTGTGAAGACCCAAAATGATTGATGGGGTTGGAAGAGACCAATTTAGGGATTGGGGAAGGGGACCCAGGCATCTCCAAAAATGATCTAGCTCTGCCTCTAGTCTGAGACAGTTCTAGTAGGTGCTCATGAAAGCATTGATGCATGTTTGGAAGAAAGGCAGTGTAAATTTGTTTGAGAGAATGTCAGAGCATTATTATACTATAACTTTACTCAGATAATTACTTTTGCCTGTCAAATGTAGGAGGGAAGGGGATTTTATCCTAATTCATTTTTCCAGCCTCACCTCATGAAGAAATCCAAAGAAAAGTGGTAAGTTATGAATGCATACAGAAACCCACAATTCTGGAATAATTTAATATGCCATTCTATTAGTTGTCCACTGTTTTCTCTTTTTAAAATATAGATCATGTCTTACAGATTCACAGGACATTTGGTTTTTAATAAAAAGTGAATTTATGAAAAAAAAAACCTTGGATATGGGGTACTTGAGGAATGACTTGAAAAACACTGGACTGAATGGCTTTATTTATTTATTTATTTATTTATTTTGAACTTTTCTATACCGAAGTTCAAATAACAGAGTTAATTATCACTCCGGTTTACATTGCAACCATAAAAAACAGTGACAAATTTGTCTTACATAGAACAGGGGGAGAGAAAAAACTTGGATACAGCTTAAGCATGGGGAGTAACGTGTCAAAACTGGTAAGAACTGATAAGAGTTGGCTTTTTGGGGTAACAAGGTATTCCGAGGGAGGGGGTAGGAATGAGGGATTGGAAGGGGGGTTGAAAGGTGGGGGGGGAGGGTAGCGGAGGGTTACCATAGATTTAATGAAACTAATATAAATATATTAAATAGCTTAGGCAGTGGAAGAAAAAGTGCTTAGGCATCTTTTAGGCAAGCTTTCTGTGCATCCCAAGCTTGCTTGCTCGCGCTCTCTGCCCTCTCTAACATTATTACTAAGGGTGTGGATATAAATATATAAATATATTTTTTATCATTCTGTTTTTTAACATTTGTTTTCTGTTTTAGTTGATATATATTTCAGTTCATGTTGTTTATCTGAACCATAATGAACACCAAAGTGAAAAAAAAAAAAGAAAAGGAAAAGGAAATGGTTGGGTTCCCCTTCCCCTGCCAGCCTCTCCCCAGTGCTGTGGAAATAAAACAATTAAAGCCCCCCCCCAGGACTACCCTTTTCCCCCTCCCCCTCCCCCTCTCCCACCCCGATGCAGCTTATACCATCTGTGGGGATTTGAGTAGTCCAAATGGGGCAGGCGTGATCTCCAGTCACTCCTGCCCTCCTGGTTTCTGATTTGAAAATGCCGGCATTGTTTGGTTGTCCAGCTGTATGCTGTACAGCTGACCGCACAACGTTAGAACTTAAAAACTGTCATACTAGGTCTGACTAAGTGCCCATAAAGCCCAGTAACTTGTTTCTAACAGTGGCCAATCCAGGTCACAAGTATCTGGCAGGATAGCAAATAGTAGATAGATTCCATGTTGCTTATGCCCAACGATGAAGAGTGGCTTTCCTTAAGTCTACCACTTAATAACGGTATATGGATTTTACTTCCAGGAACTTGTCCAAACCTTTTATAAACCCAGCTACCTTTTTTTTTATTTGTGCTATTTTATTCGGTATGTTGAATCTGTAAGTTGCCTTGAATGTTTTTGATATAGTGAGTTATAAATTTGTTAAATAAATAAATAAATAAATAAATAAATAAATAAATGAATGAATGAAAACAGCCTTTACCATATCCTCCAGCAATGAATTCCAGAGCTTAATAGTGCCTTGAGTGAAAAAGTATTTTCTTTAAGTTGTTTTAAATGTGCTACTTAGTAACTTCATGGAGTATACCCTAGTCTTGTTACTCCACTGCATTGGGGGAGGGGGTGAAGTGGGTGATAGGGAAAGATCCAGGAGGTTTCATTGTTATATTTCAGCAGTGCTGTGGAAGAGGGGGAGGTTGGAGGCAGTGGTGAGGGACTGAGCTGGTGACCCAGGCCTCCATTATGAAACAAAATTTAAAACCCAACAAATGTCATTTTCTTTTCTTTTCATTTTTAATTACTGTATATGTAATGAAGCAGAGTGTTTTTCGTTTATTTTTTTATGTTTGATAATGAATGCATATCTCTAGTTATTACTTAGCATTTTATTTTGTATAAAATGTCTCCATATTTAACTTTTTTTCTTGTGATCCTTTGCACAAAAACATTTTATATAGCATAATAGCATCTTTTGTGAGTAGTTCATTTGCAATAAACAGCTTCCAGGTTGATTAAATGCCTTACCTTCATTTCAGCATTTTTTCAAGCTGTCAGCCATGTCATATTTGTAAAGTACTTGCAAACATTAATCCTTAATTACATGGCAAGAAAAGAAATTTAGTCAATAGGGGGAAGAAAAATAAGACATTAGTCTATCATAAATAACACTAAAGAGTAGAATGACTTAACCCTGGCACTGTTTCTCCCAAAGATGCCAAATGATCCAGTTCAAGGAGGGAGATTTCAGGCCAGTCCTGGATTTCTGACAGCCCTCATCTCGATGCATTATGGTACTTGCAGTGCTGATTTCAAATGGTAGAAGTAGGAATTACAAATACCACAATGCACTGGGATATAAGTTCAAAATGAAGATAGGCCAAAAATCTCTCTACTTAAAGAGGACAATGTGGCAGTTCTGAAATCCAGTCCTTGGAAACTACAACAAGATCAAGTTTTCTGGACACCCAAAACATCAACCATACTTTCATCTGGATTTGACCAGTTCATGCACATGGGCTGGGGTATCCTGAATAACAGATGAGTTTGCAGCCTGAGAACATGAGCTAGAAAATTTCTGTCTTAGAAGTATGCACAGACTTTATATTTTGTTTTCTTTTGATTTTTTTTTTATTAATTTATTTTGTTCCTTAAAAATAAAATCTAAATGAAATAAAAATAAACCAGAAACAAAAAGAAAAAGAAAACAAAATGAAACAAAAAATGTTGAATCTGCACCCCCCAAACCCTCCTTCCCTGTAGTTGAAAATTTCTTAACAGGGCAGGAGTGATCCCTGGTTGCTCTTGCCCTGCCATCACCACGGCTGGAAATGGTGCCAGCAAGTTGAGGCTGGCACTGTTTCCATTAGTGGCACAAACGACCAGGGATCACTCCTACCCTGTGAAGAAGTTTCCAGCTTCAGGATAATAGGTTCTGGGGGTGGGGGAGACCAGGAATACTTTTTTTTTTTTTAGCAGCAGACTTATGGCCTAAGTTTTATTTTTTTAATGAAAAAAAACAAAATTTTATTTGGGTTTTTTTTCCATTTCATTTTAAAAATGAATTGAAACAAAACAGGACATTTCATTAACATTTCCCATCTCATTTCTCATTTATTTAAAAAAAAATCACTTTTTTTATACCACCACCTTAAGAATCATTCTGAGCAGTGTACAACATAAGTTAAAACAATATAACAGGATATTCACAACAGCACCAACACATAGAAATAATAAAAACAAAGTATGTCCCTATAGTCTACTCTATTTAACCCAATAACTCCTTCACTAAGCTATTAACATCTTAAACCCTTTCTGATTTAGTTGTAGAACCACTGTCTTGTTCAATAATTCCTTTGAACCATAACCCAATATAGGTCTGAATTACTAAATGACAAGTTACACAGCGACGCGCTGCCAAGAAGTGCCATTTTGACTTTAGCAATGGTGCTGGCAGGAGCTCAGTGGCTCACCTCCTTCCAGGAGCTGGCATGGATAGTTTCAGGGTTATTAGAGGGGGAGTCCAGACATCTATGATTCTTTTTGGGGGTGGGGATCAAAGAGGGGATAAAACCATTTGTGATAATTTTGCAAGGAGGGGGGTCCAAAGGCCTGTGATGTTTTGGGGAGATAGAGGCCCTGTACAGCCCTTTGTTTTGGAGAGAGGCCCTGAGGACATGGCCTTTGCCCTGCTGTTAAATGTTAGCATGCTAGCACTGCTGGCATACTGCCATTTAACACCAGCTCTTAGCAGGTATTAAATTCACCAGGACCTGATGGCCTTGGCAAACTTAGCGATCCTTGCTGAAAAGGGTGATAACAGCCAATGAGTTAGTTATCATCCCTGCTGAATATTTTTCATGCATGTGCACGTTCGCTTTAAGTGTTACCACGTTCAATTTAGTTCTGGTTCTTATCTAGGGTAAATTATTAGTGATCGGGCCACTATTTTGCATTCATGCTAAATGATAGCACACTCAGTGACAGCAGCCCTTAGTGAGCTGGCCAGTAAATTTCTAATTTTCTCAAAATATCATTCTGCAACCTAAGTTTCATTATCTTGTGCCTAGTCATTCCAGGTAATAACATATCAATATAACAGAAAAAACTCCACATTTTCAGTTTAAAAGTGATGAGTTTGAAAAATATTGCATGCAATACCAATAATTCCATTGCATAAAATATAATTTCCATAAATGACTTCCATGTGTTTTAGATAAGCTATGTTGTAGATACATTTCATCTAATAACAATGTAAAGCAGTTGTACCTGAATAACTCTTGAAAAATCCCTCACACTATGTAATGAGATTTAGAAGGGGTAGGCAAAAACGTCATTACAGACTGGCTGTATAGATCCATTGTGGCTCGCACCAGAATGTTTTAGAGAAAGTAAAAAAAAAACCCCAAAAACAAAGGCATGGGATCAAATAAAGAATTATTTAAAAAGAAATTATATAGATAATACCTGAATGTGTATACTACATCTTTGGGCTTCTAGAACAATTAAAACCAGTATCTATGAAGGCAATAACATTACAGTTTTTCATCTGCAACTCATATTTTACCCTTGCTTCTAACCCCCCTCCGCCCCCAAAACAAATATCTAAGCTAGCTATCACACTGACAGCTCTTGGGTATGGGCAACATGCTGCATTTCTGTACAGAACATTGAGTCAGGCCTCCATGTATTGGGGGAGGGGGAGGCTGTGAATGCCCCCTTTATAAGGTGGAAGCTAGGCTCAGGACTTGAACCCAGGTTGTTCCATTGGCAGCACTCAGCACTGCCACTGAACCATCGTGCTGCCCCCTTTATATGGTGATCGCCAGTAAAATATATGATAAACTGTTGAAAAAGGAACGACTGCTTGTCAGTCTGTCGAGATAAGGAAAGTGAAGGAAGAAGAGGATTTCTTGTCAGTGCAAGGCCCTGGAATCAAATAGCACTGCCAGCATTCAAGAAATCACTTCTGACTTCAGGTCAGTAGCATCCATTTATAAAACTGTGTGGCTCTTACAACTCTTTTCCTGATAAAATGAGCATGGATGCCCTGCCTTAATTTACTATGTCCTTGGTCTGTCAAGGAGAATGTTCATTGGAAACAACCTGGGGCAATGAATGCCTGGTCTTTGATCAGGCCTCCTGTGCAGTCTTGTCAAAACACCCATGCCAGTATATATTTCTGTTCTACCCACCCCTCATGAAGAAGTGACTGGTAAAGGAAAGAACATCTTTCATTCTTGATAAAAACATGTTTTTTTAGCAAATCCTTCCCCTTGCCCCCAATAATTTTCAGCCGTGGTATCGCACATAATTTTTTGGCTGTACTATAAGCGACCAATTTGCATATTTACACACTCTAATGAAAAAAAAAAGTGATCAATTTAAAGCAAGAAGCTTATTGTAAATGGTGTTGCTTTACATTTCAATAATTTGCATTAACAGTGCTGGAAATGTGTAAACTTTCCTTTTCATGCATTTAAAATGAGATCAAGATCGCTGTATGAGATGAAGATCGCTGTATGAGAGCGCATACATGTGTAAGGAACCCTTGGTTTCCTTACCAAAGGAGTGATCCAAGTTTGTAGGGAGGAACAGAGAGATTACTGGACAGGGCTTGGGGTCTGAGCTCCCCCCTGCTCCCATCTTAGGGTGTGAAATTTTGTTTGATTTTCAGTTAAACTTCGGTGGATTATAGTTGTGGATTTTTGGTTAATTGTACAGAAGGCAGGATGTCCCTGCCTCCTGTTAATTATTTTTGCTAACATATCTAGGAGAGTTCTCCTTAGTTACCTTCATGTGAATCAGTCTTCCTGTCTGACTTATGTTGGCTTATTTACTCTTTTGAGTCCATTTTTTGGAAGCATTTTCTGTGAGAGCCTTGGTACCCCTTCACAGAGGATTTGGACAAATCCCTGTGTAAGGTTAGACTAAGAGGTAGGGGACACCTGCTCTCTGTCTCACCTCCAGTGGATTGATCAGTGACTCGATCCGGAGCTGTTCTTCATCAGTAACTCTCCTCTTATTGTGGGAAGGGAGGAAGTTTTTCTACCCTTCCTGTCTCTTATTTGTTTTTCCCCTTTGGAGTAGAATTTTTTTTTTCTTATTCCTCCTATTTGAGACTGAGTGCCCTTTGCACCAGGGACTCAGCTCCCAAAACCATTGAGAGAAGAGGTGTCTTTCACCTGGAAAGAACCTGAAGAGAAGAGGTGTTGTCATTGAGGATCCCTGCCCATCAACGGAGGGAAGCAGTTGAAGGTATTGTTCCAGTGTCCAATATTTGGGAGGAAAGTGCCAACTCGGTGCTTCCAAAATGAGACCTAAAATATTCAAGAAAGCTGCAAGAGGGGTATGAAACTTGGGACTTGTATTCTGATAAATAATTGGTACTAAATTCTAACCATTCCTCAGCAAGGAGAACTTCAGATTAATTTGGGAGTTGGAAGAAGGATTACACTTTCTTCAAGCTGAGTAATTGAACAGGAGAAGGAGATAAATTGCTAAGGAATTGGCTTCCATAAATTCAAAGTCTGCACAGAAGAGTGAGGTCACAAATTTATTAATCTTTTTCTTCATTATTATCCATCAACTTTATTTAACATCTAAGAGCTGAAAAGAATCTTCATTCAATTTATTAACTATTAGTAAAGAAGTTGGAAACTACATTGCTTCTCAATTTTATTATCGCTGCTGTAGACTGTGAAGATTATCAATGCTGTTTACAGGAACTGGAAAAAAGGGCTGTGCATTTTATCCAGTTCAAAAGAGCCTTGAAGCTAGGTGTCCCCCCACAGGGAGCCCTGGACCACTCAGAAGCTGTCTATGGAAGATTATTGCAAGTAGGGTCTATATTTTATTATTGTGTGCCCTTGGGGACTTTTACTAGGGTTCACCTACCCAGGCGTTACACATGCTTTTTCTGAATGTGGGGCAGCTGGACCAAATCCAGATGAGGCACTGGAAGCCAGAGAGGAGATGTCGCTCTTGGGCAAAGCCTGCTAAAAATCATAGGGGCAAGAGATGCTAACCTGTGGAGGCCAGGTGGAAATCGAAAGGACAGAGAAAAGCAGACGGCTGGCAGAGAAGCAGGAAGAGAGAAATAGGGTGTGGGGCTTAATCCCGTTCCCTTCGCAAAGATGAGGCATGAAATCTGGGCATGGTTTCTCTTCTCATTTTCACTCAAAAGTTCAGCATATACAGGACAGGTCACAACTCAGTTCTATAGCCTAAAATCATCAAATAATACCAGGCATGCTTTTAAGGGGTTAAATACCAACCAGTATAACTCAACGCAGCAAATTAAACCCCCCCAAAAAAAACCCTGCTTTTTTACACTGGCAAATTTCTAATTTAAAAAAAAAACCCTAATAGCTGATTACCTAGTCTTCATAAATGGAAGTTCCCTACCAGTGTATTAATTTTCAGCCTGTCCAGACTGAAGTCTGAGCTTTATCTTCCTACCTGTTTCTCTCTGCCAGCTTTCTGCTTTTCTCTTTTCTTCTTTTAATTCCCTACTTACTTCCACTTTCAGACCCTACTGCCACCAAGGCTAAAATCCCTTGCAACTACAATTCTGTGCAAACTTTGCCCAAGAGTAGAATCACCTTTTGTCTGATTTCCAGGGTTTACTTTAGTGCTCCCTCTACTGGCCAGCTGCCCAAAGTTTAGGAAAGATCTGAATGTTTCCTACAGTCGCATATTGTAAGTAACTGCTTCAGACGTGACCAAACGTTCTGGGAAAAAGGGAACTGTGTGGTCTTGAAAACTCAGGTACAGCTTTGCATAATTCTAAACCTGGTGCTATAAATTGATATCACAAGCTAAAAATAATCCCGATTTCTGCAGCATCCATGCGGTTACTAGCACTCTGTACTACTACGTGCTAGGTGTGCATTCAGTACTCATAAAATAAATATACTTGAATAATCATTAAATAACCCAACCAAAGTAAAGACTACATTATGGGCATTTTTATTATCTGCCTCCGCTGTTACAGCTCTTTAAGGAAAAGTCATTAAAAGATTTTATTAACACTTAGGGCTGGATTCACTTAAGGTTTTTCTCTCATTCTGAATCCATGGAGAGGGGAAAAAAAAAAAAAAAAAGCTTAGTGAATCAGGCCCTTAAATCTTTCAAAGTGACCTGTGTTGTCAACATGTTGACAAGGTGAGAGTACATTATTAAAACATACTTTCCTGCTCCTTTGACTGATCTGGCAGTTGCTACAATGGAAGTAGAGGAAAATGAAGCAGCTATGGTAGATGCTAAAGGTGGACTGCCATATTCCTTGGAGTTTAATTTTGCATACAGGGCTATTAATGTTTAAATCTTTATTTTCTTTGCCATTTTCGATTCATAATTTAGGGGGCCCTTTGGTTGAAGGCTAAACAGGTACCAGAAGATACTGAAGAAACCAGCAAATTAATATGACTCTGGATCCATGAAGTCTGCCGGGTTTTTTGTGATAGACTTATGGATGACAAAGACAGGAAAATGTTCTTCCAAATTGTCAAGGTAAAACTCTAAAAAATAAATAAATAACAGATTCCTGGTGATTTATGGCCATTGTATAACAGAGATACGGTTTTATGTTTCAGTAATGTACTAATGCATTATTGAAGGAAACAATGACTTTTATATCATTTATGTGATTACAATGTTGCCTAGATTAATGAAATTCTATTTTTAAGCCAGGTACTTCAAGTAAAAACCAGACAGAAGATTCATGGTATAAGTGGGGACTTCCTGCTAAATTAAATTGAATAAAATTATAGATGATATGATCAGTGCCATGATCACTCCACAGTCAGAGAAACGACAGGAAATGACTGAGAAACCATATATCATTCTTGTTTCTCCTATTTCTGCACTTTCTTTTCTTGGTCTAACTTAGGCTGTTTTAAACTTTACCTAAAGGGCTTAAATCACAAAATACAAATTAACTGCAGCCAATGATTTGAATTTCTCTTCCTTTCTCCTAAAACAAGCATTCTTTACTGGAGACTATACTGACTGACCCATTGTATTTTTTTTTTTTTCCAGGTTTGTCCATTTTCCTGCAGTAACTTCACTTCTGAGTTTGGATACCTCTGGATACGTCTGGATCTTTTGTATTAAAAACTTTTTTGAATCATAAGTTTATGGATACAGAGGGATGGACTTTAAGAGGTACGCCCGATTTTATAACATGCACACGCAGCCGCGCGCATGTTATAAAATCTGGGGTCGGCGCACGCAAGGGGGTGCACACTTGTGCACCTTGCGTGCGCCGCGTCCTAGGGGAGCCCCGATGGCTTTCCTCATTCCCTCCGAGGCCGCTCCAAAATTGGATCGGCCTTGGAGGGAACTTTCCTTCTGCCCCTCCACCTTCCCCTCTCTTCCCCTACCTAACCCGCCCCCCAGCCCTACCTAACCCCCCCCCCCCCACACACACACACACACACACACACCTTTGTTTAATAAGTTGCACCTGCTTCTGGACAGCCGCTGTGCTGGAGGTCTCGGTCCCGCCCCGCCCTGCCCCGCCCCTTTCACAAAGCCCCGGGACATACGCACGTCCCGGGGCTTGCGCACATCGCTGGGCCTATGCAAAATAGGCTTGGCGCGCGCAGGAGCGGTTACACGCGTAAATCCTTTGAAAGTCTGGCCCAGAGTGTTTTTTCCTGCCCTATGTCGGGTTTTTGTTTGCTTTGCGGTCACCTTGTTTTGCTTCATTTTCCTGCAGCAACAAATAAATAAAGCAGGTGGTCTTGTCTTTCCCACTTCTCAGTCTCCACACAGAGCTCCTCTCCTTCTCTAGCTCACCTTGTGGGCTTGCCTCTCAGACTCCAGGGCTGCATGACATACTCTTCTTCCTCCCTTTTCTCAGTCTCCTCTGTCACTCCATATGCTTCCTCATCACGCCTCTGTTCCCAATCCCTTTTCCTTCTTTCTGTCTTGCTTTCCTTTCCTCTCAGCTCTTTTGTTTCATCCGTATGGAATTCTTTCTCATTGGCCTTTTTTTCTTCTCTTTTTATATTTCTTTCTTATGTTTGTTCTTTTTCAATCATTTTCATCATTTATCTTTTCCCAGTAGGGGTGGTCTTTATGCTCATGCCATCACTTTCCTACTGTTCACTTTCGTTTGATCCTAAAGACCTCCCAATCTTGCTGTTGTTTGAAGAATTGATCAGACAGTTACTATATCTGATCAAACTTATGCCAAGAAAAAATATGTTTTGTAAGGTTCATGCCTGATACAGTGTGGGCCTGAAAAAGGGTCTATGAACCACACTATAAGAAACAGACAAGGCATTCAGTAGCCATATAGAGCCTAGAGTATGCTTGACAGTAATCTCCCAGGGAAAGAAGTAGGGGAAAGAAAAAAACCCAAAGATGTTGATAAAAGGTACCTAAGGTAAGAGTCCCATGGTGAAGAATGGCAGGAACTCCAAACCACTCCCATGACAAGAAAAGCAAGGAGGAAGAAGAGAATAGAGGACTGCTGGGAGAAATCTGGAACTGGGGAAATCACAGCTGGGAAGAACAGATCTTAGAGAGAGAACATAAGAACTTAACATAAGAACATAAGATATGCCATACTGGGTCACACCAAGGATCCATCAAGCCCAATATCCTTTCTCCAAACGTAGCCAATCCAAGTCACAAGTACCTGGCAAGTATCCAAACATTAAATAGATCCCATGCTACTAATGCTAGCACAAGCAGTGGCTATTCCCTATTGATTAATAGCAGTTTATGGACTTCTCCTCCAATAATGTATCCAAACCTTTTTTAAACCCAGCAACACTAGTTGCCTTAACCACATCCTCTGACAACAAATTCCAGACCTTGATTGTGTGTTGAGTGAAAATTAATTTTCTCTGATTTGTTTAAAATATGCTACTTGCTAACTTCATTGAGTGCCCCCTAGCCTTGTATTATCTAAAAGAGTAAATTAATGTTTCACATTTACATGTTCAAGTCCTTTCATGATTTTGTAGACCTCTATCATATCCTCTCTCAGCCGTCTCTTCTCCAAGCTGAACAGCCCTAACCTCTTTAACCTTACTTCATAGGGCAGCCGTTCCATATCCTTTATCATTTTGGATGCCCTTATCTGCATTTTCTCCAGAACAACTATATCTTTTTTTAGATTTGGCGACCCGAATTGCACACAGTATTCAAGGTATGGTCTAACCATTGAGTGACACAGAGGTGTTATGACATGCTCCATTTTATATGCCATTCCCTTCCTTATAATTCCTAACATTCTGTTTACTGTATTGACTGACACAACATTTTGAGTCGATGATTTCATTGAAATATCAACTATGAAACCCAGATCTTTTTCCTGGGTAGTAATACCTAAAATGAAACCTTACATCGTGTAGCGACAACATGGATTATTTTTCCCTATATGTATCACCTTGCACTCATCCACATTATATTTCATCTGCCATATGGATGCCCAATCTTTCAGTTTCGGAAGGTCCTCCTACAATTTTTCACAATCTGCATATGATTTAACTACTATTTTGTGTCATCTACAAATTTGGTCACCTCACTCTTTGTAACTCTTTCGAGATCATTTATAAATATATTAAAAAGCACCGGTCCAAGTACAAATCCCTGAGGCACTCCACTGTTTACCTTTTTCCACTGAGAAAACTGACCATTTAATCCTACTCTGTTTCCTGTCTTATAGCCAGTTTACAATCCACAAAGGAACATCTCCTCATATCCCATGACTTTTTAGTTTTCTTAGAAGCCTCTCATGAGGGACTTTGTCAAACGCCTTCTGAAAATCCAAATACACCACATCTACTGGTTCACCTTTATCCACATGCTTATTCACCCCTTCAAAAAAATCTAACAGATTTGTGAGACAAGACTTCCCTTGGGTAAATCCATGCTAGCTGTAACAGATTTGTGAGGCAGACTTCCCTTGGTTAAATCCATGCTAGCTGTTTTGTGTCTATTCTTTATAATAGACCTCATGATTTTTTCAGCACTGAAGTTAGTCTAGAGTTTTCCAGATCACCTCTGGAGCCCTTTTTAAATATTGGAGTTTCATTGGCCACCTTCCAGTCTTCAGGTACAACGGATGATTTTAATGAAAGGTTACAAATTACTTGTAATAGGTCTGAAATTTCATTTTTTTAGTCCCTTCAAAACTCTGGGATGCATACCATCAAGTCTAGGTGATTTGCTATTCTCCAGTTTTTTCAATCTGGCCTGATACATCTTCCAGGTTCATTGTGGAAACTGTCTCCAGAATGGGTATCTCCACAACATCCTCCTCAGCAAACACTGAAGTAAAGAATTTGTATACCCTTTCCACAATGGCCTTATCTGCCCTAAAAGTGGTTTTTAAGATCACGAGAGATCTTGAACGAGTAGATGTGAATCGGTTATTTACACTTTCGAATAATAGAAGGACTAGGGGGCATTCCATGAAGTTAGCAAGTAACACATTTAAGACTAATCGGAGAAAATTATTTTTCACTCAACACACAATAAAGCTCTGGAATTTGTTGCCAGAGGATGTGGTTATTGTAGTTAGTGTAGCTGGGTTAAAAAAAGGTTTGGATAAGTTCTTGGAGGAGAAATCCATTAACTACTATTAATCAAGTTTACTTAGGGAATAGCCACTGCTATTAATTGCATCAGTAGTATGGGATCTTCTTAGTGTTTGGGTAATTGTCAGGCTCTTGTGGCCTGGTTTGGCCTCTCTTGGAAACAGGATGCTGGGCTTGATGAACCCTTGGTCTGACCCAGCATGGCAATTTCTTATGTTCTTATGCTCCTTTAACCCCTTGATCATCTAATGGTCCAACCGATTCCCCAGCAGATTTACTGCTTGGGATATATTTTTAAAAGTTTTTATTATGAGTTTTTGCCTTTACAGCCAACTTCTTTTCAAATTCTCTGTTAGCCTGTCTTATCAATGTTTTACATTTAACTTGCCAATGTTTATGCTTTTTCCTTTTTTCATCAGATGCATCCTTCCAATTTTTGAAGGAAGATCTTTTGACTAAAATAGCCTTTCACCTCACCTTTTAACCATATTGGCAATTCCTTCCACATTTCTTAATACGTAGAATACATCTGGACTGTGCTTCTAAAATTTTATTTATTTATTTATTTATTTATTTATTTAGAACCAAAAAGCAAAGCGGAAGCTGATCCAGTTGGCTGTATTACAGTGAAGACAATAGGAATCGGATGATCAAAAGAAGTCCTTTATTACAATGCCCGACTCTGGCCGAGTTTCGCTCATAGAGCTGCCTCAGGGGCAATTCAATTGGCAGGACTTAAAATATACCTGCTGGGCTGCTGTCACAATGTCACAATACCACGTACGAACATACATTAGTTCCTGCGGATTGCATTGACCTTCATTCTGCTACTATCCGATAGTAGCAGAATGAAGGTCAATGCAATCCGCAATAAAGGGCTTCTTTTGATCATCCAATTCCTATTGTCTTTAAGTGGGTTTATACACTGCTTTTAAAACAAATGTTGGTCAAAATGCTTTATAATTGATAATATGCATAATAAATAAATATAAAAGACAAACCATAAAATATAAGAATATAAAATTTGTAAAATAATAGAGCATAAGTAAGGTCTGGAGCCTGGCACATATAGGGGAATTTATGTGAAATTAGCAAACCCTGAAAGATAGTGTTTTTTTAACAATGTCTACGCCTGTTGCACACTCTTAACCTTTGTAGCTGAACATTTCAGTTTTTTTCTAACTATTTTTCATATTTTATCAAAGTTTCCCTTTTGAAAGCTTAGTGCTAGAGCCTTCACCAAATCCTGTGTTCCACTAAGAATTAGATGTAAAATAGCTCCCTGTCTTGTTAGCTCCTCAACAAATTGCTCCATAAAGATGTCATTTATTCCATCTAGGAACTTTACCTCTCTAGCATGTCCTCATGTTATATTTACCCAGTCAATATTGGGGTAATTGAAATCTCCCATTATTAATGCACTACCAATTTGTTGCGACCATCGCTGCCCGACGTCTCCACCCCGCCCACCTCACCTCTGTGGCGATTTCCTCTTTGCTTGTTGGATGCTTGGCTGCCGCGGAGTCATCTTGCCATCCTCCTCCGGCATCCCCGGACTGGCAAGATGCTGCACTCCACCATGTTTCCCAGAAGCCTAAGGCCGCATGCACCGCGCGGCCCTGACTCAAGTACCAGCAGTGGCGCGAACCTCAGGGGCGTCCCCCTGAGATGACGTCATCCACACCAGATATTTAAGGTCTCTGAATTTGCTAACTAATCGAGTTAGCAAGGAAAGATTTTCTTATGCTCCTAGCTAATCTGCCTCCTCAGACTTACCAGGGGTACCCGCTTCTCGGGGGCCTCATTTCTCTTTTGCCTTTCACCTTCTCGGACCTGCTTCTGAATACCACTTCTGCCAGGAAGTCATCGCTGCCTACAACACCAGTGAGTTACCATCCTTCTCTCAGAGCGTTCCCTGGAACCAGGTACTCGCTCCTCGAGGGCCTAATCCATTCCTGCCTCTGGGCTGCTTCAAGAAACTATTGTGTGAGTGTTACCATCAAGGTTCTATTCCTGAACTCTGCATACCCTGCCTACTCACTATACTTAGTTTCTCTACAGCTCTGCCATCCTGGGATTGCTGTTCCAGTATCTGAGGGACTACAGCCCAGCCGGGTGCTTCCAGCTCACTACTGCCACCTCTGGTGGTTCAATATACTGTTTAATAAAAGAACTAGTGTGTGTCTGTCTCCAAACTCTGAGCCTGATCGGTAGTCCCTCTCAGGATCTTCCCCCGGGGGCATGGTCATCTGCCACCGGCCCAAGGATCCACCCCCAACTATCCCAAACAATAACACAATTTGGTTAGCTTTCCTAATTTCTCTAAGCATTTCACCGTCTGTCTTACCATTTTGGCTAGGTAAATGGTAGTATACTTTTATCGCGTTACTCTTCCCTGGCACACATGGAATTTCTATCCATAAAGATCTGGTTGTGCATTTAGTCTGTTGCAGAATTGTTGTCCTGTTAGATTCTATGCCATCCTGGACATAAAGTGCCATCCCCACCAAGTTGTTCCTCCCTATAATTGCAATAGTTTTTACCCTGGTACAGCACCTCCCATTGGTTATTCTCTTTTCACCATATCTCTGAGATGCTAATTAAGTCTATCTTATCAGTCACTGCTATACACTCTAATTCTTCCTTCTTATTTCTTAGACTTCTGGCATTGGCATAGAGACATTTCAAAATATGTTTTTTGTTGGTATTAACAGCATGCTTTTCAGATGGCAAGGATAATTTGGAATCTTTTAGCTCAGATGATTCATATAGGCACATGGACTACTTTTGCTTTTATTGGAACCTCTCTGTTGGGATGCCCTAACTTTCCTGCTTCATTAGTATCCTTTGAAGATTTTCCTCCCTCTGAACCATGTGTTGCTGAGCCACTGTCAGCTTTCCCCTATATTCTAGTTTAAAAGCTGCTCTATCTCCTTTTTAAAGGTTAGCACCAGCAGCCTGGTTCCACCCTGGTTAATGTGGAGCCCATCCCTTCGGAAAAGACTCACCCTTCCCCAAAAGGTTCTCCAGTTCCTTACAAAACTGAATCCCTCTTCCTTGCACCATCGTCTCATCCACGCATTGAGACTCCAGAGCTCTGCCTGCCTCTGGGGACCTGCACGTGGAACAGGGAGCATTTCAGAGAATTCTACCCTGGAAGTTCTGAATTTCTGCTTTCTACTTAAGAGCCTAAATTTGGTTTCCCATATTTTCCTACGTTGTCAGTGCCCAAAGGTACCATGACAACCAGCTCCTCCCCATCACTGTCTAAAATCTTATCTAGGTGATGTGTGAGGTCCACCACCTTCTCACCAGTCAGGTATGTTACTAGTCGATTTTCGTGCCTACCAGCCACCCAGTTATCTACATTTCTAATAATTGAATCACCCACTATGATGGTCAACCTAACCCTTCCCTTCTGGGCAATAGCCCTGGGAGACACATCCTTAGTGTGAGATGACAGTGCATCACATGGAGAGCACGTCCTTCCTACAGGATCACTTCCTGCTGCCCCAGGTTGATACTTTCTGACCAGGAGAACTTCCTTCTCTGAGGCAGCACCAGGGCTGCCAGACTGGAGTTGGGACTTGGCTACTATGTCCCTGTAGGTCTCATCTATAAATCTCTCTGTCTACCTTAGCTCCTCCAGGTCTGCCACTCTAGCCTCCAGAGATCAGACTCATTATCTGAGAGCCAGGAGCTTTTGCATGGGAAATATAAAGAAGAAGGGATGTACAAGGAAGACAATTTTCAAAGGCATTTACATGGACAAAAATCTATTTAACTGGGTAGAATACCAAGTTTGAAAATAATACCCCCTAAATATGGCTAAAAGTATGTGTACAGTTTCATTCCTGGGAGCATGTTTTGGGCAGGATCAGAAAACAATGCACAAATGTTTTATTTTCATAACTATGTACATTATTTTCTAGAGGAATTTTACCCATACAAAAAGTAGATGCAAAAGGGCATGTACCTGTAGCAAATTTCAAAGGGAAATTATTTGTGTGTCTTCCCTTTGAAAATCAGGGGTAAGGTCTCCAGGCACTGTAGTTAGGTGACAGTTTGAAAATTGCCCTCCAAGAAGTATAAGCCAGGTGTCACTATCTGTGGCAGAAATGTGAATGAAACTGGATGAATGGTTCAAAATGTATCAAGGGGAACAGACATAGACATGCAGATTTAATAAAGCCAGGTTTCCTGTAGGAAACTAAGCTAACAAATTAAATAATGTGTTACTCTTATATTTCCAACAAATATCAGAAATACTTTTATTATAGGTGTAGTTTGGCTATTTAATTAGGGGACAAGGGGTAGAGATATCAGATTGGCAGGAGAGGAGGAAGGCAAACTTTCTCTCTCCCCCGCCCCCCCCCCCCCCCCCCCCACAACCCCACCCAGATTTACTATATCAGCACTAATTCTCAAGACTCAAACTGCAACAACACAATCTAAAAAATAGCAGCAATGCAAATATTACACCAGGCCCTACAATATAAATATACTTCCTATTGGTAAAACGAAACAAGCTACAATGCTATGATCTCTACACAAAACCAGGGCGGTTTGGCCTATCGGGGCTTCAGGCATGCCCCAATGGGCTGGTTCAGCTAATCACAAGGATTGGTGTTGGTTGCAGTGGCCCCATGCCTATGGAGCCGCTGCAACCAACACCAGCCTTACAGCAGCTCTTAAAGAGCAGGATCTCTGCATATTTCTGCTTTCTAGTATCTTTGGTTCATACTGTGTCAGGTAGTACTAGATGAGGAAATCTTGAACAAGGAGTACCCTTATAGATCACTCTCTCCCTCCTGAACCCCATGTCATATAAGTGTAACATCATTGCTCCTAAGAGTTAATGTATTAATGAGAGCAATAATTATTTATAAAGACAGAGCAACTCAAAAAACAGACAAAGTAATACTCTGTAAAAGAATATGTTTATTTATTATGTATGAGTAAATTGCTCATATATTCTTTATGAGTAAAATTGATCAAGTCTTTTCTAAGAAGGATACAGAAATAAAAAATGGTTAGCTTTCCTATACAGGTTAATTCCAGGTCCTGAACTGATGTCCCCTGATGCGACAAAGAAAAGACAGCAGTTCTGGGCTCACAATTTACATTGTATTTATACTTTCATCTGCTTAGTGGCTTATAGAGTGAAATATTTATGTTTATAAACTTACATGCTTATACATTAATATGTTTACATTTGCTTATATGCTCAGTAAATGCATTTTACTCAAGTAAGTGGGCTTTGAAAAATTGCTACAATATATACCATTGAATTTTCCATAGGAATTACTTGAGGAAGTGCATTTTACTTGAGTAAATGAGCTACAATAGTAGTTACATTTATGTGTGTAACTCCTTTTGAAAATTAACCCCTTATAGAGATTTTACATACATATGTATCTTTCTTATAAATTAGTGTTTATGCAAACATATCTTGCTTATACGCTTAGACAGTAACTTTGAAACAGCCTTGCTGGTGCACATATATGTGTGTATGATGGCTCATGTCAATGAATGTGGCCCTGTTATAACATACATGCATATATGTGAGCATGGTATAAAATAGGCTGAATACACATACACATGCACACAATTTTATATAGTCACACAAATGCTGCCTCTGCTATGTAAATGGAATTTTAGTTGACACATGTGCTGATGCAATTACCAGTTTCCCCAGTTCGTTCATTGTTCAACCAGGTAAAGGATAGGACTTCCTAAGCCCCCCGTTTAACTAGCCTATCTTTTACCCTGTTAGCCCCAACTCTTAAAACCTCACTAACTTCTTTAGTTTTGTTTTATTTCAGTTCTTATACTCTATCTATAGTAGAAGTAAAATTACCCCATGAGGGACCCCCAGCACGCACTTGTGCATGTAAATACTTACATGCAGATGTCATTGAAAAATCTAGGAATGCCCATGCCCCACCCAGATCAAACCCACACCCTGCCCCTTTTTTTGCAAAAAAAAATGTTTCTGTGCATACCGGGAGATACACACATACTCGTGTGCTTTTTAAAATCAGCACAGCATGACTTCTGTGCATATCTCCTGGCTTTGGCTTGCATAGGGCTTTTAAAATTTGCCTTTTAGTGATTATGCATAGATAACTGAAAACCCAGTCTCCCATCTAGCTTATCTTGCTACATTGCAGTTATATTATTAAATACTAACTTATAAACATTAAAAGCTTTATGTTATTAAGCATGAATTCATAAACATTAAAAGCTTATTGTTTCTCCTTTCTGGTAAACCAAAACAATTTAACGGCTCACAAAGACTTTTATTTTGGATTTCTGTCTGGGCTGCTGTCTTCTAATTGATGTCCTGTAATGTAGAGAAAAAGTAACCATGGTCCCCTCTGGCAGTGTATCTGTAAGAAACTGTATTATCACTTTATTGCTTTTCTATGTGTTTCTGGGCATCATGCCATATCTCATTTCAGAGACTTCTGGCTATATTCTTTTGCTCTGTAACAGGGATGAATTAACAGGCAATATTCTTTTTTTAAAGGGTAAGGGGCTTCCTGTCATCAATACTTGAGATCCCCATCCCTTTGACACTAATTTTTACAATGGCAGCAACTACAGTAACAGTAGCACCATGGGGGCTTCTCCTTCCTCTCCTCAGGTGCCTTGTGAGAGTATGTGAGTGATCATGCATGTATGTCAGCATAGGAGAGAGTGTGTGAGAGAGCATGCATGTGTGTGAGCATCAGAGAGAACACATTAGTGAGTAGGCATTTGAGCATGGAAAAGAGCACATGATTGAGTGAGCATACGTGAATAGGTGGCAGCTCTGTGGGTGCAATGGATACTTCAACATGCCCATTATTGAGTGAACTTCACTGTATCCATGAAGAGATATTTTGTATTGAGTGTAACACCCCTCATCATTTTGAAATTTGGCTCCCAATCAATATGTGTGAATGTCAGAGAGAATGTGCATTGAGTGAGCATGTATGTAAACATTTGTGTATATGAGAGAGAAAGGAGAAAGCTTTTGCATCCCCACCAACCTCAACAATCTCAGGTTAATTGGAATCAAAAGCTTCCTTGTATGGAGAGCAGGGGATTTACTGTCTTTATTAGTTTTAATTATTGGATGTTATTTGATGTGTCTGCTGTTTAAAATTATTTTATTGGTGTTTGGGAAATTTTACAAAATTTGTATATGAGTTTTTCAATAATGGTGATTTATATTTCTTGATTTTATTTTATGCTTTGTGACAATGGTGATGTTTATGATTTCCCATTGTTGTGTTCCGCGGCCGTGGCAGACCACAACCGCGGCCCCCTACCTTGCCCGCAGTGTTCCTCTGCCACGGGAGCCCTGGGGGAGGGCTCTGACTTGGGCCGTCGCGCCCGCGTTGCCCTCAGTGCTGCTCGCTGCAGGGGGAGCTGTCCTGCTCCCCCCTCATGGTGTCCAGCAGCGTCTCTCCTCCGTGGGAGGAAATCAAAGATGGCCGCCACCATCCTTAGGCACGAGGCCACGCCTCCTTTACTGATTTAAAGGGACCTGATCCCTTTAACCAGCTTCACCTGTTCTTGATCAGCCTGAGCAGGGGAAGTATAAAGGGAAGCTTCCTCTGCTCATTCAGTGACTTGGCAATGTCCTCCAGCGCTGTCTAGTCTGCTTGCTTTGGTGAGTTCCTTGAGCTTTGGATCCTGTTCCTGTTTTGTCTTGGTATTCCCGGTTCCTGACTTCAGATTGGCTTACGGTAATTCTCTGGTGTGTGACTTCGGATTGGCAAGCGGTGATTCTCTGGTGTGTTACTTCGGACTGGCAAGTGGTGATCCCTCGGTGTGTGACCTCGGACTTTGTGAGCGACGACCCTCTGGCACTTGACCTAGGACTCCTTCTAGGCTACCGTCTCCAAGGGCCCGCCTAAGTCCCAGCGGCCCGGGTCCCTACGGGCTCCTCCCGAGGGGACCGCGGGCTTCCAGGGCGAAGCTCCAGTCAGCCCTTGCACCAATACCTTGACCTCTCAAAGGTCCGCCTAAGCCCCAGCGGTCTGGGTCCCTAAGGGCTCCTCCTGGGGGGATCACAGACTTCCAGTGGTGAAGACACAGCTCCCCTTCTCGTCTCTTCAGCCACCTCCGCAGTCGCTTCAGTCTCCAGTGCCAAGAGTCAGCTGGTCCCATCTTCTGTTCTGCCTCACCACCCGACGAGGGAACCTACGGATTTTCCGAAAGGTATTCTATCCTCCCGTTGGCCAAGGGTTCACAAGCCTGAGCATAACACCCATTGTTGCACAGCATATAGAATGTGGCTTGTTGTGGTTTCAAGTTCATTTTTTGTCTGCAAATTTCTCTTTATACTTTATGGCCTCATTATTCTGTATTTGCTGAGGGTCTGTTTGTGTTCTGCATGTGTGACCAAACAGAAGTATTCTGTTAGCATGTAGATTCTATATAACCACTAGGGATATGAATCGTTTTTGAATGATTAAAATTATCGTCAGATAATTTTAGAATCGTTCTAAATCGTTAGAGTGCACGATACAATACAAATGCCCCCGATTTATCGTCAGGGGCATTTGTATTGTATCGTTAAATAGGGCACGGGAATTATTTGGGGGAGGGCGGGAAAACCGGCACACCAAAACAACCCCTAAACCCACCCCGACCCTTTAAAACCAATTCCTTACCCTCCCCCATCCTCCCAAACCCCCCCAAAATGTTAAGTTACCTGGTGGTCCAGTGGGGGGGGTCCCGGCGCGATCTCCCGCTCTCGGGCCATCGGTGCCATTTTGGCTACCACTGATAAAAATGGCGCCGATGGCCCGATAAAAAAAAACCCACCCCGATCCTTTACAAATTACCCCTTTGCTTCTCCCACCCTCCCGACCCCCCCAAAAACCTTTTACATGTATCTGGTGGTCTAGCGGGGGGTCCGGGATCCATCCCTTCAATCATACCCTCGGTGCCGGTGCTGGAGGTTTCAAAATGGCGCCGATCGCCTTTGCCCTCACTATGTCACAGGGAGCGACTGTCGCTCCCTGTGACATAGTGAGGGCAAAGGTGATCGACTGCCAGTATGGCGCCGATCGCCTTTGCCCTCACTTTGTCATAGGGAGTGACCGTCGCTCCCTGTGACATAGTGAGGGCAAAGGCGATCGACTGCCAGTATTGGTCAGTTATTTTACTGATGTCAAAGTAGGCGGGGTCTCCATTTGAAGCAAGTATAAAGGGTTGAGAGCTATAATGTGCATGCACGGTGTTTTGGGTTGCTGCTGTCATTGTTTCATTTTGTATTCCATTGAAGGATGATGTGCAGTAGTGCACTATTGGAAATATGCTATTAAAAAGTATGCGTATTTGGTTATTTTCGGGGTCAATGTATTTATTATGTGTTGTAAGTGGTGTTTATAATATTTTTTCTTTATTGTTCACAGACCACTGATGTAAGGCAGGGGTGGCCAACTCTTGTCCTCCAGAGCCACAAACAGGCAATGTTTTCAGGATATCCGCAATGAATATCCTGAAAACTGGACCTGTTTGTGGCTCTCCAGGAATGGAGCTGGCCACCCCTGATGTATGGCATCAGCAGAATGTGAGTAAGATATGTAGCTATACTAAATCAATTGAGTGAAAATATTTTTTATTTTGTGTGATATATTTATTAAATATATTTTTAAAGTATAATGTTTATATGCTTTATTTTAGAATGGAAGCCTATACTGATATATATTGAAATCAGCATTAGTGCATGCAGTGCTATATATCTTTGTTGCAATCATTTATGAACATATTATGCAGCTGTAATTTTGCAATTGTTGAATTATATGTATTGATGTTTTTTAGAGAAGTTGACTAATGTTATTGTGACTGTTGGATTATGTATTGATGCCCCTAAAGAAGCCGATTATTTGGCAAAACAAGGGCTCTTTGTTGGGAATGTATGTATGTAGTGAGTGAGTGGTGATTGTATGAGTGTGGTGATATTTTATTGAATTTGATTGTAAGTCAAATGGTTATATATACTTTTGTATTACAGTATATGGATATAAAATATTAATAAAGCTGATTGTTATCAGGTACAATTTTTGACATTTTATGTGAGCACACACTATACCTGGTGATTATACCTTCCACATTTTGAATTTCCTTCCTGGGTTCTGCCTAGTTCCCCACTTACACCTTCTATGGAGATCCTATTAGTGAAAGGGGCAGAAGAGGTGCCCACTTGCCTCCAGCCCCTGAGACATCACTTAAAAATGGTGCCAGCTGCCCTGACACCGGTACCATAAAGATTTCAAATAGCGCCCTTCTCAGAGCTGCCTGATGTCATTTTATTAAAGGCTGTATGTTTGTACAACTGTGTAATAAAATGGCAATGGTCATCACACAGACTGGCACAATTTTGACGAGGAGAGGGGAGGGAGGATCAAAGTACCAGGGCCCAACTCCAGTGCAGGATCCAGTCCCAGAAACCTTTGTGGGGGGGGGGGGTTAGAGGGGTCTAGGGAGGTCATTGGCCCCCAGCAGGTTATTGAGGGGGGAACCCCAGGAAAGTCCTAGGGAAGCCTCATGGAGGCCCTGGGGAAGCCTCAGGTCAGCCCAAGGGAGGCTCCAGGGAAGCTTTGGATTGGCCCCAAGAAAGTCCTGTCATCCCCAGGGAGGCCCCAGAATAGCCTTGGGGAGGCCCCAAAAAGGCCCCGTGGAAGCCTTAGATCAGCTCTGGGGAGCCCCAAATTGGCAGCAGAGGGGAGAATGTTTCCCTGTGGTTTTTTTCCAAAGTGAAAGAATGGAAAATCAACAAATTTTCATTGGTTTTTCTTTCCTTCCCTATTGAGAATGTAATGAAACAAATGCACATCCCTACTTGGTCCCTGTCTTCCTGTATCTGAGATCTCTTGTAGTTTATGAATGCTAACCGTTTTCTTCTTATCTTATAAGCTTCTTCTTTAGAAAACGACAGCAGCCTCTTCTTCCTCTTACCATTGGTTGCTTTTGTCATACAAAAGTTAGTTGCCCTTACCGTATCTCATTTTAGTTTTGCACACTGTTCTTCTATTTCACCTAGATTTTCCCCATCCAGAGAACGCCATGCAGCATGCCCCCCCATTTTAATAAAATTAGTTTTCCTGAAGTTTAGGATCCTTGCCTATTAATAAAACACTGGATCCCAGCTGAGCATCTGGTAAGACATCAGAAACACTCTCACCATTGCTATGCATCGGGTCAGAATCGCGCCCCCCCCCCCCCCCAGCTCCCATGTGAGTTCTGTTACCAGTATATGGAACCGTTCTCCGTACAGAAAATCCAGGATCAACAGGACACTGCATCTGGGATGTCCTGATCAACATACGGCAGACTGAAACCACTTAAGTCATAGTACACCCCCCCCCCCTCTTTGAAAACAGTTGGGTGAATCCCTTCCATTAAAGCTCTATCCATTTCTTCTGCTTCCTTAGCTCCAACATTTTCTCTTCCCCCCCCCCCCACCCCCCACCTTACTGCTGCAGCTTATCTGTCACCTACCATTGTTCCCAGGCCACCCCCATCTTCTGACGGCCTACGCTGCGTGTCCTCAGTGCTCCTCTCGGTCTGTGCCGCCTGGTGAGCACGTTTGGGACTTGTAGGTGCCACTTCCTGCAGGCTGATATTGTTCATCATGAGATCAGCCTACAGCACAAACTGACGAGCATAAGCTGAAAGCTGAGGCGGGGTAAGCAGCACAGGTTCCCACTGCTCCTCTCTGGGTCCGGGTCATGCACACACTAGATCCATTACATTTGGGGGGGACATTGCCCCTCTTTCACTCCCCCAAAACTACACCCGTGCTTTCGTTAGAAGAAAAAGAAAGCTTTTAGCATTGCCTCACTAGAACGCTTGAAAATGTTATTTTGGGCCAAATTCATTGATTTCTTTCTTCGTAAGCTCAGATTGGAGGAAAACCTTTGATGATTCAAGCCTTTACCGGTCAATACCATTATGAAACCAGTTAACACTAAATGGAATTTGTGGTTGTAATTCCAGTGCAGATTTAGAAAAGGGATGTGCATTCACTGGAAACGGAAAGGGTCATTTTAACAAAATTTCACCTTTCATTTACTTTCATTTTCAAAATGAAACAAAAAAAAGTGAAATTTTGCTTGTTTTTGTTTCAAGTTTTAAAAAATAAGGCAATTTTCAAAGGAGTTGTGTGTAAATGTAACATACTATCGTAGCAATTTTCAAAAGCCATTCACACATATAAAGTGCACTTAGATGTGTACAATCTACTGACAGTTCAATGACGTATATTGTAGCAATTTTCAAAAGCCCATTTACGTGGGTAAAGTGCAGTTTTAAGCGCGTATTATAAGGCTTTTTTCGAAAATCATTTCCAGCATTCCCCCAGTCCCAACCAGTTCTCCCCAGTCCCTGTTTCCCTCTTCATTGCTTCAGATTTTCTTTATGGGGCAGGAGAGATCCCCAGTTGCTCTTGCTCCACTGAGAAGTCATTTGCACATAGCTCCGGAAGACCAAGACCGGCACCATTATTCATTTCTGCGGTACAAAATGGTACCGGCTGCAACGGCCGTAGTCTTCTCTGGTACCATTTGCCACTGACTCGCTGGCAGGGCAGGAGTGACTGCCCCGCGAAGAAAATGTCAAGCAATGAAGAGGCCCAAGAGGGATTGGGGGGGGGGGGGGGGCGTGGGAGAGAACCAGGAGTGATTTTTTTTAAAACATCTTTCCAGCAGTGGCAGGGACCCAATAATTTTTTTTTATTTAGTTTTATTTTTCATTTCATTTTTAAAAGTTTCATTTTAAATAAGTAAAAGAAATGAAACAACAAACAAAACAAAAAATATGAAATAAAACAATAAAAAGGTCTGTCCACCCCCTATTTAAACCATATCCTGTAATTCTGGAGGACCTGTTCTAGAAAACAAAGCTTCTGAATTCTGCTGTCTTGCACCATTGGAGGGAAAACCTTTCCCTATAATGAAAATAACAGTGAGCTATTACTTTGCATTCAGTATTCACAGAGTACAGAATAAGAATGCTTTATTAGAAAGGTACTTTTGCATGAACTGTTTGGTTGGATTACTGTTTCTATATAATGTTGCTGAAGTTCATATCTCATAAGTAAAGTGTACTCAAGTCGAAGACAGTGTGAATAATTAAAGCTGTGCAGGTGCCTGTAACCAAAAAAAAAATCAAGGAATTATCTTAAAAATTCTAAAATGGAGTCTAATTAAATCTCTGGCCACTGACATTACTGGTTAATATTTCAACCACAGTAATTAGCAGCAGTGCATTTCCATATCTCGTCCTGCTAAATAAAAGGGAGTTTCTCATAATTTATTTTTCTCATGGTAAGTAAGCAGCTAGGAGTAGTGGCAGGACTTTAAAGAAACCTGCCATAGGACTGCATCACACATCAGTCCCTTGTGGATCCTATGCAAAGATGCCAAGTAAGTTGTGAAGTGGAATCAGAGATTAAAGCAGGACGAGCCTCTCAGCTCTCCGCCCATCACCTTTATCTTCTGAGAGAGACCCAGTTTTATGGGTGAGCCAGCGCTCTCACACAGTTGTTATATAGGGTACCTACAGCTGTACGGCAAAGACTGTGAATCTCGGGAAATTTAAGGAGGAGAGAGAGTTGCTCAGAACGCAAGACATGCAAAACCTCTACGAACATTCCTCCTCCAACATACTTGACCTGGCAAAAATATAGTGCCTTATTAAAGTCTTCACACCCTTGTACATTTCTCACATCCTCCTGTCTAAAAAAATATAAATCAAAATGCATTAAAGTAAGAGTTTGTTTCACTGATCTACACAACATACGCCACACCAGTATTTCTCAACATTTTTGAACCCAGGGACTGGTTGGCTGACCTCCTAAGCTGATAGGGTTGGGAGAGACACCTGAAGAGGGGGAGAAGAAGAAGAAGCATTCCAGAGCTGTCAAGATACCCAGTACCGGGAGATTATTTTTTGACTAATCCTGGATTTGAACGTATATCCTTATGTATGGTGGTATTTGTACTCCCTTATCCTACCCAATTGAATAAGTGCTGGTCGTATTAGAATGCATCACGTTGGGATTATCAGAAATTCAAGACTGGCCTAAAATCTCCCTCCTGGAACTGACAGTTCTGGAGGTCATTTCTGTGGTTGAAGAGCACGGGAGTTTCATCCATAGCTAAAGTGCAGTAGTGCAGGATTCCACACCCCCCCCCCCCCCCCCCCCCAGTCTCAACCCTGCCACCCCGTAATATTTTAATTACAGGAATTATGACAAAGAAGCTCTGCTTCTTGCACCCAAAGCAGGGGAAGGAAAAAAATCAAGTCTCCTCACTCTGGAAGACAGTGTAGCCAGGGGCTAAAAATACTTACATTGATTGTCTGTGGGTGTTATGATTTCAGCTGATATGCAGCCTCAACCTGTCTTACAGCCTCTGCTCCACCAGGGGATCTCTCTAGCTGGTCAGGCTCCTCCTTCCTGCCTGCACCACCCCCAGATTCCAGTCCTACTTAATCATGCCTGTCTCTTACTTTGATGCTTCTGCATCAAGTCTCTATTGGCTTCTTTCCCTAGCCACTCTTGCCTTGCAGCATTCTCAGGCCTATCCTTGCTTTGTCTTATGGCCTCTGAACCTTCTGACCTCAGCCATGCCTTGTAGCCATTCAGCCTTCGGCTCCTATCCTTGCGTTGTGGTCTTAGGGCCTTCTGGCTCTCTTCCTTGCTTTGCGGTCTATCTTGGCCTACTCCTGAGCTGTAGCCTATCCAAGCCTTGCCTACCTCTGTGGCCTCTTTGGGCCTCTCCCTGTCTTGCCCCTCGGGATTTTCCTGTTTTGCTGCCTTTGGGCTTTATGTTCCATATTCTATGTTCTCCCTGTCTTGCCCTATCTTAGTCCGTTCCTGTCCCAGCCTGAGTTCCAGTCTTGCTTGCACTTTGTTCCTGAGATCCAGCCTTACCTGCACTCCCTTCCAGTCCAAGCCTTGGTTTTAGTCTTACCAACATGCCCAAGCCTTGCTTCCATTGCACCAGACTGCCCAAGCCTTGTTCCAGCTATATCAGATTGTCCAAGCCTTGCTCCAGTTATATCAGATTGTCCAAGCCTTGCTCCAGCCTCACCAGATCACCCAAACCTTGCTCCAGCCTCAATCTGTTATCTGGTGCTCCCCACACTTTGCCTGGACCAGAGCCATTAACAGTGGGATGGTAGATGATACTTCTTTAAGAGGCCTAGTGCTGGCAACAGCCTTCATGGCTGTATAGCCAGCAATCTATTGGATATATTTTGTTTATGTACAGAGCTGGAGAAGAGGCAGTCCAAGGATCAGCTGAGCTCAATGTTCATGTTTAGTCTGTTGGCCCGATCAACTGTTCAGTGCCAGTGGTAGTGAAAAATTAGAGACTACCTGCAGTCTGTTTCCATATCCAGAAGCAGCAGCCATATCAACATTGTGTGACCTGGAGTGAAGCTGCTACCAGGATATTTTGGCCCAGAGATTTAGGACAATACAGAATGTCTGACTAGTGGCGGCAGACACCCAGATGGAATCAGTACCTGTGCGGCCCCAGAGGCTGGTCCATGGACCAATGGTTAAGAAGCACTGCTCTACATTTTTAAGAATTAAAAAAAACCAAAAAGTCTTTATTGCATAAGTCTTGACTCAGTACATGGTGAAGCCCTTTTTGCAGCAATAACAGCCATGAGTTATTTAGGATACGTGTCTACCAACTTTGCATAGTGGGATGGTGCAGTTTTTGCCAGTTCTTCTTGGAGGAAGAGGTCATGCTCTTTCAAGCAGGCTGAAGATTATCTGTGGACTTTAAAGCCCAGATTTTCAAAGGGCCATGCGTGTAAAAAACAGGGTTTACGCGCATGGCCGGGCTTTCCTTGTGCATTTTAAAATGGGGCCAGCTACGCGTAAACCCCGGTATGTGCACAAGTGCCAAGCCTCTCCACAGGGGCGGGCCGGTGGGTTGGGGGCTGGGCGGGGAGAGACAGGGCGGGGGGGCAGGCCGGGACAGCACCATTCTACGCTGTCCCGGGGAAGTGCACACCAGCATCCAGCTGGTGCGTGCAGATTACTTCTGCTCCAGAGGAGCAGTAAGTAATGAAACAAAAAAAATAAGTAGATAGGAAGAGGTTAGGGGTCGGAGAGGAAAGGAGAAGGGGAAGAGGGAGGAAGGTTAGGTAGAGGGGAAGGGAAGTTCCCTCTCAGTCCGCTCCTTATTTGGAATGGACTGGGAGGGAACTGGGGGAGGTCCGATTGCTATGCCGCATATATTTATCAAAAATTCATCCCCCTGCATGTGCCGCACCTACATGTGCGCAGCCATCAGATTTTATAACATATGTGCACCGGTGTACGCATGTTATAAAATCGGCGCATTCATGTGCGCGAGCCAAGTGCACATAGACGGCTGCGTGCTTCTTTGAAAATCGACCCCTAAGTCTTGCCATAGATATTCAATTGGATTCTGGTCTGGGCTTTGGCTGGTTCACCCAAGGACATTCACTTTCTTTTTGCTGAGTCACTCCATTGATACTTTTGATTTGTGCTTAGGATGATTGTCCTGCTGAAAGCTGAATTTTCTCCAGGTCTGTGGCAGACTGGAAAAAGCTTTTTCTCCAGGAGCTTCCCTTACTTTGCAGCATCCATCTTTCAGTCTTCACAAGCTTCCCTGTCCTCGCTGTTGCAAAGCATCCCCGCAACATATTACTGCCACCACCATGCTATACTGTAGGGACGGGGTTAGCAGAGTGATGTGCTGTGTTTGTTTTATGCCACAGATACAGCCTTTTCATACAATTTTTTTAGATAATTTCTTTTTGTACGTTTTTAATATTTAACCACCCATACAAGTTGGTGAATATTCTTTAACCCCTTTTATTAAAGTTAAACCAAAAAAACAATTTTTTTATCAAAAAGAAAAAAAAATGTTGGGAGAGAGAGAGAGGTTTCATACCACATTGTTTTTGTCACTACCATCCGGTAATGTACTCTTTATAATCATCAACCAACCTCCTCCAACCTGATTATTCTTTGTTTCTGTATGTCCAGTGTGAATTAAAACTTTTTCATTAACTATTACTATTACTAATTGCTGACCAAATGTCGACCTTCAGTTTGCTTCTAGTGCAGACTCAATATCGACTTTTAAAGCACCCACTTTCTTTCAGTGCAAGTCCTTTGATATAAACATTAAACCGACTTATCTGATTGTTGCACATTGTATACAAAACAAATATACTTTTGCACAATTAAAATGGACAATTTTAGATCACGTCCAGTTGTCATCACGCGGTGGCAATCGTATAGACATTTTGAATCAAAGAGAGGCATTTTGGATTTTCACACTACAAACTCAATCACTGGGTGGACTTAATGAAGAACTAGACTGGAGCTCTTTACTTTAAAAATACGTGATGACTTAGTATAAACATGACTTCGGATTGGTAATCCTTGAAACCAGGAGATGTATATAAAAGCAGTCAGCAAACATGGGGATTCAATGTGAACTGGCGATAAGAGACCACATCCACACCGTGAAGCTGATTTTAGGATGTAAAGATGTGCTGAGAAATGAAGCGCCGAACACTTCCGACAGTTTTGAAGGAGATAGAAAATCCCCTGAGAAAAGATCCACACATCTGAAACGAGGCCCTGTTGGGAAACGATCATTTTCAATCAGATAAGTCGGTTTAATGTTTATATCAAAGGACTGAAAGAAAGCGGGCACTTTAAAAGTCGACATTGAGTCGGCACTAGAAGCTAACTGAAGGTCGAAATTTGGTCTGCAATTGTTTAAATAGTTAATGAAAAAGTTTTAATTCACGCTAGACATACAAAAACAAAGAAAAATCAGGTCAGAGGAGGTTGGTTGATGATTATAAAGAGTACATTACTGGATGGTAGTAACAAAAACAATGTGGTATGAAACCCTCCTCTCCCTTCCAAAAAATTTTTTTCTTTTTGATAAAAACAATTGGTTTTTTGGTTTAACTTTAATAAAAGGGGTTAAGAAATATTCACCAACTTGTATGGGTGGTTAAATATTAATGCTGTGAACCTGCCTGCGCCGAGCGCAGCCAGGCCCCCTACCTCGCGGCCAGTCAGGCCGCTAATGCCTTCCCCCGCGGCAGGCCATGCCACTGTCTTCAGGCTCCTCCGTGGCTGTTTCCTGTCCTGCCCAGCAGGCTGAGCCCCGCCGGGAGCCTCCCTTCATGGCCAATGCAGCTGCTGCTACTGCCGCTCCTGGTCCTCGAAGGGAGCCTCTCTCCGCGGCTGAAGCTGCCTTGCCGCTGCCGGGGTCCTCGAGCGGCAGAGAGGTCGTCTCTGCCGCTGCCTGCGTCTTCTCTTCCTTCTTCACGGCAGGAAGCCGCTCCTGCAGCCTGCCTTTCCTTCATCTTCTCGGCAGGGCTGCTGCCACTGATGCTGCTGCTCGCTGGGCCTTCCACATGGCTGGGGACAACGCTACCATCAATCCTGCTCTTCTTCCTGGATTCACCTAGGCACGGGCGCGCGCCTCTCCTTCATTTTGAAGGGCAAGCCAGGTATGGCCCCTGCAAGCTCCTCCCTGGGTGTAGTTCGCTTCAGCCCTACAAAAGGGCTCAGCGTTCAGTCCAGCTTTGCCTTCTCAAGGAGTTAGATGCTCCTGGGATCTTCCTGTCCTTCGCTCCAGGAGTCTCGCTGTTCCATCGCTTCTTCAAGGTCCTGTGTTTCCTGTTCTTCGTGGGAACTTGCCTTGTCCTGATGTCCATGTTCCAATCTTGATGTCTGTCTTCTGCTCCTAAGTCCATGGTCAGTCTTAATGTCTGTCTTCCAGTTCCTGATGTCCGTGATCCAGTCTAGATGTCTGTCCTCCATTCCTGATAAGAGGATCAGTGAACACCAGGAGTTCTTTATTCTGTACAAAACATCATAAAAAGCCCGACTCAGGCCTAGTTTCGCTCTTTGAGCTGCTTCAGGGGCTATTATGTTTATTGCTGGTGGTTTGTCTCCATATAGCAGTTCAGCCTCTTAGGAAATGCTTAAACAATTACCACCACCATTCGATTGCTGCCGCTAACATTTCGGCGACTGGCTCACCTTTGTCCGAACAGGAGGATGACTGAATAGATGCCAGCGAAGTGTTAGCGGCAGCAATCGAATGGTGGTGGTAATTATTTAAGCATTTCCTAAGAGGCTGAACTGCTATATGGAGACAAACCACCGGCAATACACATAATAGCCCCTGAAGCAGCTCAAAGAGCGAAACTCGGCCTGAGTCGGGCTTTTTATGATGTTTTGTGCAGAATAAAGAACTCCTGGTGTTCACTGATCCTCTTGTTTTGGTTGCTACTGCAATATTGGATCAGTTTCAGGTCTGCTTTTTGGACCCTCCATTCCAGATATCTGTGATCCAGTCCAGATGTCCTGTACACCTGGTTCCTTGTCGCCACCTTTCCTGGCGTGCCATGTCAAGGTCCACAACCAGCCCCACGGGTGGGCTGAGTAGGGCGCTTCGTGGTACATTGCCTTCCTCACTACCGCAACACAAGCTTCCGGGAGACTTCCGCTTGAATCCTTGTCCCTGGTCTACGGAGTTCCTTGCGCCTGTTCTGTCCATCCTAAAGACTCTGCCAGAACCTGTGCCATCCAGCATGGTCCGCAACCAGCCACTGGCAGCTGTGTAGGGCGTGCCCTGGTGCAGGCCTCTACAGTTTCTGCAACATGCTCTTCTCAGTTATTCCACTATCTTGTCTAGAGTCTACGTCGGTCCCAGCGTGGTCCACGCCCAGCCCCGCGGGTGGGCTATGTAGGGCACGCTGCATCGCAGTCTCAACCCAGCTCTCGCTCCTGACTCCTTGCTTCAGAACTTCACTCCTGACTCCGAGTCTTCGTCCAAGTACGTACGTCTTCACCTGAGTCTTCGTCTGAATCTCTATGTTCTAGTCTTCATTTGCCCCTGGCCTCCATCCGGCCTGCTGCTTCTTGCTGTTACCCAGCGGCAGGTCCAAAAGGGCTTGGAACGGTCAGAGGACTGTTCAAAAGACCACCATTGTGTTGTTGGTTTTCCTGAAGCGTGCAGGTCCGGTGGAGGATCAGTTCCTTCAGTCATCCTTGTCTTCGCTCCAGCCTTGTCCCTGCTCCGGATTCCATCATCTGTCTTCAGTCCAGTCTCGCTCCAGTCCAGCCCATGCTCGGGCATGCATCGCCTGCCTCGGCATCTCTTCGGAGTTCCTCTGGGGTCAAGCCTTGGTCCAAGGACACACAATCCCCTAGAAAGTGGAACCGCTCTCCTAGCGCTTCCGTAACAATTAAAAACGTACAAAAAGAAATTATCTAAAAAAATTGTATGAAAGAGGTGATCATAATTTGAGTAATAGAGTTTCAAGGTATATATCCCTTTAAACACATTCTTAGTGCATTAATTCATTGGTATCTTACAGATGCAGCCTTAGCATTGAGACCACAATGTTCCAGTTTGGTTTTATCAAGCCACAAAACCTATATCTATGCACAGTCCCTTAAGTCTTTCTTCGCTATGGAGCACATCATATGGCTTTTCATCAAGAGTGGCTTCCTTGTTACAACACTCCCAAACAGCTTTATTTGTGGAGTTAATCTTGAAATTGTTTGACAATCAAGAGTTTCCTCAGTCTCAGCCAAAGATTTCTGTAGTTCTTTTAAAATAATCTTAGTCATCACAGTGAGCTTTTTTAGCAGTTTCCTTTACCCAAGGCTACTGACTTTGGTGGCATGGCCAGACCCCAGCAGTGTCTTGGTTGTGCCAAACTGTTTCCATTTTACAATGATGGGCCTGATATTGCCCCAAGAAGCATTGAAATTGTTTTATAACCTTCCCCAGTCTGTACCTTTGAATAACGTTATCCCCAAGTTCTTTGACAGTTCCTTGTTTTGACCTTTGCTTCAAATTCACCTCATACAAATTAATTTTATCCAAGAGTATTTGAATCAGCTCAACTACTGTGAATGGACACAGGTGCACTCTGTTTATCTTATTATGCCCCTTGTTATGGCAATTTTTTTGAACTGGAGCTAATTTGGGTTTGCTAGGACAAAGGGTATGAAGACCTTTTTTTTTATTCTTAATTACTTTTGAAATATTTGTATAATTGTTCTTTCACAATGAAAATGTAGAGTATGTTGGGTAGCCCAGTAAAACAAACTCCTACTTTAATGCATTTTGATTTGTATTTTGTAGACGGTAGATTGTAAGACATGTACAAGGATGTGAAGACTTTTACAAGGCACTGTACAGTAGAGATATAGGAACTGAGGACATGAGAACACCTTTGACATAAATCCTTTCTGGGGATATTAAACTGACTTTCTGTGCCAATGACTCATAACCATGTAACATTAGCTGTGTACAAGCAATAATCCTGACGCACAAGCACTAACCATGACTAGAGAGCTCTCAGTCCATTTAATCAATCCCTCTAGCCACTCAATCTGTTTTGACAGGCTTTAGAGTTATCTTGAATTTTGAATTGCAACAATGCCTCCGTTTCCTGGGCATTATAGATTCCAGTACTTAAGAAGAAAAGGATGGCAAGGTGGGACAATGTGCAAATAGCAAACATATAATCTTTTTGTAAATACACTGAGGTAAACTCATTTCAAACACAGTAGCTAAGTAGTAGCAGTAGTATATGCAAAGATTTTCAAAAATGTATTTGCATATATTGAAGTCTAAATGCCTAGAGATGTTTATTTAGCATTTATTCCAGCAAAACCCCTAGGGATTTGCCAAATGTCAGGGAGAGAAATTAAAATATCAATAGATGACAGAAAGGTCAAAATAGACGACAAATTAGAATTAAATTACTTCCCTGGTTGTAATCCCATGTTATCTATGTCAGAGTACAAGTCAGTAAAACACAGGTTATACTTTGTGTTAATTTGTTTACTGGGAAAGCCAGATGACGGCAACACTTCAGTTTCAGCTTGGATCCTAGAGGCACAGGATGAACTGATTTACCCAGTCATACAGAGACAATTTCATCACCTGGACTTTCCTGCAAATCACAGCCATTGTTCTCATCATAAGGCCGTCGACTTCTCCTTAAGGAAGTAGAATCCTCAAGTCACAGTTTTATGAATATTCTGCATATTTTTGTGAAACTATTGACCATAGAATTTATGGCAGAATTTCTGCTTGAAAGACAGAAAATAATGAAATTCAACAACTCTGCAGCATTTGGTGAATGTTTTTTTGTTGTTTTTTTTAAGGGGTAGGTGTTTGCAAATGTAATGAAAAATGAGAAATGTGTTCCCATCGTTTGCCCAAATAATCAAAAAAGCCGACAGTCACTCAGCAGCGCATGGTTCAGAGGGAAGTATGTTTGAAGGATACTAATGAAACAGGATAATTGGGGCATCCCAAAAGAAAGGCTCCAATAAAACGGGACCGACTCGCCTCGTGCGGGGAGGGCCCCCCCTTAACATGGCGTCTGCCGAAGGGGGGGACCCCCCCCACCCCCTACCTGGCGCCCTGAAGGTCCGGCGCGGCGGCGCACGATTCCACACGGGCGGGGAGGAGCGACGGGATGACGCGCGCGGCAGCGCCGGCGCGTCATCAACGTGATGACGTCAGCCCGCGGGTCTCTCACGAGACCCGGGGGCCTTTAAGGAGGCGGCGAGCGCAGGCCTCGGCCTTTTCCTTGCCTGCGCTCGCCGGTTCCCCACCCACCCACCCACCCAGAGGAGTAAAGGGATGCTGAAAAGAGGCGGAGTCAGCCGGAGACAGGGGGAGAAGAGGACAAGGCACATTTCGACAATAAGGAAAGGATTTGTCGCAGCGGGGCGGGAGTACCCAAGTCGGTAGGTAAGGGGGGACCTCGAGGACACGGTCAGGAGGGACCGGAAGTCCTCGGGGAAAAGAAAGTGCGTGTATGCAGGCGTGGGCGGCCTGGAGGAATGGCCCCCTGGCTTGGTCACGGCGGGGGGCCGGGAAGATGGTGGCGTACTGGCTTAAACGGCGGACGCCGGTTTGGACGCCCGGAATGCTCTAGGGTTGAGAGCGACGACGGCTCGGGTACTGGGAATGTAATTATGTTGATTCATGTTAATTCATGTTAATAAATGCTGCGGCCTTGTTTCACCAAAGATGGAGTACTGTGTGATATGTATGGCGTTGGGGGGAAGGAGACATGGGGGGGGGGGGGGCGGGGGGGGCCACGGAAGTGCAGACTGCCAATGTTAAGGCAAAAGTAGTCCATGTGCCTATAAGTAAAGAACCTCCTAAATTAAAGGATTCCAAATTATCCCTGTCTTCTGAAAAGCAGGTTGTTAATAGAAACAAAAAACACACTTTGAAATGTCTGTATGCCAATGCCAGAAGTCTAAGGGGTAAGATGGGAGAGTTAGAATGTATAGCACTGAATGAAAAGGTAGACATAATTGGCATCTCAGATCCTGGATGGAAGGAGGATAACCAATGGGACACTGCTATACCGGGGTACAAGTTATACTGCAATGATAGGGTGGATTAACTTGGGGCGGGATGGTGCTTTATGTTCGGGATGGCATAGAGTCCAACAGGATAAAGAACCTGCAAGAGAGTACATGCACAATAAAATCTTTATGGGTAGAAATCCCATGTGTGTTAGGGAAGAGAATAGTGATAGGAGTAGACTACTATCCACCTGGCCAAAATGATAAGATGGGCAATGAAATGCTAAGAAAAATAAGGGGCCAATTTGTTTAGTTTGGGGGCCAATTTGTTTCATTTGGTTAAAACGTCTGGTCGGGCTTAGGCCTAGGCCCAAGGAATAGGGGGAGGCCCAAACCAGGAGCCGCAGCCTAAGAATGAACATGACGCTGGTACCTCAGCCTAGGCCTAGGCTAGAGGCCAGGGCTTCATCTAGGGCACAGGCCAAGGCCTAAAGCGGGAGCCGGAGACTAGGACCAGGTGTGGTGTCTGTGACTCAGTCTAGGCCCGGGCTGATGCTGGGGCTCAGCCTATGCCTGAGCAAAGGCCCAGGCCCCCCAAAAAATTTTTCCGGGGTCAGAAAATTTCCCAACCCCTCATCTATATGATCTATCAAGTGTATAATGCCATGGCCAGGCTAGGACTAGGACTCGAGGCTAGGGCCTGGGCCAGGCCAAGAGCCCAGGTCCAGTCACCAGGGTCCAGCCTGGAAGCCAGATCTCAATGCCATACAAAGCCATAGAGCAAAATGACTCCCTCAGCTGAGGAGAATGCACTGGAGTTAATTTAATCAGATGCATCCCAAGCGGATGATGTCATTTGCAGAAGAAAGAAGACAAAAAGAGGACCTACCCAGCCAGTGCTCCTGCCTCAGGGCCTGGGCTTGTTCCAGGGCTGAGGCCCTGATGTCAAGCCTGGTCCTAAGCTAAGGACCAGACATTGAAACCCAGTCTCTGGGCCTGGCCCTGGCATCAAGCCTAGATCTCAGCCGAGGCCAAAGGAATAGGGACCTGGCTTCGGACATGGCCCCAGACTCTGAACCAGGCACCGGTGTTGAGCCTGGACCTCGGCTCTGGCCTATGCTAAGTCCCAGATTCTAGGATCCATTCTTTGGACCAAGCCCCAGTATCAGGCCTGGGTTCTGGTCTAGACCAAGACCCAGGAGTTGCTACCCGGCCAAAGCTGAGACCCCAGCATCCAGTGTGCTGTGGCAATCAAAAAAGTAAACAGAATGCCTCTGTATCGCTCCATGGTGAGACTGCACCTTGAATATTGTGTGCAGTTCTGGTCACCGCATCTGGAAAAGGATATAGCTGCACTGGAGAAAGTGCAGAGAAGGGCGACCAAAATGATAAGGGGCATGGAATGGCTGCCCTATGAGGAAAGGCTAAAGAAGTTAGGGCTGTTCAGTTTGGAGAAGATACAATGAGGGGGGATATGATAGAAGTCTAAAAAATCATGAAAGGACTTGAACAAGTTAATGTAAATCGGTTATTTACTCTCTCAGATAATAAAAGGACCAGGGGGCACGCCATGAAGTTAGCAAGTAGCTCATTTAAAACAAATTGAAGAAAATTATTTTTTACTCAGCGCATAGTTAAGCTCTGGAATTCATTGCCAGAGGATGTGGTTACAGCAGTTAATGTAACTGGGTTTAAAAAAGGTTTGGATAAGTTCCTAGAGGATAAATCCATACTGCTTGTTTATGAAACTCTGCTTCTTCTGAACATAACCTGCGTATCCTGAAGATCCTGCAGTTTCATCAGTGGTTGAACCAAGCCCATCCAAACTTAAAATTCACAATTACATATCATAAGGAGACCATATCCTACCTGGACATCAAAATAATTAAGAAGGGATCTACATTACAAACCACCTTATACAGGAAACCAACGGATAGAAATAATTTATCACGCTTTGATAGTCACCATCCAAGGAGGTTTAAAGAAGGCTTACCCGTTGGACAATTCTTCAGGATACGCAGGTTATGTTCAGAAGAAGCAGAGTTTCATAAACAAGCGCAAACATTATTCTCCCGGTTTGCTGTCAGAGGCTATCCTAAACAGGTGATTAATCACGCTTATAAAAGGGCAATATATTCCAACAGGGAATCCCTTTTGCAATACAAGAGCAAACCTAACAGTACAGAATTAATCTGTGTTCTTCAACATACCCAATTGACCACACAGATCAGAAATATTTTGATGAAGTATTGGCACGTCCTCAGTCCATACCCAGTATTCAGTCATGCACCCATGTTTGCGTACTCAAGAGGACGCAACATTCGACAACATATTATCAGAGCAGCAATTCCAGAACCAATCAATCCCGTCACCACCGGGCAAACCACTTGTGGTAAATGCATATTTTGCTCACAAGCCCATCAGGGCACCAGCTGGACCCATCCAAACACAGGATATGTGGTAAAGTTAAGCAGTGACGTCAATTGCAACTCTGATTATGTTATATATACATTACAATGCCCCTGTCCTAAGATATACATAGGTAGGACCAAGAGAAAAATACGGATTCGACTTACAGAACACAAATGCAGGATCAATAATAAAGATCTCAAGGCTCCCATGGTGCAGCACTGCGTTGATACCGGCCACTCTTTTGGCGATTTGGAATGGGCAGTGTTAGAGCAGGTGCGGACATCTTGGCGAGGTGGGGATCGTGAAAGCATTCTTAACAGAAAAGAAAATCAGTGGATTCACCGTTTGAACACACTAGAACCCAATGGACTCAACGACAAAATCGAGTGGTTGTCATTGATTTAGAATCCACCCTCGTCACTACAATCCCAGTGACGTCAGCAGTACCGCATATACACGGAGCTCAGCAATCAGCACTTCTAACGCCGAAGTCCACAGAAGTTTACACAGCCACTACAGCAAGTATATATCCCGGTCTCCAGCACAGTGACCTAATTAAGTGACAGCTAGTGTCAATCTTTTCAGGATGTATGTAATGGTGCATTTTTTATGTTATGCAGTTTTCCACAGCATTCTTGCGGTCTCTCTTGATAATGCATAGCCCGTGAAGAAGGAGCCCCGCTCCGAAACACCTCGGTGTCGGCAGCACAAGATTGATTATACACGCAAGTACATGATAAGTAGTGGCTAAGGCCAATGCGGTTATCATATTTACAGTTATGAAAGTAATTTGAAGAGTACGTAAAACCGTGGACATCAACATAACAATTAACACCAAATTGAGGTGCCTAATGATTTAGAAGCCACCACACGGCTCATATACACGATAGCTGAACTCATTCAGTTCGCATCGTATGAAGGCACTCTCAATCCACATCTTATATATGACAGGTCTTCTATTTAATGTATTTAGTTTCATGTCATATAAGTTTGGGTCTATTATTTTAGTATTTTTAATGTCAAACATAAAAATGTGGGTATAGTAGTTGCGTGACACTTATCTGAAAAAGTTCTGACTTTTTTAAGTTTTAAAAGCGCTTCTTATCCGGCTAACAGGGTCAATCATCAAATAGCGTTAGGGCCTCATCGAGCGATAAAAGGAATCTAATGCTCAATAAACGCGTCATGCATTTATATGCAAAAATTATAAAAAGAATGCAAAAGATAGCTTTCTAATCAAATAAGGGACTCCTACCGCATGTCACAAAAATTTAACGCACGCTAATGCGGGATTTAACATTGGAAATGACACCTTTTTTGACGGTAGAGAGGAAAAATATTTTATCCTGGGATAGCCAGCATTATCGCAGGTCATGGCTATTATGGCGGCTATCATTGCGAGCGACAAAATGAGGGCTTTTCTCGCACACACCTACACAGCCCATCTGGGCCAAAAACATAATTTTTTCTTACCTGCCCTGTCTCCCTAAATCTTCTATGTAAGGGGGAAGTGGGATACTGGTGTATCACTGACCCCCTTATGTGATGGAAGCGGGATTTGCATGCACATTTCAAATAGGGCACACATGTACGTGCTTTCAGCCTATCTGATGCCATGCGCATATATAAGCACCTATGTAATACAATGGCAGCCACTATTATAACATAGGCGCATATATGCGTGTGTGGCATCAGGCTGAACGTGCAAACATGCGCGCACGTGTGCACGCAAATCCTGCTTCCATGGGGTAAGTGGGGGGATGTTTCGGATGGGATAGGGGGTCACGAGGTTTTGTTCTGGGCTGCAAGTGAGGGTGAGAGGAAAGAAGAAAGTGAAAATGGCAAATATTTAATTGTTTTTCTGATTTGCCTTTGGAGTGCATAAGACACACTACACTCTGAAGGTTTGTGTATTTGATAATTTTGTGTTACTAAAAAGTTTTAAACTAAAAGGGACACGCAACAACGCCTTGCCAGTTTCAATAGTTTTTTTCCCAGTTCACGCAGGCTAGGGATAGGACTTCCAAATCCCCCTAGTTTATTTGTCTTCCTTTCCCCCTGTTAGCTCCAACCCATAATAAGCCGCTGACTAGCCTAGATTTTTTCTTTTATGATTTACATGCCATGCATAGCAGTAATAAAGTTAAGAGGCAGGGGACCCCGACACACACATCTATTGGCCTCCCCCACACACGACGACGCCCCATCCCTTTTTCAAAATGTGCACATAGCAGTAGATAAGCACGTACTCGGGCAGCTTTGAATACCCGTTCTGCGTGTACCGGCCCGACTTATCTCCTGGTTTGGACACGCGGGACGGTAATGTGTTGCACACCACGATACTGCATCCCGCGATGCAAACAATTATCTGGATACGTAAGAAAACTGGATAAATCTTAAAGAGAACTACTTATCGATGTATCACCTATCTGACTTAGCTGGCTAAGTGAAACTTTTAAGACTCACCGCCTATGTAGCTGCAAAGCCGCTACCCTGTTTTTTGGAACTCCAACAAAAGGTTCTGGTTATGTTTTAACTCACCAAAGCAAGGCATAAATTGTCTGTTGGTGTCCTCAGGCCCCCCCAAGATACAATTCACCTAGGCTGACCACCTGCTTATAATCCCTAAGGAACAAACGAATAAACCTAGGGATTTCTTGCTCCTATTTCCTGAATTTTGTAATTGACAAAAGTTCCAGACTGTTGAAAAATCCAGGACTATCCCATCTTCTCCTTAATCTGGTGATCCTAATTTTGCAGTATACTGTTAATCCGCACAGTCTAAACAATATGATTCTAGCTCTGTACCAACTTTCCCTCTGGAAGCACCTGAAAACCAGGTCTTTCCTGTGTGCCAATCCATGACCTGATTTACACAAAAACAGGTCTCTCTCTTGTAGGAAGTACTGATGCCTGCGATCTTGGGCTTCACAGCGGTTCAAGTCTAGTATCAAATCTCCTAGTTTAGGCAGTAATGCATGACAGGGTATAAAGGTTTTAATATATGCCCCAGGTGCATTATAAACCATGAAACTGAAGACCAATTTCCTTTAGTATCACCTGGAAAGCAAGTCAAAATCCAGATAAATATGCACCCTGCTATTTGTTATTGTACTTATGAAATGGCTGTGGAACAAAGGCATTCGTTTTTCTTTTTCAAGAAAAAAAGATTGAATTTTTGAGGAAGAGAGAGAGAGAGGTTTGTGCAGTTGTGTCGTATGCTGCCTCTTATGAATAGCTTGAAGTCCTGTGACTGTTTTACCCTTCGTTTCTGCAGCCACCCAGCTCCAACAGCAGATGAGTAAAAACTACTAACTGAAATGTTAGTAATTTCAGAATCAGTGGTTGGAGTGAGGTAGTTTAACAAGGGATGGAATGTTTTCAGAGCTTTGGGAAGATGCCGGAAGTGGGGACTGGGACAGAGCGCCTTCAGTTGGAATTAGGACATGACGTCTGAGTGAATAAAAACAAATAAAGCTTCAAACTCCGATGCATTGTTCTGGTTTCAAGTGGTAGAGAACTGTGCGACTGCCGGTATCGACAATTTCTTGCCATCAGTTCCTGTAGCAGTGAGAAGATTCCCTTTATTGCTAAGTACTTATGCATATATATGCCCTGCATTTAACATTATCTGCCAACGGGGAATCATTTTCAAAGCCATTTACATACATAAAAACTGGGATTTATGCGCATAAATGGCTATTCTAAAATTGATATGGACACAATGCACATAAAAGTACATGCATAACCCGGAGTTGTGACTTATGCACATACTTATGCACATAAGTTACACTCTGGTTGGAGCAGGTGTAACTTTGTGCAAGGTAACTTGTGTGTATACCCAGACAATTATCCGAGGATATTCAAAGCAAACTTATGCACATAAACTTATGCGTGTACACTTTATTATTATGTGGACTATTATAGAATTACCCTCTACATGTACAGCAAATTAGTAATCAAAAAGGTAAATGCTCCACTTTCAAAATATAGGACATCTGTATTTTTCATTTTATATAACAGACAGAGCATGAATGGTCCAGAAATGTTATCCATCTACGGAATTTTTTCAATAGTATAAAAAACAGGAAAGATAGGGAGGATAATATACACAGGTTATAAAATACACATAAATGCACCTTGCTGCATGTGTGTACATGTAAAAAAAACATGCAAATAAATATTGCACTTATCCAGTTTAAATGGCTAAGTAGTAACACTTATCCAGATAAATTATAACTTATCCAGCTAAGTAGCGATAAAACCTAAGCCAATAAGTCTTAAAACATCATTTATCTGGCTAAGTCAGGTAGCCGGATAAGTCTAAACATGCTACTTATCTGCCTGGCAGATAGCCGGTTAAGTATTGCTTTTTAAGACTTATCCGGCTACCTGACTTAGCCAGATAAGTATCATTTTAAGACTTGTCCAGATAAATAGCAACTTTGCTGCTACTTAACCAGATAAGTCAGAACTTGTCCGGATAAGTATTACTGTTAAGGGTTTGCCTGTAGCAAAGGTGTGGTAGAACCCCACCTCTAGAATGGCAGAGGACGGCAAGGCTGGGAGTCAAAGTGAACGGTCTGGAAAGGCTGAAGCTCAGGAATAAGGTACAGGCTGGACTGGGGCTCAGGAATGGAGTACAGATGGGGCTGGAGCTCTGGATGCAAGTAAGCATGGAGCAGAAACAAATGGAATAGACTAGAGCTGGGTGCAGGTAGGAGTGGACTGGAACAGACTGGAGCTCTGTACTGGTAAGAAAGAGAGGACTGGAACACTGAAATAGAGAGCGGGTAAGAGTGCAACTGAATGCAGATAGGAGTGAACTGGAGCAACTGGACTAGACTGGATCTGGGTGCATGTAAGAGTTAACTGGAACTGAGAGCAAGTAAGAGTGGAACTGAATGGAAGTAGGAGTGGACTGGAACAACTGGACAGACTGGAGCTGGATGCAGGTAAGGGTGGAACGGAAACACAGGAACACAATGAAGGTAAGCATGGAACTGGATGCGGGTAAGCATGGAGCTGGAACACTGGAACAGAGACTGGGGAAAGACAGACTAGAACAAGACAGGACAACCAGGACTAGGACTACACTAAACATGGAACATGGAATGCCCGAAGGCAGTGTAGGAAGGCCTTGTGAGATACAGAGAGGCCTAGAAACAGGAAGAAAGCTAGGAAGTCTCAGGAATAGGCCAGAGGCTAGGAACAGAGAGGCCTAGGGACTGAAGAGACCTGGGAGTCTCAGGTTAGGCCTGACAGGACAGAGGCCAGAGGACCACAGGACTGACAAGGGAATCAGGAACAGAAGGCCTAGAGGCTAAGGAACAAGAAACAGGAAACAAGAGTCAGAAGGCCCAGGGGCCATGAGAAAGACACTGGAAAGACCACAAGGCATGGGTGGCTAGAGCATGGAACCAAGAAGGACTCGATGCCGAAGCATTGAGGTGAAGAACAGACAGAGTTAAGTAGCACAGGAGTCTGGGTGTGGTGTAGGCAGGAGAGAAGGGCTTGGCCAGCCAGGTTCGAGAGCTCATGGAGGTCCTCCGGTGGCGCGGAGGCTGTAGGAAAGGTAGAGGCCAGGGACCAAAGACATGCTGGAAGGTACGGTTCTGAGCAGGGTTTGCTGGGGTCCCCTGCTGGAGGGGAGACTACACAGCAGCTGGAACTGTAACATCGCTTTCAAGATTTAGTTGTTAACACTGGAATTTATCTGGAGAAGTGGCGTGCAACTACTATACTCGCATATTTTTGCCTCTAGCTTTAAAAATATATTCATGAAAATTTACCTGAGCAATATATAAGCATTTACCCCCTCTAAGTCGACTTTTACATGTGTAAGGTGAGAGATTTTCTAACATGTGCGTGGCAATGAAATTACCAGTTTTACCAATTTGTTTACCAGTTTGCCCAGTCTATCTGCAGGTCATCAAGACCCTCCTGATTCTTCAGCCTCAACTTCCCCATTTCTCCCAGACCCCTACCCAGTGAGTATTTCACCTTTAAGACATTTACAATTACATACTCTAGATAGAGGGCAGATGTAAATATAAGTGAATAGGCTGCCAAATTTAAATGCATGAATTGCTTATAAAATAGCAACTTATATGAGTAAATGCTACCCTAGCTCCGGAACCCTCTTGGCCCACCCCTTTTTCACAGGCACAAATTTATGCACACATTCTTACTTACATGTGTATTTGGAGGATTATAAAATAGCCAACATGTGAGTATATGCTATGTAGCAGCATATGCGCTGGTTTTTGCATGCACAACTCTAAAAAATCACCTTTATCTGTCTAATTTTTATATTGACAATATTTGATGGATTCTCATAGTTCTTCTGGTCTAAAAACTCACCACCGAAATCCTGTGATTCCATTTACTAATAGGAATTTATCAATACCACTTTTAAAGCAGTAAACTTAGGGGTGATGCATCAAGCTGCGTTAGTGCTCTAACTCGCATTATATTGCGCATATCACATGATATAAATGGCATTTTGCATCTCCCTGCCCAGATACCCTCCCCCTTTTACAATGACCTTCTTTGCATGTGATTTACTTACATAAATAATGCAAATGCATGCAAAGAAGGCCATGCATAGTCAATTTGATGTTAATGTATTATTAGGGCTGACTGAGATAAAATAGCACCTATTTGAAATGAGTTAGACATGCAGTGGGAGGCCTGGGACCCTAACACAGGTCCCGAGGCTCCCACCGCACATTTAAAGCAGCAGGAAAAAAAGTAGCAGCAAAACGGGAAGGTTGTCTCAACCTGGGGCTGCCAGTTGAAGCGTCCCCAACTCCCCCCCAAAATGTAAATTTTTAAAAATGCACTGATGCGGTGATGGCCCCAGTCTTCCCCCCCCCCCCCCCCCCCCCCCATTTCCTTCCAATAAAATAAAGGCTATGGCTCCCCTAAATCCTTCCAATAAAATAATGGCACATGACCCTTCATCCTATCTATCCCCCACCGCAGGAAAAAAAAGGTCCTGGGCCCCAATCCACCCCACCCCCGAGAAAAAAAAAAGGTAAGGGTCCCATCCCCAGCTCCTCTTCCCACCCCCCATACCTAAATATGGATCCCTCTTCGGGGCTGGGTGCACCCTCGCACCCGGCCCAATCAGCAGCATTTTCCAAAATGGTGCCAACCTGACCTTGCCCCAGCCATGTAACTGGGATCGGACCCAGCCGGGCCAGGTGTGAGCCATGCACCCAGCCCTGATGCTGGAACCATGTTTAGGTACAGAGGGGTATGGGAGGGGGGTGGGGAAGGGTGGAAGAGGATGGAGACAGGGACACCTTTTTTATTTTTTCCTTTTGGGGGGAACAGTTAGGCCTGGGATCTTTTTGTTGTTTTTTTAAATCAGGGGAGCCATTAGTGTCACTTGGAGGGTTGGGGGGAGGGGGTCATCAGTGTCACTTGGGGGATAGGGATGGGAAGGGGGGGGGGCTAGAGCTTTTATGTTATTGGAGAGATTTGGGGAGAAGTGGGGGGGTCAAAGCCTTTATTTTATTGGAGGGATTTGGGGATGTGAAGGGGCCGAGGCTGTTGTAATGTGGGTGCATTTTTTTTAATTTGCATTTTGGGAGGAGTCGGGGCTGCCTCAACTGCTGGCCCTGGATTGAGACAAGAGTCAGTACTGATCCCCACTCAACCTCCATGTTTTGCCGCTATTTTTTTTTTTTCCTGCTGATTTAAATGTGCAGCGGGAGCCTCGGGACCCATGCTAAGGTCCCAGGCCTCCCGCCACATGTCTAAAGCATGTCAAATAGGTGTTGTTGTTTTATCACAGCTGACCACCTTCTTGGTCGGCTACGATAAAATATTTTCATCAGGAGAGAATCATGATGGCGCCGTGAGGGGTGGACGCGATAGCTCTGGCTCCGGAGTAACCTTGTCCTTTTGCTAATTTCCTTTTCTGACTATGCCGTAAACTAAGAGAAAAGGCCTATTGAGGGACGTGGCCTCGGCCCCCCCTTCAGCCAGCCATGATACAGACGAGTGTAGAGGGCTTTTGCTTCGCCACAGATTTTTTAGCTCCGGATGTTGCATCTGCTGTAAGCGTTGGAGAAGAGCAAACCCCTGCACTACTGGATGAAGTATCACTTAGCCCTAGAGCCCCGGCGACTCCCTCACCACCCTCACACGACGCGGCTGAGAGACCGGGCGTGCCACCGGGATGGAAGGCGTCTGGGGCAGTGCTTGCCATAGAGGCAGGTCTCCCAGGCAAACTAGTGCTCTGTGCCTCCAGCGATTGTGTGCGGACATCTACACCGCTGATAGCAGGAATATCTACAAGCTCAGAGGTGGAACATATTGGGTTTCCCGCAAAGATGCCCACCTTAGAAGGGAGAGAGATCTTAGAAGATTCCCAGAGCAGCGATGGAAAGCCTCGACAAACCTCACTGGTAACTTTTTCCTCTAAACCTTTTCTAGTTAAAACCCCTGTCGTGACTTTGGACTCTTTGCTAGAAAGCTCTATTATATCTCTTACAACAGCTTTGAAAGACTCTCAAAACCAGTTTAGTTCTTTAAATCCTGTGGTTATAACACATTCATCTAAGTTAGAAGAGCTGGATTCTAAAATGTCCCAAATACAATCTACTCAAGAGTGGTTTAATTCAGGGAGAATTTGCTATCTCTAAAAGAGTGGAAAACTTGGAACATTCAATCAGGTATTTGAACCTGAGGGTGTTAAACTTTCCAAAATGTAAATTCATCTCTCCCAGGGAACAATTCAGAAATTATCTGCAAGAGATATTACATTTTTCATTGGATATGATACCATCTATTTCAAAGGTCTACTTTCTTCTAAATAATAAGCAAGAGGGTGAATCCCCTGCCCCCGCTCCTGTTGCATCATCGATTGCAAATCCTCCACCATCTGTAAATCTTTCTGACTTTTTAGAAACATCTGCTAAGGTTCAGATTGAAAAACAGGGAAACTCTTTTGGTTAACTTTGTTTTTTCTTCTGCTCGGGATAACGTCCTTAGAATATTTTTTCGAAATAGAGAATCCTTGTATCAGGGCCAGAAGGTCTGGATTTATCCGGATATTTCCAGAGCAACACAGCAATGTCGGAAAAAATTCCTGGCTTTATGTCCTTGTGTACGACAGTTGGGTGCTCAGATAACTGTATGGTTTCCTTGCAAATGTGTAATGAAGATTGATAATATATCTTTTTAACCTTCTCAATTGGGTTAATTTTTGGATTCCTATGGACCCTCTGGTGAAGTTAACCAAGCAGTAACCGGTGATTGTATTATAATCTGCACCCCCCCCCCCCCTTATTTACTTATTTACTTTTTGATTGTGAAGTATTGTTCTACTTTGTATTGATTCTCCCCAAATTTCATTGCAATTCAAGATATGGCTTAAAGGGGATGGAACAGCTCCCCTATGAGGAAAGGCTGAAGAGGTTAGGGCTGTTCAGCTTGGAGAAGAGACGGCTGAGGGGGGATATGATAGAGGTCTTTAAGATCCTGAGAGGTCTTGAACGAGTAGATGTGAATCGGTTATTTACACTTTCGAATAATAAAAGGACTAGGGGGCATTCCATGAAGTTAGCAAGTAGCACATTTAAGACTAATCGGAGAAAATTCTTTTTCATTCAACGCACAATAAAGCTCTGGAATTTCTTGCCAGAGGATGTGGTTAGTGCTGTTAGTGTAGCTGGGTTGAAAAAAGGTTTGGATAAGTTCTTGGAGGAAAAGTCCATTAATGGCTATTAATCAATTATACTTAGGGAATAGCCACTGCTATTAATTGCATCAGTAGCATGGGATCTTCTTAGTGTTTGGGTAATTGCCAGGTTCTTGTGGCCTCGTTTGGCCTCTGTTGGAAACGGGATGCTGGGCTTGATGGACCCTTGGTCTGACCCAGCATGCCAATTTCTTATGTTCTTATGGAAGTGGATTTTATTAATATCCTGGTAATTATATATTGTTCTTGTGTTTTCTGGGACATATTATTGATGTCTGTATAATTGAAATTTCAATAAAAATAAAATTAAAAAAAAAATTCATCAAATTGACTATGCATGACCATTTTTGCATGCAGTTATATTATTCATGCATGCAAATCATATGTAAAGAAGGTCATTGTAATAGGGGCGGGAATTCGGGCATGGAGCTACAAACTATTGTGCAAATCACATGATATACACGATATAACATGCGTGAGAGCACTAACACAGCTTGATGCATCACTCCTTTAATTTTCAGATGGTCCCATAAAAGTTTATTGCTTATTCTGTAGAAAAAACTGAATTGGGTCTGCTCTGAGCCTTCGGTTCTTTAAGCTGTATTGATTTAATTTAGCTAATCCATCCCTAGGGATGCAAGTCTGTATTTCATATACCATTGTATGAGTTTTCTGTATACTCATAACAGATACATTTTTCTTCTCAGGTCTGGTGTACAATACTATGAGCTATAAATCAACTGTGCCTTGCCTTTTTTTAATATAATCACCCCTTCTTACCAATTGGCAACATTCTTTCCTGCAGCTTTGAGCTTCCAGCTCATTCTGAAGCAGCCACCTTCGGGTTACATTGCCATGGGCCTTCATTCACAACTACCCAAGCATTTTTCCCTGTTTCATTTCCTGCCCCTCCCTCCCCCCACCACCCAAATCACTTCCGTTATTGCAGGCACAGTCCATAACCAGGGGCCACACTCCAGGCTTCTCTCTCGAGCTCTGTAAGTGTGGACCCTAACAGCATCCATATATTGGTTTGTACCTGGTATGGCAGTATATAAGAAAAAAAATGTTAAAAGATGGAATATTGTCTTTTTCTGTTTGATGTTATTGTAAATAGTTACATCTAAATCCATTTTGTCTCCAGTCTGGAATATGATATAGCTCAGGGTTGTTCTATACTAAGTGCACCATTGAACATTCATCAACATTGAACCTCAATTGTCATCTTTAATTCCTCTTACTCAGACTGTCGAGGTCTTGTCAAATGTAGTATTTAATTTATTCCTTGGTACATCTACAATATCCCATATTTTAATGACTGTCATCTGTAGAATGTGTTACTCAGTTCTTCATATCTTTGTCTAGTTCATTAATTGGCAGGTTGACTCCCGCCCCTCCCGCCCCTCATTATTACATCTCCCTGCTGATAGTTAAAGCTATTTTACAGTGACCCTTTAATGAAGCCAAAATACAGCCAAGGTTGAGCAGTATCAGGTACGATCCTGAACTAGAAAGAACTGCCTACTTACTAACATTTGCAGAGATGCATCGTTTCCTTTCACAGAGCCAAACAAAAAGCCAATTACCAATTTTCCCTTTCATTCCTGCAGTAGTCTACCTTTGATCTCCGTGAGTAAGTGCACCAGACTGGTGTGATTACCTGTTCTTTGTGCTCACCTTTGTACGAAAGGAGGAGAAGTGATGAAATAGGGCTGCCCAGCAATGGGCTTTTTCCCTGACACCAATATCATAGGACCTGAACACTCTGGAGCAGGAAAAGTGGGGGCTCTGGGTTCCACACTGACACCTTTCAGCTCTGGACCTCTGTACTGTGTTTTAGAATAATTCAGACAAGTTATAGAAGCACCAAGGTTTATTGTACAAATTGCAAATCCATTTGCTTCCCTGAATGCCACCAATTAGCTGTCCTCTAAGACTAATTACAGACAATCGGTTGATCTCACCCAAATCTTCGAACTGCAGAAACATCCACTGGTGAGGAGCTGTCACAATCTGTGATGGCCTCTGCTTCCCTCGGTGTCTCTTGATCTCCAAGTTCCAGTTCTCATGGTTAAAAGGGTCAAAATCAAGGTGGTCCCACACTACCATCAAGGGGTGGACACCATGCCATACCAATGGCTAGATCTTTCAGGTCAGACTCTCATTGGTCAGAGTTTGCTCACTTCTGTTAGAGAGAAATCTTAGGGGGGGGCACATCTTACTTATTTAGCGCTCATTGCCACTAGTAAATGACCATGACCTCTATTTTTTTGGTGAAAGCAGATCAGTGGCACTTTCCTGAGTTCTCCTTTGTAATTGGTCTTGTCTAGACATCTTTTACTGATGTGCTGAGTACATGTTCATTCATTCTGGTGCAACTGCTTGGGATGCTGACTCAAGTTTCCTTTGTGACTGTCCTAGCTGATATTTCTACACATTTCTACTGTTTAAAACAGCTTCATTAAATCACTCATTGTTCTTCCCCACTTATGAAAGTTAGTGTAAGATATATATTGATGCAGCAGTATTTTCTAAAAAAAAATGCAAAAGCAGAAGTAGTTGTCTATGTAAAATGATTTCGTCTTTAAGCTTTAATATAAAGGATATAAGAAAATAAAGTATATATATATATAGTTATATATATATATATATATATATATATATATATCCCTCAGAGAACCCTAAAATAGGGTAAGTAACACCACTGATGTTTTAAAAGATTTGAAAGATGAATACTGTTGCAAGTTTTATTACACAATGGAAAGGTACATCAAAACTATTCAAAAAATATTTCAAAAAATAAAATTGGCATAATAACACACATATATTTATCAGTTGCCCTAGAAAATCATTCCTCATTCACATCACTTCTAAACGCTCTGTAGTGTTATGCATTTATAACATGTATAGATAGCAACATAAAACATTGTCCAAATATATACAAAGTGCTTGTAATGAAACAACGACACAAATTGCAAACGAGTCACATGGAAGAAAGCAAGAACAGTTATGAACAATATTTTCCCCTGAGGAAGCCTGGACGGCGAGACAGAGAGAATAGAGGATATAGCAGAAGCAGAACAGATACTACAGAAACATCATTGCAACAACAGTCCTGTGAAACAATTACAAAGCATCCTTTCTTGTGGACTGAGATTCAACTGTATTCCCTTTTTAATGAAGGTATTTTCCATGTGACTCATAACAATACAGAGAGTTTAGAAGCGGTGTGAATGAGGAATGATTGACTAGGGCAATTGATAAATATATGTGTGTGTTATTGTGCCAATTCTATTTTTTGAAATATTTTTTAAATTTATTTATTTATTTGTTTATTTATTTATTTGATGAGTTTTATATGCCGTCATTCGGTAAAGCCATCATAACGGTTTACAAAGTGAACATTTTTGTTAGCAGTTTTGCAACAGTATAACAATGTGAACATTTACAGAAATAAACATATCAAGTCCAGTAAGCATTATTAGGCTGGATGAGGAGGGTAAGCATGTTTAGGTTGGAGAGAAAGTATTAAGAAGTAAGTATAAGAGAAAGTATTAAGAGAAAGTATTAAGAAAGTATAGCTGAGAGTTCATTTGAGGGTTGGTATGATCAGATGAATGAAGGTCAGTGTAGAATTTGCGAAACATTAGTGTTTTTAGGTCTTTTTTGAATGTTTTTATGTTGTGCTGGGTTCTCAGATCTTCAGGTAGGGTGTTCCAAAGTTTGGGGGAGGCGATGGAAAAGGCTCTCTCTCTTGTTGTTGCCAGATGTGCATCTTTGATGGTGGGGATGTTTAAGTAACCTGAGTTATTAGAGCGTACGTTTCTGGGGGGGTTTTGAGGAGTTATGTTTAGGGTGTTTAGACCTTGATGATTATTGTTTAGAATTTTGTGAATGATGGTCATTGATTTGTAAGCAATACATGCAGTAATTGGGAGCCAGTGAAGTGAGGTCAATATGGGTGTTATGTGGTCACTTCTTTTTCTTCCTGTTAGGACTCTGGCAGCTGAGTTCTGCAGTATTTGGAGTGGTTTGAGGGTTGAAAAGGGTATTCCAATTTGTAAGGAGTTGCAATAGTCAAAGGTGGAGAAAATAAGTAGTTGTAGGACAGTTCTGAAATTGTCAGGGTTGAGAAATGGTTTCAGATGTCTTAGGGTTAGGAGTCTATGGTATCCTTCTTTGGTTTTATTTGATATGTGGTTCTTAAAAGAAAGATCTTTATCAATGATAATTCCGAGGTTCCTGGTATGGGTGGTAGGGAGTATAGATATCATATGTTTGTCTGGAATTGTCAGGGGTGGTGGAGCTGGATTATGTTTTTTGTCCATGAGTATATGTTGAAAAGGGTAGCGGATAATGCTGAACCTTGTGGGACTCCAGTGTTGAGGTTGATCATTTTTGATGGGTTGTTGTTGATTAATACTTGGTATGTTCAATCAGATAGATAGGAAGAGAACCATTGTAAGGTGGTGCCAGTTAAGCCAATTTGTGTTAGTCGCTCCAACAGTATCTTGTGGTTTACTGTGACAAAGGTGGCTGAGAGGTCAAGGAGTATGAGGGGGTATTTTTCACCTCTGTCAAAGCCTCTTAAAATAATGTCATTTAGGGAGATAAGGAGAGATTCTGTGTTTAGGTTTTTTCTAAATCCATATTGGGATGGAGGTAGGATGCTGTTTGTCTCAAGATAGTTGTCAAGTTGAGTGTGTACGACTTTTTCAATGGTTTTGATATACTTTTCCATTGTGTAATAAAACTTGCAACATTTATTAATCATCTTTCAAATCATTTAAAACATTAATGGTGTTACTTACCCTGTTTTAGGGTTCTCTGATGGATATACCATTTTAGTTACCCACATACCATTTTTATTTAATTTAAAGCCTAGATCCAACATACTATATCTATCTATCCATCTATCTGTCTATCTAAACTGTTTAATACTGAGCACCTTGCAGATGTACCTAGACCACCAGGGGCCTCCTACATTGGGACCAAATTACTAGTGAACCATCACTATTCTTTCTAGTACTTAGTGTTTCATTCATACCAGCAGTTTTGACTTTCTTTCTCCTGCTCATGTCGTCAGGTGTAGGAGGCAGCGGTTGCCAGCCTGCAATGAGACTTGCAGCCCTCATAGCTGATTTTCAGCTCTTCCAAGTTAGTATTCAGAAATCATATACAGCCAGTGAATGGAGAGAGGATCTCAGAAAGGTGCTGAGAAGAGCCAGGCAAAATGGGACCTCCCACTGGGTTCCTGTTTGCTGATCATCAAATAAAGGTAGAACATCCATTATTGAAATAAGTTAAACTGTGAAGAAAATATAAAAAAAAATAAGCCTATTACTTAAGCCCTAACCATTGCAGCCAAATAAATAACACAATAAATCCTGTCGAAATGGAAAAATACAGCCATAGAGACAGAAAAACTGAAAGATATTTTGCCACAAAATTACAGTATTAATAGTGTGTGAAGCCTTTTGCTAAATTGTCTGTTCCTGGCATTCAGAATGCACATTAGGAAAATGAAAGTTTATAGCCACTCGTTAAGGAGAATGAAATAAAGATGAGGGCTTTAAACTATAAATCTGTTTCACAAAATAACTGCAACTCGAGAAACGTGTGAAGGAAATTAATAGTGAAAGGATGAGTTTTAAACTCGATTTTATCATCTGGACCGTACATGAAGGATTTGTCTCTGTTTGGAGGATGAGTCATTTTTGGAAGACATCGATATGATCCCAAATGCTGGTGATATCCTGACCATAGCTGATAATGAAGAGACATTGGAAATCACAGAAAAGGCTTAATCTTTCTTTGTTTTTATTACAGTCTGCTGGGTACTAACGTGGATTACGCTGCATGTATCTTCTTTTGTGGCGTTGGCTGCAATTTTATATTTTTTTCTTGTTTGATTTTATATTTAACTTTTCTTTCTAGCAGACGATTCAGCTTTCACCAGCAGATCTTGCACAAGTGGATCCTACGCCATGCGCTCCAAGTTCGAGGAGCGCATCAGAAGAAACCTCCATTTGGTGCCGGCATTCAGCCGTATCGGCAAGGCCTTTCATAATCACCTGCAGCAATTTCCGGCCTTAATCAACTGCTGAACCATAGGCTTGTTCCAGATGACCGACAATGGCTGATTATTTTTCTGCAGTTTTGCCAGGAAAGATTAGCATAAGTGAAATCACGTTAAAACAAAACAAAACACCCCCTCCCCACACACACACACACACACACACATACACACACACAACAGTTTAACAAGGTGCAGCCAGCTTTTTGAGTTCTAGCACTTTGAATCTAGAATTTGACACAGTGCCATTAATTGATTTCTTAGTTACAGTCTGGGATTTGCTTCATGTCACATCAAGTTCATTGAACTTAACCCTCTGTGGGACTCTAAATCTGGGTTTAATGACTGTACTATAGAAATGTTTAAACTTAAGCTCACCTTGGATGAAGGTGAAATTGTAAACCTCTTCACTTGGGCCAGATCTCTGCTACGAATCACTGAGGCACAGGCCACGGCACAGTCTTGAAGCAGCAAAATGTGAAATGAAAGGAAAGGTAGAAAATGTACAACAGCATTTTGAAGTTTATTGAGCCAGGGATGGCACGCAGGATGAAATTACACTTCCATATTGCCAGATTTCTTGTTGTTTATTTAATCTAATCTCTGAGAATAGCCTGACTCATTTTGCAGTTCTATATTTATAGGGTACATCTACTCTAGCCATCTGCAGGTGTGTCTAGACTCGTATGCCATGCCATTATATAGCACAGAAGGACCCTACTCCCCTCACACACCCCATCCATATCCTGTAATTTTCTTTGCAATCAGAAGGCAATCTATTCTTTGTATAACCTTCATGCAATAACAGCTTGCCCCAGCACACGTTTGCAAAGCTTATAGAAGGCAATTTTCAAAAGCCATGTAGGCATGTAAATGGCAACCTACACAGGTAAAAGGGCCACTTGAAAATTGCCCATCTTGTATGTGGGAAAACTTACTTGTGATGATTTACAAAGCCCAACTTTTTAGCTGCATTGCACGGAGGCATTCCCAGGGCTGAGTTAAGCTGGAGAAGGCAACAACATGCGTGCTTTTGCATTTTCAAAACTACGCACGTTTTTTATTGCCAGGGGGAAAAAATGTATCCACAGAAAATGCAGGTAAAAATCGCCGCAGGTACTTTTTCCTTCGGCAGCTTTCTAAAGAGAAACTAAAGTACACGCGTGCTTTCCTTTCGAGAACTGGTGCAAAAATCCGCAGGAAAAAAAGCAGCCTCAGAGTTTGCACCTGCCTGCACAGTTTTGAAAATTGCCCTTCTAGTCATTAGGGATGTGAATCATTTTTGAACGATTAAAATTATCGTCCGATAATTTTAAAATCGTTCTAAACCGTTAGAGTACACGCTCCCTGTGACAAGGTAAGGGCAAAGGCGATCGGCGCCATTTTGAAACCTCCAGCACCGGCACCGGCACGATTGAAGGGATGGCTCCTGGACCCCCCGCTAGACCACCAGGTACATCTAAAAGGTTTTTGGGGGGGTCGGGAGGGTGGGAGAAGCAAAGGGGTAATTTGAAAAGGGTCGGGTGGGTTTTTTTTTTCGGGCCATCGGCGCCTTTTTATCAGTGGTAGCCAAAATGGCGCCGATGGCCCGAGAGCGGGAGATCGCGCCGGGGACACCCCCCCCCCCCCCCCCCCACTGGACCACCAGGTAATTTAACATTTTTTGGGGAGGGGGGGGTCGGTGGGGTTTTGTTTATCTGCTCAGGCCTCACTAAAAATTTAACAATGTGAATTGGAATCGGAACGATTCCAATTCACAATCTCTAACGATCCGATTTTTCCCTCCCACCATCCGAACCTGATCGTTAAGACGATCGGGCACACGATTCATATCTCTACTTGTCATCAAGGATAATTCACCCAAAACTAGAACTGGAAAACATTTCTAACAGGGAGACATTTATTAGCATTGATCAATAAAATGAATCAGATCCTATAACTAAACAAAATGGCTCAGTGGCCCTCTGTGTCTGAAAGGGATGGCATAAACCCCTTTTATGCAGATTTCTCATATTCACACAATAAGGTGAAAGAAGGAAGGTATGAAGTGGTATAGTAAAACTGGAAGTTAACAAAGAACAATATGAAGAGAGAGATGATGAAACAGCAGAAATATTAAACAAATACTTCAGTTCGGTGTTCACTAAAGAAGACCCTGGAGAAGGACCATTGCTGGTATGCGAGAATGTGGTTGGGGGAGGAATAGACGAAACTCTATTTATGGAACAGAATGTATGGGAAGAACTAGACAAACTGAAAGTGGACAAGGCCATGGAATGAGATGAGGTACATCCCAGGATACTGAGGGAGCTCAGAGATGTGCTAGCGAGTTCACTGAAGGACCTTTTCAATAGATCCCTGGAAATGGCAGTGGTGGTGCAAGATTGGAGAAGAGCAGTGGTGGTCCCACGTCACAAGAATGGTAGCAGAGTGGAGATGGAAACTACAGGCCGGTTAGCCTCACCTCTGTGGTGGGAAAATTAATGAAAACACTGCTGAAGGATAGGATAGTAAACTATCTACAATCGGGTGGATTTCTGTACCCAAGGCAACATAGATTCACCAGGGGAAGGTCCTTTTAGACAAATCTGATTGACTATTTTGATTGTGAGACTAGAGAATAGGATCAAAGAAGAGTGTTCGATGTGATCTACTTGGATTACAGCAAAGCATTTGATACAGTCCCGCACAGGAGGCTTGTGAATAAAATAAGAAGCTTGGGAGTGAGCGCCAAGGTGGTGGCATGGATTGCAAACTAGCTAATTGATAGGAGGCAGCGAGTAATGGTAAATGGAATCTACTCTGAAGAGAGAGCCGTGTTAAGCGGAGTGCCACAGAGATCAGTATTGGGACCGGTTCTGTTCAATATCTTTGTGAGTGACATTACAGAAGGGACAGAAGGTAAAGTTTGTCAATTTGTGGATAATACTAAGATCTGCAACAGAGTAGACACACCTGAAGGAGTAGAGAGAATGAAAAGTGATTCAAGAAAGCATGAAGAGTGATCAAAGATTTGGCAGCTGGAATTCAATACCAAAAAGTGCAGAGTCATACATCTGGGATACAGTAATCCAAAAGAGCTGTATATGATAGGGGGGTGAAAGACTGATATGCACTAAGGTGGTCCTTATTTTTCAACTTTTGAAATTCTTTGCTCCCAACCCCTAATCTTGCTCCAATATATGAAAAAGTGCTCCTTGCCAAATTTCAGCTCAAATGAATTATTTTAAGGTAACCCCCAAAGGCCTTAAAGTTTCAAAATTCACCAAAATTTAGTATTTTTTATTTAAAGCCTTTGGATTTCATATTCAAATGTTGTTTGGGAAAATAATAGTCAAGGATAATTGAAAGACAATTTTATTTATAACTATTTTTTCATAGTTATTTACATGAAATAAAAATTAGCCAAGATATTGAGCAACAATTGAAACTAAAAGAAAAATACTTCGCAAAATAACGTCTAAAATGGAAATAATAACAATAAAAATGTAAAAATAAATACCAGATTTTACTGCTTCAGTAGGCCAATTTTGGTAGCATCTGGGTACTTTTTTCTGTGTTTACTAACAATCTGTACAATATATTGCTTTTCTCTATCATTCTTGGTCAGAATGTTCTGATATTCTTGGATTAGCTTCACTCCTCTCTTAGCCACGTCATTTACTACTACAATACTTCTCAATGTTTCCAACCCATGTTGGAAGTTGACATCATCTTTCCAAGCAGTTTTTTAGAAAAGTTGTGTTTATTGAAAATCTTAAGAAGCACATCTTCGATTCTGCGGAAATAAAATCATAGAAGTGTTTTTCTCTTAAACGGTTGATGTCTTCACTACTAACAATGTATCATTTTATTTGATTTTCTGCATCGCTGTCTTCTGAGGTCATCATTATAGTTGCCTTTTTTGCTTAATGTCTAGTGGAACTTCACTTCATCATCAAAGAATGTGAATGCTGTAATTTCTGGTGATAGATAATATAAATGGTTTGCAAATTTTTTCACGGTAGCAATGCTAATTTCTGGATCTACATCCTTATACTCGATTAATTTCAGTAAAAAATTGTAATCTAGATACAGAGAGATAGATTTTAAAAACATACGCGCGCGCGAACAAAAGTATACCAGATTTTATAAGATACGCGCGTAGCCGCGAGTATCTTATAAAATCCGGGGACGGCTCGCGCAAGGCTGTGCAAAATCGGCAGCCTGCCTGCGCCGAGTCGTGCAGCCTGCCTCCGTTCCCTTCGAGACCGCTCCGAAATCGGAGCGGCCTCAGAGGGAACTTTCCTTCCGCGTCCCCCCACCTTCCCCTCTCTTCCCCTATCTACCCCACCCCCCAGCCCTACCTAAATCCCCCCTTACCTTTGTTGGGCAAGTTACGCCTGCTTGAAGCAGGCGTAACTTGCGCACGCCGCCCCGGCATCCCCCGGCACAGGCCGCAATGCTGGGGGACTCGGGACCGCCCTCCTGGCCCGCCCCCGAACCGTTGCCATGCCCCCGGACCCGCCCCGGACTGCCCCCTGCTCCAGACATGCCCCCGGACACGCCCCCTCCCGCCCCTTTTACGAAGCCCCGGGACTTACGCGCGACCCGGGGCTTTGCGCACGCCGGCGGCCTATGCAAAATAGGCGCGCCGGCATGCGAGTGCCCTGCGTGCGTAAATCCGGGAGGATTTACGCGCACAGGGGTTTTAAAATTTACCCCAGAGCTTTCAGAGCCAACGGTGCTAGGAACCAGGCTTGTAAATAGAGTCTGATAAGAAAAATGCATATTCTTCTGATTGAATCGTTCTCATTTTGGTCAGTTTAAATTGATCTTGGAATAAATATATTTTAAAGGCATAAATAGTAGGGATGTGCCTTCATTTGTGACGAAATAGGAAATAGAGATGATATTTCTTATTTCATCACATTTTGGGAGGGTGATGAAATGATAAGAAAACCCACAAAATTTTGTGTGGTTTTCTTATCATATTTCAGGGGGGGGGGAAGAAAGGGCACATTAAAAAAAAAACCCTAAACCCACCCCAACTCTTCAAATTTAATTAATTGCAACCCCCCACCCTCCTGACCCCCCCAAGACTTGCCCGACCCCTGCCCCAAGACTTACCGAAAGTCCCTGGTGGTCCAGCAGGGTCCTAGGAGTGATCTCCCCCTCTCGGGCTGTCAGCTGCCACTAATCAAAATGGTGCCGATGGCCCTTTGCCCTTACCATGTGACAGGCTATCGGTGCCATTGGTCGGCCCCTGTCACATAGTAGGAGCAATGGATGGCCCGTGCCATTTTTTAAGATGGTGCCGGCTGTCCATTGCTCCTACCATGTGACAGAGGCTGGCCAATGGCACCGATAGCCCCTGTCACACGGTAAGGGAAAAGGGCCATTGGCGCCATTTTGATTACTGGCAGTCGACGGCCCGAGAGTGGTAGATCGCTTCCGGGACCCCTGCTGGACCACCAGGGACATTCAGTAAGTCTTGGGGGGTTGGTTGGGCAAATCTTGGGGGGTTGGGAGGGTGGGGGGTTGCAATTAATTAAATTTGAAGAGTTGGAGTAGGTTTGGATTTTTTTGGGTTTTTTTCTACAATCCCCATTGTAATTCAGGGCGGGTTTCAGGCTTCGTTTTAGGGGGGGGGGTAGATAAACGGAATGAAATCAGCCTAAACTGCGGGAAATAAAATTTCCCGCGGTGGGCCGATAACGAAGGCTGAACCAAAAGGTTCTGCCGAATCACATCTGTAATAAATAGCCTTTGCCATCCATCGAGCTTGGGTCACAGCTCCAGGAACGCAAAGCACAAACTCACTAATATGAGAACTTACTAAAATCTTAATGAACAGAATTGTAACTTGAAATCTGTGTCTGAACTTACTGGCTGTAAGACTTGAATTGAACTGACTGAGAGTTGTTGAGTGATGCCATCTATATATAGGCCTCATAACATTCTTGATGGTTGTGGAACCTTCTAGAAGGTTCTAGAACCTTCCACAACCTTCTTTAAGCTTCCAGAAGCATTTTTTATTGCAAATTAAATTCTCTTTCAATCATATTCTATACTTCTTTTGAAAAAAGTATGATAAAGAAGATAAAAACAGTTTAATATAAAAAATATCGATTTTGTTAAAGTCTGAAACTTCAGGGCCTTTGGGGGCCATTTTAATATTATCTGATTGAGCTGAAATTTTACAGAGTACTTTTATACAGATTGGAACAATTTTGGAGGCTGGGAGATGAAAAATATTTCAGTTCACAAAATCATATACAACTAAGGGCCACTCTAATGTGCACAGACTAAAAGAGATATCTTGGGGTGATAGTGTCTGGGGATCTGAAGATGGTAAAGCAATGGGACAAGGTGATAGCTAAAGCCAGAAGAATGCTGGGCAGCATAGAGAGAGGAATAATTAGTAAGAAAAAGGAGGTGATGATGCCCTTGTACTAGTCCTTGGTGAGGCCTCAACTGGAGTATTGTGTTCAGTTCTGGAACCCGTATCTCAAAAAGGATAGAGACAGGATGGAGGCGGTCCAGAGGAGGGTGACAAAAATGGTGTAGGATCTGTATCGAAAGACCTATGAGGAGAGGCTGAAGGATCTGAATATGTATATCCTGGAAGAGAGGAGATGAGGAGGAGACCTTCAGATACCCAAAAGGCTTCAATGATGTATGGACTTCAAACCTTTTCTGTTGGAAAGAAAATAATAAAACTAGGGGTCATGAAATGAAACTCCAGGGGGGTTGACTCAGAATCAACATCAGGAAATATGTCTTCACAGAGAGGGTAGGGGAGGCCTGGAATACCCTTCTGGAGAGGGAGGTGAAGAAGAGTCAAAGAATTCAAAGGGGCATGGGATAAACTGTTATGATTCTGAGGGTGGACCCTTGGTCCGAGGTAGAGTTGACACTACTCCAGAGGGTAGCTCTTCTTGGGTCCCTACCATCGGAAGACGAGGCTGGACTCAGGTGACCCCTTGACAACTGAGAGGAGATCTGGATGCAGGCACCTCCTGCGGGTCATATAATCCAGATAGCTGGCGCCTCCAGCAGGTCAAAAAGTCAGTCCAAGAGCCGAAGCTCGAAGAGTGGTCAGGAGCCGGTCCAAGGGTCAAAACCTGAAGAATGGTCGGCAGCCGGTCCATGGGTCAAAGCCTGAAGAATGGTTGGAATCCGGTCCACAGGTCAAAACCTGAAGAATGGTCGGCAGCCGGTCCAAGAGTCAAAGCCTGAAGAATTGTCGGAAGCCGGTCCACGGGTCAAAGCCTGACAAATCCAACCAACTGGGAGCAAAGCAGAACCAGGAACAAGAAGCCAGGAACACGGAGCACCAGAACCACCAACTACAAGCCAAGAAGCCAACCTGGAAGGTAGAGTTCATAGGGAGGAGCCACGACAATTTCCTGTCGTGGTTCCTTTAAATGAATGGTCTCTGCCGCATGCACGGCTCTAAGGAGCTCAGAGGGGGAGGAGTCAGCCTGGCCGAGAGGGAACACAAGCGGCTGGGCCCAGCAGCGGCAGCGGCCGCGAAGTGTCAGAGCGGAAGCCTGCCTGCCTCGGTGGGATCCCCGGAGGCGGTCCAACGCCTCGGGTGAGCCCTTGGCCCCGGTCGTGGACTGCCGCGACTGGCAGCCATGACACCTGGTCCCGGTCGCGGCCCCCCATGGCCGGCAGCCATAACATAAACACTGTGGATCTCTAAAGGCTAGAGGACAAAAATGAGATAAGTGTGCAAGGCGGATAACTTGCAGGTACAGCGGTTATTACCCTTAGCAGAAAGCATGGAGATTACTACCCTTAACCATAATGCTTTGATGCTTTTAATGCAACTGCAACATTGCTCCCCACTAGAAGGCGGGGGAAAAGAAGAAATAGATTCAGAAGACAACCAAGGGCCCCAGCTTCCCTTATGCAGACATAAGGGAAAAAGCACAGGATTGTTTCTATGGCCAAGTCCTAAAGGAAATGAAGAAAGCATGCATGGGAGTAACTTACTGGTGCGGTGGTTATTACCCTTAACCAATAAGCCTGGATATTTTTTATACAACTCCAACATTTGCTCTCTGCTTCAATGGCAGAGGGGAAGAAAGGGAATTCTGGTCGCCACATCTCAAAAAAGATATAATTGCGATGGAGAAGGTACAGAGAAGGGTGACCAAAATGATAAGGGGAATGGAACAGCTCCCCTATGTGGAAAGACTAAGAGGTTAGGACTTTTCAGCTTGGAGAAGAGACGGCTGAGGGGGGATATGATAGAGGTGTTTAAAATCATGAGAGGTCTAGAACGGGTAGATGTGAATCAGTTATTTACTCTTTCAGATAATAGAAAGACTAGGGGGCACTCCATGAAGTTAGCATGTGGCACATTTAAAACTAATTGGAGAAAGTTGTTTTTCACTCAATGCACAATTAAACTCTGGAATTTATTGCCAGAGGATGTGGTTAGTGCAGTTAGTGCAGCTGTGTTTAAAAAAGGATTGGATACGTTCTTGGAGGAGAGGTCCATTACCTGCTATTAATTAAGTTGACTTAGAGAATAGCCACTGCTATTACTAGCAACAGTAACATGGAATAGACTTAGTTTTGGGGTACTTACCAGGTTCTTGTGGCCTGGATTGGCCATTGTTGGAAACAGGATGCTGGGCTTGAAGGACCCTTGGTCTGACCCAGTATGGCATGTTCTTATGGATTTAGACAGCAACCGAGGGCCCTGATTTTTACAGTTTGGGAAACTGATAAGCATTGGAGTAACCTGAACAGAGTAACAGTTAATACCCTTAACAGAAGACATGGATTACTACCCTTAACAAATAAGCCTTGATGCCTTTGATACAACTGCAACATCACTTTCTGCTTCAAAGGAGGGTGGGGAGTGGACGGAAAGAGAAATTTGGATTCAGAGACAACCAACACGAGCCATGATTTTTTTACAGTCTGGAGTACTGATGCACAGTCTTTAAGGAAAAAAACAAAACACAGGACTGCTTCTACATCCAAATCCATAAGCATAGCACGTCAAGCAGCACTGATTGATACATGGAGGTACTACCATGGCTGATACATGGCAGATACTACCATGGGAAGCTTGTTGGGCAGACTGGATGGACCATTGGTCCTTTTCTGCCATCATTTCTATGTTTCTATGTATATTATCCAATGTCAGAGCAATTCACAAGGCCCTCTTTATCACTGCCCCGACATATAGAATCACTTTCATTCTACCAACATCTAGAGTTGGATAGAGGAAGACGTTTGAATGTGCTCAAACCTTGATGTCAGTTCGAGCTTTGGGCAATAAACTAAAAATGCTTGCTTCGCACTTCATTCACCAAAACATTTTGCGCTGCCCGGCTCCATAGAACTCAATGCCAGTCTGTTGCAATCTCCCGCAGAGAGATAATATTCCTGGAGTTTCAGCAGGGCGATGGTATTGATTATTTTATTTTTCTCTGTCTGACTCAAGTATTTTTAAAGAATGCTTTTCCTCTTGACACAGATCCCGTGCGTAATCAAAACTTGGATGGGTCAGGGTTTGGGTGGGTGATCTCTTTTATCCTGTTTCTTTCAGCGCTCTTTTTTAAAATACTTGATTACACATGCAGCCACTTTTTGAGAATCCTTGCCCTGAGATAGCTCCTTCTGTATGACTTTATGCTTTTTCACTTCTCTCTCAGAGTTCACCCCATGGCTGATTTTTCTGACTTGCGTTTAAACTAGTTGTTGGGAACACTTGATGATCTTGACCTATGGAATCTCTGCACATCTTTTTCATCTGCAGTATATCTGTTTGTTCTGTGGTGTGACCATTGTATAATGAATTTTTTTGACCTATTTTTGGTGAATTTAGTTCATTTGTGAGCCCAGTCTGTTAATTGCTGGGCCATTGGGTTCCATGAAAAGTGTGGTTATCAATTTAAAAAAAGAGTGCTTATTTTTTTTTGTCATCTGACACAAAAGCGTTGGGGCCAAATGCCTCAAGGATTTTAGTGATATTTTTGTTTTCAGCAAAATGCAATAGAAAATCTTACCTCTGTAGTCTCATGAGAACTTTTTAAAGATTCAGTACTGAGATGGCTTTATTAGAAATGTTTCCATGTCAGTTGTGCTTGATTTAACATACTCTGCCAAGCAGAAAAGGATAACAACTATCTTGTCATCGATAAAATAAAAAAAAAAAAAGCAAAAAAGTGAATCAGAACCAAGTATCTGTGATGATCGGGGAACCATTTGATTTCCTTAGGGGGCCTGTGATGTGGGTACTGAGATTGGGTCACACAAGCTCACTTGTACGATGACCACCATTCAGTTCACATATAGAGGAGAAGATTTGATTTTATATTGGTCGTCTGGTAAATATTATTCACTGTAGCAGAGCCGCTTTTGGGTGCGCTTTAATACACATTTTTTTTTTCTTGAGAAAGGACATATACAAGAATACTATTTACTAATACACAATTACTAATACACAATTAGTATTAGTAGCAGGAAAAGGTTTGAAGGGAAACAAGGTGGTTAGTAAACATAGGACTCTAATCTCTAAGGCTGCTTCTATTAAGCACCTGAATGGAGAAATATCTGTTGAAGAAAGCACAGAAAGAGTTGATTTGCTTATCTTATTACAGAAAGATTAGGGAATAGAAACATTTTCACTAGCCAATTAAATGTTATATCCAAAAGATATCAATTGACAGTAGAAGCCCACTGGATCTCGTACCTGAAGTAGCTCTTTAAAAAATAATTCAGTGATATCATGGGGATTTTTTTCTCATTTTTTTGAATCAAGCAGCAATCCCCTAGATGGAGTTTTTTCCACCACAATAACTGACCCCCTTTCTTCGAGTAGAAAGATGATAACAGCATCCACACAGGACATCGAACTGCATTCACTGGCAGTTGGCTAATGGCAGAGTCCATCTTCACAGGGAATATTGCTTAAAAGCGAAATTATGTGTTTCGCAGCAGCTAAAAGCACAATCCCTTCCACCAGATTCCCAAACCCAGAAAAACCTCGTTAAGCCATCTTCTGGGATGTAGACGGGTCACACTCTCTCTTGTATTTAAGTAGATTAGCTTTTTGAAAACTCAGAGTGGAAAAATGGCAAAAATGTTTTAGTGAAGATACTGATTTTTACTTTTCTGAGGATGAGTTCCTTTGGAAAGTCAAGCAGGTCATTTGCATGTTACAACAATAGCCTATGTTGCTAAGCATCCATAAGTTTAAAATGAAAGCTCATTGGGAACTCTCAGAGCAGCAGTAAACGCGAAAGAAGGAATGATATGCCAGCGTTTTATTTTAAGACAACAATACTGCATTTTTTAGAGTTTATTTTTAGCATAACTGTGTGCTATACACATACAAGTAGATGAGAAGCTCTTGTTAGTTGGCTGTATTTCAGCAAAATACACCTCTGCTTTAAAACAAATAAATACATTTACTCATACTGTAAAATACAAATTCATGGGTTGATTTGTGCTGGTCATATTTTCTACTTTTGGTTCTACTCCATTTCTGATAATGTGTATCTGTCACAGTATCTTGTGTTTGTGACCACTGGGCCTTCACTTTCAATGCAGCAAACCATTTCTCGTTAACAGGCTTGGCCTGAAGATGTGCTTGGGAAGGTGGCAAATCATTTTCTTGATGATGTAGAAATGTCACAGGAGATCAGAAGTGAGGCCGTGTTCATGTGCAAGCACTTCCATCAGAGTGTTGCAACTCTCTCTGAAAGGTATTTAAAATCTGGTACCCAAACCATTAACTCTCCATTACTATACTGCAGAGATGTTATTCCTTGTGTTTTTTTGGTTTAACATGTAGCATGCTTCTTGCATGAATACTTGACAAAAAAAATCTGGTATACTGTAAACTAATTGCCACTGTGCAAAAGTTAACATGGGAATAAATTAACTTTTTTGTATGCAATTATTTTCATTCTTAAAAGCCTCATTAAAGTGCAAATACTGGGGCAAATGTACAAAGCATTTTCCCCACAGACACAAAATGGTAAAAAAAAAAAAAAAAAAAGGAGAATCTCTGACCCACTATGATGTAACCTTGTTCATTTTATCATGCCTTTCCCCGGATAGCCACTAGGAACTGCTAGTGCCAGAGAGACAGTCAAAGAAGGCTGAACAAAGATAGCCTATAATTTTGTACCTTTTTTCTTTCTGTCTCATTTCTCTCACTTCTACCTTTGGACATTTGTACTGAGCCTTACATCACCAGTGTCCCTTACTAGAAACATCAGAGTAAGACAATGAATAATGTGGAGGTGTTTCTCAAGATTTGGATTCTACAAAACTCTTGAGCTCATTCTGGCTTGTACTCTTTTGGCCAGTCTTCCATCCTTGGAAGGAAGCAGAGACTTCAAGGAGAATAGAGATTTCTTGAGTTTCAAGGAGGATCGTAAGAGTGAGAGAACCAAAAGAGGTGAACATAAGAACATAAGAAATGTCATGTTAGGTCAGACCAAGTCCCATCAAGTTCAGCATCCTGTCTCCAACAATGGCAAGGCTGATTCTCAAGTACCTGGAAGAGCCCAAAAAAGTAGATCTTGTTACTCATTCCCAGAGATAGCAATGGTTCTCTCTAGTCTACTTGGCTAATAATGTTTTATGGACTTTCCCTTGAGGAACTTCTCCAGCCTCTTTTAAACCCTGCTATGCTAATCGTCTTGACCTTGTCCAATGGCAACAGATTCCATTGATTGTGTGTTGGGTAAAAAAGTACTTGCTATGATTTGTTTTTGATCTGTTGGTTGTTCCATGGTGTTCACTCATAATTTTATGAACTTCTATCATGTCCTCTCTCAGCCTTCTCTTTACCAAGCTGAAGAGCCCTAACCTGTGTAGCTTCTCATCATAGGGGTGTCTTTCCATCCCGCTTATCATTTGTGTTGCCTTCCTCTGCACCATTTCTACTTCCACTATGTCTTTTTTTGAGATGGAGCGACCAGAACTGCACACAATACTCAATGTGCGGTTGTACCATAGATCAATACAGAGGCAATATGATGTTTTCGGGGGGGAGGGGTTCCCATTCATTTTCAGATCATTCCTAACATTCTATTTGCTTTTTTTGACTGCCAGCATACACTGAGCTGAGGATTTCAATGTTTTGTCCAAGGTTTTTTTTCCTGGGTGTTGAGTCCTAATACGGAACCCAGAATTGTGTACCTGTAGTTGAAATTGGTAAAAAGGAAATTAACTCATTCTTCTTGTATGCCATTGAAGATTTGCCTTAAGTATTTGAAGAATGGGATTTCAGGCTGGAGTCAGATAAGACTGCCAGACTTGGAAACCCACTTCTGAGTTACTGCTGTCCAGGAGAGTCAGCAGGGGTTCTTCTTTGCAGTCCATCTGCTAGACCTCAGAATCTGCATCAAGGGAGTCAGGTACCAAACACAGGGAGGGTCTGTATCCAAAGAGTACCTCTACTAAAATGGGAAGGGTGGTAGAAGAAACCCCTAGAGTATGCTGATTGTACTTTTTATTTTCTGTATGGATTGCACCAGAACCAAGTGTACCAATTGTTAGATTATTCACCAGCATCAAGTTTCCCAGTAAATTGATTTATTTTTAGCAATCCCAGTCTGGTGTGTTGTGTGGTTTGTAGTACTTGGGCTTGTCAATCAGAGAACTTCCTAAACCTAAGAATCTTGGAAGATGATTTGACTCCCCTCCGTCAAGAAATAACAAGGGGAACGTGGAGTGTTTGCTTGCACCACTAAACCCGACTGTGCCCCAAAGTTCTACTAATCTGTGCAGCAGGGCTTTTACATATACTGTCCAAGCCTACGTGGACCTTTCCCTTATCAGAATCTGTCCCAGCTCTCTGATCACCTCCTTGTCCGGTGTGCACACTGTTTGATTATTTATCCAACTCTTCCATAGTCTGTATTGCTCATTTATCTGCAGGCCAGTGACTAAAGCGTCAAGGAACTTTCTTTCAAGATTTCTGATTTTTTTCCACCTTCATAATCTTTGCCCCGCATCTTGACTGTAGCCAAGCTTCATAGCAAGACCCAGCTCCCTCCAGGATTCAGTAACTGATGTTCAAAGCTGAACCAAAAAGCATTCCCTCCCCCTTAGTGATTGAACACGCATCGCTCCCAGCCCCCAGTGGGGCTTATGTGGGAAATGAAACCCTGAGGTAGCATGCACCACAATCTCTGGGACATGACAGCAACCTAGAACAAACTTGTTGCTTTTTTTTTTTTTTTGCAACATTAATGATTCTAAGTAGATTTAAATGTGAAAGATATCAAAAATTTAGAGCCAGCATCCTCTGCAATGCTAACATTTTTTGTAGCAAACAGTCCACAAGCCTACACCCTAACAGGGTTAATTTCAATGGAAAATGTAAATGTAACATACTATCGTAGCAATTACAAAAGCCCATTTACCCATGTTAAGTGCACTTATCACAGGGAAGACCTATTGAGAATGCAATACCATATATTGTAGCAAGTTTTTTACGTGGGTAAATGGGCTTTTGAAAATTGCTACAATAGTATGTTATATTTACATTTACATTTTCCTTTGAAAATTACCCCATTGTGGTACAGAAAAAGATTCTGGCATACTTATAAAATAAAAAATAAGAAAAAAACCAGCACAACATCCAAATCCAGCAAAAGAATTTGGTACAAAAAAACCCCAAAAATCCCACTGAGCCTCAAGAAAAGAATATTTAAGAGCAAATGAGAAAAAAAAGGGGGTTTCTAAAAGGGTTAGTCATTCTTATGCCCCCAGATTCCAGCATTTTTATTTGGTTCCATTCCTAAAGCCTTCATCACCAGGGATAAAAATATCGAGAGCCAGATCAGTGCCATCAAGCCTGCTGCCAGAAGCTTTTTTTTCCCCACAGACACAGAATAGGAGAAGAGCCCTAGTAAAATCTAACTCATAATTCTAAAATAGCCCAGCAAAACCTCCCAAACACACAATCCATTCAGTTCCTATTTCCTAGAAATCTTCTCTGCCCAAACTAGGGATGGCATTAATATAACCAGAGAGAATTATGCCCTAACCTACACAAGCAATCCACCACAAACTCAGTCCCTCCCCTCTGCATCCTAAGCAACTCTCCAAAGGGGAAACCCTAATTCTCTTGACTCATCTGTTTGTTTGTTTTTTCTCCCCCTTCCTATTTGATCATTTGCTAGTGTGGCCATAAACTCACAAGAGCTCTGTTTTATTCCGCCTCAGGAGGCTGCCGAAGAAGCTGCTGTGTGCTGGGACCTATACCCTTCCTTTTTGGTCACTCATTTTCACAATCCAATGTGTGCCTTTGCTGAACATGTGGGACTTAATTGCATTGCTTTTTGCTACACAGTGACAAAGTAGCTAATAGCAGATAAAGACCAATCATTCCATCCAGTCTGTCCAGTTATTCCGGTCCACGGTGTTAATGATATAGCCCAGCTGCTCGCTGTAGAAGCTAAACCACTTGTAGGATATCACTCATTTTCCAGGCTTATTATTGGTAAATATAAATATCTCCTTGAAAGTGTGATTATTAGCACTTTATAAGTTAATTTTATCTGCTCGTTTTCCTAAAAATAATGTCTTTCATTTAAAGCAGAATGTCTGACTAATTTTCTCAAACTATCAATTTCCTGTTTCTCACGCTAGTAGTGCTGTGGCGTCGGCCGGCCACGGGCTCCGCAGCCGGCCTTCATCACCTTCTGCCGCTGCTCTCGCGATGCGAGGGGAATGCCTTCGGTGCTGCTCTTCCCTCCGCAGCCCGGCCTGCAGTCCTTGGCCTCGCAGCGCGGTGGAGACGCCGCTGTCACCGCCCCTCCTCATGGGTCCTCTTTGCGGCAGAGACGCCACCACCGATTCCTTCTTCTCCCCGGGTTTTCCCAGGGCGCATTCACGCTCCCCTTTTGGATTTAAAGGGCCCGCGGCACTCCAAGGCTGCCAGCCTCCCGGCTGATGTCACTCACCTGGCCTATTTAAGGCAAGCTCTGACAATCAGAGCTTGTCTTTGCAACAGGTTCCCTCGCTCCTAGTTGCCTTCAGGCCTTTCTTCAAGTTCTTGATTCCTGCTACTATTGGACTGCCTTTTCGAACTTGGACTTCTGCATTGCCTGACCATGCTGTTGACTCTCTCCAGACCTCAACCTCTGCATTGCCTGACCACGCTGTTGACTCTCTCCAAACCTCGACCTCTGCATTGCCTGACCACGTCATTGACTCTCTCCAGACCTTGACTTCTGCATTGCCTGACCATGCCATTGCCTCTCTCCAGACCTCGACCTCTGCATTGCCTGACCACGTCATTGACTCTCTCCAGACCTTGACCTCTGCATTGCCTGACCATGCCATTGACTCTCTCCGAACCTCAACCTCAACCTTGCTTGCTTCCAAATTGCCACCAGCCCTGACTCCAGCTTGCCTTATGGCGCTTCTTCTGTCTACATCCTGGACTTAGCCTATTCAGGCTTCGGCCTGTTCTTGCTCGGGTGCCCCCTGTCTGGCTTTGCTTCTATTAGCGTCCGGGTCTCTGCGACTCCGCCTCGTCCAGTATAGACTGTCACTCTTCTCTGTTGCTGCCTCTGGGCTGACCTTGATCCTTCCATCGACTATGTCTGACAGAGGCCCACCTAAGTCCAGCCGGCCCTGGCACCCAAAGGCTCAATCCGTGGGGAACGAGGGCTGGTATTGGTGAAGCACCAGCCAGCCTCCGTCCATCAGCCCTCTCTGCCTGCCGACGATGGGGACCCGCAGGATATTTCCTCCGGGTTGCGTCAACACCACCTCGGCCCAAGGATCCACCTCCGGCGCAACAAGTGCTAGTGGAGGCACCAGTCCTCCAGTGCTGTAGTGTAAACTGGTCAGAATTTCAGGATATCCTCAATCAATATGCATGAGATACATTTGCATGCAATGTAGGCAGTGCATGCATCTCATGAATATTCAGTATGGATGTCTTGAAAAACCGACCGGCTTGCGGCACTCAAGGATTGAAGTTGCCTACTCTTGCACTAGTGACCCTTTGTTCTCTTCCTTTTACCAACTATTGCAGGAGTGTCCAACTCCGGTCCTGGAGAGTTGCAAATCGGTCTGGTTTTCAGGATATCCCTAATCAAGAAGCATAGGTTGAGTCAGAGTACATGCACGTTTTTTCTCTCGCATATTCATTGGTGCTATCCTGAAATCCTGAGTGATATGTGGTCCTGACGAACTGGAGTTGGACACCCCTGAGCTATAGCATTGTATAGCATTTTGCTTGCTTTTCTTTTTTTTTTAAAGCAACTACTATGTCACTTAATGGAGACAAAGAAATCAGTCTAAATGAATTTGTCAGCAGCATTGTAGTGGTTCTCTTTAATGAGTTGCAGAGCATTTGCCAACATTTTGGGAAAAGCTAAGATGCCTAGGAAAGGGAATTTCTCTCTCCCAAGCAAAGGTATGCTCCTGCATCAATGGAAAAACACTGCCACCCTCCAGCATAAAGGCACAGATGTTGAAAGTATTTTTTCACACCTGGCAGTATTGTGTTGAGGCCTTTTTTTTTTTTTTTGCTTTCTGATTGTACATCTGCCTCTATGATGGCACAAGTGGAAGCCTTATTATTGCTGGCTCCCTGCTGAGGCAGCAGTACAAACTGTCTGTGGCTTACAATAGTGCAGAATCCCTTTGTAAAAAAAAAAAAAAAAAAATAGTTTTCTTTCTTTTTTTTTTTTAATAGGAGGTGCTCACCCTTATTTCATGACTGTAGTCCCTATTTTTGGAAACTTCCTCCCATGAGAACAGTCTTCTGCTTTATATTCATACGTTTGATTTTTACAGGCATAGATTTTGTAATAACAAACAGCAGGGGAACAGCCCAGTCCTGTTCCATCTTTAATACATTTCATTCATTGCAGGGTAGGCTGCTGTTCAGCAGAACTGTTTCTACGGGGGTCTTGTGCCTTTTGAGACCATGCTTTTAGTATCATGGAGGTGATCCACTCAGACTCCCCAGAGGAGGACTGGCAGATGCATGCTCCAGGGGTGACCCCTACCGGTACAAACGCAGTGCTGAAGGCTTTAACCATGGCTGGAGCTCTACCTCCTACCTTCCAGGGGCTATTAATTCTGTTGACACTGAGCAGAGACAGGCTATTGCTTTCAGGAGAAATACAACATTCGGCTCGGCTTCTTATAGCACATAGCTGAAGGTGGAGAATAAGTAGAAAGAGGGGAAACAAGTTAAAAATAAAATAAAATAAAATAAATGGCCACAATTGTTTCCTGTCCTGAGTCTGACCGAAGCCATGCTAACAATTTTGGCTAAATGACCATTTTGATCATTTGGAGAGTCATTTTCAAAAGTATTTCTGCACATAAAAGACTGTTTTACCTGCAGAAGTGCTTTTTTTTTTTTTTTTTTTTTTTTTTAAATTGCCTGCCAAATACGCAGGTAAACTTGTACGGGTATGTCCTAATCACATGCAAGGTTACCTGGACTGAGCTCAGGCATTCTAGTGGGGGGAGTTGGGGAAGGGTTTGCAGTCACACCCACCCATATGAAAATGTCCATGCACACATAAATTCCCTCCCCCCCCAAAAAAAAAAAAAAATTCCAGATTTAGTAGGATCATTTTCAAAGCAGTCTCATGTGAGCAAGTCCTCTTTGAAAACTGCTGTAGCTTATGGGCATATATGCCAGCTAACTTATGTGCAAAGTCACTAAATGTCCTCCTTAGGGGGACAATTTTGAAAATGGCTGGGGAGGTTATAGGCCCACAGGTCCTTAGTACCCATAAACTTGCACACTCGTTCTCAACGGGAAACTCTCCAGGGGGTTTCCCTTTGAAAGTGCAAGCTGGCAGCACTGCAGCCGCAGACTTTGTGCCTCCATCCCGCAGGAAACTACCATGCAAAGTGAACTCCCTTCCAGCCCTTCCCTACCCAGCCCCGCCCCTGTTTTGCTCATGACTAAAAGCACACGAGCTGGGAAGCAATGCATGCACTTTTGGTGATAATGGGGAGGAAGGCTATTTTCAAACAAGCTACCTAGTCATGTTAATCATTGTGCGGCTGAAAATTGTTCACTAAATAATAGAGCATTATGCTGACCAGCAGGATAGCGTGTTCTTAATTTTTTTTTAAGGCACAGTTTTCAGTAGATATTAGAACTCATAAAATATTCATCGAAATAAGTAACAGCAGGGGTTTTTATTTTTCCTGCTGACCTAACCTTGGAGACATTCAATTCAAAATTAGAAAGAAAAATTTTGGATAACTTGCTGAAACTGTCTATCTGTGCTTGGTTCTCAGGGAAGCAGAAGAGTCATTTTATAGGATTAATGAGCACAATATATTCTTACTTCAGGCAGACACGCAAAAAGGAAGGCACATTGACTGTTGTAATGTGGATAATATTCATTCTGACACAGAGTTGTAAGTGCTGTCATTGTGTTGGCTTGGTGGACAGGTTCTTTGAATCCCTGTAGAGAAGAATCTATGTCACGCCGACGTCTCACCTAGAACTAATTAAGACTTTTAAGAACTTATTAGAGCATAAGAGTCTGGAGCTGGTAACCAGCAAGAACAGATACTCAATTGGACTTGAAAATCTGGATTATGCATCTTCACAGGTGAGTAAAATATGCTTGGAGCTGGTAACACAGATCTGGTGGTTCCCCACCCACTCACCCCTACCCCCAAACATTGTCTTCCCGCATAGCTGAAAAGAAAGGCCTGCAGAAGCCCATTGTCAACGGGGGCTGAAATTAACAGTAGCCTAGGGTTATCAAAATTTCAAAGCAGATGGACCAGATTTCTTGTGCTTTAATTAGATTATAATGTCCTGTCATTAGAAAACAAAGCAGCCAGACTGTCACTGAAATCACAGGAGCAATTGAAACTTCCTCCTGTGTGGCAGAATTTGCAGAGTTTTATTATTTTAATGGCATTAGTTCCAGTAATACGACATATTCCATTTAAAGCAATGAGCTGCACAGTTGTTTGTTTCTGCCGCTTATTGCAAAGAAAATTGTTTCATGTAATATGAAACTGTTCTTTTAATTATGGTCTATTAAAAACCATGAAGAACACCAACGCACATACTCTACCTGCACCACATCTTTTCATTAGTAGATTAACCTTAGTAATAATTTGTTATTCATAATTGGGAACTTTTTTTTTTTCTTAGGTAGTTGGATCTATTTAAAAGATAATTTGACTTTAATAGAACTGTGAAGATAATAACCTTTCCCTGTATTATGAATGCCAAAGCGATATGAGAACCTTTGAAGAAGTAAACAGAGATTGAGGGATATATTCAAGGCTTCAACTTTTAAGGCAGGAGGCCTACCGCAATGTTCTACTGAAATTACTTTATCTCACTAGCGCCAAATGATAAAAATTAAATGAATCTGCACTAAAGGAAATCTGACTAGTCAGTGGGAGATTGTCATTTAAATAGAGATTTCTTCCTCATGCTTGGCAGTCAAGCAGCTCATCCTAACATGGCATTATTGAAAAGCTGAATTTTCAACAGTGTTTGGGGAAAAAAAATACTTGTATTGTGATTCAGTCATTCAGAAAGCAACGGTGTCATTAATATACTGATAATAAAGAAAAAGCAAAGTCGGTCTTTAATACTGACTGAATGTTTTGTTTTTACTTTTCATAAAATTAGGGTTATTTATCAATTTAGTATAATTAGCTACAATGTGTTACATGCTTTCTCAGTTATATTTGATGTGCAACATATGCCTTGGTTAATACATGTTTCTGTGATTATTTATCTTGTCATTGTGCAGCTACCCAATCTTCTATTATTTATTTATTTTTTTTTACAAAGGGTAAGTTTATCCTTCTGGTTCATCTATGGTTCAGACAGCTTGGTATCCCCAATGAGATCAGGTAGCAGGGAGGTAACTCACTATATTAAATCGAGTTGATTTGATCTGTATCAAGAAATTCGGTATAGAAAAGCCTTAAATAAATAAATAAATATTATACAGTCTCAGCCAAAAGCCCTAAGAAGAATCCTCCTCATGTCTAAAACCTTATGTTTGATATTTGCTAAAAGATTGAGTTGCCACTAAAATGCTCCCTCTATGAACAGAACCATTATCTTGCAGTGGAGAACCTAGAAAAAGTTATACCGTAAATCAAACTCTTCTGCTGCTGTACCAGGAATCAGCTGGTATACTTTCCAGTCATGGGGTAATGTCTCCAAATGGGTCTGTTTTGTGCATGCCTTGACAGCAGTGAACTTTATTCGTAAACCAGGGTATACTGGGCATAAGTTCAGTCTGTCAAATGTACTTCTACTGCTCTTCCTAATACTTGCATTGTGCCAAAGAGAACTTCCTTCTGGAGTTCAGAGGATGTGATATATACCAGGCAACACATCAAATTGCACTTGGAAGTTCTTTTTAATTAGGCCAAAGGCAGGAATATTTGGGAAGGCCACTACTTATCCCTGGTTATGAGCAAGAAGGATTGGATCTATTCTTAATCTTTGGGATCCTGCTGGCATTTGTGACCCGGATTGTTAATTATTGGAGAAAGGATGCTGGGCTTGATGGACTTTTGGTCTGACCCAGTATGGCATTTCTTATATTTCTCTCCAGGTTTATTTACAGAGTAATCACTTGGGTCGCTTTCCTCTTACTGCTGGAGAAAAATATAAGAAATGCCATACTGGGTCAGACCAAAAGTCCATCAAGCCCAGCATCCTTTCTCCAATAATTGACAATCCGGGTCACAAATGCCAGCAGGATCCCAAAGATTAAGAATAGATCCAATCCTTCTTGCTCATAACCAGGGATAAGTAGTGGCCTTCCCAAATATTCCTGGCTAATAATGGTTTATGGATTTTTCCTTCAGGAACTTGTCAAAACCCTTTTTGAACCCAGCTATGCAAACTGATTTCATCCCATCCTCTAGAAACAATTTCCATTGTTTAAATGTGTGCTGAGTGAAAAAAATACGTTCTCCAATTTGTTTTAAATATGCTACCTATTATTAATGCTTCATAGAGTGTCCCATAGTCCTACTATTATTTGAAAGGGTAAACAGAAGTTGTACCCCACTCATGATTTTGTAGACGTCTATCATATCTCCTCTCAGCAGTCTCTTCTCCAGGTGCTAGAGCCCTACCCTATTTAGCCTTTTATCATAGAGGAGTTGTTCATTACCCTTTATCATTTTGGTAACCCTTTTCTGTAACTTTTCTAATTCTGCTAAATCTTTTGTAAGATGGGGTGACCAGAACTTGAAACAATACTCAAGATGCAGTCACACCATGAATCAATGCAGAGGTATTATGATATCCTCTGTTTAATTTCCTATAACTTTGCTAATGATACCTAACATTCTATTTGCTTTTATGACTGCCATTGCACAATGTGCCAAGGATTTCAAAGTATTGTCCACAATGACTCCAAGGTACTTTTCCTGAGTGGTGCTGTCTAATATGGAACCCAGCATCATGTATCTATAGTTTGGCTTATTCTTCCCTGTATGTATCACTTTGCACTTGACCACATTACAACATAAGAAAAATGCCGTGCTGGGTCAGACCAAGGTTCATCAAAACTTGCCTCCTGTCTCCGACAGTAGTCGGTCTGGGTCGCAAGTACCTGGCAGATCACTCACTGTCAGTGATAGAATAACTTTCTCTAGTCTACCTGGCTAATAATGTTTTATGGATTTTTCCTCCAGGAAGTTGTCCAAACCATTTGTAAACCACACTATGCTAAATACCTTGATCTCATCCTCTGGCAAGATTCTATAACTTGATTGTGCATTAAGTGAAAAAGTACTTTCTACAATTTGTATTTTCATGGAGTGTCCACTTGTTTTAGTATTATTTGAAAGGATAAAGCCATTAAGGATGCGCATTTGTTTAAATTGAAAGTACAAAATGCGACGAATAAGCTAATTCATTTCATTCGGGGAGCCCCGAAATGAATCGGGGGCGACCGAATGAAAAGAACCTTATTCATTGGTCTCATTTTAAACAAATACATCTGGCCTAGGTCTAAGCCTGAAGCTGGGGCCTCACCTACAACATAGGCTGAGGCCCAAAGCAAGGATTGCGGCCTAGGCCCAAGCGCGACCCCTGGAAATTTAAAAAGAAAAGCCTTACCTGATCTAGAACATAAGAACATAAGAAATTGCCATGCTGGGTCAGACCAAGGGTCCATCAAGCCCAGCATCCTGTTTCCAACAGAGGCCAAACCAGGCCCCAAGAACCTGGCAATTACCCAAACACCAAGAAGATCCCATGCTCCTGATGCAATTAATAGCAGTGGCTATTCCCTACGGGGCGGATTTTCAGAGCCCTGCTCGCGTAAATCCGCCCAAAACCGGGCGGATTTACGCGAGCAGGGCCCTGCGCGCCGGTAAGCCTATTTTACATAGGCTTACCGGCGCGTGCAGAGCCCCGGGACTCGCGTAAGTCCCGGGGTTTTCGGAGGGGGCGTGGCGGGGGCGTGTCGGGGGCGGGCCCGAACCGCGCAGCGTTTTCGGGGCGTGTCGGGGGCGGGCCCGAACCGCGCGGCGTTTTCGGGGCGTGTCGGGAGCGTTCCGGGGGCGTGGCCGCGCCCTCCGGACCCGCCCCCAGGTCGCGTCCCGGCGCGCAGGAGGCCCGCTGACGCGCGGGGATTTACGCCTCCCTCCGGGAGGCGTAAATCCCCCGACAAAGGTAAGGGGGGGGTTTAGACAGGGCCGGGCGGGTGGGTTAGGTAGGGGAAGGGAGGGGAAGGTGAGGGGAGGGCAAAGGAAAGTTCCCTCCGAGGCCGCTCCGATTTCGGAGCGGCCTTGGAGGGAACGGGGGTAGGCTGCGCGGCTCGGCGCGCGCCGGCTATACAAAATCCATAGCCTTGCGCGCGCCGATCCAGGTTTTTAGCAGATACGCGCGGCTCCGCGCGTATCTACTAAAATCCAGCGTACTTTTGTTTGCGCCTGGAGCGCAAACAAAAGTAGGCTATTCACGCTCCTTTTAAAATCCGCCCCTAAGTAAACTTGATTAATAGCGATTAATGGACTTCTCCTCCAAGAACTTATCTGTAGGGTATCTGTTGAAGGCTGGATCCTGGTGCCGGGGTCTTGGCCTGGATGCAGGCCCGATGCCAAGGCCTCAGCCCAGACGCAGGCCCAACACCATGACCCAATACGGAGGCTGGCTCCTGACACCAGGGCCTTGGCCTAGGCCAGGGACCGGGCCCAACAGCGCGACCCGACCTGGAGGCTGGGTCCTGACACCAGGGCCTTAGTCCATACCCAGCCCGATGCCGCGTCCCGCCAGGAGGCTCCATGCGTTCTCTTCTTTCTTCTTCCTGAAACACAATGACTGCTTCCACTGGGGTTGCACCAGTTTAATTAACTCTGGCACATTCGCTCCAGTGGACAGCATCATTTTGATGTACAACAATTGCGTAAAATTGCCGTACATCAAAATGGCGGTGTCCACTGGGGTGAATGCACCAGAGTTAATTAAACTGGCGTGACTCCAGTGGATGCAGTCATTGTGTTTCAGAACGCCACCTCTGGGCCTCAGTCTTGCGTATGCCAAGGCCGAAGTGATCTGCAAGTCTTACGTCCAAAGCCTCAGACTTGCGTAGGTCGAGGCCGCAGTGACCTACCACCTAGTCCAAGTCAGCGGATCCCCACTGGACCAAATAAATTGGGGACAGGGGGGATCCTGGCCCCAGCATTTTTCTGGGAGGGTGGAAAGGAGGGCTTGCTTTGGTTTTTGGCTGTTTTGTTTTTGGTTTTTTTTTAATTGCTCTATTCATTTTTTTCATACAAATTAAAAAAATCAAGCAATCCATGAACCGAAATTTGTGGAAAATAAAACCTCCCAAAAATGAACTGAAAAACGAATCCCCTGCACATCTTTAATAGCCATCCTTCCACCCCACTCATGATTTTATAAACTTCTATTTTGTCCACTCTTGGCCATCTCTTTTATTTATTATTTATGTATTTATTTAAAATTGTTTGTGACCCACTTATCGCAACAATAGTCATTCTAAATGAAGAACATAGTATATAAATGTAGATTAAAAACTAAATTACAAATATCTTAAAATAAATAAACATAAGAACAGAAAACAAAATTCAAATCATAGTTAAATTATCCAAATGCTTGCTGAAATAGATTTTATGAAACTCTTTCAAATCTAGAAAAGCTTGCAAATCAGATGAAAGCACATTCCATGATACAGGGCCAACCACTGAGAACGCACAATCACGTATCGCAACCAAGCTCCCCTTTTTAGGTGATGGAATTAACAATTCTTGGCTTTGAGAACATAGTGAATGCTCATGATAGAGGTCTTTAAGATCATGAGAGGTCTTGAATGAGTAGATGTGAATCGGTTATTTAGACTTTTGGATAATAGAAGGACTAGGGGGCATTCCATGAAGTTAGCAAGTAGCACATTTAAGACTAATCGGAGAAAATTATTTTTCACTCAATGCACAATTAAGCTCTGGAATTTGTTGCCAGAGGATGTGGTTAGTGCAGTTAGTGTAGCTGGGTTCAAAAAAGGATTGGATAAGTTCTTGGAGGAGAAGTCCATTAACTGCTATTAATCAATTTTACTTAGGGAATAGCCACTGCTATTAATTGCATCAGTAGCATGGGATCTTCTAGGTGTTTGGGTAATTGCCAGGTTCTTGTGGCCTGGTTTGGCCTCTGTTGGAAACAGGATGCTGGGCTTGATGGACCCTTGGTCTGACCCAGCGTGGCAATTTCTTATGTTCTTATGACTTGGCCTGGACCAAGGCCTCTGTGCTGGAACCAGGCCTAATCCCTATGGAAGCCTTTTTTTTTTCTTTTTTAAAGCATCAAATACAAAAATACCTGAAAATTGTTGGGTATTTTCGTAGGATGCTATTTTCAGTTTTTTTCCATTCAGTGTCAAACAAAAATGCCTTATGTGTTGTATTTTTACATTTGTTAAAAACAAATGCACATCCCTTGCATGTTCCCAAAATCCTCCTTAGCAAAGATCAAGGCAAAGAATTCATTCAGGTTTTTTTTTTGCTATTTCCATGTCTTCTTGATGCACCCTTTTTAACCCTTTGGTCATTTAGTAGCCCAGCTGACTCCCTCACAGACCTTTTGCTTCAAATGTACTTGAAAAAGGTTTTATTAGTGGGTTTTTTTCTCTAGGGCAAGCTTCTTTTCAAATTCACTCTTGGCCTATCTTTCCACTGTTTTTACATCTAACTTGCCAGTGCTTTTCCTCTTGCATGCTTTCTTCAATTGGGTCTGCCCTCTATTTTTTGGAATGATGCCCTTTTGGCTCTCACTGCCTCTTTCATCTCCCCATTAAAGAGCTTGGCATATTACAAACTGGTGGTCTTTATTAGGACAAACATTCCAAGCCATCTTAAGCCTACACTCCCATGCTAAAAATCATGAATTTGATGCACTCCATAGAAATTGTAAGGAAGAAACCTGCACTAGAAATATATGTTTGCAAACATAAACTTACATATACCATATTTTCTAGTGTATAAGACGTGGGATTTTTCTGGCATTCCCGTCACTGTGCCTTATTCACTGGTGCAACTAATATGTGGTGCTTTCAGTGACAGCATGTCTCTGTTTCCTTACTGACAGAGCCTCCATGCCGCTCGCTTCTCCGTGCGGCCTCACCAACAGCCGCTTGCATACCACACAGCCCACTAACATTCGGCGCTCCCCTAGGATGCCTCCCACGTGGCCTCACCAACAGCTGCTCGCAAACCATGCAGCCCACTAACATTTGGCGCTCCCCTAGGATGCCTCCCACGTGGCCTCACCAACAGCTGCTCGCAAACCATGCAGCCCACTAACATTTGGCGCTCCCCTAGGATGCCTCCCACGTGGCCTCACCAGCAGCCGCTTGCATACCACACAGCCCACTAACATTCGGCGCTCCCCTAGGATGCCTCCCACGTGGCCTCACCAACAGCTGCTCGCAAACCATGCAGCCCACTAACATTTGGCGCTCCCCTAGGATGCCTCCCACATGGCCTCACCAATAGCCGCTCACACACCACACAGCCTTACTAACATTTGGTGCTCCCCCTAAGACGCTTCCCATGTGACCTCACCAACAGCCACTCACACACCACACAGCCTGCTAACATTCAGCGCTCCCCTAGGACACCTCCCACATACGTCCAGAATGCTCGGCACTCACCTACTGACCTCATCCTCTCACATTGCATCACCATGATTACCTACGTCTTATCTAACGATGTGACTTATTTACTGAATTTTTCATGAAAAGGGCTCTTAAGAGAGGGTGCGACCTATACACTGGAAAATATGGTACCTGCAATAACAAAAATTATCAAGAACATTGTGACTTTGGTGTCCCAGTGAAGTATATTTTTACTTTTACGTTTTGTCTTTTATTATTTTATTTTATAAATTGTTAATCTACTTGTTATTTGTAAATTGCCTTGATTTTCTGTCAAGAAAGACAATTAAGAAAATTCAATAATCTAAAACTAGACTAAACTAAACTAGATAATTCTTGTATGAATTCTTAGATCTTGATGCATATTTAAAAAAAGAAAAACTTTCCATGAGTAAGACCAAGTATTTGTTGGTCTTACTCTCTTTAATTGGACAGCTGTGAAACAAATGTTTGTGTTTGCTTTCTTACTGATCAGGTAGCTATTATGCAACAGGAACTGACAGAGCTGAAGCCTCTGCTGATAGAGCGGAGTGGAGAGACAGAAGAACCGGTAAACATCATTGCAGATGAGACTTCAGAGGTGGAAGTGGTTAAGCGAGGAGTTGAAGCGGATGAGGCTGCTGCTAACAAGGCTGCTCAGGAAGCCAAAGCTATTAAGGTATGTTGACATAACATTTGCAAGCTTTGCAGGGACCACAGTTGTAAATTAGATTTAATATTGATCAGGTAGTTCACAGTCAGGGCCAGAGGGAAAATTGGACACAAATTTCTTTTGTAAAAGTTTGTGCCTTCGATTCCGTTTACTAATTAACATGGCGCAGCAGATAAACAGACAGCTCCACGCGGTTAGCATGTGCCTTTGTCACCATCCCAATCACTGAGGGTGGATTGAGTCCTGAAATGATCATTCTACTTTTCTGAACAATGGTGCCCAAAGTATAATGTGGCATTTAAAGACAAGATTCATATTGAATTCACATCTGATAGTAGAAAGCACATCTCATAATGTCTCCGCCAACAAACTGGATAGATCAAGATGCAAAGTTTTATAGAACTGCTAAAAGTCCTTCAGTACCATTAGAAAAAAAGATATGAAAAGCTGGAAAAGTACAGGAGCCTGAGTAGGATTGTTAAAGATTTGTTTTCTTCTTTTCTGCAAAAGTACAGCACAGAGAATATTACTTTTTATAAATCAATACCACTATTGCAGTAAAATAATTTCATCCAGTGGTCACAGATGAAACAAGTGTAAGCCTAGAAAAATGATGTGAAGTGATGTGAAAAACAACCCTACTGGCCTGAACTCTTTATTACCATCTCTCAATGAAACCTAGTAATGTAATAAATGACAGAAGACAAACACCAAAATGGTCCCTCCACTCTGCCCTGTAAGCTGTTTAGGGTTGTAATTGCAACCCCTGGGCAGGTTACCCCACTTCCTTTCGTTTTAGGATTGTAACTGCTGCTCCATGCAGGTTATCCCATGCCTTCTATGTAGGGTAATTAGAGCAGAGAGCTATGAAACCTTGAGGCAATGGTTTGGATACAAAGCATAACTTTTAAAACTGCTCGCAGGCGCCCATATCCACATATATATTGGTGCACAGTAATTATTTATTACTGTATTTTATAACCTGCACACCAATGATATGTGTAGGTTACAGTATACAAGTACATTTGCACACATATATGCTCGCGTATGTAAAAACTGTGAGCCTCAAAAGCCAAAACGATTTATCCGTAAAAATAGTGGCACTTATCCGGATAAATTCCGATTTATGCAGCTAAGTAGCAGCACATGGCTGGATAAGTCTGAAAAGCCCTACTTGTCCATCTTAGTAGCACTTTTTGGAATTATCTGGGTATATAAGATAGTTGGAAAAGTTTTTTTTTAAAAAAAGCGCTATTTATTTATCCAGCTAAGTTCTATTTATCTGTCTAGTTAGTGGTAAAGGTGCTACATATCTGGATAAGTTAGAATTTAGCTGGATAAATGTGTACAAATGATATGCTCCCGTATTTGTACTTCATATTTTGAATAGATTTTACTTACATTATTTAGATGCATTTACTTCCCCGAAAGTCAACTTTTATATGCGTGAGTCAGGGGATTTTATAACCAATTGGTCTATCAGTTCACACAATCCATCTGCAGCTCGTGAAGACCCTTCTAGCTTTTCAGCCTGAAGTCCCCCCATGTCACCTAGACCCCTCATCCAGCCATTTTTTCACTTTTAAGATGTTTGCGATCAATTAAACCAGATACTGAACAAAAATAAATATACGCAAGTAAAACACTTGCTCACATCACTTTGGCCGGCTGTAAAATAGCAACTTATGGGCAGAAATGTGGGCCCTTCCCCGGAACGACCTTGGCCTGCCCCTTTTTCACACGAGCAAATTTACTAGCAGTCTCTGATTCACGCACGTATGTTACGGTTTTTAAAACAGAATGTACTCGGGTATAGGCTACGTTATGCGCACACGTGCTATTCTTTACACGTGCTTCTTTTGAAAGTTTGCTTCACTATGCTTGTTTCAGGGTTGGTATGATTTTTTTTTTTTAACTTCCAACCCATTTGAATATCATTAGTTACTGCATCGGAGTTTTATTACATCAGGTCCTGTGCCATCATGGGTATTCTTTTCCTTCCCTTACTTGTAGCATGCAGACAGTACTAAAATCAGCAGTACTGGATAGATTGCCCAGAATATCAGCTGGCCTCTTTCTTGTCTCTATTGCTTCCTTTGGTCTTATATCTAAGTTTTCTTTCTGTTTTATAGACACATCTGGGTGTATACATGTTACCTCCCCCCCATCCATCAATAATGTTTCAGGCCGATGCAATAGAGTGTGCTCGGCTGAGCGCACGACTTCACCGGTGCTTGGACGCGTGTTTTAGGCGCACGTCCAAAACTTCTCGTGCAATAAGGGGATTAGCACATCTAAAACGCGCGTCCAAACAAGCACGAAGCTAACAGGGCTCATCACATGTAAATTCATGTTGATGAAGCTATTAGCTAGTATCCCCACCCCCCCACCCCCCATGCAAAAAAAATGTGCACCCAATGCGCACATTTTTACGCTAAAAAATTAATGCCTGCCCGGAGCAGGCGTTAAATTCTTGAGAAGCCCCAAACGTTTACAGAAAAGCAGAAAAAATTGCTTTTCTGTAGTTCCTCTGACTTAATATCATGGCAATATTAAGCTGGAGGAACCTAAAAATGGAGAACAGAAAAAAAAAAATTTTAAACTTAGTGTCACCGGCGGTCAGGTTGGGAAAACAGATGCTCGTAAAATTGAGCGTCCGATTTCCAAACCCGCTCATAGCCACCTCTCTTGGGCACCCGATGACGAGGAGGCACTAGGGATGCAAGGTTTTCCCTAGCATCTGCTTTCTACTGCGGCAGCCCAATTAAATATTAAATTGGGCGCCCGGGAGAAGTGGATCAGCACACATTAAGGGGCAGATTTTCAAAGCCCTACGTGCGTAAATCCGGGAGGATTTACGCGCGTAGGGGGGTTAAGCGTGCCGGGCCTCTTTTCAAAAGGCCCGGTGACGTGCGTAAAGCCCCAGGACGCATGTAAGTCCCGGGGCTTGAAAGAAGGGGCGGGGTGGGCAGGGCCAGAGCCTCCAGGCACAGTGGTCATTTGGTGCTGTGTCAGGGATAGCAGGCCGGCTGTTGGCCAGCACATGCAACCTATGTCTGCCCAGAGACAGGCACAACTTATAAAATAAAATAAAGGTTGGGTGGGGGTTTAGGTAGGGCTGGAGGGCAGGTTAGGGAGGGGAAGGGAAGGGAGGGGAAGGGAGGGGCGGAAGGAAAGTTCCCTCCCAGGCCGCTCGGAGCGGCCTGGGAGGGAATGGGGAAAGCCATCGGGGCTCCCCTAGGGCTCAGCACGCACAAGGTGCACTAGTGTGCACCCCCTTGTGCGCGCCGACCCCGGGTTCTATAACATGCATGTGGCTGCGCGCGCATGATATAAAATCGGGCGTACATTTGTGCGCACCGGGTTGCACGCACAAATGAACGCCTGCACATACGTCTTAAAATCCGGCCCTTAGAGAGCAGACACTCAATCAAGAGCACCCATTTAATGCACACCGATATTGTATTGGCCTGTTTGTGTTTAGTGTCCCGTTCATACCAACGTAACCCCACCCGGTGTGCAGGTCTAGCATGGGTGAAGCCATAAAGTTATTTATGTTCTTTGGCACAGGGACCCTGGCTAGCATTTTACCTCCTTTACTTCCCAAGGTGTGGATTTGCTGGACTGGGAGAAAAAAGGAGTCCTTTCAGGTCCTGATGAGACAAGGGTGATTTTCTTGCACATTCCCTTGTGTTTCCCCTGGGGAGGATGCTGGTCTCTGATGTGGGTGAGATGAGTGCAGAGCTAAATACTCTGGAGCTACATGGTTAGTGTCCAAAATAAGTCTTTACTATTAAGCACTGTTGGTGAATGTCACAAAATTCAAACTGCAGCACCACAGAAATCTCTCTTCAGATTCTTTACAGCCTCTTCCCTCTATCTGTGCCGGACTCAGTTATATCAGGACAGGGAAAACACCCACTCTCTTGGATTAAGGTAAAGTGTAGCTCCCAGATGGGCAGGGTCTTTAGGAAGGTCAAAACCCCTTCCAAGCTGATAAAATAGCAAAGTCTTTGGCACAGTGAGCAAATCTTCTCTTTCTCTCCCCAGGGCGGTGAACACCGGATGGGTGACCCCAGTGATATTATTTTCCTTTCCTCACAATTAGCAGATCTTCAGGATCTCCTTGATCTGACTCACTCTTTAGTACTCTCTCTGGATCCTTGATGGAAAGGACTCTCTTTGAAACAAGCAGTTCCCTTGCTTCTAGCAGGAAGGAAGGGGCAGCCAAAAACCTTCCTTCTGGATCGTCTAACGAAAGTGTTCTTTCCCCCAAAATGGGACAAAAACTGAGTCCCCTCCTCACAGCAGGTCACCATCACCTCAGGAATGTATCTTCCCTATCCATGGGCATTTCACACGCAGGGTTCCCCAATCCCTGCGTGCAAGACAGGCCCAAGTGTCCAGTGAGGCTCCTAACAAAAATCTCAAAACCCTCAACTTAGACACAGAGGGATATCCCAACCAGCTAGTGAGTAGGCTGGAAGGAAAACCCTCCCAGCCCTGGTCAGGACCCACAAGCTGGGCTGGCCTGCCTTTGCTGACTGGGCCTGAAAACAGCAAAAGGTAAGGTCCTTACACCTCTGCACGCTGTGCTAACAGAAAGGGACTGCCTCCCGAGCTTACTGTGGAGAACTCCTAAATAGCTCCAAGGGGACGGCCATTCCAGACTCCACAGAAGGAGCAGCTGTACTTGAATGGTATCTCCCTCTACTCTAAGCCACTCTCTCTAGCTAGAGACTCAGCCAGTTCTTAATGGTGAAATGACCGTAGGGTCTGTCACACCAAATATTTTGTATCTTTCAGAGGGTCTCAAATATGCGGAAAGGAGGCTTCATTAGTTCTGCGTGGAAGTTCTTGCTTTTGTAATATCTTCTATATTTTTACTAGGGGTGTGCACAGGAAATTTTTTAATTTTGTTTTCTTTCTTGGAGTATTTTTTTTGTTTGTTTGTTTTATTTCTTTTTGCTTACTTAAAATGAAAACAAAAACAAAAACCAACAACAAGCAAATGAAAGGTAAACTAAAATGAAACAAAAATTTCTAGTCCAGTCCTCCCATGAAAACAAACTATAATAATCTCCCCAGGGCCCTTCTCCAACACCTCTCCCTAGCCAGTCCGATCCCTCTCACTCTATCTGTAGTGTGAAAAAAAAAGGGTAGGATCTATTCCTAGTTGCTCTTGACCTGCCGGTGCTTCTCTCATGATTGGCACTGGCTGACCTGAGGCCAGGGCCAATTTTTATGTTTTTTTGCACAAGAAAATAGTGTCGGCCTCTCGTTTGCTATTTTCTTCTACGGAAAGTATTAAAGGGTCAGTCAGTGCCATTCTGAGATGAACAGTAGTGGAGCAAGAACAGGGGATTGCTCCGGCATCTCCTTTTTCATACTACGGGTGGTGTCAGAGGGTTCTGGGGGAGGAGGTGGTGGGAAGAGGGCCTGGGAGGGCGTTTTAGTGGAAGCGGGCTGGTGGCTGCTGTAGAGAAAAGAAAGCAATGGAAATGCAAACAAAATTTTGCTTGGTTTTTCTTTCTTTCCATTTGTATTACTAAATGAAAGAAAACGGGAAATTTGGTTCAAATTTCCAGTTTCGTTTCAAACAAATGTGCATCCTAAATTTTACACAATTTTGAAAGGAAAGTTTTGTACTGCCATTTCCTTTATTTAAAAAAAAAAATCTTTTCTTAGTTTGGTCTTTGCTGGGGCTATAATCGTGGTTTCTATGTATCATCAATGTGATGTCTGAATGAGTTTTTGCCAGCAGTTTGGTTAGAACAGAAACGCCCTTTATATATTTATTTACCGGCACCATCAGCAAAGCGATAAACTCCTTCTTATTGAGGAGAGGGGAGACTTTCAGCACAATAAACGTTTACGAAATGATGGACCTCTTTAATATGGTTCAGTGTGCACCATTCAGGGTTTTCCTGTTTACCACAACAACTTGTCTGCCTGATTGCAAGACGGTGATAAATGTCAAAATATTTTATCAGGGCAATAAAAATGGAGCCCAACAAAGCGGCATTTTAATTTTGGATGCAGAAAGCATCATGATAAATATTGAACAGATTGACATTAATTGATAAAGATCACTACTCTCCTAAGCATTGCTGGATGCGGAGAGCATTCATATCTGCATGTAAAAAAAAAAAAATGTTACTTTAAATGGCAAATTATTGCTACATCTGCTGACCTTTAAGTAACTTTTACACCTTTGTCAGTGCTTTGTAATTAGCTCCCCCCCTCCCCTCCACCTCAGTCATGATAATGAGGCAGTTACTGCACTTCACATTTTCCACAGTCTAATATTTTTCAAAGAATAGCTGTGGGGGGAGTGTGGTTATTGTGAGAATGCTGTACTGTTTTCTTCGACAAGGCTTTTGTCTTAATCTACTTTCCGGGACAATTAATACATTTGCCAGGGTTAGAGAGCCTGAATTAATGTGCCTTCCAATTTGACTTGATTGGTTGTTACCTGCAGGCTTGAGGAAGACAGAAGGATCTCGGGTGACTGATGGGCGAGCATGCCAAAAGTCAGGCGCTCTCATTGACTGATGCCGCTCTCCTAACACCTGCGGATTCTAAAGCAGAGCTTCCCAAACTGTGGGACAGGTCCCAAAATGGGTTTACAAAACCTTCAGCCGGGGGGGGGGTGTCACAGGTGCCTCAAATGGCAGCACTCTTCAGGTGCCAGCAGCCACGGCATTAGTAGTGAAGTCAGCGTGAGGCCCACGAGCCCAGCATGTGCTCATATGCCCTGCAATGTCACTGCCCTTCTACGAGTTTCCGCGGTAACAGGAGGCCCTGCATGAGGAAGGATTAGAGCCTTTGCCGGACCTGCCAGTTTGCAAGTAACCCACAGACCCCCATGCAACGCTGCTACCGCTGGCAGATCACTGTCCGGCTTGCGGGCCAGTCGTGAGGGGAGAGCAGGGCTGAGTGTGTTGTGCATCAGTGGAGGTAGCCATCGCTCTTCTCTTCTCACCCACCACTGAATCTACCTAGGAGAAGGATGCTGCCCTTATTATCAGCCTGCCCTCTCTCCCCATCGGTTGTCATCCACCTTTGGCCCTGGCCCAAAGGAAAATGTTGATGCTGACCCTGGCTTGGGGGATATTTGAAGGAAGGGCTATTTTAAGGGAGGGATGAAATGCAGGAGGAATTTGAGGACTGGATAAGGTGGAGAGGTATTGTCAGTGGAGGGTGAGAGAGGAGGAATGACAGAAGATCAACTGGGAGATGTAAGAGGAGTGGGGGTGAGGGGGATAAACTAGGAGAGGAATGTAAGAGAAGGCCTGGAGGAAGTGAGGTGGGAAGATGAAAGAAGGGATGGGGGATAAATGAAGAGGGAATGGGGGTTGAGTTGGTAGGAAAGGGATCAGTTGGGACTTATAAGAAAGGCTTGGAGGTGAGAGAGAATCGGCTGGGGAATGTGAAAATGGCAGAGGAGGTGAGAGAAAGGTAAGGGGCTGGAGAGGTGAGAGGAGCGGAGATTGAGAGAGGCGTCCACAGAAGGGGATAAAGTTAAAAGAGGAGGTCCTCTAGAGGGGGTGGATATTGAGACAGGGGATCTGCTGGAATGTGAGAAGGGAGAGAAGAAATGATTGTTGGACAGGGACAATACCTTAGTTGGTAATTTGTTTTTGTCATCCTATGGAGTCATGTGAGGTTAAAGGGTTAAAATGGAGTCACTTTGTCTAAAGCAGAGCTTTCCAAACTTTTCATGTTGGTGACACACTTTTTAGACAAACATAATTTCACGACACGGTAATTCAGTCTACTAGTAAACCAGAGGTTAAAGGTTAAACGAACGAAACATATTTCTACAATTTATGTATGTTTCCTTAAATATATACATAAATAAAATGTTTCACGACACAACCTATCTCATGAAAACCTTAAATTTATATTAAAAATATATATTCCAAGATTCATGTTATTGTTATAATTTATGAGAAACAATAATAAAACAAATTGTCTGTCCCCCACACACTCATCTCTCTCCTCCCCCCCAGCACATGTCTGGCCCCCACACACTCATATCTCTCCCCCTCAAGCACATGTCTGTCCCCCCAGCACGTTTGCCCCCCACTCACTCATCTCTCTCCCCCCAGCACATGTCTGGCCCCCACACTCATGTACCTCGTCTTTTTGATTGTTGCCAGTTAAGTGCTTCACTCCCTTCCATGATCACTAGACACTGCTGCTTGCAGTCAGTACTCCTCATGGCCAGGCCTCATCGACAGCAGCAGCCAATGCAAGGATGGCTGGGCTCGTTCCACCCACCAAGCCCCCCAAAAAAACACGATTGACAGCAAAAATCACCCAATAATAAGCAACCCATAAACTGAAAAAAAAAAAGTGAATCTCTAGGGAAAAAAAAAGCCCAAACTCGCATCAGAGTTGACCGGGCTTGCGCGACACACCTGCACACTGCAGGCGACACACTAATGTGTCCCGACACACAGTTTGGAAAGCTCTGGTCTAAAGGTTTGGGAAACTCTGTTCTGAAGCATCCTTCTCTGTCCAGTGTTCCGTCTGGGTTGGATTTTGAGAGCTGAGCATCGGCATTAAATGTTTTTTGTTTGTTTTTTTCTGTAGGAGAAGAGTGAACCAAAGTTAAATGTGGCCATGCTGCCCTCACTGCTGCCACTGCAGTGCTGGATACCCTGAAGGAAGGGGATATCACTGCTAAAGACCATGCAGAATCCACCTTCTGGAGTCCGGCTTACTTTAGCTACATTTTGAAGGTACAGTACTTGTAAGGCCAAGAGCTCTTGCTGCTTGTCAGTACTTTCTGCCAGCACTGAAAGGCACCCTGGCTATTTTTCTATGTGCTTCTCTACAATTCCTGTGCAACGGGTGCATTTTCAATTGTTATTTTTAGACAGAATTTTCTTGATAAGTTAGTATAGGATGCAGTTAAGCAGCTCTGGTTCTCGAATGTCACAAGCCAGTCAGGTTTTCAATGTATCCAAACGGAATATGTATGAGATGCATTTGCATGCACTGCTTCCACTTCATGCTAATGTACCTCATGTATATTCATTGTGAATATCCTGAAAACTTGACAGGCTTACGGTACTCGAGGACCGGAGTTCCCTACCCCTGGTCTAAGGGGCAGGCAACTTCGGCCCTCCAATGCCACAGGCAAGTTTGGTTTTCAGGATATTCTCACTGAATATGCATGAGATATATTTTTATACAATGGAGGCACTGCACACAAATATATCTCATGCATATTAATTGTGGATATCCTGAAAACCAGACCTGATTGCAGCATGCAAGGGCCAGATTTGCCAACTTTGAGTTAGTCACTAAAACATGTGGACAATATAATTATGTATATATATATATTTTTTTTTATTATTATTTTTTTTAAGCAGGCTAAAATAATGCTAACTTTATGATGCAAGCTTACAAAATCAAAAAAGATACCAAGAACTATAGCTATCCATTCACCTTACACTGAGAACATGTGGCCTTCAAACTCAGTAGAAAATAACTGGACTTAATAGGTGTTTTGCTTGTTTTGTGCCATGTGAAATGAACAAGGACAATACAGGCGTCATTTAACTTTCCCACAAAGGATTCTGAATCGCATCCCATTTGTGTTTCCTACGCATTTAGCCAAACAAAGCCAAAATGGAAAGCCTCGTTCCTGTGACTCATTCAGGATACCTGAGTGATTATGGTACTGCAATTGATGGAAAACATTAAAAGGTCTGAGGATCAGAGCACACAGGAGGCCTTTACATTTTCTTTCCTTCATTAGTTATGTGACCCTCCTAAATCCAGGAGAATATCAACATATGCCTTTTTTTTTGGGGGGGGGGGGGTGAGGCAGGGTTAGTTAAATTAGTTTTCATGTAGAAAATGAGAACTTTACTTAATGCTGAGTGAGATTCCTGTGCTGCAGAGAATACACAGTAATGTGTTTTAAATGCTAATGGTCTTCTCTATTAGGTGTAGTAGAGCTTACGCTGAAATCCATGCTTTCGATGTTGCTGATGAGAACATCTTTTGAAGCTAGCATGGTGGCAGAGCCAGAGTGCAAAAACTGTGATTTTAAATTAAAGTTCTAAGTTCTATAATTTATTTGATGAGGTAGAAGCTCTGTGTCATTAAAATTCTGCTTCTGTGCCTTATGATGTGGGAAGGAATATTAATTTTCTGAACACTGATGTAGAGCAGTTGGTAGCCGATTTCCATAATGCTGGGTTTTGCTTTTTTTTTTTTTGTTTGTTTTGTTTCAAGGGCATTAAACCTGAAAAGAAGGTGGACCCCAGTGGAAAAGCTATAGATGATTACTGGCCATCTGCCAAAAAGATGCTTGGGGATATGGAATTTTTAGAATCACTGAAGGTATTTTGTCTCTTGCTCATTTTGAGCAAATATTTTTGCATGCTGAGTAAGTCCCAGATAACAGTGTTGTATGTCAAAGAAGATACTGAAGTTATATTCAACACTGGATGCTTTAGGATTGCACATTGCATGTTATTGAAATGTATATTATGCAAGATTACAAATTCTCTCAACACTCCAAAGAACAAGTGATTGTAGTTTGTTATCACTGTAATAGCACTAGTCTATTCATTTTTAAAGGCAGCAGTATTTAGGAAGTATAGGAGTTTTAAAATAGTTTTACCATACCTATAGGCAGGGCCCATTCGATGTCCTGTGATGCCACAGGAAAGGCTGCAAAATCCAGAGAACTGGTTAATCACCACAGAATCACAGGACACCATGGACCAAGTTCGAGGGCAGTGGCCAAGCAAGCCCACACGAGTGATTATATATCTCTCTGCCAATCTCACTTCACGCCTGCACCTTCTGCACTGAACTGGGCCAGTAAGAGAAGAAAGAGAGTGGCAGGGCCTCAGGACGTGTTCTCCCCTTCTGCCGGTTGAGTATGCTGGTGCTTTGAACTGCGCCACCTGAGGCAAGGGATGAGATGGTACTCCCCTCCCTCCCAGCGCCTCCCCACCTCCCTTCCCCCATGGACTCCCTCTCTCTGGCACCCACACTCAAGCACCCTTCCACATGCTTTCCTCATCCCCCCCCATCCACCCTCACACATGCTCTCTCTCTCTCACACCCCCAGGCTCGCAATCTCTCACACACACACATCCCTCTACACACACTCACTCTTACCAGGCCTTGATCTTCGCCGCACGGCACTCCGGGAGATCTTCCATGCCGCACGGCGAGCTGGGGCCCTGATCTTCACCGTGCGGCACGCCGGGAGATCTTTGCCACTCAGCACGCCAGGGCCTTGATCTTCGCCGCGAGCGGGGGGGGGGGGGGGGGTGGGAGAGGAGACCCCTGCTGTGTGGGGGGAGGGGGGAATTCTGCACTGGTTCTTTGTTTTGGCAGTAGGATGTGGCAGCCGCTAGAGGAGTTGGGGGGGGAAGGGGGCAGTTTTTTGCCGATTCCAAAGTTTGCCGCCTGAACTGGCTGCCTCACCCTGCCTCGTTAATAGAACTGCCCCTGGTGCCACACTATGGTGTCCTGCACATTTCAAAGCAAAACATTGCGGCTCCATGTGGCAGAGGGGAGGATGTGGCCCAAGGCACCACCATTCTCCTTTTCTTGCCTGCCCAGATCAGTGAAGGGATTGAAGAGAGGGGGAGTGAACAGGGATCATTGGTGAGAGAAGGCCTTGTTGAATTGGTTGGGAATAGATGTGAGAGAGATTGACTCGGGAGGACAAGGGAATTGACTGGGTGGGAGCAGGTGAAAGAGTTGCTGGGGAATCAGCTGAGTGTAGGGTGAGAGAGGGGTTCAGTGGGGGAAATACAAGGAAATAGGCCAGGCGGGGAGAAGAAGGATAAGAGGGGATTGGGGATTGGGGATGCTAGGGAATCTGCTGTATGTGTGTATGTGAGAGAGAGAGAGAGAGAGGGAGGAACAGCACCTGGCATGGGGTGGGGCTTCACGAGGTGAGAGAGAGAAGGCATTAGTGAAGGGGATGGGAGAGAAAGAAAACAAGGGGTAGAGAGGGGGAAAGAGAGTGAGGAATGGTGAGGCAGAAAGGGTCGGATCCAGGGGTGAAGCACTTCCCTCTCCCACATCCAGATCTCCCTCTTAGATCCCAGAGCCTCTCCCTTCTCTCCTTCCACCCAAATTCTGCCTCTCTTCCCCCTTTTCCTTTCTCCCAACCTCTCTCCCCTTCCTTAATCCCAGACCTTTCCTCCCTCTCCACTCCCAGAACACCATTCCTTCAACTTCCTTTGATGTACAACTGTCCCTCCTTCACACTTTTCTCCAATCCATGCTCCTTTTATCTCTCTCTGCTCCTCCCAGTTCTCCGCCATCCCCAAGATCTCATCTTCCTGTCCCGCTTATCTCCTAGCCCTGATATTTCCTTTTCTTCTCCTCTTCCCCTCCCACATGGATACCTGAGATCTTCCACCCATAAAAACCCCCAAAAATAAATTATACAGTCACATAAGCAAGGTTGTAAAACTATTTTTACTCTACATAATAAATCTATATTACTTAACATGCAAAACTATGCAGATTTATGCAATTGTGCCAAAGAATTGCTGCAGAATGGTTTAGCGCTCGCTGCTACAGGAAACTGGGAAACTTGGCTATAAGAATAGATATTATAGACGAAGGGCCTGATTCACTAAAGCTTTTCTTCCATTCTGTGTCCTTGGAGAGGAAGAACCTTCACTAATCAGCCCTAAATCAAATTGATTAGGATCTTTGGTGCCCCAATAGGGCCTTGAGCAGACCAAGTAGGGCAGACGTTTTCTTACCCGTTGACAATTTAATTAAGTGATTAGCACACAAATGTATACCCGATTTTATAACATGCGCGTGCAATGTTATAAAATCCAGGGTCGGCGCACACTTGTGCATCTTGCACGCGTCGAGCCCATGGGGAGCCCCGATGGCTTTCCCCGTTCCATCCAAGGCCGCTCCGAAATCGGAGCGGCCTTGGAGGGAACTTTTTTTTGATCCTCCCCACCTTTCCCTCCCTTCCCCTATCTAACCCACCCCCCAGCCCTAACTAAATCCCCCCTACCTTTTTTTCAGGCATTATGCCTGCCTGAGGCAGGTGTAACTTGCGCGTGCCGGCCAGCTGCCAGCGTGCCATGCCCAAGTACAGGTCCGACCGCCCCCAGACCGCCGCCATGTCCCCGGCCCCGCCCCCGGACCGCCGCCACGCCCCCAGCCCCGCCCCCGGACCGCCCATTTTGGAAAGCCCCGGGAGATGCGCGCCGCCGAGCCTATGCAAAATAAGTTCGGCGCACGCAGGGGTAGGTTTTTGGGGGATTACGCGCGTATCTTACGCGCGTAACCCTTTGAAAATCTACCCCTAAGTGCACTTAATGCAGGTAACTGGTTTTTGAAAATTGTTACAATAATATGTTACATTTACATGCATAACATGTTAAACATGAATAGTATGTTTAGAACCTAAGTAAGAAAATATCACAGTATCTTCTACCACAGTTGCAGGGCAATGCCCTCGATGTGTCTCTATCCAGCTTGAGCTTTCTGTCTTACTGAGCTTATAGACATGGTGGCTCAGTAATAGTGCTGCCATGGAGAGAGACCTGGGTTTGATTCCTGATGCGGGCCTTTACACTCCTTGGGTTGGCCATAGGGTTGCCAACTTTTCCATGGAGCAGGACCAGACACTTGGGGGAGGTGGGGAGGGGGAGCCAGCCGCAGCCATCCCCCCTTTTTTTTAATAGAGCATAAACTTTTCCTTAGGCAGATTCATCCTGCCTGTCTTTGGGACTCAGTTCGACTCTCCTCTTCCTCTGCGACTCCCAGGAGGACAGCGTGAAGAAGAAACAAGTGCCGCACAGCTGTGGGAGAGGAGGAGAAGGAGCAGAGTCAAACCGAGCCCCGAAAACAGGCAGGTGATTGGAGCACTGCCAGGCTGCCACCGCTGATTGGCCCCTGGCCTTGCCTGACCGGGTTTTACAGTGTCCGGTTAGCCTTGTAACCCGAACGCTGTACAATAGGCTGCAAAACTGGGCTGTCCGGTCGAAAACTGGGCAGTTGGCCACCCTAGTTGGCCAAGGCTGAGGATGCTGAATTCACAGCCCCGGGGTTTGGGGGGGAAAGAGGAGGGAAGGGAGGATGTCATAGTCATCGCTCAATGGTGACAACTAGTGGACGGAGAGAGGGCCTGTGATTGCAGGGTTCCAGAAGGAGCCATGGCATAGGATCCCCACCCCAGGTCTGTCACTGCAGCATTGGGACCACAGTAAGTTGGGAGCGGCTATAAGGTAGCTGAAAAAAAATATCCCCGGATAGTTGTGAATGAAGGCTCAAGCTGCCAGATCCCAGCCCTGATTCCCACTGAGTTGGAAACCAAAAGAAACGGGAAAAAATGCCAAGTCAAGAAAAAACAAGCCATGATACATGATATATTTGTCCTATTTATGACATCTTAGCAACAGCTGTCATTAATATGTGCTTAGCATCTCCATTTCTTTCCCATTCAGATATTCTTTACCTGACAATATTTATTTGTCGGAGAGTCAGGTCGATGTCACTTGTTCATTCTTGATTCCTGTGGAAAGCTGAAGCCTGTCTGCTGCATTCTGCTTTTTCTATTCACTCTCCATATTATAGCAGTGATGTGTTTTGGCACAATGAAACCATCTGCAGCAGCAGGGAAGTCACCCTCTGGCACTTGTGCTCTTACTCACAGATAGAGTAAAGCCGGGGAGAGGACTCCCAATGGGTAGAAAAAAAAAAAAAAAAAAACACGAACTGTCAAAATGTCTCTTGTGAACTCTATGAGGGAGGTAACTTGGGGAAATTTTGAGGATTCCATGACACTCTGGGAAAAAAAAAAAAGGGGGTGAATTGCCAAAAGCCTGAAACTTTATGTGCAGCGGTAGCACCAGTCATCACGATTTCAGCCTTTGCTACTGCCACATTCATTCATCTTTCATAAATATTCATACATTCACATTCACTCGTCTTTCATGATCATTTGAACTCCCTACTTACCTTCCTCCATATTCCTGCATCTGACACAGCAGGGGTTTAGGTAAAAAAAAATGGGAGGTCAGACGACAGATGAAAGTATCGCGAATAACCTCCTTTTTTTTCCTCAGTTCTACTTGCCTCTAGCCCATAGGTACTGAAGTTCATTAGGCATGGACTGTAAGCAGTAGACAAAGGTAGACAGTCACATCTGTAATCATTCTAGCCGATAAGTACTGCAGGGTAAGTTGCGCTGAAGGATTTATTCACTATGAAAGAGGAGAGAAACACAGTGGGACAGAATACACCAAAAGGAAGGACCAGCATCTTTCAAAAACAAAAAGATGCAACTAAGCAGTCAGTCCAAAAAGGAAAAGAGAAAAAAAAAATGAAAGCGAAATGAACTGCTCGGCCCTATGGGATGGGACTGGTATAGTCAACTATCAGGCTGAATCCAGCTATTGTGTTCATCCGGGGTGCCTGAGCTCAGGCATGCCGTTCTCTAGATGATGTGCCTTTGGGGAATAGGGGACCATCCTTGCTGCCAGGAGAGGGTGCAGAAAAGTTTAAGCCTTGGGGGAAGGTCATTTTCAACAGCCTGCGTACGGTTAAAATTTACCATTACAAAATACCTGCAGATGTTAGCCCAGAATTTCAAAGCAGACTTCTGCGAATAAGTCGGCATTGAGAATGTGTGGGTTCTGCTGATGCCTGTGTAAGCGTATGGCTCGGGAAGTTACCCCTGCTCTCAAGCCGGTGGGACTTCCTGAATGTTCATTCCTACGCAGACTTTTGAGGGGGGAAGTAAATGCTAAATGCTTTCCCCACCCAATTGCTCCCCCACCTGGAACGCCTACCACGGATGCAGGAGAAAGTGCAGGGCGTACTCAGGTTATCCACGTACTTTGCCCCACAACCTCTCCCTCGCTGGATAACTTTCAAAAGCCAATTTACACACATGAGCCAGAGTTTTTGTGTGCAGATCCTTTAAAAAAATTATCCCCGAAGGTGGTTCATGTGTAGATTTGGCCTAGCAGAGGAACCGAAGTCACCCCAGCATGACCAGATAAATACCCAAGTTGTAAGGAGCCTATCGCCTGGTGAATTCACATTCTCTGACAGCCAGGATCATGATTGTGAGCCTGTTGTGACATTGCATGGAAAGCTGTACCTCAGGCACAACCAAGCACAATAAAATGAACTAAGCGCCATTAAAGAGAGCAATTTTGAATAGCCTGTGTAATTTGCAAAGTGCATGGGCACTGTAAGCCATGCTACATTGCAGTCAGTCTTCAAATGGAAGGAGAGCATGTTGTTCCTCTCCGAACATTAGCAGCTGCAAAGTGCGGATGCTAAATGTACTGCATGCACTGCGTCTGCACACTTTTGCATCTGCAAATGGCAGAGGTGGAGGGGTACAGTGGTGCACATACTTTTACAAAATGCCAAATACAGGGACAGCTCAAGGCAATCTGCTGCCTAAGAAGAGGGATGAGATGGTGCTCGTCCCTCCCCCCCTCGATATGGTGCAAGGCATATCACTGAGCAAGCCAAGGGGAAGGGTGGTCCCTCTTGAAATCTAGTCCTTTCACTCATTTCAGAACTTTGGGGATGGGAGAGGCAGGGGCTAAGATTCCCCCAAGAGTGGCAGATATTGTCATAGACAGTTTCTGGGAAACTCGAACACCTCTCCCCCCCCCACACACACACAAACAAATACACTCCCCCCCCCCCCACACACACACACACACAGGAACCCTGCCACCTGCCTTCCACCCGTCTCCAGCATTTGCTCTCTCTGGAAGTGGGAAATGGATGAATGGTGGAGGGTGTCTGTGTGGTGCACACTCTCAGGACCAGAGCAAGAGTATTAGGCACCCTTGGCGAACCTTACAGCCTTGAGTCCTCACCCTCAGCCCTCACCACACACAATAATAATTTATGCATTTATAGTAGTAGATTTTCATGAAAAAGGACATTTAAAATACAGTCTTCTGAAATATCACTTACGGTAACATGTACACTATATTTACATGCACTATTGTGCCAGTGGCAAAAAGACACTTGGAGTCCATATGGTATCAGGCTTATTGTAATGTGCATTACATAGTAACATAGTGAATGATGGCACATAAAAACCAAATTGTCCATCTAGTCTGCCCAGCTGTTTTTTTAGGGGAATAGCAACTCCTGCTCCGTGCAGGCTACCCCCAAGATTTCTGTTAAGGGTATTAGCTTTGCATTTGGGCTTGGTCCTCAGAAAGCCATGAATAAAATGGCCTACAAATTACAATATAGTAATCCTGCCATACCAAAACAGCACTAACTGTCACCACTCAAACAGTAACAACCCTACCTATGAAAAGGCTTCACCTCTATTAGAAAAACAGAAAAGTCAGACTGCTATAGATCCCTGTTTATTTATTTTATATATTCTGCATTTTGGCACTTCAAAGTGGATTACAAGCAAGTATTTCCCTATTCGAAGAGGACTTATAATCTAATGGGTGATGCATCAAGCTGTGTGGTGCTCTAACACAGCGGTTCTCAACCAGTGTGTCGCCAAGCACCGGCAGGTGTGTCGCGTGGCTCCCGGTCCCTCCCGCTGCTCGTTCTTCCCTGCTGCCGTTGCCGCCGGGCTATCAGCACGTTCAAGCCCAGCGGGAACGGCAGCGGTGAAAAAAAAAAAAAAGCTGTGGCATCCGCGGCTGGCCTTTTCTTCTTCCCGCGCCTGCATTCCCCCCCCCCCCCCCCCCGGACCCGGAACAGGAAGTGGTGCGCGGGAAGAAGAAAGGCCGTGCCGTAAGAGAACCCACGCCTCGCGCGCCATCACGGCACACATGGGGAAGCGCTGCTGCGGCCGTATGGCCAACCGGTCTTCCTGTTCGGGGGGGGGGGGGGGAGCGGAGGCGCCGCGTGCAGCTTCCGCTTCCTCCCCCCAATGCAGGAAGATCAGCTGCCTCTCCTGCTGCCACCGGCCTCCTGCTATCTTCGGGCGTCGGGCCGTATGGTCCGTCGATCTTCCTGCGAGGGGAGGGAGGAAGCGGACGTTGTGCGCTGCGCTTCCGCTACCCCCCCCCCCCCGACAGGAAGTTCGGACGCCCGAAGATAGCAGGAGGCCGGTGGCAGCAGGAGAGGCAGCTGATCTTCCTGCTCTGGGGGAGAAAGCGGAAGGGAAAGGAGAGAGCAGCATGAGCCTCCTGCGATCGATGGAATTCTTCCTTCTTGGCCTGCGGGGGCTGGAGGAGCAGCTACCGTTTGTGCTGGGGGGGGGGGGAGAGGAAGTGAGTGACAGAAAGAGAGAGAAGCAGCCAGCCAGCCTGTGTGTAAGTGAGAGAATGTGTGTGATTGAGAGCCTGTGTGTAAGTGAGATAATGTATTTGATCGAGAGTATGTGTGTGATTGAGAGAAACTGGTCAGAGAGCTGATGTATGTGTATATGTGAGAGACAATGAAAGTGACTGCTCAAGGAGATGACTGATGTGTATGTGAGAGTGTGAGACAGTCAGGGATGTGTGTGTGTGAGAGAGAGAGAGAAAAAGCATGGAAGTGAGAAATCTGGGTATGTGAGAAAGCATGGGAGTAAGAAGCCTGGTGTTGTGGGGGTGTATGTGAAAGAAAGCATGGGAGTGAGAAGCCTGATTATGTGAGAGAGAGCATGGGAGTGGGAAGCCTGGGTGTGTGCATGTATATGAGAGAGACTGGTTGGTAAGGTGACGGTGTGACTGGTGTGTATGTGAATGTGAGAGAGAGAATGTGATTCAGGGAATGAGAAGCCTGTGCACGTGGAGAGCGAGCATGGAAATGAGAGAGAGACTGGGTGTGTGTGTGTGTAACAGAGAAAGTGATTATGGGAATGAGAAGCCTGTGCATGTGAAGAGAGTGAGCATGGGAGTGAGAACCTGGGTGTGTGTGAGACACAGCATGGGAGGGAGAAGCCTGTGTATGTAAGACAGAACATGGAAGTGGGAAGCCTGTGTGTGTGTGTATGCATGAGAGAGATCAGGTGACGGGTGTGTGTGAGAGAGAGAGAGAGAGAAAGTGATTATGGGAATGAGAAGCCTGTGCAGGTGAAGAGTGGGCATGGGAGTGAGAAACCTGTGTGTGTGTGAGACACAGCATGGGAGTGAGAAGCCTGTATATCTGAAAGAGAACATGAGAGTGGGAAGCCTATGTGTGTATGCATGAGAGAGATCAGGTGACTGGTGTGTGTGTATGTGGGAGAGAAAGAAAGTGATTATGGGAATGAGAAGCCTGTGCATGTGGAGAGAACAAGCATGGGAGTGAGAGACTGGTGAGTGTATGTGAGAAAGAGAAAGTGATTATGAGAGTGAGAAGCCCATATATGTAAGTGGAACACGGGAGTGGGAAGCCTGTGTGTGTGTGTATGGCATGAGAGAAACTGTTCAGGAAGGTGACTGGTGTGTTTGTCAAAGACTGGGAGATGATTGGTGTGTGAGAGACAGAAACTGGTCATGGGGACATGACTGGTATGGTGTGTGTGTATGTGAGAGACATGGGCCCTAAGGAAGAGGACCATGAGTATAGAGCTTAGCCACTACTGCTGCTTCTGGTGTGTGCTACAGCCTGCATGGAAGAGGAGTAGGAAAGCTGCTGGAGGGGGTAAGTAAAGGTGGCTTTTTAAGTTTATTTTTCTTGATTGACTGCTATTTTAATTATTTAATATTATGTGATGTGTCTGCTTTTTTTAAAATATTTTATTGGTGTTTGGAGAATTTTTAATAGTTTTTATGAGTTTTTAATTGTTGGATGTTATTCTGTTCATAGTTGTTGTGAAACATTTATTCTGCTTATTAGTATAGTTTTACAATTATTTCTGTGTGGGGATCTATAGCTGCTTGCTAGTTCTGTTTTCCTAATAAGAGGTGTATTGGTTTTTAGGGTCTGATTTAATATTTGTAGTGTTGCCTTTTCATAGATAGGGTTGCTCCTGTTTGAGTGTATTCCATAATACAGGTGTAACTGTGTGTGGATTAGTTTATGTGCATTACTACAGATCCTGGGAGTATGTTAGGTCGGTTCTGTGTCTGTTACAGAGATATTTTACTAGCATGTAAGTGTTTTATCAGTCTTATTTGTTGCGTTTTCTCAAGAGGACATGCATTGGTGGTAAACTGCTGTCTTTTCATAAGTAGGGCTATTGAGCCTGAAAGTAGAAGGAGTTTGAGTTGCTGTTACTGAGATGACACCAGAACCAGAATATCTTTTTTGTAGAGTGAGTTGAACGGGGAATGTCATAATTCTGCTTTACATCCATTATTGTGGATCAGGGGGGTTCCTGTGGATGCAAACTGTACATTTACATCTAGCCCTGTGACGATCATGGGTCAGTGTGTCACGCATGTGAGAACCATCTGTCAGGTGTGTCCCGACAGAAAAAAGGTTGAGAACCACTGCTCTAACATGTGTTAAACAGTGTATATCATTCGAAAGAACACCATCGTGGCAATATCATGCGATATACACATTATGCGTGACCCCACCCAGGCAGCCTCCCCTATTACAATGACCTTCTTTGCATGTGATTTGCAAGCATGAATAATGCAAATGCATGCAAAGAAGGTCATTAATAGTCAATGTGATGTTAATGTCTTATCGTGGCCGACCAAGAAGCGGTAAATGTGATGCAGGAACCCAGAGACACTAATGCGGGTCCCAAGGCTCCCGCACTACATTTAAAGGACCCAGAACAAAAAAAAATACAAAAGCTATATTTAAAAGGAAAGTTGATCAGGGGTCAAGGCTGACCCCCAGCTCAACTCGGAGCTACCACTCAAGGTGTCCCAGACTCCTCAAAGAATTTTTTTAAAAAGTGTAAATATCACATGTGACGATGGCACCCTCACCCCCCACAAGATTTAATATAAAAGTCATTGGGGGTTCAGGAGTACCTCCCACTCCAATAGTCACCTAAACACATAGGGTATAGTGTCTCCCCCTGGCACCTTCCTCCCCCTTCCCCTCCCTCAAAGGGATGAACTAAAATCATTGGGGGTTCAGGGTCCTCAAACCCCCCAGAGCCCCAGGGACCCTCCAACCTCCCCCCTGTACCCCTCAAATCTTTAAAAATAACTAAATGTCCCACAATGGGATTGGGGTACCCCCTAGCACTCCACCAATTGACACCATTTTTCAAAATGGCCCCAACCTGACCTTGTCCCTATCACGTGACTGGGGCAAGTTCCAGGGATCAGACCCAGGTTGAGCCAGGGGTCGTTCAACTTCCACATTTTGCCATGGCACTTGTTTTTATTTGGCAGGGGCCCTTTAAAGCACTTGTGGTCATTTGAGTTTGGGCCGCCATCGTGTTAAACGACCACTCGCTGCATTCTTTTGTCCCGTGGTGTTTGGCCATAGTGCTGCACTGTTTTGGGGGAAGAGGGCCCTATATTGCAGCAACACCCCCCTGAGATAGTAGGGACCCCCTTCTGCGAAAAAACATAATGGATTAGTTGCTGTAGGCCTAAGTTTGTACCTGAGGCAATGGAGGGTAAAGTGACTTGTCCAAGATCAAAAGGAATAGCATTGAGATTTCAATGCTGGTGTTCCTAGCTCATAGCTCACTGTTCTAACTACTAGGCTACTTCTCCACTCCCTGTATAGAAGCTATATGCCTGCAGAATACCACATCTCAGTCACACAGGCAGAACACAGACAAACCCTCACCAAATACCAAATCTACACACCATAAAGTATAAATACAAACATGTAGATATTAACTGAATTGGAAACCACAAAAAACTGGACAATGTATGCAGAGCTACAATGGAAAAACAAATATATATTATTATTCCTCATAAAACAACAATAAAACGAGGAAATATAAAACATCAGTCATAATAGTAAAACCATATTAATAAAAAGAATAAATATTGACAAACAGAACAACATTCAATAATTAAACACATATAAACACATTAACACATTAACACATTAAACACATATAAACACATTAACACATTAACACATTAAACACATATAAACTGGTTTAAATCATTCCTTAAGAACAGACAATACAAAGTCAAGGTCAACAAGGAAGAATCGCAACCAGTCACTTGCGACTTGGGAGTCCCACAGGGATCGTCACTCTCACCAACCTTATTCAATATCTACCTCCTCCCACTTTGCCAACTCCTTGTCAACCTAAATCTCATACACTACCTATACGCAGACGATGTACAGATTCTAATCCCAATCACTGAATCTCTACAAAAAACTCTGGACTTCTGGAATACATGCCTACAAGCCATCAACAACTTACTCGCAAGCCTAAATCTTATTCTTAATCAAAACAAAACAGAATACCTATTCATTTCTCAAGATGGAACATACTCACTTCCCAGCACCAACCTCTTTCCTCAACTAACTCTGTCACCACAAGTCAGAAATCTTGGTGTCATACTTGACAACCAAATGAATTATAGAGCTCTCATCAACAATATAGTAAAGGATGGATTCTTCAAATTACAAGTCTTAAAAAGACTTAGACCACTCCTCCATCTCCATGACTTCCGACTGGTTCTACAAGCAATCATTCTCACGAAAATAGATTATTGCAATGCTCTTCTAGTGGGCCTCCCCGCAAACACCTTAAAACCATTACAGATGTTGCAAAACGCTTCGGCAAGGATTCTAACCAAGACTAACAAAAGAGACCACATCTCACCAATATTAAAAAGCCTACATTGGCTGCCCGTCAATTTCAGAATACGCTTCAAAGTGCTCTCAACAATACACAAATCACTACATAAACTAACACCACTTGAGCTCAAAATCCCTTTACAACGCCACACATCTACAAGACCAGTGAGAAAAGCCTACAGAAACAACCTCCAGACTCCACCAATGAAATCAACGTTAAGCAAAAGAGCATTCTCCACAGCTGGTCCCAAACTCTGGAATAGTCTCCCACCAGAACTCAAATCAGTACAATGCCCCATTATTTTCAAAAAAAAACTTAAGACGTGGCTCTTCCATCAAGCTTTTCCATAACATCAGCCTGCGGAATAATATCTGCCAAGGACCCCTCAAGGTTATTTTCATTCAACCTACAAGAAAGCTATATAAGAACTTCAATTTATTTTAAACAACCAACAAGAGAATTACACAAGAACTATCCAAGTTCAGCTCTGGACCTTCTTTGAAACCCCAAAGAATACCCCCAAAATACCACAAGGAATACCAAAAGAATTTGTCTAACCAACTCCAACTCCTTGGCAGTCCAAATCCCAATACCCACCCTCTTGACAGTCCAACGCCATTGTTTAGTGCCTCTACCCACCTTTAGGCTTTGTATATATTTGTATATAGTACTATTTGTATATAGTACTTTTTATGTAATCAACCCACATATTTATTTCCAAGTTATTTTCTTCCTGTTCCTTGTAAGACATTTACTTGTCACTGTTGTTATTGTTCAAATTGTAAACCGAATTGATCAGTAATTCTGTTACTGGAAAGTCGGTATAGAAAAGTTCTAAATAAATAAATAAATAAATAAATAAATAAAAAATTTTAAAAAGCACCCAAAAATCAATATTTCAAAACAGCAGACACATTAAATAAGATTCAGTAATAACAGGGATAGATATTGAAGCCTATCCCTCCAGACATAACTTATCTGGCTAAGCTACCTGGATATTCAGCAGCACATCTATGCCACTGAATATCTACATAGAAGTCGCTACTCAATAGCAGGTCTAAATTTGGAGGATACTATAGACGGATACAAGTCTCAATATCGCTACTTAGCCGGATAAGTTATTCGACCAAGCAGCACCCACCCACCCACCACCTGCTGGATAAGTCGCTTAACCTGCTATCTAGGGGCCTCTGAGCGCAAGCAGATAATCAGTGGCTGCTAGAAAGCCGAATAATTCCTACTTATCTGGCTATCTGCCATGTAGGATCCCCTTCCAGTGCCACTGAGCCAGCCACAGGATCTTCTTCCTGCCCGCAGGGCCTGAGATTCCCACAGATAGTTCATCTTCCCATGCCGGCTGCAGAATCCTCTTCCTGCCCATGGTTGCCTGGGATCCCTGTGGGCAGTTCATCTTCTGGTGCCACCTCAGGATGCTATCATTTAGTGGCACACCACTGCTGAGGTCTTTCTGCACACAGGGCCCCATGAGACATCATCATTTAGCAGTGACACTGCTGCTGAGGTCTAATTTCTGCCTGCATTATCATCCTGCATCCTGCATTATCGGCATTTATTTTCAAGGTACTTGTTTTTCTACTGAATGCATGTTGTAAAATTCCAATGTATATTCTGTGTTTTATGTTATTTTATGTAAACCATTGTGATGTACTTCGTATCAAGGTACACAAAACATTTTAAATAAATAAATCAATCTTAGATTTGAATGCAAGGTAAGGCAGCACAGCGAGGCTGGGGAACAAGTCTGTATTTAGGGATTGTGAGTGGGAGAGAGTACAGAGCTAGTGGAAGGACCAGGCAGCTGCCTAGAATGCCACAGTTTTGGAGGTGGCACAGTAGCGGCAGGACTATAATGATTGCAACTCCTGGCTCTTCCAACCAGTGGGGGCCTGGAAGAGGAATTTGTCATGGGGTCCTGCATGGATGGGGAGAAGGAGGTGTTTTGGGGGGCAACTGATGGCACTCCACAACGTTATCACCTGAGGCTGCTTCCTCACCCTGGCCACACGCTCTTTTACTCTCCTGACGCAGACACGCACAAAGGGATGCCCCTTTTTTAATTGACATTAGAAGTACACATATTGTGAACCCTGCCACGTACATTTACCTGCTCTGAGGAGGGCAAATTTACCCAAATAAATCAATATTTACCCTCTTCATGTACAGATTGTTTAGGAATAGGCTCATTTTCATTTCCCCCCTTGTTTCCCACGTTTTAATTTTTAGTGTCCTAGGAATAGTTTGTATTGCCCTACCTATTTATTGCTTATATTGTATGTATATCTACTAGAATGCTTTTAGCTGCTCTCTGTTAAATAAATTGCAGGGGCTCCATATATATGTTTATCTTCTTTCCTACCTTGACATGTCTGGTGCTGATTGTGTTGAAGTTCCTCTAGAATGGGAGCTTGCATTTGCTGTGCTACACTCAGCATTGCCACTCAAGCATCAAGGAGCATAATAGTGACTGTAACTATCAATGGGCGTCAGTCTTTTCCATGTAAGCTTGTATACTTGAATGTTTCTGGGGTACAGCAAACTTTCAGGGTCTCTTACAGACAATTACAGACAATTGTTGCTCAAATATCCTGAACTATAATGCTAACCATAGGGAAGTTCTGGCAAACATATTTGGAGAACAGTAGAACACCTTTCATCTAGAATGATTGGGATCAAGACCAGTTTGGAGAATGGATATTTCTGGTAAACAGGAATTCCCCACAAGTAGCACGATCCAACTTCTCCCCAGCCAGTGAGCCTAGCATTTCATTAAGCCACTGCTCCTGCTGCCTCTCCTTCCTGCACTGTCCATGGTCTCGTAGCAGCACAGTAACCATGTGAATGATGGCAGATAAATGCTAAAATGACCCATCCAGTCTGACCAGCTGAGATTCATCCTCTTTTGATAGGTGCATGTAAAATTCCCAGCTGCATCCCAACAAAAACTTCACCCTTGGGTCTTCCACCCAACCTCTCAAGTCTCCTCTCAGCTCGGTCCCAAGGATAGCCAAAATCCATCACAGCGTTGGCCTGCCCATCCATGCCTGGATCCCAGATGCCACCGTACCGCTACTGTTTAGGGCTGCAACTGCTGCTCCCCCTTCAGATTACCCCCATGCTTTATCAATTTAACTGTCTGAAATGTGTGGGAGGCAGAGGATCCTGGACTAAAGCATTAATGCAGCACAAGGCCCATTGGTCGAGTTAAGCTATTGGGGGAGGGGGGATCTGAATTGAGCCACAGTGGGGATCTCAGGTCAGTTTGGTCTGCAGAGCAGCCTCACATTTGGTCAAGATACGTTTTTATAGATATAGAATCAGGGCCTGGAGATTGTGATTTTTTTTTTCCAGATAATGGATCCAGTTGATGGATCTTTGTATAAAAATTTCTTTACTGTACACAGTATGAAAATCTCAAGCAGAGTATATTTATGCAATTCTGTGATTATAAGTTCTACAAAGTGGCTTACTCAATTGGATGATTCTTTAAGAGAGAGAAAAAAACCTACATGATTCAGTACAATTTTTATTAGGCTCATACTCATAATAAAGTACATCTAATTTAATGTGAGGCACTGTTCCTCCTTACGTTAAGCAGCTATCCTGAAATCATTCCATTTATGAATTTTTCTCTTGAATTTTTTCAATCTTTGTGCTTGATGGTTTTTTTTTCTCTCATCCTTTAAGGTTACATTAACAGTTTTCATAATTCTGAAATCTCTTCAAGTCAGTGCTCTTTTTGCTTTCTGCACACTTTTCTTTTCAGGTCCTTTTCATGTTTGATGTTTTTGCTTCTCTCTCTGAGTCTTTGTCCTCTACTCTCATATATATATTGCACAGTGCACTCTTCCGTTAAGCCCAATGCTAAGAATGTAAAAAGGAGAGTGGGTGCCCCGATATGATGGAAATCAGCGTATTGTACTGGAAGAGAGCGGATGGATTGACCTGTTTTCTACTGGGCAATCAGTTGCATTGAACAGAGCAGGCCTGGATATCCTCAGTGCATATGCATGAGATATATTTGCATACAATGGAGGCAGTGAGTGTAGATACATCTCATGCATATCCTGAACAGCAGGTCCTGTTTGTGATTCCTAAGGAGCAGAGTTGGCCACCCCTGCAGAAGACATAGCTCCAGTCTTTGCAGCATCCAATTATGGGTACCTCAGAGTTTTGAACCTGGTCCATTTTTAAGTCAAAATTAGGTCAATTTATAGAAAAAGCTGAGCGCTTCACTTAAGCACCTACATTTTTGGCGATTAGATTTAAGAAAATCTTCTGCCAAACCTAAGATGGTAATTTTCAAAGAGGGACTCAGCGATTTTATATCTTGCGTGTACATATGCTTGCATTGTTATAAAGTATCCTGAGCGCGCAAATACTGTTTCTACCACGCAAGTCAGGGTATTTTAAGCCTGGCGCATGTCCATGCCTTGACCAGTTTCACCAGTTCACCCAGTGTTGAGCTAGGTCCTCCAAACCCTACTGGTTTAATAGCCTGCATTTCTCCCCAGTTACCATAGCCCCTTTAATCCCCTCCAAAACGGCTGGTTTTTGTTTTGTTACAGCTTACACCTCCTCCATAGCAGAAGTAAACTTACGCGGCAGTGGGCTGGGGAGTGTAAGTTCTTATGTGCAGATCTCTTGGCCATGCCCCAAAATGCCCACATCCCGCCCAGAACATGCCCGGAACCACATCCCTTTTTGAAATCGAGTGAGATGTGCACGCAGCAGGAAACATGCACGCATCTGGGTGGCTTTTAAAATTCAGTGGCTCATGCTTGGCTTTTAAATTCACCTTTAAGCTTCCTTTATACAGTGACAGCCAGTGTCAGTCCCATGTCCAAGTTCGCAAGCGCACATGAGACTGTATTTATACTGACTGATCCTGGTTTGATAATCTGTCAGGATCTATCATCACTTTCTTCATAGTTTTGTGGAACTGTTCATGTAAAAATATGACTCTCAACATATGTCAGGATTTCCTAACACTAGTTTAGAACTTGGAGAAACTAAAATAAAGAGTTACAATATAAGTGTTATAGACCTGCTCCCCAGAGGGGAGGAGTTAGCAATCTGTTATAGACCTGGTCCCCAGAGGGGAGGAGTTAGCAATCTGTTATGAATCTGGCTGCTGGATACTCCCGTTGAAGGAGGAGTTAACAATCTGTTAGCGATCACCTCGCCAGGGGAAGCGGAGTTAGCACTCTGTTACGGATCTTGCTAAGGAGTAGCAATCTGTTAGTGCTCTGCTCTTCCAGAGAGAAGGAGTATCAACTGTTATGCTTTGTTCCTGTAGAAAGATGAACCAGCAACCTGTATGATTCCCACGGGGAGATAGCTATCTGATATGGATCAGCTTCCGCAGAGAGAGGAGTAATGGTCTGATGTGGGTTGGCTCCCACAGAGTGGCAGATGATGATACCGCTCTATTAGTGTAGGAAGTGACACTTAGTAGAAATAGTGAATCCCTGGGCTGATGGCAGATGACAGCGCCCTCAAGTGGAGATCTTGAGAGGGACCACCGGCTAGGCTGGAGTATTAAGACAAACACAGATAGTTCTTTATTAGACTGGAAATAGAACCACCAGAGGTGACAGTAGTGAGTTGATATGCCTGGGAAGGCTGAAGTCCCTCTGATACTGGAACTACGATCTCTGAGTTGCTGAGATGTAAGGAGTGACTATAGGTGGTGAGTAGACAGGGTATGCTGGGCATAACCAGTGGTAAATGATACACTCTCAATTGTAGATCTCTTTAGTGTCTTCTTTATGCAACAGAGAGTCTTCAGTATTCAGGAACAGGAGCCGCAGGCGAGTACTGGTTTCTATAGGCAGTCTGAAATAGAACTCACAATAACTGTGTATGGAATGGCTTCTGGAATAGAAGAGAAGCTAGAAGAGATTTAGGAACGGAGGCCCTCGTGGAGTGAGTACCGGTTCCCATCTGTTAATCTGTAATAGTAATCCATAATATATAGGTATGCGATATCTTCAGAGGAAGAAGAGAGTATGAGAAAGGAATTAGGAACATAGGCCCTCGTGGAGCGAGTACCGGTCCCTGTCTGTAATAGGACTCACTGTGTTCACGACTGCAATTGCCTCCAGGTAATAGGAGTCTTCTGAGTCTTCAGGAACGTAGGCCCTCGAGAAGCGAGTACCGGATCCCTTCCAACAATATGAAATCAAGATAGAGAGAGCGGAGCCCTCGAGGAGCGGGTACTCCTGGTAAGTTTGAAAAGGCCGAGCAGTGGAGAAAGATTTCCCCTTGCTGACTCAGAACGTAGTTACAAGTAGCGTGGACTGCCGAAGCAAGTCCCGTTGGAGTTCCTTGCTAACTCGCTTGTAGTTAGCAAACAAAGACCTTTTAAATTGAAAACGGATGACGTCATTACGGGGGGACGCCCCCGAGGTTCGCGCCCTTGCTGGTACAAAGTCTGGAGCGCGCACGCACGCCCTTACATCATCGGGAACATGACGGATCCTTATCGTCAAGCCAGCCCGGGGACACCGGGACCAAGAGGCGGAGAGAAGCCACGGCTGCATCTGTCCGTCTGAGCTGAAGGGAGTCGCCACAAAGGTAGAGAGGGTGGAGCGAGGGTGAGAATAGGCACGAACGCAACAATAAGAACATAAGAATTGCCATACTAGGACAGATCGAGGGTCCATCAAGCCCAGTATCCTGTTTTCTAACAATGACTAATTCAGGTCACAAGTACTTGGCAGGATCCTAAACAGTAGATAGATCCCGAGCCACTAACACTCAGGGATAAGCAGTGGCTTTTCCCAAGTCACTCTGGATAATAATAGTTTGTGAACGTCTCTTCCAAGAACTTATCCAAACCTTTATTAAGCCCAGTTATGCTACCTGCCGTAACCACATCCTCTGGCAATGAATTCCAGAGCTTATTTGTGTGTTGAGTGAAAAAGAATTTTCTCCGATTAGTTTTAAATGTGCTGCTTGTTAACTTCATGGAATGACCCTTGGCCTTCTGTTATCTGGAAGAGTAAATAACTGCTTCACATTTACCTGTTTTAGTCCTCTCATTATTTTGTAGACCTCTATCATATCCCCCTCAGCCTTCTCTTCTCCAAGCTGAACAGCCCTAACCTCTTTAGCCATTCCATCTACATTATTATTATTTTCACCCTTCTCTATAACTTTTCCAGTTCATCTATAGCTTTTTTGAGATGCGACATCCAGTACTCTAGGTGCAGTCTCTCTATGGAGCGATACAGAAGTATTATGACATTGCCCATTTTATTCTCCATTCCTTTCCTATAACTCCTAATATTCTGTTTGCTTTTTTGATCGCTGTCGTACCCTGAGCCAAGGATTTCAAGGTATTATCCACAATGATGCCCAGACCATTTTCCTGGGTATCATTTGGTTCCCAATTGTTGTTAAATAAGCCCAAGTGGTTCTATAAATGTCACATACTTAATTACGTGACATGTTGGCTCACAGATGCCTTATGCACACTACCTTGGTTGGATCCTTTTCCAAGACACAAAAAATGTTTACTGTATCCGTGCACTTGTAGCTAGATGCTTTTCAAAATAAGTTCTCTCTTGTTTTTAACTACTTTGCCTGGAAGCCATTGGCCAACTTACACCTTTTATGAAGGCTGGGGAATTAAATCCATTTATTAAAGTGTAGGCCTCTACCTTAATTTCTTTGGTTCTTTTAAACTTCAGTTGAGCTAACAGGCTAGAAGGAGTGGACAATAACACATGAGATTAATCCCCAGTTGGACTGATGCTTGGTGGGGATCTGTTTAGCGTATTGTGATCTGTGTGGATCTTTATCCAGTCCCAGAAGCAGATTTATTAATTTTATTTATTTAACGCTTTTTTATACCGGTATTAGTAGATACATCATACCGTTTACATTGGAACTGAAGGTGGAAATTACATCAAACAGGTACAAGGGATGGGACTACAGAAACAAAAGGAAAAGTAGCCGAAACTGGCAAGCAAGGGCAACTGGCAAGCAGATGTCACAACCCTGCAAGGATTTTCATCCAATCTCAGCAGTGTGACTGTGTTCAAGCCCCAGAGGGAAGGGACAGAAAGAGCTACAGACGGGCCTGGGGAGAGAGCTACAAGAAGGCAGAGGACGAGGGTGCACGCCATGCGGCTGATGTCCAAGCAGTTGGGAGTTGGAGAAAGAACCTAAGAGACAGAAGTAACCTACTGAAATCACACCATCTGTGTCTAAAAAACAAAATGCAATGTGAAGTGAGAGCCAGAAGTTTCAGTAGTAGATCGGAGGGATTGTTCCCTTAAAGGAAAACAGGATAGTGCAGCTTTGACCTGAACAGATTTTGGAACCAAATTTCCTGAGTTCATTTCTTCCAAGCCTAAAAAGCCTTGAGTTGTGGGTTTACTCACTGTATGTCAGATCACCTAAATTAGAAACGTGGGTGCTTAAAGAAAGGAAAAGGAAAGTGCACCAAATAGCTAGAGACCTCTTTATTTTATTTTCACTTCAACTGCAGATATTCTGTTTTGGGGATTTTGAAACGTTTTTAGTATCTTTAATACAAAGACTATAACGTTTCTAAACAGAACCTATAACCTTGTTCGTTTCATATTCATTTGATGTACATATGTAAACTATATTTCTTCTAGTCATTCAGTACGTTTGTGCTGAATTATATTCTTTGAGTTTATTTGTTTTCATCTGTGGTAGGAGGGGAAGTTTCAGAGCGCATCCAGAGAGAATAGAGAGTCTGTGCAATCAAGTCCTCCCAATAAATGGTGGAAGATTATTTGGTGTGTAAAGCAATTACAAGTATTGGAACAAACAGCCTTGGAACTGTTTACTTAGGGGTAGATTTTCAGACGAGCGCGAACAGCCTACTTTTGTTTGCGCTCCAGGCGCAAACAAAAGTACGCTGGATTTTAGTAGATACGCGCGTAGTCGCGCGTATCGGCTAAAATCCTGGATCGGCGCGCGCAAGGCTATCGATTTCGGATTCGTATAGTCTGCGCGCGCCGAGCCGCGCAGCCTACCCCCGTTCCCTCCTAGGCCGCTCCGAAATCGGAGCGGCCTAGAAGGGAACTTTCCTTTGCCCTCCCCTCACCTTCCCCTCCCTTCCCCTACCTAACCCACCCGCCCGGCCCTGTCTAAACCCCCATCCTACCTTTGTCGGGGGATTTACGCCTCCCTCCGGGAGGCGTAAATCCCCGCGTGCCAGCGGGCCTCCTGCGCGCCGGGCCGCGACCTGGGGGCGGGTACGGAGGGCGCGGCCACGCCCCCGGGCCGTAGCCACGCCCCCGTACCCGCCCCCAAAACGCTGCCGACACGCCCCCGCAACGCCGTGCGCTCCGGCCCTGCCCCCCGACACGCCTCCCGACACGCCCACTCCGAAAACCCCGGGACTTACGCGAGTCCCGGGGTTCTGCGCGCGCTGGTGAGCCTATGTAAAATAGGCTCACCGGCGCGCAGGGCCCTGCTCGCGTAAATCCGCCCGGTTTTGGGCGGATTTACGCGAGCAGGGCTCTGAAAATCCGCCCCTTAGGGAATAGCCACTGCTATTAATTGCATCAGTAGCATGGGATCTTCTTAGTGTTTGGGTAATTGCCAGGTTCTTGTGGCCTGGTTTGGCCTCTGTTAGAAAGAGGATGCTGGGCTTGATGGACCCTTGGTCTGACCCAGCATGGCAAATTTCTTATGTTTTTATTTAACTATTTTCCCCTATAGTATTCCTCTCTCCTCTACCTGCCCAACAACCCGAAGTGGGGGTTGCAAAAGGATAAAATAGAGAGAGGATCATTTACAAATTCTTGTTCACTACAGTCTATTACATAATCCTCTTCCAATACATCTGTACTGATTATTTAACCTGATCTTTTCTTTCCGTATTCCATCCCAATTTCAGGGGCAGTCTTGGAGTTTCCTCCCAAATTGGTGGATACGGTTCTTGAATTGGTCTAGAACAGACGGCATAATTCAAAGTCACATGTCTCATTCTTGATTCAGATGTCTTGAGAAGACTTCCTACTCTTTCTCCAACTTCCTCAGTTCCCTAAATAGAATCTGGATGGCACCTCCCAACTCCTCTCCAAAATATCTGGATGACATTTCAAGTGGTTAACACCCGATGGGCAGCATTGTCTTCCTTTCTTCCTCCCCCTCCTCAAGGACAGACTCTTTGTTTTTCCCCACAGATGAGGAAGTCTAAATTCCTCTGGATAAAGGGGAATTTAGGTGGCAAACAAAAGTAAGGCCAGTCTCTAAAAAATCCAAACAAAAAGAAGGAAGGATGGATAAAACCTCCTTCGATCAAAGTTCACAAAAAGGGGAAAATAAATCTATCCTTCAACAACAGCAAAAAGAAGTACTCTCTTTCCTACCTTACAACACCCAGACCTTAATCCTCAAGGCCCACAAGTCTCCTTTCGCTAAAAATGATAGGAAAAGAAAAATTGGAGCAGACACAGCAGCATCTTGCGTCCTAAAAATCTGAACTAAAAATGCATACCTCTGTTTTTTAGAACCAGGCCATTACCAATATGGCAGCAGCCCGTATGGAGATATTTCTCCTCTACCTACACTAAGGGGCGGATTTTAAGAGCCCTGCTCGCCTAAATCCGCCCAAATCCGGGCGCCGGTGCGCCTATGTTCAATAGGCCTACCGGCGCGCACAGACCCTGGGACTCGCGTAAGTCCCGGGCTTTGGCGAGGGGGGCGGGCCCGAGCCGCGCGGCGTTTAGGGGCGTGTCGGCAGCGTTTTGGGGGCGGGCCCGGGGGCGTGGCCGCGCCCTCCAGACCCGCCCCCAGGTCACGTCCCGGCGTGCTTGCGGCCCGCTGGCGCGCGGGGATTTACGCCTCCCTCTGGGAGGCGTAAATCCCCCGACAAAGGTAAGGAGGGGGTTTAGACAGGGCCGGGCGGGTGGGTTAGGTAGAGGAAGGGAGGGGAAGGTGAGGGGAGGGCATTAGAGGATTCCCTCCGAGGCCGCTCCGATTTCGGAGCGGCCTCAGAGGGAACGGGGGTAGGCTGCGCGGCTCGGCGCGCGCCGGCTATACAGAATCGATAGCCTTGCGCGCACCGATCCAGGATTTTAGCGGATACGCGCGGCTACGCGCGTATCTACTAAAATCCCGCGTACTTTTGCTGGCGCCTGATGCGCCAGCAAAAGTACGCCTATTCGCGCGGTCTGAAAATCTACCCCTAATGGTCTGAAAATCTACCCCTAATGGAGGGGGTGCGCCTATTGAACATAGGCGCACCCCCTCCTTACCTTTAGTAGAGTTCCAGTTACACTCCCTATAGCTTTTGGTTTTGCAGTAGAATTTCCAAAAACTATTACTAGTTGATGTCTAATTCTGAAACAAGTCAGGATAACAAAAAAAATACTGTTTTGGAAGTCATGAGGAGAAGAAAGTATTTCAACTTTAAAGAAACAGATTGGTTCCTAGGCCTCTGGTTCTTGATGCAAACTTTGTGCTGCACTCGCAGTCTCTGGACAAAGAGTCCAGCAGTCTTAGAGCTGCTGATACACGCTGGCCATCTAAAGTGCAGCAATCAAACTGACACCCGAGAAGATGCAACGTGCTTGAACTACAACAGATCAAAGAGCTATGTGTGACCCCTGGGCTAGCGTCCTTCCCAGGACTTCAAAGATCATACCTCAAGTTATGGGCTGAAGGGTAGTGCTCACTGTAGAGCTCCTTGACCTAGAAGTGCTCACAGTGACTAGAGCAAAGTATTGTTTAAGTTATAGTAGTTAAAGATGAGGATATATAAAGATTACTTGCTTTTTGCAAACTGAACAGTACAAACCAGCCCTCTCTGTGCACATTAACAGATGCAGCCTGTTTTTCTGACGAAGAGACACATGTAAGGCAGGTAGTATTAGGAAGCTGACAGGTTGTTACTCCTCTGTCACCACAGAATAGAGATATCTTTGTGGATGTCACACATCTCCTGACTACTTCTCTCTCTCCTTCCTGTCTCTCCTTGCCCCCTTTGCACCTATACCACAGAATAAAGGTGTTAAGCTGCTGAACCGATCATTCCCAGCTGCTACCTGTTCATTGTGCAGTTTTTTTGAAAACAGAACTGTTGCGTTATCATTGTAGAATAATCTGTCAAAGAGCTGATGACATTTCTAGTTTTTCTGCATGGGCTTTAGAGCCCTCAAACAATAATGCCATCAGTATACAGGCTTTTTTTTTCCCCTTCTGTTGTAGGCTCTGATTTGTTAATGCAGTCTGGTTAATAGTTTGTACATTAAAATAAAAGCTGATATTAACAAGCTCTTGGAGAGATTATTTTGGGCACAAAAGGTAAGTGTTGAATATTTCTACTACCCCCCCCCCCCCGCCCCCGAACACACAGACACACCCACCACAGACTACGAAATTTATCTGCACCGAAAAGGTGCATCAATAGAAGCAAGACCAGCTCTAGGCCAACCAGCGCCCTGTGCAAAAACTGAAATTGGTGGTTCCCAGCAAGAGCTCTGACACTCTTCCTACTGGCTGATCTTTCACGTACCCAAAAACTAAGTCTTTACCACGCTACTGTTACTAGTAATAGCTGTGGCAATTTTCTAAGTCAACTTGATTAATAGCAGGTAATGGACATCTCCTCCAAGAACTTATCCAGTCCTTTTTTAAACCCAGCTACACTAACTGCACTAACCACATCCTCTGGCAACAAATTCCAGAGTTTAATTGTGCGTTGAGTGAAAAAGAATTTTCTCCGATTAGTTTTAAATGTGCTACATGCACAGCTCCCTGAGTCACCTGCTTGCAGACATCATACTGGAAGGAAAAGGCGGGAGGGGGAGGTGGCACCCCTTGGAATAGCCATACAGGTCGCACACCCCAAAAGCCGGCTCTGAATTGTTCTGGGGAGAAAGCTACATTTTAGCTAGAGAGCCCACATTTTGAGCGAAACCCCTCCTCAGCCAGGGGTCATCTTCCCATCCCCGGAGAGCACTGGTTTTGCCCCATCAGTGGGGGAAGTTCAGAATCTCTTGGTACCATTGATTGGGGGGGGGGAGTAGGATGATCTGCAAGGCCCATACTGGGCAGAGGATACTTCCTGAAAAAAGAAACACTGTCTTGTACTACAAAAGAAATACAGTTTACTGCAAAAATAACCAGTACAGCGGAAAAAAAGCAGGAAAACAGTTAAAAGTTCAAATTCACGGTCCACCCTCCAGTTCAAAAGAGGGGAAAAACCACAATTTAGAAACAGTTCACTCTTTCACCAAAACACTACGTCCCCCCCCCCCCCCCAAAAAAAAAATTTTTTTTCTTGTCTTTCCCAGTGCTCTGTGGTCCCAGGAACAAGCACTACATGCTCTCTTCCCACTATTTCTTTTCTCAAGTCCACAACTCTCAATATCAGGAATGGATCCAGGTCAACTCATCCCCTGGCTTCCCAGACTCAACAGTGCAAGAAATTAATTACAGATTAGGGAGGCATACATTTTTTGCAAATCAGAGGTAAATATTAAGATCTTCGAGCGGGCGCACATGCTTGCACGTTTGCTGGCGTGTGCACGTGGACACGGCACTTTTATAACATGCGCACGTTATAAAACCAGCTATACGCACGCACATGTGCACACAATTGTATACTGACGCGCGCACGTGTGCAAAAATGCCGCCTCGAGTACATAAGTGGGGGGAATTTTAGTAGCTATGCGCACCGACGCAATAGCCATTTTTCCCAGTTCAGTCCCAGTTCCTCCCAGTAATCCCCCTAGCTGACTTGTCTCCCTTTTACCCTATAAGCCCCGACCCTTAAAACCCCTCTGACTAGCCTATTTTTTTGTTGTTACATGACTTACATGCCGTCCATAGCAGAAGTAAAGTTACGCAGTAGAGGACCCCAGCGCGTGCTTGTGCGCGTAGCTACTTACGCACTGACTTCATTTTAAGACTCGGCCCGCCCATGCCCAGCCCAGACCCAGCTCACACCCCGTCCCTTTTTTTGCCTTTTATGATTTGTACGTGCAGTGGGAGATAAGAGGCTAAAGGGTACTGACTACACTTAGGGCCCATATACCCTGCTTTCAATTGAATATCCACAGTACCCGCACGGGTTTTAAAATCTGCGTGGCGTGCGGTGCAAAGAGTCATGCACGCATCTCCCAGCTTTGGCGCGCGTAGGGGTTTTAAAATCAACCAGTAATTCCATAGCAAAATGTCATGCATCATTTAGTTTGGGGGCTAATTTGCCTTTCCACAAATAGTGCATGCTAAACGCAATCTAGCATGCACTATTTTGTGCAGTCTATCACAGAATAGTATATCAGCCCTGAGCTCTTTTCTGCTGTGTGTTGAAAAGTGCTAAAAAAAAAAAAAAAAAAAGATAATTCACGTATACCAAGAAATATTAAAAAGTATCCAAAACTGTGAGTGAATTTAGGGCAGGCATACTTGGGACTGATATGGCGTGGTAAAAAGCGATGGCAGCAGCTGATGGTGAGAAAAGCAGCAGAGAGAGATTATCAGAGATTGGTTAAGTCTGTGGTGTCACAGGAGACAGGAGCAATTTTGCAGACTGGGTAGTGGGTAGGTTTGCCTTTATCTGTGAACGACTGCAGGAAGTCCTTACCCTTATGTCGCCTGTCTTGCGACATATTCTGGACTTAACTTTGTGAAGAAACTGCAACCTGCTCCGGACCTCCAATGGAGGTTTCACTTTCCAGTGTGGCTTGAGCTCTACCCTTGTGGAGCACTAACGTCAGCAATCAGTGCCCCATTGGAAGAAGCAGCAGGAGCCACTGTGATCCGCTACTCAGGGGGGGGGGGGGGGGGGGGGGGGGGGTAAAGCAGAGGAGAGCCAGTTGAGGAGAGAGTGGAGCCCCTGGCATGAACGAAAGACTCAGATTAGTGCTGAGAAGGGCAGTGCAATCATTGTTGTTCCTGTTGCTGCAGTAAGCCAGTGCCACCTGTTAAAATGCCAGCCTTTGGGTAAACCGATCTATCCTGGGAAAATTACAAGCATTTGTCTTAGGTCAGCAGTTATTTTGGTGAAAACTGGGACGTGGCCTTGATAGTGGAACCAAACCCTATGTAGAACATTGTTTCCTATGGGAAAATCGACTTCAACATAAAAGTCATTTCAGGAACCAATTGTGACTTCAGTGTGAGGACTTTCTGTAGTTTTATTACAAATGCTCTGTTCAAAATAGCCCTTCCAAACTGAAGGGGCAGGTAAGTCCACAGGAGTTTTATGACTGTTATTATTTCTATCCCAAGAAAGTATTGTGCCTCTGCTGAAATTCACTGGTCAAGAGAATGGAAAACAGTGGTGGCCAATGAAATCCCTTTGATTTTAGGAACTGCCTAGACTTCCCACAAAACAAGATTGAGTGTGAGCAGATACATAATGTCAGCAGATATTTCATTTGTTTCGACAAGCACAGTCCCTACAATTCCTGGGGTGGCTCATGGTGTTTATGCACCGAACTCCGCTGCTGGCTAATGCTTGTTAAGTTTACTTGATGAATACGGTGTAATGGGTCTACCTTGCCTTGTTTAGAGACTGCAGACAAACGGTACATTTTCTTGGTATTTCAGTACTTGCCACTTGACCCACCGCAGGTTATAAAAGAGCGCATGCATGGTGGAGAGTCTTCTGTATGTTCATGTGGCAGGTAATTGAAAAAAGCAAATAAGACACTAGAGGAGTATGACATTATTTTCAATTATTTGTGTTTGCTTGTTTTCCAATTTAGGTCCTGATTTCACTAAGCTTTTTTTCCCCCAGAGATACAGAATAGGAGTAAAGCCTTAGTGAATCAGGTCCTGAATGTAGGTTTTTGGGTTTTTTTTTGTTTTTTTGTTCCTCAAAAGTAGGGAATTGCTCTGTGGCCCTTGAAAACAGGTAGTTTAAAGTCAGATTTATTATAGGCGCTCATGGTAAAAATAAAAAATCCAAACAACCCCAAACACAAGCAATAGTGAGCCCAGAAGCAGATATCTATAAATAATCCAGCATAGCTTCAACGGCAGGGGAGAAGAAAAAAGGATTCACACTCACAAAGCGGGGAGTAGCTGGCTTGTTACGGCGGTTACTACCCCAAACCAAATGTGCCTGATACTTCACTTTCGATGCATATCCAGCATAGCTCTCTGCTTCAACGGCAGGGGAGAAGACTGATACTTCACACATATCCAGCATAGCTCTCTGCTTCAACGGCAGGGGAGAAGAAAAACAACCAATAAGGGCTGTATAACATAGTCTGGGTTAAAACAAATAAGATGGGTGTAGCTTGCTTATTGCGGCGGTTACTACCCCTACTACCCCTAACTAATCAAGCTAGATATTTCACTTGGATGCAGCTCCATCACTGCTCTCTACATTAATGGTGGGGGAGGAAGGGAAATAGAACCAAGAGCTAAAAGAAACAGATAAGTATGAGAGAAAAAATGTGTGAAGCTTGCTGGGCAGACTGGATGGGCCATTTGGTCTTCTTCTGCCGTCATTTCTATGTTTCTATGTTTCTATGTTAATCCAAAAAACAACAAAACCAAAAGGAATGTAGTATCTGGTGCTCCAAAACAGTAATTTCATGGTTTCTTTTTAAAAGTCCTATACCTATTCTGAAATGTACCTACTGATTCAAACACGAGTCTTCATCAGCAAACTCCTGTTACTGTAGGGTTATTTATATACTGGAATGCCCGGTCCCGTAATCATTTTTCTGTTTGGTGTCCTATCCACATTTTCAGGGCACTTCAGGGGGGACATGAGGATTCTGACAGGAGTGGGTGGTAATTTCAGATTCACACACATGCACAGACCATGGATGCGCTCATGCACGTCCCAGAAAGTAGGCTCCGCTAGTTCTTGGGTGGAGCCTCTTGGTTTTCATCACCTCCATTTTTTGCTTGCCCAATAAACATTTTTGTCCTGGCTAAATTGCTAATCTAAAGAAGAGGATCCAGTCTTGGTATCTGGCAAAAATGCCTGAAGATGCATAATAACTCCCAACAGTAGGGTGCTAATGCTGACATGGTTGAAGTCAGCTCGCAATACTTTTAAAATATTTATTCTGTAAATATTTCCTTTTTAAACTCAACTGAACACAGAAGTGCTGCTGATTTTTGGATGGAGTAATCATTTGCAATGCCCCACCCATTGCACAGTAGACCAGTAGACCTCCCAGTCTGTCAACCCTGCCACACAGAAAGTCCTAGTGGAAATTAGCAAAGAACAATATCTGAAATGGAAATAACAATTTTCTTATGCATTTGGCCATTCCTGCCAGCTTTAAAAAAATAAGTTCTTCTTAGCCAACATTTTTTTTCTACTGCCACAACTGCATCACGGTGTGCCTCAAGATTTATATATTTATTATAGGGATTTATTTCTTGCTCACCTACCATACTGTGAGTAAGGTATAGGGTTATCAGGTGGTCTTCATATATCTGGTAAGGGTTAGATTTGTTTCAATTACATATAAAAAAAAAAGAACATATGGTAGAGCTTGGTGCAGATTTTTATACACAGTTCTGCAGCATGTGGATAAATACGCAGCATATTAGGGTCACTGCTGCAGACAGTGGGGGGTTGGTTAAAAAGCCAGCTTTCGACCATGCAGCAGAAAGTATATTAGTTGCTTTCCTGGCCTCTGTTGGGAGAGAATTGCAGAGCCTGGGGAGGAACAAGGAGAGTGGCGGGTTCAGGCTTTTAATACAGTGAAACAGACATAATAGTACAGTCCCCATTCTACAAGATATGCAAAAAAAAAAAATAATAATAATGGAGTGGGGTTATTCTCTACAGGACACAGGTGACTATTCGCCAGGCCAGGCCTTATATCTTATGCGTAATAAGAGAGAAAAATGCCATGGGTCAAATATCTCCAGATATTTGGCTCTATGTGCAGCTCAGCTCAGGATTTTAGTAGAATCACGGTCTAAGCTCTCTTAAAGCAAACAGTTTCTTTTTGATAGAATTCATTTTCTTACCTCATACTGTGCAGTTGGAGGTCAGGTCTGCTCAAGACCAGTGTTAGATACACTGGGGCAGAGCAGAAGCTATGGAGTGAGCCCTCCCTATCTGATCCCCAGTTCTTCATTCCTGTGTTTACCTCCCCCTCCCCCTCCCCCTCTGTATGTCTCTGCTAACCAGCCTCAGCCTCCAGAACAGGACCTTGCCCTCATCTTTAAGCATAATACAGTGAAACAGACATAATAGTACAGTCCCCATTCTACAAGATATGCAAAAAAAAATAATAATAATAATGGAGTGGGGTTATTCTCTAGCTTCCAAACCACCACCACACCCACCTGCACCCCAGTGCCCTGGTCCGACCACTGCCTCATTGAAAGCCGACTCTCTGCCATGAGACCTCTTCCTAGTAACCATACACATCACACTACCATAATTTCCAGAAAAACTTGCCCCAGCGACAAACTTACAGATGCATTAGCCTCGTCCTTACCAAACCTAATCTGCTCTGACCCCGACACAGCCTTAGCGTCCTGGAATAGCCTTACAGAAGACATAGCCAATAAACTATGCCCCCTCTCTAAACGAGTCATAAACACCTCTGCGAAACCCTCCAAGCCCTGGTACACCCAAGAGCTAAAAATCCTAAAAAATAATCTCAGACAGAAAGAGAGAATATGGCGCAAGGACCCTACCCCGCAACACTCCTCTAGCTACAAAACAGCATTACACGAATACAGACTATCTACACTCAAACACAAACGTGACTTCTACTCAAAAAAAATCCATGACTATAAATTCAACCCCAAAGTGCTTTTCTCCTATGTCGCCAGCCTCACCACCCCCATCCCTCCTACCATACCAGACTCTGAGGCAGCCGCCAAATGTGAGGAACTGGCCATCTACTTCCAGAGTAAAATCGCCAACCTCCTCTCCAGATTTCCGTTCTCCAATCTCTGTGCCCCCACCACCCTTACTCCTATCCCCGCCTCATCCCAACCCACAATGGCCATTCTTGACTTCACTTCCTCTAAGGAAATCATTAGCCTCCTTCGTAAACTTAAGCCAGCTTCTCACCCTAGCGACACCATCCCCACCAAAGTGCTAATAGCCATCCCAAACAGCATAGCTAGAGCCATAGCAGACATTATCAACTGCTCCCTCACCCATGGGATGGTCCCAGACTCACTTAAGCACGCTGTCGTCAAACCCCTTCTTAAAAAACCCTCCCTAGACCCTAAAGACCCCTCCAATTTCCGCCCCATCTCCAACCTCCCTCTTATTTCCAAGCTAATGGAAAAAGTTGTTAATTCGCAACTCATGGATTACCTTGAAGATCACGCTATCCTCCATGTTTCCCAATTTGGCTTCAGAAAACATTTTAATACCGAATCCCTACTCCTCTCCCTAGCCGACTACCTCCTCAGAGGTCTGGGCCAAGGCCACAGCTACCTCCTTGCCCTCCTTGACATTTCGGCGGCTTTTGATACCATCAGCCACCACCGCCTCCTGACACGGCTAGAAAGCATCGGCATCTCAGGAATAGCTCTCGCCTGGTTCAAATCCTATCTTTCAAACAGAAAGTTCTCTGTCAAAATTGGAAACAACCTCTCTGCTTCACACCCTTTACAACAAGGAGTCCCGCAAGGCTCATCTCTTTCCTCAACCCTCTTCAATATTTATATCACCCCCCTCTGCCAGCTCCTCACTGACCTTAAACTCAAATTCTATCTCTATGCTGATGATGTTCAGATCATCATTCCCATTCATAGCTCTATATCTGACGCCCTGGAGCACTGGGAAAATTGCCTTGCAGCCATCAACTCCCTCCTCACCAACCTTCAGCTTGCCCTCAACGCAAACAAAACGGAACTCCTCCACATCTCCTCGCAACCGCCTGACCTCATACCTAATGACCCTAAACTTAACCTCCTCTCAGGTCAACCAGCTGTTAGGGACCTCGGAGTTCTCCTTGATCCCAACCTTAGCATGAAACCACAAATCAAATCTATCCTCAAAGCAGGCTTCTTCAAACTCAACGTTCTTAAGAAACTCCGACCCCTGCTGTACACCCAAGATCTCCGCACAGTGATCCAAGCCACCCTTACCTCCAAACTGGACTATTGTAATGCCCTCCTCCTAGGGCTCCCCTTATCTTCAATAAAACCCCTTCAACTTTTGCAAAACGCCACTGCAAGGCTCATTACCAACACACGCATACACGAACATATTACCCCTGTCCTCAAGGATCTACATTGGCTTCCCATCCTTTTCCGTATACACTACAAGACCCTGACCATAGTACACAAATCTATCCACACACACAACTCCAACTGGCTTGACCTCCCTTTCACTGCGCCCCTGTCCTCCCGAGCCACCAGATCTGCCAACAAAGGTAATCTACATGTACCGTCCTTGAAGGCAGCTCATCTCTCATCCACCCGTGACCGCTCCATATCCATTGCCGGCCCCGCCCTCTGGAACTCCCTACCCGTCCACTTGCGCCTTGAACCCTGCGCCATCAAATTCAAAAAGAAACTAAAAACATTCCTGTTCAACCAAGCCTACACAGAATAGACCCTCCCTTCCCTCTATTGCTCATACCCCCTAGGTGACCGCCCTTTTCCTTATATTAAGGAATCTAATCACAATGTACATTGTTGTCTTCTTGTTATGACCTCTTGTTGATTTCTTGTTGTTTAATCTATTTTCCCTACTGCTCTAGGTTAACCCCCTGCCCAGTTCGCCTCCCCTGTTGAAATGTACTTCTAAATCTTTTGTTAATATGTGAACCGGTATGATGTCCCCACTAATACCGGTATATAAAAGTTTCTAAATAAATAAAATAAATAAATGACCCTTCTCTTCCTCTCCATGTCCTCTCCGTTGCTTGGCTCTAGCGCTGGAAAAGCTCACTCCAATCCAGAAAACCCCCCAGCATGTCCAATCCCACGAGACAACAGCACAAAGCCAGCCCGGCAATCTACAGGTGAGAGGCTGGCATGGGTGCTGCTAGCGGCTGGGGATAAACTTAAGACAAGACCAGTTACTGGGGATGGGGGCTTGTAGGGGGGGGATGGGTTGAGGCTAGAGCGGCACGCCCTTCTTCAGCTCACCCTGGCAGCAGACCAGTGGGGCAACTCAAGGCACTGAGGCCCTGGACAATCCTCCCTTCCCCATCACTAATGCCAGCCCTGAGTCTGCTGGAACATTATACTCCGTTCCCATCTGGAAGAGTATCCAGGAACAAGGAATTTTTTTTTTCTTGCTTGTATATTTTTAGAATGGATTTTTGCAGCAGAGCCCCATTTGCTTATTAGTGCAAATGCATCTTTAACTAAGACAGACAAAAGCTTTTATAAAGGTTTCAAAAATGTGTAGTTAAGTCAGAGAAATTTTATCGTGTGTGCATGGCAGCCTGCTGCTACCTAGAGAAGAAATCTAGGACGATTGCTTACAATTAATGTTTTATAGAGTAATAATTAGGAGCGAGATATGCTGGGGCCAAAAGAGCATGCTTGCTGTTTTCTGTAGATAAAAATGCAGATGGTATTTCATTTCAGTTGTGGTTTATTAGAATAATTTGATAATTGCTCTGCAATGCTGTAATTGCCATTTGCTGGATTCTGTCTTTGAAACACATGATCACATTGGCTGAGCTTGTGTTCGGCTAATGCTTATATTGATAAACATTATTTTCTCTTTTAGGGATTTGATAAAAATAATATCCCCTCTAAGGTTATTGCCCAGATAAGAAGAGATTTTATCAGCCGTTCTGAATTCCAGCCAGCTGTCATTAAGACTGTCTCCTCAGCCTGGGAAGGGCTTTGTAGCTGGGTCAGGGCCATTGAAATCTATGACAAGGTTGCCAAGGTAACCGCTGTGTTCTAAGATTTCTCTCGCGCCTCAAACTTTCATCATGTTAAATTTGTATAGGCAAACCGCAGTGAGATGAATGCTAATGTGCAACTGGGACAGCGAGGTTCAGGTGTCGGGGAAAGACTGATCTTTAGCTAGACGGAAAGCAATTTTCAAAGTCATTTGCCCGGCTAAATTGGCCCATTTGAAAACTGCCCTCTCTCTGGCTGGCTAAAAGTTCACACAGGGCTACCACTGTGTGGGTACTTTTAGCCAACTTATGGAGGCATTGCCAGGGTTCAAAGTGGGGAGTGGAGAGGTGAGTGGTGGGAAGGAGGTGTTTAGACTGGAGGGAGAGAGAGGAAAACAATCCATGTATATGGGATTTTTCCAAATGTATGCATGTGCTATTTTGCTCTCTGGACACACAGGCGAATTTTAAAAGCCCTGTGTGCGCCAAAGTTAGGTGATATGTGCACAAGTTGGGCTGGAGCTTGCCGAGCGGATTTTATAAGCCGCCCATGGACGGGCGTATCTCCCAGTGGGCGCACAAGGCAAAGGTTTCTAAAAAGGAGCGGAGCGTGGGCATGGACTGGGTGGGGTTGTGGGCATGTCGGGGAAGGCCAAGAGATGTGCGCATAAATACTTACCTGCACAGGCGCGAGCCGGGTCCCCTGCCACGATCCTTTACTACTGCTATGAATGGTGTGTAAGTAATAAAATAAAAACATGTAGACTAGTCAGCAGGGTTTTAAGGGTCAGGGGTAACAGGGAGAAAGGGAGACTATTAAACTAGGGGGGGTGGAAGTCTTATCCCTAAACTGGGCGAACTGGGAAAACTAGTTATGGCGTTAGTAAGCGTCCCTTATAAAATACCCCCACTTATGCGGTAGACGCGGCATTTGCGTGCACATGTAAGTGTCCATTTAAAACTGGGCATACATGTAAGCGCGTCCAGGCTGTTTTATAAAATGCGTGCATAGATGCGCACATGTTACAAAATGGATGCGTCTCTGGACGCGAGCCGGCAAACACAAGCACATGCGTGTCCACACGCCAGTACTAAAGATACCATCTAAGTTAGAGGGAACAGCATGTCTGCAGGGTCTCCAAAATGTATTTACAGGACTTCTGAAGGCCAAAACATTTTGGAGGCCAGTATCATGCTACTGCATAGATAAGCATGGTAGGGTGGGACACTCTATATTTTGTCCTGTAAATGCAACTGGCAGATAACCAACTCTGACGTTCTACACCAAGGTACCGATAACACCAGCTGGAAAAGCTCCCGTAGCACAGCCATGAGCTCCTCTGATCCAGCTTTGGCCCCTGAGTGCAAGGATTCTACCCCTCTGCCCTGCAGCTGCTGAGCCCGCCTCCTGACTCTTTGAAATTGGCCACTCGCTGATATTACCAGTATCCATTGGGCCCACGCAATGCCGCTTGATAAAGACACCATCAGGCACGCTCTTTGGCTGCACCATGCTATCTGTTTGCCACTGGCTCCAGAGCAAAACAAAGGAAACAATTGGGTGCATGTGAGAAAAACTAGGTGGACCATGGCCAGTAACCAGTAACCAGTAATCTTGTAACCAGTGGCTATGTCACTGGTTACAAGATTGTGAGGCCATGACAACAATGTGGAGATTGAGGATTGCAAGCTATGTATAAGACAAAGGTATGGCCCATGATGCTGTCCCTTCATAGAGAAAGACAGCAGTGAGTGAAGTTAGAAGATTCAAATTAAAGTTTTTGTAGATGGGGGCAAGTGGGGGAAGGGTTTCATTTAAACATACGCTAGCCTTCCATGCCAGCAGTTCCTTATAAATTACAGCTTGCTGAGGAATTGGTAGTTTGCTTTCTGGCTTCAATGAGCATTTTGTGTATGTAAGTACTGGGACTTTACCCTTCAATTCCTATGGAACTGAGGTGAATAAGTGTTTAAGAGAGTATGTAAATGAGGTGACATGGCAACAGAAGTGCAAGCAAGCCTTTTTAGCTTCTTTTTTAGCTTTGATTGTGTTGACATCACAGGCAGAGCATGCCCAGTGTGGTTTTCCAACATGAGTACCTGTTGGGGAGTCATTTCCTCCCTGATGGATTTTAATAACAAATTGTTTTGGTAATTATTTCTATGATTTTGTTTCTGTATATCCCTATTTTTTTCTTATAGCTCCCCTGAAAAATATTCTGTGGGCACTCATGTTTCCATACCTTTTTCTTTTTTTTTTTTTTTTTTTAAATTTATATTTTATTAATTTTCATAGTTTACACTTTATGAGAAGAAAAGAAAATAGTGGACAATGTAATACAATTACCATATGAAATTATCATATGAATTTAGAGGTAAAAATTAAATATAAACATACAATATTACATTCCACAACTACCTATATTCAGGAGGAGACTAAAGGAATACTTAAACTTAAGTAACCAAATAACAATCACTATTAATTCGGAGTGAGGAGTATTTTCATTTTCCTATGTGGCTTCAGTCTCTGATGCCGAAGTTGGATTCTTATCTGATAAAAAAATTTCCAATTGCATTGGATCTAAAAAACCATATTTTTTTCCCATTGTAATTCAATAAACACAAACATGGAAATTTTAGAAAAAATGTAGCACCTAGTGCTAATACTCTAGGTTTTAAAGTAAAAAATGTCCTCCTCCTAGCCTAAGTGGCCCTTGCCACATCAGGATAGATTTGGACATGATGTCCACAGAACAATATATCTTTAACTGAAAAATATTTCCTAAACAGCTTCTCTTTATCCTGTTCAGCTAAACAAGATATTATTAAGGTAGCTCTCTTATTTATCAGATCTACCGACTCTTCTAAAAATGTCGATAGACCTGGTGAGGACGGTTCTTCCCCTTCATCATGACCTCTAGTATCTCTAGAGATTTTCTTAGATAAATAAAAAATCTTAGAATGTTTGGGGATTTCTTCCTCCTCATATAAGAGATTCTCCTTAAGATATTTTTTAAACAATTCCCATGGGGATAGAAGTCTTGTCACAGGAAAATTTATTATTCTTAGATTTTTTTACTCTTATTAAATTTTCCATGTATTCCAAATCTTTATGGATGATCAAACTATATTTAATAAAAGCATTTTCAGATGCTTGTATCAATTGTAACTTATTAGTGACCACCACCATATCTTTTTAACATTTCTCTATTTTCTTTTCATGAACTTCTATAGACATCTTATTTTCCTTAATAATTGACAACAATGAATCATTCATCTTTATAATGTTACTATCCAACTTCATTATCATTTTCCCTAGATCTTCTAGGGTTAAGTTCCCCTGGATTCCCCCAGGGGACAGACTACCCTTACTACCGGTAGGATTGCACTGCTCAACTACAGAAGAAATACTCTCAGTCCATTTGGCTTCAGCCTGATTACTCAGGCTAATGTCCTCTTGGACCAATCCTACCGGAACGTTTGCTAGATCCGATGGTGATAGTCCAGCTGGCTGTAGGGGAGACCTCGGGCCGTCGCTGGGACTCAAGGAAACATAAGACTCTGCTCCCACACTGTCCTCTCTAGGCTGGTCCACCATTCTTACCACGTGGTGGTTCATGGGTCCAATGTGCGGTAGTTGACTAGGTGAGGAGGTTATAATCCGAGCCTTCCTCTTTCTCCCCATAAGGGGACACAAGAAAATCCAAGAGAAAACTGGCGGAGTTTCTCGCTGGTTCCCGGCCTTCTCCGGTCTAAGCCGGTCAAAGCCGTGCGCCCCTTTGGCGCGCGCAGCTTAGGCGTGGTGCCAGCGGCAGCATTAGTGCCGGCGGCAGCAGGGCATCGCCCCTCTGAAGATTTTATAACGAGGGTGTGGGGGGGCGTCAGACTGACATCACCACCCAGGGACACCGTCCTCCACCCGAATGTTTCTCACCAATAGCAAAAGCAAAGCACAAGTCCTCAGAAGGAGCGGACTCCTCCTCACTCCTTCGCACCTCCTCCCGGTACTGTGCTCTCCCTCTGAAGATTTTATAACGAGGGGATGGGGGGGGCATCGGACTGATGTCACCACCCAGTGACACCGTCCTCCGCCTGAAAGTTTCTCACCAATAGCAAAAGCAAAGCACAAGTCCTCAGAAGGAGCGGATTCCTCCTCCCTCCTTTGCGCCTCCTCCCCTTCCATACCTTTTTCTATAGGGGACAGACAGCACCAGATGTGAGTCCTCAAATAAGGGGGTCATTTATCAAAATGTGATAGCACCATATTGTATGGTGTGATACAAATTCAGCAAATAGGAGGAGTTAGGGGTGGATTAGCCTGTCTGTGAAGAGGTATTGCACAGCTGTAATGCCAATTTTAACTACGCCTCTTTGAATTGTGTTAGGCTCTGCAATAGCTGCCAAAGGGCCCAGAGCCTTGGGGGGGGAGGGAGGGAGGGAGGGAGAGAGAGAGAGAGAGGAAACTCACTCCGAGATGAGATTTGGGCAATATTCTCTCCATCTAGCTTGATGTTACCCAGGTAGAGCGTCCATCAAGCTAGGTTGAGAGAACACTGCCCAAATCTCATCTTGGAGTGAGTTTCCTCACACTGAAGGCCATCAGATCTTCACAAGAGACCACTGTTCTGTTCGTACATGTCACAGGGAATGTCAAACTGGCCCCTAACCCCCTACACTCATACCTAAACCCCACCTCGAGTTACTAGGTGGGCCTACCATAGGGATACAAATACCTACCTCTGGGGATGACATTATGGCCAGTCTCAGTCTTTCTCTCTCTCTCCCTCTCACAAAAATGGTCCTCCCAGTGTTCATATGCAGGAAATACAACAGGTCTGACACCTATCACAAATTCAGATAATATGCACTAACTTAGCTCATTGCAAAAAAATGAATTTTTGCATAAACCACACCCCTTTTGCTATCACATGCAGTACTTACCGCATTTTGATAAATCCAGGCCTAAAATAGGAATGTACAAAAACTAAATCAAAGAAATAGTTGCAAAAAAACAATTGGACATTCAGAAAGAGATAATTGGGAAGTAGGACAGCTAGCAAAATGGAGTAATGCAAGCCTTAAATGCTTCATTATATGCCCATTTCCACCCTAATTGACCCTATTCAGTGTCTAGTCCAGCCTCTGCGCCAACTTTTAATAAAAAAATATTTTTATTCACCAGTCTGCCCCAAATAGTTATTCGCCTTGGCCTTCTTTCTGGCCTCAAAATTGGTGAATCAACCCCATATTTTTTTATATAGCACAATTACAGCTTGATATCATGGTGAATAGAGGGATTACTTGATTGAAGCTACCCAAATTTAGATCAGAGATAAAGCAGAACATAGGGAGGATAATTTTATATTTGTTCGTATTGAGGTAAAGTCGCTTACATTTTATGCAGACTTTACCCCATATTTTCAAAGCGAACCTATGCTCATAAGTTCACTTTGAAACTTCCCAGCCCTGCTATGCACACAAACTCGCCCTGAGAGTCTTATCCCTGTTCTATCGAGGGTATAACTTGTGCACACTTTGGAAAATAAGAGCATGCGCATAAGTCTGTACGCCACCTCCTGGAATACCTATTGCCCGTGCACCTATAAGTATGTGCAAAATCGGGCTATACATGGGGTAGATTTTATAAACTTACGCGTGCGCATAATTTTGTTCGCGCACCAGGTGCGAACAAAAGTACGCCGGATTTTATAAGATACGCGCGTAGCCGCGCGTATCTTATAAAATCCGGGGTCGGCGTGCGCAAGGGGGTGCACATTTGTGCACCTTGCGCGCGCCGAGCCCTACGCGCGCTGCCCGTTCCTTCCGAGGCCGCTCGAAATCGGAGCGGCCTCGGAGGAAACTTTCTCTCCACCCCCCGCACCTTCCCCTCCCTTCCCCTACCTAACCCACCCCCCCGGCCCTATCTAAACCCCCCCCTACCGTTGTCGGCAGAGTTACACCTGCCTGAAGCAGGTGTAACTCTGTGCGCGCCAGCGGGCTGCTGGCGTGCCATCACCTGACCCGGGGGCTGGTCTGGAGGCCTCGACCACGCCCCTGACATGCCTCCCGCCCCGCCCTGAAATCCGCGCTGCCCACCCAACATGCCCCCGACACGCCCCCGACACGCCCCTTTTGTGAAGCCCCGGGACTTACGTGCATCCCGGGGCTTGCGCGCACCGCCGAGCCTATGCAAAATAGGCTCGGCGCGCGCAAGGTGCTTTTTTAAGGGTTACGTGCATAACTTATGCGCGTAACCCTTTTAAAATCCGGCCCATATTCTTTTACACATCCTGAGGCCCAGACTACTTTACAACAGCCATTTATATGCAAATAAGATGTTTTATGCACATTCATGGCTTGGAAAACAGGCCCATAACTGATATCTCTGATGAGCGGCGGTATATAAAAACCAATAAATAAATAAATAAATAAATAAATGTCCGAGACAGAATTTTTGTCAGCTTTTGTTTACAACCGTAAGAACACATAAGGCCTGATTCGCTATAAGGTGAATTTTCAAAGAGTTGTGCGCTCAGATGTGCACACAAATAGTACATATTTACGTAAACCTCAAAAAATTCACGTGCAAGTAATGGTGCGCCAATAAATTTGCTCATAGAAAAGGGGCAGGCCAGGGGTGTTCTGGGGCGGGGCAAAAGTGCTATTTTATAACCTGCCATATTTACATCTGTGCATATTTACATCTGTGCATATTTACATCGGCTAATTATCTGGCATAAGTGAGAATAGAATTCTTTATAGTCAAATACTGACTGGGTGAGGAGTCTGGGTAAACTGAGGGAGTTCAGGCTGAAGAATCAGGAGGGTTTCGATGACCTAGAGATAGACTGGGCAAACTGGTAGACTAATTGGTAAAACTGGTAATTTCCCTCTCATGCATATGTTATAAAATTTGATGATTTACACCCATGCACAGTGCCATTTTGCGCTGTCCCAGTGAAGCGTGTGCCGGCAGCCGGCCAGCGCGCACAACTTACTTCTGCTCAAAAGAGCAGGTACGTTTTCAAACAAAAAAAAAATAGGGTAGGTAGGGTCGGTTTAGGGGTCAGGGTAGAGAGGGGAAAAGGGAGGAAGGTGAGTTAGGGAACTGGGCAAAGGCCCGATTGGCTCACCGCGCGAGTTAATAAATCCCGCCCCTCCGTGCGCACAAGAGTGGGCACCCGCACGAGCATGTGCACACGGGTATCGGATTTTATAACATGTGCGCGGCGACGTGTGCACGTTGTGAAATTGGTGCATCCATGTGCACGCGCGGGGAACCGCGCACACAGGGACACCCACGCAGGCTTTTAAAAATGTACTCTATGGATATACTGAAAACCTGACTGGCTACAGGGTCCACATGACAGATTTGGGATGCTCTGTCCTAAGATATCCATTCGGATTTTCTCCATGGTCAACACTTGGTCATGCATACGAAGAATGAATTACTGCATCATTGCTTATAGTGCAATAAAATCACACTTTAAAGGGTAACAATGCATCTTTTCATGCAATCTGCATGCATTTCATCATTAGCACTAGTCAGGTAATCGTGTACTTACTTAGTAAAATCCCAATTTAAATGCTGACGACCAGAAGAATCTCTGGTACAGAAAGGGATTTGTGTACCAGTTTATGTTAAAGTGGCCAGTCTAAACCAGGCACTGGAAGCAGCAGGGGCCGACTTAAAGGCTGAGATGGAGAAACTAATAATAAAGCGGGCGGAGCTGGAGGAAGTGCGCGCCAAGCTGGAGCTCCTGCAGGAACAGCTGTCTTAGAAACTGGCAGAGAAGAAAATGCTAGAAGAGAGCACTGAGCTGACAGCGTAAGTGATTGATATTCTCTCCTTCGCATAAAATGATTGTCATTATTCTTGTGAGCTAAGGACCTGAAGCAGGCTGTAATGGGCCACCAGGCTCCAAATGTAGTACAGATTTATTTCTGTAATCACAGCCGGCGAGCCCTTCCATTGCAAGACGGCTAACTTTGCTCCAAAAAAAAAAGTACAGCGGTACCATTAGGTAAGCAGTTTGATGAAGCCTGCATTTGCTGTGGGAATTCCTCAACTTGTTTGTTTGTTTTTTTTCTTTTTGTTGGCAGAAAGGGAAAAATAAACTATGGGTTGAACATTCATGGATAAAATGGTATTTCCCTAATTCTCTGATTTTCAGTAGATCATTTGTGTACCACCTAAACACTTCATAGCAGAAAAAAAAACATATGCACTTGATAAATAAAACAAGTGGATTGCTAAAATGTTTCTCCCAGTAACACATGATATATATATATATATATATATGCATATGAATTTTTTCTATCCTTCTGAGGGCCAGCTCAGTTGTCTGTAATGTCACACTAAAAACAAACACTCTGTGTGCTAACAGTTGCTATGGTTTCATTTTTTTTTCCCTGGCTTATACTGTTTTACGCATTTCGATTCTCCAATTAGGCAGAATTTACGATTTGGCTGTCTCGCTATCGTATTGCTGCTTGGTACAGGTAAACTTTGAGGAAGCTAGATAAGAGAATGCCGGCACCATCCGATATATTTTTTCAGCGTAATAAGGTTGAACCAGGGGGAAGAAACTCATGGCTTTTTATCTGTTGTGTTTTTTCTTCACCGGCGTTCACGATCCACCGTTCTTCTTAATGGTATATGCTTCCAGTGGAAGCAGACACAGAGCAGGATTCGGAGGGGGCCAGGGCTAGCAAATTCATTAGACATTTTAAATTGTCTTAGTTTGGAAAGGGCAAAAACGAAACTAGAACCCGAACCCGAAACCGGAAAAACGAATTTAAAAAAAAACACGAATCAGGAAAAAAACCGCAAATCAGGGAAAAAAACCACCCCAACCCTTAAATTCTACTTTCTTAAACCCCCTACCATCCCGATCCCTCCCCAAGACTTACTAAAAGTCCCTGGTGGTCCAGCGGGGTCCCGCGAGCGATCTGTCCCTCCATGCCGTCGGCTGCCAGTATTCAAAATGGCGCCGATAGCCTTGCCCTTACGATGTCACAGGGGCTACTGGTGCCATTGGTCAGCCCCTATCACATGGTAGGAGCTGACCAATTTCGTTGAAATTGCCTAATTTGTAATAAACGAATGCACATCTCTAGTCGCAACACGTTTTCTTTCATTCATACTAGGAGTGGGCATTTCCAGGGCCATGTTTAGATCAGGGGAGAAAAGTAACCCACCTAGACTGCATTTGCTTTTCCATGCAATAAAAGTCATCACAGAAAAAATAGGTGCAAATTTATGCCCATACTTTATCTCCATGGCAATTCTCTATTTCTAGGACTTCCGGCTCATCATCTTAAACCGCTCCAGCTACTGCAAAATGCTGCAGCCAGACTACTGACCGGAAAAAGAAAATTTGGCCACATCACCCCAACCCTGAGAGCATTACATTGGCTACCTGTACCGTCGAGAATCATTTACAAAGTACTAAAAATAATAGACAACAATGATTTGATGGGAATAACATTCAAACCATAAATTCCCACACAAGCGCTTAGATCTCAGATCAAAGGCTTGCTAGAAATCCCAACCATAAAACAATTCTCATCTAACACAAACGGGAGGCAGAGCGATATCAATTGCAGGCCAGATGCTATGGAACATAATGCCAGAGACTCTTCAAATAATAACTGACATTAAGAGATTTAAGAAAGAACTGAAAATTTGGTTATTCGATAATGCCTACTCTCTGACTGGTATAACCAATTCCCCCTCTCTCTGAAAACCAGCTATGTCCTGCACATTACCCCATATTCTCAGCCCGCCCCCAAAATGCATCTTATATGTCTGTCTTTGACGTGCACCCTTAGATTTGGAATGCTTTCCTTGAATGTTTACCTGTATATATGCCTGCCTTTGTAACGCTTCCTTTGTCTGTGAGTGTTAAACCTGTACAATGTTGTGATCTAGTTATTCTCACATATACAAATACAAAACACTCAAATAAATAAATGAATAGATGCGCTTTCCTTTTGAAAATTGGTGCCATGGATGCAGGTACAAAGTACCCACAGACTTTGGAGCAGCGTGGGCAATTTACAAATTACCACCATAATGATGGAACTAGGCATTCAGATTTATTGAAATTCTGATCTAAGTGATAGGTGTCATGTGTTCCCATTTTATTTTAAATGTTATCTGTGGAACACAATGGCTTCAGATTCACAGGGAATTATTTTTGCCTTTTTGATCATAACATAATTGCCCTAAAAAGGCTATATGCAGAAATGGTTGAAGTGAGATCTTTGCTCATTCCAACCGCCTATGTAGCCAATGCCATTATGCACGTCCCTGCAAAGCATTAAAAGTCAGGATATGCATTATTATCCTGTAATTGGAGCCTATGATTTTGTGAAGTCAGTAGTCTGCAACTTCAGTCACCCTGGATCACTAGGAATGCAGCAGAGGGAGCCAGGAAAATGCCAACTGGAGTGTCCAGTATGCTTAGCAGAGAGCGAAAAAAAAAAAAAAAAAAGTGACAGAGAGCAGTGTTCTTTTAGTGAGAGAACTGGAATGGGTCCAGGAGATCATCAGCAGAAAGTCAATGAAGTGTTTGTTGGGAAACGCAATCCATTCTAGAACCTTGAATAAGAAGGGAAATAGAGAACTGGAATGGTAGTTTATAGTCATGGAAGAGTGCAGATCATTTCCTTGAAGGGACAGATGTAAATCATCCATTTGAAGGGAACAGGAAAAAAAAATTGCAGTGCAAAAAGAGATATTCAGGAGCTGGGTCAGGAAAGGAAGCTGAGCAGGAGTGACTGAATGGCACAGAGAGGTAGAGAGACAGAGAGAGAATCTAGTGAGCAGGTGGTAATAGTTTGATGGGGGAAGATTAAGGCCCGGACACCTGCTTCGTAGACCCTGTCGAAGAGAGAATGGCATGGCATGCAAAGGCAAGAAGGAAGATTGGGATGCCTTTGGTTTTATTCGCTGTACCTTTGCCCACGAGTAACATAAGGACCTTCTATTTACCATATACCCAAAGAGCTTCCTTTTCTCTTTCTGTTTTGTAAAATGTATCAAGAATCTCGCTGTGTTTTATATAAAACTTCAAATGTCAGGGAAATGTTAATGGAATTTCAGACGTTCTCCAGTGAACACTGGCATTAATAGTGTCTCATCAGATGTGATCCATTGATAGGACTGCAAGAAGGGAAAGCTACAATCTGTAGGAGCAGAAGCACCGTGAATGTGCCAATTAAATGCAGCGTCAAGTAAAGCATGCATAGCGCACACAATATCAGCAATCAAAACTATTTTCATATTACTGATCCCAGCAGGGCTACCTTTTTAATTTGCATTGGGCTGCCGTTCAGTTGCCGACATCAGAATCTTTCAGGTGTTATAATATGTTTTGAATCTAAGTAAAAAGTCAATAAAAAGCCAATAGCACATTTCTAAAAATATTGCACATTTTTAATACAAAGACTGGTGAAAGCTGTAAATGAAGAACTGTCACAAATAACTCTACCACATGGTGATGTATATAGCTATGGATGGTACACAAAGGTGTGAAGAGAATAGACAATGATTGTCTATCACGTAAAGACTTTTTTTGTGGATCAAAAAGAAAGTAGAAGAACCATAACTCTTGAGTGGTGAAGCCATGACTTGGGTATAGAAGTCTCTTACCTCACCAGTGAGCAGTGAGGACAAGCTCTGCACCTCGTGTACAACTAAGACGAATTATATTTCATGCCCGATGTTGGCGGCATCTTGTTTGAAAATTTGGTAAAATTACTCCGTCCTCTGGCACGTTACAATATGGCTATTAGTGTCACCTGGCTGTGTGCCATTTCTAAAGCAGTATTTAATAAATACACTAAAATAAATGGAAGTCCAAATCAATAATGGTTTTTCATTCTGTGTAGAGTATGTTCCTACTGTTTACCCATAAGGAGAGATGCATTTTTTTTTTATAACTCACAAGTAGGGAAACTGAGTTGGCTATGGAAATTCCTCCTCTCACAAATGAACAATGGGCTCGAATCAACCAAAATCAAGATTTAGAAAAATTTACAGCAGAAAGTGTTGTGAAGCTGGAGTAAGTGCAAGAATAAGCCACACTCAGTTCAGCTGGGTTTTATACAATTATCCCTTTCGCACAAACAGAAGCAGGTCGTTGCTTACGTGCTGCAGGATTTGCACAAAAGGGCACAGGTTCCCTTCCTTCAAAGACAACATGAGGATAGGGGAGGGGGAAGGGGGCAGAGGGTCGGTTCAAGCAACCCACTTCAATGTAAGGCTCACAGATTTCCTCCATGTCCTAAAATTGCCAGGAGCCGGGCGGCACGTTCTGCTTCCAGGCTACAAGCAAGCAAGGCCAGTGCAAAGGTATTAGGAGCTCTAGGTGAAACTTAAGTCTTGCACCCTCTCTGGCCCCGACCTCCTCCCCCAGCCTATGCTACACACAATTAAAAATTAATGCTTTGTAATGACAGATTTTACATGAAAAAAGACATTCAAAGTACAGTTTTCTGAGGTAAGAATATAACTTACTGTATGTATATATATATTTACATGCACTGCTGTATGCCAAACAGAAAACCTTACTAAAAGGCATAAAAGATGCTTGGAACCCATGTGGTATCAGCCCTATTGTAACACATGTGAGTGTGAACTTGGCACTCAAAGCCAAGAGTAAACCGAATTACAATTACATTATGGTAAACCTCCCATACCAAAACAGCACTAACTACCAGCACTCAAACAGTAAGAACCTTACCTATGAAAAGGCAATGCTGTAAATATCACACCAAGCCCTAAAATATACCTCCTATTAGGAAAATAGAACAAGCTAGGCTGCTATAGATCTACAGAAACTACATGCTAGCAGAATATCTCACTTCAGTCACACATGCAGAACACAGAAGACCCTCACCAGATACAGAATAAAGAAACCCTAAAGTAAAAATAAACATCTGCAGATAAAAACTGAACTAGAAACTGCAACAAGCTAGACTCTGTATGCAGCACAACAATGGAAAAACAGAAACATTGACATTCCTCATAAAATATCAAACAATAAAGTCAAGAAATATAAATCAATAATAGTAAAACTATACTAATAAAAAGAATATTTCAAACAGTTGACAAATAGAATAACATTCGATAATTAAAAACAATATATTTAAAAAATATTCCAAACAATCAAAAAATATTTCAAAACAGCAGACACATCAAATATATCCAATGATTAAAACTAACAAGGATAAAAATTCACCTACTCTCTATACCTAGAAACTTTAAATTTCCAGATGCCCTGAGATTGTCCTGGATTAGCTGGTGGGGTGGAAGTTGTTGATCACAAACTTTCTCCTCTCTCTCTCTCTCTTTCTTATACACATACACACACACACAAACTTATATACAGGCTTTCCACACATGCATGCTCTACCACACACACAGGTTCCTTTTCTTGCTCATACATATATCTTCACTCCTTCACACAGACTCCTACTCTCTCACTCACACATGCACCCTCACTTTCTCATTCATACACTCAGTCCCACAGGCCCCCTGTCTCACTCTCTCTCATATACACACACAGGCTTTCTCACTTTCAGATACACATATTCTCTCTTATATATATATATATATATATATATATATATATATATATATATATATATATATATATATATATATATATACAGACACACACACACATTTCCTTGTCACACTGAAATCCACACACTCACTCTCTCACACAGAATCCCTCTCTCACTCCCTCATACATACACACACCCCTCACACAGGCTCCTTCTTTCTCACTTACATATACACCCTCAAAGACTCCCTCTCTGTCTCTCTCACAGACATGCCCTTACATAGGCTCCCTCTCTCTCGCGCACACACACACACATGCACAATTTCTCTCTCACACACATCCTCACTCACATGCATGCACAATTCCCCTCTCCTTCTCTCTGTCACTCACACACATAAACCCACCCTCACTCTCTCATACACTCAGGTTCCCTCTCTCTTATACACACACACACACACACATACACTTCCTGTCTCTCACTCACAAACAAATACACAGTCTCTCTTGCTCTTTCACTCTGGGCCTCCCCCTGACATCTTCCACTGTGGGTGGGATGGGATGGGCTCTGTCTGTGGATCTCCTAAGCCTCTCTTCTGTGTCTTTGGCCTTGCTTCTCTCCTCTGCATATGTGGGCAGGATGGGCTCTACCCACGGCTCTCCAAGCTTCTTTTCTCTATGGCCATGGGCAGGATAGGCTCCACCTGTGGCCGCACTGGGCCTTTCTTTCCTATGTCTTCGACCGCCAGTCAATGGCTTGTGCTGGCAATTTTGTTGCCCCCAATGGTTGATACTCTAAGTGACCACCTAGTTTGCCAACCCTGAAGGCAAGCCTTTCTGGTTTGCTCACTTTCCATTTATCTGAGCCACTCTGTGGCTCAAAGGCAGAGCCCCAGCCTCTTACCCCAGCAATTTATCCTCATGAAGCCAGTCAGAGTTCTTCTGCCCTACTAGCTATTTGGCAATTATAGCAATGAAAAATGTATTCCATTGTATATTTAAAAATAAATAACCCAAGAGGCCAGAAGCACTGCATATGTTTAAAAAAAATTAAGACCCCTGTTTCAGGGGTTTTTAGACAGCCACTGATTATACTTGTGTATCACCTTATCAGATTACAATATTCATGACCCTCATTAGATGCACTGCCCTGGGATCAAGTATGAGAATTTGATTGTACAGTTGCAATTAACAACCTGGTGAAACATAAGCACAAAGAAGAACTTACCCTGATGAAGTCTCTGCACCTGTAGCAGGCTCACTTACTAGATAACCTTATCCAGTTGTCAATGACGGTTTGATCCTCTAGGGAAATACAGGCAAATGAGACACTAATCATCTTCTCAGGAAAGAAGGTGTCACTGAACTGTGATGAGAAATCCTCCACACTCCCACCTTTTGGTGTGACTGAATGTTGTTTTTCTCTGCGTTTAATCACCATGACATGATGTCATCCCCAGCGTCCTTAGAGCACCAGACCAGTTTGTAATCTTCAGTCCAGGATTGGAATCTTCTGCTTCAGTGACAATGGCTGTGTGGGACAGATCCAGTTGAGAAAGTAGGCCTTTGGAGTACTGCCACCACATTGTAGCTGCCCCTCAGATGGTGCTGATGGAGACAATGAAGCCCTCTCCAGTTGAGTTTATGTTGTCCCCACTCTGGTGCACCTAGAGGAGTCAATTTACAGGAAATCCAGACTGCTGTATCTTGATTTAAATCTTCCTTAAATGAGTGCATTAAACAACCATGTGCCTTTTCTTAGGACACTGTGGGACATGGTTACCAAATTTAAGCAATCAGGATAATTTACTTGCTGATCACAAAGCTTGTTTACAGGTGTGTGAGAGTAAGATTAATGTTTTGCAATTGACAGAGACTGCTCTCATTAAGGACAACTTATTGCTATTCGATAAGGTTGAAAAGCTTGAAAAAGAAACCAGGAAGAATGATTTACATTTTGTGAACTTTCCCAGCTCCTCAATTATTGCTTCACAGGATACCTTCAAAAATTGTTTTCAGAAATCCATAGATTTCCTCCAGAATCAATGCCATCTATTGTGAAGGTATACTACTGTACTTACCCTCTAGAATGTAGCAGGCAAATGAGGAAGAAACGGCCCAAGACAGCTTGCATATCTCAGTTCGGTTGATTACGCTCCTGGTTACGTTCATCTTAGAACATGACAGAGACTGGACATTAAAATCTTTGTATGTGTTTTTTTGCAATAAAGATCTTCTCTTTTATAACCAAAAGGTCAGGGTTATCTCTGACTTTTATAAAGTGATCCAGCCCAAGCGTCAGGTTTGTCAGGCTTTAATGCAGCAGGTTGTTCTACTGGCAGCAGGTTTCTTTCTGAAGTTGCTAGTGAAATGTACTATAAAGTATCAAAGGGTACAATTTGTATTTTTCAGTCCATCCTAGCTGGAAAGATTTTTTTTTAATCGTTCCGTGGGCAAAGGTTTGTCTTTTCCCATTGAAAGTGTCATGTTCGAGGGGAGTAATACTAGTTTGGTACATAAAACAATGTCTATTGTAAAATTTACTTGGAAGACAATATTCAGAGAATTGGTGAGTGGCAAATTTATTCAGATAAACTTACGCACGTAACTTTTCACAGATATTCAGCAGGACTTACTAGGCTAAGCCTGCTGCTGAATATATGCGGATAAAGTTACATGCGTATCTTTACCCAGATCAAATTTGGTCAGTGATTTCTCTGACCAGATTTGTGTTCGTAACTTTAGCCAGAAAGAGCTTAATATATGTGCTCACTGGCTAAAGCTTAGCTCTGACTCCATAACACATCCATCGATGGCCCTTTTTGTATACATACTATTTGTGCACACAGCGAGTTGTGTGCACAAAACTTAATGTGTTTGGGGGGTGAGATATTTGAACACCGGGTTTTATGCCATTAACTCCAAAAGCTGCCCTCACAAAGCCTTGAATATTGACCTCTTGATATCTAGTTCCAAACATTTTGGCAGTGATGTCAGATTATGTTCTGTTTTGGGTAATTTCATAATTAAGGTTTGCTTACCGAAACATTTTAAAACAAACTTTAGTTGCCACAGTATTCACTAAACTGTGGTAACTGAGTACTGCAGTTTAATGAATTCCCAGTTGGGGTTGTTCCTGCTGCCAAGAACATGTGGATGTCACCAGTGGCAGTAATACCCACGTGTTACCACCTGCAGGAACATTCATTCCTGCCCTCGCCTTCCAGTGATGCTTCAAGATGCTAGAAACCACCGCCCCCCCCCCCCACCCGTGTATCAAATTTGCCTTCTAGAAAAGAGCCTCCTCCAGACACCCCTCCCATCATTGGCATCACCCCAACATGAATAAATTGGAAAGCCCCACCCTTGGCTCAGAACCCTGCACCCACCCAAAGTCCAAACAATGGAACCATCACTGTAATAGTGACCCTCACTCCGCTGGGTGATACTGAAGCAGGAGCAATTCCCAGTTGCTCCTGCCCTACTAGCACTGTCATTCAAAATAGCGCCAGCTAACTCAAGGCTCCCTTCTCTCCCGCATAATCTGTTAAGTCATATGAATTTTAATGAGCTGTGTTGCATTCATTTCATGCACTCTAACTGGTCTTAGCATGCACACTAAACTTTAGGGTATATAGGCTCCACTATAACTTGAAAAACCCCCCCAAGTTCAAAATTAAATTTACTCATAAAATCTGGGGTTTGAAAAGAAAAGAGAAAACATTTTTGATAGAATTCATATTTCTATTAATATCTTCAAGATATAATTCCAATGAAATTCTTTCTTTTTCAATGCCAACTTTACAAATAACGCCTGTATTTCCCCAAGGCTTGGTTATCAGTCTTAAACTATATGTGTTATCTTGTTTTCACAGCAAAACGGTTTGAAACTCAACACTGGATTGCTTCTTCTATAGAGATTTAAAATTTCTGCTCAGCACTGCCACCAGTAGAATAGCTTGCCTGATTTTTATAATACTTTAATCCATATTACTTGAGGTAGTAAACAAAAGGGGGTTTGGTTTTATTGTAACATAAAAGTTATTAGACTGGTTATTTTTTTATGTTATTAAGAAGCTTTTGTTTGTAATGCTATAGAACCATATTTCTGTGCAACAACACTGCACAGAAATATGGTTCTATAGCATTACAGAGACGTCTAAATGTGCTGCATGACACAAAACCTTCATTTTCTCTGGCGTAGCCTTTGTTGCAAACTGTCGTTTGTTAAATGTGTGGGATTTTTTTTTTCCACTGGACTATCATTAATCTGTCACAAACCTGATTTAAGGAGAAAATAGCCATGCTGTTCTAGAACTAGTTGCACTATGCTGTCAGAACTATATACATAATTTAATTGTGTGATCCTTGTAATTAAGGATGAAACAGAATCGTGCTGAAAAATTAATCAGTGGGCTTGGAGGGGAGAGAGAGCGTTGGACATATATCACGGCGCAGCTGGAAGACACTTACCAGAACATTGTTGGAGATTTACTTCTAAGTGCCTCCAAGGTGGCTTATCTAGGCCCATTCACTCCAGAGCAGACAGGTAAATTATAATGAGAAAGTAATTGGTTTTGCTCTGAGACAAAAAAAAATTCATGGTGCCTGAAGGGGCCCTGCTCCATTTATGAGATCTGGGAGTCCAGGACTGTACCAGTCAGTCCAGTTCCCATTACTTTAACCTCTTAGTATCTTTGAAAAGGCTGCAGGGTTGATGCTTCCATTAGCCAAACTAGGGGACACTTGATTGAAGGTTCACCTAGGGCATCAGATACTCTTGCAATGGCTCAAAGGCTCCACAGTATACGTCCCCATTTCTGCTGACTTTTGAACTTGGGTTAGTCATTTTACCTTTCAATACCTCAATTTACAATAGGATAATAATAATAATAATAATAATAACATGGTTCCTTTTTACTGAGCAAATTATTGCACAAAAGGGGTAAAGGAAGACAGAAGAAGAAGGAGAGGCCTGAGAATGTCAAAGTGGCACAGACAGATCCAGAACAAGCCGAAATCAAACAGTGAGCCTGAGAGAGAAAAGGAAGTCACAGACTGGAGAAACAGGGCAGGGGGAAGATTCAAGTCAACGTGGTCATGTTGCCTGGATTTTTATTGTCCCAAAGAATGGTACTAGAGCTGTAAGTTTCTCAAAAAAGTGGTGTGGCCCATGGCTGTTTTTAGGAGCGGGCAAAGTCTAGTTGGGAATCATTGTTTCAGAGACTGACAAGTGGGTTGATTGCATGCTGTTAACATGCCCCTTTCATTTAGTTAGCATGTTACTTATATATACTTAGTATATAGCTATCATGTTTTATAATGTTATTATCATTTTAGCATGTTCTCAGCATGGTGTTAATATGTTCTTACAATGAGACAGATATTCAGCAGCACGAGGAGTGGAGGCTAATCAGGCGCTCTATTGAATATAGCCAGATAAAGACCTTGGGGCCAACATAATAAAAGTGCATCGAAAGCAGACGCTCAGTGTTGAGCGCCCCCTTTCCTAATGTGTGCCTAGGCACCTCTCCTGGGTGCACGATGCAATATTTAAATGAGGGGTCATGCTGCCAAGGAGGCGCTAGGGTCAATTGCATGCCCCTAGTGCCTCCTTGGCAGTGGGTGCCCAGGAGAGGTCGGCTGTCCACGGGTTAGGAAAGCGAACACTCAATTTTACGAGCATCCGTTTTCCTAATTGGTGCACAGCCACAGGTTAGGGAAAGGGACGCTCGTTAACTGGCATCCGTTTCTCTAACATGACCACCTGCACTTTTTTTTTTTAACTTTTTAAACATTAGGTTCCTCTGACTTAATATTGCCATGATATTAAGTCAGAGGATGTACAGAAAAGCAGTATTTTCTGCTTTTCTGTACAACTTTTTGGACTGCTCAGAAATTAACGCTTGCTCTGGGCAGGCGTTAATTTCTGAGCTTAAAAATGTATGGGTCCAGTGCTCTTTTTTTTGTTTGAATGTGGGGTGAATAGCTAATAACCTCATCAACATGCATTTTTATATGATGAGCGTTATTAATTTCGCAGCGCATTGGACACGTGTTGTGGATGCGCTAATCCCCTTATAACATTAGGGGCTGTGGATGCACATCTACAACATGCGTCCAACTGCAGGTTAAATAGTGCGCTTGGCTGAGCCCAGGTCTCGGTGTCTAGGCTTGGGAGCTCCACGGTCCATCGTCTTCCTTCTTCGGTTCATCAATGCCAAATGACAGGTATCTGCTGGGGTGAATATGCCGGAGTTAATTAACCCGGGTCGGGTTACGGCATTGAACCTGGGTCCGGACCGAGGCCCCAGCATCGGGACCAGCCTCTGGGCCAGGCCATGGCATCAGGCCTGGGTTCAGGCTCCGGGCTAGGCCGAGGCATCAGCCTTAAGTAGGCCAAGGCCGCAGTGACCTCCCATGGCCTTAGCTTACGCAAGTCTGAGGGTTCTGCCTAGTCTCCACCAGCGGATCCCAACTGGACCAAGTAAGTGGTGGCCGGAGGGGGGTACCTGGCTCCAGCATTTTTCGGGAGGTGGAAGGGAGGCCTAGTTTTCATTTTTTTGGCCGTTTTGGGGGGGGGGGGTTATTATTTGGTTGCTTTTTTTTTTCACATGAATCAAACGAATCAAGCAATCCATGTGGGAACATGTCCTCCCAAAAATGAACCGAATAACGAAAACAATTTTTTTTCCCTGCACATCCCTAATGGTGGATGGCATTACAACAAAGCTTCCATTCCTGGGCCAAGCCAATGACTCAGCAGCAATGTTATGCGCTGTTTGCAGGAGACATAGGTTCAATTCCCAACCCTAGTTTTTGCTCCTCAGACCGCCCAAAGCTAGGAAGGCTGCAGAAGAAATTTTCACAACTCCCAATGGTAACTGTCCCAGTCCTTTTCTCTCAGCCAGAGGACTGGGCCCTGTGATAGCTGGCCTCAATGGGACTATTCAAATTGTGTTGAGAGAAGGGGAGGGGACAAGTATTCACGGGTAGTTGGGCATAATGGTTCAAAGTGCCATTGTATCAGTAGTGGAGACCACTAGGGACCAGTTCCAGTAGAACTGGAAGCCCAAAGGAGCAGGAAGAAGCTGCTTGGATCATAGGAAACAACAACAAAATAACCCTGGCTTTCCAGAACACTGATACACAACACAAAGGAAAATAACATTCATTTTGTACCCTACTGTTGAAGATGCGGAATGCAATGCCATATCTTTATCTGTACAGGATATACTGAAGAACTGCTTTAACATGTGCAAGCAAAGATTTATTCCAGTTTCTGATGGCTTCTCATTGTCAACCGCTCTTGCTATGCCCTTGAAAATCATGGCGTGGCAGTTCCACGGACAGGTATCTCACTGGCCTCCTATTTCAGAAAATCATTGCACTTAGCGAAGGAAAGCAATGGGTCAATTTAACTCTTAAGTGTGGCTTTCTGTCATTTGTGTAGTTTCTCAGTAGATAATGCTATAATAGTAACATCAGCTTGGCAATGGCCTCTCATGATAGATCCTCAAGGTCAAGCTAACAAGTGGATAAAGAACATTGAAAATCTAATAAACTCCGTGTCTGTAAAGTTGCAGATCCAAACTATATCAGAACTGTGGGCAATTGTATTCAGGCACTGCTAATATTTTATGGGTAAAGATTATTTAGAATTTGGGTTATTCCTTTTTTATCCCTCTAGTAAATTGATCTCTTGTAGTATGTTGATCAAGAATAAGTATAAAGGAATAAGTAATCAAAACTGAGTGTGTACATGCAAACTCTTCTTAACCAACAGGGGTTGCAGCATAATCAAAGCTGAAGTGCACAGTTCCCACCTAGAACAGTTGTTCTGGCAATAGTAGCATACAAGTTACTGTAAGTAAATTGGTAAATAAATAAACAATACTTGTGCTTTGATTCTTACCTAACAAATAATTACCTGCAAAGATTTGCACCTGCTTTCTCTGTAGCTAATTTTTTGGCACAAAGCAAAGTACATATTTCTGTACAATCAAAACTATGGGCATAGGTTCAAATCCCCTGCCCTCTTCCCACCTCCGAGACCACCTTTTCAGTCCCCTCTGTGTTCCACCAGCCATGCATTTTCACCTGCAAACAGACTGGGCAATTTTTAAAGCCCTGATTTTTACAGGTAACATTTGGGGGGGGGGGGGGTTGTTACCCGTAAAAAGGATTTTGAATATTTCACTCAAAATTGATATTATTGAGATAATGTATTGATTAACTAAAAGCTATAGGTTCCTCATGTTATCCATATACCTATGCATTGTCTCAAAGGTGCTCACAAGATGGTCATGAACTCAATTTGCTTCTTGAAATGCAGGGAGATGAGAGATCGGATTTTACTAAAAATATAAAAATGTTAATATATGGAGTGGAAGAGAAAACTAGTGGCTAGAGAACCTGGAAAGCGAGCATGCAAATCCTAGTGATGCTCCTTGTGACCTTGGCAAGTCACTTTACCCTTTGTTGTCTCAGGTACAAGCTTAGAGGTGGATTTTAAAAGCTTTGCTTGAGCAAAAAAACCCACATACACACTAATGTGGGTCACTCACAAGCAACGTGGATTTTAAAAAGGCACAAATTACACGCATATGTACCCGTACACGCGTGAGGAATAAGGGGGCACAAAAGGGCGGGATATTGGAGTTCTGGGACACTTACGCGCCTATTTCCATATTTTAAAACCAAAAACTGCAGCACATGTAAGCAAGATATCCACATAACTTACTCCTGTTCCTGATGAAAAGCAACTCTGTAGATCTTGAGTTTTAGGCCTTATAGGACACGGTGAGGGGTCCGGGTCAACTGGGCAGCGTGCAGGATGAAGAACCAGAGGGGTCTGAAAGACCTTAATATCAAATGAACAAACTGGTGGACCAATTGGAAAACTGGGGAAATGGCTCACGTGAGCAATTCCTTTATTTATTTATAAAATTCTTATATACCGTCGTTCAGACAGGCCATCACAATGGTTTCCAAACATAAAATGCAATAAAAATACAGTTTAAATTCATATAAAACACATCTAATAACCTATAAAAGTAAAAATAATCACAAATTAAAATAAGATAAAATAATATCACCCCACTGAAAAAGATTAAATTAATCAAATAAAAATAAAACATAATAAAATGCGTTCATAATATAAAATCAGTGCAAAGTGATCTAATATTCACAGTACTTAGGTAAGTTTTGAGTCAGTCTAGTACTCTCAGCTGTAAAAGATAGCTGTTTAGTAAATATATAAAATATGATAATTAAAACAGTTCTCAATCACTCTCTTTAAACGCAATTCCGAAAAGTCAAGTTTTCAAATTCTTTTTAAAAGTTTTAGTATCAGTCTTGAGCCTCAACTCCATAGGAAGCTCATTCCACAGTTTAGGGCCAGCCAAAGAAATACTTCTATCTCTAACCTGACTTAGGCATGTTTTAAAATCTGCTTACATACGCAGTAAAAGCTGACGTAGTCCTATGGAAGACACACGCTAGCTGAACTTGAGTAACCTCTTAAAATTATCAGCATACTTACGTGCGGTTGGTGTATTTTACAAAATACGTGCAAGTGTGCGCATGATTTAAAATTCCAGCACATCTTCACTTGTGCGCCAATAGTCACATTTATGGGTGCATGAGAGCTCATTTTAAAATTTCCCTCTTAGACTGTAAGCCTCCTAGAGGCAGGCAAATAGCTGTACCTGAATGTAGCTCACCTTGAGCTACCAATGAAAAGATGAGAGATAAAATAATAATAAAAAATTAATAATTTCTGATTTGGGGGAAGGGTCTTTGAGTCAAGGGGAGATGGGCATTGCTGATTTATCTAGTAATTTTCAGTGCTTGTTCAAACATTTCTACTGCCCAGTCAGAAAGCATCGGGTGCCTGTTGTACATTTTTTTCTGAATTATTACTTAGAAGATGCATACCAGTTCCAGCACACTTTCCCATTATGTTTTGTTTCTACTCAGTCATTTTCTCATGCATACCAAAATCATCTAGGATCTCCATTGACTCCCCACATATTTCAGAGTCCAAAACATTCAAGTGAACATTTGTTTTCATGTCCTTCAAGGTCTTTCTTGTCTTTTTTCTCTGACTTGATTTCCATTCCTCTTCCCCTCTGTTCCTTTTGCTTTTCAGACTCCTGTTATTTCTCTCTTCCGGAACAGTCGATGGTACATGCTTCTCTGTTGCTTCACTGTCTGTCTGGAACAACCCAAATCCTGGGCCAAGACTTGTCCCTTCCCTCTCATCTATGAATGCAAATTCTTAGCCTGTTGAAGTGTAGCAATACATTATATCTTACAGTTTCTGGCTTATACTGTATATGTAAAACATGTGATTAAGCTCTTTGGGCTATTTTTGCATGAAAGACTGTATTGCATTACTGTATTACCTTGTCACTTTACTAGCTAACCTGTGTATGAAATATGGATTTATTACTATTTTTTAAAAAATGATGTTAGAGCGCTAGATACATGATTTTACCTCTTAATTTCTCATTATTCTCTTTGGATCATGATCTTGACAAGCTGTGAAAGGTCTTTGCCCAGCAGAAATTTGGCTCCTTGGTAGCCCTCTTAAGCAGCTGTGCAGACAGCTTGAAAATACCTAGGGGTATGTCTGTATCCAAGTGGCTGATGAGCTCTTTCAGTTCCCAACTTCTCTTGAATCTTATTTTATACTCACTAAACCATTGCTTCAGACAACATTGCAAACTATGCATCAGCTTTCAAATAAAGTTTAGTACAAACAAATAAAGGGAAAAACAAAACATGAGCTTCTCTATGGATATGAATCCCACCAAACTGCTATGCATCTCTTTTTGACCTAAAAGCCTAAGAGATCCACTGGGCAGTTGGCAAAAAAGTTAGCTACCGCTAGTATATTTAGCGGTGCTAGCACATCACTGAATATCCCTGGCTATCTTAAAGCTAGCTGGGTAAGTTTATCCAACTAATATTAGGACTGCTCTTCAGTTCTGTTACGTTCTGTGTCTTGAACTACAGTGGGCCCCTGGGTTGTGGTAGTGAAGACTCCACCCACAGGGAGGAGCCCTGTGGGCACTCACAACAGGCGAGGTCTCAGCAGTGATGGACAACAGAGGAAAATAATCTTTATTATACAGCCAATAGTGATCCACAGAGCAGATCACTAGAATAAGCCCAGAGAGTATGACCTGCAGGTTGGTCCGTCTGTAGATATCTGCAGTGCGGAATAGTCCGGTGAATACCTTCTCTAGGCGTAGCTTGTGCTGACAACTCCGGTAGTGGTCCGTAGCGTGGGGTAGGCTGGAAGCTGATGGTACAGTTGCACAAGACAGGATGGATCTGGTAGTGGCCCACAAGTGGGGTAACCTGAGAATCTGTGCCACAAAGGTATAGGAGCAGTTTCTGTACTCACACCGAATCTGTAGTAGAAGATAGACGATCAGGCACTGAGGAAACCCGGAACTGGAACAGCTGGGGTTGTCCGAGGACGATGCAGGAACTCATGGATATGAAGTAAGGAAGGCAGCAATGGCTCTCCAAGGAGCGGATAGCCCTGAGTGCAGCAAAGCCCCTGAGGAGCGGGTACCTAGGTCACTCAGATAGGACAGCGAGGCAAAGTCCCAGAATGGCAGAGCTAGCAGGACAGGAATCCTTGCTAACTCGTTTTGCAAGAAGTCAGCTGAGCTTAAGTATGGTAAGCGGGTGATGTCATGCGGTGGGGATGCCCCTGAGGTTCCCACCATGATGCGTTTAAGAAGGGGGCAGGCGCGTGCGTGCCTTGGGTAACCCCGGATGTAAGATGGCTGCCAGCAGTGCCCACGCTGTTCCTGGCATGCCATGAGGATCGGCGTGTGGAAGCTGAGGCCGCCATCATCCCCAAACTTGGAGCTGATTAGAGAAAGGAGGTGAGCAGCAAAGGTCACAGCTGCTTGCGGCGACAGGCGCAACAAGTTGGCCTAAAGTTACCCAGCTTCATTAGCTGGATAATGCTGCTAATTGGCATTATTTCGCTAATTTAGCCAGATCATGCTGCTCTAATAGATATTTATTGCAAATTCGGTTTTGGAGAGAGAGAGAGAGAGAGAGTGAGAGAGAATTTCTAGGGTTGTATACATATTAGTCATCTATTTATACCACTATTTATACCACTATAGGAGGGTCCTCTAGTAACTCAAAGTGGTGGGGGTCTAGGGTTTGGGGGGCAGTTTTACATGCACAGTCAGAGGTACGAACAGCACAGTACACATCAGTGAAAATTGGATGTGATTTGGAATGAGGAAAGGTACACAAAGATGAGATTTCTACAATGTACTCTTGCCCTAGCTTGATAGCACCCAGGTAGACAGTGCATCAAGCTAGGGCGAGAGTACATTGTAGAAATCTTATTTTTTTGTCTACCTTGCTTCATCCAAAATCACATCAAATCTTCACTGATGCCTACTGTGATGTTTGTACGTCTCACTGTGTATGTAAAATTGGCCCCCAAACCCTAGACCACTACCAAAACCTCACCTCGAGTTACTAGTTGAACCTCCTAAGTGATATAAATAGTAGAGATGTGAATCGGAACCGGAATCTGATCGGTTCCGGTTCCGATTCAAATCTTAAAATTTTTATCGTCTGGCCCAATTGGGTTTTTGTTTATCGGCTGCGCTCGATCCGATAAACAAAAAACCCACCCCGACCCTTAATAACCGACCCCTTAGCTTCCCCCACCCTCCCGACCCCCCCCCAAAAAAAGTTTTTAAATTACCTGGTGATCCAATGGGGCGCGGGGAGCGATCTCCCGCTCTCGGGCCATCGACTGCGCTAATAAAAATGGCGCCGGCCATCCAGTGCTCCTACCATGTGACAGGGGCCGGCCAATGGCACGGATACCCTGTCACATGGTAAGGGCAAAGGGCCATCGGCGCCATTTTTATTAGTGGCAGTCGATGGCCTGAGAGCGGGAGATCGCTCCCCGTGCCCCCACTGGACCACCAGGTAATTTTAAAACGTTTTTGGGGGGGTCGGGAGGGTGGGGGAAGCTAAGGGGTCGATTTTTAAAGGGTCGGTGGGTGGGGTTTTTTTTTTATCGGGCCATCGGTGCCATTTTTACTAGTGGTATCAAAATGGCGCCGATGGCCCGAGAGCAGGAGATCGGTCCCGGGGCTTCCACTGGACCACCAGGTACTCGTAAAAAGTTTTGGGGGGGTTCGGGAGGGTGGGGGAAGGTAAGGGTTTAGTTTTAAAGGGTCGGGGTGGGTTTAGGGGTTGTTTTGGTGTGCCGGTTTTCCCGCCCTCTCCCCAAATCCCTGATTTACGATTTACGATTTACGATTTTTCATGATAAATCGGGGGAAATTTCTATTGTATCCCGCACTCTAACGATTTTTGACGATTTAAAAAATATCGGACGATTTTTTAAATCGTCAAAAAATGATTCACATCCCTAATAAATAGTTGACTTTATGAGAGCCTTCTAAAGAATCTCCCTCTCTCTCTCTCTCACACACACACACTCTTACTCTCATATAAGCCTTTAACCAGATGAAAACTTACCAGTTATATCAGATCCAGCTTATTTTTCAAATCTCAGTGTTTGTCTGGCTAACTGCAAAAATTATCTGGGCAGACATGCTGAACATGGACCTCTAACTTTCTTATATTTCAGTCTTGGTATCCAAGTTCATGAAGACCAAGGGTAAGTAAGAACATGCAATGTAGGTTTTGGAATTCTAAAATATTTAATGTGAACTGAGAATGGTTACTGTATGTATTTCACATACATATAGAACAACATATCCATAAAATATATTGCAAAGAGGAATACTGAGAGGAAAATCATAGTTATAAGAAAAAACTCCAACCCTTAGTACCGAAAAGGGCTAAGTCATGTTAATATAAGAATGAATAGACTGAAGAAGAAAAATCTCTCTGTCCACTTTTCACATGAGACTGCTCAACATAAAGCAGTGAAGTTAGAATCCTTTATAGAAGCAGCAGCTAAATTTCCCAGGGCTGATCAGAAGGGATAGGCAAGATGGATGCCTGGCTAGTGCATCAAGCTACCATAAAGAGGAGTTCATAAAGCAGAGGCTATGTTACTAGCATAGTATACAATGGAAAAACTGTTGTAATGTGATATTTTTTAATTGAAATGCTTTTCTTATTTTTTATTTCTTTATTTGTATTTCTTTTTACCTTTTCTCATTTTATGTTACTTTTATTCTTTCTTATTTATTTTGTATTTACATTATTTGTTTTTTAATGCTTTTTATCAGTAATGTATTTTCATTATTATGTATGGCTCTTATGTAAACCGCTATGATATTACTTTGAATGGTGGTATACAAAAGATTTTAAAATAAATAAATGAATACATTTTCACTACAGTGGCAGGAAGTAAGCTCCTGCACAGTCACGCTTGCATAGCCACATCATTGGATAGGGATCCCATCCCCCCAGTCAGCCACAATATCAGAAGAGGTACTCCCTATCCATTTGCAGTATCAGGGGAGGAACCTCCCTGCCTTCCCCCCCCCCCCACCCCCCTCCCCCTGACTGTCCAGGATGCCATTTAACTCAGCAACAGTCCTGTCATGTCCCACAGAGCTCCCAGCCAGCCTGTATGAAATAACTTTAAAAATGTAGTATGAGAAACAGATATTGTTTCTCTAAAATCTTGAATCAAGCATTCGGTGCCTGGTTTGCTAAGGTCTCCCCTCGCAGACAGAATGAGCGGGGAAGCTTTTCTGAATCAGGCCCTTGGCATTTCAAATCTCTCCCTCTTGGTTTACTGTTTGCCTGTAGAAATACTGAAATTAAAATGCATGGAAATAAAGGTCAATAAATAAAAGAATATAGGACGATACCATAAAATAAAAATAAAATGTCATCAGTTAAGAAGCTAGAAGAAAATCAATGGAGGAAGCAACCAATTCATCTATCATTTCCCTTCGTGGCTCTTTCCTGTTTGCATGCCTAGTCTATATAGCGTGGTCATAACAACATTCCAGTCAATGATTCTCAAATGAAGGGCCGATCAAAATTTAAACACACAAAGAAATACATCTTGTATTTCTTGACTGCCTTTCCAATGTTAGTGCAAGGTGGTTTACAACATTTTTCATATATGATAAGTCTCTGCCCACAAGAGCTTATACTTTCAGTGGATACCTGAGGCAATGAGAGCTGAAGCAACTTGACCAATGATACAAAGAATATCAGTGGGAGAAATGGGATTTGAACATTGTGTTTCCCTGGTTTAGTAGCATATTGCTCTATCAACTAAACTACCCTATATAATGTTCTATCTAGATAGATATATACAGTACTAGATATATATATATACAAGCCGTAAAGCCCGTTAAAACGGGCTACATCCCTCTGTCTCTCACCTCCCCCTCATTCTCTCTCCCCTCACTCTTCACCACCCCCCTCCCCCACCCACTCCTCTCCACCCTCCCTCTCCTCTCACTCAGTCCCCCCTCTCCCTCCCACTCAGTCCCCCCTCCCTCCCACTCACTCAGTCCCCCCTCTCCCTCCTCTCCCTCCCACTCAGTCCCCCCTCCCTCCCACTCACTCAGTCCCCCTCTCCCTCCCTCCCATTCAGTCCCTCCCTTCACCCACCTCCATTTCCTCCCGGCGCCGTAAGCGCGACTTCCCGCAACCCTCACCCGGCTCCATTAACTCCTCACGCTCCTGCCGGCAGATCTCGGGGGGGGGGGGGGTCACTCCCGCGCGCGCGGCAGTGACCCCCCCGAGATCTGCCGGCAGATCTGGGGAGAAGTAGCGGCACCGCGCGCGCGCGGCGCCGCTGCTTCTCCTCCCGCTCCTGCCGGCAGATCTCGGGGGGGGGGCGCGGGAGTGACCCCCCCCCCCGAGATCTGCCGGCAGATCTGGGGAGGAGAAGCAGCGGCACCGCGCGCGCGCGGCGCCGCTGCTTCTCCTCCCGCTCCTGCGGCCCCACCGCCATTTTTTTTCTGACCGACGTCCTTGCCCGCACATGCGCAGTAGAGCTGCGCTCTACTGCGCATTTGCGGGCCGTCGGTCACAGGCCATTTATAAGGTAGATATATATATACACAGTATATATACTTTATATAGTGCTTTACAACTAGTCTCTTCCCCAAAGAATTATAATCTGACTACTTGTGGCAGTGGTAGATAAAGTAATTTGCCCAAGGTCAGAATGAGCATTAGCAGCTGAAAAAGCATGTGAACCGTGGTCTCTTGGCTCCTAGTCCATGCAGGTAAACACTAAGCCACCTCCTTTCTTTTTACCAAGCATATTTCCCATAGACACAAAATAAAAAAAACCATAAAATAAACTTCAGTATATCAGGCCCCTAATGGGATTTTCGCCTGGGTAAAATAAACAATCTTGAGAAAGATTAGCAAAATTAATTTAACAAGACCACGTCCGAATGGTGCCCCATGCTATGAAACCACATTGCTTTAAAGAAATGAAAATCCTTCTTTATTAATTTAGCTCACTGTTTGTTTTGTCTGTTCTTAACTCAACAGTTTGGGACCCCAGTGCTAATTGAAAATCTCTCAGAGGAGCTTGATCCTATCCTAGAGCCTGTGATGCTGAGACAGACATTTAAACAAAGAGGCGCAGAATACATCCGACTGGGGGAGACATTTATTCATTACAGCAGGGACTTCTGACTCTACATGACCACCCGTCTTCGAAATCCTCATTATCTGCCTGAAGTGTCTATCAAAGGATGTTTTCTCTGTGCCATCCTCTAAGCAAGGAGACTGTAGGAGCTAACTGAACAGTTATTAATGCAAGCAATTTCTGAAGAACGTATGGGGTATTGTGGAGATCTAATTGGGCTTCGGAATGATTTTTTTTTTTTTTTTTTACAGCATTCCATTGGTCATCATAATATTAAAATTGTGCAGCCAAGAAACAGGGGAAGGACATGGGAATGGTGGGTGAGGGGAAGAGAGACCGAGAAAGCAAGAAAGAAGATATTTTTTAATGAGCCCTCATAGCTGGCATCAGTAAAATCAATTAATGTTACAGCTACTTCTGTTTTTTTTTTATTTTCTGACTCTTCTATCAAAGCGGTGTTAAATGTAAGTAGTATTAAGCATGACAGTCAATTCATAGCTCTAGTGGAGAGAGGAAGAACCACTGATATATGTAAATTCAGCTGATATATAAAATTACACTTTGGGGTCACTAAAACATGCTAAAATGCTATTTAATGCAATCTACTAAGGAGGTAATTTTCAAAGGAGTTACACATATAAACACATACTATTGTAACAATTTTCAAAAGCCTATTTACATGTGTAAAGTGCCCTTATGCATGTAAAACCTATTGACAATTCAATGGCATATACTGTAGCAATTTTCAAAAGCCCACTTACATGGGGAAAGTGCATAAACATGTGTAAAACCTAGTTTTAAGAGTGTAAATGCTTTTGAAAATCAAGCCCCCTGTTTTTTTGCACACCCACTAATATACAGTTGCTTTAGCAAGTGCACAGAAATAGCATGCATGCTCCCCCAAAAAGTGTACCATCTACATATTGTATATAGAAATCCACAAGGAAAAAGGTAGAGTCTAGCGCGCACACATGTAAGTCCAATAGAAAAGAATGTGTGGCAAACACTTTCAAGCTGTTCAATTTTTAAAGTAATCCATTTATTTAGAATGTCCTCAATCAAATAGTTATAAAGCCTCAACCCTACATAACCCTGCCTGTACCCAACTCGATATCATCATATCGATTTCAGCCTTGACTCTTTGCCCTGACCCCTTGCATTGCCTTGTGGCCATCCGGCCTTCTCGCTCCTTGCCTTGACTTGCAGCCATCTGGCGTCTGCTCTCCTTGCCTTGCCTTGCCTTGTAGCCATCTGGCCACCCACTCCTTTATGAGATTTGCCTTGTAGCCATCCAGCCTTATCATTCCTTGCCTTGCCTTGTGGACTACCTAAATATTTTCTAGCTCTGAGGCCTCTCTAAGACTTCCCTGCTCTATGCCCTATCTAGGCATCCTTAGCTCAATGTGCCTTCGGGCCTTTACATTCAGTGTTCCTTGTTCTGTGTGTCCTGTCCTTGTCAGTCCTGTCCTTCTCCTGTCTTACCTGCACTCCGGCCTCAGTTCCAGTCCTTGCCTGAACTCAAGCTCCAGTTCCAGTTCTTACCTGCACTCATAATCCAGTTCTACTCCATGCATTGAACATATTTTGGATTTTTTATTGTTCTTTTGGGGGTCAAAGGAATTAGCACAATGTTACAGAACCTTTCATATTTACGTTATTGGTTCAAATCCAGTTCAGAAGGATAGGGCCTTAAGAAGGTAGCCTATGTCAGATGTGTTGGTGGTCTCGTTCTACATAAGAACATAAGATATGCCAAGGGTCTATCAAGCCCAGCATCCTATGTTCAATAGTGGCCAATCCAAGTCACAAGTACCTGGCAAGTACCCAAACATTAAATAGATCTTAAGCTACTATTCCTTATTGATTAATAGCAGTTTATGGATTTTTTTTCTCTAGAAACTTATCCAAACATTTTTTTAATCCAGTTACACTAACTGACATAACCACATCCTCTGGCAATGAGTTCTAGAGCTTAACTATGCACTGAGTGAAAAAGAATTTTCTTTGATTTGTTTTAAATGAGCTACTTGCTAACTTCATGGAGTGCCCCTTAGTCCTCCTATTATCTGATAGAGTAAATAACTGATTTACTCTATCAGAATAACAAGTCCTTTCATGATTTTGTAGACCTCTATCATACCCCACCTCGGTCGTCTCTACTCCAAATTGAACAGCCCTAACCTCTTTAGTCTTTCCTCATAGGGGAGCCGTTCCATGTCCTTATCATTTTGGTCTCTGCACTTTCTCCAGTGCAACTATATCTTTTTTGAGATGTGGCGACCAGAATTGCATACAGTATTCAAGGTGCGGTCAAACCATGGAGCAATACTACTACTACTACTACTTAACATTTCTATAGCGCTACATGACATGTGCAGCACTGTACAAACATACAAAAAGACAGGCCCTGCTCTATAGAGCTTACAATCTAATAAGATAAACATACAGGACAAGAGACTTGTTAAAAGAAAAGAAAGTTAGTCAAGACTAAAAGCAGACAATCAGGCATAAGATTTAAAAGCAGAGTCAAAAAGGTGGGTCTTTAGAAGGGATTTAAACATGGCAAGAGAGGGAGGGAGCATGACGCACCAGTTCAGGAAGACTGTTCCAAGCACACGGCGCAGCCAGGTGGAAAGCACAGAGTCTGGAATTGGCGGTAGTGGAGAAAGGCACGGATAGGAGTGACTTATCTGACCAGCGGAGTGCACGAGGAGGGTTGTAGAGAGAGATAAGAGAAGAGGCGCTGCAGAGTGAAGGCATTAATCTATCACTCCTTTTTTCCTTCTTGAGTCTCCCTATTTCTTATTACTTGTTTGTGAGACTCAGTTTATTATCATATATGGTTTTAAGCTTCATCTCATGTAATTTCCTACAAGATTATTCTTATTTGTTTAATAAAATTTCAATAAAAAAAAAAGGAGGAGAGAGTGGTGGAAGCTAGGGGAAAGGTAGAGGAAAGAGGTGGGGGAGAGGCAGGTAAAGGTGAAATAGTTGAAAACTCAAGACTAATTTTGTGAATCTTGTCATGGAAGTAGTCAGCCATGGTCTGGGCAGAGACAGAAGGGGAGGAGGGAGGCGAGGGAAGTTTGAGGAGGGAATTGAGTATGGCAAAGAGACGGCGAGGGTTGGATGTAAGAGAGTTTGTCAGACGGACTTAGTAGTCTTGTGTGGCAAGTGCAATAGCAGACTGGAAAGTGGTCAGCATGAATTTGAAGTGTATGAAGTCTGCATGGGCACGGGATTTTAGCCAGAGACGCTCTGCAGAGCAGGCACAGGACCGTTTTATCCACCATTCCCTTCCTAATAATTCCTAACATTCAATTTGCTTTTTTGACCGCCACAGCACACTGAGCAGACAATTTCAATGTGTTATCCACTATGATGCCTAGATCTTTTCCTTGAGTGGTAGCTCCTAATATGGAACCTAACATTGTGTAACTGCAGCAAGGGTTATTTTTCCCTATATGCATAACCTTGCACTTGTCTCCATTAAATTTCATCTGCCATTTGGATGCCCAATCTTCCAGTCTCACAAGGTCCTCCTGTAATTCATCACAATCCGCTTGACATTTAACTACTCTGCATAATTTTTTGTCATCTGTAAATTTGATCATCTCACTTGTCATGCCCCTTTCCAGATCATTTATATATATATTAAAAAGCACCGGTCCAAGTACAGATCCCTGAGGCACTCCACTGTTTACCTTTTTCCACTGTGAAAACACTAACAGACAATTTAATCTTACTCTGTTTCCTATCTTTTAATCAGTTTCCAATCCACAAAAGAACATCGCCTCCTATCCCATGACTTTTTAGTTTTCTTAGAAGTCTCTCAAAGGGACTTTGTCGAACGCCTTCTGAAAATCAAAATATACCACATCTACCAGTTCACTTTTGTCCACATTTTTATTCACCCCCCTTTAAAAAAATGTAGCAGATTTATGAGGCAAGAGTTTCCTTGGATTTTGCTAACTGTATCCCATTAAACCATGTCTATCTAAATGTTTTGTGATTTTATTCTTTATAAAAGTTTTCATGATTTTTCCCGGCACTGAAGTAAGGCTCACCAGTCTATAGTTTGCCGGACTACCCCTGGAGCCCTTTTTAAATATCACCATTACATTAGCCACCTTCCAGTCTTCAGGTACAATAGATGATTTTAATGATAGGTTACAAATTAATTGAAATAGGTCATTTTTTTGTTCTTTCAGAACCCTGGGATGTTGTTATTGTTTGGGATAGTTGTGGGTGGATCCTTGGGCCGGTGGCAGATGACCACGCCCCCGGGGGAAGATCCCGAGAGGGACCACTGGTCAGGCTCAGAGTTTGGAGACAGACACACACTAGTTCTTTTATTAAACAGTATATTGAACCACCAGAGGTGGCAGTAGTGAACTGGAAGTGCCCGGCTGGGCTGTAGTCCCTCAGATACTGGAACAGCGATCCCAGGATGGCAGAGCTGTAGAGAAACTAAGTATAGTGTGTAGGCAGGGTATGCAGAGTTCAGGAACAGAACCTTGATGGTAACACTCACACAATAGTCTCTTGAAGCAGCCCAGGAGCTGAAATGGATTAGGCCCTCGAGACTCCAGTACCTGGTTCCAGGGAAAGCTCTGAGACAAGGATGGTAACTTACTGGTGTTGTAGGCAGCGATGACTTCCTGGCAGAAGTGGTATTCAGAAGCAGTTCCGAGAACGTGGACTCTCGAGGAGCGAGTACCGGTTCCAGACTGCGACCTGAAAGGCAAAAGAGAAACGAGGCCCCCGAGGAGCGGGTACCCCTGGTAAGTCCGAGAAGGCAGAGTAGCTAGGAGCATAAGAAACCTTTCCTTGCTAACTCAATTAGTTAGCAAATTCAGAGACCTTAAATATCCAGTGCGGATGACATCATCTCAGGGGGACGCCCCTGAGGTTCACGCCACTGCTGGTACTTACTGTTCCCCTTCCAGTCATTAATTCAAATTTGATAATATTATGATCACTATTGCCAAGCGGCCCCACCATCTTTAATTCTCTCAACAAATCCTGCGCTCCACTGAGAATTAGATCTAAAACTGCTCCCTTTCTTGTCAGTTCCTGAACCAATTGCTCCATAAAACTGTCATTTATTCCATCCAGGAATTGTATCTCTCTAACATGTTCTGATGTTTCACTTACCCAGTCAATACTGGGGTAATTGAAATCTCCCATTATTACTGCACTACCAATTTTGTTAGCTTTCCTAATTTCTCTTAGAATTTCACTCTTCTCATCATTTTGGCCAGGTAGACGGTAGAATACTCCTATTGCTATACTCTTCCCCAACACACAAGGTTAGAGACTGTTAGACTCTATGCCTTTCTGGACGTAAAGCACCACTCTGCCACAAAGTTGATCCTCCCTATCATTGTGATATAATTTGTACCCCGCTATAGCACTATCCTATTGGTTACTCTCCTTCCACCATGTCTCTGAGATGCCAATTAAGTCTAAGTCATCATTCACTGCTATACACGCTAACTCCCCAATCTTATTTCTTAGACTTCTGGCATTAGCATGCAAACATTTCAAAGTGTGTTTTTTGTTTGTATTAACATTCTGCTTTTCAGTTGACAGGGATAATCTGGAATCTTTTAACTCAGGTGACTTTTTAATTATAGGCATTTGGACTACTTTTCTTATTATTGGAACCTCTCTGTCGGGACGCCCTAACTCTAATGCTTCATTAGTATCCTTTGAAGATACCTCCCTCCGAACCATGTGCTGCTGAGGGACTGTCAGCTTTCTCCTTTGTTCTAGTTTAAAAGCTGCTCTAACTCTGTTTTAAAGGTTAGCGTCAGCAGCCTGGTTCCATCCTGGTTAAGGTGGAGTCCATCCCTTCAGAAAAGACTCCCCCTTCTCCATGGGAAACGTCCTTCTAGTTCCTCATGTACAAGTATAAAACCAGCTGGTACTATTGGCACTCTCAGCAGAAAGGTCAAGAATTGAACCGGTATGGAGACTGAATTTCCACCTCGCTCATAGAGATGGTTCCTCCACAGCTAGGTTGAGGCACATTGGCAGGATGGTGTGTTAAAGTTTGCACTAGCATTATCCATGCTGCCCCTATTCTATTTAGAAATGGAGAACTTTGGTTTCCAGTGCTGTAAATCTGGTTTCTTTCATAAGTATTGCAGTCACTATAAAAAACAAAAAGCAAAAAAAAATAAATTAAAATGTAATAATCATAGGCTGCTGCAGATGTTTTGCTCTTTAAACTTCATAATGGTGGTTCCTCTTATGACTTACTTAAAAGTCTTGAATGACCAACAAGTTGCAAATTGCTGCTCTAGAACCGTGGTCCCCAACCCTGTCCTGGAGGCCCACCAGCCAGTCGGGTTTTGAGGATATCCACAATGAATATGCATGAGAGAAAATTTGCATGTTATGGAGGCAGTGCATGCAAATTTTCTCTCATGCATATTCATTGTGGATATCCTGAAAACCCGACTGGTTGGTGAGCCCCCAGGACAGGGTTGGGGACCACTGCTCTAGAGAACAATATGATACTGTTCAAAATACCCTGTGACTGCTTGCTTAAGCAAATGGGACCATTTCAAGGACCACCTTGTTTTTTTCAGATCATTTTCAAACATTCATAGAACTTTTTTAAAATGGACTTCAGCAAGGCCTTTGTATTTCCTCCTATCCCATATTCCTTCACCTGTTCACTTGCTTACTAGATGATGCTCTCTCTGAAAGGTAATTTAGCTTCATTAGCAGTGAGTGGGGGGGGGGGGGTATATCTTAATATGATAATGATCCTCTTAGACAGTAAAAAATGTTTGTATGCTCTTTTCATGTCTCCTCTCTGCCTTTACAGTAGCACAATCAACAGTTCAGCATTTCTTTCCAGACACAGGAAACAGGAGCATTCGCCATTAGAAACTGCAGTCTTCCTTAAAATCAAGGTTCCAGTGATTCCTAAAAGTAAATATTTATGGCGTGATTTGGGATGATATCATTTGAAGAAAAGCATTCATCACCTGATCATTCAGCATTCAAATCTTTTAACTCTGGGCTGCATTTCATGGCAGTAAGGAAGGAGGGAGTCATCAAATCCCGGTGAAACAATATCACTTCATTTGCCATTAAAGTGTATTTAGGACATACTGATGCACAGCCAACAGATTATAAAGATAAGGAAAGAGTATAAGGTGAGATTAAGCAGCATCCTTGCTTATGTGATTTTTGAGATTTTTAAAAATTGAATAACCTCTCTAGTTACACAGAAAGCAGTTAGAAGAGATTGAAGACCAGATTCTGGAAGTGTTATCACTGTCACAGGGAAACATCCTAGAGGATGAATGGGCTATTGATATTCTCTCCTCAAGCAAGAAGCTATCCCAAGAGATCCAGGAGAAACAAGAAATAACAACTAAGACCCAGAAACAAATTGATGAAACCAGAGATGGCTACAGACCTGTAAATAGCTTTTCACACTATCACAATTACAGTTTATGTTGAACAGTTTAGTTTTGTAAATCGATTATGGGGGGAGAAAGGGGGGCAGCGGCAGAATCTACTGTTTTTTCCTGAATTTTTTGATGTTTCAGCAAGGGGTGTCTATAAGTTTTGGAATGCAATCTGCTATAAGCATTTAATAGGAAAAGAATTTACTTACATGTTAAAGAGCAACCATTGGATGATGGATGATGTAATCTATAGGGTCACTATTTTTAATATTTTGCTGGGGATGCACTGTTTGATTTTTCATTACTTTGACTTTCATTGTGTCTTATTGAACTAGGTTGCAAACCATTCGAGTGTGCTATTCTTTGTCATCTCTAACCTGGCTAACATTGATTCCATGTATCAATACTCCTCCTTGGCTTGGTTTATTAATCTATACATCAATTCAATCAACAATAGTGAACCCTCTCATTTATTATACGAAAGGATAGTCAACCTGAATGACCATTTCACATACAGGTATGCTTGAATTTCACATTTTTTGGCACTGAGTATCCAAAATCTCATTCCTGAAGTTTGTAAAAGTCTATTCTGTTTCTGTGATGGCCTCTATTATTTAAAAAGTCATTAAACAAAGACAGTGCTCTTCTTCTTCTCCAGTGTTCTCATAAATCATAGCTAGGGTGCAATTATTTTCTGTCTCCCATTCTATAAAATTGAAAATTAGTCTGAGCATATTCCCCAAACACACCAGCTGCCAGCTGATGTGAGAAGACCATAAGGGAGAGAGGTGATGAAAGGAATGGAAACTAGTTTTATATATAATTCATTTCACAGAAACTCTGTCTCAAAGCATTTAAATATGGAGGAGCAAACAGTATAGATTCCGATAGAGCAGAAATGAGGCAACAGTTACACTATATATTCGCTAGCACATTGCATTACACCAGAAGGCAAAAGCAAGAAAGATTATGTAAAACACAGGAGGAATAGTTCAGCCTCAGAAAGGTTCAGTAAGTGGCAAGCAGGGGGTTCGGACATGGGAACCTATGATTGTAAAGGGACAGGTGTACATCTAGTCCTAAGAGTCACATTTCTAGGCTCTCTCCATTAGTTTATGCTAAGAGGGGAACATTACAGTATGCCAAATTTCTAATTTCTGTCTCATGCTTATCCACAACTGGCCTGATCAGGGGAGTTTTCCCTACTGTATCTGCAATAACACATTCTTAGGCTCCAGTTTACACCTTCATAATAAATTGAAGCAGTAGGGATGCAAAGGAATGGGAATCAAATCAAATACAAAGAATCTGCAGCTAGAATATCTGTTTTTTCAGCCTGACTTATTTATACATCTTCATACGCGGCCATATAAAGAGTAGTGGACACTGCTGAAAAATGAACCCAACTCCTCTGCTTTGCTCCCACTTCTACAAGATTCTTACTCAAAATACAGTAGGACATCCTCAGCAGAAATCACTGCATGACACCTGTTATGTTTCAAATAATAACACCGAGAGTTGTTTTTTCAGTGAGTGAAGACCCTGGAGCTGTACTAGCTCACTATAGCAACCTCTGGTAAATCTGTGGAGATGCATCAGATTACTAGAACGTGGGAGCAGTAGCAGTGCAGGCTTCTAAAAACTTTCAAATTGGGCTGGCTCAGGGGCAGTACTGTGCTGTGCACTGCCATGTGGAAGAACCTCAGGGTTGGGTGAGTTGGGAATGCTGCAGAGTCAGCAATCCCAGTCACCCCTGTTGGGAGGGCAGGGGAGTCATAGTCATTGCCCAAGAGTGACACCTAGTGGCAAGATTTAGGGCCCATGATTGCAGGGTTTCGGAGGGAGCCCTGGTGCATGGCCCCTAGATCAGGATTGTCACTGCAATGCCCAGGCTAGGTACTAAGTACACTGTGAGGGGGCAGGCCGGGATTTGTCAAGAGGCACACTAGGCCTGTGCCTAGGGCAGCAGAAATCTGGGGGGGCTGCAAGCTAGCTGAAGATTTGATGCCTTCCAATAAAAATAATATAAATTATACTAATAAATATAATGTAAAACTACTTAATTTTCATAACGCAATATAAAAGGTGGAAATGTTTGCCAATTTTCTTCAGAATTTTTAATTTTTTGCCCCAGGAAATACCCCCTGAGCTGCCACAGGCAACTAGAGGGGACAGTGCCTTAGACCTTCTGCCCCCTGTTGTCCAACCTTGCGAGGGGGGAGAGGAAAGAGGGGGATTGACAGGGGGCGACAGCACCAACAGTGCCTAAGGGTTCCAAAATCTTAAATCTGTTCTGATGTGGGGATATTAAGTAGGGGAGAGAAAATCCTCTACTGATGGTAAAGGAAGGTTCATCGGGCCGACATCCCAGCCCTGGTTCCAACAGAGCTAGAAGTAGAAAAGACCAGGAAGAAAACTGCCAGATCAAAAAAATCTTTCCAATTTTTTTTTTTAGAAATCTATGTAAAGCAACAGAGTACCCTGTGAACACCCATAGATTGCGTGCAAAAATCTGCCACACTTTCAGCAGTCTGTGTAACCCATGATTACTAGCTGCAATGGTCATCTAGAGGCCCCTTGTGGAGTTCTTATAATTTGCTGTTAGACATGAGCATGCTCCAGTGTTAGTCGATGTCACTCCATGGAAGCACTGGATCAAGCAACATCTGCTCCTTTCAGCATGCTGCTTTAGAAGCTCTCAGATCCCTGTAGAACATTTGGAGGGAGAGTAATACCAGCAAATTTTTCTGGGACTCCTCTGCGGAGGCACAGGGCAAATCATCTGCGAATGAGTACTATGGGGCTACATCAGTTCCACTAAATGTGAATTCTCAACTGAGCAGCAGAGCCTGATGTGGTATTATTAAATTGCATCGGAGTGCTGGTAGTTCTGGAACTTTATTGAATGCATCGTATTACCTCTGAACTGTATTGTTCATGTGCAAGCAAATAAACGAGATGGTTGGACTTGAAATGAGTGAATCCCATGGTTTTGTTTGGAATTACATGGGAGCATGGAGGGATGGAGAATACACCCACAGCCCATCCCCTTGGAGAAAATCCTGTTGTGTTGAACAGATGGAGTGGTGACAGGTTATAAAGTGGCACCCGGCACATGGAGTTTTTGGGTGTGAAATTGAGTTCGGAACTGTTTTGTGCATTAGTGACTCTTGATGCAAGTGTGGTGTGTGAAAATCTAAGATAGCCACAGGGAGGTCTGTCATTGTTGAAAATGCAGTGGAGAAGAAAGTTTAACTGAGTCTGTGCAAGCTGGAAGAACTCTCTGGAACTGTTGTGTCCTCCATGTGTGAAGAGTGAGTCGTCATGCACTGCCTATCCATCTGTGCCACGTCAGCATGTACACAAGGACTAGGAAATTGTTCTGTGCACCGAGAAGTGTGACACAGCATACAGAGTGGTGAACAGAACATGCAGAAAGAACTTTGGTGAGTGGCTGAAAAATAAAATAAAATATATTACCCTATAAAAAGCATGTTGAGCCTTGAACAAGACCTGGTTGTAGTGCAGCTGGAGTGGCAGTTCTGTTGAGTACCTAGCAGACTGGTGGCATTAGACATTCCTTGCTACAAATGTCATGCCCCGCAGTTTTGGCCCATGTCAGAATATTCGGCAGGTATGAGGTACTTTGGAGGAGCCAGAGATTTGTGAGGTGGAGCTGGCAGCAGAACGATCACCTCCCCGGTGTCTTCATTGGTGTTCAAACCATGTAAGTACCTGCAGTAGAAAGAGTCTATGAAGTAGGGAAAGACTAAGCCTAGAAGTGTGGGTGAACTGCTGTTGGTAATAAGCGAAGGGAAAATTGCAGAAGAGCTCCCAAAAGTGGAGGATCTGCCTATTGCCACAATCAGCTTAGCTCTGCTGGATCTTTCTGGAGAGAAGAAGGTAGCCTCGCCAGTGGCATGGGAAGTGGCTAGCAGTGTGTGCCATGTACTTCAGGAGGCTCTGAGTAAAGTAGAGGCTAGCTGCCCGAGACTATGAGTTCGCCATAGGAGTCCATCGCTCCTGCTAGAGCTGAGGAGTCAATTGAGCAGCTGACAGTGCTGGAGGTTATTCCTTCAGGGAGGGGCCCAGCCATGTCAGACGGCCCTGGAAAAGACAGTGCAGCAGATCCTGATGTGACTGAGGAAATGAAACAAGATGAGAGGGAACTCCCACCAGTTAGGGTGTGCCAGGGTCTGGGCTGTGGATCAACACTGAACCTTGGTCAGTGCAGAGATATCTGTATTTATTTATTTATTTATTTATAATTTTTTATATACCGCCGCTCATCAAAGATATCACGTCGGTGTACAGTGAACAGGAACTTACGCCGGAGCGTTATACATTTAACAGGGTTATATAAGCGTTATACATTTAACAAAGGTAAGTATATAAATATTTGAACATAAAACAAGTAGAATCTTTTAAAAACAGAACTATCATTTAGTTGTAACTTAACTGAGCTGAATTAAACAGAACTGGAAAGTAAAGGGATTCTAGGAAATTAGGTATGAGGTAAGGGACAGGGTTAGGAGGCGATGGAGGTCTAAATTAGAGGTGGTCAGAGGGGGGAGAAAGCATGTATGCATGAAGGAATAGTTCCTTGGAGGAGAATGAGGATATCAATCCAGGCTTCTGAAGCTACTAGGAAAAGCTCAATGGAAACTGTGGCCCATTAAAGGCCTTCAGAGGAAGTGGGAATTTAGGCAGCATCTGCTATACAGGCTTTGGCTCCTTATCAAAACTGCGACCAGGGAACTGTAGAAGACTTGTGGCTGGAGCTGGGAAAGTCATACACCTACAGCTTGGTGCAACTCATGAAGTGAAAAGATGGTGAAGGACTTTTGGAGTTATAAATATCCTTATGTCCCAAAGTGGGTCGTGAAAGTGATCAAACAAAACAGAGACCAATGGATTTACAAGGATGTAAAGTGGAGAAAATGAAGGATGACCCTAAGCTGTTTCATTTATGTGAGGATTCACCATTGTTCCAGCAAGTGGTGAGTGGAATCGAGATCTTGGCATGTAAGGAGACAGATATGGATGCCCCGTGTAGTGTATGGTTCTCCTGAAGGCAATGAGAGATATGCTGTTGTCACCAGATGGCTGGGAGATGGGTCAGTGGTGGAAAGGCCAGACCCCAAACATTGTGAGTGATTTAGCACTTCAGAAATGCTGCTGCTTAAATAATACCATCTGCTGATGAACTTCATTGTTGTTGAACCATTTTGGTTTGAAGTAGTGTTTTTCCTCTGTTCCTGTTTTAAACTAAGACCACGAGGACTACATGCAACAAAGGAACCTAATGGAGTATTCTGTGATGAAGGCAGTCTCCCCAGATGGGCATGGAAAACAATATAACCTGTTCACATTTCCTTACAGATGCAGTACCACACTCTGGTGCAGGGACTTGTTATTGGAGATGTCCTGGAAGATGAACTGGAATCTTGCTCTCAGTTTTTAGGATTTCACTGACTAGTCCATCACATCACCTGCTTGATAGTCTCTCACTAGTTAGTGCCTGCCACTTACTTTGCAGGCCATATTATTGTTGCCTGTTGGGTGGGTAATTAGTTAATTTTTTGGTTTTATAAAATTTGATATTTAAAGAAAAGAAAAATTTGAGTCAGTTTGATTGTGGCTGTTGTTTGTGTAGTTAACTTAGAAAACCAAATCAAAAATTGCTGAAAGGGGATTTCCATTCAAGGATTAGTGTTCATTTTCTTGCTAAAATGATGTTTACCTTAAAGATCTAAAATGGTAATAGTTCCTTTCCAGGAGTGTGCACCATGGTAATTGGATAAGATTGCCCATTTGAAAAGATCTAATTATTGGTATAAAATTGTATCTGCCTAGAGATTATTCTAGAAATTACAGGTGCCGTTTCACCCTAATTGGTGTGTCCTGATGGATTCACCTTAAGTTCTGAAATTCCTCCATCAAAGGCTCTCTCACAGTGTATATGCTAGAGTGTGTCATAGCTAAGCTGAGAGACAAGATATTCTATCATATCACTACAGTGGCATCTGCTGCCATGGCACTACATGGATATGATTATCCCAACATTAGTGCCTCTATAATTAATAAGCATGAGAATGAAGGGTAGTAGTCCGAATAAATACCAAAACAATGATGTGACTAACACACCACAAACAGTTGTTAATTTTTATGACCACCATATTGGGCATCGTTGTGTTAATGAGCACACATCATTTAATGTGAAAAACACATCTTCAATTTTGCCACCAATTGTAATCATCAGTCATTTTTTCTTAGGTGATATAAAACTCCCATGTGATTGAAAACTACTCAGTTTTTACCAGTACAACATACTATTGTTCCTACACCAAGCTGATTGGGGCTTCAGCCTGGTGATGAACGGCTGGTTGACTTGACGGTGGTCATGTCAAGATTTCTGGTGAAAACTGGGTGCAGTTGTCCCACATATGGCTCCTTGCTGGTCGGAGGCAGTGCCATGGCTCCTTGCTGGGAGGTGGTGGGGATCATGGGTGCAGTTATTGTAATGATGCTTATATACGGGCCGGGTGGCCTGATCGTGTTCATCTGGCTGGTAGGTGATGGATGTACACTGTGGGGGTTGGTTGTTGTTATTACGTTTGGCTCGGGCTCCTGCTATTACTTGTAATAAAGCTGCGGCCTGTTTGATCCCATTCTGCTGTTTGTGTATTTATTGTGTTGATCTTTGTGAAAGGGCGAGGGCAGGAGAAGTGTAAGTCCTGGCTACCCATATTGTGGACCCTTGGACCGAGGCAGGATTGGCGCAACCTGCAGGGAGGAGCCCTGTAGATTCCCACCATTGGCAGGCAAATCCAGATGAAGCAGAGGCCTAGCTGGAGCTTCATTTATACCAGCCGCTATTCCCCTCTGGGTGAGCCTTTGGGTGCCGGGACCAGCAGGTCTTAGTTGGGGCCTTTGCTGATGGCAGAGGAGGTCATCATAGGGTAGCTAGGCCGAAGCAGATGGAAATCAGAGGAATCCAAGGTCTGGGCAATGGTCAGGAACTGGCAGCAGTCAGGCATATCCGGTGGCAGACAATGGTCAGTGGCAGGCAGCAGACAAGTGTATCCAGTGACAGGCCAAGGTCAAACTAAGTATCTGTCTGAGAGGAAAGGAGGGACTGTCAGGCAAGGCAGGAAGGCAAGGAGAAGAACAGGTGGGCAACGAGGAAGATGCAGAAGAACTGAAGACTAGAACACTGGGACTGAAGAACTGACGACAAGGATGCTGGAACTGCAGAACTGAAGACAAGGATGCTGAGAAGCAACATGCTCTACTGAAGAATTGGGGGACTTGTTGCTGAGGCGACGAGGGCAGGAGCAAGAGAGCCCTTTCTAGGGCTTTATCAGTGACCTCATAATCCTGCGCCGCTGGTGTTTTTCTGCCGCTGGACCCTTTAAATTGGCAGAGGTCTAGTGTGCACACGGCTAAGGAGAGGTGCATTAGCTGGTGCCGCGGTGCCGGGTTGTGTGAGAGGTCAGCGGCGTCTTGCCATGGCAGAGCGTGGCAGAGCGCCGTGTGGGACATGGATATGTCGGGAGCAGGCAGGAAGGGCCTGGCCAAGGAGGTGAGTGCGGCAGTCCGCAGGAGCAGCCAGTGGACTGCTAAACATAACAGTTTTGTTTGGAGTCGCATGGGAGTATGAAGGGGGTGGGGGGGGGGGGCCAGGACAGAGCAGTACAGCCAAAGCCCATTCCTTTGGAGAAAATTCTGCTGTGATGGACAGACAGGGTGATAGCAGGTTACATCTGCACTGCTTATTCTTTGGTGTGTATGTAGGGGCGGGGGGGGGGGAGTCAATTTCTTGAAAACTCTTTTTTGTTCTGTAACTTGCCTCAGATTTCTGAAAGCATCCATCACAAGGATCTTCATCATTGCCGTCTGAGGGGCAGCTTGTTAGACTTGATTATAATTCAAGGTTGCTCAGAGCAGCCTGAATCCTTTGTGACTCCCCTTTTCCCTTGATACGACTTTTATGATGAGGCTGTCACATGTTTCTGTATGTTGTGAAATCCTCTGCTAATTCCCTGCACAAATCATCTCTGAAGCTCTTTTCAGATGAAAAGAATGTTTCCCCAATGTCCATATCTCTACGATTTACAGATCATCAATCCACCACCATCTTATTACACAACCCATTACTTTATTGAGTTTTCTTTACAAATCAGGAATAAAATAAAATCCTTGCCACATAAACATCTATTTTTTCAGTCTACTGCCAAATAAACCATTTACCAAAGGATTCGTCCAATAAATGTAATTTACTTTCTTACTCTTTTATTTCATTCTATACTTATGATCCCAATCAATAAGATTTTTTTCTGAGAGGCAAAATGTGGAGTCAGTTTCTAATAGTTTTTAGGAAGAAAAGTCAGAAATAATTCTGATGTCTTTATTTTCAGTCTTTCATTATTAGAAACTGTAAAGATCTTTTCAAACGTTACATGAAAATATCTATTACATATTTCTATGTTGTGGTCTTTGCATATTTCTTTTACATGATATCCCTTCAAAAATATAGAATGCAGATCCTTAGATTTTTCATTCATTTTGCATGTTCAACAGGATAGGCTACAGTTGACATATAAAAATATATTTTCCTTTTATTATCAAAATCCTTGCCTATATCTTTTCTAAGATAATGTACTATTCATTTATTTATGTATTTCCATTTCCATTTTTTTTTTACATGCTAATCCCACATTACATGGCACAGGGCGGGTTACACAAAATCTCCACCATCAATACATGGCAAAAACTGAAAAAGAAAAATTCCAATTATCACATACAATTGAGCCACAACATAGAATCATCAAAGTAAAACACCTACCCCCAAACCACCTGCACAGGTCCCAACCACCCCATCCCAATGCCACCCCTACTATCATCCTATCGACAATCCCAGGCAACACTCAAATAGACTGACACATAAAGAGCCATGTCTTCAGTTTCTTGTGCAGCATCAAAAAGTTTAGCTCCACCCAAAAAAAATCCTCCACTAAAGCATTCCATCAAAAAGATACAAAGTAACTAAAGGCTTTCTGCCTCATAAGGAAAAACCAATCCTCTATTGTTGTGTTCCGCGGCCGTGGCACCCCATGACCGCGGCCCCCTACCTTGGCCGCGGTGTTCCTTCGCCGCAGGAGCCCCGGGGGAGGGCTCTGATTGGGGCCGTCGCTCCTGCGCAGCCTCCGGTGCTGCCCGCTGCAGGGGGAGCCATCCTGCTCCCCCCTCACGGCATCCAGCGGCGTCTCTCCTCCGCGGGGCGAAATTCAAGATGGCCACCGCTATCTTTAGGCGCGAGGCCGTGCCTCCTTTACAAATGTAAAGGGACCTAATCCCTTTAAATGGCTTCACCTGTTCTCTATCAGCTAGAGCAGGGGAAGTATAAAAGGCAGCTTCCTCTGCTCATCCAGTGACTTGGCAACGTCCCACGTAGTCTAGTCTGCTTGCTTCGGTGAGTTCCTTGAGCTTTGAACCTTGTTCCTGTTTCGTCTTGTCATTCCCGTTTCCTGACTTCGGATTGGCGTACGGTGATTCTCTGGTGTAAGACTTTGGATTGGCAAGCGGTGATTCTCTGGTACGTGACTTCGGACTGGCAAGTGGTGATCCTTAGGTGTGTGACCTCGGACTGTTGAGCGACGACTCTCTGGCACTCGACCTAGGACTCCTTCCAGACTACCATCTCCAAGGGCCCGCCTAAGTCCCAGCGGCCCGGGAGCCTATGGGCTCCTCCCGGGGGGTCCGTGGGCTTCCAGGGCGAAGCTCCAGTCAGCCCTTGCACCGTCACCTTGACCTCTCAAAGGTCCGCCTAAGTCCCAGCGGTCTGGGTCCCTATGGGCTCCTCCTGGGGGGACACAGACTTCCAGGGGTGAAGACGCAGCTCCTCTTCCCATCTCTTCATCCGCCTCCGCAGCCGCATCAGTCTCTAGTGCCCAGGGTCAGTCGGTCCCGTCTCCTGCTCTGCCTCACCACTTGACGAGAGAACCTACGGATCGTCCGAAAGGTATACCATCCTCTCGTCGGCCAAGGGTTCACAAGCCTGAGCATAACATCTATCAGGCTGGGCAAGGCTAACAGGGCTTATCGAGATAACTGAAGCCTTCCAACAGATCTATACTCAACCAACAAATCCACCAAATAAATGGATTCTCCAAGACATAGCGCCTTCAAGACCATATACAAAAACCTGAAATATAATTCAGCTTTTCACCAATAGCCAAATGAATTCCACAAGCAGTGGTGTAACATGATTGCCGAACTCTGCTCCTAAGAACAACCTAGCAGCAGTTATTGTCCATAAATGGTTGTTTGGTTTTAAATGATGCTTCTAATATAATCTTTTTTTTTTTTTAATGCATCAAGTGTCTGATTAAAAAGAACTACTAGGCGCACCTTGATATGATGCCTACACATATTACAAGAAATGACCTCCAGAAGGAAGATTTCCTTGGCAAAATGAGCGCATTAGCAATAAATTTGAGAAACTGAGATCATTCCCAACATATTCTGGTTCATTCCTGTCATTTGGAGACACTGCTCCTGCTCGATGGCAGGTCTAACTTATCCAGTTAACTTAACCAGATAAGTAACATCAAATATGGTGATATTCAGCAGCATAGCTATGCCGATGAATATCCCATGTAAGTTAGTCATGCAGGTCCGAATATCGGCACTTATCTGGCTAAGTTAACCGAATAAGTAACACTGCCCCATTACGCCAATTGCCATCCCCTGACTTATCTGGCTATCTACTTAGCTGAATAAGGGGGTCATTTTCTATGGGGATCGCATGTGAAAAGGGACTTTTTGCATGCAATAGCTAAATCGGGGCGGGTTCTGGGCGGCGTTCACACCAGAAGGGGAGGAGTCGGGGCGGCACCGGGGCAGACGCCACGAAGACACCGCTGACGGCGAAAAGGTAAGGACACTTTTCGCCACCAGTTTCGCGCCCAATAGCACCACCTTTTATGATGGAGCTATTGGGTGTGAAAGCCCTCGCCCCCCCCCCCTTACTGTCATTACTGTGACCTTAGAAAATCCATGCCTAAGTGGCTTTTCTGGTTAAGTGCTGAACGTAGCCAGATATTCAGTGGCCGCTATTTAGCCAGATAAGTTACTACTTTATCTAGCTAAGCAACTTTGAATATTGGGCTCTGAATACATTCCCTTAGCTCTTCTTCATAATGGAAAAGCTGCTCAACCCATTAAAATCTGCTGGGTGGATTTTAGAAGCCTGGCGCGTGGCCATAATTGGGAGATGCGCACACAAGTTGGGTTCGTGTGCGCCCACTGAATTTTAAAAGCCGCCCAGATGCGTGCACATCTCACTCAATTTCAAAAATAGGTGTGGTCTGGGCGGGGCATGGGTATTTTGGGGCATGGCCAAGAAATGTGCACATAAATCCTTATGTGCCTGGGCATTCAGCCAGGTCCATTGCCATGTAAGTTTACTTCTGCTATAGAAGAGGTGTAAGTTGTAATAAATAAATAAATAGCCATTTTGGAGGGGTTTAAAGAGTCTGGGGTAACTGGGGGAGGTACAGGCTATCAAACCAGGGGGGGTCTGGAGGACCTAGCTCTTAACTGGGTAAACTGGTGGACAAACTGGTGAAACTGACATTGGCATGGATGCTCGCCTGCTATAAAATACCCTGACTTATGTGGTAGAATCGGGATTTGCATGTCTAGATGCCCGCCCATTTAAAATTAGGCGCACATATGCGTGCGCTCAGGCTATTTTATAATATGTGCATATATGTGCGTGCAAGTTATAAAATCACTGCATCCCTGGGTGCACACCGACTCACATGTGCCAATGTGTGCCCATGCACCACTTTGAAAGTTACCGTCTGAATGAAAAATCGGCTACTTGGTCCCTGGGATTTCTTAACAAAACTACTGCACAAAGACTTACTACAGGAGAAGAATGCAAGCTTTTTATTTTGTTTGTTTAAAAAATGTAATGAAATTGTTAGTACATCTATTGTAATATTCCTGTTGTACCACCTGTGTTTTTCCCAAGTATGAATATGTATTTCCCAGCTCAGTAATGTTTGTGACTCATTGTTCATGCTGCATGGAATAATAATCCATAGAAATCGATCAATAAAAATCAGTGTCTTGTGATATTCCTCCTACAATGAGACACATTTTTATTGATTTTTTTTATCAAGTTTTTAAAAATAAAAAATAAGCGTCCCTAAATACCAAGGAAATTTAGGCCTGCTAGTGGGCCTGCAAAAGCCGGCAGCGATCGCACCACCGCAGTGCTATCGCTGCCGGCTTTCGCAAACCAATAGCGCCACCGTGAAAGGTGCGGTGGTGCTATTGGGCGTGCTACTGGCAGCGATAAGGGGCTTTACCTTTTCGCCATCAGCAATGTCTTCGCCGTGTCCGCCCCGGTGGCGCCCTGACTCCTCCCTTTCCGGTGCCGACTCTGCCCCGATCTAGCTATCGCACGCGAAAAGGGACTTTTCGAGTGAGAAAGCTATAGAAAATGACCCCCTTAGTTAAGAATAAAAAAACACATTTGTGTTCTTCACTAAATGCCCATTATCTATATTTCAGTGCAAGCCAACCTAAAATGGCACATTACTTTCTCAGAAACAAGAGACAGGTGCAATTAGAAACAAGTGTACTGCATAATGCTGCATTATGTTTCCAGCATATTACTGCAAGATATCCATGCCACGCCACAAAGCAAACAGCTGGTTTAATCCAAACTAATAACTGGCATTTCATCATTAGCACTGATGAAAACAGAATGTGGCTTAATATTTTAAAGCATAATATCTTGTGTGTTTTGAGATTTAATTTGGACATCTTTTTTTTTTTTGTTTGCTTTTGTCTTCCTCCATAATTAAGTAGTAGGCTCACAACTTCAGAAATTCAGATTCTTTCTACAAGATCCCATGACAGACTTGTAGCTTGTAAACAATTAGAAGTAACAGCTTAACACAGAGAATCAGTACACAGCAGAGGCTAAGGAATTTCACTCACACTTGACAGCATGAACCATCCTTGTCAGTCATAAACAGCAAATTGCATGCAAGAGATTGGCTGCTCACTACAATCCTTGAGTACCTCCCTGACCAGTTTGGTTTTCAAAATATCCACAATGAAGATATATATGAGACAGATTTACATGTGCTGCCTCCACTGAGTACAAATCTATCTCATCCATATTCACATGGGATATCCATGTAGTTTCAATAACTGTAAGTTTGGCTGAAAATGATTAGGCCACTGTATGTAATCCTAGTGGATGAGGTTTTTCTGGTGCAGTAATATTTAATATTTTCACTGATGACGTACGACAGTCATCCACTATGGAGTCAAGTGGAAATTCAATCAGGTCAGAGTGAAAATTTCTTACATTATTTTAGAAAAGTTCAGGTTCTCTCTTTCTCAGAAAGATCTGTTTACAAACTCAAACCTTTCCAATTTATCCAAAGTGGAGTCAGCAAGAGAGAATTTTATCAGGGTAATGGGCTCACCCTAAAATCCTCCATTTTAAAAGGGAAATTTCCTGTTGAGAATATCCTGAAAAACAGACTGGCAAGGGGTTACTTGAGTACCAAGCTGAGAAACACTGATCTAGAAAACAGAACACAGGAGTATAAAATTTATAATCCTCTTAGTATACAAGTTTCTATCACTTTTTCACCTCTGCTGACCCACTGACTTTCAGCAAGGTACTTATGTATCTCTTCTCTCAACATCTTCTTTCTGGAAACCAAATGCCTACTGTAACTGAGAATAACTCTCTTTGAGCTACCAATGAAAAAGCTTGAGCTTTACACATGAGAACTACTGCTTTAGGACAGAATGTGCATGAAAGGTGCTGTCCTTTTCCCCACTTAAATTATACAGATCATTATTCTTTAAGTTTATAAACACCATATTCATTTCAGCAAGGTGAAGGTAATATGTACCTCGAAAAGAGAATTCAGTCGGGATCGTTAAAAATTAGATATATATCACATAGGGATGTACACACACACACAAAATTAATTTGTTTTATTTTTTGTTTTGGGGGTTAGGGTTCTGTCATTTTTTGTTTCATTTTATTTTTGTTTCACTTAGTTTAATCAAAATAACATTAAACAAAAAGAAAAACAAGTAGGAAAAACCTCTAAAAGAAAAGAAAATGCTACGTGGGCTTGAGAAAGAGAGAATAATCTGTCACTCTACTATTTATACCACTGTAAGAGGGGGTACTTTTAACTCGGTGTGGAGTTTGGGGGGATGGGATAGGTTTGGGGGGGTTACATACACAGTAGGAGATATGAACAGAAAAGTTAACATCACTGAAGATTTTCTGCAGCTGAATCAATGAAAGGTGCAAGAGAAGTTGATTTGTACAATGCACTCACTACTTAGTATCAGGCACTCTCTCTACCTAACTTGTTTGTTGGATTAATCAGCGTGCAAAGCAAAAAATAGCGCAAGTGCGATAAATTTATTGCACCTTGCAGAAATTACCTATGATATGTGAGAGCAGGGAAATTAGCCTAACCATGCCCCTTCTTTATCATGGGCATTAATTCTGCTATAAATATAACATTGTGATAAATCTAGGAACAAATGGGGTAGGTGCAATCCTCAGTCACTCGGGCCCTGCTGGGTTGCTATTTCAAAATAACACTGGCCAGTCTCAAGGCTGGCATCATTCTGTTATACGACTATATGCTGTATGGCTGTACAACAAAATGACACCAGTCTCAGGGTCCAGGAATCATTTCTGCCCCATATGGCTTACTACAACCTCAAAGATATGATAAATTGCTGCATTGGGTGGGTGGATGATTCGTGAAAAGTCTGGGGGGCATAGGTATAGGTTGAGGGGGGAGGGGTTGTGTGGCACCTCTTAAATGGGGAGGGCTCACTGACTTTCTAAAATGAAAGTCAATGAGAATAAACTGACTTTGTTTTCAAACAAAATTAATCAAAACATGAGTAATTCATCATGGTTTTCATTTTGTTAGAAAATGAATTGCACAGTCCTAGAATCACAGACATCATTCATCTTCCTTTCTTTGGGACAGTGTTCTAGCAGCTGATTTAGTCCTAGAGAAAACTGGCATCTTTGTAGGTAGTGAGGACTTTTACTGCATCAACAGAAGTGATCCAAGAATGATATGGTGGAGCATTTGAGACCACATCGGTCCCTTTTCTGATATCTTTCCTGAAGAAAGAACCAATGTGATCTCAAATTCTCCCATGCTATGTTCATCATCTGGATATATGCCAGTCCAAGCAAATATGTTACAACCTACAAAGGCTCTAGTCTGTGTTGCTTGAGTTTTACCTATAAATACCTGTGGAATTTTTTTTATTTAGAATTTGGAAGAGATAATTTTTTTTAAATATATTTAACAACTAGAAAAAGATCTTATCCCCTCCTATTTTTAGTCTTGGTTTTACTTATCAGGACCTAGACATTTGCTTCTATGGCTGATACGTGAATGCACATCTTCACCACACAAGAATGATTTAGAGAGTTTCACTAAACAGTACACTGGTCCTACAGTTAAAGAAATGAAAAAGTTGACTTTAAAAATTGCATTTAAGAACTAAAAAAAATGTTTCAGGATTCATGGTCAGTTGCCATTTGGACTTAAATGGTTTCACACGTAATTTTGCCGTTTTGTGGTCAAACATACTAACAACAGTCAATCAGAAAATGTGCCTGTTTGTAATGTTCCCATTCTATCATCTGAGTTTTCTGAAGTATAAATACGTGTTTCACAACTCAGTAATTTTGTGACTCCAAGTCCATGCTGCTTGAAATAATCCATGGAAATCGATCAATCAAAATCAATATTTCACCATGAGACAATGAGACAAATTTTTTAAATTGATTTTTTTTCTCATGTTTTTAAAATAAAAAATAAACTCTCATAAACATCAAGAAAATGTAGTTAATAGTAAAAAAGTTTTAATCTTCACTAAATGCACGTTGTCCATATTACAATCTAATCAACAGAAAACCGGCCCAAACTAATGTCCTAATTTATCATTTACAATAACTGTCAGAATTGATTAGGTTTGCTCTTAATAACTGGAATAAAGCTTAAACTCAGTAAGAAAAACAGTTTTTATGTCGAGAACAGATTACTTATGGAATAATCTCCATTATAAAATGTGCTAGCAAATAAGTTACTTCAAGCTATTCAAATAAATATATTGAAAGCTGAGTTGGATATGTTGTGAGGGGTAAATGCCACTACTGAGTATTTAGATGTTTAATAAAATTTGATATATTGCCAAACAACTGTAGCATCTATGCAGTTTACAATAAAAAATTATATATTACAGAAAATACATGCTAATTATCATCCCACAAAAAAAGAACAAGCTAGCCAAAATAAAATCAAACCAATTACCCTACTGAGATTCTAATTTTAGATACAATATGTATTTTGTAAGGGAGGAACCTTTTAGCTGGAAGACTGTTGCATCCGTCGGTGCTAGACGGCTTCGCCCTGTTTGCCTCACCTTATTCACGGCTCCTCCCACTTACCTAGGAAAGATGGCTACCGCAGCATCTACAAGCCGACCTCTCCGGTGTCCCCGGAACGGCTATGGTGCAGCTTCCCGCCATTGCTCCTCCCAGGTACCTACTAGGGTGCGTGCACCCCAAGTCTTTATACCACCCTTGGTGCGAACCTCGAGGGCGTTCCCTCATGCTGATGTCACGCCATCCGGGTATATTACCTTCACTAGTTTGCTAGCTCTTTGAGTTAGCAAGGACTCAAATTCGTTATTGTCTACCGGTGCCATTGGTCGGCCCCTGTGACATAGTGAGGGCAAAGGCTATCGGTGCCATTTTGAATACTGGCAGCCGACGGCCCAAGTTCAGGAGGTCGCTCCCGGACCCCAGCTGGACCACCAGGGACTTTTGGCAAGTTTTGTGGGGGTCAGGAGGGTCCCCCATGGTAGGAGCACAAGATGGCGCCGGCCATCCATTGCTCCCACCATGTGACAGGGGCCGACCAATGGCACCGGTAGCCCCTGTGACATAGTAAGGTCAAAGGCTATCGGCGCCATTTTGAATACCGACAGCCGAGGGTGTGAGTGCAGGAGATGGCTCCCGGACCCCCCGCTGGACCACCAGGGAGTTTTGGTAAGTCTTGGGGGGGTCAGGAGGGTGAGTTGTTGTAGTTAATTCAATTTTAGCCAGGAAATGAATAAGAATTAACGCATGAACCTATCGGGGGCCCCCCTTGCCGAATGCAACGTATGTGCCCCCCAACGAATACGAATCCCGAATACAATGTATGGCGTCCCTCTGCACATCAATAGTTTCTACTGCGTAAGTCAGGGTATATAACCAGTGCCCATCCACACCATTGCCAATTTCATCAGTTCATACACCAGTTCGCTCAGTCGCAAGTTAATTCCTCAAAATCCCTCGGGTTAATAGCCTGCACTCCCCCCAGCTACCCCAGACCCTTTGGATGTAGTGTATTTGGATTTTCAGAAGGTATATGACAAAGTTCCTCATGAGAGGCTTCTAAGAAAAGTAAAAGTCATGGGATAGGAGGCTATGTCCTTTCGTGGATTACAAACTGGTTAAAAGACAGGAAACAGAGAGTAGGATTAAATGGGCAATTTTCTCAGTGGAGGGGCGTGGGCAGTGGAGTGCCTCAGGGATCTGTGCTTTTCAATATATTTATAAATGATCTGGAAAGAAATATGACGAGTGAGGTAATCAAATTTGCAGATGATACAAAATTATTCAGAGTAGTTAAATCACAAGCAGACTGTGATAAATTGCAGGAGGACCTTGTGAATCTGGAAAATTGGGCATCCAAATGGCAGATGAAATTTAATGTGGATAAGTGGAAGGAGATGCATATAGGGAAAAATAACCCATGCTGTAGTTACATGATGTTAGGTTCCATATTAGGAGCTGCCGCCCAGGAAAGAGATCTAGGCATCATAGTGGATAATACTTTGAAAGTGTCGGGTTAGTGTGCTGTGGCAGTCAAAAAAGCAAACAGAATGTTAGGAATTATTAGGAAGGGAATGGTGAATAAAATAGAGGATGTCATAATGCCTCTGTATTGCTCCATGGTGAGACAAAGGGCAACCAAAATGATAAAGGGGGTTAGAACATCTCCCTTATGAGGAAAGACCAAAGAGGTTAGAGCTGTTCAGCTTGGAGATGGCTGAGAGGGGATATGATAGAGATCTTTAAAATCATGAGAGGTCTAGATTGGGTAAATGTGAATCGTTTATTTACTCTTTCGGGTAACAGAAGGACTAGGGAGCACTCCATGAAGTTAGCATATAGCACATTTAAGACAAATCAGAGAAAATTCTTTTTCATTCAATGCACAATTAAATTCTGGAATTTGTTGCGCTACCTGGCGCATGCACATGTACGCCCGATTTTATAACATGCGCATGCAGGCGCGCGCATGTTAAAAAATCGGGGGTCAGTGTGCGCAAGGGGGTGTACACTAGTGCACCTTGCACTTGCCGATGCCCGCAGGCTTCCCCCGTTCCCTCCCAGGCCAATCTGAAATCGGAGCAGTCTGTGAGGGAACTTCCCTTCCCCCTTAACTAACCTTCCCACCCCTTCCCCTAACCTTCCCCCCTCCCCCCAGCTCTACTCTAACCCCCCCCCCAATTTCTTATCTCTGGCCACTGGAGAGCTCCCAGTTGCGCTCCGTCCCATAGTCAGCGCAACAAAGTGCATGCCGAGGCACATAAATATTTATGTGCATATCTTTTCGCCCTGAACTAGAATGCCCACTCCCACCCAAACCACACTCCTTTTTGATTCTGAGTGAGAAGTGCACGCAGCAGGAGATTCATGTGCATGTAGGCAGCTTTTAAAATATGGCAAGCGAGTGTAAGCCCTACATGCGTGCACATCTTCCAATTATGGTGTGCGCTGAGTTTTTAAAATTCACCTTTAAACTCAGGAATTCACTGCTGGACGATGGGGTAAAAGATGTTAGTGTAGTTAGGTTTTAAAAAGGTTTGGACAAATTCCTAAAAGAAAATTAGATAAACAATCATTAAGATGGACTTGGGGAAACCCACTGCTTATCCCTGGGTTAAGCAGCATGGAATCTATCAACCTTTTGGGATTCTGTCAGGTACTTGTGGTCTGGATTGGCCACAATGGGAAACAAGGATTCTGGGCTTGGTGGACCTTTGATCTGACCCAGTATGGCAAGTCTTATGTACTTGTGTTCTTATTGGAAGTAAGGTGCAAACCTTAAGCACTAATGGACACTATTCATTGTTCTTGCTAATCATAATAAGCATTATGGTTTGGGCTATGAATAAAACTTAGCAGATTTTTATGAAAGGATATTTGGATCCCTAAAAAAAATTATCCATTGTTTATGATCGCCCATTTCTACATGTTTTATGAAATAATAATGAATAACAATAATAAAACAAGGCATTACGGACAAGAAGATTAATTATTTTTCTGGTGGCATTTGGTGTTTCCATCACTTTTCAGTGTGGTTTTAAGTGGTGAATTAGATTGGCTTCTCTCTGCATGTTTTTGACGCATTCCATCTTTTAACTTAACAGCACCTTTGAGAACGTATGTCGGTCTATATTAGAGAAACACAAATTGATCTTTTCATTCCTGCTCTGCCTAAGTTTGCAGAAGAACAAAGGCCTGATAAACAGCGAGGAGTGGCACTTTCTACGGACAGGGGCAGCGGCATTGGAGATCTTCCAGGCCAAGTCTGTACCCACCTGGTTGAAAGACACATCATGGGATGAAATTATTCAACTTTCTACCCTACCAGTTTTCTCCAGTTTAAAAGATCATTTTTGTTCAAATGTAAGTTTGCTAAAATACAATTATACTTTGTATTCCACTTGTTAATTTTCTGCCTTTGCAGGGGAGTCAATATACAACAGGGATAGGCTTTTATTGTGAAATGAAGTGAAAATCTTGAGATTAAATTTTGCAAACATTTGAGTAGCACAGTAAGCTCCATTTAACAGGTTGCCTGTTTCTTGCTTGTTTCACTGAAAAGCAGTTAATAGTTATATTACTGCCACTCCGGGATATTTAGATTTTCATCGTATGATTATTGCAATGCAAAGTTATTTCAAGAGAGTTCAAGGCCTTTTCATTTTCATTTCTCACATTATTAGGCAGATGCATGGGGTCAACATATGCATTCTCTGATTGCCCAGTGATCTTAATATTAGCTACAGACTTTGTTAAGATAAGAAATGGGTTTCCTGCTCTGCTTTCTTTGCAAATTAAGCTGAACTATAAAACTTAAGAGACCACTTTACACCTATTAACTAGAAATATACAATCTGAGGTTGAAATGGAAACAGGTGAATTTTAGCCTGATTGGGAGTTCAGTGGAAGTTTTGGATTTTCCTCCAATTGCTGGGGAAGGCCATCAAAAAATGTTTTCCAGCTAATCTGGAGGAAATCCATTAGATTTGCTATACGTTCACTGATTCAAGGGATTCACATTAAATATGACTGCGGTGGACCCTAGGAGTCAGGTGAAGCTGGCTTGATTGAAGACATGCATATAAGCCCTTCTTAAAGAAAAAATTTGACAAGCTGCAAACTTTCTTATGAATTCATCAAGCCAGTTACTAATTTATTTTAAGCTTGACTACCAATTAGGGACTGAGGGCCTACTGTCAGCATGCCTCTTAGCATGCACACTAAATTGCAGGCTTGTCACTAACGATTTTCACCTGTGCCAAGTCAGGCACGTGCATACAAAATATGCAACTAGGATGCTAATGAGCTCATTAGCTCTTATCACATTAGGTACAAGAATGGATACATTTACCAAGGCCATCGAGCCTGGAAAAATTTAGAACCAAATTGTAGGAGGTGCCAAATGAAAGCCTGCTCCCAGGGCCAGCACTCTACAATTTAACACAAAGCAGAAGGGCTTGTCCTCCAGGCCCTTCTCCCCCGATAAAAGAAAGACATCCAAAGCCCTCTGGGACCTTTGGTCCTCCTCCCATCCATCCTTCAACGATGTCAAAGGCTGTCTGGAAACCTCCCCTCCCTCCCCGATTCTCACGCCTTTCCTCTGACGACATCAAAGGCCCCCATCCCTCCCATCTTACCTACATCTTAGCAGTGCTATTTTGCGAGCAGCAGTTGTGCCAGCTGAAGGCCGTTTGCATCCCCTTCTTCCAGCCAAGGCTAGGGTTATTCCAGAGGGGCCGAGTAACCATTCCGGAGGGCTGAAGGGTGGCTGCAAGTGATGGGGGAGGCCTTCCAGTAGCCGTCTGGTTTTGTCACTGAATGTGGGTGGTAAGTCAGGAAAGGAGAGGGGAAGAGAGATGGTGGATGGGTCCCAGAGGGCTACGGATGTTACTTGTAGGTAGAAGGAAGATCTGGGAGCCTGGAGGGCCTGCTGAGGAATGTGGGAGGGAGGGATCCCGAGTGCTAACCAGCCCTTGTACATTGGGCCAGCTAGCGCAGGGTATTTAGAGATTCAGAGCATGCACATGGTGAAAGGCCCACCTTCCCTTCAGCATGGGCCTTTTTTCACCATGTGCACGCTCTGCATCTCAGTAACTAAGTGACTAGGCTGCTAAAGTCAAATTTAGTGTGCCATTCGGTGACTTGTCCCCTCAATCTTTATGTCCTTGGGTGAATGGGCTTTTTTAAAATACTTTTTCAAAAGCGATTCTGGAAAAAATGTTCTTCATTCTTGATGTGAAGGTGCTCTGCTGTCTGTATTGCACCCATGTAGGTTTATGTCACTAGGTGACTTATAAGCCAAGAATGAATCTCTCAGTGGCGGACCCAGCATGGGAACTCATTAAAGCCTCTGATTAAATAGTTAGAGCTTTGTGTTCGGCAGATGTCAATAAGGCATCCAGAGAGTCTGTCTGCATTTTCTTTTTTTTTTTTTTTTTCTACTCCTAATGACTGTTTCAAATTGTTTTTATTATTTAGTCTGGTGCTGGGGGTTACAGGCAATTCGTGTCAAACCTTTCAACAATTACTAGAAAATAAGTGACATCTCAGTGCACAAATTAAATGCAGCAGTGCTGAAGAAGGCAGCCTTGCTACATTAACTGTCTCACAACAAACCTCCCAAAACAACAAGTAGATTATGTTTTCTGATAAGAATGTTCCAGCTGGTTACTGATTCAGATACTTTGTGAGAGGAATTTATTTGAGCCCTGATAACTACTGCTGTGCACAGGATATTAGGGTGTACCCTCTTCTGCTGTCCCTCGAATTCGGAACCGTATGTCTGTCACAACCTGGTAACACCAGAAGCACTGGGTCTCTTTTCCTCTCCCATTGCCACATTTACCTTTTGATGACGGTGACAAGATGGAATTTATTAACACAGATCACTTAGTGGGTAAGGGCTTTTAATTTGTACACCTGAATGTGGAGTGGTCACCCTAATGTTTGTACACCCTAGCGAGGACACACAGCCACGGAGCGAATTGATGCTTTCTGAGTGACTATAGCCACTAATAAATGAATTTTCAAAGGCTCATTCGAGTAAAAAAAAAAAAGGCCATATTTGCATGAATGTGGCCAGAGTGTGTGCAATCCATATCTTAAAAAGGGGTCCCATCCGCGTGCATATGTGTGAGTAAAAGCATACGCACGCACAACAAAGGGTCCTGTTAGGGGCATATCAGGGCAGGGTTACCATGTACGCATGTAATGAGGTATTTTAAAAGCAATGTACATGCGAACGTCATCCAGCTTACGTGTGTTCGATTACTACTGCTCATTTGTGCACACAAGTGTAAGCTTTCATTTTGATTTTGGAATTGGTGTTTGGAGAGTTAACTTCTCCAGGGAAGTGGACACAGGACCAGGTTAAGGGATAACAGGGAAAGTTCCTGGGACAGACTGAGACCTATTGGGTGGTAACTAGGATATACCGGTTTGTACTGGGGATTACTGGAACAGACTGAGGGGGGAACAGGGACATGCAGGGCATTACAAGCGGGTGGGAGTGTATATTACTGGGGCATACTGGGTGGTGAGATTCAGTGGTGGAGAGTACAAGATGGCGCTAATGGCCCTATGAATGAATACCCAAGTCACAATGGCTAAGGAGGGAGAGAGAGAACAGAAGAGGAGGAGGCAGATGTAACATTAGATTATACAGGACTAGGACACAGTTTTTGGATCTCTCTGAGGAGCAAATCATGCACAGATTCAGGTTAGAGCAGGATCTACAACCAAACACCCTCAGTACATGTCAAAGTCACTGCCGCATTGGTATTTCTTGCCATCAGCACTTTCCAGATACTTCTAAGGGTCATATCTGGAATCAACCAGACTGCCACCTCTGTGTGTATAAATCATGTCCTGGGTGCATTGCTTAGAGAAATGCAACACTATATATCCTTCCCTCGGAGAAGACAGCACCAACATTAAACAGTGACTAATTTCTAGCAAATAGCACATTTACCCTCTGTCTTGGGGGTTATTTGTTACACTCACATCCCTATAAAGGCACCAGGGGCTGCAATTGCAAAGGTGTCTACTCTCTCAATATGTAGGTGGTCTGTGACACCAAAGTTATCATCCTGGCCATCGTTTCTGGGATCCACTCATAATGCCTACATCCTCTTGCAGTTTGGAATTCATGATGCTTCCAAGAAGGCCACATCAGGGGCTGGCTTCTAGGTAAGAATGCACATATCACTATCACCACACTGCTACTAACCTCCTATATTTGTCTCCCTCACATTTAGGTTAACTGACAGCATTAGGCCAGGGGGGACTGCTCTAACCTTGCCCTGTCAACTGCCTTACTGCCCAACCCTAACGAATATCTAACTCTGCTTTTCACTGCTTTCTTCCCTACAGGTGAAAGAGGTTATCCACTAAAAACCTGGCTTTTGACCCTTCTGGCTAACCCACAGACTGCTGCAGATGCTTATTACAACAAAGGCCACTGACAAACCAGGGAGGTCATTCAGTGAATCTCTGGCCTACTCAAAATACTTTTCCGCTGTCTAGACAGATCTGGGGGTTGCCTTCTCTGCAAACCACCTAAAGTCTGTGAGATATATCTACCCTGCTGTGTGCTACATAACCTGGCCAAAACCAGATGTATGTCTCCTCCAAATAAGGAGGAGGAAGAGAAGCTGAGTCAGGAGGAACTGCAGGAGACACATCGCACAAGTCAACACCGGGCTATAGAGGAAGGGAGCATTCGGATACAAAGACATTTTAAAAGGTGAATATGCATTTATTGAAATGCAGTGCTCTTTGTGATGACTATTATGTAATAGAAATGTATTCAGGAGGCATTTGTGGATGTAAACAAGTTAACTCTGTTACAAGCATTACATTGCATACATGGTTAAGGTTTTTGTCATTTGTTTTATAAGATATATATGGTTTTGATGTGAATATTGTTTTTATTGAATTGTAACCTGCTTAGCTTACCTGGATTATTATAAGCGGGATAACAAGTCTTGCAAATAAATGAATAAATATTGCTTCATTGGCCACCCTCTTTTTCGGATTCAGGAAGCTCAGCAGCCTTTGCATGTCCAATTCTGGAGCTCCATCTCAGTACTGTCCTGTCACTGCTGACGCTGACCTCAGAGTGCATGGGACCAGGAAGTAGTGACACATTTATATGGCTGCTGAAGGTCCTCCATGGCTTTCCAATAGCTGGCAAGAATGGCTGCCAATTGTGTTGGGCCTTGTTTCCTCTACCACCTGATCCGTCGGCGAAGTGAGAGCATCTATCAGTGGTCATAGCGGTCGTGAAGCTGCAGGCTGAATGCGGAGGTGGTGGTGGCAGTGGCATTCAAGGTCCTGGTAGCATGATGGGTGATTATGGAGGACAAGTTAGAGCTCTGGCCTGGGGATGGTCCATCCAACCTGGTGGCCCTGCAAATGCAGGTGGTAGCTGCATCCTGGGGGCCATCCCATAGTAAAGAACTGGTAGGGGCAGCCGCTGCCAATAGAGGCATTTCTCTGCAGCAGCTCCCTTCCCACTGCAGTCTGTGCATCTGTTGACTGACAAAGGCCCTGTCATTCTCGCTGCATGCCCTGCATCTCCTCCCTCACAACTTCCTAGTGGCCCTGCACTTCCTCCCTCACCACATCCTGGAGGCCATGCATTTCTGTTTGGCATGCAACAATCTCCTCCACTACCCTGGCATTTATATCAATGATTTGCCTCTCTATTGAAGTGGCCTGCATCTGCTTTTGAGGAGAGACTCGCTCCCCCTCTGAAAGCTGCTTTTCTGCTGGCCACCTGCAAACTGCCCAGTATCAGGTGTCGCTGAAAGAGAAACAACCGGCTGGTCTTCTTCATCCTCCTCCTCCTCCATTACAGCCTGAGTGTCGCTGCTCATTTCTGCAACCTCCGTGTCCTCCCATGAGCTATCAGGCAGCACCCTTTAGCACCATCCTGCCCTTCGGTGGCCACTTGGTCCAGGCGCATCAGTATCTTTACTATACTGATTCCCTAGAACAATACTGAAATTTTAAATGGACATGCTGTGCGGGTCTTTCTCATTTGACCTTCCTTTCTGCCTACCAGAGTAGCTCCATGATCCCTCATAGAGCACCTCCTCATACACCACAAACTGTATAGAAAGCATTCCCATGGTACTGATATAAATCCCAGAATCACTTGTTAAGCACCAGCATGCAAAACCATATTGAGGACTCAGTAAAAGCTATGGCTTTTGGAAAGGGTTGCTTACTGGCTCTAGGTGTGGAGAACTGGAAGATCCAGTCCTGGAATGCAGCCATAGGGTGGAATTGGTACCGGACCAAAAGATTAGTCCTGTGTGGTGGTTCTGGAGGTGACAGGAATGTGGGTTTTAGTAGACAGAATCTGAGGCAATGTGAAACAGAAAAGATCCTAGATAGACATTTATTTCAAAGACGTCGATCAAGAAAGCTTCTTCCATACCATAAATGTGGAGATTGTTTATTGGGATAGTTTAACTAAATGGCAGGTAAAGTCTCATAGCTTACAAGGGCATTATGGTTAATACAATACACCTCCTCAGGATGATGACCAGGTATTTCAGGTAATGGTAGAATACATATTAATTATTATTCCATGCACACATTATTTCAGATTTTCCTATATAGGATGCTCATCTTGCTAGTGTTCCAGTTGGGCCATATCCAGTCGGCCAACCCTTCCTATAGCAGTTTCTGAAATGCTGCTCAGCAGCAACCATTAAGCTGCAGTGAAGCTGACCTGGCTGTCAGTACCCAAGCTGACAAACTGTTAGAAAGATCTCATCTACTAATGCCAGCAACAAGCAGTGGCTATTCCCTATTAATTAATAGCAGTTTATGGACTTCTCCTTTAGGAACTTATCCAAACCTTTTTAAACCCAACTACACTAGTTGCATTAACCATATCCTCTGGCAATGAATTCCAGAGCATGATTGTGCATTGAGTAAAAAAGAATTTTCTCTGATTTGTTTTAAATGTGCATATACACCTAAATTGCATCTTATTTGCATCCTCATAGGAAGAAATGTCCCAGAACAAACTATCACTACACACTCCCTTACAATCGACAACATCAACATCCAGATCAAAAACAATACAAAGAACCTCGGAATATGGATTGACAAAGACCTCAACTTAAAAAAGAGCATCGCTACCGAAACCAAAGAAGGATTCCACAAACTGCAAGTTTTGAAGCATCTAAAACCACTTCTCCACCATCAGGAATTCCGAACAGTACTTCAATCGCTTATCTTCAACAGCCTTGACTACTGCAATTCGCTCCTGTTAGGTCTTCCCAAATCGCACCTAAAACCACTCCAAACGCTGCAAAATGCCGCAGCCAGAGTCCTAACTGGTAAAAAAAAAAATCGGAACACATCACCCCTGTTCTAAGAAGTCTTCACTGGCTTACCCTAGTGCACGACGATCTACACAAAACAGAAAACAACTCACTCTACAAAATGATCCATCAACACAAACCTCAGAGACACACCAGAACTTCCAGCAAATTACTCCTGGACATACCAAGACTTCCATCGGCTAAACTCACGTGCATGAGAAACAGAGCATTCTCAATTGCAGGTCCACACCTATGGAACTCCCTACCACAATACCTATGCGCAATAACAGACAACAAATCCTTTAAAAAAGAACTGAAAACATGGCTCTTCAGCAAAACATTCAGAGATGGCGTAGGCTAACTTCATAACACATACAACAACTCCCTTGCAATATGAGCGCACTAAGAATCCCTATTGTCCTCCCCCCCTCCACATGTCACCTCCCTCTGCTCTCCCTCCTCCCTCTTTCCCCCGAGCATATCCCCCCCGCATCGCAAAGATCCACTTCCCCTCCGTCCTTTTTCCTCTCCTCTCCCCTACCTTCATACCTCACCCACCCGCCTTACCCCCCTTCCTCCCTCCTTAACTTTTCTTCGCTGAAAACCCCTCCCCATATATTCTTGTGCATAGTTAATTTATGTTTTCCCAGTGTCTCTGAGCTTGTAAAGCTCTAATATATTATGACCTGACCTTGTTCAAGCGTTTAAATCCAGTTATATGTTATTACCCGATCAGTTCGATGTAAACTATACCACGCTATATTCCTGTCCCGTTCTATGTAACAAATTGTTCTATTGTAAACCGGGGTGAAGGCTAATTGCTAAACCTCGGTATAGAAAAGCCTCGAAATAAATAAATAAATAAATAAATGTATACAGGGGGCGCATACAAAATTAAAATAGATAGCAAAAATATACTCATTTGTTATTATTACTAGCACAAAAATGTGTACCTTACACATGTATACTTTGACACTTGTGGGATACCTGTATTTTGGGATAACAGCTGGATCTTTCTGCTCTGGGACTTTAGAATATGATCGATTGTTTCTCCCTAGATTTCTCAATGTGGGTAAAACTTTGACCAGATCTGCCTGTCCCAGATGGCTTGAAGCCTGCTGCTGTGTGACCTCCAGAAGGTCTATCTTGCATATTAGGATAGTATGGAAAGTGTGCAGTAATACATCATCCTCAGAAGTCTGTTTGAAAACTATAATAGGCTAGCCTTTATTCCCTGTGAACCGGTATTTCACATCGTCTGGAAATGGACCTTTTGTTTGGTGTATGTATCTCATTGACTTTTATTTGTGTCCTGTGCGTTACAATATATCTGGACCAGATTTTCTTTAGATAATCAGTCATTTCTTCTAGCCTTCAAACCCTTTGTGCTGTGAAATAAGTATGAATGTGAAATTGCTGATGAAAAAAGTACTCTTCACACCAAGCTCTAGGTGCTAGATCAATTCTGATGATTGCCTTATATGTGTTCAGTGTTTTTGTCCATACCATTTACCTGTGGTAGAAGTGGGTGAGAGGACCAGCTAATTTAATCACCAAGGATTCACTGATTGCTCTCAGCCGGGGCCTTCCGTCTATGAGTTCTATAAAAGCTCTGAATCCTGGAACTTCTGTACAACAAAAGGAGAGCAGTCTTCAAGCAGGCAGAGTTCCTTTAAAAGGTGTTTGTGGGTAAGATTTGGAAGGGCTTGATAGATGGGAGATGGAAAGCTGCTGAAAAGAATCAGGGCCCTACCTGTAACAGTAGCTATGGTGGTGTTCATGTAGAGGGGTAAGCTAGGTGCTGGCCATAAATCAGACACCAGTTTTATGGCTAGTAGGCATGCTGTCACTGTAGTCTTTGATTTATTGATTTTCTTTTCTGATACATCAGAAATCTATGGGACATGGAGGTTACTTTATAGACCATTAAGCAGCAGCCTGCTTCATAGTAATGCAGCTCTGAGCCAGAATATCTATATTACACCTCTTCTCTGATTTCAAGTGTAAGGATTCTGAAAGGGCCACCTTAAGTGTACTCCTAATTATCTTATGCTTAGATTTTATTTAAGGGGATATCTCAAATACCAGAAACATTAAGCACATAAACCCTGTCTTTGGCTTGGCTGCACTAAAATCTGGTGCCCTTAGGGGAGGTGAGTGGTCGCCTTGGATATATATACCTTTTGATTACTATCTCCCTTATTGTTATCAGTTTTAGGGATACAAGGTTCACACAACCAAACCAACTACATATGCGGATGTAAGAGTAGATAAGAGGAGTCTAATAAGTATTAGACAAATCAGCATGGCAAGTGACATGCAAGGCTATGTGTGGTGCACAAAATTATGGCTAAAGGATATCCGTAAAGGGACTTGACTGTAGTACCAAATCAACCATACTATGTAGGAAATAATTGAGACTCAGACCCAAAGTTTGCAAAACATATACAAATTTTGTAACAAATTAAGATAAATATACAATTTTCCCCAAACTATTTACAATTTGTAAAAATAAAAGGAGACAGGCTTGGGTCAAACTAGAGAGCAAACTATTTACACAAACAAAAGCCCAGGGAAGTAGGGAGGCAAGATCCTTCAGACTTAGGAGTTTGGTTGGTATGGTGGCCATGAGCTGGACTACCACAGAATGATCCTTTGACCTACAGAAGATTGTTATCAGTGGTATTGTGGAATTAGAACAGAAAAGACCCTCTGGGCAGGGTGTCTTGGGGTCTCATTTGTAGGCCAGTTGTGCAGAGTGTAATGCTGTGGAACAGAAAAGCAGAACTAAGCTTTTTGGTTTTGCATGTGTCTAAAGTCTTAAGATCTGATTAAGAAATGAATGATTAAATCATAACTGTCCGAAATCAAGAATTATTTTAATGTTGCACCTGGAACATTATATCATAAAGGAAACAGCAATTGATTCTATTTTTGTAGGAGATAAATATGTTTTCCAGTTGAAAGAGTGAAAAACATCACATGATGCTTCATCTAAGATGGAGGACTAAAGGACATCTTGTCCTTGGATCTAAAACCATGGATAAGATTTAAAATGGAGGAAAAGGGGCGTATTATAGCTTGCATCATATTGTGAATTGTAATATGCTTGCCGTGACTGCATTTTCAATAAAAGTGTGCTCTTTTGAGATATATTGATCAGGTTTATTTGTAATAAAACCACATAAAAGAGGAAGTATTGGTTTCATGTCAGATTTTCTTGGTCAAGTCACTCTGCTACTTTAAAAGCTGCTCCTGGAGACAGACCAGGGGCCTGGTTGGCAGCTCATATGCTGACCAGCTTCTTTTTGGAATTCTGGGAAAATAACTACAGTATTTTATTGATGGTACCTTGATTGAGATATGGGCTCAGAGTTAGATTCAATGTCAGGGTTAAAAGATTTGGGTTGTGGTCTACATAGCAAGACATCTAGGGCCAGGGGGCAAACTATAGTTGTATAGGATAGAGGCCATATACTTTCAGTGGGAATAAATGTGGGAGTGGATGTGAAGACCTGAAGAGTTTCCAGTTAAACCTGAAGGTGCCAAACAAGTAACACTTCATTACAGTGCTTCCCATGATCCAGATAATTGCCAAGGTGTAAGTATGTTTGCATGAAGGTTTGTTTAAGAGTCAGGGTTGTGCGGAGCAGTCGGTCTATAGTACTATGGCTGGTGATGGAAACAGGATATAGACAGACCTTGTGAAAATCTCCCTGATGGTCATATCATGCACTTACCTCTAGCCCCATCCTGCCTGTCTCAGCCAGTCTAGCCATTTCAGTCTCTTCCAGTGCAGCTCCTGTGCCTTCTTCTTCAGGTCCTTAATCTATAGCAAGAAATATGATGACAAAGTTGAGTGTACCCTGTAGCTGTTAATGTGACCTCCATACTGTTATGTATCAATGTATTCTCTCTGAAGTGAGTAGCATGTCTCATTGCACTCCCTTATTGCACCTAAACTAGTATTTTAAAACCCTCGTATATGATATATGCACGTTTTATAACATACACTTAATACACTCCATAACAAACGCGAGTATGTAGGCTAATGGATAAATACATGCAATGCATTGTAACAATGTACAGTATGTCAATGTATTGAATGTGTGTACTTTTCCTATTTTAAAAATATACGCACATATATTTTCTGCATGAAAATAAAGACATATATATATTGTTGTATTTTAAAACATGTGCGCTTCAAGCAAATTACCAGTTTTACCAATTGGTCCACTAGTTTGCCCAGTCCTTCTCCAGTTCATTTAGACCCTCCTGGTTCATCAGCCTGAATTCTACCCCAGTTCATCCAGACCTCCCATCTAGTCACTACTACACAATGAACACATTTAATAATCATTTATGCCAGATGTAGTGGACCTTATGGTCATGCTACTAGTAAGATCTGGGTTTGCCCTTAGTTCAACTAGAAGAGAGTAGGTTAGTATAGAGGAGATTCCATTCAAATGCAGCCCCTCCCTTTGAGGTCTGGAATGGCCAGTCCCTTGAAAGTCTTTTTAGGACCTCTCCACAGTGATCTCGGAAGGCTGTCCCTTTAGATTTGCTGAGAGTGAGGAGCTGGAGAGGAATTTTTATTTTTGTTGTTTTGCAGTAAAAGCAGGCTAGCCCAGCCTGTGGGTCCTGACCAGGGTCAGAAGGGTTTTCCTTCCAGTCTACTCACTAGCTGGTTGGGATATCATTCTGGTTTATATTTGAGGGTTTCTGAGATTTTTCATGGTTGGGGCCTTGTGAAACATCTGGGACCTTTCTTGAGCTCAGGGATTGGGGAACCCTGTGTCTGGGATGCCCAGAGAAAGGGAAGACCTGCCCTAGAGGGGGGTGACCCTGTGCAAGGAACAACTCTGGTGTTAATATACATTTTCTGGGCAAGAAAGCATTTTGTTAGAAGGTCCAGGAGGAAGTTTGGCTGCTCCTTCCTTCCTGTCAGAAGCAAGAGAGCTGCTTGTTTCAAGGAGGATCCCTCCTATCCGGGATCCAAGAGAGAGTACTAAAGAGACTATATCACAAGAAAGAAATCCAGAAGATCTGCTAACCATTAGTAAAGGAGGGCAACATCTCTGGAAACAGCCATCTGGTGTTTCCTTACCCTGGGGAGAGAAAGGGAAAATTTACTTTCTGTGCCATAGACTCTTTTTGCAAGTTATCAGTTTTGGAAGGGGGTTTGCCCAGCTTAAAAGACTCTGCCCATCTGGGAGATTCACTTAATTAATCCAAGAGAGTGAGAGTTTTCCCTGGTTTCAGATACAGGTGAGTCTTGCACAGATAGAAGAAAGAGACTATAAAGAAATTGGGAAGGTAATTCTGTGGTGCTGCAGTTTGAGTTTTGCATCATTCATCATCAGTATTAACAGTAAAGACTTTTATTTTGGACTCTACCAAAGCAACTCCAGAGTATTTATTTTGCACTCACTGCACCCACATAAAGGACCAGACATCCTCCCCAGGGGAAACATACAGGAATGTGTCAAGAAACCACCCCAGGCACATCAGGACCTGAAAGGACTCCTTTCTTTCCCCAGTCCATTGGATGCACACCCGGGGAAGTGAGGGAGACAGAACAGTTAGCCAGGAAAAGGTTCTAGCCCCGAAAAGAAACAAATAAGTTTGTGTACCCACTCAGGCAGGAGAGGCACACCGAGGTAGGGTAACACAGATAATTAGCAGGTTTAAAATTACTCAAGTAAGTTGGCAAATATATCAGGCCAATTTTGAAACAAGCACGTGCTTGCCCCTACACGTGCGTATTGGCACACAAGCGGAGATATACTGGAATTTTAAATTATGCATGCACTTGCACGCAAATGATTTAAAATACACCTACCATGCATAAGTATGCTCCTACTTTTAAGAGGTTACGCGAGCAAACCTATTTCGCGTATCTTCCATAGGACGTTGCCAGTTTTAACGCACATACATAAGCGGATTCTAGACATACTTACATAAGGGACATTCCCAGTTTTTCAAATTAATCCACCAGTTTGCCCAGTCAATATCAAGATCTTCCAAACTCCTCTGGGTCTCCATCCTGCACGCCCTCCAGTTGACCCGGACTCCTCATCCTGTCCTATAAGCCCTAAAACGTGAGATCTACAGACTTACTCCTCATCAGGAGCAGCAGTAAAGTTACGCAAGTGACCCTAGCGCCTCCTTGCTAATGCGACCCCCTAATTATAATATAGCATGGCGTCCCCCTTGCGGGCGCCGTGCACACGTTAAGAAAGCAGGTGCTGACTTTTCAGCACCTGCTTTCCGCCCTTTTTTTGCATCGGCCCCTGGTGCTTTGCTCCTCTCATGATGCCTTGGATGTTGATGCCTCTGTTTGGGTTACTTTGCCCTGTTATGGTGTCACTTTAACGCATTATTGGTATCATGAAATGCTTTTCCCTCTGCTGTTGATGTCTGCTTGTGTTTCAATACACTTGAATAGAAAACCTTAATTTCGAAGCCTAAAATAGGATGCATTGCTTCCCCCATTGATTTTAAATGAAAATGAATGAACGAATGACGCAAATATTATTTTTTTTTGCTTGAAATAACCAAAATGAATTATGGAGGCATACGAAATGACTGAACAAATTGAAATGAAAATTTTTTTTCTTTGTACATCCCTAGTGTGTTTACCGCTTACAAAATAGCAATCCTTACTCGTATTTCCGAACCCCAGCCCAAATCACCTTTTTTTTCCCAGTTAACATTTATGTACAACATTGCAAGTATGCACATAGGGATAGATTTTTAAAGGAGCGCACGCGGTGTACATGTGCGCGCGCTACCAGGGGTGCACACATGTACACTCGATTTTATAACATGCGTGCGCAGGCACACGCATGTTATAAAATCGTGGTTCGTCACGTGCAAGGCGGTAACCTTGCGTGCGTCAAGCCGCTCCAAGCCACATTGCCTTCCCCTGTTCCCTCCCAGGCCACTCCAAAATCGGCCTCGGAGGGAACGGAGCAGCCCTGGAGGGAACTTCCCTAACCCCCCACCCCACCTTCCCTTCCCTTCCCTCCCCCACCCTTTCCCCCTACCTTTTCCTTTTTCTGTCTTTTATTACAAAGCTTACTTCAGCCCTGGGGCTGAAGTAAGTTGTGTGTGCCGGCTGACTGCCGGCGTGCAATCCCTGGCACAGCGGCAAATGGCCACTGTGCCTGGAGCCTCTGACCTCGCCCCTGCCCCGCCCCCGGACAGCCCCTCCCCGCCTATGCCCCGCCCCTTTAGTAAAGCCCCGGGACTTACTCACGTCCCGGGGCTTTACGCATTCCTAGGCCTTTTGAAAATATATGTTGATTTTGTGCATGGAAACTTTTGAAAATTAACCACTTAAGGAATAATTCATTTTAGATATGGAAATAGAGATGTGTGAACTTCTAAAAACAAGTTTACAAACTAGTCTGAAAAACCCATAGGAAATTCATGGGTTTGCCATATTAGTTTGATGAATTTTATTTTGTAAATCCAATGACGGTAACTTTTAAACAGGTGTGCAGGCGCACATGTGGGGGCATTCATCGGCCTGCACCCAGGGATGTGGCTATTTTATAATATAAGAACATGCCATACTGGGTCAGACCAAGGGTCCATCAAGCCCAGCATCCTGTTTCCAACAGTGCCCAATCCAGGCCATAAGAACCTGGCAAGTACCCAAAAATTAAGTCTATTCCATGTTACCGTTGCTAGTAATAGCGGTGGTTATTATCTAAGTCAACTTAATTAATAGCAGGTAATGGACTTGTCCTCCAAGAACTTATCCAATCCTTTTTTAAACACAGCTATACTAACTGCACTAACCACATCTTCTGGCAACAAATTCCAGAGTTTAATATGCATAAATGCGCGTATGTTATAAAATAGCTTGACTGCACACACCCGTGCGTGCATTTTTAAGTGTATGTGAATTGCATAGTCTGGGTAAACAAATAAGCATGGGTGTAGCTTGCTTGCAATGGTGGTTACTACCCTGAATCAATTAGGTCTGATACTTCACTTGAAATACATATACAGTGCAGCTCACTGCTTCAACAGCAAGGGGGAATGAAGAAAAGTGGATTTATATTCAGACAACCAACAAGGACTGAATTGCACAGGCTGGGTAAACAAATAAGCGTGGGAGTAGCTTGCTTATTGCGGCAGTTACTACCCCAACCAATTAAGCTAGATATTTCACTTAGATGCAGTTCCAACACTGCTCTCTACATTAATGGCGGAGGTGGAAGGGAAATAGAACCAAAAGGTTACTAAAGGCCAAGAGTAACAGATAAGTATGAGAAAAAAATCAAGAGCAAAAGCTTGCTGGGCAGACTGGATGGGCCGTTTGGTCTTCTTCTGCCGTCATTTCTATGTTTCAATGTTTATGCACATTGCACACCAATGATGCTTCTACTGCATAAGTGGGGGTTTTTTAATAGACACACGCTGACGGCATGACTAGTTTTCCCAGATTGTTCCCAGTTCATCCAGGTAAGGAATAGGATTTCCAAACTCCCCTAGTTAAATAGCCTCCCTTCTCCCCTGTTAGCCCCGACTTTTAAAACCCCACTGATCTGCCTATATCTTTTTGTTTTACTATTACACTCTATCCGTAGTGGAAGTAAAGTTACGCGGTAGGGGACCCCGGCATGTGCCAGTGTGTGTAAGTATTTATGCACAAATTTCAAGGTGAAATCCAGATCACGCCCATGCCCTGCCCCTTTTTCGGGAGCTTTTCATCTGTGCGCGTAGCAGCAAATACGAGCATACGTGGGTGGCTTTTAAAATCTGCTCGGTGTGCGGCAGCCTGACTTGTGCGCGTATCTCCCAGTTTTGGTGCACGCTGGGCCTTTAAAATTCACCTTAATATGGATTACTAAAATCATCAAATCTGTATTGAAGTTCAGACTCATTTGGCCCCTTCAAAGGTTCCTGGATGTGTCTGTCCATTCCTCCAAATGTGATAGAAGCCCAATCTATGAACAAATTTGGCAGAAATTTGGTAAAACAAATTTATCTGAGGCTCCAATATTTCTACCAAATTTCAGTTAAATTTGTCCAGGTAGAGGGTCACAGTGTTGGGAGAGCAAGGTCATGCATAAATTGACAGGCACAGGTAGAAACCTGCCTAAAATACAAGAAGACTACAACTGCACCATCTTCATGTTATGCTAGAAATCTACACCTTCTCAACATTTCTTTTGGAAATTAAAACCTGAAAGAATGCATATTTCTAATGGGCAAGATTTATATTAAATATAGTGGATGTTGTGACTATTTCCGCATAGCCATGTTCTTGTAGAATACAGTATAAAACTAGACTCAGAACAGACACAAGAAGTGTTGCTGAACAGACTTTGAGTAAGAACTATGTACGCAACCTGACGGGTTGCATGAATCATGTTAAAACGTAATACAATTACACATAATTGGTTTTCTTTTATTGAATAATTTATGTTGCAATGTTTTTCATTAGAATTTCATGGTGAAGGAAGAGGAAAGCCGTGCGTTTCCAAATCCATCAGAAGAAGGTCATCATCATACCATGGTTCAAGCTTACCGTTTCATATCACCTCCACTGAGGTTTCTTTGGAACATCTGCTTATGTTGTGGCTGGTATGACTGTTGACGGTCATGAGGCAGGGAGTGCAGGGTGATGCTACTGAGGCTCAGGGACTACTTTGCTCTCTTTTCTGCTTCTTTGAGATGCAGTGTTTGCAGTGCAACTATGTACCATTTTCTCCACTTGATTCTGTTTTCTGTTTCTGTGGGCATATGGACCAGCACCTTGCATGCACGATGCAATATCACTTTTGTGTCGTATATATTTTTCATATCAGAACTCTGTGAAAAGCAAAGTTTACTATCATAAAGCTTTTCATGCTTCCATATCCAGAGCTCAAGGTCTTTCCAATGAGTTATGACACAAGATCAGCTAAGAAATGAGGGAGGAGTTCACAGGACAAAAAGGATGTAATGGTAGAGATTAGTATGGACTATTAAGTAGGTAATATGTGTCCCAAAACTAATCTGTCTCTCCAGTTTCAGACTATAACCCAAACTAATATGCTATTTAGTGTGATATGTGCAAACTACAGGTGTTTTATAGAAAAATTATAGTCTAGGTGTGCCTTATAAAACTATAATTCATACCTACTATAACTCTGTTCAGAAAAAGGGTTATCACTCCCTGCTCCTTTCTTTCCTATTTGAAACATTCAATGGAAACTGCCTTAAGTGGTTTTCCTTATTAAATAGTCTCCTAAAATCTATAATTCAGTGAGACATTAAGTACTTATTTCCATACTTTTCAATTCCATAAACCCTACTGTGAATTCAGCAGGACATTCTTGTGCTAGTCAGTTTTTGTTATCAGTAGCACTGCATGAATGAAGATTATATTTTCCTGCTATTGGAACAAACAAAGGAAAAATAGTTTATTATTATTTGAAAAAAAATGATATGTGGGTTTAACATTGCAAACAGAAGTACAAAAATGTGATATTATTGAAGCTCTGATGGACTTAAGATTCATAATGGTGTGGAGTGGTTAAATAAGAGGAAGAGCTTAAAGAAAGCAAAGGCCAAAATTTGCACATGCAAAGAATAAACCTATGTATCAGCAAGCTCTGTAAAAAACAACACTCCGTTACAAAATATAAATATTCAGTTTTCTCAGGACAGAATCTGGCTCTGACTTACACCTTCACTTATGATGGTGCATGCCACGTAATGAGGGAATGAGAACGCCAGCAGCAGGTGAGAATGTGAGCGTCTTCTCTTCTTGCAGTTACTGGTACCGACACTGATCTTACCAGTGGCCACTTTAGGGACAGGATCTCCAGGCACAGCCTCACTTTTAAATTTGTTTTTGCCCTCACCATGCCCTCAAGATGCTACAGCCTCTTCCAGAGACCCAGAGTTTTGGTTGTAAATCCCCTGAAACTTTGGGTTAAACTCAAAGACGGCAAATTTTAAACGAGCGCATGGGCACTGATATACAGGTATATATGGCCGCGTGGCCACATAAACTGGATTTCTTATATCCTGCGAGCAAGTATGTGCACCTGTTATAAAACAGGCCTAGCACGAGAATGTGTACTCTTAATTTTAAGTATTTATGCGAACAGCTGGGAATTGTCGGCATTTACATGCACAAGAGAGGAAATTTTATAACATGCGTGTGTGAAGGAAATGAAAAGTTTAACCAGTTCATCCACCAGTTTGCTCAGTCTATATCTAGGTCATCAAGACCCACCCTAGGTTTTTAACCTGCACTCCCCACCAGTTTTCCCGGATTCATCAAACACTTCACATGTGGCTAAAAATAATTTCATTCAGACTTACACCTGATCAATAGCAGAAGTACATTTGCACAGAAATGAAGTGGATGCATGGCGCATTCACTGTGCTACATATGTGCCTATCTCTTTGCCCCGCCCCATACTCGATGCCAGATATTCACTCATTGGTACTTGTGCGCAAATGTGGCAGGTTTATAAATTGGTCAGGGACATGCATGTGCACCTGCATTTTTTGGCACGTACATCTCTTTGAAAATTCACCTTAAAGAGTCCCCATCATCCGCTCCCATTGGCTCACAATTTTATATATTCTTGTTGGGTGCCTCACCTTTTTAAGCCATAATGGCTAAAGGCTGGTCTGGGAATACCGCTCTACTATCCTCCCCTACCTTTACCTGCTTCTTGACAAAACAGGCCAACTACACTTGAGAAGATCCTTCTGAACTTGACCTCTGTGTTACGAGCGTGACCTCCACCAGCTGTTACGAACCGAGGGCTTGGAGGCCTTCGGCTATTGTTATGGGTGCGGAGGTGCGGTCGTCTCTAAAGCAGGTGATGTGAGCCCTTGGGCCACGGCATGACTCAGGGAGGAGCCCCAAGACACACAGTGGGAGGTGAGCTGGTGTGAGCACGGGTAGCAAGGAGCAGGACAAGGCTGAAGCAAAGACAAGGATACAAGGTCTGACCCTCTACCGGACCTGCACGCCCCAGGATGACCAACAACGCAATGTTGATCGATGAACAGTCCTCTGACTGTTCCAAGCCCTTTCGGACCTGCCGCTGGGTATGGCAAGAGGCGGCAGGCTGGACAGAGGACGAGGGCAGACAGAGTCCTTAGAACACAGAAGACTTTGGATGAAGACTGAAGCGAGGACACTGTAGACGAAGGCTGAAGCGAGGACACTGTAGACGAGGACTGAAGCAAGGACACTGTAGACGAAGGCAAGGATCAAGGCACAATAGACAAAAGCAAGGAGGTCAAAGCGCTGGGTCGAGACTGAGATGCAGCGCGCCCTACACAGTCCATCCGCGGGACTGGTCGCGGACCACGCTAGGCTCGAAGCAGACTCTAGGAGAGATAGTGGAAGCTGATACCGGAAAATGACGAAGATACTGAAGAGGCCTGCACCGGGGCGCGCCCTACACATTCCACCCACGGGACTGGTCACGGACCACGCTGGTGTGGAGCAGGTTCGAACAGAGTCTTGACATGGACAGATGCGAATTGCAATAGGCTCCAAAGACCGGGACAAGATTCAAGCACAGGATTCAATGATTCTCAAGGATTAAAACTGAAGCAGAAGTCTTCTGGAGGGTTGCACTGCGGAGATGAAGATGGCCTTTGTACCGTGAGGCACCCTACACAGCCCACCCATGGGACTGGTCGCGGACCACGACAACGGCACACCAGGAAAGTGGACATCAGGGAACCAAGACATGGAGGCAGAGGCGAAGACAAAGGCATCAGGAAGGACATCGGACATCAAAAGGTATGAACGAAGAACATCAGAAACATGAAGACATCTGAAGACACGGACGAAAGGCATCAGGAACCTGAAGACATCGGGAGGCCCGGATGAAGGACATCAGGAACATGAAGACGACTGGAGACCTGGACAAAGGACGAAGGACATCAGGAACATGAAGATGACTGGAGACCTGGACGAAGGACGAAGGACATCAAGAACATGAAGACGACTGAAGACCTGGACGAAGGACATCTGGAACATGAAGACAACTGGAGACCCGGACGAAGGACATCTGGAACATGAAGATGACTTGAGACCTGGACGAAGGACATCAGGAACATGAATATGAAGCCGTCAAAGCAGGAGAAGACCACGGAAGACCTGGACTGGAGAGAAGACACAGCCAACTGTGGAACCCGATCTGAAGGCCAGGAGTGACTGAAGAAGAGGCCCTTAAATAGGGCTGAAGCAGGAAGTTGTCATCAGGTGAAGCCCAGGGCATATCCGGCCGCGGGCCCTTTAAAAGCAGAGAAGAGGCGCGCGCCGGTGCCTAAGAGGAAGCAGGAAGAAGAGACAGGACCCTGGACAGCGGCGCCCAGCCACACGGAAGAAACAGCGCCGGGAAGAGCAGGCAGGCTCCAGGACGGCGTCTGCCATCCGACGAGGACCCCAGTGATGACGTTGCGGCTCCCAGCCATGGAGGCAGGCCAGCGGTGGCTCCAGGCCGCACAAGGATGAGGGGGGCATCGGCCGCAGAGGCACTAGGCCGCACGGAGGAGCGAGGTGCATGACTTCCTGCCGCAAGGCAGGAGATCTCAACAGCATCTCCTGCCGCTAGAGGAGGAGTCGGCAGCAACGGCTGCAGTCCGGGCAGCGGCGGTTGAAGAAGGTGAGAGGCCTGCTCACGGAGAGTAGCTCCGCAGGCAGGGATCGAAACACTCTGATAAAATGGGGCCAAACATATCTCAGCCTGGCTTCACAAATTTTGGGGGAAGTTCCATTTTCCATTTCTATTTATTCCCGAGCTTTTTTTCCCCATAAGACTCACAGCAGCTTGCAATAATATAAGAGCACAATCAAATAAAAAATACAATAAGTTATCAACTCATTGTAATAATTTTCATCCTTGATTTCAAGTCCTAACACAACTACCACTGCCAGTTCTCAACAGTTTTCCAATCTTTTTTGCAGATTCACGAAGATTAAAAGAATACATTTAGACTGTGTTAGAAAATCAAAATCCAACAAATCTTACAGGTTATAACTTCAAAAGTTGTTCTGCATAATGAACCAATAATAATCTAAGTAAAAAAACAGAGCTATTTTAATCTTTTTTAAGTGATCTTATAAACATTTTTTTCTTAGTAACTAAGAAACTGATATTCAGCACCCAATAGCCAAATAAAGTTCAGACTTATCTGGCTAAGTGGTGCCATTTCAATATTCAGGCTCATTCAACAGCCACCACAATCGGGCTAACTAGTTATCCAGCTAATTGGCGGGTATTCTGAGGCAGAGCTTCTTATCTGGCTAACTTAGGGGGTCATTTATCAAAGGCTTATCGCACGCGATACAGCCGTAAATTAGATTGGGGCAGAGTTGGGGAGGGGCGGAGACGTGGCGGGGAGGGGTGAAGTCGGCGGTGTCTTTGTTACTAACATTATCATTGGCAGTAGCGTGCCGAATAGCACCACCTTTCACGGTAACGCTATTCGTTCGAATGCACGCAGCCGGCACACTGCGACTGCTGAAATCGTACCGCCGCGGTGCAAATGCTGCAGGCCCGCCCCCCCCCCCCACCCCCATTTTCGCAGGATATATCATTGTGCAATGAATGATGAATCCAGGCCTTAGTACCTGATTCACTAAGGGTTTTTCCCAGACACAAAATGGGAGAAGAGACTTAGGGAATCAAGAAGTAAGTTAGCCACATAAGTAAGACTTGCTATTGAGCAGGTCTAAAGTTATCCGAATAAACTTAGCCAGCTATTAGATAGCAGGATATTTTCAGCAGGTGCTGAATATCCCAACCAAGTTAGGGCAGGATTCATCATTCCTCGCGGAATGATGAACCCTGTGGAAAAGGGAGAGGGGGGGTCGAAGGAGGGGGCGGGTCTGCGAAAGGCCACAGCTGTTCGCACCTCGGTGGTACGATTTCGTAAAAGGTGTAGCTATAAGCTGCGCTACTGCCGGCGATAATGTTCCTCACATTATCGCCAGCAACGGTGCCGCGGCCGACTACTCCTCCTCCCCACCCTGGCTCCTCCCCCTCCCCACCCCGACTCCTCCCCTCCAGCTAATTTAAATCCTATCGCATGCGATAGGGGTTTATTGCGTGCATTAGGGCCTTATCGCACGTGATAAACGTTTAGAAAATAACCCCCTTAGTCGGATATGTTTATCCATAGTAACACAGTAATGACGGCAGAAAAAAAAAGTAGTCCATCCAGTCTGCCCAGAAGCTTCTTATGGGAGTAACTGCCACTTTGTGCAGGTTACCTCGTGATTCTGTTAAGAGGGGTAATTTTAAAAATCAAAAGCAAACAACTTTCAAATTTACATCAAAATTACTGCTAGCCAGGGGGCAAGTCAGTCATGACTCAGGGGGAAGCAGCAGCCTCAGGTGGCAGAATTTTGACGCGGCAGAAAGTGACCTCCCAAAACACCTCTACTGCAGCCGCCGCCTCACCCTGCCTCCAGAGTCAAGCATCGAACCGGGCAAGGATAAACCAAACCCCTGCCAGATCCGCTCAGTGGCAGCACACGTCCCTAACCCCGGGGCAGCAGGAGTCTCGCTACCGCCAGACTGGTCCCCGGCAGTAAGGAGATGACATCGGGATAAACGCCAATCCTGCTGCCCGGGGGGGGGGGGTTAGGGACGTGCGTTGCCATTGAGCGGATCGGGCAGGGGTTTGATTTATTCCTGCCCGATCCGCTAAGTGGCAACGCACGTCCCTAAACCCATTTGCGAGGCTTTAAATTCCCGGGTAGTGGTTGGGGGGGGGGGGGGCCACCGCTCCGCTCTCACTCCGCGCAGCGGGCGCTCGGTCTGGATCCCTTTTCAGCCTCACGCGAATAGGAGGCCATGCAGGCTCGGGAGGTGAGCGGGCAAGGAGTCGTTGCAGGGGCTCCTGCCGCCGCGCTTTATAGCAAAGGCTTTCGTGAAAGCCGAGCTGGCAGTAGTCAGAGAGTCAGGCAACAAACAGAAGGTTGCGTGTTTTATTTTGAATAGGTAGTCAGAAAAGTCAGGCACAGCTCGGTATACGATACCCACATGCACAATGATGAGGATATATCGAGGGGAACACAGAGCGGGTATAAATGAGAATGACCTGCCGGGCAGTCAGATGTTCATCCTCCGGTGATAGGTAGTTAGTTAGGGATACTCTGAGGTCCATATTCAGCTGCTATCTGGCTGAGCAAGGGCTGAAAGTCCAATGTGCACAGACTGGGAGAACTAGGAAAAAAAAGGGGGGCCTTGACTGCTCATTTCCGTGCCACGTGCCTGGACAAGGAAACAGCTACGTCCTCCTTGTGGCTCTGATACTCTGAAGAGCCCCAGCCTTAAAGTGAGCTGGGGTTACGTTCTTCTCTACAGCCCATACCCAAAAGAGGCTGCACTACACGTCAATCCCCACGCCGCTGCGACGACCTCTCTCCCTCTGGAACCTTCCCACCTTATAGAATACCACGGTATTCATTAATCTTCCAAACAGAAAGGTCAGACATTATTACCAGAGAAATTCTCCATGTCTTAGTACTTTACACCCTCTTAGTTTGCCAGTGGGGGTGCCACAAATGATTTTTTTAAAAAGCATAAAATATATTATCAGTGCCCGTAAATACATGGCTGCATGCAAAAAGTGGGGTAATGAGTCATTTCTTTTATGTAAACCTTTTAGTTATTCAAAGCATCAAAAGTGATGTGAACGGGCAGCTCAGCGGTAGTGCTGGGCATTGCCATGCAGAGGACCTGGGTTTGATTCCTGGGTCCAAGTCTGCTGTCCCCCGAGTCGGCTGGGGCTAAGGATGCTACAGAGACAGCGTTCCCCGCCCCCTGGGAGTGGAGTGGGGAAGAGAGTCAAAGCCATCATGGAATTTCGACATCTGGTGGCAGGACAAGGCTCATGATTGAGGGATTTCGGATAGAGCCCCGCTGGCTTGGCCCACAGCTAAGGGGCTACGAATGCAATTAGTGGGCCATATGCGGGGGGGAGATTTAAAATAGAAGAAAAATCACTGGGTAGTTGCAAATGAAGGCTCGTGGCTTCATAGCCCAACAGGTGCCATTTCCACCTTGAGCTTGATGCCCAAAGAAGCAGGAGAAAACTTTAAGGACCAAAATTAAAAAAAAAAAATCAGAATAAAAGGGATCCAATTTTCTGTAGTGATAGGAAACACTGCCTTGGCATTAACATTAAGGGGTAGATTTTCAAAGAGTTACGCGTGTAGGTTACGCGTGTAACCCCCGAAAACCTACCCCAAACCCCCCCTGCGTGTGCTGAGCCTATCTTGCATAGGCTGCTGGCACGCACAAAGCCCCGGGATGCGCATAAGTCCGGGGCTTTCCTGGGGGGGGCGTGTAGGGGCGTGTCGGGGTCGTGTCACAGCTGGCGCGTCATCGGGGGCGTGTTGCGTCCGGCGCATCATTGGGGGCATTCCGGGGATGTGGCCGCAGCCTCCGGACCAGTCCCCGGACCGGACCAGCGGCTGGCCCGGCGCGCTCAAGTTACGCTTGCCTCAGGCAGGCGTAACTTGTGCAACAAAGGTGGGGGGGTTTAGATAGAGCTGGGGGGTGGTTTAGGTAGGGGAAGGGAGGGGAAGGTGCGGGGGGTGGAAAGAAAGTTCCCTCCGAGGCCGCTCCGATTTTGGAGCGGCCTCGGAGGGAACGGAGGCCGGCTGCGCGGCTTGGTGCGTGCTGGCTGCCGATTTTGGGCAGCCTTGCGGGCGCCGACCCCGGATTTTAACAGAGATATCTATTGAAATCCGGCGTACTTTTGTTTGCGCCTGGTGCGCGAACAAAAGTACGCGCGCGCTTTTTTATAAAATCTAACCCTAATTGTCTATTGTATGCAAAAGAGAGAGATATACCTGGCACTGGTTGTGACTTATTGCAAAATTTAGAGATGCAGGTTTGCCATAGACTTTGTGAGTCTGTTAATGAGAGACATTGTTTCTTATTTTTAAAGAAATAAATCTTTGAATGGGGGTCCTGCAATCGCAAATAATCATTTTGCAAAGGGCAGGATTCTAAGCTGGCCTTCTCTTGCATGCATCAGTGGAAAATCCACTGTCTTTCATTTTCAGAGATGTCCCCCTGTGTCCTTGTGATTTAGAAGTTGGGTATTATTGTACCTCGTTAAAGGTTGTAAAGGAAAATATAATACCTTGTAATAATTTATTCGAAACCACTTAATGCAGGCTTTCTAGCCATTTGAGTTACAGTAATTGCAAGTCATTTGTTTTCACTATAGGATCTGAATGTTATATATCCATGGAGATTTCATTATAATTAATGTGCAATTATTATTGCAAAGTGTGTCATAGCAGCAGTTATTTCTACCAAAAACATTTTTCAAAGAAGAGAAAAGCTTCTCCCACCTTGATATAAAATAAAAATAGATACTTGGTTATTTAGGAGCCATTAAAAAGTACTCCTTCATCCATGGTGTACAGCGGTGGGCTCCAGGCTGTAGGGGGTGCCTGGGGTCCTTTGTTTTCCAGAGGAACTGGTAACTCTCCGTTGCTGGAGGATCCGTCCAGCCCAGCGGCCAAACTGAAGGAAGCACATGGCCTTTGGCAATGTTTCCTAAGCTGCGCACGTGCGCTGCCGTGCACAGCTTGTACCCCACCCCCCCTGGGAGCAATAAGACCAGCGGCGCCGCGGTGGAGCTCATCCCACCATGATCGAAGGAGAAAAGAGGCCCGCAGCCACCAGGGGGATCCCATCCCACCCAGCGGCCCAACTGGAGGAGGCTCTGGCCACCTCCCGCCCTGCAGCCCAAATGGAAGAAGCACCCAGCCGCTGGGGGATCCTCTCCCACCCGGTGGCCGAAATGAAGGAGGCCCCATGGCCGCCTGGGGATCGCGTCCCGGCTGGCGGCCAAAATGGAGGAGGCACTGCGGCTGCCAGGGGATTGCGTCCTGCCCAGCCGCCCAACTAAAGGAGGCCCCACACTGGCCTGCCTGCTAGAGAGGGAGTATGTTTGTGTGTGTAAGCATGTCTGCCTGACAGGAAGCATGTTTGTGTAAGCATGTGTACCTGATAGAGAGAGGAAGCATGTGCATGAGTAAGCATGTGTGCTGAGAGAGAGGAAGTATGTTTATGAGT